>NC_133386.1:191190891-193690891 GCF_047511655.1 Castor canadensis
CTGCATCCAGTCACTAAAAAACACATTAGAGACATAATGATATATCTATTGGTGTTCCAGTAAATAAAATTTAAAACCTCACAATAATACTAAGAGTCATCTAAAGAAAGTCTAAAATGAAAACAATTAAAAATGTTAACTTCTGTGGTTAGTGTGGGAGTGAGGATGTGTAGGAATCATTATAGTTTCTTTCTTTTGCAGTTTTTTATTAGCATATAATAGTTGTACAGAGGGGATACATTATGACATTTCCATATGAGCATATAATATATTTTAATTAGATTCACCCTATCCATTCTTCTCCCCCCTCTCCTCAGCCCCCTTCTTAGAAAAATTTCAACAGATGTCATTGTTCTATTTTCATACAAGCATGTAAAATATGTCCAATATACTCATCTTCATTCACACTTTCCTTATGCCTTTCCCCTCTCTCTGTCACCAATTCCTAGATAGGACATGTTTTATTCCTCTGTAACTCGTTTTTTAAAGTGTATGTCCAAAGTTTAAGGGGGAGTTGCCTTGATATTTCGTATATGTACATATCATGCTTTAATCACATTAATTCCTCATTACTGATTCTTTCTTTATTTTTCTTCTTCCTTATTATTCAACAGTTTACAATATAGAAAAAAATACATGTAAATTGAATTTCATCAAAATTGAGACTTTTTGTCAAATTGATATTTTGAAAACACAGAGTGAGATACATTTGAAAATCACTTATGTAAAAAAGGAAATGTCCTCAGAATACACAAAGAATTCTTATATATTAACAGTGAGAAGAAATGACTTAATAATTGAATGTACAAAATAATTGAACAGATAATTTTCCCAAAGTATTATACAGAAGTCAAATAATCACATGAAATTTGCCTAAAACGTTTAAATTTATTAAAACTAAAATTAAACCAATGATAAAAGCGAGAGCACACAAGGGAGGGGTGAGGATAGGTAAGACAGCTAAAAAACTAGCTAGCACTTGTTGCCCTTAGTTAGTTGCAGAGAAACTAAAGTAGATACCTTAAAGCAACTGAGGCCAATAGGAAAAGGGGAACAGGTACTAGAGAAAAGGTTAGATCAAAAAGAATTAACCTAGAAGTTAACACCCACGCACAGGAAATCAATGTGAGTCAATGCCCTGTATAGCTGTCTTTATCTCAACCAGCAAAAACTCTTGTTCCTTCCTATTATTGCTTATACTCTCTCTACAACAAAATTGGAAATAAGGGCAAAATAGTTTCTGCTGGGTATTGGGGGGGGAGAGGGAGGTGGTGGAGTGGGTGGTAAGGGAGGGGGTGGGGGCAGGGGGGAGAAATGAACCAAGCCTTGTATGCACATATGAATAATAAAAGAAAAATGAAAAAAAAAGAATAATGCAACATATATTTTAATAGCTACAAGTACAGCAAAACAAAACTAATCACAGAATGATATGAATCAAAATTAGTGACTAAATATACAGCACTTGAATATTGACAGCTATCAACGTGTAGGCATGATGCTTCGATAACAGGTTGGTCTATCTACTCATTAATAGTCTAACCTGTATAATTCTATTCCTTCCTCCTCACACTAGACCAAAGATTATCCTCCATTATTTTTTGTGAGCATGTGTCTACCTGTTTGTTTATATGGGTGTTGCAGATCTGTTTTCTACTATTTTCTAATCAACACAATGAGAAAGGCCATTATATTAACTGGGAATGACCCAGATTGCACACTTAATATAGTTCCTACTTTTGATGTTAGATTTGGACAGTTGAGGACTATAACTGACAGAAATAGAAAATCTTAGCTGGCTATATAGTACTTCGGTAGGAAATTACATTTCTAGCCTGCCATCCAGTTTGTTGTGCTCTTGTGATTAAATTATACATGAGGAGATGTGTGTGAGAATTCTTCCTACTATTTCTGTTCTGTACATCTGAAAAGAAGGGGGTGAGAGTGAGGAACATTATTCTGCCCCCATCCTCATGTTAGGGGGATGCTGAGGCCTGATGTGGAATGCAGCAATGAAAATGTGGAAAAGGGAGAGTCATGTTGAAGATCACAGAACTTCACGAGCAGCCCTAGAATTTGACATTTCAATTCTCAATAACAGAAAAATAAAATTCATTCTAGTTTAAAGCATTGCTTGGTTTATACCATAAAAATATGTAATTGTTATAATGCTGTCATAAATGATATGCAATTGTAACGTTCTCAGGTTTCCAAGGTTTATGTTTTATTACTATCCTGCAAAAGTAAAAGAGGCTAGGAATTTACAAAACAAATATTTAGGATCAGACACATTTTTTGTTGTGGCAAACTCATTGAGTGGCAGGCAGAACAGCTGTATTCAATTAGAAGGTGGCCTAAGAAAGAAGTTGATCCCTAGGGTAGTGAACAGTTAGTACTTAAAGAACATTACTGTTTCTGACAATAGAATATATTTGAGAAAATAGTTAACTTCTGTTTCAAATAAAGCAAATTAACCTTAAAAAAAACCTTCATTTTACTCTCACTTTTTATGTAGCTAATCAAGGTATGTATTATCTTTAACCTTGACCTAAATAAGTAAGCATGAAATAATTTTGTCTAATATAAATTTAAATTTGTAATTACCCATATGTTTTGTAAAAGGAAAAATTCAATTACACAAAAATTTTAGAAATAATTTCATTGATTTTTTTTAAATTCCAAACATTAATTCAGATACAGTTTTTACTTTTCTGGATGTAATTTTTATAAGGACGCACATCAAGATGTAAAGTATGTAGTGAAGTTATTTCATACTGAATCCATATATTATAGATTGTCACCATTTTCATCACCACCATCAGTGAAATGTTAAAATTTATTAAGGGACTACCATGTCCCAAACATGTATAGATATATCAAACCTGGGCATTGCACACTCTTATATAACTAATAAGCAAATGAACTGATGTTATTGAGATTAGTTTATATTTTATCCTACTAGGATCAAGGAATTGAGCTTGTTTTTTAGGAGCACTGCCCCTGCATTAGTCTTTACATTAAATTAAAGTGGAATGAATGATGATTTTGGAATACAATTAAAGCATTTCAGCATAATATAGTGAAAAATGTATTGGTTTGTATTAAGCTGAAATCATATCTTTGTTGTGTCATTATTAGCTACTGATTTATGACTGTCATGAAAACTCATTAAGAACATTTTTTTAATGAGAGGGCATTTATTTCTCTCTTTGTGTTTTTCTTTTTCTGTTTGCCTGATGCATAAATTTGTGCATATTTATGGGTACCTTCTGATGCCTTGATACATCTATGCATTGTGCAATTTTAAAAATCAGAAAAAAGTTGACTCCACATATTTATCATTTTTTATGGAGATCACATTTAAAATATTTTCTTGTAATTTCTCTTTCTAACATGAGAGTAAAATACCGTTTCCTACTGTGTAAAGACACTGGAGCTTTTTGTTAATAGCTAACTAGAATTTAGTACCCTATAACTTACCTGGCCCCACCCTTCCCTAACCCTCCTCTCTACCACCTCACTCACCTATGTTCTCTTTTTATCTCTGATAGACTATGCTGCAGCATTGTTACAATCTCTAAAATCAAAGTTAAAGTACTAATTTATAAAATCATGGAAGTTTAAATATATTAATTACTTTTGTTTCACTGTAATATTGCAGAAAAAAAGTTTATATTTAATTTTTCTTTTCTGTCACAGAAAATCTTTGGGTGCTCACATTTTGAGTGCACTGTTACAAGGTCTCCATTTTTGTCTACATGTTCTCTAGGCTAACGTTTTTTATTGTTTTCCTGGATGAGGGAATATTGTGGCATTTACAAAAGTTCTTACAATATATCAAATATATCATACTTGAATTCACCCCCGTCACCTCTCTCCTTATCCACCCTTCCCTCTCCCCCACTCCTGGGATAGTTTCAACAGGCACCATTTTTGCATTTACATACATGTGTACACATTTTTTGTATGGTATTCACCCTCCTATCCCCTTTCCCCACCCCCTACTTGCACCAGCTCCCACCCTTCCACCCTCCCTGGGCAGGATATATTCTCTAATTTTGTAGAAAAAAAAGAAAAAATTAAAAAATTACAGTTTTGCTTGTTTGAGGTAAAGGTAGGTACACAGGAATTTTCCTTGTATTATTTCCAATGTATTATAACCTCAACTGATTCATCTTCTCTATTTTCCTTCATTCTACCTTAGTCCCTTTCTTCTGGTGGTGTCATCCAGCTTAAGAATTCTCCATTCTGTGTAGAGTATAACAACCATATTCATCTTCATAGTTTCATTCTTTTACCTTACCCCTCTCATATATGACCTCCCCTTAGTGTAACCAGTGTTTCATAATATTGCTGTACTTATATTAGGTCTATATTTTGTAAATGAGAGAGAACATATGGCTTTTGGCTTCTGAGCCTGGCTAATTTCAGTTCAGATGATGTTCTCCAGTTCCATCCATTTACCTGCAAATGACAACATTTCATTCTTTGTGACTAAGCAAAATTCCATTGTATCTAAATACCACATTTTCTTTATCAATTAGTCAGTAGTAGGGCATCTTGGCTGTTTCCATAGCTTAGTTATTGTGAATAGTGCTGCAATAAACATGGGTGTGCATTGTTGTAACCTGACTTACATTCCTTCAGGTATACCTTAGGAGTGGTTTTTCTGGATCATGTGACAGTTTTGCTTTTAGTTTTTTGAGGAGCCTCTGTATAGTTTCCCATAATGGTTGCACTAATTTATATTCCTACCAGCCATGTATGAGGGTTCCTTTTTCTCATATCTGTGCCAACATTTGTTGTTGTTTCTGTTCTTGACGGTAGCTCTTCTAATAGGAGTGAGGTGGAATCTTAACTTGGTTTTGATTTGCATTTCCATCATGGCCAAGGATGGTGAGCCTTTTATCATTTATTTTTTTAGCCATTTGGACTTGTTTCTTTGAAAAGCCTCTTTTCAGTTAATCTGCCCATTTTTTCACTGGGTAATTGATATTTTGGGAGCTTTGTTTTTGTATATACTGGTTATCAATTCCTTGTCTGATATATAGCTAGCAAAGATTTTTCCATTCTGTGGGTGGCCTCTTCAATTTAGAAACCATTTCTTTTGTTGTGCAGAAGGTTTTTAATTTTGTGTAGTCCCATTTGTTGAACCTTTCTCATAGTTGCTAAGATATTTGAGTTCTACATAGGAGGTCATTGCCTGTGGCTATTTCTTCCACTGTACTCCTTGCCTTTTCCTGCACTAGTGACGCTAACATCTTGATTAGTGTCCAGACTTAACAGTCTTAGTATATTTTTATAACAGTTTCTCCTGCTTGAAGCATGTTAATTAGTCTCTTTAGGATTTCAAATTACTTTTCACATTATATGGACATAAGCTATTTTATACCAAAGTCAATGAGATAAAAAGCTCCCTCTGTAAGCATGAATGAAATTGCTGTTGGTTGTAAATACCTTTATTCCACCAGTCAATCATGGAACATGCACACAGACACAAAACTGAAATGTGCTTAAGCTGAAGCTGGAGGGTGTGGTCTTTATTTTGGCCTAGAATTATTCCTTGCACTTTGGTGACTATTTCAATAAAGAAATAAATTGGACTTTTAGTAATTTACCAGGTAAAGTAGTGAAAGAAATTTTGTGAAACAATATGGTGTGTGTAGCAAACAAAATGTAAGATTTATCAAAAGAAGTTTACATCTTAGGCCTAACAATAACTAAACAATAATAAAAACATAAATACATTTTAATATGCTCACTTTAATGAACACACACACACAAAGAAAGGGACAGAGTGAGGTAAAAATAATTTAAGTTAACAAAAAAGGCAAAAAATAAAGAGGTAAGAGATTTAGGACATTAACAGGGATGAGTTCCTGGATATTCTACTTCTAAATAATAAACATGTAATTCAAATGTGCATATTCTAGTTAGCATTGCTTTCTGAGCTACTTTGACAGAAAATATTGAAGATTTTCTCAACTCTTCAAAAATCTATAAAATTTGACAGCAGCATTGAAATGGAGCTACATTGAAAATTTTACATTACATGGAAATACAAACATAATTTACAATTAAACAGTACTCTACAATATTTGATGCATTAATATAACCTGTTAATAAAATGAACTTATATGAAACTGAGCAAGATTTTAGAAATAAATTGAGAAAAATATAGCTATAAACATTAAATATATTAAACATTAAAAATATTTAAGATGGCATACAAAATGCCTACTTGAGCAGTGAAATAGATTTTTAGTTGACAATACTAAAAAACAGAATCAGGAAATGAGGGCAACATGCAGTAATTTCAATAAGGACATCACTTTTGTATTGAACATAAATTCAAATTTCAGTATGTGAGTGCTCAAATAAATAGCAAACTTTAATATGGTTATTATAAACAATTATATAGTACCTCTTGGAACGATACAAAGACTAAACTTTTTCATATTGATACTTATGAACAATGAAAATACACTTAAGTGTAACTTTAAAGCAAAGTACCTGGAAGACATAGTATTTATTCTTATAGGAAATGAAAAAAATAAGAATGTGTGACTTCCTTGGATTATACAGAGGAAAACAAATACTGAGTTCCATGAAATGACAATGTGTCCTATCAAATCTGTCTCACAGATGAACCATGAAGAGATAAATACAGAAGACAATGATTCCACAGTGAAGCAATTTGTCCTGCTGGGATTCTCTGACCTTCCAAACCTCCAAGGATTCCTCTTTGTGGTGTTCTCCATCATTTACATAATTATCCTATTTGGAAACAGCCTCATAATCATAATAACAAGAGCTGATCCTGCACTGCAGAAACCCATGTATTTTTTTCTGGCAAATTTTTCTTCCCTGGAAATCTGTTATGTATCTGTCACTCTCCCCAGGATTCTGTTCAGTATTTGGACTCAGAATAGAAGCATATCTCTTCTGGACTGTGCCACCCAACTGTGTTTCTTTCTCATACTAGGAACAACTGAATGTTTACTCCTGGCTGTGATGGCCTATGACCGCTACATGGCCATCTGTAACCCTCTGCTCTATCCTCTCATCATGAACCCAAAGAAATGCATCCGGCTTATAGCTGGATCCTGGCTCAGTGGAATCCCAGTCCAGATAGGACAAACATGTCAAATATTCTCTCTGCATTTTTGTAATTGTAATCAAATTAGCCACTTCTTCTGTGACATACCTCCCATTATCAAGCTAGCCTGTGGGGATACTTCCAAGCATGAGCTGTCTGTGTATATAGTAGTTACGTTTGTTGCAGCAGTTCCCTTTATGCTGATACTTGCCTCATACAGAAAAATCATTTCCACCATTCTGAGGTTGCCAACAGTCACAGGACGTGCTAAAGCATTCTCCACATGTTCTTCCCACCTGCTGGCTGTGGTTTTATTTTATGGATCTGCATCCCTTACCTATTTAAGGCCAAAATCAGATCATTCTGCTGCAATGGACAGATTACTGTCTCTTTTCTACACCATCGTGACTCCTATGTTCAATCCAATCATATACAGTCTTAGGAACAAGGAAGTGATTGCTGCAGTGAGAAAATTATTACTTAAAACAATGAGACATAGGTTTACTTGAAATTTTTCTATCTTTTTTTCATAGAGATATCAGGGAAACTTTTTAAATTTCTACATTTTTACTTTGAGAATGTAGTAAAATCCAACTTGTGATGTATCTTTTATATTTGAACATTAGCCTCAAATTACTCTGCATGATTATATATTTGAGAAACTCATCTATCTTCTGTAATCCATGCCTAAAGAAAAATTTTTTCCCATAAATAAATAAATTAATTTTCCCATAAATAAAATTTCACATTTTTCCTATAAATATATGGACAAAATTCCAAGTGTTATCCCTGGTTGTTTTAATTTAATAAACTTACCTACCTAAATTACCTTACTTGCATTTGTCGATATTCTTTTCTGATTCTACAATTTCAGTAATAGTAGTCCCCAAATTAATTCACTTTCAATAATTTTACTTTTCTTAAATGAGCCAAATCATCTTTTCCTATATTTGTTCATATTTGTAAAATCAAAAGCATGAGCTTAAACTTGAAGGAAAGTTTTCAAAGTTATTTCAGGATCACCTGAAATCTATACATTTTCACTTCATTTTTGTATATCTACTTTGTCATTTACTTTCACTAATTCTTATGCTTTAAATTTGAAAAGTCTCCCAAAAGTCATATGGTAAAGTTTTGGTCAAGATCCTGACTTACTTTTGGGAGGTGGTGCAGGTTTTAAGTGGGAGATATAGTTGGAGTACCTAGGTCATTCTGAGCATGTCCTTGAAGGTGATATTGGGACTGCACCTGCATTCCCTATTTATTTATTTACTTTTTATTTGTTTGTTAATTTTGCTTCCTGACCCCGGCGAGGTGAGCAACCTCTTCTACCATGTATTCCTGCTGATAAGATGTTTTGATTCAGCACAGTCCAAAAACTAAAACAGTGACCAAAAATAAAACCTTCTTCCCTTCAAATTGTTTCTCTCAACATTTTATCACAGCAATGAAAAGCTGACTAACTTTTCATTTAACTTTAGTTTTTCAAATGTAGGCAATTTATTTGGGGACATATTCTTTGAAATTAATATGTAATACCCATCAATTAATATGAACAGCATAGAGGTGGAAACCAAAATGCCTTATCAACTGACTGTGGGATGTGATGTCATAATGAGCATCTATGAATAATTTATGTCACTTAGGCACCCAATCAACAGATGATATTAAAAAGAAGTCATTTCATTGGGATACTGAAACAGACAAAATAAGAGTGATCCAAAGAAGCCCACATCCTAATGCTTTGAACATCTGAATTGGTCACCTTATATGATCAAGGTACTTTGTAGACGTGATTAAGATTTTAAGCCTTAAAATAGGTATATTATTCAGGAAAGCCCAATCTAATGGCATGAGCACTTATAAGACAAAGAGTGCAAAGGAGGAATGGCTAGAGACAGAATCATAGCAAGCCAAACAAAATATGAAAATATCTGGCATACTCTAGAAAGAGAAGTGGATTCATAGAAGTTACCATTAATGCCAGATAAATGATGCTTAGTAATTTTCATTACTTTCTCCCTTATTCATCTTGGAAGTTTGCAGGTTTATAAAGATACCATTTGCTATTTTCCTAATTCTCATTTCTTTATCAATACTTACAGAGATTTATAAATTTACACACTATTATACTGTGTATACCTTTCTTCCACTTCTACATGTAGTATTTATTCCATTAAGTACCTTCTGCAATGCTGGCTTTGTGGGCACAAATTGTTTCAAAATGTGCTTGTCTTAAAAGGTTCATTTTTCCATTAATTAAAGGAAAACTACTGGATAAAGTAATATTACTTGGGAGTTACTTTGTTTCAAAGCTCCAAGTGCATACTCTGTGGTTCCTGCTGAGACTTCTGCTGTTATTCTCATAGATTCATTTTTGTGATTTATTATTTCCTTCTCACAGCTCTCATTTTATATTCTTAGCACTTAACTCATAGTCAAGAGTAGATACATGAAATTATTTCTGGGCTGTCTGTTTTCTCCATGGTTCTATTTGTCTGTTTGTATTAGTAACATACTACATGAATTACTGTGGGATTAAAGTAGAACTTGAGATATCAAATTTTGCTCCCTTTATTTAAGATTGCTTTGGCTGGTGAGAGTCTTTGTCTTTATTTTAGGCACATATGAATTTCAGACTTAAAATATTTCTGTGATTAATGCCATTGAGATTTTGATTGGAATGGTATTAAATCAATTGATCATTTTATATAGTATGCCATTTTACATTTTTTAAACCATGTGTATTGATTCTTTCCTTTTATTTATGACATCTTTAATCTATTTACTCAATGCTTAATACTTTTCAAAATATTTTATTCTTTTCAAAATTATGATATTTTGAATTTGTTTTTTATTTCTTTTGGCTACTTATTCAGGTATACAAATACTACTCATTTTGTGTGAATTTTGTATCCTGTAATTTTATTCATGTTATTTATTAGTTCTAGTTTCTTGGTATTGGGTCTAGCATTTTCTTATGAATAATATAATCTTACGGAGATAATTTCACTCCATTCTTTCCTATTAAGCTATCATTTATTTCTTCTTTCTACCTTTTCTCCTGACTAGAACATGCAGTTTCTCATGGAGAAGAAGTGATAAAGATGGGTATTTATATATTGTTCCTGATCTTAGCATAAGAGCCTTCAAAATGTTACCATTGATTATGATGTTAGATGCACTTTTGCAATAAAGGAATTCTCAGTGCTTTGAAGAACATTGTCTTTACAACTAATTTATTGAGAATTTTACTAAGAAAGGTATGCTGTACTTTGTCAAGTACTTTTATGCATTTACTGAGATAAGCAAGTATTTAATCTCTATTTTGTTTGTATGGGGAATCATGTTATTCATATGTAGAACTAATTTTGCAACTCAAGGACAAACCTATAGTGATCATGATGATGATTCCTTGATGTACTGTTAAGTATGGTTTATGTGAGACACTCATTTCCCTATGCAGGCAAGATCATTTCCATATCACAGCAGGCAAAATTTCAACTATGCTGATTAATGAAATCTATGAAGGGTTCCAGAAAAGGAAATAGCATTTTATTTATTTCAACTGAAAAACTGAGCATTAACCTTCCTGGGGATTCCTGTTGCATGGCACAATGGCAGAAATTAAATAGAAAATAGAAAAAAGGTATTGCCCACTGAAATTATGTCACCTGGAAGCCTTGAAGAAGCTTCTGCATCATAATATTTTATAATGTGTGAATTAAGACATTACACTCAACAATGTGATTGGTATGTGTTCATTTAATGCCCTTTGTTTAATGACAGTTTATATTATCTAAAATTATTTTGAAAGCCAGGAGTATACCCTGAATCAGAATGAAGTCTATTTAAAAGAAAAACACAAAACATTAAATTTGCTTGGCTTGTAACAATTTATGTTCTGAGTAGTCCAGTAATTCCTTCTTTCTCCTTAAACCTCACCATTGAATTCATAGCTACATATTATTTTCTCCTCTTAGGCACTTGTTTTTTCAGTTTTGTTGCCCTTACTTATATAACTAAATGGGCTTTTATACTTCATTGTTATTTTTCATGATGATCCCAGAACTAACTACCAGTGTAATATTCTGTGGGGAAATCCTGCTAAAGCAAAGCTCAAACCACCTGACTGGTTGGTAGCCAGTCTCCACTAGTTGACCTCAGAAAAGTAATGCATTTGTGTTGCCCACCAGCTTTCTCACCATCACTTACTTTACTTATATATTTTGAGGATGAGGAATTGCCCTTGATCAAATTTAGATCTTTCCATACTCAATTTTCCCTCAGACACTGCCCTACTTTGAGACATGTTAAATCCTCTCAGGTTACATTTTGTTAAGTCAAGGATCAGCTTTAGCTTTCCTTGAAAAATGAAAGTCTTTCATTTTTTAAAAAATTAAGATAAAATTCATATAGCATATAATTTACATGATTGTGTAACCCTCACCACTATCTGATTCTAGAGAGCTTTCATGGCAACAAAAATAAACCCTTTACCCATTAAGCAATGACTACATTCTTCTTCCTTCCCACTCAGTACCTGCAAAGCATTACTCTATTTTCTATCTCCAAAGCTTTGCCTGTTCTTGATGTCTATATGAATATGATTGTACAGTAAGTAGCTTTTTTGTGAGTAGCTTCTTTCAGTCCATTTAATATTATTAAGATTCATTTATATTGCAGCATGTAACAAGAACTTAAGTAGCATTAATTTATTAAATACAGTGCTACCTTTGCCCCAAACCCCATGCTAAACTGAGCTTGCATAGTTACATTAATATTAAAAACTTTGCAATTAAATTCAACTACAGAGTGACATGTATTTTCATACAGAATGATGTTTGTAAGCTACTGAAAAAAATTCTTAAGGAAAATTACTCATTAGACTTAAGCAAGTCAAAGATGTGTATCTGTATTTGAGGTTTTCCTGGTCCCCCACTTAACATAATAGCATAAAGTTTGTTGACAGAAATTATAGTTTATTAATATATTACATTTGATTGCTTTGACATAAAAGCAAATCAGAGTGATTGTGCTTGGACCATAATAGCTTAAAAATTCTAAAACATGTAATGTATAACATATTAGTATTTGTTTACTCTTGACTTAAAGAGCCAGTAATAGTTCAGTTGTTTTCAATACTGTGCTAGTACAAAGTAAATCCATAGTGAATATTTTGTGCAGGTCTTAGGTTGCTAAGTGGCTCCTGTATCTTACATATAAATTTAGTCAGGGGACTGCATAGCATTTTCATATACAACTATGGTATGTACTTCCCATTAATTTCAGAGAGTGGGACACCACTTTATTTTTCTATCATAAATTTTTAAACATAGTTGTTTCATTTCCTCAAGAGTCCTGGATGTTTCAAGTGATTTCATTTTGGTCTTTCTGTAGGTGAGTCATGCTTTTAAGTTTTTAGTTTTTAATTACTTGGGCAGTAATAAAATTGGAAATCCATATCTAAGAAGAGTCTATGAAATCAGACCATGAGTATTGAGAATAATAGGTTAGTTAGAAGGGCTGTGTTTACAGGTATTTGGACTTCTGAAAATCATATTGTGTAGCTGGCATCACTGTAATCACTATTGCAGATCCAAACTGCTTAGAGACACAGCTCAATTATTTTATATGCAGGTGAAGTGGTCATCTTTTGATAAATTTTTTGAAATGGGAACAGTTGACATTGCAGGAAAATCACAATTCAGATACAGAAAAAGTGAGAAGAAAAGACCTTAGAACTAATTTAGGTTGATTTCCTTCTTTAACAGAGGCAGTATAAATTCAAGAAAGGAAAATTGACCATGTAAGGTGAATTACAGTGATTTAGAGCAATATTGAATAGTTCCTTCATAATATGTTTCCACTCAAAGAGCAACACTTGTAATGTGAGAGTAAAAATTACAGGATCTGACTTAAAAACAGAGCCTCCTGCTCAATTGGCCTTTGAACAGTGCTATCAGTATTTTCTATTCTAATGCATATAACCCTCAAGAGTATATATCTGTCTACTTTCTGTGGTACACATGTTCTAAAATATTAAATCACTACGTCATTCTTCTGTTCAGCCAATGGCAAGGATAAAAGGTTAGGTCAAGATGTGGAAGATTGACTATGATATTTGCTTAATGCACAGATCATTCAAGTACTATACTTTGAAAATAATCTTGTAATGAATCATTCATTTATTTGTGAAAAAGTTGTGGTTTTGAGTTTTTTAGAGTAGAGAATTATTAGGAATTAAGCAAATTGGTTAACATAGATCAATACATTTTGAGGTTGTAGTAAACACTTCTGTAGAATTTCAAGATACAAGTGGTATAAAGGAAATATGCCAAAGTATATTTTGTTATCTTTTGAATCTCTTAAAACATTCCAAAGAATTTGTTGTTTAACCTAAAATAATAGGGGGTGAACTTTGTAGGGGGAGGCAGGAAGATCACAGCTTTGATATCAGCTTGGGCTACCTAGCAAGACTGTCAAAAAGAATCAGGGAGAAAGAAGGTTACAATTAATTGGAAAATAAGGAAGAAAGAGACTACAATTAGTAAAATTAATTATATTTTCAGCTTCCAGTCAACAGACTGAATATTCAGTAAAATTAATTATATTTTCAGCTTCCAGTCAACAGACTGAATATTCTGTTCCTTACTTTGTATCCTCTATGTCTGGTGTCAGGGTCCAATAGGTAAATTAAATTAATGTGTATTTCTACTATAGATTATATGTATATAATACAAACATACACACAGTGTGTGTGTGTTTTTTAAGGGGGAATTGGGTTAGTTTGATGATATATTTGCAAGGTCTACATTTCTGGCAATCCATTGATCCCTCACTACGCTGCTACTAATATATTGCAGTGTTGTCTGCCATAACACTGCTCATAATAAAGTACTAGTCAAAGAAAATAGGGTATGGTAGAAATCTTTAAATGCTGTTTGCAATAAGCAAGTATTCAGATACGCTTTCACCACCATGATACAATTTATCATGTCACGTTGCCCCATAAATGCTACCTTGAAAGACAGAGGAGACTCTAACACTCTCATTCTATTCAGAAACATTTTCAAAAGAAGATTTATAATGGCAGCTAGAAAAACCTAAGTCATCCGTTGGCTTTTAGTTCTACAGTTAGAAAAGATAATTTGGAGCTCCTTTAAGTATAATTTTGCTCTTCAAATATGCAATGATATCCTCAACAAGCTGATTCAGTGCTTTCGTGATTAGAAAATTAAAGAAGAAAAAGATGAACGAAACAAGAATCACACCCAATCACAGATAAATATTCTTACTTCTCATGGAAAAACTCTGTACATCTTTATAGAAATATTCCTTATCTGAGTCACATTGCACAGTAAATTACCTTTGCTGCAGTGAAATCTAGTAACACTAAAATATATCGCATTTTTATTTCATTACTTATTTATTTATTTTCCTATTATTTGACATAAATGCATAGCGCAGGTGATTCACCTAGCAAGGATGGCCCACTCGATTCTTGAGCAAAGTTTACACATAATTTCATATAGGAAGTAAATATTTGTATATATTGAGATAATGCTTTAAGGAGGCAAATTGTCTGAGTTCTATAAAAAGAGATATTTAAACAGGGCAGAAAAGAGGGAAGAAGGGAAAGAAAGCTTCCTGGAAAGACTGAGGAAGAGTTGATAATTAACAATTGCAGCACCAGATTATCTTTGCAGTGGTTTCTTGCATTGGTGTTCACAAAACATCTTATTTCTTAAGAGAATTGAATCATCCACTCTAAGACTTCTCTACTTGCCAGACTCTCTGCCTAGAACTGTTTCCTTTTTCAGTATTGCCTTTATTTAAAACTGAGATAGAGTATCTGTATCCAATGAAATCTTTCTCCTGCACAATAGAATTAATTTCCCCAGTCCACTTCATAAATGTTGTTGAAACTTATGGTGAATTACGAGTACTTAATTAATGCATGCTATGTGCACTAGAATTCATTAGTATAGGATTCTAGAAATTACTAGTATAAGAACTGGATTTACCATGAAAACACATCATTTAAATGTACAAAAGCAATTAGTCAAAACTTGGTAAATTTTAATACAATTGAAATATTGAATGAATAAAAACCTCACAAATTTAGAAAGGTGAGGAAATTTTCAGCAGTGAGGTAGCACTATATATTAGTTCAAGACATATAATGAAGCATAATAGAATCAGGGACTATAATATTTTCTGGTAATTGGGCTTTATTACAAATAATAATATCATTAAAATATACTTTGATGTTCAGAATTAAAAATCACATAATATATAGCATTCTCTGATAGAATATGTTTTTAAATTAAAATCATTGAGAAAGTTTTGTTTTTCATGCATATAATTTTAGGAAAACAAGAATCACTATGCTTGTGGAAAAGGTTGGGACTTACGATCAATAATTAAAACCATCTTTTATTTTTCAGTTTTTCCAGGGCCTCTTTCACATCTTTGTTCCGTAAAGTATATATTAGCGGGTTCAGCATGGGAATTACAAGGGTGTAAAACAGTGAAGTCATTTTGTCTTGATCTAGAGAATAAGAAGTACTTGGCCAGAAATACATGAAGAGTACAGTTCCCTGGAAAATCGCTACTACAGTTAAGTGAGAGGCACAAGTGGAGAAAGCTTTAAGCCTCCTGTCAGCAGAGCGGATGTTTAAGACTGATAAGATGATATAACGACAGGAGATAAGAACACCTGAAATAGTGCTTAGTTCGATGAATCCAAAAATAATGAATATTGCTAACTCATTGACCTGTGTATCTGAACAAGATAGTAGTAAAATGGGAGGGATATCACAAAAGAAGTGGTCAATCTCATTGGACCCACAGAAACATAACTGGAATGTCAATGTCGTATGTATCAAAGCATCTGCCATTCCCACCATGTAAACCCCAGCCATGAGCAGGGCACACACCCTGTTGGACATGTGGACTGTATACAGCAAGGTATTGCTGATGGCCTTGTACCTGTCGAAGGCCATCACTGCCAGCAGCAGTACAAACGTACAAGCAATGCAGAATTGCAGAGCACAGCCAAAGAAAGGAACTGATTTTTTCTTGCTAAATGTAAAACATTAGCAAGAAAACATTTTGGGTCCAATTGCTGTGGAATACCAGAGGTCACAGAAAGAGAGGTTGCTGAGGAAAAAGTACATTGGTGTGTGAAGCTGGGAGTCCAGTCTGATTAAAATGATCATCCCAACATTTCCCAGAAGATTAATTAGATAAACAAATAGAAACAAGGTGAAAAGAGCCATTTTCATCTTAGGGTTATTGGTAATTCCCATTAGAATGAATTCAGTCAATAAGGAGCAATTTCCCTTGTCCATTCTTCTTTATCTTGTCTATACCTTTGAGAAAATGATCATGAAAATGGTAACTATACATTTTGTGGATATCAACAGTGTGTTTGTAAGGCAGAACCTGATTTGATGCCTCTAAGAAAGTTACCTAGCCATATGATACTTTAAAACTATTGTTATCTATTTAAATCTACAAAAATCTCAAAGAGGCACTTGATAAACTTTTATCTAAAGCTACATGGTATTCATGGAGTAGATACATGACTTTCCACAAGTTCCCTAATTTCTTTGGGTCTTATTTTTCTTATCATTTAGTACACTTGATCTTCAAAGTAATATGAAATAAACATTGATGTTAGAGAGATAAGGCTATGTAATAGGATTAAATATTTGTTATGCTTCAGAATATTCACATTGATACAAAATGACTACATTATTTTCCTAAAAGTACTGTAATTGTTTCAAAGATTTTTGCATTAGTTCTATAAACAAAAGCCCATTACTATGAATGGTAAAAATTATTGTGACTTTTCATGATGTATGTTTTCTTTAACATTTGATATGAAGTAAAATAAATTTTATAGACTTTCCTTTAAATTTGTATTATGATTTTGCTACAGTACTCATTACCTGTTTGCACCAGTGTTCTTGTACTCAAAGTTGAGGTTTTTTTTCCTGGCCAAAGACATGAGCTAAAAAGAAGCAGAGTCAAAACAATTTACCACAAATATTTACAGTGAATTGTATTTTAAATGATATTTTATGTTAAATATTGGAAATGACATGAAGGAAAATAAATACTTATGACCTATATGGCCTTCAGTTCCTTTTTATATGTATTTTTGTACTTATGTGTCCTCATTGATATGAAAATTAAAATGTAGTTGGTAGATATTTATAGGTTTTTTTAGTTGTAAGCAAATACTGCATGTTTTTTGCAATGAGCTGAGTTGATGATTTTTGACATAAAAAGAAATAGTCCATTCCATTTTCATCTACGTGTACTCACAGTTATGAAGAAACAAAGGTTTTCCTGTGTAGCTAGACTGAAATAAAAATTAATAAATTTTATTACTTCGGTATTTTTAAGTTCACTCAGTGTTCCAGTTGGGATGAAAAAAATCCATTTAATTTTTAATGTATTGAAATTGAGTACATGTTAAATTAACCAAGCAAAATAATTCATTTACAAATTTGTCAAGTACTTTTCTCACTTTTATTTCACAATTTTAGATCCGGAGAGGTATGAACATACTTGGGATGAGCAGGTGTTCAGTAACTGAACAGTAGGCAGATAGCATTTGATTTTACCAGGTTACATTTGGGACATAAGACTGAAGCTATTTCCCTCAGGCTTTGGTTTGATTAGTTATATTCCTGGTTCAGAATCATCTCTTGCAAATATAGTAACAACTTTAACAAGTCAAGCTTTGCCTCTTCATTATTATTAGCAAATCAATTCATGTAAGAAGGAAAACTGCAAATTACTCTTTAACTATACAGTATAATCAAAACATTCCTTCTCTAATCAAGGCAAAAAATCTTATGTAATTCAAAGATCCACTCTACTTAATTATTCCAAATTCCTTTCTGTTGTCCACTCTTTCTTCAGTTTGTAAACGTTTTCCTTCATCTTCTCAGGAATATTTCATGCTTTTATAGAATTACTTTGTTTGATATTAGGATATAATACAGTGCAATAGTCACCACTTTAAAGTATACACTTTTTTTAGGGTATTTGTAAAGTTGTGCACCCAACACCACTATAATTCCAGAACACTTTCTATCACCCCAGTAAGAAATCCATACCTAGTAGCAATTATGCTCCCTTTTCCTTTCCCCATAATCCCTGGAAGCCAGTAACATATTTCTGAGAAACTGAATTCGTTAGCCAGGCACATGTGGCTCACACCTATAATCCTAGGCAGAGATCTGGAAGATTGCAGTTCAAAGCCAACCTGGGGAAATAGTTTGAGAGACCCCATCTTGAAAATACCCAACACAAAAAAGGACTGGTGGAGTGACTCATGGTGTAGGCCCTGAGTTCAAACCCCAGTACCAAAAAAAAAAAAAAAAAGAATCTTGATATGGATGATAAATATTCTAAAAATAAGAGTTCCACTCTGTTGTAAAACTAAATTTAATGTGCCTGCAAATCTGAGAATCACTAGAATTTTTAACTTTCTTGTCCTCCCAAAATTCTCTATGAATAACAGTAAAATCCACCAAGAGTGAGGTTATATTTAACCATGGTGTTAGTTTTTATATCCATAATTGCTACAGATGTAGAAAAATATTCATAAATGTATTTCAATTTTTTGTCTACTTTTCATAATCTATAAATATATTTTGCCCATTTTTTCATTTAAATATTTTATTGAAGTAATATACTTTTTCCAACTCAAGTGAGAACTTTCTTTTTTTTTTTTTTAAGTCTCCCCCAACACACTTAGACATGACAAAAAATAACACTGCCCAATATGTTAAGTGTCACAGATTATTCCAGGTTCTTCTGAGAGTAAAGCAAAAACTCTCTAGGAACTCTTTAAAAAACATTTTGAAACATGTTTCTTTTTTATTATTATTTTTCATTTACTCACATGTACATACATTGTTTGTGTCACTTTTCCCCCATGCCCCACCTCCCACCCTCTCCCCTATTTCCCCGTCAGTTCCAGGCAGGTCCTGTTCTGCCTTTATCACTAGTTTTGTTGAAGAAAAGAGACAAGCATAATAAGGAGGACAAAGTATTTTTGCTAGTTGAGTTAAGGATAGCTATCCGAAAGATTCCTAGCATTGCTTTCGTGTTATGACCCATGTTGATTCATCTCTAACTAATCTTTACCCTTGTTACTGTTCCCCTTCTCATGATAACCTCTGTTGCTTTAAGGTTTCTGTATTAGCTCCTCTGGAGTGGGGTCATCAAACACTTTCATGTTTTGGGTTTTTTACCTATTTCTCTATCACCCGTATGTGCTCTCCCCTTGTCATGTGGTCCCAGTCTAACCACAGTGCTGCATTTGCCATAGATCTAAAGTCCACATATGAGGGAGAACATATGATTTTTGGTCTTCTGAACCTGGCTGACCTCATTCAGAATGATGTTCTGTAGTTCCATCCATTTACCTGCAAATAATAAGATTTCATTCTTCTTCATAGCTGAGTAAAATTCCATTGTGTACAAATACCACGTTTTCTTGATCCATTCACCAATAGTGGGGCATCTTGGTTGTTTCTGTAACTTGGCTATTGTGAATAGCACTGCAATAAACATGGGTGTGCAGGTGCCTCTGGAGTAACCTGTGTTGCATTCCTTTGGGTATATCCCCAGGAGTAGGATTGCTGGATCATATGGCAGGTCTATGTTTAGATTTTTAAGAACTCTCCAAATTTTTTTCCACAGTGGTTGTACCAGCTAGCATTCCCACCAGCAGTGGATTAGGGTTCCTAACTCCTCATATCCTCGCCAACACAAGTTGGTGGTGGTGTTTTTAATGATGGCTATTTTAACAGGGGTGAGGTGCAATCTTAGTGTTTTGATTTGCATTTCCTTTATGGCTGGAGATGGTGAGCATTTTTTCATGTGCTTTTTTGCCATTTGAATTTCTTCTTTTCAGAAACTTCTATTAAGTTCAATTGCCCATTTTTTAATTGGTTCATTGATTTTAAGAGAGTTTAATTTCTTAAGTTCCCTGTATATTCTGGTTATCAGTCCTTTGTCTGATATATAGCTGTTGAATATTTTCTCCAACTCTGTGAGTGGTGTCTTCAGTTTAGAGACAATTTCTTTTGTAGTACAGAAGCTTTTTAATTTTATGAAGTCCCATTTGTCCATTCTTTCTCTTAGTTTTTGGACTGCTGGGGTTGTATTGAGGAAGTCCTTGCCTATACCTATTAGTTTCAGAGTGTTTCCTGCTCCTTCCTGTAGTAACTTCAGAGTTTCAGGTCTGATATTTAGGTTCTTGATCCATTTTGAGTTGATAGTACTACAGGGTGATAGATGTGGATCTAGTTTCAGTTTCATGCTGATGGGTAACCACTTTTCCCAGCAACATTTGTTGAAGAGGCTGTCTTTTCTCCATCATATATTTTTGGAAACTTTGTCAAAAATGAGGTGGGTATAGTTGTGTGGATTCATATCTAGACCTTCTATTCTGTTCCACTGGTCTTCATGTCTGTTTTTATGCCACTACCATACTGCTTTTACTGCTATTGCTTTGTAATATAGTTTGAAGTCAGGTATTGTGATACCTCCAGCATTGCTTTTTTTGTGGAGTATTGCCTTGGCTATTCATGGTTTCTTGTGTTTCCAAATGAACTTTAGAGTAGATTTTTCAATCTCTGTGATGAAAGTCATTGTAATTTTGATGGAAATTGCATTAAACATTTAGACTGCTTTTGGAGCTATAGCCATTTTTACTATGTTGATTCTACTGATCCATGAGCACGGGAGATCTTTCCATCTTCTGTAAACTTCCTCAATCTCTTTCCTCAGGAGTTTGTAATTCTCCTTGCAGAGTTCATTCACGTCTTTTGTTAAATTTACTTCTAAGTATTTGATTTTCTTGAGGCTATTGTAAATGGAATTGTTTCCATATATTCCTTCTCAGATATTCATTGTTGGTATATAGAAAAGCTAATGATTTTTGTAGGTTGATTTTGTATCCTGTCAACTTACTGTAGCTGTTTATGGTGTCTCTGAGTTTTTGGGTAGAGTTTTTCAGGTCTTTAAGGTATAGGATTATATTATCTGCAAATAAGTATATTTTGACAGTTTCTTTATCTATTTGTATTCCTTTTATTTCTTCTTCTTGCCTGATTGCTTTGGCTAAAAATTCCAGTACTATGTTGAAAAGGAGTGGGGATAGTGGGCACCCTTGTCTCATTCTTGAATTTGGGGGAATGGTTTCAGTGTTTCACCATTAATTATGATGTTGGCTGTAGGTTTGTCATAAATAGCCCTTACCATGTTGAGGTACATTCCTTCTATTCCTAGTTTTCTTAGAGCTTTTATCATGAAGTGGTGTTGGATCTTGTCAAAGGCTTTTTCTGCATCTATTGAGATGATCAAGTGGTGTTGTCTTTGCTTCTATTGATGTGCTGTATTACATTTATAGATTTGAGTATGTTGAACCATCCCTCCATCCCTGGGATAAGGCCAAATTGGTCATGGTGTATGATCTTTGTGATGTGTTGTTGGATTCAGTTTGCCATTAATTTCTTAAGGATTTTTGCATCAATAATCATTAAGGAAAATGGCCTATAATTCTCCTTTTTGGAGGTGTCTTTGTCTGGTTTTGGGATGAGAGTAATATTGGCTTTATAGAATAAGTTAAGCAGTGTTCCTTCCCTTTGTATTTTCTGGAACAGTTTAAGGTGAGTTGGTGTTTGTTCTTCTTTAAAAGTCTGATAGAATTCAGCAGTGAATCCATCAGGTCCTGGACTTGATGCTGCTTCAATTTCTTTTTGTATTATAGATCTATTCAAATGATTAATATCTTCTTGATTTAGTTTGGTGGTTATAAGTTTCAAAAAATTTGTCCATTTCTTCAAGATTTTCAAATTTATTAGAGTATAGGATCTCAAAGTAGTCTCTGATGATTTCCTGGATTTCCGTGGTGTTTGTTGTTATCTTCCATTTTGCATTTCTGATTTTATTGATTTGAGTTTTTTTCTCTCCTCATTTTAGTTAGGTTTACCAGGGGTCTGTCAATCTTATTTATTTTTTCAAATGACCAGCTTTTTGTTTCATTGATTCTTTGTATTTTTTTTTGTTTGTATTTCTTTGATTTCAGCCCTTATTTTAATTAATTCTTTCCTTCTGCTTATTTGGGGATTTGCTTGTTCTTGTTTTTCTAGGAGTTTGAGCTGTCGTATTAGGTCATTGATTTGAGATCTCTCTGTATTTTTAATCTATGCACTCATGGCTATAAACTTCCCTCTGTGTCCCATAGGTTCTGGTAGGTCATGTTTTCATTTTCATTAACTTCCAGGAACCTTTTAATTTCCTCTTTTATTTCACAGATGACCCATTCATTATTGAGCAATGTGTTGTTCAGCTTCCCATTGTTTGCATGTTTTTTACAGCTCTTTTTGTTGTTGAGTTCTCATTTTAATGCACTATGATCAGATAGAACGCATGGGATTATTTCTATTTTCTTATATTTGCTGAGGCTTCCTTTGTGCCCCAAGATATGATCAACTTTTGAGAAGGTTCCATGGGCTGCTGAGAAGAATGTATATTGTGCAGATGTTGCATGAAATATTCTGTAGACATCAGCTAGGCCCATTTAATCTATGGTATAATTTAGGTCTAGGATTTCTTTATAGATTTTTTGTTAGGATGACTTATCTATTAATGATAGGGGAGTATTAAGGTCTCCCACTCTCACTGTGTTGGAGTTTATATATGTTTTTAGGTCCTTCAGAGTATGTTTGATGAAATTGGGTGCATTGACATTTGGTTCATATAGTTTGATAATTGTTATTTCCTTTTGGTGTATTTCCCCTTTAATTAGTATGGAGTGTCCTTTATCTCATTTGATCAATGTAGGTTTGAAGTCTACCTTCCGAGATAAATATGTTTTCAGGGACCATTGGCTTGGTAAATCTTTTTCTAGCCTTTCACTTTCAGCCAGTGCTTATTTTTGTTTATGAGGTCAGTATCCTGTAGGCAGAAGATTGTTGGATCTTCCATATTAATCCAGTTTGCCAGTCAGTGTCTTTTGATGAGGAAATTTAGTCCATTAACATTCAGTGTTAGTATTGATAAGTACATGGTGATCCCTGTCATGTAGTTGTCTTTGTTGATTAAGAATTTGATTATCAATGTCACTCTTTACTTTCTTTCCTTTTCTTATCCTGTGGTTTGGTATTGCCTGACTTTTCATGGTTTTGTTTGCTTTCATTATACATGTGCGGAATTCCTTGGAGAATCTTTTGTAGTGGTGGCTTGGCGGTCATATATTGTTTTAATTTCTGCTTATCATTGAAGACACTAATTGTTCCATCTATTTTGAATGATAGTTTTGCTGGGTAAAGTATCCTAAGATTGAAGTTATTTTCATTCAGTGCTTGGAAGATCTCATCCCATGCTCTTCTTACTCTTTAATGTTTCTGTGGAGAAGTCTGTTGTGATTTTGATGGGTTTATCTTTGTATGTCATTTGTTTTTTCTCTCTTATAGTCTTCAATATTCTTTCTCTAGTCTCTGTACTTATTGTTTGAATGATAATATGTCATGGGGTAGTTCTATTTTGGACAGGTGTGTTCGGTGTTCTGGAGGCTTCCTGTATCTGAATGGCATAGTTTTCTCTAGATTTGGGAAATTTCCTGTTATTATTTTGTTGAATACATTGCACATTCTTTTTGCTTGCACCTCTTCTCCTTCTTCAATGCCCATGATTCTCATTTTGGGTGTTTTGATGGAGTCAGTGAGTTCTTCCATTTTCTTTTCACAGGTCTTGAGTTGTTCAACTAGTGGTTCTTCAGTTTTTCATTTAATTCCATTTCATCTTCAAGTTCTGAGATTTTGTCTTCTGTTTATTCTATTCTGCTGGAATGACCCTTCATTTTGTTTTGTATTTCTGTTTCATTCTTTTTTCTGAGGTTTTCCATACCATGGGTTATTTCTTCTTTAATATTGTCAATTTTTGCCCTTAATTCATTTTTCTCTCTGTTTATGGTGATCTTTGTTTCAGTTTGGTGTTTGTTTAGGACTCCTATGATTAATTTTATTTCCTTTCTGTGTTTTCTCATATTCTTTAGTTTTCTTGTCTCAGAATTTCTTGAGTGTCTCCTGTACATTTTGGTTGACCATGGCTAGTAGCATCTCTATGAAATTCTCATTAATTACCTTTAGAATTTCTTCTTTCAGGGTGTTCTTGTGGTTTTCGTTGGGTTCCTTGGTATAGTTTATCTTTGTTTTGTTGAAGTCTGGATCTGGGTATCCATTTTCTTCATTTTGCCCTAAATACTGTGCTAATTTATTTTTGGGGAGAGAATGGTTTCCCTCCCTTTTTCTTCTTCCCATACTTCCACTAGGTAACATTTCTGTCCCTGTACTATGTGTAATTTAGTATTAGATGGGTTATAATATTAATACTAACAAAACTGTGAGAGAAGGTTAAAAAAGAGAAAGAGAAGGAAAGATAAAAGGAAGAAAGAAGAGAGGGAAAAAAAAAGGAAAAAATGTGAGAGATGATGAGTGAGCAAACAGCAAACCAGGCTGCCAAACCCTTAAAGAAGGGAGAAAAAGATGACAAAACAATCACCAGTTCTGGAACAGTAGCATTTCAGTCTTAGTTGTTTTTACTTCTTTAGTGTCCAGTCCAGTCTGTGTGTTTCTCTTAGGCACACTTAGAGGACTCTAGTGGTAGCCTGAGCAAAAGCCTGGTGGAGCAGTTATCTGCGAAGCCTGTAGAGGGAAGGCTGTGTCCACACAAGAGGCGGGGTTCCTGGCTGGCTGGTGGGTGGATGTTGTCTTGCACCACACTGGTGCCTGTCCAGCAGGGCAGGGCTCCAGCTCTTCCACCCAGAGCTGGATCCCAGCAGGGCCTGATGGGTGGGGGAGAGCACTTGTTCTACAATCTGTCAAAATCCCAGTAACAGTCCTTATAGCAATAGAAAATAGTAATTCTAAAATTCATATGGATCCACAAAATTCCCTGGGAAGTCAAAACAACCTTTATCGCAGATAATAGAGCTAGAGGCATTACAGTACCAGATCTCAAAATCACCAGATCTCAAAATATCTCAAAATGTACTGCAAAGCTGTAGTAATCAAAAAGCATGATACTGCTGATATGGTGGCTCATGTTTGTAATCCCAACTACTTCAGAGGCAGAGATAGGACAATCATGATTTGAAGCTAGCTGGGCAAAAGACTTTAGAGAGACTATATCACAAAACAATGATCCAGGTGTGGTGGTAAATGCATGTCTGTAATCCTATCTATGCAAAAGGCATTGGTAGGAGGATCATGATCTGTACCTAGCCTTGGACAAAGCAGAAATCTTCTCTTAAAAATAACTGAAGAAAAATGGACTGGAAGCATGTGTTTGAATTGGTAGAGGCAAGCACAAAACGCAACGTTCAATCCCCAGTATCACTTATACTTTTATAGAGAAAGACTGTAAGAAAGAGAGAGATAAATAGATGGATAGATGGAGACATAGATTTACCATGTTCTCTTGATGAACTGACATCTTTATCTCTCTTTTTACAGTCTATTTTACCTGAAATACAGATACTTATCCTTGATTTTTTTCACTTTTTTTCCATTTATATGAATATCTTTTTTAGTTTGTTCTCTTTCAGTATAAGAGTGTACTTTAAGACGATGGGCATACCTTATTGGCAGCATATTGTTAGAAATTGCTTTTTTAATCTATTAAATACTCTGGATGATTACTTGGAGATTACTAGGAAAATATATTGTATTTACCTTCAGTATTAATATAATTAATTAATTATTATGTTAATTCCATTAATATAATAACATAATCATTAACATTATATTAGCTGACTTGCCAGCACTATAATGAACTATCTGACATTGGCTATTTCTGAAGTAAAGAGGGACATATTTTTGCTCAGATTTCTGAATGTCAAGGTCATGATTGGATATCCCATTGTTTTGGGCTTCATGAAGGGTGGAACATCATAGTGGGAATGTGTGTCAGAGGGAGAGGTCATATCTACAGACAAGAAGAGAGAGGAGAATAACGTCATACAGCAACATCTAAGAGCAAACCCCAATTACCTAAGGACCTTCTGCTAAGCCCTATCCCTAAAAAGTTCACAAAACTTCATAACTCAACCAAATCCTGTGAGGGACACTCATTCAAGATATAAAAATAGCTAAGGACCTACTAATTCCATTTTGTTAACTATTTTCTAGTTTTTTTTTTTTTTTTGGTGGATCCTTTGTTCCTTTCTTCCTGTATTACATTATTTCATTTTGATTTGATGGCCTTTGTTCCTATGCCATCAAATAGTATAGTGGGGTACTTTGCATTTTCCCCTTCTTCTGTTTTTTTGTGTATATATTTTAAACATTTCCTTTGTGGTTAACTAAAATCTTATAAAATGTGTTATATTTATGACTGTTTGTGTTAAGCTGATAATTTAACTTGGACTGATAATTTAACTTGGATTGCATATACAAATACTAACTTTTTAAAATAACCTGTGACATTTTAAGTTTTGATGTCACAATTGAATGGTTTTAAAAGTTAATTGAGAAATTATGATTGTACAAGTTAATGTGCAGTGTAATGTTTTGTTGTATTAACACACTATATAATGATCTACTCAGGATATTGAGGTTATTCATTATCTCAAATAAAATTATTTCTTTATAATGAGAATATTCAAAATCCTTCCTACTATTTATTTTGACTTATATGATTTGATATGATAATAATTGGTATACTTAATCAGTCTTTATAAAGCTAGTTGGTTTTAATAATTTTACCTTTCAATAGTTATACTATAGACATGCTTGATTCACTCATCCAATTGCAGTAGTTTTGGCATTTGATAATACTCCTACCAGTTATTTTTAAACTTTTAGAGTTCAATAATACCTTTACTTCTACCAGTTATTTTTTTTTCTTTTATTATTCATATGTGCATACAAGGCTTGGGTCATTTCTCCCCCCTGCCCCCACCCCCTCCCTTACCACCCACTCCACCCCTTCCCTTCCCCCCCACCCCCTCAATGCCCAGCAGAAACTATTTTGTCCTTATTTCTAATTTTGTTGTACAGAGAGTATAAGCTATAATTGGAAGGAACAAGGGGTTTTGCTGGTTGAGATAAGGATAGCTATATAGGGAGTTGACTTGCATTGATTTCCTGTGCATGTGTGTTACCTTCTAGGTTAATTCTTTTTGATCTAACCTTTTCTTTAGTTCCTGGTCCCCTTTTCCTATTGGCCTCAGTTGCTTTTAAGGAATCTGCATTAGTTTCTCTGCGTTAAGGGCAACAAGTGCTAGCTAGTTTTTAGGTGTCTTACCTATCCTCACCCCTTCCTTGTGTGCTCATGCTTTTATCATGTGCTCAAAGTCCAATCCCATTGTTGTGTTTGCCCTTGATCTAATGTCCACATATGAGGGAGAACATATGATTTTTGGTCTTTTGAGCTAGGCTATGTTCAATGATGTTCTCAGAATGATGTTCTCCAATTCCATCCATTTACCAGCGAATGATAACATTTCATTCTTCTTCATGGCTGCATAAAATTCCATTGTGTATAGATACCACATTTTCTTAATCCATTGGTCAGTGGTGGGGCATCTTGGCTGTTTCCATAACTTGGCTATTGTGAATAGTGCCGCAATAAACACGGGTGTGCAGGTGCCTCTGGAGTAACCTGTGTCACAGTCTTTTGGGTATATCCCCAAGAATGGTATTGCTGGATCAAATGGTAGATCAATGTCTAGCTTTTTAAGTAGCCTCCAAATTTTTTTCCAGAGTGGTTGTACTAGTTTACATTCCCGCCAACAGTGTAAGAGGGTTCCTTTTACCCCGCATCCTCGCCAACACCTGTTGTTGGTAGTGTTGCTGATGATGGCTATTCTACTAGTTATTTTTAGATTTGTATATGTTTTTCTGTTACTTCCAAGGATCCTTTTCCTTCATTTTGAAGAATTCCCTTCAGTATTTCTCTTAAGGCAGGTCAGAAAGTGATAACTCTCCATGCTTTTGCTTATATGATAATTTGCTACCATACTTTCAGTTTTGAAAGATGGATTTGGTGTAGTCAAATTGTATCAATTTTTAAATTTAATACTTTGAAAATATTCTCACAATTACTACTGTCCTGCAAAATATCTAGTGAAAAATCAATTTATAATATTATATATTCTGTTCTACACATAATTCTCTTCTTCTTTGCACTTTTCAAATCTTTGTCTTTAAATTTTATAGTTTGATTATGATGTGTGTTGAGAATGATTCTTTTTAGACTCACTACTTTTAATTTAGACTTTCTGGATCTAGATTTCTATTTACTTCCTTAGGTCTGGGAAGTTTTTTTATCATTATTTATTCAATATTTTTATTGTTCTCACTCTCTCCATTTTCTCCTTCTGGGACATGGATAATATGTATGTTGCTATGTGTGATAATATCTCACAGGTCTCTGTTTTATAACAATATCTTTGTGATTTAACTTCCTGGCATATTTCCATGCATTTTCAATTTTTTATTACCATATATCAGTTATAGACAACAAGGGATTTCATTGTGATGTTTTCATATGCTTATGCTAATGTACTTTGT
The DNA here is from genome assembly GCF_047511655.1 of Castor canadensis. NCBI lineage: Eukaryota > Metazoa > Chordata > Mammalia > Rodentia > Castoridae > Castor > Castor canadensis. The sequence goes on from NC_133386.1 coordinate 191,219,605, forward strand.
TCCCATTCATCCCCATGCTCACACTTCATCCACCATTACCTCTCACTCTGGTCCTTCTTTTTCCCACATAGTTGCCCTTCTACTTTAATGATTTTGCCTTTTTAATATAAGTTTCACAGTTGAGAGAACACATAATAGATATCTTTCAGAGTCTGAATTATTTTGCTGAATATCATCTCTTCATCCATTTTCAAGAAATGCTTTCATTCTTGTTTATGGCTGAGTAGCATTCCGTTGTGTTATATATACCACATTTTTATTATCCATCCTTTGATGAGCACCTAGAATGATTCCATATTTAGCCACTGCAAATAGTGCTGTAATAAACATGGGTGTGAACTTATCTCTATTGTGTGCTGGCTTTGATTCCTTCAGATATATATGCACAAGTAGTATAGTGTAAACTATCCTTACTCTATTTCTTTTCTTTTCTTTTTGTTCCTCAGATTGTCTGATTTCTAAAGACCTGCCATTGAGTTCTCAGATTCTTCCTTTTACTCGATCAAGTATTGACTTGAAATCCTCTGTTGATCCTTTTTCAGTTCTGTTATATTCTTTTTATATCTATGATTGCTTCCTAGTACTTTTTTATACTTTCTGTCTCCTCATGGAAAATATCAGTTTGTGTCAGTCAATGGCTCATGCCTTTAATCCCAGCTGATTCAGAAGGCAGAGACTGGAAGATCATGGTTCGAAACTAGCACAGGCAAAAAGATACAGAGACATCCTTGTCAATAAATAATCTGGGAGAGAGGGTGCACACCTGAAATTCAAGCTACACAGGAGTCATGGATAGAAGACCTTTAGTTGGAAGATGACCATGGGCAAAAACGCAAGCTCTATCTGAAAAATAAGAAAAACAAACAAACAGAAAAATGACTGGTGACTCACACAAGAGGTAGAGTACCTTGCCAACAAGTGCAGAGATCCTGAGTTTAAAGCCCAGAACCACCAATAAATAAATAAATAATAAATAAATTCTCAGTTTTATCTTCATTGTTCTTTTGACATCTGTGAACATGATTATGAGTACTTTAACTTCCCTGTAAGGAAATCAGACTTCTCCACTTTGCTAAGGTCAGTTTCTGGAAATTTATCATGTTTTCCTTAAATGACATATCCCTCCACATATTCATTTTTCTTTGCTCTTGTTGGTTTCTATGCATTAGATGAGACAAATAGGTTTTTCAGTCTGGTAGTAACAGCATTGTGTAGAAGAAAGATATAATCAATCCATCCAGCCAGAGATTTTTAATATGCCTCTCAAATTGGTGTTTTCCAATATTGCTATCTCTGTTTTTGGTGGCTCCCAAGATTATAGGACATGTTATCTCTTATCAGTACTTCAAAGCTGATAAATTAGGAGTCAGACTCTAGATGTAGCTTAAAGGGTTGAACGTTTGTATGTTACTTCTCTATTCAGAGTGAAAATGAGCATGAATATGAACCTTACACATCTGAAATAGGTTAGAAAGAGGAACTGGGGGAGGCATGCACACACATACAGCCTGCATCTCTGATGATGCTGGTACAATACTTGTTGAATATAGGTCCATTTCTTTTTTTCCTGTATTCTATGACTGTCTAGGAATTCAAATCCTATCAACTCCTACAGCTAAGTCTTGAAGGAGACAAGTCTTTAGGTGAAAACAATGGAAGTAGTGATGGTTGTGTATGGCTAAATTCCTTTCAGGATGAAAGGATAGACATGAATTTATCACAAAAGACATCCAGAAAAAAGGCTCAACTGCCAAGTTCTGTCTCTGCATGTAAAGTTCATGGTTTCTTTGCCCTTTAAAGTTCCTAAGCAATTTATTCAGAATCATTCCCTTGACAATAGGTGCTATCCTGTTTGACAATTACATGCCTTGGTTCTTGGCTTAGTTTTCTATTTATAGAGCCTAAATGTAGATCTTTGAGTATCCTAACCTTGAGTAATCTTTCCTTCGTTTCTCTCCTTAAGCCACTATGATACAAAAGCTAGGTGTTTTGATATACCTTGTACAGTTTCCTCACTTCTTATCATTATTGTCTTCTTTATTCACCTTTGGTTGCATATTTTCAAACAACCCTACCTTTAAGTAGACATATTGTTTCTTGTATTTGTTTGTTGTTATTTTCTTGTTAATTTTTGCTTTTAGGTTTTCTATTTTGGGGAGAGAGTTTAACTCAGGGCTTTATGCTTCCTAGGTAAGCACTCAACCACTTGAGCTACACCTTCAGTCTTTTTATAATTCTTTTTTTCTTAAATCATTTAGCCCATGATTGCTTCTAGCTCTCTACTTCCTGCCTCAAGCTTCTGAGAATGGGTTTACAGGCATGTGTCATCACATCTGACTTAAGTTCTTGTTTTATTCATGTTTTTCAGAATTGAATGAAATTATCTATTCCTTTATCTTGATGTTTACTGAGCTTCTTTAAAAACAACTACTTGAAGCAAAGCACTTGCTTTGCAGGCACGAAGGCCTGAGTTCAAACCCCCAGCCCTACCAAAACAAAAGAATTCTATTGCTAAAATATATTTGCACATATACACATGCATATGTTAATACAGATAAAAGCATAAATAAAAGGAGAATTATTTCAAAAAAAAAAAAAATAAAAACAACTACTTGAACTATTTTTAAAGGAATTTTTATGTCTCCTTTATTTGGGAAGAAGTACTAGGAAATTGTTTTGTTATTTTGTCTGTAGAAATAGATAGATAGATAGACAGGTAGATAAATTTATATTTATGATTCAGAGAATTTTTTATGATACATGCAGTATACATTGATCATATTAAACCAACCTTCTACCACTGCCACACCTCCCCTATATATACTCCATACAGCCTTCACAGTCCCAAGTAATCATTGCTACACTTTAAGTTCAGCTTTCTTTATTTTCCACTTGTGAGAAGGAAATTTTAATGTGTATTGAATCTGCCATATCGTTTTTCTGTATTTTTGAGATAACTTTATCTCTTTTCTCTTTTAAACTCTTAATAAATTAACTTTCAAGTGGTATTCCACATTGAATATCTGTGATAAATCTGTTTCACACAAAGTATATTATCTCTTTTAAATAGCACTAGATTTTATTTGCTAAAGATCTGCTAAGGAATTAGTATATGAAACTTCATAAGGTATATATAACAGTAATGTTCTTTATTTGCAAAGTTCTCAGGATTTATTTTTAAGATTATTTTTCTTATATAAATATATGAAAATATGCTCTATTCTTCTGTTTTCTGAACAATTTTGCATAATTTGAAATTATTCATTGCTGACACTTTTTAGAACTCACCATAGAAGTGCTTAGGACTGGTGCCATATCTGTGAGAAAGTTTTTTAAAGATATTCTATGAATATAAGAAAATAGTTTGACTTTCAAAATTTGCGATTTTATCTTGTAATTCTATTGCTTTATAATAATCCATTAATTTGTACTTAGACTTCAACTGTTATTTTATTCATTTAGTTTTTATTCATTTATTCTCATGCACATACATTGTTTGGGCATTTCTCTACCTTGTCCTTTCTCCCTCACCCTCTCCTCCCTCACCCCCTCACTTCCAGGTAGAACCTGTTCTGCCCTTATCGCAGATACAAGCTTAACAAGGAAGACAACACATTTTTGCTAGTTGAGTTAAAGATAGCTATACACAAAGATTCCTAACATTGCTTTCATGTACTCATGTCTTATGACCCATGTTGATCTAGTGTAAAGATCAGTTAGAGATGAATCAACTGTTATTTTTAATGTATACTTTATTTGGTAATTGTTTTGGACTACTTTGTGCATGTTAATGTCCTTTTGTACTTGTTTTATATTTTGTTTCTCTTTCAAACAAATATATGCCTATTTGTTACTTACTTTGTACTCATTGTGCTTTCTGTTAAGTGAAAATTCTAGAGTTGAGTATTGGTTACTACATAAATTTTAGTCAGATACTATCCCATTAAATAAGCTTCTTCTCCTGTCATTCGAAGACCTAAATTATGCGTATATATTAAGTATGTTGATATTTTGTCGTATTTTTCTCAAATCTTTAATATGATGTCATTTTTAATCTTACAATAATAATTTTTTCTCAATACATCAGCTTGGAGAACTTACATTTACTGATCTACATAGACTTTTTTTTTTTTTACACTTCATATTAGGTCTACTCATTGGACATTTTGATATTAATATATGTTTTTTATTTTAAAAATTCAATTGAATTTGTTTGTAGTGTCTAATGTTCTGTTAAAATTTCTCATCTGTTCACATATGCTATTCACTTTTTCTCTATTTCTTTAAAGAAATTTCTCATGATTATATTTTATTTACTTATTTGAAAAAGACAATATCTGAGTTAGCTTTTCTTTACAGTATTCAGTACCTTTCATTTTTGTGGGATTGTGTATCTCTGCTTCTGCATATGTCTCATTTCTTTTTCATTTTATGTGGGACATTTTGAATAAAAAAACCAGAGGCTACAGTAGACATTTACCTTCAGAATAATTTACCTTCCTCTGACTTGATGAATCAATCAAATCTATCAGAGTTTGCTTTAGGCCTTATTGCATCTTTAGTCACATTCATTTACCCACTAACTCTAATGTTTGTATCATTTATTCATAATCAATTAAAAGAATATTTCATTTTTCAGAGCTTGGTTTGTTAATAATTGAGTATCTTATCAATTTCCTCTAATTTTAAATAAATTTAAAATAATCCCATATAATTTTTATGTTTCCTATAGGGCATTGGTCTGAATAGTAGAGCCTCCCATATTTCTAAGTCTTCCCTAGTTTTCCCAGGACTGATTTGTGGTTATTATTAGCATTTGCTAGTTTGATATATGTCTAGAACATGAGTTCATTTTTTATTCAATTGTATTTTAACTGGTCCCTCAGTAAATTAATCCAATGTGTAGGAATATTGATGCGAAAAAAGTGGTGAAGTATAAAAGTCTTCATGACTTTTTATTTGACCATGGTTTCCTGGAAACTGAAGATCAATATATTATGGACAAGAGGAGTAATAGCAAATTATTAAACTGATAGAAATATTTCTTAAAAGGAAATAAAAACATGAAAAAAATATACACAGAATGAGAAGCAAAATACTGTGTTAAGTCTAAGGAAAGACCTTAATTACATAAAGGATCTCTAAAGGATACTGAAATATTAGAGAAGTCTTCAGAATGAAGATACATGTGTACGTCTTAGGGGATTATCCAATTTTCTGTTTCCAGCTAGTGATTGGAACATGTAAGAATGCTATAGTTTTTGTGAGGAAAAAAAAGAAAAAAGAACACTTCACAGTCATCCACTACTGTATGAAAGAACATTTGTTGGAAAAGCTAATTTCTGTATTTCGTTTTTAGTTATCATGTATGAAATTACAGAAAGTAAGGGGTTTCTTTATAAAGTTTTTATATATGCATATAATGTACTTTGATTATATTCTCCTTGTCTGTTGCTCTTTGATCATCTCTCTGTTTTCCCTCCTCTTTTTCCCTTATCATTCTACCTCTAGAGTCACTCTTTTACATTCATGAGTTTGAGAGTTTGAGGTCCCACACATCTGTAGTTGTGGAGTCTAAATCTTTGCAATTATGTCAGTTTCTGCAGGGTTTCCTTATCCCAGCTGAAGCCAACTTGAAATTGCCATACCTACCTGTGCTAATAGTGACCATTCTCAGACAAGTGTAGAGAAGAATTATGAGTGTCAAGTAACAATTTTGTCTGGGTTTTTGTACACTTTCATTCTCATAACCCAAATCTGTACTAGGTATTTTTTCCTTAGTACTAAGAAATGAGGAAATTTCACATTCCATTTCATGTCTTTTTGGCATTTTTAGTCAATTGCATGCTAAAATTTGAAGTTTTAAAATCTTTGACTAGGAAACTACATTTGTTTGAATTTCCTCATATTTGTTTTCCTTTCCATACTATGCAATTGGCCAAATCTGTGGAAAAGTTGATATCCTGTTGTGTACCCATTGCAATAACTGATAAACACCTAGAAGGATATCTGCCAGTCTTCGACTCACTTCACAATGGTTATACTCTACCTTCAATTATACTCATTTAACTCCAATTTGATAAGGCCAATTATGATGAAGAAACTGGTTCTCCTGATATCATCAAAAAGATTTGATAAGACAATACTGTGTAGTCTGATTAAATAGCTAAAACTCTGCTTTTCTAATACAATTGGATACTGAGGATAATTAACTTAATATAATAAAAAATCCCCTTCATCCTTCATAAACCTCTGTTTCTCTTGGACAGTGTGTCAGTGAAATTCAGAATCACAATAAACAAGTGTACAAATTTCCAGGAATTAAGCAGCAGTTGCTACTGTTTTCTTTCACAAACCAGTGTGATAGCTGGAGATAATGTTGATGATCCCTTTTTCTACTCATCTGCAGAGGCTTGGATCTCTAACCACAGCTTCCAATAGGACAATCAATTATTAAAATATTAGGTTAGGACTGTCCTCTAAAAAGAGAAGGACTGGCCTTTTAAAGGTAAGAATCTAAATAATTATCCATAATTACACTTTTTGAACCCTTATACATGGTTGGTGGAAATGCAAGTTATGACAACCATTATGGAAAACACTGTGGAGGCTGCCCCAAAACCTAAAAATGGAACTGCCATATGACCTGCTAAACCATTCCTAGTGATATACTCAAAGGAGTGTAAGTCATGTTACAATAAAGGCACTTGCACACTCGTGTTTATTGCAGTATTATTCACCATAACAAAGCTATGGAGAAACATCCAAGATACCCCACTACTGATGAATGAATTAAGAAAGTGTGGTAGTTATATACTATGGAATTTATTCAGTCACAAAGAAGAATGGAATTTTGTTGTTTTCAGGTTAAATGATGGAACTGGAGAACATTATCTTAAGTGAAGTTATCCAGGTTCAGAAGGTCAAAACCCACATGCTTTCTCTCATATATGTAATACTGACCCCATAAAAACACAAACAATATTATGAAAAACAGGTTTCACCAAAGGGGGGTCATATGAGTGGGATTGTAAAAGAAGGAAGTTAAGAAGGTGAATATGTTTATGTACTTCCTATACAAGAATGAATATAGAATTTTTAAACCTGTTGAAATCACCCTAAGAAGGGGACTAAGGTAGAAAGCAGAAAAATAGAGGAGATGAACTAATGAACCAGTTCGGGTTATAACTAATATATACTTGGAAATGTCACATGAAAACTTCCTGTATATTTATCTTAAACAAAAAAATACCATTTGTTTTTTACAAAATTAGAGAATGGGAGGGCAGAATAGTTCCTATTTGGGGGTTTCATACCAGTGGAAGAGGTGAGGATGTGCACTAAGAGTGTAGGAGGATGAACATGGTGCAAATACTGTGTACACATGTTTGTAAATGGAGAAATGAGATCTGTTTAAACTATTTCAGGAATAGGGAGAGGAGAGATAAAGGAGAATGATAGAGAGGGTGAATTGAACTATGATATATTTGATATATTGTAAGAACTTTTATAAATGTCACAATGTACCCCCTGCACAATAAAAATATTTTTAAAAGGTAAATAATTACACTTATTGAAATTTAAATTAGCTACTATGTAAACAAAGCATATTCAGAAAATTTGTTTGTTCATTATATTTTTAAAAATTCAAATTATACCAGTACTCTTTGTCACTATTTAAATAAAATTTTAAATTCTTACTATGGCCAAATTATTCTAAAATGATGAAGTTTCACTTCTTTTTTAAGAGTTAACTTGTATTTCACCAAAGTTATCAATAAATTGTCCTCAGTCAAGAACTAATTTCAATTTTAGCCAAGAATGAATTTCAATTTTGTGTGCATTGAGGTAAGAGGATCAGACTGGAATGAAAATGAGTTCAAACTTGAGCTTCCCATAAGATTGTTTTCAACAGCTAAAACTTAGAGAGTGAACTAAAGCCATGGCATTCTTTCTCTAGAAATAATTAAATTGTGATTGGCTGACTATTTTTAGTGTTCAGAAGTGAATAGCTGCTTTGGATATAAACTTGAACAGTATTCCCATGAAAATTCTGTAGAAACAAGTATCATTATTAAATCAACCTCTGGCTCTAAAACATTAGAGCCTTTAGTATAATTGGTTAGGTTCTATTAATTATAACCAGATATTAAATATAGTTGGTTTAATGACATTTTCATGTATGAGGTACTCCAAATTAATTAAATTGATAATGAAAACCTGTATTTACTGAGAAAGCCTGCAGTCCTGTTAATACTCTTTGGTATAGATGCTTTTATCTAAGCTCTGGCTTGTCAGAAATCATGTGATCATATCGAGTTTTACATAAGGCTTCACTGGACACACCCCTCAATGTCATAAAAAATTATAAATTTTTACTACTGATAATAAGGAGTATCATTTTAGATTTTCCTTGTGATTTTTGAAAAAATTTAGGAGGAAAGAGCTATGTTTTCATATATTTGAACTAATTTTATAAGAGTTCCTTTATCAGATTACAATATTACAAACAGTGAAAATTAACTTTTCAAATTAACACTGACAGTATTTCAACTACAATTAGCAATGTGTTCATATAAAAAAAATCCCAGTGCAACTACTCCATTTCTTATTCCTTAGGAGTTCTTAGAAATGGAGTGCATTGGGAATCTCAATTATTATATCCCCAGTGACATGAGAATGCACGTAAAAGCCTGTGGCTGTTCTGGTGAAACTATCATAGGCAATTGGAAAAACAGTTCCTTCCTTGGTAAGTAACTTCTGTAATAGTTAGACTGGGTTTGACAGTGCAAAAATTGAGTTCTGACGATCTGAGAGTGAAAATCACTACTTTGTGTCCCAAAGGTGTCACTCAGTTTGGCATCCACAAGGAAATCAATCTTTTATCACTCTTTGTAACAAAGATTTGACAGGAATCTGAAATATGTCAAATATCCTGATGCAAATAAGAAAACACCCATAGCTGCCTACCAAGTAGTTTGAATTAATTTATTTTATAATCTAAGCTTGTTCTCTTATGTTAGGGTACAAACATTAGGGTACCTTTGAGGCTTGCAGCCCACTCAGCCTGAAACCCGCCATGGCTAACATGACCCAAGCCACCACTTACTGGAACAAAGGGAGGTGGGATGGTTTCTGGGAACAGGGACTGTTTCTGGTTAATCTTGCTAAAACGGTATGTGAGTCAATGAGTTGAGACACCTGGTGTTTACCAAATTCCTGATAAATAATCTTCAAGTAATCTGGCCCCACCACCAGGATGTGGGAGATATCAGAAATATGTGACCCCAGGGACCATAAAAATTGCTGTGTAACCGTGACTGATGTCTAAAAAAAAATATAAAAGCAGCCTGAATTTTGTATTCGGGGTCCGTGTTGAAACCCACTGCGTCAGGCGGATACCCGGACCCCAGCTGGCTGGAAATAAACCTCACTTTGTGGCTTATATTATCGTGAGTGGCCACCTCTGTTTGGAGGGACTTAGAGTCCCCGTCTGAATTTGGTTGGGAATTCTCATTGAGTGGAAGGAAGGGATTACAGCCCTGGAGGCTTCACTATTGGAAGTCATGGGAGACATCCCTGATGGTCAGGAGCCGTGCCAGCATCCTCAGTGGACGCCATTTGGGCGGTCTTTGGGTAAGGATCCAGAGTCTGGTGTGAATGGAATTGCGCCTGTGAGAGTGGTCTGGTTGACCGGCCGGTACTTGTGTATGTTAGAGAGTCCTGTGTGAATTTGTTTGTCAGCTGGAATTGTCTCTTTTGTTCTTTGCTGTCTCCTCTGTCCATCTCTCCTGATCATCATGGGACAGGCTCAGGTAACTCCTAAGACCCTTCTTCTGAGTCATTTTTCAGAACTCCATGCTAAGGGACACAATTATGGTGTGAAAATTAAGAAAGGTAAGTTTGACACCCTTTGCTCAGCAGAATGGCCAACCTTTAATGTAGCCTGGCCTCCTCAAGGTACCTTCTCCTTGGACACGATTAAGAAGGTCCGAGATGTCATTAATAGACTCGGTCTTCATGGCCACCCTGATCAATATCCCTATGTCCTTATGTGGCAGACTTTAGTAGAAGACCCCCCTTCCTGGCTGTGGCCATTTATCCATGGAGCACCTACAGACCGGCCCGCAATACTGGCCGTGTCGGGGAACACCCCCATTCCTGTTAATTCCCCTAAGAAGCCTATTCTGCAGGAAGAACCAACTCTCCATCCATCCTTGATAGACTTAGATTGTGAAGTAAATCCCCCGCCATATGCCGCTGCTGCACCACTCCAGCCAGAGGCAGCTGGCTCCTCTGAGCCTCCCCACTCATCAGCCTCCCCGTCTGCACCCCCTGCCCCGGTCTCTGGACCAGCAAGGGGACTCAGGCCCCGTAGGCAGCGAGAAGAAACCCCAGAGGAGGAGCCCTCCTCCACTTCCACCGGGCCCCCAATCCTCCTGGTGCGGGCCCTGGATGGTGCTGGTCCCGATGGGGGACACACCTATCAGTATTGGCCTTTTTCAAGTAGTGACCTGTACAACTGGAAAGCCCAGAATCCTCCTTTTTCTGAGGACCCTAGAGGCCTGACTGATCTGTTCGAGTCCATTTTGCATACTCACAGTCCCACATGGGATGACTGTCAGCAGCTCCTTCAGACCCTATTCACCACCGAGGAATGGGAGCGGATTCTCACTGAAGCCAGAAAGAATGTCCCCGGTGACAATGGGCAACCGACCCCCCTGCCAAAACTGATTGATGATCGTTTTCCTTTAAACAGACCTGTCTGGGACTATGGGACTGCAGAAGGTAGGGAGCGTCTCCGGGTCTACCGCCAGACTCTTATGGCAGGCCTCCAGGTGGCAGCCTGCCGCCCTACCAATTTGGCTAAGGTAAACGCAATAATGCAGGGGGAAAATGAAAGCCCGGCCACGTTCCTTGAGCGTCTTTATGATGCATACAGACAGTATACCCCGCTAGACCCACTAGCGGAGGTACATCAGTCAGCTGTGATAATGTCCTTCATAAATCAGGCTGCCCCTGATATTAGGAAGAAACTATATAAGCAAGAAGGGCTTGGGGAGATGACTACCCAGGATCTGATGAAAGTAGCTGAAAGGGTTTTTAACACCTGAGAAACCCCGGAAGAACGAGAGGATAGAATCAGGAAGGAGAATCAGGAACTACAAGAAAGGATTCGGAAAGAGGACAGGAAACACCAGAGTAGGGAAAACAAGAAACAGTAAAAAGAGATGGCTAAGATATTGCTAGCAGGAGTCCAGGGTCTGGCCGGACCGAGTTCTGGATGGGCCGGCCCCACATGTCCCTGAAGATCGACCCAGGCTAGACCAGGGACAATGTGCCTATTGTAAGGAATATGGACACTGGAAGAAGGACTGTCCCAAACTCCAGGGTCGCCTGGGACCAAATAGCAGCCCTAATAATGACGCCCAAGTCCTGTTAGCTGGAATGGACAGTGACTAGAGGGCACGGGACTTGGACCCCCTCCCAGAGTCTTGGGTAACCATATATGTGGAGGGGAAGCCCGTGAGATGCATGGTGGATCCAGGGGCCCAATATTCAGTCCTTAATAAACCTACTGAGCCACTGTCCTAGAGAATTAGCCTTGTGCAGGGAGCCACTGGGTCCAAGGCATATCAATGGACTAGCAAACGTCAGGTGGATTTGGGCTGACATCAGGTGACCCATTCCTTTCTGGTCATTCTTGAGTGCCCTGCCCACCTTCTGGGACGCGATCTGCTAACTAAGGTGAGGGCTCACATTCACTTTGAGCCAGACCGTATCAAAGTGACAGATGGACAAGGACAGCCCCTCCAAGTCTTGACCATGTCTCTCGAGGATGAACAGCGCTTGTTCTCCTTGCGGGACCCTCCCCTGAAACCTATTGAGTGGTCCCCTGAAATGGCTTATTGGATTCAAACCTACCCCCAGGCTTGGGCAGAAATAGCAGGTGTGAGGCTGGTGGAACATCAAGCCCTGGTAACAGTAGAGATCAAGGTTTCAGCTCAGCCCATCCTAGTCCGTCAGTATCCCATGTCTTCTGAGGCACGGAGGGGCATTGCCCCTCACATAAACTGTCTCCTGGAGGCTGGAATATTACGTCCCTGCCCTTCTGCTTGGAACACTCCACTCCTCCCCATTAAGAAACCCGGGGGAAAAGACTATAGGGCAGTCCAAGATTTAAGGGAAGTAAACAAGAGGGTTGAGGACATCCACCCCACAGTCCCCAACCCTTATACCTTGCTGAGCCATTTGTCCCCCTCCCATGTTTGGTATACCACTTTGGACTTAAAGGATGCTTTTTTTAGCATAGCCCTGGCACCCAGTAGTCAACACATTTTTGCCTTCGAATGGCATGATGAAAATACGGGAACCCCCAGACAGTTAACATGGACTAGACTTCCACAAGGTTTCAAAAACTCCCCTACTCTGTTCAATGAGGCTCTTAATCAGGATCTGGACTCATATCGCCAGAGCCACAGTTCCGTCACACTTTTGCAGTATGTAGATGACTTGCTTCTGGCAGCTGCATCTGAAGCTGAGTGCTGGCAAGCCACTGGAGACCTCCTCCAGGAGCTGGGGAAGTTGGGCTATCGGGCCAGTGCAAAGAAGGCTCAAATTTGTAGACAAACAGTCACCTACCTGGGGTATGAACTAAAAGAGGGAACCAGATGGTTAACGAATGCTATGAAAGAAACTATTCTCAGAGTCCCCGTCCCCACCTCAGCTCGAGAAGTCCGCGAGTTCCTGGGGATGGCAGGCTACTGCCGGCTGTGGATATTGGAGTATGCTGAACTGGCAAAACCCTTATACGAGGCAACTAAGGACAAGGCCCCTTGGGCCTGGGGGCCAGATCAACAAAAGGCCTTTGAGGAGCTCAAGACTGCCCTCTTGACAGCCCCGGCCCTGGCGCTGCCAGACCCTCTAAAGCCCTTCACCCTCTTTGTAGATGAAAGAATGGGGATAGCGAAAGGGGTACTAATGCAGAGCCTAGGGCTCTGGAAGAGGCCAGTTGCTTATCTATCCAAAAGGTTAGACCCAGTTGCAGCGGGCTGGCCCCCATGCCTGTGGATCATAGCGGCAGTTGCCCTAATGGTAAAGGACGCAGATAAGCTCACTTTTGGGCAACATCTGAAGGTGGTAACCCCCCATGCAGTAGAGGGAGCCCTAAAGCACCCTCCAGGTAGATGGATGACCAACGTCCGATTGACTCATTACCAAGAGCTCTTGCTGGATGCTCCCTGAATCCTCTTCTCCGACCCGGTTTCTCTAAATCCGGCCACCTTGCTGCCAAATCCAGACCTGGAAGCCCCTCTACATGACTGTCAGGAGATTATAGCTGAAATCACCCAAGTGCGCCCCGATCTCCAGGACTCAACCCTACCCAACAGTGAGCTGGTATGGTATACAGATGGGAGTAGTTTCATCTCAGATGGGGTGCATAAGGCAGGTGCAGCAGTGGTGGACCAAGGTGGGAACATAATTTGGAGTGCCCCGCTGCCTCTGGGGACCTCAGCCCAGAAAGCCGAACTGATCACGCTGGCAGAGGCACTCAAGCGGGCTGAGGGAAAACGAGTGACTGTTTATACCGACAACCGGTATGCTTTCGGCACCGTCCATGTACATGGCGCCATCTACTGGGAAAGAGGTTTCATTACAGCAGAAGGAAAGGAGTTACATAATCTCCTGGAGATCCAGAGACTACTGACTGCGGTGCAGAAGCCCCAAGCTGTGGCGGTAGTACATGTTCCTGGTCACCAATCTGCCCAGACTCCAGAAGCTACGGGGAACCGGCGTGTGGACATAATGGCCCGAAATGCTGCTTTGGCCTCCACGACCCTAGCGCTGACCTTACCCGTGCCCGAGCTTCCACGCTTGCCACCGCAACCCGAGTACACCCTGGAAGACAAACAATGGATCCAAGATCACCGGTGCCCAGAGCCCAATCAGCAAGGCTGGTATCGTGATATCGAAGGGTGGCTGATCCTTCCTGAAAAGTTAGGACTGTTTCTCTTCTCCAATTTACATCAAGCCAACCATTTAGGCAAGAAGAAACTACTCGCCCTCCTCAAGTCGGCCCGCCTCTGGTTCCCGCATGAAACAGCCCAGATTCAAAAGATTGTGGACCAATGTGTTGGGTGCCAGGCTATGAAACCCAGCAAAAGGGCACTCCTACATACATGTACACGGGTACTGGGGAGGGTGCCAGGACGGAGCTGGGAAGTGGATTTCACTGAGGTGAAGCTGGGAAGGTATGGGTATAGGTAGTTGTTGGTTCTGATAGACACCTTCTCAGGCTGGGTGGAGGCTTTTCCTACAAAATGAGAGAACTGCTCAGGTTGTAGCTAAGGTTTTGCTGGAGGAAATCATACCCAGATATGGCATCCCCTAAACTCTAGGCTCTGATAACGGTCCAGCTTTCATCAGTAATGTCCTACAAGGGCTGGCCCGGGCAGTGGGGACTAATTGGAAGCTGCATTGTGAATATAATCCCCAGAGCTCAGGGCAGGTAGAAAGAATGAATCAGACCATAAAGGAGACCTTATCTAAATTAGCCATCGAGACTGAAGGAGACTGGGTGGCCCTCCTACCCTATGCCATCTTCTGGGTTCGAAATTCACCATATGTACATGGATTGACACCTTTTGAAATTCTATACGGAGCTCCGCCCCCCATTATTGTCCGAACTCTACTGGACCAAGACCCCAGTACAGCCCCAAATTACTTGGCCAGCTTAAAAGCCCTACAGGAGGTCCAACGTGAAATCTGGCCCATAGTGTATGCCTTGTATGAGACAAAGGACACATCGAACCCGGAACATGGCATTGTCTCAGGGGATTGGGTATGGGTAAAGAGGCACAGAGCCCACACTCTGGAAGAAAGATGGAAAGGCCCTTACCTGGTCATTTTGGTTACCCCCACTGCTCTTAAGGTTGACGGCATTGGGCCTTGGGTCCATCACTCCCACGTGCGTCAAGCCAATCATCAGGAACAGAAAAAGGCTAGAGAGTGGACCGCACGGTGGCACCCAGATAACCCATTGAAGCTGAAGCTTTTGTGACCCCGGGAACATGCAGAGTCTTCAGGAGCAGCCACGTATGGGTTGGCTGGTCGCTCTGATCTTGCTCAATGCCCAGAGCAGGAGCCTCGCAGAAACCAGCCCTATAAGCAAACCTGGATACTCACCGATGGGGAGACTCATACCACCCTTAACGAGACTACTCGCACTGTACTTGGTGGCCGGAGCTTCAATTCTGCTTCAGAGACATCAATCGTGCCTACAAGTCTACTGCCCCGGAGTCAGCCCGACGTTATGGTTTTTATGATTGCCCTGGCCACAAAAAGAGCAAGGACTGTGGGGGGATACAATACTCCTTCTGTAAGTCATGGGCATGTGTCACATCCAACGATGGTGAATGGAAGTGGGGGATATCAAAACCAGACCTAGTCAAATTTGCCTTTGTAAACGGGGTATCCTGGGGGTGCAGAATTCCGTCACCCACCCATAAATGCCAGCCCACAGATACAGATAGAATCAAGGTCACCTTCACTGACAGTGGCAAAGAGGACACCCCCAGGTGGATACAGGGCAAGGTGTGTTCACTTGTGTTTTATAAATATGGTGGACATTCTGGCTCGACCATAGTAATCAGATTAAAAGTTGAGCCCATGGGGCCACCGTCCAAAATGGTAGGCCCCAACAAAGTACTTAAGCCGCCCTATGTAGAGCCACCTCTCCAACCTCGCACAACCCCAGTCCCTACCCAGCCTCACACAAAGGCTAGTATTAAAACTCCAGGGCCATTAGGCACCGGCCCTCCCTTGGTGAAGCCCAGTCTCATGACCGGGTCCACAGACCCCCTCTGGAATCTGGTAAATGCTGCATTCCTGATATTGAACCACACCAACCCTAATATGACTACCTCCTGCTGGCTGTGCTATGATGTGAGGCCCCCATTCTATGAGGCAATAGGGCTAAATGTCACCTACGATATCTCAACTAGTGAAAACCCCACCCAATGTTCCTGGGGAGACCGTAAGAGAGGTCTGGCCATACAACAAGTGAGCAGCCAAGGAACCTGCTTAGGGAAGGTGCCAGTGGGAAAACAGGACCTATGTGCTGTTGTAAAAGACAACCCCACCTGGGGCGATGGTATTAAGTGGGTAATTCCAAAAGGCAATGGATGGTGGATATGCTCACAGTCTGGGCTCACCCAGATTAGTTGCCTATCAACTAATCACCCAGATTAGTTGCCTATCAACTAATGTGTTTAATGGCTCTAAAGAATTCTGTGTCCTAGTGGCTGTGCTGCCCCACATCATCTATCATTCTGAGGAGAGCCTATATTCATACTGGAATACAGGAACAGGTGAGAGAAAGAAGAGAGAGCCTATTTCTGCATTAACCATTGCTACCCTACTTAGCCTAGGGGTGGCTGGGGCAGGAACCGGCATAGCCTCCCTGGCTACTCAACATAAAGGGATGTCCTCACTGCGCGTGGCCATAGACAAGGATATAGAGAGGATAGAAGCCTCCATTAGTCACCTAGAAAAATCCCTTACCTCTCTATCTGAGGTAGTGCTTCAAAACCACAGGGCCTAGACTTATTGTTCTTTCAGCCGGGGGGGGGGGGGGGGGGGGGGGGGGGATATGTGCTGCCTTAGGGGAGGAATGTTGTTTTTATGCTGACCATTCAGGGATAGTTAGGGATTCTATGGCTAAAGTGAGGGAAGGACTGGCAAAAAGGAAACGAGAAAGGGAAGCCCAAGAAAATTGGTTCGAAGCTTGGTTCAATAGGTCCCCCTGGTTCACTACCTTGGTCTCTACCCTGGTGGGCCCTCTGGTCATACTACTGCTTATCTTAACCTTTGGTCCTTGTATTCTGAATAAGCTAGTGACCTTCGTGAAAGATCAAGTTAGTACAGTCCAACTAATGGTCCTGAGGCAGCAACACGAACAATTACCTAGCCCTGAGGATGTTTACACTAGTCGCCCAGATGAGCATGATTCCTCATTATGAACAACTAAAGGGGGGAATGTTAGGGTACAAACGTTAGGGTACCTTTGAGGCTTGCAGCTCACTCAGCCTGAAACCCGCCATGGCTAACATGACCCAAGCCACCACTAACTGGAACAAAGGGAGGTGGGACGGTTTCTGGGAACAGGGACTGTTTCTGGTTAATCTTGCTAAAACGGTATGTGAGTCAATGAGTTGAGACACCTGGTGTTTACCAAATTCCTGATAAATAATCTTCAAGTAATCTGGCCCCACCACCAGGATGTGGGAGATATCAGAAATATGTGACCCCAGGGACCATAAAAATTACTGTGTAACCGTGACTAATGTCTAAAAAAAAATATAAAAGCAGCCTGAATTTTGTATTCGGGGTCCGTGTTGAAACCCACTGCGTCAGGCGGATACCCGGACCCCAGCTGGCTGGAAATAAACCTCACTTTGTGGCTTACATTATCGTGAGTGTCTTTTTGTTCCTCTGAGGGGTGGTCAACTCTGGACCCCAACACTTACATGTTTGGTAAAAATTTAATGCATCACAGAGCTTTAATCAGATTTTTGTTTTATCCCTTTTTACAATAAGAATCCAAGATTCATTGTTTTCTCCTACTTCTACTTTTCTGCCTCTTTTTATCATTTTTCTTCTTAGACTATCACAATTTGACATTCCCAAGAATGAATGTCCTTTTTTTTTTCAGGAATCTTACCAGCCTTTCTTTTCCCCTTTAGCAAATTTAAGGAACTCAGTCTGTGTCCTTGTTCTCACCTTTAATGTAATGACAATTCTACGCTCACTTTTAATGTTATCACTGACTTAGGGCACCATCTGAATTTGAGTATCGGCTGCCAACTAACTGAATGGCTTTCTAATACTAATCAAAACATCCATTTTCTCATGTAAAATATTGAGTTAATGATATGAATATGGATAACAGAAAGCTAATGTCTCTAGAAGTTTATCAGTCAGGGTCTTATATCTTAATACTGTTTCTGTGACATTCTAAATCTAAAGTTCTCCACTTCATAACTTTTTCATGTATAATAAAATGATGATAGTGACAGTAAGTTCATCATAATTTAGTTATCTGTTTTGTTAACAACTAAAGTAGTTGCAAAGTGTTTATAACGTTACATTACAAAAATAAGTACTGTGTAACTGGTGGCTATTGCTAATAAAACCTTGATCAATGGCTTTAGTCATAAGGTATGGATAAGTGAAAAGTTTGTCAATAGAAATGAATGTTTTCTCTTTTTTATTATAGGTCATTCTCTCCAAAGGATGACACATGAAATAGAGATTTGTAATCAAGTAGACAGATACATGAGCTAATAGTGTAACTGACCTAATCCAATATGGAAACACTGTGAGATAGTTCTTATCATTATTGTAGCATAGATTAAGGTTTATATTGTTATAGAAAATTGTATCACACACATGTAGCCAAGACAGACAATAACTGAATTCATACTAACTGTAACACAATGTTTTTGGTTTTTGAAATGAATATCTTGATTAGTTTTGAAAACAGGCAAAAATAGGAATAAGTGTACTGAAGTATTGCTGCATCCCTTTCCCCCTCAGCACTTGGAGCTGAGCCTCCTGCACATCAGCTTTGTGGTTATTAATGTGGCCATATCACAGACAGGATTTAATGATAGAGTGGTCCTGATCATTGTTACTGTTGTAATGTTTGTTCCATAAATGAAAGTGTGGTCCATAAACAGTTTTTTTTTTCTTTGTGACCTTTCTTTGCAACACTAATATAGGAACTAAATGCTTTTCTTATTTACTTCTTTTTATGTAACTCCAAATCCATTTTCAAGATCAAGTTTAAATTCCTTTTACCTCAAAATCAATTTATTTGAAATTCTTCAAGTACTTCATGTTTTGTTCTTAGAAATATTCTGAGACCTCATATTTAGTGATTGACCTCTCAGTCTCCACAAATTGCATTATATTAGAATAAAAATAAATGTCAGCTATTTTTATTTGCCTTTAATATTTATTAAGTGAGGATGCCATATAATCTAGTTTAATTATAAATTATAACTAAATGCTGTGCATTCTTTACTCAATCAGTGAACTCATGGTCCCCAAGTATTACTTAGAAACATTGATACATAGCAAACATACAAAACAAATAACAATTTTTCATCATTATTTAGTATATGGATGGTATTTATGGAATTACCTTAAGTTCTTACCTGTTGAAAACATACTCAGAACTTATATTTGCTGAAATATTTTTTCATTTAACTAATATCTCCTCTGTTTTATACCTAAAATATAATAATCTAGCATATGTTTTTGTACACCACTCTGTTCATACTGCTGAGAGACACATCACACTAGTATCTACTAAATCCTTGATAGTAAAAGCAGATTGTTCTAAAATTACCATTGTGATATTCTATACATCTATTTTAAATAAAAAATGTGTTTTGTTTCCTTTATAAGATCATCAGTCCATTCATGAAGTTATTACTTTCTTTAACCTTCTCAGCCAGTTATTGTGTTATACTTGTGATACAATAACATATGCAACCATCTAATGGCAGAAAGAGGTAACAAAATATATAAAATTAAACCTGCAACTCTGAAATTTGACAGCAACTGAATTCTAAAATATGACTCTCAAGGATATATTTCAAAACATATGAGGATAATGTGTTTTCTTGATTCCTTGCTTATTCATTTACTTTTTTAAAACAATGTCATAAACTTATATCTATTTACTTTTCTGTTTTCAACCATATAACATTTTAGGATGTTAGAATTCTCAGAAAAGTCTATGTACGATGGAATTTACAGATGGAAACCATACCTTGATCTCTGAATTTATCCTATTAGGTTTTCCAACACGCCCTGAGCTACAAATTGTCTTCTTCCTCATATTTCTGCTGTTGTATGGTATGATTTTAATGGGGAACATTGGACTGATACTATTGATTAAGATTGATGCACACCTTCAAACCACCATGTATTTCTTCCTCAGCAACCTATCCTTCATAGACCTTTGTTATTTCTCAGTCATTGTTCCCAAAATGTTGGCCAACTTTCTCTCAGAGAACAAATCTATTTCCTATTATGGATGTGCCCTACAGTTTTATTTCTTCTGTACTTTTGCAGACACTGAGTGCTTTGTCTTGGTTGTCATGGAATATGATCACTATGTTGACATCTGTAACCCTTTACTGTACACAGTGACGATGTCTCAGGGCCTCTGTATATGGCTGATTGTTTTGTCATACATTGGAGGCAACATGAGTTCCCTGGTTCACACATCTTTTGCCTTTATTCTGAAATACTGTGACAGAAATGTCATTAATCACTTTTTCTGTGACCTCCCTCCCCTGCTTAAGCTGTCCTGCTCAGACACAACAGTTAATGAGTGGCTCCTCTCCACATATGGCAGCTCAGTTGAAATCATCTGTTTCATCATCATCATTATGTCCTACTTTTTCATTCTCCTCTCAGTCTTAAGGATCTGCTCTACTAGTGGGAGGAAGAAAACCTTCTCCACATGTGCCTCTCACTTGACTTCTGTGGCCATCTACCAGGGAACTCTGCTCTTCATTTACTCAAGGCCCAGCTCCCTGTATTCTCCCAACACTGACAAAATTATCTCAGTGTTCTACACCATTATCATTCCAGTGCTGAATCCATTGATTTACAGTCTAAGAAACAAAGATGTAAAAGATGCAGCTTGGAAAGCCATAAGATCTAAGGTAGATTCTTCCTGAGAAGTAAAATTTTAAAATTCATTTAGTTCTGTTTACAAACTCTCATTGGGAACTTGCAATAACTTCACCAGAAAACACATAACTACTCAAACTAGAGAATTTATTTAAAAACATTTTCTTTAAAGGCAGCCAAGCACTTTTCTTAATCCCAAGATATATGTAAATATTAAACTTTTCAAGTGGCAATTAAAGACTATCTGCTTTTGGATAGCTCTTTGTTTTCCATTAGGGGGATATATGCCAAGATGGATTGTGTCATTTTATTCTGAGATATAGTAAAGATCCCAGAAAAATGTGTTTAAGTGTTCATATGTGTGTAAACTATCTCACATAGAAGTGACATTCTAGATAGAGGAAGAAAGCAGATTGTTTTGGTTTAAACGCTAAATTTGTACATAGAAAATGAGTTAGACCTTGAAGAAGTTAATTTTTTGCTTCGGTTAACTCATTCCTAAAATGGTGGAGAATATTTTACCTATATTATTAAAGTGTTAATAGAGTTAATATGGTTAAGTGCTGTGAATAGTCCCTGCACAATTTATACAGACAGATGCTTGTCATTATATATATTTATATAATTTTAGGCATTATTTTAAAGACAAGTTATATAACAAGATTGTGACAAGAAAGTCAGGAAAGTGATAATTTTTAAAAAATCAAATAATCTTTAAAGTTTAAATAATCTTGTATAATTCATCTACCTTCAAATATTTGATAACTTTTTTCAAAGTATTGCTGAAAGTGTGGAACATTCTTCCCTAGCATGTCAGGAACAGAATAATCTACTAATCTATCACAAGGTCCTACCCTCGACCTCCTGGGCCTCCAGGTTAACCCTGGGCTGTTACATTAGAAGACTGAAACTGGCAGATGTATACTTCTGCAAAGTGTGTTTTAGAAAAAGTCTTGCTTTAGATAATTATTCTTCTTTGATAATAAATATTTATAAGCTTTGTGCTAGAGAACCAGTGTAAAATTAGATTGAATACATTTGTTGTTAAAACCTGCAAGATACAGCCAAAACCACTTTTGTGCAAGTTTTAAATTCCCCTAAGATTTTTCTGGAGATTTGTGACCAACAATGATTCTGTTCAGAATTTTTGGTTCTTCATTTGGTAGGAAGAGAACACACTCCCTCAGAGCTACACAAGCAAACCAATCCCTCTCATATTTTGTTTCAGATTTTCTCAACCCAGATTATAGAAAATCGCACAGAGGTTAGATGCAGTATATTTAAATATAGCTTTTCATGCCACTTAACTCTTTATCATATGCAAGAATCTATTAGTAATGAAATCTACATTAGGTAGCATCAAGCTTCATATGACATACATTTTTGCTACACTACTCCATTTGGTACTTAAAAATGGCGTCACCAAATATTACATGATGTATGAGAAAATAGAACCATTTCCAAGTAAGAGAATGGTTTAGATTGTGTCATTTGTTTTTAAGGTCCACAGGTGATTTCAATGTAAAATTAAGAGTACTTTAGATCAATGATCTATGAAATCTTTACTCAGCCCTGCTTACTTAATGCTCAGAAGACTGTTATAAGCTTCTGTGCTTCCCAATGGCTTGCACTCCTCACTGCACAGGGATCACTCCGTGTTTCATCACCAGAGGCTGCAGGTGCTTGTAAAGTTCCCATGGCTATAAGGCAGCTATTAACACTGAATTTGTGTTTTGGGTCTAGGATAAGCAGTATCTTATGAAACCACTCATTTTCCCCTAATTTCACTAAGTCCTTCTCCCATGGTCTTTGCTGAAGTCTGAGTGGCTTTTGTGCTACTATTGAAAGGGACTTAATTCCAACCTCAGCAACAGAAGCAGAATCTGCAAATATTCTGGGGATATAGGACTTATGTTGAAAACTCATCCAATTACCTTTTTTAAAACTAATTTTAACTTAGAAGATTTGGTAAATGTAGCTCCCAGCCATGAGCAGGTTAAAAAAGCAGTATCTAGAAGAATAAACATTTTCCAATTTACCATTTATACCCATCTATTTTAACCATATTTAACTTTCAAATAAGCACATTAACCAACATTTTGTTACTTTGAAACAATGCATATTTACAACTGGAAAATAAAAGGGCACACCTTTGTTAGAAAGTAGGAAAATGGAGAAGGAGAAAATACCAAATAATATATTTGTTAATGAATATATTTATACATATAAAAGAAAGAAATATACTAATACCTATTGCAACCTTAGTTCCAGTTACTGGCCACATGATTTACAGCTCTAAAATATAACTTCCTTTTTCATTACCTAATTCATATCTCTTTCATTGCAGCCAGCATCCTGGCTAATAAAATTTCTGACTTAGGCATTTATACTTTAATTGTTAAACTATACACATCATTAGTCTTTTTTTCTGGTTTTGGTTGTTATAGTTTTTTATTAAGTTTTTAACAGTAGATGTTAGAGTCGAATAAGGCATTTCAAAGATATTTTCATTCCAGAGACTCCTCATACTTCCCACATTGATTAACAGCAGCAACATAACTCAGGAGCAATCAGCACAAAGATTAGAGCAAAGCCTTTTTGCCCGTTCACACAGTAGCATGAGCATTTCAAAGTGACCAGGTAGCAAGTCTTGCATCTAGTTTAATGGAATCAACATTGAGTATCTCCTGCAAGGAATAACTTTTTTTTTTCTTAGAAACAACTGCATTGGATTCCAAAGTTATGGGGATGGGAAGTGAAAATTTGTGAGCTTGTCATTATATGTAACAGTGTGAGGAGCATCCTCCTTTTTTGCTATTTGTTTTCAGACTCAAGCTCAGTGAATTAATGAAATTTTATAAGCAAGCTTGCATAAGAGATACCAGTCTTCATCTCCTTAGGAAAAACAACAAATAGTCAATTATTCAGGAATGATAGCAGTCTTATGAGGACTCGAGGAACCATTTATAAACATGCAGCAACAGAGTGAAAACATGGAGCATAACTTCATAGAAAGAACACTGGGAGAACAGCAACTTTGAGATATTTGTAGATGGTTAGAAAGAAGGAATGGTGGGAGTTAACTCTGTCAGCCATAGGGCACCTTTTATGTCTCCAGCAACCTGTTCTAAGGAGAACAACAGTATCTTTTGCCACCGAGGAAGCCAACAGCTACATTTGCTGTGGATCCAATGAAATGGGAGATTCCACTGCATCAGCATCATCATCAGCAATGGAGTGCTTTTGTGCTGTTTCAGGAATAGTCATTGTCCTTTTAAAATAAGTGTGTGTCTCTGACTAGAGAGCTACAGACTGTTCACAAATGCCTTCCTTCCAGACCCCAGCTCTACAGTGCATTGCATGCAACACTGGCATTGACATCAGAACCACCATGATAGAGAGCAGTTTGTATTCTGGGCCTATAACCACAATTTATGTGTATGCCCATACTCTCACCACAACTTGTTGCCAATAGCAAATTAGCTTATGCCCAGGACTATTTTAATTTCCACCCTCTGGACCTTGGCTTTTCAGTTGCATTGCACTTACCTATCACTCAGACACTGAACCTATCACCAGAGCAAACTGATATATCACAGAACTATGGCCACATTCTCTCTCTGCCCATGTCTATGCTTAGATATCAGTTGCTGTGGTATGAAAGTGTCCCTCTGAAATGCATGTTCAAACCTAATCCTGTTGCTGTGATGTTAAGAAGTGAAGCCCTCTTAGGAAGTGATTAAATTATGAGAATTTTGCCCTCATGAATACACGATACCCTTAAAATACAGATAGAAGAGCTGTGAGGTCTTTGAACTTTTGAGAACCTGTTCGATCATTTGTGGATACTGAAAAGGATCCACCTATAAGAAACACGACTTTGCCACTGAAACACTTGTGCTTAGATCTTGGAATATCCAGCCTCAAAGATTGTGAAAATAAATTAGTATATTTTTAAAAATTACCCATCAAAGATATTTTGTTATAGTAGCAAAGATGGACTCAGAGAACAGTTCTGCTACATAACAACCTATCTTAGGTAAGGGTACTATCTCTGCATATATTCAGGCTCCAGTCACTGGCTTCCCAGATTTTTAATAGGCACTCACAAGTTGGATAGACACCATTACAGTGAAGTCACAAGTGATATTGTACCTGGGCATGGATTCACTGCCCTAAACCTAAGTCCTGTACTTTTGTTCATGCCCCAGAAATCAGCTTTCTTGCCACTCCAAGTGTACTGCACAGCCAACAGTAGCACTAACATCACCATGAGCATTCCCCCAGTGCGTACTCAGTGCAGTCTTTGTCAACAGTGGCTTCAGCTGGTAGATCTTCACAGAGTTTATATCACTATTCTTTCAGTGGAAGTAGAACCACTGCCACCCACTCAGATAGGATGCTGGCACCTTTCCATGGCAATCTTTCCACCCTGACACTAGGTGCAGAAAAATGTCACAGATATAAATCCAAAACAATAAAAATACATATATAAATACATACACAGAAAAAATATATTCCCATTAAGGAACAGAATAAACTTCCATAACTGACCCCCCCAAAAAAGACCTATGAATGGCTTGGAAAGAATTAGATAATTGTTTTAAAGAATATTTCAGTGAATTATTTAAGGAATTATTTCAGTGAATATCAAAAGAACATAGATAGGTAATTCAACAAAATCAGGATGACACTCATTGAAGAAACTAAGAACTTAAATACGTAGATTGAAATTTAAAAAAAATAGAACCGAGTTTTGAAGCTGAGTATTAAATGAGTAGAATTTAAGATGCAGCAGAGAGTAAAAACAGAAGAATTGATTAATGAGAAGAAAGGATCTGTGTGCCTAAGGAAGATTATTTGAAAATGTAGAATGAAAGGAGATAAAAGAAGAAGAAAATGGGATTAAATGAAGAAAAGATGTGAGATGTAAGATTTTTAACACCATCAAAAAAGATAACACAGCAGAATAAAATAAGGAGTAGGGAGAAAGTGCAGGAAAACTTATTTATAGAAATGATGGCTAAAAAGTTTTTAAAAATCTAGGGAAAATATAAATATGAAAGTGCAGGAAGTTCAAATATCTCTGGCAAGGTTCAGTCCCCAAAAGACTGTACCTAGAGATACTGTAACTAGTGCTGAAGGAGTGATAGCAACACTTCAACATAGTCACATTACTTTTCCTTCTCACAAGGACTTAGAAAATAAACATCTATTCTCAGACCAATTTCTGATGAGAGAAAAAGATGAACTGAGGGACTCCTACTTACAGGGAATCTGAGAAAACATCCACATCAGATGCATAGGAAAGATGAGGAACATTCTGGCATGGAAGCTATTGTGCATGAGCACTGTATCATAAAACTTTTGAAAAGAAATCTTCAACACTCAGGTTCTCTTTCCATCAGGAAAGGTTTAGAACTCACAATATACCACCCAAACTCCACAGTTCTCCTTGGTTTGGCTATTAATTCATTAACTCTGTCCACAGAGGGGATTCAGTATATAAAGATTTCCTTAGACAATGGGGAAAAAGCAACAGTTTTGTAGGTGTGAATTAGGTCCTCTGAGTTCATTCCACAGGAGGAATGCAGAGAGTGCTGAAATGTAGGTCCTGACTTTCCATGGAAGGGGCACACTGTTGCAGTGGTCTTGGCAGGTAGCTTCTAACTAAGTGATATCAGACCACAAAAGAGGAAGCCTGAAAAGTAGAGCAGCTCTTCCTAAATATTTTTCTCAGCTCATCCCAGTGATAACAACAAATTATTAATTATTCCTGGGAGGAGATTGTTCCAACATGAAGTTACAGCTTCTACCTACAGTAGTGTATCCCAAATTTCCTACCTCTGTGAATAGAGAAATTGACAAATAATTTGTCTCTTTAGACTTACAGAAAAAAAAGAACCAGATTTATATAGTCATGCAAACACTTCCAGTGCCTTCATAATCCAGGAGCAGTACTAAAACGGGGCTTTAAAGATACAACTTCCCAGGTTTCCTCAAAAGGGCTTGTGCTGCTCATTAACTGTTGCAACTTTTAAAGCTGAATTTCAGAGAACTCCATCCTTAGCCTTGTATCTCTTGGAGCAGAGGTGAGTAGGTACATGTGAGTCTCCTTGGATCACAGGACAGCTGGTTCTTTAAAATGGCACACAAACACTTCCAGGTGATAAACATTTGAACAAATGCAGAAAAATGATAAGAATCTGCAACTCCAATTGTCTCTCTGGCAGTGTCTTATAGCACACACCTGTGAGCCAATGGAGCAAGCACACACTTAGGTAGAGCACCAAAGGTTAACACTGCGTGAGCTTTGCATATAGCTTGCCCCAGTGATAAATCCAAATCTACTCATTATTTCAGGAAGAAATTTGATCATGCACTGAGTGCCACAATTTTAGCAGCTCCTAGGCAACTTACTCTCTCATTAATTACCTAGTTCAAGAGTCAATTGGGCCTTGCATTTCTGAATGTCTCTAGACAACCAAACATCAGTGGTTGACATAAAACAAGACCTGTTCCAGAAGCTATCTCTCCAGGATCAGAGAGTTCAGTGTGAACTTGAGCAGTAGTGTTGGGCACAAATCATATTATTGCATACTAGGAAGTAAACACTCATGCTTATCTACCCCCACAAAGACAGAAGGAACTGGAACATGCAAAGGATACTCCAAACTTCTTGCTACATCCATATATTCTGGCTCCTACCTTGCCAGTCTTGAGGTGCCCACAGAATGATTCAAATTCTAAGCACCTAGTGATACCTAAACCAGAGACAGCAGTCTGGACAAACACACAGATTTTAGAATTACCTTAAAATCTCTGGCCAGACAGACTGGTGAGACCCTTCTCCAGCATGAGACCAATTCAACAAGACTGATAGAGTTTTCTTATCTAATGCAGAGAACCAAGACAAGAAACCAACACAAATTTTAAAAAAGGGAAATTTATTCCAACTTTAAAAACCTTTTTTATTATTCATTTTTTCACATATGCATACATTATTTGGGTCATTTCTGCTTCCTGCCCCTGCCCCCACCCTGTTCCCCAACCCCCCTCCCTTCCAGGCAGAACCTGTTCTGCTCTTTTCTCCATTTCCATTGAAGAGTAGAAATAAGCAATAATAAGAAAGACATAGCATTTTTGCTAGTTGAGATAAGGACAGCTATAGAGAGAGATTCCCAGCATTGCTTTCATGTACAAATGTGTTACAACCCACATTGATTCATCTCTAACTGATCTGTACACTGGATACTGATCCCCTTCTTGTATTGACCTCTGTTGTTTTAAGGTTTCTGTATTAATTCCTCTGGAGTGGAGACATAAAATGCTTTCATGGTTTGGGTTTTCTATCTAACCCTATTCCTCCCAATATGTTCTCCCTTTGTGATGTAACCCAAGTCCTACAACATTGTTGTATTTGCCCTAGATCTAAAGACCACATACGAGGGAGAACATGTGACTTTTGGTCTTCTGAGTCTGGCTAACCTCGCTCAGAATGATGTTCTCCAGTTCCATCCATTTACTTGCAAATGATAAGATTTCATTTTTCTTCATGGCTGAGTAAAATTCCATTGTGTATAAATACATTTTCTTGATCCAGTTGTCAGTAGTGGGGCATCTTGATTGTGTCCATAACTTGGCT
The DNA here is from genome assembly GCF_047511655.1 of Castor canadensis. NCBI lineage: Eukaryota > Metazoa > Chordata > Mammalia > Rodentia > Castoridae > Castor > Castor canadensis. The sequence continues at coordinate 191,247,962 of NC_133386.1, forward strand.
GTTGTGAATAGTGCTGCAGTAAACATGGGTGTGCAGGTGCTTTTGGAGTAACCTGTGTCACATTCTTTGGGTATATCTCCAGGAGTGGGATTCCTGGATCATGTGGCAAATCTATGTTTAGATTTTTAAGAAGCCTCCAAATATTTTTCCAGAATGGTTGCACCAGCTTGCATTCTTCCCAGTGGTGTATGAGGGTTCCTTTTTCCCCACATCCTCTCCAACACATGTTGTTGGTAGTGTTTTTGATGGTGGGTATTCTAACAGGGATGAGGTGGAATCTTAGTGTGATTTTGATTTTCATTTCCTTTATGGCTAGAGATGATGAGCATTTTTCATATGTTGTTTGGGCCATTTGAATTTCTTCTTTTGAGAAAGTTCTATTTAGTTTAGTTGTCCATTTCTTAATTGATTCATTGATTTTGGGAAAGTTTTAATGATCTCTAGAAACTGATGAGTGAGATGAATTTATGTGATTTACATGACAGGAAATTAAAATAATGGTAATGAAAATGCTCTGAGGTCAAGAGAACAGTGTAGGAACAAACTGAGAATGTCAACCAAGAGGTAGCAAATAAAAACCAAGCAAATAGATATTCTAGCACTTAAATATAACAATTTTAAATTCAATAGAGGGATTTAATAGAAGAGTAAAACAGTAAGTCAAATTGAAGATAGGTTACTAGAAATTATATAATCTGAAGAGCAAAATTGGGGAAAGAAGAGGATAAAGATAATGTAAGGGTCACCACTGAGCATAGCAAAATATACATTTCCCATGAACCAGAAGAGGAAGAAAGAGATAAAAGGACAGGACTGATTTTTAAAAAAGAAGCAAAGCAGAAACCTACAGAAGCCAGAAAAAGAAACAGAAAGATACATTCAGGAAGCACAATGGATACCAAATTTGATGAGATGAAAAGAACAATATTGACACTTCAGAATCAAGTTGCAAAACTTTAACAGATATTTTAATGCAGCAGAGAAAGGTGGATTATTGTGTACAAGGGAATCTTCATAACTTTGTCAGCAAGTTTTTATTAAGAAACCTATTGGGCCAGATAGAATGGAAATTATATGTTCAAAATTCTGAAAGAAAAAATTTAAGAATATCATAGCTATTATGCCTGTATGTAAGAAATGGAGGGGTATTTTAAAGACTTTCTTAGATAATCAGTAAGTAGAGAGAATTTGTCACCAGTAGAGCTGCCTTTCAGCAATGCTAAAGGGCATTCTTCAAACTGATATCAAAGCTCGATAAAGACAATATAGGAAAGGAAAATTAAAGGCCAATATCTCTGATTAGTATTAATGCAAGAGTCCTTAATGAAATATTATCAAGTCACATTCAATAGTGTATAAAGGTTATTTTGTTATTATTTCCATAAAAAATAAGATTACTTCAGTATATACAAATCAATAAATGCAATGCACCAGATAAACAAACTAGAGGTATAAAATATACAGTCATCTCAAGAAATACAGAAAAGTATTTGGCAAAGCTCAATATCTCTTTATGAGAAAAATTCTGAATAAGATAGGTATAGAAGGAATGATTCCCAACACAACAAAGACCATGTATGTAAGAACTCTGAACCCATCATGATAAATGATGAAAAAAATTGGAGACTTTTCCTGTAAGATCAGAAATAAGAATGTTCACTTAGATCATCTCTTTTCACATTGAATTAGAAGTCCTCATGGATATTCAAATAGGAAATGGTGAAAAGAAGTTATCCCTGTTGAAAACATGATTTTGTTGCTGTTATGAAAAATGTTCTGGAATTCGCTAGAAGTAATAGCACAAAACTTAATGAATACAAAAAAGAAGAAATTTATTTTAAAAGTTGAGTATTACAGAATGTTACTTATATCCTAATAAAAATTAAAATAACTCTATCAAATATTGTAATATTTCTAAATGAGTTAAAATAACTTAAAAAGGGAAGAGGAAATAAAAAAATCAAAAGTAGTTAGGATGATTTAGTAGAGGGATTGTTTGAATTTCTTTACATTTCTACCTTGGAGAAGGAAAGTTTCAACTATATTTTCTGGGAGTGTATCTGCATGTATGTGTGTGTGTGTGTGTGTATGTGTGAGTGTGTGTGTGTGTGTGTGTGTTAAAATCCACACTGCTTATCCTGATGAAGACTAATTTGATTTCTATAGTAAACAGAGCTCAACCATTGTTGAAGTTGGAATGGATTCACAGGGGAGAATATGGATCTGAAAATATAATTAAGCAGCCAAAGCCTGAGGGAAATAACTTCAGGACCATAAAAGTCCCAAATGTGACCTGGTAAAATACAATGCTATCTGCCTAGTGTTTAGTTACAGCACACTGCTTAAGTCAGATAGGTTTCTGAATCTCTAGATTTGATATAAGGTAAAACAAAAAAAAATTCAAATTTTAGAAAAAAGTGGAAAGTTATATTTCATATTTGTCAAAAGACAATCTAAATTTACTGAAATGCAAAGGTGTATGTTAAATTTGGATGGTGTTTTTTTTTTTTTTTTAGTACACTGTATTGCTCAGAAGGTCAGCCTTTGGAAACAGACTGCTGTTACAAACAGGCAATGAATATTGGGGTGAAACCATAAAATTTTTGAAAGAAAAAGGCAATAAAAATTATTTTTGTCACCTCAAATACTAAATACACATATCAAGCAAAGTAACTAATTTTTACTATTATTAGTGAGTGTTTATACTCTATATTGATATAACTAAGCCAAAAGTGTTTTATGATTTACTCTATATTGATATAACTAAGCCAAAAGTGTTTTATGATTTGTTATTAATTTCACTCAGAAATTAATTTGGGAAATAATGGGAAATATTTGAATGCAACCATGATTTTCAGGAATATAATAACTGAAGTCATTTCTCTTTACATGTGAATATATTTAAGCACAGGAAACACTCACTCTTATAGTGTATAGCCTGTCACTCCCACATACATGTTTATTCCATATTATTTTGAAGACCGAATGGGATTCAATGCATGCAAATTTGCTCTGTGAAACATAGAAAGTAGGTCCCATGAAGACAAGGGATCTTGTAGAAAGTGGCATGCTTCAAAAGGCAGTTAGATTTAGAACAAGTTTTCTCAACTGCCTACCTCAGATTTTTTTCACTACTTACAAATACACAAAAATGGTTTTCAAAACTAACATATGACTAGTCAATTTTCAAAGAAGAAAAATGAGTAGAAATGAATTATAATCTGTTTTACAAAAACACTGTTGGGGTTCAGATGTGCAAATATGCATCTGTTTACTTTTTCTCTTTTTCTCCAAAGATTAACCAGACTGAAGAATGGACAGGGAAAATTGTTCCTCACTGACTGAATTCATTTTTATAGGAATTACCAATAACCCTGAGAGGAAAGGGCCTCTATTTGCTGTATTCTTACTTGTTTATCTCATTAATCTTATGGGAAACCTTGGAATGATCATTTTAATAAGACTGGACTCACAGCTTCACACACCAATGTACTTTTTCCTCAGCCACCTCTCTTTCTGTGATCTCTGCTATTCCACAGCAATTGGACCCAAGATGCTGATAGACATCTTTGGCAAAAACAAATCAATTCCCTTCTTAGGCTGTGCTCTACAATTCTTCATCTCTTGTACCTTTGCAGATGCTGAGTGTGTACTGCTGGTAGTGATGGCTTTTGATCGGTACAAGGCCATAAGCAACCCCTTGCTCTATACAGTCCACATGTCCAACAGGGTGTGTGCCCTGCTTGTGGCTGGGGTTTACATGGTGGGAATGGGAGATGCTTTGATACATACAACGTTGGCTTTCCACTTATGTTTCTGTGGATCTAATGAGATCAATCATTTCTTCTGTGATTTACCTCCACTGTACCTCCTTTCCTGTTCTGACATACAAGTCAATCAGCTAGTATTATTTACTGTTTATGGGTTCATGGAACTAAGCACCATTTCAGGAGTTCTTGTCTCCTATTTTTATATCATCTTATCTGTCTTAAAGATCCACACTGCTGAGGGGAGGTTCAAAGCTTTCTCCACCTGTGCCTCCCACTTAACTGCAGTTGCAATTTTCCAGGGAACCCTACTCTTCACATACTTTCGGCCAAGTTCTTCCTACTCTCTTGATCAAGATAAAATGACCTCATTGTTTTATACCCTTATGATTCCCATGTTGAATCCCCTGATTTATAGCCTCCGGAACAAGGATGTAAAACAGGCCCTGGAAAAAATTAAAAATAAAAGAAGGTTTTAAGTATTTATATAAATTTCCCATGCTGCATATACATTGTAATTTTGTTTTCCTAAAACAGTATGATGTGTGAGAAATAAAAATTTGTCCCAAGTATTTCATGTTGATGAAATGAATATTCATACTAAAGCCCAATCACAGGAAAATGCTGTATTTCCCTAACCTGCGGTACTCCCTTGTGTAACTAGGATTTACAGATAATACTATTATGATATCACCATATATCATGCCTTCATCCAAAGTCAGCATTATTGTCTACAGTTATTTCTTTTGTGTTGTGTGAGAAAGTCTCCCTCTCCTGCCTGGGAGTGCCTTGAAGTTGTGGTCTTCCTGAAGCAGGTTCTCCAGTAGTTGGAATTATAGGCCTGTGCCAAAGTGCTTGGCTTCCCAGTCATGTCTCTCAAATCTGAATATGATACTATCCCTTTGTGTAAAAGCTTCCTGACAGTCCTAGCTTTGCCAGATTTTACTTTCTTACTTTTTCACTAAAGCTTTGCTTTAATTATATTTTAATTTTCCCCTTTTTGTAATTGTTTTTGTGCACTTAATTGTTTTGTCTTCATGGTGAATCACATGGCTTCTATAGTAATGAAACCTATAGACTAATTGAAGTAACATACATTAACTAACTAAGCAATCAACCAATTCACAATAAGCTTCAAAACTTTTATGAAGTATAAAGGCTGGGGAAAATATATCAAGAACTAAAGATCTAATCCTGTATGTAAGAGAGAGGCTTTCTTACCTGAAGACATTGTACCTCTTTTCTAAAGAAATGCGAATTGAAGAAAGAAATGACTTTTAGGCATAGTGTCAAACAATTTAAGAAGTATTTAGGTCAACAAGTCTATAAATTTTAGATATAAACATGTCCTACATGGCTAAAGAGCATTGTAAAGCACTTTTACTTGGATATCTGTGTGTTGTAATTATTTACTGTCAACCTTTTACCATTTCCTCTTATTACCTTTCTTTCCCATCTTCCCCCTTCTCTGGCTTGGTTGAATGTTCCTTTTTGTATATCACAGACACCTAAAGACATTGTCTCAATATAACCTTGTATATGTATGAAATGCTTATTTCCCATATGAAATAGTGAATGCCCATTGCACAAGGACTGAGTGTTCCATTCCTGTAATCCAAATAATCTGCATTGTGCTTGTGATGAAATGGGTAAATCAAAAAATAAAGATCAAAATATAAATATGAAATATTTTAGTGTTATTGGGTATTGGCAAAATAAAATTAACATGTGAGTATATATATTTTATAACTTTTAATAAGTAACATGAAATAGTTGTAGACACCAAAGTAAAAAATCTACTGCATATGGTAAAGGCATACATAATAATTACAAATAATGTAAAGATTTCATTACTGCTGACACGTCTATTTCATCATTCTCTGTGCTTAAATTCTGATAGCTAAAGCATTGATCACCTTGTTAAAAAAAATATAGATATGACCATATTTTAGAAAGACCACATAAGACTCAAAGTTACTCTTATTTATCTATTACAGCTATAAAAGCTAAAACCAGATGTTTGTCTTAGGTTTTCTTGCTGACATTAGATAGTGCCTTTGTGTGAAAAAAAAATTTCAGATTGAAATGAGAACCCAAGCTCCTCTGCCTTTCAAAGTGGCATTTATGGACAATGTGATACATTTGAAAGTACCATAGTGAAAGAATCCTATGGAGAATATTTGTTTTGTTTTTAAAAAGACTTTCAAATGTATTGTATTTTCTTCATTTCGTACTTTTTTTGGAGTTGTTACTTATGAGCAGCACCAAGGCAAGATTCACTGAAATGTATTCAAAGTTCAAGCATACTTGAGTATTACTGAACTCACTAATACAGAGATTGTGAACACGTTATCTACTTAACCAATCTCCTTCCAAGATGGCACCTTTATATTGTAGCTTCTGAAGAGTGTACGTATTCACTCTTGTTATCAGACCCCGAGGGTATGAACTAAAGAGAAAAGTATTCAAAATCTTTTAATGGTAAGAACAAAAACAGGATAGATTAATTTTAGCAACTGTCATTTCAATCTCCCTGAAATTTTTGAGATTAAAAAATTATTGGGAATATTTTTATTAGATTGTCACAATTTAAAAGACAACCTTGACTTAGGAATATACCCAAAGGAATGTGAGTCAGGTTACAACAAAGGCACTTGCACACCCATGTTTATTGCAGCACTATTCACAATATCAAAGATATGGAAACAGCCAAGATGCCTCACTACTGACGAATGGATTAAGAAAATATGGTATTTATATACAGTGGAATTTTTCTCAGCCACAAAGAAGAATGAAATTTTGTAATTCATAGATAAATGGATGGAACTGGAGAACATCATCTTAAGTGAAGTTAGTCAGGCTCAGAAGGCCAAAACCTACATTTTCTCCATCATATGTGGATTATAGACCTAAAACAAATATTATGGGTCAGGGATCATCCTAAGCAAAGGCCTTCAGGAGGAATAGGGCCAGGGAAGGAAACTAAAACCTTGAATTTGGTTGATGTGTTTACTGTACAGGAATGTATGGAGAAATCTTAAACTGACGGGGGCCAACATGGAAACTGGACTAGGGAGGAGTGAAGAGAGCTGGTAGAGATGAACCAATTGGGTTGTAATACTTAAATGCACACACACACACAAAAAAAAAACACAGGGAAACTTCACGTGTGGCTATCCTTATCTCAAATAGCAAAAATGTCAGCTTTTCTTTTTATGTTTATGCTTTTTCATCTATAAAATCAGAGAATGGGAGGGCAGAACAGGTTCTGAGGAGGAGAGAGGGAGTTTGGTACTGGTGGAGGGAGAATGTGGAAGGGAAAGCAGTATGAATACTGTGCAAATAATGTACACACATGTATATAAATGTAAAAATGATACCTGTTGAGACTGTTCCAGTAATCAGAGGAGGGGGGATGAAGAGAGCAGTGGAGAGAATGAATTCAAGTGTGATCTATTTGATACATTTTAAGAATCTTTGTAAATGCTACAATGAACCCCAATTCAGCAGAACACTGAATTTGTGCCATGCAGCACCAAATGAAAACAAAAAGAAAACAGTAGTAGCTATACTTACTTCCAGTACCATAGACTTTTTTTATTCATTTATTCACATGTGCATATATTGTTTGGGTTATTTCTACCCCCTGCTCTCTCCCTCCCTCCCCTCCTCCACCCCTCAATTCCAGGCAGAACCTGTTTTGCCCTTATCTCTAATTTTGTTGAAGAAAAGACTTAAGCATAATAAAGGAAGAGAAAGTGTTTTTGCTAGTTGAGTTAAGGATAGCTATACAGAAAGATTCCTAGCAATGCTTTCATGTACAAATGTGTTACAACCGAGGTTGATTCACCTCTAACTGATCTTTACACTTGTTCCTGATCCCCTTCTCATGTTAACCTCTGTAGCTTTAAGGTTTCTGTATTAGTTCCTCTGGAGTGAGGACATCAAACGCTTTCATGTTTTGGGTTTTCTTCCTATTCCTATATCTCCTGTATGTGCTCTCTCCTTGTCATGTGGTCCCAGTCCAACCACATTGCTGCATTTGCCCTAGATCTAAAGCCACATATGAAGGAGAATATATGATTTTTGGTCTTCTGAGCCTGGCTAACCTCATTCAGAATGATATTCTCCATTTCCATCCATTTATGTGCAAGTAATCAACTTTGTAAAAAGAGACAAAAGACTATTATGTAATGATTAAAGAGTCCATACATTAAGATTACTTAGGAATTATAAATACACTTGAACCCAACATGGGAAGGGTTGAATACATAAAGCAATCATTAACATTTATCAAGCTCTTCCAAAAGCTAATGGGAAGGAATACCTCCAAGTTTATGAGGTCAGAACAACCCTGATATGAGAGTTCAATGAAGACAATAGGAGAAAATTATAGGCCAATATATCTGATTAGCATTGATGTAAGAGTCCTCAATGAAATATTACTAAGCCATCCATGTTCAATAGTACATAAAGAAATTGTCATCATCATTTGTGAGGAATTCCATAAGAAGCAAGATTAATTCAATATGCCAAGTCAATAAATGAGATGCATCAAATTAAGAAATCAGAGATATAAGACAAATAGTCATCTCAAGAGATAGAGAAAAGTATTTGCCAAAATTCAACATGAGTTAGGAGAATAATTATCAGTAAATTAAGTATAGAAGGAATGATTCTCTACACAACAAAGGCCATATATATGAGAACCTTGCAGCTAACATCTTAATCCACAGTTAAAAAACTTGGAGCCTTTTCCTGTACAATCAGAACAAGATAAGAATACACACTCAGACCACCTCTTTTCAACATTGTATTGGAAATTCCAGTGGCTATTCAAATAGAAAATGGTGAAATGAAATTATCTATGGTAAAAACATGATCTTATTGGAGCTATAAAAAATGTTCTGGAATTAGAAGTAGTAGCTGCAAAACTAATGAATATAATAATAATTAATTTACTTTAAAGGATGAGTATGATGGAATGTATATCCTAATAAAAACTAAAACAAATCTATAAAATAATAGTAATAGTCCTAAATGAGGTAATAAAGAAAGTGATTAAAATGGAAGAATAAATAAGTACATAGAAGTTGGGAGTGATTGAGTAGAGGGGCTGTTTCATTAGAGTTCTACTTTGGAGAAGGAAAGTTTAGATTATATTTTATGCGTGTATATTTGTGTGCATATACATATGTGAATATATACTGAATGCATATATATATTTGTATATACAATATACATATACTATATATATAGTATACACACTCACACACACACACACACACACACACACACACACATATATATATATATATATATATATATATATATATATGTATATAGCATACACAAAAATCTTTGGCTTCTTTCTCCTGACAAGAATCAATTTGATTGCTATAGTAGACAAAGCTCAACTTTGGTTAAAGTTGGGAGAGGTTCATGGGGGAGAACACAGAACCAAAACCATAATTAATCATACCAGAGCCTGAAGGAAATAACTTGAGGATCATAAGTCCCAAACGTAACCGGTAAAATGCAATGCTCTCTGCCAAAAGTTCAGTTACCACAAAACTGCTCAAGTCAGGTAGGTTAATGATTGTCAAGATTTTTTGAACAGGGTTGAGCAAAACAAATTCAACATTTTAGAAAAAAATGAGAAATATATAAATGTTAGTTGTCAAGGGACAATGTAAATTTATTGAAATGTAAATGTATGTGTTAAATTTTGTTGATATTGATTTTTATTTTTTATCATACTCTATTGATCAGTAGACTCAAGCCTTTGGAAAGAGATTACAAAGCTTTCTCCACCTGTGCCTCCCACTTAACTGCAGTTGTGATTTTCCAGAGGACTCAACTCTTCACATATTTCTGGCCAAGTTCTTCCTACTCTCTAGATCAAGTAAGAAAGAACTCACTATTTTACACTCTTGTGATTTCCATGTTTAACCTCTCATTTATAGCCTCCAGCACAAGGATGTAAAGCTGTCACTGAAAAAATTAAAAATTGAAGAATGTTTTAAATATTTGTACAAATATCCTACTTCATATATTATGATTGTATTTTCATAGAACAGGATTTATTTTCTCACTCTTTCATTTAGTATTATTTTAAATTTATCTAAAGTTGTAAATTTTTAACTAAAGTGTTTTGTGCATCTAAGTGTATTGCTTTCATGGAGAATCACATAGTTCCTATAGAAATGAAACCTTAGCCTAATGGAAGTAACAGACATTAACTATGTAAGCAGTTAGCTAATTCACAATAAGCTTCAAAACTTTTATGAAGTACAAAGGCTGGAAAATATATCAAGAGCAAAATGTTTAATCCCATGTTTAATAGAGAGGATGTCTTCCCTGAAGATACAGTATCTCAGATCTAAAGAAATGAAAATTGAAGAATGAAAGAAGTTTAGGCACAGTGTCCTAATTTTATAAGTATTTAGGTAGACAAACCCATGATTTTTTAGATGTAAAGATGTCCAATAAAGCTAAAAAGCAGTGGAAAGAGCTTTTTAATATCTTCTCTTCTTGCTAGCTTTGTTTACCATCTTCCCAAATTGTAGATTGCAGATATCTAAAGCATTGTTTGAATATCACCCTGAACATGAAATGTTTGAAATGTTTGCTTCTAATATGAAATTTGAATGTCCATTGAACAAGGACTGAACATCCCATTCCTGTTATCCAAATATCTTGCATTATATCTGTAAGAAAATAAGGAAGTTGAAAATAAAAAATAAAATGTAAGCAACAAAGTATTTTAGTGTTATTACATATTGATAAAAACAAAGTAACTTTCTACAGTATGTACTTTAAATATAAATATTTCATAACTTTTATAGGCATGCATTATAATTACAAAGAATGTGAAGATTTCACAGCTATTGACACTGTTCTAGTTCATGATTGTCTGATCTTATTTTCTGATACCTAAAACATTGAGTCACCTTCTTGAGAAAATACAGATATGGCCATTTTTTAGAAAGACCATACACAACTCAAAGGTACTGTTATTTATCTATTAAAACTGTTGAAGCTAAAATCCCATGTTTGGGGTTTCCTGTTGATATGAGATAGTGTCTCAGTGTGAACAAACACTCAGAATGAAATGAGAGCTCAAGAGGCAGCTGTAACTTAAAAGTGGCCTTTATGGACAATGTGACATGTTTGAAGTGTTTTTAATGGGCATTCCTATTAATGTTCAGGTGCTTACCAACAACACTTCTTAGATGTAGATATACAACTTCATTAATGTTCAAGTAACTAAAATTAATTACAATGTAGTATTATGGCTCATTAAAAAACAACTGAAATGAAAAGAGTTGAAATATCAAGTAGTGTTACAGATGGGAAACAACTGTGCTTCTTATGCATTGATGTTACAAAGTGTCCCCTTTGTAAAATTGTATGGAACAATCTACTGTAACTGTACAAATGCCTAGTGACTCCAAATTCTGTTCCTCTATTGGTACCTAAGGTGAACTACATTTTCCACATAAAATTTGTAAAATATTTACTATTGCATTATTTGAAGTAGTATTAATTATGCAAACAAATGAAATATTATGAATATAACAGTTTGAGAGTTAATGAATCCAGAAAGTCATCTAGTATGCATTTTAGTGTTTTTCATACCATAAATACACAGTTACAACCACTCAGGTTTGCTGTACATCATGAAACTATTGCAGATACTGTATTAATAGAATATTTCTGAGCTCCACAAATGTTATTGGCCATAGTTCAGTGACTTCTAATTTTACATAATAAATTCATGGTATTTTTTTATTATAAATTATTTTATTAGTATATAGTCACCATACAGGGAAGGGGATTCATAGTGACAATTCCAATCAGTCTTACACTGTACATTATTTACATTGCTCCCATTGTTTCTCCCCATCAACCCCCTCCCCACCCTATTTGAAACAATTGTAAGAGGTTTTTCAGTTCTGTTTCATATAGGTATGTGAAGTCCATCAACCATATACTATCACTTAATCTCCTTCTTTTGCCCTAACCCTTCCCACTAGTAAACCACCCTCCCCGCATACGCTGTGCCTATTTTATAATTCTGGTTTTCATTATTAATATCTGAATTGATATTGAAAGGGTGTCTCAATGTATGCCCACTGTGGGTGTGCTTTACTTTGGTCTATTCAATCCCTTTGAATATTCGCCCTTACCCACTTACCTCCCACCTGCTGTTTTTTAACAGCTTTCAGTACACATCCTTATATCCTCTACCTTCACATCTTACGGTATGCTCTATCATTCTCTTTTCCTCTCTCTTTCCCCGAATTCCACAGAGCAGTTCCACTGTTACCAACATGTTCTACAACTGAGTTTGTATATGGTCATGCTTGATTTTGTGTACATGTTTACCTTCGGATCTATCTTCCATGTATGAGAGAAAATATGCTTCTTTTGTTTTTCTGACCCCGACTAACTTCACTAAGCATAACATCTTCCAATTGCATACCATGAAACCCCATATATTATTTCTTGTGGCTGAGTAATACTCCATTGTGTATATATACTACAATTTCATGATCCATTCATCAGTTGTAGCATATATGGGTGGTTTCCAGAGCACAGCTATTGAGAATAGTGTTGAGATGAACATCGGTGTATAGTTGTCTCTACTGTATCCTGCTGATGTTCTTTTGGGTAGATACGTGGGAGCAGTATTACTGGATCATATGGCAGGTTTATCTTTAGCTTTTTGAGGAATCTCCATACTACTTTCCTTAGTGGTTGTACTAATTTGCATTTCCACCAGCAGTGTTTAAGGGTTTTGTTTCTCCACATCCCAGAGAGCATTTATTGTTCTTTCTACCTTTGATTATGACCATTCTAACTGGGGTGAGATAAAATCCAAGTGTTGTTTAGGTTTGCATCTTTTTTATTACCAGGGAAGTGTTCGTGTATTCACTGGCCATTTGTACCTCTCTTCTTTTGAGAATTCCCTCTTTATTTCATGTCCCCATTTTTTCATTGGGGTATTGAGTCTTTGGGAGCTGAGTTTTTGAGTTCCCTGTATATTCTAGATATCTGTCCCTTATTGGAGGGTAGCTGGCAAAGATTTTCCCCCATTCTGTGGGCTGTCTCTTGAGTCTGGTAACTGTTTCCTTTGCTGTGCAGAAGCTATTCTGTTTAATGCAATCCCATTTGTTCTTTATTTCTTTTAGATGCTGAGACTTTTTGAATTCTCTTTAGGAAGTAATTCCCGTTAACTATCTATTCCAGTGTATTTCCCACTGCTTCTAGGAGTTCTTTCAGTTTCTGGCCTTATGTAAGGCCATCGATCCATTTCGAGTCGATTTTGGTACAGGGTGAAAGACAGAGATCTACTTTCAGTCTTCTGCATGTGGATATCCAGTTTTTCTAGCAGCATTTGTTAAAGAAGCTTTTTCTCTACTGTGTGCTTTGGGCTCCTTTGTTTAAGATAAGTTGGCTTATGTGTGGGTTTATGTCTTGATCTTCTACTCTGATCCACTGGTCTTCCTGTCAGTTTTTGTGCCAATACCATACTGTCTTTTATTGTTATGGCTCTGTAGTATAGTTTGAAGTCAGATATTGTGATGCCTCCAACATTGGACTTTTTGCTTGAATTGCTTTTGCTATTTCAGGTCTTTTATCTATTCATATGTATATTATGATTATTTTTTTCTATTACTGTGCAGAATGTCATTAGAATATTGACAATGATTGCATTGAAAATGTACATTATTTTTGGTAGTATTGCCATTTTTACAATGTTGATTCTACTGGACCATGAATAAGGAAGGTCTTTCCACCTTCTGATGTCTTCTTCGATTTCTCTGTACAATGGTTTATAGTTTTCATTAATAAGGTCTTTGGTTTCTTTTGTTAAATTTATTCTGAGGGCAGAACAGGACCTGCCTGGAACTGAGGCAGTGGGGTAAGGTTGGAGGAAGGGGGCAGGGTGGAGGAATGACCCAAATAATGTATGCACATGTGAATTATTGAACAGAAATAAATAAATAAAAATTTATTCTGAGGTATTTTACTGATTTTGAGGCTATTGAAAATGAGATTATTTCCCTGATTTCTTTCTCAGTCTGTGAGTTGTTGGTATGTAGAAAACCTACTGATTTCTGTATGTTAATTTTATATCCTGCTATTTTGCCAAAAGATAGTTTTGCTGGGTAGACTAGATTAAATTTATAGTTGCTTTCTTTCAAGATCTGAATTATGTCTTTCCATAACCTTCTTGCTGTTTCCAGTCATTTTTGTTTCCCTGTTGTTTAGTTTCACCTATTCCTTCTTTACTGGTTTACTTGCTCAAAAGGGTTTATTCTTTCTTGAGTCTACCTGTCTCACTCTAGTTTCTTCTTCTGTATGTAAAAGTCCTTTAAGTATCTTCTGTAGTGCTGGCTTGATGGTTGCAAATTCCTTTAGTTTTCCTTGCTGTGAAAGGTTTCAGTTTCTCCTTCAATAAGGAAGGATAGTTTTGCTGGGTAGACTAGATTAGATTTATAGTTGCTTTCTTTCAAGGTCTGAATTATGTCTTTCCATAACCTTCTTGTGTTTAGAGTTTGAGTTGAAAAATCTGCTATTATTCTAATGGGTTTGTCTTTATATTGACTTGTCTTTTCTGTGTTGCAGATTTCAGAATTCTTTCTTTGTTCTGTCTGCTGAGTGCTTTCATTAGGATGTGTCTGGGGATATTTCTCTTTTGATCCTGACAGCTTGGTTTCCTGTAAGCCTCCTACATCTGGGTGACTCTCTCTTTCTCCAGGTTAGGGAAGTTGTCTGCTATTATTCTATTGAATAAGTTGTCAATGCTTTTAGTTTTTATCTCCTCTCCTTCTTCTACACTCCTGAGTCATAAGTTTGGTGTTTTCATTGTCTCAGATATCTTGCATATTCCATTAGTCTTTTCTTAGTATTCTTTCATGATCTTTTACTGTTTGACCTAATTCCTCTGCTTTGTATTCTGTTCCTGACACTGTATTTTCAACTTACTCTACTCTGTTCACTAAGCTTTCAATTGGGATATTTATTTGGGATATTTAGTTGTTTATTTTGGATTGTTTTTTCAGGGTTTCCATAACTTTATTAATTTCCCTTTTCATATCCTAGATAGCCTTCTTAATTTCATTCATCTGTTTGTTTGTATATTCTTTCAGCTCATTTAATTGTTTATTCTCATCCTCTTTGAGGTCAAATACTAACTTTTGTCTTTCTTCTTTGAAGCCATTAATCATTTTTATTATTGATTTATGGAATTCATTATTTGATAGATCTTCCTTTACACAGGTTTCTGGATCCTTAGTGGTGGAATTGGGTTTTGATGGAGAGCAGTTGTCTTGCTGTTTCATTATACTTGATATTTATGCATCTGGAGTTGTTTTTGCTTATGGTTTTAATCTCTTGTGCTCCTGTCATTGGTGTTTTGTGTTTTTTTATTTTCCTCCTGGAGCTCCAGCAGTGTTCCTCAGAGAGGTGTATACTTGATACATTACCCCTTGCAAGGTTTTTGTTGTGGTGCTGCCTATTACTTCTTTTCTTCCCTGTGAAGGGACAGAAGTTCCTGGTCTTAGATGAGAGTTAAGGGGCTCTCCTGAAGTCACAGTAGGGAATGCTGGGTCTCTGTGCACTACGGGGGTAGGCCTTCTAGCACTGGCAGAGTAGCAGATTGCCACTTGGTGGAAGAGCTGGGATTCCAGCACTTGGACAAGACAGACATGACTCTCCTTCAGGGAGATGCAGTGTGAAACACTGGAATTCTGTGTACCATGGGGAACAGAGCTGGTGTTTCCTGAAGAGTAGCTGGTTGTTGATTTCTTATCCTCAGTGGGGAATCTGACATTCTCTCTCTGACAGGGGAGTGAGGTATCTCTTGCTGTCAGGAACAGTGAGGCATGCTGGGCCTCTGTGGGGAGGGGAGGCTTCTGATGCCAGCAGAATAGCAAGATCTGGAGCCTCGGGTTCACTAGGGTGTGTGGTGGCCGGCTCCTGGCACTCTGTTGCAAGTTGAGGGTACCTGTGGAGCAGCAAAGCAAGTGGACTTGAATCATCTGGTTCCCACAAAGCAAGTAGGCCCTGGGGGTCTACTTGTGTTGGGGCATGAGTTTCCAGGAGCCACAGAAGCTGCTTCAGTCTTGGGAGAACAAAACCTGTGGGGAGCAGTTCTGGGGTCCAATTTGCCACCTGAGCTTCAGTGAATGCAGTCCCTTGGTACTTCTGCTGGCTCAGGAGAATAAAGCTTTTGGGCAGTGGAACTTCTGCAGCCTGATTTCACACACTGGCCTTTGGGAGTACCATTCTGCAGCACTGCGGCTCACTCAGTAGAGCAAAGCCTATGGACAGCAGGAGTTTTGGGGCCCTAGTTTCTGCATGGGCTTCAGGGAGTGCCATCTGTTACCCTTAGAGAAGCAGGAGCCTTGGGACCTGCTTACACAGGTGGGCCCATTTCCCTGACGTTTCAGGGTGAAGGTAGTGGGTAATGTATTGGGGGAAGCATGGAGCTCTAAGCTCCTATGTGTTCCTGGGAGCAGGAATTACCACTGAGTAATGGAGCCTAGAGCAGCGTGGAAACTTCAGGTGCATGAAATTGAGAGTGTTGAGCTGTGAGTTGTTCTTCCTGTGATTAGTTTTTCTCTTTGTGGATTTCGACAGGGCTTTGCTTCTTTCTGGTTATGGTACCCCATAAGTGCCTTTTGTAGGCCTCTAATCCTCCTTTTTCAGGGTGTTTGGTCACCTCTGGACTATGAGAAGGTCAAAAATCCACCCTCTTCAGAGTGCATGGTATGCTTGTACATTGGAATATAATATGATAATAACAATAAACTACACATAACTGGATTACTTTCACAAACACTGAGTACATAAACATAAAATTTTTAAAAATATGTTACTGGTTATTACTTCAAGAACATACATGCTACCATGCCAGTTAAGAAATCAGCTTGTCATAGATATTAGGACAAGTTCTGGGATAATGGGTCTGCTTATTTTAGGTCAGTAGAGATGTTTTCATTATTAAAATTCACTTATAAAAGAGATCTTCACATATTTGCTATAAGGTTATAAAAAAAACAGAAGATTATATTATTTTTTTAAGTAAGAGGTTTTTTTCTTCACAATGAGTTGAAAAAGATCTGTCATATCAATGTGGGTGTACAAATTTTATAAAATGCCTCAGTAATTAATTAATCTTTATGTTAGGAAAATTGCTGTCATGATGTAAAACAATATCTTCCTCTGCCACAGGTACTTCTAGTATTGCTTCCAGCAGGAGGGGAGATAATGCATTTGGGTATCAATGTCATGTGATGAACTCTGTTTCATGACACCCAGGTGTCTAGTCAAACAAGCATATTATTCATGATATTATGTCACCAAGACTACTAAAAAGAGTTAAATATAGGAACGCTTCTCATTTGATTGTGTCTGATGAATACTACTTTCGTAAAGATAATTTTAAATTACTTACAAGCATCATTCTGAGTAAAACACAAATAACAGTAGTAAATAAATTAGATTATACATTTGTAATATGAATGGTTCTAAACTTAGATAGGTCTTGGGGAAAGTTCTGTGCTGTGGAGAGTTATAAAGAAGAAGTAAAGTTGGGGTGGAGATGTGGTTCAAGTGATAGTGTACTTGCCTAGCATGCATAAGGTCCCAAGTTCAATTTCCACTACTATCATATATACAAAAAAGAAGCTAAATCTGATTAAGTTCTTTTTACACACTATATCATGGAGGAATCTTGAAAATATTAAACTAAATAAAAAGGGCTATGTAGAAAAAGTACAGACTGATCCATTCATATGAATAAGCTAAGCTAAAGAATGAAAATAGTTTAAATTTTTCAAGTTGCTGAAAGGAACAATTGCTGTAAGCTGCTTAATAGGTAGAGAGATTCTTTCTGTGGTGGTAACATTAATCTAGAACCAGACATTGGTGTCACGTGAGTTTTCCCCTAATTGAAAAACAAACCAAAGAAAGAATCTAAAACAGATGTCTGAGGAAACAAAGCAAATCTTCAGATAATTTAGCCTCCCTGAAGACAGGTGTACTAGAGAACCTGAAGGGACAAATAGAACATAGAAAGAAATCACAAGTTGTGAAAGGACAACTCTATATCCTCCAAATACACATAAGCAAAGTGAGTAAGTGTCTGATAGCTCTGGGGAGATGCAAATGTTCACTTGGGGGAGACTTATTAGCAGTTCATCAGGTGGTTTAAGCTTTGAATCAGCAGTATATCACACGGGATTACCTTATTGGTTCAATATTGGGATCATCAGGAAGAATTAACAATGAACTATGCAAAGGCACTTAAATTTACTTAGAATCACTTTTCCCAAGGTTGAAAAATACTAATTTTTCTGTTTTCAGCTTGATGAATTTTCCAACACTAAATATATAGTATAAAGGGAAAACAACAACAAAAACAAACAAATGAAACAACCAGGAAAACACACATGGGAGGAAACACTCTGAATTTCTTAATTCCCAAGTGAGTATTCACAAGAAAGAAGAAATTATCTGGAGTAAAACCTGAGTAAACTGATGCATGAATATATTTTTTCATTATTGAGTCTCAGCTTTTATATAAATTGGCTTAATTTCAATTAAATTTGCTGTGTTATAACTCAGGACTTATGCCTACTATTAGAATTGCTGTACATTAGCTTAAAATTTCCTTGAAAATGCTGTTTCTTATCAGCATTTAGTGAACACATAGTATTCATTTTTGTGAAGGTGATGTCTTGATCCACATATTATAAAATTTTACTTAGATATGGCTGATAAAGAACAGTCACAGTAGCTCACACTTGTACAATCAACTTTTGGTAGGCATTGATGAGGAGGGTTATGATTTGAGGCCAGGCCAGGCAAAAAGCACAAGACCCTATCTGCAAAATATCCAAGTCCAAAAATGGCTGGGGCTATGACTCACTTAGTAGACCACATGGTGAACAAGTGTGAACCCCTCAATTCAATCCCCAGTACCACAAAAATTACAGAAGGTAGTACAACTATATGTGCCATAATATCAGTGGGCAATCCTTTTTTTTCCTTATTTTCTATGTTTTCTCAATTTGTGCCATACAGCAGCCCTGTTCAGCACTTTGCTCATTGGAGTTAATAATGTTCAGTTGTTCATTTGAAGTAAGTAAAACACTGTTTCCATGGGTGGCTGCACCTCATCTGTTTCTTTCTACATTTAATGACTATGGTTGAAATTTTGTTAGAAGTGAGATTTACAGACTTTACCATTTTCTTACAATTCTAAAGTCGTGTGGATAATTAATTTTATAAAATTAAAAGTATAGTTAATAACTTTAAAAGTCTAAGATATTTGATGAATTTTCATAAGGGATAATTTCTTACAAGGGATCAATTTAAATGCACAATAATCAAAAATTTTTTGAACATATGGTCATTGAAGTTACAAGTTAATACCTGTGAGATGTTGGCTATCATCTAAAGAACTTAGAATAAATGAAATAATGTGTAAAATATTCAACAAGGCATAATGACAAAAAGATAATATAAAAAGATTCTTTTAATTATTGTGCCGGGGGTACATGGTGGCATTTACAAAAGTTCATGTGGCTATGAGCATCTCATATGAACATGCTTAGCCTCAACATAATGGCA
Source organism: Castor canadensis (assembly GCF_047511655.1). Classification (NCBI taxonomy): domain Eukaryota; kingdom Metazoa; phylum Chordata; class Mammalia; order Rodentia; family Castoridae; genus Castor; species Castor canadensis. Next base: position 191,267,380 of record NC_133386.1, read on the forward strand.
AGAGAGATCACATTGGCCATCATTTCCCCAACCTTGGGAAACACACCATGATGCAAGACCATATTCACTAATTTAGGGTAGGATAATAAACATGAGACTTTGTTCTGGACTTTAGTGTTGGTTGCTAAAACTTAAGGCTGAATAAATCCTAGTAGTCCTTTCCCAAGACCTGCCTGTGGACAGAGCCCCTGGAGGACCTCTACTGCTAAGGGAATCATGTTTCCCAGTCTATGGAATTTCTGTTCACCTGTAGCTCTTTCCAGCTGTCTTAAGCCACACATCTACATCAGCAATAGGCAGCTCAGAGAAGCACATGTCTGGGTCCTACTCCAGTGTTGTGTTGGCCACGATGAACTGTTGACTCAGGGTATGACTCAGAATGGCAGTAATGGTAGCCCCAGGTGCAACATAAGAACCCATGGATAGTCTGTCTGTGGTAATTCTTCCCAGAATGAAGCAGAATCCTGTAATGATTTACTGTATAGACAATAACTATGGATGAGACATTTGGACCTTATCTGACCCCAAGAAGAAGATTGTGGAGTAAGAGAACTTTTTCTAGAAATTCTGTTAAACAACACATGAACTATGTATTTGGGATCAACTCAGGCTTGTATTGTCTTCTAGCACTGAAACAGTGACAACACACCAACAGCTGACTGCTAGAAAACCTGGACAAAAATACCATCCAATGTTGAAATAGTGGAAGTGATATGCTCTAAGAGAAGATAAGTAGCTTGCTTAGAATTTCTGGAGGAACAGACACTACAAATCAGATTATGAAGACTAAAAAAACATTTCATCCAATTATGGTCAAATGACGTCACATTCCAACAAATATCAAAAGACTTCATGAAACCATTATCTCACTTAGCACTCAACATAAGAAGACAGAAAGTGACCAGATAGACATAAATATAAAAAAAAAAAACTGTTGTAGATTTTAAAATATCTATCATAAGGAAATGTAGTAAATTTTAACAAAAACCCAATGAAATATTTCAATACCCCAAGAAAATCAATACAATGATGGAAACAGTTCAAAAAAATCAAACAGCTGAAACATATATGAGCAGAAAATTATAGTGAAATTAGAAATGTGATGTAAGGATAGGTAAAATATAAGAAGGAATTAATGAGCTCAAAGGCTACTTAAGAATATACAATTGGAGGAGAAAAAAATGAATGCCCAAAGCTCATAAGAACTTTGGCATAGTATTAAAACTATAAATATTTGAGTTATTGGAATTCATCAAAGACTTGAGTACACCAAAATGATAGGATGCTTATGCAAACAATAACAAAAAGCCTCCTAAACATATGGAAAGATACAGGAAGGTTAAAGTCTCCAGCCAGATTAAACTGAAAAAAGTCTACCCCAGGACATCTAAAACTCTCACTGGTGGAAGATACAGACAAGAATCTCAAGACTTCAATAAAAAGAAGCAACCCATAAGATTGTCCCAGCTCATGTGAAAGCATACCTCCAAGGAGAAATTATACAGGTCAGAAGAGAGTGACAAGATATTTTCATAGAACTGAAGGAAACAAAAACAACTTTAACAAAAAGCTTTTTGAATTTTGACCTACCACCATGGTATATGGTTAGACAATGCTATTTCAAAAGGACCAAGAGCCAAACCTGCATGGAGTCAGAAAGTACAGTGTGTCAGGGACTGCAAGGAGGGGCAAAGGTGGAGCCACTGTGTGTTATGAAAAAAGACCTGGAAGTAGATAATTATAAAGGCTATACCACCTAGTGAATATAGTAAAAATCAAAGAATTTTTCCTTTAATGTGTGAATTTCATATATATAAGCTATCAATAGAATATCATGCAAAGTTAGCAAAAGTGGGGCTAGAGTTATTGCTCAGTGGTAAATCACTTGTCAAGCACTCACAAGGCCCTGATTTCTATCTCAATCATTGCAAGAAACAGTAGCAATAATCCATTAAATGGATGAAGGACAGAGCTTCAAAAGTGGAAGAAATAATAAGCAATAAAAAGAGGTGAAAATGCTAGGAGGACTATTTGAATTGCTCTATACTTGGCTCCAGACAAATAAGGATGATATATTTTACATTATAAAATTTGTGTAGACTGTATAATTTACACCATAAAATTGACTTGAAACTTTCTTCCTGATATAGATCAATTTGATGAAAGTGATATAGATTTAAAAAGTAACATTTACTAAAGAACTTATGTTCTTGTTTTCACAAGGGAAAACACAGAACCAGAAAAAGAATAAACCAGATTTGCCTATCACCAAAGCCTGAGGGAAGTAGTTTCAGACATTCAATTCCCAAATGCTACATTGTAAGATAAAAATGCTACCCTACCAGAGTTCAGACACTGAAGACCCGTTCATCTCAGGTAAATTTCTGAGTTTTCAGATTAAAAAATATTAGATGGACTAATCATTTATGCCATTTTACTTAATACGATAAATTTTGAAATCTAATAATCAAAAATATTTTCTACTCAGAACTGGAGGACTCTGGCAGAAATTATTAATATTTACAACATAACATTTTTATTATTTTACTTTGGGTTTATAAGCAAGTTTTTATTCATTTTATAATTGTGTAGGTACATAAATCAACTCAAAGTTTCTTTTTGTGTTTTGTTGTGTTAACTCGGAATTATGCTGTAAATAACAATATTTATAATATCAACCCTGTATGCATCACACACCATAGTTACCTAGAACAAAAAGCACCACAGACATCCATGCTCTGCATTTCAATTCTTATGTGAATAAAGCCAACTGCATATACAAATGCATAAAAACTTATAGGTCCTTATATATGTATACGTATATTACTGTACCCAAATAAAAAGAAGAAATGCCTATATTTCTCTGTATTATTTATTATCCTTAATAGCATTTTAATATTTTTAAATATGAAAAACCATCTAAAATCTTGTGTAATACAAAAGTATGTATTAAGCTATGGTATTTGCACATTTTTCTTAGAATTTCTCTTTTAATGATTAAGACAATCAGTCATCATTGTGATTCAGTTTAACCCTGTCAATAGGCAACGAACATTGAGGCAAAAACATAGTGCATTTCCAAAAAAAGTTCAATGACATTTGTTTCGTGTCTTATCAAACAATGAACAACATACTGACCATGCACAATAAGGAATAACCATTTTACTTTTTATTAGTCAGTAGTATGCTCATTGTTTCTAGAACTAAAGAAATATGTTCTAAATCAATCATGACTTTGAAGGCACCTCATAACTGACTTTTTGTGCACTATGTGAATGTTTTTAAGGAGCAAACAGTTTAGTGGTACATCATGCAGTCTACTTTATGTAAGTTAACTCCATGTTATTTTGAAAATGTAGTGAGATTTCAGTATATTAGAGCTATAGCTCTTTAAGATTGTACGGTAAAGTCCAGAGAATTTGAAGAAAATGTAGAAAGTCATCCATCATAAATGACATGTAGATTTCAATCATTTTCCCAACTGATGTATTAAATATTTTTGTTATTGTCCAGTAGATATGATAGTTCTTTAAAGAATGAGACATGACTATTTGTCTAATAGTGGAAAACCAAATTAAAGATATGAAATCTCTTCTGTCTTATAGATATTTTGTGAGTACATGGAAGAATTAAATATGTGTCTATTACTTTTGAAAATATTTTATGTTTACAGAACAAAGAAGAATGGAAAGGGAGAATTGTTCTACCTTGACAGAATTCATTTTATTGGGCATAACCACAAATCCCAAAATGAAGGTGACCTTGTTTACCATGTTTCTGCTTGTTTACCTCATCAATCTTCTGGGAAACCTTGGAATGATCAGTTTAATTAAAGTAGATTCCCACCTTCACACACCAATGTACTTTTTCCTCAGCCACCTCTCCTTCTGTGACCTCTGCTCTTCCACAGCAATTGGACCGAAGATGCTGGTGGACCTCTTTGCTGAAAACAAATCAATTCCTTTCTCTGGCTGTGCTTTGAAGTTTTTGACCTTCTGTATCTTTGCAGATGCTGAGTGTGTACTGCTGGCAGTGATGGCTTTGGACCGGTACAAGGCCATCAGCAACCCCTTGCTCTATGCAGTGAACATGTCCAGCAGGGTGTGTGCCCTACTCATGGCTGGGGTTTACCTGGTGGCAATGGCAGATGCTTTGATACATAGGACATTGACATTCTGCTTGTGTTTCTGTAGGTCTAATGAAATTAATCATTTCTTCTGTGATATCCCTCCTATCCTGATACTATCTTGTTCAGATACACGTGTCAATGAGCTAGTGATATTCACCATTTTTGGTTTTATTGAACTGAGCACCATCTCAGGAGTTCTTGTCTCCTATTGTTATATCATCTTATCAGTTTTAAAGATCCACTCTGCTGAGGGGAGGCTCAAGGCTTTCTCCACCTGTGCCTCCCACTTAATTGCAGTTGCAATTTTCCAGGGAACTATGCTCTTCATGTATTTCCGGCCAACTTCTTCCTATTCTCTAGATCAGGACAAAATGACCTCACTGTTCTACACTCTTGTGATTCCCATGCTGAACCCTCTGATTTATAGTCTACAGAACAAGGATGTGAAAAAGGCTCTTGTACAACTGAGAAATAAAAGATGGTTTTAAATATTTTACTTATGTGTACATATGCACATTTATAAATTTGCTATTTTTGTAAAATTATATTGTATGACACACAGGAAACATAGTTTTTTCTCCTAGTTTCACTTACTCAGGTAAGTATTTTTATGATGTCTAATCATAAGAGAACATTGCAGATATCCAATTGTGTCACTCTTCATTGCTTATCTTGAATTAATATGTGGTACAATTTCTGTAGAAGTTTTCCTGGCACTTTCAATTGTGCCAAAGGTTTATTTGTTCATCTGTCATCCAATTTTAATTACAGTCAGATTAAGTCAGTGTTTATTCATTGACTTTTAACACATTTAGGTGCCTTGTATTTCATGGTTAATACAGTAGTTTATTCAATAACTCATACTATGTTCTAAAGGAAAATATAGATTTAAATGAACCAAACAGTATATTTGCATAAGCTTCAAAGCAATCCTGAAATCAAAGACTTATTGATGAAATTTCAAAACAAAGATCCTAAACCAAGTGTGCAGAAGAAATGTTTTCTTTGACAGAGATATTCGGTCTCAGATGGCAAACATGCTTCTCAGAGTAAGGAAAGTATTCTTGGCAGAGGATTTGACAATTAGAGTAGACTTGAGGTAGGCTTTTCTAAGAGATTTGGAAAGGAAAGGTGTCCAACCAGGTGAGAATATAAAGAGAAAAGAAAATGTACACCTGAGTGCTGGAATTATCAACCATTAAGTCATCCATCATTTATTCCAGGAAGCTTTCCTTTTCTTCTTTCCCATTTTCAGTCCTGGTCAAATGCTTCTCTGTGATTCACCTATTTTAAACACAGTATAATTTGACTCTACTTCTCAAATTGATATCTCCCTTAGAAACTACAAGCATACTTTTTTCTCAAAGGCTGAATATCCTATACTAGTTATATAAACCATCTTCATGAGGGGAAGGAAAGCAAATAATGAAATGCCAGATAATATACAGCACATATGAATATTTACTAGAAATGGGTAAAGTAAAACTAACTTTTGAGTTTGTTATATGCTATATCCATACATATACATCCTCAAACACACACACTATAGTTTTTAAGAAATGACATAAAATGTCTGTGGATAGAAATGTATCTACAAAGACAAGGTTTTTTTTTTTTACTATTTATTTATTTAGAAATATAGAATGCCTTACTACCTAGTGTGTCATCCTTGTGCAGAAGTCATGTAAACCTCTCTGTATCATTCTAATTTTAGTATATTTTGCTGCTGAAGTGAGCACAAAGGTCTTAATTTTCTGAGTAAAGAAAAATCATATATGTATGTAATTGATACTTTCCTTTTTCATTTTACTCCACTCATTTTCTTTCCAATAACTAAAACACTGAATAATCTTGTTAAGAATATATGGATATGGTCGTGAAATTGAAGATTCATACAGTAACATTATGAAGTTTTTGTTCTAATTATAGAAGCTAAAATCCACTGTAAATCACAGATTTTTTAGCTGCCAGTAGAAATGTCCCTGTGAGAAAAATTTCAGAATAGAAGCCTAAAAAGGACCTCTGCTTTCAAAGCAGCATGTGAGACAGTGACACATCAGGAGCAGGCAACATGGGGCATTGCCTATGAAGGATTCTTTTTATAGATAAATGGCCACTTAGGTTTCCACACACACCTTATGTTTTCAATTAACCTTGACATATTTGCAATTATGATATATGAGCATGGCTGTGATTTATTCCCCCATATGTTGAAATTCTAATCCTCCAAATGTTGGTAATAGTTTATGAGGCATTTAGTTGGTGCTATAAGGTCATAGCCCTTAGAAATTGGATCATTGTTCTTATAATGAGGGACACGAGAAAGCAGTAGCTCTTTCTGCTACCTAAGGATGGAAAAAATCTGAGTGCCAATGAAGTGTAAAGAGGGCTCTCACCAAACACTAAATGTTTTAATGCTATGATTTTGCTTTCAGACTCCAAGAATGTAATACAAAATGTTATTTTATTTATAAGCTGACTGATCTATGATATTTTGTCATCACAATGCACACTAATACAAGCAAAAATGTTGCAGAAAATATTATTTGAATCATATTAAAGTATAAGTAAAAGCCAGACATCTGATGGGTCATCAAATGGGGTGGCAGTAGATTACCAACAATGTACAGAATACAAATAGGCATCCAATTAACCTATCTCCTTCACCATGGTTACTTTTATTAAAACAGTTCAACACTAATTTGAACAACATATCATCACCCTTTTATTAGACATAGTAGATGTGAACTAAATAGAAGGAAAATTAAAATCTTCTGTAAGGATGTCTAAAAATACCATAAACTGATTTGATTGTGAGATTGATCTATCTTAATTTATGGGGTTGAAAATTCTTTGTTTCAAATTATGTTAAGTTATACATGATGGCCTGAAAGGAAGATAAACTTAGTTTCTGATTAAATAGAGTATAACCTGCAGAGGACTGTCATCCCTAGAGACAGTAAATCACCTGATGGGAAATTATCGTGGACCAAAGATAATTCCCATTCCTTCAAAAATGATCTAGAGAAGTGGATAATAGTAGTGAAGATATGGGAATCACAAATGCATCCATGTCTTGAGTTTAATGAGTGGCAAATCACTACAATTGCATAGCTTAGGTTTTGTGTTCTATAACCATAAATTTAGCATATTTATATCAGCACCATGATACAAATAAAGAAAACAAAGCATGCAAGAGTACTTAAGTGTATTAGTATGAAAACTTTTTAATTTTTACCTGCGTATGAACAAGATGCATTGAAAATTGTTGAAGTCATTTTAAGAAGGGACAGGAGGAAAAGGGAGCATAATTGAAGGGATGAACATGAATGGGGTACATTATACACATGTATGGAAATATCACAAAGAAACCCCATGTACAACTGTTACATACTAATTAAAACTTTAAAAAATAATATTTTCATTATTTTGACATTACGTATATTTTATTTTTAATAGAATTTGTAGAAACACTGGGCCCCTGTGAAATCCCAGGTAAATTTTGACAAGGAAAATAGAGACTTTTGCATATGTACTTTGACTTATTTTCACAGCTGTTATTTTTTGTACAAGGAAATTTCTCATTTAATAGGTTTCAAGTAGCCTATGAAGTAACTGCACTAAGGCATAGAAGTTGGTGCAGTTTTTCAAGGATATGTGCATTATAAAACACCCTTAGAACATAATGAATGAAGGTGGGCAGGTTTGTACGTGCTTGTGATCCCAGCTACTTAGGAGGCCAGGCAGGAGGAATGCAACTGTGAGGCCAGGATGGACAACTTAAGTAAACCCTATTTCAAAATAAAAACTAAAGAAAAAGGGTCATGGAAATAGCTCAGTGGTAGAATGCTAACCTACCACACATGTGGCCTTGTGTTCAATCCCAAGTACTGCAAATTAAATAATTATAAAACAGTCCCAGATATAGTGGTTCCTTCAAGGCTGCTACATTGTAGTCTCAAGAGTAGTGTATGTATTTGCTATGTGCTTTATGGGACTGTGTGATATTGAAGGCCTTTGAAAACCAAAGTTAACAGAATTGAAGTGTTCAGCGAAGATATGTGCACATATTATATTTGATTCTGGGATATTTGTCTATTGCTCTACTGTGTAACTCAGTCCCAGGATACATGGGACTTTGGTGACCTTTCCATTCTCTTAGAACATTAAGACTTTTTGGTTGACTATTTTTGTTAATATAAATATGTAAAACATTTCATGATGGAAGCTAAAATAATTATTTTTCAATGGTGAATAGATTTCATTACTCCATAGTCAGAAATGTGTCAAGATCAGGTCCATTGGGGTCAGACAAGCATGATGTCGATGGGGTTCAAGTTTTCTGATTACTTCAGGATGTCACACTTCATTTCTGTAAAATGAGTTTATTAGAAATGAAAACACAAGTTGATGTTTGAAATATGTGAGATATATATATATACACACACACACACATACATATGGATTTATGCTAAATAATACATAAAAATCTACTGATTTAGGTAATATAGCCTCAAGGGCCTATATTTAAATTTGTACCTCTTACTCTCACAAGTCCAATGATGAATGAAGATGGCCTTAAAAGGTGCAGTTATAGAAGAAAAAACAGAGGGTTGGTGGAGTGGCTCAAATAGTAGAGTACCTGCTCTACTATTTTACTGAGTTCACACCCCAGTAAAACTAAAAAAAAGGAATGGGATGGGCATAACATAGGCATTTCTGTGGTTATAAATGTAGGATTTACTTCCTTGTCCCAATGAGAGCACAGTAAACTCAAAAACTAACATGCTAAATCAAGGTTAAAGGAAGGAAAATTATTCATTAGTAGATATAGGGAAGAGGTTGGAGGGACAAAACACACACTTCTAGTAACTCCAGATTATACAAATTTACTACAGATAATAATTCATTTTGGAAATGAATAGAAGCTGGCTTTTTATTGAAAGTATTATTTTATTTATTGAAAAAATAAAAGTCTTACCCTCTTTGGGAAGATGTTAAAGGAAGTTTTCAGAAATTTGTAAATGAAAATTTTATGCCTACTTATGCAGTTAACCATATTCTTAAATTAAAGGTCTATTTTGTTTTCTTCTTAGGCTTATATGAATTTGACTACTTTCACTTGTAATTTGTGTAAACACTTATTTGCTTACTTGTATAAATACTTTTCTAATTTGTACTGTAATGAGATTTGCATTCTTTTTTAAGAAAACTCTGCAAGTGATGTAGTATGTATAAATTTACAGTTTGTTCTTATTCAAATAATAACAGTGGTAACACATTGCAAGTAGCAACATGTAAGTTAAAGTCCACAGGTACTAAATTAAAATGTGTAAGAATAAATAGATGACCACCCACATGCCAAGTTTCATATATGAACAGATAGACATACATACCCAGCTCCATGGAGGAATGCAGAAATAAACACATGAGCAGAAAACTATTCACATCAGAAACACTTATTATGTCTCTTCCTATTTTCAGTTCAACAAAATGGTGAAATGCCAAAAATAAGCAAATGTATTTGTTGAAGTCTCTTGTTTCCACTTCCATTTATCTTTAATATTTTGCTTTTCTGGGCATTTGTTCTTGGAATCCAGTGAGTAACACAAAATGGTTATAATTGCTTGACAAGTGATAAAGAAAGAAAATAATTCCATACAGCAGTATACCCTGTTATAATACAGTGTCATGAGTTTCATTTATTATCTGTTATTTAATATCATAGTTAGTGATAACATCAATTGGATACTGAATTACATAATAACTCTGATTCTTTTTGTTAAAGATACAAAATGTTAAGTCTTTTATCTTCTCACTTAGCTCACTAAATCTGGCATTTCCTTTATATCGTTTTGCATCTGGATCCAGCCTTTAGTGTATTCAAATCCATCCACTGATAAAGAACAAGACAAGCCACATACCTCAAGAGTTACATTTAATTTTAGATTCAAAGCTTATCAACCTCCTACAATAGAAATTGGTGTATTGTTTACATGATAATGCCGCTTTAAAAGTGTACTTGTCTGTGCTATATTCTGAGTGAACAGAAACTAATTTGCAGGAGAAAATTATGCTCATCCTCAGCTATAATATACTTTTGTGTATCTAGAAAAGCAGAAAACACTAATCTATCTTTATCTTGATAATTTTTGTAACCTAGACCAAGAACAAAGAAAAATGAAAACTGGAAACTTCTCCTCATTAATTGAATTTCTTCTCTTGGGATTTACCAATAGCCATAGAATGAAAGTGGTCCTGTTCACGTTGTTACTATTTGTTAATCTCATTATTCTCTTACCAAATCTGGGGACAATAAGTGTAATCAGAGTGGACTTGCAGCTTCATACACCAATGTACCTTTTTCCTCAGCCATCTCTCTTTGACCTCTGCTACTTAACTGTAGTTGGACACAAAGAGAAGAATGGAGATTACATTCACTAGAGACAGCCTTAAGGCCAGAGATACACCTTAAGGTCCCAGGAGTATGAGCAGAAGAGAATCCTCTGGGGCTAGCTGTCAACATTCCACTGGAGGAATGTTACCCCAGTAAGAGTGAGACAATACCCAATTTCGATGAAGGCATGAGAAGGGATATCTCATCACCTCTAGAGACTCTTAAACTATGGAATCTTAAGACCTTGTAAATTTGCCTGGAACACTCCCTTGATGCCAGTTCAGAAGCCAGGCACCAACGATTACTGCCCAGAGCAAGATCTCTGGGCAGTCAATCAAGCAGCAGTGACTCTGCACACTGTGGTTCCAAATCGATACATTTTGCTTTCCCTGACACCAGCAGAAGCAACCTACTTTTCATGATTGGAATTAAAAGCTGCATTCTTCTTCATCCAGTTGGCAACTGTGAACCAACTCATCTTTCCCTTCCAATGGGAAGACCCCCAATTAGGGGGACAACAGCAGTTAATCTGGACTTGTCTTCCACAGGACTTCAAAATCTCCCCAACCACATTGGAACTGCTCTAGCATGAGATTTGTAGGCATATCTGTCTGAAACCTGCATGGAGACACTGGGTAACCCTGACTTGGATGAGAAATAACACACACACACACACACACACACAAACACACACACATACAGACATAAAACAGAAAAGTGGGATCGGGAGAGCTACACCTTCCTTGTGGGAAACATGAGCACCTACCTGAGCCAGAGTGTTTATTTTATAGGTCAGTAAAAGGAAAAGACTCAGGTAAAAATCAAGCTTCAACAATTCTTTGATAAAAGGTATCAAAGAATACAAGGAATGAGGTTTGATGGGCTAATTTTCCTAAACCTATAGAAGCTTAATTGCAACACATCTGTTCTGGAATCATCAAGGCACTCAGGATAACTTATCTAAGGTACTGATTAACCTGGCATCAGGGAGTCTCCAAATAGTTCTGGTACTTTATCTAGTTTTGCATCAGGGGGCTAGTATGCAGACACAGCATGTTGTTTTCTTCAAGGAGATGTGGGAACAAAGGTTAAGACATGAGGTGCTGGGAAGAATGAGAGTAGGAAATCTCTGCAAGCTCCTACTGTGAAGAGGCTGTATAAGCTCCATTCTATCCCAGCCTAGGGTTCATGCCTGGTCCCCAACACATACCCAGCAGAGGAAGCTTACAATATGTGAATGACGTCCTCCTCGCAGCAGCAAACAAGCAAGACTGTCCTACAGAGACAGAACTCTTACTTCCTCTCCTATGGGAAGCTGGATACAAAGTATCTCGAAAGAAGGCTCAGATCTGCCAAGACTAAATCAAATATTTTGGGTTTCACATCTCTCAAGGCCAGTGGAACTTCAGTGCAGAAAGATAACAAGCTGTCTGCACAATCCTGACTCCATCTGCAAGAAGACATATCCGTGAGCTCTTGGGAGCAGCTTTGCTCTGCCAGATTTTGATACCTGATTTCTCAGGTATTCAAACACTGAAGGCAAGTACTTAAGAAATTTAAGTCCCAATAGTCACTAATTAAAAATAAATATTATCAGCCTATTATTCAGGCACCATAGGTAAGGAAAGAAAGACTCTTTTGCCGCAGGTAAGCTTCTGATCAGTTGTGCAAATCGTAGACAAAAAATAAAATCATACATTCCTCAGAATCATGAGAATCAAGCTGAGTAAAGTGTAAATGGATAACTTTATCACTGCATGCTTATTTAAATAAACTCTAACATGCAATGGACAATGATATTTTACTTTTAGGTCTTTGTGAATTGTACTAGCATCATTCGTCATTTGTATAAGGATTGTAAAAATTTTGTTTATTTTCATTTTAATCAACACCAATAAGAAAACTATTCTTTTTTATTATCACTCTACCAGGAATGTGTTACATGTAAATTTTTCTCAATAACAATATATGTTATACAGTAGTGATAGCAGTATATGTAATTTAAGTCGATATGTACCAAAAACAAAAATATTTAAAGAAATAATAGATGAGCACATATATTCAGGTTTTCAGGAACAATCACATTCCAGTTTTCATATAACAGCAGAGACATACAGAGACAGTACTTTACAATCACACTAATATGACAGATAAACAAGGGAAAAAGAAGCTGATATAACTTCAAAACATTATTCTTTCCTTATTTTCAGTGAAACAAACAAGTAGATTTAAAAGCCAAAAACAAACTGGGGTTTGTGGCTCACCTCTGCAATCTCAGGTGGTCAGGTAGAGGCAGGAGGATCTGGAGGACCATGCCAGGAGGACAAAGTTCAGGAGATTCTATGTCAAACACAAAATGAAAAGAAATGCCTGGAAATATCATTCAAGTTTAGAGGGCTTGCCTTGCAAGCGTGAGGCCCTGGTTCAATCCTCAAAGCCGTGAAAAATTTTTAAAAAGGCTAAAAGTAAACAAGTGCATTTATTGTAATCTGTTGTTCCCACTTCTTTTTTCTTTCTTTTTTTTTAAATTATACATTTCTATTAGTATATATTAGTTATACAGTGAGGGTTTATTGTGACATTTACATGCATGCTTACAATGTACTTGGGTAGGTTCACCTCTACCATCATGCTACCTAATCCCTCTCCCCTATTTTTATCCCTCCTCTTTTGCTTTCAAAGTGTTTTGTCATTTTGAATCAAGTAAGTTACATAAAGTGGTTATAAAAGCTTGTCATACAAGTGATGGTGAATAGTAGAAAATTTCATTAAAATGTTTTGCTTTTTGGGAAATCCCATAAACATACATGACAGGATATTAATAATTTTAATTTGTTAAATAATATGTAAAATAATTGTCAGTGATAAATTATGTTTCATAATATATGTGCAATTAATACTGAAGTGAATGTAGTAATGGGATCTTTTTTGGTAAAGGTATGAAATGCTCAATCTTGAATTTTTGGAAAATCTTTCTAAATGTGATAGATTTTTTATACCATTTTAAACCTAGATCTGGCTTTCAGCGTATTCAAATACACTTCCTAAGAAAAAAATGAAGGAGACAAAGACAAGTCTCATATCTCATGAACTATACAAACAGTCATTAAAAAGCACATCTACAGGAGATTTTTTTATTACATGAAAACGCCTCTTTATAAGTGACTCTTGTTTGGGCTGTTTTCTGAATTGACAGAAACAATTTACAGAATGACACTGTGGTCTGCTTTATGGATAATAGATTTTGCATAGTGAAAAAAAATGAAATCTTAATCTGTATTTGTTTTGATGATTTTTATAAACGTCATTTATAAATAGGTCAAGAACAAGGGAAACTGCTCCTATTATCCTGAGTTTCTTCTCCTGGGAATTACCAATAATCCAAGAATGAAAGTGGCTCTATTCACTTTGTTTCTTCTTGTTTATTCTCTTTATTCTCTTGGCAAATCTCAGAATGATCATTATAATCAGAATCATTCCCAGTTTCACACACCAATGTACTTTTTCCTCAGCTATCTCTCTGTCTCTGATTTCTGCTATTCCACTGCAGTGGGACCCAAGATGCTGGTGGACCTGCTTGACAAGAACCGGTCAATTCCCTTTGTTGGCTGTGCCCTGCAACTACTGAGTGTCAGTATCTTTATGGATGCTGAGTGCATGCTGCTGGCAGTGATGGCCTTTTGTAGGTTCAAGGCCATCAGCAACCCTTGCTCCCTACTATCCACATGTCCAGCAGGGTGTGTTCCTTGCTCATGGCTGGAGTTTACAAGGTGGGAATGGCAGATGCTTCTACATACCACGTTGACTTTCCACATACGTTTCTGTGGGTCTAATGAGATTAACCATTTTTTTTCTGTGATACCCTTTCTCTCCTGTATTCTCTTGCTCTGATACACAGTTCAATGAATTAGTAATCATCACGATTTTTGAGTTTATTGTGCTCAGTATCATTTAGGTATTCTTGTTTCTTATTGTTATGTTACTTCATCAGTCTTAAAAGTCTGCTGTACTGAGGGGAGGATCAAAGCTTTTTTACGTGGACCTCTGGCTTAACTGCAGTTGCGATATTGCAGGGAGCTATGCTCTTCATGTACTTCCGACCAAGTTCTTCCTATTCTCTCGATCAGGGCAAAACATTATCACTGCTTTGTCTACTTGTGATTCCCATGTGAACTCTCTGATTTATAGTCTATGGAACAAGGATGTGAAAGAGGTACTGCAAAAACTCAGAAATAAAAGTTTGTTTTAAATAAATTTCTTATGTGTATACATACATTATTGCAGTTGTTTTTCTAAAATTGCATTTCATAATTACAAAAAAAAGTAATGTTACAATGTTTAATGTATTAAATATTTAATAAAATAAGTTTAATCCTAAGGGTAGGTGATAAATCTCCAAATATGTTATGCTTCATTTTTTGTCATGAATTAATATATGTTACTCCTTGGTTTGGAAAATGTTGCTTATACTTTCTTTTTTTGGCAAAGGCATCCTTTTTGCTTTTACTTTACTTATTTTTATTTTAATAGTAACTGCCAAATATTAATTATATATATTTTGAGGTGTACAGTGTGCTGTTTTGATTCATATATTTATCGTTTCCTAATAAAATAGGGGTCTTAGTATATCCCTCACTTCATACATGTATTATTTCCTTGTGATGAGATATCCAATGTCCTCTCTTTTAGTTATTTTGAAATAAGAAATATTATTAGCTAGGTGGAAAGAAGGAAGAGATAGTAATAAAAAGGGTTAATGTGATTAAAGTACAATATACTCATGGGTGAAATACCATAGTGAAACTCTTTTGAACAATGAATACACTTGTTAAAAATGAAAGACAGGAATGCAAAATATGTTCTGTAAAGGGATGGGTAATAATGAGGGGGAGGGTAAATGGAAAAGGTGGAGGAGGGTGGATCTGTTCCATGTATTTATGTACTTGTATGAAAAGAGAGCAATGAAGATGATGGAGGAGAGAATCTAACGATGGTACATTGTAAACATACACGGAAATGTGACAATGAAAGAACCTGTGCAAGTAATCTATGCTAAGAATGTGTTTTTAAAAAGAGTAAATATAGAAGAAGGGGGCAAGTCTAGAAAACAAAGAAAAATGAAGATATGCAGATAATATTTAAGTAGCACTTGCCCTGAAAAGATTGTTCTGAGATTTATGCATTTGATTATGCAGATTTTTTATTGGAGCACTTGTACTATCATTCAGATTGAATAGACATTTTTCAATAAAAGCCATACCATATCACAACTGAAAAAAAAGAAATTTTGGCATTCTATTGCATCACAGGATGGCTACAGTTAATTGTATTTCATTTAATATTTCTTCATTTGTTCAATTGTGGAAAAAGTTTATTTGTTGTTTAATTCAATTTTAAATTTGTAAGATTTCATGTCATTTGAATAATTATTCAGTGCATTTACATGCATTGAATAGTGACACAAATAGAATAGATTATTCATGATGAACCTTATATTCCACGAAAGCAACAGGCACTAATTAAATGAGCCTTCATACACTTCATGTTAAGCTTGAAAGGATTACTAATATTCTTCAATCAAAATGTATTACTTAAATTTGGAAGAGAGCAAAGAATTGAAACTCAGGCTTTACAGCTAAGGAGCCTCAACATGGAAATGTCCATGCCATTTTGAAAGGACAGAAGTCCAATCAGATTGATTAGGTAAGAAAGAGCCAGTTAAAGGACCTTTACTGAATATTTCCTTGGACTGGAATTTACAACTAGCAAGTCATCCATGTTTTTCTGTACCAAGCTTTATTCATTCTTCCCCAATTACATCCCTGGTTAAATTTTCCTCTGTAGTCAAAAACATAAATACCCTCAAGCAATTATTTAAGTTTGCACTGTTTCTTAAATGTCTATCTACTTTATAAATTGTTAACATTTTTTCTCAAGGACTAAGCATTCCATCAGTATTTTTCAATGTGCTTACATCATATCTGGGACACAAATGGGAAAATAAACATGTAATAAAGCAAAATGCTCAGTGATACAGTATTTTGAATGCTTATAAAATACTGTAAAAAATAATAACTGAGAAAATGATGGCAGCCATACATAGCTAACTCCCCCTCACTCACACACACTAGAGTTTTAAGAAATGCATAAATTGTCTGTGGATAAAAATTTAATCAATCTACAAAATATAGGTGTTAGGTTCCTGGGACGAAAACAGTATCCCGTATTATTTACCTTTTTCATCTCTCATTGCTAACACTTCTGAAAGCAATGACTTCACTTCTCAAAAAAATAAGTACATAACCCTATGTTTAGAGAAGGATATGAAGCACAATGAAGTTATTTTCCATTTTAACTGTAGAACTAAAAGTCCCTGGGCATTTCAGGTTTTCTAGCTGCTATTATGAAATATCCTCATGTGAAATCATTTCAAAATTGATGCAATACCCAAGAAGGCTAGTGATTCCAAGGTAGCTCTTGGGACATTGTCACACATCAGAAGAAAGCATCACGGTGGGAAAAAACAGCTATGAGTTAGTATTGCTTAATATAAAAGGGTTATGGGATTTTCCACTTTCTCAGTTAACCTCTAGTACTTCAAAACGACATTTTATGAGCATAGTTCCTGATTGTTGCACCATACACTGAGATTTTTTTAATGCCAAGGCAATGGTGTTAGGACGCAAATCCTTTGAGAGTTGATAAATTCATAAAAGCAGAGCCTTCATAATGGGATCAGCACCCATAAAAAGGCTTGGTGATCTCTGATGCCCTTTATGCCATGTAAAGATAGTAAGAAGTAGGGTATTGGAGTGGTGCTATGACTCAAAGGTTAGAATGCCTGTCTAGCAAGTGCAAGGCCCTGAGTTTAGACTCCAATATTACCATTAAAAACAGAGAAAGAAGTGGATTATAAATCAGAAAGTGGACTGTCACCAGATACCAAATCTTCCAGAACCCTGATTTTACTACCTGTATACTTATATGTTCACAAACACCCACACACACACAAACACACATATATATATATCACATACATGTGTATATAAGACATCTAAGCTCTGATGATTTGGTAGATGAAAAAGTATTTTAAAATGTATTAAAATATAAATAAATAAGGATGTCATTGATTGCCAATAATTTTCAAGATGTAATTAATCCTCAAATTAACCCATTTCTCTCCCAGTAGGTTCACTATGAAAAGATGTCTCAAAATACTATAAGCTGTTTTGACTGTCAACTTCTTCCTTCTGAACTAAGAATTTGAAAATGCCTTACATGGAGTTAATTTTAGGTTATTCATAACTGAAACAGACACTTGGGCATATGACCTATGACTCTTTTGCCTTAGGATTCTATAGAATTGTTAAAAAGAATAACAAAGTTTTTGATGGGTCTTAGGTCATCTAATTTAGCAGTTAATATTACTTTTCTCTCTTAGTATCTGAAATTACAAATACTTTAGTTGTTTAATTGTCACTGAGAGCAAATATTTCTGTCCCAATACTGTAATATCATTGACTGTATGGATGGGGCTAATATTATGATTCCATATCTTGACTGTACCCTTCATCCTTACTGCTGAAATTCCTGATCAAAGGAAATAAAAAATAGGCAACATTTGGATACCTGTATAGCACAATTTTCTACATAAAATAAAGACATAATGTTAGTTTCAGTGTGTTACATTCTGTCTCTAAGATCCTACTTCTACATAAACCCAAGTCGTATTGGTATAACTTTTAAAAAGATGAATCACTTCATGTTTGTACAGAATATTTCATTATGTCACTAGTGGTTTTATACTTGATATAGGAATAGTGATGAAGAAAGTCCATAGCACAATTTTCAGAAGAGCAAATCTTTTGATGCTTGGTCCTATTAACTTGCCTCTTAGTCAAATAAAGAAATTTATGGACATGTCAAAGTGATGGATATTCAGCTTTGTTAGTATTTTATATAGTTTTGATAAGTGTCCTACATAGTCCATGTGTTAAAGACCTGATCTCTCCATGTGATGATAATGAGAAGTGTGGGAATCTTCAATAAAGTGAAGACTTAATTGGAAAACTTTTGGCTTAATGAGTGCATAACCTTGAAGTGGATATAACGAATATGACCCCTCTTCTCTCTCTTTTTTTATTCCTTACTGCCATGAGGAAAGTGGCTTCATTTGCCATGCACTGTCACCATGATGTGATGCCTCATCTTAGGCCCAAAAGCAAGGGACACAACTGACCATTTATTAAAATGTCTAAAACTTGAGCCCAAATAAATCTTTCCTCTTTTAAAGTTGATTATTACAGACATTTATTACAACAATGGAAAACTGAAAATTATAAATTTTTTCTGAGTATAAAGAAGATAACATGTTGAAATAAAGCCATTCTCATTAAGATATTATATGTTTGATTGTCAAGAAGAGTTAAAACATCTGTCTACAAATTTTTGGATAATTTTTTTTATTATTTCAGAAAAGGTACAAAAAAGACACATAGGAAATTTGCTTCTGCTGGAATACATTCCTTGTCTCATGGATTTCCAAAAATCCAGGATCAAAATGACCTTATTCACCATATTTTTAGCTGTTTATCTCCTTAACATTACTGCAAACTTTGCTGTGATAAACAGAATCCCACTGAATTCCCAATCTCACACAACATATTGTGACTTCCTCAGTCATATCTTTTTTTTGTGTGTGTGGTGCTGGGATTTGAACTGAGATTCTACACCTTGAGCCACTCCACCAGCCCTTTTTTGCAATGGGCTTTTACAAGGCAGAGTCTTTGCCAATAGTTGGCTTTGAACTGCCACCCTTCTGATCTCTTCCTCCTTAATAGCTAGGATTACAGTTGTGAGCCACTCATGACTGGACTCAATCATTTCTTCTTCAGTGGCTTTTTGCTACTTCACAGAAGTTAACCCTAGGTGCTAATAGTCTTAATTGTAAGCAAAACTCAACTCCTTTCTTTAGGATCAGTAGTTCTTGATCATTTGCATCTGCAGAATCTGAGTATCTACTACTGGCAGTGAGGTTCCTTGATTAATACAAGGACCTTAACAACTCTTTGCTGTATTCAGTGTACGTGTCCAGTAGAGTATGTTCCTTGCTCATGATTGGTGGGATTCAAAAATACCTTGATGCATCATATGCTTTAATGTTTCTGTTACTATGATAAAATATCAGTTGTTTCTTCTGTGATATCCCTTTTTTCTTTTTGTTGTGCTGCTCAGGCACACATGCCAATGAGTTACTAATATTCATCATTTTTCATTTCATTGAACTAGGTATTCCTTGAAAAATTTTCATGTGTTATAGTTACCCTAGCAGTGAAAATGATTCACTCAGCTGAGGGGAAGGTTTGTATTTTTCTTTTGTTATGTTTCCCCCTCAATTTCAATTACATTTTTCCAGGGAAGTCTGTTCTTTATGTGTCTCTGGTTGAATATTTCCTACTCTTTCCATCAATTTCTCTTATTCTTCATGTAAAACTAACTCCTGAGGCAATTTCTACACTGAAATTCTCAACTCAAATCACATCCTAGAGAGCTGTTTTCTTCATTCTAGTGACTTCTAATACTAGTTCCCTCAACCAAGTATGCCTAAGAGCAGTGATAAATGTGTGTCTTTGGTTCTTGAATCATTATTTTCTATGTGTCATTTTCAACACTCTAAGTTTATAAACTGTGACTTTTGTCCACTTATTTAAGCACTCATCTCCCATCTGCATCAAAACCTAAATAAAAAAAGAATGCAATAATTAGAAAATGTTTATGAATAGTTCATTACTTATAAGCCAAAAAAATCATTGACTATCCAACGTGTGTGTGATGACTAGGATTTGTGTATTAGAAGTAATCAAATGGACAAATATATTCCTTTCCTGTCTAAGGTGCCTTTTTTTTTATAAGATCTGCCACATGGAATGGGATACTATAGATATAGGAATAACACTGAGGGATGCTCCTTTGATTAACACTCATAAATCTTTGTTCTTTTGGATGTTTTATCTTTGAAATAATTATATCAAGGAGAGTGTTTGAATCAGATTAAAACCCAGTAAAACTGTGTCAATCACAAATATATAAAGATGCTGTCTAGCTACTTTATTGCTCTCCCTAAGACTATTGTATTTAAATTTATTTTTTTATGTATTAGATTTGATTCTAAAATATGTAATAAGTTTAATGTGTGAATTAAAGAGGAAGCAATATTAAGCCAGGTATGTTGCCACATGACTATAATTCTAGCTACTCAGGAGGCAGAGGGAGGAGTATCACCAATTCAATATCAGTGCTGGCAAAGATAGCAGTGACATCCAGTCTCAAAAGCAAAAAGCAAATACAAAAGTGCTGAAGCATAGCTCAAGTGGTAGCATGCTTGCTTAACATGATGAGACCTTGTTTCAATCCCCAATATTACAAAGAGAGAGAGAGAGAGAGAGAGAGAGAGAGAGATAGGAGGAAGAGAAAGACAGACAGACAAAGTCAGTATAAAGTCTGTTAGAGGAGAGTTGAAACTTGAAATAAATTTGTCCCAAGAAAACAAACTTTGTTGTGAATTATAGCTCCATATTCTTTATTTATATCTGCATGGATCCACTTCAATCTTTGAAGAGGGAAAAAAATATTACATTGCAACTGTAGTCCCATTTGTCCTGAAGTGGCAGAAGAAATGATGACAGATAGAGGGCCTAAGCTATAGGTCCCCCAGTCCGTTAAGTTGAAACGACTTGACCAGTGTTCTACTTAGGTTTTTTGAAACTCTATATAAAGGTAAATATCCAGATTTATTGGTCTTCAGGTGAATCAATCCTGTATCCAACAAACAGCACTAAACATCACTGAAGGTGTAAAAGAATCAGGTGACTCATATAGTAAAAGTGTGTAGCACAAGGTGAATTGGCACAATACTTTGGGAACTTGTGTGGTGACATATGCTAAATAGTTATACACACATTATTTCCAAGTCTTTCTTTTTCAGAATAGATAGACTCATTTACATCTCTAGTAAAATGTATGAATAAGAGTATCTTCAAGAGCAATACTATTAATAGTAAAATGGAAAAATGCTCAACTACCTATCAGCATTGGAGGAGATAAATATTTGATGATGCATTGGTGCAAAGAAGTACTCTACACAACCCAAATGAATGTCCTGCACGCAATAAATTGGATAGGGCACAGGTATGATGTTGAGTGAAACAGTACACACTGGTCACCTAATTATGTAAAATATGAAAATTAGGTTTCACTGCTAAGTGTTCTGAAATTGACTGCCCCTTATGGTTAAAAGGACAGTGATTTTGCAGGGAACAAACAAAAGCCTTTGGGGGTTTCTGTTAAGGGTTTGTTTCTTGACCTGGATCCTGCTTACAGTATACCTATATACTTTGCATATCCTACATGTTCATATCAAAAAAGGGCTTTTACAAAGCATAGTATGTTAACTATTCGATTGTAAAAATTCCAGAATTTTATGAAATTTTATCTTTAGTAACAGCTTGCATACAATATAGTACAACATACTTTGTGAAAGAAGTGACTGCACACATCATATAGATATATCATAAAATATTTCATAAATAATTATCCCTTTAGTGAAAGGGGGTAGGAGTGTGAATACAGTGTAAAAATTATGTACACATGTATAAATGCTAAAATGATACCTGTTAAAACTACTCCAGAAATCGTGGAAAGGGAGAGATGAGGAGAATGGTAGAGAAGTTGAAATCGTGTGATATATTTGATGCATTATAAGAACCTGTGTAAATTCCATAATGTACTCCCACTCATCATAAAAATAAAGGAAAAATGGCTGGCTTTTAAATAAAATAAAGGATCACATTAAACTCCTGAGCATTTTTGTTATTGTTTCTTATAAAAAGGAAGATTATTTGAACTTGATTCTCCTCTGGAACATTACCTTGCAATAAACTCATGCATAATGGTTTCTAACTTAGGGGCAGATAATTACTTTCTGAAGAAAGGAACTTATAAACAGACAGCTGCCTACATAGTTTTTTTAAGTGAGGTAAACCAAGGTCAAAAAGAAATACTTTAGATAAAGATTATTTCCTCAATTGTTTACTTCTGATATCTTAAAGGACAAATGAGCTGTTTGCTTCCATGATATAACAGTATCATCTAAAATTTAAAAAAAAAAAAAACTCTTTACAACTCTAACTATCTGCTTGTACTAATAATGTAGTCATTAAACTTATGTTTTAATGGGAAAGGTCTGGAATAGTTGGATTTGGTAGTCTGTGATCGCAGTCAAGTTTAGAGAAACAGAATTTAGGTCCTGCCTAAACAGTGTAACTTACAGAGGATTGTCATCTGTAGAAACAGTAACCTGGTGAAAAATCTAGGAACAAAGATGAGTCCATCCCTTTCAGATACACAAAAAGAAGTAGATACTGGTAATAAAACCCTTGGGTAACACAAATACATTGGTCTCTTCAGTTTAGAAATATCAATGTTGTTCTGTTTGTTCTTAGTATATTTGTATCAGCATCATCACTCAATGGATGACAAAAATCATAAAAAGTCATTGAAGTGTATCAGTGAGAAAACCTTTTATCTTTATCAAGAATATTTCAATGGTTTTATACTAAGATAATATATAACTTTAAAGTGATTTTGAGAGCAAAACAAACAATACATCCTTTTCTATTTTGAGTAATATTGGCGATGACCCTGGAACCACCTGACTTATTTGGTTATACACTGGTTTATATCTAACAATTATTTTATTTTGTGTATGTACAAATTTTTCATTTACTGGTTTTATAGTAGAGTAATAAATGAAATTTAATAATACATAGAAATTTGTGCATCCTGAAATGACTCACACATTGTACACTATCCCCCATAATATATAAAATACACTAGGTTGCACAGCCTCAGGAATACTATTTCAAATATTTTCTATGAACTCCCTGAAGTTTTCTGATTTGACACTTCTTTACAGACTAAAGATAATAAAATTGCAATGTCTAGATAAAATAAATAGACTTTATTTCAATCTGGCTGTTTTTCCTGGTACTCACTTCTGAACTTAACCTCTTGTGGAATCTTGCCTTGGTGTAGACATAGAAATTTGAAGACCTCTTCATTTACTTAGCTATCAAATACTCTGTAGATTACTCTTTGTGAACTTTACATAAGCTCTAAGATGTTTTGTCATAATATTGAAGAGAATTGTCTATTTTATTAAAACATTTGTTTTCATTATATAATAGTCAGAAACCTATTGTGAACAAGTGCTTTCAGAGTCAAGCATACATGATGACTATGGGATTCCAGATTTTTCCAGATTACAGCTGGATTTCCCATTTCCTTCTCTATATTAGGTCACTGATATGGAATTAAAAGGTAATTCTTGAATCATATGATAGCATTAATGGATGTGTTATATATATAACATATTTTATATGTATAAACACATTTGTTAAGATATCCACAAGGGCCTATAGTTAAATTCACAGAGATAAAGAAAAAGGTGCTTAAAAAGCACATTTATATAATAAACGGCAGAGACATTTTATGGTCAGAATGTTGTGAGTGTGAAATTACCACATTGCCCCAGGGAATGACTTCAATGAAAGCAGAGAATAAGATGTCAATGCAATATTGACAGAGGGAAGCATATTATTTACAGAGCTGTAGGGAAGATTTTGGAGTGCACACACAAAATTCCTTCTTGTGTTCCTGCCTAATCATTGAAGAGCTATTATATTTAATAACATCACATTTATTTTGGAAGTGAACAGGACTTAGTATTTTTTGAAAAGTTTACCCCAATACATATTTTTAATAAATGAATAATTTTGCAAATGAACTACTTTTATTGAAAGAGAACTTGAACATTCATCAATCTAATGGCATGATAATATTTTCTGACACACTTTTATTAGTCCATTATTCCTGCAGATCTCTTTGCAGAAGTAGGGCTTGTTGGAATGTAGATATAACTGATCAAATACAATAAATAAAAATGAACGTACTAAGTATTGTGGATATGAGTAGCCATAAAATAATTGAAATGAGGACTATTGATGTCTGAGAGGAATCAGACAGTGATTAATAAAATAAAGCAATTTATCAGATTTCAATATTTCTTAATTGCAGGTAAAGAAGTTCATCTCAGAAATGGAGATTCAATGAGCAATGAAGAGGACATGGGCATTAAGGAGAAAATTGTTATCAATTTTATTGTGTATCTGATTTCACTAGAACCAGTGTGATCGTGACAGACATACTGTTACAAAGTTCTGATCATTTTCTGTCATTAATCAATATGGAGTCAAGGGTAAAGAGAAGTTCAAGATTTACTGAAGTTGTTGCAGTATTCCCAGAGGGAAAACACCAACCCAGGAGTCTAATTAACCATACTTGTAGAACACAAGGGAAGGTAGAGACTTAAGTCCCAGTAGTTGCTAGTTGAAAATAAATGTTACCTACCTATTAGTCATGTACCAGAAATGAGGACATAATGACTCTCACTTCAGGTAGGCTTCTGAACAGCTGTATAAAAAGAACAAATGCAAAATAAAACCTTACTTTTGTTGGAAACCTGAGAAATTAAATTGATGAATGTGTAAATGAATATTTTTTTCTGGCTTACTTACTTAAATAAATTCTGACATTTAATAACAGAAAAATTTTCTTTTTAGACCTTTGTGAATTTGATGGTCTTTATGTGTCATTTGTATAAGGATTATAAAGGTGTTACATGTTTTTTATTTTAATCAAGTCTTATAAGCAGACCTTTCTTTTTTTAAATCACTCTTCCAATCACGTTATATACAAATTTGCTTTTTTCTAATTTTAGTTAATAATACCCACTATACACTACAGATAGCGTGTATAAATTTAGTCTATATGTACCACAAATCATAATATTAAAAAATAGATGGCCAAACACATTCTAGTGTTCAAGAAAACTAAAATCCACATTCCAGTTTTCATAAATAGCTAAGAGACTTACAGACACCCCACCACATATACATGAATAAGGACATGTAACCATACGAACTGAAGTCAATGTAATGCCAAAGAACTTATTCCTTGCTCCTTATTTTCAGTTAAATAAAAATGTCCATTTAAAATATAAGAATTAGCAAATGTGGTTGTTGTAATATGTCTTTGCCATTTTGTTTCATCACTGCTCTTTTGCTTTTAAAGTACTCTGTCATTTGGAGCCAGGTGAGTGACACAAAGGAATTCTAAAAGCTTGTCACAGAAATCAGAATGAGTGATAGATAAAACATGCTTTCTTTTGTTAAAGTCTTTGAACATCCAAAAGTGTGCCATAATAATTTTAATTTATGAACTGATATATATTATAAGGGTCAATGATAATTTATTATATTTCATAATTTATGTATGGTGAATAAGTATAATTGATCTGATGAATGTAGTAAATGTATTAAATGTAGTAGTACATGTGATCTTTCTTGTTAGACACTCAGTCTTGAATTTTCTAACTTCTTTCTAAATGTGATACATCCTTTGTATTACTGTGGATCTGGAATCAACATTCAGCTTATTCAAATCCTGTAAGAACAATTGATAGAGACCAACACAAGTCAGATATTTTAGAAATTAGGATACATTCAAAGAATAACAAATTCTCAGACACCATTTTTAAATGATAACGTCTTTTTACAATGATTCCAGTTTGGGCAATGTTCTGAGTTCAAGAAAAATCATTTTCAGAATGCAATTATGTAGTGCTTTATGGATGGTAATTTTTGCATAGTGAGAAAAAAGTCTTTGATGGTATTTGTAAATATTTAGACCAAGAAAAAAGAAAAGGACAACAGAAACTGCTCCTATTTTCCAGAATTTCTTCTCCTGGGAATTACTAATAACCCAAGAATGAAAATAGTTATATTCACTGTGTTTCTACTTGTTTATCTTCTCATTCTCTTAACAAATTTTGGAATGATCATTTTAATCAGAATGGATTCCCAGGTCCACACACCAATGTACTTTTTCCTCAGCCATCTCTCTTTCTCTGATTTCTGCTATTCCACTACAGTGGGACCCAAGATGTTGGTGGACCTCCTTGTCAAGAACAAGTCAATTCCCTTTCTTGGCTGTGCCCTGCAGCTATTGATTGTCAGTATCTTTATAGATGCTGAGTGCATGCTGCTGGCAGTGATGGCCTTTGACCTGTTCAAGGCCATCAGCAACCCCTTGCTCTATGCAGTAGACATGTCCAGCAAGGTGCGCTCCCGGCTACTAGTGGGAGTTTATGTATTGGGAACTGCAGATGGCTTAATACATACAACATTGGCATTCTGTTTATGCTTCTGTGGGTCTAATGAAATTAATCATTTCTTCTGCGATTTACCTCCACTTTTACTCCTTTCCTGCTCGGATACGCAAATCAATGAGCTGGTATTATTCTCCACTTTTGGTTTTATTGAACTGAGCACAATCTCAGGAGTTCTTGTCTCCTATTGTTATATCATCTGTTCAGTCTTAACGATCCACTCTGCTGAGGGGAGGCTCAAAGCTTTTTCAACTTGCGCTTCTCACTTAACTGCAGTTGCGATATTCCAGGGAACTATGCTCTTCATGTACTTCCGACCTAGCTCTACCTATTCTCTTGATCAGGACAAAATGTTATCACTGTTTTACCTACTTGTTATTCCCATGCTAAACCCTCTGATTTATAGCCTACGGAACAAGGATGTGAAAGAGGCACTGCAAAAACTCAGAAATAAAAGTTGGTTTTAAAATTATTCTCTTGTGTTTACAATATGCATATTTATGGTGAGGTTGTTTGTAAAATTATACTTCATGACACAAGTAAAACTCATGTCAAATTATTTACTTTTCTAATATAAGTATTCATTAGAATAAACTTAAACACAGTGAACCGTTAGAGACCTCCAAATGTGTTCTGCTTCATTATTTGTTGTGTTAATATGTGGTATGCCTTCTCTTTTGAAATTTTTTTAATCTTTCAATGGTGCCAAAGTTTTGTTTATTCTATTATTCAGTTTTAATTGTGATGAAATTTAGTGCCTTTTTCCCACATTTAGGTGCTTTGAATTCTAGCTCAAATCCAGTAATTTATTCAACGATGAAACATATTCCAGTAGATGTAACAGACATTAATAAATGAGTACTCGTACTCTTTATGATAACTGAAATAAGTTCTCAATTTAAAAGAAATTAACAATATTCTTCAGCACTCGATTTCTTAATCAAATGTTCAAGAGGTAATCTTCCTTGAAGGGAGATATTTATTCTTCTACCTAAAGAGCAACATTTTCTGGAAAGGAAATATACATGTCAGAGGATTTAAAACTAAGGAACCCTTGAGGTAGAGATGTCTATGCCAGTTGGAATGTACCACTGACCATAATCAAGCCAGATTCAGTAATAAAGAATCATTAAGAGAACACTTATATACTGTCTCTGTGTACTAGATTTATTAAACATCAACTCTTCTATATCTTCATCCAGGAAGCTTTCTTCATTCTCCCCATTCATAGCCTTGATTCAGTGTTCTTCTGTGTCCAAACATTCACATCCTCAGGTAATCATGTGATATTATGCTGCTTCTTAGATCTATATATTCAATGTGAATTGTAAGCATTTTTTACTCAAGGACTGTTTTCTGAAGAATTTGCATTGTATCTGGGACAAAAAACTGGGAAAATAAGCATGTAATACAATAAATTTCTAGATGATCTTATGTTTCAAATGCTTGTAAAATATTGATAAACCATAATTAACTGAGAATATGACATTTACCATGCACACCTACACATCCACACATCCACATATACACATATCCACACATACACACACACTGTCTTTAAATAGTACATGAAATGGTTTTAGATCGAAATCTAGATTCTAGAAAGAAATGGTCATTTGTGACTGAGAATTAAGCAGTATGCATTTCCTTAATAATTGTTCTGTTCTTCTTTTTCTGATCATATTACTGATAGCTGAAAGCAATGAAGCAACATTTTGAGTAAAAAAGAATATGGCCATAAAATTCAAGGTCCATGTGAAGCAGAATGACACTATTTTCTACTGTAATTATAGAAGCTAAAACCCATTGAGGATTTCAGGTTTTCTAATTGCTAGTATGAAATATATATTTGTGAAAACATTTCAGAGTAGATGTGATGTCTCAAATGTGTGACACTATGCCATATTAGGAAACAACATTAGGAAGGGAAAAAAAACTATTAAAATATACTGGTTAAGATAAAAGGATTAATCAGACCCTAATGTTTTCAAATAATGATTTATGCTCACGACTGTAGTTTCTGCTTCTGTGAGTTTTTACCTGCAAATAAGCAGTATTCAGATATAAGGCCTTTTGGAGTTGATAAGTTTAGAGCCCCCAGGAATGGCATTATTACCATCATAAAATGGTCTGGAGATCTCCCTGGACTTTTATGTCACGTGAAGACAGTATGGAGTGAGCTGATTATAAGATAGATAGATAGAAATATAGATAGATAGATAGATAGATAGATAGATAGATAGATAGATAGATGGATGGATATAGATACATAGGTATATAGATACAATATATATATAAGAACCAGTCTATGATATTTTGTTCTGACAACTTAAACTAAGACAACCAGGAACAGGGAAGAAAATATTGTTTGAAATATATTAAAGTATAAGCAAGTTGTGTAGTATTATATTGCCAATAATTTTAAGAATGAAAATTTGTGTCTAATTGTCTAATTTCCCACTTGCATGTTCACTTTTATTACAGTATGTAAGCAGTGATGACAGCTTCATGTTCATCCTCAACTACTAGTTTAGTGGGTATTACCTAGGGAGAGGGAAAATTAAAACTGTATAGAGGTTGTCCCAAGATAGAATAAACTGATTGTGTTCTTTATCTCCCTGAACTTAAGTGGTTGACATGTATTATTGAGAGTTATTTTAGGGAACTCTTGACTGAAGAAGTAGCATGAGCAGATAATCCCAGTTCTTCCTTGGAACTCTACAGACTTGTGGAGCAGAGTACCAAAGGCTTTGTTGTAATTAAGTCATTTGTTCAATACTCATTATTTCCTTTCCTTTTAGTCTCTGAACTTATAAACTTCTTTCATGTCAATGATGGTAAACTTTATCATCCAAATACTATACCAGTGAAAGTGTGGAGGTAGTTAATATTAGTTATGTTTCTGTATCTTAACTGACTCCTTATCCCTGCTGCAGAAATCTCTAAACATAAGAATGAAAAAGATATGACATATTTGGATATGTGTAACACAGTCTACTTTAATCTTTTTTTCATAAAATGGAAACTTAATATATATTATTTTCAGTGTTTCTTTCTGATGTCATGTTCTGTTTCTATCAAATTTGATTACAATTTTACGTAAACCTAAGCAGTATTGGGTTAAGTTTGAAAATGGTGAATCACACCATATTTGTTTAAACTATTAAAATGCATCCCTAGTCTTTTTTCTTTTCAATACATGCCCTTGAAGGGGTGTCGAGACCAGACACCTGTACCCTTTAATCTCTCTCTCTCTCTCTCTCTCTCTCTCTCTCTCTGTCTCTCTTGCTTCTTGGATAGCATTCACAACCATGATGATAAGATGCTTCAGCACAATCCTCAAAGCAAAACACACAGCTAACCATGTACTGAATGAAACCTCTAAAGCTGTGAACATAAGTAAATTGTTCTTCTTCTTTGAGAGGCTCAAAGTTTTTTTACCTTATTCCCACATAACTGCCATTTCAGATATTTATTATAATAGTGGAATGCATACTATTTTCTGAGAATAAAAAGCATAGCACACTGGAATAAACTTTTTCTGATTTAGATATTATGTTTTGGTCAAAAAGAATTAGATCTGTTATCTACTACTTTCTTGAAGAATGTATGGGAAATTTCCTCGTCTTTGGATTTTAATATAACCCTATAATTGAAATGTCCCTATTTAATATGTGTCTATTTGGTTAACTCGTTAATCTTACCTCACACTTTGGAGAGGTAATTTGAATTCCAATGGATACCCAGTCTCCCACATTACTGTGTGATGTCCTCAACCACCTCTCCTTTTGTGACTTTTGCTGTTATACAGAAGTTGGATGCTGGTAGGCTTAATTGTCAAGCATAACTCAACTTCTTTGTTTTCAACAGTACTTGACTTTCTGTATCTTAGAAGATTTGGAATGTCCTCTGATGATAGGGATGGTCTTTGGTAGGTACAAGGCCATTAACATCCCTTAACTGTTATATGTCTAGTAGCATATGCTCTATGTTCATGGCTAGGATTTGCCCAGTGGGAATGGTTTGATAAGCAGGATATCAACATTCCACTTAAGTTTCTACATGTCTAGTAAGATTCACCATTTATTCCTTAATGCCTCTCCCCTCTATGTGTTGTGTTGCTCAGATACACAGGTCAATGAGTTCATAATATTCACTATTTTTAGATTCATTGAACCAATTATTCTTGGGTGATTATCTGTGCAATATTTTTATATGTACTTACACTATACATACTAGTACTTGTAAGGATTCACTGTGATGAGGGGAGCTCAAAGCCTTTTTACAACCTCATTCCTACACTACCACAATTATAATTGTCCAATGAACTCAGTTTGTCTTGTATTTTTGTTGCACTTTTCCTATTCTCTAGATCAAGACAAAATGATCTTACTGTCGTATATCTTTGCCATTTCCACACAGAATAATCTGATTTATAACCTATGGAACAGATATGCAAAAAAGGCACTGAAAAAATTTAGAAGAAAATAGGGCCTCATGAAAAGTAAACATGGATATTTTGTCCCAGGTATAACATTTTTACATGAAAATCAAAATTATTTTAATGAACATGATGTATTCTTACAAGTATTTATACCATGCCAAGTTATTTATTTCTCAAGGATGACATTCTTAATTTTATATCTCAAGTTTACATAGATAGCAGTAGTTTTGCTTTTGGAAGAATGAAGAATTTTTAATAATTTTATTAGCAAATATTAGTTGTACCTGGGTACTTCATTGTCACATTTCATCATGTTTACAATGCATCTTAGATTCATGCCCTTCATCATTCTTACTCATGCCCCTCTCCCCTACTTAAAGTAATCTCAACAAGTTTCATTGTTCTATTTTCATACAAGTAAATAAAGCACATTGACCTTCTTCCTTACCCCTTCACCTTCTTTGTTTGTCCTCCCCCCTTCCACTAGTGCTGAAAAGGACATGTTTTAATTCCATTCTTTCATTTTTCAAGTTCCTTGTTCAAAAGAGTTTCACCAAGGTATTTCACTCATGAATTTGTTGTACTTTAATCAGATTATCCCCCTCTATTATTCTTCATTGCTTCCTTCTGCTACTCCTTGTTAATCAACAACTTTCAGTGTGTTTCTTTTGACCTCTTCCTACACAGATGAAATGTATTTCAATATTATGCAATCTCTGTCAGTTTTCCTTCCTTCTTCTCCCTAGCCCCTCAAATAGCCACTATCACAAACAAGTTATGTGTATCTACAGACATATATAAATATATATAGGAACATGTTTGTATATGTGTATATGTTTATATTTTGTGTCTATCTTCCACATATGAGAGAAAACATGTGACCTTTATCTTTCTGAACCTGCCTTATTTCACTAAACATTATGTTCTCAAGTTCCATCTCCATTTACCTGCAAATGACATAATTACATTTTTCTTTATAATATTCCATTGTGTGTATAGACCACATTTTATTAAGACATTCATTGGTTGTAGGACATCTGAGCTGTCTCCATAGCTTGGATATTGTGAATAGGGCTGCAATAAACATAGATGGCAAGTGTTTCTATTGTCCTGACTTACATTCCTTCAAATGTATGCCAAGAAGTTGTATCACTGGATCATAAGCTAATTCTCTTTTTAGTTTTTTGAGGAACTTTCATACTGCTTTCCACAGTGGTTGTACTACTTTACATTCTGACCAACAGTGTTATAAGGTTTGCTTTTTCCCCACATCCTCAACAACATTTAGTGTTGTTTATATTCTTGATGATAACCATTCTGACAAGGAGGTGCAATCTCCATGTCTGTCATTTTTAATGTGTCAAATGTTTGGTTTTCCATGTTTTAACTGTGAATTAATATAATATTTCTAAGAAGTACAGCTTCCTAAATTCCATTTACACTTACAGGTCTTTAGTATTTAACAGAGAATTCTGACATTGTTACATTAATGTATATTATAATCTAAAGAAGATATTGAATTTCTATTAAATAATAGTTCACATTATTACTAATGACCAATAACTGAGCAATGAAAGTCCAAAGCATGCAGTTGAAATACAGTGAGAAGAATTAGAAAATCTTTCTTGAAATGAAGATACTTAATCTGTGATCTAAAAAATGAGTAGGATTAGCAGGTATGCAAATTGGCAGAGAAATCATTCTAGGCAGATGGATCAGCAGTTTGAGAAGTTTTAAAATAGCCCAGACCTTGTGAGACTAAGGTATAGTGAGGTTAAGGGACTGACCTTATGAGGCAGTTCCTGTATTTCAATTCTGAACTACAATCAGTCTCATCAGGGCACTTTCCTTCCCACTGTCTACCTCTAATCCTAATTCACACACAACAGTGCACTAGTGAAACTGTGAATACGTTTCCCAAATCATTCCCTTCAATTTGGGCTTCCGAGCCTTCTGATATTAAGGGCTATGCTTTTTTATATTAACCTAAGCGCCAGACTAGCATGTTAGTAAACATTTAAAGAAAGAAAGAAAATGACCAGGTATGCTAATATTTAGGTTTCCTACTTACAAGTAAAAAAATAAGCCCTGTAATCCTCAAGTGTCTAGTAGATTTTTTAAATATATGTTTTATATCTTGCATGAAAGCACATAAAATGATTGTGGATAGAAACACTAATGTAATAATAACTATGAAAAAAGGAATTTCTTGGAAAATAATTGAATAATAGAATACTTCTCTGAGTGCTTCAGATATTTAACAATTATCTATACCTCTCCTCGAGTTTTTTGGTGATCAAAGAAGTCAAAGTGACTTCTTTAGTAAACAAGGGAATGGACATGCATTGGAAGACCAGAAAGAATCAAGGACAAATAAATTTTTGCAGAAGTTACAAAAGCCAAAAGCAATTCAATATCTAAGGCTGTCCAGGTGTACTTGTATAACTTCTTTAAATGAAAATATTTTAGACTGCCTGTAAAACTCAAGTAAGACAAATACATTCCTCTGCTTTTCCACCAATGTTATTCTTTTATTTCTGATTAAACATTATTCTTTTGTTATTTCATTATTTATTTTACAAAATAACGAGATCCAATATGATTTTTTCTTTCACGTATATAAGGTACTGAGAT
Source organism: Castor canadensis (assembly GCF_047511655.1). Lineage (NCBI taxonomy): Eukaryota > Metazoa > Chordata > Mammalia > Rodentia > Castoridae > Castor > Castor canadensis. The sequence goes on from NC_133386.1 coordinate 191,301,269, forward strand.
TTTGTGAACCCCTCATAATAATCTTTGCTTTACCTCCTCTGTCCTATTGGTCATCTGCTTAAATAAACCCCCTTGTATATTCATTATTTTTGTTTGTTTTTAGAACTATATTCTACATAGAAAAAAAAATATGCAACATTTGTCTTTATGAATATGAATTATTTCACTTAACATGATAATCACCAGTTCCATCCATTTACTGAAAATGAAATAATTTTATTCTTCTTTATAGCTGAATAATTGAATATCTATAACATAATTTCTTTATCCATACATTCCTTGATGGGCACCTCAGCTGATTCCATAACTTGGCTATTTTGCATAATGCCACAATGAACATGAGTGTGCAGGTATCTCTATTGTACGCTGTCTTCAATTACTTTGTTTATGTGTCCAAGAGTGGTATAGCTGGATCATATGGTAGTTTTGTTTTTGGTTTTCTAAGGAGCCATCATACTGATTGCCATAATACTGAAGTAATTTACATTTTTACAACAAGTGTTCCGTTTTCTATGCATCCTCACCATCATTTGGTGCTATTTGCTTTCTTAATGATAGCTGTGCTGACTGGTGAGTAAATGTAGTTTTTATATGCATTTCCTTTATGACTAAGGATATTGGATATATTTTCATGTATTTATTGGTCATTCATACTTATTTTGAAAACTCCAACTTTCCCATATATTAATTGGATTTTTTGTACTTTTGGTATATAATTACTTGTGTTCTGTGTATATTCTGTATATTAATTCCTTATCAAATGAATAGCAGACAAAGACTGCTTCCCATTTTGAAGATTGTCTCTTCACTCTGATATTGTCCAAGTTAGACATTATCAGTCACTACGTGCAATTAGAGTATATTGTATGTCAGTTTCTTCATCATAGTTCTTTATCTGCCTAGATGTTGCCACTCCAAATCATAAGTATTCCTTTGGATCACTTAGCTGGACTCACTAGTTAGTATCTATATAAACATATATGTAAACATACACATGCTATATATATATGAACAATAATGACAAAAGTATAAGGAAAAAATCACTCACCTATGAGCATTATACTGGATAAATAATGATACATTTAGACTGAAAACATTCTACAAAAATTAGAATGAATGCACTGTAAGTACATGCAATCACTTGTATGTATGGAACATGTATAATGTTGAGTAGAACAGTAAATACTATAGTCATCCACTTGTATATGTGTTAAAAGGAAATAATGTTTTATGATAAGTGTCAAAAAAGTATCCCTTCAGTGTAAAATGATAAGGACATAACAGGGACTAGACACAAGTTTTAGATGAGTTGGCTTCTTAATTTTATTAAAGGTACCAGTGTCAAAAAGAAGTCCTGATTATAGGAACATTTTTAACTTTTTGGAATATTCATGCTGTTTATACAACTTAAGTGTTCTATTTACATGCTTAACAAATCAAAAGGTACTCAAAAAATATTTCATTAACCAATAGAGTGTAAGAAATTTCAGAATTTTTTTATTATTTTGTTATCTTTAATAATGGCTTGTATACAATAGAGTCCAACATATTCTTGTGAGGCAAAAATGATGCAACACATAGAATAGCAAATAAGTATTAAATGTTGAATAATTTTTAAATATACTCATTTTAAATAAAATGATGGTATTTTATTCATGGCCTGATTACATTTATTATTGTTTCATGAAACAAGAATATTAATGAACATGATTCTCCTCTAGGCCATACCATTAAATAAACTTCCCATATAGGTCTATAACTTTGAGCTGATAATTATTTTCTGAAGAAAGTTATTTATGGCCAAACAGCTACCTATGGAGTGTCATAGTTAGGAGTACCAGTGTCAAAAGGAAGTCCTTTAGCTAAAGATTTTTTTCTCAATTATTTACCTCTGATATCTTGAACTCCTGATCAGCTCTTTTCTTCCACTATTTGAGAGTAACATCTAAAACAATACAAATCACTTTAGGAATTTTATTATTCACTTTTAATAATAATGTAGCCTCTAGACTCAGGTTTAGATGAAAAGGGTTAAAAGCAAGTTTGATTTAATGGTCTGCAGAGGCAGTCATATTTAGGAAGTGCAACTTAGGTGCTGCCTAGGAAACTATTGCTTCGAGAATTGTCCTCCCTGGAGACACTGAGTCAGTGGATGGGAAAATTACTTTGGACCAAGGGTAATTCCCACATTTTTAATATGAATGGAGAAGTGGTAATGGTAGAAAAGCTCTTGGGTAATACAAATGCCTCAATGCCTTCAGTTTAGTGGGTGGCAATTTATTGTAATTATTTACTTGGGGCTTGACTTCAACAATATTTCCTATAGCATTAAATTTTCAGCATGTGTGACAGTACAATCACTCAATGACAGTAAAATATGAAATGCATCGAAGTGTATTACTAAAGAAATATTTCCCCTAATCAAGAATATTTTAATGATTTTGCTTAAGGTGTTATTTATTTTTAAGGGAATTATAAACAAAAGTCTATATCCCTATGTACTTAAGGTAAGGTTTGAGAAGACCCTGGAACCACCTGCATTATTTGTGTGTGTAGAAAGGCTTATGCTTAAGCATTATTATGATAATTTTGTACCTATGAATTTTTCCATTTATTGGTTTTATAGTAAAAAAAGTTAACTGCATTGAGACAAAATGTAAATTTCTGTGAATAGTAACTCTTATTGGACACATAAAATCCCGAAACGCTTGCTGAAATGATTCACATATTGCAAAGGCTAGAGACACGACTCAAATGATAGGGCACATGCCTAGCAAGCATGAGGCCCTGGGTTCAAGCTGCAGTAATGCTAGAAAAACAAAAAGAGAGAAAGAGAGAGAGATAGAGAGAAATGATTCACATATTATAAAACATAACTCACAACACTGGCAATACATAGGTTTCTCCCTAGATGGCTAGGTTTCACAGCTTCAGGGGTCCCATTTTACATGTTTTCTATGTGACCCATTCAATTGTGCTACAATATGCCTTTATAGAACATAAATAAGCAAATACATAAATAAAGTGTTCAAGTAAGGTAAAGCAAATACTTTCATTTGGCAGTGTTTCTTATTAATCCCTTCTATGCTCAAACACTTGTGAAATCTTGCTTACCTGCAGAGAGGGTATGTGGATGATCTCTTCACACTGCTCATTTCCTTAGAACAACAAGACAGGAAGATCACAATTTGGGGGAATTTAACATAAACATATATCATAAAATTGTCCATGATGGTTGTCAAGAGATTTCCTGTTCCCTAGAAGAAGTATAGTTTGTTGATTATCTTTCCATTGCACAACAGTTAGAAATCTATAGAAAACAGGGACTTCGGGGGGTCATACAAACATCACGTCCATGGGATTTAAAAAGTTTCCTTTCCTCATTACTTATGGTGATTACTTACGGATCTCACATTTTAATTAGGTATAATCAAGTTTTAAATGATGAAAACACCAAGTAATATTTGGAATGTATGATAATATATGGAAGTATGTTAAATAATACTTAAAAATATTGTCTTTGATAGGATATCCACAACAGTCAATATTTAGAATCATAACATTTTTTCTCACAAGTCTGTTCCTGAACAAAAGAGGTACTGAAAAATCACATTTAAAGGAGAGAGAATGGAGATATTTTATGTTCAGAAAAATGTGAATTCAGGATTTAGCTCTCTGTCCCAATGAAAAAATCCAATGAAATCAGAGATTAAAAGGCTAAACCAATATTGAGGAATGTAGAACACTATATTGGAAGCTATAGTCAACATTTTGGAGTACACATAGAATTCATACTTTCAATACCTCCCAAATATCAAAAAATGACTATAAGTGATACTACATAAAATTATAGAAATTTTTATGAAATGAAAATCAACAGAACTTAACATATTCTTGAAAGTATTATCTAACCACATTTTTAAAAAACTGTCATTATACGCATGAAATACACTATTAGGAAAATACCTCAAAGTTTGATATCTATGTTGTTTATTAAGTATTACATCATTCTAATACCCTCAAAACATTAAGCAATACTCAATGTACTTTTTATTCAGCTTCATCTCCTTCTCTGACATCTACTATTCCACTGCAGTTGGGCCTAAGATGCTGATGGACCTACTTGACAACAACAAATTAATTCCCTTTCTTAGTTGTGACCTGACATTACTGATTGTCAGTATCTTTACAGAAGCTGAGTGCATGCTGCTGGCAGTGATGGCCTTTGACTGGTACAAGACCATCAGCAACCCATGCTCTAGGCAGTAGACATGTCCAGCGTTACGTGCTCCTAACTACAGGTTGGACTTTACTTGTTAGGAAGAAGAGATGGCTTGCTACATACATCATCACTCCAATTACGCATCTGCCGGTTTAATGAGATCAATAACTTCTACTGTGATGTCCTTCAGATACTATTATTATTTTGCTCATATACAAAAATTAATAAGTTTGGAATGTTCAATATAATTGGTTTTTTTGGAAATGCACACCATTTCAGGAGTTCCTGTCTCCTATTTTTATATCATCTTATCAGTCTTAATGATATACCCTGTTAAGGGGAGTTTAGAAGCTTTCTTCATCTTTGCCTCTCACTTTATGACAGTTGTGATTCTCCAAGGAGCTGCACTTTTCATTTATTTTGGGTCAAGTTCTTTGTACTTTCCATAACAACACAAAATGACCTCATTGTTTTACCTCCTAGTGATTTGCATGCTGACATACAGCTTATAGAAAACAGAAAAAAATGTTGAAAAGGCCATACAAAAATTTAGAAAAAATTTATTTAAAATAAAGAAGTATATAGTACAAATAAATATGTATTATGCACATGTATGCACTTGTTCTCTTCAAATTATTTATAATTATCTTAAATAATTTTTGATATGTCTGTATTTTATATCCTCCTAAATGTTCTATACTTCATTATGTGTCTTCAGTGTAAATAAGTCACTGTTTTTGAAAAATAAATTCCCATGTCTGTGTAACATGCCTTAATATCATTTGTTTGGTGTATACTTTTTGCATTGATTTTATTATTCTAAGAGTTTTAAGTGTTTGATATGGGCCTTTTACATCACTGTATGCTTGCATTTCATGTTGAAATAATTTCTATGATGATGAATCCCATAATGTATTGGAAATTAGAAACATTACCTAACTATATTTATAAATAATTCATAATAAACCACAAATGAACATGAAGTCAAAAGGCAGTGTACTCAAAAGTACTACCAAAAATGTCCAAATCTAGACTGCAAAAGAGAAAAAACATTTCAAAATGGAGACATTTATTTTTAGCTCTAAGCAATGAGTAGAGAGGGACTAGAGTTTTTGTGATGAGAAAAAAGGTTCTAGATGAAGCAGTTGTGAATTACAGATCCCAAGAAGTGCAGGAAAGTGTCTTTTTTAGAGAAATGGAAGTTCAAATTTGAAGGAATGAGAAGCTAAGTTATCTTGATATGCATTTAACCCTTATTAAATGTACTTTTTAATTTCTATGTTGTTTTAAAAATAGATATATTTTGGACCATTTTTATACTTTTAATTAAAATTATTTCTTTTTGTTTATTTACATTATTTTCTATTGAACTATTTTAATTCAATAAGAGAAATAGGTTCTTGTGCTCTACTGCATGGTACAGTGACTATCATCAATAATAATGTATTTTGTATTTCAAAATAACCAGAAGTAATAATTTTCAGTGCAGCTGAATATAAATACATGCTTGAGGTGATAAATATGATACTTAACATGTTTTGCTTATTATATAATGTTTACAGAACTTAACATCACATTGTGCCCCATAAATTTGAGCAATTCTGTGTCAATTAAAAATACAATAAAACAAAATTTTAATGTGTAAAGACACTGTAAATTTCTCCCTTGTGCTGATATACTCAACTCAGTCACTTCCTCTCATCTTTTCTTGTAATTTTTCAATGTCCATCATGGTGAATCATAGATAATACTCTCCTAAGGGTATAATTATATCAATTGCTCCTTATTAAGGTAACATCTCAAATATCAGACAGCATACATACTTTGCTCACAGTGTGTTTTCGGCTTTTTATTCTAGCATCTGTGTTGTGATGAGAGAAAAATGGAAAAATGGATAAGTAATAAAATTCTACCCATGCCATGAAATTTTGAGGGCTTATTAGACAATAAATTATAATTAACTAGGACAAATTATAATTAACTAGTGTATTTTTGCAGATAAACAACAGTGATGTGGATTCTGTGGTAATGTATTTCTAAATGCAAATTTACTATATAGGAAGAAAACAGCATTCATCTAGGTATTTATTTGATGTTTAATTACTCCATCTGATTATTCAAATTGATAATGACCAAAACATTGGAAGAATCTAGACAGAATGGGGTATAGGTTTATCATATAAATGAAAGAATGTGCAAAACTATATGACACTCTCAAGTGTCCATGAAAGCCCCCCAAAAAAGATATTGAATGTCATAGTCTTTCCAACTGCCATAAAATGCACAATACTGATAATATTTCAGATTGAAAGTACAGCCCAACAACATCCTTCCCTTTTCAAAAAAAGGAACTGTGGAACACTGGTGCAAATTATAGCAAAGTTTGGTGCCCTTTCCCCCCAAAAAATCCCATGAGGAGGAATGCGTCTTTTAAAAAAAGAGATTTAAAGTGTCCATTTGTACCATATATACTCAATTTGTCCATGTTCTTTTATTTAAAATATTATTAAGGTCAAGAAAAATTAGTGCATCACTGGATTCTTATTAACTGAAGTTATGAAGCTATTATGTCCCTTCTCTATGGCAAATGACTGTTATATTATGCAAAGATCAGTCTAACATGACTATTGCCCTTTGATCGCAACGACTGAATATGAACTGAAAAGAAGGAAACTTCAAGAAATATGGGATCCTAAGCTCATATATATATATATATTTCATATATTTATATATCTTTCATATATATATATATATCTTTCATATATATATATATACATATATTATATATATATATATGAACGAAACCAAATTGATTAACTATCTATAGTCATCATGTATCTGAATTTTGCAAGTAGGAGTTAAAAATCACTTTCTGGGAATACTGATTAGAAGATGTGTGACTTATGTAGAAATTTGGGGAGATAGCCTGAAGTGATCATTACATGTTGGGATTTGTCAGTGTCAGGGAAAACCTATGATAAGGCAGTGATTCATTTTAACTTGTCCATTACTTTCCACCCTTCTCTTCTATTCAGTAGTGATTGATAGAAAATTATACTACCTAAGCATACCTAAGAAATGACTCTTGTTAGTAAGTGAAAGCTATAGGCCTAGTCCCATGTCTTGACTAGTTTCCCTGACACTAAAATACCTAAACAAAATAATGGCATAATGATGATAGATTCTGATATATTTCTATTAAACAGTGAACAGACAGATCTGCACTGGTGATAGGCTAAGTACATACGTTATAGTATAAAATTATAATGTTCATTGACCTACTAAGTGTAAGGACCTATCTTAAAATGAGAGGTAACACCTTCTAACCTCCTTGAACTTCTCTCTCTCTAAATATTATGTGGGGCATTCCTCAATGCACACTAAGCCACTGTGGTATTTAGGAAATCTCTCTTCCTCACTGATCATTAGTCCCCTATAAAAGATAGACTTATACTCCATTATCTATAAGGTTTTCTTTTCCAGTGGCCATATTTTGTATGAATGTATCTATTATTATGCTTCCGTGAAAATCTATCCCCACTTAATTAGATACTTTATCTTTTTCCAAAAGGATTGCATTGTGTTCTCTGGACTGATTTGATCAGAGAGGGCAATAACAACAGTATCAGCTAATATGCACGAGTTGTGAAAATTTAGATATTTTAAACTCAGCCTTTTTGGGTGGTGTCCATTCTGCACTCAGACTGCATTAGATACATAATAGATGTGCTTTTGTAACTATTAGTGCTCTGGAAAATAACAATTACAATTACAGTTTCTGTACAGTACTATGACTCCATTAAATGGATGTATATGCATAACTTATGAAACCAATGTTGTATTCTTTATTTTATGACCAATATAACAGAGTGCATATTTAGACCAAGCTTATAATATAATAACAGTAGCATTATTGAAAATTTGAAAATTGGGAAATAGTTTATGGTATCGATTTTTTTCTTTTTTGTAATAGGAGCCACTCAGATGATAGCCTCACCCTCTGGCTCCTGCAAAAGTCAAGAAGAATGACCATCAATGGCAGATGGCAGCTGCAACACAGCAGCACTAACAGCCAACTTTACACTCATGTGATCATGTTATGTTTCCTCATGGTTTCCAGTACTCTACATGATCAGAAATACTTCTCTAGTAATGAACTATAGAAATGATCACTGAAAATATCATCATGTTTGTTTATTTGCATGCTGCACAACAGTGAATATGAAAGAACTAAAACAGTAGTCAAGAAAATAGAGGAATCTCACATCAGAAAAGTGAAAGAGGCTGGGAGTGGTGGCTCATACTTACCAACTCTGGAAGTGGAGATCAGAAGGATGGGATTCAAGGCCAACTTAGGCAAAAAAACTCATGCGATCCTATTTCAACCAATAAAGTGTAGTACATGCCTATCATCTCAACTTCATGGAAAACATAAATAGGAGAATTGTAGACTTAGGCAACCCTGGCATGAATGAGAGAGTCTATTTGAAACATAATGAAAGAAAAAGGCCCTAGGAGCATGGCTCAAGTAGCAGAATGCCTGCCTGACAAATGCAAGGCTCTGAGTTCAAACTCCAGTGACAAATAGCAGATAAACATAAGATGTGGGCACAGAAAGAATGAAATCAATGTAATTAAAATTTTCAATTCTGTAGATGACCAATCTCTGTTAAGATCCAAATAGCTCATCAAGACCAAGGGTGCTTTGAAGTTTGTCACTCACTTAAAACTTAATCTTTTCTTTATTCAAGAGTAAGCCACACCTTAAAAGTCAACTAGGCCTGGGGTTGGGAGTTATGCACAAATAATCTCTGTAATTTAACAAGACAAAACCCTGGGCCCAAGAACTGCACCCTAGGTATAACAAAGTCAAATGGCCAAGAATTTCACACAGATAGATAAAATCAAGGACTGAGAATTTCACACAGGTAATTCAACTTAATAAGATAAAGACCTAGATTGGAAGTCCATCATAGGGATGAGATGGGCCTGAGATTGAGAATTCTTCAATAACTCTTTCACCTCCAAATTCTGAGACTCTTTCTCACTCTCGTGACAACCCACTTTAGAGACTGTCTGCTTTGTTAACAGTGCTGGTACAGTCTGATCAGAAGACTTCCAAATTCTTTGTATCCCACCAGATAGAATCCATGCCAAGACATGTGGGTGCAAAGAGAGTTTATTAAAAGTAAGAGAAGAAAAATACAAAGAGAAGCATGAGGGTACCCAGGTAGGAGACAAAAACAGTGTTTCTCTCCACTTCAGGTGCTTTTAAAACCTATGATAACCTATGGGAAGGGGAAAACAAGGAGAGTCCCACCAAGTAATTAATGACAGGGGAGGGACATGTGTAGTTCCCAGCCAGGTGAGGGTGGTTCCTGAGACAAAGCATGGTTAATCTAAGATGTAATATTTTTTTGTATGAGTCTGGTACTTTCCCTCCTTCTGCCTGCATCACTTTCAGTCTCTTGAAAGTGTACTTCTTTCCCAATGACCTTTTTTTTCACTATTTTCCCATCTTGCCTGAATTCTTACAATAGACAGAAGAATTGAGCTGTACATAAGTACAAACCTTTCTGGTAACAAAAGTACCACCAAAATTTAAAAAAGAAAGAAAGAAAAGTGAAAGAATATAGCTATAAAAAAAATTCAAAACTAAGTGATTTCACTTCTATGTTGTTTCTGAATCACAAAATCAATCTATCATATGTGGAATAAATTTATGTTAGGACTCAGGTAATCTCTGGAATACTGAATATGTCCTATTTTGGATTCAAGTTTTGTCACTAGAAGACAGATGAAGGGGCTCCCACAGCTTCCCAGTTTGCACACAAAATTACCCGTCCTTGAGATCCACAAACACTGAAAAAGCATTTCAAGGTGCCTCATAACAAGGAGTCTCACAAGGTGAAAGTTTTACCAAGGATTTATTTTAGTATAACAAGATAAAGTATAGATGGGTGGGGGGAAAGAAAAAGAGAGAGAAACATTTTCAGCCATCATTCAGGAATGGGAGCAAAGACTCAAAATGGTGGTCCACAAATCTTTGTTTTATAGTAGAGAACTGGGGGAATACAGATGGCCAAAGATAATGAGTCTGGGTGTCTGAAATGGTTGACAGGGAGGGATCACCCTCTCAAGTCACACCCTAAATCAGAGACAATAGGATGCTTTAGAACTTCCCTTTCCTAGTCACAATTATTTCTCCAACCTTTCAAGGATCCTTGCAGCTCCATAACACCTCAAAGAGGAAAGCAGAAGCAGGTAGTTGCTCTTTGTCTCCTTTTTTCTGTAACTTAGCATCTAAAAGATGGGAGAGGGCCAGCTGCTTTGGTTCTACTTGTTCCAGTGTCAGAGTCTGACCCTTTAAATATTGATTAAAATATAATTTCCCTGTCTTCTCATCTATCTATACTGTCTCAATTCTGTGTGTAAGATTGTTTTCATTTCTGAGATTTCATTGCTATTACTTTTTGTTTGATATATAAATACTTTTAAAAGCAAGCAAGCATCATTTACTATCAGATTGTTGGCAATTGTAGGGCTTCGTTGTTACTTTTTAAAATCCCTAGCACTTTCAAGTAGCACTTGACAAGGAACTTAATCTTTGCCCAAAAGGACAGATTGTTTTCCTTACCCAATACATTTTTAATTAATAAAACTCTCAGAGAATAGTTCATCAAATAAATATTCTCTATATTGCTAAAAGTGTGGTACCTTGCTTCTACAACTAAAATTAGGGGACCTAATCTGTGGAACGGTGTCATGCTTTGAACTTATTTAATAGTGGTCCATGAATAAAGGCCAGATAACAATCTTCTGAAGGAGCTGCTTTACAAATAGACTGTTGCCTATGATTATTATATTTAGCATCACCAATGTCACCAGCAAAGCTTTTTAGATTAAAATGTTTTTATTTTGTTTTCTTCACTTTTTGACTCTGTTATCTTTTCTCCCTTAAAAAAATGTCATTTTCTATTAAAATGAAAATCCTTTTTCTAGATAATTTAAGTTATCCAATTTTCACCAACTATTGGTATACACTCTCTTAATGGGAAGTGGGAGTTAGACTACATGGCCCAAGAGACACTCATGCTTAACAAGTTAAGATTTGTATACAGCCTAAATGCAAAGTAGCCTAACCACATGAGATAGCATTAGAAATAGGGAAATGCTTGAATGGAAAAAGAATGACTTAGAAAAGTAATCAGAAATAGTGTGTAAAGATAAGTACACTTCCTTCAAAAATGCATCTGAAAATTAATAAAGCTCTTGGGAAAGCAAATTTTACTTTCTCCAGTTAATTCAGACAACAGCAAATATTTAGGATCGAGCTTTTCACAATATTTCATTTGGAAGCAGATGTGGTGTTTTAGTGTTAAGATATACAAAAAATGACAAATATGAAAAACACTAAAAGTTTTTAAGAATCACTTTTCACAAAATTAAAGTATTTTAATGTCACCAGTGAATATTCTAGCCAGAGGAAAATTCCATTACAACAAATAAGACAAAAAAATAACACATCACCTATGACTGCTGACATGAAACTACTTGAAGTATTGCAGAACATAAGCTGGCACATTTCCTGTACTCTTCTCTTAATGACTTTTCTACTTGCAAACATTATCAAGTATGAGGTTTATTTCCATAGAATGAACCACATTAAGTATCAAAGTATGTAGCTAATAAATAAGTAGTTATGAGTATTATGTTTAGTTTGCATTAAGCATATTAAAATTACATAAAAATACAATACATTGTAAAGCCTATGTGAAAATAATATTGTGTGCACTTGAAAGCCCTATGATGTAAATACATACTACATGGTGCCCAATATACAAATCAGTCAACCCTAAACTGGTGCCCATATGCAGATGAAGCAACCCTAATCTGGCTCTGATAAACCGCTCCTTTACAACTATTTAAACTCCACTCCCCACAAGACCATTGCCACTTCCTCCAGATTGGCAACACACATCATGCCGGTTGAGAGCAGAACTGGATAAGGTGGACCAGACTCTCAGCACAGCCCGTCAGATGCCCTGGGCATCCTGGAGGCATATCAAAACTGAGAACTAGCCAGGACCAATTTGGAGCCAGCTGCTGGCTGACTAAGATCAGCTCATAAGGTGAGCTCAGCTTGGGGAAGGCTGAGGTGCTATCCAGTGAAGTTGCAACTCCCTGCAATAAAGTGTGTGAATGAGCAACTTAGTTCTTGCCTATGTTAATTTATTTAGCACCTCACTGACTGTCAACTTCACACTGTTGCCTGCTAGTGACACAAGTGCACCACAATGATTCACAAATAAAATTACAGATTTCCAATGGAAAAAATATGCCCCAAAGCTATCAGTTGGTACACTTCTTTTTTCTTTTTTTGATGAGACTTGGATTTGAACTCTACTTGAACCACACTTCCAGCCTTGGTGGTACACTTTCAAGGGGCAGCTACTTCATTTTCTTTTTGTTTCCCATACATGTACAATATAATCACCAACATTAGTAATCCTTGAATGTCTGGTTGATATAAATAATACAAACTACCAGTAGTGTGGCAGCCCTACTTATTTGTTGCCTTATTTTATCAACCACTGTTTGGATCTGACCTTAGTTTACAGGTAGAATTGAATATGTTCTGGGAACACTAAGAATCACTAATTTTATAAGTTTTTAAATATTGCTTTACTATAAGCACACTGTCATATTCTTATAATATTCTATGAGAGGATTTAATATAGTAATTTTTTTAAACAAATCTGTTCCATTTCACTTGATTCAGGGATCTATTGTGGTTCCAAAGAAAATGTGTATGAGAATCTAAACTTTGACTTATAATCTATGAGTTTCAGAATAGATATGTGAGAGAAGAAGTCTTTTCTATAAAAGTGTGCTGCCATCTTAACTCCTAGCAGTTCCAGGTTTTTGTTCTGGGTTCTTGTTCACTAGCTCTATTTTCATGCCCAAATTACTACTTATCCCACCCCCAGGCTCCAAGTGTAACATTAGCCAATCATGACAAGTGTATAAACCCTTACCCTAACCAATCAGGGAAAAGAAGCAGTTCTTTCCATATCAGGGGTAAGAACCAGGGCACTGTGTGCCTGCCTGCTTGTTCCAAGTGTGCTTGTGCACCCTTCTGTGCAGAAGTAAATCACCTTGTTGAGATAATCCACCAGTGGTCTGTAATGGTTTTGTTTCTAAAAATTTTGGGGCTCATCCCAGGACAATTCCATCCAGGAGAAGCTACTGGGAAGCCCCCTTTCCCAAGGGAGATGCATCCCTCTGCCTCACTGAGGTGCTCTCAGAGCATTGGGCACCCAGTGCTCCTGGACTGGAAATTTATTTCCAGACCTGGATTTTCTCAACAATACAGGGAAAAAGAGCCCTTGCAAACACTGTGGTGACCAGGTAATTCCACACATGGACTAAGGTAAGAAACACTAGTAGGTGGCAAAGTACTTCGTTGGTGGTCAGGAACATTCTGGAGGTTATGTGAGAGTGAATGAGATGTGTCTGAGATACAAGGCGATAGTGGAATCCTGATCTGAAGTTCTGCAGATATCCTGGTGACTACATACAGCTCATCAGCAGTCTATTTGGACCTAGTTGGGGGTTTATACTGACCTGCTTATTACTCAGTAGCACCACCATCCAGATATGGTCCAGTAAGGGAATTGGTCAGAGATGGACAAACACATGGAGTGGAGTGCAAGAAACCTCTAAGAACAGGGGGATGAGTCTCTACTAAATAACCTCTCCAACTAGGTAGCATGGGATGGGAAACAATCAAAGTCAAAAGAGCTCTAATAAATAAATAAATTAAATATAGGATTCCATCAGACAGTCTGTTAGGGTGTATGTTAAAATACATACATACATAGCCTTTGGCCCAAATACAAAAAGAAACAATGATTAAATATTGCTGTTTTTTCTATACTCAGGGACCTATTATCAAAGGGTTTTTTTGGCTGAAATTTGGGTAAGGTGATGACTGGGTCTGTCAATTACTCATTAAATATGTTAATAATAAAAGTCCAGGGATTCGGGAAGAGACTGACTATTCTCACTCTTGGAGACAGAGTCCTACAAATACATTTCCCCTGAAACTGGGAATAAGGATAAGGATTATTAAAGAGAAAGTCAAGGCTTCATTAAACTTAATGACACCCAGGGTGAGAACCAGATCCTCCTTGAGGTGTGGACTAAAGATGGAAACCAGGGAAGAATAAAAATTACACCAATTTACATTTACCTGAAAACCCTAGGAAAATGATAAGAAGAAAACAGTACCCCATTCCTTTGGAAGGGAGAGTAGGTTTAAAACCCTTAATTGAGGGATTACTAAGGGATGGACTGCTGGAGACTTGTATGTCCTCTTTTAACACTCTGATACTGCCAGTTAGAAACTCAAAGGGATCTCACTGATTAGTGCAGGATTGAAGGGCAATCAATCAGATAGTCCCAATCAGACAGACAGTTTTTCCAAATCCATAAACTCTCCTCAGAAAATACACAAAGATCACCAATGATTTAGTGTAGTAGACTTAAAGACATATTCTGGGCATACCCCTAGTGGAGGATAGCAGCCACGTCTTTGCTTTTGAATGGGAAGATGCACAAACAGGGAGAAAGCAACAATATAGATGGATAGTCCTTCCCCAAAGTTTTAGCAATTCCCCCAATTTGTTTGGACAGACATTAGAACAAGTGTTAGAGGGATTCATCCTGCCTCCTCAAATGAGTCTCCTACAGTATACAGATAACCATCTACTATCTGGACTTACTAAAAAGGAAGTAACTGACACTATCATCAGCCTCCTAATTTGGGGGATCAACAGGAATTAAGAGTTTCAAAACCTAAATTATAATTTGTTAAAAAAGAAGTAAAATACTCTAGATATTATATCAGTAAAGGAAAGCATAAATTGGGTTCTGAACAGATTGAGGGAATTACTGGTGTGCCTTTACCAGCTACAAGGAGGGAACTCCAAAAGTATTTGGAATTAGTGGGGTATTTCAGGCTTTGGAAATAAAATGTATGCCCTCAAAACTAAAGATCTTTATTCTAAACTTTTAAAAGTGCAACCTAACACCTTGCTTTGGAGGTTAGAAGCATTCCAGATGGCAGAAAGCCTCAAACAATCCTTGATCATGGTTCCTGTTTTAGCTTTGCCTTACTTTAAAAAACCTTTCCACTTGTTTTTTAATACAGATAAAAGGACAGCCCCCAGGGTTCTTACTCAGGAACATGGGAAAAAGCAACCTGTAGCCTACCTGTCAAAACTTCTTGATCCTGTGACTCGAGGGTAGCCAGAATGTATCCAAGCTGTGGGCGACACAGCTCTATTAATAGAGAAAAGTGGAAAGCTGACTTTCAGAGGGTCCTTTAGAGTTATCACACCCCACCAGGTCAGGACCATTCTCCAACAAAAAGCAGATTAACTGACTCTAGAATACTAAAATATGAGGCTATCCTATTGGAGAGAAATGACTTAAATCTTATTGCAGAAAATTACTTAAACCCAGCAGAGTTCCTAATAGGAGAAAGGGCTCAGGACCCTATGGAACACTGCTTCCTGGACTTCATTAAATTCCAAACTAAGATCAGGGCAAACCTTAAGGAAACCCCTTTCCTAGATGGGCATAAACTGTTCATGGATGGCTCATCTAGGGTAATCCATGGAAATGACAGAATGAATATTCAATAGTAGATGGAGACAAACTATAGGTCATTGAGACAGGAAGATTGCTTAACAATTGGTCAACTTAGACTTGTGAGTTATTCACTCTAAACCCAGCCTTAAAACTCTTAAATGACAATATATATACTGACACTAAGTATGCATTTGGGGTAGTACATACCTTTGAAAAGATATGGGCTAAAAGGGACTTAATCAATAATAAAGGACAAAATTTAGTACACAAGGAGTTGATCATTAGAGTGTCAAAAAATTTTATGCTGCCCAAAGAGATCGCAATAGTTCATGTTCTAGGGCATCAACAGGCTACTCCCCTAAGGCATGAAAACATAATTTGACTGATGAGGTGGCTCAGGACTCTACTTTACATTTGTAAGTCCCAATGTTCCATGTCACTCTTGTCCTTTGGGCTTCTCCTTTGGTTCCTTCTTTTACCCACCCTCCCCCAGAGGAAGTCCAACTAAAGAAGTTGGGTGCTTCTCACCACAAAATGAAACTGGCTCTTCACAGATGGGAGAAAAATGCTTTCCAAATCCATCATGATGGAGATACTAGCTCAGTTGCATCAACAAAGCCATTGGGGACCCGAGCCTATGTCTGATGCTGTCCTCAGAGTCTATTTATGCCCCGGAATATATACACAAGCAAAACAGGTTATGGAGGGCTGCTTAATCTGAAGAAAAGTCAAAACAAGCCTTGAAAAAACAACTCTCAGGAGGGAGAACTCCATGCTTAAGAACCTTCCAAAGTATCCAAATAGACTACATTGAGCTTCCTCAGGTGGGCAGTTTAAAATATTTACTAGTTGTGGCAGATTACCTAATTAACTGGATTAAAGCCATACACTTTCCCAATGCCACTGCCAATAGGATAGTTAAAGTACTCCTAGAGAGTATCATCCCTTGTTTCAGGCTTATTAAAAATATAGATTCTGACAATTGGAGTCACTTCATGGCTAATGTAATCAAGGAACCAACAAAGGTATTAGACATAAAATAGGAACATCACATCCTCTGGCATCCTCCTTCTTTGAAAAAATAAATACATAAATCAAAACTTAAAGAGACAGTTAAGTAAGTGTTTTTTTTAAAAAAACTAGGCTGCCTTGAGTGAAGTGTCTTCCCTCGGCCTTATTAGGAATTAAAATAGCTCTGTGTAAAGTTATCAGAATTTCCCCCTATAAAATGTTGTATAGGTTACCTTATTTAGGCTGGCCCTCTGACCTCTCCTCTTTTATTTTTTTTTTCTTTTTTTTTTTTTTTAAACAAGAGACTTTTTATTTCAATAAAGCTGTTAGAAAAAAATCACATGGAGGGCTCATTCTTGTCATTTTTTTGTTATTGTGACAAAATACATGAGAAAATGAACTTAAAAGGAAGAAAGATTTATTTTGGATCACAGTTTTGAAGGTTTCAGTCCAAAAAAATGCAAGCTATGGGGCTAGGGATGTAGGGATGTAGTCAGTGTTAGAGGGCTTGCCTAGCATGTGGAAGGCCCTGGGTTACATCCCCAGCACTGCAAAAGGAAGGAAGGAGCAAGGCAGAGAAGGGAGGGAAGGAGGGAGGGAAAAAGGAAGTAAGGAAGGGAAGGAAAGAGAGAAACACTGTAATGATGCTTACTATACAGGCTTTTAAAAAAGATACTATATATTGCTAAGTGTGAACATGCTTCATCTTGATCCTAACCTAAAGTGTTTTTCTTGCTTTTTTTACATATGCATATGATGAAAATTAATTTTACTTTTTTTACATGTTTATGTTGCTCTTAGAAAAATAGCTGATTACACATGCAGCTTATATTTCTTTTCTTTTTTTCTGGGTCTTGCTAAGTTGCCCAGGCTGGCCTCAAACTCATGATCTGCCTCCCTTAGCCTCCCAAGTAGCTAGGATTACAGGAATGTACCACCAGATTTGGCCCTTACATTTCTGTTGGGCAACGCTATTCCAGAGCAGTGGTTCTCATAGTGTGGTACTAGAACTGCAGCAGAATCACTTAAGAATTTGTTAGAAATGGAAGTTTCTACTAAATCAAGCCTTCTGAATCAGAAACTACTGAGTATACATGTCCCCCCAATGCTCATGTGTTGACCTCTCCTCTTTTAAAACCAAAGATCAATTTCTCATAAAAAGAAAATTAATTATATGCTTGGTCTCTCTTCTGACTTATCATCTCTCGGGCAACAAGGTTTGCTGGCTCAAATAACACCACCAGAGTTCTTGGTACACCCTCACCAACCTGGAGATTACATCCTAGTCAAGACTTGGAGCTAAGAAAAACTAAAAGCAGCCTGGGAGGGACTCTACCAGGTGCTCCTCATCACTGAAATGGCAGTGTATACAGCTAATAGGGGATGGACTCACTATACTTGGGAAAAAAGGTCCCTACCAGGGAAAAAATGGACTGAATCTTCAGAGTCTGGCAACACCAAAATAGCTTTCAAAAGACTATAGTGGGACCATTTTCCCTTTTTCACTGATAAGAACTTAATAGGCCATGTGTGGACTAATCAGATGTGGGATGGACTACACAGTATAAGGGCTGGATCTTGTCAACCTATGGGAAGGGAAAGTGGAAACAATTACAAAGTAAGATCCAGACTAGTAGAGCTCTCTCTCTCCCTAGTTGTCAGCTCTACTGATGCAACACCCTGTTTTTGGTCATAGATGACCCACATACCGTGACCATAGAACTTTCCATCTTGAGGCAGCATGGACTGCAAGCCAATGTCTCAAAAAGAGACCCTATAGGTATATTCCTTTTAAGATTAGTTAAAAATACTTATAATAACATTGCCTTCTGACAATAGGCCTCTATCTTCAATGCCATCCCTCAAACCTTTTAGTGACCAAGCTAAGGTAACTGTAATAGAGGTTAAGGATTTAAGTCAGATCATGGATATTAAAACTAGTTATGGAGAAACTATTGCCTGATTTAAATGACTTAAATATTCTGTCCACACATTAAACAAAAACAACTCCTACGCCAGTGTGACAGGAAGGCCCAGAGCCTTAAGTTGTCCCTTTCTCACTGGGATGGACCTCACACTCCACTGAAATGGACTGTATAATTACACTCTTCCAAGAAGCCATGGCTTAGGGGAATGGGTCTTGTACAGCCTTGTCATTAGTGTTCCCATGGTCAAAGTTTCTGGGGGGCAAACATTATGCCAGTCAGTTAGACCCACATCCTAAAACTAACTACATCTCATGCCTCTCCATGTAGTGGGAGAAATTAGAGTTCCTAGGGAATGGCGTTTTCATGCAGTGAAGGCTGATCCTTTGAAAAGTTAAGTAGTAAGTCTGCTCTGACTGTTGCCCAAGCAGATGTCTTGGGGTATTGTGGTGGATCTTTACTTGAGACTTTTCCAGCCAAGTGAAGCCAAGTGAAGTGGGACTTGTACATCAAAAGGATGTCCAACTGGCCATCCTTTACACACCCTGAACTGTCCCCAGGTAACAAGAGACAAAAATGAGACATTAGTCCCTTGGTGGGTCATTTGGCTCTCACATTTATATTGATTCACTTGAAGTCCCCTGGGGAGTTTCTAATGTGTTAAAAGCTGGGAACCAGATTGCTGCAGGATTCAAGTCAGTTCTATTTTGGGTGGTCTACTATAAACAAAAATGCTAATTAAATTAATTATGTTTATTATAATCAACAGAGGTTTGTCAAGAATACCAGGGATACAATAAAAGGAATAGCCAAACAGTTAGTATTAGGAAAAACACTGCTCACAAAGCAAGCTCATGAGAAAAGTCTCACATCCAAGAGCAAAGTTTAATGGAAGGCTCAAACCACCTGACCAGGGAAAGATGGCACAGCACCAATTCTGGGCCAGGTGTGGCTTTTATAGAAAAGGGAGGTTAAAGAAGTTAGTGCACACACAGTAGTCTCTGGTAGGGGTGTGGCTGTCTTAGAGCATGGGAATTTCTGTTAAGGGCGGGGATGTCCTTGGGAGTTTCTCAAGTGAGGTCTGAGGGTAAAATGACTACCAATTTACAAATGGTGACATTATTATTCTATCATTCCCCTATTTTTTCTTTAATATTGATGAGGGTAGGGGCTGAGGATTGGAAACTGGGGCCAAGCATCAGTCTCTTAGCTACTTCCTGTGGGCAAGGAGAGTTGTATGGGGTGAGATCCTCAGACTCCTATGGCATCCTGGTAGGGGCCCTCATAGCAGTCCTCTGGATGGTTTTGAAGAGTTTGATATCCCTGGAGGTACAACTGGTTATGATACAAGGGAGGAAGCTTAAGAATAGGAGGGCAAGAAACATAGGCATTATGATGGGCATTAGCCAGGAGAACCACTATGAAATGTTGTTCCCTAGAAGATTCCAAGAGTCCTCCACCTCCCTTCTCCATTTTTCTGTTTCTTGAGAGGTGTCACCACTGGGGGATCCCATTGAGCTTAACAGCAGTGGGTGTTCTGAGAATGGTCAGATGAGGGCTGGTCCACCGAAGTCCCAATAGAGAGGGTAGAAGATCATTTAGGAGAACAAGATCGCCTGGTTTAACAAAATTGTTATAGGGTGGGGCAGGATCTGGTCTGCATGCTCTCTGAAAAGTTCCTTGAGAAGGTTAAGGTAAGGTAGATAGTCAGCCAGAGGAGCAGGTTCTGTTGAAGGCACATTTATTGGAAGGAGCATAAAAGTTTTCTGCTAAAGGACTGCATACCTAGGGATACAGAATCTGCAAAATCCTGTAACTCCCAAGAAAGCTCCAAGCTGCCTTATGGTATGGGGGAGTGGGAAACAGAAGATTGGGTTGATGTACTCCTGACTCAGGGAGTGAGTCTGTCCCTTTATGGCTACACCTAGGTAGGTGACCTGTGGGAGGCTGTCAGAATTTAGGTTAAGTGTAGCACTCTTGGATAAAAGAGAGCTCTAGCTCATTTTTGTATAACTTTGTAAATGTTTGTACCATATTTAGATAATTTCTTTGATAAAATCTTTCTCTGTAATGGTTTTAATAAATTTGTTATTTTATAAACATAGAGAATTTGATTTTAGTTTGACATGACCCTAAAAATCTTTTAGGCAACTCTTAGATTATAGTCAACTTTAAATTTATCACACACCTAGGCATTTTATTATAAGCTCAGACCTTTATATAATATAGTAAACCCTTTGATGGCTTGTCCTTATCCCTCCTATTTGAAACAATCGTTAGGACAAACCCTTCTTTAAAAAATCCTTTCTCATCCAAAAACATTCTTTCTCCTTTAACTTCTCAAAAAATACATGTACTACCTACCTATCTATATCCTTTCCAGTTGTTTACTTTGTAACTTGTATTTTAAAATTAACTTTTATAAAAATTTTAGATTTATTATAGGGGCTGAAGTAAATAATTAGTAGCCCTTGTTGTTTTAAGGAATTTATGATAGGCTTAAGGCCTCATTGTCCCTCAGGATTAAGGGGATATTGTTTTGGGTGTGGAAACTGTGAAGGATTTTTTAGTTTTATTTGAATAGGGAGGGCCAGCCTGGCTCACCCTACATGTCATCAGTCCATGCTGTGACATCTAGTTGCTCCTGAAGGAAGGGGCAGCAGAAATTGCTGCCTGGGGGGAGGACAATTTGAGCATTTACTTAAGATAGTAAATCCCATCCCAGCAGAGGCACTGGAGTTTCAAGAACTATAAGGAAAGAATGACAGAAGAGGAGGTCTCCCCAAGAGCAGGGCAGAGGCCAGGTAAACTAGCTTTCTAGGGGCTGACCAGATTTACCCTGAATAATAACTTTTGTCATTGGACCTGGGACTGGGAGAGAAAGGTAAAACAGAGAAATGAGCTCCACTGTCTAGGAGGAAAATGATCTTTTGTTTTTCTGCATCATGGCTACCCCAAGGCTCCTCAACACTGATGCCAAGAACTGGAGTGTGGACAGGGGCCGGGACCCATCAATCCATAAGAGGTGGCACCTCACCTTCCATCTGGAGGCGGGGGCACTTAGACCTCCAGTGGTTACCTTTGCAGAGAGAACAGGGTCCCAGTTGGGGGTGGGGCTGTCTCCTAAGCTATCCCCCCTTTCAAGCATTCTCTGCAGAAATGCCCCTCCTGTCCACTGTGGTAGCAGGTTCAGGATACAGGCCCCAGTCAGGTGGGTACTCTCTGAGAGCAGCAATGACGCCATGGTGTCCCTTATCTTTTTATCTCCTGTTAATAAGGTTCCAGACATACAGACATATGTATACATACAGACATGGCTAGCTGTATTACTTGGTTCATTGACTTTTAACCTTCAGCCACAGACTGAGTTTTCTACAAATATCTGGGGCTGACTGTTAGAAATTTATCTTTGAGGAGAACCTCTCTCACCTGTGACTCTGGGTCCATTGTGGTATGCTTTATGATAGTGTCCTTAAGATGCTGCAGAAAGGTAAGGGGATTTCCTTCAGGATGTTGCTGTAAACAAAAGTTGTTTTTTCACATTGACACCTGATACTCTGGAGAGCAGGTCTCTGAACTGTTCTGGGCCTCAGTTTCCTCAGTTGAAGAATGACAAATCTGGTTTAGGTTAAACTACTTTCTTCCACCATGAGATGGCTGAAGTGACATTAAGGCCACTTATCTTCCTTACTTTTTTTTTTTTTTTTTTTTTGATTTAGCAATGCTGGGGAATTGAACCCAGGGCCTTACACATGCTGGGCAGACACTGTCCCACTGAGTTATGTGCTTATCCCCAAATATTTTACCTCTTTCCTTTGGCTATATTGGGCCTTGAACCAAGGACTTTATGCCTGTAAAGTGGCACTTCACTGCTGAGATATATCATTAGCCCCTTTTGGTGTGGATCTGTCAAGGGAGCTGCCTGTGCTCCTATAGGTAGGCACGTTTATTCCCTCATTTCCAGGTGCCACTAGTATTGGGACTCATTGTAAATGGTAATCATTTCCAACCTGAGAGGCCTGGGCCAGAGCCCATTGCATTTCTAATGAGGAAAGAGTCTGGTCCAGTAGAAGCATAATATCATTTCATGTCAGTTGAAAGGTTTAGATCACAAAGATAAAGTCTTGAATGTATTTGTCTGGGCATCAGTATAGCTGTCCAGATGTTTTTAAATTTCCCTTAGATCTGATAGCTGGAAAGGGACATAGACTTGCCCTCTTCCTACCATTATCTATTGAAGGGGGAAGAACCCCTGAATATTGGGGTGGCTTAGAAGGTAGGGCAGAGGGTGGAGCAGTAGGGGTGGGCTTTTCATTGATAGGGGCTTTTCTGGTTCTCCTTTCCATGTTTATCCTGTGTCTTACAAAGAATGACCAACATTTGAGTGCCTAAATAGCAATTGTGGAGCCAATCTGAGATGAAAGAAAATTTGTATAGGGGACCTCGTTCACTTTTTTCCCTTTTATAGAAAAGGTCTAATTGGAGTATGGTATTGTAATTTAAGGAGCCCTGTGAAGTACACTTCTCTTAGTCACCCAAGGCTTACTGAGGCCAGGCCTCAGTAAAAAGCTTCCAATATCTATAAGACAGAAGACTGGAAGGTGCAGGTCCCATCTAGAAAGAAAAAATGCTAGGATCCTGTCTGCTAGTTAACAGTAGGCAGCCTCTTTAATAAAGGCTACTTTTTTAAGAAAGTAATAAATCATCTGTAAAGTTAGAGAAGGGCATTCAGAAGGCATCCCAGGCCAATAAAAGTACCATATTGTCCATTTTGTGATTTCTGGGACTATAACCTTGAGCTAACAATTGGCTTACAAGGGCTGGGTCTGCTGCCCCAAGGTGTGAGGTGGGGCTAGGAGCAGGGCATGCAAAAGGCACCGACACCCTCCACACACACCCAAGCCTGACTGCCTAGGCCTGATCCTCTGGCCTGTTGCCCCTCGCCCCTTCCTGTGTACTCTGCATGTGTTTGTGTATATTCTAGGGGAAGTCACGGTGGGCCACAGCCACCACAATGTGCTGCTGGTGGCCTAGGATGTCTGTTGGGTTGGCCTATGGATTCTCTTAGCTGTGCCAGACATTCCCACTGTGCATGAGTGCACTTATTTGCTTTCCCTCCTCCCCTTTTGCGGATGGAGTTAGGGCATTAGTGTGGCAGCCACAGTTTTTTTGTAAGCACTTTTACCTAGCAGCTGACTTAAAGTTACTTTAGACTGAGAACCCTGGCAAGCTAGTTGGAATAACTTAAGTCATAATGTACCATGCTACAAGTTTTTCATAGGAGACAGGGTCCCAGTAAGCCCAGGGATGGGAAGGAAGACAGAGATAGAGGACATGTGGTGAGACCATGGAGGAAGCAAAAAAGGTGTCTTGACATCTTAGGTAAGGGATGGGAAGGCAGAATTTATAGGCATAACACATGTCAGAGGGATTAGCCATCACCTGTGCCTCTAGGTTGCTCCCATTGACTGGTACTCGAACACTTTCATCAACATGAAACCTCCACTCTCCAGTTGCTGTCCCAGGAAAAAGGGGCATTAGTTGGGTGTGATGGAAGCAGTCATCAGATATCATAATCAAACAGCACTCCCCCAAGGTAGCATGAGGCATACCTGAATAAACCCCAGGCTTGGTCTCAGCCCACAGGGAGGGAGCATGAGCTCTCCCAGAGCTAGAATCTCCTTGCAGCCAGAGTTGGCAAGGAGTGGCTTGACACCATGATGGGAAAGTCCCTGAGGAAGATAGAAAGAGACAAGCAGCACAAGAAGTCTGCTTACATGGGGAAGGAGGAGGTTCAGGAGAGGATTTGGTTCATTTAGAAGCTCCTTTAGAGACTAATAGAACTTGCACAGGGGAACAGGAAGTACACAGGGAGGATTTGGTGCAGAGATAGGAAAAGAATTGGGCATAAGGAAGTTCCTTCCATTGACCAGCACACTCACAGAAATTGTATAAATCCCTTAAAATATTGGGATTGAAAGTGCCTTTAAGTGGCCATTTGGAGACATTATCTAGTAGGTATTGGGGCTATGCCTGATTATAGATAAAAATGAGCTTTTGTAGCTTAAGATCAGGCATTAGGCAGAGGGGCCCAAGGTTGGCCAGGAGACATCCCAATGGGGAGTCTGAAGGAATTTGGGATGGTCCAACTCCTATGGTGAGGCCTGACCTGAGGAGAGATATAGTGGGCAACCCCGAAATATCAGGTCCTCAGGACAGAGAAAGTAGATGTGGAGCACCCGGGAGGATCATCTTCCTTAAGGGGATCCAAAGTCCCTAGTAGGGAACCCGGTTCCCACGGACAGGAGTGAGCCAAGACCTAGCACTAGGATTTCAAGGAAATGATATAAAATCAACATAGAAAAATCATTAGCATTGCTATACACTAACAATGAGCAAACAGAAAAAGAATGTATGAAAACAATTCCATTTACAATAGCCTCAAAAAAAATCAAATACCTAGGTGTAAACCTAACAAAAGATGTGAAAGACCTCTACAAGGAAAGCTATACACTTCTGAAGAAAGAGATTGAGGAAGACTATAGAAAGTGGAGAGATCTCCCATGCTCATGGATTGGTAGAATCAACATAGTAAAAATGTCAATACTCCCCAAAGTAATCTACATGTTTAATGCAATTCCCATCAAAATTCCAAAGACATTCATTAAAGAGATTCAAAATCTACTGTTAAATTTATATGGAAACACAAGAGGCCACGAATAGCCAAGGCAACACTCAGTCAAAAGAACAATGCAGGAGGTATCACAATACCTGACTTCAAACTATATTACAAAGCAATAACAATAAAAACAGCATGGTACTGGCACAAAAAACAGACATGAAGACCAGTGGAACAGAATAGAGGACCCAGATATGAAGCCACACAACTATAAGCAACTTATCTTTGACAAAGGAGCTAAAAATATACAATGGAGAAATAGCAGCCTCTTCAACAAAAACTGCTGGGAAAACTGGTTAGCAGTCTGCAAAAAACTGAAACTAGATCCATGTATATCACCCTATACCAAGATTAACTCAAAATGGATCAAGGATCTTAATATCAGACCCCAAACTCTTAAGTTGATACAAGAAAGAGTAGGAAATACTCTGGAGTTAGTAGGTATAGGTAAGAACTTTCTCAATGAAACCCCAGCAGCACAGCAACTAAGAGATAGCATAGATAAATGGGACTTCATAAAACTAAAAAGCTTCTGTTCATCAAAAGAAATGGTCTCTAAACTGAAGAGAACACCCACAGAGTGGGAGAAAATATTTGCCAACTATACATCAGACAAAGGACTGATAACCAGAATATACAGGGAACTTAAAAAACTAAATTCTCCCAAAACTAATGAACCAATAAAGAAATGGGCACGTGAACTAAACAGAACTTTCTCAAAAGAAGAAATTCAAATGGCCAGAAAACACATGAAAAAATGCTCACCATCTCTAGCAATAAAGGAAATGCAAATTAAAACCACGCTAAGATTCCACCTCACCCCTGTTAGAATAGCCATCATCAGCAACACCACCAACAACAGGTGTTGGCGAGGATGTGGGGAAAAAGGAACCTTCTTACACTGTTGGTGGGAATGTAGACTAGTACAACCACTCTGGAAAAAAATTTGGAGGCTACTTAAAAAGCTGGACATCAATCTACCATTTGATCCAGCAATACCACTCTTGGGGATATACCCAAAAGACTGTTACTCCAGAGGCACCCGCACATCCATGTTTATCGCGGCACTATTCACAATAGCCAAGTTATGGAAACAGCCAAGATGCCCCACCACTGACCAATGGATTAAGAAAATGTGGTATCTATACACAATGGAATTTTATGCAGCCATGAAGAAGAACGAAATGTTATCATTCACTGGTAAATGGATGGAATTGGAGAACATCATTCTGAGTGAGGTTAGCCTAGCCCAAAAGACCAAAAATTGTATGTTCTCCCTCATGTGTGGACATTAGATCAAGGGCAAACACAACAAGGGGATTGGACTATGAGCACATGATAAAAGCAAGAGCACACAAGGAAGGGGTGAGGATAGGTAAGACACCTAAAAAAGTAGCTAGTATTTCTTGCCCTTAACACAGAGAAACTAAAGCAGATACCTTAAAGCAACTGAGGCCAATAGGAAAAGGGGAACAGGTACTAGAGAAAAGGTTAGATCAAAAAGAATTAACCTAGAAGGTAACACACACGCACAGGAAATCAATGTGAGTCAATGCCCTGTGTAGCTATCCTTATCTCAACCAGCAAAAACCCTTGTTCCTTCCTATTATTGCTTATACTCTCTCTACAACAAAATTAGAAATAAGAGCAAAATAGTTTCTGCTGGGTATTGAGTGGGGGGAGATGGAGGGGGCAGAGTGGGTGGTAAGGGAGGGGGTGGGGGCAGGGGGGAGAAATGAACCAAGCCTTGTATGCACATATGAATAATAAAAGAAAAATGAAAAAAAAAAAAGTAAATGAGAGAGAAAGATCACAGCTCTACGTATGAGAACGACTCACTCAGAGAGGACCTTGAGGGAAGATTGGCCAGTGGTGGATGGCAATTGGAGATGCGCTGGCAGGAGGAAATTCCCTGTGAGCTGTGATAGAGTGGTGTTTTCTAGTATTGGGGGTTCCAGCAAAGCAGCTCAGATCATGGAGGAAGGGAATGGGAGTTGAGACAGAGAGAGAGCAGGATGGGGTGGGGAAGGCCGGGAGAGCAAGGTCAGTGCCGGGAGCACACCCAATCTGTGTCATGGCACCAAAATGTTAGCAAAAATGCCTCTCACAAAGAAAGCTCACGAGAAAAGTCTCATGTCCAAGGGCAAAGTTTAATGGCAAGCTTGAACTGCCAGGCTGGCTGGGGAAAGATGGCACAGCACAGATTCTGGGCCAGGTGTGGCTTTTATATTAGGGGGAGGTTAAGGAAGTCAGCACATGTGCGGTAGTCTCTGATAGGGGTGGGGCTGTCTTAGAGCATGGGAATTTCTGTTAAGGGTGGGGCTGTTCTTGAGTGTTTCTCAAGTGAGGTCTGAGGATAAAATGGCCACTGATTTACAAATGGTAACATTGTTATTCTATCAGTTAGACCCTACCAGTCAGGTGGCCTGGGAAAATTGGATTGCTTTAGATATGATCTTAGCTAAAAAACAAGGCAGGAAGGAGTATGCATCATGATTGAAGGCCAATGCTGCACTTTTTAGCCCAAATAATACCACACCAGAGGGGACTATAACTAAAGCCTTCCAAGATCTAACAACCTGAACAAACAAGATGGTAAAAAAGTTTGGGAATAGATGACCCTTTCACCAACTTAATAAAACAATAGTTAAAAAAAAAAATAGAAAAGAGTGATGACCTCCATGCTGATCTCTCTTTTTGTAGTAGGAGCAATGATCTTGGTCAAATGCTGTTCATACCCTGCTTATGGGGACTAACTCTTAGACTCATAGAAACTGCCCTAACCAAACAAACTCCTGTATCTTACCAATTTGTTGTTGAGTACAGCTAAAACAAAAAGGCAAATAATGCTAAATGAGTTTGAAGAAAAGAATGGAAAATAAAAAGAGGGGGAACTGTGAAGGAAGCAGTCTTTTCTATCAAAGTGTGTTGCCATCTTACCTGCTTGCAGTTCTGGATTCTTGTTCACTGAGCTCCATTTTTGAGCTGAAATTACTACCTACCCCACCTCAAACTACAAAAGTAACATTAGCCAATCTTGACAACAGTGTGAACCCTTACCCTAGCCAATCAGGGAAAAGTGGCAGTTTGTTCCTTGTTAAGGATAAGAACCAGGGTGGACTGCATGCTCTGTGTGCCTCTCTGCTAGCTCCAAGTGCCTGTGTTCACTCTTCTGCACAAAAGTAAATTGCCTTGTTGAGATAATCTACCTTTCCATGTTTTCAATTTCTGGTCTCCAGTGTTTTATTTCTAACAGGTATCATGTAATAAGGCTGTTAAGACAATGCAGGATATATGTGGAATGTATAAAATACAGTTAGATAGCAACTAATAACCATGAATGATGTGATGGATGAGAAAGCATCAGTAGATGAGGTGGCAGGGAAATTACATTATTTTTGTTAATAGTAAAATAACCAGACACAGATTTTTAAACTAGAAGGTAAAAACTAAAAGCCAGAGCAGCTAGGCAACCCTTCCAATTTTTCCTAAATGCGAAGTTAAAAGAACAGGGAAAGATACAGCTATCTACATGTGCCTTCCGTTTTGACATGTTAACAAGCTTCAAGGCTCCTTAAATGAGGAAGGGCAAAAGAATGAAAGGCTGTGTAACAAAAAGAAGTTTTAAAGTATGCCGATGTTCTCTGTGATTTGAATAGGCCTGGATGATGCCTCCAGCACCCATCTTTGCCACCCAGATCCAATATTTTATTATTATTTAAAAAAATTTTTTTCCATTTATTCATATGTGCATACAATGTTTGAGTCATTTCTTCCCCCTACACTCTGCCTACTCCCACTTCTCCCTGCCCCCTCCCTGTCCCTCCTGCCCGCTTCCTCTTCGCCCCACCCCCTTGCTTCCAGGCAGAAACTGTTCTGCCCTTATCTCTAATTTTGTTGAAGAGAGAGTATATACAATAATAAGAAGGACAAAGAATTTTTGCTAGTTGAGATAAGAATAGCTATACAGGGAGATTCCTAGCACTGCTTCCATGTACAAATGTGTTACATTCTAAGTTCATTCTTCTTGAACTGACCTTTTCTCTAATTCCTGATCCCCTTCTCTGGGAACTAATCCAATATCTTATTGACCTTGTGTATCTCCCAAATCAGAAAGTATAATACTAGGGATGGGGAGCAGGAAATTTTGATCTCTTCCCACTTCCCATTTCTCCCCATTTTTATCTTGTTATACTAGATTCCTTTCCTTAAAAACTTTACTATTATTTTAGTACATTTTTGTGTCTTGCCTGAGTTATTCTCTGGTTGGGCGTAAGAGTGTTAACCATATACACCAGTCCTAAACTTTCTGATAATGGTACGATATAATATTTGGTAATACATAGATGATTTAAGATGCTTGACTATGATAAGACCAAATCTTTTTATCTTGTGGGCTATTTTTAAAGTTTATGTCAAAGAGCCACCTAGATATGGTAAGCTGTGTATACAAGGTTTTGCTCATAACTAGACATTTTATTGTATGGAAAATGAATTATATGAAAAATTATATATAATGGCTTTAGTGTAATAGGAATACATTGTAGCTAATGAAATTTTTATTTATGTGTAGAGTGTTTGTTCTCACATCATTTTTGTTTAAAAATTAAAAATTCCTTAGTATAGATAACAACATCTAATTTACCCTGGGTAGTAGGCTGTGTGTTAATTATTGTTGCCTTTACAAAATCTCTAATTTCTGAGTGTGTTTAATGAAGAGTACGTGTAAATATATGCCCGAGTATATGTGTAGGTACTTAATAGTTTTGTACTTTACACTATTAACATGAAATGCTATAATCCCAGCATTAGGGAGGCTGAGTTAAGAAGATCATGAGTTGGAAGCCAGTCTGGTCAAAAACCAAAAGTAAGTAACAGCAACAAAATGTCTCTATGGGGATCAGTAAACTGGGAGTAATAAGTTCAGATTTAATGGTGTCATTTTCTAAGGACAATATGATATAACTTGGCTAATCAAACTACATAATAACATAACAAGAAATAAAAACGACTCCTTTTCTTTCTCAACCATGAAATGCCAGACATTTAGCCATATTTTTATACTGATGACTTATTCCTGAGAGACTACATGTTCAGCACCCAGGGACCAGACATAGAGATGGTTATAATACAAGTGGTGGAAGAGACAGTGCTGAAGTCTCTTGCAAGTAGAGCTACAGCAGTGAAATGTATCAGGTATTAACATTTTATGCTGGCTTTCTGATATATATTACATCATTCCTTAGTTCTTGTATCTATTTTTCACTAAAAGCATGTGGTAAAACAAAATGAGACTATGAAACATAGTGCAAACATTTTATTTTAATTACTTTCCAGATTTAGAATTTTAAATATTTATGTAAAAATAGCATGGAAGACAGAAAATGCTAACATGGCTTTTTGCAGTGGTCAAATATCATTTGTGATCTATAATATTGTATCATTAATTTTTATAATATTAAAAATCTTATATTTTTAATGAAATCATTATCTTTAAAAATGTGTCTATTGGGCAGAAATTTAAATGAGTTTACACAATGTTTGGTGACCACATCTTGATCACTGTACTATTAATTAAATTTTCTTCATTCTTTTTATCTATCTTCAAATGGACATTTTTCATACAGCTATGTATTTGAAGGGGATACACTTGTGTTTTATATATACGTACGAGACAACATGTACTGAGTAGAATAAACAGAAGAGCTTAGAATTCAATTAACCTCCCAAGGATTACTAACTTTTTAAAACCAAACCAGAGTATTCAACTGTTTTACGTAAGAAAGAGGGATCAAAGGAAACAATAATGAATATAATAACTTTTGGGGATTTAGCATAGGGCCCACTGTTCATTAAAAAACAAATCTCTCAGGTTTTGGGAGATTGTTATTATCTATTGTACAATCTGATCTAAAGTGAAGAGATAATGCAGATTCTAGTTGATTCGAGGAACTCAGTTAGCGGACCTTAGCCTTTTCCGGTCTTTCTCTCAAATGCATTACCAGCAACTCTGCAATTTAGGTTCAAAATGTATTTCAGAATCTCACTGAGTAACAGCAGCTTTTAAAAGAGCAAATGGTAGCTCTGGCATATTCCTGTCTGTCTAGTTGGGTTTATTGTTCCTTTCACTTCCTTTAACAACAACAACCTACCTTACTACAGTGGGTCCTGAGCCACGGACTATCTCCATTCCAGTTACAGTAGGAGGCAAGCCTATATTTAAAGCTGGAGAGGAACTGAATGATTCAAAGGGATATGGATGCTATACGAAATTTACATTGAGGGATAGCTCTGCCAGAGCTTTGTTTGTTAAACACTTTTATATGATAGAATGAGCATGACATATATTCATTATCTACTCTTCACACTTAACTGATTCTCTATTACAAGATGTTACCTTTCTACAAGACTGAAAGAAAATAAACAATAAAGTTGTCTGAAGGTGAGGGTTATTTGAACCAACTAACTTTAGGAATTCTTACTTTGGTTTCTGTACTCAGATAAGTAAATTTAAGAGATACCTTTATCATCTTATTGAATAACATTAAACTGGATAAATTTATAGTAGGTCCAGATAAATTTAAATAGTGGCAGCATTGTCTACTATTAAATACAGAAAAAAAGGAAAGAACCAGGAGTTTACCTATGAACCCAGCCGTATTTTTAATTCTTCATTTCCATTTCCTTTTTGTCTCATCCAGGAATTTCCAGAACTGAGTGACGGCTGTTCAGAACTATACTACATTTACTGACTTTGTATTCTTAGGATTTTCTGTCAGACAGGATGTGCAACGGGGGCTTTTTATGCTTTTCCTCTTTGTTTATGGTATAACTATGATTGCCAACCTAGGGATGATCCTACTGATCCACATGGACACCAGACTTCACACACCCATGTACCATTTCCTAAGTAATTTATCTTTCTGTGATGTCTGCTATTCCTCCACTGTTTCTCCCAAGATGCTGGCTGATTTCTTATCTGAGCAAAAGAGGATTCCATATAATTTATGTGCCATTCAAATGTACTTTTTTGGAGCCTATGCAGATGTGGAGTGTCTCATGTTGGCTGTTATGACCTATGATCGTTACATGGCCACTTACAGTCCCCTTCTTTATACAATTGCAATGTCCCAGAGGATCTGTACTCAGCTAGTGGCTGCTGTCTATGCTGTAGGCTTGGTGGATTCAGCAATCCACACCTGCTTCACATTTCAATTGCCCTTCTGTAAGTCAAATGTCATCAATCACTTTTTCTGTGACATCCCTCCTTTGCTAGCTCTTTCCTGTTCAGATACATCCAACAATGAGATAGTGATGTTCACTTTCATTGGTTGTGTTGTCGGGGTTAGCATTGTCACTGTTCTTCTTTCCTACAGCTGTATCTTAGCTACCATCTTTAAGATGAACTCAGCTGAGGGCAGATATAAAGCCTTCTCTACATGTGCCTCCCACCTAACAGTTGTGGCCATATTTCATGGTACACTATTGTTCATGTATTTCAGACCCAGCTCAAGTTATTCGATGGACACAGATAAAATGGCCTCTGTTTTCTACACAGTTGTGATCCCTATGTTAAATCCACTGATCTACAGCTTAAGAAATAAGGATGTGAAGGGTGCTCTGAAAAAAGCAATCAATAAATTCTGCTCTGGGTAAAATTTTGTTTCCCCTTCAAAACTATTTGATGATTCTGAGAATAAGTTCTCTAATACATTGACAGAGGTTCTCTCCCACACAACCTTCAAGATATTTCCCATTCCTCCTCAGTGTGCCTAAATTGAGTGTAAGGATTGGCCCTTATTGGTCCTTGTCTTTCCCTAAACAGAGCATCAATAACAGTAGAAAGAAGATCAGTTTGTACTTTGTTGAGAATATCCTTCTGTGCTTCTCTTTTTCAAGGGTAATTAGGTCCCAATGACAGACAATGGGATTTAGCAAGCTTTTCCCACTTAACAACTCAACATGATCTCCTTTAGTTTTCAGTTACAAAATAGGTTTATAAATACAGTTGATGAATTGAAAGGTAATTTTAGGTAGTCAAAATAGGTATCGTTTGTGTTTTTCTTATGCACTGATACCACCCTAAACATGTCCATAACAGCATATAGAATTAAATAAGTACCAAATAAATAAATAAGAATGAACAAAATACTTCTTGCTTTAAAACTCTCAGTATGAAAATGTAATGCCTTTGTTTGTCTGGTTGAACATTATTTTTTCTTTTGCTATTTATCATATGGAGCTACAGGATGGCATTGAAAAATAGCTATTGAAAAAATAAAGCAGTGTCCCTTGCAAAACTAATGTGACAAGCAGGATTTACAAATTTAACAGGAATCGGTCCCAGCACCAAAAAAAAAAAAAAAGGAAAAACAAATTTAACAGGAAAAAAAATCTCCCTGACTTTCACTAAAATAAAATAAGAGGGATAAAATTTCCCTCTTATCTTTACCTTAGGATGAGACAAAATAGTAAGCACAAGTATCGATTGATATAAATAACCTCACTTCTCAGATCCTAAACTCCTGTCATTCTGTCTCAACTGCATTAGTCAGATCCTCATGACCAGCAGCTCCAGTATTTTACTACTACTAAATTTCTGAGAATCTGTTGACTTTCCTTCTTTTTCTCACAATGGAGAAGAGATATGATGCTGTTGACAACCATATGGCAACTGCACAAATGAAAGCTGGTGGTGAAAGGCATGGACTCTCTTCAAAGGTCACTGGTAAAGGGGTCTAAATCTTTCTGAATGAGTTCACAGCATTATACAATGTTATTATTAAATGATAGGTAAAGTATAAACAACTGAAATGCCAGATCTTCAGAGTTTAATTTGTAAAGGAGGAATTTTAATATAAATATATATTCAGTGAGAAAAGGAATAAATTGTTTACATTAACATTCATTTATAATGATTCATATTGTTTTGGGTATATCTGAAAAATAAACTAATTTTAACAAAATGATTCTAAAGAAAATTAGTAATAGTCATCTTTGAATCATTGAATGCTATAATATATTGCAATATTCAATTTACTTCATGCATGTGTTGTTCACAATGTATTAACTTATTGACAAACCCCATCGTAGTGTCTATAGCATAGCTGCACTAGAACAGAGGGTTAAGTTGCTAAGAGATTGAATAAAATACCTAGACAGACATGCAGGATGTGAGTTTTATTGGAAGTTGCTGACAGGGACATGAACCCAGGAAGTATACTTACTAACAAGGAGGCTAACAGGGGAAATAAACTTAGTAATCCACAGTTTCTAACATGAACATGTATGGGAAGAGCAATGCTCATATTCATCAATGGTTCAGTGGTGGCTGAATGGACTAATGGCTCTTGTCCTCTCCACAGTGCTTTTCTCCCAGTGGCAAACATTTATCCTCCACATTGCTAGCCAGAAAGTCCTGTGAAGGCTACCTGGATAGCTGGATAGACACTTACTGAAAGCACCTTCTCCTAACACTAGTCTGACCAGTTGGCAGGTTTCATATGGGGAACTACTATTCTTTTAGATAGTATTTATTGGGGACATTCCAGTCTCAGCCACCCTCATTTTCCTTTTTGTAACTTGGCAAGAGCCTTGTTAATGGAAAAGAGCATTTTTTCATTTGATGTTCTACTTTTCTCAGGAAACATTTTTACACTTCTTATGTGACTGAAAATCCTTCTCCAATGTTGCTGGGGTGGCATACCAAAATGTAGATAGCAACCAAATTCTACAAGAACAATATGAGAACAATAGATTATGACAGCCCTACTAACAAAGCAAGCAGACCAAATGAAACATTTCTCCAGGTAGCAGAAAGAGATTGCAAACATGTGAAAATAGAAGTCACACAGATCTAAAGGCACACTGGGAAAATTATCAGTGGTATGCATAAAACTTTCTCTTTTAATGAGGGTACAACTATTTCCCTGTGCTATATTTAGACATTTAGAGCAAAAATGTTTAAAGTTTCACTTGGCCAGAGTTATAAAGTACTTATTTGAAAGATTTAAAGTTAGACAAATCTTAATTCTTTTAAGACTCAGCTTTCCCAAGTAATCAAAATCCTAGTAAGTACTTCAGAACATGCAATAAATTATCTTGAAAAAATACAAAACCTTTCCTTCCTCAGCCAGTTTGTCTAAATTATACTAAAAGCAAATCAATGTCTTAAGAAAAGCTTATTGGTATAAACATAGAGAATTATATTTTGGTTTTAAATTGGTGCAACAAAATTTTTTTACTCCTTTCTTTTTTTCAATATGACATCTTTTTATATTCTCTTTTTAATTTTATAACTTTTTTACATTTACTAGCCAAATTTTAGTTTGAGAAAACTCTTCAAGTAATTTTAATCATAGACAACTTAATCACACAAATTTTCTTTCATCAATTTCACCCTCCACAAAATCTCCCAATGAATTACTTTAATTTTGTGATTTTGCCATTATCTTTCTATTTTTATTTTGAAACAATCCAGTCATTTTGCTTTAGGACAAAATCCTATTTTCACATTAAAAAATCCTTTCTTCAAACAATATTCTCTTCCCATGACTTTCTTCATGTCTCTCTCTTCCTGTTATGTACTGGTTCCTTTCTGCCTGAATATGCCTTTTATAGTTTCTTTTCCAATGAATCATTAGTTCTACATTTAGATATTATGATATACAAGGCAGTTGTGTCCCATACTTTGTCATCCTGAGACACAAGTCAGGAACCAACACAGGAAAGCTTCTCCTTTCACTCAAGATGCAGCAGTGCCACCTGACCCATTCCATACACTGGCTCAGGTTCTGGGTTCCTCACCTCCATTTTTATAGGACACCTATTCCTGCTGGTCCTGGATGTCCTTATTTTAATTTCTCTTCTTCCTCCTGCAATCACTTGGCATAGGCCTGTGTTTGGAGCTCTGTCTCCATTGTTGCCCATGATGGCATACAAAGGGACTTTCATCTAGACTTCAGTGGCTCATGCCTATGATCCTAGCTGCTTTGGAGGCTGACATTAGGGGGATTGTGGCTCATGAACAGCCTGGGCAAATAGTTTGTGAAATCCTGTTGCCAAAATAATCAGAGCAAAGTGGACTGGATGTGTGTCTCAAATGGTGAGTCCTATTTTGGAAGTACAAAACTCTTGAGTTCATACCCTATTACCACAAAAAAAAAGGAACTACCTTATGGCCACTGCAATCTTACACAGGTATTTCCTTTGCTTTAAACTATATTGTTATCCACGAGTATAATGCTTCCTCTATTCCTTGGGGCATCTGCCCCCCCACACACATGGTGTCTACCACACATCTGTAACAGCTTCCTCTGATACCATTTCCCACAGAGGTAAAAAACCATTTCCATCCTAGGAGTTCTCTACTGACTTTTCTACCCCTTTTAATTGCTATAATCTTGGAGTCTGCAGGGATTTCTTGGGGCTTTTGCTTAGCTCACCATGGGTAGTGTTCAGAGTTTGTCTTGCTAGAACATTAGAGTACGAAGAATAGATTCCAGAGAGACCAACGATAATAATTGGAGGTTGTATGTGAGGTATCAGGTTTATTGAACCTTTCTAACAGGGGAGATAAACTTTCAGGAGAGATAAGCTAACTAACAGCAAAGAGTCTAAGAGGAGCACAACACTGGTAAGAAGGTCAAATGTCCAGTGTTGGACAGATGGACTAACAGCACTTATGCCATCCACAGTGCTTTACCAATGATAACAACCACCTATCTTCTTCAGCACCTGACAGAAAACTAAGTGCCAGCTACCTGGACAAGTGATTTTATGCTCTTCATGGCACTCTGGCACCTATCTTTGTGCCAGAGTGTCCTATAGATGGATGCAATAGATATTCGGGTTTTATTAGATAAATTACATAAGCAATGGCATCATCAGCTTGTTCTTTCCTTTGTATGAGCAGCACTAAAAGGAAAGGCTCACTTAGTGTACAAAGGAAACAAAGTTCTCTTTACAGACAATAATAGTTTGCTCAGTTCCCAGTGTTGCATGTACAGATTTGATGTTCATTCACAGAGCATTTATTGAGGTATTTCATTCTTAGCCTTCTCTCATTCTCTATTTTTATTTGTCAAGAACCTTGGCAACTGACATTTTAGGGACATCTAGGTATTTCATGTCCTACTTTTTCCAGGGATCACACACCAGTCATGAAAAATGGAACAATTTCACACTGTCTAATATATTCATCTCATTTTAGGTTGCTGTCATGAAAGAAACGTGAGTGGTTTTATAGAGTTTTCCATTTAAATTATTTCCCCTGACTTTATATATCCTTTTATGTATAAAATGTGCTTTGTGTTTTATATTTTAAAACATTATAGGAAGATGATGAGCTAGATTCACTGAGTAATTTCCTGTATCTGCAGTAGACTGACAGATCATAAGTTTCAGGGCTGCAGGGAAAGATGAGTGGTGATGAAAGGCACAGGTACAACAGTCAACAGTAGAGAGAGACCAAGGGAAATCCAGAAATATTGAGCTTCAGATTGGTGAAAGAGACAAAGGACCCCAACACTACACACTATGCAACACAATGGGGAAGGGAAAGAATCCCCCTCTATGGGGATTTAAGTGAGGAGAAAAGAAAACCCTCAGCCAGCATCACAGGTGCAGTCTGAAAAAAGTACACTTTAAGACAGGAGATAAGCAATCTGTGCAGCAAGTAGTCTCTACAGAAGAAGAACCTGTACTTTATAGCTTAGTTACTTGTTTCATAGTTGAGTGCCATTTTAAGAGAGACCTTATTGCCTAACCTTTGGCTAGTGGCAGCAGAAGCTCCTGCATTCTTATATCTCCAAACTACAAAGGCCTCTCTTCTTCACTGGCTAAGTGAATAACCCCCTCAAGGATTCTTGTGCTCCCAGAAAACTGGTCATGACATGGACAGAGATACAGGAACTCAGGACTACTTGTTGGGAAGTGCAGACAGTGCTTCAGAGGAAGTGGAGAAAAACTCCATTTGAGAACAGCATCCAAACATTGGGTAACAAGAGCAAGACCAGCTTTGTGTAATTGCAAGTGGGGGATGAGACATGGACCAGTATATATGGGATCACTCAGTGCCACGGATCACCCCCAGCATAGAATGATATCATTTAAATGTTATTAAAATTCATGCACTTATTCAAAAATTAACATTTATATATCTCTTTATACAGAAACATCTGCTTGAATTTCAATTCACTCCCACTTAGAAATCACATCTCTAAACTCACTATGTGCTAAAAATATGTAATTAAATAAGAATACCTCCTAAATAAATAATTCAACATTATATTACTTTTCTATATTGTATATTCAAATTGCCAAGGGAGTGCTCTTTCTTAGTAATCTAATCAATCTACCCGATGTATCAGTTGAAAGAAACACAATTCACTATTATGCAATTACATGATGAACGTTATTATGTTTCCATGATGTTTCTTCAATTTTCTCTTACCTTATGAAAGATCTGTTGGTAAAAACAAATAAATGAGAGCAAAATTTCAAAGGTAAAATAAATTGGTATTGTGTGTCAAAGGAAAATGTATCCAAAGGTGTGCATTTACCTTTCTCAGCCAAAATGTCATTATCCCATTGTAGATTCTGAAATTTTTCTTTCCAAATTCTTTTTTCTTAGATTTTAACATTTTAGGTACATATTTGATTATATGTGTGATCTCTTTTTCTTCTTTTACTGTGCATACCCCTAGCACAGAAAGTAAATAAACCAGTACTTGAGCAGCAAGGTAAATCACAGACATTTTAATCAATCCATTGTAGAAGCAGGGTTATCTCTGGATCCTTTTGAAGTATCCCTGTCAAATTAGATATCACAGTGGTAGACCAAGGTTCAAGGAATAGGACGATTTTCATTGCAGTCTAACTGGGAGTATGTTTGCATAATACAAAATCAAATTATACTTCAAATCCATAGCAGTCAAAACAGCATGGTATTGGCACAAAAACAGATACATAGAGCAATGGAACAATATAGAAGACCCAGAGATAAGTGCTAGCAGCTGAAGTCATTTAGTTTTTGACAAAGATGCCCAGAACTTAAGTTGAAGAAAAGACAGTCTGTTCAATAAATGGTACCGGGAAAACTGGATAGCCACATATAGGAGACTGAAACTACATCCCTGTCTCTAACCCTGTACTAATATCAATTTGAAGTGCATTAAAAATTAATGTAAGACCTGAACTTTTGACATGTATAAGGAAGAGTTGAGACAAACTGGAAGATATAGCCATATGGAATATTTTCCATAAGAGAACTCCAATAACTCAACAAATAAGAGATAGGTTGAACAAACAGGACTGTAATAAACTAAAAAGTTTCTTTATAGTTAAGGAAATAGCCACTAGACTGAAATTACAACCTACAAATACAGGAAAATATTTTCAAGTTATACATCTGAAAACAAAATGTATAAGGAGCAAAACATCTAAACTTCCAAAGGATCAGCAACTCAGTAATACATGGCAAAGTGAACTGAACAGTAAAATTTTAAAGAAAGAAGTACAAATGGACATTAAATACACAAAGAAATGCTCAACACCCTTGACTATATAGAAAATGCAAATCAAAGCAACTTTGAGACTTCCTCTCATTCTATTCAGAATGACTGTCATCAAGAACATAAACAACAATAAACACTGGCAAGGATGCAATATAATAGGAAACCTTATACACCTTGGGGGGATAATGTAAATTAGTACAACCATAGTACTTTCCATAGTACAACTACGGATATAGTATGGAGGTTCCACAAACAACTAAAATAGAACTAGCAAAGGATCCAACAATAGCACTCCTGAGCATATATACAAAGGAATGTAAATCTGGGTAAAATAAAGACATTTTCACACCCTGTTTCTGCAGCACTATTCACTATATCCAAGCTATGGATATAGCCCAGATGTCCTAAAAGAGATGAAATGAATGAATAAAATGTCATGTTATTCAAACATAAAGAAGAATGAAATTGTGTCCTTTGTAGGTAAATGGATAGAACTGGAGATTATCAACTTAAGCAAAGTCAGGCAGTTTCAAAAAGACAAAGGTTGAATATTTTTCTCTCATATGTGGAAGACGGACCCAGAAGATAAATGTGTAATGTATACGTAAATAAAAACGTATATTTATATTTATATTTATACACTTTATACATGTGTATGAAAATAAAATGAGGAAACTTGTTGAAATTATTTTAAGTAGGGGAAAGGAGAATGATGGGAAGAGTGAATCTAAACAAGGCGCATTGTGAACACATATGGAAACGTGACATGAGTCCCCCTGTTGCAACTACTATATGCTAACAAAGCTGTTAATAAGGAAGATTACACTTTATACTATAAAGTAAGTATATATGCTGTTTTCTGATGACATAAATTTACATTGCAGTTTCCCCCTGGCATAGATTAATTTGGCAACAAATCAGTAAGAATTAAAACTCAAACTTTGCTACAGATGTTCATGTATTCCCAGGGGAAATACAGAAAAATGAGTTTTGCTAATTACATGCTCGCCTAACATCAAAGCCTGAGGGATGTAGAGTTGGAGATTTAACTCCAGTCTGTTTCCCAGTATAATAAAACACCATCTGCCCCGTGTTCAGCTAACAAAGAGCCTCTCATCTTAGGTAAGTTCTTGAGTTTCAATTTAAGCATATTAGGTTAAATTGCGTACTATTTTGAAAAACAAATGAGATATATGAAAATGAATGACTTTTGAAGTTAACTTAGTTCTGCACATTTGAAATCTAATGATGAAAAATGAGATTTTGAACTGAGAACTAGAACATTGCCTGAACGTGTTAATACCTACAGAATAATGCTTTATTTTTACCCTTTGAACTTGTTAGTATGCACAGAATAATGTCTTGATGATGTTCTTCTAATCTAGATTCATACAAAAGCCTTAACTCATTATGTCATTGTGTAGGCAAGTACATGAATTCAGGGAATCAATTTTGGTTTTTTGAGGTGTTGACAGATATACATTAAAAATACAATTTGTGAAATTTCAATTCCATGAGAACCACATTCCATGGTGACCTAGGCCAAAATGCCACAAATATCCATGTCCTGCATTCTAATTCTCACATATCAACAAAATCATACACATGGAAATTCATGAAAACAGATATAACTATACACACATGTACATACATACACACATTGTATATTTGTGTGTATATATATATATATATATATACATTTATAAGAAATCTATGTACTTCAAAACTCCTTATCTCTTACATTGTTTTTATCTTCTAAATATAAAATTCCACTTAAAGTCTGGTATGTATATTTACATGCTATGCTATGGTGTTTTTTTTCTTCATTCTATTTTCTCTTTGAATTATCTGGAGTCTCCCATTTTGATTTCGGGATAACCCAACAAATAGGCAATGAGCATTGTGACAAATCATAATACATTTCTTGTAGAAAAAGTTAATGGTATTTACTTTTTGTCTTATCACAAGTAAACAGCAAATATTATTGAAGGATATGACCACTGCTTTTAGAACTAACACAGTGTTTATTTAACTAATCATGATTTTTGAGAAACATCAAAATAACACGTGCAAGAATATTTTAAAGAAGAGCAAATTTCATACCTCGATATTTTTAATCCTAGTATCTCTAAATCTGGCATTTATTTCATATTGTTTTAATTTGTACTGAGATTTCAGCACATTAAAAATATGTTTCCAAAAATAAGGAGCATGAGGCCCAGAAAACTTTTAAAATTCTTTTAAGAAGACACTTCTTCCCACATGAATGACTACTAGATTTCGCTAAGTTTCTTAACTGCAATGGAAAATTTTTATTATTATTATTATTATTATTATTATTGTCAAATACATCCTATTTAAAGAGTAAAATGAGACTGGGTATTTTTCTGAGAATGAAAAAGAAAATTAGAGGTTTAATAATGTTATGTCTTATAGATATGATATTGACTCACAGAAGAATTAATCTTGTATCTTTTATTTTATTGACTGTTTTTTAAGTTTACGCAAGAACAAAGGAGAATGGACAAGGGAAATTGCTCGTCCTTGAATGAGCTTATTTTCTTGGGAATTACTAATAACCCTGAGATGAAATTGGCGCTATTTGTTGTATTTCTACTTGTTTATCTCATTAATCTTCTCGGGAATGTTGGAATGATCATTTTAATTAGAGTAGATTCCCAGCTTCACA
The DNA here is from genome assembly GCF_047511655.1 of Castor canadensis. Lineage (NCBI taxonomy): Eukaryota > Metazoa > Chordata > Mammalia > Rodentia > Castoridae > Castor > Castor canadensis. Next base: position 191,343,969 of record NC_133386.1, read on the forward strand.
CACCAATGTACTTTTTCCTCAGCAACCTCTCTTTCTGTGACCTCTGCTATTCCAGTGCAGTTGGACCCAAGATGATGGTGGACCTACTTGCTAACAACAAATCGATTCCTATTGTTGCCTGTGCTCTGAAGTTCTTGACCTTCTGTATATTTGCAGATGCTGAGTGCATGCTGAGTGATGGCTTTTGACTGGTACAAGGCCATCAGCAACCCCTTGTTCTATGCAGTGAACATGTCCAGCAGGGTGTGTGCCCTGCTCATGGCTGGGGTTTACCTGGTGGCAATGGCAGATGCTTTGATACATATGACATTGACATTCCGCTTGTGTTTCTGTGGGTCTAATGAGATTAACCATTTCTTCTGTGATGTCCCTCCTCTGCTATTACTCTCTTGCTCTGATACACAGGCCAATGAATTAGCAATCTTCACAATTTTTGGTTTTATTGAGCTAAGTACCATTTCAGGAGTTCTTGTCTCCTATTGTTATATCATTTTATTAGTTTTAAAGATCTGCTCTGCTGAAAGCAGATTCAAAGCTTTCTCCACCTGTGCCTCCCACTTAACTGCAGTTGCAATTTTCCAGGGAACTATGCTCTTCATGTATTTCCAGCCAAGTTCTTCCCACTCTCTAGATCAAGACAAAATGAACTCACTGTTTTATACCATTGTGATTCCCATGTTGAACCCCCTAATTTATAGCCTACGGAACAAGGATGTGAAAGATGCCTTGCAAAAACTAAAAAATAAAAGGTGGTTTTAACTAATTTTCTGATGTAATCATACACACATATTCACAGTGGGTGTTGTTTCTGTTATATCATATTGCATGACACACAAGAAAAAATTATATCACAGAGTTTACTAAAGGAAATGTTTGTACTCTCATGCAACTGTAAAAAAAATTCATGAATATCCAAATCTGTCATTAATAATTATGTTTATTTAATATGTGGTTCTCATTTTCTATGGAAATTATTCTGACAGTTTAATTTGTGCTAAAGTTTATTTTTTCATTTAATTGAATTTTCTGTACGATTAAAGATTGTTTGCTAGCTGCCTTTTAACACATTTACGTGCTTTGTTTTTCAAAGGATTTCCAGTAGTTTATTCACTGGTGAATTTTGTATTGTAGTGAAATATGGACCTTAACTTTGCACTCTAAGGAGCTCCAACAATCCCGAGACAAAAATAAATAAATAAATAAAAATGATTGACTAAACTCCAGAGCAAAATGTTTAAATCCAGGGCAAAGACTTCTCTGGATGGAAATATTGATTCTGTGATCAAAAATGATGCTAATCAAAAAGAGGACACTTTCTATGCAAGGCTTCATTATTTAGAGAAGCCTTCAGTGGACAGTCTCATATGTAGAAGCAAAATACGTCTACCATGTTAAGATACAAAGAGTAAATTGAATGGCCCTGTTACTATCCATATAGATAAATCCCCCTCTTGGCTACAAATACTTTCTTCCTTAAAACATTAGTATATTTTTAGTTAAAATTTGAACATTCAATACCTGTTGTCTAAAGCACTTCCATGAAGCATGGGAAACAAATGGGAAAACAAACAAACAATAAAGTTCCAAATAAAATGCCACTTTGGAGTGCTCATCAGAATTTGGTAAAACCAGTATAACAGAGATTAAAATAACATGCACACACAAAATACAGCTTTTGAGAAAATACATAAAATGGTTATGGACTTAAATATAGTAAATCTATAAAGAAATGGATATTAAGTTCTAAATGTAAACAGCATCCATGTGAGTATATTCCTGATATATTTCTTTTTTATCCTTTTCTGATACATATTTGTGATGGTTAAACCACTGAATGACAATCTTGAAAATGTATGACTCTGGGTCTAAGTTTGAAAGCCCATTCAAGATACAGCAGTGCTACCAATTTTTCTATTAATGAAAAGTGAGGTGTCACCGGGCCTCTCAAGTTTCATAACTGCTAGCATGGAAAAACCCTTTCTGAAACATTTCAGAATAGAAGTAAATCCCAAGGAGTTCCTCTGCTTTCACAGTGGCAGGTTGTGGCACACTAGAACAAGTTAGAAGATATCATGGTGAAAAAATACCTATGAATGATTCTTGACTTGTGTAAAAAGCTACCTGCAATTCCACCTGAACCATATTTCCTCTGTTAATCCCTAATCTTTTCCAGTTGTGACCTATGATAATAGCTATGGTTTGTTTCCTAGTGTTAAAATCCGAACCACCAAAATATTGGTAGTAAGACATGAAGCACTTGGGACATAATAAATTTCAAAAGACATAGTGCTCAGAAATTGCATCAGTGCATTTTTAATATTCACTTGAGAGTTCCTTGGTCCCTTCTGCCAGGAGGGACAATAAGACAGTGAATATTGTGTTGCCTATGAACCAAAAAGTGACTTTTTACTATACATCAAATCTACCCAAGCCATTATTTGGAATTTTCAAGAATTGTGAGATGGGTTTTTGATGTTATTCATAACCCACCAAGTCTATGATACTTTTATAGTAACTCAAACACAGTAGGAAAAGCAGCAACACAGCACAAAATATTTGAATGGTATTAAAAACGCAAAGTGTTATAGCAATGGATTTTCTTTAATTTGGAGGACACTAATTTTTCTTCAACAAACCTATCTCCTCATATTTTCACTTGTTTTGCAACATTTAAATGGTGATTTGAGCTATCTATTTGTTCCTTTTATCACATGTATGTATAAGCTAAAGAGAAGAAAAATTAGCCTTTTCACTGCTTCATGTCCACAGTTAGGTAAAATAAAAAAGACTAAAAATTAAAATCCTATGCAATGATGTACTAAAATACAATAAAGTGATTTGATTGTGAGCTTTATTATGCTGAGTTTACAAGGCCAACGCTTGTCTGTTTGGAATCACTTTTACGAAATTATGATTAAAATGAAATGGCATATGACCTATAATCTTCTGTCTTACTCTTCTACATAAATCTGGAACAGCCTCAAAGACTTTGCTGTATCCTATAATGTATATTTCAATTCTTACCATGTCATGTCCTCTTTAGTCTCTCGAAATCACATCATTCCTTAATGTCAAGCAATAACCAATGGCAAATATTATTAAGTCAGACATAATGGTTTGAAAACACAGGCATGCTTAAGAAGATAAATTTAATTTCTGCCTAAACAGAGTGTAACCTGTAAAGGATTATTCCCTGGAAAGAGGTAATTGCCTAATGAGTAAATTTGTTTAGACCAAAGATAATTCCCAGTCCCTCTAGTATGTATTAGAAATGTAGATAAAAGTAGCAAAGCTCTTAGGTAACACAAACACATTGGTGTCTTCATTTTAATTGGGAGTAAATTATCATAATCACTTAGTTTGGGCTTCCTTCAGCAATGAGTTATATAATAGTAAATTTACTATCTTGATATCAACAAAGTCACCTAAATGCAGACCATAAAACATGATAAGGAGTTGTAATAGATCACTAAGGAAACAATTCCCTTAATAAAGATTGTATTCCCAATTTTAGCTTAAGATATAGTTAAGCCTTAAAAGGATTTTGAGAAAAGACTAATACCCCTTTCTTCCCCCAGACAAGGTTAGGTAAGACACATAAATTACCTGTATTTTTTGTGTATATATTTCAGTTTTTGATCTTGGTTGTTATTTTTTGCACAAGTAAATTTTTTATTTACATGTTTTGAGGTTAAAAGAGTAAATTAACTGTATTAACACACAGTTGAAGAACTAGGTGCTCTTCAATGATATATATAGTATAAAATATACCTCAGGACACAATCAATACAAAAAGTTTCTTCCAAGGCTTGTATGCTTCACAAACCTCTAGAGGACTATTTTATTCATTTTCTATGTGCTTCCTGGAATTATATGATACAATAGATCTTTTTACACTGAAGTTAAAGGAAATCAAAGTATCCAGCTATGATACAAAAACAGACTATATATAATATTTCTTAAGTATATTTCCCTATACTCATGAGATTATACAACTTTACTGGTTACTTCTGGATCTCACTTTTCTATTGGATTAATCAGGTTGATAGAGATGGAATCAAAAGTTAATATTTGAAATATGTGATAATGATAGTATCTATGGAGATCAGTTAAATTAATTTATAAAACATAAAATTTGGTAATAAAGCAACAATAGTTTATATTTACATTCATACTCCTCACTCTCACAAGTGCAGTGTTGAATAAAGAGGCACTGAAAAAGCCTCTTTATGGAAGGAAGGTAGATCCATCCTTATGTGCAGAAGAATGTGAATACATATCTCTTTGCCATGAACAACTTCAATGACTATTCTAGTCCAATCAGACTAGAAAGTATAAAGGTCATTTGTAGCTGTAGGAGATAGGGCTAGACACAAAATTCACATCTGACACCTCTGAATTATCAAGAACTACTATATAACACTACAAAAAAAGCTATTTTGAAAATGAATAGAACTTATCCAAACACACCTAAAGTATACATGGTTATAAATTTTATATATATATGCATATATATGAACTATAAAAGTAGCAACAGATTTCAATATTGCTGATTTCTATTTTTCTTAAACATTTACCAGTCTGAAAGCCTAAATGCATTTAACAACACACCTCTGTTGATCCTTACTCATGCAGGTCTCTATGCTACAGAATGTTGGAAAGCAGGACTACACATATATGTTCAGATAGTAAAAATCCCAGACTGTGCAGTAAGTATTGTAGAGATCTTACAGCCATAAAATGATTGAACTGAGGGTATTAGGTATAAAGTTGAAGGAAAAGAATTATACAATGATTAATAAAAAAAGCAGTTTGTTTAATTACCATAATGTCTAAATTAGAAATGAAAGAGATTTTTTTTTCAGAGAGGGATGAAACCCTTGATGACCAATGAAGACTTGACCACCTTGAAGTAGACGACCTATTTCAATTTCCTTAGATGTCTGATTTTCATAGAAGAGGGTATGATACATGATCTCCAGCCAACATACTGCTAAATAAATTCTGGTCAGTTTCTGACACTGATCAGTTTATAACAAGAGTAAAGAATTGAAAGTTCAAGCTTTGATTAAGTTATTGCAGTATTCTCAGGGGGAATGCTGAGTCAGGAATATAATTAATAATGTTTGAATAACTCCAAGAGTGAGAGATTGGCTTAAGAGATTCAAAACTCAGCAGTCAATACGTGAAAATAAAATGTGATCTACATTCCCATTTCAGGAAACTTGAGTAGTAGTAGGTTTCTTATATTTAAAGAATGTAGTACAAATGAAACTTAATTTGGAAAAGTGGAGTAAAGTACTATGGAACTCATAGATGAATGATTTTATACATATTCACTAAGTTAAATAAACTGCAATATAACACATAATGATATTTTCTTCTTGGACCTGGGTGAATTTGAGTAACTTCACTTTTATAAGGATTATAAAGATTTGTTCATGAATATTTTAATCAAAACCCATAAGTAAAACATTCATTTTATATATCATTCCTCAAGCTGGGCATGGTGGTTTGTAAGTAGGAGGATCACTGTCAAAGCCTGCTTTAGGCAAAAAGCATGAGACTTTATCTAAAAAAGTAACTAAAGCAAAAAAAAAAAAAAAAAAAAAAAAAGGCTAGGGTAGTGATTCAAGTGGTACAGAGCCTAGAAAATATGAGACACTGAGTTCATACCCCATTACCACAAAAACAAAGAACTCTGAAAGTGATATGTCATATTTAAATTTAACATTTGTTCTGGTTTTATTCAAATAATAATAATAGATATAACATGTTGCAAACACTAATATTGAATTAAAGTACAAATTGACCATATGACATAATATTTCATACAGAGGAAATAACAATAATACATTTTCAATTTCCATATGTCAAGAATAAATGGCAGACATACTAACACCCCAACATACATAAGTAAATGAAAACATGGACAAAACCACCAGAAGCCTATATACCTCAGAACCATTTATAGTTTGCCTCACCATTTTCAGTTTAATTAAAAGCTCATTTTAAGAGCCAATGAAAGCAAATATATTTGTTATAGTCTTGTTCCTACATGTTTGTTTATCACTGCTCTTTGGCTATTACAGGGATTCATGTTATTTACACAAAGAGATTTTAAAACTTGTGGCAAACTAGTGGTGATGGTGCTACAATCATTCAATGTAACATTTCATTTTTTCAGTTAATCCTAATATCAAAAACAGTATTGTAACAATTTTCATTTATTAACTGATGTACAATGTTATTTTCAGGGATAAAACTACTTGGGTTACCTGAATAATATAATAAATATAGTACTTTCTGTAAAACAACATATGAGATGTTAAGTCTTGATTCTTCTGGCTTGTCTGAACTTGCATTGATACTTCCTTTGTAGCATTTATTCATTTGTAGATTGATTTCATTTGTAGATTATTCAAATGTACTGCATGAGAATGGATGATAGAGACCAAGAAAAGTCACAGACTTCAGGAATTACATCTAGGATTAGAATCCAAACTTATCAACTTCTCTTTTTTTTGTTTTTACTTATCATCTTCTTACACTAGAAATTTTCAGGCTTTTTTTTTTCTTTTAGTGATAATATTTCTCTAACAAGAATTTTTTTCTCAGGGTGAGAAAATAATTCACAGAAAGAAATTATGTTCCTCTGAATAACATTTTAGGATGTCTTGTGTAATGAAAAATCCAAATATATCCTTTTATATAACTTCTGTAACACTTTATAAAAAGAACAAACACAGATGCACAAGACAAATTTCTCATCATTAATTGAAGCCTTCTTTTGGGGAATTACCAGTAACTCTATGATGTAAATGGGTCTATTCACTGTATTGCTAGTTGCTTATCTCATTATTCTCTTGGAAAATCCCAGAATGCTCATTCTAATCAAACGGGTTCTCAGCTTCACATTACAATGTTCTTTTTGCTCAGTAACAGCTTTTTGTCTGAAATTTGCTCTTCCACGGCAATTGATACCAAGAAATTGGTGGACCTTCTTTCCAAAAAGCGAAGTAATTCCCTCTGCTGACTATGTGCTGCAGTTCTTCCTCATTTCTATCTTACAGATGTTGAGTTCATGCTGTTAGTTAGCAGTGATGGATTCTGACCAGTACAAGGCCATTGGCAACTCTTGCCCTATAGAGACTACACTAGCAGCAGGGTGAGTTCCTTGCACATGGCTGGAGTTTAGCTGGTGGGAATGGCTGATGCTTTGATACACACAATATTTATATGTTGTTTATGTTTCTGTGGAGGAGGATCAGAAGAAAATAAACTAGGCCTGAGTTCTGATAAGGTAGCAGGGAGGAAGGGCTGGCATAGCAGAGAGATAAAACCTAAAGAATTCAAAGGTGAAGAGGGTCACATAGCATTAGGGCTAGGGGCCACTAAATAACTAGGGTGAAGTGACCTATAGAATTACATGTAACCATATATGGTTAAATCTTGTGTTTTTATTTTTTTAAATTGCTTCGGTAACCTGCTTGCAAGGGTACATAAGGTGACACCCTCTTTGTTCTTAGGGCTCAGCCTTTGGACATGAGTTGCTTCCTGCTAAGTTGCCTCAGTGTCTCATATCTCAGCTAGCAACCTCCTGCAACAATACTGGTATAGGATTCAATGATACTCACTATTGTTGGTTTTATTAAACTCAGCACCACGTCAGAAATTCTTTTCCTACACCGTGTTGAATAGTTTCTTTCTCTTCATTTCAACTAGTGCATGTTAACTGTGCAAAACAGGGTTTCATAATTGTAATCTCTGAATTGCTGGTTATATTGAGGTTTTAGATCAATTTTCTGGATGCAAGAACATTTTCATTTCTGAAATCTACTTAGTGTTTACGTCATTTTAATTATGGATACTTCAGTAAATTTTCAAAAAGCAAATACTATTTATTTCTAGAGCTCAGACAACTATAGGATTTTGTTATTTATTTTTTAAATTTTTCCTGTTTCTCCTACAGAACATATTTTCAAGCTATGCTTGCAAATTTAATACAGAATAATAGTCTAGTAGAATAGTTTACTATGTAAATATTTATATTACTGAAATTACACTGCTGTGCTCAGACAACAGAGATTAGTGAGCCTGGTTTTCCTTGGTACCATTCTTTGAAATTATTTGACAAAGGCCAATGACACGTCCATAGAGCTATCTTCTGAAGGACTGACATTATGAATAGATAATTGCTTTTGATGATTATGTTTTGGGCACTAGTGACACCAGGGATGCTGTGACACCAGGGATGACTAATATTGAAGATGTTTTTGTATTTTGTTTTCTTCATTTGTTTGTCTGTGATGTCCTTCACTCTACCTTGAGTCTTTCCTGTCCACTACTAGAAAAAGCCTTTTTTCCATTGAAATAGATTCATTTGTGATATAAATTACATTAACCAACTCCCATCAACACATTTTTACCTAAACTCTTGCATTGACAGGAAGTGAATTGAAATTCCAATCCTGTCAAAATACACAGTAACCTGAAAAAATGAGACATTCCTGGACACAGAAAAGCAATTTAAGAAAAAAAAAAATTGAACTTGGAAAGAAGTGAGAAGAAAGTACCTACATATGGCTCTATTGTCTCCAAATAAGACTAAGAGAAATACGAATCCTTTTGGGAAGACAATAAACTACTTTATTCAGTATTAAGTTAGTTTAGAGGAAAATGATTTGCAATAAATTAGGATTGAGCTTTGCCTTACTATTTTCTGCAGGTGTACATTTGATATTTTTGTGTTGGAAACCTCATACACAAATGAGAATGAAATATTTAAAATTAATACTTGACTAAAAATCACTTTTCTCAAACTTAAAAATATTAGTGTTATGTAATTTCATCTCATGAGTATTCAACCTTTGAAAAAAGCCAGGGGAAATGTCCATAAAAATAAATATGAGAGGCAAACAAAATACCTGCTTAAAAGCCCTAACCTTGTACTCTGAATTTTCAAAAGTAAAATGAAAGTACTTGGAATAGTAGATCTCAGAAACTGTTACATTCCTTTTCAGATACAGAATTTGTGGTCTTAGATTAACCATGCTAAGACTCATGATGTTCAGCTAATTATATATGATCATTGTACATTTTCTTGATAGATCAATGAAGAGTATTCATTTAAATATCACATAGAAAGTTGTGCTTGTGTGTGGAGTGCAACGATTCACACACTATAAAGTAACACTCAGAAGACTGCCAAGGGCAACAATTGAATTTTCATTGTGCTTATTCATGTACAATGAAATGTAACCTGAATTCAATTTTTATTAACACCAATATTAATAATGCCCAAGGGACAGTTTACATAAATTAAAAAAGTTTTTTAAAGATAAAATATGTTTTATTGTTCTTCATTCAGAGATCTTTTATGAGTGGTTTCTATGGATTCAACATAACCTACTGTCTATGACATGCTAGAAATTCATTCACTATATCAATTTACTTCAAAGAAATTCTTGGCTATCATAAATTATGGATGTATTATTTCATACACATACAGTTTACAAAAAATATATACAAGCAAAATGGCCACTGTAAAATAGATAAAATAAGGTATTAATAGAGGAGAGTGCTTTGCTTCTAATCATAATACACAAAATAGCACAAGTATATTTTTTCTGAAAACATTTTAAATTTAAAAATTAAAAATCCAATATTATAGGCAACCAATTCTTTGCATTATGCTATTTGTTACCTTTAATAAGCAAAACACCTTTAATACTTATGTTGTGACTGTTTCTGGCATGATATTTGTGTGTCTGTGTCTAAGTGTGTGGGTATGGTTTTTTTTGCTTTATGACATTTAAAAATGTTATTCAGTCTTTGGTGAAGTGGCTGCTGGTAGACTGATATCATTACATTCATGCTAATGTGATACAAATTGGGGCATTTATCAGACAGGAAGGGAGAGAAATATTCTGCATTTCAAACTCCCTACTCTACTTGTATGAAATACTGGATGTTAAATCATATTGTTCTCAGAGCCATCACTTAGTCCTGAGAGACCAAAATTTCCACACACAGGGACCAGGTAAAGAGATGGTTATAATCCAGGTCAGTAATGAGAGAATGCTGAACACTGCAAATGTTGCTAAATCCTGTAAAAAAGTGAGTAATTCTGGGTCAGGTAATGAAATTGTTTACTGTTCTTTTCATTTATATTATGTAATACTTTATTATTTTAAAACTAAAAGTACGTATGAATCCAAATGAGACTATGAAATTTAATCCAAATATTTGCTTTAGTTATTGTACTTTTGGGTATTTTAATATTTATAACTAGAAAATATGGAACAGATAAACCCTAACATAGCTTATCTATATGGTCAGAAATCGTTTACCACTTCTATCACTTAATTTCAGTTTCAATGGTTTTAAAATGTTTTCATATTGACACCCAAATCGTTACTTTTAAGATCTATCTATTGGGAGAGATTTTTAAATGAATTTATGTCAAAAGTGACTACCTACACACTGATCTCTAATTTTTTTCACATTTTATCCTTTTTTGTTCAGTGACATTCAATTCCACTCTTCTTATATCTCCACTTCATAGGGGCCATTCGTGAAACAACAGGTCTATTTTGAATAGAATACATCAGTGGGCCCTATAATTCAGTTGTCTTCCCTAGGACTACAAATTATTTTTAACCAAAAGTTAGAGAATTTACTGGTATAAATATAGGGACCAAGAAAACATTGAAACTCTATAAAAATGTTGGGAGAGTTGGAATGAGTTCAGTTCAGAAGCAATGTCTCTGGGGTATGGAAAGGAGTACGTGAGAGCTTTGTATCATGTGTTATCTACATCTGATTTGCTGTGACAAGACCATTGGATACTGGTTGATTAGAGCAGGAAATCACATGAAGCATATCATAATCCTTTTCTACTCTTTCTTCTATCTGTTCTACTAGCATCTATGAAATGCAGTGTAAATTTTTCTTCAGAATCCTGACAACAAGATTAACTTTTGAAGGTCCATGTCATGAGCTCTGCAAATTGTTGTCTAATTGCTCAGTCTTACAGCTTATGCAGGCTCTTCTACCTCTGCCTCCAGGAGCCACAAACCTTACTCTATTGGATCTTTAACATAGTTGTCCATAGTCTAGTGACAATGGGATGCAAGTCTAATATTGAAGCTGGATAGGATCTAGTCAGTTAAGAGGAAAATATAAGAATGCCATCCGTGAGAATATCTCCTTTACTGCTCCACAATTTTAAATGAGGTCTGGAGACTAGGTATTCATTACCTGCAGTTCTGACTTAACTATGCTTGTCTACTGAAGGGTGCAAGAACATTTCTACAAAACTGAAAATGTCACATAACTTTCCATAATTGTGTGGAACAACTATTTGTAACATCTCTCACTTTTATTTTTGGAGATATTAAATTCCATTTTTTCAAGTTTAAAAATACATTTTTATTAAAAAAAACATATGTGAAATATCTCATTCTGGAGATAAGAAGTCACACAAAGGTCTACGAAGCTATTAGAATTAGCGTTCTAGTCCGAGGACTTGTAGGAGGCTAGGAGGATCAAGGTACACGTGTTGTTCTCCATGGAGCTGATTTTTTTTTTGCAAAACGATTCTTTCAACTCTTATTTACTAATTCTTTCACAAATTTTCCAATTGCTTACAGTTTCCTCTGTCTTATTTTTATATTTTGCTGTGAGAATAAATTTGAATCTCATTTTCCATAAAACAAATTGAACTCTGATTTATAATTCAGTGTATGTAATTAATTTAAAAAGTTAGGCAATTCTACCACATCTGCCATATTTAACCACTTACAATAACACACACACACATCTTATTTTTTCATGATTTACTCACTTTTTCATAATGTGATAATAGTATAATAATCTGAATAAAAAATAATGTTGGGGTATGTAAACATTTTCTGCACAATTCCTTCTAAGTGACCTCTGAAAATAGCCCAAAATTTCCCTGAGAGTAAATCACTCTGCTCTGAAATCCTACCTTAGTCTGGCAGTTTCAAAAATATTATCATATTAACTTTGAAACACTCACCAAACTCAAATAAAAATAAATGTTCTGGATGTTAAGTAATTGAAGCTACAGACCAGCATTTTTTTTTTTTGCCTTTAGACTTGTAGGAGAAGTCCAACCATAACAAAGCTACTATTTTATTAACTTAAATAAGGAGAAACAAAATTGTTTTGAATACAGACATGATCTTTTCTGTTTTCTATAAAACACAGCTATAAATTAAACACTGTAGATGAAGGTCTATAAGTCTTCGTTTATATCTTCATCGTTACCCTGTAGTATTGGGGAATTTCATCCATAAGTTCATCTTCCTCCCAGACAGTACAAGAGCAAAGACCAAGTCATGTTCAGCTTGAAGATATTAACTTATTTTTAAAAATTTTTTATTATTCATTTATTCACATGTGCATACACTGTTTGGGTCACATTAACTTCTTAATCTATTAGAAAGAGGCACTAAAATTAATTAAAATACTACATTGCATTTATGGGAACAGCTTGATTTAATTTAGATGACTGTGTGCTACAATCTCTGTATCAACGTCCATATACATGTTGCATATCATTATCATCTTATTGGCTTTTAGTTAGGTGTGTTTTCAGTAGAATCAGCTTAAATTCAGCAATTACAGCATTATCCTGTTTTAAATTTGTGCAACAAAAGACCACCAGTTGAAGTATGAACACAGTATGGTTATGATGAATCCTCACTTCATTTCCTTTTTCCCACTCAGGAATTTCCAGATCTGAGAGATGACAGTTGAGAATTACACTGACTTTACTGACTTTGTATTCTCAGGACTTCCTGAAAGACAGGACGTGCAACAGGGGCTCTTTGTGGTTTTCCTACTTGTTTATGGTACAATTTTGATTGCCAATCTTGGGATGATTCTGCTGATCTACATGGACACCAGACTTCACATACCTATGTACTATTTCCTGAGTAATTTATCCTTCTGTGATGTCTGCTATTCCTCCACTGTTTCTCCCAAGATGTTGGCTGATTTCTTATCTGAGCAAAAGAGGATTCCATATAATTTATGTGCCATTCAAATGTACTTTTTTGGAGCCTTTGCAGATGTGGAGTGTCTCATGTTCGCTCTCATGGCCTGTGATCGTTATGTGGCCCTTTGCAATCCTCTTCTTAATACAATTGCAATGTCCCAGAGGATCTGTACACAGATAGTGGCTGCTGCCTATATTGTAGGCTTGGTGGATTCAGCAATCCACACCTCCTTCACATTTCAATTGTCCTTCTGCAAAGTTGAATGTTATCAATCACTTTTTCTGTGACATCCCTCCCTTGCTAGCCCTCTCCTGCTCAGATACATCCGTCAATGAGATAGTGATGTTCACTTTTGGTGTCTTTATTTTGGGGTGCAGTATTCTCACTGTCCTCTTCTCCTACAGCTACATCCTAGTTACCATCTTTAGGATGATCTCAGGAGAGGGCAGGCAAAAAGCCTTCTCTACATGTGGTTCCCACCTAACAGCTGTGGCCATATTTCATGGTACACTCTTGTTCATGTATTTGCGTCCCAACTCTAGCTATTCAATGGACACAGACAAGATGTCCTCTGTTTTCTACACAGTTGTGATCCCTATGTTAAACCCACTTATCTATAGCTTAAGAAATAAGGATGTGAAGGGTGCTCTGAGAAAAGCAATCAGCAACAAATTCTGCTTTTGGTAAAACTTTGTTTTCCATTCAAAACTTCTTGAATATTCTGAGAATATGTGCTGGTATGTTGATATTGGTCATCACCCAAACAACCTTCATGATATTTTCCATTCTTTTTGAGTGCACACAACTTGAGTATAAGGCTCAGCAATTACTGGCTTTCCCTTCTCTCTAAAGAAGAATGTTTAGGGTGCTCTGGAAAAATTCATGAGCACTAAATTTTGTTCTAGGTGAAAGCATGGATTTTGTCCCAAATGATTGATGATTCTGGGAGTAAAGTTCTGGTATTTTCACATAGGTTCTCACCAATGAAACTTTGAAGGAATTTTTCATTTCTTACTTTGTTACCTGAGTTGAATACAAGGAGTAGTAATTATTGATATTCATCTTGTCCCAAAACAGAAGAGTCTTTTATCCCTCCCTTCTTCACAGATAATCAAGGTCTCAAGGACATGTCATAAGGTATAGCATCTCTTCTTGTAAGACAATCAACCTGTTCTTTGTAAGTTAATAAAAACTATTGTAACAAGTATAGTTACTGATTCAAAAGATAACTTTAGAGAGTAAGATTAGATCTTGTTGTATTTTTTCTATATACTATTATTCTTAAATTTCCATCATAACATAAGTAAATAAATAGTTAATAAATAAATAAGGATGAACAAATTTTCAATTTAAGACTCAAAATTCATAAAAACAATGAGCTTGCCTCTTTCTTTCATTGCTCTGCTTTGCTATTTACTATGTTGTGCTGCAGGATCCATTCAAACAATTATTAAATAAGCAAAGTGTTGTTCCCAGCAACACCAGTGCAAAAAGGACCACTTAAAAATTTAACAGAAAAAATATATTCTCTCTCCCTTCCTTTCATTTCACTGCACTGTGTTCTCTTTATAAGAGATCTAACTCCAGATCTTGACTTTAGACTATGATGAAATCTGGTAGGAGGACGCACAGGAAATCAATGTGAGTCAATGCCCTGTATAGCTATCCTTATCTCAACCAGCAAAAACCCTTGTTCCTTCCTATTATTGCTTATACTCTCTCTACAACAAAATTAGAAATAAGGGCAAAATAGTTTCTGCTGGGTATTGGGGGGGAGAGGGAGGGGGCGGAGTGGGTGGTAAGGGAGGGAATGGGGGCAGGGGGGAGAAATGAACCAAGCCTTGTATGCACATATGAATAATAAAAGAAAAATGAAAAAAAAAGACCATATCTCAAGAAACAAACAAACAAAAAAAATCTGGTAGGAGGAATAGTGTCAGTGGAAGGAAAGAAGTTTCATACTAAGATTCTGAAATCCTCATTAGTTCTTCAAGGCACCTCACAGTGTGCTCATGTACTTTCTTTCTTGCCTTCACTCTGGAAGACACATAGGTTGCTATTGACAACTGGACCACAGCTGTGCAACAGAAGCAGATAGAGAAAGTCTCTGGAAAGAGGCGTCAGTCTCCCTCAATGACCTCATAGCACAATTCTATAATATTATTGAATATTAGTTTAAATTTTAAAAACTGAAATGCTCAATTGCTACAGGTAAATTTATTTTGTATATTCTTGCATATGAAAAATATGCATATTGTATAAAAATGATTCTCAACCAAATATTAATAGTGATCATCTCTGAGTGGTTGTATGTTAGATGATGTCATAGTATATTCTAAGGTCCAATGTAGTTAATCATATGTGTATTCAACTGAATAATGAATCCTATCATTAAAATATAACCCATTTTCACCTTCTCATGTGCATTCATTTTATTTTCAGAACATGCATGGTTGCACAGTTTTCCATTTAAATCCTCTTCCTGAATTTCATATATCTTTCAGCTGCGAAATGTGCTAAATATTATATTCTTCCAAATATCATAAGAACAAACCAATTTTAAAAAGGATGAAATTTCAGCAGGATATTTTTGTTGCATTTCAGAATTAAAAGTGTTTGTAAGAAATAAATATTTCCCTGTCTTTTCAGTATTTGTTCTCTCTAATTTGAAATGACATACTTGTTCATAAAATGCAAATCATAGGATTTTAGTCACTGTTGATTATCTACCCAAATTAAGATATTTAATTAACATTAATTACATTGATACTATCCATTCAGTGTACTTGTCCAAATAAATTATTCTATATGCATGCTTTTAATATTAAAAATTGCATTTATATTATCAGAAACTAAACACATTTGTAATTAAAATTGCCTCACCTTCCACATATATGTTCTTTAGTTTTTCTTTAAAGACACTAATTTAATACCTTTTATTCTTGTGCAGGAATCCATGGTTTGGGGGATTACTTTGTTTTGTTTTCATTTTAAGAAAATTATAAAGATCAGAGAGATTTTAGAAAAGGATTAGGACTTAGAAGTGAGGCAGACATGTCTATGAATTTATGTCATAATAAACTATGAGCTATGTGACTGTACTGAAGTCTCAAGGTGATATTGTTTTCCTGTTCAACAGAATTTAATATAATCATTTTAAGATTATATCTATACATCTCTATCACTAACATGATATATCTGATATTGGTTATTAGAGTCCTGTGATCACACTCAACTGACTCCTAGGGACTTATTTCTTACTGAGAAATGAAGGGATGTTTCAGTTCATAACACTATATGAAACAGTCTCCAGGCTCTTGTTCCTGTCCTCAATGGAGCCTGCTGATCTAGCTTGTCAGACAACACTTGCAGGTTCTTGCCAAGGATATGTCTGTCTATCTCTGGCTTTTTTTGTCCTGTCTCTGCCTTCATCCTTGGTTAAACCTGAGTTCAGTAGAGACTTCTTCATGGCTACCTGTGCTGGAACACCACTCCTCAACTCATGCCAGGTGGTGAAACTACACTATTGAACTAAGTCCCAGACCCCACATTTCCAGGAAGTGAGTTTAGATAATTAATTCAACAGTGCCTCATTTTTTATTATCCTCAGTGGTACTGTGCCAAGGCTCATGGCTGAAATAGCATAATTAGCTACAAAGAATCAACATCTATTTTGGTGAATGTGCACATATATTTCCTGCTTCCTATTCAGGCTAAAGTACTTCATTTTGATCAATCCCAAGACACCGTTTCTGTTTTCATCTTGAATTATTTCATTGGCTGTGGCGCTATTATACTGTTGTTCTCTATAAAAAACATCATTTTAAGGGTCTTTATTGGCATATATTACTTTATGGAGGTATTTATTGTATCCCCTCCATATTGATTGCTCAAAGGACTTTTGTCATAATATTTCACACATGAATATATTGTACTTTATTTAGTTTAATCCCTCTATTACTCTCTCTTTCACTGCCCCCCCACAACCTAAATATTCAACAGCTTTCCATCTATTTCATTAAACCATCTTCTTAGTAATGCAGTGTATTTTGATATTATCTATTCTCTACCCTCTCTTGTCTTCTTCTAGCTCTTCCTACTCCTCTCAAGCAGCTCCAGTATTCCAAAAAAGTATACATTTATATAGACATTTATCTTATAGGTCTATCTCCCAATTATGAGAGAAACATGTGACCTTTTTCTTCTGAACCTGCCTTTCTTCTTGTAGCATGATGATCAGTTTCATCAACATACCTGCAAATGTCATTTGTGTTTTATGGCTGAAAAATACTATATTGAGTCAACACACCATATATTCTTAATTTATCAAGACAGCATCTGGGCTTTTTCCATAGCTTGTCTATTGTGACTAGTGAACTAGTAAACATGGGTGTGCAAATATCTATATGGTGTCCTGACTTACATTCCTTTGAATATATACCAGGATCTGATATCACTGGATCAAATGATAGGTCCGTTTTTAGTTTTCTAAGGAAACTCCATACTGTTTTCCATAGGGTTTTCACTAATTTACATTCACAAAAACAGTGTACAAAGGTTCCTTCTTTCCTCCTGCACCCTTGCCAGCATTTATTGTTTGTGCTGTTAATAAGAGCTATTTTGACTCGAATGAGGTAAAAATTCATTTTGATTTGTATTTTCTTTATGGCTAAGGATGTTGAACATTTCTTGTGGTCCAGAATATTGGGCATTTCTTCATTTATTTAAAATATATATGACCTTCTTGTTTTGAGAATTGCCTGTTCAGTGAATTTGCCTACTTACTGTTGCTTAGTCTTTTGGAGTTTAGTTTTTTGAGGTACCTATATATTCTTGTTATTAATCCCTTGTCAAATGTAAAACTGGAGAGAGAGAGAGAGAGAGAGAGAGAGAGAGAGAGAAACAGGGAGAGACAGAGGGAATATGTTATATTCAGAAACTGGAGGAAGTGTCAGAAAAAATACAGGAGTTAGTATTTGAGGAATACTTTTAGAATGAGTAGGATTTGGACAGGTAAACTATAATCTTACATAGTTATATGGAAATCAATTTTATTGATAAAATGTCTTCCTGAATTACAATGATTTTCTTTGACAGACAGACAGGGGGGTATGCTGTGTCCATGACATCCATTACTGAGAGTAAGTCTAAAAGACACATAAAGAATAAAGAGAAAAATTAACTAAGGTTATTAGACATCAGAGAATAAGTGAAAGGTAACTGTTCCCCTGATGTAAATGCTTAATATAGTTTTTACTTTAAAAAATAACAAAAAAATTGCCACAATATAAATGATCTGTGAAGATCTTAACACTAGTGTTAAGCTCTGGCCCTATTCTGTGATGGGGACTTATTATCCATAGGTAATCTTAGAGAGCATCTATATTAAATTGTCTTTTATAACAAAAAGAGCTAACTCAAATATTAGATATTGTTGAAATGATTAGATTCATTTCATCTTAAGCTGAGAAACAAATTTTAGCTAAATATTTATCAATAGGCATTTTTGACACCCTTGTTATTTGAGTTATATATTAGGAGGTTCATCATAGCATTAATTAGGGTAGCAGACACTGAAGTCACTTTAATAATATTGATAGAGTGATCTGTTTTGGGGCATAGATAACTGAAGACCAGTGTGCCACAATAAATAGGAATCACAAGTATAGAACTGTTTTTTTCTTTCCTCTTCAGAACCTGTTCTGAGGAAGTTGCTATAATACAGACATAAAAGAGGACCAACATCGCAAGAGGTAATTTCCACCAATACTCATGAAAATAAATTACAATGATGTCATGCATTTAAGTGTCAGATCAGGACAGAGGATCAGAGAGATTTCACAAAGTTGTGGCAAATGTTTTAGGAGCAGAATGCTAGATGGAAAATATTAATTATGTGAAAAATTGACTCAGCAATTCCCTCCACACACATATGTAATACTGCATGTGCAAACTGGCAACAAATCATCTTGCACATAATAATGGTGTAAAGCACTATGTTGCATAAGCCATTGTAGCCAAGAGGAAAAATTTTGTGTCAGCCAAAGAGAATAAAAACATAAACAAGCAGCACAACCATTACAAGAGATGGTCTTTTTTTCAGAAATCAAGTTGAAAAGCAACTTGGAGACAATGATAGAAGAGTAGCATGTATCTGTGAAGGACAGCATGCAGAGAGAAAAGTACACTGGGGTGTGAAAGTGGGAAATGTTTGTGATTAGTAAAAATCACCTTTGATTTCCCATCATGGTAATAGAGTAGATAGGAAAAAAAAAAAAACACGGCAAAAGTACTCTGGAATTTGTGATGATCACAAATCTTGGGAAAAAGCATGGTCTTCACAGTACCATTCTCCAACCTCATCTCCAATCTGAAGTGCTTCAGAGTTTCTACCTTGTGATAGAGTCAAAATTTAAGTATTCATACCCATTTGGACAAGACACAATAAAAAATAAAAAGAGAATAGTGATTAAATAAATATAACAATAGCTCTGAATCTACAGCACATCAATAGTAAATAGGTACACATTGTCTATTTTCTAGAAATTAAATCATCAGTATGTCCACTCTATTATTTAAATTACCATCACCACCATTCTATGGGCTGCAAAACTCTAAACCTGGGATTTACCTTTAATTTATTTATCTCTCTCATCTATCATCAATGTACAAGTTTGGTGGAGAATGAATTTGTTTTGTCAGACATCTAATTAGTAGTAGTATCTACTTCCTTTTGTGTTTTTGTTTATCTCTACAATACATAAGATTTTTGTTTTTCCAGGTGAAGGTGAAGCCTTGTAAAGTGATTAGAAGCCCTGTGATTTTCACTTTGAGATAAAGCTCCCCCATAATAAACTAAGGAACTCCCTTCAGTTATTTGAAGTCCGCTGATAAAAAAACAGAGCAAAGATTCTGAATTACTTATTTCACGGACTGAGTCTTTTTGATCAGTAGCTATTAAACCTTGCACAAAATTACTGACCAAGTTTCAGTTCATCATCTGGAATATGGGAATGATAGCACTTCCATGATGGAAGCACTGCATGTACTTAGTATGGGAGTAGCTGGGCTACTCCCATACTAGAAATATGTGATTCAGGTGTACTGTTAGAATCCACATTTTCAGGTTTAGTACTCAGGACTGAAGAGCAGAAGGAAGACTGTAGCCACATTGGCCTTGGTGAGTCCCTGCATATTCTCCAATCCTAAGATCAAGACTGTGTGGCCCCATTGCAAAAGGTGGAATATGTCCCTGCTTCAAGTCTGTGCAAGGGTTCATGTTAAATTGATGGCATTTATTCATTGGCTTAGTGAAGTATTTTTCTAGTAGAATTATGAACCTACATGTCCATCATTTTTTTCATGGGAAATTTTTTGAGTTATTGTCATCATTGATAACTATGGGAGATGAGGCAGTGGAAGTAGGCCTTGACATAAGCACGGCTATGTCAAAGGCCTCTTGGCTGATAGTTACGGACCCAGCCAAGGGGAAGCAAGGTTCAACAAGTCTGCCTTGCAAGAAAAACAGGGCATGCTGACCTGGGCAGTACAGTCTGTACTAAATAACAACACACCATAGCTGCTCTGCTCCTGCTGCCTACTCTACTGGACCCATGAGAACTGGACCTTCATTCCACTCCACTTTCCCACTCATGCTGTGTAAGTAAATGCACCTGGAGGCTGAGGGGGTTGCTGACATCTCTCATCAAGAGTGTCACGCCCATCAGATCTCAGCTTTCTCTATGTCTGTCTTTTTGTTTTTTTCTTAATCCTCAGTCACCCCCAGTTAGGTCAATGGACATATCTGCACTGGTCATGAGAAATAGCAGCCTAATAGTAACATGAATATTAGTAGAAAATGGGGCTGAGGCAAGAAGACATTTCCAAAAGCAATAGCAAGTCAAAGAAAATAATGGAAAAATAAGAAAGTAGATAAAGTAATTGGAAAATGGTGAATTGTCTTCTTTTCACTGGAATATAGGGTATATAGGTTATATTAATAAAAATTTCCCTCCTGAAAAACTGAATTACAATAAATAAAATGAAATGTAGCTTAGGGAGATCATATTAAATTACATATTTTTAACACCTTGCTAAATAAATGGTGTCGTCGTATGTGCAACTGAATGAAAACTCAAGTGATTCTTTGTTCAATTAAATATAAACACATACACATAATTTTTGGTATAAATGGATGATTTTAATGGTGTTTTTTAAAAGGAAGCTGTATTTCACGCATGCTTAGAAATTTAAAAAGCAATCATAATCTATAAAATTATGGACTCCTGAGTGCACTGGCAAACACCTGTAATTCCAGCTAATCAAAAAGAGGAAACAGTGGGGCACTGGTACCTCACACCTGTAATTCTAGATACTCTGGAGGCAGAGATCAGTGGGATGGCTTTTTGAACTCAGCCCCTGGCAAATAGTATTAGAAAGCCTATTTTGAAAAAAAAAAAAAACTGTCATAAAAAATGGCTGTCAGAGTGGTGTAAGCAGTAAAAGAGAATATATAGCAAGCATGAAGCCCTGAGTTCAAACTCCAGTACTGACAAAAAAAGGAGAGAAGAAAGGAAACAGGATTATA
This sequence comes from Castor canadensis, assembly GCF_047511655.1. Taxonomy (NCBI): domain Eukaryota; kingdom Metazoa; phylum Chordata; class Mammalia; order Rodentia; family Castoridae; genus Castor; species Castor canadensis. The sequence goes on from NC_133386.1 coordinate 191,365,587, forward strand.
ATTTGAGGTCAGTTATGCCAAAAGTTATTGAGGTTCTCTTTCAAGTACAAACTGAGCATGATTACTCATCCTTGTTATTCTGGCTATTTGGGAGGCAGAGGCAGGGGATTAACAGTCTAAAGCCAATCTACACAAAGATAGTTGGAGATCCTATATGAAAAAGCAACCAAAAGCAGTAGGACTAGAGGTATGAGTTAAGTGGTAGAGTACTTGCTTAGCCAGCAGAGAGCCCTGAGTTTACACACACACACACACACACACACACACACACACCAAAAACTCCATCAAATTCCTTTGTTTTTTTACCTGAATATTTCTTTAAAAGTGACACATTCATGAGTTTACACACACACACATACACACACAGGCTAAAGAACATGTTTTACAGAATGAAATTATTTTCTTTCTTATGAATAATAATTTTTGGGATATCCAGAAAAGAAGCCCTAATCTATTGTCTCATTTTACAATTTTCTTAAGTTTAGAAGAAGAAGAACAAATAATGTGTGAGGCAAATTCCTCCACATTAACTGAATTCCTTTCTCTTAGAAAAAAACCCTGGCTTGAAAGTAGTTCTATTCCTGAATTTCTAGTTGTCTATACCATTGTTTTGTCTTGGAAAGATTGTTTATGTCATTCAAAATTAAAATACAGTGCTAGGCAAGGTGGCACACATGTATAACCCCACTAATTTGGAAGGTGGGAGTAGGAAGATCACAGTCCTAGGACAGCCTGGGAAAATGAAAAACTATCTAAAAAAATAATTAAAGCAAAAACAATGCATTATGGACATGGATAAAAACACAGAGCTCTTGCATGACAAGCATGAGGCACTGAGTTCAAAACCCCAGTACTGTTTTGAAATGAATGAATAAAGTACAACAAAATCTCAAGTAAGTGACCCAGTAAAGTCCATTGTTGTGCTAATATTCTCTCTAGCACCTTCCACTCTGTTTTTCCTCCCAAACTCTGTCTCAAACCTGGTTAAAGGTTCATGTTAGTAATTCATCAAGACTCTCCTGAAGAATTAGTCTACATTTAGGCATCATGGTTCATGCCTGTAATGCCAGCTACTCAGTAGGTTAAGACCAGGAAGATCACAGTTCAAGGTCAGCCCCTGCAAAAAAAAATGGTAGCATGATCTAATTTAAAGAAACATTGTGGGGGTGGTGGCACCCTACTATGTGGATGGTGTATGATGGAGAATCATTGTCCAAGATCAATTCCGGCTAAAAGTACAAGACTTTATCTAAACAATAAAGATAATAAAAAAGGACTGCCAACATGAAAGAGTACTTGCCTAGCAAGTATGAGGCCTCAGGTCAAGCCCTAATACAACCAAAAAATATAATTATATACTTATTGATCTATATATTAAATCATAACTTCTAATATGTGACTGTGATGTTCATTACTCTAGAATAACATGTTTTGTACTATCCTGAATTATGACTGAAACACAAAGTGGAAAACCAAAAAGTGAAAATCAATCCATGCAATGCTATTGTGTTTGTTTATATTCTATGAAATTATACTTAACTAGAGTATGATATAGTCTTTAAATATATATTATATAGCATCAACAACCATGATGCAGATTAGTAAGTAGTGTATCTACACAGGCACTTAATAAAGGGCATTTGTCTAAATACACAATCAATGTTTGACTACTCCATTGATTCTGTTCAAATTTATAATGTCAACATATTGGGAGAAGCTAGTTGAGAAAATATTGATATGACCATACATATGAAGAACTGAGGAAACTATGACAATCAATAATCCATTAAAACTGTATGAGCCAAAGAAATAGACTGTCTTGGCTATTCTACTTGACATTAAATGTTCTCCTGTGTAAACATACCAAAAAGTAGGAAAAAATCAAGAGGATCCTCATATTTTCTAACTGGAATTTGTGGGAAAGCTTCACAGTTTATAGAAAAATTGACAGAAAAAAAATCTGGGGAGAGGAAAGATAATTTTGGAAAAGAATCTTGAAGTTTTTCCACCTGTGCCATATGTACTAAATTTAATCATGATCTTTCCTTATTCTTTCTTATGAGCAACAATATTGTGGACAGCAGGTTATGAGAAGCCTATGAGAACTGGACATAAGCAAGCTGAGGTGCAGCTCAACTGTTTTTCCTAAGATTATCTGTAGGCAAATATAGGCACAGCCCTGGCCACAGATGAGGGAAATGCAGAACAGCTGCTTCTAAACTGTTTACTTTCAGAGAAGCAGGAAGGCAGGTTTTACCTGTTACAATGTCATGCCTCTTTCCTAGAACCTCAGTTCCACCCTGTTTACCACTGGGTATAAAAGACTCATTGAAAGAGGGCCCCAGGATTTTGTCTTGGGGCTTTTGCTTGAGGCTTTTGCTTTTGGGCTTTTGGCATTTTGTGGGAGGTTTTTTGAAAGGAAAAGAATTGCTGAAGGAGAACTGCTGAAAGAGGATTGCTAAAGGGGAATTGCTAGCAAGCCTGAGGGCTGAGATTTTAAGAAAGCTAAAGAGAATTTTATACATAGGCTTTAGAAAAGCTAAGCCAAAGAAAAGCTAAAGCAAATATGGGACAGTGCAAGTCTGAGGACTGCGAATTTTAGTGTTATGCATATGCAGATTTTAGGTGAGACTGTTGTTGTTTGCAAGTCTAAGCACCTGCAGAGGAACTAATGCAGAAACTTTAAAGTGACAGAGGTCAGTAGGAGAAGGGGATCAGGAACTTGAGAAAAATAATACTAAAAAAAAGTTACAATAAAACATGTATGTATATATATAGAGAGAAAGCTAAAGAGACAGTGCAAGTCTGGGGGCAAAGACTGAGAGATTACTCTAAAGAACATTTAAGAGAAAACACAGAACAGAGGAAGTCTAAGGAAAGAGGTTTGTTTTTTTTTTTCATTTATTCATATCTGCATACAATGTTTGGGCCATTTCTCCTTCCTATCCCCCCTTCCCTTTCTCCCCACCTCCTTCCCTCTCCCCCCCACCCCCTCACTCAAGGTAGAAACTATTCTGCATTTTGTTGAAGAGAGAGTATAAACAACAATAAGAAAGACAAAGCATTTTTGCTAGTTGAGATAAGGATAGATATATATAGAGAGATTTCTAGCATTGTTTCCATGTACAAATGTGTTACAATCTAAGTTGATTCTTCTCAAAGGAGGTTTTAAGCAAGGTTTTAAAGAAGACTTTAGAAGCAAGGATTTAAAGAACTGTAAAGGACTAAGGCCTTAGAGAATAAAGACAGAGAAAGCCATGAGGATTGTGCATCTCCACCTGAGTGCCCAACACACCTGATCCACTTTCTATCTGTCTGCCTATCCTGTGTCTTTTCTGAATCTCCAGTCACCCCCAGTTAGCCCCAGTTAGCCCCAGTTAGGTTCAGTAATAACCAGGAGCAAGAGAAAGCTCGTGTAATAAAGGAGCAAGAAAAAAAGCTTGCTCCACAATATGGCAGAAAACATTGCTTAAAATATTACCTAAGTACCTGTAAATTGAAATGTTAGGGAATTGCTTCTAATTCAAAGATACAAATATATTATTTCTCTTAATATGACACAGGACAGTTTTGTCAAGCACAGATCAATTTGATGTGCCTATTGGCTCCTTAGACATTTCTAGTGATTGTGGACTAAGGAGCAAATAACTTCAACCCAACATATGTGGGATACTAAGCACAAATAGGGACATCTAAAGTGGAAAAATACAACTGTAGTCTTCATCTCTCTTAATTTTGCAATTAGAAGTTGAAAGATCACTTATTGAGAATATTGATTAGAAGCTTTGTGACCTATGTAGGAATGTGAGAAGATATCTGGAACTGTCCATTCCATCTTGGAATTCTTCATAGATAGCGAAATGCTACAACAAGGCAATGATCCATTCTAGCCTTTCCACTTCAATACTGGAGATTCCCTTCCAATCTTCATCTATTTATACCACACCATTCCCAGTCATTCAGCAGTGATTGATGGAAAAGTGTATTGCCCAAATATGTTATTACCAATGACTGGAAGAGTAGTTTAGTACTGTATGCATGATTCTCTGGTTTGTTTTTTTCTTCTTTTTTGTGATGTTGGATATCAAAACCAGAACTTCAAATATGGTGCATAAATGTGGCAGAGCTGAACTACATACACAACCCATGTTAATATATCTTAAATCCTTTCCTTCAGTTTTGGCAATGAAATACCTAAACATGATAATGACATAGTCATGGTGTTTTGGATATATGTAAAGTATGCCTGTGTTATTCATGCATTTATTACAGATGGTTTTGACAAAGCCTAATCCAAATTTTGTCTTAAGAAATCAAAAGGAATTTCAGAAAACATAGTTTTCATTTCCTGATTCCATATTATTCAGTCTGGAGTTATCTGCATGTACTATACCAACTGTTTTCCTGTGGATAATTTTGTGAAAATATGCCTCCCCAAAAGCAAAGGATGTTCAAAATGGGAAGCAAAGTCAAGACAAGTGGGACTAATGTGCTTAATTAGAGTGATAAAGTGAATATTCTAGATTTAATGGAAGGTAGTATGCCTTTAACAGAAGTTGGACATTATTACAGGAAAAATGAATTAAGCATCCTCAGTACAGAAATTTATGCAACCTGATCATTTGCAATTTTTAAAAAATTGCATTAGTGTATAATAGTTGTACAAGGGGAAAATTGTGTTACTTACATATGTGCTTATAATGTGTTAACTTCATCCTCTCTGTCATCCATCATTTCCTCAATGGGAGTGTGAAAACTAATGGTCTCCTGTATAAAACTGTGTACAGATACATCTGCACTGGTGAGAGGTTGTGCATGTACATTTCTCCAGATACAGCAATGATACTGATCAGTGACTCAGTACGAGGGGGGTACATATCAAATTCAGAGTATTAAATAGTAACTTTTATAACTTCTCTGAACTTCACCCTCTATAAACATTCTATGAGCCAGATGCTTAGCAATAAGTCACTATGATATTTATGGACTCACTCCATAGGCATCAAACTCCTGTCTGTAAAAGACAGACTTATGCTACCTTACCTATAAATTAATTTCTACTTGAAAGATTTTTTTTTTTTTTTTGTCATTATGGGCTTTGAATGCAGGGCCTACACACTGCACCACTCCTCCAGAACTTTCTTTGTGATGGGTTTCGGAGATAGGGTCTCTCGAGCTATTTCCAGGCTGACTTCCAAGGCCTGGCCTACTTGACAGATTTTTGTCTCAATATATCAATAATTCTACATTTGTGTCAACCTAGCCACATTAATGCAATATTTTTAAAAACAAAGCACCAACAGTAAAAGATAGTGAAGAGTTTCATTTTTACTCAAAAGGACTGCATTTTTTTTCTAGACAGATTTGACCTGAAATGATAATGATGATAATATCAGGCAATGTGTGAGATACTAAAGGCCATGTACTTTAAACAACTTCTTTAACTGACCTCCTGTTCTAAAATAAAAAATTTTCATTGCACACATGGGTGCATGATCATCAGTTCTCAGATAAATTAAAAGTAAAACATCAGCACAGCACTATGATTGCATAAAGAGACTAAACTAGAAATGTTTGAAAATCATAATCTCACATACTCCTGGATATACAATAACTAAAAATCTTACACATTGCATTAGGAATTAGTATTGCCTTTAATTTTGAATTTATTTGGCAGTATATTATAGCTGGACATAACCATTCCTTGAGAGCCAAAAATCCAATTTTTTACTTTATACACAATATAAAGTAATACATATCTATACTCTAGGCTTATGAAAATCATAATATTGTTTTGAGTTCAATAAATGGCATAAAGTATGTTTATCAGCAATAGCACAGCAACAAACTAATTAAAGTATGAAATCTTACAATATAAGGAGGAATAGCTGATAAAATGAGTGAATTCAAAAACTAAAGATCAGAAACAGGAAGATCTTTTTTTATGTTTGCATTTTGAGTTTTTTTTTATTCATTTATTCACATGTGCATACATTGTTTGGGCCATTTCTCCCCCCTCCCCATACCTGCCTCACTTCCAGATAGAACCTGTTCTGCCTTTATCTCTAATTTTGTTGAAGAGAAGACATAGGCATAATCCGAATCACAAAGCATTTTTGTTAGTTGAGATAAGGGTAGCTACACAGAGAGTTTCCTAGCATTGCTTTCATGTACAAATGTGTTACAACCCAAGTTGATTTATCTCTAACTGATCTTTACTGGTTCCTGATCCCCTTCTCATGTTGACCTCTGTCGCCTTAAGGTTTCTGTATTAGTTCCTCTGCAGTGGGGACATCAAACGCTTTCATGCTACCTATCCCCATGCCTCCCATATGTGCTCTCCCCTTATCATATGACCCAAGTCCAACAACATTGCTGTATTTGCCCTAGATCTAAAGTCCACATATGAGGGAGAACATACGATTTTTTGTCTTCTGAGCCTGGCTAACCTCACTTAGAATGATGTTCTCCAGTTCCATCCATTTACTTGTGAATGATAAGATTTCATTCTTCTTCATGGCTGAGTAAAATTCCATTGTGTATAGATACTACATTTTCTTGATCCATTCCTCAGTAGTGGGGCATTTTGGCTGTTTCCATAACTTGGCTATTGTGAATAGCCCTGCAATAAATGTGATCTTACTTTTCTATGGTTTTGAAACATACAGACCTGAGTGTCAATTTACTTTAGAGTTTGCTCCCAATGTTTGTAATCCCAGGGATATTGTGGTTTTTCTTCTAGTTTCTGGGTATATGTCTATGTTGGTTTCTGAATATCCACTTAATATTTATTTCTTTTCAGTTATAAATGCCTTTATAAGTTTTCCCAAAAGGAAACACTATTTAATGTCAGAGCTCAGGCAATTGCAGGATTTAGTTATTAGTTTTTGTATGTTTAGAAGTTTCCTTTACTCTGTATAATTTCAAACTATGTTGACAAAATAAATGAAGCATGAAATTCATTGAGTAAGTCATTGAGTAAGATAGATTTCATTACTAGAATTACAGCAACTAGTTTATATAATGGAAATTCGTGAGCCTGGTTTCCCTTGGAAATTTCCTTGAACATATTTGGTAAAGGCCAGGATCATGCATCCTCCTTCTGAAGGAAGGACATTGTCAGTAGACTGTTGTCTGTGATTATCATGTTTCTGGTCACTACTGACCCCAGAAATGGCAGTTAGATAGAGAAGTTTTTTACTTCATTTTTTCTCAATTGTTTCTCTCTGATGCCTTTAACTCTACTTTAAATCACCACCTTCACTTCATTAGAATAAGGCTTTCTCTATTAAAACACATTTTTTATTTAAGTTAACAAATTTTTAGCAACATATTGCTACCACAATTTTCCATTCATGGAAAGTGGGAATTTTGCTACATGTACTGGAGGAGCAGCTATGTTTATGAAGTTAAAATTTTAATCCTTTGTAAATGCAGGATAGCCTGAAGAAATGACTCATTACTGGAGAGAAAAAAACACTTTAAGGAAAGAAAAACAACTCTTGAGTTTAGAAAGAAACCAGACAAAAGTACCTAAATATGATTCAGTTTCAGAATGCAAAAAAAAAAAAAAAATAGAAACACTCTTGGGAAATCAACACATTACTCAGTCTATTGGAAAATTATTTGCAATTACTTACAACTGAGCTCTTCCTCACTATTTCCTACAGAGGTACATTTGGGATTTTACTATTGTAATCATACAAACCTGAGAATGCAACATGAAAATACATTCATATGTGACTTAGAATAATTTTTATTATAATTAAAATACATTACTGTTACTGAAATTCACCTCATGAATATTCTATCTTTTTACACAGCTTAGCAAATAATACATTATGACATGTAAGACAAACAAACTAATGAATAAAAAAAACACCTATGACTTTGTACTCTAAGTGGGTTTTAGAAGAAAAGTGAAACTACTTGAAATATCAGTGAAGAAATTGGTACATTTCTTGAACTTCTTATTGGTTTTTTGTTTGTACATGCTTCACATAGGGGTTATTTGGCAATTAAATTTATCACATACAGGATTCAAGTATGTTCAGTTAAATATAAATGATCACTGCACATTTTCTTGAACTATCAGAAGACATTTAGGTTTCACCTATCAACCTATGCTTGGGTGTGCACTTCCATGACTCACACATCATAAAGTCACATCCACAAGATTGCCAACAACATGGTGGGCAAATCGTACAATTTCAGGGCCAATATATTTAATGTATTTTTGGTTCCTATAATTTGTACAATGCAAGACCCTCCCAATCAAATTCTATTAATGTTAATATTAGTAATGATCTAGGGCCGTTTTGCTATAAATAAACAGATTACTTGCTATTGTGGCAGCCCTTCCAATGATGGTACCTTCCATCATTGCTGGGATCTAACTTTGATTTATAAGTTGAATTCAATAATTTTTGAGGATAATGTGGGTCATTAATTTTGTAAAGGGTCAAACATTTCTTTCATATAACACACTATACTTTTCTGTGAGACGATGTGATTTATTTTTTAAGAAAATCTATTCCATTGCACTTCATTCAGAAATCTATTTTGAGTAACTTCTATGAATTCACCAAAACCTCATGTTTATGAGATAGGACAAATTGACTCATCACCTCTGCATTTCAAATTCTGCAACATGGAATAAGATTGGTTAGGACAATTCAGGATAGATGATATAGTGTAAAAATATATGATATTTAGATAATATATGAAGCTTGCCTACATGTAATAAGTCTAAAATTGATTAAGACCAAATCTACTTACTCACATGAATTATTTTTTAGGATTTTCTTCAAAAATTCATTGGATATGATCAATTGTGCAAACATGATTTCCCTCATATCCAGACATTTTATGATACACAAATTGCATATAAGCCAAACTGCCTTAAAAGATAGATTCAAAAATTATTATAACAAAAAGAGATGCATTGTCTATAATCATAAAATTTATTATATACAAAATATATTATTTTGACCTCATTTTTGTTTAGAAATTAGTAATCCAACATTATTTATAATAACTATAGTTATCTCTAGGCAGTGTGCTACTTGCTCATTTTTGCTATCTTTAGTAATTTTTTTATTTATGAGTATGTTTCAGGAACAATACTAAATCATGTATGTCTATGATATTGTGTAGCATGTATTAGTTTTTCATTTTACAGGATTAAAAATGCTACTCAGGGATTGTTGAGTTGGAAGCAGTGAGTGATGTATAATTAGTGTGATTTTACTGGTGCTATTGTGATACAAATCTGCATTAAAGCAGAAAGGAATGGAAAAATATTCAGCACATCTTTTTCAATAAATAGAAAGTCAGACATTAAATAATATTTTTTTTCATATGTGTCACTATTCCTGAGAGACCAAGTATTCAACACCTAGGCACGAAGCACAGAGATAACATAACCTAGGTCAATAATAAGACCATGCTGAATGCTTGTTCTGTGGGCTTTGCATCCAATAAAGACATTGGTATTTCTGGAACAGGTCATAAAATTGTTTCCTGCTTTATCTGACAATTATTGACTATTTCTTTAATTATCATCTTTGAACTAAAAGCATATTGTAACCAATGAGATGGTGAAACTTAATTCAAACACTTATTTTAATTATTTTACAAATAACTATTTTAAAATTTATGCATAAATTGTGCTATTGCAAGAAATACAATAAATGAATTTCACTGGCTTATTTTGATGGTCAGATGCAATTTCTCATTTTTTTCTCAAAATGTTTTTCTTTATTCATATATTCATATGTGCATACATTGTTTGGGTCATTTTTCCCCCCTCCTCCTCCTCCCCCTCACCCCCCTTGATTCCAGGTAGAACCTGTTCTGCCCTTTTGTCCAATTTTGTTGAAGAGAAGACATAAGCAATAATAAGAAACACAAAGTGTTTTTGCTAGTTGAAATAAGGATAGTTCTACAGAGAGATTCCTAGTATTGCTTCCATGCATGAGTGTGTTACAACCTGAGTTGATTCATCTCTACCTGACCTTTTATCTCCTAATTGTACTTTTATATATTTTTTAAATATTCATATATTGAAAAATAAATCATTATTTTTATAACTATGATGACTGCAAGAGAAATTTAAATGAATTCATGCCAAGACTTGGACACGTATATATTGATCACAAAATTATTTTTCAGATATCATTTTTGTTTAACTAACTTCAACACCACTTTTCATGCATATTCATATTAGAGGGTAATATCCATAACATGCTACAAGATGTTTGAGTAGAATATGTTTTGAGATTTTTACTTCAGTTGGACTCCCAAAGGACTACAAGTCCTATCTAATCACAGGTCAGCAGATTTAACTGGTATGTCAAAAAATAGGGAAAAAAAAAAACATTAAAGATTGTGAAGTATTTGAGGGAAGTGGAATAAGCATTGAAGTTCAAAAAATGCCTATGAGTATATGAGATGGTGGACATTTGAACTTTGTAATAACTTTTATATACCTTTCATCTGCTGTGAAGATATCATGTGAATATTACATAGGAAGTCATAATCCTTTATGACCTCTTGTGCCACCTACTATACCTGCATCTCTGAAATTTGGTTTGAATTTTCTTTATAACCCTGAACAGCTGCAGCTTTGAAGGTGAGAAAGGTGAGCTTGCCATATTGCTGTCTTAGTGTTCAGGCTTATTGCTTATGCAGACCATTGTCCCTCTGCCTCCAGTAGATCTACATCCTACTGACAATGAGATACAAAGCTATTATTGAAGCTATATAGAACCTTTGAAACTAATAGGGAAGTATAAGAATGCAATAAGGAAGAAGGTCTCTGTCTAGCACCTCCTGCTACAGTTTATAAGACAAGGGACTGAGAATGGGTTTTCATTACCCACCGTTCACATGTAACTATGCTTCTCTATTACAGAGTGCAAGAAAATGTCTACAAAATGGAAAACAACAAATGTCTTTTGAGAATTGTTTGGATATCTGGACAAAGTAATTGTTGATAATAACTAGAATCTTTTTTTCCCGAGGATTCTTTATTTATAAGTGAGGTATTAAAATTCATCACAGTACTACTATTCTGCTTCATGAATAGAGTTTCAGACACAGATTAAAGGGGACTTTATAGAAAAATACACCGGTGTTAGTATTTGAGGGAGGTTTTTAATATGATTAGGATTTGTACATATAAAGTATAGTTTCACATAATTACATGGAAATCAAATGAATGGAAAAAAATTTGTGAATTACAGTTATTATTTTTGACAGAAATGAGATTATTTTGCATCCATCATATCCATTACTGGAAGTAATTCTCAAAAACGTAAATGAAGCCTAAGAATATGAGACATAGATTAATGAGTGAAGGGTCAAAATGCAGGACAAATATGTGCAAGGGAAATGACTAAATACACACTGAAAAGGAGAAAATATTATATCAAATTCTCTTGAGCCATGTGAGCTCTTGTCTTACTGACCTAATTGGGGGAGACTAGAGATGCAGAAAAGACAAAAGATAGAATACAGAACATGCACAAAGTTGGGGTCAGGTTTCCTGGCCACTCAGATGGAGATGCAAGACAGCCTCATTACTTCTTTTTTACTTCTCTTCTCTTCTTTTACTTTGCTTCTTTTCTCTATTCGTTAAAACCTTATACCTTTTCTCTATTCTTTAAAATCTTACTTCTTTTCTATTCTTTAAACTCTCAGTCCTTAGACTTACAGACATATAACAGCAGCAGCCAGCATTATCAGCAGCAATAGCCAACCTCACAAGCATCAAACCCCCTCGCAAGCAGGCAGCTATCCTCAGGCTCATTTGCATCAGCCACCTCACAAGAAGCCAGCTTTCTGAGCAGCCCCCTGCATCCTCTTTCAGTGAGTCTTTTATATACAGTAGCAAACAAGGAGGTGAAGCCACAATTCTTGGACCCAGGCATGACATTGTAACAGGAGAGACCTGTGAGGCTACTCTCTGAATGTAAACATCTTAGAAAAAGCAGCTTTGCTGCATTTTGCCCTCACTCTCTTTTGTATCTGGGGCTGTGCCAAACTCAGCCTGCAGATTATTGAGCATAGGTATGCTAATGTCAAGTTCTCATAGGCTTCTCATAATCTGCTCCCCACATCAAATGATAACATTCAATTTCAGACACAAACAATTAGTATAAGAAGCAATGGAGCGGTGTTAGGGAGAAGAAAGCTTTCTACACAGTGAAGTTATATTGGACATCCCTAGTTGGGCAGGTAAAAGGCTTTTGGAAGCATAAGAAATCCCAAATGAAAGGAAAAATGGAGAGTCGAATGTGATACACTTTTCTCCAAAGATTAATGATGTTAAACTTTTTTTTTCAAATACTTGAAATACTGGAAATTTTCATGTCTTTTTCTATAAGAAATGTCTATATAGATCTCTTGTACCATGTTTATTCACATTATTTGTCATTTGTTTTTTGTTTTTTATAGAGTGAGTATCATAAGAGACATAAATTCTGGCATTCTCATTGTTTTATATAAATTGACACTTTTAACTTTTTAAATGTTTGTACCATATTTAGATAAAGTATAACATGACACTGTTACAAGGTGGTCATTTAAGACACATAAGCAAATATATAAATGAACTCTGATTTAGTAGTACTTAAAAACTTGCCAAGATCAGCAGAAAACACAAATAATTTCTTTGATAAAATCTTTCTCTGTAATGGTTTTTGTAGATGTTACTCAGAACAGAACAATATTAAGATAACCTTGTTATTTTATAGACATAGAAGATTTGATTTTAGTTTGACATGACCCTAAAACTCTTTTAGGTAACTTTTAGATTGTATTCAACTTTAACTTGCCTTCTTTGCAATTCCTTTAACTTCTGAAAAAGTATATTTATTACCTATCCAGTTGTTTACTTTGTAACTTGTATTTTAAAATTAACTTTTATAAGAATTTTAAATTTATTAGGAATAAGCATAAGTCCTCATCAGGCTTGAGGGGATATTGTTTTAGGTGTGGAAACTGTGAGGGATTTTTAAGTCTTATTCGAATAGGGAGGGCGGTCCTGGCTCACCCTACACTAGTCTCATGAGTCCACACTGTGGAATCTCTTTGTTCCTGAAGGAGGTGGCAGCAGAGATACCTGTCTGGGGGGAGGAGAATTTGAGCTTTTAATTGAGATAGCAAATCCTGTCCCAGCAGGGACACTAGAGTTTTAAGTACTATGAGGAAAGAGTGACAGAAGAAGAGGTCTCCCCAAGAGCAGGCCAGAGGCCAGGTAAATTAGTGTTCTAGGGGCTAGCCAGATGTGCCCCGAATGATAACTTTGTCATTGGACCAGGGACCAGGAGAAAAAGGTAAAACAGAGAAACGGTCTCCACTGTCTATGAGGAAAATGACCTTTTGTTTTTCTGCCATATGGCTCCTCAACATTGATGCCAAGAAGTGGAGTGTGGCCAGGAGGCTTGGACCCATCAATCCATAGGAAGGTGGCACCTTGTCTTCCATCTAGTGACGGGGGCACTTAGACCTCCAGTGGTTACCTTGCAGAGGGCAGGGTCCCGGTTGGGGGCAGGGCTGTCTCCCGGGCTGTCCCCCCTTAAGCATTCTCTGCAGAAGTGCCCCTCCTGTCCACCACGGTAGCAAGTTCAGGATACAGGCCCCAGTCAGGTGGGGCTCTCTCTGAGAGCAGCATGAGGCCATGGTGTCTCTTATCTTTTTCTCTCCTGTTAGTAAGGTCCCAGACATACAGACATGGCTAGCTGTATTAATTTGTTCAATGACTTTTCCCTTCAGCCACAGTCAGTTTTTACGAATATCTGGGACTGACTTAGAAATTTATCTTTGAGGAGAACCTCTCTCACCTGTGACACTTGAGTCCACCATGGTATGCTTTCTGATAGGTTGTTGCTGTAAAGTAAAGTTGTTATTTTACATTGACACCTTATACTCTGGAGAGCAAATCTCTGAACTGTTCTGGGCCTCAGTTTCTTCGCTTGAAAAATGAGGGATCTGGTCTAGGTTAAACTATGTTTTTCTACTATGAGATGGTTGAAGTGACATTAATGTCACTTATCTTCTTTACCATTTCTTAATTTTTTTAGTAATGCTGGGGAATTGAACCCAGAGCTTTGCACATGCTGGGCAGACATTCTCCCATTGAGCTACTTCCTCAGCCCCAAATATTATTATTTTTTACTTTGGCTGTATTGGGCTTGAACTCAGGACTTTCTGCTTGTAAAGTGGCACTCTATTGCTTGAGCCACATAATCATTTCAAACCTGAGTGGCCTGGGCCCAAACCCATTGCTTTCCTAATGAGATAAGAGTCTGGTCTAGTCACAGAGATAAAGGCTTGAATGTATTTGGGCATCAGTACAGCTGTTTAGATGTTTTTAAATTTCCCTTAGATCTGATAACTGGAAGGGGACATACGATTTGTCCTCTTCCTACCATTGCCTGTTGAAGAAGGAAGCACTCATTAAGAGGTTCTGAGTATTGGAGTGACTTAGAAGGTAGAAATATAGGCCCCAAAAGTGACCATGTGGAGAGGAGTGATCTGGCCAAGAGATTCTTTATTGCCAGATGGGAGAGGGAGAGAGCAGAGAGCCAAGAGAGAAAGGGAGAGAAATTTGTATAGGGGACCTCAGTTTACACTTTTTTTTACTTTTATAGAAAAGGTGTATTGTAATTTAAGGAGCCCTGTGAAGGCCACTTCTCTTGGTCACCCAAGGCATACTGCGGCCAGGCCTCAGTACAAAGCTTCCAACATCTACCAGCCAGAAGACTGGAAGATGCAGGTCCCACCTAGAAAGAACAAAACGTTAGGATCCTGTCTTTTAGCTAACAGCAGGCAGCCTCTTTAATAAAGGCTATCTTTTTAACAAAGAAATAAATCATTTGTAAAGTTAGAGGAGGGCATTCAGAAGGCATTTCAGGCCAATAACAGTGCCATACGGGACAACTAGTGTTAATATTTGGAGGGAAAAATTTATGCTGAGGCCAAAGGTATAGAAAATTCTAAATGAGAAGTTTAGAGACCACAGTAATGTCTATTTTGTTATTTCTGGAACTATAACCTGGAGCTAACAATTGGCTTACAAGGGCTGGGTCTGATGCCCTGAGGTGTGAGGTGGGGCTAGGAGCAGGACTTGTGTAAGGTGCCACTCCCTCCACACACACCTGGGACAAATGACCCTGACTGCCTAGGCCTGATCCTGAGACCTGTTACCCCTCCCCCCTTCCTGTGTACTCTGCACGTGTTTATTCTAGGGGAAGTGGTGGCGGGCTGCAGCCATCACCATGTGTGGCTGGCAGCCCAGGATGTACTGGGTTCTCTCTATGGATTTTCCTAGCTATGGCAGACATTTTTGCTTGTCCAGGAGCCAGCATCCTGTGCACAGGTGCGCCTGTTTGCTTCCCCTCCTCCCCTTGTGGGGACGGAGTTAGAGCTTAAGTGTGGCAGCTACAGTTTTTTGTAAACGCTTTTGTAAAGCTGCTGATTTACAGTTACTTTAGACTGAGAGGCCTGGCAAACTAGTTGGAATAACTTAAGTCATAAGGTACCATGCTACAGGTTTTTCATGGGAGGCAGGGTCCCAGTAAGCCCAGGGAGGGGAAAGCAGACAGAGACAAAAGACACGTGGTGGGACCATGGAGGAGGCAGAAAGGTGTGCTGACACCTTAGGTAAGGGAGGGGAAGGCAGAGCCTGGAGGCATGACACAGGCCTGAGGGATTAGCCATCACCTGTGTCTCTAGGTTGCTCCCATTGATTGGCACTGGCAGGCTTTCAGCAAAATGAAACCTCCACTCTCAGGTTGCCAAATAAATCTGGGGCTTTGTCTCAGCAAACAGGAAGGGAGCATGAGCTCTCCAGAGCTGGAACCATATTGAGGCCAGAATTGGCAAGGAGTGGGTTGTGTAACTCCATGACTGGGAAAGTTTTTCAGGAAGATAGGAGGAGATTGCTATGGTAAGCAGTGCAAGAAGTCTGCTTACATGGGGAAGGAGGAGGTTTGGGAGAGGAATTGGCTGATTTAGAAACTGGTTTACAGGCTAATAGAATCTGTGCAGGGTGACAGAAAGTACAGAAGGAGGGTTTGATGCAGAGATAGAGATAGGATTGGACATAGGAAATTTCCTTCCATTTACCAGTGCGCTCACAGAGCTTGTATAAATCCCTTAAAATATTGGGATTGAAAGTGCCGTTAAGTGGCCATTTGGAGGCATTGTCCAATGGATATTGGATCCAGGCCCAATTACAGAGAAAAATGAGCTTTCGTGGCTTAAGATCAGGCATTAGGCAGAGGGGCCCAAGTTTGGCCAGGAGACATCCCATTGGGGAGTCTGAAGGAATTTGGGATGGTCTAACTCCCATGGTGAAGGCCTGATGTGAGGAGAGATATGGCAGGCATCCCCGAAATATCAGGTCCTCAGGAGAGAGAGAGAGAGAGAGAGAGAAATGTGGAAAACAACCCCCAGAGGGAACATCTTGACCAAGGGGATGTCCACAGTCCCAAGTGGGGAACCCAGTTTCCTGGGAAGAGAATGAGCTGCAACCTAGCAATAGGGTTTTCAAGGAAATGAGAGAGAGACCACAGCTCAGCGTACGAGGAGGAATCACCAAGGGAGAGAGGACCTTAAGGGAAGATTGGCTGGTGGTGGATGGCGGTTGGAGGCACACTGGGGTGGAGGAACTTCCCTGTGAGCTAGTGAGAGAGTGGCACTTTCTAGGATCTGGGGTCCCAGTAAAGCAGCTCAGATCCAAGAGGAAAGCCGGGAGAGCAAGGTCAGTGACGGGAACTCAACCCGATCCTGGGTTTCACCAACAAATGTTAGGAAAAACATCGCTCTCAAAGAAAGCTCATGAGAAAACTCACGTCAATACAGCAAAGTTTAATGGCAGGCCCAAACTGCCAGGCTGGCTGGGGAAAAGATGGTGCATCCCTGAGCATGGGCAAGCAGTGGCTTTTATAGAAAGGGGAGGGTAAGGAAGTTAGTTCAGGTGCAGTAGTCTCTGGTAGGGGTGGGGCTGTCTTAGAGCACAGGAATTTGTTTAAGGGCAGGGCTGCCATTTTGTCTGATTCACAAAATGGGAACATTATTGTTCTATCAAATAATGTAATTGGAATTTTGATAGGATTGCATTGAATGTATAGAACATTTTTGGTGATATAGTTATATTCACAGTATTTATTCTGCTTATCCATGAATATGGTAATGACCTTGCATCTTCTGATGCAATCAGATCTATTTTTCTTTAGTGACTTATAATTTTCATTGTGTAGATCAATCACATCCTTCATTATATTTATTTCTGGATATTTTAATTTTTTGAAGCTATTCTGAAAGGTGTTGTTTCCCTGATCTCTTTTTCAGATTGTTGATAGTTTGTGTACAAAAATGTTACATATCTTTGTGTATTGATTTTATATATTCCTACTTTTCTGAATACATTTATGCGATCGAAGAGTTATTAGTTTGAATTTTTAGGATCTTTCAGGTATAGGATCATATCGTCTACAAATAGGAACAATTTGACTTCTTTCTTTCCTATTCAAATCCCTTGTATTTCTTTCTCCTGTCTTATTGCTCTGGAAGGGAATTCCAGCAGTTTGTTGAATAAGATTGGGAAGAGTAGACACCCTTTCCTCATTTCTGATTTTAAAAGAAATGGTTTCAGTTTTTCTCCATTTAGTATGACATTCATTTTAGGTTTGCCATATATAGCACTTATTATGTTGAGGAATATTCCTTCTAATTACAGTTTTCTCAGAGCTTTTACCATGAAAGGATGTTGAATTTTGTTGCAGGCTTTTTCTGCATCTATTCATATGATGATGTTGCTTTTTTCTTTGTTTTGTTTATGTGTTGTATTACATCTTTTGATTTGCTTATGTTGTACCACCCTTGCATCCCTGGAATGAAACCTCCAGAACACAGTCCTTCAACCTGGGTGGGGAAGCAAAGACCTTTCTAGACAAGGACAAGCTAAAACATTTCAAGTCCATGAATTCTGTAATTACAAAGCATACTCAAAGGAATGATTCACATGGAAGAATACTAGAGGTAGGAAAGGAATAAAGCTCAAAAAAGGAACTGATGAACATAGAAAAGCTAGGAACAGATGGAAAGAGATTATAAAAATCATGGTATAAATTCATGAATTTGAGAATGAAAAAATATAACTATGAATCAATGAAACTAAAGGCTGGTTCTTGAAAAAAACATTCAAAAACCTCTGGCCAAATTAACTGAAAAATAAAAGGAGAAAATCTTAATTGATAAAATCAGAGATGAGAATGGGAATATTACAACAAACACCACTGAATTTCAAAAGATCATATGGGAATACTTTAAAAACATATAACTTTGAAACAACTCCAAGAAGCAGTAGGAAATACACTGGAACAGATAGGTATAGGGAACAACTTCCTAAACACAATTCAAAAGTCTCAGCATCTAAGAGAAACAATGGACAAATGGGACTTCATCAAACCAAAGAGCATCTGCTCAGTAAAGGAAACGGTCACCAGAATCAAGAAACAGTCCACAGAATGGAAAAAAATCTTTACCAACTACTCATCTGATAAGGGCCTAAAAACAAGAATCTATAGGGAAATCAAAAAATCCAGCTCCCAAAGATTCAACATCCCAATGAAGAAATGGGCAGATGAATTAAACAGGGAATTCTCAAAGGAGGAGATACAGATGGCCAGTAAATACATGAAGAAGTGTTCAACTTCAATGGTTATAAAAGAGATGAAAATCAAAACTACACTTAGATTTCATCTTACCCAATTAAAAAGGCCATAATCAAGGGTAAGAACAATGAATGCTGGTGAGGATGTGGTGAAACGGGAAACTTTATACACTGCTGGTGGGAATGCAAGTTAGTGTAACTACTATGAAAAGAAGTATGAAGATTCCTCAAAAAACTAGATAGAAATGCCACATGATCCAGTGATATCACTCCAGGGAACCTATCTAAAAGAACATAAAACAGGACACAGTGGAGACACCTGTACACTGATGTTCATTGCAGCCCTATTTATAAGAGCTAAGCTCTGGAAACAATCCAGATGCTGTACAACTGATCAATGTATCATGAAATTGTGGTACACATACATAATGGGGTATTACTCAGCCAAAATGAATAATGACATGGGGTTTGAAGGTAAACGGATGCAAATGGAGGACACCATGCTAAGTGAAGCTAGCCAGGATCAGAAACAAAGGATGCATGTTTTTCCTCATATGGGAAGGATAGATACAAAGATAAACATATACACAAAAACACACATGATCATATACAAACTCAGATGTAGGACATGTTTGTAATAGTGTAACTACTCTATGGAACTCAGGGAAAGGAAAAAAAAAAGATAGAGCATCAGTAATATCACATACCACAAAATGTAAAGGTAGAGGATATAAGAATGTGTACTGAAAACTGCTGAAAATCAAGAGGAGGGAGGTAAAAGGGTAAGGGAGAGTATTCAAAGGCATTGAACAGACCAAAGTAAAACACAACCACAGAGGGCACCTGTGGAGACACCCCTTGAACATCAACTTAAATATTAATTATGAAAATCAGGACTGAAAAATAGGCACAGTGTGTGTGAAGGGGTATCAATGGAAGTGGGGGAGATGAAAGAAGAATATAAAGGTGAAGGTATACGGTTGATGGACTTCAGATATCTACATGAAACACAACTAAATAACCCCTTTTTAAACAAATTTCTTTTATTCATATGTGCATAAAATGTTTGGGTCTTTCCCCCACCACTTCTCTCTTCCCCTTACCCCCTATCTATTTTGTCCTTACCTCTAATTTTGTTGAAGAGAGAGTATAACCAATAATAAGGACCAAGGATTTTTGCTAGTTGAGATAAGGATAGCTATACAAGGAGTTGACTCGCATTGCTTTCCTGTGCGTGTGTGTTGCCTTCTAAATTAATTCTTCTCAAACTAACTTTTTCTCTAGTTCGTGGTCACCTTCTATTGCCCTCTGTCATTTTAAAGTTTCTGCATTAGTTTCTTTGCATTGAGGACATCAACTGCTATCTTGTTTTTTTTGTTTTCTTGCCTATCCTCATACCTCCCTTGTGTGCTCTCGCTTCATCATGTGATAAAAGTCTAATCCCCTTGTTGTGTTTGCCCTTGATCTAATGTCCACATATGAGGGAGAACATATGACTTTTGATCTTCTGGGCCTGTATAAATTTGCTCAGGGTGATGTTCTCCAGTTCCATCCATTTACCAGCAAATGATAAGATTTCATTCTTCTTCATGGCTGAGTAATATTCCATTGTGTATAAATACCACATGTTGTTGATCCATTCCTCAATAGTGGGGCATCTTGGATATTTCCATAACTTGGCTATTGTGAGTAGTATGCAATAAACATGGATGTGCAGTGCCTTTGGAGTAACCTGTGTCATATTCTTTGGGTATGTCCCCAAGAATGATATTGATAGATCATATGGCAGATCTATGTTTAGATTTTTAAGAAGTCTCCAAATTTTTTTCCAGAATGGTTGTACTAGTTTACATTCCCACAAGCAGTGTATAAGGGTTCCTTTTTCCCCACATCCTCACCAACACCTGTTGTTGTTGGTGTTTCTAATGATGGGTATTCTAACAGGGGTGAGGTGGAATCTTAGTGTTGTTTTCATTCCTTAATGGTCAGAGATGGTGAGCATTTTTTTCATGTGTTTTTGGCTATTTGAATTTCTTCTTTTGAGAAAGTTCTGTTTAGTTCACTTGCCCATTTCTTTATTGGTTCATTAATTTGGGGAGAATTTAGTTTTTTAAGTTCCCTATATATCCTGGTTATCAGTCCTTTGTCTGATGTGTAGCTGGCAAATATTTTCTTCCACTCTGTTGGTGTTCTCTTCAGTTTAGAGACCATTTCTTTTGTTGAGCTGAATCTTTTTAGTTTTATGAAGTCCAATTTGTCTGTGCTATCTCTTAGTTGCTGAGCTTCTGAGTTTCCATTGAGAAAGTCCTTGCCTATACCTATTACTTTCAAAGAATTTCCTACTCTTTCCTTTACCAATTTTAGAGTTGGGAGTCTGATATTAAGGTCCTTGTTCCATTTGAGTTAATACTGGTATAGGGTGATAAACATGGATCTAGTTTCAGTTTTTTGCAGATTGCTAACCAGTTTCCCAGCAGTTTTTGTTGAAGTGGCTGCTATTCTCCATGGTATATTTTTAGTGCCTTTGTCAAAGACAAATTGGTTATAGTTGTGTGGCTTCACATCTGGGTCCTCTATTCTGTTCCACTGGTCTTCATGTGTGTTTTTGTGCCAGTACCATGCTGTTTTTATTGCTATTGCTTTGTAATATACTTTGAAGTCAGTAATTGTGATACCTCCAGAGTTGTTCTTTTTACTGACTATTGCCTTGGCTATTCGTGGTCTCTTGTGTTTCCAAATAAATTTAACAGTAGATTTTTCAATCTCTTTGATGAATGTCATTGGGACTTTTATAAGAATTTCATTAAACATGTAGATTGCTTTTGGGACTATAGCCATTTTTATTATGTTGATTCTACCAATCTATGCACATGGGAGATCTCTCCACTTTCTACAGTCTTCCTCAATCTCTTTCTTCACAAGTTTATAGTTATCCTAGTAGAGGTCATTCACATCCTTTGTTAAGTTTACTCATAGTTATTTTATTTATTTTGAGGCCATTGTAAATGGAATTGTTTTCATATATACTTTCTCAGTTTGTTCATTATTAGTGTATAGAAATGCTAATGATTTTCCTATGTTGATTTTATATCCTGCTAACTTGCTATAGCTGTTGATGGTGTCAAGAAGGTTTTGAGTAGAGTTTTTTGGTCCTGTAAGGTATAGGATCATATTATCTGCAAGTAGGGATATTTTGATAGTTTCTTTACCTATTTGTATTCCTTTTATTCCCTCTGCTTGCCTAATTGCTCTTGCTAGGAATTCTGTTACTATGTTGAATATGAGTGGGGATAGTGAGCATCTTTGTCTCATTTCTGATTTTAGAGGGAATGGTTTCAGTTTTTCATCATTAAGTATAATTCTGGCTATAGGTTTGTCATATATAACTTGTATATGTTGAGGTATTTTCATTGTCTTCCTAGTTTTCTTAGAACTTTTATCAAGAAATGGTGTTGGATCTTATCAAAGGCTTTTTCTGCATCTATTGAGATGATCAAGTGGTTTTTGTGTTGCTTCTGTTAATGTGGTGTATTACATTGATTGATTTGCATATGTTGAACCAGCCCTGCATTCCTGGAATGAAGCCTACTTGGTTGTGGTGAATGATCTTTTTGATGTGTTGTTGAATTTGGTTTGCCATTATTTTATTGAGGATTTTTGCATTAATGTTCACTAAGGAAATTGGCCTATAGTTGTTTTTTTCGAGGTGTCTTTGCCTGGTTTTGGGATAAGTGGAATACTGGCTTCATAAAATGTGTTCGGCAGTTTCCCTTCCCTTTCAATTTCATGAAACAGTTTAAGGAGGGTTGGTGTTAGTTCTTTAAAGATCTGATAGAATTCAGTGGAGAATCAATCAGTTCCTGGACTTTTCATTTTGGGAGAATATTTATTGCTGCTTCAATTTTATTTTGTGCTATAGAGCTATTCAGTTGATTAATGTAGTCTTGATTCAGTTTTGAATGTTGATAACTATCTAGAAATCTGTCCATTTTTTCAAGATTTTCAAATTTATTTGAATATATGTTCTCAAAGTAGTCTCTGATGATTTCCTTGACTTCTGTGGTGTTTGTTGTTATCTCTGCTTTTGCATTCCTGATTTTACTGATTTGGGTTTTTTCCTTCCTCATTTTAGTTAGGTTGCCAGGGGTCTATTGATCTTATTTATTTTTCCAAAAAACAAACTTTTTGTTTCATTAATTCTTTGTATGGATTTTTTGGTTTCTATTTCATTGATCTCAGCTATTATTTTTATTATTTCTGGGATTTACTTCTTCTTGTTTTTCTAGGAGTTTAAGATGTATCATTAGGTCATTGATTTGAGATCTTTCAGTCTCTTTAATATATGCACTCATGGCTATAAACTTTCCTCTCAGGACTGCCTTTGCTATGTCCCATAGGTTCTAGTAGGTTGTGTTTTCATTTTCATTAACTTCCAGGAACCTTTTAATTTCCTCCTTTATTTCATTAATGACCCATTGTTCATTAAGCAATGAGTTGTTCAGTTTCCAGCTGTTTGCATATTTTTTATATTTTTTTTTGTTGTTGAGTGCTAGTTTTAATGCATTGTGATCAGATAGAATGTATGGTATAATTTCTATTTTCTTATATTTGCTGAGGCTTGCTTTGTGCCCTAGGATATAATCAATTTTGGAGAAGGTTCTGCGGGCTGTTGAGAAAAATGTATATTGTGTAGAAGTTCGATGAAATGTTCTGTAGACATCAACTAGGTCCATTTGATCTATAGTATATTTTAGATCTAAGATTTCTTTATTGATTTTTTGTTTGGATGACATATCTATTGATGATAGTGGGGTGTTAAATTCTCCGACTACCACTGTATTGTAGTTAATATATGCTTTCACGTCCTTCAGGGTATGTTCAATGAAATTGGGTGCATTGACATTGGGTGCATATAGGTTGATAATTGTTATTTACTTTTGTTGTATTTCCACTTTTGTTAGTATGGAATGTCCTTCTTTATCTCATTTGATCAATGTATGTTTGAAGTCTACATTGTCTCAGGTAAGTATTGCTACTCCTGCCTGTTTTCAGGGGCCATTGGGTTGGTAAATCTTCTTCCAATCTTTTATTCTAAGGCTATGCTTATTTATATTGATGAGATGGGTCTCCTGTAAACAACAAATTGTTGGATCTTCCTTTTTAATGCAGTTTGTCAAACATTGCCTTTTGATGGGGGAGTTAAATCTGTTAACATTAAGTGTTAGTACTGAGAGGTATGTGGTGAGTCCTGTCATTTAGCTGCCATTATATGTTTGATGGTTTAATTTTGTGTAGCTAAATCAATGTTACTCTCTACTTTCTTGCTTTTCCTTTTCCTGTAGTTTGGTACTGCCTACCCTTTCATGATTATGTTAGGATTCACTTTCTGTGTGCAGAATCCCTTGAACAATCTTTTGCAGTGGTGGCTTTGTGGTCATATGTTGTTTTAGTTTCTGTTTATCATGGAAGAATTTTATTGTTTGATCTATTTTGAATGATAGATTTACTGGGTAGAGGATCCTAGGGTTGACGTTATTTTCATTCAGTAACTGGAAGACCTCACCCCAAGTTCTTCTTGTTTTTAATGTTTCTGTTGAGATATCTGCTGTGATTTTGATGGGTTTGCCTTTGTATGTTATTTTTTTTCTCTCTTACAGACTTCAATATTCTTTCTCTAGTCTCTGTACTTGTTTTTTTATGATAATATGTCATGCGGTATCAAAATAGATCAGGTCTGTTTGGTGTTCTGGAGGCCTCCTGTACCTGTATAGGCATAGTTTACTATAGATTTGGGAAATTATCTGTTATTATTTTGTTGAATATATTATGCATTCCTTCTGCTTGCACCTCTTCTCCTTCTTCAATGCCTATGATTCTCAGGTTTGGTCTTTTGATGGAGTCAGTATGTTCTTGCATTTTCTTTGTACAGGTCTTGAGTTGTTTAACTAATAGCTCTTCAGTTTTTCTTTTAATTACCATTTCATCTTCGAGTTCTGAGATTCTGTCTTCTGCTTGATCTAGTCTGCTGGGTTGGCCTTCCATTTTGCTTTGCATTTCTGTTTCATTCTTTTTTCGGGGTTTTCCATATCCTGAGTTTCTTCCTCTTTACTATTGTTTATTTTCACCCTGAGTTCATTTATCTCTTTATTTATAGTGTTCTTTGTTTCACTTTTTTGTTTATACAGTGCTTCTATAGTTTCTTTTATTTGTTCTTGTGCTTTCTCAAATTCTCTGTTTTTGTTGTCTTGGAATTTTTTAACTAACTCCTATACATTTTGGTTGGCCATGTCCAGTATCATCTCTATAAATTTCTCATTGATTACTTGCATTATTTCTTCTTTCAGGGTGTTCTTGTGGGCTTCATTGGGTTCTTTGGCATAGTTTATCTTCATTTTCTTGGAGTGTGGATCTGGGCATCTGTTTTCTTCATTTCCCTTTGTTTCCTGTACTAATTTATTATTGGGGGGAAAATGGTTTCTCTCTTTTTTCTATGTTCCCATCATTGCCCTTGGTTCTGTTACTGTCTCTGTACTGTGTGTAATTCAGTATTGTCTAGTTTATCATAGTAACAATGATGATATGTAGAATGGAAGGGTCAGAGGAAAGAGAAAGCAAAGAAGGTAAAGAAAAAGGGAAAAAATAAAACAAAACAAAACAAAAAACAAAGCTGAAGAAATAAACAGGGAGAGATAGTGTACTAATCAACAGTGAGATAAACAGGCATTAGAGAGACAGAGAGAGGATTAGAAAATGATAAATAAATAAATAATAAATAAATAAAATTTCCAAAGTTTAAATGCAATAAAGTTTTAGTCTTTATATATTTGGTGTTTGTTCTTCAGAATCCAGTACTGGTGTTGGTGTCTGAGTAGTAGTTCTGTCATTGTCTCATCAAAGGTTTACAAAGAAAAAGAAAAAAAAAATCCCAACTTCAAATACAATAGAGTTTCAGTCTCATCAAAGGAAAAAAAAAAAAGGAGTCTAGAGACAGCTTTGTGAATGTCTACCTG
The DNA here is from genome assembly GCF_047511655.1 of Castor canadensis. Lineage (NCBI taxonomy): Eukaryota > Metazoa > Chordata > Mammalia > Rodentia > Castoridae > Castor > Castor canadensis. The sequence continues at coordinate 191,391,282 of NC_133386.1, forward strand.
AGGCTGAAGCTCACTTGCCACCTGCTGTCAGCAAGCTGCTTCTGCAGGCTTTATTTATTGCAGATCTCAAGAACAAGTTTTACACTCACCTAGCCCAACAGGCTTTGTTTATTTAAAGTTCTCCTGGATGCATGCCTCTTCTGTTTTCTCCAGTGTACAACCCTACCTGCCTGTTGCAATTGCAGTCCTTTTTTTTTTTTGAGTTCACTTGGGGAGGATACCCTCCACAACTCTCCAGTGGATCATACCACATTTTAGCCACTGTTACAAGCCTTCCCCTCTCTAACCACACTAGGGGAGGTGGCATCACACTTGCCTTTTCTGGCCAACTTATTTATTTACAGTTCGTGTGGGGGTGCCCTCCTCCACCCTCCCGAGGTAAGGGCTCCCTGCCTTCTTTGTTATGTATCTTTTTTTTTTATCTGCTTGTTTATTATTCAGTACTTTTTTCCTTTTTTTCCCAGGGCGGGGGTCAGTCAGTACAGGGGGCTATGCTGATTTGTCCCAGGGAGTACTGCATGCCACTTATTTGCTCACCTGGTGGTCTCCAAGCAGGTTAGGAACTGACATCTTGCAGCACGGGAGCTCTCCTTGTTTTTCCATTTAACGTGGATTGGGGATGCTATGCGTGTGCTGGGGGTGTGGAGGTGTTGGAGTTTTGTTTCTTCTTTGTGGTTTTTCCTGCCAGGTGTATCTCCAGCCTGTCTCCAAGAGTTTACTTTAGGAAGCACACTTTCTGCTTCCTCCCACTTAGTCACCATCTTGGAATTTCCTAAATAACCTCTTGCAATTGCTATAAGTGGGATAGTGAGGGGATTGAGAGGGAGAGATGATGGGGACAAAGTAAATAATGTATACTGTCAATCTAATGGGAATTGTCACTATAAATCCCCCCCATATAATGAATACATCCTCATAAAAATTATACAACATAGGCAGTAATGCCTATAGGTGGTAGAAATGTTACTGAAAGTTCAGTCACTGAACATAGGGCTGATTCACAAATAATGAGAGTAGAGTTGAAGAAAAGGAAAGAAGGAGAAAAGGACAACCAGGTTACTGTTTAGTCAGGCAAAGCAGGAGAGCAGAAGACGAGTGGTTCATAAAACATTTGTATTTCAAGAGAAATTTGGCAGGTCTGAAGGGAAAGTCCAGGAAATGGGTTCTGAGTCTACAAGGTAGAAAGCATGACTCAGGGCCAAAAGTTGCTTGTTTATCTCCTTATTTTCTGGTTCTAATTTCTTAGGCTGCACATCTTGCTCATGTTAGTGAGCATGGCAAACTAGCCTGAGGCTAAAACAATGATTAATTTTGAATTCTCCCATATGGTAAAAAAAATGGAGGAGGAAAGAAAGATATATAAAAAATAAAGTGAGAGCTTGAGTAATTGAGAAAAGTAGACTAGGCTAAAGTTACCTGGGTGAGTATACTTAGGCGGTTTCCTTTATATTTGTCCCACTGTCAAATGTTCCCATCTTTATCTAGGGGAAAAGGAGCATCATTGTCATTTGCTGCTTCCTGCTGAGCTTGGAAGGTATCCACATATGTTGCCAATCATTTCTGTAGATTTCAAAGGATACAAGAGTGGTTTTGCTTCAGTAGGTTATACAGCAGAATGCTAGTTATATTTGCGTGTATATGTATAAGATTATATAATAATAATGTAAAATATATTTACATATAATACCTTCATATGTATATATATATGTGTGTGTATATATATATTCCTACAATTAACATTATAACCATAACAAAATGAAAGATACATAGTAGAATAAACTCGATAGTAATTGGGATCAAGGAAAAAAGTTCAGAAATCTAGACTTTCAAATGAGTATTCATGTCACTTAAAATGGACATGAGCAGCTCCCAGGTTTACTATGACCAAGTAGATTTTGGCCTAATCTTTATAGTATTGGTTTCTACTTGAGACAAAGAATTGATATAGGAACAACAGGACATATTAGTGCTAATAATAAGCCCATTTGTTTAGGCAACACATATCCTAGAGTCATTCAATTGTCCAGTATGACTTTTCCATGAGAGTCCAAGGAGTGTCTTAGATCAGAAAAGGAAAAAGCAGATTCACTAGCTATGACAATCAGGATTTGGGATAGATTTGTGAGTACCCCAAATGGGTACCATTCCCACTGAGTGGGATGGTCTACAACTCCCCACCAGTGTAGAAAGAAATAGTCAAAAGGATACCAAAACTTGTCTTGTGTCTCTCCTGGTAAATTATGGATCACTCTAGTGAAAAATTTTAAAGAATGGTGTGATTAGGATATTGATCAAATATTGGGTAGTGGTGGAAAAATTATTAGGCAGTGTACTGTCCAATGGTGTCCACTAACTTAACAAGTAAAAACTAACCAAGGAAGGGCCCTCATGCTTCTTAGGCAGGCATTCCACCTCTCGAGCCATGTATCAAATTCTATATATTGTTTTGCTTTAGTTATTCAGATGGAGTCTCATACTTTTAGCCAGGGCCAGCTTGGAATAATGATTCTTATACCTCTGTCTCCTACGTACCTGAGATAACAAGATTGCATCATCATACTTGGTTTGTTTCTTGAGATAGTATCTCAGTAACTTTTTTTCCCAGGCTAGAATTGAGCCATAATTCTCCTTGACTCCACCTCCAAAGTAGCTGGGATTACAAGTGTGTACCAACATGCCTTGCCAAGGAAGCTAGGATTTGTGCATTTATAGAACAGTGAGTTTTTCTTCCATCCTGAAGAGAGGTAAAAATACAGAAATGATTTAGCAGGCACATAACGATGCTTATTGTGCTTTTCTCTGAGCAAAAGCCATAGGCATTTCAAGAGATGGATCTCCCCCAAGAGTTCTGGTCATATTGAAAAGACTTCTGTTGTATTGTGTTCCCACAGCTTGACTGGATGCCCCTGAGAAGGGAGTAAATTGTCAGAAATACATGATAAACAGGCAGGCTAGGAACAAAGAAAGAAAAAGTAGTCATGGGATTCAATACTCCTCAGCAAAAGCTCACTCTCATGCTGGACTCCTCATCACAACCAAGAACCGCCCTTGAAAACTCCCTCTTGTGGTTATCTTGTGGTCAGACAAGGAAGTCTATTGAAAGGTTCAGACCAGAAAATTACACATGATCAGTAAAGAGAAATATGTCTCCAATCTGACCTCTGCAACCCCTCCTACTTATGACCTTATGAATATTGGTTCCATGACAAGCATGAAGCCCAAGAATAGGAATAACCACAAGTGCAGAATGTCCCATGTTCTATAACAAAACCTTACTGATTAAACTAATCGATTACCATAAACCCTCCTGAAAATAATATCCAGATTATTTTCATCATTTACCCTCATGAAATATAAATTGTCCCTTGAGCCAGGCAATGGGGTCCCTGAGCCATCTTGCTCAACCCCGTTGCTCTCTTGCAGTGTTCCTACAATATTTTCAATAGGATTTTGCTGCTGCTTTATAATCCATGTGTCTCCATCCATACTCTGGGACACCAAGGTCCTGAAATCCTTTTGACCAGGATCTTCTGCAACCACTCACTAGCAACATGTTGTTGAGCCAGCCAGCAGGTGAACCTCCTACTCAAAATGCCATCTCTGCTGCTTGTTTCAGTTGAACTGAACCTCTTTCTGAAAATGTTTTCTAACCTTAAAGGTCTCCTTTTGCCTGACTTTCTTCTTGCTATAGGAAACCATATCCCATGGCATGAGTCTTGTCATTTCAGTTAGTCCCTTCACCTTTTGAATGTGATGATCTCATGGCTACCTTGGAACTTGACTGAACCATTCTTCAACATCTCAGGTGTTAAGGAATTACTTTGAGATCTATATCTCAAGTAAGTCCAAAAAAATGACTCTGAGATGATGATTTTTGAGACAATACTTCAGATTTCCCTACAGAATTCCAAGTCTGAACCCTGGAGTGATCCCTAATTTTCTTTTCTTGAAGCAGAGCGACCAGGGACTAGTTCTTCTTTTGTTTGCTTTGGTCATTTGGCACATATGTTTGACCATACTCCATGATGCATCTTGTGTCAGGAAAATAACATAATAATTGAGTAGATGCACAGAGCCAAGTCCTTCACCATGGGATACCTCCAATAAGAGTTGGACACTGCCCATGGAGAAAGCCAAATGAGCAAGCAGCACTGGGATGCATCCAGAGTCAGACATATCTGGTCACAGTGGGCATAGTGGGGTAAATTAGAGGAAGTCTCAGATCTCAGGATTCCTTGGACCCCCCAGAGGATTCCCTGAGAGTTCTGAGAAGTCCTGTTTCCTCTTCATGATCCTGCCTTCGCCCTTTTCCTCTTTCTCTTTTCACAGGTCAGATAGGGAGAGTCACTTCTATTACAAAGTATTCTCTACTCATCTGTATCCTTAACATTGGGAATGCTTTGAACTAGTTAACCTGAAAAAAAGACTCATTGTCTTTGCTGTAATATACCTTGTACCCAATATTTACTGGGGACTCAAAAAAAGTGGTCCAAGAATGGAAGCTTAAGTCATAATACCATCTTACACTTAGATAAGTTTTGTAAGAGACAAATAAAGTGGTCTGAGATGCTGAATGTTCAAGCCTATATAGCCATATATCAAAATGCTTCCCTTTGTAGGTGGACCCCTCATGCCCCAAAAAGGGAAAGCAGATGATGAGAATGTGGATGTCCTGATGATCCCCTACTATAGGGACCTATCTCTCAAAGGGAATGCCACTGCCTCCTTACCACAATTCTCCCTCTGTACCCCAAAACTCACAGGCTCCCCACATACTCAAAGCAGAACACCTTACTCAGAGGCTTCTAAGCTTTACTTCTGCTGCAACAGGTGATGGGGCTGGGAGATACAATTTGAGTTCAAGTACCCATTTCCATGTGTGGTATCCAGCAACATAAGGGAAAGTTGGGGAGGTATTCTGAAGAACCAAATAAATTTGTAGATGAGTTTCAGACCCTGTCATTGGCATTTGATCTGTCCTGAAGAGATATGCAATTCCTGTTAGTCAATTGTTGCACCCCAACAGAAAAGAACAATTAGAACTTCTGTCCATATGAGGACAGACAAATCTTTTCCAGGGACAATCAGGATTATATGCCAGGGGCTGATACTGTCTGTAAAAATGAAACTAAATGGGACTACAACACTCCATGGGGGATATGAGTGAGGCAAAACATGGTGGTGGTAAGCCTCTGGGGGATTATATTGGGAATTACTACATCTGTTAATTGTTATATGGATAGAGGAATTACTCAAGAAGAAAAAGAAAATTCTATAACATTTTACTCTTTTTTTTCCCCTATATCATTTTATGATAGGTTGGAGGAAACCTTTTGAACATACACCAAAATTGATCCCTCTTCCAGAGAGGGATCAGCTCTTCTGGGTCAAAATTTTATTACCAGTCATGCTTAAGAATGGCAGGGTTCTGTCAGATCTGGATATCAAACTTTGGAGTCATAGCCAAGCCTCTATAAGAAGCAACAAATGTACCTGTTAGTGAACACTTAGAATGAACTGGAGAATGAAAGATGTTTATAAGATGGTAAAATAGGCCCCACCCCTAGTAATTCCCAATTTGGCAATATCTTTCATTCTGTATTAATCAGAAAAGGGGGAACTGCTATGGGCAACCTAACCCAGAAACTAGGGATACAACTTATCCAGTGGCCTATCTTTTTAAGAGATTGGGTGGAATGGCCATGAGTTTGTCAGGATGTATGAGGGCAATAGCTACCACTGCCCTCCTAGTGGAGAATGCCAATAAAATAACTATGGGTCAGCTTCTAGAAGTGCTTAGCCCTCATCAAGTAAGGGCCATACTTAAATTAAGATAGCTGTGAATTTCTGGGGAAAGATTAACTAAATATCAAGCCATCCTTTCAGAGTCCCCAGAAGTGTCAATAAAGACCTTTAAGGTCTTGAATCACTATCTTTGCTACCTTCTGAACTAATGACTGAGCATACTTGTAAGCAGGTGTTCATAAAAAAACATGTAAGTACTCATACCTGGCAGATAAACCACTCCTCAAACCTGAGGATGAATGAATAGAAGAAGTTTTGTGCTGCATGGGAAAAGAAATGTGGGATATGTAGTGGTGATCCAAGAGGACATCATGGAGGCAAAGCCTTTGTCAGGCAGGATCTCAGCCCTAAAGACAGAAATATACTTACTCAAAATATGCCTTCCTAGTGCTACATGCCCATGCATGTATATGAAAGGAAAAGGTACTTCTCTCAGGAAGGCAATCCCCAATAAAGCATGGAAAAGAAATCATCCATCTACTGGAAAATATTCACATATCTAAAGAAGTAGCAGAAATCCACTGGTAGGGACATGGGAAAGATTTAACCCTGGGGTTACAAGGAAATAACTATGTTTTTTGGGAGCTCTGAGGCCAACAGATGTCTTCTGGTCTCCACCCTGTGGTACTTTTTCTTCCACAGGAGTCTGTAGATCCCAAATATATTCCTGATGAAGAAAAGGAAGCTTTTCTGATGGAAAGACGTAAAGAATGAGTTTGGTAGCAGGAAAATAATAAACTAGTCCTGTCACAAGCAACTCAGTGGAAAGCAATAAAGTCTATAAGTAACACTTTCTACTTGGACTGGAGTGCAACCCAGGAACTAATCAAAAGGTAATATGTGAGGACCAGAATAAATGCTACAATTACGCAGATTTTCCAAGAATTTATCCTGTGGTCTGATAACAATCCCTGTCCAAAGTTTCCCCAGCTGGCTGATCCAATTTAAAGAAAGGAACTTACCCAGGATAGGACTGGCAGGAAGATTTCACTCACATGTGCCCTTGCCAAGGATATAAGGAGTTTCTAGTCATCATTGATACTTTCATTGGATTGATTGAGGCTTTTTCCTCTCAGACAGAAAAAACCTCTAGGTGCCAAAGCTAGTTCTCAAATACATTATTCCTAGATCTGATATAGCATGGCCACTCCAGAGTGATAATATGACAGATTTTATTTCACAGGTCACCCAGGTGGTCACTCAGCCCTTGAGAATTAAATATCATTTATATTCAGCATAAAGACCCCTGTTCCATGATAAGGTGGAAAGTGTCAAGAAAACAATGATATATACGTTTGCCAAACTTTGCCACGAGACCTCTGGAAATGGAATCGTCTTCTACTGTTACCCAGCTTAGAATTAGAAATAGCCTAAGGGCTAAAATTAGTCTGAGCCTCTCTGAAATGATCTATGGGAGGCCATTCCCTCTCCAATGACTTGGTGATGGATCCTGAGGCTGGTGGTGTCTGAAAATATATAATAGTTCTAGGAACATTTCAACAAGCAATCCTAGAATTAAATAGGTTTTACTTGCCTATTTTAGTTTAGAGAACTCAAAATTGTACTGGGAGAATAGGTGTTGATCAAGTCCTAGAAGGAAAGAATCCCAGTTTACCAACCTCAGCCAAAATGGAAGGGCTCCTATCCAGCGATTCTGCCCATTCCTGTAGCCATCAAAGTGAGGGAAAGAATAGTTGTGTTCATCTTTCCAAAGTAAACTGTGTGATGGGAGAACTCTCTTCCAACTAAGTTTGGCCTAAGGACACTAACTCCTGAGAGATGATAGAAGACCTAAAACTTCTCTTCTAGAGGGATTAAAAAACTTCAGTTTAACAGATAAGTAAAAGCCTTACATGCCTACTTCTTTCACCTCCCTTTCACAGTATAAATGGAGCCCCTGCCTAGGACTCCTGTTCCTGGGAGCATTCCTTACACAGTTCATCTGGCTATGGTATGCTTCCTCAGGTTCACCTCCCAGACACTACCACTCTGGAGAACTCATAACTATGAAGCAGTTCCTAAAAGCACTTAACTTGATTTTCCTCTTGGGACTGACAACTTGCTTTAGTTATCCTCTATGGAAGCCTTCATATCCTACTTATTTGCTGGCCACCCTAAATTTCTCATACCAACTTCTAAATAAAACTAACCTAGAGCTACCAAAAGATTGGTAGCTTCTTATTCTGGAAATGTTGTGTGGACTCTCTGCAACTTATCCCTTTACCCAAAGTACCAAGAGCACTACCCTTTCCAATTTATGATCTTAAATTATCTCTACATCTCAAAAACCACAAAAAGAACTATAGTTTCCAAGTCTGTCCAACTTCTCTTATCATACTAGGTAATCATTATGCAAGGTACCTCTTGTTTGATCATGTGGGGACTAGTCACCACTCAAATTCCTCATAAATTTGTGGCTCCTTGGTGCCTTAAAAGAATGTTAACCATATCATCCAACAATACCACCTCCCAGGGATATACCCGAAGGAATACAACACAGGTTATTACAAAGGCACCTGAGTACCCATGTTTATTGCAGCACTATTTACAATAGCCAAGTTATGTAAACAGTCAAGATGCCTCACTAACAATGAATGGTTTAAAAAAAAGTGTATTTATACATAATGGAATTTTTCTCAGCCACAAAGAAGAATGAAATTTTGTCATTCTCAAGTAAACGGACGAAACTGGAGGACATCATCTTAAGCGAAGTTAGCCTGGCTTACAATGCCAAAAATTGCATGTTCTCCTTCATATGTGGATTATAGACCTAAAACAAATGCAGTAATATTATTGGACATGGGTCACACACTGAGGGGAGAACGCACAGGAAGGAACAGGGAAAGGAAAGGAAACCTAAAACTTGGATGTGGTAGATGTGCTCACTGTAGTGGAGTGAATATAGTAATTTTAAACTGGCAGAGGCCACTTTGGGAAGGGGACAAGAAAGCAGAGAAGAGATGTGTCAGAGATGAGTCAATGTGGGTTGAATACACATGTGCATGGAAGCAATTCTGGGAATGTCTCTGTTTAGCTATCTTTACCTCAAACTAGCAAAAACTCTACATCTTTCTTACTAGCTCTTCTGCTTTTTCTTCAACAAAATCAGAGAACAAGAGGGTCAAACAGGCTCTGCCCAGAAGGGGAGGTTGGGGGGAGGGTGTGAAGAGGGAGAAGATAGCCCAAACCATGTATACACATGTAAGTGGATGTAAAATGATAAAATAAAAGAAAGAAAAAAGATACATTCTAAACTCATATGTAAATGTCACAATGAATTCCCTCTGTACAACTAATCAACTAATATATGGTAACAAAAAAGTCCCATATATATAATCTAAAACATTATAAAATTATCAAAATGAATGAAATTTTGAAGCATGTTAGCATGCTTTGAGAACATTATGTTAAAGGAAAGAATAATGACACAAAATACCACCAATTTTACAGCTTTATATTTGATGTTCAAAGTAGATGAACACAGTCAGAAAGTGAAGTTTTCCAGGACCTGAGGTAGGAAAGAAATTGGAGGGACCACTACTCGGTATGTGATGAAAAATATTCTGGAAGTAAGTGGTGACTAAGGCTGGATAATTTTATGAATATATTAAAAACCAAAGAATTATTACTAAAAGTATGAATTTCATAACATCTCACTTATATGTCAATAAAATGGCATCAAACGTAATAGTCCATTGAGATGGTTACGGAGGTTACTTTAAAAATGGAAGAAAGGATGAATTATCAAAAGTAGTTAGGAGTGTTTCAAGATGGCAGTATTTGAGTATCATTAGATTCTGCTTCAATTGAGCAAGAATGACATAGATTATACTTTGTAGTATAAAATTTGCTTGCATTCTATGTATTTTGTGTTATAAATTTGGATTCAGGTGGTTGCCCTGTCACAGATGAGTTTGTGAACAATTTTTAAGAATTAAAGCTCAACTTTGCTACATATGCTTTTGAATTCACAGGGGAAACGCAGAAGCAGAAATGCAATTAATCACATTCACACAACACCAAAGCCTGATGGAAGTAATTTCAAAGATTTAAGTCCCAAATGCTACTTTAATAATAAAATGCTCGCTGCTTAGTGTTCAACTGACAAAGAGCTGCTTGCCTTAGGTAAGTTTCTCAACTTAGGAACGTAAATACATAAGGTTTAATAAAACCTTTTCAAGAAAAAATGAAATGTAAATTACACCAGCTTAACCAGTCTTCACAGTTCAATGAATTCTGAAAAAGGGTATTTTCTTCCCAAAACTCTATGACCATGAATTGACCTATCATTATCCAGGAAGCATTTTAATTATTATAAAATGGGTTCATATGGTGTGTTTATTCGATTTATGATTGTGTATGTACATACATGAATTTAAGGAATTTTGAAATTTGTGTATTTTGTAATTTAAATAACTGTAATACCACATGGCAAAGATTAATGTGTGCAGTTTTGACTCCATGTGGCACCATGAGTACTTAGACTGACAGAATGCTCACAAATGTCCATCTCCCACTTTCCAATTTCCATATGTCTAGTGTCAAGCACACATGGAAAAGAATGAGAACTTATATGGCCACACGTACCCATAGAGAAGCTTTCATATCTCTTGGCCTTTTATTGTCCTTTATGCTGTTTTCATTTATAGATGAGTAAGTCCATTTAAAATCTGACATAATACAACTATGTTCTTAATTTATTACACTCCTTCTGTAAAAGCATCTTTCCTTGATCAGGAACTTCATCTTTTGGCTCCGGACTATCAGAATAAATAAGTATAAGCATCTGACAAAAATCACAATAAGAAACAAGAAAATAATACTTTGCTCAGGTCTCATCAAATATTAAAGAACTCATAGATCAGCAACAGTAGAAAATAATACTCATAATTGTTAGTCAGTGACTTACTCAATGTCTGTATAACTAAAGGAGCAGTCTTTTAAATCAGTCATGATTTGTGAGGGAAGCCACATGTATAATTCTTCTTCCATGTGATTGTGAAGCAGAGAAAATGCTTGGTTCTGTCATTAAGACAGTTCTACAATTGGCATCTGTTCCACACTATTTTAAAGGTATTCTGAGATATTGATAAAGTAAAATTTTCTTTCCTAACATAAGAAAGATAGAGTTTAGAGAAATTAAGACTTGTAAAAAAGCCACATACTTGGAAAATGGGATTTAGATTTGTATCATTTTCTCAAGTGCTTTCTCAGATTTAAAAAAGTTTTATTATCATTTCAAACAGATGCAATACTTCTTTGGGGGAGGGAAAAAAAAGGAAAATGATGGAGGGGATGAATTCAAGTTTGATATATTTGATACATTGTAAGAACTTTTGTAAATGCCACAATGTACTTCCAAGACAATAAAAAAATTGTAGTAAAAAAGAGTGATACATGACTGCATGTTTTCCCTAGAGTAAAAAAGAAAATTGAAGAAACAAATTGTGTCTGCCTTATAGATACATTGTGAATATTTTGAAGAGTTAGCCCTGTATCTAACAATTTTTTTTATCATTTTCTAATGGGTAGGCAAGTACAAAGAAGAATGGACAAAGGAAATTGCTCCTTTTTGAATTAATTCATTTTCCTGGGAATTACCAATAATCCTGAGATGAAAGTGACTCTGTTTACCTTGTTTCTACTGGTTTATTTTGCTAATATTGTAGCAAACCTTGGAATGATCATTTTAATTAGATTGGACTCCCAGATTCACACACCAATGTACTTTTTCCTCAGCAACCTCTCTTTCTGTGACCTTTGCTATCGCACTGCAGTTAGACCCAAAATTCCAGTGGACCTCTTATCTGAGAAAAAGCCAATTCCCTTTTTTTGGCTGTGCTGTGCAGTTTTTGATCTTTTGTATCTTTGCAGATGCAGAGTGTGTGCTGTTGGCAGTGATGGCCTTGACCTGTACATGGCCATCAGCAACCCCTTGCTCTACGCAGTGAACATGTCCAGCAGGGTGTGTGCCCTGCTCATGGCTGGGGTTTACCTGGTGGCAATGGTAGATGCTTTGATACATACGACATTGCCATTCTGCTTTGTTTCTTTGGGTCTAATGAGATCAATCATTTCTTCTGTGATTTACCTCCACTCTACCTCCTTTCCTGTTCTGACAAAGAAGTCAATGAGCTGGTATTATTCACCATTTTGGGTATTATTGAGCTGAGCACCATTTCAGGGGTTCTTGTCTCCTATTGTTATATCATCTTATCAGTCTTAAAGTTCCACACTGCTGACAGGAGGCTCAAGGCTTTCTCCACCTGCACCTCTCACTTAACTGCAATTGCAATTTTCCAAAGAACTGTGGTTCTTCATGTATTTCTGGCCAAGTTCTTCCTACTCTGTATATCAAGATAAAATGACCTCCCTGTACTACACATTTGTGATTTCAATGCTGAACCCTCTGGAACAAGGATGTAAAACTGGCCCTGGAACAACTGAGAAATAAAAGGTGAATTTAAGTTATCATGTTATATATACACACATATTTACAGTAGTAAATATGTAAAATACTATGACATGATACACAAGATACAAAGCTGTGTGACACAGTTTAACAGGTTAACTATTTGTAGTAATGTTTTATCAAAAGAAAATACTGCAGATTATGATGTGTTTTGTTATATCTTGAATTAAAAGGCTATACTGCTTTTCTGAGATCATTTTCTTAAAATTTTATTTTGTGCTACATTTTCTTTGTTCTTTCATTTAGGTATCATTTCAGTATTCTAAGATTTAGTGATGCCCTTTGAGACAGTTATGTTCTTCATATTTCATAGATTATTTATCATTGAATTGTATATTTTACTGGAAGCAACAAACATTAATGTATCAATCACTGAAATAATTTAACATAAGCACCCAAAAATCCTGAAATAAAGATAGTATGGGTTCTAATACAGAGAAAATGTCTAAATCCAGCATCAGGGGAAGGTTTTGTTGGACAGAGATATTCAGCTACTTCTAAAGTTATGCATTCTGGGGAAAGAAAATTATTATGAGCTGAAAGGTTGACAATTAGAGAATCTGTAAATGCAAAGATCCATGATGTCTGGAACGTAAAGATGTCCAGCCAGTTTAGGTTATTAAGAACAATTCAATAGACAGTGTGTGCTTCACTACTTCCAGGAAGGGTGTCTCTCCTTTTCACCATTCTCAGCCCTTGTTAAATGCTGCTCTATGATGCTCAAGTAAGACCTTGTTATTTACAATTAGTGTGTTTCTGCAGCCATGAAGAAGAATGAAATGTTATCATTCGCTGGTAAATGGATGGAATTGGAGAACATCATTCTGAGTGAGGTTAGCCTGGCCCAAAAGACCAAAAATCGTATGTTCTCCCTCATATGTGGACATTAGATCAAGGGCAAACACAACAAGGGGATTGGACTTTGAGCACATGATAAAAATGGGAGCACACAAGGGAGGGGTGAGGATAGGTAAGACATCTAAAAAATTAGCTAACATTTGTTGCCCTTAATGCAGAGAAACTAAAGCAGATACCTTAAAAGCAACTGAGGCCAATAGGAAAAGAGGACCAGGAACTAGAGAAAAGGTTAGATCAAAAAGAATTAACCTAGAAGGTAACACACACAGGAAATTAATGTGAGTCAACTCCCTGTATAGCTATCCTTATCTCAACCAGCAAAAACCCTTGTTCCTTCCTATTATTGCTTATACTCTCTCTTCAACAAAATTAGAGATAAGGGCAAAATAGTTTCTGCCGGGTATCGAGAGGGTGTGGGGGAGAGGGAGGGAGTGGAGTGGGTGGTAAGGGAGGAGGTGGGGGCAGGGGGGAGAAATGACCCAAGTGTTGTATGCACATATGAATAATAAAACAATTAAAAAAAAAGAATTGAAACATGAAGAATATCACATAGCACTGGGGAAATGAAATAGCTAATAAAGTCACATGCAGCCAAAAAAAATAAAACAAAATAAAATAAAATTAGTGTATTTCTTAAAGCACTACCTGAAATATTAGATTATAAGCACTGAAGGACTCAATATTCCATCCCTGTTATTCAAATTATTTGCATATTTCTGGGACACACACACAAAAAGAAAAGAAACAAGTAATTAAATAAAATTCCAGATAACAATTGTTTAGAGGACTACACCTTGGTTAATAAATAACTGAAGGTATGGTATCTCTGTCACACAGACACACACACACACACACACATATACCTTATAAGGAAATATATGGGATGACAGTGGGGAAATGTATCTGCACATACATGGGTATCACTTTCCTAAGAATTTAAGAGGATATATCTGCGTATCTTTTTGATGTTTTTTTTTTCTGCTTTGATTTTCTTATGGCTCAAGAACTGAGTCAGTTACCTTAGAAAATAATGAATATGTCCATGTATTTGTGGGACCACTGAAGACAGAAGGGCACTGTCAATCATCCATTGCAATTATAGAAACTAAAATCCTCTGTGCAGTTAAGTTTTCTAGCAGCCAATATTGAATGTTCCCTTATGAGAACATTTCAGAATAAAAGTAAAGTCCAAAGAGGACCTTTGCTTAGATGGTGGCATGTGGCATACTGTGGCAGTCAGCAGAAGATGGAATGTTGAAAAAATCCTTTGAGGGTTTCCAGATTTACATAAAAAGCCATTTGAGTTTCCACTTATACTATATTTTTTCTAAGACTTCTACTACTTTGTAATTGTCACTTGTGAGCACTTCTACTTGTCCATATGATGAAATACCAACTCTCAAAACAATGATATTAGGATGTGAGGTCTTTATGAAGTGATAACTTCTTAAGAGCAAAGCCCTTAGGAATGGATTTAGTGCCATTGTCATAGAGGACCAAGAGCTTTTTAAAGCTGGACTATCGATCAACCATAAAATGGGTTCTGAGCAGACACAAAATGTGTCAATGCTCTATTTTGGACTTTCAGAGTCAGAATTGTGGAAAATAAATTTTTGGTGTAAACCAATTAACCTATGGCATTTTATTATAAAAGCTCAGTCTAAGACAAATAGCAACATAGTGGAAAACATTGGATAATATTAAAGTGTAAACAAAATGAAATGGCAGTAGATTGACAAAAATTTAGGAGATGCAAATTTTTCTCTAATCAGCCCATTTCTCTCATGTGCTGTTTTTATTTCAGCATCTAAAAATTGATATAAGTTTTTTAATTGTCTCTTTTATTAGATGTTGTTGGTAAGAACTAAAAAGAAGAAAAATTAAATCCCTAGTGCATTTATGTTTAAAAGTACAATAAATTCATTGATTAATTGTAAGCTATTTTCCTTGAATTTTTGCAGTGCAAAAGGAATTATCTGGAATGATTTTAGGGAAGTAATTTAGGGACTGCATAACTCAAATAGAAACTAAGGTAAATAGTCATGACTTTCCTGTCTTGGAGGTTGCACAGAACTACAGAACACCTCATCAAAGTCCATCATCTATCCTAGACTTTCTAATTTGCTCCTTATCATTTCTTTTTTCTCTAAGTCTGTCCACATCACATTCATATCTCATGTCAAGCAATGACTGACAGCAACTATTACTCAAGTGCCATATTATCAATGTCTTTGTGTAGGGTCTAAAAATTCTATAGTTCAACACCTTCCTTCATCTTTGATGCTGAAATTCCTATATAAAAGAATGGCAAAAAGGCAGTGTATTTGTGTATATGTATAGCACAGTCTACTTCAGTCTTCTACATAAAAGAGGAATTTAATCTAGACCATTTGCAGTGCCCTTTCTGGGTGCCACATTGTGTCTTTTTGAATTATGATTCTGCTGCTGTGTTAATCCACCTCCAATGCTGCAATTATTTTGAAAAAGATGATTCACTTCATGTCTGTACTCAAATATCTTGCATTTATGGCCCTTTTTGATCTACAATAAGAATGGCAATGGTGTCAGATAGGTGCAGTTTAGTTTCAGAATACCAAGCACCTATAATTTCAGGCTTTTTAACTGAAAATTTAGAATCTCTTATTCAAAATTAGAATCTCATTACCATATTATTACCGTGAATGTTCAACCCTATTAGAGCTTGGGTATACATTTTAAAAGCTCAGTCAGTGCCATTATGACTCACCTACAAAATAATGAGAACAAAAACATTCAAAATACTATCAAGTATTCTTGAGGATGGGAACAGCCCATAATCTTGAAAGTAGAGTGGAGAATTGATATTCTACTTCATAAAATTTGTGACAGGATCCACTTTGGTTAGTTGCACAAATGCCCTGTGACTTAAAAATTCCATTTCTAGGTTTATCATAAAGAGAAATTAGTTCAAATACCTTAAGAATATATGAAATATTAACTGCTAAATTATTTATAATAAAATGTAACTGACTAAAGCTTAAATTTTATTAATTTATTGTATCATGAGTGGATAAACATTCTTAACGAGTTAAATAGTATATATTTTAGAGT
This sequence comes from Castor canadensis, assembly GCF_047511655.1. Lineage (NCBI taxonomy): Eukaryota > Metazoa > Chordata > Mammalia > Rodentia > Castoridae > Castor > Castor canadensis. The sequence goes on from NC_133386.1 coordinate 191,407,507, forward strand.
TTGTAACCATAAACTCTGTCACAGTCACTCAGGTTTGCCCTTGTATCATAGAAACAGACATAGACAATATATTTATAACTTGGTGTTTTGAGTTCATTAAATTTTATGAAAATTTTGTTCAGACTTTTGCTTTAGATTATGTAAATATGTATATAGATAGATGTGAACATCTGTATATTGCATTGCTACACAGAAATTATACTGAATGAAATATGAATAAACAAAACAAATCTTACAAACGTGATGTAGAGTTTTAAAAAAGACCCAAAAATGTATGATTTGACATCTATTTATCCCAGAAACATATAAAATTACATACCATATTGTTTTAAAATTCATGAAGAATACAGAGATTGATTATAAGATACGACTATTCTTTCTTTACTTACCTAATTCTAGCTACTGGAATATTTTAATTTCTCAAAATTCTTGCAATTTTTTTTTAAATGAGACTTTTCCATAGGTATAATATATCCCGAAAAATTTTCCTGCTTTACAGGCTTTGTTTACTGAAAGTTTGGTGGAGACCAGCTCCTTACCACTCCCTCTTCTCCAGTGCCCTCAAAGCACCCCACCCTCTCTGCTACATGTCCTTTTCAGTTCCTTGTTTATTATTCATTTTTTTTTCCAGGGCATGGGTCAGTCTATCTAGGGGGCTATGTTGGTTTATCCCAGGGTTTGGCTGTGGGAGTAGTGAGTGTCACTTATTTGCTCACCTGTTGGTCTGTGTCTTCCAAACAGGTTTGGAGCCAGTGTCTGGCAGCATGGGAACCCTCCTGGTTTCTCAGTGTAATGTGGCATGGAGAAGCTTTGTGCAGCCTGGGGGTTTGGGGTGTTGGAGTTTTGCTTCTTCTTGGTGGGTTTTTTTCTGCCATGTGAGGCTTCAGCATCTCAGCAAGACTTTTGATTTACAGAGCTCACACTGTCTGCTTTCTCCCTCTAGTGGCCATCTTCAATGGCATATTTTTATGACACTTTAAAACAATCAATTTTTGGTATATCATAGGTTTTTAGAATATATGTGTAAAATTAAGGTGCACACATTCTATAGAATGTCTCATTAAAGAATTTTTATATTACTGAAACTTCAGCCTCACTTGTACACAATGGCTTAAATAAACTTATATGTAACTCTATCCTTTTTCTGTGATTTGATTTACTTTTCTATTAGGAGCATGCACTGTCCTCTGGTTCATAATACCTCATGCTTTAAGGTTAGATAAGTACTTTCTTAATTTTATGTAGATAGTTGCTTACTTAGTTTATGTCACCAGAAATATATAAAAAAACTTTAAATATTGGTATGTTTTTATCATTTACTTTTTTATGGTATATAAAACACACAATTAATGAATTTTATTTAATTTAAGAATACTATTCTGAATGAAAAAGTAGTCCCTTGTGGGAGTTAAATGAATTTATCCAACTTGTGATGTTTATGTAGCTACAGGAGCTTTGATTCAAAATCACAGTGGGAACTTGGCTGGGAAGTTAGTCTACATGACCTGAAGAAGCAGTGTGTGTTGTCCTAGCAAAATGTAACCAGAGGAAATTTACATCCTGTGGACAGCAAGACAAGGACCTGATGGAAAAAAATGTTTTCAAAGAAATCAGAAGGTGACCAAACACAACTCCAAAACCTTCAATGTGTACCAAATAAATAAAGGATGGGCTAATAGCTCTTAGGTAGTAAAAAGATGCCAGTTTCTCCATTATTAGCTAGTTTGAAGCATGTTTTTTATCAGGTATGTGAGGTTTCTCAGCAATACCTGCAAGACAGTATCCTTGCTATTTAGTATTAGGATCATGCACAAAGATTAATGCTAAAAACACATTAAATATGAAACATAGATAATAAAGGAGGAAATCCTGTGTCCCCATAATTTCCTAGATAAGGATATAAGGAATCACTTGGGGATAGTCTTTGAGTAAATTTGTGGTTGCCTAGTGCATCTTACCTTATGCCCTTCGTTTTGCATATACTGGCTTAATGAAAACCAAATAATGCAATGCTTTGTTTTGGACAAGAGTTGAAGCATTCACTGCTGATAAGGCTCTGAGAGCTGAAAAATTTCCTTCCTTGAGTCGACTATGAGAAATAAGAAACCAGTCAATTATTCAGAGTTTTAGGACTCTGAAATACAATGTTTTTTGTTTCTACAAGTGTAATGTTAACTAAAAAAGTCATAGTAACATACAAGTATTTAAAACAAGACAATTCAAAATTTAACTCAAAGAATCTGCAGAACGAAGACATCCTAGTTCAACAGAAAACATATTTTAAAGGAAAATATTATAAAAATATGAACTTGTCCCCTCATATTTTTAAGTGCAGCACTCAGTGATTATTTAAATTGTCAGATATTACCAAAGAAGATGTCACTCTTGGAATTTGATGGAAAAGAAGAGCAACACATAATGCTGAGGGTCAGGACCAAAATACTTTGAGGAGACAGTGATGCTGATGGTGCTAAGGACACCAACCAGTAAAAATTTTGCAGCTAGTAAAATTTTTAAGGAAGATTTTGGCTTTGCTGAGAGACAAGATAATGATGAAGACTACATTGTGTGGAAAAAACTAAGAAATTAAAAAGAAGTAAAGTTAAAATTGAAACTAGAAAAGCAAGAGAAGAAATCTAAATCCAAATGCAGTGCTTTTGTGACTTCAGGAGACTTTGCTCCAGTTGCTGTCAAATCAGCACCTCAGTCTTCAGTTTTCTCTTCCTCAGAAGCCACTAGAAAGCAATCACAAAATTTTCTTCAGTTGAAGAAAGACTGAAGTGAGTCTCACTAGCACAATCCCGAAACAACAGCAGCCCACTGGCAGGTACATCTGCTAAGTCAGGTCAGAGCCTCTTTCTCTGCTTGTCCACATTATTGTAGGGTTAGCCTTTGCATCAGAATCCAACTAACTAGTAGTTGAGTAAATCAAAGAAATTAACTTAGTTTTACAAAGAAATTTAAATGAGAGAAGCAGTATTGCAAGTGTGTTTGTTTGACTTGCATTTATATTTGATTCTGCTAAGACAGAGGAATCCTATAACATGTCATGTAACTTGTAACCCATTTTGTAATTATGCTCTCTGACAAGCCATTGAAGACTCCAGAAAAGAATTGTTTATAAAAGGTGTCATGTTATGCCACTTCTTCTGAACAACATATTCAGTTTACTTAAATCAGTCATTAAGTAGTGGTCAGACTGACATAGAGGAAGTCCGTATCATGTGTTGTTCTTATCTAGTCATGTGATCGTCTTCCTAGCTTTGTTCTGTTAATGACATCCTAACTTTAACAGTTCAGTGTTCATCTGGCAAAGAGAACCATTATTATTTCTTTTTGGAGACATTTTCAGAATGTTATAAGCTACTAAAACTACGTAGTCTATATTATCAAGTGATGTTTTGTATGTTACCCAAATCTTCTTCTAATAGAATGAAAAATTATTTTACATATGAAAATGGATACTGTGCTATGGGTTATATCTCTGACTAGCTAATAGATGGTTATTGTATAACAAATATAGTTCAATGACATTTTATGAACTTTCCACAAAACTTTAATTGAAGTGAATATGGTATTTTTTATTGTTTTATTATTCATATGTGCATACAACGCTTGGGTCATTTATCCCCCCTGCCGCCACCCCCTCCATTACCACCCACTCTGCCCCCTCCCTCTCCCTCCCACCCCCTCAATACCCAGCAGAAACTATTTTGCCCTTATTTCTAATTTTGTTGTAGAGAGAGTATAAGCAATAATAGGAAGGAACAAGGGTTTTTGCTGGTTGAGATAAAGACAGCTATACAGGGCATTGACTCACATTGATTTCCTGTGCGTGGGTGTTACCTTCTAGGTTAATTCTTTTTGATCTCACCTTTTCTCTAGTTCCTGGTCCCCTTTTCCTATTGGCCTCAGTTGCTTTTAAGGTATATGCTTTAGTTTCTCTGCTTTAAGGACAACTGTTAGCTAAATTTTAGATGTCTTACCTACCTCACCCCTCCCTTGTGTGCTCCCATTTTAATCATGTGCTCAAAGTGCAATCCCCTTGTTGTGTTTGCCCTTGATCTAATGTCCACATATGAGGGAGAACTTAACGATTTTTGGTCTTTTGGGCCAGGCTAACCTCACTCAGAATGATGTTCTCCAATTCCATCCATTTATCAGTGAATGATAACATTTCGTTCTTCTTCATGGCTGCATAAAATTTCATTGTGTATAGATACCACATTTTCTTAATCCATTCATCAGTGGTAGGACATCTTGGCTGTTTCCATAACTTGGCTATTGTGAATAGTGCCGCAATAAACATGGATGTGCAGGTGCCTCTGGAGTAACCTGTGTCACAGTCTTTTGGGTATATCCCCAAGAGTGGTATTGCTGGATCAAATGGTAGATCGATGTCTAGCTTTTCAAGTAGCCTCCAAATTTTTTTCCAGAGTGGTTGTACTAGTTTACATTCCCACCAACAGTGTAAGAAGGTTCCTTTTTCCCTGCATCCTTGCCAACACCTGTTGTTGGTGGTGTTGCTAATGATGGCTGTCCTAACAGGGGAGAGGTGGAATCTTAGTATGCTTTTAATTTGCATTTCCTTTATTGCCTAGAGATGGTGAGCATTTTTTCATGTGTTTTTTGGCCATTTGAATTTCTTCTTTTGAGAAAGTTCTGTTTAGTTCACTTGCCCATTTCTTTATAGGTTCATTAGTTTTGGGAGAATTTAGTTTTTTAAGTTCCCTATATATTGTGGTTATCAGTCCTTTGTCTGATGTATAGTTGGCAAATATTTTCTCCCACTCTGTGGGTGTTCTCTTCAGTTTAGAGACCATTTCTTTTAATGAATAGAAGCTTTTTAGTTTTATGAGGTCCCATTTATCTATGCTATCTCTTAGTTGCTGTGCTGCTGGGGTTTCATTGAGAAAGTTCTTACCTATACCTACTAACTCCAGAGGATTTCCTACTCTTTCCTGTATCAACTTTAGAGTTAGTGGTCTGCTATTAAGATCCTTGATCCATTTTGAGTTAATATTGGTATAGGGTGATATACATCAATCTAGTTTCAGTTTTTGCAGACTGCTAACCAGTTTTCTCAACAGTTTTTGTTGAAGAGGCTGCTATTTCTCCATTGCATATGTTTAGCTCCTTTGTCAAAGACAAGTTGGTTATAGTTGTGTGGCTTCATATCTGGGTCCTCTATTCTGTTCCACTGGTCTTCATGTCTGTTTTTGTGCCAGTCCCATGCTGTTTTTATTGTTATTGCTTTGTAATATAGTTTGAAGTCAGGTATTGTGATACCTCCTGCATTGTTCTTTGACTGAGTATTGCCTTGGCTCTTCATGGCCTCTTGTGTTTCCATATAAATTTAACAGTAGATTTTCCACTCTCTTTAATGAATTGTTTTTTCTCTCTTACAGCCTTTTATAATTTAGTTTCAATATGTTTGCAAGTGTTTTTTCTTTACTTTTGATTTTGAGTTCTAGTTTTACTGCATTGTGATCAGACAGTATGCACGGTATAATGTGTATTTTCTTATATTTGCTGAGGCTTGCTTTGTGCCCTAGGATGTGATCTATTTTGGAGAAGGTTCCATGGGCTGCTGAGAAGAATGTATATTGTGTAGAAATTGGATGAAATGTTTTGTAGACATCAAATATGTCCATTTGATTTATTGTATATTTTAGATCTTGGATTTCTTTATTGATTTTTTGTTTAGATGACCTATCTATTGATGATAATGGGGTCAATGCACCAATTTTGTTATTATGAAATGTCCTTCTTTATCCCATTTGATCAATGTAGGTTTGAACTCTACTTTGTCAGATATAAGTATTGCTAATCCTGCCTGTTTTTGGGTGCCACTGGCTTGGTAAATCTTCTTCCATCCTAAGCCTATGCTTATTTCTGTCAGTGAGATGGGTCTCCTGTAAGCAACAAATTGTTGGATCTTCCCATTTAATCCATTTCATCAAGTGGTGCCTTTTGATGGGTGAATTAAGTCCTTTAACATTAAATGTTAGTACTGGTTGGTATGTGGTGAGTCCTGTCATTTAGTTGTCTTAGTTGTTTGAAGGCTTGATTGTGTGCACCTGAGTTGAGATTACTCTCTACTTTCTTACTTTTTCTTTTCCTGTGGTTTAATGCTGCCTGTCTATTCATGGTTAAGTTGGGTTTCAAGTTCTGTGTGCAGAATCCCTTGAAGAATCTTTTGTCGTGGTGGCTTTGTGGTCATATATTGTTTTAGTTTCTGCTTATCATGGAAGATTTTTATTGCTCCATCTATTTTGAATGATAGTTTTGCCAGGTAGAGTATCCTGGGGTTGAAATTATTTTCATTCAGTGCCCGGAAGTTCTCACACCATGCTCTTCTTGCTTTTAATGTTTATGTTGAGAAGTCTGGTGTGATTTTGATGGGTTTACCTTTGCATGTTAATTGTTTTTTCTCTCTTACAGCCTTTTATATTCTTTCCTTAGTTTCTGAGCTTGTTGTTTTAATGATGATATGTTGTGGGGTAGTTCTATTTTGATCTGGTCTGTTTGGTGTCCTGGAGGCCTCTTGAATCTATATGGGAATATCTTTCTCTAGATTTGGGAAATTTTCTGTTATTATTTTGTTGAACAGATTACACATTTCCTTTGCTTACACCTCTTCTCCTTCTTCGAAGTCCATGATTCTCAACTTTGGTCTTTTGATGGAGTCAGTGAGTTCTTGCATTTTCTTTTCACAGGTCTTGAGTTGTTTAATTAACAGTTCTTTGGTTTTTCCTTTAACTACCATTTCATCTTCAAGTTCTGAGATTCTGTCTTCTGTTTGTTCTATTCTCCTGGTTTGGCCTTCCCTTTTGTTTTGCATTTCTGTTTCATTCTTTTTTCTGAAGTAGTCCATATCCTGGGTTGCTTCCTCTTTAATGTCGTCTATTTTTGTCCAAAGTTCATTTATCTCTTTATTAATCATGTACTCTGTTTCACTTTGGTGTTTATATAGTGCTTCTTTGGTTTCCTTTATTTTTTCTTTTCCTTCTTTAAATTCTCTATTTTTGTTGTCTTGGAATTTCTTGAGTGTCTCCTGTACATTTTGGTTGACCATATCCAGTATCATCTCTATAAAATTCTCATTGAGTACCTGCAATATGTCTTCTTTTAAATTATGTTTGTAGGCTTCATTGGGTTCTTTGCATAGTTTATCTTCATTTTGTTGAAGTCTGGATCTGAGTATCTGTTTTCGTCATTTCCCTCTGGTTCCTGTACTAATTTTTTGCTGTGAAAAAAACTGTTTTCCCTGTTTTTTCTGTCTTCCTGTCATTGCCCTTGGTGTTGTTACTGTCTCTGTACTGTGTGCGATTAAGTATTTTCTAACTTGCAATAATAACAATGATGATATTTATAATGGAAGAGTGAGAGGAGATGGAAAGCAAAGAAGTTAAAGAAAAAGTGAAAAACAAATAAACAGACAAGTAGGAACAAACAAAACAAAGAATCAAACAAAGAAGTTTGAAAGATATAAACAGGGAATGTTAGTGTACTAATTGACAGAAAGCTGAACAGGCATTAGAGAGACAGAGAAAGGATTGAACATAAGAAATAAAAAGAATAAAGATACGAATAAAAGTAAAAAGTGGGTAAGTGAAAGAAAAAAATTGTATATATATAAATAAAATAAAACAAAATGAAAAATAGAAAATTAAAAAAAACCCTCCAATTCAAATGCAATGAAGTTTCAGTCTTAATAATGTTAGTGTCTGTCTCAGCCTCCAATCCTGGAGATGGTGCCTTAGATGTTGTTCTGTAGTTGTCTCATCAAAGGGGATGCATAAAGTAGAGCAAAACTGCACAAAAAAAAAAAAAGAAAAAAAACCCACAAAGTGTCCCAAGTTCAAATGCAATACAGTTTCACCAAGTTTTTCATCATGCAGGTGTAGTTTGGTTGTTTTCTCATCAAATGTAGGGAGAGAGAAAAAAAAAGAGCCTGGATACAGTTCTGAGAATGGTATCTGTAGCTGTGGCTTGCCTGCCCTGCTGCTGACAGCCTGCTATAGCTGGAGGCGTTATTTATGCAGATCTCAGGGGTGAGCTTAGCACTCACTTGGCCCTGCAGACTTTGTTTACTCAGAGTTCTCCTGTGCGTGAGCCACTGTTACAAGCTTTCCCCTTTCCAAACACACTGGGGGAGGTGACACTACACCCGTTTTCTCTGGCCTGCGTGTTTGCTTACAGCTCACATGGGAAGTGGGTTTTCCTCCCTCTCCTGTGGAGTTTTCCTCCCACCACTGCTTTTCCAACTTTCCTGCTCCTGATTGCTGGGCCGTGCTGCTACTCCTGCTAGCCAGCGTGTTTGTTACAGCTCTTTTCTCTTGTTTGATATCATTAGATTCACCTGCCTTTAATGGCTTACATTTCATGATGAAATGAGGGTTATGCTTTTTGTTATAAACACAAAACAGGGGAAGCTGTTTCTACAATCAATTACTATGAGTTCAGTATTTTAAAGAGTATCTATGAATTTCATAGTAATCTCCATTAAAATATTAGGCAATATACTATTGAGCACTTATGGCTCATGACTGTAATCCTAGATACTCAGGAGGCAGAGATCAAGAGGATCATGGTTTGAACCCAGCATGGGGAAACAGTTGATGAGACCCAAACTTGAATATACCCAATATAAGGAAGTGCTAGAGGCATGGCTCACCTAGCAAGTATGAAGCCCTCATATATATATATATATATATATATATATATATATATATATATATATATATGTATATATATATGTGTGTGTGTAAGGGTAACGTAGATTTTAGGGAGCTTAGATTTAAATTTATTTGAATAAATTAGCATATTTCATATTTATTGTGATAATATCAACCCCTTCATAATTTTTAATAAGAATAATTCAGTGCTCTCATAACAATCTGTGCTTATAAGTATACTCTATTTTTAACTATGAAAAACATGCAATTTGCAGGTTAATTTCTTCCAGTTTTCCAGCATGTGATAGCCCTTCTTAACTTGTTTAGTTCATGACATGCTAACTTTAACTGCTCAGAGTATATCTGACAAAGGGAACCATTACAAAATGTCTGTGCTAATATGTAAATAAATAATGTTAAATTATGATTAAATGAGCATATATCAGAGAACAGGAGAGTAGAACAAATCCTATTTTGGGGGTTAGTATAAATTGGGGGAAGAAGAAGCAGGGAATGGGTGTAGGAGGTTGAATATGATTCAAATATTATGTTCACATGTATGTAAATGAAAAAATTATACCTGTTGAAACTATCCCAGGAATGTAAGGAGGGGAAATAAAGAATGGTGGAGGGGGTGAATTCAAGTATGATATATTTGATATGTTGTAAGAACTTTTATAAAAGCCAAAATGTGCCCCTATCCAGCACAAAAATAAAAATAAATAAATAAGTAAATAAAAGCATTAACCTACAAAAAACTCATAATATACACAGAGTATGTTCAAGATTATCTTGAACAATCAATTAATATTTTGTGAAGTCTTAGTAATCTGTGCTTACAAGTGTCTGTCTTTATTTACATATCTTAAAATATCACTCAAAGAACTTTACCAAGATTCCCACACTGCATAGATCTGAGTGGAAAATAATCTTGACATATTAAAAATTTACCAAATTTTAATTGAGCAAAGAATGCTTGGTAATATAGAGAGCATCTTGACCCACTAGAGGTTCTGAGAACTCTGTCTAGCAATGTTAGAAATCAATGTTTACAGACAAAGTATCATTTGGATTGACTTGATTGGCTATAGCTGAGCATTTGCCTTATTTGGGCTTCATATGATGATGTATTTGCCATATATGGATATGGTATGATTAATTAGAAGCCTGTGATTGTCTGTAATTCACCTGGAGTGATAGACAAAGACTTAGCTTCTTGTTGCATGAATATATACTCTTGTTTCATAACAACATTGCAACCAATAAGAGAAAATGGCCGTCCTTAGGATTATTTGGGGTCTGAAAGTTTTCTATTGCTTAGTGATGTTTTTGCCTTCCAAGCATCATTTCACCATGCATTATTTATATGTTTTAGGTGATGTTAGTGTAAATGAGCATCTTTCCCAATCATATAAAAGTATAACACACATATGCACATAGAATATCATACTGAGGATGATAAGGGATTTTAACTGGTTTATATAGACTGCACTATAGGTTTTATTGCTAACTTATAATGTGTTCTTTCTACATATAGCACTGTTAACTTTAAGAATAGCTGAGGCAGTCTCTTCAGGAGGTATTGAATAAGAAGAAAAAGTTATTATTATAAGATGATAGCTCCATGCATCTTATTGGTCCTGAAGACCCTCTATTGAGTCAAGCTATGAAAGTGGAAGCCAGTGGTACTGATTATCCTGACCATGTGTAGGCCTAGAATAATATGTGAGTCTGTAAAATCAGTCAAGAAAAAGAAATAAAGAGCATTCACATTTTAAAGAAGTCAAGTTGTCATTGCTTACAGATGACATAATCTTATAAACAAAAACTTTGAAAATTCCATGAAAAACTATTAAAATAAATGAACTTGACAGTTGCAATATACAAAATGAACATAAAAATCATCATCATTGCAATATAGCAACAGTGAAGGACTTAAAATAGAAATCAAGCCAATAATGGTATTTCCAATGGCTGCAAAAATGAAAACACCTACAAATACATTTAACCAAAGAAAGATCACTACACTTAAAAGTATTTGGTGAAAAAAAACTTGAAGACACTAAAAAGTGAAACAACATACCATATTAAAGGTTTAAAAGAATTCATATTATTAAAATTCACAAGCTAGCTAAGGAAATGTAGAGATTCAGTGAAATCTCTGTCAAAATGCCAATGACATTTTTCTCAGAACTACTCTAACAATCATATAATATATATATAAAAACAACAACAACTAAAATTCCTGAGTAGACAAAGCCACCTTGAACAAACAAAAAGGAAGTGGTATTACCTACCTGACTTGAAAATATATTAGTAAGCTGTACTCATCAAAATGACATTATCAGCATAGAAACAGACACACAGGGAAATGGAAAAGATTGGAGTTAACTCAAACATCTGAATGTAACTGATTTTCAGCAAAGGTTCCAAGTACATATACTGTAGGAGAGTCTTTTCAATTTTTAATACTAGGGAAACTGGACATACTTGTACATAATTAAACTGCATGCTTATTTTTTCACCAGTAATGAAAATCACCTCAAATTGACTAAAGACTCAAACATAAGTCCTAAAACTATGAAACTACTAAAAAAAGATGAGTGGAAATATTTCAGGATTGGAATCTGCAAGCACTACTTGATAAATTTCCACAAGCAGAGGAAACAAAAGCATAATAAGCTAAAGGAATTATATAAAAATAAAGAGCTTCTACATAGCAAAGGAAACAATAAGCAGGATAGACAAGTGATAGAATGTAAAGAGTGTCAGTAAACTGTACATTTGACAAAGTGCTAATATCCAATTTATATAAGCAACTCAAAAAACTAAGTAGAAAGAACAAAAGTAAAGAAATAAAGCCACAAAAATAAGCAATAAAAATGGGCACTATATGGGTGCTGATGTCTCCTTCTTGTAATTCTAACTACTGTAGAGAAAGAGTTCAGGAAGATTGTGGTTGGAGGCCAGCACAGAAAAGAAAAGTGAGATCCTATATCAAAAATACCCAACACAAGGAAAGGACACTGGTGTGGTGGCTTAAGTTATAGAGCACCTACCTACCAAGCATGAGGCCCTGAGTTCAAATCCCAGTACTAAAAAAAAATGTTCAGTAGACTTGAACAGACATATCTCTAAGAAGACATACAAATGTCCAGTAGGTATATGAAAAAATACTCAGTATCACTAATCATTTGGGAAATCTAAATCAAACCATAATGAAATATCACTTCACCCTAGTAAGAATGATTATTATCAAAATGCTTAAAAATAATAAATGCAAATGAAGATGTAAGAAAAAGGGAATCCTTGCATTCCATTGATAGAAATGTAAATCAGTGCAACTATTGTGAAAATCAATATGGACTGTCCTCAAAAAATTAAATATAGAGCTAGCATATGACTTAACAATATCATTAATACGTATTTATACAAAGGAAATAAGACCACTATGTCAAAGAGACATCTGAGTTTCCTTGTTCATTACAGTAATATTCACATAGCTGGCAGATGTAAATCACCCAAGTGTCAATAAACTGAGGGATAGATTTAAAAATAAACATGATACAATTGAATATTATTCAGTCATAAAAAGATTGAAATCCTGTCTTTTTTGGCAACATACATATATCTGGAGACCCTTGTATTAAGTGACATAAGCCAGAAACAAAGAGGCAAGCGCCACCTGATCTCACTCATATGTAGAATCTAACACAAAAATGACCTCATAGATGATGAGAGTAGGCTGGTTTTTATCAGAGGATGAAGAGAGTAGGAGTTGGGAGGGAAGGGGAAAGTTTAAATAGTGGGGAGTAAGCTACAATTAATTATGAACAAGAAATGTGGTGTGCCATTACTTTATAAGTAAAAAAACACATGAAGAAAAGATTTTGAAAATGTTCACGTAAAGAATTAGTAAATGTTTTAGGTGATAGGTATATTTAGACTGATTTAAATATTACACAGTATTTCTATGTGTCAAAAAACATATGTTCAATAATAATGTTCCTATGCATCCTTTAAAATTGAATAACTTGTAAGAATGATAAAAAGCCATGTAGTTTTGATGCCTATATTCAAAACAATATACAATAGGTCTCTTTGATTTATGACAATTGTCTAATATTTTGTCTTTGTCCAAATCCCATCTCCCCAAACTCTTTACAACCACCATTCTACATTTTGTTTTTGAGATTATACATATAAGTGAGGTCATTTTGTATTTTTCTTTCTGTATCTGGCTTATGTCACGTAATGTGATGTCCTCTAGGTTCTTCCATTCTTCTTCAAGTTACAGGATTTCCTTTTTTTTTTTTCCAAGAGAAAATACGTTTTTTATTTGTTCAGTTGTCAATGGAGACTTAGATTATTTTTCATTTTCTGACTACTTTAAGTTATGGCATGTGTAGATGGCAGGTAACACCAGCATACTTCAACATTCTTATTTTATTTATATTGGCATAAAGGACTTTTATAGTGTGATGGCTGGGTAATGTGATAGTTCTGTTTTTGATATTTTGAGGACTCTCCATACTTTTCTCCATAAAAGCTATGCCAATTTGTATTTCCACCAAAACTTTCCAAATATTTTATTACCTTGACATCTTAACCAATACATGTTATTGATAAAAGCATAGTAACAAGAATGAGGTTATACCACATTGTACTTTTACTTTGCTTTTCCTTAATTATATGATAATGATTATTTTTTCCCATAGCTATTGGCCATTTTTATGTTTTGAACATATCTTTTCTCCCTCCATTTTTAAGTAAATTATTTGTTTTTGTGAAATTGAGTTGTTTGAGCTGTTTGTATACTTTGAATATTAACTCATTAGAGCATTGCATGAATATATTTTATCTTTCTGTAGGTTGTTTTTTCACACAGTTCATTATTCACCAATGTGGATCTAAAATGAAGGTATTATATAATTCTGTAAGTTGATTTATTTAAGCTCAGTAAGATCCATGTTGAAGTTCTGGGTTGCATTGACCTAAATAAAGATGTTAGCAGAGCTTCATTTCCTTCAGGAGCCTATTGTAGGGAATTTGTTTACTCCAATTTCAAATTGTGAAATTCTGTTCATTGAGGATGTTGGATTGAGATTCGAGTTTTCTCTTAAAATGCCAGCTAAATGTCATTGGTGTATTTTAGATGTTATCACCTTAGCTTATATTTCAATCAGTCTTCAAAGCAAGAAATGGTAAATTGAATTCTGATGCCTCCTTTTCCATTCTTTTTTTGTCATTCCGTATATCTAGCATACCCTTATATTTTCTTTCTCTTTTACTAGGCTTATGTAATTGATTGGGCTAGCTACTTGAATAGTCTCCTTATGCCAAAGTTTGAAAGCTAATTCAAATCTGCAATGTCCCATTTGTCATGTAATTATTATATTCAAAAGTTCCAAGGATAAGACTTGGTGATCTCTGGAGGATCATTGTGTGTCTATCAAAATGTTCCAATGAACAAGATCGACTGCTTTAAATGATTTTTATTTGATCAGATCTCCAACTGCCATAAATTATTCACTGATTCACCATAAAACATTGTACTCCAGGTAGAGTTGGTTAGATCATGTTGGACTCCATTTTATTATATTCATATTATTTGATGGATTTAGAAGTTAATTTGAATGAATGTGTTTTCAGTTATCCTGGACTCTGATGGAAAGTGAAATAAATATGTTCTCAATATTATTTATATAAATAAGCATTGCCTAGAACAACATATAGCAAAGCATTAATCCATTTACATATTTAATCATTCACTGAAAATATTTGGCAAGGTTATATACTATAAAATAAAGGAATACCAGTAAATATAAGATGTAGGTTTATGAAATTATCCAGGCAAATAATGTTCAAGTATAGTTAAGCCCCAAGTCTTAATGGATTTAATTCTGCTTATAGTTTTTATATGTTTGTAATATACAAAAATTAAAATGCTACTTGTAAGAAAAATTTTTCTTAGGCATATAATGTAGACTAGTTTGCCTAGGAAATGTCTAATCAGAGAAAGCATCAGGCTAAATCTGAAAGTAAGAGAAATATGTAATAAGTTGGAAATGAATAGCTTCTCAAAGAGGAAATGGACAGATTAAAAATGTTTTTAATAAGCTGACAATCAGTTAAAGCATTTGTGCATAAATCCACAGCATTATGTTTTAAATAATAATTTTTTCAGTGCTGCAATCACATCCTTGTTTATAAGGCTGTATATCATAAGATTGGAGTCACAATGGTGTAAAAAAGAGAGAGCAGTTTGTCAGTAAATGCAGACTGATTGAGTTTTGGTCTTAAGTAGGTAATGGTAGCAGATCCAAAAAACAGAACCACAACCAGCAGGTGGGACGAGCATGTGGAGAAGGCTTTTGCCCATCCTATAGCTGTTGGCAACCTCAGTATGGTGAAAATAATTTTGCTGTAAGAGGCAATTATCAGCATAAAAGGGAATGCAACAAACAATATAGCCACCACATAGACAGAAAGTTCATGCACAGAAGTGTCCCCACAGGCTAGCTTGATAATGGGGGGTATGTCACAGAAGAAGTGGCTAATTTGGTTAGATTTACAGAAATGTAGAGAGAATATTTGACATGTTTGTCCTATCTGGACTGGAATTCCACTGAGCCAAGAGCCAGCTGCCAGCCGGATGCATTTCTTTGGGTTCATGACTAAAGGATAGTGCAGAGGATTACAGATGGCCACATAGCGGTCATAGGACATCACAGCCAGGAGGAAACATTCAGTGGCTCCCAGCCTAAGAAAGAAGCACATTTGAGTGGCGCAGTTCAGCAGAGAAATGCTTCTATTCTGAGTCCAAAGGTTGACCAGAATCCTGGGAAGAGTAACTGACACGTAACAGATTTCTAATGAAGAAAAATTTGCCAGGAACAAATACATGGGATTCTGCAATGTGGTGTCAAGCCTGGTTATTATGATTATGAGGCCATTTCCACATAAGGTAACCAGGTAAATGAGGAAGAACACCCCAAATAGAAACCCTTGCAGGTATGGAAGGTCAGAAAATCCCAGAAGGACAAATTGCTTCACTGTGGAAACATTGTCTTATGCTTTTATCTCTTCATGGTTCATCTGTCAAAATGATTTCATCAAAGAAGTTACTCCAATTTCCTTGGCTTTTAGGTTTACACTGAAGACAACATATTCCCAAATTTACCAGTTCTTTACATTAACAAAGTCTGTAACTTCCATGTGTTCTGAAAAGGGGAAGTATATTTTTTGCAACTGAGAATATCCATGAAAACAATTATTATTTTCTTTTCCTGCTGTGTAATTAAATATTGCTTTTCTGATGAGGCATATATTAAATTTTCATCTGACCATAATATAAAACAAAATCTGAGTTTATGTTCAATGATAGAAATCATTCCAATAAACAATTTTGTTTTCCATGTTTATCAACTTAAAGTCAACTGTATTGTACAAGTAAATGATCTTTAAAGATATCTAAAACTCTTTTTAGGGACAAATATATTTAATGTTTAAAAGTGATTATCAAAAAAGTGATATTCTAAGACTTTTTAGCTTTGATAATTTGCATAATTGGGCTATTTTATTATAGAATTTGTGATGGACCACTAAATATTATTGGATGTTTTGCAATTAAATGCAAAGTCTTTGAAATTAGAAGTCATGTATTTCATTGGATTTTATAGTCTGAGTGACTTTAAGATGATTTCTTAGGATCTCAGGATTTAAAGTATTTTTCTTGTCCTGGGGAGCTGAAAAGTTAGGATCAGTCTCCTAATCATCTGTGGTCAAGAAAGCAATTCCAAGTAGAATACATGCCTGTTTACTCAGACTACACATCTATTGTGTGAAAGGGAGATTAACCACATCCTAACTATGATATTTTCCGGAATCATTTGCATCCCCACTGAATCATTTGAATCCACACTGATTGCCCTTGTTCTATTGAGCTCATTTATTTCCTTCAGTCTATTCACTTGCATAAGCTTCTGTGGGTTCAGGTACACCACATATGTTGGAATGACATTATTAATTTTATGATGTTCTTTTTATCTCTAGTTCTATATTGTAATGTGCTTTGATATTATTCATCTTTTCTGTATTTTGTGTGTGTGCGTCTGTGTGTGTGGTGTGTGGGTGAGTATGCATGTATTACCATGTTTTCATTCACTCTTTCAAAAATAGCTCACCATCTCATTATTTTAAATATTTGTCATATAATCCCCACCTTAAGTCTTAACTGATTTAAAGACAAGGCAACTAACTCATTGCTAAATGGCAGCCCAATTTTAATCATATCCTAAATGTGTTAAGTGTGGATGTTGCTGAAGAATTCAGTCTCAAAATATAGACATAAATGAGGAAAGAGCAATAGCTCATGACAAATTTATGCATCCTGAGGATCTGTAAGTGACAAAAGAAATTTTAATAAGTATTTCTTTTTCCTTTATAATATTCTATATTAAATATTGAAATATTAGCAATACTTGAAACTTCTTACATAATTATCCAATTACTCAAATGAAAATTTGACATTAGAATCTGAAAATGTTGTAACTGAAATTCCAAAAGGAGCAAAAACTATTAAATGAGAGGTGACATTAGTAAGCTTTGGGTTCCAGGGCATGAAAACCTATTGCATGTGTTTTTGTTTCATTTCATCACACTAATATTTTAAATGTTTATTCTTCTATTTAATGCAATCTAGAGCTCAATGCATTGAGGATAATCCAATCAGTTGCTTGAATCATAATTTCATTGTGGACTACCATATATCATGTCCTCACCATTGGATTAGCTGCCAGTCTCTTTTTTAAATTTTTTATTTAATATTCTATTTTTATAGGCTCTTCTCTCATTGTAACCTCCTTTTTATTGTATTCCCCACTGTTTAAATAGGAGTATATATTTGGAAAGCAAAATACAACTAAGTTTCAAAGAATAGCAAGCAAAAAAATGCGACAACAGAACTTTCCCTTACTCTAAATTTACTTTAAGCCTTTCCTTCTTTTTTTTTGCTAAAATAGAACTAGTTTTATGACTATTAATGGAGTTTTCCATGTAAAACAGTATATAAAGAAAGAATAAAGCTATAATTACTCAAACCTATCCCAATTGTATTTACATTCTAAACAAATTCTTTCCAAAAATACTTTCTCAAATCCTTTAATATTTTATGACTATGTAAGAAAACTCCTAGGTAATTCAGCAAAATGTCACTTTTGTTTTATTCAAATGCTTCATGTTTATTTCATTAATATCCATTTTAAAACAGCTTTTAGTGTAGATATTGTGATGTTATTTATAGCACCCATTATGTACCATGTACGTACAGCTTATGTTCATAGCAACTTCATGAAATAAAATTTAACTTGGGAAAAAAAGTAGTTATGTCTCCATGCAATTCACAAATTTTATTTTTGTGACTGAAATTTGTAGAAAAGAAGCAAGCGTATTTTTCTCTTATAATTTCAGATTCATTTCAGAAGAATCTTAACTGTAAGCAAACAGGAACCCACCTAATAGTGATAGGTAGCTGACTAATTTTAATAATGTCCAACTGCATCTTCCTCATCCATTATATTCAATTGGATATTTATACATGTTCCAATATATGTTATTTAAATCTTTGTGTAACACACAATATCTCTTAGTAAATATCAGCTCATGAAATGAAAATGATGTTTATGCTCAACATGGTTATCTTTAAAATATCAACCTTGTATATTGAACAGGATTTTGCATTTTGTTTTGATTTGCTCTAAGAATACCCAATGTCAGTATAGTATAAAGGCAATCAGAAGCAAAGATTTTTTTTAAGAAGCCTCTTTTTAAAATTTTTCATTTTGCAATTTCATTATATAGTGATATTAAAATTAAAAGCATATGCAGGGTAAATGTATTTGGTCTATGTATGCAAGTATAAATGGTATAAATTTGATATTTATTAATTAGCTCATGCTGATGTCTTTAGGATTAAAATAATTACAATGCTTACCTTTATTGATTGGTAATACAGAAAATGGTGAAGAAGTTGGTATGGTTTTTTAAGTTTAGGAATTTATCTTTATTTGAAACAGAGACTTACCACCTTCTAAGATACATTCTAAAGTGAGACAAAGCAGTACTCTTTAAGTAGGAAATGTCCTTCACCCTGGGGATAAATTCCTGTCCCATGTCACTTTTTAATTGAAGGAACCCACTCTTCCTGCCAAGAAATTTAGTATAACATAAAAATAAAAATAAAAATACCTGAATAGATCACTCCTCTTGCATATTCTCTGTCTCTCTTTTTGTGATTACTAAGAAATATAGTCTGAAAATAATCAGAAATTAATAATTACATATAATACATATTATTAACATATTCTTATAAAATAGTGTATTATGTAACATTTTTTTCTATCATTACAAATTCAGAAGAGGTCAAAGTTTCTTTATGAATTCCTGTCATCTTCAACAGCAGTCTCCTTTCTCTAAGTCTGCATTGATAAGGTGAACCTCTGAGACTATAGCAATGGGAAGAATGGGAGTGAAAAGAAGTACTCACTTCTCTGTTTCAGGTGTAAACCTGATATAGACATTCAGAACCTCCAGGAACAATCCCTCAGATGAAATTTAGTAATCAACAAGACTGACATGGAGGAGAGGCTACAAAATATAATTTCTAGCTGGCTAGAGTGCCACCTGGCCCAACTAACTTTCTCTGTTTTTATCATTAATTGCCTTCAATTGTCACAACCTATAATTCCACCTAAGAACTTCTTGAGTTCCTGACCAAAGACTTCCTCATATTGAGTATAAAGTAATAAAATAGATGTTTTCTACATCTCTAGACACCTACATACAAATGAAGACAAACATTAAAAATGCATTGGTTGAGAATATTAGATGTATCCACAAGAACCTGAAATATGTTCATATAAGTATGAAGATTCATGATTAAACTAATGAAAAACCATGTTTTGGAAACGTATACTTTTATGATGCCTATATATTGAAAGCTAGCACTCTTTTGAGTAATGATATTTGTGCTTAATTTAATACTTAATATTTTATTCTGAGTCATCTGCATACTTGTTAAGTAAGCCATTTCTTCTCATGCAGTTGAAGTTTAAGAATTTATGCATTTTGTAAGAATTTCATTTAATTAGTATGTGGTTTTGCATTTTTTTCCAAGTCTATACCTTGTAATTTCATTCTCTATTTTACCATACTTAAATTGTAAAAAGGAATTTCATTGTGAAATTTTCACACATACATGTGATGTACTTAGATCAATTTCATCCACTCTATTACTCTTTCTTATACCTCCCTTATTTATTTTTAAACTTTAATGAGTTTCCTTATTCTATTTTCATGAATTATATATAAAATAACTCAGTAATATCAGTAATATCCACCTTTCACCACCTTCTCCTTTCTCCCTCACCCCTCTCATGTTTCCTCCAATCCAAAGAGTTCCTGTTTTACAATCTTGTCCTTTTATCATTATTAGGCCTAGATTCTGCATATGAGAGAAAACTGGAAGAAAGTAGTAAATTTCTATATACTTACAACTATAACACCTGAGCCAGGAGGATCTATACCACTTAACAGATCCTCAAAAAATAGTGAAATTTGAGCAATAATAGTCTCCCAACAAAAAAGCCCAGAACCACATGAATCATCTGCTGAATTCTACCAGACCTTTAAAGAACTGACAGCAGTACTTGTCAACTTATTGCATAAAATTCTAAGGGAAGGAATGCTACCTAATTCATTCTATGACATAAAAACAGGATATGGACACAATGAAAAAATTATAGATGTGGTTCCCTAAAAGATTTTGATACACGTATGCATTATAAAATATTCAAGTAAGTTTAAATGTGGATTTCCTATAATATTTATTATTTCTTTACAGTGAAAAAATTTCAGCCCTTTGCTATCCTTTTGAAAATCATAGTACATTTTGTATGCTTATTTGTACTCTTCCTCATACCACTTCATTTGAGAAGAATTATCTTTATTATTTTAATAATGCTCATTATTTAAATAATGAGAGTTGGAAGGCAGAAACAGGAGGATCATGAATAGAGGCCATCCCAGGCAACATGTTAGCATGATCCCATCTCAACCAACAACCCAAATTAGACATGGTGGTACAGCACCTGTAATCCCAGTTTAGGGAAGGCATAAGTAGGAGTATGGTGGTCTGAGGCTGGCCCCAGGTAAAGACCCTACTGGAAAAATAACTGTAGTATAGAATGGCTGGGGTTGTGGTAGAGTACCTGCCTAGCAAAAATGAGGCCATGAACTTAAATCCCAATATCATCCTTAAAAATTGAGAGAATATTTTACTGATAGAAATGAACAAACAAATCATCTTTTGGTGGGATATTAAGTGGAAAGTGTAAGAAGATTTTATTCAGTAAAAGTCATCTGGGAACATCGATCAAGATAGAAACAAAAAGAAGGAAAAAGATGGAAGTTAAACAGATAAGGGATGTATATAATCCTGTGTGCATGTGTGGGGAAGAAGAAAAAAACACGTTGGCTATTATGTTAAACTTTCTATACTTTGTGGAGCACTGCAAACTTTTTGTTCCTACAAAACCAATTCTTCACACAACCATTTCTATCCTAACATTTTTTAGACATAAAAGTATCAAGATTCATTAATTACAGAAAATTTGTCAGTTTGTGCTTAGCTTATATGATTGCTGTTCAATGGAAATTTTCTTCACTGAACTTGAGTTTAAAATCTAATTCCAGAGGCTGGATATCATGCATCATGCCTATAACTACAGTTATGTGGGAGATGGAGATAGGAGGATCCCAGCTCAATAATACCCCAGGAAAAATAAATAAATAAATAAACTTAGCAAGTATCTATCTCAGAAAACAAGCCACCAGTGGTTCTTTAGCAATCATACATACTATAAAGACATGTCATGGATATGTGACAGATTTTGCCCAAATGGATTTGAATTGAATGTGAAATGCATGCAAATTGCTTTGTCCCTCTTACCATAGTTCTCTCAGCTACACAATAGGCTAACAATTGCAGTATTTCTTAGCTTGTTTTATAAATTAATGATCTTAATATATGTAAAACAACATTAAGATATACTGATATTCATTAAACTCTACATAAATGGTATTTGTTATCATTTTTAAAGCCTACCTTTTATTCTGAATTTACTCACTGTTTCATGCCACATGATAAAAAGTGTTTTATAAATTACTTTTCCTTTGTATGGCTTCTTCAGGATGGAAGTGGAGTGAAATTTTAATGCAGTTATTTAAAGTCATAAAATTGACAAACTCTCAGGATGAGTGATACATGTATTCTTTGTCATATTTTTATTTATATTTTTCTCTAGTACGTTGTTCTAATGCCAAACATAAGAATCAATCCATTCTGTTGAGATTTAGCATAGTCTTTTTGCCTGACATTGATTTTACTAATACTAAATTATTGGAGAGTTAAAGACCCTGACTATTTCACTACTTTATATCAGTAGAGATCATAGAAAATTATTGTTCAAATTATCTGACCAAAAATTAAGTAAAGAAACACTAATAAAACAAAACAATCCCATTTAAGAGGGAGAAAAGGATTTATATAATAGACAAACAGATGAACTCTTCATTGGTCTGAAGGTTGACTCACATGGTAGAGCAAGTGTGAGACCCTGGGTTCAATCTCCAGAAAGGAAAAATAACAAACAGAAGGATCAGTACATATCACTTTTGTGAAATGACAACTTAGTATAAATTATATAAGTATAATTTAATGTAAATAATGTAATTTCCCTCATATTAAAATATATTGTCATTCCAGACACATGGGGCCAATTTTTGCTGTCACTAATGAAACATTGGTTCATTTACTCATTAAATAGTGAATTCTAATGGCTTTGAATATTGATAGAAATGGATGAATTCCTCCAATATTGTGATAACAGCAAACAATTAGGAAAATTGATTGCCAAGTTCAGGGACCATGATTCAGAAATCATGGAGGAGAGTGAAGAGCAATTACTAAAGTGTCACATGGAAACCAGATGCAATAGAACAAAGAATAATAGTTATATGACAGCCATGAATGAACTGTTTTAGGTCCACATCTAAGAAGCAACAAAGCAGGAAAATTTCTGAGGACTCAAAGTATATACGGTGAAATATTGACATGGAAAAAGAGGGTTTCTGATGCTATAGAATAGAAGATCTAGGGGAAAGACTCAAATCAAAATTATGATTGCAATAAAGATACTATACCAAATTCATGAAATATGAACATCTAAAATAAATGAAATTATAACACCTAAGTAGTTTTTGAAGACAAACAAATATTCATTAACATTTCATGTCACAACAGGCATAGTGGCACAACCCAGTCATCACAGCACTCCTCAGGCAGAGGCAGGAAGATCAAGAGTGTGAATCCCACATAGTGTACAGAATAATTTCCAAGCCACCATAGGATACAGAGCAAGGTACATTCATGGTGTTTAAAAAAAAAAACAAAACTAGGGTGCTGTACACACCTAAAAGACTAGTTTCACTAGGTTCAGTCTCCAGCACTGCAGGAAAAAAAATAAACTATATTGCAACACGAACACATGAATGCCATACTGTGTAGTATTTTAGGCAATGAAATAATTTTCGAGACAATTTTGCATTAGATAGACAAGATTGTTTAACTATGGGTGTGAAAACATTTAGAAAATAAGACAAAAAATTAAATAGGAACCATATAAAATTAAGTAATTCTATGAGGTAAACAGCAAAAATTTCCAATAATAAAGTTAAATTTTATTGATAGAATGAGAAAATGTGAGTTGTATCTCAAAAGTAATTTTCCTGTGTTGGAGGACATGTTAAAGACTTTCATGCCCAACAGCATAAGAGAACTCTAGGGAAATGGAAACACATGAATAAACCATTTTATGACTTTCTGAACTTTGACCAACTGTTAACACTTAATATGAAATTCCAGACAGCTGTGATTTTTTTTACTTTTGTCATTTTTCATCAAACAGCAAAGAATCAATATAACAAGAAAACAAACATGAAATCATGACCTCACTGAGGCAATTCTGTCCATGTAAAGATCCACTGGAAAGAGACTCCAAGAACTATAACTCTTTTAGTATAAACACAGGAACTAAGTTAAACTTGTGAATTTCTATCGATCACTCTGTTACGTTCTTCAACTAGTTTTAGAAGAGAAAAAAAAATATATATATATATATTCTTGCTTTCCACACTATGTGCCTTGCTCCCAAAAAAATAACTGAAAGAATTCATCAGTGAATTAGCTATCCAGGACAAATTGTAGTATATTTTAAATCCGTTGGGCCAATGAGAAAAGTACCATGCTGGAAAGCATGGTGGATGATTGGCTGAACCTCAGCACTCCAACTCCAGCTTCAAGAATGTGTTTTCATGCCCAGCCTATGTTCTCCATAAATGTGTCCTTTAGTTTCAAACAGATCTGTACAGCTTATGATTCATTAATCAGTTCTTATGATTTTGGGGACTCTTCTTCAGAGAGCTTTCCAATGAAGATTTAGAGACAGAGGAAGAGCTCTGTGCCTTAGCTGGGGACAAAACAATCTTAAATTGAACAGCTTTCCTCAACACAAAATGCTATTAATGGTGGTTGTGCCACAACTAGGATTGTCTTAGAAACTTAAAACTTGGAGGATAAAAAAAAAGAGCAAAAAATACTGTAATAAACTTTTATAGAGTTCAAGCTATTAAATGTTTCATGTAAGATACTCTGTGTTTACCTCAATTGAAATAAAAATATTTTTTGCTAGTATCATATGTACTGTGGAATTTGTACTGAATGTCCATGAACTCTTCTTTTCTCAGCCTGTGATCCTCAGAAGAAAATGCTGTTACCTTCAAGCTTTATCAAGCTTACATGAAAATACTTGTAAGACGACTGTAAGATCATGTTGCAAAGAAGGTATAAATACTTCATTTTTGAAAAAAATATTTGCAGAAGTTTCTTGTTTTAAAGTGATTTCCGAAAATCTAGCTTGAAATGAGTTTCTGATGAGCAAGGACATATAGTCTTTATTAAGGCAAGAAAACAATAACAAATTCTAATAATGAGAATGGTTGACTGAGAAACTAGATATTGAGCTCAAATATGCAGCTAGTGCATTGAATATTCATGTAGGAAAGGCTTTAGAATTAAGCATTTTCATTTTTGCTTGTATATGAACAAAGAAGAAAGCTTTTTTATTTCACATACTAACAAAGAGAACCTTCAATTCAAACTTTCAAGAATTTGAAATTCTTACATTTCCCAGGAGCATGCCCACCAAAAGATTTTGAATTGTGTTTTTCAATTGTGCTTTAAGTTTTCCATGGGGGTCTAGACAGTACCATTTGTCTCACTTACTAGTTCATATTTTATAGCTCTTATATGTCAGTGAACTTCTCTAAAAATCTCTACCCTTGTTTCTAAAGTCTTCATATTATAAGATATGGTTATTTTAATATGCTAAAAATCATTATTTTGTTTATCTATGAAAGGAAAATAAAAATTGCAGTCATGCATCATGTTTCAAAATCCTCCAAAAATCTGTCAGACTACCTGTTTGACTAATGTTTTATCATGTCTGGGTTGGTTAAGAAATAGTTACAAGTGCATCGGTACGATTTTAAGACCTCCATCTTTTTAACTTCAAGTGTCTACCTGCCATGGCTCATTCTTATTTTAATAATATATCAGATATAAAGCTTAAAGTAACCAAAACTGGGTTCTAAAAATTATTATTACTTATTCTCATAAGACAGTTATCCAAGACCAAGAGAATGCAATATATATTTTGGTTGGGGAGCATGTAATAAAGTAAGTCTCATTTTTGAGTAATCAGAAAGGATGATGTAATATATACATAAATATACATATATATATATGATAAAGGGTAGTGTCTTCAAATTATTCTCAATTATTTTCTATTATGAAAATAATGTTAAATCATAGTCAAAGTAATTAATAGTGATTCCCAAATATCAAGTTATCTGATCATCAAATACAATGACTTGATGAATACATTATTGATGATTTTAAATTATAATGTACACCTAACCCATGTGTATCATCCACTTTCACTTAATATTGCTTCAGGGAAATTAATTCCTATGTCTTCTCTGCATCTGAACAATAATTTCCCATGAAGCTGGGATGACTTCTTTGTATAGGCAGATAGAAACTAACAGACTTTGAGCAAAAGTAATATTTGAAAATAATAATTTTGAATTTAATTTGAGGTAAAGAAACATGAATACATTATTTACAAAACAGAGTCCAAAAAGTCTAACAAATTATAAAATATTTTATAAGACCAATGTAAGTAAAAGCAAAGTTAATGTGAAGAAATTAAATGGCTTCCAGTGGTAATTTTTGCAGAATAGTAAGTAACCATGTAGACTTCATTGTTATAGTTATTTCTTATTATGTAGGATACAATGAAAGACAGCAGAAGGCTGGAAGGCTCTATGTCCTTGCTCAATGGGCAATTTATATGTCATGGGAGCAAATGGGAAAATCTGAGTAATGTTTTCAGAAGGTGTGAATGGTTTGATTGACAAGTTCTCAAAGCATGGGACATTCTTCACCTGTGGTTGTACCTATTTCTGAGTTTTTCATTTTATGCATGAGATATAACCACTGTTCACGAGGTCTTAAGTAGGAGACTTAACAGAAAAGTCAGATTGAGGCTAGATTTCCCTTTATCAAAAATGCACCTTTTTCTGGTCTGAACTGGCAAAGAGTCTTCTTTGTCTTTTGTGAAATTTGTAACCACAAGATAACCACAGGAGGGTGTGTCCATGGGTTACCAACAGGAGGAGTCCAACATAGGATAACCTTCTGTCCAGTAGGATTGATTCCCCTGGTGTTTTTTCTTTTCTCTTTCCCTGTAACTAGACTGCCCCAATTTTCCCATGATAGAAAATGTCCTGAAAATCATGCAAGATTGCTGAAAGAGAGGAAGTCTTTATTTTCTATACCTGATTTGACACTGGTAAGGAGCTGCAGCCCCTGCAGGGAAATTGTATTTTCTGTCTTTTTCCCTTGGGATTCTTTCTGTGACCAGATGGCTTCTGCTATCTGAATCTTTACCCAGCATGTTTGACATTGTTCACGGGGATCTCCTCCACTTCAGAGGTTGATAGCTCTATTACATTAGGGCTTGATTCTTAAAGACCTTGATCTTCGAAGAGATAAATTCACACAATAAGTTTAACAGACAAGGCTTGAATATAAGAACCAATAGAAGCATCAAAAGGCGCCCTTTCAAAGGCAGTTGCTTAGTCCTCACTTCCCAGAATTTGGACAATTATTGCATTGGAAAAATCTATTAGATAATCATTTTCCTGCTTCTCTGATCAAACCTGACTAGTTTACACAGAAGGAACACACTTATTCTATGAAAAGGAAAAATCCCCCCCTTTTCTTAGCTGTCAGAAGATCTAATCCTCTATGTTTCAAAGAAACACAGGTGCCAGAAATTCTATTTGACTCTGAAGTGGGACCATAAATTTTGCTATTTCTTCCAGGCTTTCAGAAAGTTCTTTGGATAATTTCTGGAAATATGAGAGGAAGGTGGTTAGTGCTCCAACCCTGATAACTACTCTTTTTCTTTCTCTCTTTCTTTTTTTTCTTTTTTTTGTGGTACTGGGGCTTGAACTCAGGGCCTTCACCTTGAACCACTACACCAGCATTTTTTTGTGAAGGGTTTTTCTAGATAGAGTCATACAGAACTATTTGCCTGGGTTGGCTTTGAACTGAGATCCTCCTGATTTCTGTCTCCTAAAACTAGTGTTATAAGCATGAGCCACCATTGCTCAGCTGGTACCTACACTTGAAGCTAGCACAACCAAATTAGGAAAGGGATGAATTGAGTAACCCATTCTGTCCAAACAACTGTTGTAAGTGGGGAAATTGCAGACTGATTTTTTTTGAGCAACATGTATATTAAGGTCCAGGTGTACAATGGTGCAGGTGCCAATTCTAGTCAGAGGACAAATATTGATAGAAATTAGTCCTGCATTGGAAGAAAACTCCTGGTGTCTCTGAGGAAATTTGAGATCTATGGAAAACATGTGAGTAAATTTAGTATTTTCCATTTTCCCATGTTGACAAATTTGCAACCAACATAGTCCCAGAAGGGGTTACAAGTGCCCATGAAATCAATACTGAGTAGCCACAGTGATTTTATTTTCCCAGTGTAGGAAAAATCTTTTTGTGTCCACAAGAAGTTATTCAAGGGGAGTTTATTTAGGAAACAACAATAATTCTGTAGCAAGTGGATCTTCACATTTTTTTATTCCCAAAGAAAAATGTTTGTGCACCTAGAAATTTGTCCAGCAAAATAGAGTTTTTAATTGAGGACATGATTTTTTTTATAGTATGCCACACAGAAAAATACAGGGGTTGGTAAACCTGGGTACTTGGATAACCTGGAAATTAGCATAGTTACTGGAGGAATTTAGAGTTAAAATCTGTTCACAGGAGTTGTCAGCAACATCACCTAGATGGTGTCCTTTGATTAACATTCTTTTAAGGCACAGCGGTACCATGAATTTATGAGAGGTTTCAGTGGTGCCTACTCCCCACAAAGGCAAACAAGAGGTGCCCTTAGTAAGGTTTGCCTTGTATGATAAGAGAATTTGGACAGACCTAACAGTCACAGTTCTTTTTGTGATTTTTGAGGTTTGGAAATGATAGAGGTCATTTATAATCATAAGTTGAAAAGGTTAACCCCCTTGATATCGTGGGTAAAGGGGCATGGTATTAAGGACCAACATTTCCAGATGAAGAAGGACTGTTGCAGTACACCCAAGTGAAAGTCACAACCAACAATCTCTATCTAGTTCTGGGTTAGTTTTATTTAGATGTTGGTGTTTGACATTTAGTGTGGACAGCTGATAGGTTGGATCTGAAGGCTTCACTAGGGTACTACTAAAGCCATATGTCTCTCCCTCAGTTAAAAATCAGAGTAAGGGCTTAGAGGTGGTGCCTTATAGTTATGAGGTCTCCAAAGTGACAGAGTTTAGGAAGTGAAATGAGGAAGACTTGAGTATAACCAGATCACCATATCAGGAATGCTTCCAGGAGTGGGAGTCCTTGGCACAGGGCCCTTGTGCTGTTAGAAGGAGGTAAAAGAAGTAGGCATGTAAGGCTTTAACTTTTTTGTAAGCTGAGCTTTTTGATCCTTTTGGAAGAGAAGGATCTTCTATATGCTTATAGGAGTAAGTGTCCTCAGGCCAGACTTTGTCAGAGAAGAGTTCCTCCATGACATACTTTACCTTTGAAAAATGAATCCAACCATCCATTAGCTTCACTTTGATTACTGTGGGAATGGTGAGGATCACTTGATAGGAACCTTTGCATTCAGGATAGAGTTGGTCAGCTGGGGTTCCTTCCTTCCAGGACTTGATTAATACCTGTTCTCCCAGTACAATTTTGAGTTCTCCTCCTTTTTTGGGGGTTGGTAGAACCATTTTTCCCAATTTCAGAAATGCTTGCTGAAATGGTCCTAGACATATTATATACATTAGGAAATGGACAGGCTCAGGAACTATCATCAAATTGAAGAGGAATGGCCTCCCATAAAACATTTCAAAGGAGCTCAAATGGATCTTAGTCCTTAGGCTATTTCTTATTCTCAGCAAGCCAACAGGTAGAACATGATTCCATTTTCTGGAAATTTCTTGGCAAAGCTTGGCATGGTTCATTTGGTTGTTTGATTGGCCCTTTAAACCTTACCATAGGGTTATGATCTCCAGCCTGAATACAAATGATATTTCATTCCCAAGGGCTGAGTGACCCCTAGGAGATTTGTGAAACAAAATCTGGCTCCTAATCACTCTGGTATGTCTGGGATAGTCTAAATCTAGGGATAATCTATTTTAGAACTAGCTTTGCCACATCAGAGACTTTTTCTATCTGAATGCTGAAAGCCTCATTCAATCCTGTAAACGTATCTATGATGTGTAGAAACTACCTCTATCCTTGCCAAAGGGGGAATGTGAGTGAAATCTTCCTGCCAATCCTCTCCTAAGTAAGTATCCCTTTTCTGATTTGGATTTATACCAGGATTCTTATGAGCAGAGGTAACAGTTTCAGCAAATCACCCAAATATAGCATTTTTTCTGGTCCTCACAAAATATCTGTTCATTAGCCAATGAGTTGCATCTGCTCCAGTGGAAAGTGTTTTGTATAGACTTTATCACTTTTTTTTAGGTGGATTACGGCAGGAAAGATTCATCATCTTATGCCACCAAGCTCCTTCTTTATGTCACCATTAGGGAAGCCTCCTTTGTCTAACTAGAAGTATGTTTGGGACTTACAGGCTCCTGTGGAGGGAACAGTCCCAAGGCAGAGACTGGAGATACATCTGTTGGGCTCAGAGCCCCATTTTTATCTTTTTCTCCACACAGTTTTCTCTGTGACATCGGGGTTAAAACTTTCTCATGTCCCCAGCAGTGGATCACTGCCACTTCCTTAGGTAAATGAATAGCCTCCACAGGATTTCTTTTCCATGCTTTATTGGGGATTGCCTTCCTGAGAGAAGTCCCCTTTCCTTCCATACATCTGTATGGGCATGTATCACTAGAGAGGCACTTTTTAAATCAGTATAAACATTAAGTCTCCTTCCCTTTCCTAGAGTCAAAGCTCTAGTCAATGCTGTCAGTTCTGCCTTTTGGGCAGAAATTTTGGCTATGCCTCAATGACTTCCTCTTGGCTTACCACTGTGTATTCTGCCTTTCTTTTCCCACTGAGCATGAAAACTAGTTCTATCCATTCCTCAGGTTTGAGGAGTGGTTTATCTGTCAGGTCTTCTTACTTACATATGATCACCTGCTTAGAAGTATGCTCAGTTTTGAGTGCGGAAAGCAGCAAAGATGAAGGATTTAAGATGTTACAGGTCTTATTGTCACTGATAGTGATTCTGAAAGGATGTCTTGATATTTAGTTAACATTTTCCCCAGACATCCACAATTATCTTTTCAGTTTCAGGGTGGTCCTTACATGATGGAGGCTAAGCCCTTCTAGCTGCTGAATCAGAGTTATTTTAGTGGCATCCTAATAGGAGTAGAGTAGCA
Source organism: Castor canadensis (assembly GCF_047511655.1). Classification (NCBI taxonomy): domain Eukaryota; kingdom Metazoa; phylum Chordata; class Mammalia; order Rodentia; family Castoridae; genus Castor; species Castor canadensis. The sequence continues at coordinate 191,438,307 of NC_133386.1, forward strand.
GGTATTACCCTCAGACATCCTGGTCAACCAGGGTCATTCCTTTGTTGCCTCATATGTTGATTGTGACTCCATTGTTGGATATCAGATCTGGGAGAACCCTGCCACTCCTAAGAATGAATGGAGTTGATGTTTACTTCATGACAATTCTAGGCTATAGATTTGAAAAGTTCTTTCAGTTGATAGTCTCCATTTTCTAGGAGTGAGGACATAACCTGGATAGTGAAACTTCTGTAAGGAGACTTGGGTCTTGTTTTTTGAGACTTCATATTTCCTATTTGTGAAGAAATTAAGGATCAGAACAATATTAACATTTGAAATGTCCTGAGTAGGGCTGCAACTCAAGAGATGATAGACATATTGGTGAAATCCTCCTTCTAAATCTGAAGGTCCCTCAAATCTTTTTCCATGCTCTGGCAAAAAAGTGGGCACTGTCTGGAAAATCCTGAGCCACAACTGCCCATGCATACTTTGTTGTTCACTTGTAAAGGATTCCTTACTCTAGATATCAAAGAGATATTGTGAACATTGATGCAAAGGGATGGTCAGGAAAGTACCTTTTAGGTACAGGACTGTGAGCCATTTACTGTCCCTAGGTATTTGTGAGGGAATGGTATATGGAAAAGCCACTAAATTGTGTGTAGAGACCATTATCTCATATACCAGCAACAGATCCTGGACTATCTTATATTCTACTGTGGGTTTTATCACAGGTAGGATAGGAGTGTTGTAGGGAGATTAGCAAGGTCTTAATAGACCATGTTTTAGAAGTTTCTTAACAATTTGTTAAGTGTCTCCTTTGCCTCCTAATTTAGAGGATAATTTTTATGATCTTAATAATGGTTGGAGTTCTTGAGTTGTATCTTAACAAAGGTGGCTGTCTTTGCTCTCCCTGGTATCTCATTGTACCAAACTGAAAGACTTACTTATTGCTCCAGTCCCAGATTGATTTTGTGGGCTTTCAGGGAATTTTCCTGAAACATTAGGAGTACCCAAGAATTGTACAATTGCAGGACCATGACCAGTTTTCCCATTATGTCCCAGCCCAAGAGTAGAGCAGGGTAACCAAGAATTATAAGAAATCTATAGATGAATATTTGAGTTTCAATATGGCAAGGCAAGAGGGGGTGAAATTTCTAACATTCTTTTTCCATAGACTCCCACTACAATCATGGTTTGAGAGGAATGTTTTCCTGCATAGGCAGGAAAAGCAAAGAAAGTTGTTCATGTATCCAAAAGGAAATGAATTTGCTTACTCAATACATTCAAGGCTACTGGAGTATCCTCAAGAATAATGACAAATTCACACAGTTACTACAGAGAGTGCCTGGGATCTTTTCAGTTGCATTCAGTTTTGGCTGAGACAACCAGAATTTTGGCAGGCCAGGCTATTATCTGGAAGTGAGAACAGACAAACCTCCAGTTTTGGGAATCCTTCACTCTTTTAGAACAGTTGTGACAAGGGCCGGAAGGTATATCTGGCCAGTCCATGGCAAAATATCTTGGCCTCTTCCACTTCTTGTGGGCCACCTCTTTTATCTGAGTATGTGTTATGGACATCCTTAAACATGGCAGTCATAACTTTAGCCTGACTCTTTCCTTACTCTGTCCCTTCCTTTCCTCTTCTAGATAGTGATTGTTTAAACCAAAAAAGCAACATCCAGCAGCTGAGTATTTTTAGTTTGACATCTCAAATGCAATTTAGAAGTTTCCTCCTAATACCTGGGGCAGACTGGGTAATGAAATGTTGACTGAGAAGATCCTGTCCTTCTCTAGAGCAGGTATCAATGTTGGCATATTTTCTGAAGGCTCTCTCCAACCTGAAATAAAATGATACAGGATTTTCTTTTTCTTCCTGAGTAATTCCTCTATCCTTATCATAATTAACAGGCTTAGCAATTCCCAATTTCATGGCCAAGAGGTTTGCTCCCACAATGTTTTGCCTCATTCACATCTCCCCCTGGAGTTTTAGTCCCAATTTGGGTCAGTTTTACATACAGTATCAGCCAGGGACTGATAGTCTCAAGGGTCCCAGGCAAAGATTTGTCTTTTACCCAGGAATAACTCTTTCCTTTTCTATCAGGGTGCAACAATTGGCCAACAGGAATTGAATATCACTCCAGGACAGATCAAAAGCCAATGTCAGGGTCTGAAACATATTTATAAATTTATTTCCAAATTTTCTTTGCATTACTGGATATCACACATAGAAAAGGGTACTTAGGGCTTGAATCGAGCCCTTGAACCTCACCAACTTTTGCTACAGGAACAAGACTTCAGAAGCCTATGAGTAAGGTGTTCTATTTTGAGCATCTGAGGAGCTTGTGAGTATTGGAGTGCAGGGGGAGGATTATACTAAGGAGACAGTGTGCATCCCCCCTGAGAGACAGGTGTCACTCCCTATATCAGGGGGTCATCAAGGACATCAACTTTCTCATCAATTGCTTTCTCCATTTGGAGCCTGAGGGGTTTCCCAGAAAAGGGAAAGGTTTTTTTATATGCATATAAAGGCTTGGAGGTTTAGTACCACAGACCACTTTCCTAGTCTCTTACATAATTAATTTAACTGTAAGATGGTATTATGGTTTGATCTTCCATTATTGGGACACTTTTCTTGACTCCCTAGTTGATATTGGGTCCAAGCTACATTATAGGAGAAGACAGAGTTTCTTTTCCATGTTAGCAGATTCAAAACATTTCCAATTTTTAGGATTCAGATGAGCAGAGAATATATCAAGATAGAGGGGTCTCTCCCCATTTTGACCTGTGAAAAGAGAAGGAGGAGGAGGGAGAAAGCAAGATCCCATGGAGTCAATAAGATTTCCGAGAACCCTCAGGGAACCTCTAGGTGTCCAAGGAATCCTGGGATCTGGAGGAGTTCCTCTAATTTACCCTATTATGGTCAAATGTGACTGTCTCTGGGTGTATGTCAGTGCTGATTGCTCATTTGTATACCTCCAAGTGCAGTGTACAACTCCTATTGGAGGTATCCCAGGGTGAAGAACATGGCTGTGTGAATCTACACAATTATTACATTTTTTTCCTGACCCAAGATGCATGATGGAGTAAGGTCAAACAGATGTGCCAAATCACCAAAGCAAACAAGGAAGAATTAGGACCTGATCTACCTCCTTTAAGAAAATTACTTAGGAATCACCCAGGGTTGAGTCTTATAATTCCTTAAGGAAATCCATAGGATTGTGCCAAAATCATCATCCTGAGTCATTTTGTAAGACTGGAGAAAGAGATGTTAAAGGAGTTCCCTGACACCTGAGAAGATGAAAAATTGGTCACAATCATCTTTGAGAGTAACCATGAGATCACCACAATCAAAAGTATGATTTCACTGACAAAAATTACATCTTTCATATGATGGTATATAATGATGTCCCTTAGCAAGAAGAAAGATGGGCAAGAGGGGACCTGAAAGATTAGCCTACATTTTCAGAGAGAAGTTCAGTTTAGCTGAAACAAGCAACAGAGATGGCATTTTGAGTAGGGGGTTTACCTTCTGGCTAGATCACCAAAATGTTAGTAGTGAGTGGTTCCAGATGATCCTGGCCAAGAATATCTTAGGTCTTTGGCAACCCAAACAAAGAAATGGAAGGAGACACAGATTACAAAGCAGCAGCAAAATTTTATTGAAATTAAAGTAAGATACACAGCAAGGGAGCAGTGGTCTTGAGCAAAGTGGCTCAATGACCTCATCTCCAGTCTCAATGGGTACTTTATATGTCATGGGGGTAAATGGAAGTAAAAACCTGGGTGTTAGCTTGAAGTGGGGATAGAATCACTGACAGGGTCTTGTAATATATGTATTCTGCATATATGCTTGTTCCTATAACTGGGCATTTAACTTTATGGCTGTGATGGAACCAATATTTGTAAGGTCATTACTATGGGGGGTTACCAGAGAGGTCAGATTCAGGACATAGTTCAGTTTATTGATTATGTGCCATTTCTGGTCTGAAGGTACCAAGAGACTTCCTTATCTTTTTAGGAATTTACAACCACAAAATAACCACAAGGGGAGTGTCCAAGGGCAATACTTGGTGGAGACAAGGAAGAATCCAGCATGGGAGTGACATTTGTGGTGGAAGCAATACTTGGTGGAGACAAGGAAGAATCCAGCATGGGAGTGACCATACCATGATTGCCTTTTCTTTCCTTGTTACTAGCCTACCTCTTTAACGTGTGTTTCTAACAAGTCAGACCTTTCACAGCTACCCCAAGTCCAGCTATTGGTACACAATACAATGGAAGCCTCTTCATTACAACCAGAACTCCAAGGGGAGGTCATGCTATTGAAACACTTATAGTTCCTCTTCTAGGAAAAAACATAATAAATTTCTTTATGTGTCTACTAATTTGTTTCATCTCTTCAGGATGGAAGAAAAACTCACTGGTCTATTAATGTACAAATTCTGGCTTCCTTGGTGAGTCATGGTGGTATACACTTGTAATCTCAGGTACCTTGGAGGGAAAGATCAGGAGAAGCATGACTCAATTCTAGCCTCGTTAAAAGTTACTGAGACTATTTCTCAAGAAACAAACCAACTATGGTGGTGCAATCTTGTAATCAGCTACGTGGGAAACAGAGATATGAGAATCATTATCCTATGCTGCCCCTAACAAAATGTATGAGATCCCATCTGAAGAAATATTTAAAGCAAAAAAAAAATGTAGTTGGCTACATGTCTCAAGAGGTAGATTGCCTAACAAGGTCCTGAGTTCAGACTCTTTCACAAATAAAATAATATATAAACAAACAAATTTGAACAAAAATTCTGGTTTTCTTAATTAGGGAGTAGACAGTGGATCTGTCTCCTGAGAACATGATCTGTCATAAATCACAGTGACACTTTTACTTACCTTGTCCCTAATTTAATTCAGGTCCCGTATTGTGTCTAAACACCAGCACTGTACTGTGGAGCCAGTATTAAGTGAACATATTGCACTGAGAAACTCAGGGTACTCCATGTTATCTATTTTACTGCTCGCCTAGTTGTGGTTGATATAATCTGCATAACTCACATAGATGATAGTCACAACTGGGACAGAGATACATGAACAGGAGTGTGCCATAAAATATGGCTGTTAGGTGGGAGGCACAGGTAGTGAGGGCTTTGTGACTGCCCTTGGCTGAGTTCATCCTAAAAATAATAGCTAGAATATAGCTGTAGGAGAGGAAAATAGTTACAACACTCAAACCCAAAACAGACACATAAAATGGACATCAATATCTCATTTATGGATGTATCTGAGCAGGGGAGGCCTAGCAAGTGTAGAAAGTCATGGAAAAAGTGATTAATGACATTTGACTTACAGAAGGACAGGTGAATTAGGAGGGAGCATGCATTGCTGAATCCATAAAATCTACTAGAAAGACAGCAGCCACTAGCTGGGTACAGACCCTCTGGGACTTTGCAATGTATGAAGAAGGGGATTACAAGTGGCCACATCATGATAATAGGCCATGATAGCCAACATAACACACTACACATCATCAAAAGCTCCAAACAAATAAAACTTAAGGGCACCTAAATTGTACAGACTACTTTTACTTAGATAAGAAATCAGCCAGCACCTTGAGACATGGTAAAGGAAGAGCAGAAATCACAGAAGGATAGATTGTTCAAGAAATAGTACATGGGTGTGTGAACTCTGGGGTCCATGTGGACCAGAAGGATCATGCCTAACATGAACACTGGGGAGCTGACTTCATATACACACCATAACATATATGGAGTCCAGAAAATGTGGGATCATAGATTTAGTTTGTATGGAATCATGTGTAGGTTAAATATAGCTGAAAAGTACAAGGTAAAATGAAAAGAAGATGAATTGAAGAAGAAAATTTTCTGACAGTGAAAATATGTTGTATGTGTAAATCTAGGGCACAGTTCCATTCACTGCACTAGTACATAATTTCATAAAAAAATTATTTCAATAATTTTGAAGCCTTAAGAAATTGTTGCATATGGGTGCTGTGAACTAAAACATTCTTTAATTTAGCAGAAGGAAATTTTTCACTGAGGGTAAGCTGATGAGTAGGTTCATAGGACTCTTTTGACCAATATTAGATATATTACTGTGATATCCATATCTTATATAAAAATAATCTTAGAATGATTATATTACTTCTGTTAATAAATATAAATATATTAATATTCTATAAATATATTAACTCCTATTCATAAACCATTGTGAAACCTGAGCATGTCCACACAATCACCAGTTAATTAGAAGACACATAACTGAAGGCATTTTTGCTTCACTTCAAAGTCCAAGTCCTTTCTTTTATATTTGTTTAGATCTTTAAATTTTTTTTTGTCTTTTATTTTATCATTTTTACATTGACTTATATATGTATACCTTTTTTGGGCCTCCCCTACTCCTGATTCCATGCAAAAGCTGTCCACCCTCTTATTCTCTTAACTTGTTGAAGAGAAAACACAAAATAATAAGAAAGACAGCATTTTTGCTAGTTTGAGTTAAAGATAGCTATGAAGAGAGATTGCTAGCATTGCTTCCATGCACTTCTGTATTGCAACCCACATTGGTTCATTCCTGCCAGACCTGTTCACTACTTCCTGGTCCCCTTCCCATAGTGGCCTCTGCCAGTTTAAGATTCCTTTATTTGCTCCTCTACAGTAAGCACATCAATCACATTCAAGTTTTAGGTTTCTTTCCCTTTCCCTATTCCTCCCATGTATTCTCCCCTTAGTGTGTGACCCATGTTCAATAATATTACTGCATTTGTTTTGTGTCTGTAATCCACATATGAGGGAGAACATGAAATTTCTGACCTCTGAGCCTGCCTAACTTCACTTAAGATGATGTTCTTTAATTCCATCCATTTATTTGTGAGTGACAAAATTTCATTCTTTGTGACTGAGTAAAATCTCAATGTATATATAGTCCACATTTTCTTAATACATTCTTCTGTAGAGGGGCATCTTGCTGCTTCCATAGGTTGGTTATTATAAATAGTGCTGCAATAAACATGGGTTTGTAGTTGCCTTTGTAATAACCTGAGTTGCATTCTTTCAGGTATATGCCTAAGGGTGGTATTGCTGGATCATATGGCAGATCTATGTTTATTTTTTTAAGAAGCCTCCATATTTTGTTTGAATGTGGTTGTACTAGCTTACATTCCCACCAGCAGTGTTTAAGGATTTGATTATGTGTAGTCAAATCAATGACACTCTCTGGTTACTTGTCTTTTCTTCTCCTATGGTTTGATACTTTCCATCCTTTCTTGGTTTTTTTTTTTCTTTCATCTTCTGTGTGCAGAATTCCTTGTATAATCATCTGTAGTGTGGCTTGGTGGTCATATATTGTTTTAGTTTCAGGGTATCATGGAAGATTTTTATTGCTCTGTCAATTTTGAATGATAGTTTTGCTGGGTAGAGCATCCTAGGGCTGAATTTATTTCCATTCAGTGCCCAAAATACCTAACTCCATGCCCTTCTTCCTTTTAAGGTTTCTGTTGAGAAATCTCCTGTTATTTTGATGGGTTTACCTTGATATGTTATTTGTTTTTTCTCTCTAATACCCTTCAATATTTTTTCTCTGTTCTCTGTGCTTGTTGTTTTAATGATAATATGCCATGGAGAGGTTCTATTTTGGTCAAGTCTGTTTGGTGTCCTGGAAGCTTCCTGTACCTGAATGGACAACACTTTCTCTAGATTTGGGAAATTTTCTGTTGTTATTTTATGGAATATATTTTGTATTCCTTTTGCTTGCACCTCTTCTCCTTCTTCAGTGCCCATGATTGGTCTTTTGATGGAGTTACTGAGTTCTTGAATATTCCTTTAACAGCTCTTGAGTTGTTTGACTAAGATTTCTTCTGGTTTTTTTTCTTTACTTTCTATTTTATCTTCTAGCTCTGAGATTCTGTATTCCACTTATTCTAGTGTGCTTGAGTGGCCTTCCACTGTGTTTTCTGTTTGAATAAAAGGACCTTCTAATTCCAGTATTTCCATTTGATTCTTTGTTCTGAAGTTTTCCATAACTTTGTCCAACTCATCTTTTATATTTTGTGTTGTCATCTTTAACTCATGTATCTCCCTTTTTATAGTGTCCGTTGTTTCACTTTGGTGTCTGTTGAAGTCCACTCTGAACTCCTTTCTTTGCTTCTGTGTCTTCTCATGTTCTTCATTTTTGGTGTTTTGAACACCCGCATAAAAACCCTCAAAGAAAATTTGGAAAATATTGCTGAGAAATTCATGGAGAAGATACTAGACATGGTTAACCAGAATGTACATGATGTGGTTTTTGCTATTTTTTTATTGTTCAGTTCTACTTTTATTCTGTTGTGGCCAAACAGTGAGTAGGGGGTTATTTCAATTTTCTTGTATTTGTTAAGACTTGCTTTTTTAGTTAAAATGTGATCCCTTTTGGGGTAAGTTATGTGGGCTCCTGAGAACATATTTTGTGCTGTTGTAGTATGGAATACTCTGTAGAAGCATGTCAGATTCATTTAATCTCTGGTGTCATTTAATTCTAAAGTTTCCTTGTTGATTTTTTTGGGTGAATAACCTGTCTTTAATGATAGAGGAATATTGAAGTCTCTAACTGTCACTGTTTTGGGAAGTATTTGTGCTTTTAAATCCAGTATTATATGTCTAATGAAGTTGGGTCCACCAATATTGGGCACATATAAGCTAATAATTGTTATTACATGTAGAGGTATTACTCCTTTTATTAACATGAAGTGACCTTCTTTATCTATACTGAATAAATTAGGTGGATGTCTACTTTATCTAAGTGTAGCTACTCCTGCCTGTTTGTGGGTAACATTAGCTTGGTAAATCTTTTTCCACTCTTTCACCCTAAGCCAATGTTTGTTTCTGTCTATAAGTTGGGTTCCTTCTAAACAACAAATTGCTAGGTCTTAATTTTTAATATGGCTCACCAATTGATGGTTTTAATGGGGGAGTTGAGGTCATTGACTTTAAGTATTACCATTGAGAGGTTTAAGGTTATTTCTATCATTTAGTTATTTTTTTTGTGTAAAGGATTGTGTGTTCAATTACTTCTCTGTTACTCTCCAATTACTTCTCTTGAGATTTAATAATTTCTATCATTAGATGGGAATTACTTCTTTTCATCTCTTGCGTGTAAGATTCCTTTCAGGATCTTCTGGAGTGCTGGTTTAGTGGTCATGTATTGTCTGCTCTTCTCTTGTGATTTAATAATTCCCATTATTTCATGGCTATTTATTTTATCTTCTGTGTAGAACTCCTGGTTTCAGAATCTTATGGAGTGGTGATTTAGTTGTCATGTATTCTTTTAGCTTCTGTATATTATGGAAATTTTTTAATCCTCATTTTGAATGATACCTGTACTGGGTAGAATACACTAGGAATGAAATTGTTTTCTTTCACAGCTTGAAATGTCTTACTTCATGCCCTTCTTGCTTTTAAGATTTCTGTTGAGAAATCTGCTCTTATTTTAATGGTTTTACTTTTATATGTTATTTGATTTTTCTCTCTTACAATCTTTAATATTGTTTCCTATTCTGTGTGTGAATTGTTTTAACTTTGATATGCTGTGGTGTCCTGGAGTCTTCCTGAACCTTGATGAGCATCTCTTTCTTGATACTTGGGACATATTTGACTATTGTTTTCTTCAATTTATTTCCTATACTTTTTGCTTGCTCCTCTTCTTCTTTGATACCCATTATAGTCTTTTGTTGGAGTCACAGAGTTCTTGCATATTCATTGTGCAGCTTTTTATTCTCTTTTATAAGTGTTCTTCTATGTTTTGCTTTAAATATTTATTTTTTTCCTTTGAGCCCTAAAATCTTGTCTTCTACTTGTTCCAGTCTGCTGGAATGATTTCAACTGCATTTTTTATTTTACTTAAGGAAATTTTTGTTAACAGGGCTTCTGTTTGATTTTTTTTTTTTTTTTGAGACTTTACAAATCTTTGTTAAGGTCCCCTCTTACATCTTTTACTATCCTCTGTATTTTATTTCTCTCTCTCTCTCTCTCTCTCTCTCTCTCTCTCTCTTTCTCTCTCTCTCACTCATAATTTCCATGCTTTCATTTTGGAATTTGTTGAAATCCTCTGTACTCATTTAGTTGTTTCTCTGACTTCTTGAGTTTTTTATCATTATTCTCTTGGGATTCATTGAGTTGTTTTTTTTTTTTTTGTCCTCTTTAAGCTCTTCTTTAAGCTTATCTAACATTCTTATCATTATTCCTCTGACCTCAACAACTGAGGATTCCTCCCCTTAACTTTCCCCAAATTACTCTATTGTGTGATCATTAGCTTTTTTTGGGAGACATATTCCTCTGCCTTCTTTTTTTATTCCCATGTTTCTATTTTGTGCTTTGCTTGTCTGTTGTTAATTAGTTACTTGAAGATTTTATCTGTTATGTTTCCCTTACTTTAATTCTATGCTCTGACTAGCTTAGTTGTTAGTCATGTAGTTGTAATAATTCTGTTCACTGAATTGTTCACTGAGGTACAAATTAGTGATTAAAAAAACCTCAGATTTAATATCAAACCTATTATTTTCATAATAAAGAAAACCCTTGGCAATATTTCCTATAAACAGTGAGTACTGGGGAAATAACAGTTTACATAAAAATTGATACTTAAGTAATTAAAATGTTGGCACTAGAAGAAGGCACATGTAGGCGAGTGAGGTGAGGGTGAAGATATATGATATGTGGGGGTTTGGGGTAGTAAGAGTCCAATGTGTGTAAAGATTCAGTTTAGTTGTTTTGGAGAAGGCACTATTGTCAGGAATTGAAGAAAGATAGGAAGGGTGAGAGTAATAGGTAAAGGGGATATTGTAAACTAGGTGGTGAGTAGTTATTGTGGAAGAGATAGGGATAGTGCAGGGGGCAAGAAGCGGGAGGAGAGGAATATAAGAAGAGGGGAGGAAGTAACAAAAGAAGAGTAAGAAAAAAATTAAAAATTGGTTAGAGAAAATAATGTGGGAAAAGGAGGGCTAAGCAAATGGAAATTACAATAGAGTGAACAAAGGTGATAGGCAATAAAAGCAAAATCCACAACACAAACAAAGCAAAAGAGAAAAAATTTTTAAAGGTACACTAAAATAAGAAAAAAAACCCATATAAATGTAAATATATGTTGTCCAAGTTTCTTCTATGTTATAGAGATGTGTGAATATCCTCTGAGTTCATTGAGTACTCTGGGCACTTTCCTTCAATTTCTTATCTGGATGTTGTCCCTTCTTGGAGTTTATATAGTAGGCTCTATGGCAGTTGAAGTTCCCACTCTCTATCCAACATGTTTGGGGGGAATTCACTCAGGGTGTTTAAGCCCAGGTGCTTCTTTGAGGGGTAGGCTGTCAGCATCTGCTGATTTATGTAGGCAGTTCCAAAATGATCCAATGAGTTGCTGGTATCTGAATAGTGGTTAGGTCCTTCCATCCACAGGCAAACCAGGGAGTGCTTTTCTCTGGGAATGTTGTTAGTTTCAGCATGATACCAGTTTCTGCAAGGTGGTTGAATGTGCTGTTATTTTTCCCAGGCCATGTCTGGGCCATCCCACCCCCACACAGGGGATCAACTCAGCACTCTTCCCCACCCCCACCAGGTGGAAGTGAAATTTTACTTCCATTTACTAGGCCACCAGTTTTGTTCAGGAGGTGTTTAAACTGTCTGCAAGCTGCACTGGAATTTGTGGTTCCCTCCAGAGAAGATGATGTGGCACACTTACCTGGCAAGGTTCTAGTTTAGTTCAGTGTTATCAGGAGTTATCTTGAGTCTGCAGAGGCAAGCAGCACTCAGAAGTTATGTGTGCATGAATTTTGATGGGTTCAAGACATCCCACATGCTTACGGAACTCATTTTGTAGTTCTCTATGTTGAATTTCTGTTGTTTAGAAAGAGGAAAAAAGAAGACAAGAAAGGAAAATTGGTTATCCAACAGCTGCTCCTCCACAGCACCCAGGCTTCTGGGGTTGTTATGTGCTATAAAAAGTTAATTTAAATATCAGTCATTGTACATTATGCTCCCCAAAATGTATTGATGTTATCTCACTTGACAAAAAAGCCAGGTTACTTGATGATCCTTGCTACAAAAATCTGAAGTATTCTTTTGGCCTAGTGAGAACACAGGGTTACAGATCTGTAGGCTATCTGCTGTCTTTTACAATAAAAAGAATAAGTTTTTCTGAAGTAAACAAATCAAAATTATTAGGGAATGAAAATTCTATCATTTGTAACTTATTTATTTAATCTGCAAATTGAAGCAAGAAAATCACTTCCAGGAAACAATGTATTTGAGAAAATTTAGTATACCTTAATATAATAAGCATCTTTTTAAAAAAAATAATAAAGCCAAGAAAAATGTAAAATGTAAAACTATTCTTTAGAATATGTTTATTCCAAAAGTGTTTCATTTATTTATCTCGTAGATTATTACCATGACTATGCTGAATTTATATAGGGTTCTATGAGTTTCAAAGTAATTGAATTTAATTTTCAGCAACATCCACAAAAAAGGAAAGTAAAATATCCAAATATTGAAGATTTGATTTGAATGAAAATTTTTACTTTACAAAATGATCAAAAAATGATTCTTGGTGTTTTACAATGCTCTTTACAATAAAGAATATAAATGAAAAATCACAGTGTGCAGTCATTCATGTTTTATTGTTGTAAAGATTCATTTTGCTACATAGAATAGTTAAGTACTTCATATGTATGAATTGGTTTAGGAAGAGTCTTACATTTAGACTCTAGTAATAATGAAACTCGTATCTCTTTAAGAATGTTTGTACATTTATAATAGTAGATTCACTTTGAATTAAAATATCCTACTTTTTCTATTGGGTATATTTCTTTCACTATGTCACTTCCATATTATTTAGATTTAAGCTTCTGTTTACCACTCATTCAATTTTTCTTCCTTGTGACTCTGGGCAAAGCTGTCCTTCCTGTAGAGTTTCCCTATGGAATTCAGCAACTCTCTCCTTCTACACCAGATCTTGGAAAGATCAAGGATACCCTTGAGAAAGCAGCATTTCTTAATTACGTGCCCAAAATTCACTGGAGAATATTCTAACTGAAAATTGTGGCTCTTAATCCTTTTCTTATACTTACATTTCCACATTTCTTAATGATTCTTCTTGATTCTTCTAACTAGGTATTGGACTATAGGAATAGCAGCTTTCTCCAATCACAATACATCTATAATTTATTTATTATAATCTATTTCCTTTTAAAATCAATACTGTCTTGGATCAAGATTTAATTAATTATTTCTGTTAAGGACATGTAGATCATGGATGCAATTTCAAGGTTTATGTACAGTCTAAGTATTTTAAATATGAAATATTTCAGAGGAAATTAAACCCAAAATGCCTCCAATCATTCTCAATCTACTTCCTAGAAAAGTATTTATTAGATATGTCTGAGATTTTGGTAATTTTCATATATAAAATTCTAATTTGTAACATAATGCTATATGTTTCATGTTCTCTCATCTTTCTTTCTACACAAATGTCAATAAGAACATAGTGTAGATGACTAGCATCTAAATTGTTAATTAAAAACCAATGGTTTTTGAAATTCACTTTCAATAATTTTATAGAAAATCTTTTGCTTTTCTTACTTTGTATTATAGTTTTCATAAATTGTACTTGTTTAAAAAGAAAATATGGCTCATAGTGATCACTGAGTAATATGTTCTTAAATTCAACTAAATTAATAAGATTTCAAAAGTACAGTAATGCAAAATGTGGATTTGTAATGAATGATTTTATTATGGTTTCCTACTAGAATTATGAATGAATTGACATAGGTATGTATGTGCACATGTGTAGAGTTATTTTTCTGGAAATCTATGTATTATTTCTTTCCTCAGAAATGCATAAGTATGTGTATACATACTTCTACATGCATATACAAAATACTATTATATGTAAAAAATATAACACTAATTTCTGAGGTCATATCTTTCATTTCTTACTTGTGGCTATGCTATCTTTGTAGTCTCCTGTGATGCTTGTTAAAGTAATATAACTCTTTTTTTTTAAGAACTTCTCCATTAAATTTTCCAGCTTTTATCTTTAGCAACTCATTTTTTATTTTTGCATATGTTTATAATTTTCTGTAGATAACATAAGCAGATATCATCTGCTTATGGTATACCTGTACAAATAAGTTTCTAAGATGATGCCAAAATGTAGGCTTCCTCCAGTACATGAACCTTGTCCTAGTTGTTAAAACAACATTAATTCAGTCCTTATTATAAAATCATTTTGCACATATGATTAAGGTTGAATATGTCTCAATTTTAATAAAGGAAATGATTCAGTAGACCTGACTGAATCACATAATCCTTTAAATCTAGGTATAGTAAACAGAGTTAGAAAAAAATCAGAATTTTGAAGTGAAGGAAACGGAATAAATCAGAAGATGAGGGATGTGGATAGTTCCTAGATACCCACACTAGTTCTGAGTTGTCTCCAGCTGGGAAATTGGGCATATGTCTTACAACTTCAGGGATCTGGATTCTTCCATCAATATAACTAAGCTAGAATTATTCCCAAAAATTAATGGACAGTAACTTAGCATAGGTGACCTCTTTATTTAAGTCAATAACATTCTAAACACCGTATGCAAGGTTTGAAACCTACATATACTGTGAGAGGATAAAATTGTGACATAAATTGCTGAGTATGTGGTAACTTGTTATGTAATATTAGAAACTGTTGAAAAAGGTAAAAAGCATGATTTTTATACATTAGCTTTGCAGAGATAGAGTAGAGTTACACCTTTCCTAGAAAAACTCTATGTTTATCTCTGGGATGCCTAGATGACTAACTTCTATACTCTTTACTCTTAGTCTGATATTCTGTGTAAATTCTCAGAATTTCTGGCCATATTACACTTCCTTCATTAGTGCTTACCAACTGTCCTAATGGTTTTGACAACTTGGCTTAGGTACATGACCAAAAGAGATTAGAACCACCTAATATCTCCTTACATCCTGATCTTTTCAGGAATCCAGAATCATTGTACTATTTATCTAACTTCACCACAGAGTACAGTCTTGTATGTGGAAATGAAGGGTCAACTGAGAATATCCTGGTGTTGTGTTTCTCACCAGCTCTGTAGGTTGTCTCCAGTTTTTCTTTAACTTATAGTCATATTGATTGCCTTTAAATAAAATCCTATGTGAGTCCACTTAATGTAGTCTGGACAATATTTTCAAATGATTGAATTACATGAAACAGTACATTAGTGCTTACTTAAGATTTAAATGACAATACATACACATCTATATATATATGTGTGTGGGTGTGTGTGTGTATTTGTGAAAATGTGTTTGAGCAAGTATTTGCCAATTTTCAGGGATATATTTTTTTAATTAGATTGATATCGTGGAATTTACATATGTTCTTACTTCTTGGAGCAATGGTGATAGCCTCTGTGGATCTGCTCTACATCATTCTCTAGTGTGGGTGAGTAGTATTGCAGGGGGTATAAAACTTAATGAATTTTAACTTATGATATATTCACTTTGCTTCTGTTTTTTGGATTAAGGAAATAAAGCCAAACAAAAAAAACCCTGGAAAGTGAATTATCTGAAGATTCTTAGAAAAATATTATTTCGATAAAAGATTTAATTTGGTCAATTTGTAAAGTAAAATATAATAATTATTTTATTTCCCAACAAAAATTAAAATATCACATTAGTACCTAAAATATAAGCAAGAAAATAATCAGGAAGCATAATGAATATATTCTTATAAAATTTATTTAAAAAATAATCATGGTATGATATATCAGTTTGGCAAAACAAGATACAGATTTTATTTCAGATTATTTATATAAGACAGGACCATTTATATTTTGTATTGTTTTCTTATGTTTACCTTAATCAAGGCCCTCAAATTATGTGAATTTAAATAATGAAGAAAATAGTTGCCCACATTTCTCTAGGACAGTGTCAAGTCATGGTGTCAGAAGAGCCTCACTCTCACTGAAGGCTTAGTAAAGCATCATTCTTTGCTTCTTGTCCCTGTTTTTTCTCTCGACATTCTGGAGTTTATAACTGAATATGTGACTCCACCTACACATGGTGTCTGTCTCCTCCGTTCTTTTACTGTTTTCTAAATCTCTACTGCTTTCTGCCCACATGAGGACAATGGCCAGTGGATTTGTGGCCCATACCAAACCATAGTTTTGATTTAATTTCAAAATCTTTACTTATCTACATTTGCAAAGATCCTTTTATCAAATGAGGAAATATGTTTTGAGGGCACTGAATTTAATCCACTAAACAAAGGTATTGGGAGTTTTAATGAAACTTCTAGAAACATATAATACTAAATACACATTACCAATGAAGTAAGAGATGTTATAATGGGAGGAACTTGATGACCAGAAAAAAAAGCTAGTTTGGGTATATTTTAAGAGCAAACACATTCAGGAATTGTAGTTTTGAAAGGAATAAAGAGAGATGGAGATGGAAATTAAGAAATGCAATCAACACAAAACAATAAAATGAGCATATAAAAATTAAGTGAAGAACTAATTACCAAAACCGCAAAGATTCCCCTACTTCCATTTAGCATCTTAGTATCTTAGATAATGAAATCCATCTGAGGCTCCACTAAGCAAACACATGGAAGAATAAAAAGGTAAAAGGAAATATAAGTTAGAATATGAATCTACCCTATGGTCATGCTACAAAGGCAATCTTTCATTGAGCTGAATGGCCAGTTTTTAGTAAATAATAAATATAGTTAATAATTGTCAATAATAAAAGGAAAGGCTGATTGAAAAAATATATCTTATAATAAACTTAATTTGTACTTTGATTACAAAGAATCCCTTAATTAAACTAAAAAAATAAAGACTTTTATATAAGGTGGATGATTGACAAAATATTAGTTTTTATTCTTGAAGAACATAAGAACAAAATTTTCTTTAAAAGTATAATATTTCTGAATTTCAAGGGTTTTGCTCATGTTGATAATGTGGTTATTAATTGTCTCAGTGCCACCATGATATCCTTATTCCTCAGAGTGTAGATAATGGGATTCAAGGTTGGGATCAAAATGGTGTAGAAAAGGGACAGCAGTTTTTGCATGCCATCAGATTGATTTGCATTGGCTTGTAAATAAGTGATGCAGGCTGTTCCACAGAATAAAATTACAACTACCAAGTGAGATGAGCAAGTGGAGAAGGCCTTTGACCTCCCTCTGGCTGATGATAATTTCAGAATATTGAAGATAATCTTAGCATAAGAGGTAATGATTAACAAAAAGGGACCCATAACAAACATCACTGTAGCTACATAGGCTTCTATCTCATTCACAAATGTGTCACCACAAGCAAGCTTGAGTACTGGAGGGATGTCACAGATGAAGTGATTAATTCTGTTAGACCTGCAAAAAGGTAAAGAGAAAATCTGGTAGGTTTGTCCTATTTGGAATGGAATTAAAGTGCTCCAGGATGCAGCCACCAGCTGTATGCAGACTTTGTCATTCATGACTAGAGCATAATTGAGATGGTTACAGATGGCCACATAGCGGTCATAGGCCATTGCTGTAAGGAGGAGGCACTCTGTGCCTCCAAGCAGAAGAATTAAACACATTTGTGCAGCACAAGCAGACAAAGAAATGTTTCATTTTTGTGTACAAAGGTCCATGAACATTCTTGGGATAGTGACTGTTACATAACAGATTTCCAAAAAGGAAAAATTACGAAGGAAAAAATACATAGACATGTGAAGAGAAGGGACAATTTTTGTTAATAGTATTATAATGCTGTTGCATATCAGGATAGTAAAATATATGACTAAAAATATTGCAAAAAGAATCCACTGGAGATGGGGACTATCAGAAAACCCCAAGAGAATGAATTCCAACATCGTAGAGGCATTTTGAATTTTCTGTTCTAATTTGTTCTCCATCTGCAGATATTATAAATGCAAGGTGGTTAATAAATTTATATTTGAAACCATACTGGCCTCTTTTATTACCAGAACTAGGTATATGAATATATTTTCATAATCTCTTACATTATTTCAGTCATTACCTCTATTTGTATGACATATTTGAAACTTCAGAAATAAACTGATATGCAATTGAAATCATTTCAAGGAATAATATCTAATACACTTTTTTAGACGTGGTTGCAATGATACCAAGAGTATTGAGAAATGAAAGTTATCATTTTAAGCACATTGAGGGGAAATAACATTTCATTAACTTTCAGATTGGAATTACGTTACAAATGTTTTTTGTTGGGGTATATTATTTTCCTCTGCATTATCATCATGTCTTATCTTTGTTAATCCAAAGTTTTTACTTGAAGTTTTCTTTCTTGCTTGCTCAAAATGAGTTCTAAGTTCTTCATATTAGACTCCAAACGAGAACCAACTTTCTTAAATCAATTCATTGTTACTTAAGAAATAAACAGACTTATGATTATTGCTTTAACTTATTTATGTCTCCCATCCCTTAAAATAAATATGTAAATCATAAATCTCAATATGTTGTTTTTTAATTGTCCCTATTAATACCTTCTATGCAGTGTATGGTAAATATTAGCTATACTTCAACTTAATCAGTAGGTATGATCAATTCTTCATATTATTTTTTTCATATTTCCCTTCCATGTAAGATTCTCCACTGTCACATGATTCCCTAATTTTCAAATTTAGCTCTCTTTTTTTCATACATAAGGCTGTCTTTTAAAAGTACATCTTTGATTAAACACAATTGTGATTTAATCTGGACATTCAAGTATTTTTGTTACACATCAAGCCAAAAAACTCTTTTTTCTCCTTCATATTAAGATCATCCTGTATGGAGACATAAACACTGCTTGATAATTCTTGTTATATTTTCTTAATGCTTACTCTCGAACCTTCTAAAACAGATATATATATTCTTATTTTTTCAGATCTATTCAATTTATAGATTTACTAGCCCAATCGGGTCATTATTTTGACTTAATATATGTTTACACATTCTCTCCTACCTCCTTATTTGCAACAGTATTAGCTTTCAATAAACTATATTCATTGTTAATGTCATTAACATTATTTGAATTACATCTTATTTAAATTTATACTTAAGAAAGTTAAGAGATATATGAGATATGTAATACATCATTCATTTTCAAATAAAGGACACAGAGTTTCATGATTTTCTCTTTTATTAATTTAGAACAGTTCATAAATAAATTAGTCAACTAACACTGTTATAACTTACCTTTATAAATGTACATGTAGCAGTGTAAGATGTTGTAAGTAATGCTTACTGAGAAAATCATACTAATTCTACAAATATCATTGCTTGCTACAAACATAAACTACTCTTAAGTAGGAACTGTCATGTTCACCCTGGGGATCATCTTCTCTAGGGTATCAATTTCTGGAAGACTGGTTCTCTTTGAGAATATTTCTGGTTCATTTCTAAAATTATAATCTTTCTATGAATCCATCCTTCCCTTTATTCTGTCATTGATATAAAGTTAACCCATTTCAATGTGAGTCTATATTAGCGAGATACCTCTTAATTGGCTGGTATTTATTTCCAGTAAAAGTTAAACTCTTTCTAGCTATCACATTTAAATTGACGTAGATTTCTTTGCTATTTTATTTTCCTTAGTTCATAGAGTTATAGATTATCCACATGTTTAAAAAATGTGCCACGTGTTTTGTCACATGCATACTGTGCTGAGAGTCATTTCTCATGATAGCAATTGGAAAATTTCCAAGCCCTTGCTGTGTCCATCACCCATGCCCCCTTTCATTTCTGTCCTGGACACTCTCTGGAACTCTTCATCTTCCCTCCCATCTCTATTACTCCTATCACCACTGGAGTAGTGGCTACTGCCACTTACACAGCTATTGAGGCTGGACATTTTCCACTGAAATTCAAATGAATGTAAAGTTTGTAAATATTAACAATTTAACTATTTTAGAATTATAGTCCTTGCTGGTGATTTAAATTTCCACTATTTTTCACAATTCCTCAGTAAATTACCTGCTTTCTTATCATAATTATTATAGGTGTAGTCATCTTTCTAAACATTCCATATTTTAATTTTCTTTGTGAAATGGCCATTTTTAAAAATTCCCCAGACATATAGGTTGCTAATATTATATGATCTCTTGCCATTGTATATTTATGAATATATTCTTGCTAGATTCATGCAATTGTTCTTTTTATTTTTATAAACATATCAATATACTCTAGGTAGCTGTTCATAGTGCTTACTTAAAAAGGCTGCTTTTTGCAATTTGAATTAGTTTTAACTACCTTCATTAAAACAGCCAAGACCTCCTAGATATAGCATTAATTTTTCTTGCTTTTATTCTGGCCCTAAGGATGTCCTTCAATATTTCAGTATTCCATTAATTACAATTGTAGCTATAGAATTAACAGAAGAGTAGTTTTCTTTCAAGTTAAATCAGATCCATTGTATTTTCAAGCATTCCTGTGAAAATCACTATGTGTTCGTTTCATAGTAATGACTTTTAGAACTCGTACTGAATGTTTAGAAAGATGACTAAGCCTAAAATGTCTCTTTGAATTAAGTATTCCCCACCTTTATAATATTGGGTTATATTTAACTCTATTTTTAGACATTATAGTATATATACTTATATTAGTTGTAATGTGTTATGTTTAAAAAATTTTTAATGTGAAAAAATCTCAGGCACTGGTGGCTCACACCTGAATTCTAGCTACTCAGGAGGTAGAGATCAGGAAGATTATGGTTCAAAGCCAGCCTGGGCAAATCTTTCCACAAGACTCTGTCTTGAAAATCCCTTCACAGAAAAGGGCTGGTGAAGTGACTCAAAGTGTAGGCCCTGATTTCAAGCCCCAGTAACACAAAAAAAATGTGAAAAAATTTGTGTATGCCAATCTTTTCATTTTCATTCTTCTTTTATTAGCATAATTAATTGCACAAAGAGAGTTCACTGTGATATGTCCATCATACATATAGTGTGCTTCGATCAAATTTAGCTCTTTTAATACCATCGATAATCCTCGTCTCTTTTTTCTTACAATCTTATTTGGTTCACTATTCTATATTCACACATGTGTATAAAGTACTCTGATCATATTCATCCAGCACCCTCTTCTTTGGCTCTCCAACGTCCCATTGCTTCACCCTCTTACAACACTTCTTTTACATTAATGTCATTTTTTATGTCTAACTTCTATATGTAAGAGAAAACATGCAATATTTGCCTTTCTGAGTAGAGCTCATTTTACTTAATATGATCCAGATCTATCAATTTTTCTGAAGAAGATACAGATTCATTTTTGTTATGGTTACATAATATTCCTTTGTGTATCTATGCCATTTATTCTTTGTCCACTCATTGGTTAATGCACACTACAGCTGATTCCATAGCTTGGCTCCTATGAGCAGTGCTTCTATAAACATGGATGTGCAGGTACTGTATTTTATGCTGACTTGCATTACTTTGGAACTACGTCCAGGAGTGACATAACAGGATCATATTGTAGTACTCTTTTTAATTATTTAAGCAACCTCTGTACTGATTTCCAAAGTGCCTGCGATAAGTTACAATCCCACTAAGAGTATCACAAGGGTTCCTTCCCCTCTCTCATTCTGCCAGCATTTGTTCTTTACTGTCTTGATGACAGCTATTCTGAAAGGAGTGAGATGGAATCACAATGCCATTTTCATTTGCTTTTCCTTTATGACTAAAGATGTTGAACAATTCTTCAAATATTTAATTGTAATTTATACTTCTTCTGAGAACAGTTTAGTCAATTGTACATCTTGTCTTTTACTTTGTGGTCTTTCTATACTCTGGATATGCAATATTTTTACCTGTCATACAATCTCATTTGTCAATTCTTACTTTTATATCCTGAGCAATTGGGTCTATTTATAATCATTGTCTATGCATAATTCAAGTGTTTTCCTGTAGTAATTTCAATGTTTAAAGTAGTAACGTAAGATCTTTGAACACTTCTGAATTGATTTTGTAGGTGACAGATAGGAATCTAGTTTCAATTTTCTACGTGTGGAGATCCAATTTTTCCCAGCACTATTTGTAGAAGAGACTGTTTTTGTTCCAACATAGATAAAATATCAGATGGCCCCAGGTATATGGTTTTATTTCGGGATCTTCTTTTGTATTTCATTTGTCTGTGTGCTTTTTTCTGTTTCAGTACTGTGATGCTTTTGTTACTATTTTTCTATAACATCATTTGAAGTCAGGTACTTGTAAGTATTTCTTTTTTGGACTAAGTATTGCTTTATCTATTTGGGATCTTTCATGCTTCCATGTAAATTTTAAGATTGATTTATCCTTCTATTTCAGTAAAAGTGACAGTGAAATTTTGGTAAGAATTACATTGAATCCTGGTAATACAGCTATTTTTAAAATATTAATTCTGCTAGTCCATGGTCATGAATCATCTTCTAGTGTCATTGTAAACTTCTTTCTTCAATGTTTTATAGTTTTCATTGTAGAGGTTTTTTGGTGTCTTAATTAAGTTTGTTTTATTTTCTTTGGGGCAATTGTGAATAGGAGTGTTTGCCTGAATTTTTCTCATAGTGTTTATCATGGATTGATAGAAAAGCCACACATGCATTATCTTCTGCTACTTTGTCAAAATAGTTTATATAATCAAGAATTGTTTGGTGGAGTTTTAAAGGTTTTTTAAATATAAGATTTTATCATCTGCCAATAGGCAATTTGCTTTCTTTCTTTTATGTTTGTGTCCCTTCTATTTCTTCCTTTTGCCTTACTGTTCAGGCTAAATAGTCAACCAATCTGTAAAGTAGAGTGAGGCGAGTGGACACATTCCTAAGAACACATTCATTGTCTTGTTCCTGAATTTAGAAGAGTTGCTTTCAGTTTTTCCCCTTTTAGCTCAATGATGACTATTGGTTCATCCCCTTTATTATGTTGAGGTAACTTTCTTATATTCCTAGTTTCCTCACTGTTTTAATCATGAATGGAATTTGTATTTTGTCAAAGGCATTTTTTGTGTAATGAAATGATCATGTGGTTTCTTTCCTTTATTCTCTTCATGTGGTGCGTTATGTTTATTGATCTTGTAGGTTGAACTATTCTTGAATTCCTGGAAAGAAACCAACTTGATCACACTGTAGTTTTAATGTCTTACTGAGTATGTTTTGTAGACTTTTATTAAAAATGTTTACATCTATGTTCATAAAGGGAATTGTCTATAGTTTTTGTTTGTTTGTTTGTTTACTTACTCCACATTCAGTTTTGCTATTAGGATAATATGGCCTTCATGAATGAGTTTGGCAATGTTCCAGTCCTTTCTATTTTCTGGAATATGTTGAGGAGATTTGGTGTTAGTTGTTCATAATGATCTGTTAAAATTCAGCAATGAATCTATCTTGTCCTAGTTTTTCTTTTTTTGGAAATATTTTAATATCACTTCAACTTAATGCTCAAAATGGAGCAATGAAGTTATCTGTGGAATGTTGGTTAAGCTTTGAGAGGTCATATGTATCAAGAAATTTATCCATTTCTTCTGAATTTTCTTATTTACAAAAATATGTGTTTTCATTATATTCCCTAATCATCACCTATATTTCAGTGGTATTTGTTGTGATATCACTATTCACTTGTAATTTTTTATTATCCATAATTTTTTTGATTAGTTGGGTTTATGGTTTTTTAATCCTTCTTATATTTTCAAAAAATTAATTACTTCATGGAATCCCTACATTGTTCATTTTAGTCCCCATTTCATTAATTTCTACCTTATCCTTATTCTTATTATTTTTATCATGCTTCTGGTTTTGGTTTATTTTTATGTTTCTAAGATATTGAGGTTCATCATTACATTATTTTGTTGAGATCTTCCTGATTTTTTTTAAAGTAGGCCATTGTCGTTTTAAACTTTTCTCTTCCCACTGACTTTGTTGTGTGCCAAGGGTTCTAGTAAATTTTGTTATTGTTTTTCATTTTCCTTTGATTATAGAAAATTTCAAAGTTCTGTCCTTATTGTTTAATGACCCACTGATTATTCCAAAGTTTATTGTTAAGTCATCATGTTCTAAATATTTTCAGTAGTTCTCTTGCTGTTGATTTCTAGTTTAAATCCTATGTGGTCAGAATGAACACAGGAAGTTATATCAGTTTTCTTGTATGTCAATACTTTCATTATTTCCTCAAACATAATCTATTTGGGAAAAATTCCATAGGCTACTGAAAACAATGAGTGTTCTGTGCCTGTTGTGTGGAAGATGTCTCTTAAGCCTATTTGATCTATAGTTCTGTAGCCATCATCTTCCTATCTAGTTCATGTCTCCTGAGTAGCATAGATTACAGGCATGTGCCATCATACCACACTGCCTTGTGTTGTTGACATGGGTTCTTACTTTGTGTCCAAGCTGACCTCAAACTGTAATCCTCCCAATTTCTGTTCCCTGTATAGCATGGAATATGGTTACAACCACACTCAGCCTATTTTATTCTTTATTTTTGTCTGAGTATTCTAATTCTAATACTTTTTATTCAACCTCTGGTATTCACTCTTCAACTAGATCAATTCTATTAACAAGACACACAACTGAAGTTTTATTTGATTTATGAATTTAAATTTGATTTTTTTCTGCAAAATTTCCATATTTTTCTTTAAGTCCTCTTTCATATCCTACATTACTCTCATTTCAGTCAGGTGTTTATTTTCATTCTCTTAGAATTCATTCAGACTTTTTGTGTTTACTTTTCAATTTCGTTGATCATTTTTAATATTCTTTTGCATTCTTTTTCTATGATTTCATCTATTTCATTATCATTAGTGACCATAACATGGAGTAGACTTTTGGAGAAGCCACAAAAGCTTACCTTTTTCATATAGCTTGTGCTTCTGCACTGGGATATGTGCATCTGTGTCCAAGTATTGAACCAGTCCTCTGTAGTCTTCAGTTGGAATTTTCTCAATGTGTAGGCATGACTGTATTGATAGAGATGAACTGCATTTGTGCACTACTGTAGCTCAATAGCCAAACATTTTCTCAGGGCACTGGACTAGATTTCTCCAACCACCCAGATATGGAAACTACCTGGAATATTTTGTAGTTTCTAATGTACTTTTTCTCATATGTGTTCAGAAAACAAGGCCAGTAAAGGATCAGTTGTCTGATTCTAGACTTATTTTGCTTAATATATTTATAATTTTTGGTATTCATGTTTTGAACTCAGGACATCTTGCTTGCTAGGCAAACACTCTACTACTTTAGCCAGACTCTTAGCAATTTTTAAAGAAATTTTTCTGGTAACATTTTATGATTTCTCCCCTAACCAACCTCAAGTTACAATTTTCAATATGTATGAAATGGTGTCTTTCTAATTTTTTCCTGGGCTGGTCTTGAACCACAATCCTCCTGATTTTCTCTTCCTGAGTGCTTGGGATTTAGAGGCATGTGCCACCACATCTGATTCTACATTCACTTTAGAAGCTTCCATAATTTTTGTATGGGATGCCACTGTTGGTCACAAGGAGCTTTGCATCCTGAGTCCCAAAGCTTCCCACTTCTTCCACAGGGCCTTCAGTTTTTGGCCCCGTAAGCAGTAGGTCTCAACCCTAGTGTTTTTCCCAAATGCATCAGAGAGTTGGGGGAAGCACATATATCTTACAGGGTGAGCGTAGGGCCTCATCCACTTTGGATACAAGACTCAGTATGCTCATACCACGCCTAGCTGATCTACACCCTTTGGGAGGGAGGAGGCTGTGGATAATCATGTCATCCATGAGTCCTCAAATCTCTCAGACCTGACTGGCAGCATACTCGTGTGCCCAGTGCACAGCTGCCATAAGTTAGTCTCAGTGCTTTTCAACAACTCCCACCATTTTAACACCTGGTAAGAGTAAGCAGGTCAAGAAATTCATCTGGTTCTCAGTATCTAAGTTCAGAGCTTTCACTCCCACTGTCATGAAAAATAAATCAAGGTGCAGGAGTCAGGCCCCAGAGGCTGAGCACACTGAAGACTCAGTGACCTTTTTCTGCCATGATTCTCAGTTGATGGGACCCACGCCTATCCATGGAGGGTGTAGCCACTGACTATCGTGCCCTTCCTTACCTGAGCTCCCAGTGTTTAAATTTCTTGCCTGGCCAATGTCAGAACCTCTCTGTTTACATGATCACATGTCATGCCAGTCTCCCACACAGACATGGGGCAGGGTGTAACAAGTCTCCCTGAGCCTTGATGGCTCCCACCTGTTTTCAAGTCACATTAGCTCCGTTTCAAAAAATAGACCCTCTCTCAAAATGGCACCTCATTATCAATCTCTGAGATAAGGGACCAACAAAATACGTTTTGTCTTCAAAGCTTGCCTGCCATGCAAGAATAGTCAATATCACATGAAATCTCTGCACAGAGTTTAAGGCTTGTGGGAAGTGTGAGCACATGTTGTGCCTCAGTTTCCAGTCAGTAAGCGGTATCATCTGTCTTACCCTTGTGTATGTGTTTGGCTTACTTATTCTGTTTAACTTTTTATGTCTTTTTTTTCTTCTTGAAGAACTTTTCTATTTATCAGTGGTAAATTTTCTGAAGATATACATATCTTTCCAGTTTAGGTGCTATATTTTTTTTCTTCTTCACAACATTCACTTTCTGTTTTACAGAATAAAATTGTGTTTTACTAGGCAAATCATTTTAGACCTCTAGGGAATTTTTTTCACTTCTAATCCTCTGAAGAGATGGTCCCATTCTGTTCTGTCTAATATAGATTCTAATGAGAAATATATATTAAAGAAGTTTTTCCTATATCATGGTGTGCTATAAAGAAAAACATCTAATGTTGGAAAACATTACTGAAATTATTGTTGTTTTAAATTAGAATTGTATGTGTATGCTTAAATATATACTTGTAAGGACATATATGTGGAATCATATATTCCTGGAATATGCTTTTTTTTGGTATAGCATTTTAAAAAATATGTGTGCATGTGTGCTTTGTGAGAAAGAGGGAGAGAGGCAGAGAAGAGAGAGAGAGAGGGAAAGGAAGAGGATCATTTGAATGTGTACATATATTCATAATCTAAACACCTAACCTTATTTTTTGAGGTGTTTCCTCTCATGTCCTGATTGTGGCTAAGTTTCCTTTTGAATCTCCAAATACAGCTTGTTATAAATTGCATAGCCCTTATTTTCTTCCAACTTCCCATTGAATTTTACAACTTACATTTTGTAAAATTTTATTTAGCTTCTCCTTTTTTATTTATTTTCAATTTTTTCTTTGGATTTTTACATTTGTTTATGGTATAAATATAAAAATATAAGATTTTAAAATACCACAAAGTTTTATACTTCCTCCTATATGTGGACCTCCTAGAGGTTCAATGAAACACTAATCAAGAACATTCTATAGAATCATTTTGCATATATAATTAATATGTGATATCAGCTATTTTTTAAATAAGGGAGAATATTTATGTGGGATTTAAATCTTGTTGTAGGGGTCAATGCCAGAAAAATCAGAGATTCAAATGCAGAGAAATGGAAGGAAATAGAATGTATGCAGGGTGTTTGGCTTCTAGGAATTAATATTTACCCCCAGTTGATATTTGATCTTACAAACTCAAGGAAACTGTTCTGTGAACAACCAAACCAATGTAGATTCAAATATTTTTCCTGGCAGCCTCCAGGTAAAAACTTAGCCAAATAGATATCATAGTATCACCTTATGAGACTCTAAGCAAAGAATCTAGGTACTCTGTGCCAACATAGTACTGCAGAAAATATGAGATGTATGTCATATTAAGTTGCTATTTGTAGTCATTTGTTTTGCAACAATAAAAAAACCACTGAATAACTTAAGTTTTCAAAATTGTATATTATTGT
This sequence comes from Castor canadensis, assembly GCF_047511655.1. Lineage (NCBI taxonomy): Eukaryota > Metazoa > Chordata > Mammalia > Rodentia > Castoridae > Castor > Castor canadensis. Next base: position 191,466,137 of record NC_133386.1, read on the forward strand.
GTATAGTCCATCATGGTGGAAGACCAAGTTTCATTATTATTTTTGTGTGTAGATTTGTCTTACACCTGCACAAGCTCTATCTTCATCTCTGTAATGCCTAGATAAAAATGGACTACTTTGTAAAACTAGATGTAAGGTCTAAAGCAAAACTGGTGACCCAGTCGCTTTCTTTATCGGTAGTAAGCAACTGCCATAATAGTGTGGTAACCAAGCAAGACCCGATCATGAGGGATTAAATCATATCTCATCCTTTATTGCTCTCTTTTCTTAAGTTTAGTTGCCTATAAAATCCATTGATTTTAAAGAAGCATTCTGTTTTTAATGTGGGACAATAAAGGAAGGCTGGGATTATGACGGTATGGAGTATCTGTCAGGTTTCTGAAGTCAACAGCCATTTTTATCTTTATCTAACTAAGCCAAATCCCATAAATAAGATACTTTATGAATATGCTCATCTATGAGCATGGTTCTTCAAATCTAACTTTAGCAAACTTTGTGAGAGTTTTTGTTTTCCTTTATGCATATTATTGACATATATAAATGAGAATTTTATTTGGTCAGTAAGTGCCAATTCAGATTAATATCTCTACCAGGTGAAATTTCATTAATTCAGTATATAAAGTGAAATTATTGTTACTTTAAATTAAGAGAAAAAGTGTCAACTTATTAATGTCATAATAGAAATGGAAGTGGTTTGGTAATATAACAGTTAAAGCCTGGTGAGATAAACTGTTCCATATGGTTTAAATAAAAGAACTGTAAACTGTAATTTATGCAGTTATTATTTGCCTAGGTCTACATGAACAAATTATCTCAAGTATAATGACTTAAAAAATTGAAATTCATCTCACATTCTTGAGACTGCTGTCCAAAACCACGGTGCTGTAGAATCTCACCTTCTCAGAAGGCTCTGAGGGAGAACTGTTGCTTGCCTCTTGCAGCATTTGGTGGCCCTTATCTTCTGTGGTTTGTGGCTGATTCTTCCAACATCTGACCCCACATTCACTTGATGTTCTCTTTCTTTTATCTAAACTTGTTCCTTTCTTTTTATGGGGCGCTATTCATTTGACTCGGTGCTTATTCTAACCTGTGATGATCTGTTCCTCAAACACATCAGGGAAAACTTTTTCCAAATGAAAACACATTTAAAGGATCCAAGCCAATTTGTATTTTGAAAGATGAGTATTCAATTTAGTGTATATGTATATGGTTAGTTCATGACAACTTCAGAAAACTCTAAAACTAAACAGATATTATTGTAGCAAACCCTGAATTTAAAATGGTAGTAGCTGAGTTTACCAGGAAATAGTGAGATGGAGGATAATGGAAGAGTGAACAGAATTTGTGATCTTCAAATGACATAGACTCTGGGAGAGATACATATAGGAAAATACAAAAAAACCCAACAACAAAAACAAAAGTACTATTCCTTTTCCCACCATCAAAGTTATAGAAATTTTCATGATCTAATTCAACCACAGGATCAGAGAAGAGCATCACATATGTGGAGGAATGAGAAGTTAGGAGAAAACATATCTCAGAACGTAACCCAAATCCCTGGCTTTATGATAGACTGAGTTGTTTTCCACTATGTTGCTTAAGCTGTTTTGAAACTAGTCAACACTGAGATGAATAAATGACACTTGCACTACTTGCGTATAGCTCTTTAACTATAAATCACACGTTCATTAAAATAATATATTTTGTTGATCATAATGGAAACTATCCGTGTTTCAGTATCCAGTAACAAACATGGAATTTTTTTCCGTTTTAACTACATGAAAAGACTATATGGATATCTTCTCTATGATTTCAATCCTTTGATTCATATTAGTAACTTAGTAGTTTTCTCAATGCCACCATGATATCCTTGTTCCTCAGAGTGTATATAATAGGATTCAAGATTGGAATGAAAATAGTGTGGAAAAGAGACAACAGTTTTCCAATTCATTCATGTTCATTTGATTTTGGCTGTAAATAAGTGATACCAGTTGTTCCATAGAATAAGACTACAACTATCAAGAGAGATGTGCATGTAGAGAAGGCTTTTGACCTCCCTCGGACTAATGATATTTTCAGGATGCTGGAGATAATTTTGTCATATGAAACAATGATCAACAGAAAGGGAACCACAACAAACACCAGTATAATTAAGTAGGCTTCTATCTCATTCATAAAGGTGTCACCACAAACAAGCTTGAGTACTGGGGGAAAGTCACAAAAGAAGTCACCAATTATGTTAGACTGACAAAATGGTAAGGAGAAAATCTGGTATGTTTGCCCAATTTGGACTGGAATTCCACTGATCCAGGAGGCAGCCACCAGCTGCATGCAAACCTTGTGGTTCATGACTAGAGAATAGTGCAGAGGATTACAAATGGCCACATAGCAGTCATAGGCCATTGCTGTCAAGAGGAGGCATTCTGTGCTTCCCAGTGTAAGAACAAAGAACATTTGTGCAGCACAAGCAAGCAAAGAAATATTTCCTTTTTGGGTGTAAAGGTCCATAAGCATTCTAGGGATAGTGGCTGTTACATAACAGATTTCCAAAAAGGAGAAATTTCTAAGGTAAAAATACATGGGAGTTTGAAGAGCAGGGAAAGTTTTTGTTATTAGTATAATAATGATATTGCACATCAGGATAGTTGAATATATGAATAAAAATAACCCAAAAAGAATCCATTGGAGATCGGGACTATCAGAAAACCCCAGGAGAACAAATTCCATCAAGGTTGTGGTATTTGATTTTTCTGTTTTGCTTTTTCTCCATCTGAAGACATGGGAAATTACAGGTTGTTAATTCTCTCACATTTAGAACAATACTAACTTCTTATGTTATCCAAATGAAATACATGAATATGTTTATATAATCCCTTAAATTATATCCACCATATGCCTAGTCTATATTAATGAGATTTGAAAATTTTGAGGTCAACTATATGAAATTAGTATCAATTACATAAATATAATGTATCTTATTAGGCTATGCCAAAATTAAACAGGATATTAAGAAGTGTACATTATCAATTAGAGCACATTACAAATAAATATTTTTTAGAATCTTTTTAGCCTTAAAAAGGGAATTATTTTATAATTTTTCCCATTGTTTTTCATGGTTTGCATTGTTTTCTCTGTGTTGGTTTTCACATTCCATCTTCTTTAGTTGAAAGCTTTCGTTCTTTAAGCATTTCTTTTTTTCTTATTCAAAATGGTTTTTAAATACCTCCTTTATAAATCCAGTAAGAATCAACATTCTGTAACTTATTTTTTGACAGTGATACAAATAGGTTCCTTATATTATTCCTGTACTATTTACCTCTTCCATCAATAATTCTGAATATGAAATACATTAATCCTTCCATGTTCTTCATTACGTTACTTCTTTTAATATACTGCTTAGCTTACTAAAAATATTTATTAATTTAGTTGGTGAATGTATTTCAGTGACAGATGTTGCCTAGCATGTGTCAGGATATAGGATCGGTTTCTAACACAATATATATAAAATTAAACCTAATCAATAAACATCACTATTTCCCCACACTATTCTATTATTTCCCTTCTTATCTATTGCTGCAGTACTTTGTCATACACTTCCCTTGTAACCAAGTGCAGCTCCCTTTCTCTGTTTTCCCAATATGTGTTGTCTTATAAATGTGCTCATTCATTAAACCCAACTATGGTGTAAGTGGGATATACAAGTGACCAGAGGATGTGAATGAAACAAATAACATAAAAAAATAAAAAACACAAATGGTCCTTTCATTATTCATGTTAACAAAATTAAAAATAAATAATTCAGCACTTCTTTACAATCATCAGTGTACTTCTTTAATGCTTGTACTTTAACATTTTAAAACAAAAATTAAACAATTTTCTTACCATCTAAATCCTGTTCAACTTGTCCACCCTCTAGTTCTATCAGCTGACACTTTTGAATTAATTTCTAAATAAATTAAATTAAATAGACAATTCTTTTTATAATTTCACAGTATAGTATTAGTTTTGAAGATTATCTTAATTAGTATTTTTAAGTACATTGTCATTTTTTGATAAGTGTAATTTCATTTATTTTATAGTTAAGAAAATTAATAGATAGAAGAATACTATTATAATTACATCAATAATAGATAAAATCTCAAAATTTCATGCTTTTCTGATTCATGAAATGATTTTTGATTCTCAAATTTCAAAATATCCTTAAGTAAAATAGCCCTGCAACACAATCATACCTTACCTAGAATGATTTGCATGAAGCTGCATATGAGAAATAAGTTTACTTTATCCTATAATTTTTAAATTCCTCTTGAGAAGTCAATTGAATACTATAATATTTTTCCTTGCTTCAAGCATTAACTTCTCTTAAAATAAGAACAGTCACACTCACCCTGGGGATTACTTTCTCTCTTGTACCAATTTAATTTCTAGGAGACTGCTTTTCTTGGCAGTTATTCTGGTCTCTTTTCAAAGCCTTGCTTGTTGTATAGACTCATCCTTCTCTTCAGTCCTCATTTGCATAAAGTTAGCCCACTACAGGGGATTTTTTTTTGGGGGGGGCAGTGAATTATTACTTGTCTAGTATTAGTTTCAAGAGAAAGTCAAAGTATTTCTAGCATTTAGGCCTTTAAATAGATGGTGATTTTCCTTCCTACTTTATTTTCCTAAATTTGTATATATGCAGTTCATACAGCCAATTAAAAATGACATACATATTTAGTTTCACACATTTGCTATGTTTGGTATTTCAATATTTATGGTTTGGAATGCTCTTTGCAAATGTGTGAATTTTTAACTACTAAAGTAACTTTTATGAAAACTGAAACATTGTCTGCTGAGAAATATCTGGAAATTTAAAAATTCATATAATGCTTTCTACTGAGAAGTCAAAAAATATATATACATAAAATCTTGATTGGAAAATACAAGTTAATTCAAAAGTAAACTTTTTTCACAGAGATTATATAGAACAGAAGGAAAAGAAGTAATATTCCTCCCAATATCTGTTCCAATTTAGCCATTTCCAGGTATGTAGAGATAAGGATAATAGGCATAATTTTATGAGCCTATAATCTCCTGTGTACCTCTAATCACCTCTGTGTTGGTCTGTTTGGTTCCTATGGCTATTTGACAATGTTTTTCTCTTGTTTATAACCACATTCCCTTTATTTTTGAAATGTGCTAGTTTTGCTGCATCTGCTTCTCATTACACCAATCCTGTGAACACTGCATTATCACTGTGCTGTTTTTCTCAGGTGGTGTTCTCACTTATCTCCAAATGAGAACTTCACTCATGATTTTCTACAACGTTGTTTATTACCCACAGGCTAGGGTGAATCCAGTGTCCACATTCATTGAGGAAGGTAGATCTAATCCTATGCCATCTTTAAAAAGAAAAAGTCTGATAATTATCATCACATGAATATGTCTAAGAAACTGAAACAACATCACAGATATAGAAATGACTTATCAAAACCAAGCAGTATCTTATTTATAATACAATTTTTTCATTGATTAATTAGGAAACACTTGTTTACTTTAACTAAGGTTATCTTTGAAGTCCCTATTGGTACAACTTGCATTCAGAGAACTTAGAATTGAACACACAATACAGTAAGGCCATTTCAATCTTAGAGTTTAAACTCTCAATAAATCTATCATTTCTAACCAAATGACTTTATGTAAATTAATCACGTTTTACTCAACAAAGGGTACATTCTGATGATTATGCATGATGTATAGCTAAAGAAATCTGACTAGTAGTTTTAGATTATATATCATAGATCTACAGAGTGTTGTATGAACATGTTTAGAGGGCATCCAGCCACACTGACATGACCTGCACTTTCAGTCACGATAGCGTGCTTGACTATTTCTCAAGAAACTAGAGGATGTTTTCCCTGTCTCTTACAGATAATTCTTTGAAAATCTTTCATTATATATGATTACAGATCTCTCAATAGCCTGGGCAGTCCCCTTCAAGATGAATACACATGAAAGACTTTTTTTTCATATTCTTACAAAACAATACATCATGGTGAAAAGTAAGTAAGCACATTCTCACCTCCTGGTTAGGTAAAACTTAGCTGTAGTTGTGTGATTGTGAAAGACATGTAGAATTAATAGTGAAAATCTTTTGAAAATTTAAATTTTGGCACCTAACTCCACTCTACACTTTGTTTTGCATTTTCATGGTTATCTAAAGGATGTATGATCAATAAGATTCTTTGCATACTGTCTAAAATTTATAAGTCATGTAAGGTTGGTGGAAGAAGTCTAAGGACCAAGAATTTGTTTATAGACCAAAGAGCTAAAATCTTTTAAAAATAGGCTTGTGGTTTCTTTACCTAACATTTGTTGCCAGGATTAAAAATATACATATAATTATTTCACAAAGTTACAAATCTCTGTGATTGATGTTTTTCCAAGTCATATGTCTTAAGTACTCCCCTCTGTTTCAGATTTAAGCTGGTAAATTACTAGCTCTCTGAGAAGGCCTCGGTTCATTTAATACCAATTTCACCATTTCTAAAAGTAAAAGAGAAGGTAATATTAATATTTATTTCATTGCAAAATTGGCATTTAAAAATAGGCCTCACAAAAACAACAAAACATACCTTTTCACTACTTAGCTTTTTTTAATGTATTGATTTGCATATGTTGAAACATACTTTCATCTCTAGAAAGAATACAATTTGATTGTGATTTATGATCTTTTCATTGTGTTGTTGAATTTGGTTTTCAAGTATTTTATTGAGAATTTTTGTGTCCAGTTTCATTAACTAATGGACCTATAGTGTTCCTTATTTTGTGTGTGTATGTCCTTATCTAGATTTGTTATCAAATTAATACTTGCTTCATAGAATGAGTTTGGAAGTGATTCTTCTCTTTCCATTTTATTTAACAGTTTGTGGAGCATTGGTGTTAGTTTTTAATCATAGGTCTAACAGAATTGTACAGTCAATCTGTCAGGTCCAGGACTTTTCTTTGTTCAAGGATTCATTATTACTGTTTCAATTGCATTATTTGTTATCAGTGTGTTCAGAGTGTTTAGAGTCTCTTGTTTCAATTTTGTAGGTTATATTTCAAGAAACTTATTCATTTTTGAAGATATTCCAATTTTTTGGAATGTAAGTTTTAAAATTGTTCTCTTATGATCCTCTGGATTTCATTGGTATCTGTTTCAGAATTCCTTATTTCATCCTTAGTTTTATTAATTTATACATTTATTTTCTCTTGGTTAGTTTGCCTTAGCATATGTCATCTTATTTATCTTTATACAGAACCAACTATTTTTTTCAATGATTTTTTTTCTATTCCTCTTTTAGTTACCATTTAATTACTTTCTACCCTAACCATTTTATTTTTCCATTTACTGACTTTTGGGGTTTTCTTAATCTTGCTTTTGTATGTTTGTGATGTGCATCCTTCAGTTATTTGAATTTATTCTGATTTTAATGTAGGCACTTAAAGATTATTTCCTACTGCACTTACCTTTGTGGTTATCCAAAGTCCTGATGTGTTTTTGTTTTCATGGAATTCTATGAATTTTTAAGCTTCCTCTTTGAGGTTTTCAGTGACCCACTAGTCACTCAAATATGCCTTGTTCAGTCTCCATGTGTGTAGTTTGTATTGTTCTCTTGCTATTGAATTGTAATTGTATTCTATTATGATCTATAAAACAAATGAAATTATTTCATTTATTGATATTTATTAAGACTTGCCTTATGGATTAATATGTGATCTTGTTTATGAGAAAGTTCCTTGGCAATTTAAGTTTCGTGTCAAATATTCTCCTCAGTTTCTTGTGTTTGAGATTTTAGAGCATTTTTTTCATGTATAATGGATTTAAGCCTTTTACATTGCAAAATATCATTGTTGATGGCTTCATTATAGAAAGGACAATGTTTGAGCAGTAAGTACAGATTTACTTTTCAGTATTTTCTACTATGGCTAGTAGCTGAATTAAAGTATTTTCCTCATACCAACTTTATGAAGACAATATGCATTATCTTTGAAAAATATTTTTGCAATTTTATACTCAGGTTTATAAATTACCTGGATTTATTTTACCATTTACAAGAAATTTGTATAATCATCTCTCATATTCTCTCTTTTCTACAGTGTTAGGCAATGCTACCTTTTAACATTCAATTATGTTTACATGCTGGGTGTGTGTTAAGGCTGCATACTAGTAATACAATTTGAAATATAAATGTCATATAAATAATTGCTATCCTATACTGATTAAGTAACAATGATAAGAACACCAATCTGTACATCTTTAGTACACAGGCATTATTTGATATTTAAAATTTTTAATCCATGGCTGAATATGCCAATACTAAAACCATACCTATAAAAGGTTATCTATATTTTAATGTCATAGTCAGTTCCCCCTTTTATATGGAAATGAATGATTTTTTATTGACTTCATGTCCAACAAATATGATGTTTTAATTTAGGAACTCTGCTAATTTCATTTTTGATACCAAATAATTTTATTACCATCAATCAGCATAAATATTTCCTGTTCTAATACATGTTTTTATTTTTTTAAATATATAATGTACTAGAACATTTTATAAATACAAATCCAAACATCAAATTACTGGAAAATTATTGGGTACTGATGTATTCAATTTACTAGAGAATCAAACTGTGATCCATAGTGGCTCTGATACCAGTAAGAATGAGAACATTCTAGTCCCCATGTCCTTGTCAGAAATTGAAATTATCAGTTTCCTAATTTTGGCCAACTTCTAGGGTAAAAGAAATTATCAGTGTTTTAATTTGTGTGCTCCCAGATTAAAAATTTGTATGAGAATTTCTTGTCTATTTCTTGCAACTTCTTACTATTTCTTCTTCTGCAAATTATTTAACTACTTCATCTCATTTTGTATTGGATGGTCTTTGTAAAATATCTTTTTACAGTTCTTTATTGTATGTTATGTTTACCAATCGTTTGCACAAGTCTTTATCAGTGTATCTCTGTGTTTTGGTTTAGTATCTTTTTCAGGGAAACTTTTAAACTATTGATTTATTCTAACTTTAATTATTATCTCAGGTAAAATTTTTTGAATAAGAACTATACAGAATATTTTTTTCTTCATTGCAATCACAGAAACACATATATGGACATTTTGTAACATAAACGTAATGTTTATAGCCCACATTAAAAAACACCCCCCTCTAACCCACCTATATGTAATATGCCCTCTTCAGAATTGAGGTTATAGGATGATTACCATTGAGGTTCTGTTCTTCAACTTTCCTTCCATGATACTGGTTAAATTTTTATTCACAAAATAGGCAAAGTAAGACTATTACGTGTGTACAATATTTAAAATATAAATCTAGGGTCATTCAAAAACTAATCTCGAAAGCTGACCATGCATAGTATTTGTGCCAGCTAATATCTTTATTTCTAAAAAAGAAAAGCAAATGAAAATAAAAAAAAAACAGGAGATGAATAATTGTGGGCTATAGTTTTTAGAAAAAAATTTGTGGAATGAACTAAATAAAAGATACTATATTTTTTAGTAAATGATCGCAAAATTGCAAAAACATTTGCAAATACACTTGTCATCTAAATTTAAGACTTGCTGAAAAGTTTATTATTTTAAATGCAACCATTGAATATAATTTGATTCTAAAAAGTGTAGCACAAAATATGTTTGTGCATAACCAAGGACACTTAATCTGTTCTAAGGAAGGAAAATGTAGCAATTGTTTCTGATGAAGTAAGAGCATGATTAAGTGAGCAAGTAGACAATTAGTGAAAATCTGTAGCTAATGAACTAAACATTCAGGTATTAATTTTTAAGACTTTGATAGCGTCTTTATTTCTCAGAGTATATTTCATAGGGTTAAACATCAAGGTGACAATTACTTAGAAAGGAAAGAAAAATCTGTATCTGCGGGCAGGATATTTGAATTAGGATCGTAAACCAAAATAAAGTCACAACTGTAACACGAGAGAAGCATGCTGAAAAGCTTTTGACTTGTCTTGTTGCTCCAGGATGGTGGAGAACATTTTCCTGTAAGTGCCACATATCTTCATAAAAGAAATCAGAGTACAGCGTGAAACTTGTAAAGACAAATATTCCATGCTCACAAGTATCTCCATGGGACTGCTTCATTTTTTAGGGAAGGTCCCAGCAGAAATGATTGATTTGATTGGATCTGCAAAATGCCTTGGAGAAAATGGCACATCTATCCTATCTCAGATGAAACCCCTCAGGTCTTACAATGTGTCACCAGCTGCACACAAAGTTGTGACTCATTAACTGTATTGCAGAAGTTCACAAATGGCCGCAGAGAAGTCATAGCCCAACACTGTCAAGGAGAAATCACTCTGTGTTTCCAAGCACACAACATGTCTGGAATAGAAAAGAACTCCATTCTTTTTGAATCTGAAGATTTATGAGCAATCCAAAAAAAATGAGAAAAATTCAGAGAGTGAAGGCAATATCGTTAAGGAGTTTGCAAACATCCTATGCAAACTGTAGCCAGACCTGCTCTCAAAACCAAAATTTAAAAGGGCTGGGGAGGAGCTAGAGAAAAGGTTAGTTTGAGAAGAATTACTTTAGAATGTAACACATATGTACAGGAAAGCAATGAGAGTAAACTCTCTGTATAGCTATCCTTATCTCAGCTAGCTAAAACCCTTGGTCCTTCCTACTATTGCTTATACTCTCTCTTCAATAATATTAGAGATAAAGGCAAAATAGTTTCTGCCTGGTAGTGAGGGGGGTGGGGGAGAGAGGGAGGGAGTTGAGAGGGAAAGGGAGGGGGTGGGGGGAAGGAAGGAGAAATGACCCAAACATTGTATGCACATGTGAATAAAATAAATAAATAAATAAATAAAAGGGCCATGGATATAATTCATATGGTAGTGTGTTGTCCTAACATTCACGAGGTCTTCGCTTCAATCCCAGTAACACACACCTGAACACACACAAAGAATGAGAAGCATAAACATTTTTCTCTGAAGGAAAAATACAGAAGAAAAACATGCATAGAAATCTGGAGTGCCTGATCATCATCTCTGGTTATGAAAATAATGGTGCAATTTCTAATCATTCCTAGGATTGCAACATAGGTCCAGGAAATTTTAAAAATTAGGGATTGAGGATACAAGAAAATCATTGACCCATAAAATTTTGTCATTAAAGTAAAAATTGCCTCTGATTGTTGATGGTCTATGAAAATACTAAAGTTAGTCATTTGTGTTTTGGCCTATTTTCTCTCAAGTAGAGTTATCTGAGTAATTGCCATGTAAAAATTCTTACCTACATGAGTATTTTTACATCTTAACTTATAGATAAAAAACACAATTGATATCTAGCAATGAACATATGATAAATTCTTAATATATTAAAATGACTTCTGATTACACATTTTAAGCATATTCAGTAAATTAATATATAGCAGTAGGTTGCATTTGAATGGAATATATTTTAGAATTATGATTATGACTTTGTAAACAAAGCAGGGAGTCATTTTATTTACAACGTAAAAAATATCTTTATGCAAAAGTATTTACATTTCTTACATTGGCAAATTGTGTGATCATCATTAAATTTTGAATGTGTTTTTCAATAGTGCTTTAATCTCCCACTATCACTTTAATCTGTACAGTGTGTGGCTTACTTTACATATCACTCCGATACCATACAGATACAGCTGCTATTGTTTACCAGTGAACTTCTATTCAAAACAATAATCCTGCTTCATTTGTCTGCAAAAGGCAAATGATTATGGCGATCACACATCATGATTCAAATTCCTCACATATCAAATCATGTAACACATGTACAAAAATTATTTACACCTTGATTAGTAATAAGTAGTTATTATGAAATAAATAGCACTGATATTTTTTCAAGAATTTTACCTTGTCTGTTTAGCTTCAAATGTCCCACTACCTGACATTGGTCATTCTCATTTTAATAATATATCTGATAGGAGGTCTATGGAAATCAAACCTGGGCAGGATGTTCCTTAGTAAGATATTTAATATAAAAAGCAGAGACTATCCATTCTGTATAGAGTCTGGAGTAAGCTTGTTTCAGTTTTAGCAGTCAGACAGGATGGTGAGTGACATATGAAGCAGATGTGTTTTCTGTAAATGATTCAGGGTTATCTATCTTACTTTATCTAATAATGCCTATCTTATAGTCAATATAATTAAAAGTGCTTTACAAATGTCAAATTGTTGAACCAATTTGAATGATTCAAAGAATTCACTCTAAGTAATTTTAAAATGTGTTGTGTTTCATCTTTCTTCCTTTAGGCCCATAGAAACTAAAAGAGTTTGAAGACAAAATATATTCACAACTAATAATTTTGCATTTAAGGTAATCACAGTACTTGAATACAGTATTCAAGGAGAAAGGGAAGCCCCAAAAGCACTGACAAATCTCCAATGTCATATAATACCAAAATAAGCACTGTATTCAAATATAAACACATGATAGTTTCTACTGCTAATGGTTGTAGAAAAGAAACAAATCTAATGGCTTTATTGTTATAGAGTAGATCTCACTGTGTATGAACTCAGAAATTACTTTATTTCTATTTAGTGACAGAGTCACTGCATACAGCTAACAAATCTTCCAATATTGGTTTTTCCTCTCAAACTTAATCATTTCTCAGACACCTCAACAAAACCAATTTGTACACTTTTTTTCCCATCATTTTATTTAATTTAATTATTTATTTATATATATTTTTTCCATGTGCATACATTGTTTGGGTCACTTCTCTACCCCCACCCCCACCCCGCTCAGTTCCAGGTAGGTCCTGTTCTGCCCTTATCACCAGTTTTGTTGAAGAACTGACATAAGCATAATAGGAAGACAAAACGTTTTTGCTAGTTGAGTTAAGGATAGCTATACACAGAGGTTCTTACTATTGCTTTCCTTTAACCATGTGTTATGACCCATGTTGATTCAACTCTAACTGATCTTTTTTTTTTTAGTTTTTATTTTATTCATATGTGCATACAATGTTTGGGTCATTTCTTGCCTCTTCTCCCCACTCCCTCCCTTACCCCCTCTTACCTCTCATTACCAGGCAGAAACTCTTAGCCCTTATTTCTAATTTTGTTGAAGAGAGAGTATAAGCAATAATAACAAGGACCAAAGGTTTTTGCTAGTTGAGATAAGGATAGCTATACAGGGAGTTGACTTGCATTGGTTTCCTGTACATGTGTGTTACCTTCTAAGTGATAAGATTTCATTCTTCTTCATGGCTGAGTAAAATTCCATTGTGTACAAGTACCACATTTTCTTGACCCATTCAACAGTAGTGGGGCATCTTGGTTGTTTCCATAACTTGGTTATTGTGAATTGTGCTGCAATAAACATGGATGTGCAGGTGCCTCTGGAGTAACCTGTGCTGCATTCTTTCGGTATATCCCCAGGAGTAGGATTGCTGGATCATATGTCAGGTCTATGTTTAAATTTTTAAGAAGTCTCCAAATATATTTCCAGAGTGGATGCACCAGCTTGCATTCCCACCAGCAGTGGATTAGGATTCCTTTTTCCCCCACATCCTAGCCAACACATGTTGCTAGTGGTGTTTTTGATAATGGCTATTCTAACTGGGGGTGAGGTGGAATCTTAGTGTGGTTTTGATTTTCATTTCCTTTATTTCCAGAGATGGTGAGCATTTTTTCATTTGTTTTCTTTTTTGCCATTTGAATTTCTTCTTTTGAAAAAGTTTTACTTAGTTCAGTTGCCCATTTCTTAATTGGTTCATTGATTTTAGGAGAGTTTAGTTTCTTCAGTTCCCTGTATGTTCTGGTTATCAGTCCCTTGTGTGATGTATAGCTGGCAAATATTTTCTCCCACTCTATGGGTGGTCTCTTCAGTTTAGGGACGATTTCTTTTGTTGTGCAGAAGCTTTTCAGTTTTATGAAGTCCCATTTATTCATCCTTTCTCTTAGTTGCTGGGCTGCTGGGGTTCTATCGAGGAAGTCTTTGCCTATACTTGTTTGTTCCAGAGTGTTTCCTGCTCATTCCTGTAGTAACTTCAGAGTTTCAGGTCTGACATTTAGGTTCTTGATCCATTTTGAGTTTATACTAGTACAGGGTGATAGACGTTGATCTCGTTTCAGTTTCTTGCAGATGGGTAACCATTTTTCCCAGCAACATTTGTTGAAGAGGCTGTCTTTTCTCCATCATATGTGTTTGGCACCTTTGTCAAAAGTGAGGTGGGTATAGTTGTGTGAATTCGTATCTGGATCCTCTATTCTGTTTCACTGGTCTTCATGTCTATTTTTGTGCCAGTACCTTGCTGTTTTTATTGCTTCTGCTTTGTAATATAATTTGAAGTCAGGTATTGTGATACTTCCAGCATTGCTTTTTTTGTAGAGTATTGCCTTGGCCATTCGCGATCTCTTGTGATTCCAAATGAACTATAAGGTAGATTTTTCAATCTCTCTCATGAAAGTCATTGGGATTTTGATGGGAATTGCATTAAGCATGTAGATTGCTTTTAGTAGTATAGTCCTTTTTACTATGTTGATTCTACCGATCCATGAGCATGGGAGATCTTTCCATCTTCTGTAGTCTTCCTGGATCGCTTTCTTCAGGAGTTTGTAATTTTCTTTGTAGAGGTCATTCACACCCCTTGTTAAATTAACTCCTATGCATTTGATCTTTTTTTGAGGCTACTGTGAATGGAATTGTTTCCATGTATTCCTTCTGTTTGTTCATTGTTGGTGTATAGAAAAGATAGTGGTTTTTGTAAGTTGATTTTGTATCCTGCCACCTTGCTATAGCTGTTTATGGTGTCTAAGAGTATTTTGGGAAGAGTTTTTAGGGTTTGTAAGGTATAGGATCATATCATCTGCAAACAAGGATATTTTGACAGTTTCTTTACCTGTTTGTATTCCTTTCATTTTTTCTTCTTGCCTAATTGCTCTGGCTAGAAATTCCAGTACAATGTTGAATAGGAGTGGGAGTAGTGGGCTCCCTTGTCTTATTCCTGATTTTAGGAGGAATGGTTTCAGTTTTTCACCATTAACTATGATGTTGCCTGTAAATTTGTCTTATATAGCCTTTACAATGTTGAGGTTCTTTCCTTCTATTCCTAGTTTTCTTAGAGCTTTTATCATGAAGTGGTGTTCAATCTTGTCAAAGGCTTTTTCTGCATCTATTGAGATGATTAAGTTTTCTTTTTTTTTTTTTTTGCTTCCATTGATGTGCTGTATTACATTTATAGATTTGTGTATGTTGAACCACACCTGCATTTCTGGGATGAAACTGACTTGGTCGTGTTGAATGATCTTTCTGATGTGTTCTTGGATTCAATTTGCCATTGTGGTTGTGAATGACATCTAGTATTACAGATAATCTTGTGAAATTTTTCTTTTTTGGCAAATAGGTTTAATCTAAATCTTATTTTTCCTTTTTCTTGGTCTTATCTAAAGGAGATTTGATCAATAACAGTCTTTGTATCCTGTCCAAAGTTTAGATCTCATATGAGGTTGGATCAAGGAAGTCTAAGGAGCTAGAATTTGGTATAGATCAAAGAGCCAAAATCTTTTGGAAGTAGATGTTTCATTTCTTTGCCCAAAACATTTTCTCAAGATTAAAAAAATAATCTAACTATTTTACATGGTCACAAATTTTGATGTTTTTTTCAAAATCAATCATCTTTAATTTTCCAAAACCAATTCCCCTCTGTTTCAAATTAGAGCTGGCCAATTTCCAGGCCTTTGTAAAAAGCTCAGTGTATTTTTTGGTTATTCCATACAGTTCTCAGAGTAAATGAGAGGGGAAAATTATCTATTTCATTGTACAACCTGTATTTAAAAACAATTTCAACAATAATAGTATTTTTTCCACTTTTCAACTTTTTTAATGTTTTGATTTCTACACATTGAAACATATTTTTAATGAGTGCAACTTGATCTTGATTTATGATCTTCATAATGTGTTTTTGAATTTCGTTTTCAAGAATTTTTTTTATTGAGGATTTTTGTGTATGGTTTCAGTAAGAAAAATTGATCTATAGTGTTCTTTATTTTATGCATGTGGATTTGTTATCAGAGTAATACTGGCTTCATGGGTTTAAAAGTGATCCTTCTCTTTTTATTTTATTGAAGATATGAAGAGCATTGGTGTTAGCTCTAATTTGATAGTCTGATAGAACTGAGCAGCAAATCTATTAGGTCCAGTATTTTTCATTGTTTGAGAATTCATTACTATTGCTTCAATTGCCTTGCTTGCTATTGCCTTCTTGATTCAGTTTTAGTAAGTCATATATGTCTAGAAATTTATTTATTTTTGTAAATATCCCAAATTCTTGTAGTAAAAATTTTCAACTTTTTCTCTTATGACACACTGGAATTCAGTGGCATCTGTTTCTGTATTACTTATTTTAGCCTGAATTTATTAATTTGGAATTTTTCATTCTCTTGTTGTTGTCTAAAGGTATGCTGACTTCATTTTTATTTTCATGGAATGAAATATTTCTTTCAATGATCACTTTATTGTTCTTTTATTCTCATTTAATTACTTGCTGCCTAATACTTTTTGTACTGAATTTGGGGTTTGGAATAATTGCTTTTGTATTTTCTTTACTTTTTTTTTAAATTATTTTATTATTCATATGTGCATACAAGGCTTGGGTCATTTCTCACTCCTGCCCCCACCCCCTCCCTTACTACCCACTCCGCCCCCTCCATCTCCCCCCCCAATATCCAGCAGAAACTATTTTGCCCTTATCTCTAATTTTGTTGAAGAGAGAGTATAGTCAATAATAGGAAGGAACAAGTGTTCCTGGTTGAGATAAGGATAGCTATACAGGGAGTTGACTCACACTAATTTCCTGTGCATGTCTGTAACCTTCTAGGTTAATTCTTTTTGATCTAACCTTTTCTCTAGTTCCTGGTCCCCTTTTCCTATTGGCTTCAGTTGCTTTTAAGGTATCTGCTTTAGTTTCTCTGCATTAAGGGCAACAAATGCTAGCTAATTTTTTAGGTGTCTTACCTATACTCACCCCTCCCTTGTCTGCTAAAGCTTTTATCATGTGCTCAAAGTCCAACCCCCTTGTTGTGTTTGCCCTTGATCTAATGTATGCATATGTGGGAGAACATATGATTTTCGGTCTTTTGGGCCAGACTAACCTCACTCAGAATGATGTTCTCCAATTCCATCCATTTACCAGCAAATGATAATATTTCATTCTTCTTCATGGCTGCATAAAATTCCATTGTGTATAGATACCACATTTTCTTAATCTATCCGTCAGTGGTGGGGCATCTTGGCTGTTTTCATAACTTGGCAATTGTGAATAGTGGCACAATGGGTGTGCAGGTGCCTCTGGAGTAACCTGTGTCACAGTCTTTTGGGTATATCCCCAAGAGTGGTATTGCTGGATCAAATTGTAGATCAATGCGTAGCATTTTAAGTAGCCTCCAAATTTTTTTCCAGAGTGGTTGTACTAGTTTACATTCCCACCAACAGTGTATGAGGGTTCCTTTTTCCCCCGCATCCTCACCAGCACCTGTTGTTCGTGGTGTTGCTAATGATGGCTATTCTAACAGGGGTGAGGTGGAATCTTAGTGTGGTTTTAATTTGCATTTCCTTTATTGCTAGAGATGGGGAACATTTTTTCATGTGTTTTTTGGCCATTTGAATTTCTTCTTTTGAGAAAGTTCTGTTTAGTTCACTTGCCCATTTTTTTATTGGTTCATTAGTTTTGGGAGAATTTAGTTTTTTAAGTTCCCTGTATATTCTGGTTATCAGTCATTTGTCTGATGTGTAGCTGGCAAATATTTTCTCCCACTCTGTGGGTGTTCTCTTCAGTTTAGAGACCACTTCTTTTGATGAACAGAAGCTTTTTTAGTTTTATGAGGTCCCATTTATCTATGCTTTCTCTTAGTTGCTGTGCTGCTGGGGTTTTGTTGAGAAAGTTCTTGCCTATACCTACCCACTCCAGAGTATTTCCTACTCTTTCCTGTATCAACTTTAGAGTTTGTGGTCTGATATTAAGATCCTTGATCCATTTTGAGTTAATCTTGGTATAGGGTGATATACGTGGATTTAGTTTCAGTTTTTTGCAGACTGCTAACCAATTTTCCCAGCAGTTTTTGTTAAGAGGCCTCTATTTCTCCATCCTATATTTTTAGCTCCTTTGTCAAATACAAGTAGGTTATAGTTGTGTGGCTTCATATCTGGGTCCCCTATTCTGTGCCACTGGTCTTCATGTCTGTTTTTGTGCCAGTACCATGCTGTTTTTACCATTATTGCTTTGTAATATAGTTTGAAGTTAGGTATCATGATACCTCCTGCATTGTTCTTTTGACTGAGTATTGCCTTGGCTATTCGTGGCCTCTTGTGTTTCCATATAAATTTCACGGTAGATTTTTCAACTCTTTAATGAATGTCATTGGAATTTTGATGGGAACTGCATTAAACATGTAGATTGCTTTCGGTAGTATAGCCCTTTTTACTATGTTGATTCTACTGATTCATGACCACGGGAGGTCTCTCCATCTTCTGTAGTCTTCTGGATTGCTTTCTTCAGAAGTTTGTAATTCTTTTTATAGAGGTCATTCACACCCCTTGTTAAATTAACTCCTAGGTATTTGATCTTTTTTTGAGGCTATTGTAAATGGAATTGTTTTCATACATTCTTTTTCAGTTTGCTCATTGTTAGTGTATAGAAATGCTAATGATTTTTCTATGTTGATTTTATATCCTGCTGTCTTGCTGTAGCTATTGATGATGTCTAGGAGCTTCTGAGTTGAGTTTGTTGGTTCTTTAAGGTATAGGATCCTGTCATCTGCAAATAGGGATATTTTTATAGTTTCTTTACCTATTTGTATTCCTTTTATTCCTTCCTCACACCTAATTACTCTGGCTAGGAATTCTAGTACTATGTTGAATAGGAGTAGAGATAGTGGGTATCCTTGTCTGGTTCCTGATTTTAGAGGGAATGGTTTCAGGTTTTCTCCATTAAGTATAATGCTGGCTGTAGGTTTGTCATATATAGCTTTTATAATGTTGAGGTACTTTCCTTCTATTCCTAGTTTTCTTAGAGCTTTTATCAAGAAATGGTGTTGGATCTTATCAAAGGCTTTTTCTGCATCTATTGAGATGATCAAGTGGTTTTTGTCTTTGCTTCTGTTAATGTGGTTTATTACGTTTATTGATTTTCATATGTTGAACCACCCCTGCATCCCTGGGATGAAGCCTACTTGGTCATGGTGAATAATCTTTTTGATGTGTTGCTGAATTCGGTTTGCCATTATTTTGTTGAGGATTTTTGCGTCAATCTTCATTAAGGAGATTGGCCTATAGTTCTCCTTTTTGGAGGTGTCTTTGCCTGGTTTTGGGATAAGTGTAATACTGGCTTCATAAAATGTGTTTGGCAGTTTTCCTTCCCTTTCTATTTCATGAAACAGTTTAAGGAGGGTTGGTATAAGTTCTTCTTTAAAGGTCTGATAGAATTCAGCAGAGAATCCATCAGGTCCTGGACTTTTCTTTTTGGGGAGACTCTTGATTGCTGCTTCAACTTCATTTTGTGTTATAGATCTATTCAGGTGATTAATTTCCTCTTGGTTCAGTTTTGGATGATCATATGTATCTAGAAATCTGTCCACTTCTTTAAGATTTTCAAATTTATTTGAGTATAGATTCTCAAAGTAGTCTCTGATGATTTCCTGGACTTCCATGGTGTTTGTTGTTATCTCCCCTTTTGCATTCCTGATTCTACTAATTTAAGTTTTTTCTCTCCTCATTTTAGTCGGAGTTTCCAGGGGTCTACTGATCTTGTTTATTTTTTCAAAGAACCAACTTTTTGTTTCATTAATTCTTTGAATCATTTTTTTGATTTCTATTTCATTGATTTCAGGTCTTATTTTTATTATTTCTCTCCTATTTGATTTGGGATTTGCTTGTTCTTGTTTTTCTAGGAGTTTAAGATGTATCATTAAGTCATTGATTTGGGATCTTTCCGTCTTTTTAATATATGCACTCATGGCTATAAACTTTCCTCTCAGGACTGCCTTGGCTGTGTCCCATAGTTTCCAGTAGGTTGTGTTTTCATTTTCATTGACTTCCAGGCACTTTTTAATTTCCTCTTTTAGTTCATCGATGATCCATTGTTCATTAAGTAATGAGTCATTTAGTTTCCAGCTGTTTGCATGTTTTTTGTCTTTACTTTTGTTGTTGAGTTCTACTTTTACTGCTTTGTGATCAGATAGTATGCACAGTAAAATTTCTATTTTCTTATATTTGCTGAGGCTTGCTTGTGCCCTAGGATATGATGTATTTTGGAGAAGGATCCATGGGCTGCTGAGAAGCATGTATATTGTGTAGAAGTTGGATGTAATGTTCTGTAGACATCAACTTGGTCCATTTGATCTATTTTATATTTTAGAACTAGGATTTCTTTATTGATTTTTTTGTTTGGATGACCTATCTATTGATGATAATGGGGCGTTAAAGTCTCCCACAACCACTGTGTTGGCATTAATATATGCTTTTAGGTCTTTCAGGGTATGTTTGATAAAATTGGGTGCGTTGACATTAGGTGCATACAGGTTGATGATTATTATTTCTTTTTGGCCTATTTCCCCTTTTATTAGCTTGGAATGTCCTTCTTTATCTCATTTGATCAGTGTAAGTTTGAAGTCTACTTTATCAGAGATAAATATTGCTACTCCTGCCTGTTTTCGGGGGCCATTGGCTTGGTAAATCTTCTTCCAGCCTTTCATCCTAAGCCTATGCTTATTTCTGTCAGTGAGATGGGTCTCCTGTAAGCAAGAAATTGTTGGATCTTCCCTTTTAATCCATTTCATCAAGCTGTGCCTTGTGTTGGGTGAATTATTCCGTTAACATTAAGTGTTAGTACTGATAGGTATGTGGTGAGTCCTGTCATTTAGTTGTCTTAGTTATTTGAAGGTTTGATTGTGTGTACCTAAGTTGAATTTACTCTCTACTGTCTTGCTTTTTCTTTTCTTGTGGTTTGGTGCTGCCTGTCTTTTCATGGTTAAGTTTGGTTTCACTTTCTGTGTGCAGAATCCCTTGCAGAATCTTTTGTAGTGGTGGCTTTGTGGTCACATATTGTTTTAGTTTCTGCTTATCATGGAAGACTTTTATTGCTCCATTTATTTTGAATGATAGTTTTGCTGGGTAGAGTATCTTGGGATTAAAATTATTTTCATTCAGTGCCCAGAAGATCTCACCCTGCACTCTTCTTGCTTTTAATATTTCTGTTGAGAAGTCTGCTGTGATTTTGATGGGTTTACATTTCTATGTTACTTGTTTTTTCTCTCTGACAGCCTTCAATATTCTTTCCCTAGTTTCTGAACTTGTTGTTTTATTGATGATATGTCGTAGGGTATTTCTATTTTGATCTGATCTGTTTGGTGTCCTGGAGGCCTCTTGCATATGTATGGGAATATCTTTCTCTAGATTTGGGAAGTTTTCTGTTATTATTTTGTTGAATATATTACTCATTCCTTTCACTTGCACCTCTTCCCCTTCTTTGATGCCCATGGTTCTCAAGTTTGGTCTTTTGATGGAGTCAGTGAGTTCTTGCATTTTTTTTCACAAGTCTTGAGTTGTTAAATTAATAGTTCTTTGGTTTTTCCTTTAATTACCATTTCATCTTCAAGTTCTGAGATTCTTTCTTCTGTTTGTTCTATTCTGCTGGATTGGCCTTCTGTTTGTTTTGCAGTTCTATTTTGTTCTTTTTTCTGAGGTTTTCCATATCCTGGGTGGTTTCCTCTTTAATGTTGTCTATCTTTGTCCTGAGTTCATTTATCTGTTTATTCATCGTGTTCTCTCTTTCACTTTGGTGTTTATACAGTGCTCTACGATTTCGTTTATTTCTCCCTTTGCTTTTTCAAATTCTCTATTTTTGTTGTCTTGGAATTTCTTGAGTGTCTCCTGTACATTTTTGTTGACTCTATCCAGTATCATCTCTATAAAATTCTCATTGAGTACTTGTAGTATGTCTTCTTTTAAATTATTCTTGTGGGCTTCATTGGGTCCTTTGGAATAGTTTATTTTCATTTTGTTCGAGTCTGGATCTGAGTATCTGTTTTCGTCAGTCCTCTCTGGTTCCTGTACTGATTTTTTGCTGTGGGGAAACTGGTTTCCCTGTTTTTTCTGTCTTCCTATCATTGTCTTTGGTGTTGTTTTTGTTCCTGTATTGTGTGCAATTAAGTATTTTGTAGCTTATAATAATAACAATGGTGATATTTAGAATGGAAGAGTGAGCAGAGATGGAAACAAGAAGTTAATAAAAAGGGGAAAAATGTAAACAGACAAGAAGGAGAAAACAGAACAAAGAATCAGACAAGAAAGTTTCAAATGTATAAACAGGGAGAGTTAGTGTACTAATCAACAGTAAGCTGAACAGGCATTAGAGAGACAGAGAGAGAAAATATACTGATGCTGTGTTTCTGTTCATCTCTAATGGTTTTCTTTGTTTCATGAGCCATATTTGTTGTATTTAAATAAAATGCTCTGTGTAATGTGAAAAATCCATTCAAATACTCAAGTTATTGCAAATGTTTTGATTGTATTTATTTTCCTTCAGTTTATTTATGACACACATACAAACGTACACTTACCTAAGTTTATAATGTGTTTGATTAAAAACTTGATGAATTTTCTTTTGGTAGAATTAATATTGTGGGTACATATTATCTTGCTTTTTGATATAATGGGAATGTTCTCTGTGGAACTCCTATAAAGCCATGAGTCCAGTGGGTGAGTAGTTTGATTGGGTATAGATGCACTGCAATGCTATAATAGATTCAAAACCACAATATATTCATTTTACTTCCACTTTGTGTCTTAACTTGTTAATAAAAGAAACGGTTCTAAATATCTTTCTGGAACAAGTACATATGTGAACACGATATTGGTCAAATATTTTTCTATATAAAAAATTTCATTCAGTCACTCTCAAAGAAAATTTTGTATTTTATTTTTGTACAAAAGAAAAAAAGTCAAATTATTGCCATAAATAGATGCAAGCAAAGAAGTATGTTATGATATATCTGCCGGACCAGACAGGATGCAGAATTTGTTTTGGGTGACTCAAACAGAAAACCTGCTTTAAAAGAAAAGGAACTTTTACATGGTATATTATTTTCCTATGTCTGTTTTAAATAATTACCACACATTGGCAGAATTAAAACAATGGACAAATTGTCACTCACAATTCTCTAGGCCAGTGTTAAAATAAAGGTGTCCCTAGGGCCTCACTCTCATGAAAGCTTTACTGGGGCATCATTCCTTCCCATTTCCTCTAACATTACCCCTTGACTTTCCTCAGTTACTGGCAGAACCATTGTAGTCTGTCTCCCCCTTAGCAAAATGTTCTCCATTTTTCTGGGTCAGTTTTCATAAAATTCTTCTGTCTTTTTGGGAGGATAATGATCACTGGATTTGGTGACTACTCTAAGCAATGGTAAATTCATTGCAAAATGATTACTTAACTATCCATATCTGTAAAGATTTTTTTCTTTTCAAATAAAGTCACATTTTTATGTTCTAGTTGAAGATATATTTTTAGGGACCAGAATTTAGCATACTAAAGTATCACTAAGGGTAGTGATAATTTATGTTGAATATTCTACTTAATTCAAATTTTTTATATATATGCCAATCAAGATCAGAAGGTATAATGGGAAAGTTGAAGTAACAACAGGAGAGAGATCTGGGATATTAGAAGAGAAAACACACTCAGAATTTCTAGTCTCAAGAGTATTTTGGCAGAGACAGAGAAGGAAATTGGAAAATAAAAACAAAACATAAAAATTAAGAAAAAACAAAAGAACTAAAGCAAAAGAAACATACAGACTAAAACAAGTTTCCCATTTGTCTTGTATTAGCTGTATTTACTCTTTTTCATTGGCTGAATTCAACCATATAATCATACAAGCAAATACTTGGAAGAATAATGAGGTTAACGATGGTTATACATCACATTCACAAATCTTTCATTCCATTGTTCAAGAAGGCTCTCTACTCAATGTCAAAAAAGGGATGAAAGATTGATCTTCAAAATAGATCCTAGAAATTGATTTAATGTATTCCATATACTAGAGATCTTAACTTATCCTATAAAACAAAGCTCTCTTAATATGATCTGAGTTTTTAAGGTAATTTATTATTCATGAAAAATATAGGAAAAATGTTATTTTCTCTATGCTTTTGCAAAATGACAAATCTATTAGGAAAGTGCCTCTGAGTTCTCAGTAATTTGCCTCATGCCTATAACTTAACTAGCACTCTTTTCAGTGCCTGTATGATGTCCTGTTCCTCAGAGTGTATATAATGGGATTCAAAGTTGGAATCAAAATGGTGTTAGAAAAGGGACAGCAGTTTTCCAACTCCTTCAGATTGATGTTTTTTGGGTTGCAAATAAGCTATACTAGCTGTTCCATAGAATAAGATTACAACTGTCAAGTGTGAAGAACAGGTAGAAAAAGCTTTAGCCCTCCCTCTGGTTGAGGACATTTTCAGAATGTTGTTGATAATTTCACCATAGGACACAATGATTAATAGAAAGGAAACCATGACAAACACCAATGCAACAATATAGACTGCTATCTCATTCACAAATGTGTCACCACAAGCTATATTGATTACTGGAGGGATATCACAGAAGAAGTGATTAATTCTGTTAGATTCACAAAATGACAAAGAGAAAATCTGTTATGCTTGCCCAATTTCAACTAGAATTCCAGTGATCCAGGAGGCAGTGACTAGTTGCACACAGACCTTGTAGTTCATGACTAGAGAATAGTGCAGAGGTGACAGATGGCCACATACCGGTCACAGGCCATGGCTGTGAGGAGGAGGCACTGTGTCCCTCCAAGCACAAGGACAAAGAACATTTGTGTAGAACAGGCATACAAAGAAATACTTCCTTTTTGGGTGCAAAGGTCCAGGAGCATTCTTGGTATAGTGGCTGTTACATAACAGATGTCCAAAAAGGAAAAATTACTAAGGAAAAAATACATAGCTGACTGAAGAACAGGGTCAATTTTTGTTAATAGTATTATAATACTGTTACACATCAGAATAGTCAAGTACATGAGCAAAAAAATCCCAAAAAGAATCCATTGGAGATGAGGGCTATCAGAAAACACCAAGAGAATGAATTCCATCATTACTGTGGTATTTGAGTTTTCTGCTCTAATTTGCTCTCCATCTGCAGACATGGTAAATTCAAGGTTGCTAGTTAATTCAACTTTGGAATTACATTTCCCTCCTAAATTACTACAATGAGATGTGTATATATATATATATATATATATATATATATATATATATACTCATATAAATCTAGTAAATATCTTCCATTGTTACCTATCTCTATTTCTATGAGATGAAATTTTTAAGTTCAGAAATGAATGGACATGCTAGTAAAATCAATGCACTTCAAGAAGTAAGACTTAGTATATTTTAATAGACATGATTGTAATGATACCAAGAGAATGAAAACTAGAAATTATTATTTCAAGAATTTTAGGAGTAAATAAGATTTCACTATTTTACCCTACAGTTTGAGGTTTTTTTAAATTGTTTTTACATTTATTCATATATGTTTACATTGTTTGAGCCACCTCTCTGCGCTGCCTCCCACCCCCATCCATCCACTTCCCATCTTCCCCCTTTGCTTCCAAGCAGAACCTGCTCTGCCCTCTTGTTCTTTGATTTTGTTGAAGAGGAAACATAAGAGACAATAAGAAAGATAGCATTTTTGCTAGTTTGAGATAAGGATAGCTATACAAAGAGATTCCTAGCATTGCTTCCATGCACATGTGCATTACAACGCACATTAGTTCATCTCTTCCAGACCTCTTCACTACGTCCTGGTCACCTTTCTATAGTGGCCTCTGCCAGTTTAAGATTACTTTATTAGCTCCTGTACACTAAAGTTTTAGGTTTCCTTCCCTTTCCCTATTTCTCCCATGCGTGTTTTCCCCTCAGTGTGTGACCCATGTGCAATAATATTACTGCATTTGTTTTAGGACTATAATCCATATATGAGTTTTCAATTATGTAACAAGTTTTTTCTTTCTTGTTTTTTTAGTTACACTATTTAATCTACATTGGTTGTCATACTTTATCATCTTCAAATACTGAAATTTCCTCTTAAAATTTCATTACATTGTTTTTCAAAATGAGTTTTAAGACTCCCATATTATATTCCAGATTAGAATCAAATTTCTTAAAATGTTTCTGAGAGAAAATGAATCCCTTAGTATGGGTTTAACTTTTATTCCAGTCCCATATCGTACAATAAATATGGAACCAATAATCTTAATGTACTTTTCTTTAGCATTCCCTAGTAAGGTCTTAGCTATCTAGTATCTGATAAACATTAGCTAATCTTTTACTTAATAAATATGAATAATTCCTCACATTGTTTTTGTCATATTTTTCTTTTCCATAGGAAATTCTCCATTGTCATGTAATTCCTTATTACCAAATGCAGCTCCTTCTCTCTATCGAATTGTCATCTTTTTAAAGCACAATTTTGACAAAAAAAAACCCTCAACATGATTTACTCTGGCCATGTAAGTCACCATACCACATAACAGGATTTAATAAACAAGAAAGACAAAACCAAAGCTCTCTGACTCCTTTATATTAATATCATCCAAATTGAAGAAATCTTCACTGCTTGATAATTCCTCTTATATTTTCTTAATGCCTATTCTCCACCTTTCTAAATTGTGATTTTTTTTCATATCTTCTGTGCCTGTAAACCTTCTAACCAAGTCAGCTCATGCATTTACCTTATTAATATGTTGATCAAAGAAAGTATTCATCCAAATATTTTTCTCACATTTCTGTTTTCTTCAGTATAATTTTCAAGTTTATCATGAATTATTTCCATTGGTAAAGTAATTATCATTATCATTGTTTGACACGTCTGCTATTATTTGACTTTATATTTAAAATGTTAAGAGACATATAAATTACTTAAGCAATTTACTTATTTTCATATAAAGAACACAATTTCCTGATTTCCTTTTACTACTTTAGAATTCTAGTAAATTAGTCTAACAGCTTTGATACATATTTACCTTTATAAATTTGCATGAAGCAGTTTAAGAGGGTAAAACTAATGTTTAACCTATAAATTTTAATCACTTTTGTCAGTAAGCCACATTTTTTTTTCTTGCTTTATACATCTAATTACTCTTAAGTAGGAATGGTCATGCTCACCTTGGGAACATCTTCTCTTGTGTATCAATTTAATTTCAGGAGACAGCTTTTGTTGATTTATGTTTGGACAAATTATTTATTCTCTTCAGCTCATAAACTGACATATAGTAAGCCCACTACAGAGCACAATGTTGTAAGTGTAATACCACTTAAATGGCTGGTATTACTTTACAGAAAATTTACAATCTTTCTAGTGATTGTATTTAACACGTTTAAGCTGAGATGGATTTTCTTCCCTACTTTACTTTTCTTAATTCATACAGCTCCACATCATCTAGAGCTTTAGAGAAAAGTGCCATATGTGTTGTCACATATACATAATATACATTGTCTGATTGGTGTCTTCATTGTTTGGGGAGTTAAGAACCATATTGAAAAACATTTTGACTCTAAATTAATTTTTATAGAAATTAATGAGTGTCATACAACTTGACAAAAAACACTATTTTCTTATAATGTTATTTACTTAAGCCTCAGCAATGTTATGTAGATACTAGGGAAAAAGCCACCTAAAAAATCACTTTAAGACAGAATGTTGAAGACAGAAAAAAGAAATTTTCTTCTCAATACTCTTTTTCTATTTGGACTATTTTCTAAGTTTACATAGAGATGAGAAACTACACTAAGATTCCATTTCACTCCAGCCAGAATGGCTATCATTGAGAAAACTAACGAGTGATTTCAAGGATGCAGGAGAAAATGATAAATGAGGGAAGACCAATATTCTAGGGTCTCCATAAACTTTGGAATGGATAGAAAATAACTGAAAAGGAATTTCCAAGGAATGACAATGAGAAAATGGGCATTATAAAAGTCTTAGTTATCTATAGTGATCTGAAAGACTATGTGTAAGTGCAAGGCTGCACACACACTCAGTACATGCACAGAAGGAAATGGCTGAACATGACATGGTAAATGTAGGCAGTAAAGTTCAGCACAAACTTAGAAAGTTTCTAAAACGTATACACATTTTCTAAATCAATACAAGATTATTCAGTAAATGCTCATATATCGTTACAGACTGCATCTTTGGATAATAACTGGATATGCTGACCAATATCTACTAGATATACTGAACAATATCTGCTAGATTTACTGAGAATAGTTATAAAGTCATTCATTCAAGTATTAACAAGAATTTTTTTAATCGCAGGTATATGTGCAGTTTCACACCGTAAGACAAACAGATTCCACAAAATAAGTCCACACAAATAGATAAATAAATAATGGTACAACAATCATTCCTAGAATCCAGAGTTATGATAGTATATTACATAAATTGTTCAGTTTCAAACACAGTTTATGGGATACATGAAGATAAGAGAAACTGTGACCTATACAGTGACAAAATTAAAAACAACTCCAGTAATGGGTTGTTACTGGCAGCCCTACTTTAAGGGATACATATGATGTTAAATAGGGACTCAAAATTATAAAAACAAAAGAAGCATTGGCAAAGACAAGTACAGATATAAAGTTGATACAGATTTCCCTTTTTCCCTTTTAAATAACTTAATGCAAATATTTAAAATAGTAATTGAACATAATAATAAATTACAAATTTTATTTTTGTATGTGTAACAAATTCCTTAAATTCCATATATTACCATCCTTTCCTACAAAGAAACAATCATTTGCATAATTCTCCTAAGTAATACAGTAATTGAGTTTGTAGGTAAATATCTTTTTTTCCTTTATTGTTGTGCTAGGTGGGGGTGTGTTGGAGCATTTACAAAAGTTTTTACAATGTATCAAGTACATAATACATGAATTCATCCCCTCCATTGGTCTCCTTTAGCTCCTCCTCACCCAATTCCTAGAATAGTTTCAACAGGTATCATTTTTACCTTTATATACATGTGTATGAATTTTTTTTCACAATATTCACCCTTGTACCCCCTTTTCCTTCCACCTCCCACTTTCCACTGGTACCAATTCCTCCCACTGGGCACCCTCCTAATCTTCTATTTTATAGGAAAAAAAAAGAAAGAAAGGGAAAAAAATGACATTTTTGCTTGTTTGAGATAAAGGTAGCTATCCAGGGAGTTTCTTTGTGAAATTTCCACACAAATTTGTATTATAACCTCAACTGGTTAATGTCTTCTAATTTTCTTCATCAAACTAAGAAGTTGCATATGGTTGACATACTGTTTATACAGAAATGAATATAGAAATATTAAACCGACTGAATCCACCATAAGAAATGGCCAAAACAATGAATACAAAAATGAATAAATGAAAAGAAAAATAAATCAGAAAAAAAGAAAGGAAGTTTATGAGATACAAAACTCCAGGTATTGAACGGAAGTGGTATATAAATTGTACAACTTGAGTAGACCTGAAAAGCACAAGTAAATTTAGTTACTTGAGGAAAAACCCAAAATAGTCAGTTTTCTATCATATTATATATTTTTTTCTCTACAATTCCATGCCTATGGTCTCATGGGGAGTTTTTTGTGATCAATTGACTGAAGAAGTAAAAGCCTGTGAGTAGTGTATGTAGTTCTGTGTGATATACAGGAACCATCCTAAAGTAGATCTTTTCAACAATGGAGATACTTTCTGTGATATCCTTGAAGGAAGTGAAGGGATTATTGAAGTCATTTTCATCTAGGGGGAAGAACTCTGTGCAGTACACCTTGTGGTTCATTTAGCTTACAAGGAAATATGGCCAGATAAGTGATCGTGTACTCATCTATTGGCTGAAGCTAATGATTCAATTGAATAGAGATTTGGGAGGAATGCAGTTGAAAATTGACCACAAAGATGACTCTGGAATAGTAGACTTATATAAATGGTCAAATAAACTGATGATATTTTTATGTCCCATCTGAATGTTTACCAAAGAATGAGCTCAGAAGCTGTGGTTTCTAATACTCAGTTGGTTATTGTGACCTATTCTGTGGACACTAGCTTGCTTGTTTCCCTGGTTACCACTATCATAGTTCAAATAAGACCATAAAGCAAGTTACTATGGTGATTTGCCAAGAATTTATACATTGGCTTATCAAGGAACTTCTGACCACATTCGATTAAAGCCACTGATCCAGTATGTCAGGAGTAAAGCTTAATGCTGAATTTTTACCTTTCCCTAGGATGGTCAACCTCAGGGTTATCCCCAGGTTGATTTTACAGGACCTATCCCATCATGTATGTGTACCACATCTCCATTTAAATGTATATTCGTCTATACCACTCAAAAGGTATAGGTGAGATATCTGTTTTTAGAGCAAACACAGGCTTTTATTTAAAAAAAAAATCCTCTTTTTCTAATTTTATTATATCTTTTCTCTCCCCAGAGAAATATATTTAAAAAAATAACTTGTCAGAATTCAGCAAAAATATTCTTGTCCATATTTTCAGAATTATTTCTCCCAAATTCTTATTATGTGCCTTTGTAAATTATATTTATTCTGTCAAATTATATGATTTATCATTTAGGAATACTCAATTTGATAAAAACCTGAATCATGTTTAACATTCACTGCTATGCACAGCCTGACATCATTTATAAAGCTGCATACTGCCAAACCAGGTTCATTCTCTAAGAAGTGGTTTCTATGGACTGTCATTATTAAAGACAAAATGTGTTCTGTATGTGTAAATTTCACTTATTTTTCATTACCTACCTGCTCTTAAATACGGTTGTTACAAATACGTATAAGTGAATTATATGATTTCCACTAAGTGATATGAGTTATTATTAATATTGTATCAATAACAGCCTTGTTCAGAAGTTATTTTGAGAATAGATATTTTATAAAAACATTAGAAAATTACTATTAGAATGATATATCTTTTAGTGACACATTCATCACTCATTTAAAACAGAAATGTCACTCAACTCATAAATAATTTAATCTGGAAAGCATCACAGTTATAGAATGGATAAGACACAGAGCTAAAAAGACATGCCTCTTAAACTTTAGATATATGTGAAAATAAGTCCTGAAAACATAACCCATGTTATGTTCAAAAGAATTACTTACAAAATTATTTTCTTAGTGCCATTATGACATCCTGTTCCTTAGACTATATATCATGGGGTTGAACATGGGAGTTACAATAGTATAGAACAGAGAAAGCACTTTGTCTGTTACTGCTGAATGACCACTCCTGGGTCTTAAGTATGTGATAATGCTTGATCCAAAGAATAACAACACAACTGCAAGATGAGATGAACAGGTGGAGAAGGCTTTTGTCTGACTTGTGGCTGATGGCAATTTGAGAACTGTAGAAATTATTTTTCTATAGGAGGCAAGTATTAATAGAAATGGAACATAGACAAACAGCATAGCCCCCATTAGACCATCATCTCATTCACAAAGATTTCTCCACAGGCTAGATTAAGTATTGGGTGGGGTATCACAGAAGAAATGGTTGATTTGGTTGGAACCACAAAATGACAGAGAGAAAATCTGGAATGTCTGTCCTATCTGGACTGGAATTCCACTGATCTAGGAGCCAGACACCAGCTGGGTACAAACCTTGTGGTTCATGAGTAGAGCATAGTGCAGGGGGTTACAAATGGCCATATACCGGTCATAGGACATCACAGCCAAAAGAAAACACTCTGGGGCTCCCAGTACAAGAACAAAGCACATTTGTGTAGTACAGGCAAGTAAAGAGATGCTTCTTCTTTGAGTGCCAAGATTCACAAGCATTCTGGGGAGAGTAACTGACACATAACAGATTTCCAAAAAGGAAAAAATTGCCAAGGAAATAATACATGGGAGTGTGGAGAGTGGATTCTACTTTTGTTATTAGTAATATGGTACCATTTCCCAACAGGATAATGATATAGATGGCAAGAAACAATCCAAATAAAAACCACTGGAGGTGAGAAACGTCAGAAAATCCCAAAACACCAAATTCCATCACTTTTGTTCTATTCTCTTTTTTTTGTTTTAGGTGGTGATTCATCTGTGGAAAGGGTGCAATTATATGTTTTTCACTTTACCTTTTGGAAGCCTGTTCTCTAAATGTATATGGTCATTCAGATTGATTTTCATGATCACTCTAATTGTTTCCCAAGTGAGAATATCACTACTTACATATCCTCCACTTTATTATCTTGGAACCTATAGATTATCACTGTAAAAATTTCCTGAAGTTTCTTTAGACTCATTCTAGAAGCTTTCTGTTAAAGAAAACTATGCCCCACTTAACACAAACACTGCAATAATGGGCAATTATGGAAGACAAATCAACAGATTTGTTGTGGTATCTCTTTTAATTTAGAGCATTTCTCAAAAATTCTATTGCACTTTTCTGTGAATTTTGTCATGTTTCAGCAGCACCACTTCATACATTTTCTTCTACCATATATTTTTTAATATTTAAACTGATACAAAAAACACAAAAATTGTTTATATTAATGAGATGCCATATTATGTTTTGGTATATGAATAACTGCATAGTAGTTTTATGATGTTCAACATAATTATTTCTTCAAACATTTCTTTTTTATTATAAGATTATAGGATAATTATTTCATGGCACCAGGAAAATATTATGAAACAACATTTTTCATAACCTAGTTATAGGTTGTAGGTAGAAAATGACTACTCCTTTGATAAAACTAAAAATATAAACATGCATATAAAAACCTGGAGTGTTATACATCAAAATATTGACACTG
Organism: Castor canadensis; assembly: GCF_047511655.1. Taxonomy (NCBI): domain Eukaryota; kingdom Metazoa; phylum Chordata; class Mammalia; order Rodentia; family Castoridae; genus Castor; species Castor canadensis. The sequence continues at coordinate 191,499,002 of NC_133386.1, forward strand.
TTATATCTGTTCAGTTATTGCATATTCTTCCCTTGACTTTTGTGTATTTTTTGAAGTGCAATTATTTCTGAGACAAAAATCCCAAACAAATTATATTGAAGAGAAACAATTATTAAATGTCAGAAGGTAGGAATCCAAGAAGCCATACCAGGTGGCCAGCAGTCAAGGTGTGAATCCCAAGAGGTCTTAGCTGGGTGACATTGGTCAGGCCCAGCAGTGAAACATGGGTCTTTTCTTTCCCAAACTGAATGTCTTTTATCTAACACTTTCCTCTACTTTTGATGTTTGCTGTGCAATTATTTTAATGGTACTCTATAAATATTAACTGGCAAAAGAGCAAAACGTTGGTAGCAACTTTGATTTTGAATTGCTACCAACTGTAACAATTTTGAAGTTCTGAAACTACACAAGACACTCTAGAAATCAAGGGCACCATACAATAACAACAAAAAAATACCATTCTGATGGACTAAATCTAGATTGCTGGGTTTTTTTTTTTTTCTGAACTGTGTTCATTTTTGACTGTCATTGCAAATTTATTTTTTCCTTGGGTCTAGAAGAGGTGATATTTCTTCCCAAAGAAAGCAACATTGATATACCCTGAGCACTGTGTCGTGGCTTGGTTTTAAGTGTGCTGATAATTGCCCTTGTCTCCTAACTATTTTGCAGGCTTGGACGAACTCCCCAAATCCACACCACCTAGAAACGGATTTAAATGAGATTATCATTCTTTATTTTTCAAGAAAGTGCCTGCTAAGTTGCCAAGTGGAGAGCAGGGTGTCACACCCACATTGCTCAACAATATTGAGACTCAACAACCTGAGTCCTGCTCCTCCTTCCATGTTAGGACTACTATGAGTGCTTCATTTAAATATCAATGACAAATAAGCCTGATTTCTTATTCTTCACATACGTGCACACACAAGTAAGGAATTGGGAAAAGATCATTATTTTAAATCAGGAATATAGAAATATGGCTTTTACCTTTAGATTTTAGGTATTTCCTAGTATCTCTTCTTGAGGAAAATTCTCAAAATGATTTCTTCTATCTTCTTGAAATATACAGAGATTTTATCTGCTTATATCAACTCTTCATTTCCTTCTATCACTTGATTTGAACAAAATAGTCTTTATAGTTCATAATGATTAGCAGTTTAAAAATAATGAAAAAATTTTGTTGATTAATAACAAAAAAGTATCTTTGGCAGATATTAGGTTGGAAGTATAAGAGGAATTTATTCAGTAACAGTAGCCTGGGAATGTGGATCTATATAGAAATAATATGAGAGTAACAGTGGAAAGGCAAGACAGCCAGGGGGTTAAATGATTGAGTGTGCATGCACAAAGCAAGCAAAAAGAGATACTGGCTCTTGCGATAAACTCTGTGTGCTACTTGCAGAATCACAATCTTTGTTGTCTCTCACAAACCAATACTTCACCTTACATTTTTTAAACAAAATGTATTGATATTCACTAATCAGAGGTGATGTTACAATTTGTATGCAGGTTTTGAGTTTACAAGTCTGTGTAAACTGCCTTTTGGATTTGAGTTAGAATTTTAATTCTATTACTTGTTATCGGTGAGATAATAAACAAGTATTTAACATTTCAATATTTATTTCTGGGAATTCAGTGAAATATTTGTAAAATATCTGATCAAAGTGTTTACCTACTGGTGATGACTGTAATAATGATTTGCATATGCCATAGAGATATAATAACTATGTTCATAAGTTTTCATGCCCAGGAATGTAACAAGCTGCTTAGTATTTTGTTTTTATTTATTTATTTGTTTTTATGAAATGATATTCTTTCATTCTTTCTTTTTTCAGGGTCGGAATATGGTAAGTCCAGTAAGACCCCTTTAAAATAAACATTCCTTGTGTTCTTTCTCCAATGAATATAAATTTATTTCCTGAATTGTTTTATTTTAAATCTTCTATCAAAATAGAACCAACACTGAATACATAAATATGACAATTACTGCAAACTGTTGGATCTACATGATGGTTTATTATAGTATTATCCGTGCTTAAACAGCACACCAGTTAGTATACTTTTCTGTATTTCAAAATGACTCAATGATTTCTATTACTGTAATGATTTTATTTAAATTATATTAAATAGAATAAGATATATATGTGAACTGTTTTAATAAAATAATGTATTTTAATGTATCTTAAATGTTTGAACTAAAGGTGGAATTAGTATGAAAATAGTTTGTATTTACCTGTCTTATGTAGATTGATGTTGAGGTTTCTTATTGAAGTGGGTTTAAATATACTGAAATTTTAATTTAAGTGAAAACATGTGAATTGTCAAAAATATCTAATCTACTTTTAAGCCATTCTGTTCTTTAAAAACATAAAGTTCCTGAGGCCAATAGGAAAAGGGGAACAGGTACTAGAGAAAAGGTTAGATCAAAAAGAATTAACCTAGAAGGTAACACCCACACACAGGAAATCAATGTGAGTCAATGCCCTGTATAGCTATCCTTATCTCAACCAGCAAAAACCCTTGTTCCTTCCTATTATTGCTTATACTCTCTCTACAACAAAATTAGAAATAAGGGCAAAATAGTTTCTGCTGGGTATTGGGGGGGGAGAGGGAGGGGGCGGAGTGGGTGGTAAGGGAGGGGGTGGGGGCAGGGGGGAGAAATGAACCAAGCCTTGTATGCACATATGAATAATAAAACAAAAATGAAAAAAAAACTAAAAGAACCCTAAAAAAAATAAAAACATAAAGTTCCCTTTAAATAAAAACCATTTCTGTTTGCAGCACAGAACTCTTCCACTTACACATTTCCATTTTTAATTAAAAGCACCACTTTGGCACCTTCTGATTTGCCTAAAGTTGCCCAGATAAATCTTGCTCCACTCACAATGCTTTGCCTCAGGCTCTCTGTGGAATTGAGTGCACAGCATGATTTATTTCTTAGACATGAATAGGCTGCTGAGCAATTCTGTTGAGACCATTCAAAAGTAACACAGTGACAATTATTACCTTGTCCATATTACACTGAACTCTGAAACATGTCTTTCCTCCTCAATAATGGATTTCCTGGTAAATGTTCATAAACAAGTAGAGATCTCACTGGATTCCAGATTTCTCAGGTCACTGATGAGATACTGCTCCATGATGTTCATTAAACAGTGATTTCTAAAGGTTCTTTTACACTTTAAATATCTTAGAAAGTGAAATAATGAAATCATTCAAGAATTTTTTATAATTTTGTAACTAGGAAAGCTAATATATTACCAAAATTTATAATATAAGACACGAGTTAAACACACAGTAAAATTAAATAATTTTGCATGGTAAAAAAAAGGTATCAAAATTACAGTGAAAAACTAGTGATAAAATGAATAAAACATATTATATCCCAAAAAATGATTTGTGATTTTTAATAGTACTTTAATTTTCAAGAAAAACTGTAAACTGTAAATAGTAAAAGAGTAAAATGAAACCTATTCAGTAAAAATATGAACACTGGTGTACTTCAAAAAATTTATATCATCCTCCTTGTGCATTATATATGAGGATAGAAATCTTGTTCTCATTCACTAGTCACAACATTGTTTATTCTTTGTTCAATTTATACAGTAACAAAATATTGCATCTTTGTTTTTACTGCAAAAAGAATAAACAATGTGAGCCACATACAGTTTTTTTTCCCTCAAATGCAGACTTAATTTGTATATCTTTATTTATTATTTTCACTTCCACTGCTACTGAGTGACTCTCCTTAGGAATTTAATAATAATTTTTTCTCTCTCTCTTTCTGTCCCACACACACACAACCCCTTCTCCTGGAATGTCCCTTCCCTTCATCTCTCCTTTTTTCCCTCCTTTCCATTTTATTCCTTCTTTTCTGAGACACTGCCTAACTATATTGCCCAGTCTGGCTCATACTAAGAACCCCTCTGCCTCAACTTCTTAAGGTCTGAAATTCCAGGCATGCACCACCACAAAGGGAAGTATTACATGTCAAGGTTACATTAGTACAGGGAAGCACACTTGAAATTAACTCTTTGTTATGTCTCCTTTAAAATGGGAACAGAGAAGTGGGAGAAGCACACGGAGAGCATAACTTTCTTATTTACATCTGAAAGATACAAAGCTATCTGGGAACCTTGAATACTGTTTTTCTGGACATCTGGCTTTCTCATAAGGACAGATACCAACTCACACAGGTACAGTTTGGTTCTGAGGTCTTTTCCTCAGTTCCTTGGAGCTTTCTCACAAGCCCAGATGCTAACTCAAACAGGGAAGGTCCCATTGCTGGCTCTGACACATATCTGATAATATTACTGAATTTGTTTTAGATTTATAATCCACATATAAGGAGAACATAATTCTAAGAAATAAATCTTTATTAAAGTGAGATTTGCTAGTTTGTCTTTTTTTCTGTTGAAATAGTAAAATTAGTCATTTTCTTTTTGGCCTTTTTTCTATTAATTAGTGCTGGTTGAGTAAGTAGCACATAAAAATTCTTATCTCCATTAACATTGTACTATCTGAAATTATGGAAAAATGCAAAAACAAGCATTGAGGAATGAATCTGTGATAAGTCCTAAAATATTGAAGAGAGTACATCTCATTACAAATTGTAAAATATTTTATAAATCATAGTACATTTGTATTTGAATGTGATTTAATGGCTTTGGACTTAAGAGTTTTCATTTTTGCTTGTGAACAAAGAAAAGTGTCTTTTTGATTCACACATAAGAAGAGAATCTTCAAAGAGAAATGCCCAGATTTTGTAATTCCCAATGCTATGCCCATCACCCAATTTTTAACTGTGCTTTTCAGCAATGCTTCATCTCTTGTTTTATGGCTGATCTAGTAGAATAAGTGCCTTACTTTCCATATCATACTTTCATACTTCTTGTTTTGTTTACCTGTGAAAAGAAAGTAGTAATTGTTATCAAGCATCATGATTAAAAATCCTTCATATCAACCCGTTTCACAAGTGTTTGAACTCTTTATTAGTTAATAAATAGTAGTGACATGAAATAAATCCCATAATATGATCTTAAGAACTAATCCCATCATTTTTAACCTTGAGTGTCTCACTACCCGCCTGCCATTGGCTATTTTCATAATAATAATATATGTGATATGAAACCTAAGGAAATAAAAAACAGGCTCCTTCGAGTGCTTTCCCACAAGCTCTTGTTCTCCTGACCTAACTGGGGGTGACTGAAGATGCAGAAAGGACAAACGATAGAAGACAGATATGCAGAAAGTTGGGACCAGGTGTGTTGGGTGCTCATATTGAGACACAAAACAACCTCATTGCTTCTTTTCTTCTCTGTTCTTTAAAACTTTGCTTCTTTTCTATTCTTTAAAGTCTTTTTCCTTAGACTTGCACTGTCCCATGTTTACCTTAATCTCTCTTAAAGTTTCAGTCCTTAGACATGCACTGTCCTATGTTCTCTTTAGCTTTTCTTTAGTTTAGCTTTTCTAAAGACTGTGTATAAAGTTCTCAGTACAGAAAACTGCTCTGGTGGAGATACAGAGAAGCCAGCAGCAATGGCAGAAGCAGTCAATCAAAATTCCCCATCAAAAAATCTCATGTCCTTCTTCAGGAGTCTTATATATCCAGTGGTCAACAAGGAGGTGGAACAACAGTTCTCTGGAAGGGGTGTGACATTGTAGCAGGAGAAACTTGTGTTCCTACTGCTCTGAACATAAACAACTTAGGAAAAGCAGCCACACTGCATTTTGCCTTCTCTCTCTTCTGCAGCTGGGGCTGTGCCAAATTCAGCCTGTCATTGAACACAACTGTGCTTATGTCAAGTTCTCATAGGCTTCTCATAATCCATTCCCTACAAAGTTCTATATATTATTATTAATTTAAGGTAGTGTTCAAAACCAAAAGAAGAGACAGTTCTTTTTGGATAGAGAGCATGTAATAAAATATGTCTTATTTCTGAGTAATGAGACAGAATGTTGTAGGATTCATGAGACAAGATGTGGTTTAAATGCCTGTAGGTTATCTGTCTCATTTTTACCTACAAATGTCAATGTTATATCACATTTAAAGTATTTAAAAGTGTATTATAAATATCAAATTATTTAACTGTCACATTGAGTGACTTGATGAATTCATTATAGATTATTTTTAACTGTGTCTGTTCTCAATTTACAGTTTCTAATACCAAAAGTGTGTGTCACTCAATTTCATTTAATATTAATTTCAGGCAATTTAAATATAGACAGTCCCTACATTTTTATCTGACCAAGAGTTGCCCATAAATCTGAGGCTGTGTTTTATCTTCTGTTGTACAGAAAATAATAGGACTTGAGCACATAAAATTTTGCAAATAATATCTTTGGGTGTAATTTAAAATAAATGCCAAAGGAAGAAAAATTCCAAAAGTGCTTACAAAATATGAAATGTCATGTAAATCTGAAATAAATACTATGCAGAAATATGAGGAAATGAAATGGCTTTTAGTGTTAAATGTTGCAGAAAAAGAAAATGATAAAGGGATCCCATTCATGTGGAGTTATCATGCATGATGGTTATCATGCCAGTTGGAAGTATTCCACCCAATTTAATGGCAGCTATAATAGAATCAGCATATATCATCCATTATTTTCTTAACCTTGATTTTCTCTCTCAAAATAAATAATTTCCCAAACATTTCAAAAAAATCAAGTACTGCTTAAAAGATTTAGAACACTTTTTAAAATAAAAATACCCATTTTGAAACATTTCAAAATTATTTGAGAGTGAAAATTTTAACATATGCAAATGACTTTTAAGTCTATCATTAGTAATAAAATAACTTTCAGGAAATTATTGATTTGCTCCCCCTTAATATAACATGCATATTTTTCTATAGCATGTAACAGAAAGATATAACAATGGCAATATTTTCCTTAGACTATATTTACTCAAAATGTGTTGCAATTCTATACCTCATAGACTATTATCACCAAAACAGCTGAACTAATATGGAATTACATGAGCTGAGCTTCAAAGTGATAAAATTTTATTTTCATTTCCTTCTATAATGAAGAAAGTGACAAATCTAAATTTTATTTGATTTCAATGAAAATTTTTAATTATCAAATACTCAGTGTTAGTTTAATCTTCATTCTGAGAATTTTACAGTGATCTAACATAAATAATATAAACGAGAGTTTCTATAGCATAAAACAATTCACAATTTTACTGCTATCTTTATTTGGTTAGTAGGACTTCTCTTTATAATAATTATTTTCAGTGCCAGGCATCATTGTTCACACCAGTAACCATAGCTACTTGGGAGACAGAGGCAGGAAGATCACAGTTTAAGCCCTGCCTAGCCAGCAAGTCAGCAAGATCCCACCTCAAAACATAAGCTGGGCATGATTGGTCGCATCTGTAATCTTAGTTACACAGAAGGCCTTTGGGAGGACGATTGTGGTCTGAGGCAAGACCTGGGCAAAAAGTGAAACTATTTCTGAAAAATAACTGAAGTAAAAATGGGCTGGCATTGCAGGTCAGGCAGTTGAGGGCCTACAAAGCTAGCAGGACACCCTAAGAGCAAAACCTAGTACTACAAAAAAAAAAAAAAATTCACCTTAACATTAGATTTTTCCTTCCATTCATCACTTGTACAAATTTTTCCCTAACAAATCTGGGCAAAATTCTCCTGCCTGTGAACCTCCCTATGGAATTCAGCTTCCCTGGCCACCCACCCCACCACCACCACTTGATCTTGGCAGGGGTGTGAGTATTCTAGTAAAAGCAACGCTTTTTTTTTCCTTCATTGTTCTGCTGGGTGAGGGTACATTGTGGCATTTACAAAAGTTCTTACAATGTATCAAATATACCATACTTGAATTCACCCCCTCCTCCACCACTCTCCTGTATCCCCTCTCCCCTGTTACTTGGAGTAGTTTCAACAGGTATCATGTTGTTATTTACATACATGTGGACACATTTTTTACAACAAATTCACCCTCTCCCCCACTTTTCCCCATCTCCCCTTCTCACAGCTATCAATCCCCTCACTCCTGCAGGACTTTTCTGCCTTCTTGTTTTCCAATTTTGCAGAAAAAAAAGAGAAAAGAGAAAAAGACAAACATGACAGATTTTAAGCAACATTTCTTAACTGTCCACTATAATTCACTGGAGAATATCCTGGCTCAAAGTTGTGGTTTTTCAACCCTTTTCATATCCGGGAATTTCTTAATGAGTCTTGATAGTCTGCCTGGGTTTTGGGCCATAGAAATATCAGCTTTCTCTTGCCATGCTATGTACATACTTTATTAGAATAAGAATCTTTTGTCAACTAACACCTTCTTGGATAGAGATGTAATTAATTGTTGTTGTCATGGGTAAATAGATAATAGATACTATTTCATGGTTTATCTCCAGTGTCTCAGTATTTTAAATTTGAAATATGTCTGAAGAAAAAATCTTACAATGCTTGCAGCCACCCATAATTGACTTCCTTTATATGTGGAAATTATTTGGTAGATATGACTGAAAATTTTGTTTTCATTCACATAGCAACATTCTAATTCTTGCTCCTTTATATGTATATGTATCTATATAATTGTAATGAATTATATTATGCTTTTGAGAACACATCAATTGCATAGTGAACATTGAGCAATATTGTCTTGCATTCAACTTAATGATTGCATATAAAAATATAATAATGTAGATCATTGATTGGAGTGATTCAAATTGTGATTTTCTACTAGAATTATGAATGTACTTACATATGTATGTATATATGCATGTACATATATGGAATTAATATTTTCTTGGAATACTTTACTTTTCTTTCTTTTTTATAGTTTCAGCATTATATATATTTGTGCTCTTTGTATAGTTATATATATAATATGAGACATATTTTAAGCAAATGAACTCAGTTTCTGAAGTCATATTATCTGTAATTTCCCAGTTGTGACTCTATTAGCTTTGTATTCTCTCTGTGCAATAATTGATGAGTAATGTAGCTCAGTTCCTTAAGAGCTCCTCCATCAATTTTTAATTTCTAAATTTCAGAAATTTTACTTTAGTATTTGAATGTATGTACCATTTTTCTTCTAACTTTTACATTTATTTACAGTATAACTGAATAAATAGGATTCTAAGATGGCCCAGAAATGTGATTCCTCCAATACTTGCATAGTCTTCTAGCTGTTAAACCAAATAAATCTTGGTCTAACTGCAGAATTGCTTCATACATATAACTGCGACCTAATAAAATTTTACTTTAATAAAAGAGGCCATTCCTGTGGACCTGACTGGGTCATACAAATCCTTTAAATCTAGATGTAGTGAACACAGAAAAAAAAAATAAGTAAATAAGAGAAAAACTCAGAGATTCAAAGTTGAAAAAAATGCAGAAGACAGATGTGGAATATGGTTGATTTCCAGAGTCCAAGACTTTCCCCCAGTGGATATCCAAGCAGGATATCAGACCTCAGGAATGCAACTTCTAGGAACGGCATTCTTCCATCAAGCTACATAAGCTAGAATCAAACATTCCTCCCCACAATTTCCAGGCAAGATCTTGACCCTGCTGACAATTTTGATTGCATGCTAAAGACCCTAAGCTCAGTAACAGTTACCTGGGTCAGACCTATGACCTGCAGGAAATGGGAAGAAAATATTCTGTTCTTTAAAGTTGCTAAGTTTATGATCACATGTTATGCAGCATAAGAAAATCACTGAAAAGTCTGAAAAGCATTGAATTTATTCATTACCATTGTGTGTATAAAGTTAATTTACATTTCCCTTGAAAGTTTAATCTATCTTCATCTCTGGAAATGCCTTGACACCTACATTTTTTTTTTATTTGTGGTACGATAGATTTAACCCAGGGCTTTGCCCATACTAGGCAAGTATTCTAACTCTGGAACTCTGTTGCCAACTCTTGTTTTTATTTTTATTTATTTATTTTTGCTTTTATGTTTTTGAAGAAGGGTCTTAGTTCCTTTGTCCAGTGTACTTACACTCCAGATCCTCCTTCCTTGTCTCCAGACACTGAGATTAAAGTCCTGCACAATCATGTACACTTACAGGGCTAATTTTTAAATCTTATGTAAGATCAATGAGCTTTCTGATATAAAGTAAAACTAATAAAATTCTGGTGATACCTGCCACTTTTTTCACTGATTGTTAGCAATTTTCCTAATGGGCTTGACAATCTGATTTATTTAAATGACCAAGAGGTATTAGAAACCAGCTTACCTCCACTTACTCACTGAGTCTATTAGATATCCATATTTCTGGTGCAAGTTATCTTATTTGAGCCAAGAGTGTAACCATGTATGTGGAAAGAAAGGGAAGGCTGAAAATATTCTGGTCCTAAGTTTCTGTCCATTCCCTGATGTTTCCTTTCATTATTTTCTTTATCTCACTGACTGTATTTCTTGTCTTTCAATAAAATCCTTTGTGAGTACACTCTGTGTAGTGTGGTGAATTTTTTAAAATAATCAGACTATACAATTTATACAACTGTGTTTATTTTCATTCAGACTTAGTAAGACACATATATAAATATCCATACATGTTTTTGAAAAAGGATTTGACAATTTTTAGAAACATATTTTCTTCATTTGATTGATATTGTGGGATCTGCATATTTTCTTACATGTTGAGAAAGTGGAAGTTTCCTCACTGGAGCATGAGTAAGTAGTATTATAGGATATGCATGTACTCGACTCTCTTGATAAATTCCAACTCACTGTGAATTTACTTAGCTTCCAATTTTGAATTGCATTATGTCAGGAAAGTCAAAACCCTTGAAATACATTCTGGATCAAGTACATATATATAAACATTCTTGTCCGAGTATTAGTTCTATATGAAGATATTTCATTGATTCAGTTTGTAAAATAAAATATAATAAGCATTATATTTTCCATAAATGAGTACTACTTACTCATTTTCTGAAATGAGTAAGTAGTATTATAGGATATGCATGTACTCGACTCTCTTGATAAATTCCAACTCACTGTGAATTTACTTAGCTTCCAATTTTGAATTGCATTATGTCAGGAAAGTCAAAACCCTTGAAATACATTCTGGATCAAGTACATATATATAAACATTCTTGTCCGAGTATTAGTTCTATATGAAGATATTTCATTGATTCAGTTTGTAAAATAAAATATAATAAGCATTATATTTTCCATAAAAAGAAAAATGTCAAGTAATTTCTCAAAGTTAAAGCAAGAAACAATTGTGCTATAGTACATCAGTGGGAGTGGGGCAGGATACAGAATATATTTTGGATGCTTCGAATAAAATAATTCAAATGAGAGGAATATTTACATTGTATATTATTTTTCTAAGGATACCTTAGTAATCACCACAAATTGGGTGTCTTAAAACATGAGACACAGTCATAGTTCTGTAGACAAGTGTCAAATTCACAGTATGGGAAGGCCTCACCTTTCATGAAGGTTTTATTGTAACATTATTCTTTGTCACTGCAAGGATTTGTGGCCTCTAGACATCCCTTAGTTTATTGATCAATCTCCACAATCATTGCCTCCATGATCACATGATTTTTCTCTAATTCTTTTTTCTAAACATACTGCCTTATGCGTCTAATGAGAAAAATGGTAATTAGATTTGACCTCCCAAAAAAGCCCATGGTGATCTCACTTTAAGATCTGCTAGCTTTTTTCAGGCTAACAAACAGGAAAAGTATCCTGGAACTCAGATGACCCCAGCCAGCCACTTCCCAAGTGTGTGTTGTGAGGCTCGGGAGCGTGGGCCGGGGGTGGACAGAGAGAGGCCAGGCCAGAGTGTGTGCAGAGAAGGGGAGTGTGAGGGGTTCCAAGCAAATGACAACAGGTGTCTGTCTCCACTCAAGAACGAAGCTTCACATATTCTTGTACTGAATTCAGTAATTTCAGTTTTCATAGAAGTCAGAAGATGTCCTTGTACCACCTTGTAGACTACATAGAATGGTGAATCAGCCAGCAAACAAGGAATCTAAAAAGTGGTTTTTAAAAAATCATTTAGAAGGTGGGGGAGTGGCTCAAGTGGTAGACTGCCTGCCCTAGCCAGCGCAAGGCCTTGAGGCCTTGAGTTCAAACCCCAGTGCCACCAAGAATAAATAAATAAAAATGAGATCATTTACATGCACCTCTTGTGTTCCTTCCTCAAATAAATTTTTTAAAAAGTGAAAAAAAAATTTGCTATAATCATTTTTTCAAATAACTACACACTTGCAGTTTCTGAATGCAGATATACTTTGAGAGACCAGAATTTATCCCATTAAACAAAGTGATTGATAGTTTCTAGTGAAAATTTTAGAAACTTCTAATCCTAAATAGATATTACTAAAGCAAGACCATAAGCTAAAATGAAAGGACTGATACGACTCAAGAATATTTATATCAGGGATGATAATGAGGCAAAGACACCCAGGATTTCTATTTCTAAAAGGACATGGACAAAGACAAAGCAAAGTAAAACAAAACAAAATCATGGTTTCCCTAAATTCACATCTTAACCTCTTTTTGTTGTTTGCCATTGGATTGAGCCAATCACAGGATCTGATAAGCTAATACATGGAAGAATGAACAAGTTAAAAAAATATACACATCTTAGAATAAAACTCCAGCTCGTGCTTGGACAATACACTCAATTATCTTTCACTGAACTGCTTAAGGAGTGCCTCAACTCGATAACAATGAAAGGAAAGATTGATCTTAAAATAGATCCTTACAATTATTTTAAGTAGTACTCTGATTTCACAGAAGACCATAAGTAAAATCTATCAAACAAATGTCCCATGACATAAGGTGTCTTTTGACCTAACATTGATTATTACTCATGAAATACACAGTAATAAAAAGTATTTTTATGTTTTATCTACATGGCAAACCTAAACAAATTATGTCTGAATTTCCAAGTATTTTCCTCATACTAATAACTTGGTTAGTAGTTTTATTAGAGACACCATGATGTCCTTGTTCCTTAGAGTGTATATAATGGGATTCAATGTTGGAGTTAAAATGGTGTAGAAGAGAGAAAGGAGTTTTCCGATTCCTTCATATTGATTTGGTTTGGGTTGTTAATAAGTGATGCTTGCTGTTCCATAGAATAAAACAACAACTATCAGGTGAGATGAACAAGTAGAGAACTCCTTAGCCCTCCCAGTGGCTGACGACAGTTTCAAAATGTTGGAGATAATTTTGCCATAGGAGACAATGATCAACAGAAATGAAATCATGACAAATACCATTGCAACTACATAGACTGCTATCTCATTTACAAATGTGTCAACCACAAGCAAGCTTGAGGACTGGGGGGATGTCACAGATGAAGTGATTAATTCTGTTAGACCCACAAAATGGCAAAGAGAAAATCTGGTATGTTTGCCCAATCACAACTGGAATTACACTGATCCAGGAGGCAGTCACCAGCTGCATGCAGATCTTGTGGTTCATGACTAGAGCATAGTGCAGAGGGTTGCAGATGGCCACATAGTGGTCATAGGCCATTGCTGTTAGGAGGAGACACTCTGTGCCTCCAAGCAAAAGGACAAAACACATTTGTGTAGCACAGGCATACAAAGAAATATTTCCTTTTTGTGTACAAAGGTCCATGAGCATTCGTGGGATAGTGACTGTAACATAACAGATTTCCAAAAATGAAAAATTGATAAGGAAAAAATACATAGGAATCTGAAGAGCAGTATCAGTAGTTATTATTAGTACTATAATGCTGCTGCACATCAGAATAATCAACTACGTGAGTAAAAATACTGCAAAAAGAATCCATTGGAGATGTGGATTATCAGAAAACCCCAAGAGAATGAATTCCATCATTGTAGTGCAATTTGGTTTTTCTATTCTAATTTGCTCTCCATTTGCAGACATGGTAAATTCAAGAAGGTTAATTAACTCAATTTTGGAATTAAATTGGCCTTTTATGTTGTCTAAATTAGGTGTGTATATATATTTATTTAATCTTTTCTATTATTTCCATTATTAACTTGCTGTGTTTCTTTAAGATTTGATTTGAAGCTGCAGAAGTTAACTGATATGCAATTAAATCAGTTTGATTCATGAAATAAGAAACATTTTATTAGACTTGGTTATAATTATATCAAGTGTATTGAGAAGTGAAAGCTATTATTTGAAGTATATTATATAGTAATAATATTCCATTCTTTCACCATGAAGAATTATGTTTCAAGGTTTTTCTTTTGTTTTGTTTGTGTACAATATTGTTCTCCATTTTGGTAATCATATTCCATCTTCTTTGAATCCACAGCTTTTCTTTCAGTTTTTTTCTTTCTTATTTCTCTTCTTTGGATTTTTCTCCCTTTTATACTCCAAGTGACAATGAATTTTCCAAAATCAATTGGTTGTTACTGAGTAAGTAAACATATGCATATTATTACTACTTTGTCCACTATTACTATCTTATTCCTTATAATAAATAGCAAAAATTAATTTCAGTATTAATTAATGATTCTATGCAATGATTTTGTTTAATCATCCACATACCTCCTATTCAGCGTGTGATGAAATTAACTTTCAATTTAATAAATATGACCAATTGCTCACACTAACTTTTCATGTTACCTTTCCTTTTCCATGTAAGATTTTTCACTGTCACATAATTCCCTCATTATCCAATGCACTCCTTTTCTCTATTTTTCCTTCCTAACGTTGCCTTTAAAAATCACAACTTTGATTAAATGCCACTATGATTTTCTCTTGCCATGGGACGAAAACCCAAACCACAACCAATGCAAAACTCTCTTGCTCCTTCATATTAATATCATCCAATATCTCCATATCTTCTCTGCCTGATGATTCAATTTTCATTTTCTTAACGCTTATTCCCAACGTTTCAAATAACTTTGGCATTTCCTGGTGTCTACTATACCTTGACTGGTGGAGTAGCTCAAGCAGTAAGAGTGCTTAGCTAGTGTCTACTGCACTGTAAACTTCTAGTTTAATTAGCTATGTTTCTAACTGTATATGGAAATAAAAGTATTCATCAAAATATTCCTCCCTAATTCAGTATTTTCATTAGTATTAGTTTTCAAGTTTACCTTATTTGCATTGTTAACATCATTGTTCCAAACAGTATTATTTAAAACTAATGCTATTTAACTTCAAAAAAGGAAAGAGATAGATGTATTATATATCCAATTCACTCCTTTTTAGACAAAGAATACTGGGTTTAATAATTTTCTGTTTTGTTAGTTTAGGATTGTCATTATCCTTAAGAACAGAACAGAATCTTACCTTCATGGAAACACATGAAGCAGTTAAAGAGAGTGTAAGCAATGTTTAACCTTCAAAATTTTATTTTTTTCTCAGAAAGTCACTCTAATTGCATTATTTTTTTCCTCAAATGTCAAGGGCTTTTAAATATTCAGTGTCATGCTTACCCTGGGGATCATCTTCTCTCAGGTATCAATTTAATTTCTAGAAGATTACTTCAGTTTGCCATCTTTCTGCTTCATTTCTCAGCATTACTTATTTGGGTAAGCCCATTCTTCTTGTCATCCCACTGGCATAAAGTTAGTACACACTTGGGAGCCTGTTAGCTATGAAATGACACTCATTTAGCTAGTGTTGCTTTTGAAAAAAGTTGGGATCTTTTAAGATTCTACATTTAAATCTACTAAGTTAATGATATTTTGCCTTCCTATTATGTATTTTTTAATGCATAAATTTCTAGCTCCTCCAGAACTTTAGAAAAATTTGCCACATGTTTTGTCACACATAGATGTCAAGTTTAGTGTCTTCAATACTTGGAGTGATGAGAAAGTTTATTAGAATTTGAACAGTTTAACCACAAATTACCTTTTATGGAAATTAAAGCATATCATGTATGTTGATACAAATCTATATTTTCCTTATATTATGATTTAAAATTTTAGGGCCTCAGGGAACACATCTATCTGGTGAAGTATAAAAATTACTGCAAAAATAAGTATTTTAAAGAAGAAAGTTAGGAAAGTAAAACACTTTCTTTTCAATAGCCCTTTCCCACTTCTACTCCCTCCAGGACATAGGAATCTAAAATATGATGTCATAAGCCCACAACCCATTTGACCATACCTCACATTTATTCTCCCTGTTTGTGTTTCTATGACTATTTGACACTGTGTTTCTAAAATAGCATTCCTGTTATTTTTTGAAATTTACTGCAGCATGCCTCTCGAATGTATCTCTTAATCTTTATTATCTCTGACATTTATTTTTATGTGATTTCTCTCTCAGATCTACAAATGAACTGCATACATGATTTTCTACCACCTTGTCCATTATATACAGGCTAAGACCAATTGAAAGTTCGCTGATGGCTGTGGAAGACTGATGTAATCCTTATATTATCTTTAAAAAGGAGAATTGGATTTTTTCTTATTCATTTACATATCACCATTACCTAAACATGTCTAAGAAACTGAAACAATTCCTGAGACAAATAAATGCTGAAGCAAAATAAAGTATCTATTACTCATATCATTACAAACCACCTGGCTGTGCTCCTTTTGCTCCACCTGGATACAAATTGTGGTTAGGCAAAGAGAAGGGCTTCCACTACTGGCATTCTTGGACTCTTGAATGTCTAAGGCCTAGGATCTGGATTGGTAGAACCATGGTCTAATGCTACCACTGCCTGCAAGGTAGGAACCTATAGTTCCAGGCTTTAGAAGCCTGGAATTTATGACTCTAAGCATGCAGGTTGTGGGCTTATTTCTCTGTACTATAATCTACAACATCCAGCACTTGTCTGATACTGTAATTCCCTTCTTCCAGCATCAATGTGTGGTATCAAAAGAGGACAGCAAGCTACAGTGGGTGATGCCTTGTCTTGTTACAGTTTCTTACGAGCTTTGAGTACCAGAACTGTCAACCCTGTAGTGAACAGTATTTCAGAACTTAGGCCATCTTCTGTGGAGATCCTCAGTCCTTATCTGTGTTTCAGCTCTTGGATTTATGGTTTCTGAGACCTTTGGACTATAAATTTTTGATGCTCTCTGGAACTCTTCCAGTGACCAGGACCTCTAGTTACTTCTCTTCAGTGCTTCTCAGGCTTCTTGTCTCATCCTAACTCATCCTATTCATTTCTATGCTGGTTATGCTCTGAACTCTTCAGGTATACTCTTATACTTGGTGGTGCTATTGCCTGTGGGATGTCAACCACTGCCACCTCAGCCACGGATGATGCCTTGCTGAAGCTACAGCTGCGTGGTGGCTTTCTCTGTCCTTTCTTTGTTTTACCAGGTCAGCCACTCTAAAATGATAGGGCTCTAAGGCTAGCAACATAAGACCACTCTATACAAACCTTCTTTTATTTGTCCTAATGTTGTAACAGTAAGAAGGGAACATAGGAGACTGTCTCTCACCTAACTTGAAAATAAGGTGAACAACTTTCTTATGCAACCAGAAAGAGAGTATAGCAAAGGGTGTTTACAAGAATAATGGCAGAACCTCATGCAAATGAAGAACAGGGTAACAGGTCTTTTGCTTTGCCACCAGGGTAAATACTCATTCCACCTCCAATCTTGGGTAAAATGACTGTAGGATCAACTAGCATCCACCAAGGCTTGTGGTGGCAAAAAGTCTCTCACAAATTGTTTGGAGAAAAATAGATCATATCCTAGGGCACAAAGCAAGCCTCAGCAAATATAAGAAAATGGAAATTATACCATGCATTCTATCTGATCACAATGCAATAAAACTAGAACTCAACAACAAAAGTAAAGACAAAAAACATGCAAACAGCTGGAAACTAAATAACTCATTACTTAATGAAGAATGGATCATTGATGAAATAGAAGAGGAAATTAAAAAGTTCCTGGAAATCAATGAAAATGAAAACACAACCTACCGGAACATGTGGGACACAGCTAAGACAGTCTTGAGAGGAAAGTTTATAACCATGAGTGCATATATTAAAAAGATTGAAAGATACCAAATCAATGACCTAATGATACATCTCAAACTCCTAGAAAAACAAGAACAAGCAAATCCCAAAACAAATAGAAGGAGAGAAATAATAACAATAAGAGCTGAAATCAATGAAATAGAAACCAAAAAAACCATACAAAGAATTAATGAAACAAAAAGTTGGTTCTTTGAAAAAATAAACAAGATCGATAGACCCCTGGCAAACCTGACTAAAATGAGGAGAGAAAAACCCCAAATTAGTAAAATTAGGAATGCAAAAGGGGAGATAACAACAAACACCATGGAAGTCCAGGAAATCATCAGAGACTACTTTGAGAACCTATATTCAAATAAATTTGAAAATCTTAAAGAAGTGGACAGATTTCTAGATACATATGATCATCCAAAACTGAACCAAGAGGAAATTAATCACCTGAATAGACCTACAACACAAAATGAAATTGAATCAGCAATCAAGAGTCTCCCCAAAAAGAAAAGTACAGGACCTGATGGATTATCTGCTGAATTCTATCAGACCTTTAAAGAAAACTGATACCAACCCTCCTTAAACTGTTCCATGAAATAGAAAGGGAAGGAAAACTGCCTAACACATTTTATGAAGCCAGTATTACACTTATCCAAAACCAGGCAAAGACACCTCCAAAAAGGAGAACTGTAGGCCAATCTCCTTAATGAACATTGATGCAAAAATCCTCAACAAAATAATGGAAAACCGAATTCAGCAACACATCAAAAAGATTATTCACCATGACCAAGTAGGCTTCATCCCAGGGATGCAGGGGTGGTTCAACATATGAAAATCAATAAACGTAATAAACCATATTAACAGAAGCAAAGACAAAAACCACTTGATCATCTCAATAGATGCAGAAAAAGCCTTTGATAAGATCCAACACCATTTCATGATAAAAGCTCTAAGAAAACTAGGAATAGAAGGAAAGTTCCTCAACATTATAAAAGCTGAATATGACAAACCTACAGCCAGCATTATACTTAATGGAGAAAAATTAAAACCATTCCCTCTAAAATCAGGAACCAGACAAGGATGCCCACTATCTCCACTCCTATTCAACATAGTACTGGAATTCCTAGCCAGAGCAATTAGGCAAGAAGAAGGAATAAAGGAATACAAATAGGTAAAGAAACTGTCAAAATATCCCTATTTGCAGATGACATGATCCTGTACCTTAAAGACCCAAAAAACTCTACTCAGAAGCTTCTAGACATCATCAATAGCTATAGCAAGGTAGCAGGATATAAAATCAACATAGAAAAATCATTAGCATTTCTATACACTAATAATGAACAAACTGAAAAAGAATATATGAAAATAATTCCATTTAAAATAGCTCCAAAAAAAATCAAATACCTAGGTGTAAACCTAACAAAAGATGTGAAAGACCTCTACAAGGAAAACTATACACTTCTGAAGAAAGAGATTGAGGAAGACTATAGAAAGTGGAGAGATCTCCCATGCTCATGGATTGGTAGAATCAACATAGTAAAAATGTTGATACTCCCCAAAGTAATCTACATGTTTAATGCAGTTCCCATCAAAATTCCAATGACATTCATTAAAGAGATTGAAAAATCTACTGTGAAATTTATATGGAAACACAAGAGGCCACGAATAGCCAAGGCAATACTCAGTCAAAAGAACAATGCAGGAGGTATCACAATACCTGACTTCAAAGTATATTACAAAGCAATAAGAATAAAAACAGCATGGTACTGGCACAAAAACAGACATGAAGACCAGTGGAACAGAATAGAGGACCCAGATATGAAGCCACACAACTATAAGCAACTTATCTTTGACAAAGGAGCTAAAAATATACGATGGAGAAATAGCAGCCTCTTCAACAAAAACTGCTGGGAAAACTGGTTAGCAGTCTGCAAAAAACTGAAACTAGATCCATGTATATCACCCTATACCAAGATTAACTCAAAATGGATCAAGGATCTTAATATCAGACCCCAAACTCTTAAGATGATACAAGAAAGAGTAGGAAATACTCTGGAGTTAGTAGGTATAGGTAAGAACTTTCTCAATGAAACCCCAGGAGCACAGCAACTAAGAGATAGCATAGATAAATGGGATCTCATAAAACTAAAAAGCTTCTGTTCATCAAAAGAAATGGTCTCTAAACTGAAGAGAACACCCACAGAGTGGGAGAAAATATTTGCCAACTATACATCAGACAAAGGACTGATAACCAGAATATACAGGGAACTTAAAAAACTAAAATTCTCCCAAAACTAATGAACCAATAAAGAAATGGGCATGTGAACTAAACAGAACTTTCTCAAAAGAAGAAATTCAAATGGCCAGAAAACACATGAAAAAATGCTGACCATCTCTAGCAATAAAGGAAATGCAAATTAAAACCATGCTAAGATTCCACCTCACCCCTGTTAGAATAGCCATCATCAGTAACACCACCACCACCAGGTGTTGGCGAGGATGCGGGAAAAAGGAACCCTCTTACACTGTTGGTGGGAATGTAGACTAGTACAACCACTCTGGAAAAAAATTTGGAGGCTACTTAAAAAGCTGGACATCGATCTACCATTTGATCCAGCAATACCACTCTTGGGGATATACCCAAATGACTGTTACTCCAGAGGCACCAGCACATCCATGTTTATTGCGGCACTATTCACAATAGCCAAGTTATGGAAACAGCCAAGATGCCCCAGCACTGACGAATGGATTCAGAAAATGTGGTATCTATACACAATGGAATTTTATGCAGCCATGAAGAAGAACGAAATGTTATCATTCACTGGTAAATGGATGGAATTGGAGAACATCATTCTGAGTGAGGTTAGCCTGGCTCAAAAAACCAAAAAGCGTATGTTCTCCCTCATATGTGGACATTAGATCAAGGGCAAACACAACAAGGGGATTGGACTATGAGCACATGATAAAAGCGAGAGCACACAAGGGAGGGATGAGGATAGGTAAGACACCTAAAAAACTAGCTAGCATTTGTTGCCCTTAACACAGAGAAACTAAAGCAGATACTTTAAAGCAACTGAGGCCAATAGGAAAAGGGGAACAGGTACTAGAGAAAAGGTTAGACCAAAAAGAATTAACCTAGAAGGTAACACCCACGCACAGGAAATCAATGTGAGTCAATGCCCTGTATAGCTATCCTTCTCTCAACCAGCAAAAACCCTTGTTCCTTCCTATTATTGCTTATACTCTCTCTACAACAAAATTAGAAATAAGGGCAAAATAGTTTCTGCTCGGTATTGGGTGGGGAGAGCGAGGGGGCGGAGTGGGTGGTAAGGGAAGGGGTGGGGGCAGGGGGGAGAAATGAACCAATCCTTGTATGCACATATGAATAATAAAAGAAAAATGAAAGAAAAAAAATAGTAAAATTATTTTTTCTCAGACTAAAGTTAGCAAGATAATATGCATTATCTTGAAAACTATGTGTTGTGTTGTATCATGCTTCAAACTAACTGGAATTATTTTGTTGGTCAACTGTGGGAAGCAAGGCCATAGCTCTCTCTTCGTCTTTTTCACAATTTAATTCACCTCGAGTTATGATATTCGATTTGATTTTAAAGTGTAATTTATTAAAAGACCAATTTTTCTACAGTATTCTGTCATCCTACATTTTTCATATTCAAGTGTGCCATGACCTGCTTGTACCTACATATTGGACTCTTTGTGATGTGACATTGTTTCCTCTACTGTTGAATTTATCACGACTTGAATTTCTGCAGAAGTACAGTTTGTTGTGATGCACACTATAATATATCTGTCCACTTTACTTTTCTTCAAGGCAACTTTGCTTTGGTGGCTAATTTTTATTCCACAACTTGAGAAATAAGCTTTTTCTCAAACAATTGGCAATTCCTGTCAAGTCATATGCATATGCATTCACACAGTGTATTCTGTTTCTTTAAGTTTATGGTTCAGAGGGGGAAATTTATATATTTTAAATATAAGTTTTCTGGTATAAGAACGTGTCATAGAAATCCATTTACATATTTGCACTTAAATTTCCTTCAAGTTATTTGATAAGTAGGTTTCCACTCTGTTTGTATCAGGATTATTATTAAGAAGTGTATAATTACCATCCTAGTCTACATAGTATTTATTATGTGAGGACTGGTTTGCTTGTTTAATATAGAAATGCCCCTTATGCTCTTTAAATAATATCTGGCTCATATTGAGCCCTAAATACTATTTTACCAAATTCAGCATGATTAGTAGATATAAAATATTTAATTCAAAACATGGCTTAATAATGAATGAAAATATTATGACTTTCATAGAATTATGTACATATTCTTACCGAATATAAATGTAAAATTAATATCTTGAGATATACATTTCATTCTCTTCTATATATATATATTAGTAATATATATATAAATATAAAATTGTATGGACATACAATATGTATGCACCAAACTCTTCTGTATTTTAATCAAATAACCTTAGTTTTTGAGTTTATAGTTTTAACCTTTACATGTCATGACCATTCAACTTTGCTTTGTAGTCTCTCCACAGAACTTGCTACAGGTTTTCTTAGCTTTGCTTCCACCATCATAGCTGGTTCTGCAGATTTCATAGGATAAATCAAACTGTACTGTCACAGAAGGGCAGGAAATACATCTTTTATAAGGTAAATAGCAAAAATAACAACTCATTCCAGAACACAATACCAGCCCCTCTCTCAGCTCTCTTTCATTCTGCTGCTCAGTCTCTTACTTCAATAGTCACCCATGAGAGGAAAGGTTGACCTTAAAAATGAGATCTATGCATTTGAGTTAGTGTGCACTCTAATTACACAGAAAACCTCAGCTAATCTCTATAAGTCAATTGTGCATTCATATAATGTGGCTTGTTCTCATAATATCATTTACAATTATGGAAGACTATAGGAATAAAGCAAAGCTTCCTTTTGTCCTAACTACATGTGACAAGTCTCTGTGCAAATACTTTCTCTAATTTCACTTATTGGCCTCATATTTCTCAGTGCCACAATGATATTCTTATCCCTCAAAGTGTAGATAATGAGATTTAATGTTGGGATCAAAGTGGTGTAGACAAGAGACAGTAGTTTCCCCCTTCCTACCTATTGATTTGGTTTGCCTTATAAATAAGTCATGCTCACTGTTACATAGAATAGGAAAACAACTGTCAGGTGAGATGAACATCTGGAGAAGCTTTAGCTCTCCCTCTGGCTGATGGCAATTCAGAATAATTGCAGGTATTTCTGACATAGGAGACAAATATCAACAGATATGGAAATACAGAAAATACCTTAAGAATGTATACTGCTATCTTATTTACAAAGATGTCAGATATAGCTCAACTACTGGGGAGATGTCACAGATGAAATAATTAATTCTGTTAGACTCACAAAAAGGCAAAGAGAGCATCTGGAATGTTTGTCCAATTACAACTGGAATTTCACTGCTCCAGGAGGCAGCCACCAGCTGTGTGCAGACCCTGTGGCTCATGACTAGAGAGTAGTACAGAGGGTTGCAGACCATCACATAGCAGTCATAGGCCATCATTGCCAGCAGGAAGCATTCTATGCCTCCCTGCATCAGGACAAAACACATTTGTGCAGCACAGGCAAACAAAATATTTCCATTTTGGGTGCAAAGATTCATAAACATACTTGGTAGTTTGACTGTTACAGAGAAGATTTCCAAAGATGAAAATTGCTAAGGAAACATAAATAGGTTTCTGAAGAATATGGTCAATTATTACTATTATTATGGTACACATAAGAATGACAAATATATGAGTGAAAATTTCCCAAAAAGAATCTTGTGGAACTAGGGAATATCATAAAACCCCAAGAGAACAAATTTTATCATTGTAGTGATGTTTGGTTTTTCAGTTTTAAATTTTTCTCCTTCTGCAGGATTATAAATTCAGTATGGTTAATTCATTCATAATTTAAAATAAACTGCTCATCTGTTACCTGGATTAGACACATAGACATATTTATATGAGCTATCAAATTTTTCCTTGCTTTGTTGGATGAATTTTAAAATTTCAAAATGAATTAATATATATCTAAAGTGTTATTAGACTTAACTGTAATTTTACCAAGGGTATTGAGAATTGCATGCTTTGACTTTGAATTGAAACTAATATTTCTAATAAAATGCTCAAATAATATAAATTAGTGATAGAATGCTTTCATTGTTATAATTACAGAGAGACATGTTTCAAAGTTTTTTAATTATGATATTTACCATCTCACATTACAAAGCATAGCTCTTCCTTATTGCCACCAATATGTGCTCTACCCTATATGAATTAGTGAAAGTACAAAGCGTTCTTCTCCTGTTTTCCCTATCTGTACTTTATCTTTCTTATTTAACAGCATGAAAAGAAGCCAAATAGTGAGATTAAAGAAGGATATTTTAATGATACTAATGATAAGAAAATAGTCTTTATTTTTGATCATTTAATCTAAATTAAATACTACCCATATATTGCAAACACAATCTTAATCACATTGTTGTTTTTTTTATTTTTAATATTAAATAATATCATTAATGTATTGATGTAAATGTTTACGATTTCTCTTCATGTCTATAACTTACCTAACAATGGAAATTTTAAATAACGTTTAGTGTAATCATATCATAAATGTGAAAACATTTGAGATCATTCCAGATCAAGTAAGAAACTAACTGAATATCCCTAAGTGAGCACACTCAATGTCACATGGAACAGAACAACCATCTAGAAATTCTTTACTCAGACATTTTTGACATATAAGGAAATGATGTTGTTGTAAGCCACAGCTTTGAATTTAATTTTTGTCAGCCAATAAGGAATTGGTGTATGTACTTACATTGTTACAAAATCAAATGTCTTGCCTTTCCTTCCATTTTTCCTCCAGATGTGCACAATTGCCATTTCACATTTTTCTGAGTATTCTATCCTCTAAAACGATTGTCTGAATATGTAATTTGAACAAATGAACAAAATAAATTCTTTCAAATCAGACGGCTAAATTTTTCAAATGAGTTTCAGATATGTAAGGAATTAAAAAATCTGCCATTGTTGGTTGTTTTCATAACTTGGCTATTGTGAATTCGCTTCAGAGATTTATATTGTATTTTAAATAAATTTAAAACAAAATATTTAAAACTTAATCAGACATTTGAAATGTTTCACATTTTTCACTACTTTCTAAATATAAACATTTCCCTCTGATATCATGTTACTTCAGCCAGAAGAATTTTTTGACATTTTCATTGGTAAGTTAGATATTCTAGTAACGGATTCCATAGTTTCCCTTTGCTGAGTCTCTCTGCATCAACATCATCTTTTTTTTTGAATAGCACCATTAATGTATATTTAAAATATATAAATAGGGCTGGGAATGGCTCAAGTGGTAGAGTGCCTGTCTATAAAGCATTAGGCCCTTAGTTCAAACCTTAGTTCAACAACCACCATATATATTTGCATATATATATAATATAAATAATATATACATATGCATATACATATATGTGTGTCAGCAGGTGTGTCTGTGTGTGAGTCTGTGTGTATATGTGTATATATATATATATATATATATACACATATATATGATAAAAAACACATATATGGAGCTGGGGATGCAGCTCTGTGATAGAGCACTTACTTTGTCTATTTGAAGCCCTTGAATTACTCTCCAGCACTACAAACAACAACAAAATATTTAAACTTATAAGTGTGCAATTTGATATTTCCCATCTGTATGTAAAGGTCAACATCCTGACAATCAAGATAATGTATACGATCATCCCATCCAGACATTTTCTCATATACCTTCCCTTAGTAACACACAACAATGACATTGAAATTGAACTCCTTGTGGCAAAGGACACAATCTCAATTGTTATGTTCTAATATTGAATCTTATATGCTACCATTTTTAGTCTATTTTGGTGAACATTTCCTTAAAAAAGGTATACTGTGCAATTGTGGGGTACTGTACATTAACAACAATATAGTCTTGTATTTTATCCATACTTTAAATACGTAATTTGAACAAATGAACAAAATAAATTCTTTCAAATCAGAAAGCTAAATTTCTCAAATGAGTTTCAGATATGTAAGGAATTTAAAAATCTGCCATTGTTTCCATGAAAACAATTTCCTAAATAGATATTAATGAATTTTAAAAGTCTAAGAATAATATATGACTTTAAAATGATAGATAATATTTGATAGGTGATCATGTTAAAAACTCTTAAAATAGCATATTGCTATGTGTTAAGTATTTCGTTTTCACCATTATATGATTTTGAGGAGTTGTGACTTCTTTCTATGTGTTCTTTAATTGGGTGAGCTCTGACCATAACATGACATAAGTTGTTTATAACAAAGTGTCCTTAAGTTGTTTTGCAGAAAAATCATTGAGAATCCATTCAAGGTTAGCTTGAAACCAGCTTTTCAAGAGTAAGAATGCATAAAGGAAGCCTGCTAATCCAAACAATGAACTCTTTATGCAACAATCTTGACATATTGACTCAGCACATAATTTCCTCTCAACATAAATATAGGCTCCACAGAGAGGTGTGGCGATCAGCTACACCTGTATAAGACAACCTATAAACTTCCCTTTCTTGGTATCCTATCAACAAGTAGCTTATCCCTTCTTCCTTTAAATTCCCTCTCTACCAGCCAATCAGTGACAGATATGATTTTATTTCCTATCATCTAGATGGTGAAACTTCAATAAAAGCTTTTTTTAAAAAAATCCTGATGCTATGATACTGGCTTTTATGTGTATTGGGAAAATTAACCCTTGTGAATTATCAATATCTCAATGTACAGGATAATAGCCTGGGCTTTTGGCATACTGGTAGAAAGGTCTCCTGTGTTAAAGGAGATAAGTTCCAATGCCCAACGGGGAAGGGAAAACAAAAACAGTATGAGTGCTAGTAGGAATGATTCATTGGATCATTGCTATATATGTGTAATATGAACTTTTTAATAAGTGTATAATTGTCTTGTATTTGTATATCATATTAATAAAAATATTTTTATTTGAGCATTAAGTTTTTGCTTTTTTATTTAGAAAAACATTGTTATAATCAACATTGCATTATATTAATCATTTTTCTACATGTATTTTCATGCACTAAGATTTTTAATCCTATGTGTTAGTTATCTCATGTGACTCTATAAAATCTAAGTGTCTAGTACTTTATTTTATATTTTTGGTGACACTAGGGTTTGAACTCAGTGCCTTGTTCTTTCTGGGTAGGCATTCTACCACTTGAGCCACTCTGCCTAACTGTTCCATATTATTTTGTAAAAGAGAAATTTATATTCCCTCCAAGGAAGGTTTCAATCAAAGTAAGAAAAATGTGATTTCATCTAGGGTATATTTTACATATCACATCATCTTTTTCAGTTATACATCTCAATTACCAAGTTAGAATGATAGGGAAGACTGATCTTAAAACTAGAGCATTGCTAAATGAGTCAACATAATTGTCATAGCTGTAAGGACATAAAGATCTCTTAAAAGAAAATGAAATCAAAGAAGGTGTCTATCCACAGATGGATAAAGAAAATGTGATATGAATGAGATTTTGACTTGTAGGAAAATGGATGGAACTGGAAATCATCACATTAACTAAAATAAGCCTATTGAACAAAGACAGATATCACATGCTTTCTTTCATGTGTCATCTAGGGGGAAAATGAAATAATAGTGAATGGAGGGGTAGCAGGGATGTGCATAGAGATGGGGTACTAGGGGAAGAGGACATATTATACATGAATGGAAGTATCATAATGTAAACCCTTACTTTGTTCAGTTAACATACACTAATACCAATTAAATGTGTTTCATGAGGCTCACAAGGCTACTATTTTGTGAAATAATTTTCTTAAAGCCTCAGTAACATCCTCGTTCCTCAGACCATATATCATAGGATTGAACATTGGAGTCAAAACGGTGTAGAAAAGAGAGAGCAATTTGTCTGTTTCCTCATACTGATTGGATTTGGGTTTTAAATAGGTGATACTGGCTGATCCATAGAATAAAAATACAACTATAAGGTGGGAAGAGCAAGTAGAAAAGGCTTTGGATCTTCCTATGTTGGATGGCAATTTGAGGATAGTTGAGATAATTCTGCTGTAGGACCCAAGGATCAACATAAAGGGAACAGTAACAAGTAATGCAGCAAATATATACACCACCATCTCATTCACAAATATGTCCCCACAAGCCAGTTTGAGCATTAGGGGAATGTCACAGAAGAAGTGGTTGATTTGGTGAGATTCACAGAATGGCAGAGAGAAAATCTGATATGTCTGCCCTATCTCCACTGGAATTCCAATGAGCCAAGAACCAGTTACCAGTTGCACACAGGCTTTGTGTCTCATGACAAGAGGATAGCACAGAGGGTTACAGATGGCCACATAGCGGTCATAGGCCATCACCGCCAAGAAGAGGTACTCTGTGGCTCCCAGCATAAGAACAAAGCACATTTGTGTAGCACAGATAAAAAAAGAAATATTTCCTGTCTGAGTCCAAAGATCCATGAGCATTCTAGGAAGAGTGACAGACACGTAACAGATCTCTAGGAAAGAAAAATTGCTGATAAAGAAAAACATGGGTGACTGAAGTATGGGTTCTACTCTTGTTACTAGAATGATGATGCCATTCCCCAACAGGATAATCATATAGATGACCAAGAATGTTCCAAAGAGAAACCAGTGAAGTTTAGGAATATCAGAAAATCCCAATAGAAGAAATTTCATAATTATAGTGAGATTTGTGTCTGTAGTTTTTAAATTGTTTTCCCCTTGTGTTTTTACATTTGTTAGCTGCATTTCTGTGTTTGATTATTGGATTAAGATATGAGTTTTGATATGATTTCTCACTATTGCTGACATTTCTATTCTCTGATTCTGAAGAAGTTTGATGTGTCACAAGAAGCAATGATCTCATCTGTAGAAAAAAAATTCAATGAAGGAAATTTTTAAACAATGGATTGATAATGGTAGATTTGCATTCAAATTTTACCAATGAGAGCTATATAGTTATATATAACTATTTACTTTCAATATCAGAAGGAATAGTAAAGATGAGCTACTTGTCCAGTCAAATATAGAATCATTTTTCAGTCTCCCTTCCTTCATTTTTTAACCCAAGGATTTGCAAGTAAAAGCTACCTTTTGAGGAACACTACTATCTATGCTAAAATTTTTCTCTTCTTTGAAAGTTCAAATATTTAATTGAAGTCTTTTCTGTTTTACTTTTAATTATTATTTTCTCCATTCTTGGAATGCATAGCATTGAAGCCAGTCCACTTTTTTTTTCTTTACAAATTCTCCTACCATCATTTTCTATACTGTTAGTTATACTAACAGTTATAGTTAGTTATACTAATAATTATACTATTAGTTTATTACCTCAAGACACATAAACCATTTAGTTCAACAAATTTGATTTTAAATTTCATAAGTATATTTACATTTATCTACTTATTAGTGCTAGAATCCAAGATGCATCATCTAACCAACTCCAAACCTACTCTAACTACTTTCTCCAAATTCCTTTGTGACAAAACAGATCCTGGTTAAAGTCAAGTTTTCCTGTTACCTAACATGAGCTGAGGCATCAGCAAAAAACACATTCAAGAAAAACATAATCTCTTTAGTCACATTTAAATTTTGACCAAAAAGAGCAACAAAACTATTTAGTTCTATGTAAAGATGCTACCAACTTCCTTAATTTGTTTGTTCACTTCATTCCAACATATTTTTTTTAAAATTCAGCTTGTAAGGCCTGTTCTCAAATATTCAAGGTCATACATTCCTTACAATCTATGTACTCATTAACTGATTGTTCAATCTTATTTTGATCAATGGTCAGAAAATGTTGGCACAAGTTTCAATATCCTCTTATAAACCAATCATCTTTTTACCTTTCCCTCAATGTGGTTTGTCTTCTTAGTTCATTCAGAAGTTTCCCATTGAAGTTGTCTACAAAGGAGTCATACCACTCATTCTATAACAATCCATCTCTTTCCAGGAAAACCTCCATGAACTCTATCACCAAATTCTGAATGCTGCTAAGTATACTTTTAGGGAGGGTATAGCTGGATTGAAGTAGGAATTAATTCATAATATTTGCTTATTTCTAAGGCCAAATATCAAGGTCCACAGGACTTATGGAAACCTGAACTGGCTGAAGTACACCTGCTACTGCTCTCAAACGTACAAAATGTATTGTTTTTCCTCATATCTACCCCCTACACATTAGTTTATCTACCCTCTCATTTCCAGGATTATTCCAATAGCCTTGCCTGACTACAAGTCATCCTACACAGAAAAAGCTGGTATGTCTATGGTCACACTATCCTGAATGTGCCTGATTTCAGAAGCTAAGCAGGATTGAGTTTGGTTAGTACTTGGATGGGAGAAAAAGCTGGTGAATTTTTAAAATAAGTAAATCTCATCATTTTAATTCTATCATTTATTGTAAGGCTACATTAGTGCCAATGGATAGCTCCTTTCTTAATGTTTCTGATGTTTCATTTCAAAACTTGTGGTTTTTTTCATTACTTTCACTATAAGTGAAGAAATTGAGCTACAAACTATTTGTACAGTTTTTCTAGAATTACTCATAATCTGTGTTCCAACTTTATACCATTGCTTTTGTCCATTCCCCTTGATTTGAAATATTATAAAACAATTTTCATACACCTCATTTTTATTTTTGAGATAATGGTTCTTTTGAGAAAGTATGACTATTCTGTAAGATCTCAGCTCCTATCATTAAGAGTTATACACTATGCTCTTATATTTTTGTATTAAGATTATTTTCTTATAATTCTGAAAATCAAGCACTATCTAGTCGAATAGGTATTTATTTTAATTTTTTTAAAAGAAGCAATTTTGAACATTGCTCGTTCCTTTCAAGTCTGAAATATTTTTTTCTTTCTTTCTGTAAAAACAAGAGAATGACATACTTCTTGTTTGTTCTGTACATTTTATTCAGAATTTCCTTTACTTCTCAGAAAGTAAAAGTCTCAATCATGCCACGAAGAAATACTGGGATGAGAAAGAAGATCCATGAGCAAGAAGTTGGTATATGCTTTTCACACACCCACAATAAGTGAATTTACTTACCTGATTCATACTCAAACATCCTTGTCATCACTTAGGAAAATAATATGTATATTAAAACCTAAGAATGTGCAAAAAAGTGCATCAGTATTGTACATATTATCTGGAGACAAAATTCATCAATGGTTCTTACAGTAAACTAAAAATTCCATCTTGATTAACTAGCAGGTCATCCACCTTCCATGAATCTTATTCCAGTCAGTTTTGACCATGACAGAAAATCTTCCCTTTAAATACTAATAGCTTCACTAACCTATCCTCTGGATGAGATCTTTCCATATATCTTTTCTACATAGTATTAGACTTTCCATATATCTTTTCTACATAATATTCCCTGACATATTTTTGACATTATTTTCCATGACTCATTCTATATAAGATATAATACAAGTCTTCACTCTAGTATTTCACATACAATTGTGAATTGGATATAACAAGTCACAACTTACTAACAACTTATTAAACTTGTTTATTTTCCATGAAGTCAGGGAGGATGTTTAGAGGCACAATGATATTGCAAAAACCAAATCTTTAATATTCAATGACATAAAGTTTCAGTTCTCATTATTATTTTGTTGCCCAATAACTTTCATTTGTTAAGAAAAAAATGTTTTTTCCCCTCTAGAAGGAGATTCCCTACCAAATAAGGTCTTCTCACATAAATGCTGTTATTCCTTTGTAATCACCATAATAAAATATATGCATTTATTTTGTGTGTAATGCATCATTCTATGATTTTGTTTTCTTTAATAGGTTATTTCATGATATTTTTAATTTTGTTTTTATTTTTGTGGGACTCAAACCCTAGGTCTTCTTCATGCTCAGTCAGTGTTCTACCATATCCCTGACATTTAATATTCTTTTAATTGTTTACAACAGACAAATTAGATAAGAAACTATATTTCAAATGCTTACCACAGTTTAATTAATTTATGTTTTTGATTTACAAATCAGAAATGTATAATTCTGTTTTAAATAGTGATGCTTTCTGAGAGCAAGTTATGATCATTGTTTGGTTCATTGTATATTTAGTATATACTATTTTTCATGTCAAATAGTTATTGAATGCATTTAAGTAGAATATCTAATATTAATAGTTTATTTCACCTTTTACAATTTTGGAGTCCGGTCTTTCTAGTTGATGAAGTTCTTAGGTACTTTATCTATCTAAATTGTTACAAATTTATGCCGTTTTAAAACAAAATCTCAAGTTGGTTTTGAAACAGCCAGTGACCTATATAGCATCAATAGTCACTTTGTGCCAGTGGGAATATTTCTTCTCTCTGTTCACACCTAAATTGCTAGTT
This sequence comes from Castor canadensis, assembly GCF_047511655.1. Taxonomy (NCBI): domain Eukaryota; kingdom Metazoa; phylum Chordata; class Mammalia; order Rodentia; family Castoridae; genus Castor; species Castor canadensis. Next base: position 191,531,366 of record NC_133386.1, read on the forward strand.
AAGAGCTCCTCTTTATAATCACTTGGCTATGTTTTTCCAGACAATTCCTTAGATAAATCAGACTTTTCTGCAATCTCTCCATGGCATAAAATTTCACCTAATCTTTTTTCACTAAATAAGGACAGAATACCCAGATGCCCTAAAAGAAGATACACTCTTAATTATCTCATATTGCCTGCAGGAAAATGTTCAAATTATGTATTGATTTGTTGTCTTGATTTGTTTTTCATAATTCTTCTGAATAGAACTTTTCAGCAAATTTTGTCTCTTGTTAACATCATCTGGACATACTCATCCTATTATTTTTCAATTCTGTTTTACAGAAACTAAGATTACTTTATTAATATTATGATGCTCTTTCAGACATAATGAGAATACCTGAATTGACAAACAAATCCTTTTGTTTTCATATCCATTTGATAGTATTTTTACAGTGGACCAGTTTTTCAGGCTTGTGTCCTCATCTTCACTAAACTAAAGAAAAATATCTCTTAACTTTGGTCCTCAGCACTTTTCATTATTCGTGACGTGCCTCTCAATTATTTTGTAACACATATTTGGAGGTGATATGTGCTTCCAAATCTCTTACCATCACTGGTCATGACAAAATACCCCTTATTTCTACTGTCAGAGAGGTAAAACTAAGGCATTAACTATTGTGATTAATGGTACAATAAACAGAGGGAGATATCTCCCTTAAATCCTCATTTGATTTCCTTTCAAAAGATCCTCATGAGTGGGACTATTGGATATATGGTAGTTCCAATTTTAATTCTTTTCAGAAAAATCTGTACTATTTTCCATAATGGCTGAACCAATTTACCTTCCAACCAACAGTATAGGTGGGTTTCATTTTATTCAATATCTTTGCCAATACTTGTTTTCTTTTGTCATTTTTGGTAATATCTATGCATCAGTTCTGAGGTCATCTCTCCTTGTGGTTTTGATGTACTTCGTAGGCGAATAGTAAAGCTGAGCAGTTTTACATATATTTTTTGACAATCTCCATGCTCTGAGAAATGTCTAATCAGGTCACTTATCTGTTTGCAATCATACAGGTACATTAACTAACCCCATCTTTTTTTTTAAGTAGTTGAAACAAATATTATGTTTATACATATCTCAGCTCTAAATTAAAAATATATTCAAAAGTTTACTGCAAACAACCATATACATTTTAGATAAATGAAAAAAAAATTAATGTTTACCCATGCATTTATAAGTAATATTCATATGTTTTTCATTCTAAGATGTGCATTTTGTTCCATTATCCTGTTACTTCAACTACATTCACTTAAGTAATTTTTAAACATCTCATTTGGATCGAGTATACAGGTATTGGATTCCTTTTGTTGTACTGAGTATTCCTGTATTTTAAATGCAATCTTTTAAATGCTTTTTGAAGAGTTTCTTAAATCTGCAACTGAATTCTAATACAGGGACAAGGGGCACATATTAAGGGTGTGTAATTTGTTGTTTGATATGCAATACATATACAGCTGTGAAACCATGATAACAGTCAAGGTGGTGAACACGTCTATCATGACCAGAAGTTTCCTGATGTAGGCATTGAGTCCACACACACACAACAAAAAAGAAACTAATTTAACTCTACTCTGGGTGGAGAAAATATATTTCTTAAGTATTTAGATTTTTTTTTTATCATTCCCCTCTGGCCTACCACTTGAGCCAAGACCCCAGACTAATTATTTGTGTGTGTGTGTGTGTGTGTGTGTGTGTGTGTGTGTGTGTGTTTTGGAGTTAGAACTCAGGGCTTAGTGTTTGCTAGGCAGGTGCTCTACAACTTGAGCCTACCTCCATTCCTTTTTGGTCTGATTATTTTAGAGATATGGTGTTGTTTTTTGGCTAGGCTAGTCTGTACTGTGATACTATTTTACTCTTCTCACAGTAACTGGGATGACAGGAGTGTGCCACCGTGCCAAACTTTTTTACATTGAGTTAGGGCTTTCTAAACCTTTCTTGCCCAGATTCACAACACTATTGGGTTGAAATGAGTTCTCATGAGCTTTTTGACCTGGCTGACCTCTAATCATGATCATCCCTATCTCAATCTCCAAAATAGCTAAGATTAAAGGTATGAGCCACTGTGCCAGCACTTTACATTTTTTTGTGTTTTCGACAGTACAAATTTAGGCCTATCTTAATGAATATTTTCTTCAAAATTTGCATATGTTATTGCTTTGGATGATGCATGTAAAAAACCAGGCCATGCATTATTTTTTAATCATATGTGCATACAATGTTTGGGTCATTTTTCCCCCCTTCCCCCACCCACTCCCTAACCCCTCCCCCAGCCCTCTCCCTCTCCCTCCCACCCCCTCAATACCTGGCAGAAACTATTTTGCCCTTATCTCTAATTTTGTTGAAGAGAGAGTATGAGCAATAATAGGAAGGACTAAGGGTTTTTGCTAGTTGAGATAAGGATAGCTATATAGGGAGTTGACTCACATTGATTTCCTGTACATGTGTGTTATCTTCTAGGTTAATTCTTCTTGATCTAACCTTTTCTCTAGTTCCTGGTCCCCTTCTTCTATTGGCCAAACACAACAAGGGGATTGGACTTTGATCACATGATAAAAGCGAGAGCACACAAGGGAGGCATGAGGATAGGTAAGAACCTAAAAGACTATATAGCATTTGTTGCCCTCAATGCAGAGAAACTAAAGCATATACTTTAAGGCCATGCATTTTTATCCACCATAAACATGTGACCATATAAAGAATTAGAAAACAATTGGCATCCTTAAATAAATGGCATTCCAGCCTGGCACTGTAGAGTATGCTTGTACTCCCTGCTCTTTAGGCTAGTGAGAGGAGAATCATAAGTTTGAGACCAGCTTGGGTAAAAGTAGACAGACTGTCCTAAAATGAAAACAACAACAAAAATAAACAAATACAAAAGGGCTAGAGGCAGAGCTCAATTGATGGCATGCTTGCCTCACATGCATAATGTGCTTGGGTTCAATACCTAGTACTAAAACCAATTAGAAAACAAAGCAAAACAAAACAAACAACAAAATCAAAAAGCAACTGATTTATGTATTCCAATATATACTTAAAGAGCTAGTAAAGAATGTTGAAGAACATTTTTAAAACATAATAAATCCACTTAGCGTTTATTTTAAATATGAGCTGTGTCTTCATTATTTGCAATTTCTCATTATTTAGGAGTCTACTGTGGACTTTTTGATGTTAATGGTAAGAGCCTCATTTCTAGAAAACTTTATTCCTAATATCCACATATTCATGTTTGCTAATGTTCCATTAGTCAAAGTTATTCCCATAGTTAAACCAAGAATTATTGTGAGAAAAAAAAGGCATGGATGCTAGCAGGAATGATTTATTAGGGACATTACAAATATATGTGTAGCAGATTTTTTGCATGTTATACTTATTTACCATATTTATTAAAATATCTCTCAATATAAAAGTCTATTGTACATTTTTTGTTTTGAAAAACAGGATTCAATAAACACTGTATTATATAATAATATGTATTTATCATTCACGTACAAATATCATGATTCAGTCATACTTTTATGTTTATGAGAAAATCATTCAGTTATGATTGCCAAAACTAATATATTTTGTCTCCTTAATAGAGAATGTTTAGAATTTCTGAAAGACATCAAATTAAAATGTGTTATATATCAAATCAGCTTTTTTATTGATAAATCCCTATTTATCAGTTTAGCTAAGAAGAAAGAATGATTTTTTTAAACAGTGTGATTAAGGAATTGGCACAATTATTATAACTTGAAGAACATAGAGTCTGCTAGAAAGAAAATATATCACTGGGTTATTTGTACATTTTTTAAAAAGCTTGAACTATATGCTATCCATATAGACATATACATAAATTAGACATATAAAAATAATTTTTGTAACTTTGTCTCATAGTGCTAATTTTGGTAAGAATTTTCTCAGTGCCTCAGTAACATCTTTGTTCCGCAGACTATATATCACAGGATAGAACATTGAGGTCAAAATAGTATAGAATAAAGAGAGTAATTTGTCTGTTCTTTCATACTGATTGGATTTGGGTTTTAAGTAGGTGATACTGGCTGATCCATAGAATAAAAATACAACTATAAGGTGGGAAGAGCAAGTGGAGAAGGCTTTGGACCTTCCTGTCTTAAATGGCAATTTCAGGATAGCTGAGATAATTCTACTGTAGGACCCAAGAATCAACATAAAGGGAACAGTGACAATTACTACAGCAAATATGAAGACTATCATCTCATTCACAAAGATGTCCCCACAAGCCAGTTTGAGCATTGGGGGAATGTCACAGAAGAAGTGATTGATTTGGTGAGATTCACAGAAGGGCAGAGAGAAAATCTGGTATGTCTGCCTTACTTGGATAGGAATTCCACTAATCTAGGCGGCAGCCAGCAGCTGAGTATAAACCTTTGGTTCATGAGTAGAGGATAGTGTAGAGGGTTACAAATGGCCACATAACAGTCATAGGCCATCACTGCAAGAAGGAAACACTCTGTGGCTCCCAAAATAAGGAATAAGCACATTTGTGTAGCACAGGCAAGAAAAGAAATATTTCCTTTTTGGGCCCAAAGATCCATGAGCACTCTAGGAAGAGTGACAGACACATCACAGATCTCTAGAAAAGAAAAATTACTTGTAAAAATATGCATGGGTGTCTGAAGTGTAGGCTCTATTCTTGTTATTAGAATGATGATGCCATTTCCCAGCAGGATAATCATATAGATGACTAAGAACACTCCAAAAAGAAACCAATGCAGTGTGGGAATATCAGAAAACCCCAAAAGGACAAATTCCATCATTATAGTGAAGTTTGTCTTTACAATTTTCAATTGGTTTTCTCCCTGTGTGCTTAAATTTATTGAATACATTTTCCTGTTTTAAAATTGAATTGGGATGTAAATTTTGATCCTTAACTTTTCTTCATTTCTTTCTTGAAGCTTTTTGTCTTTGATTGTTGGAAGTTTAATGTGAAATCAGGAGCAATGAACTCATCTACAAAAAAGCAAAAGTTAATTTGATGGATAAAAAGCTTTAAAATGTACTTCAAATGTTAGATTGGCATTCTGATTATAATAATGAGATCCATTTAAATCACAATACCACAAAGATAAAAACATGAGCTTTAACTTCTAGTCACTATACAATATTTTTCTCTAGCCTACCCTTTTCCTTTTATCTTTGTCCCAAGGATTGTTCAATCTCTCTAGCTGGAGAAGCTTTTTTCTGTTTCTATATATTTTTTATCCTCAACTCTCAAATATATCCTTATTTTTTGTGTTTTTTTTCCTTTTATTTTCACATAGAATTTCAACCTGTCACTGTTACAATCATATAAGAGTTATATTTTTCATTCATTGCTCATTGATGAAATAAGAGCTTGCATGTTTTTCCAGTTTATGGGATTTTCTTTCTTTCTTAAATTAAATATGTAAGCCATTGAAACCAGGTATTTCCTCATCATTATCTTGTATATAGTCATTAGCATGTGTGATTGCATTGATTTGCAACCTCAAGACATATAATTAATGGAGTTTAACTTTTAAACAAATTTTATATTAACACAGTATATTCATATTTCTCTCTCTATTAGGTCAGCATTTAAGTTTCAACATTCATGTAACCTTTTACATCCACCTCTCACCCTTTCCCCCAACATTTACTCTATAATAGAAACAATTCCTTAGTTAAATAGAACTTTTCTTTCTTCTGACCATGGGCTAGAGCATCTGAGAAAAACAAAGTCAAGAAAAATAGTCAAGTCTCCCACCTCATGTTTAGTGACCACAAACAGAGGAGAGCATTGAATTCTGCTTAAATGTTCTGTTCAACTTCTTTCATTGGTTTGCTCTTTTTCCACCAAATTTTAATGCAAAATGTGTAAATAGAACCTTTACTCTTAGGGTTTGCTCTCACTCACTCCATAGCAACTGTCCACACTATTAACTGATTGCCCTACCTTATTTTTTGAAGAGTAAGAGTCAGTCAATACAAATCTAGCATTTCGTCACTAACTAACTATCCTTTCTACATTTAACCAAATAAAGCTTTGTTTTTATTGTCTTCATGGTTTATTCAGATGAAGTCTTCCACTGAAGCTTGCTCTAAGATTCTAATGTAGCCATCCACAATAGTTCATCCTGCCTCAGACAAATATTCAGAGTGGTTTACTTCTTCTCCTCACACCTTCATAGATTCAATTCAACCTGCCATGACATCTGATGGACTAGTAATAATTCTTTGGGCATGAAGGTTAGGTCAGACTGGGTTTAATTTATAGCAGCCACATTCACAGCTCTTCAGAACTTAATAAACCTGAGTTGGCTAAGTCACACCTATTCCTCCCCCTAAAATTTCATATATGTTACTTCTCTTTGTCTTCATTCCCAAAGTTTTGAATTTCCTCTTTTACATCTGAATTACTCTTATATCCTTATCCCATAACAATTTATTCTGTAAAAAATGTCAGGGTGAATATTTAAAGACATAAATCTGTAATTTTATATCTTCATTGGATTCTCCTTGTACTTACAATAACTTTCACATTTCCTTTCATTGCTTCAAACTCTTGCAAAATTTTGCTCTTGTGTACTTATTAATGTGATCATTCTATATCTTTACTTGCCGTTTTTTTTTTTTTTCAAAAATTGAGTTCTTCTTCTGGATCTTAAGGATGGAAAACTTAAAATCATTCTCATGCTTTCTCTTCTGCCCAGAATATTCTTAACATGTCTGGTGTTATTTAAGACTCAATTCAATGTCGTTTCATCAGAGATTCTATCACGTGTTTATTCTAGTGATTATATTATTGTCATGGGGTTGAATTCTAGCAGTATGTGAATTGTTTATTAGTCTTTTTTTTGTTTTTATATTTAAAATAATATTTCTACCCTTACATTTCATTTTACTTAAAGCAACAGAAATTCAAAGAGCTCCAATATTTTTTCTAGATTTTCAGATATTTTGGATTTCAACTTCATAACTTCTTTTCCTTTTCTAATATCATTTAGTTTGAAATTAGAAAAACAAGAAAGCTTATTCTTATTCTAAACGTAAACAATCATGCTTTATAGCTTAAAATTTTTGTGAAAAACTGACTTCACAATTCTATAACATCTATTGCTAAATCAACTCTGTATTTATGTACTTTTACAATATTTTGTATTAACATTATTTTCTTATAACCTTGAAAATATAATATTGTCTTGATTAAGAAGTTTATTGTTTAAATTTACATATTATCTTTTGAATAATTTTCTATGTTTTTGTAAAACTGAAGTATTTTCTACTTCCTGTATTATTTTCACATTTGTCTCTTAAAAAATGTCTTCATTCTCTTGTCTGCTTATTTTGTTGATGACTTTGTTTATATTTAGCAAGGAAAGAGCATAATTAGAGCCGTGTCATGAAATCTGTACAAGTTTGGGCAGTAAGATCAATGAACCAGAAATTTGGTACGTTGTTTTACATGCCTAAGTCACTCCAGATTTCCTGCATGTATCGTATTTCAGCTGTCTTGTCTACACCTTAGGAAAAAGTGAGTAGATACATACATAACAATGTGCATGAAGCCATAAGTGCTTTATGTATTACTTTAAGAACAAAACATATCAAGACTACATAGAGTCTACAGAAAAAATCCAGCTCAATTAACTCTCTTGTTGATTTGCTTTTTTACAACTTTATACAATCTATCAAGCCCACACTTTAGGCTGACATAAGGTGTCTAGCAGTTGTTCCACTGATGGTACTTTATGTGACTATATAAGTTTTCATATTTTTTTGCACTTGATACTATAATATGTGATTCATTTTGTAATTAAGATAGACAAGATTCTATTATAGTTTATTACTTCATATATGATTTTAATTTTTTAAAGTAGAAATTAACACTAGAATAAATTATTTTCTATGAAGTAGGAGAGGGCAATTAAAGGCATAGTAAGAATGTAGAAGTTTAAATTTTAAGTTTAAATTTCAAAAGACTGAACTCCTTTTTTATTGAAATTTAAAAAATCTTATTTCATAAACCTGTAACCATTTGGCCTTTTATTCTTTTTAAATTCTAATAGTATTTTGATATCTTGCTCTTTTAGATCCAAGTTAAATACTACCATTGAAAAATCAAAACAATATATAAAAATTTATCAAATGCAATTAAGATACGGTCTCAATTCCTTCCTTGTTGATGATCTTATTTGGTTCAGGGTCATATAAATAATAATAAGTTAAACTAAATATTGCTTATAAGTTATAGAAAGTTTTATAATTTGAAAGAAATAATACATTTATATGGAAATTTCTTAATACAATGATAACATTAATAGGAATCATTTTATTTGAAGTGATGACATATCCTCTGTTATCAGCATAGAAACCTGTGTTTACTTAAGTCATATTCTATATAAATATACTCTTTGATTTTATTTTTTAAATTTCTAAAATGAAAATCTATAAAACCATTATAATTATTAAGAATAAATATATTGGTTAGGAACTTATATATTGCAGATACTTGAAAAATATTAATATGTATTGAGAAAATAAAATTGCAGCAATGATGAGCTAATCATTTAAAAAGTATATTGAAAAATTATGATTTTCTGATATTTGCTATATTTACTATGTCATGATTCTTAAATTAATTAACAATCCAGAGAGAACTATTAACATACCAGAAGTTCACCTTTTGGTTTTGCTAAAGTTCCTTCATTCTTATTGAATTTTTATATATTAAAAGACTTTTACATCACTTTTAAATAAGAATTAGCTTTTGAAACAGTTAGTGCTCTTTATAGAGGAAATATTTGTCTTTCCAGAGGGGATAACTCTTTTCCTTTGTCACACCTATATAGCTAGCTAACTTCTTGAGGTTGCAATTATATTAATTTGTTTTTACAAACAATTCTGACATACAAGACCCAGCTTTTCTCTACTTTCACCATGGTGTATAATTCAATGCACTGTTTTTTTTTTCCTAACACAGTTGTAGCATATCCATATCCCAGAAGAATAAACTTTGTTAATTATATGATATCTCTAACAGTAGTCGTGGCCGAGTGGTTAAGGCGATGGACTAGAATTATATGATAGCTACATACAGGATAATATTCACAATATTTATCCTTGTGATTTTGTATCTGTCTCATTTTGTTTTCTGTAATTCTTATGAATGTACCTTATCAGAAAGTTGCATTTCTTGTTAACATCATATGAATCTTTTCAAATTATTTGTTCATTTTTGAAGAACAGGTTACTTTGCAGCAGTACACATGGGTGCACAGCAAAGGAAGCAAGAGTGAAGACAGCTGACAGAATGAGAGAAAAATCTTTGCTAGTTATATGACTGACAAACAATTAATACCTAGAATATATACAGGAATCAAAAATTAAACATCAAAAGCAGAAGTAATCCAATCAAAATTGGGCAAAGAATGAAAGAGATTAACTTTCAAAAGAATAAGTACAAAAGACCATTAATATATGAAAAAAGTCATCTAGGAAAAGTGAATCAAAACTACATTGAGATTCAATCTCACCCCAGTCAAGTAAAAGAAAAATAATAAATACTGGTGAGGTTATAGGGAAAAAAGAAATACTTATTCATTATTGTTAGGAATATTAAATTAGTTCAGCCACTATGGAATTCACTATGGAATTATCTCAAAGAATTAAAAATAGTGCTACCATATGAACTAGTACTACCACTCCTGGGTGCATAACCAAAGAACTAAAGGCATCATGTACTAGAAGCTGACAAATGCATGTTTATTGCTGCACAGTAATCAAGTTATGAATATGGAATGTATATACAATAAGATATGCCATTTCCTAGAATGAAATACATCACTTCCTGGAATATGGACAGAACTGGAGATCATCGTTATAAGTAAAATAAGCCAGACCCAGAAACACAAGTATCATATATATTACTTCAAATATGAAATCCAGCTATAAAAATACTCATGAAAGCAGAGACAGAAATAGAATGAACAGGAAAGCAATACGATGGTGTTGAGGATGAATATGATCAAAGTGATGGCATACATGTACATATATGAAAATGTGAAAATAATATCCATTACTGTGTCCAAATCATACCAAGCAATAAAAATCAACTCAGTATAGTGTTCCGAGCTTCACTGTAAACCAAGTAGGAGGAACCTCAATAGAACATATAGGAGGCATTTTAATTCATGGGCCGAATATATGGAAAACTGTATTAGTGCTATGAATTTATTTTTTCTTTCATTCCTTTTACAACCAAAAAATTATATGTAAAATTTGCAGTATGTCACTTCTTTTGCCTGCAAACTCATCATGTTAATTTACTTTTACTTGTTTGAAGTTATATTAATTTTTAAGACTTTTCTCCTTTTTTTTTTTAATTTGGTAGCACTGGTGGTTGAATTCAAGGTCTCATGTTTGCAAGGCAAATGCTCTACCACTTGTGCCATTTTCCAAAACCCATTTTGTTTTCTTCTTCATGGTCTTTAGTTACCCTTATTTGTAACAATTTGATATGTTTTATCAGTCTCGGGGATTCTAGTTTGCATTCTTTAATTTTTGTTCTGATGGGTAATTACTATTGGATGATCTTTTTGATATTTAAGGGATAGGTTTTATATTTCGTTAGTGCAAAATTGGCAAAAGCCTAAAGGATTTTCCAGTTCCAGGAATTATAGTATATAAGGTTTGGTCTTTATTGGGATGAGTCTTGAAAAAGCTAAAATCCTCACTATGGAAAAAAAGCCTTTTTTAAAATAACCAATAATTCTGAATCTCAGAGAATGCTGAACGTGATGTTGAGATGCTAAGGCTTCTAGTTAGTATGCAAATATAATTTATCTAAGTTTTCATTCACTTTTAGAGTTTCTGTTTCTTCTCCATTTACATATCAGTCACATTTTATAAGAATTCTGTATCTTCCCTTGGCATATGAAGATCCCATTCTTCTTCCGAGAACTTCTAAGCAAACTGAATTTAGCTAAATCAACCTCTGGCTACATAACTCCCTCATATTCTATGTTCTGCCAAGAATTGTCTCAAATGCTGACCTCTGCCTCCACACTAAATATATGCTGTTCTTTGACTCTAGATTTCTGTACTTAGTTCAGAAAATTCTTTCCAGATAGAAACTACCATCATCATATGTTTAACTTTTGGGATTTTCCTTCTGTGATGACTAAGCTGTAAAGGTGGCCCTCATTATATTTTCTTCCAGGTATTCATTTTTTTTGTTCAATCCCTTCCAATTCAAAATCTTATCATATAATTTGATTCTATTTGAGTCATATGGAAACGATGATAGGATGTATATGATTACATCTAGTGACTCCATTGCATAGCACTGAAAAACCCACCTTGGTAAAAGTCTCTATTACTTCAAGCTTGGTTAAAGAAGTAAACTTGCATGTGCAGCTGCCTTTCTTCAGAGGTCTGTGTGGGTTTAGGATCAGAGAACAGCCTCTAGAAAGTCACAAATGCCTGAAACCAACAGTTCACAAGAAATTGACACCTTCAGTCATACAACTGTATGGTGCTAAATTATGAAAATACAGGTGAATCTTTCCCTAGTAAAGTCTTAGATAAGAATGACATCCTAGGTTACACCTTAAGAGATCCCAAGCAGAGAACCAAGCTAAACAAGGTCCATAATACTAGGTCACAGAAATTGTAGGATAATTAACGGGTTTATGTGTGCATTTGTGTGTGCGTGCATGTGGGTGTCTTTACCTGATAAGAGTGTGGTAATTTGTTATATTACAATACATATACTGTCTCTCAGGCATAACAAAGTTTGTACCTCAAACAAATCTGGGTTTAATTTTCTCATGTAATTTGCCCCCTTTTACCTTTGTTTATGATGGAAGACTTATCTAATGCCATCATGACCCATGTTTCTATTTTCATACTTTCCCTTTATAAATGTGACTTCATATTATTAACTTTGAATAAAGACATTTAACAAAATGTGTTAATTGCCCATCGTACTTTATTTCAAAGCATACTACTGGTTATTTCAATAAAATAAATTCTCTTTTATTTTCTCTAGATATATGCAAATTGTTTTGCAGATTGTGTAAACAGTGACATGTTATAGATATTTATATTACAGGCTTCATGGAAATTACTCAAACCCCAAACACTGTCAAACCTACTAGACACTTTATATTCTACTTCTTTTTAAAATGATTTATTTATTTTAGTAATCTAGGCTTAAAATTACCAGAGGACATTATCATTTATATGTCATTGGATGCCACTGTCTGATTCTTGAACGTAAGACACCAAGTCAGAAAGAAGCACTGTAATTATAGGGAATAATATAAAGTCTTTAGTTACACGGAGTAAAAAAAGGGAATGTGAAATTACCAAAAAGCCTGTGTTATGCTAAATATTATGATAACTGCTTTCAAAGTCATTATGTCATCTTTCATTTACCTCACTTATTTCATATACTTGAAATATTTTTCAGGTGGGAATAGATCTGTAGTCAAATTTGGTCAATTGCTTGGTTATGTACCATTTCTTTGTTTTTACTTTTTTTTTCATGTCTAAGCTGCAGCTAGCTAACAATATCTTCTACATTTTGAAATGGTTATATTCTCAATGGCTGAATATTGGCACAGAAAACTTTATATATTTATGTTTTGGGGATTTTAAAACTCTAAAAGAGTTTTGTGGACTCCTTAACTGGATGAAGTTTTTGTTAAGCATTTTAACAGTGTATATAGTATGTACAATATCATAACATTTTTATATGGAATTATGTATGTGCATGAGTTCACATGTAATATTCATGTATGATTTATTCTGGAGTTTTTTTTTCTTGTAGTGGAGTTTTTACTATACAGGTATTCTGCCTCCAGAGTTGGTATCTTATTTTTTATTTTGGTCATTTTTTGGGATAGAGTCTGCTGGCGTATAAGTATGATACTCCTACTTATGCTTATGGCAGAGATGAAATGACAGGTCCATATCAGCACACCTAGCTTTAGTCTATGGATCTTTATTGGTTATTTCTCCTGCACACCATAACATTTAGCATATAAATATGTACTAATAAAATCTTGAACTAATACTAATTGAATTAAGATATTCTCAAACACTTCATTGTCTCAGAAAAGTATAGAAAAAAATACCCAATTTAAGAAAAATACAATATACTTCTCTCCTTCCTTCTTTCCTTTTTTGGTTGAGTAGGTGAGAATTGAACTCAGGGCTGCATGCATGCTAAGTGCATGCTTTACCATTGACATAAACAAGTTTTTGCTGTTCTTCCTCAGTAAACATTAGCTTAGAAAAACATTTAAAAAGTGAGTCTATGATTGAATGACTAGAAAACACTATTATGTACCCAAATGGTAAATCACAAAAAAATTACACTTATTTTGTTAGAATTGACATTTTCATCAAATAATGTCATTGTTCATAATTTGCCTTATTGGTATTCTTTCACTAAACTAGAATAAAGATGAAAGACAGACACTTATTGACTTTAAGACATTTTATAAAGATACATTCTCAAAATCATAGGTGGTATTAGTGAAAGAATAAACAAATAGGTCAGTGAAACAGAACTGAGTCCAGGAATACATTGCCAAAGTGTAGTCAATCCATCTTTGATAAAGAAGCAAGAGTGATATTATTTTCCCCAAATGGTGCTGTACATTCATTTGTGAACATAATGAATTTAGACTAACCTAATACCTTTCACAAAATTACACTCAAATGAATTCTAGACCTTAATGCAAAAAAAATTATGAAATGCTTCCAGTGAATGAAAGGAAAAAACATAGATAATCAAAAGATTGAAAATCACTTTTTAGATAAAAAACTAAATCAAAGATCTAGAACAGAAAGTGAAAAGCTGTATTTAATTAAAATTTAAAACATTTGCTCTGAAAAAGACATGGCAAGAAAATGAGAGCATAACCCACTGATTTGTCAGATATCTCTGATCTGACAAAGTTTTTTTTTCCAAAATGTACAAAGAATCCACACAAATCAGATAAGGAAACAAACCACCTGGTTAAATTGGACAAAACCTTGATGAACACTTCAAAATAAGAAAATATAAAGATGGTTAAAAGCCAAGGAAAGGGAAACAAAAATAATGAGATGCCACTACATACCTCAAATTTATTCTACATTTATTCATAATTACCAAAACTTGGAACAAATCAAGATGAACTGTAACACATTTGTAAAATGGAATTTTACTCAGCAATAAAAAAAATTGAGCCATCAAGTCATAAAATGTCATGGTGAAATTTTATGCACATGACTGATGAAATAAACCAATCCAGAAAGCCTAAATACTATTTGATGCCAACTGTACAACATTCTGAAAAAGGGAAAACTCTGGTGACAGTAAAAGTACACTAGTTTATATTTGAAAATGTGGAGAAGTGATGAATTGGCAGAGCACACTTCATCACTTAAAGATAGTAAAATTTATTTCTATGGTAATATGAAGGTAGATACAGGTCATGCTTTTTCACAAACCCATTCAATACATTACACCATAGTAAACTGGAATGTAAACTACATACTTTGGGTGAAATGATATGACAATTTAGGTTTACTAATTATAGGAAATATGCCATTCTAGAGGAATGGGAGATACTACACTGTGTTGAAGGTATTATATGACAAATCTCTTTTGTTTGGTTGTGAGACTAAAGCCACTTTAAAATATAAAGTAGTTTAAAAAATTGAACTATTGTCCTTAATGTCACTAGAAGTAATACATTAGTTATGGTATAGAGGACTTTATATGCATCTGTTATTTTTATAACACCTCATTTTCCTTCTAAGTAAGGTCAGAAAATTACTTATGAATATCTAAAAGAGTTTTTCAACTACATGACATAGTTTCTATGCTTTTTTAAAATATTTATTTTATTCATATCTGCATACAATGTTTGGGTCATTTCTCCCCCCTTTCCCCACCCCCTCCCTCACCCCCCCGCCCCGCCCTCTCCCTCTCCACCCCAACACCTCACTACCCAGCAGAAGCTATTTTGCCATTATCTCTAATGTTGTTGAAGACAGAGTATAAGCAGTAATAGGAAGGACCAAGGGTTTTTGCTAGTTGAGATAAGGATAGCTATACAGGGATTTGACTCACATTCATTCCCTGTGCATGTGTGTTACCTTCTAAGTTAATTCTTGAACCAACCTTTCCTCTAGTTCCTGGTCCCTTTCTCCTATTGGCCTCAGTTGCTTTAAAGGATCTGCTTTAGTTTCCCTGCATTCAGGGCAACAAACTCTATCTAGTTTTTTAGGTGTCTTATTTATCTCCACACCTCCCTTGTGTGCTCTTGCTTTATTATGTGATTAAAGTCCAATCCCCTTGTTGTGTTTGCCCTTGCTCTAATGTCCGCATATGAGGGAGAAGATACAATTTTTGGTCTTTTGGGCCAGGCTAACCTTACTCAGAATGATATTCTCCAACTCAATCCATTTTCTTGCAAATGATAACATTTCATTCTTCTTCATGGAAGCATAAAATAACATTGTGTATAAATACCACATTTTCTTAATCATTTGTCAATAGTGGGGAATCTTGGCTGTTCCCATAACTTGGCTAAAGTGAATAGTGCTGCAATAAACACGGGTGTGCAGGTGCCTCTGGAGTAACTTGTGTAACAGTCTTTTGGGTATATCAACAAGAGTGATATTGCTGGATCAAATGGCAGATCAATATTTAGCTTTTTAAGTAGCCTCCAAATTTTTTCCCAGAGTTGTAGTACTTTAGATTTCCACCAGCATTGTAAGAGGGTTCCTTTTTCCCCACATCCTCACCAACACCTGTTGTTAGTGGTGTTGCTAATGATGGCTATTACAACAGGGGTGAGGTGGAATCTTAGTGTGGTTTTAATTTGCATTTTCTTTATTGCTAGAGATGGTGAGCATTTTTTCATGTGTTTTTTGGGTCATTTGAATTTCTTCTTTTGGGAAATTTCTGTTTAGTTCACTTGCGCATTTCTTTATTGGTTCATTACTTTTGGGAGAATTTAGTTTTTTAAGTTCCCTATATGTTTTGGTTATCAGTCCTTTGTCTGATGTGTAGCTGGCAAATATTTTCTGCCACTCTGTGGGTGGTCTCTTCAGTTTAGAGACCATTTCTTTTGTTGAACAGAAGATGTTTAGTTTTATGAAATCCCATTTATCTATGCTTTCTCTTAGTTGCTGTACTGCTGGGGTTCCATTGAGAAAGTTCTTGCCGATACTTGTTAATACTAGAGTATTTCCTACTCTTTCCTGTACCAACTTTAGAGTTTGGGGTCTGATATTAAGATCCTTGATCCATTTTGAGTTAATATTGGTATAGGGTGATATACATGCATCTAATTTCAGTTTTTTGCAGACTACTAACAGTTTTCCCAGCAGTTTTTGTTGAAGAGGCTGTCTTTTCTCCATCATACATTTTTAGCACTTTTGTCAAATACAAGTTGGTTATAGTTGTATGGCTTTCATATCTGGGGACTCTATTCTGTTCCACTGGTCTTCATGTCTGTTTTTGTGCCAGTACCGTGCTGTTTTTATTGTTATTGCTTTGTAATATATTTTAAGTCAGGTATCGTGATACTTCCAGCATTGTTCTTTTGACTTAGTATTGCCTTGGTTATTCATGGCCTCTTGTGTTTCCATATATATTTAATGGTAGATTATTCAATCTCTTTAATGAATGTCATTGGAATTTTGATGGGAATTGCATTAAACATGTAGATTACTTTTAGGAGTATAGACATTTTTACTATGTTGATTCTACCAGTCCATGAGCACAGGAGATAGTTTCTATGGTTTTTAAATACCTTTGTTTTAATTGCCAAAATTCTATCTTTTAAAAAAATATCTCCAGAAAATAAACTAAGAAATATTTTCACTTCACATATTTAAATGGAAAGAACATTTTTCTTCTCTAAATACACATAAAATTTATTCTTTTTTTCAATAAATATTTTATCATTTTCTATATACTGGACACTTTTTAGTAGTGACTAAAGTACTGAGGATATCAGGAAATATCCCTTGTGTTTTCTTAAATTCTGCTGAAGACTGATAGCAAGCAATGCAAAAAAGTTATAATATATTGTAGGGAGTGATAATGACAGAAGAAGCATGTGAGAGAAATTGGAAGTTTAGGGTAAATGACTTATGGATGACCTCATTGATAAATGAAATTTAGATGAAGACTGGAAGGATGTGAATGGAGAAAATATGTGGCTGTCTATGTGAAGAAGAGTGTAAACAGTGAGAAGCTAGTTTGATGGTTCTTGAAACAGCAGAGGACAGAATGGCTTGAATAGATGATTAAAGATACTTGAGACCTGTCTGATGATGAGTGACAGTGGAAGGTGATTCACCTTGCATGCTGCATTATCACCATATATGCCATGCTCCTGCTGGTGGGACATTTCTAAGGATATAAAGCTTCAGCAGCTGTGTGAATTCTTCTGACTGCAGGACCACAAGAACATCCCCTGGATGTGTGAGAACTGGACAATGATTGTTCATACTGGGGAAAGACAGGTGCCATGTCATGAGGATATTTTAGCTGCCCTATGGAGAGAGTCATGTGGTGAAGAAGTGAAGCCTCCTGCCCACAGTCATCCAGACACCACGCAAATGTGAAGTCTTCACTTTAAAATGACAATAAGGAAATGATCCAAGATGGTGACTATGATACAGAAGCAGATAGCCTGAACTCCAAATCCAGAACCTTGCTGAGATGCTTGAGCTACACTTAGCGGAAGTAAAGCACCAATCAGAATCAAATCTTTGACACCCTGAATCCCTAACCAGTGGAAGGCATCCCCAGAACATGTTACACTTAGAAAGCTTGAGGGCTGCCACCACTGCCACAGCTGGTGCCACTGTCTCCAAACCTACTTGTGAGACATTCTACAGAACAAATAAGTGTGAGCACCATGCATCACATGAAATTCCCCCAGCCACCCCTGGGATAAAGCAGCAGAGCTTCTGGGCAGACTGACCTCCCCCTCAAAAAACCTGAACAGTAAACAACAAACTGTAATCTAGTACAAAAGCAGAGGGGGTGGGAAAGCAGAAAGTGCATCAGAGAAGGGGGAGGGGGAAAGGGTTAATCTGAACATGAACTGTCAGTAAACAAATGCTGGACAGGCAGGAAGGTTTAGACTGGGTGGGCGATAAGCCACTCTTGAAGTAGTGCAGGTAGTGGATCACAGAGATCATCTGACCCAGTGAGCAGCACCCAAAGTCAAACTGCCCCACAAAATTGAAAAACAATCAGTGAACCATCATAAAATATTGACAGCAGAGGGAAGCTGATGGAACACTGAACCTGTCCCATAGAAAGGGTTAGGGCAAAGAAATAAGCCCCCAGCCTGGAAATCCCAGTAAATAAGCACAGCAAAAAGCCACTTCCAAAGCAGGATAACTAGTGAACTATAGAGCTCTCTCCTGAAACTGAGGGCAGATTTCAAACTTACATAACCACACATCACTGGGGGAAGAACTGACAAAATACTTGCAGCTGAAAGGTAACACAGCTATCAGCTGAGGAAACCAATATCCAGGACCACCCTGTATGATCTGGCAAAGCTAGATCACCTCACAATTTCAATTCAACTGGTAGACAGAAGAACAAAACACTACTCACAAGACAATCACCTGGTAAGACCAATTCAGAGCTTCTGCTTATATGCCAATACCAGGACTGGATGCTGAAGGAGTAACTCCAGAACTTATGGTAAGACTGAAATTCTATTGTTCCTGAACCCCTTGAAGTGTTTTTCAGTTTTTGTTTTGGTTTTTGTGTATTTTTATTTGTTTGTTTATTTGCTCATTTTTTCCTGTTGATTTCTTTGTTTTTGTTTTTTTTTTTGTTTTTTTTACTGTAGATTTTTTATTTTTATTTTTATTCCTATTATCTTTTTTCTTTCTTTTTCTATACTATCAATATTACCATTATCATCTTCTCATCCCTATTCTCATCCCCTTCACTCTTCCTCCTTCTCCTGTGCTGATATCCATTGTTCCCCACACCAAAAACTCATTCTGCCCCTTCTCACTTACTCTCTTCTCCCAACCCTCACTTTTTCCTCCCATTCTCCCCCCACCTGTCACCAGACTACCCCTCCCTCCTACACACTCATCACCTGCTGACCAACCTACTATACCAACTTTACACAACCCCCAAACCCAGCAATCCCTAACACCATAAATAAAGTGATAAATGAATTAAGGATGAAAATAGACAATATTAAAGAGGAAGTGGCCTATGATGGAAAACCTTAGAAAAAAAATGAAACAGAAACACAAAACAAAATGGAAGGCCACTCCACCAGACTAGAACAAGCAGAAGATAGAATCTCAGAAATTGAAGATAAAATAAAAATTAAAGGAAAAACTGAAGTACTATTAGTGAAATAAATCAAGACCTATGAAAGGAATATGCAAGAACCCACCTACTCCATTAAAAGACCAAACATGAGAATCATGGGTATTGAAGGAGGAGAATACGTCTAAGCAAAAGGCATTCCTAATATATTCAATGAAATAATAACAGAAAATTTCCCAAATCTAGAGAAAGTTATGACTATTCAGGTACAGGAAGTCTCCAGAACACCAAACAGACTTGATGCTAATAGAACTACCCCACAACATATTATCCTTAAAACAACAAGCATAGAGAATAGAGAAAGAATATTGAAGGCAGAAAGAGAAAGAACGAATAACATATAAAGGTAAACCAATCCAAATCACAGATTTCTTAACGGAAAACTTAAAAGCAAGAAGGACATGGAGTGAAGTACTCTGGATACTGAATGAAAAGCACTTCAACCTTAGGATACTCTACTCAGCAAAACTATCATTCAAAATGGATGGTGCAATAAAAGTCTTTCACAATAAGCAGAAACTAAAACAATATATGACTACCAAGCCATCATTATAAAAATTGTCCGTGGAATTCTGCACATAGAAAATGAAAACAAACAAAACCATGAGAATACAGGCAACATCAAACCACAGGAGAAGAAAAGGCAAGAAATTAGACAGTAATATCGATTCAGTTGCACACAATCAAACCCTTAAATAATAATAATAAAAAAATGACAGGAATCACCACATACCTATCAATATTAAAACTGAATTTCAACAGACTCAACTCCCTCATCAAAAGACACCATTTGAAGATGGCAGCTAGAGGGAAAAAGCAGAAAGTGAGCCTCCTATGTGAAATTTTGGAGACACACTGGAGACACACTTTGCAGGCAAAACCACTGAGAAGAGACAAAAGTTTGACCCCACCACACCTCCAGCCACTGCAGAGAATCTCCACTTCACATTAAATGGAGAAAAAAGGAGGTTCCCTTGGGCTACCAGTCACCCACACCCAGATGGCTTGGGAAGATGCAGACAAGGTGAGCTTCACAGTACCACGGTACTCCCACAGAAAACCCTGTACTAGAGCAGCATAGCCCCCTGGACAGACTGACCTCCACATGGGGAAAAAAGAAAAACTGACTAATAAGCAATAAGAACAATAAAGACATGCAAGAAAGAGGGTGGGGCACACTGAGCACCAAAGATGGGGGGAAGGGAATCCTTCCTGGAACAGTAAATGAACAAGCCAGGTGGGCAGGAGAGGCTGTGGTGGGAGTGGGGATGCGTGCCCAGCAACCAGGTGTGGGAAAGCTTGTGAGAGTGGTGGAGGGAGGAAAACTCCACAGGAGAGGAAGGAAGACTCACTTCCCATGTGAGCTGTAAGTAAACATGGTGGCTGGCAGGAGCAGCAGCACTGCCCAGTAATCAGGAGCAGGAAAGCTTGTAAAAGTGGTGGTGGGAGGAAAACTGCACAGGAATGGGGGGAAGACCCACTTCCCACATGAACTCTAAATAAACATGCAGGCCTGAGAAAGTGGGTACAGTGTCACCTTTCCCAGTGTGCTTGGAACGGGGAAAGCTTGTAGCAAGACTCACACACAGGAGAACTCTGAGTAAACAAAGCCTGCAGGACAGGTGAAGACTAAGCTCACCCCAGAGATCTGCATAAATAATGCCTCCAGCAACAGCAAGCTGACAGCAGTGGGCAGGCAAGCCACAGCCACAGATACCATTCTCAGAACTGTCTCCAGACTCTTTCTTTTTTTTCTTTTTCTCCCTACCTTTGATGAGAGAACAACCGAATTACACCTGCATGCTGAAAAACTTACTAAAACTGTATTGCATTTGAACTTGGGACACTTGGTGGGGTTTGTGTGTGTGTGCATGTGTAGTTTTATTCTACTTTATGCATCCCCTTTGATGAGACAACTACAGAACAACATCTGAGGCACCATCTTCAGGATTGGAGACTGAGACAGACACCGAAATTATTAAGACTGAAACTTCATTGCATTTGAACTTGGAGGTTTTTTGTTTTTTTTTTTTAATTTTCTATTTTTCATTTTATTTCATTTTATTTTTATATATACATATTTCTTTCATTTACTTATTTTTTGTTTTTATTCTTATCTTTATTTTTCTTAGTTTTATTTTTAATCCTCTCTCTGTCTCTCTAATGCCTGTTCAGCTTACTGTCAATTAGTACACTAACACTCCCTGTTTATACCTTTGAAACTTTCTTGATGGATTCTTTGTTCTGTTTTCTCCTTCTCGTCTCTTTATGTTTTTCTCCTTTTTTTTAACTTCTTGCTTTCCATCTCCACTCACTATTCCATTCTAAATATCACCATTGTTGTTATTACAAGCTACAAAATACTTAATTGCACACAATACAGGGACAGTAACAACACCAAAGACAATGATGGGAAGACAGAAGAAACAGGGAAACCAGTTTCACCACAGCAAAAAATCAGTACAGGAACCAGAGGGGCATGAAGAAAACAGATACTCAGATCCAGACTCGAACAAAATGAAAATAAACTATGCCAAAGGACCCAATGAAGCCCACAAGAATAATTTAAGCATAGGCTTAGGATGAAAGGCTGGAAGAAGATTTACCAAGCCAATGGCCCCTGAAAAGAGGCAGGAGTAGCAATACTTATCTCTGATAAAGTAGATTTCAAACCTACACTGATCAAATGAGATAAAGAAAGACATTGCATACTAAGAAAAGGGGAAATAGAGCAAAAGGAAATAATAATCATCCACCTGTATGCGCCCAATGTCAACGCACCCAATTTCATCAAACATACCCTGAAAGACCTAAGAGTATATATTAATGCCAACACAGTGGTTGTGGGAGACTTTAACACCCCATTATCATCAATAGGTACGTCATCCAAACAAAAAATCAATAAAGAAATCCAAGATCTAAAATATACAGTAGATTAAATGGACCTAGTTGATGTCTATAGAACATTTCATCCAACTTCTACACAATATACATACTTCTCAGCAGCCCATGGAACCTTCTCCAAAATAGATCATATCCTAGGGCACAAAGCAAGTCTCAGCAAACATAAGAAAATAAAAATTATACCGTACATACTATCTGATCACAATGCAGTAAAAGTAGAACTCAACAACAAAAGTGAAGACAAAAATCATGCAAACATCTGGAAATTAAATAACTCATTACTTAATGAAAAATGGATCATCAATGAAATAAAAGAGGAAATTAAAAAGTTCCTGGAAGTCAATGAAAATAAAACAACAACCCACCTAGAAGGCAACACACACTTACAGGAAATTAATGTCAGTCAACTCCCTGTATAGCTACCCTTATCTCAACCAGGAACATGTGTTCATTCTTATTATTGCCTATACTCTCTCTTCAACAAAATTAGAGATAGGGGCAAAATAGTTTATTCTGGGTATTGAGGGGATGTTGGGGGAGAGGGACGGGGTGGAGTGGGTGGTAAGGGAGGGAGTGAGGGCAGGAGGGAGAAATGACTGAAGCCTTGTATGCACATATGAATAATAAAACAATAAAAAAAAAGTTCCTGGAAGTCAATGAAAATGAAAACACAACCTACCGGGAAGTATGGGGCACAGCTAATGCAGACCTGAGAGGAAAGTTTATAGCCATGAGTGCATATATTAAGAAGACTGAAAGATCCCAAATCAATGACCTAATGATACACCTCAAACTCCTAGAAAAACAAGAACAAGCAAATCCCAAAACAAATGGGAGATAAATAATAAAAATAAGAGCTGAAATCAATGAAATAGAAATCAAAAAAACAATACAATGAATTAATGAAACAAAAAGATGGTTCTTTGAAAAAATAAACAAGATCGATAGACCCCTGGCAAACCTGACTACAGTGGGGAGAGAAAAAACCCAAATTAGTAGAATCAGGAATGCAAAAGGGAAGATAGCAACAAACACCATGGAAGTCCAGGAAATCATCAGAGACTACCTCGAGAACCTATATTCAAATAAATTTTAAAATCTTAAAGAAATGGACAGATTTCTAGATACATATGATCATCCAAAACTGAACCAAGAGGAAATTAATCACCTGAATAGATCTATAACACAAAAGGAAATTGAAGCAGCAATCAAGAGTCTCCCCAAAAAGAAAAGTCCAGGACCTGATGGATTCTCTGCTGAATTCTATCAGACCTTTAAAGAAGAACTGATACCAACCCTCCTTAAACTGTTCCATGAAATAGAAAGGGAAGGAAAACTGCCAAACACATTCTGTGAAGCCAGTATTACACTTATCCAAAACCAGGCAAAGACACCTCCAAAAAGGAGAACTATAGGACAATCTCCTTAATGAACAATGATGCAAAAATCCTCAACAAATAATGGCAAACCAAATTCAACAACATATCAAAAAGATTATTTACCATGACCAAGTAGGCTTCATCCCAGTGATACAGGGATGGTTCAACATATGAAAATCAATAAATGTAATAAACTACATTAACAAAAGCAAAGACAAAAACCACTTGATCATCTCAATAGATGCAGAAAAAGCCTTTGATAAGATCCAACATCATTTCATGATAAAAGCTCTAAGAAAACTAGGACTAGAAGGAAAGTACCTCAACATTATAAAAGCTATGTATGACAAACCTACAGCCAGCATTATACTTAATGGAGAAAAACTGAAACCATTCCCTTTAAAATCAGGAACCAGACAAGAATGACCACTATCTCCACTGCTATTCAACACAGTACTGGAATTCCTAGCCAGAGCAATTAGGCAAGAAGAAGGAATAAAACGAATACAGATAGGTAAAGAAACTGTCAAAATATCCCTATGTGCAGATGACATGATCCTATACCTTAAAGACCCAAAAAACTCTACTCAGAAGCTCCTAGACATTATCAATAGCTATAGCAAGGTAGCAGGATATAAAATTAACATAGAAAAATCATTAGCATTTCTATACACTAACAGTGAGCAAACTGAAAAAGAATGTACGAAAACAATTCCATTTAAAATAGCTCCAAAAAAAAATCAAATACCTAGGTGTAAACCTAACAAAATATGTGAATGACCTCTACAAGGAAAACTATAAACTTCTGAAGAAAGAGATCGAGGAAGACTATAGAAAGTGGAGAGATCTCCCATGCTCATGGATTGGTAGAATCAATATAATAAAAATGTCAATACTCCCAAAAGTAATTTACATGTTTAATGCAATTCCCATCAAAATTCCAATGAAATTCATTAAAGAGATTGACAATTCTACCGTGAGATTTATATGGAAACACAAGAGGTCACGAATAGCCAAGGCAATACTCAGTCAAAAGAACAATGCTGGAGGTATCATGATACCTGACTTCAAACTATATTACAAAGCAAAAACAATAAAAACAGCATGGTACTGGCACAAAAAACAGACATGAAGACCAGTGGAAAAGAATAGAGGACCCAGATATGAAGCCACACAACTATAACCAACTTGTCTTTGACAAAGGAGCTAAAAATATACATTGGAGAAAAAGCAGCCTCTTCAACAAAAACTGCTGGGAAACTGGTTAGCAGTCTGCAAAAAATATGAAAGCAGATCCATGTTTATCACCCTATACCAATATTAACTAAAAATGGATCAAGAACCTTAATATCAGACCACAAACTCCAAAGTTGATACAGTAAAGAGTAGGAAATACTCTGGAGTTAGTAGGTATAGGTAAGAACTTACTCAATAAATCCGCAGCACCACAGCAACTAAGAGATAGCATAGATAAATGGGATCTCATAAAGCTAAAAAGCTTCTGTTCATCAAAAGAAATGGTCTCTAAACTGAAGAGACCACCCACAGAGTGGGAGAAAATATTTGCCAGCTACACATCAGACAAAGGACTGATAACCAGAATATATAGGGACTTAAAAAACTAAATTCTCCCAAAAGTAATGAACCAATAAAGAAATGCGCAAGTGAACTAAACAGAAATTTCTCAAAAGAAGAAATTCAAATGACCCAAAAACACATGAAAAAATGCTCACCATCTCTAGCAATAAAGAAAATGCAAATTAAAACCACACTAAGATCTCACCTCATCCCTGTTGTAATAGCCATCATTAGCAACACCACTAACAACAGGTGTTGGAGAGGATGTGGGGAAAAAGGAACCCTCTTACACTGTTGGTGGGAATGTAGACTAGTACAACCACTCTGGAAAAAAATTTGGAGGCTACTTAAAAAGCTAAATATTGATCTGCCATTTGATCCAGCAATATCACTCTTGTTGATATACCCAAAAGACTGTGACACAGGTTACTCCAGAGTCACCTGCACACCCTTGTTTATTGCGGCACAATTCACCAGCCAAGTTTGGAAACAGCCAAGGTACCCCACCACTGACGAATGGATTAAGAAAATGTGGTATCTATACACAATGGAATTTTATGCAGCCATGAAGAAGAATGAAATGTTACCATTTGCTGGTAAATGGATGGAATTGGAGAACATCATTCTGAGTGAGGTTAGCCTGGCCCAAAAGACCAAAAATCATATGTTCTCCCTCATATGTGGACATTAGATCAAGGGCCAACACAACAAGGAGATTGGACTTTGAGCACATGATAAAAGCGAGAGCACACAAGGCAGGGGTGAGGATAGTAAGACACCTAAAAAATTAGCTAGCATTTGTTGCCCTTAATGCAGAGAAACTAAAGCAAATACCTTAAAAGCAACTGAGTCCAATAGGAAATGGGGGCCAGGAACTAGAGAAAGGTTAGATCAAAAGAATTAACCTAGAAAGTAATAAACATGCACAGGAAATTATTGTGAGTCAACTCCCTGCATAGCTATCCTTCTCTCAACAAGCAAAAACACTTGTTCCTTCCTATTATTGCTTATATTCTCTCTACAACAAAATTAGAAATAAGGGTAAAATAGTTTCTGCTGGGTATTGAGGGGCTGGGGGGGAGAGGGAGGGGGCAGAGTGGGTGGTAAGAGATGGGGTGCGGGCAGAGGGGAGAAATGACCCAAGCCTTGTATGCACATATGAATAATAAAATTAAAAAAAGACACCATTTGACAAACTGGATTAAAAAGGAAGATCTAGCAATCTATTGTTTCCAGGAGACCCATCTCATCGAAAGAAACAAACAGTGATTCAGGAGAAAAGGTTGGAAGATGATTTACCAACCCAATGGCCCACAAAAACAGGCAGGAATAGCAATACTTACCTCAGACAAAGTAAACTTCAAAGTTACATTGATCCAATGAGGTAAAGAAGGACACTTCATACTAATAAATGGGAAATATACCAAAAGGAAGTAACAATTATGAACATATATATGCACCCAATCTCAGTGCACCCAATTTCATCAAACATACTTTAAAGGACTTAAAAGCACATATGGACTCCATTGGTAGTAGGAGACTTTAATATCTCCCATCACCAATAGATAGGTCAGCCAAACAAAAAATCGATGAAGAAATTCTAGAACTAGAAAATACCATAGATCAAATGGACCTGTCTGATGTCCATACAACCAACATCTGTAAAATATACTTTCTTTCAGCAGACCAAGGAACTTTTCTCCAAAATTGGCCATATCTGAGAGCCCAAGGAAAGCCTCAGCAAATATAAGAAAATTGAAATAATCCCTTGCATTCTGTCTGATCACAATGCATTAAAACTAGAATTCAACAACAAAAACAACAGCAGAAAATATGCAAACAATTATCACATTGCTCAATAATCATTGGGTCATCAGTGAAATAAAAGAGGAAATTAAAAGGATCCTGGAAGTTAATGAAAATGAGAGTACCACCTACAAGAACCTATGGGATACTGCAAAGGCAGTCCTAAGAGAAAAGTTTATAGCAATGAGTACATATATGAAAAAGACAGAAAGATTTCAAATCAATGACCTAATGCTACATATTAAACTCCTAGAAAAACAAGAACAAGCAAAGCCTAAAACAAGCAGGAGAGAAATAATAAAAATAAGGGTTGAAATCAATAAAATAGAAACAAACAAAAACATAAAAAAAATCAATGAAACAAAAAGCTGGTTCTTTGAAAAAATAAACAACATTGACAGATCTCTGGCAAATCTGACTAATATGAGGAGAGAAAAAAACTCAAATCAATAAAATCAAAAATGCAAAAGGAGAGATTTCCTTGGAAATCCAGGGAATTATCAGAGACTAATTTGAGAACTTATATTCCAATATAATTGATAATCTCAAAGAAATAGACAAATTTCTAGATACTTATGACCATCCAAGATTGAATGAAGAGGATATTAACCTCCTAAATGGATCTATAACACAAAATAAAATTGAAGCAGCAATAAAGGGTCTCTCAAAAAAAGAAAAGTCTGATGGATTCTCTGCTGAATTCTATCGTACCTTGAAAGAAGAACTAATACCAACTGTCCTTAAACTTTTTCATGATAGAGAAAGGGAAAGAACACTGCCTAATTCATTCTATGATGCCAGAATTACACCCATCCCAAAACCAGACAAAGACACATTCAAAAAGGAGACCTATAGGCCAATATCCTCATTAACATTGATGCAATAGTCCTCAATAAAATAATATTGATCTGAATCCAACAACATGTCAGAAAGATCATTCACCATGACAAAGTAGGCTTCATCCCTGGGATGCAGAAGTGGTTCAACATACGGCAAATCTATAAATGTAATACAGCACATTAATAGAAGCAAAGACAAAAACTACTTCATCATCTCAATTGATCCAGAAAAAGCCTGTGATAAGATCCAACACCACTTCATGATAAAAGCTCTAAGAAAATTAGGAATAGAAGGAATGTACTTCAACATTATAAAGGCTGCTATATAACAAACCTATAGCCAACATAATACTTAATGGAGAAAAACTGAAATCATTTCCCCTAATATCAGGAATGAGGCAAGGATTCCCGCTCTCTCTGCTACTATTCAAGGCAGCCCTGGAATTCCTAGCTAGGGCAATAAGGCAAGAAGAAGAAATAAAAGGAATAAAAATAGGTAAAGAAACTGTCAAAATATCCCTATTTGCAGAAAACATGATTGTACACCACAAAGACCCAAAAGCTCTACCCACAATCTCCTAGACACCATAAACAGCTGCAGCGAGGTGGCAGGATACAAAATCAACTTAAAAAAAATTATTAGCCTTTCTGTATACCA
Organism: Castor canadensis; assembly: GCF_047511655.1. Lineage (NCBI taxonomy): Eukaryota > Metazoa > Chordata > Mammalia > Rodentia > Castoridae > Castor > Castor canadensis. The sequence continues at coordinate 191,559,947 of NC_133386.1, forward strand.
ACAATGAACAAATTGGGAAAGAATATAGGAAAACAATTCTATTTACAATAGCCTCAAAAAAATCAAATACCTAGCAGTAAACGTAACAAAGTATGTGAATGACCTCTACAAGGAGAACTATGAACCTCTGAAGAAAGAGGTAGAGGAAGACTACAGAAAGTGGAAAGATCTTCCATGCTCATTGATTGGTAGAATCAACATAGTAAAAATGGCTATCCTACCAAAAGCAATCTAGGTGTTCAATGGAATTCACATCAAAATCCCAACGACTTTCATCACAGAGATTGAAAAATCTACCCTGAAGTTCATTTGGAAACACAAGAGACCCGCAAATGGCCAAGGCAATACTCAGCAAAGAGAACACTGCTGGGGTTATCACAATACTCAGCTTCAAACTATATTACAAAGCAATAGTAATAAAAACAGCATGGTACTGGCACAAAAACAGACATGAAGACCAGTGGAAAAGAATAAAAGACCTGGATATGAATCCACACAGCTATGCCCACCTTATTTTTGTCAGAGGCACCAAAAATATATGATGGAAATAGACAGTCTCTTCAACAAATGTTGCTGGGAAAAGTGGCTATCTGCCTTCAGAAAGTGAAACTAAATCCATGTTTATCACTCTCTACTAGTATCAACTCAAAATGGATCAAGGACCTTAATTAATATCAGACCTAATACTCTGAAGTTAATTCAGAAAAGAACAGGGAATACTCTGCAAGCAATAGGTATAAGCAAGGACTTCCTCAATAGAACCCCAGCAAATCAGCAACTAAGAGAAAGGATGGACAAATGGGACTGCATAAAAGCTTCTGACCAACAAAAGAAATGGTCTCTAAGTTAAAGAGACCACTCACCGAGTGGGAAAAAATATTTGCTTGCTATACATTAGACAAAGGACTGATAACCAGAATGTACATAGAGCTCAAAAAACTAACCACCCCCCAAAAATCAATGAGCCAATAAAGAAATGGGCAACTGAATTAAATAGAACTTTTTCAATAGAAGAAATCCAATGGCCAAAAACCACATGAAAACATGCTCACCATCCCTGGCCATAAAGGAAATGCATATCAAAACCACATTAAGATTCCACCTTACTCCTGTTAGAATGGCTAGCCTCAAGAACACCTACTACAACAAATGTTCACAAGAATGTGGGGAAAAGGAACCCTCATACACTGTTCATGGGAATGCAAGGTAGTACAACCAGTCTGGAAAATAATATGGAGGGTTCTTAAAAAAAACTTAACATCCATCTGCCATATGATGCAGCAATCCCACTCCTGGGGATATATCCAAAGGAATGTGACTCAGGTTATTCCATAGGTACCTGCACATCCGTGTTTATTGCAGCACTATTCACAATAGCCAAGTTATGGAAACAGCCAAGATGCCCCATTAGTGATGAATGGATTAAGAATATGTGGTATTTGTACAGGATGGAATTTTACCCAACCACGATGAAGAATGAAATCTTCATTCACAAGTAAATGGATGGAAATGGAGAACATCATCTTAAGTGAAGTTACCCTGGCTCAGAAGGCCAAAAATCGTATGTTATCCTTCATATCTGGACTTTAGACCTAAAAAAATACATTAATATTATTTGACGTTGGTAACATACTAAGGGGAGAACACATACATGAAGAATAGGGAAAGATAAGAAACCCTAAACTTGAAAGTGTTTATGTGTCCACTATAGAGGAGCTAATATAATAAACTTAAAGCGACAGAGCTCACTATGGAAAGGTGACCAGAAAGTAATGAAGAGATCTGGAAAAGATTAATCAATTTGGGTAGTAATACATATGTGCATAGAAGGAATGCTAGGAATCTCTCTGTATAGCTACCCTTATGTTAAACTAACAAAAATGCTGTCTTTCTTGTTATTGTTTACATATTGTTTTTAATGAAATTAGAGAAGAGGGCAGAACAGGTTCTGCCTGGAAGAGAGAGGAGTGGGAGGGAGAGGGTGGGGGTGGGGGAGAGAGTTGGAGGCATGGGGGAGAAATAGTCCAAACAATGTAGCACATATTAATAAACAAATAAAAATAAATAAGTGAACAAAAAATAAAATACCCCTATCACTTGTATTACCCTAAAAAAATAAAAACATTCAGAAAAGATACTTGAACAGGAAACCAATAAAATATTAGACATTTTCATTTTCTCAACATAAATTACCTTCCCATAAAATATATTTTATTTTTCTCAAACAAAATACTTCAAAATTTAAAACTTTTTCTACCCTTTTCCTAGTGCATTCGGTTAATCATAACAAAGTACCATGAACCATGTCACTTATAAACAGCAACAGCAGTCAGGTCTAGAGACTAGGATGTCAAGTTTTATTTTTCTCTGTCCATGACATTGACACCATTGCCGTTCACTTCGGAGATTATTTGAATACACATGCATGCAGATCAGTGCTTTTCCTTTGTCTGTAACCTTTTCATATAACTTAACCTGTCTTTCACAGCAAGAATCTCAAGTCTGGGAAGCAGCCTATATGCCATGGTCTGGATATGCTCTTTTCATAATTGGGGTGTCTTGGTTAAAGACTGTTTCCCATTCACTTTTGAATCTTTTAACTCTGACTTCAACAGAGAAAAGGCAATGAAAGCAGATAGTAAATGGGAAAATTCCAGAATGAGAAAAAGAAGAAAAGTAAAGAATAAAGTCCCAAAAAGTAGAGTATGAGCTGTAATGCAGTAGATTAGAGCATCGTTGTTGGTGACAGCCAATATACTAGAAAGAAGTCAGTATCTAATATAAAGGAATACAAAATGACCCATCCCCAAATCCACAAGGTCTGCTGCTTATTAAATATACAAGATCTAGTTTTTCATGAGACCATCTGAAATTGCCTTCTCTATGCTCCCTCTCGCTGTGTGTCTTCTTACTTTACACTTGGCAAGAACCTAAACAATTCAAGAAGGGATCCAGATAAAGATACACATTAGAGGGAGAATGAACTGCTGGGTCTTCTTCAAAAAATCTTTCTTGTATCTTCTAAGTCCTTTGTGTACCTGCTACTTCCTATTGAAGAAACAAATGCAGTCCTCAGTGATGGGACAGTTTTTCAGCTATAGTGAAAAGAGATAGGGAAATCTTTAAAACAAACTTGTTCTCTTTGTGCCCCAGGAGAATACACTCATGTGTTGCAGACATGGTCCTGAAAATTTAATCTTCCTGAAGCCATTCTTCATTATGGACATGGCCTTGGACATGCCCTGGAATATCTCATATTCTTCCTTACTAAATGAAAAGGAACCATTAGGCTTGTCAGATAAACCGTGTCCTTCTCTCATCAGAGCTACCTGCAGAGAGAATTTCTCTGGCATGTTTTCTGCTATGTGCTAAAAAGTAAGTTAAAACAATCTATGACATATTTCAAAATTACTAGACCAAAAGAGTAGAAAAATTCCCACATATAAAATGGCTAATATTTAAAGGATGGAAACATTTAAAATCTGGTTTGTTTGTTGCACACTAGATACATGTATCATGTTATCATAATTGACTCCATAAGTATATATAACTCTTGTGTCTCAATAAAAAGTACACTTCTTTAAGGGAGGTTTATGATTGTCCAGAAACTTGTCAATTGTTTGATTGATAAGTCTACCTAATAAATCTAAGAAAGTTAATTAAATTGTGTTATTTTCCAGATAATATGTTGGCCAATGAAGATAAAAAAAATGGATAATCTTATTGTGAAATGTAAAATCTAGTTACTATCTGGATTTTAAATATATTAATAGGAACAATGATCTCTTTGACGATGCTAGTATTTTATTTCAGATATTTCAGTATCTTCGATTGAGTTCCACATGTGTTTGCTTTTGTATCTATAAGAAAATATTAATGTTTAAGATTAATCTGCTCAAAAATAAATGCAGGGCTGAGGGTTTAGAGATGTAGCACAATGGTGAAGCATTAACCTACCTTATCAAGGTCCTGAGTTTGCACTCCAAAATTAAATATTTTGTGAAAAGCACAAAAACATGAGAATATTAATTAAGAATAAGGCCAGGTGCTATGGTTTATGCCTTTAATTCTATCTACTCAGGAAGCAGAGATCAGGGGGATTGTGGTTCAAAACCAGACAGGACAAATAGTTTGTGAGACCCTATCTAGAAATACCCTTCCTAAAAATAGAGCTGGTGAAGTGGCTCCAGTTGAAGGCCCTGAGTTCAAGCCTCAGTACAGAAAAAAAAAAAGGAAGCTTATTAAACTTCTAAAAATATTGAATAAAAAGCAAATTTAACTCATAGAAACATGACAAATAAAAACCAAATTTATAGTCATTATTTTTGTCATAATGCAATCCATTTCAGAAGAAATTTTTTCAATGCCACCATAACATCTTTGTTTCTCAAACAATATATCAGGGGATTAAACATTGGAGTTACAATGGTATAAAAGAGAGAAAGGAATTTGTCTGTTCTTGCTGAATGACTGGACTTTGGTCTCAAATAAGTAATGATGCCTGATCCAAAGAATATAGCCACAACCATGAGGTGGGAAGAACAGGTGGAGAAAGACTTGGCTCGCCCAGTTGCAGATGGAAGTTTCAAAACAGTTAAGACTATTTTCACATAAGATCCAAGTATCATCAAAAAAGGGATAGTGACAACTAGAACAGCAATCACATAAATCAACATCTCAATCATAAAAGTGTCCCCACAGGCTAGTGTGAAGACTGCAGGTATGTCACAGAAAAAGTGGTTCAACTGGTTAGATCCACAGAAAGGTAGAGAGAAGATGAAATATGTGAACCCTATGTGTACAGGAACTCCACTTGTCCAACAGCCGGCTGCCAGTTGAGTACATAGACTACTGTTCACGATGAGAGGATAGAGTAATGGGTTGCAAATGGCAACATACCTGTCACACGCCATTGCAGTCAGAATGAAACACTCGGTGGCTCCCAAAACCAAAAAGAAATACATTTGAGTAGCACAGGCCAGAAAGGAAATATTTCTATCTTGTCTACAGAGATCTTGTAATTATCTGGGAACAGTGACTGACACATAACATATTCCCAAAAAAGAAAAATTTCCAAGGAAAAAGTACATGGGTACCTGGAGGGAAGGATCAACCTTGGTTATTATGGTAATGAGGCTATTTCTTGTCAGAATAATTATATACATTATCAAAAATACCCCAAAAAGAAATCTTTGCAAATTAGGAACATCAGAAAAGCCAACTAAAATGAATTCCACCAGGGTCATATGATTCCTCTGTGGAGGATTTTGTCCTGTAAATTCCATCTATGAACAATAAGATTTCAAGATTTAGAAGTCACTTTGGTCCACTGGGTTGAACTGCAAAATGGGACCTCTTGATGGGGTCAAGTCCTCTGATAAGCATATATGTCCAATTAGAAAAGAAATCACATTTCTTTGTTGGTTTTACATCTTCAGTGATACACTTCAAATCCAATATCCCAAATTTCTAGGACACAAAAAGAGAGAGAAACATTACAATATTTTCTTGTTGCTCACAGTAAGGGTATGGGTATGTGATAATACAACACAGCACAACAGACAAAATGAAATAAGAGCAAAATATGTCAGAGAGTTTAGGCTTAAGATATTCTGTTCTATAAAATAAGATCTAATACAATATTTAACATCATATCTTGCTATTTTTAAAATCTTTTTCTTTTTCTTTTTCTCCTTCATTTCATATTTTGGCAATTATTTTCTCATTTTATATCTTCTCCAAACTTTATGTAATCCTTCTTATGTATAAATACACACATGCATATATACCTGCATACATACATAGATATAAATACATGTTTTTTTCTTCCATAAATCATTCTTTTAAAAAACCAACAGAAACAATTTAAAAAATGAATCCAGGTATGTTAGATTGTATAATAAAACAGCAATCAATACAAACCTTGTAGTTTATTGGGCCATACAGGATGTTAACTACTGAGGATATTAATAATAAAATAGCATATAAAGTCTCAGTTTCTGTCTTTACAGATCTTAGGAAATAGTGGTTAAGTCAGACGGGCTTCATGTATGACATTTCATATGGATGACTCTATAGAGAGAAATTATACAGCATTATTTTAAGTGTCATACAATTACTTAACAAAGTTACAGCTAATATGAGACTTTGTCAGATCTTATGATATGACAGAAGCATTTTGTTATTTTTACTAATATGGAAAAAAATACACTTCAGGAGGAGAAAAAAAATCCTTCAAATTCTCTCTCAGTTTTCTACTCCAATAACTGGTCTGATGCCAATAAAGGTAATTGGTTTTTAAATGTTTATGAAGAATAATGGCAGAACTCTCCCACTGATCTCTGAAATCCTGTTCAACTTTACTGTATTCAACTACTCACTGACCAAAAACTTGACATCAAGGATCTTAAAATTCAAATGAGATATATTAGGATATCAGACTGTCATCAAAATTATAAGAGTTTAATTTTTCTTATTTAAAAATGTTTGAAATAATAATAATGATATGTAACCAGGAAATTGTTTTGAGCAATGAGTAGCATTATCTGTATTAACTTTTTGACTTAACATAGGCAATTGTAACTTTATCAAGCATTGCTTTTACGGCCATTATTTTACTTTCTGTACTTATTATTTTTTCACCCACTGCAATTTTTTATCTTTTGAAATTCTGCTTTTCTTTTGCCCTGTCTTTGATTAACCTTTTCTCAATCTATATGAGAAGAGAAAGTACAGAGCAGTACTTTGGCAGAAATAGTTGGCTCCAAATTAGTAGGTTATTTTATGGTGTTGCACTAAAACCAATAGAAATGACTGAAGAAAACTGTTATAAGTCACTGGGCTCTTTTTTTATTTTGTCAGTTCAGAAAGAAAGTAGATTTGTTATATAAATATAAAAAAACAAATTTAAAAATCCAACTCAAATAGTACTTAATGTAGGAAATAGAAATTATCTTCCTTCATCATTTTCTTTTCTAAACTTGATCTATTCTTTCCATCATCATTTAGTGATATTTGACATCTCCCACATAGAATGTTTAGTTTCCCAATATCCTTACAGAAAAGTTTTTTCCTCCATCAAGAAAGCATGGTCCTTTACCAATTATTACCGAGTTTTGTTGTTTGTTTGTTCTAACAGTGACTAGTACATCCCTGGAAGAGAGTAGAGCGCTCTGAGTAGTTGAACTGTTTCTCTGTTATTGACAATTTTTGATCATGTATTTTGGTCATCATGTTACTGATGTTAAATGTATTATCCCATTTAATGCATTCTGAATGAAGGACATACTCTTATGCTTGCATTTTACATGATGAGTGTAGAGAGTTTAAGTAACTTGAGCAAATATGAAGAAGTTGGATGTGACCTAAAGGAATTCAATGTTAGTAGTGTAGTGTCAGAGTCCATATTATAAATGAAAACTAAATAGATTTCAGAATAAATTCAATAGAAAATATTATTTTGGATTTGATATTCTCAATAATATCAATAAAAATTTGAGAAATAACCTTTCATAACTGAAATGTAATACCATGTCCACTATAATATCAATTATCATTATAAAAATGAGGACCTAATTACTTTATAGGTACAGCCTATATGTTTTGAGTTCAGAAAGTGTAATGCATAGATTAAACTGGTTGAAAGTACCTTATTTAATGGCTTTTGATTCATAAAATTAAAAATACACTATCATAAAATAATCAGGGAAAGAAGATACTACTCACTTTTTGCATATTGTGAAGAAAATACTAAATGTTCTTCTTTTATAAAGAATTGTCTTATATAATGTAATGTTGAAGTTGTATTTTTCAAATAACAAATCCAAACATTTTTCTTTGCCCTTGAAATACATTCTTTACTTTTAATTCCATTATGCCACATTTTAGATAGGAAATAACCTTATTCATTGTGAAGGCCTCTTTTCCATGACACGTTGAATCTTTAAGCTCGGGAATCTGTTTATTATATTATAACATAGGAAATAATCAAGGTTGTCTTTGATTGGATCAGTTCTTTATTGTCATATCTGTCTCTGTGGAATACAGTCTGAGGACATTAGCCTCCTGGCCATTCCTCCTTGATTTTTCCCCATCCTATCCTCCTTCAGAGACTAGAGAAGTTCTCCAATTGGGAAACATTTTATGTCACATTCAAAAATCACAAAATTGGTCTGTGTCTAATATGAGATCTGGGGATATTGGCTGAAATTAAAGCAATGTATCAAAAAATTTATTTTTCATAAAAAATTGAATATATTAATTTTGTACAACTGATGTTTTGATATGCATACACTGTAGAATGGCTAAACAGAGTTAATTTACAAAAGCCTTACCTCACATATTTATCATTTCCTTGATAAGAACACTTAAAATCCATATTGTCAGCAGTTTTCAAGAATACAGTCTCTGGGCTGAGGCTGTAGCTCAGCGGTAACGTGCTTGCCTAGCATGGGCTAAGTTCTAAGTTACATTCCCAGTACAAGAATATAACCCTTATGGTTAACTGTAATCACCATGTTGTACAAGAAATTCCTTGAGATTATTCCTTCTATCAATGTGTACTTTGGTATTTTTTTTCAAGCAGCTTTCTAACTTTTGCTTCTGGTAGCTACCATTTAAAAGTATCAGATGTCAACCTCAAAGAATGCATGTAGAAATTTTTTTCTAAGTACTCATATATAATCCTGGTTGTTTATGTGTTAATGGTCTCTATTCATGCTTTGGAGAGACTTTTTATAGGTAGTAAATAAGGAAAATACCTGAGTTTAGGAAAGAGAACATGGTAGATTGAGATTCTTTTCTGTAGATGATGATGGGGAAATGATGTATCTAAAATTTACAGGAGAGCCTGGCATACACCTGTAATCCAATAATTTAGAGGACTGATATAAGAACATCACAAGTTCAAGGCCAGTCTGATTTACATACCAATTTCTAGGCTAGTCTGAGTTAGAAAGTGAGATCCTACCTCAAAATACCAAACCAGGCAACAATCCACCCACCAGTCATTCAGTTACACCAACCTACAAGTAGAGTGAATATTTTTGCTGCAATGAATTTTTGACAATCTTTTGTAAACTGTAATTATATCTTCACACTTTCAATGTTTTTTTATTTATCATTTAGTAAATGTGTAATAATATAAAGTGTTATGCTATACTGTCCTGAAGACAAAGAAATGTTTTTATCTGTAGATTGGTTACGACTTCTGCCTGCCAAACTCCTGCTTATCTTCTAGACTCAGGTAGTGTGTCATCCTATGAAAAGTGACACATTATTCATGCAGTAATCATTAACTATTCCAGATGCATGCCCCCAAATCTCCCAATATCACTTCCTTTTGATTCTCAGTATAAAATTTTTACTTGACAACATATCTTTTCTCCTTGAGTACTAGTCATTGGTCTCTTAGCTGGTGCACACCCCAGTCTCAAGTAACAAGACATGAACAAAGAACATGGAAGTTTTTCTCAGTAAGTTTTATCTGTATAATTTAAATCTTCAAATAACTAATCATATATATGTGTTTCCCTCCATCATGTGTAGTAAAATGTCAGAGAAAGGCCATATGAAATAACAGAATATATAATACTGCAAACAACAGTGGAAGTCCAAAAACTAGTTAGGAAGGTATTGCAATCATATATGTAGGAGAAGAGGAGATAATGCCTTCTGCTGTATTTGAGTCCTGGCTTCAAGTCATTCTCTCAGTTCAGACGCTCAACTCAAACCCATGTATCTCCTGTTGGCTCTGTGAGGAACCTCTTTATTCACACTGGGTATCTGCATCTTGATTGGGTGGGACTGGCTTATATTTTTGTACTTGTCACAATGTGCCTCCCACACCTGACCTCTGTGAATTAGATGCTGACATTAATTGGACATGCGGAATATGATACTAGAAACATGGACACTGAAATGCAGCAGGGATTTTACAGAAGAACCATCTTCCTCCTCGCAGGAATGAGAATTTCATTGTTATTTAAAGTACTCACCATCACTGCATAATAGCGATACAGAGGTGTTATAAGGATTTCATATCCTTGCTTACACCTGTTCTGGGCTCTTTATCTGTGGATTGACTCCTTTGGAAACATTTTAAAATCTAATAGCGTGTGATAAAAGTTTCCAAAAGCCAAGTCCCGTAAGCAGATTGTAGGTGAAGGATATAAAAGAAAACATGCAATTTAAAAAATTTCATCCTTTTTCTTTTTTTATTTTTTAATTTATTTTAACTAATAAAAGAAAAATATAAGATGTATATATGCTAATGTGTTACCATATAGTGTTCCATACATTAAATAGTATTTTAATCAGATTAAAGATATTATTTCCTAAAATTGTTATAATGCCTTTATGGTGAAACTTTCCAATCACTTTCTTCTAGCATTTTGAAATGTGATTGTTATCTATGATCACCCTACTGTGCACACCAGAGCTTCCTGCTTCTATAAGATTGTAATTCCATGCCCATGATCAACCTTTCCCATGCCTTGCAGTAGTGCCAGGCCTCTGATAAATGTTGTACATACATACATGTACGTAGTTTTCTCTTCAGAATTCATTCATGCTACTTATCTGATAGTTTCTTATTCTTAGTTTTTGTTTTTTAATTGAGGCAAATATATATATAACTTATATTAATCATGTCTAGTTTAATATTAACAGCATGTTAACTTCTTTTGCAGCATTTCTAACAATTTTTAAATAATGTTCTTTTAAGCTGTGCTATCCTTTAAAAGCTTATTCTTTTGGCTCAGAAATTCCTTTTTCTGACTTTTCATGTCTACACAAATTGGAATTTTTCATTATTATTAACATATTCTATAATTGTGATCCAATTTAAATTCTATATTTTTCTTATGATTTACATAATATACATATGATCACTTTTTACTTAAATAAAAATTTATTTGTAGTCAGTGTTACATGAATTAATTTTTGTCTTAACTCACTTGCTATATCTGTGAATTATTCAAAAAATTTCTGTATTTTAATGGATCTTGTAAATGTTTATTTTAACCTTTTTTGTATATAATAGTTTGCAAGAATCCCCTAACCCATTCAGCACACATATTTTAGTTTTTGAAACACTTTTGGCATTCTAATCCTTGGTCTTATCCTTGTCTGACAAAATATTCCCACATACTATCTGTGAATTCTTCCATCACTAGTAATATTCCTAAAGAATTCAACTTCTTGAATTTGGGTTCTTAAAATGTGCTCCCTACTCTTAGTATAGAATAAACATAGGAGAAGAAACTTTTTCAGAGTTTCCAGAAATGCATCTGATTTTTTACTCATATTATGAACTTAGAATTCTAGGTTCTTTGTTCTTTCATTATATAACCCTGAGGGTCATCAGAAGGATTCATGTTTTAATTACAATGTACACTGGTGCTTTCAGTTGTGGTCATGACAAGGAACAGTCTGATAACTCAGCTTCTATGGAGCTTGCATCCCAGTGAGGAAAGATATTTGATGAAGACAAATGAAATAGACAGTTGGTGAGACAAAATAAACACAAAACATGCTATACCAAGATTGGTAAAAAAAAATGGAAAAGTCATACAAAGTGCACTGAATATCTCTTTTTGCCACTTTTTCCTCTTCATTCTCCTGCTCTGTATCCAAATCATTTTGTTGTATTTATACTTTTCTGTTGTATTTCCTGTAAGGGAATGAGGTTGAACAATGAATCCCCCATGATCATTTTCTATATAACTTTTCAGATGATATTCTCCATGCTGGAGGGATTAACACTGATCTTTGACAGGATATGGTGATATAATATCTTAATATATTTCCAATGATGGCTAATGGCAAAGTGTGGAGTTTGAGAGTTCAAATGTAAGATTAATTATGGATCTTTCTGATCACCCTCAGGAATATATACAAAGAGAAGTATATAATATATACTTTATATTTTATATACACAAAAAGAACTAGAATTCCAAGTTCACACAGTGAACAGAAAATAAATCAAAGTAGATCTCTTAAATTTTTGAATTTTTTCTTAATCTTCTCTACTCATGGTAAATACACCATTAAAAACCTAATTATAAGGTTCAGTAAATGATTTTAAAAAATTAGCAGTAGTAGAATAGTTCTGAGACATATTATATGGAGATTTGGGCACACAAGTGTGAGACTGGAACTTGGATTACCTAAACCCTAAAACTTCTAAAAACCCAAAAGATATTTATATACTTGACAAGGAGGGCCTTGAGTGAATGTATTTGTCAATCATCATCTGGATAAGTTTCCATCCTCTGCACAAACTGTGTCAGATAGGGAATGGCCCTTTTCCTTCCAACCTGAGCTTGCCTATAAAACCTGCACTCACATGTATGTAAATGCATATGTATATTACTACAAAAATGATACCCCTTGAAAGTGTTCCAGGAATCGGGGTAGTGGGGTGAAGGAGAATGGTGGAGGGGGAGAATTGAACTCTGATATATTCGATACATTGTAAGAACCTTTGTAAATGCCAGAATGTACCCTACCAAGCACAACAATAAACAAAGAAAAATGAAAAAAACAAAAAGTACCTACATACACTGCTCAGGAACATAACCAGGTTTAAAATAGATTTTTTACAAATCCAGCATGAGACTAGAAAGATAGAAGTTTCTCTTAATTCCTCAATGCTTCCATTAAAGGTTTACATGAATCTTGCAGTCATTGGATTGAGACACTTTCTTTCAATTGGCCAGAAGTCTCTTTCCTGGACTTTTGTAGATTCCTGAATATATCCAGAGCTGAGTGACAAAGTAAACTCAAAGAATTATTTGGCCTTTTTTGAGAGTCAAGATCTATGCCCAGCCCATTTTGCTTTAGTTATTATTATTGTTATTATTATTATTATTATTGTTGTTATTTTTGCTACAGTCTCATGTTTTTCCCAGGCCACATAACTGGAATAACAGGTATGAGCCACCAGATCCAGCTTCTTGATTAAGCTGGGGTCTGGCTAATTTTACCTGTTCTAACCTTGAACCACAATTTTCTTGATATTTGCCTTCCAAGTACTTGTGATTATAGGTATGAGCTACTGCACCCAGCCCTGTGTTAGCATATTTTTAAGAGCTTTAGTAAGACTGTCCTTATGGAGGGCCAGGTTTTCATTTGGCCCTCAAGTTACCCTCTTTATCCTGTCAAAATTAACCTGCTTGTTAGCACATCTTTCCATTACTTCCTGGACACACTGAATTGTTGTTAGAACCCATTGCACTGCCTGGCTGACAAGGGTGTTAATTGTAGAGTAGTTCAGTGCTGGGCATAGCATTTGCTCCTAAGGGAAACTGTATATTAAGAGAATGTTGGTCACCTGCGTATTGCTGAACTGTGGACCAAATGTGAATCCTTTCATCAGAAGAAGAGTGGAAAAGAAAAAAAAAAACCAAAGTGTTCTTTCCAGATAAAATCAAAAGTGAGCACTTTGTCTCTAAATACCTATAGAAATCTACTTGGGTCCTAAGAGAATCTGCCTATTTTCTCTCTGCATTGTTTTAGATCCGCTATTGTAAAGGAACCATTCACTCTCATGAGCCTTTGTCCTTTAGCTGATATTTCTACAGAGGGCACATCAGATACTCAAGGATGGTGGGAGTTGGAGTATCCGCCCTAGGAAAATTTGTAGACCTAGGAGGTCTACCACAGGATTCTTTCCTGTGGCTTAGCTTGACTGTCTTCCATTTTCTTGTGACCGTAGAGGCCAAAAGTGGGTTGTGTGTGATTCCTGTTAGCATCAGAGATTCCCAAGTAAGCAGGACTTAAAGATATCTGATTTATCTCTCAATTGCATAAAGATCTGAGGAATCTCACACCACTTCTCTTCTCTTATACAAAATAAACTAGAGGATGGATGGTGGTGTAATTTAAAATTCCCTTCCCAGGCCAAATTCTATTTTCTAATTGTTATTGAGGTCAAGACTCAATATAATTTACAAAAGTACACTAGGGTCTTCCTATTAAGGGAGCCCTTAGATAACGATTTTCAGGATTTAAGGATGTATTCCAGGGGCAATCAATCAAAATTGAAGGGGAGATTCTCATGGTCTTTACTGAGAAAGAGAACGTGACAATAGAGGGAACTTGCTCCCTCCCAGAGGAATCATTGACAGGAAAGAAGCTGGTGTCCAAGTGACCAGCACTTTGTTAAGTTTGACATCTCACAGTATGTACTGTAACCTAGAAATGGTACTATCTGGAGTGTAGAGTCTTCTTCTTACTCCAGAAGGAGTGACTAATAATTACTACAGAGAGTCTAGGCTGGAGTGCCCTGCTTTTGACATCCTTTTGGATGTGCACACAGTCAAGGTCCCAATTTCCTTTACAGGAAGTCATTTCAGCTAATTTAAGGCACGAAAAACCTGTGAGACTAGGGATTTGGCCCTGGAGTAGCTGCATTTGTCCAGTTTGTGAACCTAGCAAAATGTTCACATAAGACTCAAGGTTAGACTACTATAGTGGCCCCATTGGGTATGGAAACAATAGATCAAAGGCCTGACATGTGTTACCAAGAAATAGAAATGAAGGTTCAGAGATTCCAGAATGAGGTTGTAGAAAGGTCTCTCAATTTGTTTAAATGATCTTGATAAATAAAGCAGTATTTGCCCAGGGAAAGGGAGAGTGACAAAAGTGGGAACACATATCCTCCCCCCATGGTAATTGAAAGAAAATTCCAAAAGAATCATGAGAAGTACTTGCAAGTGCCAGGCAAGGATATAGTCAGGATTTATTTAGAAAAAAATAGATTGGGGCTCAATAAAAACATGGAATGTTTTATAGCAGGATTTGGTGTGAATCTTTAAAAGAATGACTTTAAGCTGTATAGACATTTTGTTTGTAGTGAGCAGGTGGGCCTAAGTCAATCTGTCTGGGTCCATGTCCCAGTTAACCTGGCATGTATCTCTAAATGGTGATGAGTAACTCATAGCCACAAAGTACAACAAGTGTGCCTTTCATCATCAAAACAGAACTGGAGACAGAGAGAGAGAGAGAGAGAGAGAGAGAGAGAGAGAGAGAGAGAGAGAGACTGCTGTGGAATGAACAGAGGAACAGTGTGCCCCTGCATGGTTAGAGTCTTGAAATTCTCCCAGACCAAAGAAGATGATGTGACCCACAGCCTGACTGTCACTTGACTCTGTATGGCATGGAGAATTTTCCTGCCACCATAGAAGGGGAGCCATGACAAGCTATGTGGACTGAATTTATGCATTTGTTCCATTATAAAGGGGTGAGTGCAATAAAAAGAAAGTGAGGAGGACAGAAGCAATCAAGCTCAGGAAAGAAAGACTTGAAATTTATTGACTGTCTAAGAAAGAATTTCACCTTATGTTTGCTATGGAGTTCTCTTGACTATCATGTTGGGTAAAACTGTCAACACAAGTGTTGTATAAGTAGGCGCTGATCATGGATTCTTCATTCTCAGCAAATATTTCAGGTGCAGACACACAGAGGGGTTCCACAGAGCAAAGTTTGTTAGAAGCAAGTAAAAGAAAAGGAAAGCACATCTTCAGTGGAAACTGTTGGTAGGATGCTAAATCAAATAATCAAGTGCCTGAACACTGGGGGTGTCAGTTTTTTTTTTTTTTACAATACTGCTTAATGATTATGCTAACGGGTTGTACATGATTGTGGAGTTTAGGAACAAAATGTAAGGCTGTTTTTAGAAAAGGTTGGCTAGGGAGGATATTACCTTACAAGATCCATTCAGAACCAATGTGGAGATTTGTAAGGCAGTATGTACATGAAACCACAACTTTAATTACAGCAAAGTCCTGTGTCTTTGCTTGACATTTTTACAGTGTTTTTTAGGCCTTCTGAAGAATTTGAGTGAAAGCCACAGGGCAAGGGGTTCACACAAATAACAAGGTGAAAGAGAGGTATAAAAATCTGGGTCAGAAGACTAGAGGGGGGCTTCCATATTTTTGTCTGTCTGTTGTGGTTTTGCCTGTTCCTAGTGGGTGGCAGTAGTTGCTGGGGTCACTGAGTCTGACACTGTCTCCTTACCTAAAAGACCCTAAGAATGGTATGGAATATTTGGTGTCTTTTTTTTTTTCTGTTAGCCTGATAATGAAGTTCATGTGCATTGTAGCATTTATTGCTGTGTTATTCTCTTTGTGATTGAATAATACTCCCTTTTGTGAACATGTTGCATGTGGTCATCTATTCCTAGACTTAGGGATTGTTTTCAACATTTCAAATAGTATTGTTACAAACATTTAAGTGCAATTCCTTGTCTGACCATCTTGATTCTTTCAATTTTATACCAAAGGTAGAGTTTCTGGGATATATGTTAGGTTGATGTTCAAATATTGCAAAACAGCCAAACTGCTTCCCTTATAGCTACATCATTTGACACAACCAATAGCAAGGCATGAGGGATTCAGTTTTTCTATATCCTTGACAATGTGGTGTGTTCACATTATTTAAAAATAATAAGCCTAATTGTGCCAAAAGTGTCATGTCTTTGTGGTTTAAATGTCCATTTCCCTAATAGCTGTCTGTGTTAAACATCTTTCATGTGCTTATTGGTCATTTTTATGTCCTCTTTGAGGAAATGTTTATTCAAGTCCTATGCCTGCTTCAAAATTGAGTAGTTTGTATTTTGGGTATTGAATTATAGTTTCTTTTTTTTTAACTGACCAACAATTTTATTTTATAAAAACTACTTCTTAGATAGGTTTTACTTCTTATTAAACAATGAATAAAATATGTGATATATAATCATACATTTAAAACATGAAAATGCAAACAATATATTGATGTACATGAAGATAAACTTCAGGAGAAAAACATTACAGCATCCAATATAACTAAAAGGATCTGGACTTTACTTGCAAATTCCTTAATTAGAAGGGGATATTTTTATTGATGGAAAATAAATCTAATAAAATTAATATATAAAAACATGACTTACAAAGCTAAAATACTTATTCAATTCTTGTACACCCTAAGTGAGGTTCATATTAAATGAAAATAAAATGTTAGAAGTCCATCAATGTGTAAAAAAGGAAAACAATTTCTCAAATATGAAATACAGATTTGTATTCTTTCAATCTGTTCCCAGAATAGTAAATTGACTTTAAAAAATGCATATCAACTACTCTCTAAGGTCACTAACAATAGCAGGTTTATCACTGGAAATGTCATTTATTTCCCCTGTTACTTTTATCACTATAGTACAATGTAATCCTTGCATTCCAATGCTTTATTTTCAAGTTAATTAAAAAGTAAGGAAATTAAAAGGTAAAGTTCTAGATATAAAGTTAGTATAAGGCTCAGTAGACACTAACCAAACATGTGACATTTTTCCTCACAGAAAGAATGAACATCAAAGAATTAATTTTCTTTTCTTTTGTAAACTTGCTTTATATTACTCTGATCTTTCAATTTTTTTTTCCAATAAGAAAACCTTGAAGAAACATAAAAGGGTGACCAATGGCCTCTAAACAACTATAATAGCTTCCTTTTAAGTGAAAAAACTTTGAAAAGAGTAAATCTTTAGTTCTGGCAATAGATTCAAATTTTCAAAAGTTCACATTTTCTTCAAAAAATTTCAACCAGTGAGATTTCACTGGTTGTGAAAGTGTAAATTTTACACCTTTCACTCACGTGTTCCTGTAACCGTACCTCTCCCTGAAATTCATCCCCCTCTTCCAAAAGACCATACACTTGTTCTAAAAACTGAATGCCATTTCCCTGATGACATCAGCTCTCATGACCTCATCGATTCTACTGATCTTTTCAGAACCTGGCATGATAGCTGGAGTTGCTCTTTAAACTGCAGTTCCTCTTCCTCCTCTGCAACTTTTCCATGAAGTACCAGTGTGTCCCAATACTTCTGATGAAGTTTGAGTTCTGACACTGGATTTGGTACAGGGAGATCTTCACAAATGTCTTCGAAATTCAGTTTAAGGGTATGACTCTTCAACTGTACCAAGTCACTCATTTCATTTGTATGACTTTTCCCTTCCCTGGAATACCTGTCAGACTGATCAGCTGAACTTGTAGAAGAACTTAACTCATCCTCAGACAGACAATATATCAGTTTCCTTTCGTGAGCAATGTTACAGTCAGAAGAGAACCATCAGGCAGGAGTGGGCTGAACTTCCTCCTGTGGTTTCCCTGGACCAGCTGCACTCAGAGTTCTCCTCACTGAAGGAAACAGAGGGAAGCAACTTTTCCTGAGACTGCTTCAGTTGCCTTCTCTCTCTGATGGGTAACTGTCAATCCTTTAATGATGACATATCATTGTTCTTTGAATTGCTCACAGACCCAGGGATCAGTCTACTTTGACTTTCAGCATTTTCTTATGTTGATATGATGCCCACATTTCCAATAGTGGGATGAGATGGCAACAGTTGAAAGGGTGCCTCTTGGAACTGGCTATATTCCTCACTGTGCTCAGTCTGTTCTCTTTTCTGCTGCTATCACTGTGGAGAGAGAGAAAGTTCAGATGCAGAGCTGTGTGACTATAAATCTGGGTGGGTTCTGCTCTGTTTTTCTATAATGTATTCACCAGCAACTTGATCCCAGTCCTTTGGCTTTGAGTCTTTGTTTAGGTGCTGCAATGTCTTCTCTGCTTCATTCCCTTACCAACTGCCATCATCAGAGGATCATATGGGAATTAGGTGTTCAGACTGAACACTGGACTTTGTGTTATTCTGTAGCCTCAACTTCTTCACTTAATAAATATTGCATTGACCTTCTAGCTCACTAGAGGTAGCTAAGAATATTGGTTTTCCTGAAATAAGCCGCCATTCACTGAGTCCCTCCTTTCTTCAGGTAAGATGTGAATATTTACCTTACTAATCATGACTAGTGACTGAAGTATTATTGTTTGTGTCTGATTTGTCAGCATGGCCTTTTACACTAGTAGGAGATTTCAAGGGACCAATGACCATGGGTTTTTCTTGAGACAAATATTTGTCTTCACTCATTACAAATGTGTTGGAGTCATCAGAAGAGAGAGTTTGCTAGGGGATTACTTCACTATTTGATTCTGCCTTTCTGGAAATTGCTGCATCAGCAGGCTTGGCTTTGCAGTCACCATTTTTAATGTGTTTAAAGTCTTTTGCCTTTGCCTCCAAAATAAAAAAAGATTTTGAGTTTTATATAAGGTTTCCTCAGGATGGTCCTTTCTTCAGACCCTTTGCTCAGCATTTCTCTTATCAGTTCTTCCAGCTCTGCACTATAAACTCTTGGGACTGGTGGCAGCTTTCCTTTAATAATCTGATAAACTAAGGAATTCATAACTTTTGCATTGAAAGCATGCTTCAGGTTGTCCATTTCATAAATACAGCATTCCAAAGCCCAAACATTAGACTTATAGTTGTGGGGTTTGTTTGAAAACAATTCAGGGCTCATATAAAAGGGTGTGCCAGTGAGAGTGCTCACCATGATGCCATGCTTCTCTAACACTGGTGATTACTAGGTCGCCCACTTTGATGATGTTTGTTACTGTTAGGAGGACATTTTGGGATTTCAGATTTCAGTGAAGGATGTGTTTCTCATGTAAATACTGTAAAACCAGGGTGATTTGCACTAACCATTCTACTACCTACTCTCAGGCAAAAGTTGCCCTTTCTGCTCCTTGAGTTTCCAGTACCAACCCCCTCCTTCACAGAAGCCTATGACTCCCTGTAGATGACAATATTGGGGTGTTTCAGCTGAAACAAGAGCTCTTGGCTGGAGGTATTTCGGAGGTTCAGGTTTTTTTTATGACAATACTGTCTGCAGTCCCACTGGTGCTTCACTACTGTCACCCCTGTTGCGTACCCTGCCCACAACCTGCAGGTAGCAGTCAGTAGGTGGTCTGGGGCAGTTACTGGCACAGGTCTCCTGTGAAGACACCATTGCAGCAGCACATAGGCCAAGGGGGTCACTGAGGAAGGAACAGCTCCTGCTGGAGAGGCTTCAGTGGTGGGCTGTGCAGGTAGCCAGGACCCAGCAGTAGCACAGAGGCTCAGTCCGCCATGACTCTGCAGCTGTACACATCCAGATCTTTAAGCTCCTAAATGTAAGAGCCTTATTCAAAATATGATGTGAAAAAATTTTTCTTCCATTCTGTGGATTTAATTTTCTTACTAGTGTCCTTTGACTTTGATACTTTAATTTTGACTATGTCTAATTTTTCAGTATTTTCTTCTCTAACTTCTGTTTTTAATTCCATCTCTAATGGTGGAAGATATGTCTTCTGGACCCTCACATTATATATCATTATATCTTTAATGAAAAATCCATTCTAATGTTCCAGTCTACCTAAGACTTTGAATCACTTCATCTACATGTATAGTTGTTCCACAGTGAGACATCTTTTTGTTCCATGTTTCTTTCAACAAACAAAAAATAAAAAACCTGTTATAGCTCTTTCTAACTTGTTGCTGTAGTTAGGATCTGAAATGTCCCCCAAAATTCTTATATTAAAGTTTTGTCCTTAGAAATGGCACTTTTGGGAGGTCATTAAACCTTTATTAGGTGAGACCTAATTGGAGGAAGTCAGGTTATTTAGGGGTGTGCTCTAGAAGGTGGTGTCATGGCCTCTTCTCTTGCTTTGCTTCTCAGTCAGCATAAGGTGAGCAGGTCTCCAGCGTTATGTGCTTCAACGGTGATATACTGTGCTACCACATGTCCAAATCAATGGGGACGCTGACAATGGAATGAAATCCATCAAACTGTGAGTCAAAATTAACCTTTCTTCTTTTAAATTAATTTCCTTAGGTATCTTGGCACACTAAAGAAAGATGACTAACAACATCCCTAAGTTAACACTATTAAATGAAGACTCTATAATGGGTTCATTTGCCTTCTAACATTATCCCAAAGTCTTTGTCTCTATTCCTTTATGGTTGTCCAGATTTCTGTTCCTACAATTTGGAAAACTCAGTGTTTTCTTGGATCATAGTGATATTTCTCATGGAAAACACTTTGTACCTTACCTTTAGAGGACACATGATAGCTATATTTAGTTATGAGTCTCAAATCAAAGAAAGGTGGTGGGGTATACACAATGCTGTATCAGGGAATTTAACATTGTCTTTCCTGATAGCTGCCTCAGGAAGACAATTACCATTTTTTCATGCAATGCAGAAAACACCACAGTGGGTAGAAATGCTGGAACCAGTGTTTGTGCAGGTGATGCCATTAACACTAAGGATAGGAGATCACTGAGTACAGGGTGAAGAAGCAGGCTCAGGGGTGAGGCCTCTTCTCACAGTGGCAAGGGCAATTCCACTGTGGTGAAGGAGACATCTTCCACTGTTAAGAGTGGCTCATCATAATTTAGATACTTAATACCACCAGTTTTATTAGGGTCTTCCCACACATGCTCATTCTTTCCCAACCAGTGCTTTCTTTTTAACAGTGAATACTGTGTAAGGCTAAGAGTCCAACATTTATTATAATTCAGCCAAACCCATAGTGAGGTCTTGTGTTTTATTCACATCAGTTGGGACTACAGGAAAGAAGATTCTCTTTCAAGACACACTCAGAAGATCTATGGCTACTTATTCTGAGTAAGCTCATCTTCCTTTTTCATCACTTTCTCCAGTGATGTTAGGGGGAACCAACCAATGTCATTACATTTCTTAGTTTTCTAAAAATTCTATCATAGACATGTCTTTATAGTTGCTTTTTAAATGTATTGTTTGTTCCTTTTGACTAATGCTAACTAAACATAGCATTTTAGATGATTTTAAAAGACAGTCCTTTTCTGTAATATATAATTTGTTCCTAAAGATTTGATAAAGAAAATCCAAACTATTATTTCATATTTTTGTAATGCTTCCAATATTTTGTTTTGCAGTTAAGCAAACCTTAAATTATCATGGCTTCTTTGACCCTATAATTTTTTTTTACTTTTCTGCTTCTCTTACCAGTGTATTAATGAGTCTGACTTAACTTATAAATCACATTTTATTTATTTTAATTGTAGCCACACACTGAATAGCATTTGGGTAACAGCAGGCCACAAATGTGATGGAGGACTCATAAGAATACACTGTAACTAAAAAATTCCTGTTGCTTGTGAACACAAGAGAAAAAGAATCTGCAAAGATGAAAAATGAAGAACATTCCAAAAATTTATAGAAAGAACTTTTGCAGACCTTAATAAGCTCCTTCAAAACGTGGACTCCAGCATGGAAAGGTTTTCTTTAATAGAGAATAATGTTGATAACACATGATCTGCTTTTAAACAAATTTACAATGAAAGAGAAACGAGCCAAGAAAATCTTGCCAGTTGTATTCCTGAAGAGTAGTGCCTGCTCAGGAACAGCCTCAGGCAATTCATTCAGGAGGGATCTGTTAGAGGGCTTTGTCATCATCACAGGTGGTGTGTTATTGGTCCTGAGCACCTTCCAGTGGGACAAGAAGTGGAGGTGAAAACCAGTGGTTTTCATGATCCTGACCTTGTGCAGGACTAGGTTAATGTATATGTTTGTGTCTTAGTTGTTTTACAAAAGTTTTAAAACACATAATATTGAAAAATTGTTATATAATAAGGATATAAGAAAAGAAAGAAATATTTTTGTACAGTCATATAAAGTTTCTGTCTTTTAAGCAAAGTGCTAAAAGACAGTTTTTGTGAAGAGAGTTAAAAATTGTTAAAAGTTCACAACAAAAAAATTATTATGTTAAAATTGATTATTAAAGAAAAATATATAAATTTAACACAATCTAAATATATTGCTTTGGAAAGTACTAGTAGTGAACAATAATGACCTAGTTTTTCATACTCACTCAGCACTTGCTCAGTGACCAACACACAGCTTCCAGTCCTGAAAGTTCCATTAAAGGAAAGTATCCTACACTGATGTGCCTCTTTTATCTTTTATGCTATATTTTAGTGTACCTTTTCTGTTTATATATATTTAAATATACAAAATGTATGAATTAGTATGCTTCATGTTCCAATGAAAATGATGCATATGTCAGTTTTTATTTAACAAGCCAATCCAAAATAATTTTTACACATTAATTTAAAGCTATGATTTCATTATTTGATTTAGTTTTACTTTTATTATCATATTATTGTACTATAGTATTATTTCAAGCTGTTAATGTACATTATCTGCTTAATACACAATTTGAGCAACTACTATCATCTTATTGTTCATTTCATTTTTGCTCATGTCATCTGTGCATCTTAATTCTTGTGTTCTTTCAATTATTTGCTTTCATTTCTAAATTTTGGGATGTTGTAGGGACTAGTATATTGGTCTTTGCTTAGCCTCAACTAATCACTGATGAAAAAAATAACCAAAACACCAAAGCCTAACAACATGCATTTCTAATCCTCTTCATGAATTTAAATAATTTAACATGGTCAAAAATTATTGAAAAAGACAAACATTATAAAATCAGGAAGCAAGAGACATAGTATATCAAATAGAGAAAGAATTGTTACTTTTATGTAGTAAATATTGTCAGCTTCCAAAGAAATATGAGAAAATTACAGTCCATGAAATAAGTTTCTTAATGCTTTTGCAATTAAATATCAATAAAAATAAAACAAACAAAATTGAATATTTTAACATAAATGCATTGAGAAGTAAGAAAGACTATGAGTATCTGTGGAATAAAGCTGGATGATTTTTTTGTGACAAATATACTGTACATGTGTACACATTACATGTAACCTATCAACACTTTTATCTGGTGTAACTTCAGCAGGGAATGTAAGGGCAATGTAAGGACCATGGGAAATTTCTCTCCAAAAACTAATTTCTGCTATTTCTTTACCAAACTCTGGTAACTGCTTAGGTTTTTTACAGAGTTCTACTGTACGGACTCCCTGTCTTCCTCCATATTAATAATACTTAGACTTAATATTAAAATTGATTTTAATCTGGTGCCAGTGGCTCCGGTGACATAGCTACTCAGGAGGCAGAGATCAGGAGGATGGAGTTTAGAAGCCAGCCCAGGCAAATAGTCAGTAAGACCCTAACTTGAAGAAAACCATCACAAAAAAGGGCTGGTGGAGTGGCTCAAGGTGCAGACCCTGAGTTTAACTCACAGTACCAAAAATAAATTCATTTTATTGGAACTTTATTGCTAATTAATAGAAGACTACCATGAGCAGGAAATCTATTAAGCTACTTTAAAGATTATGTCAGATTCATTAATTAAATATTAATGTACCTGTTTTGGAAATATATGCTAATTAAAAACTTTGTAGCATGAAGATGTGTATTCACACTATTTAGTGCATTTGGCTCTATATGGGAAAGAGACAAAAAGGCCTCACTTCATTCATCCCACTAAACCAATAGAGTTTAGGCAGGATAACTTATAAATAACAGAAATGTAATGATGACAGTTTTGGAGGATTGGCCACTACTGTCCCAGTGTCAGGTAGAAAAATGGATTTTAAATATTATTTTTGTTACATATTATATTTAACAACCCCTTAATGATGAAAATAACACATAAAGTAAAAAATGAATGACTAGTCAAACACATGTGCTTTGTTTAATGTGACATTATAGCTTTTACTTTTAAACGATTAGTAAGTTTCTTTTCATACTCTATAGTTTTTTATAAATAAACTCTATTTCTGAGGATCCACTGAAGATACAGAATTACTACAAAGTGGAGATTTTGTGGTCTTCCATTTACTAGGTAATTTATTGTATCCTTAATTGGACAAACATGCTTAAGGATTCATGAAGTGTTAAGCTTGAACTACTCTTTGAGTTTAGATTAAATACAGAATTCAAATATTTAGCCAAATTGAGAAATAAAGGAATCCTTTTTTTGCTGTTAAATACATTATATAAATCCTTTTACTTCTTTTTTCATGAGGCTTTAGATAAGAAAATTAAATAAAACTATCTCAGCTGAGTAGAAACAGAAGTCATTTTTGTCCTCTTTGGAGAATAGTATGAACTCAAATAAACAGATGTGACATGAAAGAGAACTATGACTTTTGTTTGAAAGCCACTTATTCTCTTGAATAGATAGAGTTCCAAAGATCTTAGAAGAGGTAGCTTTGTGGGAAAGAAGTGGGGTAAAGAATGTGGATTTAAGATACAAAAGGAGAAAACATTGCTTGAATATGACACTAAAACCTCAGACAACACAATCAAATACAAAAAAATTAAATTTCATTAAACTCTAAAGCTTCTGTACAGCAAAGGGAGTAATCAAAGTAAAATGGCAGCCAATAGAATAGAAGAAAACAATTCCAAACTTTATATCTGATTCGAGGCTAATATACAAAATTTTCAAAGAACTAACATGGAGTAGCAAAAAATATAATAATGTTTAGTAACAAATGAGTAAATGACTTGAATAGACATTCTCCAAGGAGGATTTAAGTGTCTGTAGTTACTTGAAAAAGTGTTCAGCATCACTAATCATCAGGTAAATGATTAATTAAACCATGAGATATTACTTCATACCTGATAATACTACATTTTATCATAAGATAATAAAAAATATTGATGATTGTCATGAGTGCTTATTGGTTCAATTCAGTACAAAGAGACAGTACTCAGGAGACTCTTATTTCAGAGAACAGGGTTTTTATTCAAACAAATTCACATGGCACTTTCCTATGAATCCTAATGCCTGTCTGTGCTACCCTAGCCAGCCAGGAGTTACTCAGACATTCCCCCAGTCTCACTCACTGTGTGACATCTTCTCAGCTGGTGGGGGGCATATCTGTGCCTCAGGGGATCCTCACAGCTTCCTTCAGTGCAGGTTCAGTTTCAGGGTTCACTGGTGACACCCAGTGGTGGTCAAGAGAAGGGGTATGCTCACAAGCAGCACCTGCCACTACTTCAGGGTCTCGGATGGACTCTGACAGTGTGGTCTCAGATGGATGAGGAGGCGAGCAAGGCTTTGGGTTCTGGCCTGAGTTTATATACACTGTGGTGACCTCACCACTTCTGTTATCACCAATGTCACCTTAGGGTTGGTTTATTAGCATATCAGCCTGTCACACTCCAGCTAGCTTCTAAGTCCTAACACACACTAGCTAATACTTCTTATTTCAACAATTTTTCATACTTTAACACAGTCTTATATGTGCTCACCACAGTCCATACCCATGAGTCCTGTAGGTCTTAGTCTTCAGCATAGGGCCTCAGTGATGAGTTCCATGGTAAACTGGAAAAGTTAATTAGCATCATGAAAGGGAACAATTCCCCTTTTGTGTTCCTGTGAAAGCTGCAATAAAAAGCCTTTTCCTAACCAGTGGGATGCTGCATAGCATTCATTCACCCAGTAGTAACATGTGCTCATTCTGTTGTACATGTGGAAATGGACAAGTGTCACCACCGGGCAGAAGTGGGAAACATTGAAGAAGGTGAGAAATCCTATAGTTGGTGGATGTGGGTGAATCTCCTCTGCAGCCCATTCTTGTAAGTATGTCCATGCAGTCCATTGTGTTGATGGGGGAATGGTGTAAATGGCCCCTCCACTGGTCTGCAAGCTGGTGCTGTGTCTTTTGCCAAGTTGGACCAATGTCCAAGTTTCCACTGTCGTATTATGACATCCTCGAAGTCTACGGCCTTCAGTTGATTGTTGATGATTCTTGCACTGGTGCCTGCTCCTAGATCTCATTGGGGTTGTGGAGGTCCAGCATTGAGTCTGAAGATTGCCTCGTGTCCATTGATGATGGTCCCAAGTGCTGAATAGCATAAGGTTCCTGCACTGGAAACGATGACACACATTGAAGGTGAATTGAAGGTGGGTCCTAGGTCCGCTGGATCAATGGGCTGTCCATGTGGATCACATATGATTGGTGGTCGGGGAGGGCTTTTTCTGGTTATTGAGATGTTGAAGGTGTTCATTGTCCAGAAGGAGTTGTCTCTTGTGTGATTATTTGCTATGTATCTACCAGAGTGTGGGGCATTGGCCTATTTGTATTTGTTTTGGTGTGTGAGGATTTACACAAGTAATGAATAGAATATACTGTAAGCATGATGGTAAAAAGTGTGATGGGCCTGTGTGTTTTGTGGTATAGGAACCTGCCAAATATCCCCATGTTAGTCCTACTAGATAGAAGAAGAATAGAGTGAGGAAGAGCTCGTTCAGCATTATTTACCAAAGCTTATAAAATCTATATCTATAAGAATAAGAAGAGTGTGTATTTGATAGAAAATGTTATGTCTAAGGCTATACTAGTTATTTCTGGTTTAAGCATTGAGTGTATTGTTCACTGGGTGCTTATGGCGTTGTCCTATTGGATGTTCAGTCCTGCAATATGAACAAAAAATCCATTCCATATGTCTTCTGTAATGGGTTTTTAACTCTATGATTTTGTTTTTCCTATATGTGTCAAAGTATTCTTTCCAATTAAGGAATGCAAGGTATTGTTTGAGTGCATGTATCAAGATTGGTTTAAAAATTGCATGAATAGTAATGTCCTCCAAAGATGGTTGAATGAATACGGGGTTATCTGTGGTTGGCTCGACAGAGTAATGCTTGGATTCTATTAATTGCAAGAGTGTTTCAGGTTGATTATGAAGCATATAATGCCAAAGTGAAGTGCTCTCATTGTGAGAGGTGCACACTTATCCAAAATGTAAGGAGGGTGCCTACTGCTTGGTAGTGGCGCTTGTGCCCATAAGTGTTGTGGGGATTTAGATCATGTCTTAAGATGTGTTTCATGAATTCTCTGTATGTATCTTGCTGTTGCCGGCCATTATATGTTGCAAATCTTGCCTTGCAAAATCTACACTCATCATTAGTATACAACCTTAACATCCTATTAATAACCACCAGAGCATCTGTATGCATTGCATGTGTGTAGTAGAGGTGGTCCCAAGTTATTTCTTTAAAATAATATCTTCCAACAGTCTGGGGGTTCCATTTCCTCACATTACTCATATATTTGTAATCAAGGGCGTAGAAGTCATGCATTGTTGTGGGCAATTACTTTCCAAATTGCTGAATCAGCACTTTTCTTTTGAGAATGCTTGCAATATAGGGGAAGTACTTTTATTGCTATAACTAATATAAGTATGAGCACTGCATAGTGCCATACATCTCTTAGCCACTTAAAGAGAATCCAAGAGGTGATACAAGAAATGTCAAATTTCACCAGTCTTATTAACACATCTCCTGCAGATCAGTGAGAGGGTATATATCTATGGTGGACAAATGACATTGTATCTGTCTCAGCCAAGTACACTGCCTTCTTTATTCCTACCAATTGTTTGTCCATGTGTTTAAATTCCTTATGGACTGCATCATTCATGTTTGCAAATTGTTTTGGATTTTTATGTTTGAAGTCCTTCATAATATCTAATTGTCTATTGGTTTCCTTTGCCATTGCTTCTTCTCTTGCTAGAACATCTGGAGCTGCTGATCATGAAAATGAGAAATAATGTGTGTGTTTGGATATTACTCTCCTATCCCAAACGTGTCTTCAATAAGAAATATTATTGAAAAATGGATTTGGCTGATGTTTGAAGGTGACATTGATTTTGTATGCATTCTCTAGGATAATGCATCCTTCTGGTGTTTCTTGAGTTCTGTCAATGAAAGTATCATGGGTTTTGTCCTGAGCCTCATTATCAATCATTGACATATTTCTGTACCGATACTGTGTGGTGTAATTATCACCTGAGCATATTAAAAATATATTGTTCCCTAAGGAAGTGGCTGTATCTCTAAGGGGTGTTATTTTTAAGTCTAATTCATCTATAGTATGCAACATGGGTTCTGGTATAATACATATGTTTTGTTTGATAGGTATTGCTCTGTCTCTTGGATAAAAGTATGTAGTATTAACTGATCTATCATCCACTACTAAAAGTGTGGATTGTGGTGTTACAAATTTATTTCCTAACTTTCTTGGGACTGTCATTGTGTAGTGGGTTAAAACTGCATTGTCTAAGAAAATTTGTAAGAGATGTAGTTCACAATATCCAGCTACACAACTTGAATGGTATCTTTCATCTAATATAGTTTTAAAATGCATTGCTTCCCTTCCTTGATCTGTTTGGAACAATATCCTAATTTCATCCATCATGGCGTCTAAGGATTGTTGGGCCTTAAGGCATTCTATTTCATGATCCTGCAGGATTAATTGTTCTTTAAGCCACTGAAATCTTCCTATTGTCAACTTGTCAGATTAAAGCTCAGCATTCTTGATGGACTCTATTTCTAGTTGTAAGTGATCTACTATTTGTGTTAATTGACTCAGACCTCTTGACAAGGCCTCTATTGCCTCAGCCTGGTGTTTAGTAACCTGTTTCAGGTCAACAAGGGCTATAAAAAGTGGTGCTGTTAAGGTTGTCGTTACCACAGTTGCTACCATGGCTGTGATGACACCTGCCATAAAAAACTGTAAGGGCTTCCTTTTCGGTGGATTTAGGCCATATGGAAAAGTATGAAGCTTTAACCCTTTACATTTCATTTCCTTAGGCACCATATTATTGAGATTTAGTGTGAGCATAAGCTTTCTTATCCTGGGGTTAGGCAATATTCTTAAAGATGTGTAAGTCAATGGTAAAATCATCGGGGGTTCTCACCAGATGATGTGTCTATGTATATCAGAAATATTTTCTGATATCCTTGGTGCAAAGAGAAACTCTGGTTTATAATTTACACAGTAAAATTTGAGTGTCTTATTCCAGCCTTCTCTATACAATACACATGGTGTGTCTGAGAAATCTTTTATCCAACGTTTTTTAAATGAAGCTTCTAAATGGTATATTGTATCCCAATCATATCCAGGCATAGAAGCTCATATTCCTTCTGTTGGCATTGCACTGGATGTATCATTTCTCCATCTAGGTTTGTGGGCTACAAAGTCCATTGTATGCCATCTTTATTTCCATGGTAATAGGAAGGCCAATGCATAGGGAACACCATAATGGTGTATTTTAGTTAGTTCCTACATGCACATCCCTGCATTGGACCACCACCATAATGTATGGTTGTTGGCTTGTATTGTTTTATATATGGGTTTAACTTGAGAGAGAGGTCTTGCTCAAGCAGATTTCTTAACTTGGTTAGAGGTTAATCAAACCATCTAAGGTGTAATTAAGTGCCACATAACTACTGATTTCATAGTATGCAATGTTTGTCCAATTTGTCATATCCTTAATTGGCCCTGGTAGCCATTTATAATTTAACTTTTGAGCATTAAGCGTAATACTTTTAGTAGCTGGTGTTACTAAGTGTAGTGGGATAGGTTGTTCAGGTATGTTAGATTGGTATGGTAAGGCTTGTTTAGGTATATATTGAGTTTCATGTATTTATGTTGGAATATCACAATCTAAATTGCTTGGGATTGTGCCTTTTCTATGTATATCTGAGAATGGGGTCTTATTCATTAAGGCATACACTGTTAAATTCCTTTTTCCTGCAAAGTGAGAGAATGCCATTCTGGGTGCAGTTCCAGTGTCTGCAGGTTGCCCTGTATGATTAAAGAAGGCAATGTGGAAAGTCTTATTCAGAAAAATGGGAAATGAAAAATTGAAACTGGCCACACTTTCAGTAATACTACCAATTTCTGTTCTGTTATAAAATTTATAGGTTGTTCTGATGCCAAAATCTATTTCAGCTAATGGAGAATATAGGTTTGGATAAGCTGATACCTGAAATATTGTAAGTTTTTTTACATTTGTATCAGAATCAGTAGTAGAATTCCATTTTATCTGGTGGAGTGCAGTATCATTGGAAAGGTCTTGGTATGAAAAATTTTGTGCACACAGGAATGACATTATGGTTACTCTTGTGGTATCATTACCCAGTTTGGGGTGAGCACTCCATAGATGTGCATCATATTCAGGTAACTCTTCTGGCTTTGGTAAATCCATGGTAGTGTTTACCAATGTAAGAAATCCCAAGACACAATAATAGTGGTCTTGTAATACCAATTCCTGTTTAGTGTAATCTTTAATTTCTTCCTGCTGGTGTAATCTGTCTCTGTAATTGGTCGGGATTTGAGCTGCAAAAGAAGGGTCTGTTGGTGGGAATGGTTATGGCCAGTAATTCAGTTAAAATAACTGGGAATCTCCAATGGTGTACACCCAATGGGAATATGTACATCCATGCTGGAATATGTGAGAAGGACAGGTTAGTCACCTTGGGTGTGCTCACATAACAACTGCCATGGTAATAATGTAAGGCTCCATAATATGGCAAATTTGGGATGTTAGCAACACACTCTACTATCCTGGTATCATTTTCTTGTATGAACCATGGGATACTCTTATTTGTAGCTGCTTCTGGGCATATGTCCCCGTATGGCTCATTGGGATAGTCTAGATATGAAGTGTTCCTGCATTCTAGCGGAGCAAAATTTGGTATACGTTTTCTAAGAATATCCTGTGGTAATGTTGTGAGAGTGCTTGGGGTACTTAAGGTATCACTCCCTTCCTCCCCTCCATCATCCTTATTCTCACTATCCTCATACTCATAGTCCTCACCCTGTTTATTCTCAGTTCCAAATTCTTGTTTGATCAATGGGGAAAAAGATTTGAGGGAATGATGTCTGTATAGTATCATCACAAGTGTAGACAGATTCCTCCTCTAGAGTAATCTCAGTGTAAGAACTGGGTCCCTTGGTGGCATTGAATATACAATAAGTTGGAGATTTCCAAATCATGGTGTTAAATTTAATGTCTGCTACATATGTAGCATAAATGGCTGATTCAGTAGTGGCATTCCTCCATAAAACACTTTCAACACATGCTGCAGGACTTGATTTAGCATGACTGGCTGACAGAAATAGCTTCTTGACCGTAAGGTGGAAATGGAACAAATCCCTGGTTTCAAAGTAGTCACTGCAGTAAGATGGAGCCACCCACTTTCCTCTAGCATAGCAATGTGTATACAGAGCCCATTAGGAAGGCCTATACTTTAAAAATGGCTGTCTGTCTAAGTATTTACATGGGACCAAGAAAACTGAGGAATTAAGTGTAGGATTAGAGTTGTGTGTAGGGTTAGGCTTGTGCGTAGGTAGTTTCATTATGAAAATACTCAGTGGGTTTAATGGTGGTAGGATTAGCATCACTGGAGCCAGTGATCCAGGATACACAAAATATGGTTAGTAAATTTCTTGCACATGAGGTTAGTACCATTGGTAGTATTGCCATTGGCATTGCCCTGGCATCGCCTTTCATGGCAGAGGGTATAATGGCCAACTACTGTAATTCCTACGCAAACTAGAATAACGATACTAATGAGCAAAATAATGCAGTGGTAAGTAGTATGTATGTAATTCAGGCAGTGCAATGTTAAAGATGGCATCGTGGCGCCAGCTTGTCTATTTTAGTGATTTTGAGGTCACCCTTTTTCCCTGTAATCCAAACAGTATTGGGCGCTCCTGAGCTCACAATCTCCTGTGGAGAGACATTATTATTGTGATCTTTCAAAGTAACTCTGTGTGGTAAGAGTCCTTGTTACCCTGAGTTACCACCCCTGGGTTAAAAAAATGGTCTGGGGAAGACACTTTCAAAGGCTGAGGGTCTGCCAAGCCTTAATCAGGAGTTGAGCTCATAACAGGCTGTCTCTAAAGCTCTACTCAGTGGCTGATCCTTCAAATACTGTAGTTTCAGTTTCAACAATTCATTATGTCTTTCTGTGTTACCTGCTGCCTGTGGGTTGTATGCTAGCTGGTAATTCCACATAACATCCATCGCCGGGGCCCATTTCTTGACTATTTGACTAGTAAAATTCATACCTTGATCTGACTTAATAATGGCCAGGGGGCCATAGCTGGCCCACCAACACCATAATGTGTATATGGTGGCCATAGCCTCAGGTCTCTTAGGTGCTTTTGCCAGCATTACACCAGAACGTACATCCACCATTGTGCATGCATAATCTCCCTTATGTGTTTGTAATAGTCCTATTAAATCTCTCTGTATTACAACATTAAAGCAATTTGACTTACACAATTCTGGTGGGGCTCTATATCTAAATCTTTGGACTGTCATTGGGCAATCTGGGCAGTTTTTTACTGCTTGTTTACGTTTCTCCAAGACAGATCAATATTCCTTAATTGTCCCCAAGTAAACAATGCATGTATGCTACAATGGCCTACTGCCTTATGAAGGTCTCTTAGTTCTTGTATTGAGGAGGTACATATCTTGAGTTTTTGTTGTTTTATTTGTTCATTTTTTTCATTCTTATGATTCCCAAATGTATCAGTTTTAGTCCATTTATGTTTATCTTTTTATTACCCTACTCCCAGGTCCTCTTTTGAGAGTCATTTTTAGTCCTTCTTGTTTATGCACATGCCACAGATCTGCCCGGTTGTCTTTCCTATACAAAGTTACAGAATGGTCTGTGTACTCTTTCACTTGCCAAGGTATATTTCTGTTAATCATTAGAGCTGCTAACTTATCTGCCTTTTTGTTATGCTGAAATGTTGGATCGCCTCTCCCTGTGTGTGCATCCACATGTGTCACAAAGATGCTAATAGACTGGGAGAGTTCATCCACTTTTATCCAATCTTCCTTACACCATATGTCCTTGCCATTTATCTGCCAGTTGGTATGTTTTCATTTACCTGACCAT
Source organism: Castor canadensis (assembly GCF_047511655.1). Lineage (NCBI taxonomy): Eukaryota > Metazoa > Chordata > Mammalia > Rodentia > Castoridae > Castor > Castor canadensis. The sequence continues at coordinate 191,593,445 of NC_133386.1, forward strand.
ACTGCAATTCCATTGCACACACACCACGAGTCTGAATATATCCTAATAATTTTATATTCTTCTTTTTGAGATTGTTCAATTGCTAATCAGGCTGCATGGACCTCGCATGTTGTGCTGATCTACCCATGCCTTGGTCTGTGAGGATTTGCCCATCTGTGGGTCTCTAGGCTGCAGATTTCCAATGCAGCTTGCCACCCTGCAACATGGATGCTCCATCAGTGAACCAGGCATGTTTGTGAGTTGTCCCATCTCTCTGTTCCCCAACGGACAATATTCTTAGCCTGTATAATTTTTGACATGGTTATGGGGCATGGTACCTTCAGGGCTGAGGCAATCTCCTCCACCCAGAGTGGAGTCTTCCCATTTGCCATGATCTTATGATTATTAAGGAACTTGGGGAAGAACCATTTCCACTGCAACACCTTGGGTTCAGAAGGGGTTCCAGCTAGGGCTTCCCCTTTCATGTTGATCCAGTCCAATATTGGCACTGGGATACAGATTATTAGGCATTGATCCATCAGGACCAGGCACACCATTTTCACTGCCTCCATGAGCATCCAAGGAGTCTCACAAAAATTGTATATTTGGATTCTACATATGGGAATCTTTTGCAATAAAATGATATGGGTACTGTGCGTGCACCTCGTTTACACATTACGCTCCAGTTTCCATATCATGTTTGGTAGGAAATATACAGAATCACGGTGTCAGTGTGGGCAATGGTATATAATTGGCTATGTGTTGTTATCAACTCTTTTACTGCCTTAAAGGCTTGTTCTTGTTGTGCGCCCCATTCAAAATCAGAGGCCTTCTTAATAACCTGATACAAGGGTTGTAATAGGATCTGTAAATATGGGATATTATTTCTTCAATATCCAAACAATCTGATAGTTTGTTGCACTTCCATTTTCTTGGTTGTTGCTTTTAAATTGGCAATCTTATCTAGGACTGGGTCAGGCACCGTTGGTCCTGTCACCATCCATGTCACTCCTAAGAACTTAACAGTCTTGTGTGTTTTGTATTTTATTTGGTTTTATCATCCATCCATCTTTCTTTAATATCTCCACTATTTCCTCCAGTAATTTTGATACCTTTTCTTTGCTCTTTCTAGCTATAATTATATAATCTACATATGACAGTATTAAGTCTTCACCTGGGATTTTTAATTTGTCTAGTGACTACTGTAGTGTCACATGTGCTATGATGGGGATGTTCTTATATCCTTGTGGTAATCTTTTAAACTGATATTGTTTGTTATTCTAGGTAAAGGTAGTCATTTCTCTAGATTTAGGATTCAACGGTATGGCAAAGAACATATCAGATAAGTCTACTGATGCAAACCATTGTACGCTCCTTTTTGTATTCTATAAAATAAGTCTTATACATCTTGTAAATTACCAGGTATTGCAGTTGAAAGCTCATTGATTTTTCTAAAGTCTGCAGTGAATCTATAGATACCATTTGGTTTCTTAACTGGCCAGACAAGGCTGTTAAAATTAAAGGACTGTGTCCTTTCAATGACTCCTTCATCTATCAGGTTATTTATGCATGCTGTCACTTCATCATGTCCTCCCTTCAATAGATATTGTTTAGTAAAGGAAGGTTGTATTTCTGGCAGTAGTACTGGCTCTACTTTTACCTCTGCCAGATTTACCTGTAACATTTTATTTTTCTTTAAATGTAGCCATGCACCAAATATTTGTGGAATAATATCCATTCCCAGTAAGTCTGGTGGTGCAGACATAAAGACTGCATTTATTTCTATAGGCTCTCTATCACACACTAATATTCTTATTGGGCATCTATAAGCAACATTTACAGCATTTACTCCCTGAATCTGTATAGGATTCTGTTGTTTGGGGCAAGGCACTGATGTAATAATTGTGACCTCACTTCTTGTATCAATTAAAAATGTTAGGAAGTGGGTCTGTCCATTGACAAGCACTGGTAGTTGGATGTAGGACCTGACATCTGTGGTCTCTGTGCTGGCTGACCCCATAACCTTGGACCCCATGAGTGTGTTTCCAGCCTTGGGCCTCTGCTCATGTTTGGGTCCCCAAAAGGTCTGACATTCCTCATCACTTGTCCCCATCTGTTCCATCCTGGCCTTCTTCCTTGTATTTGGCCCCCATAGAGGCTTTCCCCATTTTTTGAAAATGGAGGTCTATATGTACCCTGTGGTTGGGGTCTGGTTGGGAAATTCTAACTCTGCCTGCAGTGACTTTCCCTTCCAAGCCTACCACACCCAAGGCATGTAGATACTTCTGTTGTAAAGGTGGTAAGCTATTTTGGTGGCCATTTAGCTTCTCTTTTCTTTTCTACCAGGAAGGACAGTACCTTACATTTTTCTAAGTTTCTTACTTCCTTAATAAAGTCTGTCATGTCTTGTAAAGTTTCTGCCTGCACTAAAGCTGTTGTTAAGGTCATTGTTAAATGTGCTGGAGCTCCATTTATAATTATCTTTTTCATGTCTCTCAAGACTGCTGCCCCCAATGGTGTCTTAGTTTTGGGGTGGTAAACTTTATATAAAATCTCTACCTTCCTTACCAGATTTATGGCCTCATCTATATTCCTCCACTGAACTACCTCTGCCTCTACCGAGGACATATCCATGTCCAGTACTGTGTTCCTCCACGCCTCTGTTATCCAGGCAAAGAAAGTCCTGGTGGACTCTGGGCATGCTTCCAGAGCCATCAGTAGTCCCTCGTGTATGTGGGGGTTTTCTATCATACCTGCCAGCTGTCTCATTTCAGCTGCCAATAGTTCTACTGCATCTCCTCCATTAGACCATATTCTTTCTAGGTAGGTTACATTTTCTCTCCTTTCTGGGCAAATTCTGTTCTATATTGTTGCAACTCAGTTCTTGTAAGAGATCTCTTTTCTATTATGGTGGTATCCTCTCCTGACTCCTCATGCCCTTTTACAGGGTTGTAATTTGCCTTTTGAGTTGTTGCTGGGCATGCCTCAATGAAGGGGTTATTTTTGCCTAGGACCTTATTGACCAGTTGTTTTCCCCTTCGTCGGTCAATATGTATGTCATCTATTATTTTGCACATTATTGCTGGTATCTCTTCCTTTTGGGCTCTTTTCACTATGGAGTTTACATTGTATTGGACTGTTAGGGGAATAGCTATATCTCATGATTGTCATGAGTGCTTATTGGTTCAATTCAGTACAAAGAGACAGTACTCAGGAGACTCTTATTTCAGAGAACAGGATTTTTATTCAAACAAATTCACATGGCACTTTCCTATGGATCCTAATGCCTGTCTCTACTACTCGAGCCAGCCAGGAGATACTCAGACCTTCCCCCAAGTCTGGCTCACTATTCGACATCTTCTCAGCTGATGACTGGGCATATCTGTGCCCCAGGGGATCGGCCTGAGTTTATATACCCTGTGGTGACCTCACCACTTCTGTTATCTGCACTGTCACCTTAGAGTTGGCTTATTAGCATATCAGCCAGCATCTTAGTGTTGGTTTATTAGCATATCAGCCTGTCACACTCTGGCTGGCTTCTAAGTCTTAACACACACTAGCTAATACTTCTTATTTCAACAATTTTTCATATTTTAACACAATACAATCCATCAATACAACAACAATCTTATATGTGTTCACCACAGTGATTTGGTGGAGGACAGGAACCCTAGTATACTGCTATCATGAATTTAAACTATTATATCTATTAGAGTAAACATAATGGACTTCCTAAAAAAAATAAAAATAAAAATATATGATTCAGCAATTCTCAGTACATACAAAATAAAATGAAATCTGCAACTCAGAGAGGACAACTTTGTGCATGCATGCCACAAGCTCACTGAAACATTGTTCACAAGAGTCAAAATATGGAAACAATCTATGAATCCATCAACAAGTCAATGGATAAAGAAATTGTGGTGTACATACAAGCAAGGAATATTATTCAGGTTCTCAAAAAGATGATGCAATATGTAACAAAAAGGGTGAACTTGGAGGACATCATGTTAAGTCAAATTAGTCAAACAGAAAAATACTATATTATCTCATTTATATATGGAAACTTAAAAACAAAAAATCATAGTAACAGAGAATATAACACTAGTTACCAGTCAGTGGAATTAGAGGAAATAGGGAGTTCTTGGAAAAGAGTGAAGCATTCTAATTAAATAGAGTGAGTAAGTCTCAAGATTTAATGTAAAATGTGATGACTACCCTGAATAACACTTTCTTATATACTATTTGCTGAATAGAAAATTACTGATGTGATTCCTATCATTCTTTTACTCTCTCCAGAATATGATCAAAGTGGAATCTCATTGTGAGTACTCTTTTGAGCCTGACCTCTATCCCTTACTGTAATGTTCTCAGATTCAACCATATTGTTGCTATATCAGTAGTTAGCTTTTTCCTTTTTATTTTGAAATAGTAATTCATTCTATGGATATATTACAAGTTTATTTATGAACATTGCACATGTTTCCAAATGGTATCCATTGTGAATAAAGCTCCTATTGAAGCTTTTTCCCACATTCATTGAGCTATGATAAACAAATAGTAATTACATACATTTTTTATGTACAGTTATGTTTTAATATATGTATGTTTTGTGAAATGATTACCAGAATCATTCTAATTAGCATATTCATTTCATCAGTTATTGTGTGTGTGTGTAAGAGTGGTAAAATGACTTGACATCTACTCTTCTAGCAAATTTCAAGTACATAAAACATATTTGTTAACTATAATTACCCTACTACTGTTCTTTTTTTTTCTGTCTTCCAGTTAAAACATTGTGCCCTCTATCCTAGCCTTTGTTAACATCATCCATTCTATTCTTCATTATTGTGATTCACGTTTTTATGCTATAGGTTCCAAATATGGATGAAATCACAAAGTATTTTTATTTCTGTACAACTTATTTTGTGTAACAAAGTGTCTTCAAGGTCCATACATATTGGTGCAAATGGCAAGATTTATTGCTTATTTCAGAGTGATTGTAGTCTACCTATATATGTTTGTGGATTATGGACAGACATGTGAGTTGTTACCATTTCTTGCATATTATGAATAATGTTGCAATGAATATAAGAGTGTGCACATCTCTTTGACACTGTTTTTAAATACTTTAGTAACATATCCAGCCACAAAGTTTACCAACAATGGAGATAACAATGTCCATATCAAATTGAAATTTGTGATTTTTTTGGGAACTATGAGGAAAAATTTATAATATATTCTTGGGAACCAGGTTGTTGAGACTAATTATTGATGTGATTTTATGCCCTTGAATGTGAATTTGGTTTACAAAAATGTCTATCCAATTATTAAAGCTGTATATTTTAAAACCATAGTCAAGAATCAGATAACATTACTGGCTCAGTCTTATTTCTGGGGCATACACTAGAAAAAGATAATAACTGTGATTGATAATCCCAATCACAGTTGGGAAAACTGGATATATTCATGTACAAGTCAGATTGTACCCTTATTTTTCACACTGTAAAATAGTCGAATCAAATTGTGTCAAAAAACAGTATAATATCTGAAACATTGAAACTATTAGATAAAAATATAGGGGAAACACTTCAAGATATAGGAATAAGCAAAAACTTTTCTGAGTAAGATGCAAATAGCTCAGGAAATAAGAGTAAAAATTAACAAATGGGATTTTATCAAATTAACCAGGCTCTGCAAAACAAAAGAAGCAATCAACAGAGCGATGAGACAAACTACAAAATAAGAGAAAATTTTTGAAATTCATCTGACAACGGATTAATATCCAAATTATGTAAAAGATTCAAAGGATAAACACCAAAAGAATAACCAAATCAATAAATGGGCAAATGAACACAATATTTTTAAATGAAGAAATAAAAATTATCAATAAATATATTTTAGAATATTCGAAGTCCAAAGCCATCAGGAAAATGCAAATTCAAACTTCATTTATACTCTTCCCATCCCAGTCAGAAAGGCTATCAAAACAATAAATAAATAAATAACAGACAACAAGAAATACTTCTATGGAAGAGGGATAGGAGATGAAGTAGGAACTCATTGCTGATTTCAGTCTAAATTAGTTAATGCACTATGGAAATCTGTATGAAGTTTCTTAAAAAATTTAAAAATAATAGTCCTATATGATACAGCCATACTATTTCTAGGTATATACTAAAAAAATTCAAAATTAATAAAAAATACCTTCATAGTACATCCATATTTACCTACCACGGTCTTCTTTGATAGTCAAATTAACCTTAGGCACCCATCAATGGATGAATGTTTTATATATGCACACGCGTACACACACACACACACACACACACACACACACAACATACAATGGACACAGCCATTAAGAAGAATCAAATTATGATATATGCTGGAAAGTGAATAGAATTTGATATCATCTTGTTAAGTGAAATACCATTCCCACAAAGACAAATATCACATATATTCTCCCATTTATGTTAAGCGGAGAATGAACAAAAACAAAAAGATAAGGTTATTAAAACAGAAGGTGTGCTAGAAGAGAGTAGGAAGTGAAAGGGACAAGGCAAGTAATGGAAGGTTGAATAAGATCCAAATACATTATATGGATGAATATAAGTGTCATAACAAAACAGCTTATCTATTAGTACAATTAAAATGCACCAATATTAAAGAAAATAAATACAATCTTAAAACTAAGTTTATGTTTAAGGTTGTTTTCCTTACATAATTGCATATTTACAAATGCATATATATATATATATATATATATAAAGATAAATATGAAAGTTTGTATCATATGAATGTTAGTCATTTCTGAGGGTTTTTGTATGATAATTGATCTCATTGAAACATAATCTAATTAAATATATTCAAATATTCTAACCTAGATTTATATTTATATACTATATAATAAATATATACTGTATTAATAGTTTTTAAATTTTTAATTGTTCAAAGAACAAAATATCAAAAGATAATGCATATCAATATTAAATTGTGTGTAGAGTTAACTGCTAATTGTAATAACTTAGCATCACACTAATATAATACAAGAATATTGATAAATTCAACTTTCAAGTCTACAGCGTATCTATGAAGATAGATCACAAGGCTTTTACTATAATAAATCAAATACAACTAAATAAATACTAGTACAAGTACTACTGGATGTAGATGTGTACTAATTCTTCATTAGCACTCATGTCAGTAATATGGTCATTATCTTTTAATTTTTGACACTAGCTTTTAAATCTTAACATAGGTGAAAGAATGCACCCTCAAAAATATTATTGTCATCTTTATTAGGTAATGTTATTTCCAAAATAGAATACTTAACAGTTTCTTTGACCCAAATATGAATTACAGTCATACACACAATTAAGCATCATCTATTTTCTATGGAACACTTGACTGCATTATACATTTACTAACTTTTTAAGATATCTTAAGGTTATAATCTCTAAAAATGAAGACATAATATTTACATCTATCTATCTATGTATCAGTGCATTACTTCACCAATTATATAGCCCATATAAATGAATTTTTAATTAAGCTGTATAAAATGTGAACTTAATAGAAACCTTTATTATTTTACATTCTCAGGGTCACTCAACTCTTACAAATGTCTACAAACAGGCAAAGAGGGTGTCCTGACATTTACCTCAGGAGTCTTTTCTTGATTGCCTGGGAAATCAATGTCTTTTAATCCCAACCACGCCGTTCTTCACCAGAGATCTGAATTTTCCTCTGGGTTCAAAGCTTCACATTCTGGGTAATAAACATTTATCATCAGTCCCCTAAGCAACAGACCCCAATACAGGTTGAAGTTCATATTTACCATTCAATGATAAAAGCATATACAAATGTGCTGCATCCATGAAAATTGGAGTGTCAGTAACTCTCTAACAAACAAAGTAGAAATGTACTCTAGAATATAAGCCTAATTCTGGTATTTCCATGTCAGCAGGAGGGATTGGAAGATAAAAAGTATGTACCTCCTTTTTTGAATTTTCTGGGTTGCACATTTTCCCCAAATCCTGATCCTTTATCCAAAAGTGTTGTGTTGTCTGTGTTTACCTTTGTAATCACAGTAATAACTAGTTGATGTGTCTATGACTTCTGTGACTTTGTCAGACTTAGAAGACTATTATGGATCACAGTGTCTTAAGAGGAGTATAATAACCATAAAACACAGATTACAATCTTATTAACAGTTTCTTTAAATGACAATATAGGAAACAGAGAGAAATAATACAGTCTACTACAGTAATATCAAATTAAAGGCGTTAATTAGCTGGGAAAATTGTCACGATATTTGTCATATTTTATAGTGCAATCATTTGTTTTACATAAAAAGTAAATACTTCAAGAGGTAAAATATTGCTTATACTTTCATTTTTTTTCAGAGCATACAGATGGGAAATAAATCTTTGAGTGTACACACTATACAGATTGTGACTGTACATTCTGCATTGCTTAGTCTTCACTGAATTCTCCGTCTTCAGTGCCCTTAGTAACCTGCTATATGCTAAATCTCAATGGATGAGCTTTATTGTTTCATCTCAAGAATATCTGAGAAGAGTTTTGAATATCTGTCTATTTTTAATGAATTTAAAAGAGGAATAATCTAGTGGATATTTGATTTGGTATAGCTAAGTATAAATCAAGAGAACATTACAATTTATGAACTATGAAGCAAATTATACATTTCAATGCCACTTATAAACTATACCAGGAATATAGAGAGAGACACAGAAACAAACAAAATACATATTAAAAGGAGTTTGAAAGAGCAACTCTTAAATGATTTTAATTTGTTAGTTACAAGTTAAAGAAATAGTCATGCTTTTTTGATGCAAATTTCCACATATCTTGATTTTACCTCATGGAATTGTTGCATTACCTATGGTTAAAATTTTTTAAATCTTTAACTCAAAGATAGATTTCAGCCTTTATTTGTAATAGCCTATTTAATTGAATTCACAGGAAGTATTAATAGAATGTATAATTTCCACTTTTTTGATTGCATCTTTTTCACTTTTCTAGCAAACTATTTAAAAACATTTAATTATTGATCACATTAATTGAAGCATTTTTATTAAATAGGTACTGAATAAATGAAAGAAAATATTTTACTGTATCTTAATATATGCTTGAAAATCTTTAATTTGGTTTTGTAAATGATTGAATTCATGTTTCAGCCCTTCTTAGATCAAAAACATTATGTGAATAAAATCTATTGAAGGATTGCCTTAAAGATGTTGATATTTCAAAGATTCTTTGCATTAATAAGGAAAATATAGGTAATTAATTCTAAATTAAGAATATAAGGAGAAAAGTCCTTTTTCTTGTTATTTTTGTTTCTGAAATACCTGTGCAATTTGTTTTTTACATTAAAGAAGAATAAAGTTTTGATTCATTAAATATCTGAAATGGCTGTTGATTTCTCTTGAGATTCAATAAGAAATAACATAGTTAGGAAACATTCAGATGCTGAATACTGCATTTTCCCCCATTCAAAAAACAGTAATCACAAATTTCAAAGGGATTCATTACACAAAAGTACAAGAAGATCTGGAGGACTCTGAATTTCTTCACCATGTATGCCTTATCTCCCCCAGGATCAATGTAGATTATGATGTTACCTCTCAGTAATAATCAGTCTCAGCAATGCTTCAGTTTAACCTAGAAAAATGCACCAATGATTATTGTTAATGAGATCCACTGGGTATTCTTTGTGGTTAATGTCTCAAAAGATGGCAGTATTAACATTGGGAATTTACAGATGAAAAAGTTGAAATGGCAATGCTTTCAAAAGCAATGGGCAAACATTTCTGATGTTTCTTGTGCAATTTAATGATAAAAGATTTATTATTCATCTGCTTCAATTTTTGTTCCAGAAGACTTACGGTGTCAAATAGATACCTTTTTTCTCCCTTTAGTAAATATTTGTTCAAAGCAAAGTGTTTATATTACATTCAGAGGCTCAATCACAATCTCAATTAGGACTTAATAAAATGAATTTACATTTTATCACCAAGGTGGATAAATAAAATTGTTGTGATATTCACTTTTAAATTAGGTAAAATATGTTATTACCAATGCCACCAGTTCTAGAAAGCATGGTAATAGTTCAATGAAGATGCATCTAGTAAAGCAATAACAATATAAAAATTCTTAAATGTGTAAGGAATGGATTCATATAAAGGGATAAAGTTATAAGCTGTTGCAATCAATAAAAGATTTACTGAATAACAGATCAATATGTGAAAATTAGTTGCATTTCTTCCTGCTGTAGAAACTATTCACACTTACTTTTTAATAGATATTTTTAATGAAAAAGGCCCTTAGGAAAATATATCTAACAACATATACATGAAAAGTATAAAATATCATTAAAAATCAGTGTAAATAATGAAACATATATTTGGGGGTAACTCATATGAAGATATAATTTTCAAAACTTTTTTCTGTACATGTAACATAATTCTAAATAAAATTTCAAATATATTCTCAAATGAAGTGACAAGTTGGTTATAAAGATTTGAGGAATATTTAAGACCAGAGAGCATCAAGCCATTGCTGGGAAGATAACAAACCCATATTAATGCCATCCTGAGAAGGAAGCCATACCAGTAAAGGAAGTTTAACAATAATTGATAATTACAGCAGAGAGCCAAGAAATAGATGTACACATTCAAAGTATAAGTAAATATATATGTATATGTGTTTATACAATGAATTACTTCGTGCCATGTGTATGTATTTATAAATATATACATTTTTAAAAATCTCTGGTACTTGCAGCTTCGGGCATTATTGCTTCTCTAGAATGGGTGACATTGGTCAACACTGCCATTTTTTTCTTTTGAAGTGACTACAGATAAATTGTTATTTATTGACCTTGATCATACCACACATAAATGAAATAGCACTATATCATAGGATATCATTGAAGATACACAGAGAATAAATGGAAAAACAAATAAAGCAAATCTGTGAGGAAAATATGCTCTCTGTAAAGAAAAGGTAAATGTTACCTACATTACACAATAACAAAAAATTATTAGATATGTAGATTACAAACATGCCTCCCCCCACTCCACTGGCAAAACATTCCAAATGGAGCAGTATAAAAATGTTATAAAGGGTATGCAACATGAAGTTTGATATATTTTCAAAACTAAACATGAACAGGAAACTTAGAAAACAACTTGGGACATTTTAATGTTGAAATATTTTTATATCCAATCAATACCACATCTTCAGGCGTACTTAGATAATTTTGTGCACATATTCACTGAGTGACATGGAGAGAAATATTTATAAAAGCATTGATCATCATAAAATGTAGTAAACAATTTAAATATGATGCAGTTTAAATAATGAATAATTATACTACAAATTGTGAAGTAAAAGAGTTCAGGGACATGTATAAACATGGCAGAAGTTTAAAAACATGATTGTTAAGAGAAGTACATCATATTTACAATGTTCAAAATATTTCAATACATTTATTGCCTTTTTAAAAAAAATTAAATCCAGATTACATAAAAATAATAAATGAATCAAATACAAAAGCATATTTTTACTCTCAAGGAAGGCAATTACTGTGAATAATCACAAGAAATTCTGATTTTGTCAATACTCAAAGTTCTTTGCTTTTTGTATATTTTGAAAGTTGTTGGATATCAAGCCATTCATGTAACAATTAGAGGCTAGTAAAGAGGCCTTTGGTCTTTCCCAACTTACTCACTGGTGCTGTGCAGGGGAGACTTTTTAGGGCAGGTCTACAGTCAAACCTCTCAGCCAGGAGAGCAGAAGACCCTGCAGTTTTGTATTTTAAACCACAGAAACCTTCCTGCCTTCCGTTGGCTAAATGAGAAAACAAATCAAGAAAAATAGAGTAGATGAACTAATCGGAGTTATAATACATATATACATAAAAATACCACATGGAAACACCCTGTGTAGCTACCTTTATCACAAACAAGCAAAAATGTCATTTAAAAATTTTTTTCTTCTTTTTTCTTCTATAAAATCTGATCACAGGAGGGGGTAGAGCAGGTCCTTCCCAGGGGATAAAGTTTGGTACCAATGGGAGGGGGACACAGCAGGGAAAGGGAGTAGGAAGGTGAATAAGGTACAAAAACTGTGTACACTTGTTTGTAAATGGAAAAAATGTTTTTTTTTTTCATTTGTTAAAACTATTCTAGGAAAGAGGAAAGGGAGATAATGGAGAGCACTGGAGGAAGTGAATTCAAGTATGATATATTTGATACATTGTAAAAACTTTTGTAAATGACACAATGTACCCTGACCCTAAACAAAAATAAAAATAAATAAAATAAAATGTGTTCATGGCTTTGAAAAAAATAATCAATGTGTATCCAAGAAACTAGTAGGACTTTGGTCTAACTCTCACAAACGCATAACTACTTGGTTGCAAGGAGAAAGCCACTGCAGCACAGAGAGGAAACAGAACACAGCAAGATCACAGAGGAATGAGAGGCCACTGCACAACACAGAGGGGACCACACAACACAATGGAAAGTCACAGCAGATGTGTGCATTGGGAGAGTTACAGAAATAATTTTGAGGACTAGAAATTGTAGGAAAACATCCATTGTTCTTAAGAATCCATCTTATTATAACCTGAGAGAAAAACCTGGCCCACAAAATAAACAGCAGAAGACTAATTTGGAGGGCTGATATCCACAGTCCTTACTCAACAAGGAAGAAATACTATCCTGTACTCTTGTGGAGGTTGTTATTATGTTTCTTTTTCTTTTGACTGCATGTTTTTCTGTGTATTTATTTTATTGTGTTCTCTCTTATTATTGATTACACTTTCATCTGATATAATTCTTGTTCTTTCTTACCTTGATTATTCTGCCTTTTCTCCTTTCCCATACAACTTTGTTTTATTACTTAATTATTGAAACTTACAGCTTTAAAAAATGTTTAAACTCCTAGTTTATCCTGTTAGTATGCAGTTTTTCTATATTCTTATCTTCTTGGGTGTGTAGTTGATATTTCCTGTTGTTTTTACTGCATTTAAATATCTGAATTGTATTTAAAAAGTTGATTTTGTTGCTACTGTTGTATACTATTTCTCCTCTGACTGGTAATGGAAACCATAAGCCAAAGAGCACACTAACAGCCTGTAAGTGTCCCATACACCAACCAACCAACAACAACAAAAACTTAAGAGATGTCCACTCTTACAGATGTGCAAATTGCAACCTAACAATCAAATAATATTAAAAAGCCAGGTAATATGATTCCTCCAAAAGCTTACAAATCCTTTATATCAAAAAGCTAAGGTACTGGAGCTGGCAGAATGCCTTAAGTGGTAGAGCATATGGCTAGCAAGCAGAAGGCCCTGAGTTCAGAAGCCAGTACTGCACAAAAACAAAATTAATTAAAGGACCAAAATGCTAAAGAATTTAAAATCTAGTTTGAAAGTGATAGATAACACAAGGATAATGCAAATAAAGAGATGAATATAATTAAGAAAAGAATTTATAACCTGTACAAGTCAACAACCTGGAAAATTCAGCAAGGAAACTAATATGAAAGAAAATGAAATTTTGGAAAATAAAAATCAATACATTTCAGAGAAATAATAACAACAGATTTGATAAAATGAAAGAAAGAATATTGGAAATTGAACTGAGATTTGAAGAAATATTACACTCAGACATCAGTAAAGAAAAGTAAATAAATATAGCCACAATTGGGTAATATTAATGAGACCAAACCTAAGAATCTATGGAACAGAAGAAAGAGCTTATACACAAACTAAAGTCAAAGAAAAATTACTGATTGAAATGATAGGAAAATTTCCCAAATCTAAGGAAAATTGTTTACATCTAAATGCAGGAGCCCAGTGACCAGAAAAAGAATCTCTCTATATCATATTGTATTTAAATGTCAAGACTGAAGGAGAAAGAAAGGATAATGAAAGCTTAAAGTAAAAAAAACCCAAGTTTCTTAGAAAGTCAAAATCATCAGAATTACCCCAGTCTTGTCACCATAAAGTTTAAATATCAGGAAAACATGGAATGATATATTTGCTGAGAGTAAATAATGACCAAGCATGTTCATTATATCCAGAAAAGTTATTCCTTGATGGAGAAACAAAGACCTTCCAAGATAAATTCACACTAGAGTAATTCATGACCAATAACCCAGCATTGAAGAAGGTATTAAAGGAAGCCTACACACAGATGAGGAAGAAAGACTGTCACAAACATGTAATGGTTAAAAAAAAAAAAGACAACCTTTTTAACAAAGGCTGCTTTGAAAACTGAATAACAACAAATCCATCCAGGAGCGGTGGCTCACATCTGTAATCTCAGCAAGCGACAGGTGTTGGTAGGAGCATTTTGATGTTAGGCTGGCTCACTCAAAAAAAAATGCATGATGATATATTAAAAGTAATCAAAAAGCAAAAAGAGCTGGATATGTGGTTCAAGTGAAGCAGTGCTTGCCTATCAGGCACAAGGCCCTCAGTTCAAGCCCCAGTATTGTGAAAAAAAATTTGGCATCATTGACGACTCCCACAATTGTTTGTAGTCTTTGATTTGATCAATAAGTTGTAAATAAATATGAGCTTAAACAGCGGCAAGATTTTTTAGCATACTATTGCAAGACTAAATTTTATGTGAGATGCATGTGTCTTGTCTCTGCCTAATTTTACTTAATTTTTAAATTTTCATCTATTATTTACTCTTCCAAAAATGGATATCGATCATTTGGAAATTTTTTGGCAGGCTGTTTATGTATATTAGTGTCTCCTTGAGCTTCTAGTCCTCTTTCTTCAGTCTCTCCAATGCCAAAATCACAGGCATAGGCCACCAAGCCCATATCTGACTATACTTTTTTGTTGCTGTAGTCAGTATTGCTAACTTGTTGTGATCCACTGTTTCTTAACTGGAAGTAGACACTATTTGTCATTTTAAATACTGGAAATTATATATGGTATAGGATTAACTATGTCCATTAATATAAAAGGGGAAAAGCTGTTCAGCAATATTGGAAATTGGAAATCATATTTTTGATATTAATTATTCCTTTTTTGAAATCAAAATAAAATTCATATTTATGAATTAGTTTATATGACAATAAAATGATAAAAGGTATTAAGTTTATCATTTCATCACAAGCATCATATATTCATTAAAACAAAGAAAGAAAGGGTCTGAGAATTGGTCCATGTGGGAGAAGTCCTGCCTAGCAAGTAGAAAGCCCTGAGTTCAAACTCCAAACCCCAATATCATATATATATGCATATGTATATAATTATAATAAGCAGACATTCCTTTTCCTACATATTGTTTTGGTTTATTTATTAATTAATTGATTTTTTTTGGTATTGGGTATTATACTCAGGGCCTCTCACTTGTTAAGTGAATGTTCTATCACTAAACAACACTTTAACCCATTTTGCTTTAATTTATTTTTTCTTTTACAATGTTTCTGCAAAATTTACTTAAGAATTAAAATTACCTAACCAAGAAATAAACCAAAGTAAAGAACTCAGTTATAGAGAAACTGAGATAAAATATCCACTGATGAAACAACAGTCACTTTAACACAAAACATGTAAGTAAAAACTGTAGTGGGAATTATAGTAACTGAATGCAATTATAATGAACTTTGAGAAAATGCAAATAATAATAAAATAGCTAGGAAAAATTGGGAGAAAAAGACACAAGTGGTGAGAAGATATAAAAGAATAAGGGTGGAATAGGTGAGACTCAATCAAAACAGTTTAAAATTAAAACATTTAAAAATAATTATTTTAACTTTGTTTTTCCCATTAAATGTCGAGGATTAAAAAACAGATATGTTTCTCATGTTGAGAAAACCTTCATTTGATATTCTATAATCCTCTTTTTTAACTTTTTTAAATGAAAATTAAAAATACATAATAATTTAAAATCTAAGAGAATGATTCCATTTTTATAAAATAGATTTTTCATTTTATCTACATATTGATTCACTCATTCACTAAGGTGGCCTTCTCCTATCTCCATAGATGTGTCAGACAATATTAATCAAGTGAATATGTATATAGTTAAGAGAGGTTTCCTGTGGGATTGAGGAGAGGGGTTGGTAGTATTTTACTAATTTTTTCTTCCTTTCATTTAATCATATTTACATTTACTTACATGTGTACACATTGTTTGGGCCACCTCTCCCCTTCTCACTTCCAGGCAGAACCTGTTCCACCCTCTTCTTTTCAGACTTTGTTGAAGGTAAAACATACGAGATAATAAGAAAGACATAGCATTTTTGCTACTTTGAGAGAAAGATAGCATGCAGGGAGATTCCTAGTGTTCCTTCCATGCACTAGTGTATTGCAACACACATTGGTTCATCTCTGCCAGACCTCTTCACTACTTCCTGGTCCCCTTCTCATAGTGGCTTCTGCCAGTTCAAGATTACTTTATTAGCTTCTCTCCAGTGTGCACATCAACCACATTCATGTTCTAGGTTTCCTACTACTGAATGTGCAAACACAGATAAAACCAACAATAAGTGTAGACAAGGACTTCCTCAATAGAACTCCAGCAGCCCAGAAAGGATGGAAAAATGGGACTAATGACATTTCCCTATAGCGTGGCTAGTCTGTTATGAGTTTATGTCTGTCTGTGTGTCTTTCCTTCCTTCCTTCCTTCCTTCCTTCCTTCCTTCCTTCCTTCCTTCCTTCCTTCCTTCCTTCCTTCCTTCCTTCTTCCCTGCTCTTTCATGTACTAACTGCAAGGTTTCAGGTCTGATATTAAGGTCCTTGATGAACTTTGAGTTGGTGCTAGTACAGGGTAACGGGCATGGATCTAGTTTCAGTTTTCTGCAGGTAGATAACTTTTCCAGGCAACATTTCTTGAAGAGGCTATCTTTTCTCCATGATATGTTTTTGGCACATTTGTCAAAAATAAGATGGACATAGCTATGTGGATTCATATCTGGGTCCTCTATTCTGTTCCACTGGTATTCATGTCTGTTTTTGTACCTTGCTGTTTTTATTGCTGTGGCTCTGTAGTATAGTTTGAAGTCAGGTATTGTGATACTGCCCACATTGCTACTTTTTGCTCAGTATTGCTTAGGATACTCATGGTCTTTTGTGTTTGCAAATGAACTTTAGGGTAGATTTTTCAATCTCTAGGATGAATGTCATTGGGGTACTTTTCAGATAGGCTCTCACTTTTGCACACAGCTGACCTTAGACTACAATCCTCACATGTAGTGCGGATTACATGTTTACACTACTGCACCTGGTCCTGTATACACTGCTTTTTAAGCTGGTAAACATACATGAAATTTAATTACACTTTTTTTTACTAAACGAGCTTCATTTATGTTGTATGTCACTGTTTTTTCATTTTGATCACTCTTTGGTTTTGCTTTATGCAAAGAAATTCCAATAATTTTATAACTTTAACTTGACAAGTATTTATCATAATAAATCATAGTAAGGTTAATTTTCTTGGTACCAACCAGTAGCATGGAAATATGAATATCTTTGCTGAGATAATACATAGTGCAGTTAGCTAGAATCTCTAGACGAGGGCAGACTGCTTGACTAAGTGGTGTGTCAATACTCATGGGCTTAAATACCCATGGAAGATGTGGATGTTTGTCCCCATTGTAACACTTTTACTTTACATGAAGTATGGCCAGTCTTCTTTTTCTTTTGAATTTTTGTCCTTCTAAGGGGTGGATCCTACATCTCATTTAGTTTGAATTTTTTACTGTTGCTTAATTGTGTGGTACTCGAGCTTGAACTAAATGCTGTGTCTGTGATAGGCAGGTGCTCTATTGCTTGAACCATTTCAAGCAACCCTTTTATAATATGAGACTTTTTTTGTTTTTTGGTGGTTATAGGTTTTTGAACTTAGAGCTTCACACTTTCGAGGTACTTCTCTATAACTTCAACCATGAAATTCTAGCTAGTTTGAATTTTTATTTTGTTTGTTTCTAATGAATGAGTTTATATTTCCTGGCTATTTGTGACATATCCATTAAAGTTTCAGATCAAATTTTCTCTTGAGTTTTCTGTTTTGATATGGAGAACCTCTTCACATATTGTCGGCTTAAATCCTTTTGAGCTGCGAACTTTACTCCAAATATAAATGTTATATAAATAGTTGTTACATCTTATTTTTATAGAAAAATGTAAAAGATCTGTGCATGTATAGTACAGATGAATTGTGAAGAATTTCAAACTATTTCAGTCTTTTGATGAGAAACCCATGGATTTTAAAGACTGACTATATTTACTATCAAATTGTGTTGCATCTTTTCTGGAAATAAACTGATCTGTGTTTAGCTACTTTTTCTCCAGCAAACATGTTATACCAATTTATTTATTCTAATAATTTCATTGCCTATACTTGAATGATTTCTGTCTTCTGTCAATGTATTGATTTCATCCTTTTCTTGTCTCATACATGATTTTTTCTTTTAAAAGTATCTACTCTTCCAGGCAGGTGAGTTTACGTCTGTAATTCCAGCCCTCAGGAGGCACAGGCAAGAGGATCCTGGCTAGAGGTCACATTGGGCTACAAGGCAAATTCTGGGCCTGCCTGGGACATGAGACTTAGCACAATAAAGGAATCTGTAGTATAATTTTCAGAAAAATTTTGAATAAAATTAAAAGGTAAAGAGAACATATTTTTTCCTCATTACAATTACAGAAAGGTATATGTAATAGTTTGTTACGTAAGTGTGACTTTTAAAGTCCACATACAACATGTGTATTCATTTTGACCATGTGCAGTGGACTGTACCAAATTGTGAGTATAGAAACAGTTAATCTTTCTTTAGGTAAAATGCATGTTAATTGATAAAGTATAGTTTAACATTAAATCAAAAAGAGGCAACATAAAAGTATTGTATATAAGTACAATATCTAAAAATGAACAAATATTGTCAAAAAGCTAACCATACTCAACTGATATTGCTATTCTTAAAAAAATAGCATTTAAAGAATGAACAATGTTTATATACTATGATGTTGAGGGAAAAATACAGTGGCTTAAATTCCTAAATAAAATATAATAGTTTTTTTTTAGTAAACAGTCACAGTTACAAGTAAATTTGTGCAGAAACTTGTCCAATAAAAATAATATTTACTGAAAATTTTGTTTATTGTTTTAAATGAAACCACTCTATTTATAACTTTCATATCAAAAATGCTAGCATAAAGTAAATTTACAAGTGAGCAAGGATAAATAATCTATATTAAGGCAGGACAGCAAACTAAAAATTTAAGATTAAATAAAAGCATGGTTAAATAAGAAAAAAGATAGTAAGTGGAAATGTTTAATGAAAGCATAAATCATTCATAAGTTATTTTCTCTAAGCCCTCATGACATCTCAAGCATACATTGGTGGCTTAGTCTGGTCTACGAAAATCATCCTTTGGGACTCTTATCTCCATTTTTATTCTACCATCTTAAATTGTACATAAGAAGAATTGATGTCTAGTATTGAGTACATAAAATGATGTAAATATTTAAAAGAATCATAACTTGTTAAAAATCTAAGCACACTAACATATATAACAGTAGGTTGCACATGAATGTAACTTAATAGTTCTAAAATTACATATTTTCATTATGCCTTGTTTTCTAGAAATGTCAAATACCCAATAGATATTACAAAAGCAAGATCAGAGGCTACAATAGACAGGACAGGGGTGACCAGAGAACAGTGAGGTTAGGAACACCAGATGAGAAAATTAACTCAAGACTTTCATTTTTAGAGACATGAACAGAGACAGAGAGTGAAGTAGAAAATGCAAACAAAACGAACATCATCATAAACAAGAAACAAACAGGATTCAACTGTTTCCATTATCATAGCTACTTTTTTCTGTTTCTCATTGTTTTAATCCAACCAGGGAATCTGACAGGCAAATATGTAGAGAAAAGAGATTGGAGAAGTCATCTTAATAATAAGACTACAATCTGCAGTTATCCAACATACTCAGTAATCTTTCCTTGTGCTACTCAGGCAACTCTAAACCCAGTAATTAACCATGAGATGGAAGACTGAAAATAAATCCTTGCAATAGATTTAATTTGTACTCTTCATTCTTAATGAAACCCAATATAGCAAAGCTCTCATGGCATAGTATGAGTTTTTAACATAAAATTAGTTATTGTTATTCAAGAATGTATAACAAAACTATTTTGGGGGTTTAGTTACATGAACTGATAAGGAAATTTCTTCTGAGTATTCAATTTTCTCATATTAATAACTTAATAAATAATTTTTTTAGTGCCAAAGTGATATCCTTGTTTCTGAGAGTATAGATGACAGGATTCAAAGTTGGGATTAAAATCATATACAAAAGAGACAGCAGTTTTCCAGTTTCTTCAGATGAATTTGATGTGGCTTGTAAATACGTGATGCTCACTGTTCCGTAGAATAGAACTACAATGATCAGATGAGATGAACAAGTGGAGAAAGATTTAGCTCTCCCTTTGGCTGATGACAATTTCAGAATGCTGGAGATAATTTTGCCATAGGAGACAATGATCAACAGAAACGGAACCATGATAAACACCACTGTAGCTACATAGACTGCTATCTCATTCACAAATGTCTCATGACAGGCAAGCCTGAGTATTGGGAGGATGTCACAGATGAAGTGATTAATTCTGTTAGAACCACAAAAATGCAAAGAGAAAATCTGGTATGTTTGTCCAATCGCAGCTGGAATTACACTGATCCAGGAGGCAGCCACCAGCTGTGTGCAGACCTTGTGATTCATGACTAGCGCATAATGCAGAGGGTTACAGACTGCCACATAGCGGTCATAGGCCATCACTGTCAGCAGGAGACACTCCATGCCTCCAAGGATGAGGATAAAACACATTTGTGCAGCACAGTCAAACAAAGAAATGCTTCCCTTTTGAG
The DNA here is from genome assembly GCF_047511655.1 of Castor canadensis. Lineage (NCBI taxonomy): Eukaryota > Metazoa > Chordata > Mammalia > Rodentia > Castoridae > Castor > Castor canadensis. The sequence continues at coordinate 191,614,361 of NC_133386.1, forward strand.
TACAAAGATCCAAGAGCATTCTTGGCATTGTGACTGTTACATAACAGACTTCCAGAAAGGAAAAATTACTAAGGAAAAAATACATAGGGGTCTGAAGAACAGGGTCAATTTTTGTTATTAGTATTATAATACTGTTGCACAGTAGAATAGTCAAATACATGAAGAAAAATATTCCAAAAAGAATCCATTGAAGATGAGGACTATCAGAAAACCCCAAGAGAACAAATTCCATATGAGTAGTGATATTTGATTTTTGTGTTCTCATTTGCTCTCCATCTGAAAATATGGAAAATTCAAGATTAATTCTCATTTGGAATTACATTCTCCTTTTCCATTACCTGGATCAGAAGAATGAATACACATATTTGATATCATATTTTCATCATAACCTTTCTGTTTATAAGAGATGAGATTTGAAATGTCAGGAATGAAACAATATGAAATTAAAATCAATTCAAGATATAAGAGCTTGTGTATTTTATTAGATACAGTTTTAACAGAGTTGATTGTAGTGATAGCAAATGTATTGAGTTGTGAAAATTATTATTTTAAGCATATTTTGGAGAACTGATGCTTCATTATTCTCTCATTAAGATTGTACTTGTGTTAGAGATTTCTTCTGTTTTATTTTATTTGGGTATATTATTTTTGCTGCATTGGCAATCATATGCCACCTTCTTTTAATCCAAAGATTTTCCCTTGAAATTTTCGTTCTTTCTCATTGAAAATGAGTGTTAAGTTCCCCTTTTTGTACTCCAAATAATAACAAATTTTCCTTAATCAAGTCATTGTTACTGAAGAAATAAACAGATAAATTACTGCTACTTTACCTTTCTCAACTGTCCCATTCCTCGTGAGAAATATGAAAAACATTAACTTCAGCATGCTTTCCTCTGGTCCAGCATATGACCACACTTTGTTTTTCATATTTACTTTATTTCTACATGAGTTTATCCATTGTCAAATAATACCCAATTTGCCAACTGCTTCTCCTTTTCTTATTTCCCCTTTCTGATGTCATCTTTTTAAGTAAAATTTGATCAAACTGGACTATGATCTGTTCTAATAATGCTATTGCCAGAGCACACTAAGGTAAGAAAAAACTAGACTAAAACAAAAACAGACACTCTTCACCTTCATATTAAAATCCATCAACATGAAACTAGTTTGCACTGCTTGAAAGTGCTGTTATATTCTTAATGCTTGTTCTGAAACAAAAACAGATGTACATTTTCTTATCCATACAATGTATCATACCTTTATACTGCTTAGCCATATCTACTTATGCTTTTGAGTAAATATATTGATAAATACCAGTGTTCTGACCACATTCTTTTCATATGCATTTTCTTGTATATTACTTTACAAGTTTATGTTCAGCCATTTTCATTGTTGAGGTAATTAACATTTTTTGACATACAGCTAATATTATTTAACTTTGTAATTTAAAAATTTAAGAGATATGTGCATAATACAAATAAGTCTTTCAATTTCAGGTAAATGAGTTTCATAAGTTTTTTTTTTTTTACTAATTTACAACAATTCTTAAAAATTATTCAAACAGTATTGTTAAAGCTTACCACAATAAATTTACATGAAGCAGCCTCAGAAAATACAAGTAATGTATAAGTTGTAAGTTCTACAATATTTTTGCTTGTTTCATATATCCCCTGTTCTTAAATAAGAATCTTCACCCTCACCCTAGGGATCACGTCTCAAGTATCAATTTAATTTCCTGAAAACTCTTTTTGTTTGGTAATTAGCTCTCAAAACTACATTTTTTGGATAGATCTACCCAAGATGAGGAGAGTCTTTTGGAAGTAGAATACAAAGTAATTGGCTAGTATTATCTTCCAAAAACAGTTAAAATGATTCTAGCAATTGCATTTAAGGCCTTTAAATTGAGGGATATTTGTCTTACTGGGATTTTTTCCCCTTAGTTCAACAGTTTCAAATCATCCAGACTTATAGAAAAATGGTTCAAATATTTCCTCACACATACATGCTGTTCTTGGTTTCTTCAATATATTTGGCATAATGCTTGTCATTTTTCAGAAGTGGAATATTTTCACCTTGAATTAATTTTGTAGAAATTAAAGTTGTCATTTTTGGTAACAAATATCTAGGTTTTTCTTTCATACTGTGCTGTCAACTCTGGCTTAGAGAAGATAACCAGCTGATTGAAAATACATGTCAGATAAAAAGTGATAATTAAACACAGATTATTTCAATTGGAGGATGTGGAGATAAGAATTTCACACCTATTTTCATGAGTACATTGGTTTGTTTTTATGAGATGGGATTTGAAACTTCTAAAATCAACTAATATTCAGCTTAAATCAATTTGTGAAATATTATCTAATGTGTTTTATTAGATTTTCCCAAAATGATGCCCAGCATATTGAGAAATGAACATTATTAATTATAGCATATTATGGAGGAATAATTTTTTTCATAATTACTATTAGAATTTTGTTATAGGGTTTTTCTATTTTTTTTTGGGTTTACATTATATTCTTTGAACTGACAATAACATTTCATCTTCTTTCTACACAAAGATTTTATTCTCAAACATTCTGACTGTTAGTCAAAGTGAGTTTTAATTATTCCTTCCTTGCTTTTGTTTTTGTTTTTTGGCAGTACGAGGGTGCAATCTCAGGACCACAAATATCCTATAGCTTGAGCTCCACACACAGCTCTTTTCAATTTAGTTTATTTATTTATTCATTCATTTTTTATTATTTATTTATTGGTAGTACTGGGAATTGAAATCAAGACCATACATTTGCTAGGTAAGAACTCTACCACTTGAGCCAGGCCCCAGTCTACATTATTTTTTATTTAAGACCTCATGCTTTTGTCTTGGGCTGACCTCAGGCTGCAATCTCCTTCCTTTGTCTTCTAGGTACCTAGGGTTATAAGCCTGAGATGCCATGCCAAGTTCGCTTTTTGAGATAGAGTCTCATTAATTTTGTCCATGGTGGCCTCAAACTGTGATCTTTCTATATACTACTTTCAAGTACCTCGAGTTCTAGGTGTGAGCCAGCAAGCTGCACTTAGGACTTCTTTTTATATTCTGGTGAAATTTGTTTAAGAATGCTGATTCATTTGTTATTGATAAAATAAGTGCATTATTATTATTATTTATATACTCCTGCCATCAGTTATGCTAGATATGGAAAACATTAATCCTATCATTAATTCTTTAACTTCTTCACACCTAAAATCCAGTGTCCTAAAAATATTCACTTAAAATGGTATTTAGTTCAGTGTTAGAGCACATAAACTGTGTTCATTTGTTAGCACACCAAAAATTAGGAGTAAACACATACATTTATTGTAATCAATGATTATTACCAACTCCTCACACTATTTTCCGTATTTCCCTTCTTATCTACATGACGTAGTCCTTTGTCATACAATTCCCCTGTTACCAAACAGTGCTCCTTTTCTCCACTTATCCATCCTAATGTTTTCTTATAAAAGTGTGTCTCTGATGAAACCCAACTACAATTTATCCGGAATAGGCAAGCGCCCACAGCAAACAGATGGAAGGACAAACAAACAAATGAACAAGGACAAAGTCATGTTATTCTTCATATAATGACATTAAATATGAAGAACTCAGCACCACATGACAATTCCCATCATACTTTCTAAGTGCTTGTTCTCTTACATTCTAAAACAAATATGTATTTTCCTATGTTCTGAAATCTGTTACACTTGACAATCATCTTGCACCAACAGATGATATTTTTAATTAATTTTCTTTTAAATCAATATGAATGGACAAATACTTTCATATTTCTATATTTATATCATATTCATTTTTAAGATTATCTTAAATAAATATATTAATAATCAAGTCATTATGATTTGACTCCCAAGTAATTTCATGTAATTTTCAGTTAAGAAAGTTATAGGTACAATAACTGAGATACATCAATGACTTAACAAAAGAGCCAGCATCTTACACTCACATCACAATATGATTTTTTGTTTAGTAATTAGGAAACTCTGGTTCACTTCATCTAGGAGTTCTACTGTTCCCTATCTCATCTTTGTAGTCCCTATTGTACAGCTATCATTCAGGGAACTTAGATCTGAAGACAGAACATAAGAAAGAAAATCTACTTTCAAGAACATCAACAAATAATAGATGTATCATTTCTTCCCCATGACATTGTAGAAACTAGTCACATAGTTATGACTGGTTATGAATGATCTATAACTGAAAATTTCTGGTTTCTGGCCTAAGATTAAATATGACAGGCCAAGGGTATATTGTTTTATTGTCATGGAAAAACAGACATTTTTAGAATATTAATCTACTTTGTAATAGTCCTCACTTTTGGTCAGTAATAATGTATTGCACTTTCTCCAAAATGTAGAAGCTATTGCAACAGTTCCAAAGAGTTTAGTATGTTCTCCTGCTAACCTTATCACCTGGAAACAATTAATTAGGTTCTTTATGTTTAAGTATATGATAATTGTCGAGCCAGCAGTGGGACCTTGCTGTGTGAGTTGGTATCTGGCCTTTTGAGGTCATCAATTTAAACAATTTTGTAAAGAATGGAACATTATTGATATCACTGGCCTCCCTTACAATCCACAAGAATAAGCTGTCATTGAAAGGGCACATAGAACTTTAAAAATACAATTTAAAAAATAAAAAAGGATTAACTCCCCGAGATACCTTAGCACTAACACTTTTCACTTTAAGTTTTTTAAATTTACCTCACAGTGATATTTTGACTACAGCAGATAAACATTTTGGTGAACCTCCCTCTGTGCCAGACAAACAAGTCCTGATTTGGTATAAAGCTTTTAACTCTTGGTTTCCTGGGCTCTTACTTAAAAAGGGCAAGGGTTATGCTTGTGTTTCTACAGATGTCCATGGATGCCCTGAAACATTATGGGTTCCACTTTGGAGCATCAGGCCCAGAAAAACCAATGAACATGTCCAGCAAAGTGATAGCCACTCCTCAGAGGGAGACTCCTAAAGATGAACAAATGGAACAGTCTACATACAAGATGCATGCTCTTACTTTTAAGAAGAAACATTCTCATAGCTCTTGGAACTTTTAGTTTTAGTTTTACTTTAAAAAGTGTTGATTGCTTTGATTGTAAATTATACACCTGTGTTAACTATTTTTTGTTTATCAATTGGTCCTCTCAAGCATTGTTTATATTAAGGGCAAGAAAACATGTTTGGTTGCCTGTAAACTTAATAAGAGAATGGCAACACTCTCCTTAGAAGGTTCAATGACTAAAGTAGTGTCTAAATTGTTGACACGATCAAAAAGATTCATCAAATGGGTTACTCTTGCTATACTTGATCTGATTGCCATTGCTTCTACGGCTGCTGTGTCAGGAGTAGTATTACAGACTTCTGTTCAAACACATGAGTTTGTTGCATAATGGCAAAATCAATCACATATGTTGTGGACTACCCAATCTAAAATCAATGAAGAGATAGAAAGCAAAATAGGAGATCTACAACAAGCTGTAACATGGCTAGGGAATCAGACAGCATACATCAACTAATGTTTTCTTGTGATTGGAATGTTACTATATATTGTGTCACTCCAGCAAAATATAATTCTTCCTGATATAGTTGGGAACAAATAAAATATCACTTATAAGATCTTAGAGGTAATATCACCCTAGATGTGGAAGAATTAAAAAGGGAAGTTTTTCACACATTTGAAAGTAAATTGCCTGGCATTTCTTATAAAGGCTTGGCAAAAGGTATTACAGATGCTTTGCAAGGTACAGATCCTAAGTCTTGATTTCGAAGCATTATGCATAGTTTATTAAGAGCCAGCATTATTTTTATTGTTTATCTTGTCGTTTTTTGTATAGGATACTCCTGTCTCCAACAACAGTTAGAATCTTAAAAAAACTTCTGAAGCCACAGTCATGCTAGGATTGCTACGTTTAAAAAATAAAAAAGAGGGAACTGTTGGAGCCAGAAGTGGGACCTTGCCTGTGTGAGTTGGTATCTGGCCTTGTGAGAAAGCTCCAAGGAACTGAGGCAAAGGCCTCAGGACCAGATTGTGTGTGTGTGAGTTAGCATTTGGTCTTATGAGAAAGCTCCAAGGAACTGAGGCAAAAGTCTCAGACCAGACTGTGCCTGTGTGTGTTGGTATCTGGCTTTGTGAGAAAGGCAGACGTCCAGAAACACAGTATTCAAGGTTCCCAGTTGGCTTCATGTCCTTCAGTTGTAAATAAGAAAGTTTTGTTGACTGTGTGCTTCTCCTGCTTCTCTGTTTCTATTTTGAAGGAGACATAACAAAGAGTTAATTTTAACTGTGCCTTCCTGTACTAATGTAACCTTGACACATAACACTTGGCATGCTTTTTCTGACCAAATGCTCTCTGTGTAAAAGGAGTTTATAAAAGCAGTTGTATGCTTTATTAAAGTGGCTATTGAGCAGAACTCAGTGGTCCCCTCATCTTTATGGCTCCAGTCACCCATCCCCCACACCAGACCTACAGAAATTATAAACTGGGGTGCGGACTCCAAGCTTTATGATTTAACATGCTCTCCAGGTAACTCTAAGTTCACTCACTGTGCTAGGAATGTTTTTCTCTGTTGAGCTGCTGCACACCTTGGGATGTGTTTTTATTTGAAATCCAGTACTGGGAGAAGCAATTATATGGGTCAGGGCCCTCTTGAAATACTATGTTAGCTAGAGCACTATATTTCATTTCCCTTTGACTCAGTTCCTTGGAGCTTTCTCACAAGGCCAGATACCAACTCATACAGGCAAGGTCCCACTGCTGTCTCTAAGAAATAGTCAATAATAATATATAGCTTTATGTGAATAGTTTTGCCATCAGTGTAAAGATTAAAGGTTAATTTTAGTTGTTTGTGACAATAGTTCATCACAGAATAGAATTCCAATAGATAAATATCTAAGTTTCCTTATTCACTCATGTATTAATGAGATTTGGGTTTTTTGAGGTTTTTTGTTTGTGTAGAGGCTTTTTTATACTCATAAAAAAATTTTTTATCGGGCATTTTTTGCCTTTTTATGGATAAATATTCAGGAGTGGGATATTTGGCATAGTTGAGGTATATAATTAAACATTTTTAGAGAACCTGAAATATTTTCCTAAAGCTGAGGCTGTGTTTCATATTTGTATTTACAGACACAATGAAACTAACACTTTGAATGCCAAAAATATTTGCAAATAATAATTTAGATTTAGTGTAAGGTAAAGATGGTATATAAATACATTATTCACAAATGGAAGAGTAGTTCAAAAATCTTGAGAAACATGAAATGTATCATACCAAAGCAAGTAAAACCAAAGTAAATAGGAAGAAATGAAATGTCTTCTAGTGTTAATTGTCATGGAATATGGAAGAACACAGAGACCCCATTGGCACAACATTATTTTTCATTATGTGTGATCTCAATTGGATATTGTCTTGCCCTATCATACATGAAACTTTTAGCTATAGCTTTCTTCCTCAAATTAAGAAAGTTCTGAGATATTCCCCCAACTCAAATGCCATTTAAAATGTTTGTCACATTTTTGAAGAAAAAATGAACCATTTTGTAAGAGGAACAAATCAAGTTTCCTAGGTAATAAAAATTGTAGCATTCATAGACTAGTTTTACTTTCCATTGAGAATAGGACACATGAAAATTATGTATTTGAGAAAATATCAGATATTTATTCTCCCTTAATACAACATTTCTACTTATAGAGTACATTCTAGAAACATATAAAGCTATAAGCCCAAAAGTGTTTGAAGAATTCTCCATCTTTATCCTTGATCTGTGTGATAATTATTTGATCAGTGTGACAAAGGATGTGGCCTTTAATTTTATTACAATTGTGACAAATTATATTATGCTATTAAAATGACATGTAATCCATAGTAAGCATTCAGTAATATTTTCTTGAATTACACTAAATTAATAGATTTAATTGAAATAATAATGCAAAGTATATATTGAGATTTATTGGAATGATTGTGGTTTTCTACTACAATTATGATTATTTGCACATATATGTGTATGCACTAGTGTGGAACCAATATTTTCTTTGAATACTATGCACTTATTTCTGGGTTTTACAGTTTAAGCAATATACATGTGATGATATAATTAAGGATAGATAAAGACTTTATATTTCACTAATTTTTTAAAATTTTTGTACAGGGGGTACAGTTTGACAAGGTCTTGCAGTATATCATACTTGAATTCACTACCTTCATCATTTTCCTTTGTCCTTCCTCCCTCATTCCTGGAATAGCCACATGTCTCATTTTATTTTAAGCAAATGCCCTTATTTTTTGAGGTCACATTATCTTTCATTTCCCTCTTGTGACTAAATTAACATTGTAGTAATAAAACATAATGCAAGTTATTTTAGCTATGCTCTCAAAAACAATATTATAACTATTGTTATGACCTATTTTTAAAACTTAATTTTTGCCTCTGTGTATTTTTATAAGTTTCTTTTTAGTTTTTCATTTCATTATATTATACCTGTATAAATAAGACTCTAAGTTTGGTCAACAATTTGTGTTGATTCCCTAATACATGTATCTTTTACAAGTTTTTGAACTTTGCTGTCCTTGCTGTGAAATAATTTTACACATATAAATAAGTGTAAGATCTGTGATTTTAATTATAGAAATTATTTCTGTGGCCCCAACTTAATCACATAATTTCTTTAAATCCTATTACAGTGGTCAGAGTCAAAAAAGTCAGAGTTTCATATTCAGAGAAATGGAGAATAGCAGAATGCAGGAAACGTGGTTGACTTCTGAGGATCCCAGACTGAGATCCAGTTTACATCCAGCTGGAAACTGGATTTCAGTATTACAACCTAAAGCATTGAATTCTGCCAACAGCGTAAGACCCAGAATACTTCCACACAGCATCCAGACAAGAATTTGGTCCAGTTGACACCCTGATTTCAGCTTTTGATATTAAAGAGAAACCAGTCACCGTGTACACGTGTATGCGAGCAAGTGCATATATGTATGAACACTCTTGACCAAGTACTGTTTTTATAAATACACATTTGACTGACTCAGCTTATAAAGTAAAATTTGTGTTTAAACCTGCAATCAGAAGATAAAATGCTCAAATGGATGCACAAAATTAAAAAAAAAAAACAGTAAATTTGATCAGGCCGGATACAGAATTTATTTCAGATGATCCTAACAAAAGTACTTTAATGAGAGGAACACTTTACATGTCTACTATATTCCTAGGTCTATCTTATCTAATTTACCCAAGTTGAGTCTCTCAAACCAATGCAAGCATAGTCTCTCACAGTTCTCTTGGTCAGTATTAAATTCCCAGTGTCAGTAGAGACTCATGTTTCATTAAGGCATTAGTAGAATGCCATTCCTTGCCATGTTCAGAATTTATGTGCTCTTAGCCTTCCGCAGTATGTGACTTAATCACTCCAAACTTTGCTGCTTCCTTAACAAGTTGTTCTGTTTTTCTGTATCTGCTTTCTAAACTTTTGGTCTCTGCCTTTTATCAGAATGATAGTCACTGGATTTGGTTGTCAACCCAAACCATAATAATCTGGATATATAATATATAATATATCTGGATACAGATATATCTTAATGAACCTGAATATAATGAACCTTTAACAAGGGTATTGAAGGTTATTCTTTTAGAAACTAATAATGCTAAATAGAAAGAAACATACAAAACCGAAAGATACAATGGGAAGGACTGAGGTGACCACAGAATAGTGACATCTCAGACATTAAGGTAGTAAAAAACACTCACAAATTTTAGTTTTAGAAGGGCGTGCACAGAGACAGGGAAGGAAATGAGAAAATGCAAATACAACAAAATAAAATACAACAAATTAATAACAAATCAAGGAAAAAACAAGATTCCCATTATTTTACCTTCTTAGTTATTTTACTGTTTTTCATTGGTTAAATCCATGGGCAATGGAGGTTATCAGAAAACCTCATGAGAATGCAGTCCATCAGTGTAGTGATGTTCAAAATAAGTGTTAAGTTCTCCCTTTTGCACTTCAAATAATAATGTTTTCCTAAATCCATTTTTGGTATTCAAGAAATAATTAGATGCATTATCATTCCTTCACTTTTTGACACTATTCCACACCATACAATAAATATGAAAAATATTAATCTCAGCATGCTGTTTATTGAAACTTCCTATTAATATCTCCTATCCAATGCATGATAAATATTAATTAACTTTGAAATTAATCAACAAATATGATCAATTTCTCACATGGATTTTAATTCATATTTCATTTCCTTTCAATGTGAGATTCTTCATTGCTATTTAATTCCAGAATTATCAAGTGAAACTCATTTTCTATCCTTGTTCTTCACAATATCATACATTAAGTACAACTTTGACTAAACACAACTTTGATTTACTCTGACCATGCAGGTTTCCAAAGCATTTGAGTGGCACTAAAAAACAAAACAAAATTCTCTTGCTCTGTTGTAATAATATTACCCAAAATGAAGAAATTAGCACCCTTGAAATTTCCATTATATATTCTTATTATTTATTTACCAACTATTCAAACAAATGGGAAGTTTCTTACCTGAATAAATACTTTCAGCCTAGATAATTCATACTTTTGACTTAAAATACTGGTAAATAAAATCCTTCAAATTTTCTATCCTATATCTTTATTTTCATAGAAAGTTTTCAATTTGTATCCTTTCTTCATGGCAAATGTCATTATCATTAGTTCACATAGATCTAATGTTATTGAATTTTATATTTAAAAATGTTTAGAAACATAGGTTTTGTAAACAAACCATTCATTTTTATAAAAACTGAGCTTCATGGGTTTTTTCATTTTATAATTTAGAACTATCTTTAAATAAATTATTCAACCAGCATTGGTAGAGTTTCCTTTGATAAATTTGCATGACAAAGTTTAAGTGACCGTAAGGAAGGTTTAACTTATAACATTCAAGTTTGATATAACATTCAAGCTTGATTTCTCAGGAAGTCACACTTATGTATCAATTTAATTTCTGAAAGAATGAGTCTGACTGGGTGCCAGTGGCTCATGCCTGTAATCCTAGCTACATGGGAGGCTGAGATCAGGGGAGTTGAGATTCAAGGCCAGCTCAGGCAAATAGTTGTTAGACTCCATCTACAAAATAACCAGAGCAAAATGGACTCTCCAAATCATCTGTTGTGGCTCAAACGGCAGAGTGCCTGCTTTGCAAGAGTGAAGCCCTGAGTTCAAATCCCAGTCCCACACACAAAAATAATCATCTGTTTGATAACTATTCCAATTCATTATTCAAAACTACATTCTCTGGGTAAACCCATCTTTCTTTTTAGCCCATCATTGACCAAAAGTCATTCCAGCATAGGTGTTAATTGAAAGTGAAATAGAACTTAATTGGACAGTATTACTTTTCAGAAAAAATTTAAAATCTTTCTAACTATTGTATTTAAGGAATTTATATTGATGTCGATTTGCTTTCCTACTATATTTTCCTTGGTGCAGAAAGCATTTTAGCTTAGAAGTGTCCCCAAATGCACTGGAGAATGGTGAGATCAAGGAGATTATTGAGCTCTGCACTGGTAGGAGATAACTGTGATACTTAGGCACCCTGGCTACCAGATTCAGTGCTTCTAAACTTTGTCTAGAGATCATCACTCCATGAGAGGGGAGAGGCTCAGAGTAACTGTGTGATCCATGGATAGTGGGCTCAAAGGTTTCAGTCTTATCTGAAAACAAAAACAAATAACTAGGACCTGGCTTGTTTTATTGCTTATAGACCCCACCGAGAAATTCCCCATCCTGTGGAGGGGAGGTGGCTGGGGAAATCATGTGATTCACTGGAGCTGGTCTTGGAGCTCTCAGTTCCTCGTGAGAAAACAAGGGGTATCTGGATGTAGGGGGTCAACTCCCAGTGGCTGAGCACTATTTTGGTCACAGGGAGTGTTGCACTGTTTCCACAAAGATACCTCAGGTGATGGGACTCACTCCATCAAGGGTGAGGGTACCAAACTCTGTGAAATTTACTGCCCAAGATCCCTGCTGCTTAAATTTCTCAGTGGGTCCACATCAGGCCCTCTTCTTTTCCAGGATTCCCTGGCACAGCCATCTTACTGACACCAGAGCACGCTCTTCCAAGAATTCTCAATCCATGATTGTTCCTTGCTTTCAAGTCTCCAGAGTGTCTTGATCTGAAATCATAGGCTGTCTCTGAAGATGGTAGTTCACTTAGCTCTCCAAGATAAGAGGAGCTATAAAGTAACTTTTTTTCTTCAAAGCTAGCTTTTCATTTAAAAGCAGTCACTGTTATATTAAATACCCATAATGGATTTTATGCTGGCTGTGGGAGCTTATTCATAGGCTAGAATTGCCATTCTGTCAGCAGGGCTTATCTACTGTCCTTTTCATCTTCTTCTGTCTAATCCTTCATTGTCCATATCTAATTTTCTGGTAGTCTTATACTTTTTTTTTCACTTGAAGAAATTGTGGTATTTATCATTGGAAAATCAGTTCATATATTCATTCCCTTTAGAAGCTATAAAAGTCATTTTCTCCTTTATAAAGATAGACTTAGTGTTTTGCACAGTAATTGCAGTAGATTAATCATTTTATATCTGCAGGATATTTTTCCCTTTAGTACTCTAAAGAAGTAGCCCCATTCTGTTTTGTCTTGCATAGTATCTAATGCAAGTTGTCCATTAATAAAATTTTTTGTTCCTAAATCATGGAAAAAAATAAAGAAAAATTTTAATATTGGAAAACGTGGACTGGTAAGAGTTGAATTATTGTTTTTTAATAGAATTATGTATGTATATTTGTATGAACATAAATGTGAGATCTACATAAAATCAAAATAAAATAGAGAATGTCTAGTGAAAACATATAAATGTGTGTATGTGGGTTTGTGTGTGTATAGTAAAAAAAATCTTTATTTTTTAAAGCCATAGTTTTCTCATTCCCTGGTAGTGCCATTTTTAACTTTGTAATTTCTCCATAAGGTTTGTTATACCTTATATTACCTTGTTTTTCTTAACAATTTCTCCACTATATTTTGCTACTTTTATTTAAATGTTTATAAAAACCCTTTGCAAGTACAAACTGTGAAGTCAGGTAAATTCTTCTAATCAAACAGCAGCAAATACTTTTACAATTTTTGTTGCCTTTCAGGTTTATTATTGATATATATATGCATATGTATTTGTATATGTATATATACATATGGACCGTTTTTGTTCCATGATTTCATAGTTATCAGGGAAATTAGTTTTATTACATGGAATGATATGGTAGGCTTTTCTTCAGTGCAACTACTGTACAGCATTGTTAGTGTCTTAATATATTATAATTCAAGTACATTGCAGTTCTAATTGCTTTTGCATTGTTTCAACGAAAAAAACAAAACTTCTCATTAAAAAGTGACAATTGCCCCAAATAGATACAATGCTAAGAGAGGAGGGGATTTAGTGATATATCATTTATGGACTGGCAGGATACTGAATTAATTCCAGGTTATTTAAATGAAGGAAATTTAATTGAAGGACAATTTGTACAGTATTTTATCTGCATAGGTCTCCATGAACTAATTACCACAGATACACAACTTAAAACAAGAGTGAAATCACTGTGATGTAGGAACTCACCTGCTAAAAAGGCTCCCAAGGAGCCTTCCTTCCTTGGTTTTTTGCATGAATTGTACAATCTCTGCTCCCACTTTCCCATGATGTTCTCCATGTCTTTTTTCTAAATTTTTCCCTCTTAATTTATAAGATGCTGTTTACTTGAGTTAGAACTCATCCTAACACACATGATCTGTTTTTCAAAAGCATTATTTAACTACATCTGGAAAGATTTTTTCAAAATAAGTTTCCAAATTGACATTTATTTTGGACTAGCATTCAACATAAAATATATGAGTATAGATAGGTAATCATGAAAATTCAAGAAACTTCTAAAACAAAACAATGTTATCAATGCAATACCTGAAGTAAAGATAGGAATGTCTGAAGTTACCAGAAAACAGAAAGATCTAGGACAGAAGAGTATTGAATAGGATAGTATTCTTAAAATGACATGGACCCCAGAAGAGATGGAAAAACTAAAATGAAAAACAAAAACAGAACACAAGATTCCCTTATTCCCACCATGAAGTTTTTGTAGATTTTAATGGATTAAATCCACCACAGAATCATAGGAAGTTAGCAAACACATGGTGGAATGCCATTAGAGAAAACATGTTTCAGAATGTGACCTCAAATCCATGGTTATATAACAGACTGGGTTGGCTTTTCACGGTACAGCTAAAATACTAAGGTCTTCAAAATGAGATACCAGCAACTGAGATAACTTTTACATTGATTGTACGTAACCCAAAACCAAACTTTACGAATCACAGGTCTTTCACCATGATGTAGTTGGTTAATCATAACATAAATTATCAGTGTTTAGGTATTCAGAAACTATCTTGAAGGATTTTTTCTGTTATAGTTACACACTAACAAACTATGGTAATATTCTTTCTATATATTAAATTATTTGCTTCATATTAAATTACTTAGTAGGTTTTTCAGTGTGACCGTGATATCCTTGTTCCTTAGAGCATACATAATGAGATTCAAGGTTGGGATGAAAATGGTGTGAAAAAAGGGACAGATGCTTTCCAATTCCTTCAGATTGATTTGATCATGGCTGTAAATAAGTCCTATTCCATAGGACTACAACTGTCAAGAGGGATGTGCATGTAGAGAAGGCTTTTGACTTCCTTCTGACTGATGATATTTTCAGAATGTTAGACATAATTTTGACATATGAAACAATGGTCAACAGAAAGGGAACCACAAAAACACCACTACAATTAAGTAGTTTCCTATTTCATTCAGAATTGTGTCACCAAAAACAATCTGGAGTACTGGAGAGACATCACAGAAGAAGTCATTAATTTTGTTAGAGCTACAAACAGGGAAAATCTGATATGTTTGCCCAGTTTGGACTGGAATTCCACTGATCCAGGATGCAGCCACCAGCTGCATGTAGACCTTGTGGTTCATGACTAGAGAATAGTGCACAGGGTTACAGATAGCCACACAGCAGTCATAGGCCATCACCGTCAGGAGGATGCACTCTGCTCATCCCAGTGTAAGTACAAAGAACATTTGTGCAGCACAGGCAAGCAAATAAATATTTCCTATTTGGGTGCAAAGTCCATAAGCATTTTTGGGACAGTGGCTGCTACATAACAGATTTCCAAAAAGGAAAAATTGCTAAGGAAAAGATGCATGGGAGTTTGAAGAGCAGTTTTTGTTATTAGTATAATAATGCTATTGAACATCAGAGTAGTTGAATATATGAATAAAAATATCCCAAATAAAATCCACTGGAGACAGGGACTATCAGAAAATCCCAAGAGAACAAATTTTATCAATGTAGTTGTATTGGAATTTTCTGTTTTTATTTTTCTCTCTATCTGCAGATGTGAGACATTTCAGGTTGTTAATTCATTCACATTTTGAATCACATTGACTTCCTATATTACCTGAAGTAGATGCATAAATATGCTTGTACAATCTCACAAATTACTTCTACTATCTGCCTTCTTTCTTTGAAGTGAGATTCGAAACTTCAGGAATCTACTAATAGGAAGTTAATATCAATTCAATAAATAAAATCTAATGTATTTTATTAAACTTTGCCAAAAATATGCAAATGATGTTGAGCAGGGTACATTATCAATTATAACATACTATAGAAAAACCAATATTTTTTCAGTCTTAATAAATGAATTATTTTACAGAATTTTTCTATTAATTTTTTGTTTATACTTTTTCTCTGGCTTGGTAGTCATACTCAATCTACATTCATTTAAAGTTCTTTCCCTTGAAGCATTTCTTTGATTTTCACTCAAAAATGGGTTATAAGCCCTTTCCAATAAGAATCACCTTTCTCAAACTAATTCTCTGTCATTAATGAAATAGGTGCATTTTTGTTGCTCTACTTTATGTCTCTCCCATCAATTATGCCAAGTCTGAAAAAACATTAACCCTATTATGACATTCAATAATTTTCTCACTAAAAAGATATTATGCAGTGTATGAAAGATGTTAATTCAGTCTGAGAATGTAGGTCAATTGTAGGAAGCTTTTTTACCTTGTAGCAGGATATGGACTTAATTATCAGAACCACAAAACAATTTATCATTAATCAAATCAATAAAAATGACAATTTGTCACCATATTTCTCATGTCCTTTCTTATCCAATACTGTAGTCTTTTGTCATATATTTCCCTTGTCACCAAATTTAGTTTTCTTTCTCTATTATCCCATCATTCTGTTGTATTTTAAAAGTGCAAATTTAATTAAAGCCAACTATGATTTATGCTAACCATACAAGTGGCTAAAGTGTACAATGACACCAACAACATATACAAACAACAAATCTAAAGTCTTTTGGTACTTCTTACTAATACCTTTCAATATGAAGAAGGCCCTGCTTGGTAATTCCCACTACAAATTCTTAACGCTTGTCCTCTTACATTCTAAAAGAAATATGTTTTTGCCTTTCTCTGCAATCTATTGCACCTGTCTTCCTTCTAGGTATACCAGTTGGTGCTTTTTAATTAATACATTGTTAAATTTAATGAAAATTTGAAGATTATCTTTAATAAATTGTTATTAGTGATATCATTATTTGAAACATGCAATTTTATAATAAATATAAGTATGTTAATAAATATAGGTCTTATATAAAGTGAGTATAATCAGATGATAATCAAAAAATTTCATAATTTTTTTAATACTTGATTTTTTATTCTAAAGTTTAGAAATACTCTTAAGTAAAATAGTCCTGTAGCACAATTATAGCTACCCTTGGTATATTTTCATGATGCTGTTTATGAATAGATATTATTTTTAATCTTCACCTTTTTATGCTCTTCTCAGGAAGTCACTCATCCTACAATATTTTTTATTTCAACACCAACTTCTCTTAAAATAGAATATTCACACTCACTCTGGAGATCATCTTCCCTCATGGACCAATTTAATCTCTAGATTACTGCTTCTGATGGCAATTATTCTGGTTCATTTCAAAGTTATATGATTTTGATAGAACCATCCTTCTCTGCTGTCATTGTCATACAGTTCACCCACTGTAGGGCATTATGCTGACAGTGAAATAACACCTATTTGTCTACTATTGCTTCGAAGAAGAAAGACAAATATTCTCAGTTATTGCAGTTGTGGGCCTTAAATTGATAAGAAGTTTCCTTCCCATTTTGTTTTCTTTAATTTGTGCAGATCCACATTATCTAGAGCTTGAGAGAAATGAGACAAACATTAATTTATGCACATATGCTATGCAGGGTGTCATCAATATTTATGTAAGTGAATACTTTTTCAAAATTGAAATTTTTACTCCTAATTTAACTCTTATGAAATGGAAACAAATCATGTTTAATGACAAAAACTTAACTTTTCAAAGTGTATATTATATTGTCTACTCAGGCCTCAGGAAAGCATTATAGCTGATTGAAAATATAAGCCACTTCAAAAGTAAACATTTTAATAGAGCTACTTTAGAGTAAAAATAAAGGAAGCAACATTCTTCTCAAAACATTTTTCCTATTTTAGCCATTTCCATGAATATATGGAAAATATAGGGATCAGAATCACAAGCATGATTTTATGAACCCAAAATGTATACCTATCTGTATTCATATTTGTGTCTGCCTGTTAGACTATTTTACATGTTAATTTTTTAACAACATTCTCAATATATTCCTAAATATGCTGTTCTTGCTAAAGCATGCTTCTTACAACATTGGTCATCTGAACACTTTATTATTACTATTTTGTTTTTCTCATGTACTTTTCTCAGTAATGGCTTCCACAACCTTGTATTTATATATAGGCTAGGAACATGTAATATTCATATCCATTAAGATAGGGACAGATCTGATTTCTATACTATGATATTAAAGGACAATTGGGAATTATGTTATTCAATTAAACATTACCACCATCTGAAAACACCTAAGAAACTGAAACAATATCTCAGGTATATCATGACTTAGCAACACAGGACAATATCACATCAAGGTACAATTTTGGGGCAGTAATTAGAAAACGCTGGTTCACTCCAACTAAGTGTTCTACTGTTCCATTCGTGTCATCCTTGTTGCACAGCCAGAATTCAGACAACTGAATATTGACAGAATGTGGGGGAAAAAGTTCACATTTCAGATCATTAACACAGATATATCATTTTTACCCATATGTCATTATGGAAACTAATCACATGGTTCCCGTATAAAAGGGAACATTCTGAATAATATGAATGACCTGTAATGAAAGAAATCTGATCATTGATTTCAAGTTAAATGTGGTTTGGCTAGAAAATGTTGTTCTACTATTTTCAGTGAAAAAGGAACATGTTTGGGAAATACCAAGCCATTGTGCTATGATCTTCACTTTCAGTTACTAATAGTGTGTTACACTATAGATGCAAAATATATACAGATCATTCTCCTAAAACCCATATCTTTTATCATAGCTAATACTCCATGGCCTGCATCACCTCCTTCAGATTGAGAGAATAATGCAAAACAAGGCATTTTTCCATATTCTCAGAAGGAGTACAAAGTGATGAAATGGAAGTGGAATATGCTCCAACAGTCTACTTTGTTTATGAAACAACCACCAGCCACTGGTGATTCTGATGGATGTGAACAATAAATGCCATTGGAAATTTTTTTTAACATCAGGCTTCACTTTTAACCTTCTTTAAACTTTTTCTTGGTTTGAGCTGAAAGAGATTGCAGCAATAAGTCTTTTTATGGTGTCCTAATTTTAAATTTACATTCATTTTGTAGCAAGTTGAAGGACCCAGTTGGCTTAAAGTCCAAAGAGTCAAAGTGTTTTAAACTTATATGTGTGACAATAGCTAAAGTATAGAAACAGTCAAGATGCCACAATACTGATGGATGGATTAATAAAATATGGTATTTATATGCAGTGGAATTTTACTCAACTAAAAAGAAGAATGAAATTTTGTCATCTGCAGGTAAATGAATGGCACTGGAAAACGTCATCTTATGTGAAATTAAAGAGGTTCAGAAGGCAAAAAGCCACATATTCTTTCTCATATGTGGAATATGGACCTAAAATGAACACAAACATGAGCAATATTATGAAAAACATGTCATACTAAAGAGAAGTCATATACAAGAGAAGGAGGGTAAAAGAAGGAAATTAAGAAGGCAAACATGGTTGATGTACTCTCTATACAAAAATGAATACAGAATTTTTATTCCTGTTGAAACCACCATAAGATAAGGATTAAAGCAGAAAGAAGAAAAATGGAGGAGATGAACCAGGTCGGGTTAGAATACATATATACATGGAAATGACACAAGGAAACTCTCTGTGTATCATGTTAGACAAACAAAAATATCACTTTTTCTCTTATAAAATTAGAACAGGAGGGTGGAACAGATCCTGCCTGAGGGTGGATGTCAGGAATGGGGGGAGAGGAAGATAATGGAGAGTGGTAGAGGGGGTGAATTCAAGTATGATATATCTGATATTCTGTAAGAATTTTGTAAATACCACAATGTACACCACCCAGTACAATTTAAAAAATTAACAATAAAATAAAATATTTTTATTCAAAAATAAAAAAGACATACAAAAACATAATTAAAATAATGGTCACAAAAGAAAGCAATATTGTATATCAGAAATAATACTGACTTTTGAATTAGCTACTTAAAAAAATTCTGCTACTTTGCTAAATCCTCAGAATTTTCATTGACATCAAATGTCTTTGTAATAAAATATATTCATGGAAAAATAGAATAAAATTAGATGTGTGAGTTCCTAACTTAAATATTTTGTCAGATTTCAAAAAAAGTAATATAATTATTTGCCAGGAGTTTCTGTGATGAATTTTTCCAAATCATAGACCTTTGATCTTAAAAATTTAGGGGCCATTCCCTTCTGTTTAAAATTAAATACGACCAACTATCAGTTTTCTGAAGTTTACATCAGTGAAAGCTTCAATTTATTTACTGTTAGTTCCAGAGAGTTCTAGGAGTTAAATGGAAGGTACAACTTAACACCTAATGTACAGTATCACTCACATTTAAAAACAAGAATCAAAAACAAAATAGTGTACTATAATATGTAAACACTTCCATTCAAAATTATGTGTGTACACCAGAATAATCGTGGCATGCAACCACATTTTTTAGTTTTTTTCCCATGTAATCCTATTATTAAATTAGCAGTGCTATCGATGGTTAATTTTCAAAAATAAATGACAATATTTAAAATATATTCATGCAATTTAAAATTCAGTGAGATCATACGCACACACACACACATCTACACACACACACACTTGAGTATAACAAGGCAATTGCCACATTCTTATCAGCATTGTATTGTCACTGTTCCCATGCATACACACTAACATTTCAGTTTGTTGGTTTTTAATTTTTTCTCAATGATAACTATTTTAACTTTCATGAGATGTTCTCTTTGGTTTTAGTTTGTTTAGATGACTTTTCATTTATTCATTTATTTTTTAAGTAGATTCTCATTAGATAAGCCAGGCTGGTCTGAGACTTCCTCTGCAGCCCTATCTGGTCTGCAGTTTATGACTCCCCTACCTTGACCTCCCATGCTTGGATTAAAATCACATATAAACTTCATTCATATCTATTTTCCTAATGTCTAAAGGTAATGAATATTTTAACGTATTTATTGGGCATTTGTGTTACTTCATTTGAAAACTGTATATTCAGTTAATTTGTCCATTTATTGATAGGATTGTTAGGTTTTACTGTGTTTGAGTTATTGAGCTCACTGTATATTCTGGACATTAATCTCTTGTCAAATGAATAGAAGCCAAAAATACACACGATTCTGTAGCCATTCTCTTCATTCTGGTGAACGTTTCTGTAGGTATGCAGAAGCCTTTTAATTTGATGAAACTGCATTCGTCAATACTTGCTGTTACTACTGAGTCCTATGAGTGTATCTAGAAGTGTTTTCACTGTGTTCTCCTATAACAGTTTCAAATTTCATGTCTTATATTAAGGTCTTTGATCCATTCTTAGTTGATTTTGTACTAGTTGAGACATAGGGATCTAGATCCAGTTATCTACATCTGGATATCCAATTTTCTCAGGACAACTGACTGAACAGGTTTTCTTGTCTCTAATGTATGTTTTTGGTGGTTTTGCCATGAATCAGGTAACTATAACTTCACAGGTGTATATCCAAGTATTCTCTCCTCTCCTTTCCTCAGTTCTCCCCTGTCCTCCCCTCATCTCTTCTCCTCATTCATGCATCAGTTTTTGTGCCAGTACCATTCAGGCTTTTTATTATTATGTTTGTGTATTATAATTTGAAATCTACAGTTGAGATTTCCTATAGCATTGCTTTTTTTGTAAGATAGTTTGGGTATTGGGGGTGTTCTGTTAATTCATGAGTGTTTGGGACTTTTAAATAAATATTTCTGTGAAGAACACGATTGGAAATTTGATGGGGATGCCTTTGAATCTGTAGATCGTTTTGGTGATATATCCATTTTCATGAAGTTTATTCTCTGAACATGACCATGTTAAGTTTATACATTTTCTAGTGTCTTCTTCAATTACATTCTTATCTGCTTTACTGTTCATTGAGGAGGCTATTAGGCTCTTACATAGGTTTAGTCTTAAGTGTTTTAATTTTTGAGGTTATTGTGAATAGGATTATCTTCATTTAACTCAGCGTGTTCATTAGTGGTATTTAGAAAAACTAATTTTTGTACATTGATTTTGTATCCTACATTATAAATGTATTTATTGAATCTAAATGATTTCTGGTGATATCTTTAGGTTTTTTTTCTTAAGTACAGGATCATGTCATCTGCAAACAGGAATAATTTTGACTTCCTCCTTTCAAATTTTATGTATTTTTCTTTCTTTATTGCTCTGGCAAATATTTTAAGTCTATGTTGAATAAGGGTGAAGTGAACTGACACATTTGTCTCATTCTTTAGTTTAGAAGAAATATTTTTATATTTTCCTCATTCAGTAAACTTTTGACAATAATTGTATCCATACACTGAGAGATGATTTTTGTTTTCCTAGGTTCTTCAGAGTTTTTATCTTGAAGGCATGTTGGATCTTCTCAAAAGCATTTTTTTATGTTTTGAGATGATCTTGTGATTACTGTCCTTGTCTCTGCTTATGTTTTTATATGATTATTTATTTGCCTATGTTGACATATATTTTCATCCTTAGAAGAAAAAAAAAACTTCATTATGATTTATGCTTTTTTTTAATGTGTCATTGAATTGGGTTCACAAGTATTTTATTGATGCTTTTCTCCATATTTATCAAAGGAACTGATCTACAGTTCCTTCTATGTGTGTCCTTATCCAGATGTGGCATCAGGGTAGTACTCATTTCATAGGATGGTTTACAGACTATTCCTTCTCTTTTTATTTCATAGAAAGTTTTTGGAGTGTTGCCGGTAGCTCTTCTTTAGAGTTATGATTGAAATGAGAAGTTAATCTGTCAGGTCATGGTCTTTTTTTTGTTCACAGATTCTTTACAACTTCCTGTATTATAAGACTTGTGCCATGTGAATAAATGAATTTTAAAAAAAAAGACTTGTGGTTGGTCCATTCAGGTTGTTCATTGTATTTGGTTCACTTTCAGTAGTTCATGTGTCTAGAAATTTATTCACTAGTGTTAGGTTTTCTAATATCATGGTACAAATGTTTTCAAAGTATCTCCTTATGACCCTCAGTATTTCAGTGATAGCTATTGTAATATTCACCATTTCATCACTAATTTTATTAATTTTGATCTTTTCTTTCTCCACAGAAGTTTTTCTACATGTGTCCATGTCACTTACCTTTTCAAAGAAATGACTTCTTGTTTCAATATTTTCTTATTTTCTTTTAGTTACACTTAATTTATGCACTGATCTTTTTTATTTTTTCATATACTAATTTTGTGTTTGTCTTGGTATTGATTTTTCAGGTCCTTATATGAATCATTAATTTTGTATTTAGTGGAGGCACTCATAAATACATACTTCTATTACACCTGACTTTGCTGTAACCCAAGATTTCTGTAAATATCTTTTTATTTTTCACTTCATTCTAGCAATTTTTCTTTAGTATGTATTACATGCACTTCATTTCATTTTGGTTTTATATACTCTTATAAAACAATGATAAGTTGCCAGGTATTAGGTAAAATGGTGGTAATATAAAAATAAGAATGAACATTTGTCTTCTTTAGGGCTTGACCATTAAAGGAAAGGTAAACCTGAGCTACAATAAATGCTGTGACCTAACTGGAAACAAAAGAAGACTTCAATCAAACACACTGCTCATCTCTGTTAAGTTCTTCTCATGGTCCAGTACAGAGGTCTGAAGGGTTCAGGACAGAGAGAAGCCCCTTAAGTGATCACTCACTGTCCCTGAGGCACACTAGATAAAATACTCTGGGCTGATCACCTTTACCCACTCTCACTGTACACACTTTTTCTGTAGTTCAGGATGCAGAAATAGCTCAGGAAAAGCAAATCTTTTGGCTCTTGTCATGTTGTAGTGATGTGTGGAACCATTTCTACTTGTTCTATCCAACTTCAGAGCCTTTGACATCTTTCAAATGCTCTACAATGTCCAATAATTTTCAGTCATGCCAGGTCAACCTGGACAGCCCAGTTCTAGTGCCTCTTAGGTAGATAATACAACTGTCTCTGACCTGCCAGTCAAATAAAGAAATCATTGAGAAGGAAAAAGATGACCAAAGGCTAGACATGAAATTGTGTCGCAATAAATGCTCACTTATAGTCAAATTTTTGATTCTAGGAATTTTTTAATTCCCTCTTCATCTAATTATTGTTCATTTGCCATGTGTTTGTATAGTTTCTCTTATTATTGAATTCAAAATTTATTCTATTATACCTGTAAGATGCAAGAAATTGTTCCAATTATTTCAATTTGTAAAGTCTTGCCTTAAGGCTTCAAATGCAGTATATTTTGGGTGATGTTCCTTGTATCTGTTGATTGGAATATTTTGTAAATGTTTATTAAATCCATTTTACACATGGTGAAGTTTACCTCTGAATTTTCTTTTTGATTGTTTCATCAGGATGATATCTGTTAATGAGAGCTGTTTACTAATATCACAAACTATTATTGTATCTGGATTTGTCTTTACCTTTGTGTACAATAGTGTTTGTTTAATGAAACTGTGTGCACCATTACTTGGTGTGTTATATTTCCAATTATTTTATCCCTTGATTGATTTTCCCTTTATGCTTATGTAGCATCCTTTTTAATCACTCATAACTAAGTTTGGCTGAAAATTTAATTCATCAAATAGGCATAAAACCACTGTTTTACTGACATATCATTTTCATTCCTTTTATTTTGTGTCTGGATGTATATCTTTGCCACTGAAGCGAGTTTAATCTAGATAGCACATAGTTGTATCCTTTTTGAAAACTTATTCAGCCAGTCTATATGTTTTAATTGGAGAGTTCAGTCCATTTACACTTTGAATTATTAATGAGAGGTGTTGTCTAATATTTCCATTTATCTTATTGTTTTGATATTTTGTTCAAATAGTAATGTTTGATTCTTTTCTATCTATCATTGATATTTATCTTCCAATGAGATCTATATTTTCCTGAGTCTTTATGACTGTGTTTTTCCTTACATATTTTCTGTGTATATCATTTCCTTATTCATCTTCTTAGATGCTGGATTATCATCATGAATTCTTCAATTTATGCTTATTATGAAGGGGTTTTATTATCCTTTGATTTTTTTATTCTTTGTTTTTTTACTATTGTTGTCCTGGGGTACAAAATTTCTTATAATATATCATAACTGAATTCACCCCTTCCATCATTCTCATTTATACCCTTCCTCCATTCTTGGAATAGCTTCAAAATATCTCATTTTTCCATTTACATACAATACATTGTATTTCCAGCATATTCACCCTCCTACATCCTGCCCTTATATCCTCCCCTCTTCTACTCATGCTAGTCCCAGTCCCATAGACAGGACCTGTTTTGCCTCCCCATTTTCTCTTTTTGTAAAAAAAAAAATTTTTATTTAAGATAGCTATACAGGGTGTTTCATTGTGACATTTCCATGTATATATGTGATATAATCGCAATTGTTTCATCCCCTCTTTTTTCCTCCTTTCTACCTTAGTACCCTTCTTATGGTAATTTCAATAGATTATGTTCACTCTAGTATAGGAAGTACCTCAACCATATTCATAGTCTTAATTTCCTTCTTTTACACTCCTTCTCATATATGTGACCTCTCTTTAGCATGAACTGTATTTTATAATATTATTTGTAATTCTTTTGGATCTATATTCCACATATAAGAGAAAACTTGAGGCCTTTTGCTTTCTGAACTTGGTTAACATCACTTAAGATGATATTCTCCATCAGCATCTATTTACCTGCAAATGACAAAATTTCATTTTTCTTTGTGTCTGAGTAAAATTCCTCTGTGTATAAATACCACATTTTCTTAATCAGTTCATCATTAGTGGGGCATCTTGCTGTTTCCATAGCTTAGCTATTATTAATAGTGTTGCCATAAACATGAGTCTGCAGGTGCCTTTATTGTAATCTGACTTACATTGCTTCGGATAGATCCCTGGGAGTGAATTTCTGGATCATAGGGTGGTTATATTTTTAGTTTTTCAAGGAGCCTCCATACTGTTTTCTACAGCAGTTGAAACTAATTTACATTTCCACCAACAGTTTATGAGAGTTCTTAACATGGCTTTGAACTCTTCTGAATGTATGAGTTATGGTTGGCAATTATTTTGCCTCAAGGTTTGAAATAAACCAGTCCTTGCTCTTGTGGTCTTTAAGATTTCTGTTGTTACTCTAATAGGTTTGCTTTGCTAAATAACAGCATTATTCTATTGCAGCTTTTAGTATTCTTTGCTTTGATCTTTTGGTATTTTAACTGCAGTATGAAATCACGAGGTTCTTATCTGGCTGTGTATATTTGTGCTTCTCAATACCTCATGTATTTGGGTGTGCATTTTTTTTTCTACATTAGGGAAATTTTCTGCTCTAATATCTTTAAATGTGTGTTTCATGCCTTTAGTCTGTATCTTATTCCACTTTTCTATACCACAGATTCATAAGTTTGCTCTTTTATCCATGTCCCAGAAATCTGGTTCTTTGTGCTATTTAGGTGAGATATATTTGTATTTTGACTTTTTGTTTCTTATAATTACAGATTTAAGTTATGTAGCATTTAATGTACATACTAATGCATTTGGAATTAACTATATCATTTTTAAAACAATGTTTACTGGTTTTTGGTTATTGCTTCTTTGTCCTTTCTCATATCCCTTGGATTGTTTGATTTTTAAGTTTAATTTAACTTTTATTTATTGGGTTTCATGTGAGTGTCTTTTTATTTTCTTTCTTCTTTCTCCTTCTACAAAATTAGAGAATAGGAGGGTGCAAGAAGTCCTTCCCAGCGGGGGCGTTGGTAACAGTGGGAAGGGGAGGTTGTAGGGAAAGGGGTTAGGAGGGTGAATATGGTGCAAAAACTGTGTACATGTGTATGTAAATGCAAAAATGACAACTGTTGAAGCTACTTCAGGAATGGGGAAAGGAATGATAAAGGAGAATTATAGATGGGGGGAACTCATGTATGATATATTTGATATATTGTAAGAACTTTTGTAAATGCCACAATGTATCCCTACCCAGCACAACAGTAAAAAAAAAAACGAATAGGTAAAAATGAAAAGAAATTACAGGATATAGTTTCTTAAAGTATTTATTCTATTTATTTATTTAGATTTTCGGAGAGAGTGTCTCACTATGTAGACTATTCTGGAATCAAACTCTCATTTCCTGTGTAAGCCCCCTAACAGCTTTGTACCACCACCCCTGGCTTAAACTATAAATTATGTAAACTAGTCTAAATTAATTATGTCCCACTTTTGTATAATTGGTTTACTTTTACTCCTTTTGGCTTATAAGCATCACAACACATTGTATTTAAGTGTAATTTTCTTCTAAGAACATTTAAAACTGATAAGTTCTATGCATCTCAATCTTCTAATTGTCTATTCTGTTCAATTTTTGTCCATGTCTACTTTGACTTCTTTTTCTTCCACTTGAAGAACTTTTGTTTATTTCTTATTTGTAAATGTTCTAGTGATATATACATTTATTTCATACATTATTTTTCTTTACAAATCTTAATTTGTATTTTACAAAATAATCTTACTAAATAAATAATTTTAGGCAGACTTTTTGTTTTCCTCCTTCAGTCCTCTAAAGATGAAGTTTCTTTTGTTTTTGAATTAAATGGTTTCTAACCAGGAATCCTCATTAATCTATTTTTGTTCTTCTGTCACTTTTTGAAGCAATATGAAAAGGCAATTTAAAAATTCTGCTAGTTCCATGTAATGAATATTCTTGTGAATAGTGAAAGGTATAGGAGGGAAAGAGTGGGTGAATGGTGGAGAGTATTATCAAAATGTGTTGTATGCACATATGAAAAGTTCATAGTGAAACTTATTTTTAAAATTTGCAAAAAAAGTTTTACAAGAGGGAATTAAGAGTGGCGAGGATATCAAAGAATAATGGAAGGGATGAATATGATCAAATTACATTAAATACGTATATTAAAATATCACAATACAACTTCTAACTTTTTAGAATTAATAATGCTAATATTTTTCAGAAAAAGTTGTAACTATGAACTCCCATATCACTCACTGCACTAAATATAATCACATATAACTGTGTACACACAGTCACACAAGAAGATACATAATAGGTATTATTTTTTATGCTTTAAAGTATTTTATAATGATCTTTAGGTTATCTTTGCCAATTGGCATATCTTCTACGGAAAGAGTTTGATATGTAATGCTTATATATACAGACATAAAACTATTTGGTTTAATTGCATTTTTCAAATTTTGACCTATGGCCAGCTACATTTACTAAAAATATTTTTCTTAAGCTCAAGCTAGGAAGATAATAGGATTATCTTTAAAAAGATATATTATATTTAATATTCAGACTTCAAAATCACACAAATTTTGTAGGCAAATTATGGGAAGCAAGAGTTAATCTCTGTCATTGTTTTCTCTTTACCCACCTTAAGATAGGATATTTTTCTAAAGAGATAATTTATGAAAGGAGCAACTATTCTACATTATTTCAGTACTACTTTGTTTCATATAACAATATGTCTTTGAGCTGGGTGTATCCAAAAGTTGGGATTTTTGTGATGTGAAATTGATTCTTCCACATATTCTTGAATGTATCATATGGCTTTAATTTCTGCAGCAATATAGCAAGTTGACTTCTGCACTAACAATATTCTGTTCATTTTACTTTTTTTTTAAGAGTACCTAGCTTTTGGTGATATTTCCACCATTTGAAAAAACATTGCTTCTCAAATAACCGACTTAACAATTCCTGTTAAATCACACGTATTCACAACACATAGGAGTTTATTCCATTTCTTCAAATTTATGTTTCATAAAGGGAAATTTATTCATTCAAATTACTTAATTTTCCAATGTAAGAACACATAATGGAAATTTGTCTGGTTTTTGTGGAAATAAGTATTATGGTCTTTAATAACATCTGGCTCATAGTGAATACTATTATTTTCTTGAATGAAAATGGTTAACAGATGTAAAAGTATTTGAAATGCAAAATTTGGACAGGTGATTATTGAAGTTGTTTGGCTTTCTGTTAGAATTATTCATGTATGTTTGTATGCACATATATTTGGGATAATTTCTTGGAATACTGCACATTTATTTCTGCTATTTTTAGTTTTATATACATATGTATGTAAAACATACACCGACGTGCACATATATATACGTGAAAGACTCATACTTTAGGCAAATAACCATAGTTTCGGAAGTATATCTTCTCTTATTTTCTTGTAATGACAATGTTTGCTTTGCAGATTCTCAAAATCACTTGTTACAGGTTACATACCTTTGTATTTCTAAGAAGTTCCCCATAGAACTTTGGTGATTCCATTTTTAAACAATGGTTATTTAATTTTTAATTAGTATGCTTTTATCATTTTCATTTGGGGTTGTACTCATTTGTGGCATAACTGTACTAAATAGGATTCTAAGATGGCAAACAAATTAGTGCTTCACCTATACATAAACTTCTAGTTATTTGATCAAAAATTAATCTAGACGTTATAAAATAATTTTGCATCTTAATTAAACTCTAACATCAATTGATATTAATTAGGGATATTATTTCTCTGTACTTCATTGAATCACACAAATACCTTAAATCTAGGTATAGTAAAAACAGTACAAAAATTAGAGACTCAGGTGAAAAATATGGAAGAAAGCAGACAATGTAGACTGCGGTTGGCATCTAGAAGCTAAGCTTGGCCCCCATTAGACATCCAACCAGGAAATTGGACTTCAGCATTATAACCTCTAGCAACTGGATTCTTCTAACAACCTAAATGAGCTGGAATTTATATTCTTCTCTAGAGACTCCAGACAAGTAGTTGGCCCAGCTGGCACCTAGATATTAGCCTTTGAAACCCAAAGTAGAGAAACCAAACATCATGTGCAGAATTAGGCCTACAAAAACTGTGGGAAGATAAATTTGTGTGATCTTGGCTTCTTGTTCAACATGGTACTCTCCAGATCAATCCATTTTCTTACAAATGACATAATTTCATTATTCTTGTGTTCTCTTAAGTACGTAAGTTTTTGACTATTTGTTATGCTACATCAAAAAAGACTTACAATAACTTAAAAGGAATTGAATTCATTCATTATCATTGAGCAAGTACAGTTCACTCACCCTCAACCCGCAAAAGCTCTTTTTCCCTGAGAATGCCTAGACACCTAGTTCTTTATTCTTAATTTAACTAAGATAAGTCAGTTTTCTGACATTCCTTGTAAGGTTTACAGTACTCTGGTGATGTTAGTCACTTTATTTATTGGGATTTCAGAACTGTTCTAATGGGTTTGACAACGTGGCTTAGTTAAATGACCAAAAGTGATTAGATACTTATTATCTTAGTCTTACAGATGTCCTTGTTTCTTGCATAATTCATAAGAATGTGATCCTTTATATGGGACAAAAGCAATCCCAGATTACCTTGGTACTGATTGTCTCTCAGGCCTCTCATGCAGGCTTCCCTTTTTGTCTTTATTGAACCACATTTTTTGCCTTTAAATAAAATTCTTTGTGAGTATACACTGTGTAGTTTGATGAATCCTTTCAAATAACCAACCACAGTAAACATTGCAGCCAATTATTTCCAATCAGGTTTATATTTTTGTGGATAGAAAAATCTTATTAATCAATGATCTGACAATTTCAGACATTCTCAATAGGATTGTATAGTGAATCAACATTTTTTCTTACATTTTGAGACAGTGGGAATTCCCTCAGTAGAGTTGTTCTAAACCATTGTCTCCAGTGGCTGAATAATATTATAGAGTAGAGATGTCCTTATATATTCTAACTCAGAGTGCATTCCCTTAGTTTTGAACTTTGCTTTGCATTTCTAGAAAAAAAAACTAAAATACTAAAAACATTCTGAAGCAAAAAATGTCTAATAATCTTAGTCATATGTTATTTCTTTGAAGAGACATTTCTTAGACTCAGTTTGTACAATAAGTTATGTGTTTTTTATTTTCATCAAAAGAAAGAAATACCAAATTTTTACAACACGGATGAAGCAATAGTAGCAGCAGCTTTTATAATGTGTCAGCTGTGATCTGGGAGGACACAGAATTAATTCCATATGGTTAAAATAAGAAAATATTGATGAGTGTTATTTTCATGGTGTATTGCTTTCCTAGGAATACTTTAATTACCCCAAATTGGGTGACTAAATCAACAGAAAATTAGCCTTTCATATTTGTCCAGGCCAGAGTCCAAAATCAGTATTGGTAGGGCCTCACTTTCTCCAAAAAGTTTATGAGATGACGACTCTTTCTCACCTCCAGCATTTGAGGCTCTTGACTTTGCTTGATTTGTGGCTGAATCACTCTAATGTTTACCTCCTTCTTCCCACCATGTTCTTCTCTGTTTCTCTGCTTTTTCCAAGGACAGTAACCACTGGACTTGGTGCCAAGACTAACCATGGTGATCTCATTTCAAAATCCTTAACTATCTAAAATAATAAAGACCATTTTTTTTGCAAATAAAGTTACATTTTCAACTGTTAGGTGGAGATATTTTTAGGGAGCATGACTCAACTCTCTACACATTCATATAGATATATTACAGTGAAATTCTAGATACTCTGAAAATTAAATACATATTACCCAAGTAAGATCATAAGTTGCCATGGGAGGCACTGAGTTTAGCAAAGAACAAAGAAGTCTAGTACTTTAGAGAAGAAACCACACTGACAATTTGTTCTTTCTAAAGGATATGAACACAGACAGTTAGAAATCAGAAGCTATAAAAAATAAAAGCTAAAATAAACAACTTATAGATTTCACCAGTTCCATCACCTTAACCGGTTCTTTTGTTTTCCTTAGGATGGTCAAACCATACTATCAGAGAAGGGCATGTAATACAACTAGAGGAAGATGAACAAGAAAGAAAATCCATCTGATAACATAAGCCCAATTAGTGATATCTTTGTGCTGCTCACACTGTCTCCCATATTAAGAGTTAATCATGACAAGCAAGACTGATTTTAAAAATGATATCTTCACAATTGGGTTAATTTATACTCTGACTACACAGAAGCTCCGAACAAAGCTCTGTAAAATGAAAGTTCCTTGACAAAACATGGAGTTTTACCATAATATTAATTATCTATTGACAGGAACATAAGAACAAAGGTAAATATGCTTTTCGGGCAAACCTATAAACAAATACATTTTGTAATTTTAGATATTTGCCTCATGCTACTAATTTTGTTTGTAGTTTTCTCAGTGACACAGTGATATCTTTGTTCCTCAGAGTATATGTAATGGGATTCAAAGTTGGGGTCAAAACGGTACAGAAAAGGGACAGCAGTTTTCCTATTCCTTCGGATTGATTTGTTTTGGGTTGTAAATAAGTGATGCTTGCTGATCCATAGAATAAGACTACAACTATCAGGTGAGATGAGCAAGTGGAGAAACCATTAGCCCTCCCTATGGCTGATGTCAATTTCAGAATATTGGAGATAAGTTTGCCATAGGAGACAGTGATCAACAGAAATGGAATCATAAGAAAAACTACCACTGCAACATACACTCCTATCTTATTTGCAAACGTGTCTCCACAAACAAGCATCAGTACTGGGCAAATATCACAGAAAAAGTGATTAATTCTGTTAGATCCACAGAAAGGCAAAGAGAAAATCTGGTATGTTTGCCCAATTACAATTGGAATTACACTGATCCAGCAGGCAGCCACCAGCTGTGTGCAGACCTTGTGGTTCGTGACTAGAGCATAGTGCAGAGGGTTACAGATGGCCACATAGCGGTCATAGGCCATCAGTGTCAGCAGGAGGCACTCCATGCCTCCCAGCATAAGGACAAAATACATTTGTGCAGCACAGGCAAAAAAAGAAATATTTCCTTTTTGGGTACAAAGGTCCACAAGCATTCTCGAGATAGTGATTGTTTCATAACAGATTTCCAGAAATGAAAAATTTCCAACGAAAAAATACATAGGTGTCTGAAGAGCAGGGTCAATGTTTGTTATTAGTATTATAATGCTGTTGCACATCAGAATAATCAAATATATGGATGAAAATATCCCAAAAAGTGTCCACTGGAGCTGGGGAGTATCAGAGAACCCCAAGAGGACAAATTCCATCATTGCAGTGCGGTTTGATTTTTCTGTTTTAATTTGCTGTCCAGCTGCTGATATGATAAAGTCATTATAATTAATTCATTCACTTTTTAAAACAATTTGTTTGGTTTTTACAAGTATTAGATACATTGCTGTATGTATTTGCTATTTTAAATTGTATCCAGCATTACCTCATTTGTGCAAGATGAGATTGGAACTTCAAAAGTGAACTGATATATATTAAAATGATGCCAAGAACTCAAATTTAACATAACTTAATAGACTTGACTTTACTTTTACCAAGATTACTGGGAAGTTCAGATTATTATGTACACCATATTGTGGAGAAATAACATTTTTCTCTTGAAAGTGAAATTTTACACAGACATTTTGTCTTGTTTCTGGGATCATTATTTTCTCTGTACACATGCACATCTCCATCTTCTTTGAATCTACACCTTTTCTGTTAAAGCTTTTATGTGCTTCTTATTCAAGACTTAAAGTCCCCTCTTATATTCCAGGGAGAATCATTTATTAAATCCATTCTTTTTGTGGTGAAATAAGTAGTTGTATTATTATTGCTCTATTTAATTTCCTTCACATATGCCAGATATGAAAAACAATGATCTCACAATGCTGTTCATTAAATCTTTCACTAACACCTATTATACAACATACTAAAATATGAATTAATATTTTAGTTAGTTAATAAATATGACCTTTTGCTCACACCATTTTCTCATTTCCTTTTGTATTTATGTGAGTTTCTCCTCCATCATGTAATTCCCTTGCAAGTGAACACAGTTCCCTTTTTTGTCCTCACATGATGAATGATAAAAATGCACCTTTAAGTAAATCTCACCAACTGTGCCTTACTCTTACCATGAATGTCTCCAGAGCAAATGAGTGTGATTAAAACTCCAGACAAAACAAGACAAATGTAATACAATTGCTTTTTATTTTTAACGCTAATATTAAAAAAGTCAAAACTACTTGATAATTCCAATTAAACTTTTAAAATTCTTGTTCTCCAACTTTTCAAAAGAAATACTTATATATTTGCTTATTAGCTGAAATCCATTACACCTGTGTACCATTCTAGCCACATCAGATGATGCTTTTCAATTAGTATATTGATACATAAAATGATTTGCTAAACAGTTCTGATATATTCCTTTGTATTCAATTTTAATATTTTTTGAAATATATATTGCTGTTTTATTATCACTATTTGATTTTATTCATCTAATTTATTTAATTTCATAATTTAGCAAGTTAAGTGATACATAATAGTAATGATCATATTTTCAGATAAAGATCTCAAAATTTCATACATTTATGCTTTATCAACTGAATCTTGATACTTAAATTTAGAGTTATACCTAAAGAAATAGTTTGACCTTATAATTACAGCTTACCTTTAGTGATTTGCATGAAATAATCTGGAAAGTACATGTACTTATTTTAACCAATAAACTTTATAGGCCCTCCTTTTTCTCAGAAAGTCACTTTAGTTCTACAACATTTTTTTCTTGCTTCAAACATCAACTGCTCTTAAGCAGGAAGAGTCCTGCACACCCTGGGGAACATCATCCCTTGTGTATCAATTTAATTTCTAGAAGATTGTTTCTGTTTCTAATGAGAAATATGAATTAATCAAATTTGTGAACTTTCATCACTGTGTGACATTTTCTCTAGCTCCTATTGTGTTATTTACCACTAGTCTTACATTGTTCCCATAATACATATTATTGTTACAATTGTATACATATATTTTGCCATTTATACAGCTTATTTAATTTTAGGGTATACACTTTTGCTCAAATTTTTGAATACACATTTCATGTATGTCTCACACACTTTCTTCTAACACATGGATATACTTGCAAATCTTAATAATTTGCCACAAGTTTTCTCAATCTCTATTCGTGTCATTAAAGCTATTTCTGCCTCCCCTACCTTGTACTTCATTCTGAATTGCATTTATTTCCCAACCAATTGAAAAGATCAGATGATTTTTCATTTTTATTTATTTGATATGATGGATTACATTGATCAATTTTAAATGTTAAACTAACTTTGCATATCAGGGATAAATCCTACTTGGTCATGGTGTATAATTCTACTTACACATACTGTGGTTAATTTGGCAGCTTTCCCAGAGTCTGGGTTTTATATTATTTGAGCTTGTAGTTATTTCTGCTGATATAATATAGAAAGAGAGCTCTAACATCAGGCTTCTCAT
Source organism: Castor canadensis (assembly GCF_047511655.1). NCBI lineage: Eukaryota > Metazoa > Chordata > Mammalia > Rodentia > Castoridae > Castor > Castor canadensis. Next base: position 191,649,441 of record NC_133386.1, read on the forward strand.
AGACTTGGAGGCATATAAATAGGAGTTTGTTAGGTAGGGTCTGGGAGGACAGGGAGGTGACAATGTAAGAGTTAAGAAGAGTCTAGATGACACTTCTTCAAGAATTACTAACCCAGGTAGATGCAACCCTCTTTTGTCATCTACTGCTCTGTAAGTAGCTCTTTTTAAAACTTATTTAAAGCCCAGTGCCAGTGGCTCACTCTTGTAATCCTAGCTACTCAGGAGGCAGAAGTCAGAAAGATCATGGTTCAAAGACAGCCTGGGCAAATAGTTTAAAAGACACTACCTTGAAAAAAACCTATCACCAAAAATGGCTGGTGGAGTGGCTCAAACCCCAGTACTAAAAAACCCCAGTACTAAAAAAAAAAAAAGAATTTATTTTACCATTCATGTGTACTTGTGTGAGTCATTCGTATGACTGCTATGCCATCCCACTGTGGAGGCACACGACCCTTTAGATCTCTTAAAAAGAATAACTTTGGAAAGACGCTATACATCATTCTCATATTTATGTTTATAAACTCTTGGAATTGCTTGTATATGCGTTATGTAACAAAAGACTCAAGTTCTCTTTTCTTCACAGTTATTAAAATACTACTTTTTACACTATTGTGTAAATGTTAACTTTTCCGTATTCAAGTATATCCATCTGCAGTGTGTTGTTGGACACTCTACCATCTGTCATTTCCTACTTTATCTGTTGTTAAATTGCATCACTATTCTCAGTGTCTGCAACATTGCAGCATTAGTATGTGGTGTCCACTGGAATAGATCCTGCCAGTTTCCTATTCTTTAAGAGCCTCTTGACTTTAATGACTGGTATCATTTCCACAATGTGAGAAGGAAATTGCTTCTCAAAATTGATTTAACAATTCCTATAGTCACAAACAGGATTTTATGCTATTTCTCTAAATTCATAGTTCATATTGGTAAAATTTACATATGTTTAATATTTGAACAAGTTTTAAAAATTTGTTTACTTACTTCCTTTTACTCAAATTATTTTATAATATACTGGGCAGTTTCCCTGAATATTTGTATTGGAATTTTTCTTAACTATTTGATAATTTTTACCTATTTCTCAGAGTATTTTTGATGGCATGTTTGCTTTATTTGCTTTTACATGAAAATAAATGTGATTTAATTTATTGACTACAAAGAGTGTAATGATTTTATTAATTATTGACTAGTAATTTTACTGTAGATTCTATTTTCTCTAAATATTCATTATCATTTATAACAAATAGCTAGAATTACTTATTTTCTTTTTCTTTTTACATTTTAAAACATGTAACTTCATTCTCTTTTTTTTCCTTTATTGTTGTTCTGGGAGGAGGAACATTGTGACATTTACAAAAGTTCTTACAATGTATCAAATATATCATTTTTGAATTCCCCCCTCAACCATTCTCTTCAATTCTCATTATTTTACTGTGATTTTTACATGTAGAAACTATTTTCTCTAACAAAATAGTAACTAACATCAGTGAAAACATACTTTTTGGTCTCAATTACAGAAAGGCATATATCAATATAATACCACTTAATAAATTGTTATGTTTATCAGTACATATTACAGATATTCTCCTTATTGCCATCAGTAACTGCTCTACTCTATATAGATGAGTGAGTGTAAAAACCCTTCATCTTTTATTTAGTTTTCTATGTTCTTCATCTGTACTTAATCTTTTTTTGGCTATTTTTCAATGTGCATTTTTTATTATATTTTATTAGCATACATTAGTAGTAGAAGGGATTTTACTGTGATACTTTCATAAATGTGTACACTACATTTGGGTTGTTCACCCCCATACTATTTTCCTTTAACCTCCCTTCCTTCTCCCTCAATTTTAAATGGTGTTTGGTGGACTTCATTTTGCTATCTTCACATGGAACAGATTAATCACTCAAATTAGCCCTGCATTAATTACCAACCCAAATGTTTTTGAGATATTGGGAAAGGACAGTGTCTTAAGCTACAAGCTTTGAATTTAATTTGTTATGCAGCAAGAGGGAATTAGAACAAGGCACTTCAAAAAGTTTATGATACCAAATGCTTTACCTTTCTTCATATTGCTCACATAGATGTCAAATTATATCCTGTCAGTCTTCTGACTATTCTCTTTTCTGAAATGACTGTCTTTTTTTTGTGTGTTTTTCAGATGATCTTTTTTGGAAACTTGACACATTCTTATGCAATAAGAGAATGAGCTGATGGATACACTATGACTAGATATGAAGTAAATGTTTTGTAAATATTGTGATATTGTAAATATTAGGACAAATTAGGAACAGTAATAAAAGGCAAACAAGTCAAGAAAACTGTTTTCTACCATACCCTACATGATAAAAGTGGTATAGAAAAATAGATTGCACTCCTTCTAAATAATCCATTTTGAGTTAATTCAAATAAGGCCATGACTATCAGGTGATAGTTGTAGGCTGTACCACAAGTACAGAAGGCTATCAGAAGGCTATTGCCTAACTTGCAGCTGAGGACATTTTCAGGATGTTGATGACAATTTTTCTTTAAGAGACACTAATCAACAATAACGCAAACATGAGAAACACTACTGTGACTACACAGAACACGATCTTATTCACAAAATTGTCCTCACAGGCAAAGCCAAGTACTTTGGAGATGTCAGAGGATTAATGTTAGGCTCAAAAAAAGCCAAAGAGAAAATATGGCATACTTGCACAAGTTTGACTGGAATTTTGTTGATCCCATAGGCAGTTGCCAGCTGTGTAGTTCATAATTCGAGCATAGTGCAGAAGTTTACAGATGGCCACATAGTGGTCATAGGCCATCACTATCAGGAAGAAGCACTTGTGACTCCAAGCTTGACAAAGTACATTTATGTAGAACAGGAAAAGAAAGAAATCTCTTCTTTCTGGATGCAAAAGTTTGTAATCATTCTTTGTATGTGACTTATACAACAGTATTCATAAACAAGAAACTTCTAAGGAAAAAAGCACATGCAGGTCTGGAGAACAAGGTCAATTCTAGTTATCAGAATTGTGATACTATTGCCCATCACAGAGATTATTAAATATATCACCAAAAGTATCCATTGGCATTTGGAAATATCAGAAATCCACAAGAGAATGATTTTCATTTTCATAGTGATATTTGATTCTTTTAGTCTTAATTTGTTTTCCATCTGCAGATTGGTAAATTCATGATAGCTTTTAAAAAATAAAGATCAAGAAGGTGAAACAGGTCTTGCCCAGGGGTGGGTACCAGTGGGAGAAAGGAAGGTAAATGAGAGGGTGAAGGAGGGCAAATATGGTCAGTGTACTGTGTAAATATATATAAAAACAGAGTAATGAAACCAGTTCAAATTGTTCTAAGAAAGGGGGAGGGGGGATGAAAGAGAATTATGGGTGATTTGAATATAATTAAGATACATTGTAAACACATGTAAATGTTATAATGAATCTCCACCATACAGCTAATACATGATAATGATAAAGTTAATAAATATTTTTAAAAGATGGCTAGGTCATTCAATATTTTGAGCCATATTTTTGTCTTTATTTACTACACTGAATGCATGATTGAACTTCTATAACTTCTTAAGTTATTCTATCCATCAACTTCCCTTTTACTAGGAAATGAAGTTAGAAATTTAGCAATGACCTTGCATGCAATTAAAATCAACAAATAAATCCTGTTATATTTAATAGACCTGTGTTTTAATGATACAAATAATAACAAGTCATGCATATTTCTTACAGCTTATTCTGAATAAATAATATCTAATTATTAGGCTCTTTTATTTGGTGATCTGGAATTTTAACTTAGGGCTTCATGCTGGCTAGCAGATTCTGTCTTTGAACAGAATTATATAACTGACATTTTACAGTATGTAATATTAGTTTATTTTCTTTTCTGTGTAGGTAATCCTACTCAAATTTCTGTCAATAGAAAACCTTTCCCTTAATGCTTTTACTCCATGTTCAAAGTGAGTTTTGAGACCTCTTACTTATACCCCAGTTGCTATCTCTTTTATATATTCAAACCTTTGACACTGAAAGAGTAAATACATTCATGATTACTGTTCTGTTTTATGCCTCTCTTCCCCACTTATACTAAAAAGGAAAACATTAATCCCTACATGTTATTCAAAAAACTTCCTCAATAATACTCTCTTCCAGTATATGACAATTACTATCTTTAATACAGCCAACAAAATAACTTACCTATTGCTATATTTTTTCATATTTTCTCCTTATCTAAGTGAGACTCTATAAAGTCTTTGTTATATTATTTCCATGCAGACAAATCCAACTTTTTCTTAGGCTATACAAGATAATTTTTTTTTTCATTACTGGGTCTTGAATTCAGGGCTTATACCTTGAGCCACTTCACCAGCACTATTTTGTGAAGGGTTTTTTTGAGATAGGGTCTTGCAAACTATTTTGCTCAGGCTGGCTTCAAACCGCCATCCTCCTGATCTCTGCTTCCTGAGTAGCTATAGCTAGGATTACAGGCGTGAGCCACCAGTGCCCGGCTTACAATAAACTTTGATTAAAACCAATTATTAGTTTTACTAGCCATGCCCATAATCATAGCATATGATTGGGAGTGAATAAGAACACAGTTGTCTTGTGTCACTTGATATTACTGTCCACAAGTATCAAGAATTCAACTCTACTTTGAAAATATTATTCTATTTCTTTTTCTGAGATGTGTTAAATATTCTTTATTTGATACAACACATAAACAACACTAAATGCCTTTCAATAAGTAAAAGTCAGGATTTTAAATGCAGGGAATTCTATTTAAATTGGTGGTAGCCAAGACCCAAAATATAGACATTGCTTCCTTATCTTCAGTATTGCCTGTAATAAGCCAATGATCACAAACAGAAACACAGGCAAATTTGAGTGGTTTTGAGACAGTGAAGGGATTTTCCAGTATTTAAACACATTCACATAAAAGTTACATAACACTAAGTATTAAACCAGTCCTCACCAGGTTTTGTGGGATGTCAATCCCCAACTTTGTGAAATGCTGAACATTACTAATTAAGTCCCAATCACCTTTAGAGAGGAAAGCATTGACAATAGTTACTTAATTGGGATTATTTTTTAAAAGACCGTATTCACTTAACTGCAAGCCAATTTTACTTAATTCATGACTGTTCAACAAAATATTCTGTCAATCAGTCATTCATGAGATGAGATCAATTAAATTATGGTACACATAAAAAAGCCGTAAGACATTTCTATTTTGTAATAAATAAAGCAGTGGCTATTACTCATTAGTAGATTTTTTTTGAGATAAGCCATCAAGTCTTCCCTTTCTCCCTTCTTCTTAAAGCCAGAAAAGATCATTTTTGTTCCAGAGATGTACGTTTTGGGATTAGTGTATCCTCTTCCAAAGTGATGCCTTTAGCATCAGTGCAAGAGAATCTAGTCCAGCCTGCAAGAGTAGTTTGGTACTGGTGAGAGGGGAGAGGTGGCAGGGAAAGGGTGTAGGATGGTGAATATGGTGCAAATACTGTGTACACATGTATGCAAATGGAAAAATGATGCCTATTCAAACTATTCCAGATATAGGGTGAGAAATAAAGGAGAATGTTGGGGGAGTGAGTTCAGGTATGATGAATTTGATATGTTATAAGAACCTTTGTAAATGCCACACTGTGGCCTTACCCACCACCACAACAAAAAATATTGAAGAATTTATAAATCCATATATGATTGAGTTCATGTAAAAATAGTGGGTGTTAAAATATACCATAATTATAAAATGGTCCATTTCATTTTTTAAAAATTTTACTTATTTTGGGGGCACAGATTTTATGTGCATACAGATTTGTGATATTTACATATATCTACTGAATTAAACCTTTTACCTCTATGTATGCTTTTCCTATCATATCTCACTAATCATTTTGACTATGCTGGCCATAAACTGCATTCCTTTCAATCTCAGCCTTAGTTGCAGAAATTACAGGGATGAGCCACCATGCACAGCCAATGTTTTATACATTTAAAGGTTTCTTATTTTTATTGCTAACTCATTAATACTTTTGTGAGCACAGAAGATACTCTGGCAAATATTAAAACTTTAAATGTTGTGAACATTTTCTCTGAGATGGACTATGTTAGTAAACACTTTAAGTGCACTAAAAGCAATGTACTTCTGCAGTTGTATATAATGTTCTCCAGGTTACTTTATCAGTTCAATGGTGCTTTTTCAGTGTTCCACAGATGAATGAAACTTGAACATGAAGATTACCTAATATGATTTTCTTTTTCTTTTTTTGCCGTGTGTCTGCAGCTTCTTTCATTGTTATGCTGGTTGGGGGTACATTGCGACATTTACAAAGGTTTTTTTTTAATGTTTATTCATTTATTCATATGTGCATACATTGTTTGGGCCATCTCTTCCCCCTGCCCCAACCCCCTCCCCCTCCATCCCATGCCCTCACTTTCAGGCAGAACTTTTTCCTCCCTCTTCTTTTCCAATTTTGTTGAAGAGAAGACATAAGCAATAATAAGAAAGACAGTTTTTTGCTAACTTGAGATAAAGATGGCTATACAGAGAGATTCCTAACATTAATTCCATGTACATGTGTATTACAACCTGAATTGGTTCATCTCTGCCAGACCTAATCACTACTTCCCAGTTACCTTCCCATAGTGGCCTCCATCAGTTTAAGATTATTTCATTAGCTCCTCTACAGGGCACACCAAACACTTTCAAGTTTTAGGTTTCCTTCCCTTTTCCTATGCTTTCTCCTCCTGTATGCATTCTTCTCTTAGCATGTGACCCATGTCCAATAATATTACTGCAATTGTTTTATGTCCAAAGTCCACATGAGGGAGAATATATGATTTTTGGCCTTCTGAGCCTGGCTATCTTCACTTAAGATGATGATCTCCAGTTCCATCCATTTTCTTGCAAATGACAAAATTTCATTCTTCTTTGTGGCTGAATAAAATTCTTTTGTGTATAAATACTACATTTTCTTAATCTGTTGGTCAGTGGTGGGGCACCTTGCCTCTTTCCATAATTTGGCTATTGTGAATAGTGCTGCAATAAACATGGGTACGACGATAGCTATTCTAACAGGAGTGAGGTGGAATTTTAGTGTGGTTTTGATTTGCATTTCCTTTCTGGTCAAGGATGATAACTATTCTTTCATGTGTTTTTTGGCCATTTGGGTTTCTTCCTTTGAAAAAGTTCTGTTTAGTTCAGTTGCCCACTTTTTTATTAGTTCATTGATTAGGGGGAATTTAGATTTTGAACTCCCTGTATATTCTACTTATCAGTCCTTTGTCTGATGTGTAGCTGGAAAATATTTTCTCCTACTCTGTGTGTGGTCTGCTTTGTTTAGAAAGCATTTTTTTTTTGTTGTGCAGAATCTTTTTAATTTCATGTAGTCTCATTTATCTATTCTTTCTCTTAGTTGCTGGGTTCCTGGAGTTCTATTGAAGAAGTACTTCCCTATACCTATTGCTTCAAGAGTATTCCCTGCTCTTTCCTGTACTAACTTTAGAGTTTTGTGCCTGATATTAAAGTCCTTAATCTACCTTGATATGATACTAGTGCAGGGTGATAAAAATGGATCAAGTTTCAGTTTTCTGCAGGCAGATAACCACTTTTCCCAACAACATTTGTTGAAGAGGCTGCTTATTCTCCATCATATGTTTTTGGTGCCTCTGTCAAAAATAAGGTATACATAGCTGTATAGATTCATATCTGGGTCCTCCATTCTGTTCCACTGGCCTTCACATCTGTCTTTGTGCCAGTACCATGCTTTTTTTTTCATTGCTATGGTTCTGTAATATAGTTTGAAGTAAAGTATTGTGATACCTCCAACGTTGATCTTTTTACTGAGTATAGACTTGGCTATTCATGGTCTCTTGTGTTTCCAAATGAACTTCTGGGTACTTTTTTCAATCTCTGTGATGAACGTCATTTGGATTTTAATGGGATTTGCATTGAACATGTAAACTTTTTTTTTTCATTTTTCTTTTATTATTCATATGTGCATACAAGGCTTGGTTCATTTCTCCCCCCTGCCCCCACCCCCTCCCTTACCACCGACTCCACCCCCTCCCGCCCCCCCCTCAATACCCAGCAGAAACTATTTTGCCCTTATCTCTAATTTTGTTGTAGAGAGAGTATAAGCAATAATAGGAAGGAACAAGGGGTTTTGCTGGTTGAGATAAGGATAGCTATACAGGGCATTGACTCACATTGATTTCCTGTGCATGGGTGTTACCTTCTAGGTTAATTCTTTTTGATCTAACCTTTTCTCTAGTACCTGTTCCCCTTTTCCTATTGGCCTCAGTTGCTTTAAGGTATCTGCTTTAGTTTCTCTGCATTAAGGGCAACAAATGCTAGCTAGTTTTTTAGGTGTCTTACCTATCCTCACCCCTCCCTTGTGGGAGCACATCTTTCCATGTGATCTCCATGTACTGTAGTCTTCCTTGATCTCTTTCTTCAGGGGTTTGTAGTTCTCCTTGTAGAGGTCATTCACATCTTTGTTAAGTTTACTCCTAGGTACTTGATTTTTTTTTTTTGAGGCTATTGTAAATGGAATTGTTTCCATATATCCTTTCTCAATTTGTTCATTGTTGGCATATAGAAAAGCTAATGAATTTTGTAAGTTGATTTTGTATCCTGGCACATTGCTGAAGCTATTTATGATATCTGAGTTTTGGGGTAGAGTTTTTTTGGTCTTTGAGTATAGGATCATGTCATCTGCAAACAGGGATACTGTGACAGTTTCTTTACCTATTTCTATACCTTTTATTACTGCTTCTTGCCTTATTGCTCCTGCTAGGAATTCCAGTACTATGTTCAATAGGAGTGGAGAGAGTGGGCACCCTTGTCTCATTCCTGATTTTAGAGGAAATCATTTCAGTTTTTCTCCATTATGTATGATGTTGGGTATAAGTTTGTCATTTATAGCCTTTATAATGTTGAGATACATTCCTTCTATTCCTAGTTTTCTTAGGATTTTATTATGAAGTGGTGATGAAGCTTATCAAAGGCCTTTTCTGCATCTATTGAGATGATCAAGTGGTTTTTGTGTGTGCTTCGATTAATGTGCCATATTACATTTATAGTTTTGTGTATATTGAACCACCCCTGTATCCCTCGGATGAAGCCGACTGGTCGTGGTGAATGATCTTTCTGATATGTTGTTGAATTCGGTTTGCCATTATATTACTGTGGATTTTTGCATTGATGTTGATTAAGGAGATTGGCCTATAGTTCTCCTTTTTGGAGGTGTCTTTGGTTTTGGGATGAGTGTAATACTGGCTGCATAGAATGAGTTAGGCAGTGTTCCTTCCCCTTCTATTTCATGGAAAAGTTTAAGGAGAGTTGGCATTATTTCTTCCTTAAAAGTCTGTTAGAATTCAGCAGAGAATCCATCAGGTCTTGGACTTTTCTATTTTGGGAGACTATTGCTGCTTCAATTTCATTTTGCATTATAGATCTATGTGGGTAGTTAAAATACTCTTGGTTCTGTTTTGGATAGTCATAAATATCTAGAAATTTGTCCATTTCTTCAAGATTTTCAAATTTACTGGAATATTGGTTCTCGAAGTAGTCTCTGATAATTCCCTGGATTTCCTTGGTGTTTGTTGTTATCATCCATTTTTGCATTTCTGATTTTACTGATTTGGGTCTTTTCCTTCTTCATTTTACTTATTTTTGCCAGGGATTTGTCAATCTGCTTTATTTTTTTCAAAGAACTACCTTTTTTGTTGATTCTTTGTAATATTTTTTGGGGGGGGGCGCTCATTAATTTTGACTCTTATTTTTATGTTTTTTTTCCCCCTTCTGCTTGATTTGGGTTTTATTTTTTCTTATTTATCTAGGAATTTGATATGTAGCATTAGATCATTTATTTAAGATCTTTCTGTCCTTTTAATATATGTGCTCATGGCTATAAACTTTCCTCTTAGGACTGCCTTTGCTGTGTCCCATAGGTTCTGGTAGGTTGTGTTTTCATTTCCATTAACTTCCAGGAACCTTTAACTTCCTCTTTTATTTCATCAATGACCCACTGATCATTGAGCAATGTGTTATTCATTGTTTCTGTATTTTCTGCTGTTGTTTTTGTTGTACAGTTCTAGTCTTAATGCATTGTAATCAGATAAAATGCATGGGATTATTTCTATTTTTTTTATATTTGTGAGGCTTGCTTTGTGCTCTAAGATATGATCAACTTTGGAGATTGTTGCATGGGCTGCTGAGAAGAATGTATATTGTGTGTATTTTGGATGGAATATTCTGTAGACTTTAGCTAGGTCTGTTTGATCTATGGTGTGGTTTAGTTCTAGAATTTCTTTCTTGATTTTTTGTTTCAATGACCTATCTATTGGTGATGGGGAGGGCGTTAATGTCTCTCACTACCACTGTGTTGGAGTCTATATGTACTTTTAAGTCCTTTAAATTATGTTTGATGAAATTGGGTGCACTGGCATTTGGTGCATATAGGCTGATAATTGTTACTTACTTTTCATGTATTTCCCCTTTCATTAGTATGAAGTCTCTTTCTTTACCTCACTTGATCAATGTAAATTTTAATTCTACTTTGTCTGAGATAAGTATTGCTACTCCTGCCTGTTTTCTGTGTCCATTGGCTTGGTAACTCCTATTCCTGCTTTTCATTCTAAGCCAGTGTTTGTTCTGTCAATGTGATGGGTCTCCTGTACACAACAGATTGTTGGATCTTTCTTTTTATCCCAGTTTACTGAATGGTGTCTAGGGAAGTTGAGTCTGCTGACATTCATTGTTACTATTCATAGTTATGTGGTGATTCTTGCCATTTAGTTGTTTTTGTTGTTTAAGGATTTGATTGTGTGCAGCTTAATCATTGCTACTCTGTGATTCCTTGTCTTTTGTTATGTGGTTTGATATTGATCATCCACTTGTGGTTTTGTTTGCTTTCATCTTCTGTGTGCAGAATTCCTTGGAGAAACTTCTGTAGTGGAGGCTTGGTGGTCATATATTGTTTTAGCTGCCGCTTATCTTGAAAGATTTTTATTGCTCCATCTATTTTGAATGATAGTTTTGCTGTGTAGTGTATCCTAGGGTTGAAGTTACTTTGATTCAATTCCTAAATTACCTCACTCCATGCCCTTCTTGCTTTTAAGATTTCTGTTGAGAAATCTCCTGTGATTTTGATGGGTTTACCTTGATATGTTTTTTGTTTTTCTATTACAATTTACAATATTCTTTCTCCATTCTCTGTGCCTGTTGTTGTAATGATGATATGCCACAAGTCTGTTTGGCATCCTGGAGGCTTCTTGTACCTCTATGGGCAAAACTTTCTTGAGATTTGGGGATTTTTCTGTTACCACTTTTTTGAATATATTATGAATCCTTTTTGCTTGGACTTCTTCTCCTTCAATGCCCATGATTTTCAGGTTTGGTCTTTTGATGAACTCAGTGAGTTCTTGCATATTTCTTTCACAGCTCTTGAGTTGTTTGACTAGCACTTCTTTAATTTTTCCTTCAATTTTTATTTTATCTTTGAGTTCTGAATTTCTGTCTTCCACTTGTTCTACTCTGCTTGAATGGCCTGCCACTCTGTTTTGTGTTTTTGTTTGATTATTTTTTCTGAGGTTGTCCATATCTTGGGTCACTTCTTCTTTAATATTTTTTATTTTCATCTTTAATTCATGTGTTTCTCTATTTATGGTCTTTACTGTTTCATTTTTGTGTTCACTTAGAGCTCCTCTGATTTCATTGATGTATTTCTGTGTCTTCTCATATTTCTTTATTTTTAGAGTCTTGAAATTTCTTTAGTGCATCTGTACACATTTGGTTAACTATGTCTAGTGTCTTCTCCATGAAATTCTCAGTGATTTCTTGCAAGATTTCTTCTTTAAAGGTGTTTTTGTGGGCATCACTGGGTTCCTTAGTGTCATATACCATTGTTTTGATGGGGTCAGGAACTAGGTATCTGTTTTGTTCATTTCCCTCTGAATCCTGTTTTAAATTACTGTTTTGAAGTGAGTGGTTTCCATTCCTTCTTCTTCTTCCCAGTGTTCCACATGGTACTATGCAGCTAGTTGGTGATTATAGTTACCTGTTTTCCTTCCCTTGATTTAATTTTTTTTAATTTTATTATTCATATGTGCATACAAGGCTTGGGTCATTTCTCCCCACTGCCCCCACCCCCTCCCTTACCACTCACTCCACCCCCTCCCTCTCCCTCCCACCCCCTCCCTTACCACTCACTCCACCCCCTCCCTCTCCCTCCCACCCCCTCAATACCCAGCAGAAACTATTTTGCCCTTATTTCTAATTTTGTTGTAGAGAGAGTATAAGCAATAATAAGAAGGACCAAGGGTTTTTGCTGGTTGAGATAAGGATAGCTATACAGGGCATTGACCCACATTGACTTCCTGTGTGTGTGTGTTGTAGGTTAATTCTTTTTGATCTAACTTTTTCTCTAGTTCCTGGTCCTCTTTTCCTATTGGCCTCAGTTGCTTTTAAGGTATCTGCTTTAGTTTCTCTGCGTTAAGGGCAACAAATGTTAGCTAGCTTTTTAGGTGTCTTACCTATCCTCACCCCTCCCTGGAATGTAAACTAGTACAACCACTATGGAAAAAAATTTGGAGGCTACTTAAAATGCTAGACGTTGATCTACCAATTGATCCAGCAATACCACTCTTGGGGATATACCCAAAAGACTGTGACACAGGTTACTCCACAGGCACCTGCACATCCATGTTTATTACAGCACTATTCACAATAGCCAAGTTATGGAAACAGCCAAGATGCCCCACCACTGACAAATAGATTAAGAAAATGTGGTATCTATACACAATGGAATTTTATGCAGCCATGAAGAAGAACAAAATGTTATCATTCACTGGTAAATGGATGGAATTGGAGAACATCATTTTGAGTGAGGTTAGCCTGGTCTAAAAGACCAAAAATCATATGTTCTTCCTCATATGTGGACATTAGATCAAGGGCAAACACAACAATGGGATTGGACTTTGATTTAATTTTTGTGTTACAGATGTCTTGGTTGGTAGCTTCTTTGTTCTGCTATTTCTGTCCCTGGTCTGGAGTTGCAGTTTAGCAAAAACTAATTAATTCACAGGTTCAATACCTGATCAGTTGTTTATGTATTATATAGAAGTCTCCTTGGTGGTAATATCTATGTCAGTGGAAGTTAGGGGGTTAACATTTGTCAGACTAGCCATAGAAATTTGGAGAGTTAGTTAGGGTGAGTAAGGGAAGTGGTGTGGGGGCTGCTAGTTTTAGTGGTCCTTGTGTGTGTTTGGGTGTATTTCTGTTGTAGTGTAGGGTGATTGTGTCAGGGATTACAAGGTGTTGGTGTTGTGTAAAGTTGGTATAGTAGGTTGGTCAGCAGGTGGTAAGTGTATAGGAGGGAGGAGTAGTCTGTTGACAGGTTGGAGAGAATGGGAGAGGAAGGTGGGTGCAAGAGGAGAGAGTGTATGAGGAGCAGAAAGAGTAGTGGGCAGGATAGCAATGGATTTTACCACAGGAGAAGGAAGGAGATTGAAGGCAGTGAGAGTAGGAATGAGAAGATGGTGATAGTAAAATTGATAATATAGAAAGAAAAAAAGGAAATAGGATTAAAAATAAAAATAAAAAACCCACAGTAATAAAACAAATGAACAAGAACTGGAAAAAAAACATAAAAAAACCCACCTGGTTCAGGAATAATAGAATTCCAGTCTTAGTTTAAGTTCTGAAGTTATTCCTCCAGCACATTCACTCCTGATATTGGCATATAAACAGAAGCTTTGATGTGGTCAAACCAAGTAATTGGCTTGTGAGTAGTGTTTTGTTCTTCTGTCTACAAGTTTAATTGAAATTGTGAGGTGAGGTAACTTTCTCAGATCATGCAGGGTAGTCAGAGCTATTGTTTTCCTCAGCTAGTAGCTGTGTTATTCTTCAGCTGCAGCTGTTTTGTCAGCTCCTCTCCCAGTGAGGTGGGGCATTTCAATTTTGAGTGCTGCCCTCTGGTTCAGGAGATAAGCTCTGCATTCCACTACCTGCCCTCCTTTGGGATGTGGCTTATTGCTGTGTTTGTTTACTGAGAGTTGAGCACTGGGGGGTTATTTCTTTGCCCCACCCCCTTTCTCTGGGGCAGGTTCAATATGCAAACCACCCCACCACCCCCTCTGCTTCTGTGCTAGATTGCAGTCCACTGTTTGTTTTTCAGTTTTGTGGGGCAGTTCAATTTTGGGTGTTGCTCTCTGCTTCAGTAGATCAGCTCTGTAATCCACTACAGCCCTGCTTCGGGGAGTAGCTTACTGCCAACCTGCTGTCAGCCTTTGCTGCCTTTCCTGTGTTTATTTACTGATAGTTTGGGGCTGAGTTTAGCTCCTTGCCCCTCCTTCTTTCTCTGGTGCAATTTCAGAGTTCCACCAACCACCCTCCAACCTGCTGTCTGCATTTGATTATAGTTTGCTTTTATTCAGTTTTGTTGGAAGGGGGGCGGGATCAGTCTGCCCAGGGACTGTGCTAGTTTAGTTTATGTTATCAGGGGTGGATAGGTGATTCCTGCCTGATGTGTGTGGTGCTCATTTGTTTGTTCTGTCAATTGATGCACAGGATGATTTGGAGCCAGCAGGTGGGGGGGGAGGAGTGAGTGGTAGCAGTGGGAAATGGGGCCAAATTTTGTCAGTGTAACATGGCATGGGGAGGCTTTCCATAGGCTAGGGCTTCATTACACCAAAGTTTGATTCTTGTAGATACGTTATTTCAGCTTGATGGAGGAAGGAGAAGAGAAGGAAAGAAAGAAGTAAGGAAGAAGAAAAAAAATTACTGTGGGGAAGAAGGGTTTCCCTAGGGCTGGTTACATATCTCTGTTTTTGCAGTGTTTAGTGGGCTTCTTGATATATCTTCAGTTTAATTTCCTTTCCCCTTCACACCTCCTGTTGATTACTCCAGACAAGAACATCTCCCTTTCACATCCATGTCCTATTACTATTATTATTATCATCATCATAAACATCATTTTAGATCTAATTTCTAAAAATGACTAAGTACATGTGATACTTGGCTTTTTGAGCTTGTCTTTTGTTTTCTAAGAATTTCACCATCAATTTGCTAGTCATGTTTTTTAAATTTTTATTTTGTATATTTTTATAATTTCCTTCTCATTTTTGAGAAAACATTCTCATTTTTGTATAATTGTATACAAAAATCTAGTTTGGTCAAAAATTTTATAATAACCAGGATTGAGTAATAAAATTTGATTAATGCAGATCTCTCATTGGAAAATATTTAAGACAGAAAGTAATAGAGCAACCTCTTTATAGGTTTAAAGAGACAATAGCCTGTAGCTATAAAATGATTTATCTAATGAAGTTTTTCTATAAAACACAGACAAATTTGCAAAGAAAAATAAGGGATCAACAGAAGAAAACCAATAGACAAAGTTAAGAAAATGTTCCAGCTAATTCCTAATCCGTTAATGAGTATACTGAATGGTGAGTAACTAAAAATATTACAATTAAAGCAAAAACAGATTATAAAGCAAAACACAAATATCTATCCTCTACACCAGACAAACTTTAGATCTAGGGCAAATACAGCAATGTTGTAGGACTTAGGTTACATTACAAGGGGAGAACATATACAGGAGCTACAGGGTTAGATATAAAACCCAAAACATGAAGCATTTGATGTCCCACTCCAGAGCAATTAATACAGAAACCTTAAAATGACAGAGGTCAACACAAGAGGATGAGGAACCAGTGTAGAGATCAGTTAGAGATAAATTAACTTGGGTTGTAACACGCTTGTGCCTGGAAGCAATGCTAGGAATCTCTCTGTATAGCCATCCTTATCTCAACTAGCAAAAATTCTATGTCTTTCTTATTATTGCTTATTTGTACTCCTCAATGAAACTGGAGAAAAGCGCAGAACAGATTCTGCCGGGAAGGGATGGGGGAGGGGGGGAGAAGGTGGATGTGGGAGCTGGAGGGAGAATTGACCCAAACAATGTATGCATGTGTGAATAAGTGAATAATAATAAAAAAAGGACCCCTGCCCCCTCAAAAAGTAAATGTTTTAGGAATAAAAAAAAATATGAATAGAAAAACTTTAACACAAAAATCATAGATGTATAAAGCTGGAGTTACTATAGTAACGTCAGAAAACATGATATGTATCACCAGGATAAACATACGTATATCATTAATAGGAAAAAAACAGCTAATTGGAAGAAAAATCCTATACATTTTATTTACCCATTTGAGAGAAATGGGAAAAAGTAAAATGCATGTAATGTGGTTGGTTTCTAGAAGCTATAATTTGCCCTAGCAAAAGAATTCAACCTCAGACTTACATCCTTGAGGAACTAGAGTCTACAAACAATCTGAGCTAAAGTGCAACATTTTTCCTGACAGCCTTCAGACAAGAAATTGGCCCTAAATGTACCCTTCTATTAATCAGCTTTTGATATTTTAAGAAAAGAAACTGACCACCCTGTATAGTGTTTAGGGACTTCAGAAACTCTGAGAAGATAAATTCATGCTATAATAACTTGCTGAATTTTTGATCATTTGTTTTGCAATATTAGAAAGCAATTCAATAATTTGAAATGCATGTAGTTTTATCATCACATTATAGAGATATATCTCTATAATTGATTATACTTGACTGGATATTCATTCTCTGTTTATCTGGGAATACCTAGAAGTATTAGACTTTTACTTATACTTATACTTATGATAAGACCAATGGGCTTTATGATACCCAGTGTACAGTCTAAAATATATCTGCTGACTCCAGTCACTTTATTTGTGATAAGCAAGTATCCTGTTGGATTAAAACCTGAATTAGTTACCATACCAAAAGGAAGTACATGCCTCCTTATCTGCTTTTACTCTGAGCTTTTGACAAATTCAGTTTCTTTACACAGTCCATCTGCTTTCAAGCAAGAGTACGACCTTGTATGTGGGCAGAAAAGGAAGTCTGTGAGTATCTTGGTGCTGATGGCTCTCGTGCCTCTGGTGTTTTCCTTCATATTTTCTTTATTTCACTGAATAGTATTTGTTTGGTTTTAAATAAAATCCTTTTGAGTACACTTTTTGTTGTGAAGTAAATTCCTTTGATTCAAACTATAACAAGTACAACTGCTTTTATTTGTCCTTCAGGTTCATTATTAACAAATTAATAAGACAATTGATCAATGATTTTGAAATTTTCAGAGAAAATTTTTTTTGTTGGATTGTTTATGGTAGGACCTATATTCTTTCTAACTTGTTAGGTAAGTAGGGATTTCTTTACTGTTCCATGGTCTTCAGGGTCTGAGTTATAGAAAACACTTTATTTTTATAGTACTTTTGGCATTTTACCAATAGTGTAATATGCAGATACTCTTCCGGTCATGTCTCCTGGGTGTCCATATCCTTCTGCACATTGATAGGTATGTGCTATAAATTCATTGAATAAGTTTTCTGTGCCTTAGTTTCTATCTCAATCCTTTCTTATATTTCGTGATTCGTAGTGCTGTCTGTTGATCATGTCCCAGAGATCTTGACAATGATAGTCATGATTGCTTATTTTTTCTTTATTCCTATCCAAGTGAAATAATGCTTCAAGCTGTTCTCAATCTCTGATATTTTGTTTTACATAATCTCCTCTAATTGTAATGCCTTCCATTGCATTTTTTTATTGTTTGAGTTTAATTTCCAAGTTTTCCTGTCTTATAGTTCTAGAATCTCAATTTGCTTTCTGAATTTCTCATCCACACTTCTAAATTTCTTGTGGACATCTTTTATGTGTTTGTTTGGATCACTTTGAGGTCATTGGTGAATTTTGAAACTAGAATTTTGCACTCTTTGTCCAGCTTTTCAACAATTTCAGAATTGTGGATACAATAATTGCAGAGTTGTGAAATTTTGAAGGAGTCATATTGCTTTTTTCATATTTCTTCTGTTTCTGCTTTGTGACTTTTTCATATATTGGGATGGAAGGCCCTTTAAACATTTTCTATATTAGTGTAGTGGCTGCCCTCAAAATTGCTTTCTGTCAGGTTAGCACAAGGACCATGTGGGACAATCCATCACATCAGAGATGGTCTCCCACATCTGATATTGGCAACTACCACAAAATTTTGTTTCACTTCAATGCACTGAAACCTCATTTATTCTCCTTGAACCCTTCCTACAGCCTTTTTTGCTTTATCTTATATTACACACATGGTCTAGTGCTTTTACCAATGAAAGACTTTGTATGATCCTCCAACCCTTATCTCCTCCATTAGGATTGCAGGAATGCATTACAAGGTCCTCAACTTGTCTCTTTCTTAATAGAGAAACTAATGCTGAATGCTTGCTGCAGCAATTTTCCCAGGGGTGATCAGCTAGCTATTGGCAGGTTGACAATATTGAGCCTATCCCATAATGTAGGACACAGCACTTTTTTTTTAATAGAATAAACATCAATTTTGCTAAAACATGCTCTTCTCACAACCTACCTTTTTCTATATTTCTTATATATAGAAAGATAAGAAAGAAAGGCCTTCTCAGTTCCTACATCACTCAATTTTCCATGCAATAGCTTGAATTTGTCCAAGTTCTGCCTTGAATTTTTTTGTGAAATCATGCTCAGTCTATTTTTCTTTCATTTTTTATTGTCCAATTACCAATCATTTCAATTAGATTTCATTAGTTTCTAATAATTACTTTCTCTAAAATTAGCAGTGATTTTTCCCATGCTTGTTTTGTTCTTACTTAGGCTTATCATTTGAGTTATTAACATATGCTAAGGCTCCCTGTTTCTAGGCAGGATGTAGTATCATACTTTCCAGTTTTGGAGAGAGAGAGATAGAGAGAGATTATCTTATTCATTTATACACAAGATATTTTCATGGAAGGTATAATCACTATAACATTCTTTTTTTATCCAAAAGTCCTGACCTATCATGGTTTCTCTGAATTCTTTTGCCTATTCTGTTATGTGTGTTTCATTTCATGCCTTGGTTACTTGCATTATAAAAATGGATGTCACAAATATGTGGCAAAAAAATATGATTTCTGGTAATTGATATAACAATGCCTTACTAAAATTCTCTCAATTAAATCAGCCTTGTCAAAAGTTCTTTTAAGAATGGTTATTTTGTACAAAATAATATATGAAATTACTATTGCATATTTTTTTATTTAGTGACACATTCTTTGCTCATAACTTAAGACTGATTTGTTTCTCAACATTACAAATGGAATTTACTTTGGAAATAGTTATCATTGTAGAGACAAATAAGAGACAGAGGTAACAATACATATTAGTTGAATGTTTATTATAGACATGGAAAAACAAGACCTGCAAACACAACTCATGTTTTATTCAAAAGAATTATTTATATAATAATTTTTAGTGCCATTATCATATCTTTATTCCTTAGACTATATATCATGGGGTTGAACATGGGAGTTACAATAGTATAGAACAGAGAAAGCACTTTTTCTGTGTCTGGTGAATGACTAGACTTGGGTCTTAAATATGTAATAATGCCTGGTCCAAAGAATAACCCCACAACAGCAAGATGAGATGAACAGGTGGAAGAGATTTTGGCCCGACTTGTGGTTGATGACAATTTGAGAACTGTAGAGATGATTTTGCTATAAGATATAAGTATTAACAGAAAAGGAACTAAGACAAACAACACAGCAACTATGTAGACCATCATCTTATTCACAAAGATTTGTCCACAAGCAAGATTGAGTATTGGGGGTATATCACAGAAGAAGTGGTTGATTTGGTTGGAAGCACAGAATGACAGTGAGAAAATCTGGAATGTCTGTCCTATCTGGACTGGAATTCCACTGATCCAGGAGCCAGTCACCAGCTGGGTACAAACCTTGTGATTCATGAGTAAAGAATAGTTCAGAGGGTTACAAATGACCACATAGTGGTCATAGGACATCACAGCCAAAAGAAAACACTCTGTGGCTCCCAGTATAAGAAAAAAGCACATTTGTGTAGCACAGGCAACTAAAGAGATGCTTCTTCTTTGAGTGCCAAGATTCACAAGCATTCTGGGGTGAGTAACTGACACATAACAGATTTCCAAAAAGGAAAAATTGCCAAGGAAATAATACATGGGGGTGTGGAGAGTGGGCTCTACTTTTGTTATTAATCATATGGTGCCATGTCCCAACAAGATAATGATATAGATGGCAAGGAACAATCCAAATAAAAACCACTGGAGGTGAGAAATGTCAGAAAATCCCAAAAGAACAAATTCCATCACTTCTGTTCTATTTTCTTCTGCTGGCTTTTGGTGTTGATTCATCTGTGGAGAGGGCATACTTATTAATTACTTTATAAAAATATTAATTTATTTACCATGCCATTTAGTTAGTTAGTTAGTTAATTAGTTAGTTTTTAAAGACAATTTCTTTCTATGTAGCTCAGATGGTCCTCAAATTTATAATCTTCATACCTCAGCCTCCTAAGTGCTGGGATTATAAACATGAAGCACCATACCTTGCTGTAAGAAAACACTTAACATACGTTTTTCACTTTGCCTTTAGGAACAAGAGCCTGTTCTCAAAATGTATCAGGTCATCCAGAACAATTCTCATGATCACTGCAATTATTTCCACTGGAAGAATAATATGGACTGGATGCAGTATCTCATGCTAGTAATGTCAGCTACTCTGGAGGAGTAGATTGGAAGGACCATGGTTCTAGGCCAGCTGAGCCAAAAAGTCAACAAGATACCATCTCAACCAGTAAGCTGGGCATGGCTCAGTTTGCCTATAATCTCAGCTATGTGGAAGCTTAAGTAGGAAAATTACAGTCCAGGCCAGTATGGAAAAAAAATGCTAGATCCTACCTAAAAAGTAACTAAAGCCAACATGGCTGGATGCATGAATCAAGTGGTAGACTGCCTGCCTAGCAAACGTGAAACATTGAATTTAAATCCCAGTAACTCAAAAAATAAAAAAAAGAATGCTACTACTTGGTATTTTATATGTTCTTATGTTAGATCTTATAGATTTTCACTGTATACTTACTCTGAAATTCTTTTTTCAAAGTTTTTGGTGGTGTTCAAACTCAGGACCACACACTTATTAGCTGGGTGCCCTACTTCTAGAGCCACTCTGCCAGCCCTGCTTTGTGTCAGGTGTTTTTCAAAATAGGGTCTCATGAATTATTTATCCAGGTTGGTTTCAAACCTCAATCCTCCTGATCTCTGTTTCCTGAGTAGCTAGGATTACAGATGTGAGCCACTGGCACCTAGATCTGAAATTCCCTTAGAACATTCCAGAATGCTTTCTGTCAACAGACCAGGATAAGCCAAACCATCCTCATTACAGACACTGAGCAATTGGCACCTACTGAGGAGAAATCCACAAGTTCATTGTCTTATTACTTCAGTCGTAAAGGACTATGTTTGACACTCCTATTGTGCTTCTTTGTAAATTTCTTTATCAAGCTTTAGTAGCATTATATCAGACTTCCTTCACACATATATTTGTTTAACTAATATATACTAATATATAAAAACATAAAAATTGTAATATAACAGGTTCTGTGTTATATTTTGATCAATGTATGCATTGCATAATGTTTAAATCTAGTTAAACAGTTCTTTCCTTGCACATTTATAATTTCTTCATGATGAAAAATTTCAAATCTTTTCTACTAGCTTTTGGAAATATGACGTATGTTTATTTATTTTATTTCAATTCTTCACTTCTTCCTATTCTTCATTTGAGCATAACTGTCTTCATTATGCAGTTCATAATTATAGGCATTTAAAAAATAAAAAATATATTTCATTGAGAGAATAGCAAAACTATCTTTCAGTATTATATTAAGTGAACTGTATAAGAAGATTTTAATCAGTAAAATTAGCCTGGGATCATGGATTAGACAGAAAGTATAACAGGGCAGTGATTTATGACTGCTATGTGGATGTTAGTAATCCTGCACACACACTGTGCATATATGTGGATCTACACAGAGACAGACACACATACGTATGCATTTAATTTTAACTCTGTGTACACACTATTATCTCTGCTATTCCTAACAAACCAGCCTCTGAGATAACAATTTCTAACTTTAATTTTTATTTAGAGATAGAGTTATTAAAACTCATAATGACAATTTGAGAATTTGCGTATAGGTCTTATGATTACAAATTAGTGTGAATTTTATTTCATTGAAATTGAGTTTTAATCTTAACTGTCATTTATCTACCAGATAATAAATAACTATGTAATTTTCTAAGGTTCAGTATTTATGAGAAATAAGTAACATTGCAAAATATCTCAGACAAATTTCAAGGTGAATATTCTCTAGTTATATTTCCTCAATTATAGTTAGTAAACTACATAGATATGACACTATGTTAATAAATTTTTACTCCTCAGATTTGAAACACATGTCTGATATTTAGTGGAGTTATTGATTTACTTTGTTGACAAATTGCTTTCTTCGATTCTTTCTGTTTATTATTGCCAGGACTATTGTAAATTAAGCGGGACTCCTTTGGTAAAACTTTTAATGGTTCTCCTTCATTCTTGGGCTGATTTGTACTTGTGAACTCCTGAAACTGAATGCCTGAGATATGGCACCCAAGTTTTCTCATGGCTCATCACTAATCCCACTCATGTCTTTTGTTTCTCCAATCTAGTAATCTGTACCTTCTTTACCAATCATAGTGTAAGGACAGGTTCACAGAAGTAGGACAGAGTCTTATCAAGATGGACTGAGATTGAATCAGAATTGCACTTTACACTTGTGTTACTTGTTAAAAGCTCCTTGCCATAGTTTACTCACCTACACAATAGGCTAACAATTTTGACAATACTTAAGATTATTATGTGAATTAATATGTTAATACATGTAAGACAACTTAAAGAAATCATAACATTTAAAAAACTTTATTTAGGTTCTAGTTGTTACTTTTTAAATTGCCTTATATTCTAGGGAATTTATTCATTGATTTAGGCAACATAAAAATGTATTTCTCTAGTTTACTTTTCCTTTGTATGGCATATTTATTGTGAAAATTGACTATGATCTTCATGCAATAATCTAAAATTATGAAATTCTCAGGCTTCCAAATCTCCAGATGGAAGATGCATTAAGTTTTTTTGGCAGTACTGGGGATTGAACTCAGGGCCTCATGCTTACTAGACAAACACTCTACCATTTGAGCAATGCCTCCAGAACTTCTTGTCTTAGTTTGTTTTTGATAGGGTCTTGCACTTTTGGCTGAATCAGCATCAGATCTTGATCCTTCTGTCTTGGCCTACTGAGTTGTTGGGATTGTAGTTGCACACCCCCTGGTTCCTCCATGAATTCATTGTATATTTTTCAAGTGGTACTGTGATTTGAATTCAGGGCCTCATAGTTGGGAGGCAGGTGTTCCACTACTTGAGCCATACATCTAGAACATTTTTTGCATTCGTTTTTTTTTTTTTCAAGTAGGGTCTTGTTTTACCCTGGCCCAACCTCAGATCATAACCTTTCTACAAAAGGTCTCCTGAGTAGCTGGGACCACAGGCATGTACCACCATCCCTGGCTCATTGACTGAGATAGGATCTTGCTAACTTTTTACTTGGGCTGGTCTTGAATTGCAATCCTCTTGATCTCATCCTCCCTAAGCAAGTGAAATTAAAAGCAGGAACCATTGCTCACTGCCAATTGTAATTTTGTTTATTTTATTTATGTATCCTGTGGTCCTAATACCAGGAGTACAAATCACTTTTCAGCCTATCGTGTTGAGATTTAACTAAACTTTTTTGGAATGGATTTTATTTCACTATTACTACATTGCCTGAGAGATAAGAAATATGATTATTTTACCATAGCAAATCAGTGTAGATTCTAGAAAATGACAAACATTTTATTTGGTGCTAAATATTTGATTCAGAAATGAAACTATTTAGATGAAATGTCAGTTTTCAAAGTAGAGAATAATTAACACAAAGGAAAACAAAAATGTAGTCGTTATCGCTTTTGGCAATGCAATATTTAATAAAAATAACTTTACCTTTAATAAAATAGTTTCTAGTGCTAAATAAAGTACAGTTATGGTTGTACACATTTAAATAAATTAAATCCATGTCATTTGTGTGTATTTTACTCATGAGCAGAAGAAGGCAGAAAGAGCATAAATTTACTCAATATATTATAATAAAATTATCTGCATTATTTTTCCGTTTGTAGATACTTAAGTTCTTCTTAATTAAAGGTAGTAAGACTGAATACTCTGATATTTATATTTTAAGTTCAAGTCTATATTCCCTGAAAACTCCATGGGATTAAGAGAAAGAGAAATAATAATTCTAATTTACCATATATTGGAGGCTATCTAAGCTTTAGTTCTGTGTGTATACTTGTTATGCATTAACCACATAAATCCTTAAATAAATTTTATGAAAAAATTTGAACTTAAAACTTTTATTTCACAAAGACACTATCTGTGTAAAAGAAACATTCACTGTATGCCTCAATGGATACAAACTTATTCCATGGACTGCTTCACTTTAAATCAACTAAAATGAAACCAAGATTGCATACATAAATGTGACACTTGTTCAAAATATTGGCTCAAATTACGTATTCCTACAGTACTGTGCTTAAAAACACATATTTTCTATATTTCAAAATGATTTTATATTGGTGCTTATTATTGCTATGACTTCATTGTAAATTATACAAAAATAAAATAAGCATAGAAGAACTATTTTAGTAGAATAATGCTTTGAAATATATTCAGATATATTATGAACAAAAGGCATATATTAATATAAAATAATTATTTACCTTTAGTGTATATGTTACTGTTGATTTTTCTCACTGCAGCAGCTTTCAATATTTAGATGTTAAATTATCTTATTTGAAACCACTTATATCATCAAAGATCCCCGGTCTAATTTTAAGATATTCTGTTCTTCAAAAACACAAAGTGCTCTTTAAATAAAAATAGTTCTGTCTACCCCAGGGACCTCTTACATTCACACATTGAAATTTCTAATTAAAATTACCTCCTTAAAACTGCTCTTTTGCCTTTTTCATGTAGCACAGATAACTCCTACAGTACACTGAATATACTATCTTTAGGCTCTCTGTGGAAAAACTGAAACACATGTTTTATTTCTTAGATATGATAGGTTGCTGAGTAGTACTGTTTGGATCATCTAAAATTATCATCTTGACAATTATTACCTCAAATGACAGAATCTATGGAAAATCTGATTTGTATAAGAATGGACCATTAAACATGTGTTTCTGTTTTGCCATTTATTTTCTAAATTTTTCTCCATAATTGATTCCCTGACCCATAGTCAAAGGCTAGCTTGTGTTATAAGTGTAATAAACTCTTACAATAAACTTCACCTAGGATAAAATGAGAATTTAGAATAAATCAAGCTGACATGAAGGGCATCATGTATACCTAGAAGTATAAAAAAGGATTTTATACCTCTAGGCTTCAGTTCCATAAATGACCATTGTTTTGAGCACTTGAGTCCAGATTTCTCAGATCACTAACAAGACATTGCTTCATATTGTTCATTAAAGAGTGATTTGAATGGTGTGTTTTTTGTTTTTCTTTGGTGATACTGGGATTTGAACTTAGGGTCTCATACTTGCTAGGCAGGTGCTTTACCACTTGAGCCACTGCACCAGCCCTATAAGGGGTTTTTTTTTGGTTGATTTTTGTTTTTTTTTCTTGAGACTGGAATTTGAACTCCGGACTTTGCACTTGCAAAGCAGACACTTTACCACTTGATATATGATACATTGTGAGAAGTTTTTTTTTTATGCTTTCTTTTTTTTATTGTTCTGCATGATCGGGGTACATTGTGGCATTTACAAAAGATTTAAGAACTTGTACCCCAGTACAGCAATAATAAAAAATACTGACTTGAAATGATTTTGATTAATACTAGAATAAATTTCCATAAGATGACCTATAATACTGTGAAAACAATTAGGAAAGCACATTGCCACATTCAGAAGCCATGAGCCAGAGATTATGGAAAGACAGTGAGGAGCAGGTAATGAAGACTCATGTAGCAACCAGGGGACAGGGCACAGAATGGTAGTAAAATGCCAGCCAGGAATGAACTATTGCAAGTGCATGGTCAAGAAAGCACTAAGCTAGAAAGGATATCACAGCTTCATTGTAAGCACAGTGTAGTATTGACATGGACAAAAATATTCTGATGTCATAGAAAAAAATCAAGAGTAAGACCTCCAATACAAATCCATATTGTATAATAAATGTAGTATACCAAGCATACCAAATGGATGACATGTGAATATTTTAAATATCTGTGATTGACACACCTCAGTAGTCTCTGAGGAAAAACTAGCTCATAGTACAACAGGAAAAAATTAAATGATTTAAAGGGAAGTATTTTAGAATGTGAAATGATGAAATAAATTAATGAAAAGTTATATAATTTAAAAAAAGGAAGATTAATATTACTATGAGTCAAATTTGTGAATACAAAATAGAAAAAATTTTTAAAAGCTACCAAATTAAATAAATCTGTATGGTGAAAAGAAACAAATTCCAAAAGTAAAAATAAATAGTACTGAAAAGATGTGAAAAATATAAATAATGTCTCAAATGAAGAGCTATTTGTCATTATCAATAATGCTTCAAATATCAGTAAAGATCCAAACCACAAATATTAAAATGGACCAAATACTTTTTGTTCACAGAAAAGTGTAGAAAATCATCCCTGCAACGTTAGGACAGATACCTCATTCATAAAAAAAAAAAAAATGTGAACATTCATAAAATTCAAGAAAATCCAAACATTGTCCTTTGCATTATATGCATTCTACATCTGTATAAATATCTGCCATCACTGATCACTACCACAGCTGTGCTTGCTCTTTGACTCAATCCACACATTGCACATATGCAGTAACATATTAAACATTACTTATACTGCACAAGAGTAAACTGTTTGAGCCCATGTGGCCTGGCTCTCTGTCTTAGCCTTCATTTAGATATTTTCATGTATTTTTTTTTTCAGTTCCAGAGAAAATGGATGCCTCTCAGTGGGAATTTAATAATTTATTCAGTTATTTCTTTCCTTTTTCCTTTCCTTCCTTCCTTCTGTCCTTTTCTCCTCCATCTCTTCTTCCCCTTTCCTTCCTTCAGTCCTTCTTCCCTCCCTCATTCATTCCCTCCCTCCCTTACTTTATTTTCTTTTGATTTTTTGAGACAAGATCTTACTATGTCGTTCAGGCTGGCCTTGAACTGGTAATTCTCCTTCCTCTGCCTCACTACTGCTGAAATTACAGGCTTGTACCACCACAATCATCTTATTCAGGTTTTTCTATCACTTGCAGCAAGAATACTAAATTTGTATGACCCAGTATTTCTTAATTAGAAACAGAATTTTTTTGTTGGAAATTATACATGATTAGGTTTTTAATATGTCCATTAATAGAAAGAAGGTAAAAACAATTCACAGCACCAACTCTTAGGGACCATTTCTTCTTTCTTATTTTTTGCACTTCTGTATTTAATTAAATTAGAACATTTATTAAATGACCATATTTTGTACAGTATTCTTTAGTGCTACACTTTCCACCTTCTAGTTTGTCCAAATGTTGGATGTGTGGTGGGTTCTACATGTGATACTTGTCCCTTTAACTATAGTTGAATCATAGTACGATATGTGAATATGTAAAGCATTAAAGAACGGCCAGATGTCCTGTAGACTGATCCTTCCTGATTTATTCTTCTTCACCAGTACTTTGCTGATTATCGGCCATCTTCCTTTCTACAATTTAGACTCAGTCTGATATGCACACATGCACACACAGATGAGATCTGATTCTATTTTTACATGGTACATGTTAGGGGAAATTGACATCTATTCAACATTGAATTCTCTAGTTGTATTATATGGAAGTGTGTTTACTTTCTCTAGTTTCTTGTTTTATAATTTGTTGAAGAAAAGGCATAAACATAATAAGGAAAGCAAAGTGTTTTTGCTAGTTAAGGATAGTTATACAGAGAGATTCCTAACACTGCTTTCGTGTACACGTGTTATGACTCATGTTGACTCAACTCTAACTGATGTTTACACTGGTTCCAGATCCCATTCTCATGATAACCTCTGTCCCTTTAAGGTTTCTGTATTAGCTCCTCTGGAGTGGGGACATCAAACTCTTTCATGTTCTGGGTTTCCTAATTATTCCTATATCTCCCGTATATTCTCTCCCCTTGTCTTTAATTTGTTTTAATAGTTTTTTTATAACCCAGGCTGGTCTCAAACATGATCCTTCTGCCTCAGTCTCTCAACTGGGGACTACAGACATGTACACAGTGCCCAACTTACATGTTTTAAATCTTCCCTAGGTGAGTTATAATACATAATGAAATATAAATTCTATACTGTATTATTTCAAGAATAGTATAGGACAACAATACATGTCAGCTTAGTATAATTTCATGATTTGGTGTTTCATTTTTTTCCATTCCTGGGTTCAATATACAGATGCAAAATTCATGGATATGGTATGCTGACTGTGTTTGAATATCATATTGTGTTGCTTTCTTTTATATGAAAATGAATTGATTTTTGTGTATTTGCTTTGTATCCAGCAAACAAGTTATGCTGATACATTAACTAACAATTTCACTATAGCTACTTGAATACTTTCTATACCATCTGCCAACAGACTGATTTCTTAATGTCAAACATAATTTCCTTTTTAATAACACATAATTTAATATCTCTAGTAAACTGGTGGGTAAGATTACCTTATATTTCCCAATGGTAAACCCATAATCAAATTCTGAATTTTATTTGCAATAATATTTTAACTATCTCATAATTGTTTTAGCCAATATAGGATGTGTCTCTCCCTTCTATATCATGTGCTTATAGTTACTATTATTTGTTAAGAAACTTCTCTTTTTTTTGACTTGTATAACAAAAATTTATTTTCTCAAATAAACTTCTCTTCAAAACCACATTCCTGTTTGATTTATCTATAAAGAAAACAGTCTTTGTTATAGGGCACAATGTCACTAAGTTTCAAAATCCTCCTGTATCCTGGCATATAACACATGTTTAATAAATGTGTCTGATTTCTTGCTAGATTAATAAATAACAATATGAAATAAAATGAAATTCACTTGATTTTAAGAGCTCCACATTGTCCATTTAATCTCAGTTCACTTGTCCGTTTGGATATTATCTTTTTAATAATATATGTGACATGAGCTTTTGGAAGCCAATGCTGAACATTATAAATTATTATTAATTGCTTTTGTTAGGCAATTATTTGAGAGCAAAAGTGGAAACTACTTGTTATGGATGGCACATATTAAAGTATGTCCTTTTTTGAATCATCAGGCAAGATGTCATAGGACGCATGAAATAAAATGTGATCTCTTAAAATGATACTAGGTTATCTGTATTATTTATTTTATATAATATTGCCAAATTTACATCGTACTCAATGCATTTGAAAGTGTGTTTACATGTCAGATGATTCAGCCATTAAGTTAAATGACTCAGTGAATTCCTTATAGATTTATTCATTTTAACTAGTTATTCATTTTATTTTTTTGTTCTGTGTTTGCCAGGCAAGTTTTCTACTGATTTAGCCATGCCCCATGCCCTTTTTGCTTTAATTATTTTTTCATATAGAATTTGACTTTTTGCCTAGAGACAGCCTTGGGCTGTGATCCTTCTATCTACACCTCTAGCAGAGCAAGGATTTCAACTGTGAACCACCACAGTTTGTTGAAGTGCAGTCTCACAAACGTTGCCCAGGCTGAACTCAAACCACGATGCTCCAGATCTCCACTCCCAAGTATCTGGGAGTACAGGTGTGAGCCACCTTACCTGCCACCATTATTGCTTAGTTTGTATTATAACGTGTTCATAATTCATCACTTCTAAAACCTAAACTATGTTTCACTCACTTTTACTTAATTTTGATTCAGAAAAATTTATTTCTATATCTTTTTGAGTCTGCCCCATAGTTTCCCATAAATCTAGGACTGTGTTTTCTCTTTCTATTTTTAGGCTTATAGAAAATAACAGAGTTTGAATACATAAAACATTTATTAGTAATAATTTGGGATTTAATTTAATTTAAACACAATATGTGAACATGATTCACAAAAGGAAGTGCAGAAATTGTGCTGAAAATGTGTAAAGTCATATGCAACCAAAAAGTACGATATGCCAATATGAAGAAATAAATAATTTCTAGATAATTGTTATAGAAAAATAAATTACACCAGGATATTTCATTGTAATAGTTATTTCACATTATGTGTATGATATCAACTGAATATTATTTTATCCTAAAAAGGTCAGAATCACTGTGTGCTGTACATGAATCTTCCAATTTTGTATTTTCTCTCAAATTAAGTCATTTGTCAAATACCTCAACAAACATGAAATGTTGCTTGAAATATTGCTTAAAATATTTGGCCCAATTTTAGAGATTAAGTGAACCATTTTATAGCAACACATGGTGGTTCATGCACAATCCCAGTGACTTGGAAGTAGAGGAAGGAGGGTCACAAATTTAACACCAGCTCTCAAAGATAGCAAGAACATATCTCAAAACCAAAATGAAAGCAGAAGGACTGAGGGCATAGCTCAACCTCGAGTGGTAGAACACAAAAATCTCAGTAACACAAAGAAAAAAATCTGAGAGAAACAAATCAAAATTACTAGGGAGTATGTGTAAGTTACTATTCTAAATCTAAAATCAGTTTTAAGAAAATCACTTCTACAAATTATGTATTGGTTCAAAAACACCCTAAAATTTAGTTCCCTTTAATATGACATACATCTGGTTCTAGTGTGAGTTCAAGAAACATAGA
Source organism: Castor canadensis (assembly GCF_047511655.1). Classification (NCBI taxonomy): domain Eukaryota; kingdom Metazoa; phylum Chordata; class Mammalia; order Rodentia; family Castoridae; genus Castor; species Castor canadensis. The sequence goes on from NC_133386.1 coordinate 191,680,275, forward strand.
ATAGTATAAGCCCTATTTTCCTTACAACATCTTATTCTAAATTTGTTTCAGTTATTTACCTCATAAATTATTATGACTAAATATGCTGAACTTATATGGAATTCTCAGGGCTTCAAAGTGATTAAATTTTATTTTTATTTTTATTTTTATCCATAATAAGGAAAGGAAGAAATCCAAATTTTGAGGCTTTGATGTAAATGAAAATTTTGACACTAAAAAGTTTTTTACATGTTCTGGGTTGGTAAAATCATGATTCTCAGAGTTTCATAAAGTTATAAACTATACAAATAAAAAACATACAGTGTAAAGTAATTCATACTTTCACAGGTAGGTGTATTCATTTCCTTCTTATAATAGTTGAAAAGCACATGTCAATGTATATACATAAAGCCCATGGATTTACTACACACGCTTTTGTCAATTTGAAGTCAAAAGTAATAAATAAAAGAATTCAACACAAAAATTTTAAATTCCTTGTGTATATTACACAAATCAGTGATACAGAGAAGCTTGCATTCATTCCTGCATATTATCAATTGTGTTTAAAATGTTTGAACTAAAAATAAAAAATAAAATGTTTGAACTGTTAAGTGTTTCATTGCCATTCATTTTGTGAAAATATGCCTCCCAAAAGCAAATGGTGACCAACAAGCAAAGTAAAAGTTATTGTAATCTTGCCAAGCCATAAAAGAGCATATAATGTGCTTAATTTTTATGATAAACTAGGTGGCATTATGAGAAAAATTAATCAAGCATGCTCAGTAGAATATTATAATACAGTATCCTAAACATTCAGGTTTTCCTCAACAGTGATGTCCTTGGATATCAATATGGTATCCACAAGATTCAATAACCACCCAAAGATATATGCTTCTTCCAATACATGCAACGTTTCCTAGACCTTACACTAAACACTAGTATAGACCTTGCTGTAAAAGTACCTTGCACATATCACTGAGGTCTATTATCTGTTGACTTTAATTACAGAGTTTATACATGTGAACCTTACTGCATTGCATAAATTCTTTAAATCTGGTTGTAGTAGTTAGAGTCAGAAATTCAGAGGTTCAGGTGAGGAGAAGTGGAAGAAGATACAGTGTATCAAAGTTGGTTTGCTTCTATGAGAAAAGAAGTATCTTATCTTGGAGTAGACATCCAACCAAGAAATTGGACCTCTGTCTACAGACTAAAGGAACTGGATTCTGCCAACAGTTCAATTGAGCTTGAAACAAATATTCTTCCCCACTTCCTCTGCCCAAGTATCTGCCTGGCAGATACCTTGATTTTGGCCTTTGTGACCCTGAGAAATCAGCTACCTTTTGCTAGACTTATGACCTACAGAAACTGGGAAATGATGAAATTGCTATTTCTAGGTTCTGGTTGTTTGTTAAATAAAATTAGAAAAAAAATAATTTTAATGCATTGAATTTATTCATTACCATTACTGATGCAGAGTTCATTTAAACATTTCCTGGAAAAGCTCTGTCATCATCCCTGGGCATGTCTAGACACCTAATTTGTTAACTCTTTTTAAGACCAGTGAGATTTCTGACATTTATCTGTATAGGTTAGTAACAGTACTGTTGAGTTTGACAACTAGGCTTGGCAACATAGCCAAGGTAGATTATATCCTACCTTAACTCCGCTTACACTTTGAGCCTTCCAGATATTGAGATTACTAGCATAATTCATCTGATTTCACCGAAGAGTACAGTCTTTTATGTGAGAAAAAAAGAGGACTAAGAATATACTGAGTGTCTCTAACCTTAATGTTGACATGTAATTTTTATCTCACTGAATTACATTTCCTTCCTTAAAAAAATTTTTTCTTTGATTACAAACAGTACATCCTGATAAGTCCTTTCAAACAATCAAACATAGGAAATGGTGTGAACATGTTTAATTTTCCTTCAAGTTTCATAACAACACCTGTAGATGTATATATGAAAATGTGTTTGACTGATGATTCAGTAATTTTCAGAGATGCATACACTTTTTTAGTTGGATTAATATTTAAGGACCTACATTTTTTCTCTTACATAAGAAAAAAAGATAGTGAGGATTTCCGCAGTGGAGCTGCTCTAAAGCATTGCCTAGCATGGGTGAGTAGAAGCAGAGCAATAGATGAACTCTATCTTACGGTGTTTTGAGTCACAGTTTACTTCACATCTTATTTTGTTTGCATTGTAAAACTCTTAGAAAACATGGAACAGTACATATATGAATATATTCTTTACCAACATTATTTGTGTAAGAACAGATTTTATTGATACGGTATTTAAGTAAAACATAATAAATATTTTATATTTTGTAAATAAAGAACTGTCAAATTACTACCCAAAATGGCTCCAAGTAAAGAAGAAGGGTATTGCACATCAGCTGTTGCCAGGCAGGAGACAAAACTTATTTTGCATTATTCAAATACAAAACCTAATGAGGGAATGGTTGACATGGCACAGTATTTTGCTAGGTCTATCTTAACTAATTAGCAAACTGTGGAAAAATTTAAGCAATGCAAAACTTTTGGTCACAATCTATAATGTTAAAATCATGATGTCAGTAGGGCTTTGCCATTGCTGAAGAACTTTGTGAAATGTCGTTTCTTTCTACTTTTCCCTGTCCTTGGAACTGACCTTTAGTTTGTGCCTGAGTCACTTGAATGCTGAGTTTATAATGAAAATTTAAGAAACTTTTCATATGAAATGACCAGAAGCTACAGTGGAGTGGTAGAGGTTACCAGACAACAATGAGATCTGAGATATAGAGGAGTAAATACACTCAGGATTTGTACTTTTAAAAGAACCTGGACAGAGACAAAGGTGGAATTGTGAAATGCAAACAAAACAAAATGAAAAGCATAATAATCCTCAAAAATGGAAAATGAAAAAAACTAATCCCCTGACTGCATTATATTAGCGACTTTGACTGTTTTTGACTGACTATACTGAACTACAACATCTAACAGGATAATGCATTGGGAAATAAGAAGGCTAAAGAAATTCAACTTTGAATATTGATACTGATTATACGATATACATTAATCTTTCGTTGTGAAAACTTGGACTTTTTCATAAACTCACTGTTACAAATTTCTCTGTTAGAACTCCCCTTACTATGTATGACAGATTCTGGTAAGCTGTGTTTTCACTTTCATTTTATTCCAGGAATTTTTTTTCCTGAATCTTTTTTCTTTCAATTTTATTTTGTCAGTACTAGGGTTTGAATTCAGAGCCTCATGCCTTGTTAGACAGGAACTCTAACACTTAAGCCATTCTGCCAGCCCTATTTCTAGGAGTATTTTAATTTTCCCTCCCCCTTGCCAAATTTCAACAATGACTGATTTATCATTCAAAAATGTACTTTTATTATTTATGTTTTTGTATAATTTTGTTGCTTCTATTTTTGATACCTAGTTTTAGTTCATTATGATCTGTTAAGATAAAAGAAATTGTTTCTTTTGTAGTATTTGTTATGACTAGTTCTATGGCCTAAAAAGTGATATATTTTGGAAAATTTTTGATAGCTAAGAAGTGCATATTATGCAACTGCTGTATTGAAAATTCTGTAGGAAGCTGTTAAGTTCATCTGATTTATAGCACACCTTAACTCTGAAGCTCTTTTGTTAATCTTTTGGTCTGTGTGGAATATTGAACTCTTTTACTTTTATTTTATATGAACCTATCTATCCTTTCATGGCCCATAGCTTGTTTCATGAAATTGAGCATATTCACCAACAGCTCTAGAATATATATTTACAAAGGTTATATTGTATTGACTGGCTCTTCCCTTTATTAGTATTTCTTCTAAATAATTTTGGTTTGAGTTCTACTCTGTCAGATATAAATACACAGACTTCAGCTTGCATTTGGATTTCATTTTCTTGGTATATTAAAACATTCTTTTACTTTCAGTCTATGTGTGTATTTGCTAGTCAGGTATGTTTTTTGCACACAAAAAACAGTTGGATTCTTATTTTTAAAATCTAATCAGGTAATATTAATTCTTAAATTGGAGGTTTGATATTATTTACATTTGGGGTTATTATTGAGAGTATACTGATTCTCTTAATTTCATTTTCATTTTAGGGAATTTTGTTTGTATGACTTGATTTTTCCTGGTTGATGTGTTTATTCTTTATTTTTTTCATTCTTATTCTTCTAGAAGTTTTCTGATTTGCTGACTGGAACATGCATAATTCTTTCTTACTTCTCACATATTTATCTACTCCTGTCATGAAATTTATTATATTTCTGAGATCTCTTTTTTGTGACTTTCTTCCCTCTACTTTATGTCATATTCCTTTAAATAGTTTTGCAATGCTCACTTAATGGTCATCAATTGCTTTACCTTTTGCTCATCTTGGAAGGCCTTTATTTCTCCTTCAATTTTGAAGGACAATTTTGCCCTACATATTATCTTTTGTTGGCAGTTGTTCTCATGAAGTGTTTGAAATACACCATCCCATAGTTTGTGGCTTTTAGGATTTCTGCTTAGAAGTTTGAGGTAATTCTGATATGTATGCCTTTGTACATTTGCATTCTTGTCTTGCAGATTTCAATATCCTTTTTTGTTGTTGTTTTCTGCTTATGGCATTTTAACTACAATGGAGGGTGGACAGGTTCCTTTCTGCTCATGAATGCTTGGGCTTCTAAATGCATACACAATTGAATGTCTATATTTTCCCCTAGATTTGGGGAATTTTTGCTACAATTTCATTTAATAGATTTCCTATGCCTTTGGTTTATAGCTTAACTCCTATTCCATGATTTTTTAGGTTGGTCTTTTGATCATGTTTAGTGAATTCCTGAAATTTTAGTGATTGTTGTTAACATTTCTGTTCTTTATTGTTGCCTAAGCATAATGTTTCTTTGATTTTATTTTCAATCCATGATATTCTTTATTCTGCTTTATCTATTCTTGTTGCAATGCTTGATTTTTTCAGATTTTAATTTATAACATTCCTTTATTCTCAGAACCTCAAGATCTTTGCTAAATTTCTGATCCATATTACTGACTTTCTTGTCAAGGTGTTGGATTGGTTTCCTTACTTCATTTATCTGTTTAAATCTTGTTTAAAGTCATTGACTGACTACTTCTAAAAGTAAATTGTTGAATTCTTTGCTTTGGCATTTTAACCTTTTCACTATCACTATGTTTGTATTTTGTTATTGAGATGTTATTAGCTTTTGGGGGAATCATTTTCCCTGAATTTTCATATTATATTTGTTCCTGTGCTACAATTTATGCAGTTATTAGATTTGATAACACTTTCACTACCACACTGAAGAGAGTTAGCAGAAAGGAATAATGAAATAAACAATTAAAAAACAAATCAGATGTTTTGTTGAAGAAATAATTATAAACCTCAATCAGATCATAAGGGAAAGAAACAAGGATACTTACAGAATAAACTAGGAATTAAAATATTATTGTATAGATATTAATAATTAAGTAATAAAAAGATAGAGTAATGGGAAAAAGGATAAGATAAGAGGCACCAAATGACATGGGGAAAAGTATAGGACGTGAAGCTGTTAGAAATAATATTGTGAGAGAACACACTAAAATATGTCCAGAGAAAGACAAAGCAATCAAAAAAGAAGATAAAATCACAAGAAAATAAAAACTACAAAAATTTAAAGGGAGAAAGAGACAGCAAAAACAGTTAATATTTCTTCCTCATTGAGAAGGAGAATAGATTCCTCTCTTTTATTGAGTAGTTTTGTTTGTTTATTTGTTTTCTTCCTCAAGTTAGACCAGAGAGGATTGTGTGGTTTTATCTCAATATCAAAATGCCCATCCAGCATTTCAAAGCCCTGAGCCTATCATCACTACAGCAAGTACACAGAAAATGTTGTTTGCAACCTGAGCATGTTTCCCTTTTTGAGTCCTGGCAACTGGTAATTTCTAACCTCCCAGTTCAAGCCTGACTTGTTCCTCTCTCTTGTGAACTCTGGGATTGCTACCCACATAATTCATACAACTCACATATTGCTCAAGGTCATGCCTACAACCCTGAACTCACTCTCTACCTGACTTACACTAGATCACACCTCTGGCTCAGAGGGGTGCCATGCTTACAGCCATGCCCAACATGTATGTTGGTATGTCTGATTGTGAATTCCATTTTCCACCCAATTGGTTTCATGTCTGTAAATTTAAATACAATTCCAAATAGTTTTGTGAGTCCACAAGGACTCTCAGAGTGGTCATTTGCTTAGCCCATGTGAGGGGTTGGGATTTGGAAATATAAAATTGCAATGTCTTCTAATACCAGTGGCTGAAACATTTGCCTTTAAAATTTCTCCTGAAATTGTTGTTATCAAGGTGAAGTCTGTGATTTGGAGACTTCCAAATTCTTTGTGTCCAGCAAGGAAGAATTCATTTCATGACATGTGGGTATAAATGGAGTTTATTAACAACAAGGGAAGGGAAATATAAAAGGTTGTATGGTGGGGCCAAGTGGAATCTGGAAGGAGAGGGAGTGTGCTTTTCTTCTCCAATGCTTTTTAGACTTCCGCTAACCTGCGGGAAGTGAGGAACCGGGTGATTTCCATCCAATAATCAAGGAGCGGGGAGAAGCATAGGTGGTTCCTGGGCCAGTTGAAGGTGGTCCCTGAACTAGAGCATGGATAATGTGATATGTAATATTAGGTTTCTGAGCCCAAACTTTCCCTAATTTTAGTCTGCCTCAAAATGAGTCCTAAGTGATTCAAGAAGTACCAGTGGTCCCTTCTCTAGCATCTGCTTGCCTCATAGGCTACAGATATCCTACTATAAAATTTATCTTAATAGAATGATAACTATTTTTACTCAGCTTGTGTACCTATGGGATCTCCTGAGGAGGGATTCCTTTTGGTGCTGGGCATCTAATGCAGGACATGATGGATGCCAGGCAAGATCTCTAATGATGAATGGATTAAGAAAATGTAGTTCAACAAAATTGGAGAACAAGAGGGTGGAACAAGTTCTGCCTGGAGGCTGGTTTGGGCATGGTTGCTCAAATAATATATACACATGTAAGTCAATGTAAAAGTGATAAAATAACATTTAAAAGAATAAAAAGAAAAAAGAAAGAAAATGTGGCACTTATACACAATGGAATTTTATTCATTAAGAAATGGAATTTTGTCATTCACAAGTAAATGGATGGTGTTAGGAAAAACGCTGCTCACAAAGAAAGCTCACTAGAAAACCTCATGTCCAAGAGCTGGGTTAAATGACAGGCATGAGCTGCCTGGCTGACCTGGGAAAGATAGCGCAGGAAGAGAGAGAGTCCAGGCCAGGCATGGCCTTTTATAGAAGAGGGAGGGTAAGGGGTTGGCACAGGTGCAGGGGTCCCTGATGGGGGTGGAGCTTGGGTGGAGCTTGTCTGGGAGCTGGGGAAATTTTGTTAAAGTGTGGGGCTGTTTATTGGGAATGGCTCCATTTTCTAAGAGGTGAGACCTGAGGATAAAATGGCCTCTGATTTATAAAATGGCGGCATTATTTTTCTATCATTCCACCATTTTTTCTTTAATAATGATGAAGGTAGGGGCAGAGGATAAGGAAGTGGGGCAAAGTATTGGTCTTTTTAGCTGCATCCTGCTGGCAGGCAGTGTTGTATGGGACAGGATCCTAGGGCTCCTGTTTTGTCCTGGATGGAGCCTTCACAGTAGTTTTCTGGGCAGTTTTGGGGAGGTCGATATCCCTGGAGGTACAACTGGTTAAATTTTGATTAGCAATAGCAGACATATGGTCTAAAAGAAATCCTTTTATCGTCCTTATGATACAAGGGAGGAAGCTTAAGAATATGAGAGCAAGAAATATGGCATTAGGATGGGCATTAACCAGGAGAACCATTGTAAATGTTATTCCCTAGAGGACTCCAAGATTCCTCCAATTCCCTTCTCCATTTTTCTAATTGTTCCTGGAGTTGCCTAATTTTATTTTTTAATACCCCTGACTGGTTAACATAGAAGCAGCACTCTTCTTGTAAAAATAGGCGGAGACCACCCTTCTCTGCAGTGAGCAAGTCAAGGCCTTGTCAGTTTTGGAGTACAACTGAGGCTAGGAAGTCAAGTTGTTTTTGTAGGGTTGGGATAGACTCGGCTACCATTTGAAATCAATTGATTAGAGAGTTTTGTGTAGTAGTGGATAGATATTCCTATTCCTGCAGCCCCCGTTCCCATGGCAGCCATTATACCCAGGATAGCTAACAAAGGAATAGCCTGGATTGTTCTTTTAGAGCAAAGGCACATGGTGAGGGGGATGGGGAGGTCCTGATCTTCTGTAATAATATCCATGTCAGGAACCAAAAATACCAGAGTGCAAATACCCTTCCAGGCTTGGGGTAAACAGGGGTATACACTCTGACCACATAGAAAGAGAGTCCCAGGAATGGAGGTGGGCAGCAGATATTGTTTCTGGTTTTCTTGGCCGCCCTAATGGTGTGACATTTTTTTGTCACCAGGGAGCCTACCTCAACTATCCTTGAGGAACTCTGTAGGCAAAGAGGGGCTGGCTGGAAGAGAGGAACTGGGGAAAGAGTGGAGGTGGTGAGCCCTTTGGTGAAGGAATAGTTTAAGGTAAAGGGTGTGGAAATATTTATGGGGCTGGGGATAACCTGAGAAGGGCCAGTCCACTGAAACATCCAACAACCATGGGCTAGAGTAGGATTGGTGTGGTTGAGTAGTTGATGAATGGTATTTATGACCTGGAGGAGAAGGGTTTCAGAAAGGGACAGCATGTTTAAAGGAATTTTGAGAAGTTTTTTGGTGGGAAAGAATAGGTTGTCAAGAACCTGAGGTACCTGGGTGTGGAGGACCTTCTTGTATGCCTGATCCTGGACTCCTTCTCCATCAGACATACCATAATATGTGAGCTCAGTCCAGCACACTTATTGCCCATGATTCCCAAAGCAAATGTAACCCAAATTGCTGCCTTTACTCTTTGCAGTCATTGTGGTTTGCCCCACATTGTACATGGGGTAGCTGTACCATGGCAAGCCCTATGCTGGTAGGAATAAGATGAGGTGCAAGGGCAGGGGGGAGTTTGGGGCTCACAAGGGTACAGGTCATAAGAAAAAAGAAAGCACAATGAGTAAGGTGCACAGAGTGAGGTACCCAAAACAGAGAGCTGTGTGATGGGGCCATCTCCACTCAGGGGGAAAAGTTACCCACAGGCCAATACTCAGGAAAGAAGGGACGAGGACAAGAATTACCCACAGAAAGGGATGGAGTGAAAGCATAGGTGGTGCAGTTTACAATAAAGCAAAGAGAATGTTGGACAATGAATAGATTTCCTCAGGAGTAAAGTCTGAGAGAGTACCTTGGAGATGAAGGTCGGCTACCCAATCTATGAAGCAGGGGTAGAGAAGGTATGAGAAAAGAGGGAGGCTAATTGTGTTGGGAGGTAGGAAAAGTAAAATCTCAGAGTAGAGTGTATGTAGCAAAGAGTAAAAGCATAGGCACATACTGACAGGAAAGAATGGGAGGGGGGAAGTATAAAGAGTGAGTAGGTGAGATGCCAGGTCCCTAGGTATAGGGATCCTGCTTATGCCCTGGGAGTCTCCGTGGGTGTGTCTCCATCTTCTAGTGTCTTGGGGAGGCAGGAGATCTTTATTTTTCTTGGTCCTGTAAGAAGAGATTGGTAGGTCTTTTGTGGGGCTGCCAGTTTTAGATTTTGAACATTTACCCAGGAGGGAAATCCTGCTAGCTTATCAGATGTGGGTATGGTGAGGATGAACTTAAATGGGCCTCTCTGCTTTTCCTGCAGGTGGCTGGGTAGGGCTGTACTTTTTAGATAAACCAGATCTCCCATTTGGAGGGTGGGAGTTATTTTGGTGGTGTCAGAGGGCTGTGGCAACTGATCATGAGCATTAGACCAAAGGAGAGAGCAAAGAAAAGTGAGCAGAAGATTGAGGAGAGTGCAGGAAATGTTGGGGGATTCTGGCTAAACCGTGATAAGCAGGAGTGAACGGTCATAGAGGAGCTCGAAGGGGCTGAGCATGAGTGGTTTTTATGGGAGAGCTCAGAGGCGGAGAAGGACTAGGGGTAAGAGCTTTGTCCAGTCTAGATGGAGCTTGAAGGAGAGTTTGGTGAGGGTATTTTTTAGTGTGCAATTGGAGCTCTCAACTTTGCCTGAAGATTGTGGGTGATAGGGAATGTGAAACCTTCACTGAATATTTAAGACTTGTTCCAATTTTTGGAAAATAAAGGAAACAAACTCAGACCGGTTGTCTGACTGGATGGAGGCCAGGAGACCAAACCATGGGATGATGTCTGTGACCAAAATCGTTGTTTACTGTGGAGGCCTTTTTATTGGTCATAGGGAAGGCTTCCACCCATCCTGTGAAAGTGTCTACCAATACCAGGAGGTACTTAATCCTCTTTACTGGCGACATATGTGTGAAGTCCACCTGCCAATCCATGGCAGGAAGGCATCCCTTGGCTTGGTGGGTAGGAAAGTGAGGGGGTCTAATATTGGAGTTGGGGTTTGTGAGCTGGCGAATTGAGCAGGATTGGGTAATCTGTTTAAGGTGTTATATGTCTTCTGGAGATAGGGAAAAGGGATTGGTGGAGAAAGGTGAAAACAGCACGAAGATTAGGATGAAAAAGCATAAGTAAATAGAAGAGAAGAGTTTAAACTTCAGAAGAGGGAGAGAGAGTTTAGTGAAAGGGGGAGAGGAAGCTGGAGTAAAGGGGTACATGGTCAATTGGGGTGCAGTTTGGAGGGCTGCTCACTTGGCCTCTGTATCTGCTTGGTTATTTCCTCTGGTAATTATGGAAGAGTCAGTTTAGTGGGCTTTTCAATGAGTAATACCTACCCAGGAAGGAAGGTGTGAAGCCTCTTAGACCTGGGCTATTAAGGCAGCATTGATAATGGAAGTTCCTCTTGTAATTAGGAATCCCCTTTCCTTCCAGATAGCAGAGTGGGACAATAAAGTGTGAAATGCATACTTAGAGTCAATGTAAATGCTGACAGTTTTGTCTTTTGCCAGGGTCAGAGCTCTGGCCAGGGCAGACAATTCTGCCTTTTGGTAAGTAGTACCCAAAGGGAGAGGGCATGCCTCAATGTTGGTGGAATCAGACACGATAGTGTATCCAACTCTTCGCTGTCCATTGTGAATGAAGGAGCTGCCATCATTGAACTAAGTGTAGTCAGTCTGAGAAAGGGTGCCCTCCTGAATATGGTCTGGGCAGAGGAGGAGTTCTTCAAGAATCTTGGGGCAGGAGTGAACAAGGGGTGTTGAAGAGAGAGGAAGGAGAATGGCTAGGTTAAGTGGGGGACATGAGATGAAAGATAGGGTGGGATCCTCAATGAAGGCCACCTACAGGGATAAGATATGGGAGGGGGGCATGAGGTAAAGTCCTTTATATGTGAGGAGTTCTGAGAGGCTATGGGGGGGGGTGGCAAACAGTAAGGGGAGACCCAAAGATAAGCTTTTTGCTTTTCTGGATCAAGAGAGAGGTGACTGCCAGGGCTCTAAGACATGGGGCCCATCCCCTGGTTGTGGGGTCTAACTGTTTGGAGAGGAATGCTACTGGAGCAAAGGAGGGCCCTATGTTGTGTTCCAAAACTCCTAGGGCAAACCCCTGACTCTCAGAAACATAAAGGAAAAAGGGACAAGTGAGGTCCTGCAGGCAAAACTCCAGGGCTTGCAACAGGGCTTGTAAGAGGGTTTAAAATGAACTGACACAGGCCAAGAGGGGTCCAGGGGCTCTTGGATGGGACCCCTGGATGTCTCATATAGAGGCTTGGCCATTAGACTGAAGTTGGACACCCAGGCTCTGAGATAGCGAGCCAGGCTGAGGAAGGAGAGAATTTCAGCCTTGGTAGTGGGGACAGGAAGAGAGGCTAATAAGGCCTTATGATCTATGGTGATAGCCTTATGAGTAGGGGAGATAGTCAGGCCCAGTTAAGTCACCTGCGTGAGAAACATTTGAGCTTTGTTGGGGGACATCCGGTATCCCTTTTTTCCCAGAAAATTAAACAGGAGGTCAGTGTGTTGTTGGCTATCCTTGAGCAAGGGGCTGCAGAGCAGGAGGTCATCTACATACTGGAGGAGTTTACTCAGGGATTGATGGAGGGTAAGGAGGTCCCTAGCCAGAGCTTGGCCAAAGAGGTGGGGACTGTCCCAGAATCCATGAGGTGGAACAGTTCAGGTTAATTGTTGTGAAGTATGAGAATCTGGATCAGTCGAGTTGAAGGCAAAGAGGTTTTGGGACTGTGGGTGGACAGGGATAGTGAAGAAAGCATCTTTTAGGTACAGGACTGTAAAATGGGTGGTGGTACTGGGGATGAGAGACAGGAGAGTGTAGGGGTTGGGCACTACCAGATGTATAGGAGTCACTGCTGTGTTGATTAAGCGAAGGTCCTGCACCAACCAGTAAGACCAATTGGGCTTTTTTACAGGCAGAATAGGAGTGTTGTAGGGGGAGTGGGTTGGGCAAAGAAGGCCCATAGCAAGAAGCTCTGAGATTATAGGCTTTAATCCCTGTAAATGGATTAGAGAAATGTGATGTTGAGGTTGTTTTTTACCTATAAGTTAAACTTTTACCACTCTTCTTTCATTTGCATTCTGACGCAAATCTTGACAAGATCTGCCAGTTCTTAAGGAATGTCTCTTGGGCCATTTCAATTGGGATTTAAATAAGTAATTAGGGAATAAGTATATAGGGAAATTTTGACAAAAATGTATGTTAGTGATTTTGACTATATTTATAATTATTCTATATTTAATTATCTCATATTTATATTAATAATTAGTATGTTTTATTTATTTTATTACTTATTTATTAGTTCTCTGTTTTTTTTTTTAATTCTTAAAAGTCATTGTACTGGGAGTACATTGTGATATTTACAAAAGTTCTCAAAATCTATCATAGTTGAACTTACCCCTCCATCCTTCTCCTTTGTCCCCCATTCCTGGAAGAGTTCCAACAGGTCTCATTTTTCCATTTTCATACATGAATACCTAATATTTCCACCATATTATTTTATTTGTATTATTGTTGTATCTTTTATTTTATATTTACATTTTGAATTGTTTTATAATTTGATTACATTACTTTAATAATTTTGATTATATTAGTCTATGATAATGCTTACTTAAATACCAAAGAGACATATTCTTTTTTTTTCTTTTACTATTTTGATTATTTTGCCTTGCTTCACTATACTGATAGGACTTCTAGTGCAGGGTATCAGGTGTTTGTATTTGTGTGTGTGTGTGCATTTGCTATGTTGAGGATTAAACCCAGGGACCTTGTACATGCTAGACAAATGTTTCAAGATACATCCCTAATGCAGACATGCTTAGATCATGCTTACTTTTCAGATATGGTTCAATATTGCATCATGCATTAAAAGTTCAACAATACAATTAACATAATGCAGGTTTTCATACAAAAGAAGTCAGATCTGTTATAATTCTAATTTTCTAAGACTGTTTACTAACCATGCAGTCTTGTGAAAAGCCTTACTTAGCTATGATAATATTTGGGACTCATACTTTAACATTCTTTTTTATGGTTTTAGTTCTAAGTACAAGAGTCAAATTAGTGATCTTTTATAATTTTTTAATATTCTCTTCTCATTTTCTGTCAGATTTTGTGTTGTGTTGTTGACATTCATTGTTAGAATATTTGATATAATCCAGCCCTCTTTGCAGAAATATTTTTGAGACCAGTGTTATTCCTTTATAACATGTATGACTTTTAAAATTGTGTTTCATATTACATAAAATTTGGTTATTTTTACCATTAAAATAGGTTGCTGAATTTGTTGCTGTAATAGTAGAATGGTATTTTCTTATTATACTTTCACTATCATAGAATTTTGAAGACTGTTTGAAATGACTTCATATTTCTTATAAACAAATCACTCATTTAATTTTTATTGTGCAAAATTGTATCATTATAACATTTTTACACATGTATGCAAATATTTTATTTTGTCTTGTTATCACATTATTTGTGTTCAGAAAGTATTCTTTTCACAATTTGAAAACATTAAAAGTTATATGCACTTGCTTTATGAGACAGCATGGACTTGAAAGAGATGTGGGTTGTTCATTTTAAAATTTTGCACAGATGAATGAAACCTGGAAGTATATATTTACTACTAAGATTGTGGAATTATTAAATTAGTAATTTCAAGTTTTACTTTTCTTATTTTGAAACCCTAATTATCATTTCATATAAATTGAGATTTATGTAATCCAAATATTTAATTATTGCTTCATAATTAAATATAGCCTTTTATCATGGCTATGCATGTCATCTTAAAATCTATTTTTAATACTTTTGTATTCTCTCTAGGTACTTATGGTCTTTGTGTAGCAAATTTTTCCTACTCATTTATTTTCAATGAATCTGTATTTTCAGCTTTCAAATTTGTTCTATGTAGTTAACATATACTTGAGTCTTGATATATAATCTACTTTCTTTATAATTAAACTGTTTTGTTATTTTAAATTCAATTTTCTCATTGATGTGTTTGGTATTACATATATCATTTTTTAAAAATTGGCTTTCTCCTCTATCTTATATACTTTTTCAAAGTTGGATTTTCGTTTATTTATTGGCTTTAAAGCAATTGTATTAGAAATTAGATTATGTATTTTTCAACCAAACATTCGGTTCTTATATCTCATTTTTGTATACTCAGGTTCCTCTTTCCTCTTTATTCTTGTTTATTAAAACCACAATATATTACTTTATTTTTCTTTAAAGTGTTATTTATCTACAAAAAAAACACTTAAAAGTGTGAAAAATAATTTGCACATTAATGTCTTCATTTCAAATTATATTCATTCTTCATATTGACCTTTGCATTTGTCTCGTGTTTGTTCTACTTTAAGAACGTCCATTTGCAAATATTTTAATGATATATTGTTTCCCTTTACTTAATATTTTTAAAGTTTACTTTCTGTTTTACAGGATAATTTCACCAGGTAAATAATCCTGATTGACACATTTTTCTCTTTCAACTCTCTACAGATGTGAAGACATTCATTTCTGCCTTAAATAGTTTCTAAAGAGAAATCTATATTAATTAAAATTGTGTTCCTCTGTTATTGTGTGATGAAATCAATACCAAAAAGAAAAATGTTTTGAAATATTCACTTTGATTTAATTAGCATCCTCCTACAAGAATTGTGGGTAACCATTATGAAGAACTTAATATACACTGCCATATCTTTTTTTGCACTAGATGTAATAACTCAAAACTACATATACACGCTCACACAGGATTATTCAAAAAAAGTACAATTTTTCACATTTTAAAAACATTTTATCATCACTTTTATTATATTCTTGTCTATCAGCATAACTACTTCAGAACTTATATGCATCAGTTATAAATTCAGGTGTAAAATTATTTGGTGTAATGAGGGTTGCCAAATTATGATCTGTGGACCAACTTCATTTGACAAATAATATTTTCTTCACACTAAGGTCAGAAAAAGTGTTTTTAAAAAAACTTTTATTTAACAGCTCTGTTTACAAAAACTCTGAAATTATTTTCTAAGTAAATTACATGAAGAAAAAGTGGAGATTAATCCTTGTTAAAATACGATACTTGTTATCTTGTTTAAGCAACTTTCTGGTGTCCCCATAAAACTGAAATAAAATATTTAGATTTGTGATTCACGTAAAGCACTGTGGTTAGGAAAAACAAGGGAAGGCAATAACAAACAGCAGACAGAATTAGGATGAAATCCAGAAATTGTGTAAGCTAGAAAAACAAACAAGAGACTCTAACGTAAAGCACTGAGAAAAACTGTAGGGAAGAGGAAGAATTCCCACCAGTGGGCAATAAGCAAAAGACCTGCCCAAATTGCAGACCTCCAAAGATCCACAGGTATGTATCATCAGGTGGCACTCAAAAATAAATAAATAAATAAAATCCAAGACATGAAATCCACATGCTTCACTACCCATATATGCAAGAGAAGGAGTCATAGGCAAACCTGAGGACTCCCTCTCTACACTGCTTAAGCAAGGTAACTTTGTCTCAGAGTCATGACAGAACCTCCTTGGTGGAAGAGATAGGCTAGCTGGAGCTCAACTGCAAAACTGAAAGCTAAAATCACCAAAAGAGTAGCCAAAGAGCTGATAGTGATGTCTGCTGCAGTGACAGCAGATGCCAGGGCCTGCAACACAAACTCTCTGAACTCCAGTTACAGAAGGGACATAAGTTGCCCATGCTAAAACAGAAAATTGTGAAGATAAGGCAACTGGGATCAAAACTATATTCTCTTGATTGTTTTGCCCAACTCCATAATGTTCAAATTAGTTGTCATTAGCCACTTCCTTGGAATTTATTTTTCATGGTAATCCAACAAAGGTAGAGGGAGACATGCAACCTGGGCAGTCCTCTGCTCCTTTACCAGGAAGAGGTGAGGGCAGTCCCCACATCAGCATACTAGCCTTCAGGTAAACAATGCTCTGAACTCAACCCACAGGGAAAGCAGGACAAGACTAAACCCTTAGCAGACTCCACCACTCTAACTTCTTCCAAATTCAAACAGGTAAATCAAATAAACAAATGTAAATCTATTTTCCCATGAAGAGAACTGAAAAAACAAGCCTGTATTCTACAAATTCAACTTCTTTCCCTCATCAAGGAAGAAATGACTGGGGTATATTTCATTATATAATTGTATTTGTTGTACTTGTAGAATTGATATTTGGTTTTTTTAAATTATTTTTCTGTTTTGATCATTCTTTTTTCCTGTCATACCCGTTTTATTCTGTTTTCTCTCTCTCTCCATCATTCTAGTTTTTTCTCTATTCCCACCCCAAGTTCTTTTCCTCTCCTTCTTATGTTGTTCCTTTTCTTCTTTTTCCTTTCTCCATCCCTCCACCATTTTTAGTAGCTGTTCATACTTTTAGATCTACTAACTTTTAAACTCCTAGTGAGACTGGAAGCTAGGAGTTAAGGACCTGTTAAATAGGTTAAGGAAAGGGGGACTCAATGGGATTTACCATTGGCCCAGAGGCAAGATAAACAGGGTATGGAGAATCTTGAAACCACTCCATGCACCTTGAAATTGCTGCAGCTTGTAGACTATGCATGATTGAATCCCAGGAACAATCAGAGATGGACAGAAAAGCATGCATGGCGTATAATTCCAATGAGCCAATGTTATTGGGATACAGTGGGTTTCCCTTCATCAGGGACAAAAGAATCTTTATAAAATCCCTAGACAAAGGAACCATGACCTGAGACCTTTCTGAGACCTTTCCACCTTTCTGAGACAAAGTTCCCTCCGCATGGGGCTTTTCTTCTCTACTTAATATACCTCTGCTCTTTTGCTCACCTTGCTGCCTGTGACTTTCATTCTTCAATTTCATGATACCGAGTTCCAAGACAACCATATTACTAATGGGTTTTTAGGTATTCTAGTTTTTTTCGTTTCAAACCCCATTGGGGTGTACATGATCTCCAATTTTTTAATTTTATATTTAAATATCTGTTGTGTTTTTGAAATTGTTGATATTCATCCCACTTGTTTTGTCCTCTTTGAGTGACAGTATGGATTGTGACCTCAAACGAAGCATCTCCACTAAGAAGACTCCAACAAAAATTAATTAATTATATATATATAAAACAAAGAGACATTCATACCTAATGAAGCACAAATCAAAATGAAGAAAATGTTGAAATACGAGAAATCAAGGCACTATGACCCCTCCCTCTAGAAGTTCAGCCCTGCATAATAAATGAATGCAAAAATACTGAAACAGGCTGAAATGCCAGAGAATTCAAAATTAAACTTTTAAAAATGATCAATTTCTTGAGCAAGGATTCAAACAAGCTGGTTAATAAAGTAAGGAAGTCAGTTCACAAACTGAATAAAAATGTCAGGAACATGGATGAAAAATTCAGCAAGGATATTGAGATTGTGAAAAAAAATGGAATTGTTGAGAATGAAAAATTCAATAAACATCAATAATAAGACAAAATACAGGAATATGACAAGATGCCCATTCTTGTTACTCTTATAAAGTATAGTGTTTGAACTGTTAGCTAGATCAATAAGGAAGAGAAAGAAAGAAATGGAATCCAATTAGAAGTGGAAGATATCAAATTATCCTTATTTGCAGATGATGTAACCCCAAAAGACCCCAAAGACTCCTCAGGAAAACTTATAGCCCTGATAAACACTTTCAGCAAAGCAGCAGGATAGAAAATCCTGCTTTTTTTTTTTCCTATATTTTCAATATACAAAAATCTATAGCTTCCCTACACAAAAACAATCAGCATGCTGTGAAAGAAAACAGGAAAATAATTCCAATCACCATAGCCTCAGAAAATGAAATAAGTCCAGGCAGGTAACAGTCATCTGATTTCTCATAAAGGTTTCCAAAATACACATTGGAGCAAAGACAACATCTTCAACAAATATTTCTGGAAAAATGAGATATCCATCAATACAAGACTGTAACTAGACACTTGCCTCTCACCCTATACAAAAATCAATTCAAAGTGGATCAAAGATTACTAGGCATTGTTTTTTCTTAGAATTTATTCATCAAACTTTATCAACTACATTTAAAAATATTACTTATTTAATTTTTGCTTTCATATATTTTTATCATTTTCTTTGGATGACTCAGATTGTATTCACTTAGCTTCCAATTTTGTTTTGCATTGTTAAAATAGAAATCTAAAACTTTCAAGAATATCTTCAACAAATATATATCTATAATAACTCTTGGGCATGTTATTTCTTCAAGATTATATTTCATTAAATGAGTTTGTAAAATCACTGCAGGGTATTTTATTTTACAGCAAATGGAAGAAATATCAATTTTTAAAGAACTGATATAACAATAGAAGCATCATTTGGTGACAGTAGATGTCTACTCTGAACTGGCAGGATACAGACTTGACTCCAGATGATTAAAATAAAATTAAAAAACTTAAGAGAACACTAGATATATTATTCTCCTAGGATTATCTTAATTAATTACCCCAAATTGGGGAACTAATTAGTACAAAATTAGGCTCGCACAGTCATTAAAGCTAATATCCACAAAAAGTGTTGTTAGGCCACTTTTCTTCCACAAAGCCTTTAGGGGAGAATCATTCCTTGCCTCCCCAGCTTTTGGTGGCTCTTGACCTTCCTTGGTTGGTGGCTGAATCACTCCAGTTTTTATCTTCTTCTTCACAAGATGTTTTTTTCTCTTTGTTTATGCTTCCTTTTCCCTCCTCCCTGTTTTTCTAAATTTCTTCTGCCTACTGCTTCTTCTGGAGACAGTGATCACTGGATTTGTTTCCCATCCTAAACTATGATGATCTCTTCTCCAAATCCTTACATCATTTTCAAATAAGGTCACAGCAATTTCTAGATGGAGATATTTTTGAAGACGCAGCATTCAAATTATGTAAATAAGTATGAATATTCTAAGGCAAAAGTTGTAGGACGCTTAATATTAATCATATAGTAACAAAGAAAGCAGAAGCTATCTTGGGACTGAGTAATGTTCCAGAGAACAGTGAACTATGAGAGAGTAAATTATAGCACACACACATGATAGGTAGTTTTAGAAGGACATGGATAGATATAAAGACAGAAATTGAAAATTGCAAAAAATAAAAAATTGTAACGGGAAACAAGAAGACTAGATATCCCTGCTTTCCCCAGTTTACTTGGTTCTGCTACTTTTTCAAAATCTAAATCACAGTATTGCATCAGAGAGGGGCAACAAATATATCTGGAGGATATGATGAACACAGGAAAATCACCCCAGAACACAACACCAACCCCTGGTTATATGATACTCGTTATCTTTCCTTGTGCTGCTGAAGCTATCTTTTAACTCCATTGTTAACAACAAGAGGAAAGGGTGATTTTAGAAAGTAGATCTTTGCAATTGAGTGAATTTGTACTCTGATTATATAGAAGTACTTAAATAAACTATAAAGCAAATGCCCCTTGACTTAATATAGGTAGTTGCAATATTGTTTATTATATTGAAGCACAGAGGAACAAGGTAAACATTCTTTTCTGTTGAAGCAACACAATAAACTTACAACCAAATACTTTTTGTAATTTGATGTGTTTGCCTCATGCTAATAACTTAGCTAGAAGTTTTCTCAGTGCTACAATGATATCCTTGTTCCTCAGAGTGTAGATAATGGGATTCAAAGTTGGGATCAAAATGGTGTAGAAAAGAGACAGCAGCTTTCCCATTCCTTCATATTGATTTGGTTTGGGTTCTAAATAAGTGATACTCGCAGTTCCATAGAAGAGAATGACAACTGTGAGGTGAGATGAGCAAGTGGAAAAAGCTTTAGCCCTTCCTCTGGCTGACGTCAATTTCAGAATGTTGGAGATAATTTTACCATAGGAAACAATGATCAACAGAAAGGGAATTATCACAAAAAACACCACAGCAATATATACTGCTATCTTGTTTACAAATGCCTCACCACAAACAAGCTTGAGGACTGGGGGGATGTCACAGAAGAAGTGATTAATTCTGTTAGACCCACAAAAAGGCAAAGAGAAAATCTGGTATGTTTGACCAATCACAACTGGAATTACACTGATCCAGGAGGCAGCCACCATCTGCACACAGACCTGTTGGTTCATGACTATAGTATAATTCAGAGGGTTACCGATGGCCACATAGCAGTCATAGGCCATCACTGTCAGCAGGAAGAACTCCACACCTCCCAGCATAAGGACAAAACACATTTGTGCAGCACAGGACAAAAAGGAAATATTTCCTTTTTGGGTACAAAGGTCTACAAGCATTCTTGGGATAGTGACTGTTACATAACAGATTTCTAGAAATGAAAAATTTCTAAGGAAAAAATACATAGGTGTCTGAAGAGCAGGGTCAGTTTTTGTTATCAATATTATAATGCTGTTACAAATCAGAATAGTCATGTATATGAGTGAAAATATTCCAAAAAGAATCCACTGGAGCTGGGGAATATCAGAAAACCCCAAGAGAACAAATTCTGTAATCGTAGTGGTGTTTGATTTTTCTGTTTTAGTTTGCTGTCCATCTGCAGATACAATATATCCAATATGGTTAATTCATTCATGTTTTAAAATGAATTCAACTTTCATGCTACCTGCACTAGATTCATGGATCTCTTCATAAGATATCTTAAATTATTTCCACTATTACCATGCTTCATTTTGATAATATGAGATTTGAAACTTCAAAACGAAGTGATATGTTGTTAAAATGAGTTTAAGAAATGAAATCTACTATAAATTATTGAATTAGCTATAACTTTACCAAGAATACTGAAAGATGTACACTATTATTTATTGTGGAAGAATAATATCTTCTTTCGTTACCTTAATGGTGGAATTTTGTTTAAAGGCATTTTCTATGTTTTTTGTGCTCTTATAATTTTTTTCTATATCGGTGGTGATACCTATTTTCTTTCACGCAAAGGTTAACCTTAAAGCTCTTCTTCAATTCTCATTCAAAATGATTTTTAAGTCCCCTTCCCTGTTTTCCAGTGAGAATCAAGTTTTAAATCAATTCATTATAAGTGAGGAAATAATTACATGCATTGAATGGTCTATTTATCTCCATAATTATATATGTTGTATATGAAAAAGATTAATCCTAGAATGCTACTCATTAAGTCTCTCCCTTAACAACTACAATAGAGCATAACAAAATATGAATTAGTATTTAAGTTGATTAAAAAGTATGACCTATTCCTCATATTTTATCTTACATCTCCCTTCGTGTTCATTGAGCTTGTTTATCATATAATTACCAAGCAAGCACAAATACCTTTCTCTGGTTTCCTTTCACAATGATGTATAATAAAAGTGCATCTTTGACTAAATCCAACTGTTTATGAGTTACTCCAGCCATGTAAGTGAACAGAGAACACGACTGTCATTTAAACATAAGACAGACAAAAGAAACCTCTCTTTGATCATTTATTTTAATATCCAATATGAAGACAACTCTGCTTGACAATTCCCATTACACTTTCATAGTGTTTGTTTTCTAAATTCCCAAAAATATTTTGTGCATTTTCCAATCTTCTCAAATCTATTATACCTCAGAGCCCCATCAGGTGATGCTTTTCAAATAAATATTCATACTAAATTGGATCAGAAACATATTCTCTCATACTCCTATGTTTAGGAGTATATGAATATTACCTGAAATAAATAATTTAATTATTGATGTCATTGCTGTCATTTGAAAAGTCTACTTTGATAGTGAGATATACATAAGTTATAGTAAATAGCTATTTTTAGATAATGATCTCTTAATTTCTGTTTTAATTGATGTTGATCCTCAAGTTAGGGCTATCCTTAAATAAAACAGTGCAATGGCATAATTAAAACTTACCTTCATAGACTTGCATGAAATAGTTTCAGTGTGTTTCTTTTAACTTAAAACATTTATCACCTCTGCTTTGTCTTTTATTTAAGAGCAGTTGATATTTGAAGCAAGCAAAAATATTGTAAGACTAGTCATATGCACCTTGGGGAAAATCTTCTCTTGTGCATGAATTTAATTTATAGAAGACTGATTTTGTTCCTAATGAGTTTCTAGAGAGAAATCTGAACTATTCAAATTTGTCTTAATATGTTATTGTCAATTTCTTTGGCTGTTGTTTTTGTTTTCACACTTTCACCATAAGATATGTTTTTGGCACTACTGTGTATGTATTTTGCCATTTTTTTGAGCTTATTTAATTTTGACCTATATGATGCAATGGAATAGATTAATGAATTTTCAAATGTTAAGCTAACCTTGCATAACAGGGATAAATATTACTTGTCATGGTTTAGAATTCTACTTCTACATTATTGGAATCACTTTTAATTTATATCTATGTGTGTGTGTTTCTTGAAATATTTGTTCATACTTTCAATGGTTTATTGACACCACTGTCTACTAAATCCATTATTCCATTCAGTTATGGTTCTGCTTTTATTGTCTAAATTCCTTACTGTTTTTTTTCACATTTTCCTTCCTTGTCAAATTTCTAGCAATTTCTGGTTGGATTCTCATTGTTTTAGTTATTCTACTGTGTGTGTACATTTTATTTTATTTTTAGAGACTGTTTTGAGCACAAATGTTGCTTTAGGCCCATAGTTATATTTGGAAGTGTTTTATTCCCTAAAGATGTCTTATGAGGAAATATTTATGTTTTGGAGTGTCAGGTGGGTTTGTTGCATGTTTGTAAGGGGGTTGCCGATGTGTGAAGCAATTTATATTGGTATCACTGTAATTGACTTCACATTTTCAACACAAGCATATATTATTTAGTATTTATTGTCTTCAGTTTCATTTTATGTTATCCATCCTCCAAATTAATCCATAAAGAAATTTTTAAAAAATAGGAAAATGAAATTTCTAAAATCCTACTACTTTGTTTTTGTAAATATTCACCTCTGGGAATTAGAGGTTAACCAATATGAGCAGCCTAATATACACTGCCATACCCCTATTTCTTACATAATAATGTGGAACTGCAAAAACAGTCATTTAGATAAGATTACAAAGAGCAAGAACAATTTTCCCATATTAAAAGTATTTTATTTTTTTTTATACTAATCATTGATATATTATTTCCTCTTCTAACAGCTTTTTTCCTTTAGAACTATTTTGATATATGTCAACAGTTTGTACAGGTGAAACATTTTGGGGTTGCCAAATTATGATCCACAGACCAGATTCAATTAATGAAAATATGTTTTCTAATCCTGAGGTCATACAGCTGTCTTTTATCACTTCATATTATGCTCTTCAATTATCAGTCTGCACTGTTCTGTAAACATCATCCTACTTTCTTAAGATTGCTCTCCAATATTTCAAACCAAATATGTAAGCATTTTTCTTTCTATGTGTGAAAAAATGTGACCTTTGACTTTTTAATGGTTGGGTTATCTCACTTAACATAATGATCTCTAGTCAGTTCAATCCATTTTCCTGCAAATAACATGATTTTAATCTTCTTTATGGCTGAATAACACTCTGTTATGTATGTATGTCACAGTTTCTTTATCCATTTACTGTTTATTGGGCACGTAGGCTGATTGTATGGCTTGGCTCTTGTGAATAGTGTTGCAATAAGTGTTGGTTTGTAGATAGGTCTCTTGTAGGTTGATGTGTTCTCCTTTGGATATATGCCCAAGAGTGGTATAGCAGGCAGGACAAGTTTTCATTTTTTGATGAACCACCATATTGATTTACATAATAGTTGCACTAGTTTACATTCCTAACCAGAGAGTATAAAGGTTTCCACCTCCCTCCTTTCTGCACCTGCATCCTCACTAGCATTTGTCTTTGTTTGTTCTCTTGATAGGCATTCCAACTGGGGTGAAATGGAATCTCAATTTCATTTCTGCTTACATTTCCTTTATGGCAGGGGAATATTTCCTCATTATTTATTAGTCATTTGTACTTCCAAGAACACTTAAAGTATTTATTCAGCTATTAAAAATTATGAAACATCTATACCATTTGAAAATAAAAGCAAGTTGCTTTTGAAATAGCCTGGGTCCTTTATAAATGGTGTAGTTCCTACCTTTCAGTGGGCGTGTCTTTTCTTTCTGTTCACACCTAAATTTCCAAAGAAATGGTTCTCTTTGTAATTATTTTAATGTGTTTTTCTTAATAAAATTTTCCTGATAGATGAGACTTTCCTACAGTCTCTCCGTGGAATATAATTTCATGTTCTCATTTTTTTCCAAATACTGAAAGAATACCGTGATGTCCTATAAGAAGATATACTCGTAATTGTTCCATATTGCCTGCAGGAAATTTGACTTCTCTATTGATTTTTTGTGTGTATTTTGTTTTCTGTAATTCTTCTAAATAAAACTTTTAAGCAAGTTGTGCCTCTTGTTAATATTCTCTGAACATTCTCATCTTATTTTCTGTCAATTTCATCTCACAGAAACTAAAATTCCTTTGTTCAATAAATTATGATGTTCTTCCAGGAACAACGAGACCCCATGAAAGGACAAACATAGCTTTGTGCTTCCATATCTACTTGATTTTGTTTTGAGAGTGGAGATTTTCCAAACTTGTGTTTTGCTCGGCTTCATTACATTAAGGGAACACACTTCTCCCAACTTTCATTATATGTACCCCAAGTTGCATTTTATATATATATATATATATATATATATAAACTTTAACTTTCCATAAGTAATAATGTTCTAACAGTGGGAGAGAAAGAATTCCACTGAAATTGAAAAAAATATTTTTATATTATTAGCTGAACATGTTTTCTTAAAGATAAAATGGGTAAAATAGAGATACTGCTAGCAGAAAATGTGACTACCTGATAAGTTTTCAATTGTACTAGTATTTATGCATACATTCCCACTCTCCATTTCCTTGGCAATGTATCTTGGTTTTGGCCAGTATCTACTTTATATTCTTCTACACTTACTATTATGATCACTTTCTTAAATTGTGTATTTTCCTTATTCCTTCCTCTTTCATTTTTTCTTTTGTCCATCCTTACACATACAAAAATATATTAACAACTTGTTTTTTTAAATGTGTAACTTTTTCACAAAAGTTACGTATTTACTTTCAACCACATCATCACTATGTATATTTACTTACAGTGCATCTTAATATGTCTTCATATAATTGACTTATGCTTTGATTTCTATGGTGAATTGCAATGCTTGGCGCATTCGCACTTAATGTCATTGTGATATAATTTAATTTAGTCTATCTTCTTGCTTCAATTTTTCTTTCTCTTACATTCATTTTTTTCTTCTGATAATTTTTGCCTTTATTTCATAGCGTTATGAATTCCATGGGTTTTCCCTATATATGTACCACCTTCAGTTAACATCTCAGAAAGTATTTGAGAATTGACAATATTAAGTATGCACTTTTAACATACTGAATGTTTGTACACTTGGAATTACACTACTTTATAATTTCTTCCTTTAAAATGAGGTTTTGTTAACCTTTCCAATTACCCACTGTACATCTTAGGCTTCATATATGTAATAATTTTATAACAAGCTAATCTCCTTTCTGATTTCATTCTCTATGCTTTTGTTATCATATATTTTACTTGCATCTTATGTTTTAAAACTCAACCCAATTATGCATAATTTTGGTTGTGGGTGAATTTATTTTTTATTTTTTCCAGCTTTTCTATACAGAAGAACTTGGATAACACCATGTGATATGAGATAAGTCAGATATAGAAAGAAAACTACTACATGATCTCATTTATATGTAGAATCTAAAAAAATATTGAACTCATAGTAACAGAATAAAATAGAGGTTAACAGTGATGAAAAGGGTATTGGCAGAAATTGGAAGATCTTGGTTAAAAAATGCAAGGCTGCAATTATATAGAACAAATAAGTATAGAGATTTGCTACAAATCACGATGAATATAGCAAATAACAGTAAATTTTATATTTGCTGTGCAGATTTCAGATGCTTTGTCCCTGACCAAAACTGATATGATTTCTCTCCCTCTTCTGCAGTTTCCACAATGTGATCAAAGTGGAATATGAACTATGTGTACTCTTTTGAGCCTGGCTTCCATTCCTTATTGTAATGTTCTCTAATTCAGCAATAGTATTCTTTTTATAAGTAGGGAGTTTTTTTCCTTTTATGTTTTCAAGTAGTAGTTTATTATATGACTATATCACCAGGTGAGGAATATTGCAGTTACCAACTTTATAAATTTTGAATAAAGCTCTTCTTTGTTTTCATATATTAATTGAGCCATAATTAAAATATGTTCCACATATTTTTTATGTACAGAATGTTTTGATATTTGTGTATATTATGAAATGATTATCATGATCAAGCTAATTAAAATATTCACTTCTCCATAGTTGTGCATGTTTGTATGTGTGGCGAAAACATTTTTTATCTATTATTCTTGTAAATTTCAATATGCAAAACATTACTATTAACTTTAATCACCTACTTGTACATTGAGTCCTCAATACTATTCATCTTATACCTGGAAGTTTGTGCCCTCTATCCCCAACCACTATGGACATCATCCATTCTATTCTGTTACAACTGCACATTAAATTTTTCATTTTTTGAGTTCCAAATTATTTCCTTCTTTTGGTTTCTAGCTATTTTATGTAGCATAATGTACTAAAACTTCACCCATGTTTTTGCAAATGGCAAGATCTCTTGTTCAATGTGTTTAGAGTCCATTGTGCATCTGGTTGTGTGGGAGGGGGGTATATTTATAAACCATAATTTCTCTAACCATTGACCCATGGATATTT
Organism: Castor canadensis; assembly: GCF_047511655.1. Lineage (NCBI taxonomy): Eukaryota > Metazoa > Chordata > Mammalia > Rodentia > Castoridae > Castor > Castor canadensis. The sequence continues at coordinate 191,707,513 of NC_133386.1, forward strand.
TAGCTCATTCTATTTTTGTTAATAATGCTGCAGCAAACAGGAGTAAAGATATCTCTTTAATACTTCTTTTATATTCCTTGGCAACCGTTCATCAAAAAAGGTTAAAAATAGCAGATTTCCCAATATACATTTGAAATTGAAACTTTTTATTATTCTTATATTCACATGTGCATACATTATTTAGGTCATTTCTCCTCCCCCAACCCCGCCTCCACCCTCTTCTCATCTTCCACCTCAAAATTTGAGTGTTAACGGGAACAGTGAGTGAGATAAGTTGTACAGCTTTCTCTTAGAAACCCAAAAGTTGAGGATAATTATTGATTTTTTTTTTTTTTTTTGCTTTCAAGGGCATTCACCTTTGCTGAATTTAAAAGAAGTGTCAAAAATTATGAGAAAACCTTGGCAGTATTACTAATGTGTGTGTTACAAAGGACTTTCTCTTTGGTGCCTGCAGTGACTTTCTTTGTGCTAAATTCAATAGATGATTTTATTATTTTATATCAGTGATATGTCTGAAGAGTTTCTCATATCAGTATAATTTTGGTGGCACTGGGGTTTGAACTCAGGGCCTCAGCTTGCTAGGCAGGTGCTCTACCACTTGACCCTCTTTGCTAGCACAAACTATCTTATAAAGTAATTAATGTACATAATGATTTTTCCAGAATGAACATATGGAATAGAATCTAAATTTGACTGTTACATATCCTTGAATGCATGTAAATGAGTACTGATCAGGAAACATTGTAGTGTATGAGATATGGGGAAAGTTATACATTTTCAAATAATTTATTCAACTAATGAGTGAATAAAGGAAAAAAATACATGGAAAAAAGTTTGAATGTGCACTTTCTAAGTGCATTAAGTATCTTTGTTAATTATTGAGTTACATTAATGATGATATTCATGTTTTTGTTGATGCATATTTCAACATATCTTGATCAAATTTAAAGATAGATCGAACCCCTTAGTTACAAAAATCTATTTAATTATACTGACAGGCCATATTAATATAATAGAATTTATCACTTCCAGTTACTTGTTTATACCTTTTTAATTTTTCTAGTAAACTATTTTAGAAGGTATACTTTTATATTTATTCATCAGGTTAATTAAAACATTTTTATCAAATAATAGGCATCTCAATAAATATTTATAAATACAAAATGAATGAAAGATTGAGTAATTTAAAAACACAATGAAATTCTTGAAGTCAGTCTTATAAATGATTAGATTTGTTTCATCCCTTCTTAGACTGAAAATATTGCTGTGAATGTCATGTATGTATTAACTATAATGATTTAACAATTGACTTCACTTTAAGGTGTTTGTATGTTAATAAGACACCACATTTAATTAAAATAGGTCTTTTATATAGTCATTTATGTTGCTAAATGTCTGTGTGGATTTTTTATATAAAACAATGAAAATATGTTTTGATTAAATATTTGCAATGGTTGATTTCCCTTGTGAGTCAAAAAAGAAAAACACAGTAAACATTCTGATGGCTAACACTGTCCTTTTCCCAATGCGAAAAGCAGTAATCACAATTTTCAAAGGGATTCATTATATTAAAGTAGAAAAAGTTCTTGCCAATTATACATCAGACAAAGGACTGATAACCAGAATATACAGGGAACTTAAAAAACTAAATTCTCCCAAAACGAATGAACCAATAAAGAAATGGGCATGTGAACTAAACAGAACTTTCTCAAAAGAAGAAATTCAAATGGCCAGAAAACACATGAAAAAATGATCACCATCTCTAGCAATAAAGGAAATGCAAATTAAAACCACACTAAGATTCCACCTCACCCCTGTTAGAATAGCCATCATCAGCAATACCACCAACAACAGGTGTTGGCGAGGATGCGGGAAAAAAGGAACCCTCTTACACTGCTGGTGGGAATGTAGACTAGTACAACCACTCTGGAAAAAAATTTGGAGGCTACTTAAAAAGCTGGACATCGATCTACCATTTGATCCAGCAATACCACTCTTGGGGATATACCCAAAAGACTGTGACACAGGTTACTCCAGAGGCACCTGCACATCCATGTTTATTGCGGCACTATTCACAATAGGCAAGTTATGGAAACAGCCAAGATGCCCCACCACTGACCAATGGATTAAGAAAATGTGGTATCTATACACAATGGAATTTTATGCAGCCATGAAGAAGAACAAAATTTTATCATTCGCTGGTAAATGGATGGAATTGGAGAACATCATTCTGAGTGAGGTTAGCCTGGCCCAAAAGACCAAAAATCGTATGTTCTCCCTCATATGTGGACATTAGATCAAGGGCAAACACAACAAGGGGATTGGACTATGAGCACATGATAAAAGCGAGAGCACACAAGGGAGGGGTGAGGATAGGTAAGACACCTAAAAAACTAGCTAGCATTTGTTGCCCTTAATGCAGAGAAACTAAAGCAGATACCTTAAAGCAACTGAGGCCAATAGGAAAAGGGGACCAGGAACTAGAGAAAAGGTTAGATCAAAAAGAATTAACCTAGAAGGTAACACCCACGCACAGGAAATCAATGTGAGTCAATGCCCTCTATAGCTATCCTTATCTCAACCAGCAAAACCCCTTGTTCCTTCCTATTATTGCTTATACTCTCTCTACAACAAAATTAGAGATAAGGGCAAAATAGTTTCTGCTGGGTATTGAGGGGCGGGAGCGGGAGGGGGTGGAGTGGGTGGTAAGGGAGGGGGTGGGGGCAGGGGGGAGAAATGAACCAAGCCTTGTATGCACATATGAATAATAAAAGAAAAATGAAAAAAAAAAAAAAAGAAGAGTCTTTCTTCACCAGATATTCATCAGGTTTTTTTTCTCATAAGAATAGTCATTGCTTATGATGCTTATCCCCTCAGTAATAACTACTCTTTATTCACTGAAAGGTTCAACTCAAAAATGTAGTAAATATTATGGTTAATTAGACCCACTGGGTATTTACTTCGGTTAATCTCTGTCAAAATGAGGCAGCATTAACACTAGGAATCTGCCGATTGAAAAAGTGAAACAGCAATACTTTCAAAAATAGTCATCAGTAAGACTTAATTTAATGGTTTATTATTCAATTGCTTGAATTTCCTTTCCAGGAGCAAGGCAAACTGACATTGTTTACCTTCCTTTACTTAGATAATGGTTCAGTGAAAGGTACTAATTATATTCAGAGGCTCAACTACAGTTTCAATTAGCACTTCAAATGAATTTGCATACCATGATGAAGGAAGATAAGCAACAATTGGGTGGTATTAAGTTTAAAATTATAAAAAGTCAACTTTAACCAATTTCTCAAATTTTAGAAAACATGGTTACAAATCATTGGATGCTATGGCTAACAAAGGAAAAAGAAAGCAAAAATTAAAAATATTTGAAGAATTAACTCATGTAAGGGAACAAAATTTAAAAAGTTATGGCAATTAAACAAAAGACTGAGTTACTGAATATAAGCTCAATATGTGAAAAATAATAGCATTCCTTACAGCTATAGAAAATAGTTACAATTATTTCTTAAAAGACAAAATTTCTAATAAATCAGGCAGGCCCTTAGGAAAATAAAACTAACAAAATATACTCTAAACTTTTGTAGAGAAAAATGTAAAATACCATTAAAAGATCTTAATGAAAATGATGACCCCATTTTGTTGAGGATGACTCAAAGACATATTTTACATGTTTAATATAACATGTATAATCAAAATTTCAAAAACATTCTCAGTTGAAATGATAAGTAAAATTTGTCAAGGAACAAAGAGATGCAATCCAAATTGTGTATTTTCAAGTTTGTACCAAAGACATATCAATACCATCATAGGAAGGGCAGCTTACCAATGGAGAAAATTTGATTGATAATATCATTAGAAAGCCCAGAAACAGACAAATATGTTCTGAAAATGTATCTTTTATTTTCATATTTTATCATTTTAACTGTTACATGAGAATATTATTTTCTTTTTTCTCTGCTTAGTCTCTGCTGCCTTAACCATTGTTACTTTCCTAAAATTAGTAACATTGAACACTGTCATTTTTATAAATTTAAAGTAAATACTAAAACATTGCCACTTATTCGCTTTGATCATACCATGCATATATGAAATTTTATATCATATGATATCATTGGAGGTAAATGAAAATATAAAATATGAAAGTTGTGGGGAAACATGCTATCTACATAAAAAAATACACAAAAACTTTATATAATGCATGAAACATTTTCCCAGATATGATAAAGATTAAAAACTTTTCTCCCTTACTACATTGGCAAAACATTTTGAATATGCCAGTGTAATGTATTAGTAGTAAGAATATATGTTGGGGTCCACGGTTGACCACCCCTCAGACGAACAAAAAGACACTCACGATAATGTAACCACAAAGCGAGGTTTATTTCCAGCCAGCTGGGGTCCAGGTATCCGCCCGATGCAGTGGGTTTCAACACGGACCCCGAATACAAAATTCAGGCTGCTTTTATATTTTTTTAGACATTAGTCACGGTCACACAGAAATTTTTATGGTTCCTGGGGTCACATATTTCTGATATCACCCACATCTTGGTGGTGGGGCAAGATTACTTGAAGATTATTTATCAGGAATTTGGTAAACACCAGGTGTGTCAACTCATTTACTCACATACCGTTTTAGCAAGATTAACCAGAAACAGTCTCTGTTCCCAGAAACCGTCCCACCTCCCTTTGTTCCAGTAAGTGGTGGCTTGGGTCATGTTAGCCATGGCCGGTTTCAGGCTGAGTGGGCTGCAAGCCTCAAAGGTACCCTAACATTTGTACCCTAACATATACAGCCTGAGTTTTCATATTGTCAAAATAAAGATAGGTACAAAAAATTTAAGAAACAACATATTTCATTTTAAAGTTAAAGTTTATATACATTTTGTACAATCATACCCAATGTCTTGCATATGTTCATTGGATGGCATGGAGAAAACATAGAAGCATTGATCATAATAAATTGTAATGAACAGCTTAGTTATAATGCAGCGAAAAAGAGGAATGCAAAAAAGGTTTAAAGAAAAGAATACAGGATATGTATAAACATGGGAGAATGGTAGAAACACAATAGTTTAAAAATATTGATAGAGTGGACAAGCTTAATGACATTTATGATGTTCAAAATTTTAAAAATAGGTTTATTAAAAGTTTAGTTTTTCTTAATATGTTCATGGATAGTATGTAAGGAAGCTACTCATTTTTGTGTTGACTCTGTATCCTGCTACTTTGCTGTAAGAGTTTACTAGATGTAAAAGTTATTGGTAGTGGATCAAGAAAATATGGTATATATACATCATGGAGTGAAAAAAAAAGTTATTGGTGGAGACTTCAGGCTTTTACTTATAGAATCTTATTTGCAAATAAGAATGATTTGCTTTCTTCTATTCTTAATTCTGTTCATTTTATTTATCTTGCCATTTTGCTGTGGCTAAGAATTCAATCACTGTATTCAATGAGAGTGGACAGCCTTGTTTTATTCCTGATTTTATAGGAAATGCTTTCAGTTTTTTCATAATGTTAGCTATAGGTTTGTCACATATAGCCTTTACTATACTGAGGAATGTTACTTGCATTCCTAATTTATTGGAACTTTATCTTGAAGGGACACTGAACTTTGTCAAAGATTGCATATACATCTATTGAGAAGAGTGTGTGGCTTGCCACTGATTTCATTTATGTGTTTTATTACGTTGATTGATTTACTTATATTGAATAATCTTTGCATTTCTAAATGAAGCAACTTAATCGTGGTGTGTGATTATCTTAGTATGTTGTAGAATTTAGTTTGTTAGTACTTTATTAAAACTGATAGTGTTTGTGTTCAACAAAGAACCCAGACATGGAACATGGTCTATAGTTTTCTTTCCCATACATTATACCCTTGAAGTAATAAATAAAATAGCTAAGAGTAAACCTAATATTAGAGGTGAAAGACCTCTACAATGATAATTATATAGGACAGAATGTGAAATTGAGGAAGACACTTGAAAATGGGAAGATCTCCCATATTTACAGATCAGCAGAATTAATACTGTGAAAAATGTCTATATTACCAGAAACAATTTACAAATTTGATTCACTTCCCATAAGAAAATTTCTTCATAGAAATAGAAAAATCAATCTTAAAATTCAAAAGATAACCTCTAAAAAAATTAAAAGACAACTTCTTTACAAAATGTTATTGGGAAAACTGGATATCCACATGAAGACTAAAATTAGATCCCTATAGCACACCTTGAATAAAAACCAATTGAAAAAGTATCAAAGATCTCAACGTAAGACATGACACTTTGAAAGTACTAGAGGAAGACTGGGGAAAGGATTCAAGATATATGCACAGGAAACAACTCTCTAAATAGAACTCCATAGCTCAGGAAATAATATGAATAATTTACAAATAAGATTAGGTCAAATTAAAAAGCCTCTGCACAGCAAAGGAAACAATTACCACAGTGAAGAGACAGCCTACAGAACGGGAGAAAATCTTTGACAATTATTTATCTGACAAGGGATTAATATCCAGAATGTGTAAAGAACTCAAGAAATTAAGCACTACAGATCAAATAACCCAATCAATGTATGAGTAAATTAACTGAACAGACAGTTCTCCAAAGGAAAAAAAAAATAATATGGGTGAATTTATTTGTTAAACTGAAATACAGATAATTATAAAAAAACAAAGAATGATAATTTCACTGTGAAGGAAGCAGATTAGTGTGTATAGTAAGACGAGATTCTTATTTTGACAACATTCATAGTTCTTTTTTTCTATTTAATTTGTTAAATTAGTGTGTATTTATTTATTATGCTTTCAGATTTACATAGTGTTCCTGTATTCTTATTTTGCTTTTAAATTTGCATATTAAGTACTGTGAAAGCAACTCACTGTCTCTGAAATAAGAGAATGACTGGATAGAACAATACTGGATCTTTTATATTCCCTATCCCAAACCCCAAAACAGAGAAATCACCTTTGTATTGTTCAGTGAGTCATGAAAGCTGAGGATAGAAAATGAAATAAAACTCAGAGCTTAGTACATCCTATAAAAATAAGGTTAATTTTTTATATAATATAAAATCAAGAATTTTGAATTTCTTTTTTTTTTTTGCTTATATGTGATTTTCTATTATCATATTATTGCTGTACTTGGGGTACATTGTGACATTTACAAAAATTCTTAGACTATATCATAGTTGAATTCACCACCTCCATCATTCTCCTTTATCCAACACTGCCCCCATTCCTGGAATAGTTTCAACATGTCTCCTTTTTTCATTTTCAGATATTAGTACATAATATGTCAACTATATTCACCCTTCTACATCCTTTCCTTATATCCTCTCCCTTCCCACTGGTATCAACCCCCCCAAAAGGACCTGTTTTAGCTTCCTATTCTCTGTTCTTGAAAAAAAGCATTTTTGTTTCTTTAAGATAGCTACACAGAGAGTTTCATTGTGACATTTCCATGTATATATGTATTATAACCTGAATTGGATCATACCATCAATTTTTCTTCTTTCTAACTTTGTCCCCTTGCTATAGTGATTTCAACAGGTTTAAAGGTTCTATACTCATTCTTTTATACATAGTACATCAACCATATTCATCTTAACTTCTTTCCTTTACACTCCCTCTCCTTTTAATCTGTTTTTCATAATATTGCTTGTATTTGTGGTGTATCTATCTCCCACACTGAATTTTAGTTTTTGCAAAAGTGAAATACTTGATACTTTATAGTTTGGTTTCTGTATCAGAGATTCCCATGTCAGCCATATGTTCCAATATTTTACTAGGAAGACTCATAGAACTCATATATCTATTATTTGGAGGAACATATTCATCAAAATAGGCCAGAAGTTCAACCACTAGAAACCTCTTTAATGCTTAAGAAATTATGATTCTGTCTATCAATGTTCATTATATATATATATATATATATATATATATATATATATGTATATATACACATACAAATATGTATATAATCTATGGTCACAATGGAGTTAAATTTCAATGTGTGTGTATGTGTGTGTGTGTGTCTGTGGGGGGTTTTGAAGAGAAAGAACATGCACAAATTTTTGAGCCTACTGGCTCAGACATTGCTTATTCTCTTGACTTTGTAGTTTCACTGTGGTTTATATAAACATCAAAGATCAATTTATAAACTTCAAACACTGTGTTTCTGCTATATTTTAACAAAGTTATTCAAAAAGTTTTTAAACATCAAATTTGAACTATGAAAATGTTAAATAAAATATAAACAATAAATTACCTGCACACATGATATACAAGACATACAAAAATATTATTCAAATGAATGTAGCTGAAATAGCATGACACTGGAGTAAAATATATATCTCAGAAAGAAACAAAAAGTATGAACTCTGTAATGCATAATTAAACTTTAAATGTCATTGTTTCTTTTAATGTATATCAAACATGTGAGTATAAAAAGTGAACATTTTAGCGTTTTGTAACTTGGAGACATGTAAACCGAACAGTGCAACTATTTCCATAACAAATGGTATGGGGTGATAAATGGACCCCTATGTTTGCAAACAGATAAGGAGCTGAATGCCCTTTCTCAAAATGTGGAGATTGCCAATAAATGTGTGAAAATGTTCTTAACTTTAATAATCACCAAGGAAATGCATCAAGACCACAAAAGAAATGACCTCACAGGTGAAAACTGGGTGTTCTTAAAAAGGAGAAAAGAAAGTGTTGGCAAGGAAATTGGGATAGCTGAATATCTATTATGCTTTTGGTTATGGTTAATTATAACTGAATATTATAGCATGTTTCTTTAGGTATCTTTGAATAACTCAGTTTTCCCTTTCTTCTTCCTTGCTTATACTTTTCAAAAATAAATTAATGATGTGCTGTGAATGCAACTCACTATCTCTGAAATAAGAGAATGACTGACTAGAACAATACCAGTTCTCTTATATTTCTCCCTATAGAACCCCAAACAATCACCTTTGAATTGGGTGTAGTAAATCATGAAAGCCAAGGATATAAAACGACATATAACTCAGAGTGGAGTATATTCTGTTAACAATAAGTCTAACTTTTTAAAACTATTCTGTTCACTAGTCATCAAAAGCTTTTGGGACCTCCTAGGTTTATACCTTAAATTCAAACACATGGTATATTTCCTTAAGAGGATTTCCTATACAGAAGACAAGTGTCTCCAATAATGCACACAAGGATGATTCTATTCGTTTGAAAACTGAGATTGCCACAGTGACTTTAAGACCCCATAATGAAGCTAAGAAGTCCCCCTTTAGCTGCATGCACATTAAGGCTTGGGTAGTTTCACTATTCTTTCTTTATCAAAAATTATATTCTTTATTTTTGAGCGAGGAAAGAAAGCAAACTGATGAGATCCTTGCCCCTGCTTTGTTCCTGGAAATTTTTAGACTCATTTTCCCTATTCCCTATCATTTCTGTGAGGTGTCCAATGTTTCCTGCCTTAAGTGAGAAAAACCACTTTACTGCTATTCTTGTAAAATACATCATTTGCAAAATTCTATAGTACTCTTAAAATTAATCCTTAAATATGAAAACATGCATATTACAACTAGAAAGTGAAGTTATTCCAAAAAATACAAATTAGAAATTGTTCTACTATTACCTGTGCAGATTTGTAAGTTTATTAAATTAAGAAAGACCAAATATAAGAATAATAACTTGAGCACTTCTCTCACTGCGAATACTTTTCAGATGTGTTTGTCTAGTTCTTAACTCCTCACAATCATTACTTTTCTGGTTAAGGATTGTGGCCCTCTACTCTAAATACACTGAATTTTTTCACATTTATTCAATAAGAATCCCTTCTTGTAGAAATCAAATTGATCTCAAATTTTCTACTAGGTACATCAAGGAGGTGAGTTGCTTGCAGTGAATCTGGATATTGTTTTGTCCAATCCTCCTGTTGTAAAGTACATAATGTGCCACTGTCAATACTTAAAAGATATGACAATCTAGCCAGGCATTGTTAGCTATTAAGATATACTGCTGCAATGGTTAAAGATAGCTAAAAATCATGAAACAGATACCATTTGCTAAGCAAAGTTCTCAGTACTTACATGCATTATCTCAACCCTCACAAGAATCTGATGCAGTCGGCAATTATTACAATTTGAAACTTTAGGAAATTCAGTGGCTGGGAAACTTTGCCCACACCTCTAATGCCATCTATTGGGGATGCAGAGATCAGGAGGATCATGGTGGGATGCTAGCCTAAGCAAGAAATTAGCAGGACCCCATCACAATCAATAAGCTCAGTATATACCTGTGATCCCAGATACGAGGGATGCCTTAGGTAGGAGGTTATAGGGTAGATATTGGCCCTGATTGTCCCTGAAAAGTAACTAAAGTAAATAGAGTTGAGGATATGACTAAAAAAGTAGAGCACATGTCTAGGAAACTCAAGACCTTGAGTTCAAAACCCAGTATCACCACTCAAAAAATAAGGAAAATTAGATGAGATCAGTACATTAAGACTCCATAGATGGGAAATAGTTAAAATTAGCATTGAAATCCTAGTTACTTGAGTTATCAGCTCTTACATATACAGCTCAGCCTTCAAGATACATTCTCTTCTAGTCACTAATATAATGAAGAAGAAAAATTAGAGCAACATGGAGTCTTCTCAATAGTATACAGCTGGCTGGGCACCAGTGGCTCACACCGTAATTCTAGCTACTAAGAGGCAGAGATCAGGAGGATCGCTCTTCAAAGCCAGCCACAGGCAAATAGGAAACCCTATCTTGAAAATGCCCAACACAAAATGGACTGGTGGAGTGGCTCAAGTGATAGACCACCTGCCTTGGCAAGCATGAACCCTGATTTCAAATCCCAGCTGAGCATTGAGATGGTTCTTTAGCATTTCCTTACATACCTACATACTTAGACTCTAGAACAATTACTTGCATTCATAGTTAGAAGTGACAGAATATCCACAAAAATTATTTGTTTTCTATTAGCTGGTAGAATTAAAGTATTTGTCTTGTTATTGCTGTTTAACAAATTATGTGCTAGTGATAAAGACATACACTGTTTCCCTCTACTCCACAGTCAATTGTGTTATCATTGTCATGATTTCCTTTTTAAAAAGTCACATAACAACCCTACTGAAAAGAGAGCAATTGTCTATACAATGCTCTACTGGGCTTGGGATTATCTTGGGATAATGTCCCACTTGTCATAGACTGGAAGACAAATACAAATCCCTTGTAAGACTTATTTCCAAAACCTGAACGGAAATATATTTTTTTCTCTTGTACCTAGTAAGTTCTAAAATTCAAAATTTAGATGCTACTAAGGTAAGTATTTTCTTCCTTAAAATACCTACAGAATCTCTGTTGTGGATGTTACAAAGACGTTGGACTTACTTTACACAAAATGTGTATTTGCTCACCACATGTGAAGGTCTCAGTTTGTGCATGTACATGGGCTGGGAATGGAGGCAGAGGCTGCTGATGATACAGAACTAGGTTTACCTATTTGTGGCAATTACAAAACATTTTTTAATCAATAATTTTTTAAAAATTATTGATTTTGCCTATTTTTTAAATTTCAGAAAATCAGCAAATTTCCTTTGTCAGGAAACTAAACCCCAAATTTTGGAACACATGTTCGCTCACAGTAGGTTTTGTCACTTTGTGTTTGATTTTATAGATATCAGCTACTAGAATTCATACTTTCAAAGTCAGATATTGAATTATTTATAATCACCAGGATATTGTGCTTAATCACGGCACAATGGCATTTGTAAAGGAGAAAATGAATTGAAAATGATTAGCTCTAAAATTTCTGCAATGCACAAATCCAAGTAGCAAATGTAAATCTGTTCACAAATAGGCTTATTTAATGAGATTTCCCTGAGAACAGATGAGAGCCAGTTCAATTCAGTAGATTTTTCTAATAACAAGCCAAAGTAGTATAAAATGAACCCTGTGAGAGAGTGAAGTTATTCTGGCATACTCAGTCTCTTCTTCAATAGTCAAATACAGACACACTCTAAACAGTTTGTACTAGACATGAGGATTCTTAAAAGAAAAATTTTACTTTGATCTTATACTTATGAATACAAGAGACACATGGGTTAAAAATAATTTGTGAAAATGTTACTGGTTAGATGATTTCATTTTTTGGTGGGTTGAGAACTCAGGGTCTCCATGGGTACTAGGCAACCATGCTACCATGTGAGCCATATTCCCCAGCAGTTTTTGCTTTGGTTTTTTTTCAGATAAGGTCTCCCACTTTTTGCCAGAGCTGACAAAAATAATAGGATCCTATTATTTCCACCCTTCATACACCTGAAAGTTGTATGCGCCATGCCAGACTTGTTTGTTGAGATGGAATCTTTCTAATTTTTTTGCCCAAGCTGACCTGAAATCTCAATCCTGCCATCTGTGCCTCCCAGATAGCTGGGTTTACAGGTATACACCATAGCATCCAGTATTTAGATGATATTTTGACTATAATTTATATACCCCATCTGAAAATAGAAATGTGAATAGGATCATTAGTAAGCTCTTATCACTTCTAACATTCTATAACCATAAAACCTATCTAACAATTCCTATTGCAATAGAACACATTTCAAAACAAGAGGAACTAAACTATTTTTGAGTAGGAAGAGAGAATTGGACTCTGCATGAAACCAATTTAATTATATCTTTAGGCTTTCCTTTCATTATTTGTAAGAAGAAATTATATCTATTTCATAGGATAATCATGAAAACTAAACAAAATAATACATGCCGTGGAATTAGTAAGTATTTTGGCCAGTCTCCATTCTTTTTATCAATTTTTCATCACATCATCATCAACATTCAATGCAGGCATCAAGACATTGTATTGAACTACACCAGAGTTCGTACCTATAGAAATCACTAATACCAGCTGATGCTAATAGTGACATCTCAGTGAATATAATCTCTGGAAGCCAATTACAATGACTCCTACATTGGGTATATTTTTGGTATTTTTCCTGATTATTTGAGAATTTTGTGGAATTGTTAATTTTCACTTGTCTGGATATTTCCAGTGAATAATCACAACATGTTTTGATAAATATGCCTTATTTTAAGTTTCTAGTAATAATCTCTAAGCAAACATAGAAATTTGCTCAGCCATTTTATAGCTGCTGAGTGTATACAGTGTCACTTATTTCACATAGTAACTGTGCAGAATACATGAAGTAGATAGGATTTAATAAATAGAAAAGTATGCTTTGAGTAGTGAAAAAATTATATGTAGATGAAATAATCTGTAGTACACCATCAGAATTTGAGCCCAAGCTTCTAGAGATGTAATAATCTTCTCTACATATCAACTCCAAGCATATAAACAGACAAATTTCATGAGTCTAAGGTCTCAGTATAGATTTTTATTTTTCAAGTCAAAAGATTGATGTTGGTAGTGAGAGCTCATCGAATATAAACTCTTTGAGCCCCTGAGAGATAATCTCCTAAATTTGGTGTACTTTGATATTTTTCATAGTTCTTTAATGTTAAACATTTAGTTAGAGGATTGACCAAACTATTCAACAGACTCTATTAAGCTTGTGGACAGGAACTGTACTTTTCCCGTCTCTGCTAAACCAGGGAATATTTGTGTTTATTTGACTTCCAAGAAAGGCAAATGCATTCCTTCTGTGTAGCATACTCAATTCTCTGAAAATTCTTATAAAAATGCTCTGTATCAAATCTAAATCCACCTCCCTTATTAGTAGCCTTATTAAATTACATCTTCCAGAGACAAAGGAGGATAGGGTAAACATAGCTGTGTATTTGATGCAATTCAGAATTTGACCATACTTCAGGACAAAAAACATCCTCGACAGCCCTCCTGATTTGCAGAATCTTTTATTTAATGCCAACTTCCTCATAGACACAGATGCCTTAAGGGATGTTTAGCTGTGAACACTTTAATTTTTGAAGTGGGAGGGTAAATAAGAAAGTTAACAACCTATAGACAAATGAGAGATTTTATATGAGTAAGTCTATTCCAAATAGAAGAGATATATACTACTCCACTGCAAGAGAAACACTCATTGGATTTATTTGGGAGCAAAGACTAGAGACTGTAAAAAAGGAGGCCAAAGGTAAGAAATATGATATTATATCTTTTATTTAGAAAATGCCAAAACATCTCCTAGAATTTACATTACATATCCAAAAAAACCCCAAAAAAACAAAACAAAAAATCCACAGGCATTCATACACAGATGTGAAAGCATACACAAACAAACAGCTTTTAGTTATGACTTAACATCAAAAGAGTATGTTTTTGTACTCAGTTTGATCAATGCAAAGGAATCTATGGGCAGAAGCATCTTTGACTTCTCTTAAAGATGCTTAAGGGAAAATGAATGCTTATTTGTATGGTTTGTGATAAATGGATAAGTCAATTCCAATTTAAAAAAAAAGCTTTTGGACTAGCTGATTTTTTTGACAATGTTAAAGGACCAATTTTTAAGGCTCTTCCAGTTTTGTTAAAAATAATTTATGCTATATTAACAGTTGGTACGATTTTTGGAAGGCAAAGAAAACTGTTAAAAAAAAGTTACCAATGTCCCACATTTTATCTATGAGAAATTAATATGTACTTTCTAACTTACTTACTGTTTGATACTAAATTAGAAGGGTTTTTTTTCTTAGAAATGTGTTTGTTTTGTCATTGTTCTTTTTGGTTTGAAATGTTTTTTATAAGAGATAGTCTTCTTACTTATTGTTGCAGTAACTTTATATTAAGTTATAAAATGTGTACCTATTGATCATCTATGTTATAATATTTCAATGTTACTTTCTTTCTAAATATATACTTAATAAATAAACATTTTGATATCATTCACAGTTATAGTTATTAGATAATTAATTTATCACTCTATCATAGAGAGGATAAAATACTTCACTTAGTTCATGCAAACCATAAGTAGCAAAGCCAGGATTTAAATCTAGTCATCTCATACACTATTACTGTGCTTTTAATTGTTATATTAAGTTATCCACTCCATATATTGCAAAAATTCTTCCATCTTTTTCATGGGAAAATGTGATTTTAGGATTATAAAAGAGTCTTACCTGTATATATACACTTTACTCAATTTCATTTATTTTATCAGGTCTCATCACATAAGCTATATTTTTCTCTAATGTCATATAAATGCATAGTTTTTAAGAGAGTAGTAACATCATAAAACACCTTGTTGTAAGTAGTACTTTTCTGGAATCAATGATTTATAATAGCCTCCTATAAATGAATGACAAAAATAAAACCAACAAACTGTCACACAAAGTGCCACATATGTTTTAATCTTCTATTTGCTTCCTTAAAAGGCAAAATAAAGACCTTGGTTCACTGATCACCCAAGTCAATTCACATTGCCTGATTCCATTTATCTCCAATGAGCAAAAGAAGAAAACTAAGAAGATGTTGGAGACTAACTATTCTGAACCAATTGAATTCATATTTATAGGATTTACTGATTATCTCTTTCTCAGAATCACACTGTTCTTGGTATTTTTCATAGTATATGCATTAACTGTGGTGGGAAATATGGGTTTAATAATCCTAGTTAATACTGACTCAAGTCTCCAAACCCCCATGTATTACTTTCTCAGCAACTTATCTTTCTTAGACATCAGCTATTCCACAACCATTGCTCCTAAAATGCTGGTAAACTTCCTGTCTTCTAAGAAGAGCATCTCATTCCATAGCTGCGCTGTACAGATGTTTTTTTTTTGCTTGTTTTGTGGATGCCGAGTGCCTTATCCTGGCAACAATGGCATATGACTGATATGCAGCCATCTGTAACCCACTCCTCTGTTCCACAATGGTGTCTCGGAGGGTCTGCATCAGCCTTGTTGTCCTGGCTTATTCTTGTGGAAGTATGACCTCACTGGTGCATGTCTCTCTCACATTTAGGCTTCCATTTTGTGATTCCAATGTTGTCAATCATTTTTTCTGTGATATCCCACCTCTCTTGACTTTATCGTGTTTAGATACCCACATCAATGAGCTTCTGCTCTTTGCCTTATGTGGCGCAATCCAGATCAGCTCTTTTCTGGTCATCTTTATCTCTTATTTCTGCATTCTTCTTACTGTTTTGAGCATCAAGTCCTCGGTAGGCAGAAGCAAAACCTTCTCTATATGTGCTTCCCATCTCATAGCAGTCACCTTGTTCTATGGAACACTCCTGTTTATGTACTTACGTCCCACCACCAGCTATTCTCCAGACACGGATAAGGTGGTTGCAGTGTTTAATAAAGCCTTATTTATAAACTACAACTGCTACAAAAAAAAACATGGTAGGTCACTTTGGATAATGTAAACATTTAACAATATTTACTCTGCTAATCATTTTGTATGGAATATTTTTCCATTTATTTTTTGTCCTATTCCTTTCATTTGATCAACATTTTATGGTGTGTAGTTTTAAGATTTAGTTTAAATTTATTCCTACATATTTACTTTTTCCATAGCTTCTGCAAACGATATTTTTCTTCACTAATTTTTTCCAATAATTTACTGTTAGGACAGAGAAATGTTCCTGATTCCTGCATTCTGCAACTTGACTGAAATTGCCAAGCCTAACTGCTCTTTAACAGAATATTTAGGTTTCTCTATGTATTAAATGACATCACCTCCAATTTACATTTTCCTTTCTAATTTGGATGCATTTTATTTCTTTTCTCTCCCTAATTGCTCTAAACAGGATATCCAGTACTATTCTGAGCAGAAATGGTAACAGTAGGCATCCTGGACTTGTTACAGATCTTAGAGGAAAAAACTTTCAGCATTTCCCACACTCAGTAGGATATTAGCTGTTGGTTGTCATATTCTTCTATGAAGCTAATTTCTTCTTTTTTATCCAATACTTTTGACTTTATTAATTCATAGTAAGTCACCTGAAAGTATATCTAGTGGATTTAAATGTTCAGTAAGCTAAAGTGGTGAACAAAACCATTTATTTCTACGACTACTCAATATCCCAGATAGGTAAGTCACTTCAACACAGATAAATAGCAACTCCCATGCCCAAATAGTGCTTTATTTTGTAAATTTCAAAATACTCCTATATTATGTTTGGTTTTTTTTAGCCATAGCTAATTTTAGTTAGTTTAGACAGAGACTTCACCTGGAAAATAAATTTCCTAAATTCCTTACACACACTTCAAAACTACTGAGTTTAAAGGCCATTTATGAATCCAGAGCTACCAGTATCATGTAGTATCATGTATGGCATATTAAAGCTTAAATGTCTGAAGCTTATTAGTACTTCACAAATCACATCAAGCAATTTGTCATCCTGTGACAATGGTCACTGTTATGAAGTTTTTAATCACCATTTGATCTCAAATAATGAAGCAAATCCCAACAGAATATACAAAACAGCTCTGCATTTACAAAAGATTGCTTCCCATATTGATTAATCCAAGCAGCTAACTCATTGATTCATACAACTTCATTGAAGAAATTAATTACTGTCAGAGCTTTTAGTTAATTACTAACCCATTGACAACTTTTATCATTTATTCAGTGCTCTATAAATCAGTGTATTGGAATAGATTCACTAATAGCTTCAAGTTTCCTAACCATGCAGATGAAAATTGTAACATGTTTTGACATCCTATTTAGAGTCTAAAAGGTATGTGACTTCTAATTTCCATTCCATGCAGAATAATCACAAAGTATTCTATTATTGACATGCATAAACTACATCACATTTCCTATTATTCTAATGCTATAAATTAAATGCCCATGCTCCCATCCATCTCAGTCATGAGCACAAATGTCTTCCACATGAAGGCTTGGAACAGAATGTGTCACTTCTATAGTAGTGCTGCTTCAATGATGCAGCAACTAAGCATCTGTCTTCTTTCCTTTTGATGATTTCTCAAGCATGTTAGAGCAGAAAGGAAGAGTGTTAACCTCACAACACAGAATGAAGACAATGGTCATAAAATATTCATGCACCATTATTTTTCAAATTCTGAATCTTGAGCATCTGTTCTCTTATAAATAACTTTACAGTTTCTAAAAGCACTTATGGTCTAAAATTAAGAGAAATTAAATTAGGTTGCCATGTGAATGGATGAAGAGATTTAAATGAAAATATTCAAGATGAATAATCATAGGGGAACACACAAATAATAACATTAAGAAATCATAGTAACTTAAAGTTTTTGCAACTCTAATAAAGGTTATTCTGACTTGAAGGTAGCATTTCATTGCATTATTCTAAGTCTATGATAGATACATATTTATTTCTGCTTCAAAAATCCACATAATCTCTGGTACTAGAGGCCATCTTGGCTGGATCACATACCAGTGAACAGAGTTAAAAGATCTTTAGAAATATTTCAAGCAGGAGATAACTGTGATCTTAGCATAGGGAGACAGTGCTGTACATATTGTTCATATTTAGGTGATAAATTCTTATAAATGCAGCCTTAGGTGATTCAAAAGAGTAGTCTATAGGAAAATGAATTATAAAAACGAATATGTCCCTTTATATGAGATGTCATTAGATCCCATAATTGTTGCTTGACAGTGAAGCATAACATCCTCAAGTGGAACTGCAGTACACTATGTGGATGGATACACTGCAAGGGAAACACTGCCTGGAGTGCTACACTGCATGGAGGGTTACAGGCCACATCACTGTGTTCCTTCTAATCTATTTCAGTGCAAATACGTACTTCGCATCTGGATCCTTGCTGTCTTGTTGTGTGTTCAAAGGTGTGACCAAAACTTAAGCAACCAGGTAACAGGGAATGATTATCTCTTTATCTCACACTTGCTCTGCCAGACTCAGTCATTGAGCTTAACAGTGGGCAGGCCTCTCCCTTTCACTCACTAGCTGCCACACTTGTGCTAACAGAGGCAGCATGGCCTCCCTCAAGTTGCGCTTCAGCCTGTTCCCCAAGGGTCAGTTGTGGCATCTTCCTTCCATACCTAATTTTTCAGAGTTTTTTATCAGGATGGGTTATTAAATTTTGTCAATTTTTTTTCGGTATGTGTTAAAATGATCATATAGTTTTGGACCTTTATTGTGTCAATGGAATATGTCGTTGTGTTTACAGATTTACATACATCCTGACCTTGTGATCTTGGGATGAATTTCACATGATCATGGTAAATGGTCTTTTTAAGGTGCCATTAAATTTATTTTGCTAATATATTGTTTAGGATTTTTTTGTGTGTTCCTGAGGAAACTTTCATTTTTTTGTTTGAGTTTGGTCTGATTTTGGAATCAGGGCAATGCCGGTCTCCAACAATGTGTTTGGAAGAATTCCTTCCTCTTTCTTTTAAAATTTTTAGAGTAGTTTGAGTTGAATTGGAATAGGTTGCTAAAATGTTTGGTTGATCTCAGATGTAAAATCATTGGGCTCCAGGCTTTTCTTTGATGATAATCTTTTTATTAATGGTTCAAGCTCATCAATTGTTATTGGTCGTTGTAGATGTTCTATGTCTCCACCACTCAGTCAGTCATTGATCAAAGCTGCAGGTAAATAACAGCAACTACCCTTTCAGGTTTCTGGGGAATTGCCCCAAGGCTAGGTGGGGTGCTGGCTGAACATAGCAGCATTTAGATATGGCCATAGATCATGGCATGGCCCTGTGCAGTTGTTGAAAGTGATGGAAAATTTGGAAATTAACCATATAAACAAATACATTCTCTTCACACTCATCTAAAATAGGGTTGAAAGATCATGGCAAGAAAATGCTCATGCAAAATAAGTAAGTAAATAAAGGTATTTGTTCCAGGAACTATTCTGCACACCAATCCAGCAAATAGCCTGTGCTATTTTTAGGAATATATTTTTCTTCTTACTAACTGTTGATAGAACTAGCAACTATGACCCAAGTCATAGCTTATATTGTATCTACAGGCACTTGTCTTAGGGCATTACACCTCCCTCAAACAACACGAGTAGATTTCTTTGTCCTAATAATACTCTATCCTTTCTTTTGTTCTCTGGACATAACAGAAATAATTCAAGCCTACGGATGTGTGTCTTGCATTGCAATCTTATTTTTATTACCAAATAAACATTCTTTTATTAGCGAAATTTCTTTATGTTCTGTTGATTTTGACAAGGATAGCATGTTTGACCATTTTTAGCAACTGATAATGGCTTGTAAAATTGAAGAAAATTTTAAAACATAAATGAATTTTTAATTAAACCATAAAGGCCTTGAACTTAAAATAACCTTACATATTTTATTCACAGGATCATTTGACTCTTACAAATATTTACAATAACTTTAAGCAGACATAATTTCTTGACTTTGAATCTGGAGTCACTTCAGAAAATCAACAGCTTTTTAACACCCACACCATTATTCACGAGCAGTTTTCATTTTTTTGCCTGGTTGAATGTTCAGATTCTGCGCCACCAATATTTATTAGCCTTTTCCTAAACACTTAATGCATATCCATATTTTGACACTTGAGTTTATACTGTTTATCATCCAATTAGTTCACACACACATATTGACCCATAAAAAGTTAAAGCAGTAGAAATAAGATTGCCCTCTGAAAAGTATACCCTCCAGATATCCAGTAGTTTTCCCATGTCCCACGGTAATGGAGAAAAAAGAAGAGAAAAGGTAAATGTCTTTTGTGTTTTAAAGATTTTTGCCTGATAAGCTTCCCATATATCCTGATCCTTTACATAAAAGATGCCATAGTGTATCTGCCTTTACCCTCTTCACAACAACCGATGTGTCTATGACGTTTGTGGCTTAGTCAGATGTATAGTATCATCCAAGCGACCATTTTATTAACAAGCATATAATGTTCATAAATGCAGACATTGCTGTCCTGTCACCCTTCTGGTGATGGGAATTGAAATAAAGACAAATAATATAGACTACAACAATAACAGCAGGTGATATAGTGTCCAATAGGCCTAAGCAGCTATGACAATTGGCATGACAGTAACTGACATAAAGTCTACAATGCTGAGTTTATTACAAATATTTCCTAAAGAGGATAGACCTGAACTATATATTTAAGGCAGAGACACCCTGAAGTTTGAGAATCCCTGCATTTTGTGTCATGTGTTCATCACCAATGACTCTCTCCTTCAATGCCTTCATTGACCTGGTTTGTGCAAAATCCAATGAACTTTTAGCATTTGAACCTAATGGTGTCTCTGAAGAATTTTACACATTCTTACAACCTTCTTCTCATAATATAAAAGTTACCTTTTTATATTTTCCTTGTGCTGCTTTTATGAACTAATGCAGATGTTGACTGTACAAAAGGTGCATAAGATGAACTCTTATTCTAACAATTATTGTAGTCTCTTGACTGGGTATAACTGAATGCAAGGACATTATTTTTCAGAGATGTGGGGTAAGTTACATATTTTTACATGTAATTTATTTAACTATTAAAAAGGAGGAAAAATGAAAATGAGACAATTTCTAGATTAAAAGAAGTTATAAAGAATTCTTTTCAAACGAATTACATATCTTTGTTGGTCAATGAGTTATATGAAAATGATATCACTTTTTTGTTGATTCAAATTTCAACACATACTGTATTATTATATAAGACTTTTTTATTCATTGTAGCTAAAAATAAAATATTCAACATCAAAAATAGATTAAGTGATAGATAAAAAATCTGTTTAGCTTTATTCACAAAACTTATGAAAAATGGTATTTATAATTTCTAATTACTTATTTACACCTTTCTCTTCTATTTTCTAGTGAACTTCTTTAAAGAACACACTTTTGCAATTACTGGCAAGGTTAATAAAACTTGTCTGCCATATATCAGACATTGAAAAGTAATTATAAGTTTTAAAAATAAATTGGTAGAAGGTCGATGTGGTGGTTCATATGTGTAATACAACCTACTGATAAAGCAGATACTGGGGGATCACAATTCAAGGCCTGCCCAGGTAAAGTTAGCGAGATCTTGTCTCAAAAAAAAGCTAGGCAAGATGATACATGCCTGTAATCTCCACTATAAGGGATGTGTTGGTCAAAGCAAAAACATAAGAAGACTTTGTCCGAAAAAGATGCTAAAGCAAAAAAGACTGGGAGAGTGACTCAAGTGGCAGAGTGCTCACTTAGCCCTGAGTTCAAACACCAGAACAGCAAAAATATAATAATAGTTTGGCACTACGAATTTTGTAAAATCACAAAACTCAAAAATTGGGCACAAATGCCTTTAATGTCATGCTTTATTGTGAAATGTAATGACTAAAGTTTTATCTTTCAGTTGTTTTTCTGTTGCACAAGATTTATAACTGCAAAAGTTTTTTCTATATTCCTTTATGACAATAACGGTTCAGGGCAAGCTAGATAAATATAGTCAAAGATTTGGTCACAATTTCAAGTAGTACCACACTTAAGATTGAATATAAAAGCTATGATCAAGACTGATAAACAGAAGTTTCCTGAGCCTTATTTTAACATTGTGACAAAGACAATGCTGTCCAATATCAATGATTCTTGATTGATGAGAAGGTAATAATTCACCGGTGACTGTAGTTATGTAGCAAAGAAAAGCAAAAGAAAACAAATAAAAGTCAAATATTTAAAAACATGTAAGGAATTCACTCATGCAAAGACGTCATATGAAAAGTTATGGGAATTTAAAAAATTATATTGTTGAATATCAGATCAATATCTGAATATTGTTGCATTACTCATTGCCACAGAAAATGTTCAGAGTTACTGGTTTAAAAGAAAACATTATAACACCCAAACCCCTTAGAAAAATATATCTAAAAGCAGATACTCTAAACTTTATTAGAAAAATTATAAAATTTCATTAAAATATTTTAATCAATGTAAAAAAAATTCAGTCACTTTTATGAAGATAACATAAGAAAGTTATAAATTTTACAAAATTGATTTGTTGATACAATATAATTCCAAATAAACTTTTTAAAAATGTTTTCTAGTGAAATGACAAAGAGCTTGCAAAGATTTTGAAGAATAATCCAGAACAAAAAAAAGACAAGTTATACTGAAGTATAGAACAGGTATACATATATGACATCATAGGAAGGCAGGCTTACCAAAGAAGAATCTGAGTGTGACAGATAGTCTTACTAGAGAACCCAAAGACACAGACATACAAGAATGAAAACTTAGTGATAGGTCTTAGTATGTCATTACAGACTAATTCAGAACATGTACTTAAGAACAAAGTAAGAGAGGGTATTTTCTCTGCAGAAATAAAGATCCTTATCTTTGAATATACACAAATAATTATTCCAGATGTTTTTAAAAAATGTGTTGCAGTTGCTGTTGACAAAAATGAGTATCTGATTATGAAAATTATTAATATCAATATGAAACAAGCTAATAAGTAATGTGGAGAGTGTAAAAATATTATGGTATTTTAATGCTGAACTATATATATACCTTGTATGAAATCAATACAGATTCAGGACTAGTGGAACCATGGGAGAATGGTAGAAATAAAATATTAAAAGAAATGAAAGCAATAAAGAGGACAAACTTCATGAAATCACGTTTATAACGGTTAAAATATACATCTTGTTTATTAAAACACAATTTAGGAATACAGTTGTGTTTATTTTTTAAGTTAAAAGCTAAGGAATAATTTAAAATACTGAAGAATGTCTGTCAATATCAGGGAAGAGATAACCGGACTGATTAAAAAACCCTTCAATTTTGGCAAGTCAAAGGGCATTACATAATTTGGATAGTGGGTTCATATGTATGGATTCATATGTATTCTTTTACTTACATCTTAATTCCATGTTTTAGAATAAAATATATGTTTCATATTTTATATGATAAAAAATAAAGAAGTTTGAATTTGGGCCAAGTGCAGTGACTTGTGACTTTAATTTCAGCTACTTGAGTGATGGAGATCAGAAGGATGAGGATTCAAGGCCAGTCTGGGCAAAAAAGTTAGCTAATTTATCAGCTAACAAGCCAGGCATGGTAGCATGCATGTGAAATCACAACTACCAGGGAAGGCATAAGTTGGAGGATCAGAGTCTGAGGGTGGGTCCCACAAGTTTGAAATCTAAATGTTTTAAAAAATAAAAAATACCTTATATGAATATATGAAAAGAGCAAAATAAAATCCATTAAACTGTAAAAAAAGAAAGGTGGGGGTGGAAGGAAAGGGGAGATAAGAAAGAGTAATGGAGAAAATTTGATCAAAGTACATTGCATACAGTCATGGACATATCACATTGAAATCCTTTGTATAATTAATATTCACTTATAAAAAACAAACAAGTAAAAAAGAACTATATATAGCACTTGAGGACATTTTTAAAACTCAACATTTGTATTAGAGATCCAGAAGACCACAGTAAATTCAATGATTCATTAGATGGTCTTAGGGAGCTCATAAGCTATTAGACTTATGGTTATGATCGGCTGGAGATCACAGGACTCTTCTCCAGAATGCCCAGTTCCCCAGCTTCCTGGCTCATACTTCTGCATATCTTTAGAATTTACTGTTTGGCAATGTCCTGTGATAAGGGAGGATTGGGCAGATTACCCTGGAATCTCTTCCACCCAGTAACAGGATTTCCTCAGTGGTGCTGAGGTGCTGCTTTTGGGAGCCCCAAGATGTGGTACAAATGGAGCACAGATGAGACATCACTCACCACTGGCAGCTTCTCCAAGCTTCAGAGAACAAGTTTACTACTAATCCTGAGTTTCTGTTCTCCCTTTTTGCTTAAGGGTAGATAATAAACTCAGCTCATGTAACTCACGAGCATGGATGTTCCGTCTGGTGGGACTCAGACAAGTTGGAGACCAGTGCACAGTGTGTTTCACAAAGATTTAAATACTCAAAGGAAAAAGGTGTATAGGACACCTTCCAGAAGAAGCAAGGCTGTAGCTTCTTCAGTGTGTATATTTATAGACTAGAGGCACAGACAGAAAGTAGTGATGACAGAGAATTAACTTTAGCTTTACCCACCTCTATTACAAAAATCACTTACTTGTTTGTAAATCACCAGTTAGCTCTGTACCTTATGATTATGAGATGGGAACTACTGTTTCTACTGAAGAATTTTGGCCTGGTGTGGTGGTTCACACCAATATTCCCAACTTCTTGAAAGGTGGAGATAGTATTACAGCTTCAGGCCAGCCTGGGCAAAACATTAGCAATGCCCTATTTCAAAGAACAAGCTGTGTACGGTGGTGTGTGTCTGCAATCCCAGCTATGCAGGAAGGGTAGGTAGGAGGATTAAAGCAAAGACTGGTCCCAGTGAACATGTGAAACTCCTAGCTGAAAAGTGACCACAGCAGGAGTAGTAAAGTACTTGCCTAGTAAGCATGAGGCCCTGAGTTCAAAAGCAAGCACAGTTAAGAGAAGAATTTTGAAAAATCTAAGAATCTAACTTCCCACATCTGAAAGCGAAATCAGGGCTGGAAGCATGGCTCAAGTGTTAGAACACTTTCTTAGGAAGCACAAAGCCTTGAATTCAAACACAAGTACTACCAAAAAACAAACAAAAAAAAGTCAATATCAGATTCTACAGGCACAAAACATATTTTCATCAAGAATGTTTAATCATTTTGTGTTTGCTTGGAGAAATGTAAACTGTGTGAATTAATTATTTAAAAGTCAGCTTTTAAATTACTAAAAGGCATAAACAGTAAGAATAATTATGACATATTATCAACAGTGAATACATATTGTACATCTATAATATAAAACATCCTATGAAAGGAGCTATGTTTTCTAGTTTCATCTTGATTTCAAAGTTATAACATTATTGTGCCAACTGAAGATAACTAATAAATTTAGGCATACAGAACTTCAATGATTTCTAGGATTCTAGGTATCAGACCTGGGGCTAAACTCATGTACCTAACTCTAAATCCTGTGCTATTAAACACCACAGCACAATGATATTTGGAAAGAAGCAAAAACAAAGTGAGTATTATTAGCTATAAAGTTTATGTCAGTCAGATATGACTTTCAAACAGAGTAGCAAATAAAAATGTAATGCATGAACAACTTTTTAGAAATAGAAGGTGTATCAGATAAAATGTCCTGAGAACGTGTGGGACCTGACTCATTTTAAAATGGAGGTTTTCCTGCGTAGTATGAGTAGTGTGAGATGGATCCTTTGAGAGAAGTGAGGTTAGTGCTGATGTTCATGCTATCTTGTTCAACCATTGACTATAGAAACCCATTAAGAATTTTTGAATGTAACATGGGACTCAAGGAAGAAAAATATGACTTTGCTCTCATAATTTCTTTATGATTATAAGATATAAACTTGTCAAAGTCATTAATCAAAATGTTAATTGTTGATTGATCTTTTGAATGTGTTTTAGCCACTCCATCTGGAAAATAAGAGCTTCCTTCCAGCACCGGGCAATAGTTCATAATCAAGGGAAGAATAGTACTTTGATTAAGAAGAAGAAATTGGAAACTAGTTGTTCATTTTTATTTGTTCATTTTTTTGTTGCTTTCAATTAGGGAACAAAGTATATTTTTCATAAACACACCCAACCTTTAAAATTACTATAAATAATCTCTAAAAAACATCAAAATTTGCCTAGTAATTTTACAGCTTTTAACTCTGTGCAATATCATCTTCCTTATATGACAACTATACATAATACACAGAGTAGGTAGGATTTGATAAATACATAATATAAGAATTAATTATTTGAAGTAAATGGACAGAATTAGAGCCTTGGCCTCCAGACTCTTTCAGTAGTCCTTTACCATGTGTGGTTTTGTATTCCAGGTTACACATGACCAGCTGAGGTAGGAACATATTAATTAATAATTATGTACTGACTTTTATTATAAAGAAATTTTCATATTCTTTAAAAACTGGTTTCTAGGAAAATTTCATTTCAAAAATTATTTCTATATACAAATTAACAGGTTACAAGATTTTAGAAAACTAAAGTACTGAGTAATATAATTACCAACATTCTACATCACATGAAATTAACCACTTTAAAGTAACACTTGTCTTGTATATAGCTTTTAATTTTTAATTTTGCATTGGTGCAGATAAGAAAATATTTCATATACTCTGTCACAGATTTTATTTCTTTACTAACATAAAAAATTGCTCATTGCCCCAATTATATATCAACATAAATTTCAGTGATTTCAAAGACATACCATATTCATTATCAAAATACTTAACAACTTATGGCATAATTGAACAGGCATGTCTTGATATAAAATTAATCCAGTACAAGAAAATAATTCAATAATGAACACATTTTAAAGCTTTTCATATATATACTAAGGTTTTTTTCACCGAATTTGGATCTAATTTGTATTCCAGCCAGCATTGTATGAGAAAGTGCTTACTGACGCATTGACTACATTAGAAGTATTTCATATTTTACAAAATTTAGACCTAAAAGCAGTAATTTAAAATATATGCCTTTATTTACTAATTAATAATTTAAAAATCCTATGTGTTTACTTGGTTGGTGGTTGTTTCTAATCAGTCTTTTTCTAAGGGAACACATGTCAGCTTATGATCATTAAACTGTTATATTAAGGATACACATCATATAGCTGAGTTAATATTTTGTGATATGATTTGTTTGCATTTAATTCTTTTTATAGTATACTGAATATAGATATTTTAATATCAAGCATGACCATATATTAATTAATTTTTAGTATCTGGCTTAACATTTCTATTAAAGAACATTTCCAACATCATCAACAATGAGTCTGTTCTCTCATTTATTCTGTCCCTCAACTGATCAGAATTGAAATCAATAGCACTGAGATACAAGAATCAATGCCAATTTGAAAAAAACCAAGAAATATGCATTCACATGTGAGAATTTGAGTATACATAAAATTTAGAAATGTTTTTGCACATTTTCTCTGATGTTTAAGAAGGAGATTCCTTCACTGTAGGTGCAATGCCCACCTTCTAGCCTTCTCTTTAAAGTTCCTTTTTGTTTGCTGCATAGATTTGCTATGAAGTCTGATTTCAAACCTGCATTTGGAAGATTACAGTTCAATTTCAGAGGAGAGGGATTCTGATGTTACTGGGTAGAGAATGAGTAGATTTCTTCTTGTCATTCATCCATTGTGTGAATGATCACAAAATTGCATGAAAAAGCATATGCAATATGTTTACAGGATACATATTAAATTAAAGTGTATTTTGAATTTGCTAAAATGCTAGCCTAAGATTATTAAAATGTGATTTAATTATAAACTATTAAAACTGTTAAGAGTTTACATATTCCAGAGTTGTCAAAGCAGCACTATTGACATTTGGGGCTAGTATTTCTTCGTAGTGGAAAAAGAGATGTTTGGCAAAATCCCTGGCCTCTACTCACTAAATGTCAGTAGCATACTCCTTATCTGTGACAATCTAAAAGCACTCACAGTTTCCTAAATATCCCCTGTGTGGGAAAATTCAGCCCTTGTGAGAATTAAGTATCTAGCTTAAACTGTTTCTTTGCCCTTAACACATGTGAAACTCAAAAGAATAAGAACATTGCCTGAATATAAGTAAGAATATTAACTTGTTAAGAATATCTCAAATGAGATTTTTTATATTTTCCTCTACTTTGATTTTTTATATTTTACTTCTACTTTGATCTATGCATAAACCTCGAAAATTAATACATAACTTTAATAAAATAAATACATAAAATTAAAGGTAAATATATATATACATATATTAATGAAGTTGGCTACAGTTTAGAGGAAATTAAGGCAGAGTAGGACATATGTATCAAGTATGTTTGATGAGATTTATTTTTCAGGTTCTGCCTATAGCAGATCATAAGAAAGTAATGTAATATAAAAATTAAAAATCCTGAAACTGATGGCCCATGTGGAATAATATATATAATGTAAAAAGTCCTAGTTAAGGACAGCAATAAAGTCAGCAGGACGATCACACATATTTTTTGTCCTTACATTAAGTATTGAAGGTCATGGGCAAATGAGTCTTATGGAAAGTTGGAGAAGAACTATTTTTTCAGACATCAGGCAAAAACATTGGTTATATATAATGGGCATACTAAATGCTTATTTTCAAAGGAGTACTCTAAGTGAATTGATTACCATGAATAAATTTATTACCATGGGTAAATTCATTTCTCAAAAATATATATTTTTCAGAAATACTTTGATAAGACAGTGTTTGCAACATTTATAGCAAAAGATACAAGTTGGGGATGAACATTGAGAACTCATACCTATTCTTAGTCAGCTGAAAACACTAAGGCTGGCGGTGGGGACTTGCCAAAATTTCTAAGTAGCATGCTGTTATTAGTTCTAATTAAGGATATATACGATCTATTTTTTTATACAAATGAAGTCATCCTTGCATATAAAATCTAGACTTTACTGTAACAGAAGTCATTTTTCTATATGAAAAGATAAAAGATTTTATGTACCTCAAATTCATCATTTTTTAAATACTTTCTTGGGCAAATTAAATGGAAATTAGTAACACCACTTCCCTGACACCACCCTACCAAATACAATAGGCACACTTTCAGAACAGTCTTTTTGAAGGAAAATTCATAAAGATGGAATCAATATCAAGTGTACTGTTCTTGCAATTCAAGACATTTTGAAGTAATGCTCATTCACCTGGTTGTGTCCACCTTTATTACTGAGAAGCAAAATAAGTGACTTTTAACATATATTAGGAAAGCAGCTGTCCTTCTTTTAGCTAATCAGAAGATGGGATCAAATAGATATAAACTGGGTTCTGGCCCTTTTCTGAAAACTCAAAATTCTTTACTTTGAAGAGCTCTGCTTTCTCCTACAATTTGACTTAAAGGCCAACAGAACAAATTGGAAAATGAATGGAACTGGAGATCATTGTATTAAGTAAGTTAAGGTAAGCCAAGAAAGACAAATATAGCATGTTTTGCTCATATGGCAGATCCAGACCTAAAAAATAAAATAGCATGATATGCTTCCAAAAGAGAGACTGTCTGGGGAGAACCAGTGGGTGGAAGGAGGGAAAAAGAGGGAGTGAAAGGGAGTGATTATTAAAGAAGCACATTATATATAAAATAGATGCGATGAATTTAATCAAAGTACATATATTCATGCTTTAAACATCACAATGAAATCCTTATGTACAATTACTTTATGCTAATAAATAAGTAAATATGCTGATAAATCAGTAAATAAATAAATGATAATTAAATAAAATTCTTGGTATACCAAAATTCTAAAATTGTAAGTGTTTGAACAAAATTACAATGTTAAGAGTAGAACAGAAAAATTTCATTGCCAATAATTTGTTTTAAAAAATGATATTTTTTGTTTGATTTCTTCAGTAAGATTTCTTTTTTATTAACACACTGTTGTTGTTCTAGGGGTACATTGTGACATTTCAAAAGTTCTTACAAAATATCATAGTTAAATTCACCCACCCATCATTCTCCTTTATTCCCCCCACCCCCATTCTTTGAATAGTTTCAACAGGTCTCATTTTTCCATTTTCATACATAAGTACATAGTATTTCCAACAAACTCATCTTCCTACACCCATTCCTTACATCCTCCCCCCTCCCACTGACACCAATTCCCACACAGGACCTGTTTTACCTTCCTGCTCTCCATTTTTGAAAAAAGACATTTTCATTTGTTTGAGATAGCTATACAGGGAGTTTCATTGTGACACTTCCATGTATATATGTATTATAACCTGAATTTGTTCATCCACTTCCATTTTCTCCTTTCTACCTTAGTTCTTTAGCAAGAGTTGAAATGTTTCCGTAAATTCCAAATCCAAGATAAAAACAAACTTAGATGGAAAATAAAAAGAAAGAAAGAGGCAAGAAAAAGAAAGGAAGGAAGGAAGGAAGGAAGGAAAGAAGGAAGGAAGGAATGTAATATATAAAATGTCAACAGACCTATGTGAAATGTATGCAAAATTTCCATGCTATTTTATATGTTTACTACTGCTTCAGTACAAGGTAAGATACAAATCAGCTATAAGACAAAATCCACAAATCTATGCTGCCTATGGAATTATTAATTTTAATATGAATTAGCCTGAAGGAGGGGATACATTTCACTTAACTGTTTGCTGTTCATATACTCTGACATGAACTTTAATTCAATGTGTGAATGCTACACTTTTAGAGTATGATGTGAAGCATTAATGTTCTCATTTTATTGGAAAATAAATTCTGCTGTTTCAGCATAAAAATATTTGAACATTTTCAGCAGCATACATATAATCAGAACATTTTTTGTTTCTGCAATTGTATTTATTATTTGTATTTCATCTTCATCCCTAGATTTAGTCTCAAGAGACCTAGGGATGCTAATGATCCAGTACGTGGATGACCAAGATTCACATCTCCACATGAACCTCAGATTCTGTCCCCAGAAGAACAGCACCTGACATAAAGCATCCCTATTCCCAACAAGAAGT
This sequence comes from Castor canadensis, assembly GCF_047511655.1. Classification (NCBI taxonomy): domain Eukaryota; kingdom Metazoa; phylum Chordata; class Mammalia; order Rodentia; family Castoridae; genus Castor; species Castor canadensis. Next base: position 191,738,935 of record NC_133386.1, read on the forward strand.
CCTTTAAGAATTATGAAAACCTAGTGTCTTCCAGTAAATGTAATGCCAAGTCTAAGTTTTGCTTACTTGTAAGTATAAGAGTTGATGATGTAGATTCATTTTAAACTTCATATTGCTATTATATCTTCACACTAAAAGAAACTTCTACCAGTTTTGAGATTTTTCAATCATTCTCAAAAGATTATAAAATAATTTCCTAACCTGTGGTCTACTTGCCTTTCAATGGTCTTCTCATTTTGTGGAAAAGGGCAATATTTACTTAATATCTGTACCAAATATTTTCTTGTCTGTGGGCAAGTGTGTGCATGTTTATATTACTGAGTAATTGGGTCACATAGTACATGACAGCTACTTATAATTAATTTAAAATGGAGTATCTGAGAACTTTATAGCTAAATTATAATGAAAATCATTTCTCTGTAATGATACAATTTGGAAATCACTTAGACATAATAGTAAGATTCTAATAAAATGTTTTTAAAAGTGATTTTTTTATTTTACTTAAGCTTGTCACTTCATCTTGTACATAAAAAAGTGAGGCATAGATATCGTCACCTGCCTGTACCCCCACCTCCAGAGCTCAGACTTGTTTTGCTACAAAAAAAACACTATTTAGTCCCACTATGACTTGAATGGGCCAGAATGAAATAATCTCCACAATAATGTATATTGTTTTAAAATTAGACTACCTAAGCTGTAGATTTGTTGTCTTTCAGTGTGTAAGTGTTATTATTTTATAGTGAGCTTTCAAATTTTATTTACAGTTATTGTCAAGTTCTATGTTTTTCATGTGTTACTTGTTTTCTTGCTTTCTTTCTGCTATAAATGAATTTTAATCACAAAAAATTCAGTGTATTCTGTCCTACAGTATAAGTGTATCATAAACTTATGAATACATATAAATAGAAATTTATAAGTGTAACATATTCCACATAATATTTATTCATGTATTTTTACGTGAATTTTATTTACAGTTGTTTGTCAAGTTCTATGTTTTTCATGTGTTACTTATTTTCTTGCTTTCTTTCTGCTACAAATGAATTTTAATCACAAATAATTCAGTGTATTCTGTCCTAAAGTATAAGTGCATCATAAACTTATGAATACATATAAATAGAAATTTATAAGTGTAACATATTCTGTGTTATATTCATTCATGTATTTTTACTTGAGTACAGTATTTTATCATAATATGAGTGGTATTTGTATTGTATAAATATACTTTTACAATTTTATAAAAAAATTAATAAACATTATGTCAACAAAGTCACATCTTGTGTGTATGGTCACATGAGAGCATATCAGAGATATTACTATTTTTTTGAACAGTTGACCCTGCAGCATGGGAATACTCAACTCTTAGGCTTTGACTGTTTTCCATTTTTTACTCTAATGAAAATTTAACTTTTTGATTTCTATTGCCAATATTATCTCTTACCTTACTATTTATTACTTAAGATGAGTTCTAATATTGTGCTAGATTGATAAATCAAAAAATTCTGTGAAGGAACTGCATATTTTTAAAATATTTTATTTTTCAATTAATATTCATTATTATATGAGGGGGTTTCATTGTGATAATTCTATACAGCATGGAGGGAGTGAATTTCACATTTTTTAAAATAAACATCTTCATTTTGTCATGACTTATTAAGATATTGTTTCCAAATTTTGAAAAATCACATTTGAGTATGTTGCTAGGAAGTAAGAATTTTTTCCAGCACTTATTTTCCTAAAGGAATACTTGCAGTTATCAATATTCAAAAGCAGTTTTTCATTTTATCAGTAAGACAATACTGAGTGGTAGCAAATAAAGAACGGGGAAAGTATAAAGAGAATGTTCTCTTTTTTCTGGATTTTAGTAGGATAGATTGATGTGTTCTTGATAGAGTGTAGAAAAGAGTGATAATCAATAGTTATAATTATCAGATAATTAGATATAACATATCATTTTCATAAATGTACTTTTAATAAGACTTTTACATACTATAGTCAAACACCCAATGCCAACCCAATTTGTATAAACAAAATTCTTGATGTTTTGCCAAACATATTCTCATTTTTTCTTCCTCACAGAAAATAACAGCTATGTTCTAGAAACACACACACCTTAAAATCATCCTAAATTTCAAATTGGATTCAATTTTCCATTGTCTTGTTATCTGAAAAAGTACATAGAAGGGAATCATGTCATGTCATGTCCCTACTGCCATCTTCATATAAGCCATAGTTATCTTTCTCAAAGTTTGTTGAAACAACCTCCTAATTGTTTTGCTCAATAGCACTCTGGATTTATGGATGTCTACTCTTTAAACAAGTTAAATAATAAAGTAAGCCTGTAAAGGTATGATGCATATGTTATGATACTTTGTGCAAAGCTACTCCCCATCCCTTTGAATTTCTAAAGTCTTTACTATGTGCTACAAGTGTATTTTTTATTCCTCATCAGTCACTCTCCTTTCTCTTTCAATTCAGTCAACTTATTAAGTACTCCTATTTTATAAAATCCTATACCCCAAGTCTTTTCTGATTTAATTTATTTTTCAGATAAGGTCTTGTTCTTTTGCTTGGATTTGACCTCACACAATGATCTTCCTACTTTCATGTCCTGAGTAGCTGGAATTACAGATATGTACTACCACGCCCAGATTAGTTTTTTGAGATAAGATCTCATTAATTTTTTGCCTACGTTGGCTTCAAACAGCAATCATTTTGTCTCCACCTCCCAAGTATCTGGGATTACAGGCATGTGCCACCACACTTTGCCCAGTACCTTCCGTTTCACTTCATTCACCTTCCTTTATGTTTCTCTTTTATTGTTGCTTTTGTTATTATTATTGTTAATTTTTACAGAATAGTAGGATTAATTGTGGCATTTTCCTGTTTGCATGTAAGATATGTTGATCATATTCATACACTCTTGCTCCTTGACTCCTTTCATTGGCTCCTCCCCAAACTAATCCCCTTCTGCTTTCTTATCTTTTTTTATCACAACTTTATATATCAATATGTATATTATTTCCTTTGAATAAGAATATGTATATTATTTCCTTTGAATAAGAGTTCCTTCAAGGTAAGAAACTTGTCTTTTTTACTGCTTTATCTCTAGCAAATATAATATTTCTTAGCATAGAGTATAAGTAATGGGTGTTTATTTAATGCATGAAAATGCATATGGACAAACTAATTTATTGGTATTTTACCATAATATAATTGAATAAGTTATGTGTTATTTCAGAAAACATGTGGTGCTAAGTGGCAGCCTATGTTTCTGAAACATACAGTTTTTAATGCCTCATAGATCTTGCCTCTTTACAATGGATATTAAAGTTTATTGTTTCAATGCTGATAAAAAAGAAAGATACAAATGTAAACTTACAAAAGTACAAGGAGAAGAGTTATCAAGTTAAATGACACCCTAATATTTTATCAGATCTAGTACTAAATAGTGAATGAGAAGATTGATCTACATTTTTCTCCTTCCTCAACTATCTGAAAGCACAATTCTGTTTGAGAGCACAGCCATTGATCAGCCAAGTCAAGGATTTGGGCAGAATGTGAGACAAAAGTGGTTGGGGTTTTAGACTTGGAAAGGAAGGCACTGAATTTTTTGGAAGTCACTGTTTTGAGTTTAAGTGAGAGTGAAAAAAAAAAAACACGGTAGCCCAGGATAATGGAAGATTTGTTGTGTATGCCAACCTATTTCATAGAATGAGCCAGGTCTTTAGAACCAGACTCTGGATTTGAATGTAAATTCTAATTTTTAATAATTTTGTGAAATAAGGTTTTCTTTCATAATTTTATTTTGAAACAGGGTTTCACTGTGTAGCCCAGCTGTCCTGAAACTTATTTTGTAGCCCATGCTGGCCTTGAACTCATGATCCTCATGATTTAACCTTTCAAGTGTGAAGACTACAGGCGTGAACCACTGTGCCTGCCTTGAGAGTTTTCTCATCCCCTCTTTTTTTAAAGTGGAAATTCACATAAAAAATAAATCAGTAACCAGTAAATAAAATTATCTGAAGTTCTAAAAACCTAAATCACAAGGTATGAATTGTCTGCTGCTGAAATTAATCCCTTTTCATCATCTAACTACAGGATAATCCAAAATGTCTTATGCTATGATGGATATTACATAGTGGAGAAAATCATATTTCTTTCATCTGAGTGACATCATCATCATCTTGTTCTTCAACTAAAGAGCTACATAAATCTGAATGCATGGCAGGTTGGAATCACACAGGTGTGAAGGAGCTTCTTCTAGTAGGATTAACTGAAAATCCTAACTTGCAGATACCGCTCTTTTTGCTTTTTGCCCTTGTTTACCTCATCACTCTAGTAGGTAACTGGGGGACGATTACCTTGATCTGGTTAAATGCCCAGCTTCATACTCCAATATACTTCTTCCTTCGCAACCTCTCCTTTTGTGATATCTGCTACTCTACTGTCTTTGCTCCTAAGATGCTGGTCCATTTCCTGTCAAAACTTAAGTTCAGTACATTTGTTGGCTGTGTTCTACAGTTTCTTTTTTGCAGTGTATGTGACCACAGAAGGTATCCTCTTGTCTATGATGGCTTATGACCGCTTTGTGGCAATAGCGAATCCCTTGTTGTATGTAGTCATTATGACCCAACGTGTCTGTATTCAGATGGTCCTTTCATCTTACTTGGGTGGGCTCATTAATTCCCTGACACACACAGTAGGTTTGCTCAAACTAGACTTCTGTGGTCCCAACATTGTGAACCATTACTTCTGTGACATCCCTCCTCTTTTGAGGCTTTCATGCTCAGATGCACACACCAATGAGATGTTATTGTTGATTTTCTCTGGGATCATTGCAATGTTCACATTCATTATCATCATGGTCTCTTATATCCGAATCATCATTGCCATTCAGAGAATTTGCTCAGTGGAAGGGAGGAGAAAAGCTGTTTCCACTTGTGCCTCCCATCTGACTGCTGTAACATTATTCTATGGGTCTGTGACATTTAGTTACATCCAGCCAAGCTCTCAGTATTCACTGGAACAAGAGAAGGTCTCTGCTGTGTTTTATACAGCAAAATCCTCTGATTTATAGCCTAAGGAATAAAGATGTGAAAGATGCAGCAAAAAGATCAATTTGTCTGAAGAGAAACCCACTTCACTCAATCCTGTCTATGGCTTGGCAAACCTGACATTGATTTGTACATATACTTCCTTTAAAATTGTATCAATGATAGCATCACAAAAACAGTGACAGCATCACCAGTCAAGTCAGGCTCATGCTTTTTGGGAATAAAGTGTTGAATTTTGCCTGAAGACTGAAAATACTAGAAACAGCAATTCATTATTTCATAACTTAATAATTTCATTTTTTCAAAGATGAAAAATAATCTTTCTGATAAGTTTTCATGTCAACATCTGAAGAACCTCATCATGGCTTGTTTTTAGAAGATTATAGAGCTTAAAGTCAAATCAATAATCCAAAAATTGTTATTTATCAAATGTACTGGTAGCTTACATAAAAATTACAAATGTCCATGTCTTGGTTTGCTTATATGCTACCATTAGCTTTTATTCTAAAATGTCATCATTCAAGAAAAAATAAATTTCTTTCATTATATATTTAAATTACATTTCTTAGTAGTATCCTAAAATGACTATAGGAAAAGTAGCTCACTTTATTTATAGTTTTAAATAACATGCTTCTGTTAAGTACCTTTATTTGACATTCACTCTGTATAATGCAAATCTAAAGAGATTTAAAAGATATACAGGTATTAAATAAACAAGAAATGGAGGAATACTGTCATTGAAAGTATTATTTAAAGATAAGGAAATGTACAAATTTGAATAGACATAGCATGAAATATTTAAGTAAAAGTAGTTGACAATAAGAATACACCTTCTGTAGAATCACACGTGTGAAGTTCCTGCAACAGTGGGATTATAAATTTTAAAAACTCTCTAAATAGCTAATTGAAGCCCTAACTGAAATGTAAATAATATGCTTTAGAAAAATTTACCTGGTATCACTATTAACATATTAGAAGGTAAAAGAACAAACAAAGAAAAAAATAGTCATAAAAAAAAGAAGAAGAAAAAAACAGAGACACATAAGAATCCTAAGAATCCTTGCAGGTGAGTAAAAGGGAAAGGTGGAAGTATTTAAGAGATAGTTTATAAACAGGACTTGGGAAATGAGTGAATGATTTTTGGCTTTATTATTGATAGCAAAATATTTACAATGATTTGAGGGTTTTGAATCTGCATTAGGTTTATGAGAAAAAAGCAAAATGTAAGAATCTAAGTACCATGAGAATATCTAAAGGAAAAACTTCTGAGAAGAGGGTATATCCAAGAACAAAGTCAAAGAAGAAGAAAATGTCCTTGATTATCAAAACCAGCAAAAACATCAGGAGTCTATTAAAGAGCAGAGGAAGGCCAGGAGCCTGTGGTTCATTTCTGTAATCCTAGCAAATTACAGTTTTGGAAGATACTTTGCTTTGTTCCACATGGTTATATTTTACCTCAGGATATTAGCTAAATTCTTGGCCTGAATATGCATGGAAAACTAAATGAAAAGACAAGGAGACAGACATACAGAAAAATAGAAGAAAGATAGAGATGATAGTGATAGATGACAGATAGATGTGTGATGATAGATGGCTAGATAGATAGATTGACAGATAGATGATAGGTAATGTTACAGTTAAAACATGAAATATACCTCATAAGTATATTGAATACTTGGTCCCTAACTGGTAGGACAATTTTGGAGAAAGCGGGTTACTGGGGCTATGCTTTTGGAGGTTATACTGGATTGGTAGTCCCTTCACTTTTTTCTATTTCCTCTGCAACATGAGGTAAAGACCTCCTCCACCACATGTTCCCAGACATGTAGTTCTTGTGCTCAATGCCATAGGGTCAATCAACTATGGAAGAAACCCTGTGAAACCCTGCGCTAAAATAAATCTTTCTCACCTTAAGTATGACAGGTATTTTATCACTGGTAGTTAGATGTCTAACTATCATAAAAATGTTGTTCTGCCAAAAGGATGGGCAACCAGTTCTCAGCATTTGCCCTGTGACTGGCCTAGGGGAAGTAAAAAACACTATGACTTCAAGCAGTTATGTAGGTGAAAGAAACAAATTTGATTATATAGAAGCTTAAACATAGACCTGGTTCTACCCATAAGAATTTGGAGTTGGAGGAATATACAAAGTTGTCTCAGGCCACAAATATTGGACAAAATCTCCTGTACTCTGTCTTTGCTTAGAAGACAAAGATTTGCTAGAGGCAATATAAATATAATATAAGTTTTCCCCTCAAAACATTTACCAGATTTTTGTTTTGTGGTAAGTCAAGTAGAGAGGATTAGAATTTCATTCAAAAGGACAAAGATAGTTGTAAAGGATAGTACAAACTGGAGGGATGGTGTTGTCTTTATTAGTGTCTAGGTGTTTATGTCTAGGTGATAATGACCCACCAGGTATCCAACAAAAGTCAGCAGTCCATGAATGTATTTATTGAGTGTTTAAGAAATATATGGAAGAAAGACAAGTTCACACTCAAAGAGTTGAATTTTTTTAACAGCATTTAAGGTATGAAGTGAGTGAGAGCAACAAGACAAGGGAAACCTATCTCTCAAGTAAAATCTTTGAAAGCCCACACTCTAGAAACAGGGAATGGTGAAGAAATACAAGGTCTAACTCTGAATTAGTTCAGTACCAACTGGAGAAGATGAGGTCCTTTCTTGAAACAAAAATCTTCTTAAATATCTACGATTCTTTTTTCACAAATAACCCAAAACTGTAATTTAGAGCAAAAACACACAAAAGATAAGCAGGTCTTCAGAAAATACATTTGCTGAAGTTAGAAAAGAAATTCAAAATTTTTAAATGTTTAAAATTATAAAGGAGAGGTTACAGAAACTAAGATGAAGTAATACAGGAGGATTTTAAGTTAATAAAAATGGAAGCAAATGAAAAATTGGAGGTAAAATTACCACAAACTCAGAAAACTGAAGACCAGTGGAACAGAGTAGAGAACCCAGGTATGAATTCACACAGCTATGCCCACCTTATTTTTGACAAAGTCACCAAGAACATATAATCAGAAAAGAGAGCCTCTTTAATAAATGGTGGTGGAACAAGTGGTTATTCTCCTGCAAAAAACAGAAATTAGATCCATTTCCTATCACCTTGTACTAGTATCAACTCAAAATGGATTTAGGACCTTAACATCAGACCTGAAACCTTGCAGTTAGTACAGGAAAGATCAGGAAATACTCTGGAAGCAATAGATATAGGTAAGGAATTCCTAAGCAGAATTCCAGCAGCCCAGCAACTAAGAGAAAGGATGGACAAATGGTACTACATGAAATTAAAAAGCTTCTGCACAACAAAGGAAATGTTCTCTAAACTAAAGAGACAACCCACACAGTGGGAGATACTATTTTCTAGCTAACATCTGACAAAGGACTGATAACAAGAACATACAGAGAGCTTAAAAAACTAAACTCCCCAAAAATCAGTGAATGATCTAAGAAGTGGGCAATTGAACTAAACATAATTTTTTCAAAAGAAGAAGTTGAAATGGCCAAAAACACATGAAAAATGCTCACTATCCCTGGCCATAAAGGAAATGCAAATTAAAACCACACTAAGATTCCACCTCACCCCTGTTAGAATAGCTATCATGTTGGTGAGGATGCGGGTGGAAAAAGGAATCCTCATACACTTCCGGTGGGAATGTAAGCTAGTACAACCACTTTGGAAATCAATATGGAGGCTTCTTAAAAAGTTTACATTGATCTGCCATGTGATCCAGCAATACTACTTCTAGTAATATGCCTGAAGAAATGCCACTCAGGTTATTCCAAAGACACCTGCACACCCATGTTTATTTCAGCACTATTCACAATAGCTAAGCTATGGAAACAGACAAGATGCCCTACTACTGATGAATGGATTAAGAAAAGGTGCTATTTCTACACAATGGAATTATATTCGGTAAAAAAGAAGAATGAAATTTTGTTTTTGGCAAGTAAATGGGTGGAACTGGATAACATCATCTTAAGCGAAGTTAGTCAGGCTCTGAAGGCCAAAAATCACATGTTCTCCCTCATATGGGGATTATAGACCCAAAACAAATGCAGTAATATTATTGGATATGGGTTGCACACTAAGGGAAGGAAGTGCTCGGGAGGACTAGGGAAAGGTAAGGAAACCTAAAACTTGCATATGGTTGATGTATTCACTGTATAGGAGTGAATATAGTAATCTTAAACTGGCAGAGGCCACTTTGGGAAGGGGACAAGGAAGTAGTGAAGGGGTCTGGTAGAGATGAACTAATGTGGGTTGCAATACACATGTGCATGGAAGCAATGCTAAGAATCTCTCTGCACAGCTATCTTTATCTCAAACCAGCAAAAACACTGTCTTTCTTATTATTTTTTATGTTTTCTCTTCAACAAAATTGGATACAAGAGGGAGGAACAGGTTCTGCCCAGAAGCGGGAGTGGAGAGAGGGGGACCAAACAATGTATACACATATGAGTAAATGTAAATACGATAAAATTTTTTAAAAGTTAAAAATAATTTAGTAAAAACATTTTTATAATATATAAGACAAGTCAGGGAGCATGACTGATGAACTCTAGCACCATCATTACAAATTATCTAAGCTGAAGCGCAAAGGGAAAAATATACAAAAATTGATCAAACACATATGAAAGTCAATGAAATGGTGTGAAATACATTTAGCAAGCCTCAAATCAAAAGGAGAGAAAAGAAAGAAACAACATTTTAAATAAAGTGACTAAGAAAAAGTGATTATCAGTTATTTCTAAAACTGATAATGCAAACAAACATATTCAGAAAGTCAAAATATACCATTATCATACCAGTCTTATTCAGAATATTTGTAAATTAATAATAAAAATTGTTCATATTGATAAAATTAATGCATATTTTGATATTTCACAAATAGAAGTATGTACAGCATTTATAAAATAAAGTACTCAGAGCTGGAGGTATGGCTCAACTAGTTGAGAGCCTGCCTTACAAGTGCAAATCCTTGAGTTCAAACTCCAGTATCACAAAAATAATAAATAAATGAAATGTTACCGGTTGAAACTATTCCAGGAGTGGGGGCAGGGAAAATAAAGAAGAATGGAAGAGTAGGTGAATTTAACTATGTTGTATTTGATATATTAAAGAATTTTATAAATACTACAATGTAACCCCACCCAACACAACAATAAAAAAATTTTAAAAACTGATATATTCAATATTTTATACCTCTTTTGTTAATGTTATGCTCAGGAGACGATGTTACAAAAGTCCATACTTGCACTAACGCTCCTAAATTTTAAAAACAATGCTAGAAATACCAGCATCATGATTTGGGTTTTGATTATACTGATTAATGTAGACATGAAATTTCAATACAGTCTAAACATAAAATTAGAGCATTTAATAATGTGTTTATTAATCATAATTCTATGAAGAAAACATGACAACACAGTGTTAACAGAAGACAAAGTAAAGGGAAGGATAAATATTTGAAAATTTTGTGTAATGATTGGATTTGACTATTTACCTATGATATTCCATTGAGAGACTTAAAATGAATAGAATCTAAATACATGGCAGTAATGTAAAATGGATGTTGGGTTAATGTATTTAAATTTTCTAAGGTTCTGATATAAGTAAGATTATAAACAGAAGAAAGTATATTGTGTTTACTTATTTAAAAATATACAATTCAAAATGTAAAGCAAACCATAAACATATAGGCAATGTGAAACTTAAAATCAAAATATGAGTGTTTAAAATGTATTAAAAATTTAATACAAACAATATTTCTTAAATGAAGCCCTCCTGATTGCAATGAAAAAATGATATGTTGGACCATATTTGTTTATTTTTTCATATCGATATTTAAAAAATAATTTATTAAGAGGAAAAACAAGCCACAGAGTTATAGAAATATTTTCATACGTATATGAACATGTATAGCATTATTATACATATCATATATCATATGTATGAAATCATAATCAAGAACAAGCAAGATTAAAAACCAAATGTCAAAACTGATGAGAAAAATAAAAGAGACAATAGAATACACATGTCACATAATAGATATCAAAATGACTCTCACCAAATATAAAAATAATAATCCTCACAGTCATAAGTCATGTAAGAAATTAAAATTAAAGATACAGCAGTTTTCCATTTAATTTTCACCAGAAAATCTACAAAGTATGTGTTGGTGAAGATATGAATCAACCAACTAGAATTTCCATAAAGAATTGATAAAATCACTACTTTGTGTCCCAAGTAACATTTGGAAACTTTTTGCAAGTCACTTTGGAAAAATGATTGAAAGTGTCTAATAAAATGGCATATACAAGTTATAGCATATCTACAATATTTTTTAAAAAATGAATAATTTGCAACAAAATTATAACACTTACAAAGAAAAAAGCATATGATCATTACCCAGGGGAAACAATGAACCAGAAGATTGGCTTTAGTGGTGAGCTCCTGCCATGTAAGCATAATGCCCTGAGTTCAAATTTAAAAATTTAAAAAATGTTTAAAAGTAGATAGTAAAAATTATCTCTGAGTAAGCCAGATATTGGAATGAACAGAAAAAGTGATTTCTAAGTTCTATGATGAATACTTTGTTAAAATAAATTAATGAAACATGAAAATTACATGGAAACATGGTAAATATTATTCATTAAATAAAACCTCCAATATTTTTCAAAAAGGAAATTGTTAAATGACTTTCTGTGATCAAAAACTAGACTAAAATGAAATATCTCTACATGGGTCCAAAAACAGACATGAGATGATAGAATAAATAGCAAAACTAAAAGTAAATCCTGAAAAGTATCTTATTTGAAGAACAAACAATAAAAAATGAAGAAAATTAAATAGAATCATGGAGAACTTTGAGATATCATAAAACATATCACTAGATTTTTTGGTGGACCCAGAGAAGCTAATAAGGAAAGGAATTTTAAAAATCTGACACAGTGATAAATCTTGCAGCACTAGCAGTAATTCCTATTAGACAACATAAATGAACAACAATAAATTGCAGGTATAGTTATGTCTAAATATGAAAAGAGAGCAATAAAAATGAAGTAAAAAATAAGTAATGAATGAGAAACCATTAAACATTAGAGGACTCTAAAGGCATCAAATTGGAAGGAGTAAAATGAAAACCTCCCTTATTCACAGAAAATATTATTTATCTATTCATTCATTAATCTTGTTCATTTAGTATTTCTAGGAACTAAACCCAGGTTCCTCTGCTTGCATGACAAATATTCTAACATTGAGTTACATCCTGAGCCCAACAGGGGACATTATTTTGTAGATACACAATAGTAAGCAATTATTACAAAAGTATTAAGAAAGCTCATCTATTTTTATATAGTAATAGCAAATCACCTCAAATGTAAATTAAGAAAATATTTCCATTGAGATACATAAAATATTTATAAGTAAACTGAATAAGCAGTCAAGTCTTTCCTGTGAGAAGTAGAAACTGTAAATCCTTGCTGAGCATAATTAGAATTGCTTTAAATAAATGGAGGGGGATAAATGATAATGGACTGGAAGTTTTGATTCCCAGATATGTATTCAAAAGAACTAACAGGATGGAGAGTCCAAGATGGAGACTAGAGGGAGGAAGCAGAAAGCGTGTTTCCTAAAGTAAAATCTTGAAGAGATGCTGGAGATACGCCTGGCAGGACAAACCACCAAGAAGAGGTAAAACTCCGGCTCCTCCACACCCCCAGCCCACACATAGTATCCCCACTCCACGTTAAATGGAGAAACCAAGAGGGCTCATGTGCCACCAGATGCCAACTACCAGACTGCTTGAAAAGATGAAGATCACCAGAAATCACCATTGTTATTATTACATGCTAGACAATACAGAATTACACACACAGGGAAAATAATAATAGCAAATGCAATAATGGGAAGATGGAAAAAAGAGGGAAACCACTTCCCCCCAATAATAAATCAGTACAGGAACCAGAGGGAAATGAAGAAAACAGATCCCCAGATCCAGACTCCAACAAAATGAAGATAAATTATGCCAAAGAACCCAATGAAGCCCACAAGAACAATCTAAAAGAAGACATACTACAGGTAATCAATGAGAATTTTATAGAGATGATACTGGATATGGTCAACCAAAATGTACAGGAGACACTCAAGAAATTCCAAGACAACAAAAATAGAGAATTTGAGAAAGCACAAGAAGAAATTAAAAAAACTATAGAATCACTGTATAAACACTAAAGTGAAACAAAGAACATGATTAATAAAGAGATAAGTGATCTCAGAACGAAAATAGACAATATCAAAGAGGAAATGACTCAGAATATAGAAAACCTCAGAAAAAAGAATGAAACAGAAATACAAAACAAAATGGAAGGCCAATTCAGCAGAATAGAACAAGCAAAAGACAGAATCTCAGAACTCAAAGATGAAATGGTAATTAAAAGAAAAACAGAAAAACTATTAGTTAAACAAAACAAGACCTGTGAAAAGAAAATTCAAGAACTCACTGACTCCATTAAAAGATCAAACCTGAGAATCATGGGCATTGAAGAAGAAGAGGTTCAAGCAAAAGGAGTGCCTAATATATTCAATAAAATAATGACAGAAAATTTCCCAAATCTAGAGAAATCTATTCCCGTACAGGTGCAGAAAGCTTCTAGAACACCACACAGCCCTGACCAAAATAGAACTATTCCATGGCATATTATCATTAAAACAACAAGTACAGAGACTAGAGAAAGAATATTGAAGGCTGTAAGAGAGAAAAAACAAATAACATATAAAGGTAAACCCATCAAAATCACACCAGACTTCTCAACAGAAATATTAAAAGCAAGAAGAGCTTGGGATGAGGTCTTCAGGTCAATGAATAAAAATAACTTCAATCCTAGGATACTCTATCCAGTAAAGCTGTCATTCAAAATAGATGAAGCAATAAAAGTCTTCCATGATAAGCAGAAACTAAAACAATATATGACCACAAAGCCACCACTACAAAAGATTCTTCAAGTGATCCTGCACATAGAAAGTGAAGCACAACATAACCATGAAAGGGCAGGCAGTACCAAACTACAGGAAAAGAAAAAGCAAGAAAGTAGAGAGTAACATCAATTTAGCTACACACAATCAAACCCTCAAACAACTATGATAACTAAGTGACAGGAATCATCAGATAACTGTCAATACTAACACTTAATATTAACGGACTTAATTCCTCCATCAAAAGACAGATTGAAAGATCCCTGGCAAACCTGACTAAAATGAGGAGAGAAAAAAGCCCAAACTAATAAAATCAGGAATGCAAAAGGGGAGATAACAACAAACACCATGGAAATCCAGGAAATCATCAGAGACTACTTTGAGAACCTACATTCAAAAAAATTTGAAAATCTTGAAAAAATGGACAAATTTCTAGATACTTATGATCATCCTAAACTGAACCAAAAGGACATTAAACACCTGAATAGATCTATAACACAAAATCGAAGCAGCAATCAAGCATCTCCCAAAACAGAAAAGTACAGGACCTGATGGATTCTCTGCTGAATTCTATCAGACATTTAAAGAAGAACTAGTAACAACCCTCCTTAAACTGTTCCACAAAATAGAAAGGGAAGGAAAACTTCCTAACACATTTTATGAAGCCAGTATTACACTTATCTCAAAACCAAAGAAAAACACCTTCAAAAAGGAGAACTATAGGCCAATCTCCTTAATGAACATTGATGCAAAAATCCTCAATAAAATAATGGCAAACTGAATTCAACAAAATGTCAAAAAGATCATTCATCACAACCAAGTAGGCTTCATCTCAGGAATGCAGGGGTGGTTCAACATACAAAAATCAATAAATGTAATACACCAAATTAAAAGAAGCAAAGACAAAAACCACTTGATCATCTCAATAGATGCAGAAAAAGCCTTTGATAAATTCAACACCGTTTCATGATAAAAGCTCTAAGAAAAGTAGGAATAGAAGAAAAGTACCTCAACATTATACAAGCTACATATGACAAACATACAGGCAGCATTACATTTAAGAGTGAAAAACTGAAACCATTCTCTCTAAAATCAGGAATGAGACAAGGATGCCCATTATCTCCACTCCTATTCAACACAGTACTGGAATTCCTAGCCAGAGCAATTAGGCAAGAAGAAGGAATAAAAGGAATATAAATAGGTAAAGAAACTGTCAAAATATCCCTATTTGCAGATGATATGATCCTATACTTTAAAGACCCAAAAAAACTCTACTCAAAAGCTCCTACACACCATCAACAGCTATAGCAAGGTAGCAGGATATAAAATCAATGTAAAAAATCATTAGCATTTCTATACACTAATAATGAACAAACTTAAAAAGAATATATGAAAACAATACCATTTACAACACTCTAAAAAAAATAAAATAAAATACCTAGGGGTAAACTTAACAAAGGATGTGAATGACCCCTACAAGGAAAGCTATAAACTTCTGAAGAAAGAGATCGAGGAAGACTATAGAAAGTGGAGAGATCTACCATGCTCATGGATTGGTAAAATCAACATAGTAAAAATGTCTATAATCCCAAAAGTAATCTACGTGTTTAATGCAATTCCAATGACATTCCAATGACATTCATCAAAGAGATTGAAAAATCTACCATTAAATTTATATGGAAACACAAGAGGCAATACTCAGTAAAAGGAGCAACACAGGAGATATCACAATACCCGACTTCAAACTATATTACAAAGCAAAAACAATAAAAACAGCATGGTACTGGCACAAAAACAGACATGAAGGCCAGTGGAACAGAATAGAGGACCATTATATGAAGCCACACAACTATAACCAACTTGTCTTTGACAAAGGTGCTAAAAATATATGATGGAGAAAAGACAGCCTCTTCAACAAAAACTGCTGGGAAAACTGGTTAGCAGTCTGCACAAAACTGAAACTAGATTCATGTTTATCACCCTATACCAATATTAACTCAAAATAGATCAAGGATCTTAATATCAGACCACAAATTCTAAAGTTGATACAGGAAAGAGAAGGAAATACTTTGGAACTAGTAGGTATAGGCAAAGACTTTCTCAATGGAACCTCAGCAGCTCAGTTCCTAAGAGGTAGCATAGATAAATGGGACTTCATAAAACTAAAAAGCTTTTGCTCATCAAAAGAAATGGTCTCTAAATTGAAGAGAACACCCACAGAAGGGGAGAAAATATTTGCCAGCTACACATCAGACAAAGGACTGATAACTAGAATATATAGGGAACTCAAAAAACTAAATTCCCCAAAAATTAATGAACCAATAAAGAAATGGGCAAGTGAACTAAACAGAACTTTCTCAAAAGAAGAAATTCAAATGGCCAAAAAAAAACATGAAAAAATGCTCACCATCTCTAGCAATAAAGGAAATGCAAATTAAAACCACACTAAGATTCCACCTCACCCCTGTTAGAATAGCCATAATTAGCAACACCACGAAAAACAGGTGTTGGAGAGGTTGTGGGGGAAAAAGGAACCCTTTTACACTGCTGGTGGGAATGTAAACTAGCACAACCACTCTGGAAAAATTTGGAGACTTTTTAAAAATCTAAACATAGATCTACCATATGATCCAGCAATACCACTCTTGGGGATATACCCAAAAGAATGTGACACAGGTTACTCCAGAGGTGCTTGCACACCCATGTTTATTGCAGCACTATTCAATAGTCAAGTTATGGAAACAGCGAAGATGCCCCACTACTGATGAATGGATTAAGAAAACGTGATATCTATACACAATGGAATTTTATTTAGTCATGAAGAAGAATGAAATGTTATCATTCACAAGTAAATGGATAGAACTGGAGAATATAATTCTGAGTGAGGTTAGCCTGGCCCAAAAGGCCAAAAATCATATGTTCTCCCTCATATGCGGACATTAGATCAAGGGCAAACACAACAAGGGGACTGGACTTTGAGCACATGATAAAGCAAGAGCACACAAGGAAGGTATGAGGATAGGTAAGACACCCAAAAAATTAGATAGCATTTGTTGCCCTCAACGCAGAGAAACTAATGCAGATACTTTAAAGTGACAGAGGCCAATAGGAGAAGGGAACCAGAAACTAGAGTAAAGGTAAGTTCAAGAAGAATTAATTTAGAAGATAACACACATGCACAGGAAAGCAATGCAAGTCAACTCCCTGTATAGCTATTCTTATCTCAACTAGCAAAAACCCTTGGCCCTTCCTATTATTGCTTATACTTTCTCTTCAACAAAATTAGAGATAAGGGCAAAATAGTTTCTGTCTGGTAGTGAGGGGGTAGGGGGAGAGAGGGAGAGAGCAGGGAGAAGGGGGGAGAAATGATCCAAACATTGTATGCACATATAACTAAAAGAAATAAAAAAGAACTAGCAGTGAAGTTCATAGAAAACTTTTACTCTAGCATGTTAGCAACTCTATTCCTAACAGCTGAATCTCACAAACAATTCAAGTGTCTATCCTCAGGTAACTATATAAACAAAGTTTGAAAAAATCTATGCAATTGAATATTACTCCACAATAAAATAAAACACATTAATCACTCATACAATTTTATGAATGGCACTCAACACATTATGGTTGAAAATATTCAGATGAGAGTGAACATACAGTATGCATTTGGCTACATATATGCATGAGTTTTGCATGTGTGGATTTAGCCAACTTTGCAGGGAAAATATTTAAAAACAAATTTTTTTTTTATTTATTAAAATTGTTTCATTATATTAAACAAATGTAGACAATTTTTCTTATCATTTTTTCCTTGAAAACACAATATAACAACTATTTGCATATAATCTGTATTTTATTATTGCCCAAAATCCAGAAATAATTTAAGAATGTGGTAGGTGTGCATAGGTTATGTGCACTTTTTTTGTAAGGAACTTGAGTGTCCATGGATTTTGTTATCTGTGGGGAATCCTGGAAACAAATTCTCACAAATACTGAGAGGCATTCCTATAAAATAATTTAATGAAACACTACAAAAGCAAATCTCAGGTAAAGGGAAATAGAATAGCACTTCTTTGATGTTAGAGAATTGGTAGTTTCTTGGAAAGAAAAGAAGGGATATAGGGAATGGCAAAAATTAAACAATAAAATTGCTACAGTTTATTGTATCATATTTATTATTTCATATTTTACTTTAAAGTGGGTAATTTTCTAAATTACAATAACTTAAAACATTGAACATTAATATATATCTTAATATAACCTCTGAACAATGTTTACACAGACTTCTTTCATCGCAAAATAGTTGAACACATAAAGTAAATAACTTTTAATATTATTAATATAACTTTCTATGTACCAGATTCAACTTCAGCCCAACAAATACCCTAAATTTCAACACTTTATATTTTAAAATCTTTTTTTGTGAGTAGTGGGGTTTGAACTGAGGGCATCATATTTGCTTGATAGGTGCTCTACCACTTGAGGTAGATCCCTAGCCCCTGAATTCCTATTTTAATTGCTGATGAGGATAATAGATTTTGATTTTAAGACCCATTTGAATTTCTGAGACTGGTTTAGGGCCTCTTTACAGTCAGGTGCCTTTAACCATAGTATTGTATTTAAATTTAACGTGTCAATAGAAAATGTAGAAGATAGAGGACCTCATTTCGAACACTTGGATACAATTTTTGTTGTTTTCTTTCTTTTAAACTGAATTCCTACAAATGCAGACATTTGTAAAGTCCTTTCAGAAACTTTTTATCTTAAGTTACTCTTTCTTAGGAGAAGAGATAACAGTAGTCTAATAAGTATAATTTGCTCTTTACTTACAGATTGGGAATAAATTATACTAAGAAAGAAAAAGAAAATACATCAGATACTAAGAATTTCTAGGACTTATAATATAGTGGATCATCTTCTGTCCTAACTCAATTCTAAGATAACACCAAAGGGTGCATGTTTTATGTATGTATATATCTATATACATGCACACACTTATAGAACATGTTTCCAGCAGTGGAAATGTTTGAGGTGACCAGGGGAGGAAGAAAAGGAGAAAAAATGATAGAGAATGAATAATACTGAAATATATCACATCTGTGTAGGAACAAGCCACAGCAAAATGTACTGTAAGCTGTTGAAGAGCACAGAGTAGAGGGGAAAGGATAAGGATAAATAATAGAGGGGCTTAGAGTGATTAAAGTACAAAATACTTACAGGTGAAATGTCAAGGAAAAACCCCACTGAACAAAGAACATACAGTTTAAAAATGAAGGACAGGAATGAAAAACAAGTAATTTTAAGGAGTAGGTATTAGTGGGAAGTGGTGGGTAAATGGAAACAGTAAGGAAGAGTAAATATGACTGATGTACTTTCTACATGTGTCAGATGGAATACTGGACTTGTTGAAGTCATTTTAGGAACGGGGAGTGGAAGGGGAGAGAATTATGGTGAGGATGTACCTACTCATGGTACATTGTGCCCTTACATGAAATGTCATGAAGAAACCCCCTATGCAATTACTGTATACTAAAAGCTTAAGATAAATGAATAAATAAATAAAAGTTTGAGAATGCTGAAAAAAGAAAAAAAAGGCAGAACCAAATCTCCACAGCTACCACCGATCCATTAGCTTTCAACTTGGGAAATAAGAAAACTTCACTTAAGAAGAAGAAATCAGTTTTTAATGTAAACAATAAGGGTTAATTGTTATCTGATTGCATATACAGGAACAATGTGAAACATTAATATCAAAATCTCACATGATGTATTTAGGCTGAAGGTAAAAAACATAAACTGCTATCTCCGTAGACAGATTCTACATTCAAGAGATGGATGATGGAGTTATTCTCAAAGCAGCATTTTAAGAAGTAGTATTCTTAATTTTCTTTGATGCCACTTTTTTCATCCAAGTGTATCAAGGAATACAAAGGATTTTTATTAAATGTTGCTCTAATAAGTCTATTATATTTTGTTTTATTATTTTTTTCCTGACAGTTAGGTCCATGGAATGTATTCTGAAAAAGCATGCTAAAGTTTCTTTACTAACACATGAGACAGGCATTACCATCAATCCTATTCATTTTTTTTAGAAATCATATGTTCTGTTTCCTCTATATCTTTCTCTATTCTTTAAAATATTCAGGAAATGGAATGCCCTCAGGAGCCATTAAGTCCTTGAGAGTTTTTTAAATCCCTGAAGAAATGCAGAGAAATTTTAACAGTGTTCACATCGTATCTTTTAATCAGAAAGTAACTACAGGGAGTATATTCCCATTTGAACTAAGGTAACTATATAACTGAACTTCTTATCTGAATTTACCCTCTGGCATGATTTTAATAATCTTGTTCGTACTTTCATACCAAGAATTCGGTGCCTTTGATTCTCCTATATTAAAGGGTAAGTTTGAATCCCAATCGGCTACCTGCTACTACCATTATTTACTCAATTTATGCGTCATTTTAAATGTAAGATATCTTTAGCATAAATTTTTAGTATTCTGCTTTTAATATTGTTTTCGGGAAATGTAGAGAAATCAAGCATGGTTATAGATGTTCACAAGGTTCCTAAATAAGATAAAGTGTTTTATATTTTTCCTTTCATTTATATGTTAAATCCACTTATTTGAATCTTACATACATACATTCTACAAATCAGTTATTAAAGGAAGAAGAAAGTATGCTCGGATTATAATCTATTAAAAAGTTCAAGTTATGGGAGTAAAATGAATCATAATTTAGTCATCTTTTATCACCACATATCCTATGTGTCTATCATTTTTTCTACATGAACATTAACTTAGTTGTTCAACTTCTACTGGAGGCATAAAAAAAGATAAATGTTTTCATTCAATGGAATATTCTTCCTAAAGTAACACTTACAATCTAAATCACAAATACTTACCAGTATTATTCACCTATCACTACATAGATAAGCTGAATTTAATGTAACTATCTTCCCATTTGTTATTATTTCGGTACTCCTATAATGTAATTATTTTTCTGAATGTGCCCCATTCTATAAAGAACAATCACAAAATGAAGGCAAAAACATCAATCTTTACTTATTCTGTGGGCACAAAGTTGCCAATATCGTAATGTTTAAAGTATTTCCATTTTTACCTGGATCACAGGGACCAAGTGGCAACTAAACCCACTGAACCCTCATGGAAGTTCCTTTCTGCCCAGATTGTCATCACAGGAAGGTTCTGATGGAGGATGATGGTTTGATCTTGATCACCCATGCTGTGTCTGACTCTATGTAGAGGACTGCTGTCTGTGTCTGTAACTTTTTTATAGTTCTGTCATTTATGCTTCCAAAGCAAACAAAAGTTTATCACCAAAACAAGTGAACCATATTCTGAGGTACTAGTAACACAATGTTCTGAGGTACTAAAAACAAAATCAGTAGTTAGACATCTTTTTTTGGAATCATGCAGAAGTGTGTATGAGAGATAATAAAGTGCAGTGTAAGGACAATATAAAGCAGTAGAGGGCAAATTCTGCTTATCCGGTAGGATGAGCAATAAGTTGGGATATGTTTTAGGAAAAATCAAATCTTTATTTCACTTCCAAATATTATTTCAGGTAAGAGTCAGATAAAGCCAGTTAAAAGCACAAAAGTCTTATCCTAAAATACAGCACTAGTTTATATTTTTTGTTTATATATACATTTGTTATAAACATGTGAAAAGACTGTTAACTTTTTCAGACAAAATTAGTACTGTCAGCAGGTAGGTATGCACTGGTTATGTGGAAGACTGCATACTCAGAGAATCATGTTGCAACATGGAAACAAAGGAAGCTTGAAAAGAAGTACCTGTGTTTTATAAGTTTGCTTTATTTCATGAGTTTTCTTCTCAGAAAAGCAAAAGCACTTTTGCTTCTTGAGTCTCTGTAAATTATTTCTATTTGACATCAAAGCGTAATTATGAGTTATTTTTCAGTACATTTCATATTCCTGCTTAGAGTGTCCCCTTACAACACTGCTAGTGGGTCCCCTTTTCAGGAGCCAATGCCTCAGGCTAATGTCTAGGTATGGATGCAGAAGTTTTGTATGCTAGGTCTCTGACTACTTTTATCACATCTAACTTTAAAAAAATGTGGCATGCTAGGACTATAACAGTGGTAGCTCACTTGCCTAGCATGCAAGGCCCAGGGATCAGTATTTGGTACTGAAAAAAATACAAAGTAGAGAAGGAACTAATTATGAAGGATAAGTGGAGTGTCTTATCCACTTATCCTTATCCACTTAGGCTAAAGGGCCAGTATATTTATTTATTTACTTATTCATATTGTTTATTTTACGCTAGGTATTGAACCCAAAGCCTTGTACATGCTAGGTACTCGTTCCACCACTGAGATACATCCCAACCCCTACTTTTATTTTTTTCTTTGCAGGGGAACAGAATTCTTGTTTATTGATATATTTCATATTACCTACCATGAAAGTGAAAGCAAAATGTACAAAAGACAGCTTCAATGGGACTACAGATTAAATATCCATTATCAGTTCCTATACTTTCATAAGCGAGACTTTACATAGGTTACAGTGAAATTCGCTTCTGCTACTTGTACAAATTAAGAACAGTGACTTAGATGGGTGCTGGTAACTCACACCTGTAATCCTAGCTACTCAGGAGGCAGAGATCAGGAGGATCTGTGTTTGAAGCCAGCAAATAGTTTGTGAGACCCTATCTTGAAAAAACCCATCACAAAAAAAGGGCTGGTGGAGTGGCTCAACATGTAAGAACAGCAATTTAAATGCCCCTGCAGTCAAACTTCTAATTTTTTTGTTTTCAACTTACAGAATATTTTTATGGAAGAGGACAATAGACATTTGTTCATGAGACTACAGACACTCAAATTAAATTTTTCTAAGTTTATAGGCAGACCAACCAGAGATGAGAAGTCACTAATTCCTCACACGGAGATTTATCTTACAGATTCCAAAAAGTGTTGTTATTGCACTACTTCTACCAATTTACTCCAATCTCCTTATCATTTACAGGTACCAAGAAACACAGTCACATGGGTGATGTCAATTTTACATTTGTTACTGAGTTTATCCTTTTGGGACTGACCGATCGTGCTGAGCTGAAGTTGTTCTTCTTCGTGTTGTTCCTGCTCATCTATGCCATCTCCTTGGTGGGGAACCTAGGAATGCTCTTTCTAATCCAAATGTCTCCCAAGCTCCACACACCCATGTATCATTTCCTTAGCTGTCTGTCATTTGTTGATGCTTGCTACTCGTCAGTTTTTGCACCAAAAATGCTGCTGAACTTTTTTGTCAAATGGGAGACAATCTCATTCTCTGCATGCATTGTGCAGTATTTCTTATTTGTGTCTCTCCTTACCACTAAGGGCTTCCTGCTCGCAGCCATAGCTTATGACCGTTATGTGGCCATTGTCAATCCTTTACTTTATACGGTGGTTATGACAAAAAATAGTTTGTGTTTTGCTCATATTTGGATCATGTGTAGGAGGTTTAATCAACTCATTGACACACACAATTGGCTTGGTGAAACTGTCCTTCTGTGGGCAAAATGTCATCAGTCACTTCTTCTGTGATCTTCCCCCTCTGTTAAAGCTGTCATGCTCTGGTACATCCATGAATGAATTGTTGCTTTTAATCTTCTCTGGCATTATTGCCGTGATTACATTCTTGACAGTGATGGTCTCCTATGTCTTCATCATTGCTGCCATACTGAGGATACACTCCAAGGCAGGCAGACACAAAGCCTTTTCCACCTATGCCTCGCACCTAACTGCTGTGACTTTGTTCTATGGCTCTATAAGCTTTAGTTACATTCAACCAAGCTCACGATATCCCTTAGAACAAGAAAAGGTGGTTTCTGTATTTTATACCCTCGTGATTCCCATGTTAAATCCATTGATCTACAGCTTAAGGAACAAGGAAGTGAAGGATGCCATGAAAAGTGTTATAGACAAAAAACATTTTTCTTGCTAATTTAATACAGCATGTGTCCCCAAAAGAGATACAGTGTTTTGCTTAATATTAGGTTTATTAAGTTTTAATAAACATGTTTGATATTTTTGCATAAAAGACATCCATATAAGTGCATTAATGCGAACGTTTTAATTTTTAAGCCAAAAAAACTAAAGTGATCATAATTAAACCTAATTTTATGTGTTCTTCACAAATCTCCAAGAGCATTCAATATAATATCCTAGAGCATGAAACATAAGAAATGTGATGCAGGCAAGATAATTGATAATGAGAGCAATAAGCAGAACTACTTATGAAATCTTTTACAATAAAAAACCCATAAAAGGTGGACTTGTCTCCCTGGGTGAAGACACTCAGTTCCCTAAGGACGTATATTTGAAAGGAAATGATACTTCTTAGGAAAAATATTTGTGTCCTAAGATTATGAGCACTAAAGCTCACAAATAGTTACAATATTATACTATGAACAAAAACTAAATAAAAAATTAGCTGTTCCATGAGAAAAAATTACTTTTGTAGAATTCTGATGGAAACTGTAGAGTCTGGTGATGATTTTTATGAGGCAAGTTGGAAAAAGAACAAAATGTTCCTACTTTTAAAGTAAAACTACATCATAATATATATTATATATTATCATGTATGTACATGCCGTGTCACACATATTTGCATATAGTATCATTTATATACTGTATAGTGTCAATTATAATTTTATTATAATCTTGACATTTTTTGAAAGTAAATGAAATTTGGTTAAGCATATTCCAAGTGTTCTGACATGGTTGGTATAATTTTTCAAGAGGAAATAAAATGAGGTCTCCATCAATGGAATATCTGACATATAAAATATCAAGAAAAATGATCTGAGAATGGACACTTGTTGTAGCAATAATTCCTTTACTCCATGTATGAATATAGTTACCATTCAAAATCAGCAATTGGAGAAATCAGGGCCCAGGAGATATTTATCTCACATGCCTTTCTTTTAGTTCCTCAGGGAATGTCTATTAAATATGTGCCAATGTTTTAATATGTGTAGGCTTGGAGTTTGTGATTTGGAGGTTTGGCCTAACTCATCAGGGAAATACATCGTTGGTATAATCTGGACTGGTAATGGCTACATTTGCATCTTGGTCATGTTTTTTCACTTACACAGGTCTCCAGGAGCCTATGCATTGAATTCATCTTTCCACCATTCAGGGTTGAGCCTTCCTCTGTGAGCACATACTGATTTCACTGATCCAAGCTATGATGGCTATTTTCAGATGCTGTTCATCAAATTTGGACTGTGTACAATTACAATACCCAAAATCAAAAACAACTGAAGATCATGTACTCATGCCATCTAAATTATAACGTAGGATGGAATACACTGCAAAAAATGCTCTGACTAAATTAATTAATGACACTTTTTTTGATTTTAAGAAAGCCATTCCTCTCTTCTTAGGGATTTCATCAGTCTTAGATATGTCTAATGAAGTCTGAGAATGTATGTATTATTATTTATCATTCTTAAAAATCTCAAGTGTTTTATTTTTGCTAGAACATTCTAAGATAATTTTTATGTAAAAGTTTGGACATTTCTTTAATTGCCCTGGGCCACTGCAAAGTGAGTCAGAATGTTTAGGAAATAAAATTTATAATGACTGAACATAATACTGATGAAGTGCCTGGAAAAAATTAAGCACTTAATAAAGACAAATCATTCCAACTAAAATCCTTCTTAGCATTCCAAAGAAAAGGAAATCGCCATTTTGACAAAGTGCACTCTAATATTCACCATGTGTTAATAAAACTATTTGTTCCTCCACTTTCCCTTCTGCTTCTTTATAAAATCACTACAGGTTTTCCCCATCATGTTTAGCTACAGTTGATTTTCCTGGTTTTGTTGTATATGACTTATACTAGTGACTTAATTATTCTCATTATTTGCCTTTTTATAACATTTAGCTGATGCATTTACCCTGCATTTATCACTTTTCTATTCTGTTCTCCAATTATCTGCCTGGTCAACATTCTGGTCCTACTTACCTAAATTATTCATGATATTTAAAAGTGATCTAGCCTATGAAAGTACACCCAGACGCACAGGCATGCGTGCGCACACACACACACACACACTTGAAATTCTGCTTAGAAATTGCTTCCACATTTTTTGGGTTGTCCCACGTTTGAAACACGAATGTATTTTTCTTAATTACTATGGTTATATTCATGGAATCAAATACTCATCAATAAATAGAATTTAGGAATTGAAAATAGTATATATTATATATAACATGTGCACATGGTTAAATAATGTTATCATTGTAAGCATAACTTATAACATTTCAGTTTTTCCTTGATTAGTATCATATAGGCAAGTCAAAAACACCTGTGATAATTTTTCTGTCTAGCTGAGAAAAGGTTGAGTATATGAATTATTACACTTTGGAAAGAGTGCTAGTGATTTAATTTCCTCAGTGCTACATGGCTGTTTTAATGAAACCCAGTGTTCACAATGCACTGGGTATTGCATCTTCCAAAGTCTCCGAAGCCAAATATAAACCCAACAGTCAGGAAACTAAAAGACAAAGACTAGGACTTCTCAACAGCAGGTAGGTATCCTAATTATATTTCCTAGCAAAGGATTTATACATTTCTTCTTCTCAGTACATGAAATGAATATAATGTGAAGAAAAATCATTTGATTCAAATTCATGCAAATTATTGAATTGAGGAAAAAAAGGAATTAGCCCACTGCTGGTGTTATATGGATTTCTTAAACTACAATGCAGGTTTATTCCACATTTCCTCAAAAACCTATAATTAGAGCTTTCTGTTTTTTAGTAAGTTACAAGACAGAATTTATTTAAATAAATATCTTGAAATGTAAGAATGATCGTTACTAAATGTTGAATTTTTATTAATCTGAGAAGAGTAGCAGCGTTTTGCTCATTATCAGAGATAACTTTTAGACTTGAATATTAATTTGTTGCATTATAACTGATTTTACAGCAAGAGAAAAACAGGAAATGAAAGGTAGCCCAGATGAAGATTGCTATTATTAGATAAATTAAAGAAGCAATTATGAAATCAATGAAATCGAAAGCCAGCTAAATATAATTACATCCAAAAAGATAAAACTATAAAAGTTAGCTTCATGAGAAAGCATTGTCAGATATGTGAACAGATTATCACTTTTTTTTATTTTGAATAGGCAATGAAGATTTGGAAGTCTGTATTACATGACATTTTTCACGTTTTTTCTTCTGTAGTTCTTACTATATTCACTTGAGAAAATGCTAAACCACAGTGGCATATTATGCATCCCCAAAAGTCCAGTAGTAAAGAAAGATTCCATTAAACATTATTTAATCAAGTGCTTTCCAAATATATTATATATCAGTCCCTTACTTTTTATGTATTTTGGGTTATATGATAAAGCCTAAAATACACTTTATTAAATGATCTAGCTTTCCTTGAATAAGAAAGCCAGATCTGTATGACTGGATGTGGTGGCAGCATGTGCACTGTCCATAAAATTAGATTTGAGACTTTGATTTTAGTGATTAAAACATATTTAAACAGTTTTCTGACTCCATAATCATGAAAAATATTTGATATGGGCAAATTCTAATCATTGCATGATAAATGCTGTAGTAAATTAAAAATGAAATGATAACTTTTGTTTGGAGTTGCAACAATGACCTCCTGGAATAAGCTAGCATTAAAAAAAATTTATTACGATAGAAAGTGTTTCCATTTTATATCCCAGACAGTGCTAATTCATTTTCCTTTTCTCATGCATACACTCTAAGTTTTAATGTATGATATTACATGTGAATATGCATATGTAAACATGTACACATACATGTATTCAATATATAATCTTCTTATTACTTGTCTAAACATCATAGGAATACTTTTGCTAAGTGTCTCAAAAATCTCCCTGTTAAATACTGATTTTTTTCGTTTGGGTTTGCTTATTTTGTTTATGGTTAAAGGATGCTTTTCATTAGAACATGAAAATTCTTGCCTTTCGTTCTAGAACCTGGCATACTCCCTTACCCAGGATCAGTTTCCCAGACTCTCTCTACTAAATATTCTTATTAGGGCTCTCAGATGGGATTGTGCATAGTACCAATTTATATCATTTGATGAGAACCAATTAAAAGTTTCCAAGCTAAGTTTTCATACTTGGAAAATTTGAGTTTATTATTGATTATTATTAGCACAAGTAATGCCTGTCTAATCTACTAAAGATGTTAGTTAATCTATCTAAAGATGTTAGTAGATTGAAATTATGTATTCAAGTTGTATGCTTTGGTTATTTTATCTTTCCCTTTGTTCCCTGCAGACACCTTGTAGGGGAGCAAGATAAATGGCTGACAGGAATGTCAGTTTGATAACTGACAACCCTGAACTGAATCTTGGCCTCTTTGTGTTACTTCTGTTAATCTATGTCATTACTGTGGTTGGCAATTTTGGGGTTATCATGATAATTGTGGCTAATGTCCAGCTTCATTCTCCCAAGTACTTTTTCCTTAGTCAGTTGGCTTTCTTGGAGTTCTGCTATTCCTCAGTCTTCATTCTTAAAATGCTGGTGACCTTCATGGTAGGACATAAAGTCATCTCCTATCATGGTTGCCTCGTACAGTACTCCTTTGTCAACATGTTCCTGACTACAGAATGCTTCCTCCTGGCTGCAATGGCATATGATCAATACCTTGCTGTTTGCCGCCCACTTCAGTATAGAGGGCTTATGACCCCCATATTTTGTATCTACCTAGTAACTGCCTCTTACCTGTTGGGTTGTAGCAACTCACTTACCCATCTGAGTAACTTGCTCCACCTGTCCTTCTGTGGGCCCAATCTCATTAACCATTAATTCTGTGACATTACATTGCTCTTTCAACTCCCATGCTCTGACACCCACCACAGTGAGATTTTATTCACTTTCCTCTCTGTAGCAACATCAGTGACTACCTTGTCAATAGTAATTAGTTCCTATTTGGAAGTTCTTCTCACTGTCTTGAAAGTACACTCTATGACAGGCATATATAAAACCTTATCCACATGTGCCTGCCACTTAACAGTAGTAATTCTTTTCTATGTAACAGTGATAACTACCTATCTGGGAACCAGCTCTAGCTACCTACAGAATAGAGCCAAAATATTTTCTATGTTCTATACCCTTTTGCTACCAATATTAAATCTTCTGATATATGGGGTAAGAAACAGAAAAGTCAAAGAAGCCATTAAAAGAATAATTCAGAGAAAAATAGTCACTTCCTGAATAGGAATTTCTAGGCAGAAACACTTTTAAGGAATATTTATCAATGCTGCAGCCTGGTACATAGTTAAATACTCAGAGGACCTGTGAGGCAGGGAAGGTATAAAAGCATTTTTTGCTTGAAGGAGGCATTCATTATGAACTTTCAGTAACATGCAAGATTTCATATTCATATGGAAATATTTTCATTTATCCTCTTAGGCTCACTGTTTGGAATCCTGTGAACTAACCCATACAATAAGAGAAAAAGCAAAGTAAACTTACATTTAAACAGAAAAGCACAAAAGATTCAGATGGCTCGATAATTAGAGACAGAGGTCTATACACCAAATTCAGAGGGAGATAGGAGAAAAGTTTTTATGGGAAGAAAAAAATGGGCTCTTAATGGAACAAATGGAAGATAAGAAAGTTAGTCATGCTTGTTTTATGCTGGTGAAACTGGGATCATCTGTGTTCTTCCTTGGGGATTTATTGTCATTTTTTCTTCTTCTCTCCTTCCTGGAATGAAGCACCCCTGGAGAAATGATTTATGGCAGCAGCACTTTAGGAAACTTCTGTTTTTAGTCAGATAAAGAAAGTTCTGAAAAAGCTTCTTTTTGTATCCATTGAATTTCAAATGTCTTCTATTAAAAATATTTTTATATTCCTGATGTATAATTTGTTCCTTTCAATTCCCAAATTATCATTTTGAAAAATCTTACTTTCTGTGTAACAAGTTGAAAGCACTTTCTATAGACTAATGAGTTATAAGATATGATATCCAATTCTCATAAAGAGGCTCAGAAGCCCAAAAGTCACATGTTCTCTCTCATATGTGGAGTAGAGACCTAGAACAAATGTGGTAATATTATTGAACATGGGTCACACTGGAGGACTAGGGAAAGGGAAAGAAATCTAAATCTTGAATGTGGTTGACGTGCTCACTGTAGAGGAAAGAATATAGTAATTTTAAACTGGCAGAGGCTACCATGGAAAGGGGACCAGGAAGTAGCAAAGAGATCTGACAGAGATGAACCAATGTGGGTTGCAATACACATGTGCACAGAATCAATGCAAGGAATCTCTCTGTATAGCTATCTTTATACCAAAATAGAAAATCACTGTGTCTTTCTTATTATCTCTTATGTTTTCTCTTCAACAAAACTGGAGAACAAAAGGACAGGACAGGTGTTGCCTGGGGGAGGGAGAGCATAAAACAATGTATATGCATGTTAATAAATGTAAAAATGATAAAATTTTAAAAAATATCAAAGAACCAGTAGGTGGACAATAACACAAATTATCCAATACACACACACATACAACAGAGGAGAATTATTTAGACAGTGATTGGAATGAAGCAAGCAGTTTTATGGAGGAGAAAACAATGGATCTAGGGAATTGAAAACTTACTATACATCAGACATCAAAGTCTTTCAGCTAGAATTCAAAGGCATAAAACTAACACATTTGTATATAGGTCTCCTTCCATTTCATATTAACAAGTAGAATTTTTTGTATGTATTTGGTATTCCATCTTTTACTGAGAACTGAAAATTTGAATATTTGATTTGAAAATAATTTCATAGTCAGAGAAAGGTTTCTTCTTATGGTATTTGTGTATCTATCAATTTGATAGAATTACTAAAATAAAAACAGAAATGTCTTCTATTATATTAGAGTACACTGGAATTCTCTAAAATCAGGATTTAAAAAAACTTCCATGAAATAGGACTGCCTTTCAAAATGCTGTTTTATTTTTTGGAAGAAAATATGCTTATAAGCCTATATTGCATTTATTCAGGCATTATTTTAGTTGGCATTTATTGTTTCGCTTACTTGAGGGTACATTAAAAACTCAGTATAGGAACATAGCTATTCCTAGAGTTGATGAGAACAAAAGTAGCCTTGGCTAACTAACACATTTATTACATGTAGCAAGCAATGATTTTGAGCTTATGAAAAGGCTGTTTATCAAATAATAATAAATTGTTTTTAAAAAGAACTTGTAGCAATAAATCTTAATTGTTAAAATCTAAAACAGCCTGTGGAATTTGTCTTAAAGTTTAACAAATTTACCTACTATATAAAAAGATAAGTTAAAGCAAATTTGCTTTATGAATGATATCTCCTAAACATACACAATCAAATTTAAATCTGCATTCATTCTAAAACTATCCATTTATTGATATTGAATCACTTAGGGTTTTTTATATTTGACAAAGTAATCCATATCATGGTGGTAGAGTTTGCTTAGCAGTCTCCCCTGCTATCTGTGGTTTTGTTTTCTGTGATTTTAGTTACACTACATCAACAAGAAGGGCAAGAAAAATACAACACATAAGAAATTTTGAGGGAGAGAAAAAGTAGAGTAAGAGACAGATAGTTCTATTTTATTATTTGCTGTTGTTAATTATTGTGTCAAATTTATTAGTTTATTTGTATCATGATATATATGTATAGAACACAACAATATAGTCAGCCTTTACATATAGGTTCCATTTAAGGATTCAGTCAACCACAGATTCATAATGTAAGAAAAAGAAACAATAAAAAAGAATACACCAATAAAAATAATACAAATAAAATTAGAGGATAGCAACTATTTACATAAAATTAGGTATAAGTAATTGTAAGAAATATTGAAAGTAAATTTCTGAAGTATTTGGCAAGCTAAACATAGGTTTTATGCAAATATGATGTCAATTTATATAAGAGATTGAATATTGATGGACTTTTGTGCCTGTGATGAGTCTACAGACAAGAACTCTGTCAATACCAAGGGAAGGATATATTGGAGGGAATGCATACATTTGCATTAGGCTTCATTATTGAACACTCTGAATTCTAGACAAGTTCTTTTTTTACCACACATTATTCTTCAAATTAACCAAGAGAACATATTTTCATTGGACATTTGAGCACATTACATCTTACCCCTCAAAATGTCCTTCAGGATTCTTAATCCCAATGTTCTTACATTATCATCACCATTGTCATTACATCCATTTTCTATGATTATATTTATGTTTTCTTGATAAAATGCAAGCAAGAAAAACATGTAGAGTCAAGTTTCAAGACAAGTCAGCCTAGATTCATACCTTATCTTCTCCAAATTTTAATTAATTATATCTTGTTGACATTTTTTCTCTTACAAATACCCTTCAAATAAGTTGCTTCTCCTTAATTAGTCATCATTGCTGCTGTCTCAGTAGAGATCCCCAGATTCACTAATCCTAATTATGAAAATAATATTGAAACTTTTGTCAATTTACCATGGTACATTATTCTTGCCCTACCTCTACATATGTCTGTTATTGTGTTTAGAATATTTTCCCTCTAATTTAGTAAACATTCTCAAAGACAAAGAATAAGAATTGCCATTTCTAATAACTTTGCTGTTAATGCCTTTAAATAAATCTGCATCCCTTTATTCATTATTTCATCATTACATGTCCCATTGTAAAGATGGAACAAAAGTTTGCATTATTATTCTCTCTTCTCTTCTGGATTCTATTTTGGTAAGAAAATGAGTGTGCCATATTAAATGCTCTAGTTCTCACACTAATAAGAAAGTAACTATTACCAAGTTGTCATTCAGTATTTATTTAGTGGATAAATTGATAAATTAATCATTTTATAGATTGTTTTGTTACCACCCATGCACTAATAAATGTGATGTTAAAGAGTAAATGAATAAGTGAAAATAAGAATATGTATTACTTTTTCAATCTACTACAAATTCGAATGTAGTTGTATATGGAAGAAGGTTTGCAATAATATTTAGAGATGAACATGTAAATGTTAATAAACATGAGAAAATGTTCCATAAGCTATCTTTTGACTTCTCTAGCTCAATGAAATGTGGAGTTTCATAATATGTCAATGGTCAAGGTAGCTGAGGTGCTGAGGAAACTAAGGGTTGGGGACATTGCCCAGTCATTCTAAAATATCTCATGCTAATAGGTAGCAGAAATTTATAGTTCTGTTTTTGGTGGATGGGGAGTTTGAGATGTCTCCTCAGTCCTTAGGTATTACATATAAGATGCATGCTGCCCTAGGGACAGTAAAACAAATAAAGAAACACACATCAACAGACCCCAAAAGAGTAGGAAGGTAGTAAACAATGATTTATTAGCAAAACATAAGTTCATCTCTTCGAGTTATTAGATGGATAAAGCTGGATAAAGTATCTGTCTAAACAGAGACAGTATGCCTCAAAGATAAGAGACAGGTGAATACAGAAATGCTATTAGGGTTTGGGGTTTTGTCCAATAGAGTAGGCCAACTGATTTGTATGAAACTGAGGGTCCTTCTTGTATGGTTTTGTGGCTACACATGGGCTGCCCAGATGTGGGAAGGCATATACTTGTGGATTTGATCCTCTTTGTCCTTTCAAGTTTAACCTTGCCATAGGTAGTGGAAAGTATGGATAGGATATTGTACTATTGCCTTAATCATCAGCCTAGGTCTAGCCTATTATGTCAATTTTTGGTCCCAAGTCATTAGGGTTTTATTGTTTGTCCCCTCTCCCTGCAAGGGAAGTAATCTTGGGCCTTTCTTCATTCCTGTCTACATGCTAATAGTTCTGGCCCTAGAATATTACTTTTGTTATTTGTCTAAAGATAATGAGCTCGGTGTTTAATACCAGTGACTGTCAGTTCAAGGACAGCTGGGGCAAAACAAAACAAAATTTAGGGAGACCGTATCTCAAAATAATTCAGATGTGAATCTTCAGATGAGAGATCTTATAATCCCAGCTACTTGCTACTTGCTACCCTACGCCTTCTCAGGCAAAATGTCCAAATCCAATCTGAAAATCAAACTAAAATGGTTTGATTGAAATGGAGCAAGGTTGAAATGGTAGAGTGCTTGCCTAGCAAGCTCAAGGTCCTGAGTGAGTTCAATCCCAGTACCACTAAAAAAGGTACTGGGATTTTTTAAAAAAAGGAATAGCACTAAAAAGCATGATTCATATAAATATCTAAAAATGATGGAATATAGTTTAGTAGATATTGTAAAATATTATAAAGCCATATATATTTAAGACACGAAACAGTTATCAATTGAATACTTATTTTGTCTTCAACATCATGCTAGATGTCTTATGTGTGCTATATTATTTAACTTAATCTTCAAAAACATATGAAGCAGGCGCTGGTATTATCCTTTTCACAAGCATGAAGATTAGAGAGGTTAACAAACGATCACATGATGCCGTACTTTTTTTTTCTGGCAGCACTGGGGTTTGAACTCTGGGCCTCACACTTGCTAGGCAGGTGCTCTACCACTTGAGCCACTCCATCAGCCCCAGAAACTGTGACACGAATACAAAGCTATCTGTGATATTTCTGCACACAAACTCATAATCATGGCTCCCCAATGGAAACACTATTAACGACAGCATCTTCTTCTCTTAAAATGTTAAAATTATAAAATTTTGGGAGTTTAAAATTTTGAAAATATATACAATATATTCTTAAGAGAAAATAAAAGTACACCTATGACAATAGTTTGGTACTGATCACATCACAATATTTAGATACCACTGACAACAGATAGCAAAGATCTGTGAAGGGGTGCTTGATTCTAGGTCTGAGTCTAGAAAAATGCAAGTTGGCAGAATATAAGAAAGAAAAGAAGAATAAAGAGAGACAGGGACATGTTTGAAGAGCAATGCCCACAGAAGAATTGATGGTAGTTCTATCAGCAAATCCAAAACAATTTGGGAAAATTGTTTAATGACAGTGAAACTGGAGTTTTCAACCCTGGTCCAAACTCCTGGGCTTCCACATGTCATGCCCTATGTGCCAAATAGGGAGATATGGTGAAGGGTAGAAAAAGGAGATTCAACTCCTTATCTCAGCTCAATTGGAATACACAGGGTATATTGTATAACACATTTTTAAAATTTACATCATATTTTCTTATATTGAATGTTACTTTCCCTTAAAATAACAAGTATTTAACCAGCAGATTTAATAAGATTTTATGATTGGCAACGACAGTACCAAAATTTTAAAATGTGCTACTACAAAAAACTAGATAGCATTTGTTGCCCTCAGTGAAAAGAAACTAATGCAGATACTTTAAAGCAACAGAGGCTAATAGGAGAAGGGAACCATGAACTAGAGAAAAGGTTTGTTTGAGAAGAATTAATTTAGAAGGTAACACATATGTACAGGAAATCAATACGTTTCAACTTCCTGCATAGCTATCCTTATCTCAACTGGCAAAAACCCTTGGTCCTTCCTATTATTGCTTATATTCTTTCTTCAACAAAATTAGAGCTAAGGGCTAAATAGTTTCTGCCTGGTAGCAGAGGGTTGTGGGGGGAGAGGGAAGGGGAGTAAAGAAGGGGGTAGGGGGAATGGGGGAGAAATGACCCAAACATTGTATGCACATATAAATAAAAGAAAAATAAATAAATAAAAAATTAAAATGTGGTACTAGATATGTCAAAAATCATGTTTTGATTAAATATTTGTCAGCTCCACAAAATTATGAACATTAAGCAAATCAATTATTTTTAGGGAGAAACATAGGACATGTCCAATAGGAAAGAAAGAAAAGATGAGTTTAAAAGCTTCACAATACTATTATTTTAATTACCTGGAACCTCCTCTCTTCTGCATATACCTCTAATGAAAGAACATTTCACGTCTTTGTTTCTAAGACCAGCAATGAGAGGATTCAGCATGGGTATCACAATAGTATAATAAACAGAACCCACTTGATCCTTTCCCCAGGATTAGGGTTTACTTAGTTTTAAATAAGTAAAGATTGTAGTGACATAAAAAATGGTGACACCCAGTAGATGAGATGCACATGCAGAGAAAGTTTTTTTCTTTCCTGAGGTGGAATTAATTTTCAGAATAGTATAGAGAATGGATATATAGGACACAGATATTGTGAAAAAGGATACCACTAGGGTAAAATGAGCAAAGAAGCAAATCAAAATTTCATGTCAAATGTTTCTTTTCAGAAGAAAAGTTAAGTTGGGATGGCCTCACAGAAGAATTGATGGATTACACTGGAGTTGCAGAAATGCAATCTACTCATGCAAATCACATTGATAGAGGTATTTATAAACCCAATCATACAAGACCCAGTGAGGAAGGCACAGCACAGCCTTGTGGATATAATAAAATGGTGGTACACAAAGGAATACTACTCAGCCACAAGGAATAATGACTTGGAGCTTGAAGTTGAAAGGATGCAATTGGAGGATATCATGCTAAGTGAAGTTAGCAAGTCAGAAACACAAAAGATGCATATTTTCTTTCATACTCAGAAGATAGATCTGAAGATAAACATATATACAAAAACAAGCATGAACATATACAACTCAGATGTAAAACATGTTTGTAGCAGTGGAACTTCTCTATGGGACTCAGGGAAAGTGGGAAAAGAAAAGAGAATGATAGAGCATCTGTAATATCAAATACCATAATATGTAAAATTACAGGATATAAGGATGTGTATTACAAACTGTTGAAAAATGGGGGAGTGGGAGCTAAAAGGGTAAGGTAGAGTATTCAAAGGGACTGAACAAACTAAAGTAAAGCACACCCACAGTGTACACACATTGAGACACCCCTTTGAATGTCAATTTAAATATTAATAACCAAAATAAAGACTGAAAAAAAGGCACAATGTGTGTAGGTGAATACTAGTAAGAAGGTGAGGGTGAGAGAAGGAGATTAAGGTGATGGTATATGGTTGATGGAATTCATATATCCATATGAAACAGAACTAAAAAACCTCTTGCACTCAGAATGATGTTTATTAATTGCTTTTGTATGGCAGCAATTCAGCTTTTGGGCTGGTAAATGGATGGAATTGGAGAACATCATTCTGAGTGAGGTTAGCCTGGCCCAAAAGACCAAAAATCGTATGTTGTCCCTCATATGTGGACATTAGATCAAGGGCAAACACAACAAGGGGATTGGACTTTGAGTACATGATAAAAGCTTTAGCACACAAGGGAGGGGTGAGGGTAGGTAAGACATCTAAAAAACTAGCTTTTGTTGCCCTTAACGCAGAGAAACTAAAGCAGATACCTTAAAAGCAACTGATGCCAATAGGAAAAGGGGAACAGGAACTAGAGAAAAGGTTAGATCAAAAAGAATTAACCTAGAAGGTAACACACATGCACAGAAAATCAATGTGAGTCAATGCCCTGTGTAGCTATCCTTATCTCAACCAGCAAAAACCCTTGTCCCTTCCTGTTATTGCTTATAGTCTCTCTACAACAAAATTAGAAATAAGGGCAAAATAGTTTCTGCTGGGTATTGAGGGGGTGGGGGGGAGAGGGAGGGGGCGGAGTTGGTGGGGGCAGGGGGGTGAAATGACCCAAGCCTTGTATGCACATATGAATAATAAAAGAAAAAAAAAAAAGTAAACTCACAGCTGACTATAAATTGTCCTTGACAATTAGTGGAGAACTTCCTGGCATTTCATTAAGTTCTGAAATGCTTTAGTGATAATCTTCTAATTGTTTGGCATATCCTCAGGGAAAGTCTCAAAAGACAAAAAACTCCATAAATTTTCTTTAAAAATGCAATATTAAGGAACACATAGGAGAACCAAGAGATAGTTTTCATTACAGGTAAACAATGACAGAAGTTTTCATATTGTGCCTTATGTTACCAGTACTTATAGAAATGGTCACAGTTATTCTGGTATTGACATCAAATGGAGGTCAACATTTCTGACTCAGTTTCTGCAACTTCTGCTACCCCATGGTTCTTAAAAGCAGTTGGACTTTTTCCTTTTAAGTTCACATTGATATTCTTATATTTTCAAATAGGTTGAGAAACTAAGCATCTGGAAAAAAGACATTATGTGTGTACACTTAGAAAATATTTAATTGTATGTTCATATATATACTTATAAAATTGTATTTAATTATATTAATATACATATAAATATAATTGTTTATATTTATGTATGTTCAACTAAATATCCATAATATATGCAATTGTATACAGATGAAGTATAAGAGATATAGATTTTCTTTTTAAATTTTATTTTATTATTGCTACATTACTTACATGTGTATTCATTATTTAGGCCACCTCCACCCCCAGGTTTTCTTTTTTTTAATGGCAAAATTTGACATTGTACTAAGTCTTTTCATCTTGATGGCTTTCCAAATATTTTTATATCAATAAATTATTCATGGTATTCATTCCAGATTACATGAGATGGGAAAAGACTATTTTGATGACAGGAGAATTTTATACATACTATTTTAAATTGACAGTAACATGTTTTTCATTTTTCAGTTTAACCTGAGTAACTACCAGAGTATAGTATAAAAGATTAAAATTGAAGTATTCAATAAGAATAGTAAGCTATGAAGAAATTGTTTCCTTGTATTCAATCCAATGACAGAGAGATGAAATAATTTTTTATTTTCTTTATGATACATAAAAAGTGATACCACTACGTGCACATTATTTTTGTAACTTTTAGGGATTATAATGTTGGGGAAACGTAGGAATTTATGTGTCTCTCTACATGTCACTTCAGAGTGCCTTCACTACAATTTTCACTGCAAATGTGTCATTGCTATTTCTGTGTTTTGTTTAGGAAACATTGGTAAGTACATGCTATACTTTTGATATCCCCTCTATTAAAGGTATTAAGAATATTTTATTTGGTTATGCATATATTTTCTGCATTATTTGCTTTATCTTATTTGGAAGAATTTCTTATGGACTTAGTGAACAATCTGTGAATTCATGTGTATTTCACCGTATGGTATTATATTTTGATTTTGTGGTATTCTACATGATGGTAAAATTTTATATAATGAACCATTTTATAATACATATCATAAAATTTTCCTTTAAAATAGGATGCTCATTTATCCAAAGGAAACTTTGCAAGACTTTATTTCATAGATCCCAATGACAATGACCTCTTTCATAATTTGCTCAGATATTTTCAGATTTTCTGAGTTCTTCAATACAACATGCATCACAATTGTTATATTAAGGTATGTGTACCTTAAGTATGATGGAAATGCCTCCATAGAAAAATGTATAAGTTAAAGGAAATTATTTTAAGGTAACTGAAAATTTTATTAAATTTTTATAAAAAATTAAACATAAGTAATCTAAAACCATAGAACATAGTCCAATTTTAGTCATAGAATGTGGGTGTGAGGATAGAATAGAGACTGGGAAAAGTTGCACACATTCTTCTTACAACACGTTTTCAACTTTTTACCATTTTAGCCCTGACAAAGAAGTGAGCTCTCTTTGCAGAAGCATTTATGTATATATGTATAAAGAAAACTATTTTCAGGTATGTTTCTATTGCTATTTAAAAAATAAACTAAAATATCATTATGTACATGATCTTTGAGAAATATGTCTCGTGTAGCATGGATAAATTAGTTCTTTCCTACACCTCATTGAAGTGTTGCTTCTCAAAAATAACTGAAGGTATATGTATTTTGGATTTGTATATTAAAATTAAAAGTTTTGGTTAACAGTTTTACTCACCAAGTACACTGAGCTATGGGCTGATATATATACATATGTAAATATTTATTCTGCCTTGTTTTTTCATGTAAACATGGGTAATATGATCTCCTATAGTTTTAGTATTGATACGTTAGCCAACAGTACTAAAATTTCCACTCTACAGCCTGCAAAATGTAGGAAATTTTGAGTGCTGTTCTAATGTGAGTAGTTGCATCTACTTTGAAATTTGTCATTCAAAATTTTTATTATGTAATTGGAATATGACCTATGTCATTTAATTAAAGGTATTTATAGTCGTAATATGATTAAATTGTATATGAGAAATAGAAAACAAGAGTAAAATAATTTGTTATTCATCTAAAACCTAAAGCTATTAACATTTGAAATTTTATTATTTTTCTTTATCTACATTTCTGCTTGTGTATATCTCTTTCTGTCTGTCTATATACATATCTATTCGTCTACTTATATATCTAGTAGTGTTTCTAAATCTCATAGGAAGGTTTCTGTCCTGAATATCACCTTGGATCAAATATCATTTAAAAACCAGTCGTTTGTCAGCTGAAATGGTTGCAGATCATAAAACATCAGTACCCACCTGAGAAAACACAATCTCTACAGACACTGAAGTAATTTCTTCTTTAAGTGAAGCCACCTTAACTGAGAAAAATTTATCTATTTCTGTCTCATCATAATTTAATTTGAAATATGTGTTTATTTTCAAATAGTCTTCATTTGAATGTTCAAATATATGTTATTCACACTGTCCTTGCATAATTAATCAATAATATCTTTCTACTTGAAAGGTAACTTTGTTAACTGTGTCTATCCAGAATAGGTTTTGTAATAAAACTGAATGGAAAAACACAATGTCACTGTTGTGAAGGAATTCATCCTGATGGGCATCACCACACGTCCTGAGCTGCAGGCTCCATTATTTGGGCTGTTCCTCATCATCTGCTTAAGCTCAGTGTTGGGAAATTTGGGCATGATCATCCTCACCATGGTGGACTCCAGGCTACAAACCCCCATGTTTTTTTTTCTCAGACATCTGGCTATTACAGATCTTGGT
The DNA here is from genome assembly GCF_047511655.1 of Castor canadensis. Lineage (NCBI taxonomy): Eukaryota > Metazoa > Chordata > Mammalia > Rodentia > Castoridae > Castor > Castor canadensis. Next base: position 191,779,779 of record NC_133386.1, read on the forward strand.
TACTCTACAGCTGTGGTCCCCAAAATGTTAAATTTTGTTTTCAATCAAAATACGATCTCCTATTACCTTTGTGCTACACAGCTATCTTTCTTTCTTGTTTTTATTATTAGTGAATTTTTTATTCTGTCTACAATGTCCTATGACCGCTACGTGGCCATCTGTAACCCTCTCCTCTACACTGTCGTCATGTCGCAAAGAGTATGTTGGCTACTGGTGGTAATTCCCTATATCTACTGCACATTTGTGTCTCTTCTAGTCATCACAAAGATTTTTACTTCATCTTTCTGTGACTACAATGTCATCAGTCATTTCTACTGTGATAGTCTCCCCTTGTTATCTTTGATCTGCTCAAATACTCATGAAATTGAAATGATTATTCTGATCTTAGCAGCTTTTAATTTGCTTTCATCTCTTCTGATCATCCTTATGTCCTACTTGCTTATCCTTATAGCCATTCTCAGAATGAACTCTGCTGAAGGCAGGCGTAAGGCATTTTCTACCTGTGGGTCCCACGTAACAGTAGTCATTGTCTTCTATGGAACTTTGATATTTACGTATGTGCAGCTGAAGTCCAGTCACTCCTTTGACACTGATAAAGTGGCTTCCATCTTTTACACCCTGATTATCCCCATGTTGAATCCCTTGATTTATAGTTTAAGGAACAAAGATGTAAAATGTGCTCTACAAAGTACATGGAAAAAGATAAGCAATTTTTTTTGTAAATGATAAATCCAATATGAATCCTAAAATTCAGAATTAGATGTTAACCTGATGTGAATTTGTTCAGAATGTTTTAAAAATGCCAATAAACTTAACATATAGTTGACTTTCTTTGCATGAGTCAAAGTTGAAAATGTAATGAATATACCAATAAACAAAATAATAAATGACTGTCATTCTTGAAGGGAAAAATAAATTATGGTACAATAATTAAGGATATTCTCTAGTACATTTGAAGTACTGTTGAGTCTTGAGGCCAAAGGAACATGTTCCTGAATGTGGATACAGTATGGAGGTGAAAAGCTATAGTGTATATTAACAGTGAGTTAATGTGTTCTTCGTGGTAGACCTATACAGCACACTTCCAAGTGTCTGTGTGTGCTTGTATGTATCTTTATTCTTTTCTGTAAGCAAAGTATTATAGTTTAGTCTTTACACAATTCTTTGGTTTGTATTAAAACCAATCTCAATTGTGGTATGAGGAGGTTCATTGTAGTGTGATGGTTAAAAAAGATCAATCATATAAATGTTCTCAAATGTTCCTAGTCTACAAGAGGATTTAAGCGTCCTTCTCTTTTTAAAATGTAGGTGAAAAGCATCTACTAACTCAACATATTTGACTATTAGTAATCCATAGCTGCAGTGTAACATTTAATTTTGTCTAATTCAGGACATATGTGTATAAAAGTGGATACAACAATTAAGATACACTTCTTCAGCTCTTCATAGAAGCTTCCCAGGTTTTCTTTTATCCCCTTCCCTACTTGCTTGATCTTTATTCTTTTTATCCATTTTTGTTTAATTGGTGATAATTCCTCCTTACCTCTCTAAATGACAAGTATAATTCTTATTTAAAAGTCATAGTTTATTTATTTATTCTTGCGTAAAATCATTAATTTATGATGAAACTGTTTTGTTGCTCTTCTTATTGTTGACTTTCCTCATATTTGGTCCATATGATAATGTAATATCTCTTGGTTTAGATATGTTCTTTGACTACATTGATTTGATTACCCAACCTGAAGACATTAAACATAGATAGTCCTATTATTTCCACTATGCTATTTATCTAGTAAGAGGGTAATTGGATATGCATTGATGAGAATATTTGTCATGTCTTCAGAAATTTTATCATCCATTTCACTATCTAAAATTCTCCCTTTTATCATTATTTTTCATAATTTAATATTCATGTCATTTAGTTTACATCACAAGTAGAATGATCTGTTTTCTTATTATGTTATCATATAGTAAAATGATTTGTATAGTGAATCAAATATGCATAAATATAATCTATCAGAATCATAAAAACATACATACACAGCCATGTGGGAAATAATATTACTAAGTACTTTATACTGTTTTTCATTTATTATCAAAAATTAATATAAAATAAATGTTATATGTGCAAGAAAATATTTTACTTTCCTACAAAAATATATTGAACAGAGAAGAAGTGAAGTTTTCATAATGTAATTCATTAGGGTAGATATAATTGTGGAAAAAAATTTGTTTCTCCTTCCTTATGATAAATATTCTACATTCACATTTTTCTTGAGTCAAGAGTTCTTTGAAAAAATGCCATCAACCTTGGCTCATCTAAGATTGTAGTTACCTGACTCCTCCATTCTTCAAAAGGCTTCACAAATAACATCTGTTTTAACATGGATATTAAACCTGCCTGTGACCTTGCCAACTTCAGTCACATTCATCTGGATGGAAGTGTTGTACTTAACACCACTGATATGCTTACTGGCGGAGCATTTCCAATGCATGTACAAGCCCATGAACATATGAGGGTTGTTTAAGGGGCAGAGCTATGCCTGCTGCTTCTAGGATAAATAACCCCAGAAAAACAATTTTTTGAGAAAAGGTTTCACTATGTAGCCCAGGCTAGTCTTGAACTTGCTATGTCACCAGGATGACTGGAAATTTGTGGTCTTTCTGCCAATTCTAAGTGCTGGGAATACAGCCTTATACCAAAACATCTGGCCTGGAAACATGTAATTTAATAGATATTTTAATGATTTTATACTTCCCCAAATTAACTTCAATAATAAATAATAACTATAATAAAGGCAAAATATTCCAGTATCTTATTTTGATAACTCTGAATAAACTTAAACCAGTTTCCTACCACTATAATAAGTGTGGTTCAGACTTTTGATTGTCCCTTAAGTGGACAGGCAAACACAGAACAAACAGGGCTTTAGTTTGAAAATAATAAGGCATTTCATTGAATTTAATAGTTACTTTCTATTTTATTTGTACCTTGATTTTAAAATTGTTTTAGAAAGAAGTGACAGATAATTGGAACAATTGCTAAGGTGATTTGAATTAAGAGAACTTAATATTTTATCCAAAAGTAATTCTGAAAAGTAAAAACAATTTAGAATGAGAAAACATTTAAATGTAGGGACACTCAGAATGTGAGTAGATAAGCAATCTGTAGTTGAGGTTAGGCTCATTAGTAGAGGAATATTAAAATTTTTGAGTTACACATGTTCTAAGAAAAAACATAAGTGGGTGAACTGAATACCAAAATGGAAGTTTATGTTAAAAATTGCTCTGTATATTCACCATAAAATCAAGTCTACGTGGCTTGATCTTTAAATTCTACTAAATGGTAGAGTAAAAGAGGAAATTCTGACTTCTAGAAACTTTTGGAAAACTAAAGATGTGGCATATTTTCCAACTGATTGAGGAATGTTTCCCTGATATCAAAGATGATGAAGACATAATTATGTGAAAATAGTGAAAAAATATTATCTGATGAATGTAACAATATGTAAACAGTAAAGATCCATGTTCACTTGATTATAAAAATTTCTTTAACATTCTCTGTATAGCTATCTTTATCTCAAAGTAGCAAAAATGCTGTATCTTTCTTTTTATCTCTTATTCCTCCTCTTCAACAAAATTGGAGAACAAGAGGGCAGAACCTGTTCTGCCCAGGAAGTGAGGGTGGGAATGGAGGGAGGGGGAGGGATGGCCCAAACAATGTATATACATATAAATAAATGTAAAAACAATAAAAAATATCAATCTACCTGTGCAAAAAATCAAAATGCAGCTCATCTTACTAAGAAAATAAAAGAAAAAATGTTTATAATGTAAATATTTGCAAAAATATATAATAAAACAAATGAGAAAAACGCATGAGAAAAGAAAAATTAGCAGAGACTCAAATGTTATTAAATCAGTAAACTAGCAAATCTCTATGATAAATAAGGGAGAAAAAAAGAGCAAAGATTACTTAAATCAATCAGGAAAAATAAAACTAATAAAAGTATTAGAATTAGAACATACTTTTCAATAATATGCCAAATGCAAAGGCCTTATCTCTCCAAATAAATGATACATACTTTGTGATTGGGTTTAAAAACACGGTAGGATTAAATTGCACACCTTCTGGCACAGACAGAATGAAAGTAAAAGGTGGAAAATGATATTGCAAATAAAATTTGACATTAAGATACATATGGAAATGTCAGAAGGAAACTCCCTATAAAGCCATTTTAAACAAACAAAAAAAGTCATTTTTTTCTTTTACAAAATTGGAAAACAGGAGGACAGAACAGGTCCTGTCAGGGGGTTGGTACCTATGGGATGGGGGAGGGGATGAGGAAAGGGTGTAGGAGGGTGAATATTGTACACATACTGTGTACACGTGTATGTAAATGGAAAAATGAGACCTCTTTAAACTATTCCAGAAAAAGGGGAGTGAGATAAAGGAGAATGATGGAGGGGGTGAATTCAACTATAATATATTTGATATATTTTAAGAACCTTTCTAAATGTCACAATGCACCCACAGCAAAAAATAATCATAATAAAAAATCTGGAGTCTCTATACTCCTGTCTGACAATTCAGACCTCAAGCCAAAGTAATTAGAAGATATTTTAAAAGTCTCCACATGCGAATAAAGGGAACAAGCCATCAAGATAATTTAACAGTTATAAATATATATGCAAAAATATTTTTGCACCCATATTACTTAAATTCCAGTATGCATTAATGTGAAAAATTTGATCAAACTGATATCAGCACAGGTGTAAATCCAGTTTTTAATTCTGTATGTGCTACAAGACAGTAGCATTTATTAAAATAATATTTATACTCAAAAACAACAAGAAAGCACAATTTAAAGGATAAATTATAAAACCTGTCAAATTTGGCACCTTCCAGAATTGAGTCTCCACCCATCTTTTTTGTATTCCCTCTGGACCACTTTTCTATCCATCCTTTTCTTTCTTTTCTTTCCACCTCTATCATATAGTGAGATTTACTGATGCCTCCCTTCCTTACTGCTCAGTTTATTGCAGCGCTATTCACACTAGCCAAGTTATGGAATCAGACAAGATGACCCACTACTGGTGAATGGGTTAAGAAAATGTGGTATCTATACACAATGGAATTCTACTCAGTCATGAAGAAGAATGAAATCTTATCATTCTCAAGCAAGTGGATGGAACTGGAGAACATCATTCTGAGCAAGGTTAGCCAGGCTCAGAAGACCAATAATCGTATGTTCTCCCTCATATGTAGACTATAGATCAAGGGCAAATACAGCAAGGGGATTGGACTTTGGTCACATGATAAAAGTGAGAGCACACAAGGGAGGTATGAAGATAGGTAAGAAACCCAAAAAACATGACAGTATTTGTTGTCCTCATTTCAAAGTAACTAATACAGAAACTTTAAAGCAACACAGGGCAATAGGAGAAGAGGATCAGGAACTAGAGAAAAGTCATTTCAAGAAGAATCAACTTAGAATATAACACATTTGTACATGGAAGCAATGCTAGGAATCTCCCCGAATACCTATCCTTATCACAACAAAAACATTTCTTTCTTTTCCAGGCTTTCGTTTAACCCTGCTTCCAACAGGAATCATTTTAATTTCAAAGGATTCACTTAAAAAATAGGTTCAAATTGCTATGTTTTCTTCTTTTAATCTTTACTTAGAATTTTAAATTACTACTGTGATAACTCATTTTTTCACCAGTGGTTTCTCTTATTCACCAATCACAGTATTGATGAACAATAATTCATCAATTAAGAAGAACTAAAGATTCTGAAGAATTAGGAAAAATTCTTAATTAAGAATTAAGTAGGAATTCTTAATCTTAATTCTTCAGAATTAAGAATTGATCTTTGAAGAACAATATTCTTACAATGCAGAGTACAAGAAAAGGATATTTTCCTAAAAGATGATTGCATAATTTATATAAGACTTCGATGAATGTACAGCATATCCTACTTCATTATATTGCTGCACAATACATTAAGATTTGTTTTTCACTGGTGCCAAACTCTCCTTTAAGATATGACCTCTGTCATTCCTTTCCTCAAACGTCAAATTAAATGAATGATCATTGAAATCCATTGCCTGGCACATAAAACAGTGCCAAGTAAAAGTAACTGTGTGTGGGTGTGTGTGTGTGTGTGTGTGTGTGTGTGTGTTGTCCAGCATTAAAAAGTTCTTAAAACACAAGTAAAAAATGTAAAATGATGAGTTTTGTGCTTTAGAATTTTTAAGTCTGCATCATGCAAATCAATTGTAGATTAGAAAGCAAACAATAGAGTCTAGAAAATATATGAAGATATGTCTTGAGAAATATTAAATATAATTCAAAATATATAGAAACTTGGACAAAATATGTATATAAGAATTCCTCAAAGGCAGAGTTCTTTTATTATAATTCATGTCATTTATTTTCATAGTTATTTGGAAACTAGTAACTGCAGCATGAAGGCAACATTCTTCAATACTCATAAAATTGAGTATATATACTCATAAAATGTACCCACAAAACTTGCTGTTTGATTTGTTTTTCCTTGCTGGCTGTTTTTATTCCTTCCTGTCTGTTTTTGTCACATGGATAAGACTTCCTTCAGTCTCTAAGTGAAAAGATAATTCTTATTTAAAAGTTGTAGACTTTTACCAGGTGTCAGTGACTCATGCCTATAATCCCATGTACTTGTGAGGCTGAGATTGGAAGGATTGTGGTTTGAGGCCAGCTAGGCAAATAGTTACTGAGACCTCCATCTCCAAAAATGACCAGAGCAAAATGTACTGATAATGTGGCTCAAGTGGTACAACACCTGCTTTACAAGCATGAAACCCTGAGTTCAAATTCCATTTCCACCAAAATAAAGTAGACTTTTTGTTAATATACTTTTTCCATAGATGGCCTACTCTATGACGAAGTAGGTTTGTCATTCTTAATTTTTTTGTACTGGCTGTCTTCTTATTTGGTCCATATGAGAGTTTAGTATGGGTTAAGATATGTTCATTTTCTACATCAATTTATCTGACTGGGAGGCAACAAGCAAAGATGAGATAATCCTATGATTTGAACTATACTATCTTTCCTGTGAAAATGTAGTATGATATGTAGTGATGTACATACAACAGAGTTGACTTCATACATACAATTATGTATCTCTTGAGCTAACAAGTAAGATCCCCTATCCCATAGAAAACTAGACAAAATACATATGCAAAGTTCATAAAGACAGACCCCTGTATTGATAAGGCACATAGTTTACTTTCATAGTAATCTGGCAATTAAAAATGTAACACATAACATACTGTAGCATATGCATAAAATTTCTATAAATTCAAAATTTGTCACTTCAAAGTGATGGTGAGGACCTGGACTAATAGACACATATCCACCTTGCTGTTAAGTGTATAAAAGTAGCAAATATTTTAGGAAAACATGCAACTTTCTTATAAGATTGTATATCCAGCAAAATCAAAGAACAGTATCCATGTAAATGAGTTAACATGAATGGAGCAAAAACAATCAGTAGAAAAATGAAATTGCAGAGTAATCACTTAATAGTATTACGAAAAGGTCCAGGAATATATATTTTGTGAGATCATAAATTTATAGTTAACCTCTGAGAACTTATGTATGAATGCTACATTGTAGACAGTACTTAAATCCAGGAAAAGAGAAAACTTGTGAATAAGAACCAAGATTGACAAGTGATGAAGGTTAGATAAATAATTTTAATTTTATAATACATGATGTTTGTGGTAAAAATAAAAAATGCTAATGTTATCTTAATTATAAAAAAGAAGAATGTTTTAATTTAAGAAAATACATAATAGTATTAATAATTTACAGAATTATAGTTACTATAATTCCCTTTCGTAATGACATATTTTTGAAAATTTGGGTAATTTGCAAATACACACTTTATTTTCAGTACACCACATTTGAACCTTCTATGAAACAAAAGCTATCATGAAATAATTAAAAACACAATTATCCTATTCCATATATCAGACACAATTTTTTCAAGAATTCATAAAAATGTTATGGGAAATTATGTAAAAACAGCCACTTCACTAAAAATAGAGAAAACAAACTTAAAATTGTAACCAATCTCAATTATTTTTTATTTTATCATTTTTTGCAGTTACTTACATGTGTACACATTTATTTGTGCTTCTCCCACCACAATCCACTTCCCATCCCGTTTCCATGAAAAACCTGTTTCATCCTCTGGTTCTCTGATTTTGTTACAGAGAAAATGTAACAGATAAGAAAGACATAGCATTTTTGCTAGTTTGCAGTAAAGAACAAAGCAAGATTCATAGCATTGCTCTATACACTTGTGTATTGCAACCCACATTGTTTCATCTCTGCCAAACCTCTTGTTACTTCCTGGTCCCCTTCCCATAGTGGCGTATGCCAGTTTACGATTACTTTATTCACTCTTCTACACTAAACACATCAACCACATTCAGGCTTTAGGTTTCCTTACCTTGTCCTATTCCTCCCATGAGTGTTCTCCCCTTAGTGTATAACCCGGATCCAATAATATTACTGCATTTGTTTTAGTTCTGTAATTTGCATATGAGGGAGAACATGAAATTTTTGGCCATTAGAGCCTGGCTTACTTGGCCTAAGATGATGCTCTCCAGTTCTATCCATTTACTTGCAAATGACAAAATTTCATTTTAAAGAAAGAGTCCAAGTATCTCTATTTGCAGATGACATTATCATATACCTCAAAGATCCAAAAACCTCCACCACAAAACTCTTAGAAACCATAAACAGCTTCAGTAATATAGCAGGATACAAAATCACCTTACAAAAAAATCACTAGCTTTTCTGTACACCAACAATGAAAAAGTTAACAAAGAATATAGGAAAACAATTCCATTTACAGCAGCCTAAAAACAATCAAGTACTTAGGAATAAACTTAACAAAGGATGTGAATGACCTCTACAAGGAGAACAACAAACTCCTGAAGAAAGAGATCAAAGAAGACTACAGAAGGTGTAAGGATCTCCTGTGCTCATAGACTGGTAGAATCAACAGAGCAAAAATGGCTCTACCAAAAACAATCTACATGTTCCATGCAATTCCATCACAATCCCAATGAAATTCATCAAAGAAATAGAAGAATCTACCCTAAAGTTCATTTGGGAACACAAAAGAACATAAATAGCCAAGGCAATAGTGAGAAAAAGAGGAATGCTGGAGATACCACAATAAGCAACTTCAAACTATACTACAGAGCCACAGCAATAAAAACAGCATGGTACTGGCACAAAACAGATATGAAGAAAAGTGGAACAGAATAGGGGACCTGAATATGAGTCCACAAAGCTAAAGCCACCTTATTATTAACAAAGGGGCCAAAAATATATGATGATAAAAAGACAGCCTCTTCAATAAATATTGCTGGGAACAGTGGTTATCAATGCCTGCAAAAAACTGAAACTAGATACATGCCTATCACCCTGTACTAGTATCAACTCAAAGTGGATAAAGGACCTTAATATCAGACCTGAAAACTTGCAGTTAGTGCAGAAAAGAGCATGGAATAGTCTGGAAGCAATAGGTATAGGCAAGGACTTATTAAGTAGAGCTCTGGCAGCCCAGCAACTAAGAGAAAAGATGACAAATGGGAACTACATGAAATTAAAACGCTTCTGCACAACAAAAGAAATGGTCTCTAAACTGAAGAGACTACCCACAGAGTGGGGGAAATTTTCTGCTAGCTCTACATCAGACAAAGGACTGAGAACTAGAATATAGAAGAAGCTCAAAAAACTAAACTCCTTAAAAATTAACAAACCAATAAAGAGGTTGGCAACTGAACTAAACATAACTTTTTCAAAGGAAAAAGTCCAAAGACACATGAAAAAATGTTCACCATCCCTGGCCTTAAAGAAAATGCAAATCGAAACCACACTAAGATTCCAACTGACTTCTATTAGAGCAGCCATCATCAAGAACACCACCAACAACAAATGTTGGTGAGCATACAGGAAAACGGAACCCTCATACACTGCTAGAGGGAATGTAAGCTAGTCCAACATCTTTGGAAAACAATATGCAGGCTTCTTAAAAAATAAACATAGATCTGCCATATGATCCAGCAATACCACTCCTAGGGATATTACAAAAGGAATGAGACTCAGGTTTTAACCAATCTCATTTAAAATTAATTTATTGAGGTCAAATTCCTTTGTACTACATTTAACAATTCTAAAGAGAATGATTTAGTGGCAACTGTTAAATTTATAATACTCCAGTTTCATCTAGTTTTGTCAATAAAGGAAGAAATTAAATAAAGCCAGGATTCAGACTTCCATTTTTATTTTTTTCAAATGTTGTTTTAGTTTTATACCAGCTATAGGTATTTTGACATTCTCTTTAAAATAATTTAATATTGGAGATTAATAAATGTTTTAAAACCTTTCCACCACTATAAAAAACCATTATCTCTTTTTCCCCATTCATCACTTCCATCATTTCCTTTTCATTTGTTATAATGTGGAAATTTTTTATAAAAGACTCAACCAAAGTGACTTTTGTGATCTGGATATTTTCAATTTTGATGTGTTCAAGATTCCTGCCTTGTAACAGCTGCAGTCTTGCTGTGCTGGGGCAATGAAACAGAAGAAATGGCAGGAGGCAGGTATGAAAAATAAGGTTTATCAAAATGTACTAATAGGGATGCTAACAGAGGAGAAATACTTCTTAATAGAAAGGTACCATGAGGAGCAGCTAGGAGATCATAGCATGACTTCTGGAGGTCAAAAGCCTAATGGTGTCCAGCTGCAGTAGGAATATTTGTTCTCTCCACAGTGCTTCTCACAAAACGTTCCAGCAGTGCCACAAAATTCCAGTGAAACTTACCTTATCTAGACATTCCAGTCCTGGCCCACTCTCATTGCTTCTTACCCACACTTCATGTAAGTTGAATCATGTAGCATTTGTTGTATGGCTGATTTATTGCATTTAGTACCAGTTCTCCATGTTCACCGTTGTCATTTCATATTGCAGAAGGTCATTTTTTAAGGCTGAATAATGTTCTGGTGTTTGGGATATTTTAAACCAAATTTTGTTTAAATATTCATCCACTAATAGATACTTAGTTTGCTTCCAATTGCTTTTTATTTGAAATTATGCCTCAGTGGACCCGAGAATACTAACAACTCTTTGAAATCCCAAAACCAATATTTTGGATAAAATCTAGAAGTGGGTGTGCAGTTTCCTACAATAAATAAATAATAAAGTCAAAGTTGAATACAAATCATCCTTGACAATTAGTGGACAATCTCCCAGGCATTTCATTTAGCATTCAAATGCTTTAGGGATAACCAACAAACTTCTTGGCAACTCCTCAGAAAGTATCTCCAAAGTTAAACAAAATACATAAATTGATCTCAAAGAAACAATTGCTAAGAAACACATGGGAAAATCAAGAGAGAGATTTCATTGTAGGTGACACAAAAAGACATCAGTATCATAAGGCCTGACCAGCTCTAAGACCTCTTTCCTTTCTTCATATAAATTTTTGTGTATTCTCCTCATCAATTGATAGGATAAATGCTCATAAGCAACTTTGAAATACTACCTTGGATTTGTGGTTAGAAAATTTTGTGTATGCATATAATTTTACATCTAAAATAAGGCAAAATGAGTGAAGATGAAGAATAAATTAAAATGACATGGATAAATTTTTGGAGAAAGTAATTGAAACAGAACTCACTGTCTCAGTTTCATACCCTTTCAAATACTTAGGGATTCATATATTATAGGCTTTTGTGACCCTCTCATTTATCATGAAAATAAATATATGAGTGAGATTCAATCCTGTTCTCTGATAAGAAAAAATGAGTTTTCATTTCATATTGAGATGTTAAAAGTTTTTTGGTTGCTATATTTTTTTCTGAATGTCAGAAAACTTCCAAGTAACCAGTTTATGGTGATGGTAAAATGTTCTTCGTTTAACAGTGGGATCTGAGTGAATTTTTCAAGAGTGTATGTTTAAAATTAAAGAAGTATTCAGTAGTTATATTACAGGGAACAAAAAGAAATTTGTTGAACTATGAAACTGGTGAGAGGAAACAACTTTCTTTCTTTTCCTTACAGTAATATTGGTACTACTTGTTATGTGTATTTATTTTGTCATAATTCATGATTACAAACCAAACCAAACCAAAATAACAACAAACAAGGTTTAGAGTCTTCTGAGTGAAATTATTGAAGATATTTATTAATGTTATGAGCATGAGCTGATACACTTTGCTATATTTAATAGAAAATGATTTTTGAATAGGGCAGGGCAGGATATCTAGTAGCCACAATACAAACATTTTATTGAGTTAAGTACAATTTATAACTAGATTCACATATAATATTATACAATTATTTATTTGCAGCTCACACACAGATGCTGGTACTACAATTTCCATAGTAAAGTCATTTCTTTTTTTTTAATTTTAAGATAATCGGTGACAACAATTTTTTCACATCATAGTAATTATTTTATGTTTAGAGTCTGTGTTATATTCATTAATCTCTGAGCTATGAGAAATATTCAGATATGTTTTATTTGATTGCACAATTCTTTGCAGAATGTCTGTATTATATTTGGAAGAATTCCTATGGCATATTCCACAGAGGATTCCAAAAACACATCTAAGAATCCAGGTGTATATCATTCTTTGTGTATTGCATTTCTGTCTATGATATTGTATGCCAATATGCACCATAATAAATGTTTTGTATAATGTAGAATTATAAATAAGAGTTACCCATTTTTTCTTTTTTAAATATAGCACCCATTGCTTTATCTAAAAGGATATTTGTGAGTAATCATTGGATAAAACAAATGCCAGATACCTCCATTTCTCCTAATTTCCACAGATTTCCTCATATTCCATCAGGTTCTGGCATGATAAAGGGTATCTGATTTGCTAATTTTGATTATGATGAAAATGCTCATGCGGGTTGAATAATATTTTTATTAAATATGTACCATGTTAACTCATGTGAAAATGTATTCAAATACTTATTGAGAATAAAATACAAGTAATCCAGGGCAATATCATGTTCATGCCTAGTTTCAGCCATAGAGTGGAGAACTGGGTGAAGTTGAAATTTAATTCATCACATTTATTATGATCTACTTCACCTATTTTTCATATATTCATTATTTTTGTCCAGAAAAAAAGTTAGCCCTCTGTGGAGAAAATTGAAAACTGCTTTCAGGTAGGTTATTATCACTACTTACAGTTAAAAGGAAAAACAAGATACATATGTACCTGATCTTTGATAAAAATTCCCACATATCATGGAATATTGAAGTATTTAATCATCCTTCATCCTTCCCAACAACACAGCAAGAAAACGTTTGTTTTATATATGCAAATAAAGATTTTTAGATAAACTATTTGCAAAAATAAATGTGTATACACTAAATTCATATATAAAATGGACTACATATACATATACTTCCAATTTTTTTCTTCTTATAAAAATGAATTCCAAGTGATCAATTATAGTTTTCCATTTATACATCAGGCTAATTTAAAGTATGGAATTTTATGCATTTTAGGAATATGTTGTTAAAATTCTTATTAATTGAAATATCCATTTCTATCATTTTATTAAATGAACTTGATACATGACACTATATAATTGTTCTCACATAAATGACAAATAGAAAACTTAAGAGAAGTAAAATAATTGTCCTGTTCTTTCACACAAAAATAATAAATAAGGTATAAACTCCTTTTTATTTTTATATCTGCATTTATCTATGTCTATCTGTCTGGTTGTTTATTTTTTTCTATCTATCTCTCGACCTATCATTCTCTCTACTTATATATTGGCGTTTCTCAACCTTGGAACTATTGGTATTTGAGCAAGAATTCCTTGCGGCTGAATATAAAATATAGTAGTATGTTGAGCATATTAATTGGGCTTTAGTCATTAGCTGGCAGAAGCATCACTCTGCCCAATGTGACAAATAAATTATCTCTTTGCACTGCATAGTTTGTTTTGTGAGTAAAATCAACTTTATTTAAAACCACTGATCTAAATCAGTACCAATCTTTAGGTATATGACTTTTACAAAGATGCATTCATTTATTTTCAAATATTTTAAAACTGGAAGTTTGTCTCTTATTTAAAACGGCATCCCATAAGAAATGTCCCTGTGGTGGTGATATGTGAAATCTATTCACTGTGATGATGTCTTTATCAAACACAGGTTTTTCTGATAAAGCATGATAGAGAAGCACAATCTCACAGCAGTGAGTGAATTCATTCTGATGGGCATCACAGGTCGTCCTGAGCTGCAGGCACCATTATTTGTTTTTTTCCTTATCCTCTATGTGATCTCAGTGGTGGACAACTTGGGCATGATCATCCTCACCATAGTGGACTCCACGCTACAGACCCCAATGTACTTTTTTCTCAGACACCAGGCTCTCACAGATCTTGGTTACTCTACAGCTGTGGGACCCAAAATGTTGTTGAATTTTGTTGTAGATCAAAACACAATCTCCTATTGTTTTTGTGCTACACAGTTATCTTTCTTTCTTGTGTTCATTGGTAGTGAGCTTTTTATTCTGTTTGCAATGTCCTATGACCGCTATGTGGCCATCTGTAACCCACTGCTCTACACAGTCATCATGTCACAAAGATTATGTTGGGTACAGGTGATAAGCCCCTATCTCTACTGCACATTTATTTCTCTACTGATCACTATAAAGATTTTCACTTTACCCTTCTGTGGTGACAATGTCATCAAACAGTTCTTCTGTGACTGTCTCCCTTTGATATCCTTGCTCTGCTCTAATACTCAGGAAATCAAGTTTATCATTTTGATTTTTGCAGCATTTGATCTGATTGTCTCCCTTCTGATAGTTCTTGTATCCTACCTGCTCATCCTTGTAGCTGTTCGCAGGATGACCTCTGTGGAAGGCAGATGCAAAGCTTTCTCCACCTGTGGGTCTCACCTGACTGTGGTCATTGTCTTCTATGGGACATTGATATCTATGTATGTGCAGCCCAAGTCCACTCACTCCACGGATACTGATAAAGTGTCCCCCATATTTTATACCCTGATCATTCCAGTGTTGAATTCCTTGATCTATAGCTTGAGGAACAAAGATGTAAAATATGCTCTAAAAAGGGTATAGGAAAATAAATGCTACATTTCTCCTTAAAGGGCACATACTATATGACTCCCACAAATCAGAATTGGATATGAACTTGGATTGTTAAAAATGTATAGCAAACACAACTTGAATCCACACATATTTCAAAATTGGCCTTTATCATACTAGTAAAAGTTCTAAATGTTATGAGTACTTTGGGAATAAAAAAGTAAAAGAAGTGATGGTTTGTAGTATAATAATAGAAGAAATTATCTAGCACAGAGAATGGTTTCAGGGGGTAAAGACCAGTAGAGCAGGTAGCAGAATTGTATGCTGTGTGGCATACAAATAAAGCAAGAGTCAAATATTTTTGTGGTTTTTTTTCCCGAGTATTACAGTAATCTTTCCAATATCCATGTATGTATTTCTGTATACATCTGTGAGTTCATGCAAATACAATCTTTCTGTTTTATACTTCCTCACCTCTGTTGGTTGTTAAAATCATACTTCATTGTGGAATCATGAGACTCATTGCATCACAATATTTGAAGAAATCAGTCTTTCAGTGACCTTAAATTTTTATATTCTATACTGGAATTCTAGGCTCCCTCTCTTTTCTCATGAATGCCCTTACTTTCATTTTTGAGCCCAAGAGACTCCACAAACTGAACATATTTGGCTAGTCAGCAACCCAAAGCTTCAGCACAACATCTAATTTTATTTAACTAAATGAATATGTGAATATGAATCAGTACAACAATTAATATATACTTTTTGGCTTCTGTCATAGAAGCATTCAGTGTTTTTACTTTTTTATTTGGTTGGTTTACTTCCTGTTTTGATCATGATTCCCTAAGGCCATTTTTGAAAATGGATAGTCACTCTACCTTAGGTCTCTAAATGCATACTTCTTGGTAAAAAGTCAAAATCTACTTGTTTTGTTCTTGCAAAAAATGCCTGTTCTATGGTATAATAGTTCTATATTTATTCTTTTTCATGGTTGATATTACATATATTCGGTCAATATGACAGTTTGCTATTTTTTGGTAAGGATTCATTTTTTGATGGCATAGAATTGATAATCCAACTTGAAGGAAGCAAGTGCAGGTACTGCCATGATTTTAACTGCATTGTTTCTAATGAAGGTGGCTTGTAGTATGTACAGATGCATGAACTTCTCATGTACTTCATGCATACACCTGCCTAAAACCTCAATTTTTTTCATTATTTTCATTATTCACTATTCATGCCATTTTATTTACATCATTGAGAGACTGACCTGTTTATTTATAACAGCAAAATGTGATGAAAGTATCCTTGTAAGCAATCAAAATTGAGTAAAAGTTATTTCTTAAAAATGATAAAAACATGTAAATTTCATGTGAAAATAAATGTGAGGATAACTGTTACTAAATGGTGCATGCACTTTATTTTTATGTTGAAATTGCAGACCAAAATTTGAATGTTTCTTTACATGCAAGACTATTTTACTTTTCTAAAAATGTATTTGGAATAGAAAACAGCAAGATATTAACATTACAAACATGTTCTCCATCTGAGTTTCTATATGATCATCCTTGTTTTTGTGTGTATGTTTATTTTTTTATTATTATTCATTTATTTACATGTGCATACATTGTTTGGGTCACTTCTCCCTCTTATCCCTGCCCCCACCGTCTCACCCCCTTCCCTCCCTTTCAGGAAGAACGTGTTCGCACTTTTCTCCAGTTCCATTGAAGACTAGAAATAAGCAATAATAAGAAAGAAATAGCATTTTTGCTAGTTGAGATAAGGACAGCTATACAGAAAGATTCCTAGCATTGCTTTCATATACAAATGTGTTAAAACCCAGGTTGATTCATCTCTAACTGATCTTTACACTGGTTCCTGATCCCCTTTTCATGTTGACCTCTTTTACTTTAAGGTTTCTGTATTAATTCCTCTGGAGTGGGAACCTCAGATGCTTTCATGTTTTGCGTTTTCTGTCTAACCCCATACCTCTCATATATGTTCTCTCCCCGTTATGTAACCCAAGTCCTACAACATTGCTGTATTTGCCCCTACCTTTTGGGTCTATCTTCTATGTATGAGAGAAAACATGTATCTTTTGTCTTTCTAAGCCTGGCTTACTTCACTTAACATGATGTCCTATAATTGCATCCATTTACCTTCAAACCACATGTCATTACTCCTCATGGCTGAGTAAAATTCGATTGTTATATTTACTCTATGGAACTTGGAGAAAGAGGGAAAGGAAAGAAGGATGATAGAGCACCAGTAGTATCATAAAACATAAGACATGAAAGTAGAGGATATAAGGAAGTATTGAAAGCTGTTGAAAAATGGGGGCTGTTAGGTAAAGGGGTAAGGGGAAGTAATGGAGGGGTTGAAGTAACATATACTCACATTGGTCATACATTGAAACACCCCTTTGAACATCAACTTAAATATTAATAACAAAAACAGGATGGTAAAATAGATATAGTGCGGGGTTTCTAGTGTTAACAGGGAGGGTGAATGAAGGAGATTAAGGTGATGGCATATGGTAGATGGATTTCATATGCTAATACGAAACAGAACTAAGAAACCTCTTGCAACTATTTTAAGTGGGGCATTGAGGGAGTAGAGGAGGAGAGAGTATGGGGGCAAAGTAGCTAATGTACAATATAAGTTTAACTGAAATTGTTACTATGAATCATCCTGTATAAAGAATATAACCTAATAAAAATTATGGATACTCCTCCAAGAAAGGAATATCATATTATGTTTTGGAATATGAAAATTTGGGGAAAATGTTAGTAAAGAATCAGAAACAGATCTTTCAAAAATATCAAGAATTTTAGCTTTCAAGGCTCTGTAAAAGAGAGCTCTGAGAAAATGATGACTTTGCCCAATGTTGGACATAGGAAGCTACAGTGGTACTTAGTGCTATGTTTCATGATGCAAAGTCTACTTTTCTCCCTTACTGCCTGTCAGACCACATTCATGTTTCTTGGCCTCTGGAACAGAGATAATGATAGTATTTATTCTATATGTTTCTTGTGTTCATTTATGGACTAGGGAATATACCTAACACAAAGCCTGGCACAGATCTCACTTTAATTATTATATGTAAGCAACTATTAAAAAAATAATTATTGGTATTATTATTAGGCATAAAACTTATACCTTTCCTGGACTAGAGTGAGACTTTTTTATATTATCCATATGGTACCTTAATCAACATTTCAAAAATAATGTTTGTCCTAGGAAATCATATCTCAAGCTCTAGATATGTCCTCTGAGAAGGTGCCCATGGCACCAGCCACAATGGAGGTCAATGTACATGCTGAGGGAAGGTTCACAGGGATGAACATGGCTATCATGATCACTGATCTCCTTGATGCAGAGCTGTTAATCTCTTCTCCAGAGCTGAATGGAGGCCTATGCTGTCTTGAAGCACTGAGTGGTACCATGCCAAGTCCAGGCAAGGTCTTTATTACTGAATGTATTGTGTAATGACATGTTTATTCATGTGAAAACACATGATGAGTTTCAACTGTATGAGACTGTTTACGTTCACCAGAAATGTTATGTGTTTTTACAAAGTGTGGTTTCAATGAACCAACTATGTACTGGATATTAAATGCAAACACAATTTTACATGTTCATAAAAATTACTTTAAGATGATTTTAATATTATTTGTGAGTAAAAATTACTGAAATGGTGAAATTCATATATTTAACTTATATTTCTGCCCTAGTCAACTTCCAAAGATAAGTATAACTTTTATAACACAGAAAAATAGAAATATGAACTAAATGAAATTGAAAAGCAAACTATGATTGTACATACTTCAACATCTTAATTCTAAAACAAATGTTGTTCAGACTTTTGAAGTTGGCTAAATAAAGAATTTGAATCAAAAAAGTAATTCAGAAACTTCAATAAAATTTTGAATTACAAAAATACCAAAAAATTCAGGGACACCAAAGTTGTGTACAAAATCACAATCTGTGTTTTTGATTGGCATTAGAAGCAGTAGTGTATTGTAGCTTTTCATTTACAAAATCTCAAAGAAAATAAACTAGAAAAAAATCATGATAAGGAGTATCTCAAAATGGAAATTTGTCTTAAAAATATACTTTACATATACATCTAAAAATCAGGTTCACATTGCTTGTTTTCTTTAGAAATGTTCCTAGAACTCTAACTAGAAGGAATATTTTCCAATTTTCAAGTCACACTACCCTGGGGTATCAAAGGCAAATAAAGCTATCATGTATATGAAAATTCTAAGCAAATCTTTAGTTGATTACTTAAGAATATTTACAAAAATATTATGGTAAATAATATTGTGGTATAAATAATAATATATCACCATAATATTGTGGTATAAAATATTATGTTAAACAAGAAATTGGTTTGATTTAAGATACAAAGTTATTATTCATCATATGTTCAAAAACCTAAAATGATAGCATGTATGACATCTCAATAGATATAAAAATGTTTAAGTTCAAATATTCATTAATAACACTAATTTTTACCAAATTGACATTAAAATAAAATGTCCACAAACTGGTAGTGTTCCCATTTTCTTTCTTTTCTCTTTATTTCTACTTATGCTTTAATTGCAATGCAAGACTCATTTTCTTACAAGAGACACATTTATTCCATATTTCCAATAGGAAAGTCTCCTTAGAAAGCCAAATTCAATAAATGGACATTTGCCTAAATTGAGTTTATTAAATTTAAATAAGTCCTCAAAAGTATTTTTCAGAGTCTCTTCCCAAAATGTATTCTTACCATAACACCATTTTTTGGAAGCTAACTTCACTATAATTCACATGGTTTCTTCTTTAAATATATGAATTTTATAATGGTCACTGATAAACCTTATCCAATCATATCACAGGCTTGGATAAAAGATGACTGTCCTGGGTGTACAGTCTTGTTTGTTTCTATGTTTTTGTGTGTATATAAATATATATATGCTTCAGCATGGAAAAAAACAATTCTTAACCACAACTGAGTTCATGTATGGAAATGTTTCATGTGTGGAAATGGAAAAATAACACCTGTTATAACAATCTCAAAAATGGGGGAAGAGGGGATAGAAGAGAATGATGTAGGTGAATTTAACTAAGATGTATTGTGTACATTTTTGTAACTGTCACAATGTACCACTGTCAGAGCCAGCAGAAGGACTGTGCCTGTATGATTTAGCATCTGGCCTTGTGAGAAAGCTCTAAGGAACTGAGGCAAGGGTCTCAGAACCAGATGTCCAGAAAAACAACAGTGCTCAAGGTTCCCCAGATGGCTTTGTTTCCCTCAGATGTAAATAAGAAGGTTATGCTGACCGTGTTTCTCCTGCTTTCTGTTCCCATTTTAAAAGACACATAACAGAGAGATAATTTTAACTGTGCTTCCTTGTTCTAATGTAACCTTGACATTTAATCCTTATCATCCTTTTTCTGACCAAATGCTGTCCGTGAAAAAGGAGTTTCAAAAAAGCAGAAATTATCTTCATTAAAGTGGCTATTGAGCACAACTCAATAGTCCCCCCACCTTTTGTGGTTCTGGTCACCCAGGTCCAGCTGATAAATGACAACATACCACCTGTCCAACTCTAATTTTATAAAATATAAAAGAACACAATCTCAAAATAAAAGAATGATGAGTATGATTTTTTTTAAAAAAATTAAGTTTGATAGATACATGCATAAAGATTTTAACTCTGAACAATGAAAATGATCATAAATGCAATAAAAGAAATAATCCACAACCTGGAGAAATTAGGTACTATTGTGCATTTGTGGAATTAATAATAAACCTACAGTAAGTGGAAAAAATGAACAAAGTACATATACAGGAAAATCACAAATATATGATCGTATGTTCACACCCTTTAATAGTAATCTGAAAATTATAAATTTGAACTTATTTTTCAAAACCTTCCTACAATTTTAGGACAATAGTTTAAAATAATAGGGCTACAAAGTAATGGTGAAGAGATAGGATTAAGGAAATATTCCCATGTTTCGTGAAAGAGTGTAAAAGTTTATTAGCCGCATCACCAGCAATTTAAAAGCATTAAATAAGCTTATATATCTTGAAATATCCATGAATGACTCATATCTAAATGAACTGATATAGATTAATTCAAAAATATGTCTGGCTGAAAAATATTCATGGAATAAGACAGCAAGCATTTAAATATAATTTTAAATATTTGAAAACTACACTGTATAGTGTTAACAAAGACATAAATATATTTACCAATGACAACATCCAAGTAAATAATATACAGTAGATAAGGCTTAATTCTGCTAAAGGAAATACTGTGTTAGGATCAGGATTAAAGGGAAGAGGAAGGAGAGTATTAAGTTTCAATATTACTTTACAAAAAAATTAATAAAAAAATAAACTGACTTCATGAAGGCAATTTTAATCCAATGTAATTTTCACTATGTAAAAAAGTGTTAATACAAGAAAACAGGTAGTTATATTGTTAACAATTGCCAGAATATTTAAAGTTAAGGAAACTCCCTTAGTTAACTAAATTGTATTTCAAAGGATTAGGACAAAGGTCACATATTTTCTCTCCAACTCAGAAGCTATACCTAAAAGATAAATCTAAACACAAGTACAAACATGATCATATACAAATATACACATATACAGAAAGAGAGAGATGGCAAGAGTCTAACAGTTGGTCTGTCCAAGGGTAAAATGAGGAAGTGGCAAAGGAAAAAAGAGTAATAGTGAATAATATCAAAATACATGACATCTTTGTGTGAAGATAGAATGACAAAATGCACTGAAGTTGTTAAAAAATAGGGGAACAGGTCTATAGAGAAGGTGTAAGTAATAGAGTTAATCTGATTAAAGTACAATATAGAGCATGCTAGCAAGATGGCAACTAGAGGAAGCAGGCAGCATGAGCTCTGCAAATCAAAACTCTTGCTGAGATGCTGGAGCCACAGTTGGCAGAAAAAAAAAAACAAGAAGAAGCAAAACTTCCACACCCTGAACCCCCAGCCCATACTAAGCTTCTCCACACCACATTACACAAGAAAACAGTAGGGTTCTTGCACCGCCAGACACCAGCTCTAAACCTGCTTGGTAGACACAGACCAACAGGTGAGCAAAAAAGCAGCAAGTGGTATTCCCACAGGTACTCCTAGGATAAACCAGCATAGCCCCCTGGACAGACTGACCCACACCTGAATAATAAACAAGAAACTGAAAAGCAACATGCAACAGAGGGGGCGGGGTGCTCTGAGCACACTGGAGAAGCAGCAGAGGGTCGAGGAGCTGATCTCCATGTAAACTTTCATTAAACAAAGCCCTGGAAATGCAGATGGCTGACAAGCCTCTGCAAGAAGAAGGGGGGAATGACAAGGAGATGAACTCCATGTGAACTTTCAGTAAACAAAGCCTGGGAAGGCAGACAGGAAGACAGTAGGTAGGTGATGAGCTGTTGAATGAAATAGGGCAGAGAACAGTCCACAAAGCTCATCTCCTGACACAACCACTTGGTTAAACTACGACAGAGCTACTGGTTAAATATTAACACTAGGACTGTATGTAAAGCTGTAACACCCAGAGCTACTAAGACTGAAATTCTATTGCTCTTGAACCTGCATTTTTTTTTTCTTTTTCTCTAAGGGTATGTCTTAGTCACTGTTTATTTGTCCACCATCTCTGCTTGTTGATTTCTTGATTCTCTATTTTTTTCCTTTTCTTCCTTTTTCTTTTTTCTCTTTCTTTCTTGTTTCCATTTGTTTTACTGTTGTAAGTTAGCTAATACTAAATTACACACAGACCAGGGAAAGAAACAGCACCAAGTGGAACAATGGGAAGATGAAAAAGGGATGGAAACCATTCACCCCCAAAAATAAGTTGGTACAGGATTCAGAAGGAAATGAAGAAAATGGATTCCCAGTTCCAGACTCCAACAAAACAAAGATAGACTATCCCAAAACAACACCCTGAAAGAAGAAATCCTGAAAGAAATCACTGAGAATTTCATGGAGATGTTACTAGACAAGGTAAACCAAAATGTACAGGAGGCACTCAAGAAATTCCAAGACAAAAAAATTGAAGAATATAAGAAGACATAAAAACAAATAAATGAACTCATAGGAGCCCTAAATAAATACCAAAGTGAAACAGAGAACACCATAGAGAGATAACTGAATTAAGGTTGAAAATTGACAATATCAAAGAGGGAGTGACCCATATTATGGAAAACCTCAAAAAAAAAAATAAAGAAACAGAAATACAAGACACTACGGAAGGCCACTCCAGCAGATTAGAACAAGGAGACAACAAATCTCATAACTCAAAGATGAAATGGAAAAACTGAAGAACTATTACTCAAATAACTCAAAACATGTGAAAGGAATATGCAAGAACTCACTGACTCTATCAAAAGACCAAACCTGAGAATCATGGGCATTGGCGAAGGAGAAGAAGTGGAAGCAAAAGGAATTCATAATATATTTAACAAAATAATAATGGAAAATTTCCCAAATCTAGAATAAACTATGGCCATTCAGGAACAGGAAGCCTCCAGGACACCTAACAAACTTGACCAAAATAGAACTACCCCAGAGTATATTATCATTAAAGCAACAAGCACGGAGAATAGAGAAAGAATATTGAAGGCTGTAAGAGAGAAAAAAAAAAAATAATACACAAAGGTAAACCCATCAAAATCACAGCACATTTCTCCAAGGAAAACTTAAAAGCAAGAAGCTCACAGAGTGAGATATTCCAGACACTGAATGGAAATAACTTCAACCCTAGGATACTCTACCCAGCAAATCTGTCATTTAAAATAGATGGAGCAATAGAAGTTTTCCATGATAAGCAGAAAGTAAACAATATATGACCACCAAGCCACCACTACAAAAGATTCTTCAAAGAATTCTGCACACAGAAAATGAAAGTAAACAAAACCATGAAAGGACAGGCAGTATCAAACCAGAGGAGAAGAAAGGGCCAGAATGTAGAGAGTAACATTGATTTAGCTGCACACAATCAAACCTTGAAACAACAAAGACAACTAAATGACAGTAATCACTACATATCTATCAATACTAACACTGAATGTTAATGGACTTAATTCCCACATCAAAAGACACCATTAGGCAAACTGGATTAAAAAGGAAGATCCAACAATCTGTTGCTTTCAAGAGACCCATCGCATCAACAGAAATAAGCACTGGCTGAGGGAGAAAGTCTGGAAGAAGATTTATCAAGCCAATGGCCCACAAAACAGGCAGGAGTTGCAATAATTATCTTGGACAAAGTAGACTTCAAACCTACATTGACCAAATGAGATAAAGAAGGACATTCCATACTAATAAAAGGGGAAGTACACCAAAAGGAAATAACAATTATCAACCTATATGCTCCCAACTTCAATGAACCCAATTTCATCAAACATACTCTGAGGACCTAAAAACATATGTAAACTCCAATGCAGTGGTAGTGGGAGATTCTAACACCCCCTTATCACCAATAGATAGGTCATGCAAAGAAAAAATTGATAAAGAAATCCTAGATCTAAATCTCACCATGGACCTAGCCTATGTTTACAGAATATTTCATCTAACTTCTGCACAATATGTATTTTTCTCAACTGCCCATAGAACCTTCTCCAAAATTGATTATATCTTATGGCACAAAGCAAGCCTCAGCAAATATAAGAAAAGATAAATAATCCCATGCATTCTAGCTGATCACAATGCATTAAATTTAGAATTCAACAGCAAAAAAAAACAGTAAAAAACATGCAAACATTTGGAAGCTGAACAACACAATGCTCAATGATCAATGGATCATTGATGAAATAAAAAAAGAAATTAAGAGGTTCCTGGAAGTTAATGAAAGTGAAAACGACCTACTGGAATCTATGGGACCAGCAAAGGCAGTCCTAAGAGAAAAGTTTATACCCATGAGTGCATATATTAAAAAGATAGAAAGATTTCAAATCAATTAATTAATGCTTCATCTCAAACTCCTAGAAAAACAAGAACAAGCAAATCCCAAAACAAGCAGGAGAGAAATAATAAAAATAAGTGCAAATATCAATGACATAGAAACAAAAAAACATACAAAGAATCAATGAAACAAAAAAGTTAGTCTAATGTAAGTGACCATTTGAGATTAACTTTCTGAGATTGCTTTTACTCCATGATGCCTGAGCAGCAACTGGACCCCTTGTTTTCTTCATATTAATTTTCAATATTTTCCCTTAAGGTAAGAGTTTAAAAGATTGTAAACATCTTTGAAAAATTACATTGTGTATTGTGCTCATTTTGTATACATATAATTTAATAGATGACAAAAATGAGGGGAGAAAGAGCATGAATGAAAGGACACGGATATTTATTTAAATGCAGAAAATGGAACAGTTGTAGGTCATTCTCTCATTTCCACATCCTTCCAAATACTTAGATAGAGGACCCGGGTCCTTTTCTGACCACCTCATTCATTATGTACATAAGGTTTTCAGTGAGATTCTCCCCTAATCTGCTAGTAAGGAGCATGGAGTTTCCACTTCACATTGAAAGCTTTATTTTTGTCTGTCAAGAGACTTTTAGTACATGTTTTTTATAGCAATGGTAAAATGCTCTTTATTTCAGGTGTGAATGTTACTATTTTTTTCTGGAGCATAGTTTTAAAAAATAAAGGAAGGCTCAGTAAAGATAGCATATTATGTAAACACAATTTGTTTCTCTCTGTTAAGGTACAACCCTGGTGAGAGGAAATACCTTTACCTTTCTTTATTTTAGTGAAATATTGGTTCTTACCACATGCATGTTATTTTGTATTATTTCAGGATTACAAGACAAAGTAAAACAACAAAAAACTGGATTTGAAGTGTTTCTGATTGCATTAATTGAAAATATTTATCTAATATTATAATTGGATATGCTTTGCTATCTTTATTTTTTAATATTTTTATATTTATTCATATGTGTATACACTGTTTAGGTCACCTCTTCCTCCTGTCTCCCACCCTCCTTCCCCCTGGTTCTTTAATATAAGAGAAATACTTGAATTGATCAGGGCAAGATATTAGATAGGAATAAAAAGCCCTCAATTTTGTCTGTTAAGTGCAATATGGATATGAATTGCTTTATAAATATTTTAAAGTGTATGATTTTGTTTATTTGCTTCAATATCACATGAGGATGACTATTGCTATAATTTTCATTGTAAACTGGGCATTTCCTTTTTTCTTTTCAAAATGTAGGACAATTAGTGATCATGATTTTTCACATCAATAATTATTAGTTTAAGTGCCATTCACCTGCAACTATGCTGATCTGATTGATACCTGGACTACTAGAAATGTTCAGATATGTTCATTTGAAAATACACTTCTGCTTATCCTGTTATAATTGGAAGAAGATCTTGTGGAATATTGCACAGTATACATAAATGTATCCCCAAATCCATATGTATGTCATTTTTATTTCATTAT
Organism: Castor canadensis; assembly: GCF_047511655.1. Classification (NCBI taxonomy): domain Eukaryota; kingdom Metazoa; phylum Chordata; class Mammalia; order Rodentia; family Castoridae; genus Castor; species Castor canadensis. The sequence goes on from NC_133386.1 coordinate 191,806,418, forward strand.
CTTTTCTCTATGGTACTGTGTGCCATAGTAATAGTTTTATGCAATGTGTACCGATACAAAATATTATACAAATGTAAAACTTTATTTTCTTTAAAATAGAGTGCCCCTTTACACAAATAAGTTTTTATGAGTCTTCATTGTATAAAACAACAGGCATTTGAGCTCTCTCTCTCCTTATTTGCTCAGATTTCCTCATAGTCCCTGGTTCCACTGTCACAGTACATGAACAGGATGTGTTATATATAGGTATGCATATTTCAACTACAATGTAAATACCCACTGAGGAAGAATATTTTTCAAATTAATGAAAAAGTAACTTGCATTAAAATGTTATTGAAATGACAAATAATGGATAAATAATGAAAAAAATAGTACAGTAATTGTCTAATTGCAGCCATGAAATTAGGGGAACCAGGTAGAGATTGGGAAATTTTCTATTATTTTCTAATTGACCTACTCTCCATCTACTCACCTCTTTAGTCTTGATGAAGAACTTAAGTTCCTGTGCAGAGAATGTACATATATGTATGATAAGAAAAATTGTTTCACTAAAGCAGATACCTTAAAAGCAACTGAGGCCAATAGGAGAAGGGGACCAGGAACTAGAGAAAAGTTTAGATCAAGATGAATTAACCTAGAAAGTAACTCATAAGCATAGGAAATTAATGTGAGTCAACTCCCTGTATAGCTACACTTATCTCAACTAGCAAACACCCTTGCTCCTTCCTATTATGGCTTATACTCTCTCTTCAACAAAATTAGAGATAAGGGCAAAATAGTTTCTGCTGGGTATCGATGGGGTGGGGGGGGAAGTTAGGGTGCAGGGGGAGGAGCGTAAGGGAGTGGTTGGGGGGAGAAATGACCCAAACATTGTATGCACATATGAATTTAAAAAAAAAAGAAAAATTGTTTCAGAGAGGTCATCACCACAACTTAACTTAAAAATACCAGAACTGTAGGTGCAAACAGTAGAAAGGCAGGAGAAAAACTCATTCAAGGTGAGCCTGAGCCACATAGTCAGAACCTATCACACACATTCACAGACATATAAAAGGGCACATAATATAAGTCCTGGATTCAATCCTCAAGATACCCAAATATAAAAAAAAAATAAAAAATGAAACAGGTTCTGGTATTTCATGCCTGTAATCCTAGCTAATTGGGAGGCTGAGATCTGGAGGACTATGTTCAGGCCATCCTGTACTATTAGTTAATGAGATCCCCATCTCCAAAATAACCAGAGCAAGATGGACTGTAGGCATAGCTCAAGCAGTAGGAACACTTGCTTTACAAGAGTCAAGCTCTGAGTTCAAACCCCAGTCCCACAAGAAAAAAATTATATACATTCTTTCAGTGCTACTTGCAGATACTATGGAAACAATGAATCACTTAACCATTCTGTAAAGACATAGTTGTTTGTACAGGAAGATAGAATTTTAGATCAATTTATTGGTCAAAGTAACCTTCATGCACATTAAGTGATTTACACCAGTCACTATATCTATCTACATATATTTTAGCTTGTTTCTTCATATAAATAAAAATTTCTTTGTAATATCTGACATGCTTTTTATCCTAATGTCTGTTCAATATTTGTCATGTGTGTTAACAGTTTCAGTTGGATCACTTGTAATTAAAAGATGTTCATAGTACTGTGTTTTGAAGTAGGAATTTGTGTGCATTTTTGCAATTTTTTTATTAGATATGTAATTGAAGCATGTACTGTGCAATGTCATTGATTATAATAATTGTTATAATTGTATTATAATTATTTTACACCAAATAGAAAATTTAAATAACGTTATACGTAATTATCCATTGTCCTTTTTTCAGACACCAAATTTTTAATAATGCTAAATTTTTCATTTTTATATATGCATTTCTATACATCTATAGCTGTATCTCTAGCATCCCTCAATCTATCCATTTATTTGTCCTCTACATATCCTTCTACTATCTATCTATCTATCTATCTATCTACTTGTCTATCTACATTCCTACCTTACAGGATTGCTTACCTTGAAACATGGTTATTTGATGTGGAAGATATGTGTACATGGATAGTTGACAGAGTTGGATGATTGACAGCATAATTGAATTCTAACCATGAGATACTAGGAAAACTACATCTCTAGACAGGGACATCCAAAATATATCTACACTATCTATACAGTGAATAATGTTCTTATGTGAGTAAAATCACCTTATATGAAAACCAACATCCACTTCTGTCTCTCCATTTATATATATTCATGTATACAAATAAGTGTCTATTGTCAACTATTCAAGATTAGAAAGATTGGATGCATCTTATTTACAGTGGTTTGGCATAATAAATGTTCTCCAGGTGGCAATTTTCAAAGCTATGACTCTGCCATTGTTCTTGTCTAGAATAGATTTTCTGATAAAGCAGGAAGGAGAAGCACAATCTCACAATGGTGAGTGATTTCACTCTGATGGGCATCACATATCCTCCTGAGCTGCAGAGTCCATTGTTTGGACTGTTCCTTATCATCTACATAAGCACAATGGTGGGAAATGTTGACATTATCTTCCTCACAAAGGTGGGCTCCAGGCTACAGACACTGATGTACTTTTTTTTCAGACACGAGGCTGTCACTGATCTTCATTATTCCACAGCTAAGGGAAGCAAAATGTTGGTGAATTTTGGTATCAAAAATCTCTTTTTGTTTCGTGTGACACAATTGGCATTCTTTTTCTGTTCATTAGTAGTGAACTTTTAATTTTATTTGCAATGTCCTATGACATTGCTACATGGCCATCTGTAACCCACTGCTCTACACAGTCATCATGCAACAAAGGATGTGTTGGGTGCTAGTGGCAATGCCATATCTCTACAATACATTTCTGTCCCTTCTAGTCACTACTAAGACTTTTACTTTACTCTTCTGTGGCTACAAGGTCATCAATCATTTCTTCTGTGACAGCAGTCCCTTGTTATATTTAATCTGCTCAGGTGTACATGAGATTGAATTAATAATTATGATATTTGCAGATTCTGATCTGATTTCCTCTCTTCTGCTAGCCCTTTTATCTTACCTACTCATCATTATGGCCAATCTCAGGATGACCTCTACTGAGGGTTGGCACAAATCTTTCTTCATCTGTGAATCCCATCTTACAATAGTCATTGTGTTTTAGGGGACTTTGATATCTAATGTGCAGCCCAAGTCCACTCGTTTTTTGACACTAGTGAAGTGTCATCCATATTTTATACCATGATCATTCCAATGTTGAATCGCTGGATTCATACTTTAAGGAACAAAGATGTGAAATATGCCCTACAACGGATAACAAAAAAAGTGCAGTATCTTTTCTTAAAATTTACATGAAATGTGAGTCCTTTCTTTGGGTTTGGAGTGTGAACCTACTATCTTTAAGTTTAGAATGGATAGCAAGCATAAATGGGCACAATACATATGTAACTCCTGTTCCTCTTGATAAAAATAAAATTTCCAAGTACTAGACACACTTTAGCAAAAAAAGTAATAAAGCCTCATTTTTCCTTGAGGAGGAGAGTTAAATTGTAGATTAGATTTCAAAAATCTAATGATAGGGTTGGAGTGTGAACCTACTATCCTTAAATTAAGAATGCATAACAAGCAAAAATGGGCACAACACATATGTAACTCCGGTTTCTCTTGATAAAATAAAATTTCTAAGTACTATAAACACTTTAGTAAAAAAGGTAATAAAGTCTCATCTTTCCTTGAAGAGAAGAGTTAAATTGCAGATTTGATTTCAAAAATCTAATGATAGGGTTTATTTCGCAGCTTGTTGAAGAGAAATACCCTATATAAAATGTTGATAAAGAAAACATATGCTTGAAAATTCTAAGAAATGTTAGCTAATGAGTCTTGCAATATGCACAAGTTATATACCATGTTAGCTTTAATGAAGCAACTTGTTTAATTTCACATTCAAAATTGTATGTCACTCAACATGCTAAGGAATTAATAAAAAAAAGGATATATGAGATCTCAAAAGATGAAAAAAGTATAAATTCTAAAAAATGTTAATAAAAGTAAATTCATGAACTCATAGACTCATTAAAATGAAATGTCTAAAGGCTAGGTGTTCTCATTTTCTTCCTTTTCTTATTCATTTCTGTTCACATATTTTATTACATTAAAAGTCTCATTTTCTTCCTCAAAGACTGTCTTATTTAACTCAATCAGGAAAATCTCCTTATGAGGCAAGATGGACAGAAAAGGAGACAGGAAAGTTATATTTTAATCAATAGTTAACTGGCCAGACTCTGATATTAGAACAAGGAGAGCCAGAGCAACTGGCCACCTCCCATCTCCTTTTACATGCTAAGTTACAAAAACCAGGAGAAAAAGAGCAGCTACCTGCTTCCATTTTCTTTTTTGAGATGTTACTGAGGTGCAAGGATCCTTGGATGGGTGGAAAAATAATCATTTCCTAGGAAAGAGAGGAAAGAGACATTCTAAAGCATCTCATTGTCCCTGATTTAGGGTGTGATTTGGGAGGTTGACCCATCCTTGTCAGCCATTTCATAAACTCAGACTCATTGTCTTTGACCGCCTGTATTCCCCCAGGTCTCCAGTATAAATCTAAGAATTGGGGACCAGCATTTTGAGTCTTTGCTCCCATTTCTTTCATGAGGCCAGGAAATGTTTGTCTCTTTTTCTCTTCCCCATCCTTGTCTATATTTTATTCTGTCATACTAAAATCCTTGCTGAATCTTTCACTTTGTGAGACTCCTTATTGTGAGACACTTTGAAATACTTTTCAATGTTTGTGGATCTCAAAGACCTGTGATTTTTTTGTTGAAACTGGGAAACTGTGGAAGCCCCTTCATCTGTCTTCTGGTGACACTTGCAAAACAGAAATGAACCACAGGAGACATCTAATATTTCTCTAGAGTATTTATTTTAAATAATACTTCAAAATGTATATGCTGATCATTTCTTCCCAACATACACTGCTACCACAGTATCTCTGAATTTGATTAGAAAAAAATAATTCTCACTCTGATTAACATGGTTTCTTCCTTGAATGTCAGAATATATTCATGGTTAAGATACATGTTATCCATGCATATCCTGGACTTGCAAACAAAAAATGTCACTTGTGTGAGTAATGTATGCATACAGTCATTATGTTCATGCTTGAAAGGAAACTTAAAACATGAAGAAAAATCACAAAACCTGATAAATGTATACATTAAGGACTATGAAGTCAAAATAATAAAAATAATCACAAATATAACAAAAACAAATTACAGATTTGTAAGAATGTAAATATAATTGTGCATTTAAAAAGTTATTAGGCTTAAAATCCACTAAAAAGAGGAACATATATATACAAAAATAATAGACAAGTAGAAGTGGTTTGTGGAATATCCTTACACTTAAACCATAATTTGAAAACAGGAAATTTTAATTCTGTCTCACCCCAGTCAGTATAGCTATCATGAAGTAGACAAAAAAATCAACAACAAATGTTGGTGAGGTTGTGAGGGAAAAAGGAATACATGTATACTATTGACAGGAATGTAAAGTAATTCAGCCACAGTGGAAATCAGAATGGATGTTCCTCAAAAAATGTAAAACTAGAGCTGCCATATGATCTTACTACAGCACTGCTGGGCACATGCTCAAAGGAATGTAACTATGGATACAAAAGAAGTACCTGTCTACTCATATTTATGATACACTGTTCATAATAGCCTAGTTGTGGAATAAGCCTTGGCGTTCATCAATGGACAAATGCATAAAGAAAGTATGGTATATATGAACAGTGGAGAATGATTTAAGCAATAAAGAAGAACAAAATAGATAAGCATGTTGGTTCATACCTGTAATCCTAGCTACTCAGGAGGAAGAGATCAGAAGTACTATGTTTCAAGCCTTGCTTATGAAGAAAGATTGCAACACCCCCATCTAAAGAAATAAGTTCACCATGGTAGCATACCTGTAATTCTGGCTATGTAGGGGTTATAGGTAAGAGATTCAATGTTCCAAAGAGGGCCTTTGGCAAAACATGAGCCCTGTTCATAAAAATAACTAAGCAAGAAGTGCTGGAACACCTACATAGAGGAAGACCTACCAAATAATGAATTCCAAAAAAAATAGTAAAAATGATTAACAACCTCAAAGAAGAAAGACAAATGTTGGTAACGTTCCTCAAAGAGGACATGAACAATTAAATGAGCTTAAAGAAAATATAAATAAACAGATGAATGAAATTAAGACTGACAAAGATAAAAAAGAGGAAATCAGTAAAGATATGGAAAGAAGAGCATGGGGTGAGATCTTCCGGGCACTGAATGAAAATAACTTCAACTCCAGGATACTCTACCCAGCAAAACTATTATTCAAAATAGATGGAGCAATAAAAGTCTTCCATGATAAGCAGAAACTAAAACAATATGTGACAACAAATCCACCACTACAAAAGATTCTGCAAGGGATTCTGCAGGCAGAAAGTGACACCCAACTTAACCATGAAAAGACAGGCAGCACCAAACCACAGAAAAAGAAAAAGCAAGACAGTAGAGAGTAACCTCAATTTAGGTACACACGATCAAACCTTCAAACAACTAAGACAACTAAATGACAGGAATCACCACATACCTATCAGTACTAATGCTTAATGTTAACAGACTTAATTCACCTATCAAAAGGCACCTCTTGATGAAATAGATTAACAAGGAAGATCCAACAATTTGTTGCTTACAGGAGACCCATCTCAATGACAGAAATAAGCATAGGCTTAGGATGAAAGGCTGGAAGAAAATTTGCCAAGCCAACGGCCCCTGAAAACAGGCAGGAGTAGCAATACTTATCTCTGACAAAGTAGACTTCAAACCTACATTAATCAAATGAGATAAAGAAGGACATTCCATACTAATAAAAGGGGAAATAGACCAAAAGGAAATAATAATTATCAACCTATATGCACTCAATGTCAACGCACCCAATTTCATCAAACATACCCTGAAAGGCCTAAAAGCATATATAAACGCCAACACAGTGGTTGTGGGAGACTTTAACACTCCACTATCATCAATACATAGATCATTCAAACAAAAAATCAATAAAGAAATCTAAGATCTAAAATATGCAATAGATCAAATGGACCTAGTAGATGTCTACAGAACATTTCATCCAACCTCTACACAACATACATTCTTGTCAGCAGCCCACAGAACCTTCTCCAAAATAGATCATATCCTAGGGCACAAAGCAAGAAAATAGAAATTATACCATGCATATTATCTGATCACAATGCAGTAAAAGTAGAACTCAAGAACAAAAGTAAAGAAAAAAAATATGCAAACAGCTGGAAACTAAATAACTCATTACTTAATGAAGAATGAATCATTGATGAAATAAAAGAGGAAATTAAAAAGTTCCTGGAAGTCAATGAAAATGAAAACACAACCTACTGGAACCTATGGGACACAGCTAAGGCAGTCCTGAGAGGAAAGTTTATAGCCATGAGTGCATATATTAAAAATACTGAAAGATCCCAAAACAATGACCTAATGATACATCTAAAACTCCTAGAAAAACAAGAACAAGCAAATCCCAAAACAAATAGAAGGAGAGAAATAATGAAAATAAGAGGTGAAATCAATGAAATAGCAACAAAAAAAACCAAACAAAGAATTAATGAAACAAAAAGTTGGTTCTTTGAAAAAATAAACAAGATCAATAGACTCCTGGCAAACTTGACTAAAATGAGGAGAGAAAAATCCCAAATTAGTAGAATCAGAATGCAAAAGGGGAGATAACAGCAAACACCATGGAAGTCCAGGAAATCATCATAGACTACTTTGAGAACCTATATTCAAATATATTTGAAAATCTTAAAGAAATGGACAGATTTCTAGATACATATGATCATCCAAAACTGAACCGAGAGGAAATTAATCACCTGAATAGACCTATAACACAAAATGAAATTGAAGCAGCAATCAAGAGTCTCCCCAAAAAGAAAAGTCCAGGACCTGATGGATTCTCTGCTGAATTCTATCAGACCTTTAAAGAACTGATAGCAACCCACCTTAAACTGTTACACAAAATAGAAAGGGAAGGAAAACTGCCAAACACATTTTTTGAAGCCAGTAGTACACTTATCCCAAAACCAGGCAAAGACACCTCCAAAAGGAGAACTAAAGGCTAACCTTATTAATCAACATTGACTCAAAAATCCTCAACAAAATAATGGCAAACCAAATTCAGCAACACATCAAAAGGATTATTCACCATGACCAAGTAGGCTTCATACCAGGGATGCAGGGGTGGTTCAACATACAAAATCAATAAATGTAATAAACCACATTAACAGAAGCAAAGACAAAAACCACTTGATCATCTCAATAGATGCACAAAAAGCCTTTGATAAGATCCAACACCATTTCATGATAAAAGCTCTAAGAAAACTAGGAATGGAAAGAAAGTAACTCAACATTATAAAAGCTATATATGACAAACATACAGCCACCATTATACTTAACGGAGAAAAACTGAAACCATTCCCTCTAAAATCAGGAACCAGACAAGGATGTCCACTATCCTCACTCCTATTCAACATAGTACTGGAATTCCTTGCCAGAGCAATTAGGCAAGAAGAAGGAATAAAAGGAATGCAAATTGGTAAAGAAACTGTCAAAATATCACTATTTGCAGATGACATGATCCTATACCTTAAAGACCCAAAAAGCTTTACTCATGACCTTCTAGACATCATCAAAAGCTATAGCAAGGTACCAGGATATAAAATCAACATAGAAAAATCATTAGAATTTCTATACACTAACAATGAGCAAACTGAAAAAGAATGTATGAAAACAATTCCATTTACAATAGCCTCAAAAAAAAATCAAATATCTAGGTGTAAACCTAACAAAAGATGTGAAAGACCTTTACAAGGAAAACTATACACTTCTGAAGAAAGAGATTGAGGAAGACTATAGACAGTGGAGAGATCTCCCATGCTCATGGATTGGTAGAATCAACATAGTAAAAATGTCAATACTCCCAAAAATAATCTACATGCTTAATGCAAGTCCCATCAAAATTCCAATGACATTCATTAAAGAGACCGAAAAATCTACTGTTAAATTTATGTGGAAACACAAGAGGCCACGAATAGCCAAGGCAATACTCAGTCAAAAGCACAATGCAGGAGGTATCACAATACCTGACTTCAAACTATATTACAAAGCAATAACAATAAAAACAGCATTGTACTGGCACAAAAACAGACATGAAGACCAGTGGACCAGAATAGAGGACCCAGATATGAAGCCACACAACTATAACCAACTTGTCTTTGACAAAGGAGCTAAAAATATACGATGGAGAAATAGCATCCTCTTCAACAAAAACTGCTGGGAAAACTGGTTAGCAGTGTGCAAAAAACTGAAACTAGATCCATGTATATCACCCTATACCAATATTAACTCAAAATGGATCAAGGATCTTAATATCAGACCGCAAACTCTAAAGTTGATACAGGAAACAGTAGGAAATACTCTGGAATTAGTAGGTATAGGTATGAACTTTCTCAACGAAACCACAGCAGCACAGCAACTAAGAGATAGCATAGATAAATGGGGTCTCATAAAGCTAAAAAGCTTTTGTTCATCAAAAGAAATTGCCTCTAAACTAAAGAGAACACCCATAGAGTGGGAGAAAATATTTGCCAACTATACATCAGACAAAGGACTGATAACCAGAATATATAGGGAACTTAAAAAACTAAATTCTCCCAAAACTAATGAAACAATAAAGAAATGGGCAAGTGAACTAAACAGAACTTTCTCAAAAGAAGAAATTCAAATGGCCAAAAAACACATGAAAAAATGCTCACCATCTCTAGACATAAGGGAAATGCAAATTAAAACCACGCTAAGATTCCACCTCACCCCTGTTAGAATAACCATCATTAGCAACAACAACAACAACAGGTGTTGGCGAGGATGCAGGGAAAAAGGAACCCTCTTATACTGTTGGTGGGAATGTAAACTAGTACAACCACTCTGGAAAAAATTTTGGAGGCTACTTAAAAAGCTAGACATTGATCTACCATTTGATCCAGCAATACCACTCTTGGGGATATAACCAAAAGACTGTGACACAGGTTACTCCAGAGGCACCTGCACACCCACGTTTATTGTGGCACTATTCACAGTAGCCAAGTTATGGAAACAGCCAACATGCCACACTACTGATGAATGGATCAAGAAAATGTGGCATCTATACACAATGGAATTTTATGCAGACATGAAGAAGAACAAAATGTTATCATTCACTGCTAAATGGATGGAATTGGAGATCATCATTCTGAGTGAGGTTAGCCTGGCCCAAAAGACCAAAAATCATATGTTCTCCCTCATATGTGGACATTAGATCAAGGGCAAACACAGCAATGCGATTGGACTTTGAGCACATGATAAAAGCGAGAGCACACAAGGGAGGGGTGAGGATAGGTAAGACACCTAAAAAATTAGCTAACATTTGTTGCCCTTAATGCAGAGAAACTAAAGCAGATACCTTAAAAGCAACTGAGGCCAATAGGAAAAGGAGAGCAGGAACTAGAGAAAAGGTGAGATCAAAAAGAATTAACCTAGAAGGTAAGACACAGGCAAAGGAAATTAATGTGAGTCAACTCCCTGTATAGCTATCCTTATCTCAACCAGCTAAAATCCTTGTTCCTTCCTATTATGGCTTATACTCTCTCTACAACAAAATTAGAAATAAGGGCAAAATAGTTTCTGCTGGGTATTGAGGGGGTGGGGGGAAGAGGGAGGGGGCGGAGTGGGTGGTAAGGGAGGTGTTGGGGGCAGGGGGGAGAAATGACTCAAGCCGTTTATGCATATATAATAAAAAAAAAGAAAAAAAAACCAATTTTGATATGGAAACCCTGAAAAATAATCAATCTAAGTAAACAACCCAATATCCCAAATAAATATCACAATCAAAAGCTTAGTGAACTGGGTGGAACAAGTAAAAAATAGAGTATAAGAACACAACACAAAGTAGAGGAATTAGACAAAACAGTAAAAGATCATGAAAGAATGCAAAGAAAATACAAATGGAACATGCAATATATCTGGGACCCCATGAAAAGACCAAACCTACAAATCATGAATGTAGAAAAAGGAGAGGAGATATAAACTTCTCAAGCCAAAGCTTGGTGACTTTGTGACCACCAAGCCAGCACTAACAAAGATACTTAAAGGACTTTTACATATAGAAGGAAAAACTAGAGTGAGACAAGAAGACTCAAGAATGAATAAACCCTTTGGAGGAAGCAGATCAGTAAAAAAGGAATAGGTAAAACTAAACAACAGAGAAACAAAAAGGACTCAAAACACAGGTGTCTGTCAATATTAACAATGAATGTGAATGCCCTCATTCACATTCAAGATTCACAGAATAGCAAATTGGATTAAAAAACAAAACCCAACCATATGTTTCTTACAAGAGATCATCTAATGGAAAAAAATAAATGCTATCTTAAAGTCAAAGGGTTGAAAAAAGTTCTCCAAGCAAATGGGCCCCATAAACAGGAAAGAATAGCTATCCTTATATCTGACAAAGTAGACTTCTGTCTAAAAATCAATCAGAAGAGACAATGAAGGTCACTTCATATTAATGAAAAGAAAAATTCATCAGGAGGAAATATAAATCTTTAACATATATTCAACAAACACAGGGACACCCATCTACATTAAAAAACTCTAATGGCCAAAATAGCATAGGCAGACATTAACACAGTGATAATGCAAGACCTGAATACTCCACTGTCACCAATAGATAGACCATCCAAACAAAAGTTCAGTACAGAAACTTCAGAGTTACTCCACACATAGACCAAATAGATATTGTTGATAGCTACAGAATATTTCAGTCAGTCACTAGGCAATATACATTTTTTTTTGCAGCTCATGGAATTTCTTCCAAAAATAGAAATTTTATGATACAAAGCAAGTCTCAAGAAATTCAAACTATCCCCTTGCATCATATCAGATCACAATGGAATAAAGCTAGACCCCAATAACAAAAGAACCCCAGAAATGTGGGAAACCCTCAGGACCCCCAAAGCTTCTTGGAAAAGAGTGGACTCACAGTAGCTTTTGTGCAACACCCCTAAAAGAGATTGCAACAGTCCAAGAGGACAGTTGCTGAACTCCCCTGTTGTCTCTGCATGGAACTGGGAAGACCCAGTTCCAAGAACAGGATGTTCTGCACTTGGGCTCATAGCCATAGCAACATGACAGCCAATCCTAGTACAGAGGTCAAAGAGAAACCTGGGGACTGCCACATACTCCTTCTTGCATTTCTGCACTGCTTAAATACACTCTTCAGAAAGTAAACTGTGCATTGCTGCCCTGCATTTCCTTGAGTTTGTGTTGTTATTAGCTGCTCAAGACCCGAAGATCAGAGTCAGAGCCCCTGCTGCAGATAGACTGTAACAAGTGGTGCCATGACTCGGATCTGCTCTGAACATCTTGGCAGTATAATTCAAGGAGGGAAAGGCTTGCTGAGAGCCCCAAACAAAGGTGTTGTGAACCATAAGTTGGGAGACGAAATGGGGAACTCACTGAGTGCAGGACATAGACATTTCTTACAGCTAGTGTGCCATTTGTAAAGTAATGGTATTTCTTACACCCAGGAACAAACTGAAGATTTTAGAGACAGTAATCCAATTTAATCCTTGATTTCCTGAGCATGGAACTTTAGATCCTGGTAGCTGGAAACAGGTAGGAAAAAATGTAAAAAGAGCTCAGCAAAGAAGGGAAAATATTCCAGTTCATTTTTTTGGCATGTGATCCTCTATTCACTATTGCTTGACCTTTAACCGATTCTTCTAAAGAGGCTCCTGAATTAAGACTTCCAGAGAGCAATAAGAAAGATAATAAGGAGGACAGTAAGGAGGAAAAAAAGCCTCCCCCACAAAAACTTGCAAATTTTAATTTTCCTCTATGGAGGATTCTGCACCAACTTATGCTCGCCTTTACCCATCATTGGCCACATTTCAGGTTGATTCTCAGACTGGTGCCATATCTAAAACAAGAACAAAATGGAGAGAGGAAAGTGAAGAAGTTTCCCCAGAAACAACTTTCAGACAACTCTTATTGGGGGATAGGAATAATGATTCTTCTCCTCCACCTTTGGATCTTTCATATTCAGAGAACCCTCTGGCCTTTTCAGTCATCCAGGGCCTCAGGGACAATGACAACAGGAGCCCATTTCTCTTGAGATATTTAGAAGATTAGAGATTCATTCAGGGAAAACTGGGCTAATGGTCCCTACACTCCTACCCTGTTGGAAAATCTGAACTGAGAAATTTGTACACAATGGGACTACAAGCAATTAGCTTGAGCTTGTTTTAGCCTGGGGATTTCCTAGTTTGGAAGGCAAAATATTATGATGAATGTGATTGAACAGTTTCAAAGAAATAGGGATTCAGGGGTTCATTTAACTGAGGACCAACTGCAGGGGCTTGGCCCATTTGCTGATGCCCTTCAACAGATGCAAGGCTCCCCAATATTTTGATTAGGTAAGACTTTGTGCCAAGACAGCATGGAGCAGCATCCCTGACTCCAGTAGAAAATCAACTGAAAGTTTCTTGCAACTCAAACAAAAGGCCAATGAGCTGTGGGCTGAATTCTTGGCCCATGTAAAGCATGCTATAAGCTGCAAAATTCAACATGCAGATGCACAAAGGTTCTTGGTCTGCCAAATTGCATATGACGTGGCTACCAAACAATTTAAACAAGCCACTAGACCAGTATAAAATGGAAATCTTTCTACTTGGGTTTCTGCTACCCAGGATATGGCACCCAAACCTATATGGCCACCACTCTTGTGGCTGCCCTCACAAAACGGACCCCTACTCTCTCCCAAACTACGTTTTGGATGTGGACAAAAAGACCACTGGAAAATGGCCTGTCCCAAGGCAAAGTTCACTGGGTCCCACAGCATGTTCCACCAGGAGGAAAACCTTCTAAAATGTGCTCACGATGCAATAAAGGCTATCATTGGGCTGTACATCCAAAGGTCATGCTGATGGGAGACCTTTAAACGGGACTGGGGGAAATCTTCAGCCCCACCCCAAGAAGGAACAATTTCCTGTATCCAATGGGAAAACTCCTGGAGTTCAAGATTTGATCTCCTGGTCTTAGAGATATTAATCATCTCTCTGGATAATAGACCAGTGTGGGTGACATATCATTTCCATAACTCTGTAAAATAATTAACAGGAATAATCATGGGGAATGAAAAGTATCTTTTTCAAGGACTAACTGTGCATCCTTATACTATGTGTAATCCAAGTCTCCAACAATAGTCTATGTTTCTAGCTCTAGGCAATGGTTAGGATTATTTTTGCTTTTACTATCTGAGACCTCCCTCAAATATATTGGACTCTTCCCATTTTAGATAGTAGCCCTTAGCTACTATCTATATTAGGGGAATAGCTTTTCAAGGTCTTCTAGACACAGGAGCAGATCAGAGTGTTATCCCTGAATCACTATGACCTAAACAGTGGGGAACACAAAGAGGAACTACAGTACAAGGAGTAGGGGACCACAATTAGCCAGTTAGTATAGAGGAACTCCAATGGGAAGATGAAGAAGGCAACTTGGGAACTTTCCAACCTTTCATGCACAATAGCTGCATAATGTCTCTTCCCCATGACCATAATTATAGTCCTGTAATTATGACTCTTATCACACACAAAGCTCAACCTTGGGAGGAGGTCCTTTCCCAATGATCTCCTGTCACTGTGGCCTTGATTATTCTTGTAACCACCCCTCCTCCTAGGGGCCACTGACATGAAGTCCCAGCCCACAGCTGCACCACTTAAATGGTTAATCAATGACCCTATATGGGTTGATCAGTGGCTACTTTAAGGACAAAAATTACAGCAGGCTCATATTTTGATACAACAACAAGTAAAAGCTGGATATGTGGAGCCTTCCAATACTGCATGGAATAGTCCTATTTTTATAATAGAAAAAAAGGTCAAAGGAAAAGTGTAGAATAATACAAGACCTTCGAGCCATTAACAAAGCCAGGCAAACGATGGGAGCTTTATAACCTGGTCTCCCTTCTCCAGACATGATTGCTGCATGATTTGCAATTGTAATTATAGATTTAAAAGATTGTTTTTTTACTATTCCATTACATGAAAATGACAAGGAAAAATTTGCCTTTACATTGCCATCTATTAATAATGAAAAACCAACTCAATGATATCATTGGAAAGTATTACCTCAAGGCATGAAAAACAGTCCCACCATATGTCAGGCCTATGTCCATGGTGCTCTTATATGGTTCTATATAAATTGGCCACAAATTAAATGTTTTTGTTACATGGATGATCTTTTAATTGCTCATCCCTCATTTACACTATTACAACAAGCCCTCAGAGACTTAAAAAGATGCCTACCTAAAGAAGGTTTAATTATAGATCCTGACAAAACACAGTTCTGCCCACCATTCAATTATTTTGGACACACAATAGTTGATAACATAGTCAAACCTGCTAAACTAAAATTAGACATAAAAGAGGTTATGACATTAAATGAATTACACACACTATTAGGAAACATTAATTGGATTTGGCCTTTTCTTAAGATCCCTTTGGACTCTTTAAAACCTGTATTTGAACTATTAAAAGGAGACTCACAATTAAACTCATTAAGAAAATTAACTTCAGAATCACAACAGGGTACACAGCTTGTTGAAACCATGCTTCAACATAGTTTCATTAACAGGACAGACCCCAGACAGCCCCTCCAGCTACTCATATGGGGTAATCCAACTACTCCAACAGGGGCTATTATACAATGGCCAAAGAAGATGATAGAGATGCTCTTTACCCATAACACACACCCTAGGACTATTACTCCCTCTGTACAAGAGGTAATATATATAATTATGAAGGGAAGGCAATGAGGTAAACAATTGTCTGGCAGTGATCTGTCACTCATAGTTACTCCCTTCACCAATATTCAGATAGACTATCTTTATCAACAAAACTGTTTATGGCAAATTGCAATTAGTAATTACACAGGACAATTTGACAATCACTATCCCAAAGACCCTGCCATAAAATTTTTAACTTCTCAGGCCTGGATTCTACCTTGCATCACAGCCACCAAACTCCTAGCCAATGCAGTCACAGCATATACTGATGTCACCAGTAAAGGGAGAGCTGGCTACACCATTTACTCCCCCTCAAGGACATGTACAGAACAAATAAACATTGCAATCCCAGGAGCAACTGCACAACATGTTGAAATCTTAGCATTCTTGCAGCCCTGCAAGCTCTCCCTGGGACTCCCAATATGTGGTTAAAGCTATTAACTCTATTGAAACAGCTAGACTAAAAGGAGATCCTAATTCTACCATTTTTCAATTATTCACACAGGCTCAATTGGTCATTAAGGCTTGTACTTCTCCCTTTTTATTACTCATATCCATTCACATACAGAGCTGCCTGGCCCTATCACGGAGAGGAATCAAGCAGTAGACAAGCTCATCTCCTTCACTGCTGTTGAGAATCTCAAAATTCTTCTTCCATTTTTCAACAGGCCTTACAAAGCCACTCTTTACTACACCAGAGTTCTAAAATGTTACACAAAAAATTCCCAACCTTGACTCAAGACCAATGCAAACATGTTATTAAGGCCTGCCCCACCTGCAGTACTCTTCTAACTTTGGGCCCTCATACTGGCATTAAACCTTGTGGTCTTAAAGCAAATCATATCTGGCAAACTGATGTCACTCATATTCCCCAATGTGGCATTTTAAAATAAATTCATGTGACAGTGGACACATACTCTGGTGTTCTCTTTGCCTCAGCCCACACAAGAGAAACTACTAAACATGCCCTTGGTCACCTGCTTGGTGCTTTTGCAACCTTTGGAATTCTAAAGTCCATAAAAATGGACAATGGTCCTACCTATACAAGTAAAAAATTTCAAGAATTTTGTAAATTATGGGACATTACTCACAATACTGGAATTCCTTACAATCCTCAAGGCCAAGCCATTGTAAAACAACAACATCAAAAGATCAAAAACCAACTTTTTAAAATAAAAAAGGGGGAGTTCACCACCAAGACTTCACATAACCAATTACATCTCATCCTATTAACTTTAAATTTTTTCTCACTTGACGATGAAGGCATTACACTTATGGAAAAGCACTTCCACTCATGGAACATCTGCTCACTTCTGCGTGCTCTTTGGAAGAATTTAGAAATAAACACATGGCAGGGACATGACCCTTTACTAATTAAAGATCAAGGGTATGCTTGTGTCTTTCCAGAACATGAATGATGACCAAGATGGCTGTTTCTCCCATGCATCAAACCAGTCACAGCCATTGACGGGACCTGTGAAATGACTTCAGCTGGATGACCAACCACTATCTCATCACCTGCTGAGAAAGAAGAAGAAGGAAAATCCACTGCCTCCAGTGACCCTGGGGGCCATAAAGGATTGGTCACCCAAGCTAAATGCTGGGGTGTTGCAGTAGAGCAACATGATATTACTAAACCTGAAGTGCTTCTCATCTGTCTGTTGGCTGTCCTTACCATTAATTCTCAGAGGGCCAAAGCTGAGGAAAATTATACACATTGGTCATTTGTGCCTCACCCTCCAATCCTTTGTCCCAAAGTTTGGGGAGAGCCATTTCCTGTATGTTTGAATAATGCTTCTCACACCTAACGAGGTCGACCTTTCCTGATGGTTATAACATCTCTGAACAGCTACAATTACAACAGTATGATGGTTCCTTT
This sequence comes from Castor canadensis, assembly GCF_047511655.1. Taxonomy (NCBI): domain Eukaryota; kingdom Metazoa; phylum Chordata; class Mammalia; order Rodentia; family Castoridae; genus Castor; species Castor canadensis. The sequence goes on from NC_133386.1 coordinate 191,824,235, forward strand.
GTAGGACACACTATGTGTGTCTGTCCCCCTAGAGATGTTAACATGACTTGCCCCATACCTTGTCTTCAGGTTCCACTTAATTATAGATATACTTGGGACAATACTACTGGAGTAGGGCTCCTATTCTCCACAGTTGTCCTGTTAACAATTGTACTGATGATAACTGCACTAGATCCCCTACACCACCTCCTTTTCTCCCCCACTGCCCTAAGGTACAGACTTATGCACTAGGCCTCAGTATTGATCATGTGCCTTGGACAACTTTCAGAGGACTTTACCCTATACCTGTAGATCCTCAAGTGCCTTTTATGTCCTGGACCTTTCTTCCTACTTGGAATGAATCTAATTCTTCTGAATTGGTTTGCCTTCAACAATTCTCCAATATTAACTGGGGATCTAGACCCAAAATATGGCATGGTCCTACCCTCTGCCACTCCATTATTCAATATCAAACCCAAATGTGCACCACCATAAATACACTCTTTGGTTCTTTGAAACCTTATAACCTTTCCTCTTGCAGTGTCACTGTTTCTCCTAATAATCTAATCTTCTCTTAGAATTCATCTAATTCTAATCATTCATTCAACTTTTCTGCCAGTTGTGTCAGACCTCCTTATGCCTTTCTTATTGGTAATTTAAACTTTTCTGTTACTGCAAGCCAGATGTTAGGACATTTACAGTGTAAAAACTGTACCTTATGTGCTTGTACTGATTCCTCAGTTACCTCTCCTTTTTTTAATCATGTACCATCCTCCCTTTGCTTTGTTACCAGTTACCTGAAACCATACTTGAACTGGTGACAATGGGTTGGGATTACTACATCTAGCCCTGGAACAGATTCATCATCCCAAGAGATTTGTAGGTGCTCTCATCTTTGGAATTGTCTCTCTTTTAACTCTCATAGCCAGCATGACTATTGCTTTAGTGGCATTAACCCAGCAAATTCAAACAGCTCATTATGTAAATACTGTCACCAAAAACGTTTCTAACATACTGCACTTTCAAAATGACATTAACAGGGATCTTCAACAGGGGATCCTCAAACTACAAGAAGAATTAAACCTTATGGGAGAAACTCTCCCTGGAGTAGTCCAATACATACAGCTCACCTGTAATTCATGGTACCATCATATCTGCATTACTGCTGCTCAATGGAATGGCACTTACCACAATTGGACTTTGATACAACATAATATTCAGGGAGCTTGGACTCAAAATTCAACCGTATGTATCCAGCACCTGACTAAAGACACTGTTAACATACAGGCCACCCATCTCTCTATTATCTCCTGGGATTCCATAAAGAGTTAGCTAAACAAACTTAATCCTATTCATTGGTTTAATTTTGGGCTTAAAGGACTAACAAGGATAGGTGGACTCATGCTTCTGTGTCTACTTAGTATTATATGGCTAAAAAGACTAATCACTCATGAAATTAACCGCCTCAAAAAAAGAAAAATTTCTAAACACTTTTTTCATAAATAATAAAAAAGGAGAAAATGTGGGAAACTCTCAGGACCCTCAAAGCCTCTTGGAAAAGAGCAGAGCCACTGTAGCTTTTGCGTAACAGCCCTAAGGGAGCTTGCAATAGTCCAAGAGGCTAGTTGCTGAACTCCCATATTCTCTGTCTGGGTGGCAGGAAGACCCAGTCCCAAGATCATGATGTTCCACACCTTGGGCTCATAGCCACAGCAACGTGACAACCAATCCTAGTACAGAGATCAAGGGAAATCTAGTGACTGCCACATACTCCTTCCTGCTTTTCTGCACTGCTTAAATACTCTTTTCAGAAAAGAAACTGCACCATTGCTGCCCAGCACTTCTTGAGTTTATGTCATTATTAACTGCCTGAGCCTCCAAGACCAGAGTCAGAGTCCCTGCTGCAGCTGGGTGAGGCACAGAAAATAGTCAAACACATGGAGACTGAATAACACACTTCTGAAAAAACAATGGGTGACTGATGTAATAATGGAATAAATTAAAAAGTTCCTGGAGTCTGCAAGCAAGCAAAAACATAAGAGGACCTCTCCTCTTCAAACAAGGCAGGTATGGTGGTGCACAGCTTTAATCCAACTGTACAGGGGACATAGATCAGAGGATCACTGTCTGAGGCTGGTCCATGAGATACTATCTGAGAAATATCCTATACCAGAAATGGGCTGGAGGCTTGGCTCATGTTGTAGAATGCTTTTTTGCAAGCACAGAGCCCTGAGTTCAAACTCCAGTACTTTTAAAAAGAACAAAGAAGAATACAGAATTATACCTATAGTCATATTATAAGCTTAACAACATTCTTTCATTTCTGTAACAGAAAACCTCTCATATGGAAACTATGATTTTATATAATTTTAATATTATGTAATAAATTCCATTTGCCCATTGATAATCATAGCCTACATTTCTCAAGGTCTTATTGTGTGGATAAGTGGCATGCTAAATCATTTTATGTACAGAAATATAATTTAATTCTCACAACAATCTAATGAGATTAAAGTTTAGCATTGTTAAATAACTTTTCTGGAATCCAATGAAAATGTAAATAAAACCTATCAGAATCTGTGAGTCACAGTAAAGGTCATGCTAAGGAGAACTAATACCTACAAATGCCTACATTAAAAAAACAGAGACTTCTCCAATAGACAATCTAATGATGCCTCTTAACCTCCTAGAAAAACAAGAACAAATCAAACCCAAGTCTAGCAGATGGAATAAAGATAAATGCTTAGATTAATGAAATTGAAACCAAACACTACACACAAAGAATCGATGAAACATAAAAGTTGGTTCTTTGAAAAGATTAACAAAATTGATAAACCTTTAACCAATATGACAAAACAGAGGAGGGAGAACACCCAAATTAAAAAATCAGAGATGAAAAATGGGACATAACCACAAATGCCAACAAAATCCAGAGAATCATTAGAGAGTACTTTGAAAATTTACATTCAAGTAAACTGGATAATCTAGATGAAATGGATAAATTCCTAGATGCATATAATGAATCAAAATTGAGCCGAGAAGATATTAAACACCTAAATAGTCCTATTATTTACAATGAAATTGAAGCAGTGATAAAGAATCTCCCTATAAAGAAGAGCCCAGGACCTGATGGATTTATAGCTGAATTTTACCAAACCTTTAAAAAAACTAATACCAATAGTAAAACTTTTCCAGGAAGTAGAAAGAGAAGGAACACTACCAAACTCATTACATGAAGCCAGCATTACACTCATTCTGAAACCCAATAAAGATGTAATAAAGAATTCAGCAACAGGTAAAAAAAATCATACACCATGAACAAGAGGGTTTGTTTCCAGGGATACAAGGATGGTTCAACATATGTAAATACAAACACCTACTACAGTACATAAAGAGAAGCAAGGACAAAAACCACAAGATACTCTCAATAGACTCAGAAAAAAGCCTTTGATAAAATGCAATACCCTTTCTGGATAAAAACACTGAAGAAACTATGGGTAGAAGGAACACTCCTCAACATAATAAAGACTCTATATGGCAAACCCAGGGCCAACATTGTGCTAAATAGAAAATAACTGAAACAGTTCCCCTTAAAGACAGGAATGAGACAGTGGTGTCCATTTTTTCCACTCCTATTCAATATAGTTTTGGAGTTACTAGCCAGAGTAATTAGAGAAGAGGAAGAAATAAAAGGGACTCAAATAAGGAAGCAAGAAGTGAAACTGTCCCAATTTGTAAGTGACATGATCCTATATCTAAGAGACCCCAAAAACATAACAAAAACCTTCTAGAAATCATATTCTTTCAGCAAAGTAGCAGGACATAAACGAAGCATACAGAAATCAGTAGATTTTCTATATAACAACAACACAGTCTGAGAAAGAAATCAGGGAAACAATCCTATTTACAATAGCCTAAAAAAAATAAAGTACCTCAGAATAAATTTAACAAAGGAAACCAGACTTTTTAAATGAAAACCATAAACTACTGAAGAGAAACATCAAAGAAGACACCATAAGATGAAAAGAACTTCCACACTCATGGATATATTTTGAAAATAGCCATACTACCAAAAGCAATCTACATGTTCAACAAAATCCCTATCAAAATTCCAATGACATTCTGGACAGAAACAGAAAAAGCAATCATAAAATACATACAAAAATACAAAAGACCTTGAATATCCAAAGCAATTCTGAGCAAATTCTACAATGCTGAAGGTATCACAATACCCAACTACAAACTATAATACAGAGCCATAACAATAAAAACAACATGGTATTGGAACCAATACAGATAGGAAGACCAATGGATCAAAATAGAAGATCCAAACATAAACCCATGCATCTATAACCAACTGATCTTTGACAAAACAGCTCAAAACACATGATGGAGAAAAGACAGCCTCTTCAACAAATGCTGCTGGAAAAACTTGATATCCACTTGCAGATGACTGAAATTATATCCCTGTCTCTCACCCTGTACCAAAATCAGTTCAAAGTGGATCAAAGGCGTTAATATAAGGTCTGAAACTTTGAAACAATTCCAAGAAGCAGTAGGAAATACACTGGAACAGATAAGTATAGGGAACGACTTCCTCAACAGAACTCAAATGCTCATCATCTAAGAGAAACAATAAACAACTGGGATTACATCAAGCTAAAGAGATTCTGAACAGCAAAGGAAATGGTCGCCAAACTAAAGAGACTGCCCACACAAAGGGAGAAAATCTTTGCTCACTGCTCATCTGATAAGGGACTAATATCCAGAATCTACAGGGAACTAAAAAAACTCAGCCCCCAAAGAATCAACACCAGTGAATAAATGGGCACATGAATTTAACAGGAACTTCTCAAAGGAAGAGCTATAAACGGCCAGTTAATACATGAAGTGTTCAAATTCCCTGGTTATAAAAGGGATGGAAATCAAAACACTTAGACTTTATCTCATGTCAGTTAGAATGGCCATAATCAAGGACAATAACAAGTTCTGGAGAGGACGTGGTGAAACAGGAACTCTGCTGGTGGGAATGTAAATTAGTACAACCACTAGGGAAATCAGTATGGAGATTCCTCAAAATCTAGAGATACCACTTCCATATGATTCAGTGATACCACTCCTGGGCATCTACCCAAAAGAATGTAACACAGGATACAGTAGAGACACCTGTACACAAATGATCAATGGAGCTCTGTTCACAATAGTTAAGCTCTAGAAACAACCTAGATGCCCTATAACTAATGAATGGCTCAAGAAACTTTATATATATGTATATATTTATATATACACAACTGAGTATTACTCAGCCATAAGTAACAACAGGGAGTTAAGTGAAATTAGCCAGGATCAAAAACACAAAAGACGGCTTTCATACGTGGAAGATAGATCCAAAATAAACATATACACAAAAACAAGCATGATCACATACAAATTCAGTTGTAGAACATTGTTTGTAACAATGGAGCTACTCTATGGAACTAGGGGAAAGGGAGAAAGGAAAAGAGAATGATAGACTATTCAATAATATTTCATACCATAATATGGGAAAGTAGAGGCTATAAGGATGTGTACTGAAAGCTGCTGAAAAACAGGAGGTGGGAGGTAAAGGCGTAAGGGAGAGTATTCCAAGGGATTGAACAGACCAAACTAAAGCACACCCACAGTGGACATACAATGAGACACCTCTACAAATGTCAACTGGAATATTAATTATGAAAACCAGGTCTGTGAAATAGGCACAGTGTATGTGGGGTGAAGTACTTGTTGGAGGGGGATTGAACTAAGGAGATTAAGGTGATAGCATATGATTGATGGACACCATATACCTATATAAACAGAACTGAAAAACCTCTTTCAATTTCTTTAAGTGAGGCAGGGGAAGGATTGAGAGGGATAGAGTATGAGGGCAATGTAAATAATGTACAATATAAGACTAAAAGAGTTGTCACTAGAATTTCACTCTTTTACAATGAATATATCCTAATAATAATTTAGAATAAAAAAAGAACAGGATAAATATCTCCAAGATACTATTGACAGAGTAAGATTATGTTAAAAGCACATTATTATATCCAGGAAGAGACATTTCCTTAAAAACTGGGAAGTTAGGTAAATCAATTCATGTCTACCCAATCATAATAAAAAATGAAGCTTTTAATATACATATATTTCATGAAAGTATATTGTATGCATGCATGTAAATATCATAATGAAGCTCCTGTGAACAAATAATATATATGCTAATGAAAAAGAATTACATATTTGATGCCATAGTTGGCACTGGCAGTGTTCCAAAATTACTACTTAAAATTCAAAGTGAAAATCATTTTACAAAATACTTCCTTTTTTATTCTTTAAGTGGAGACATTGACCTACCTGAATAAAACTTTCTTTACATATGTACATGGACATTCCTCTGCTCAGGGACTTAACTTCTTCAGAGCTAAAATGGTGAGCATGTGAGGAGCAAGGAAATTAGGATGAATACATGCAACTTTCCCAAATCCCTATCCTCCCATCTCCCAACTCAACTCAGTGAATACAATTAGACAGTGGCTGTTGTTTTGAAATAAGTATCTTCTATTTCATAACAATTTTATTAGTATCTTACTGCAAGTTACATTGCCATTAACTTTTCCACTGGGTGCACTTTTCATACAACTGAGATATATGTTACAAATCATATATATTTTACATAGCAGAACCCCTAGGAGTATAGGCGATCTATGCCAATTATGAGAGAGGTCACTGGTGTCTCATAAAATTTCCTTTTCTTAATTGAAAGAGAAAAAAATGGTAGAAATTTTAATAATAAATTTTATAAAGTTGAGCAGTATAAAATTTTAATGTAGTATCCAATAAGAGAGACAAAATACAATACTATGAAGGTGTCATACACATGGATTCACAGATCTGACTTGAAATCCTGTGCACTAAGTTCACAAGAGTTACTTTCAAATATGTTATAGCAACAATGCAGATAAAACCAAGTATACTGAATGTCTTTAACAGATTGAAAAGTGTAGCCTAGAAAATTTAGGACATTTATGATAAAATAACTATAAGCACCAATGTTACCTAACCAAAAACAAACAAAAAAGGAAAGTAATAGCATACTTTACAGTGAAAATTAGAGTGAAAACAGTCTGTACCTAAGAAAAGAAAGAAAGAAGCCATTCAATTTCCTTTAAGTATAAAGCTGTTTACATGTAATTTACACTTGTTACATGGTGCTTACACAGTTGAAGCTAATTGGTTTCGTATATACCATTGCATGCTTTTCCTAAATTAGACATGAGAAAGCATGTCAGACTACACTAGAGAAATACCATCAATAAGTTTAATAAGTAATCCAATAAGTAATTACATAAGTACCATTTTGGTACTTTCATTTGGTTTAATATAAAATCATAAAATGTTTAAAAGAAACTAAACCATACTTAATTATTAATTTTCCTGTCAGTTAAGGAAAGACAAATATCTTTTATCCTATGAACTTTAGAGTTTAATGGCATGAAACAATCACTATTTAATAGTATATTTTGTTTACTGGATACTTGAATTTTATTTTTCAGAGGCATATTCTGATAAAAATTTTCTCACATATCATTGCAAAATGAAGAACATTTATGGTTACTACAAAAGTGGGTATTGAAACCCTCCTAATGTTCAAATCATGTTTTTAACATCTCAGTGTAAGATGGAAATTCCCTCCTCTTGATAAAAAGATCAGGACTAAATTCTTTCATGCACTTATTTTATTTGTTTACTTATTTGCTTATTTGTTTTATTTCTTTTTTTGACAAATGGCCTTATCATGTACATCCGGCTGACCTTGAACTTACAAGACTCCTAAGGAGCCTCAGCTTCCAGGTATGCTTGGATAACAAGCATGTGCAATCATGTCAGGCTTGAAAATTAAGTATTTTCTAAGTACAAGCACAGTATGTGTTGCCCGGCTGTGTATTTTCTTAACCTACTTGAAAATATTAAGTAATTAAAGTGATGAAGGAAGAGAGAGGCCCCATTGCTGCAAAGGCATCCTGGAGTCATAGAAATCAAAGAGAGTGAATCAGGGATGACACAGATGTTAAAGCCACAGACATATGTGACCATTTCTGTAGCTATTAGTAACATAAGGCACCTCAATAAACACTCTGTTATTATCTGCAGTGAAACTCTTTCTTAATTCTCCCATGTATTTTTTAGCATGGAAGTTTTGACTCTCATTTATAGACCTTTAGTAGGTTCTCCCTGAGGAGCTGCTAAGCAATGTGACTTAAAAAACTCTGAGTACTTAATGAAATCCCCAGAGATTGTCTACTAATCGTCAGGGACAATTTTTACAACTGTCTTTTTCTAGTTAACTAATTGATTGTAATGAGCCATCAATCCAACTTCAGGGTTTTTTCCAAAGAGCTGGTAACAGAACCCAGAGATTGTTAGAATCCTCATGTTTATTATAGTATTATTTGAAATAGCCAAGATTTGGTGCTAATTTGAATACCCATTCATACATGAATACTAAGTAAATGTAGTACATAGGCACCATGAGCTATTAATTTGCCAAAAAGTTATGTTCTATGGTATGTGATAGTACAAATAAAACTAGAGAACATAACATTAAGTGAAATAAACCATTCATAGAAGGACAGCTATTGTCTGTTCCTGCTTATAGTTATAGAACAAAAGGCAGAATAAAAAGGACTACTTACTACTAAATATACATGATGTCTCAATTATTTAAAATAGATGAGTTAAGGAGATCTGCTATGAAGTACCTACACTTAACAAAACTGTACTGGACCTTTAAAATTATTAGTAACATGAATGTCATATTAAGCATAATGACATAATTTTAAAGGTAAAAGGAATGATAAACAAAAACATGCTACAATGGATATGAATCATGGAAACATTATACTAATTCAAAGCAATCAAGGGGCAAAGGTCACTTTTAGCAGGCATCCTTCTTTGACATATTAAGAAAGAAGAATATGTAGAAATGGAAGCAGATACCATTTCTAGATCTGTGGAGAGGATTATTGGTATTGTGATGAGGATTGTATTAAATGTCTGTATGTTTCATAGGGTTGTGTGGACATTTTAACGATATTTTTCCAATACATGAATATGAGATGTATTTCCATTTTTTGACACTTCCATTTCTTTCATAATGTTTTTAGCTCCGATTTTTGTTAGAGAGTATTAAATTGTGTATAGTAAGGGTTTTTAGCAAGACAACTCCACACATGTATAACATACATAATGCATGTAAATCATATTCACCCCTTCAATTACTGTTTTTTATACCTTTCCTGCATAGTCACCCTTTTACTTTCATGACCTTGCTTTTGTTGTTGTTGTTTTGTTTTGTTTCTTCCTAGCTTCATCAGATGAGAAAAAACAAAGAATTCTTATATGTATGAGTCTGGCTCACTTCACCTAACATGATCTTCAGTTCCATTGATTTTACAGCAAATGTTATTTACAAAAAAAATTATTTATTTTTTTTAATGGCTGAGAAAAACTCCATTGCAAAATAACCTACATTTTCTGTATCCATTCCTCCACTGATTAACATCTCCATTGATTCCATAATCTGTCAGTTGTGAATAGTGCCACTATAGACATGAGTGTAAGGATCTCTAATGTAAGATCCTAATGTAAGCTGAATTATATTCTTTCATAACCAGAAATAATATGGCTGGATCATATGGAAGTTCTATACTGATTTCCATAGTATCTGCATATATTTACAGTGCCACAAGGAAAAAATAAGAGATCATTTCCCCCCACATTCTAGTCAACATTTGTTATTTGTTTTCTTGATCATAGACATTCTGACTGGGGTGAGATGGAATCTGTCTGGCTTTGAATAGTACTTTCATGATGGCTAAGATTGTTGAATTTTTATTCATTTGAGAAATGTCATTCAGTTCATTTGCATATTAATTGATTGGATTATTTTATTATATTTTTATATATTTTTAAAGTCTTTCTATATTCTGAATATTAATCCCTTGTGGGACGAATATCTGACAAACACTTCTCCCATTCTGTAGGCTGTCTCTTCACTCTCTTCATCTTTGTTTTGCTGTATAGTCTTTTTAATATGACACAAAGCCATTTGTCAGCTCTTACTGTTGTTTCCTAAGGTATTATAGTCAGAATCTCCTTTTTTATGCCTATATATTGAAATGTTTTCCTATATTAGTTTCAAAGTTTTAGGGCTTTCATTAAGGTCTTTGATCTTTTTTGAGTTAATTTTTATGGAGTGTGAGAGATAAGGATCCAGTTTCAGTCTTCTATATGAGGATATCTGGTTTGTCCATCACCTCTTGTTAAAGAGACTGTCTCTATTAATGATTTGAAATTCTCATTTTAGAGATTTTTCAAACATGATTACATTTGCTCTTAAGCATTTATTTAATTTTTTTGTAGCTAGATTTGTTCCTAAGTATTTTTGTAGTTATTATAAATATGATTGATATTTTGGTTTTCATTTGACAAGATGATTTACCATAATAAGAGAGCAAACCTAATAATTTTTATGTTGATTTTCATATTCTCTAAATTTGCTGAAATTTTTAATTAATTCTAGCAATACTTTGTTGGAATCTTTGGGGTTTTCTCTGTATGAGATCATGTTGTGTAAACACAGTGACAACGTGACTTCCTCTTTTTAATATGTATTTTCATTATTTCTTTGTCTCACTTGATTACTCTGCCTGAAAGTCCATAACTATATTAAGTAAAAGTGATGCTGATCAACTTCAAGATCTTAGAGAGGAAGAATCATCTTTTTCCCCTTCACTACAGTATTTGCTACTGTCTTATTGTAAGTAGCATTTATTATGTTGAATTATTTCTATACCAAATACTTCAGTTTTTTCCATGAAAAAACTGAAAATTTACACTGAAATTTGGAAAGTACATTTTATATGTTTATAGAGAATGGATTTTGTCCGACATGCCATAGAATAATGGTATCATATTTAGTAAAGTGTATATTTTGAAACAACTTGGCATAGCTAGAATGAATCACATTTTATTAAAGTAAATGATCTTTTAAATATGGTGTTGAATTTGGTTTGCTAGAATTATGTTGAGAATTTTGCATCTATATTGATCAAGGATGTTGATCAGTAATTTTTTTTCATTGAATCCTTGAACAGTTTTTGTATCAAGGTAATGCTGGCCCAATATTATCTGACTGGGGTAATTGTTTCCTCTTCTCTTCTGGAATGATATTAGATGAATTAGCATTTGCTCTTGTTTAATTTGTATAGTTGAATTCAGAAGAGAATTATTCTGTGCTGGGCTTTCATTGATTGGAGACATTTATCATTGATTCAAATTTATAACCATTATTGGTCTATTCATTTTTTTTATTTCTCATGATTCAATCTTGGAAAGGTTTGTGCATCCAGAAACCTGATCACTCCTAAGATATAAAACCTGCAGTGTAGAATTACTCATAATAATCTGTGATATAACAATAATATAATATAATAATATAATAATTGCTCATAATATGTTACTCATAATAATCTGCAATGATCTTTGTGTTTCTGTGATATTAACTGCAAGCTCTCATTTTGTTTTCCAGTGCTAGGCATAGAACCCAGGAACAGTAAACTAATGAGCTTTATATTCTACTCCTTTTTCATTTTTTCTTTGTTAGTTGTGTCTTCTATATTTTCTTCTTAGTTATTCTAGTTAACATCTTGTCAACCTTATTTATCTTCTGAATCCACACTTCATTTTCTCTATACTTTTTCTTTTATCTTTACTCTAATTTTTATTACTTCTTTCTTTCTAATAGCTTTGCATTTGATTTTTTTTTCTGGTTTTGGAGTTGTAGGAAGCTGCTGTTCATTTGAATCATTTTGACAATTTAATGCATATGTAGCTTTCTATAAACATCCTGTCAGGTATAATCTTGTCTACATACAAATGTTTATTACATGGTCTTGTGCACTGTCTTTTCTTTCAAGGAATTTTTAAATTTTCTTCTTGATATCCACTTATATCAAGTGTCTGTTTAACAGTGACTTTTTAATTTGCATGCATTTGCATAGTTTTCAAAATATCTCTTTTTATTAATTTACAGCATTATTGAATTGTGTTAAAATATGATTAAAATTCTTTTAATATTTTTAAATATATTTTGACTTTTTAATCTAATTATGTATTATACCTGTAATGTTTTATGAGCTGATGGGAGGACTGTATATTCTACAGATTTTGCATAGAATGTTCTTTAAGTGTCTGTGAAGTGCAATTGGTCTAGAGTGCTATTTAACTCTGCTGTTTCTTTGATGACTTTCTCTCTGAATGATACAACGGTTCCTGGAAATGTGGTGGTAAATTTCCATGTTACTTTTGTATCTGAGTCTATCTCTTCTTTAGGTGCTTAAATATTTGCTTGATGTATGTGGGAGCTCTGATTTGGGGCACATACATGTTTAGAATTGTTACTTCCCCTTGCTTAATTGTCTTCTTTATTATTATACATTGAACTTATTTGTATACTTCCATTTTTTTGACTTAAGGTCTATTTTGTCAAATGTAAGTATAACTATCCTCATTTCTTAGGAATTCCATCTGCATGTAATGTCTTATTTCTTCCCTAAAATATCAGCCAATGCATATCCCTATATAGAGAATGAGTTTCTTATAAGTAATCTATAGTATTTTTTTCTCTTCTCCATTCTGTGACTTTTTATACTTTAATGGAGAATGCCACCATTTACATCCATGGTAATCACTGAGATGTAAAGATTTTTCTACCACCCCACTATAACATGTTTACTAATTTTATTGTAGTTTTTACTTTTTCTCATTTTCTCACATTCCTCCCTTGTGTGATTGATTGACTCAAGTTATCTGTTTAGTCATGATTTTATTTTATTCATCATATAACTTTAGTTTATGATTACTATGAATTAAAAAAACATATTGTTTATGGAAAGCTATCTTGAAATAACAACAGCATTATATGACCATAATAATAAAGAAATGGAGTATTAGAAAAAATTCTAATAAAAACTCTATATTTACAGTTCATGACTTCACACATTTTGCCTGTTTAACATTCAGCTTTGGATATCTCTGTATTGCCTGTCTTAACATATTAATCTCACTGTTATTACTTCTATTGTTTTGAAATTTTTCTTCATACTAAAGATATGAATTATGTATTTATTGTGTTTACAATATGAAAGTATTCCTAACTTATGTGTTCTGTGTATCTTACCAGTGAATTTTGTAACTTTTAATGTTTTAATCTTCCTTGTGAAGATCTCTTTCAGTTTGAAGGATTGAGTTAGCTTTACTTTGGGGACCAGTATGCTTAGAGATATATTCTTTCAGCTTTTATTTGTCTAGAATAACTTTAACTCTTCTTCATTTCTAAAACTATGCTTTGGTCAGTGCAGTTTTCTATGTTGGCATTTTTTAAGTATTGTGAAAAGTTTACAACACACACTTCTGGCCTGTGAGCTTTCTGCCAAGAAATCTGCTATTAGACAAATTGGGACACAAATAAGAGTTATTTTTTTCTTGCTAATTTGAGAATTTTCCCTTCATCTTTCACTATTAAGAGGCAGATACTTTTATTTATTAAAATAAGCTCATTTGACTTAGTCATCTGGTAAATGTTGACCTACCTTTACCAGATATCTGCTTCTTTTTCCAGATTTCAGAATTTTTCTGATATGCTGACTTTGAATAATCTTTCTACCCCTTTGAGGTTTTCAGCTTCCTCTTGAACCATCTAATCTCCTTTTTCCTACAAACTTTTTTTTTTGCTTCTTGTCATTCATTTTTTTCTGTTCTCTTCCAACTGAAAATTCTCAACTAGTCTATAATCATGCTCACTACTTCTGCCATTTGCTATTGATGCTATCTATCACATTTTAAAGGTCACTTAATGTATTTGTCAATTCAAAAATTTTTAGCATTTAAAAACTACTTCTACACAAAAGACTGCAAATAGTCAAGGTAATACTGAGAAAAAACATCAACACTAGTGGTATCACAGAACTAGATTTCAAACTATACTACAGATCCATAGCAATAAATACAGCATGCTACTGGCACAAAATTAGATATGAAGACCAGTGGAAAAGAATAGAGGACCAGTATATAAATCCACACAGCTATGCCCGGCTTTGACAAAGGCATAGAAAACATATGATGAAGAAAAGACGGCCTCTTTAACAAATGTTGCTGGGTAAAGTGGCTATCTGCCTGCAGAAAACTGAAACTGGATCCATGCCTATCACCCTGCACTAGCATCAACTCAAAGTGGATTAAGGAGTTTACTGTCAGACCCAAAACCTTACAGTTAGTATAGGAAGTACTCTGGAATCAAAAGGTACAGTCAAAGAATTCCTCAGTGGAACTCCAGCAGTCCAGCAACTAACAGAAAGGATGGACAAATGGGATTATATGAAATTAAAAAGCTTGTGCACAACAAAAGAAATGGTCTCTAAATTGAAGAGACTACTCACAGATTGGGAGAAAATCTTTGCTAAGCTATATATCAGACAAAGGATTGATAAGCCAAATATACAGGGATTTCAAAAACCTGAACTCCCCCAAAATCAATGAATCAATAAAGAAGTGGGCTACTGAACTAAAGTAGAAATTTTTAGAAGTTTTCTAAAGAATTCCAAATCACCAAAAAACAAATGAAAAAATGCTCACCATCACTGACCATAAAGGAAATGCAAATCAAAACTACACTATGATTCCACTTCACCCCTGTTAGAATGGCTAGCATCTAGAACACCAACAAAAACAAATGGTGAGGATGTGGGGAAGAAGTAATCCTTATAAAAACTAGTGGGAATGTAAGCTACTACAACTACTTTGGAAAACTGTATGGCGTCTTCTCTAAACTAAACCTAGATCTGCTATATGATCCAGCAATACCACTCCTAGAGATATACTTGAAGGAATGTGACTTAAGTTTTTACAAAAGCACCTGTACACCCATGTTTATTGCAGCACTATTTACAACAGCCAAGCTATAGAAACAGCAAAGATATCCTACAACTGGATCAAGAAAATGTGGTATTTATACACAGTGGACTTATACTTAGCCACAAAGAATGAAATTTTGTCATTTGCAAGTAAATTGATGGAGCTAGAGAACATCATCTTAGGTGAATTTAGCTAGGCTTGGAAGGCCAAAAATTGCATGTTCTCCCTCATATGCAGATTACAGATCCAAAACAAATGCAGCAAGATTATAGGACATAGGTCACACACTAAAGGAAGAACACACATGGGAGAAATAGGGAAAGGAAACCTAAAACTTCAATGTGGTTCATATGCTCACTGTAAAGGAGTGAATAAAGTAATCTTAAACTGGCAGAGACCACTGTGGGAAGGGGACCATGAAGTAGTGAAGAGTTCTGGTAGAGATGAAGCAATGTGGGTTAAAAAACACATGTGCATGAAAGCAATGCTAGGAATCTCTCTGTATAGCTCCCTTTATTTCAAACTAGCAAAAACTATGTCTTATCGCTTATGTTTTCTCTTCAGTAAAAATTGGAGAACAAGATGGACGAACAGGTTGTGCACAGAAACAGGAGAGAGGGAAGAAGGAAAGAGATTGGAGGTTGCACAAACAATGTATACACATGTAAGTAAATGTAAAAAAAGACAAAACAGAGGAGAAAAGAAAAAATATATATACATCAATAAAAACTAAAAAAATACTCCTATTTCTTTGCTATTTTGTTCAATATCGTCTCTGCTTTTTCCTTGAAACTGATTGAATTGATTTGAAGTAGCCGGTTTGTATATTCCATCAGGGATTTCCCCATATCATCAGTGTCTGGCCAGTTTCTGAGGCCATTAAGAGATGTCATATTTTTCTGAAATCTCTTGATGTTCTTGTAATATAATATCATTTTAATATTGAATTACCAGCTTTTTATCTCAGTTCTTGTAGCCTGACATTTTTGTGCTTCTATTTCCATAATTTCTAAGCAGCCTGCTTATTTTCAGTGAGCCTGCTTATTTGTAATTTCTCAACACTAGATGGCAGAATAAGATAAGATTTTTGGCAATTCCACAGTTGCATCATTTCAACACTAGAGTGGGATTGAAATGAAAGTGTCTAAAATCACAGCTGATATGTTTTTAAACATGAAGTGGGGAATAACCTAAAAAAATAATGCTCCATTCCCTGTAACCTGAGTCACTTCAGATGCCATAACCACAGCCACTGTCCTGTTGCTCAGTCCTGCAAGCTTCTGCTGAACTGCCATGGAAGGAATAGCTCCAGGCTGTGGCTACTAACACCACAAAGGTGTATCACCAACTTACCCACACTCACTAAGAGCAGCATGGCACTGAGGGAGATCAAGACCAATTGTTTTGCACTGGCTATGATGAGGTTTCCTTATGACCCAAGATGGATGAAACCAGCCCAAATGCTAGCCTAAACAGAACTTCAGTATACTTGGATTGTGTTATTTTCTAACACCACAGGTGGTTAAGATAATACACCCAGGGAGGGAGGCAAGATGTTGGATTGTTTACATCCCTATAGCCCAGTGCACTAACTACCTTGAGAAAAGAAGAGAATAGGACACAAAAATGCACTGATGGGGTCCCATAAACAGTGAGAAAGAAAGATCTATGAAAATCTGCAAAAAGAGAAGCAACTAACCATGGGAAGAAATGGAAAGAACAACTCTCAGCTCAACACTTCCAATCCCCTCCCCTGAAGTTGCCACATGGTTCCAGGCTCCATTACTTCGTGATCACTTGGTAAGTCTTGCTTCCCAGCACTCACAGGAACTCAGAGCTACATGCACCCCTTATGCAGACTACCTTCACCCTGATATTCCAGGAAAACCAGTGCTCCTGTGGCAGTAGAACCACAGCTCCTGTTGCTTCATGGTTAAGAGAATGTGCAAATCAGCATCTTGTTTGCCACACGAGCTTGTCCTAGAAATCTAACTGGGGGCCAGAAAACACAACAGACAGCATAAAGCTGGGCCAGGTAGGCTGGGCACTTGGATGGAGACACACCAACATCCTCCAGCTCCAGAGAATTTATTATATACAGTCACAACAGAAGGTGGAAAGATGATTCTCAGGGGAGGGGGCATGACATTGTAATTGTCTGGAACAGGCGGAACCTGTGATAGCTTCTCTCTGAACATAAACATTAAAGGAAAAACACTTTTGCCCACTTGTGCATCTGAGGCTGTGCCAATTCAAGCTTGCAATTTATTAGGCATAATTATTCTTGCTGCCTTCTGTGGTTTGGGGCTGTGACAAACTCAAACCACAGCTTATTCAATACACCTGTTGTCTCCCCACATGTCCTCCTTTTTTTAATTTCTTAAATGTTTGCAATGAAGTCTGTCCTCTTAATCCAAGGAGCTGTCTTCAGATTGTGTGACATTTGACTAAAAAAACAACTAAACAGGTGAACAATACCAGAAGGAGTACTTTAGCAACTTAAAGTACTAAACTAATAGATTGAAACCCTTGAATTCATCCAGAATAGTTTTTGCAATATTAGATGGAAAAATAACATAATCATAAGTCTTTTGCATGTCCAATATTTGTTGCCTTATAGCCATAAGTCCACAGTATCCTTTGCTTCATTCTCATGTGCCAATAAGATTAGCTTTACCTGTAAAGCTATAGTCACTATATTGAGGCACCCAATGTCCTGAGGAATGTCCTCCCATGTGCACTGTATCTTTACATATCTATATGTAAAGATACATATAGAGTGGCTCTATTAAGTGATAGGATGCACCATTGGCAGGTTGGGCATGAAAGTCCAGTATACATCACCCTGGACAATATTCACCTGTATTATAATTATGACCGATGCCACCAGCAATGTGGCTGTAATATTACCAGCCATTCCCCAGGTTACCAGTTATCATCGTCGCCATGTCCATTACTTTCTTAATTTGACCTCAGGTGGGTGGCTCACTGTCCTGTATCTGTCTCACCAGTGGCCATTTCCTTGACTGCCTTCTGGTCAATGCAAGAGTCAGCCTTAGCCCCTCCTTGTCCCGGGGATAGTCTTCTAGTCTCAGCCTCCTCTTCTTTGGGAGCAGGGGATCCAGAAGGCTAGGCAAACTGTGATAGTATACATACTGGGTGTCCTGCATCTTCAGAAAAAACACAAATATTCCGTTAACCCCGCATAGCCAAACAATGAGCAGTGACATGCTTAGTAGCCCCACCAGCAAGTGCAGAGGAATAGATATAAATTGCCTATGCAAGGCTGAAGCTTTTTGATGGTATGCAGCATGACTTAGTAGGGAAGCTTCTAAGGGTGCACACTTTGCATGGATGAGCCCAAAGCAAGCCCAGAGACAAGGTTATCTGCCCAAGCATTACTGTCAGAGAGTGGGCTGGGGAGGTTAGAATGTAAGCACAAATTGTCCACAAAACAGTGATAGAGGCAGGTTTGCACCAACAATTGCCAGAGTGCTCATGCAGTGGTGGAGGCACCTGAGCTCTTTTAGGAGGCAGGTCCAACACCATGGCTCTGCAGGCACCCACCATGACTCAATCCCTCTTTGGCCTGCCTGTTCATGGCAGTGGAGCTGTGCTCAGGAAATCCCGTTCCTCCCCTATGACACTATTCATGGAGTCAAGTATTGGGCCCATTGGCACCAGTCAGTGGCCTGGACATGAAATCTCTGCTGTATGGCAGTGTTGTTAGGGTCTGGTTTCTCAAGCACAGAGTAAAATTTAAAACCAGCTATATCTTCTCCTTTACTATGATCTGCCTGCAAAGAAGCCTGTAGGGGACTCTTAGCAAGAGTGGGAAATCTCTTGGCCCATGGAGGGATTCCCAAATGCACAGTTCCCTCTATTAATGAACCAGAGCTCCCTCCTCACCCTCCTCATTTGACACTGAAACAGAATCTCCAGACTGAACTTTACTTTTAAGGTGGGGCTGATGGTTCAATGTCTCCACTGCCAATGGCATCTTGTTACTGCCTCTCACACTCCTGTATGACTGCTCTAAGGGGTGAGTCCCACATCATGGCTCAGCTACCAAGGAGGAAATTATTTTACTTCTTACTTCTATCATTCCACCATAAGTCTTCTACTGCTCTATCCCTCTGTCATAAATCCTGTACTGTAAATCTCTACAGTATTCTTTTGTATAATTTCTACCTTAGAATTTTTCTACCATACACTACCATATAATTAAACCTTATAATTCTTCTACAGTATAATGCTTAATATTCTATTGTGTACTTTCTACCTTATAATTTTTCTACCATATACTACCATATAATTCTGCCTTATAATTCTAATTTCTACCTTATAATTTTTAACATGGGTTTTGAAAGCCTAGTGTTCTCAGTCCTTAGACTCACCCTGTCTAATGTTTTTATATCTGGCTGTATTCAATTCACTCTTCCCCAACACCACACTTGTTTCTTATTATCTCTTATGTGTGTTTTTTGAAGATTGTCTCCTCATTTCAGGCCTCAAGTTCTCAAGTAGTTAGTTCCCTGTCCAGGTATCACTTCACTCTCAGGTCCCTGTTCAGGCTCCAGTTCTCATGCACTGCAAGAGCTTGTCCTAGAACTCTAACTGGGTCAATGGGAGATGCCAGAAAAGACAACAGACAGAAGACCAAACATCATAAAGCTGGGGCCAGGTAGACTGGGTGCTTGGATGGAGACACACAAACCCCCTCTTCCGCCAGGGAGTTTATTATGTACAGTCGAAATTCAAGGTGGAGAGACAATTTTCAGGAACAGGGGGAACCTCTGATAACTTCTTTCTGAACATAAACATGAAAGGAAAAACAACTGTACTGCATCTTGCCCACTTCTGCAGCTCAGACTGTGTCAGTTCAAACATGCAATTTATTGGGCATAACTAGGCTCACGCCCTTCTGCCATTTGGCTGTGCCAAACTCAAATCCTCAGCTTATTCAGTACACCTGGCGGCTCCCTACACCAGCAGGCTCAATTCACTTGGAGGCAGTGCCACTGAGCTTGTGGGAAAATAGGCCCTAGCACTCCTGCTGCCTGCAGGCTTGGTTCTCCTGAGCTGAGCCAGCAGCTGCAAAACATAACTGCACTTCCGAAAGCCCATGTGGGAAATCAGCTGCCAGGGCTCATGCTACCCAAGGGATTAGTTACCCCATGCTTTTCAGTTCTATTGCATTACCCTCCTCGAGCCCATGCCTGTGAAGAATGCCCCAGAATTCTGGTTGCCCAAAGGCTTCTTTCTCTTGTGCCTGCAGCAGTTACCATGGCCCAGCACCAGCAAGCAAGCCTCAGGAGTCTGGCTGCCTTCAGACTTTGGTCCCCCACACCTGCAGCAGCTGAAAAGGCACTTGAAGGCCCATGCCCTAATGCAAGTTGATTCTATGGCCTCTGCTGTCTTATAGGCACCTTCAAGCCCACTGTCTTTTCTACCCCACAGATAGCCACAACTTGCTATCAGCGTTAGGAGTCTGCTGCCGCACACGTAAGTGAACTTCAGATTCCAGGCATTGCTCTGCTGCTGGTGCCAGAAAGCATCCTTCCCCAGAGAGCATGGAGGCCCAAGATTCCCCACTGTCCCTGACAGCAAGAGAGCTTCCTCATCAAAGAGCAAGAAGGCCAGATTATCCACTGGCAGGAGGAAAGTTATGACTTGCTCCTCTGAAGATGGCAAAAGAAGCTCTGTTCCCCCAAGTCACGCAGAAAACCAGCACTTCATGCTTCATATTCCTGCAGGAAACTCATTTCTCTCCTGTCCATATCTGGAATTCTAGCTCCTCCACTGTGTGGCAATCTATTACTCTGCTGATGCTAGGAAGCCTGTCCCCCACAGTTCACAGAGACCCAGTGCTCCCCACTGCAAATGTAGAAGAGCCCCTCTGCCTGCATCAAAGAGTGGAAACTCCCGCCCCCTCACCTGAGGGGAGAAAAGAAGTAAGTGACATCACAACAAGGACATAACCAGCATACACCTCTCTGAGGAACACTGCTAGAGCCCCGGAGGAAAAAGCTCAAAACCTCAATACAGGGGCACAAGGGTATAAAACCCTAATCAAAAACAACACCAGCTGTGTAAATCTCAAAGCAATATTAAACAACAAGATAACAACACTCCATCACAAACTATTTCCGTGACTAAGGATCCAAACACCTGTATAAAGGAAGAACTATCCAATAATGAATTCTAAAAAAAAGATAGCAAAAATGATTAACAACCTCAAAGAAGAAAGACAAAAGTACATGTTTGACCTCAAAGAAGACATGAATAAACAATTAAATAAGCTCAAAGAAAATACAAATAAACAGATGCATGAAATTAAGACTATCCAAGATATGAGAGAGGAAATCACTAAAGATATAGAAACCCTGAAAAATAATCAATCTAAATAAACAACTTGATATCTAAAATAAATATCACAATCAAAAGCTTATCCAATTGAGTGAAACAAGTTGAAAATAGAGTATAGGAACAGAATACAAAGTAGAGGAATTAGACAAAACAGTAAAAGATCATGAAAAAAATGCTAAGACAATACAAATGGATCATGAAAGATATCTGGGACCCCATGAAAAGATCAAACTTACAAATCATGGATGTAGAAGAAGGAGAGGAGATATAAACTAAATGCATTGACAACCTATAAAGTAGAATAACAGCAGGAAATTTTCCTTAACTCAAGAAAGAGTCACTAAGGTACAGGAAGCTTACAGAACAACAAACCATCAGGACCAAAAGAGAAACACCCCCAGACACATTATAATCAAAACACTCAGCACACAGAACAAAGGAAGAATTCTAAAACCTGCAAAAGAGAAAAGACAAATCACAAATAAAGGCAAACCCATTAGAATTACAGCAGATTTCTCACCTCAAACTCTAAATGCAAGAAGGTCATGGAAAGACATAATTCAGGCCCTGAAAGAAAGCAAATGTCAACCTAGACTAGTCTACCTAACAAAACTGTCCTTTCTATTGAAGGAGAAATTAAAACCTTCCACAACAAGGAAAAACTAAAGTAATTTGTGACCACCAAGCCAGCACTAATGAAGACACTTAAAGGACTTTTACATATAGAAGAAAAAACTAGAGCAAGACAGGAAGATTCAAGAAAGAATAAGCCCTTCTGAGCAAGCAAACCCATAAACAAAGAATAGTTAAAACCAAAAACAGAGAAACAAAAAGGACTGGAAACAAAATGTACCTCTCAATATTAACACTGAATGTAAATGGTCTCAATGCCCCAGTTAAGAGACAAAAATAGCAAGCTGGATTAAGAAACAAGACCCAACCATATGTTGCTTACAAGAGACTCATCTAGTAGAAAAAAGTAAATACTGGCTTACAGTCAAAAGGTGGTAAAATTTCTCCAAGCAAATGGACGCCATAAATAGGCAAGAATAACTATCCTCATAAAATCAATCAGAAGAGATGATGATAGTCACTTCATATTAATGAAAGGAACAATTCATCAAGAGGAAATATCAGTCCTAACATATATGCACCAAATAAAAGGGCACCTGCCTACATTAAAAAAAATCAAATGGTCCTAAGAGCATAGACAGATGCAAACACAATGATAGTTGAAGACCTAAATACCCCACTGCCATCAATAGATAGGTTATCCAGACCAAAAATAAATAAACAAACAAAAAAACAACAAAGAACTGTCAGAGTTACTCCACACATTAGACCAAATAGAAATGGTTGCTGTCTAGACTATTTTACCTAACACCTTAGCAATACACATTCTTTTTTTGCAGCTCAAGGAACTTTCTCCAAAATAGATGACATTTTAGGACACAAAGCAAGTCTCAAAAAATTCAAGAAAATTGAAATAACCCCTGAATCATATCACATAGAAATGGGTTAAAACTTGACCTCAGCAACAAAAGAAACCCCAGAAAAAATTCAAAACATGGATACTAAACAATGCACTGCTGAAATACTTATGGGTGACCAAAGTAAGAAAAGAAGAAATCAAAAAGTTTCTAGGTACAATGAAAACAAAAATACAACATACCAGAATCTGTGAGACACAGGAAAGGCTGTGCTAAAGGGAAAGTTTATACCTATCAGTGCCTACATAAAAAAAAATAGAGAATTCTCAGATAAATAAGCTAATGATGGACCTTAAGTTCCTAGAAAAACAAGAAGAGCAACAACAACAAAAAAAAACAAAACCCAGCAGACAAAAAGAAATAATAAAGATCAGGGCCAAGGTTATTGAGATCAAAACCAAACAAACCATACAATGAATCAGTGACACAAAAAGTTCATTCTTTGAAAAGATTCACAAGATCAACAAATCTTTAGCCAACATGGCAAAATGTAGGCGGCAGAAGACCCAAATTAATAAAATCAGAGATAAAAAAGGGGACACAACCACAAATACCAATGAAATCCAGAGAAACATAAGAGAATACTTTGAAAACTTATACTCAAGTAAACTGGAAAATCTAGATGAAATGGGTAAAGTCCTATTAAATGCCATGAAATTGAAGTGAGAAACAGAGGAAGGCATCAGAAGATGGAAAGACCTTTTATGCTCATGGATCAGTAGAATCAACATAGTGAAAATGGCCAAGCAATCTACATGTTCAATGCTATTCATATCAAAATCCAATGACATTCTGCACAGAAATAGAAAAAGCAATCATGTAGTACACACGGAAACCTGAAAGACCTCGAATAGTTAAAGCAATTATGAGCAAAAAGTCTAATACTGGAGGTATCACAATACCTTCCTTCAAAGTATAATACAGAGCCATAACAATTAAAACATCATGGCATTGGCACAAACCCATGTATCTACAGCCAAATAATCTTTGACAAAGGAGCCCAAGACACACTATGCAGAAAGACAAACTCTTCAACAAATTCTACTGAGTATACATAGGTATAAGGAATGACTTCCTAAGCAGAACTCAAACTTTCAGTATCTGAGAGATGAACAAATGGGACTGCATCAAAATAAAGAGGTTCTGCACTGTGAAGGAAACAGTCACAAGACTCAAAAGATAACACACAGAATGTGAGAAAATCTTTGCATGCTACTCATCCCATCCAATAAGGGACTAATATCCAGAATCTACTGGGAACTCAAAAAACTCAGCTCCCAAAGAATGAACACCCCAATGAAAACATGGGCACTTGAATTAAACAGAGAATTCTCAAATGTGGAGGCACAATTGGCCAGTAAATACATGAAGAAATGTTCAACTCCCCTGGTTTTAAAAGAAATGCAAATCAAAATAACACTTAGATTTCATTTCCCTCCAGTTAGAATGGCCATAATCAGAAGTAATAACACAACAAATGCTGGTGAGGATGTGATAAAACAGGAATGCTTATACACTGCTGGTGGGAATGCAAATTATTACAACCACTATGGAAAGCAGTATGGAGAGTCCCCAAAAAACTAGAGCTAGAACTTCCATGTGATCCAGGGATAATACTCCTGGGCATCTACCCAAAAGAATGTAAGACAGGATACAGTAGAGACACCTGTATACCAATGTTCACTTCAGCACTGTTCACAATAGCCACACTCTGGAAATAACCCAGATGCCCTAGAATGGATCATGAAATTGTGGTATATATATATATATATATATATATATACACACACAATGGAGTATTATTCAACTTCAAGGAATAATGACAAGGGGTTTGAAGGAAAATAGTTGCAATTAGAGGACATCTTGTTAAGTGAAGTTAGCTGCATATTTTCTCTCATACATGGAAGATAGACCCAAAGATAAACATATACACAAAACAAGCAGGATCATATACAAACGCAGATGTGGAACATGCTCTATCTGTTGAACTACTTTGTGGAACTCAGGGAAAGAAAAAAGAAAATTATAGAGCACCAGTAATATTGCATAGCATAAGATGTGATGGTAGAGGATGTAAGGACCTGTATTGAAAGCTGTTGAAAAATTGGGGGTGGGAAGTAAAAGACTAAGGGAGGGTAATAGAGGGGATTGAACAGACCAAAGTAAAGCAAACCCATCCCTTTGAAAGTCAACTTAAATATTAATAATGAAATCCCAAACTGTAAAATAGATACAGTGTGTGTGAGTGAGGGTACTAGTGGGAGGAGGGAGAGTGAAGGAAGGAGAATAAGGTGACAGCATATGGTTGGTGGACTTCATATACCTATATGGAACAGAAATAAAACAATATGTCTTGAACTTGCTTTAAGTGGGATGGGGAGGGGGTTGAGGGGTAGAACTGTGTAATGTAAATAATGTACAGTGTAAATCTAATTGGAATTGAAATTATGATTTCCCTGACTGTATAATGAAAATATCCTAATAAATAATTTATAATAAAAATGAAAGGAGTTCAAATAGGAAAAGAAGAAGCTAAACTATGCCTATTTGAAAAAGACATAGGCTTATACCTTAAAGATCTAGAGAATGCCACCAAAAACTCCTAGACACCATAATCAACTTCAGCATAGAAGCTAGATACAAAACCAACTTACAAAAATCAGCAACCTTTCTAGATACCAACAATGAACAGAGAATATAACAAAACAATTTCATTTACAAAGCCTCAAAAATATAACCAGGAATAAATTTAATAATTAAAGTGAAAGACCTCTACAATGGAAACCATAAACCATTGAAGAAAGAGCTCAAAAAGGACAATAGAAGATGGAAACATCTCCCATGCTAATGAAGTGGCAATGACTATATCACCAAAAGTGATCTAAATGTTCAATGCAATCCCCATCAAAATTCCAATGACACTCATTACAGAGATTAAAAAAATCAACCCTAAAGTTCATTTGGAAGCAAAGACGACCATGAATAACCAGGCAATACTGAGCAAAAAGAGTAAAGCTGGAGGTATCACCATACCAGATTTAAAACTATACTACAGAGACATAGCAATAAAAACAGCATGGTACTGGTACACACACACACACACACACACACACACACACACCAAACAAACAAACAAACAAACAAAAAAACAGAGATAAAGACCACCAGTTTAACAGAATAGAAGATCAGATATTTATCCATGCTGCTATGCCCACGTGAGTTTTTACAAGGTACCCAGAACATACACTGGAGAAAAGACAGCTTCTTCAACAAATGTTGCTGGGAAAAGTGGATAGCTGTATGTAGAAAACTGAAATTAGATCCATGTCTTCACTGTATACAAGTACCAACTCAAAGTGGATGAAGGACATTAATATAAGACATGAAACTTCGAAGCTTGTGCAAGAAAGAGCATGGAATACACTGGAATTAATAGACATAAATTCTTAAGCAGAACTCAAATGGCTCAGCAACTAAGAGAAAAGATTGACAAGTGGGCCTGCATGAAAGTAAAAATTCCTGTACAACAAAAGAAATGGTCCTCAGATCGAAGAGCAGCCCACAGAATGGTAGAAAATCTTTGGCAGCTATACATCTGAAGAGGGATTGATAAACAGAATAGACAAGAGCAATAAAACTAAACTCTCTAAAGTTCAATGAAACAATGAAGAAATGGGCAAATGAACTAAACAGAGCCTTCTCAAAGAAAGAAATCCAAATGGCCAGAACAAAATAAAGCAAAACAACCCCCCCAAAAAATCATGAAGAAATGCTCAATATCTCTGGCCACAAAGCAATGCAAATCAAAGCCATGTTAAGATTCCAACTCCTGATAGAACAGCTACCATCAAGAAAACAAGCAACAACAAATGGTGAAGATGTGGGGAACATGGAATCCTCATACACTACTGGTGGGAGTATAAATTAGTGCAATCACTATGGAAAACAGTATGGAGGCTCCTCAAAAAACTAAAAATAGAACTGCCATACAATCAAGCATTTCTATTCTTAGGGATATATCCAAAGGCATGTTAAGTCATGTTACAATAAGACATCTGCAGATACATTCTTATTGCAGCATTATTCACAATAGCTAAGCTATGGAAGCAGCCAAGATGCCCCATGACAGCATTTGTGAAAATCCCTGTGTGGGGCTGGTGGAGTGGCTCAAGTAGTAAACACACCTGCTTAGCAGGCATGAGTCCCTGAGTTAAAACCTGAGTGCTCCAAAAGAAATATCACACACCACACACAAGAAAAAAATGCCCGTGGGACTGGGAAAGAGTTTTATCATTGTCCATAGATATAAAGCTTGGAGTAAGCTATTGTGAGAAATGCTGAATGTTGAGCGATTACATTTTTGGGTTAATACACCTTGTTCCCAAAACATATTACTCTTCATTCCAGATATTTGAGTGCATACAGTTAAAATTAATAGCAATGAAAACAGCTGAATTGTCCAAAAATAATTCCTCAATAGGAAAATTAAAGGTTCCCTGGATAGTTCACGAATACCTAGTGACACTGATGCTTCTTCTTCGATGGTCTGAGAATAGCCAAGAAATTACATTCATGCTCCCTGAAGCATGTTTCTAAAACTAGAGACATTCATAAATTATTCTGATTTTTCTCAGGTTTGTGATCATACAGGAGAATAAGAACCCATTTCTCAGTTTACATAAATAGTTAAAACTCGTCATCACAATTTTCAGATTAGTTCCAGTAATTATCCTTAATAATTCTCAAGTTAAACACAGACACAATTACAATCCTCACTGACATATTGTACTATGTTTGCCTAGTGGTCATCTACTATAGTCTTCTCTGAATCTATTTTCTAGAATCATAAGGTGTTTGTAACACCATTATTTTGTTCTTTGTGGGCAATAAAGGATGTTGTTTCATTTGTTGTTGCTTCTCATATTTACTGGGATTCCAAACATTTTTTAAATACTCAACCTAGAATGTTGCTCTAAGATGTTGCTGTTCATGTGTTGAATATTGATGATAAGGAAAGTTGAAGAAATCAATAGGAGAAAGTGGCCTGCTTTACCCTTTCCACAATTCTCACCAGCTCAGCATGGACACAGAGATGCCTCTTTCTGGGAGATGAAGTGAGTCCAGGCTTGACATTCAAAGCCTAGCTATCGTGATTCCATGTGTAAGGCAGAGCGTCATGCCTCCTTCCTAAGGCCAAATCTGTAGATTTATCAACTGGAACTGCATTATCTAACACATAATCTAATGAAAAGAAGACTGTTTCCACATCTACTGCCCCAACCTCAGGCACAGGAACAGGAAGTAAAGCTCCTCTATTCACTGGGGTGAAGGGTAGAAAAATGAGCACTGGACTGTGTCTTACAGCTCAATGTTCAGCACACTGGAATGAGAGCCAACATGAGGCAAAACCAAAAAGACCTATACCCTGGATGAAACCCAAAGACAAAGCCATAAGAATAATCCTATCTTGAGTTGGAGGCCTGTATGCAGGTGGGAGAGACTCAATTTGGTATAGGTCATTACTAGCATTACAGTGATTGAGGACATACCTCACCTGAGACTGCCTGTGCTGTGAGAGCATTCAGGCTTTTTGCCAAAGGGATTGTCTCCTACACCCCTAAACTTGGGCAGCACAGCTATTCCCAGACCTGTGTTTGTAACCAGAGCCTATAGACCCGCCTGGAACCAAACAAACCTGAGCCTCAGTAAGACAGATACGTGTTTTGGCAACACCGCCATCAGGAAGTGCATGGGGCTCAGTGCACTCCTGAAACTCTGCGGATCCTTGTGTCTGTGGGAATCAGGGCTTACACAGTTTAGCATCAGCCTTGGTAGCCAAGGGATTTGTACAAAGGAGAGGGTAAGGAGTGCAGACATTGCCTCAGAATTCATCTCCCAGTGGTGAAAATGAACACAGGGTAGATTTTTAAAGCACCCACCCTGAAGTCCACATGTGGATGTATCTTCTTTTTTTTAATTATAATGTTTTATTAGGATAGATTCGTTACACGGGAGGGATTCATAGTGACAATTCTAATTAGACTTATATTGCACATTATTTACTTTGACCCTATTGTCTCTCCTCCTCAGCCCCCTCCCCACCCCACTTAAAGCAGTTGCAAGAAGCTTTTTAGTTCTGTTTCATGTAAGTATATGAAGTTGACGAACCATATACCATCACCCTCATCTCCTTCCTTCACCCTCCCCTCTCCCACTAGCACCTCCCCTTGCACACACTGTGCCTATTTTACAGTCCTGATTATTGTTATTAATATTTAAGTTGACATTCAAACTGGTGTCTCAATGTATGCCCACTGTGGATGCGCTTTTCTTTGGTCTGTTCAATCCCTTTGAATACTGTCCCTTACTCCTTTACCTCCCACCCTGTTTTTCAACAGTTTTCCATACATTTATCTTATATCCTGTACCTCTTACAGTATGTGATATTACTGATGCTCTACCATTCTCTTTTCATTTCTCTCTTTCCCAGAGTTCTATACAGTACTTCCACTGCTATAAACATGGTCTATGTCTAAGTTAGTACATCATCATGTTTGTTTAAGTGTATATGTTTATCTTTAGATCTATCTTCCACGTATGAGAGAAAACATGGATTTTCTGTTTCTGATCCCGGCTAACATCACTTAACATGATGTCCTCCAATTGCATCCATTTACTTTCAAACTCCATGTCATTATTCCTTCTAGTTGAGTAATACTCCATTATGTATTTCATAATTCATTCATCAGTTGTAGTACATTGGGATTGTTTTCAGAACGTAGCTATTGTGAATAGTATAGTGATGAACATTGGTGTACAGGTGTCTCTACTGTATCCTGTCTTATATTCTTTATGGTAGATGCTCTGGAGCAGTATCCCTGGATCATATGGAAGTTCTTTTTTTTTTTTTATGTGATTTTATTTTATTTATTTATTAGTTTTATATTTTTGTTAGGACTTTTGTTAATGTAATTTTTCTTTTTTCCCTTAATTTTATTGTTTTTACATTTACTTACATGTGTATACATTGTTTACACCACCTCCCCCCTCCCCATCCCCCTACTGCAACCTCCCCAATCCCCATCTCCCCACTTCCGGGCAGATCCTGTTCTACCCTCTTCTTCTCCAATTTTGTTGAAGAGAAAGCTTAAGCGATATTAAGACAGACATAGTGTTTTTGCTAGTTTGAGATAAAGATAGCTATATGGAGAGATTCCTAGTGTTCCTTCCATGCACTTGTATATTGCAACCCACATTGGTTGACTTATACCAGACCTCTTTGGTACTTCTTGGTCCTCTTTCCATAGTGGCCTCTTCTATTTTAAGATTATTTTACTCGCTCCTCAACAGGGAGCACATCAACCACATTCAGGTTTTAGGTTTCCTTTCTTTTCTCTCTATTTCTCCAGAAATTGGCTATTGTGAATAGTGCTATGATGAACATCTGTGTACAGGTGTCTCTACTGTATTTTGTCTTACATTCTTTTGGGTAGATGCCCAAGAGCCATATCACAGGATCATATGGAATATCTATCTCTAGTTTTTTGAGGAATCTCCATACTGCTTTCACAGGTGGTTGCAATAATTTGCATACCCATCAGCACTACATAAGTGTTTCTGTTTTAGCACATCATCATCAACATTTCTTGTTGTTAATACCCTTGATTATGGTCATTATAAGTGGGCTTAAATGAAATCTAAGTGTTGTTTTGATTTGCATTTCTTTTATAACCAGGGAAATTGAACATTTTTATATGTATTTACTGGTTATTTGTACCTCTTCCTTTGAGACTTCTCTGTTTAAATAATGTGCCCATTTCTTCATTTGGGTGTTGATTCTTTGGGGGCTGAGTTTTTTGAGTTACCTGTAGGTTTTGGATATTAGTCCCTTATCAGATGAGTAGCTGGTCAAGATTTTCTCCCATTGTGTGTGCTGTCTCTTGAGTCTGGTGACTGTTTTGTTTGCTGTTCAGAAGCTCTTTTGTTTGATGCAGTCCAATTTTTCATTGTTTCTCTTAGATGCTGAGCTTTTGAGTTCTGTTAAGGAAATCATTCCCTATACCTATCTATTAGAGTGTATTTCCTACTGCTTCCTGGACTTGTTTCAAAGTTTCAGGCCTTATATTAAGGTCTTTGATCCACTTTGAGTTGATTTTGGTGCAGGTTGAAAAACAGGGATCTAATCTCAGTCTTGTACATGTGGATATCCAGTTTTCCCAGCAGCAGTTGTTGTAGAGGTTGTCTTTTCTCCATCATCTGTTTTGGGCTCCTTTGTGAAAGATCAGTTGGCTGTAGCTATGTGGGTTTATATCTGGAACTTCTATTGTCATCCATTAGTCTTCCTATCTATTTTTCCGCCAATACCATGGTATTTCAATTGTTATGTTTCTGTAGTATAGTTTGAAGAAGGGTGTTGTGATACCTCCAGCTTTAGACTTTTTGCTTATAATTGCTTTGGATATTTGAGGTCTTTTGTGTTTCTATGTGTACTTCATGATTGCTTTTCCTTTTCTCTGCAAAATGTCATTGTATTTTGATAGGGATGGCATTGAATATGTAGATTGCTTTTGGTAGTATGGCTATTTTCACATTGTTGATTCTACTGATCCAGGAACATGCAAGATCTTTCCATCTTCTCATATCTTCTTTGATTTCTCTCTTCAGTGGTTTATAGTTTTCATTAAAAATGTTTTTGGCTTCTTTCATTAAATGTATTACAAGGCACTTTATTGTTTTTGAGGCTATTTTAAATTGTATTGGTTCCCTGATTTCTCTGTCTGTTTGTATGTTGTTGGTATTTCAAAGAACTACTTATTTCTTTATAATAATTTTGTATCCTGTTATTTGCCAAAAGGTTTTGTGATTTCTAGTAGTTTTTGATAAAGATTTTGGTGTTGCTTAGGTATAGGATCATGTCATTTGCACATAGGAATAGTTTGACTTCTTCCTTTCCTATTTGAACCCCTGTTATTTTTGCTCTTGTCTTATTGCTCTGGCTAGAAATTCCAAAACTATATTGGATAGGACTGGGGAATTTTGGCAACCCAGTCTCCTTCCTGACTTTTGAAGGAACACTTTCAATTATTCTCCATTTAGTATAATGTTGGCTTTAGGTTTGTGGTATATAGCCTTTATTATGTTGAGTAACGTTCTTTCTATTCTTAGTTTCTTCAGAGCTTTTATCATGAAAGGGTGTTGGATTTTGTCAAAGGCTTTTTCTGCATCTATTGAGAGGATCATGTGGTTTTTGTCCTTGTTTCTGTTTATGTGCTGAATTACGTTTATGGATTTACCTATGTTGAACCACCCTTGTACCACTATAGTGAAGCCAATTTGGTCATGGTGTATGACATCTTTGATGTGGTGTTGAATTCTGTTTGCTCATATTTTGTTGAGAATCTTTGCATCTATATTCACTAAGTTATTGGTCTATAATTCTCTTTTCTGGTTACATCTTTATTGGGTTTCAAAATGAGTGTAATCCTGGCTTCAGAGAATGAATTTGGCAGTTTTCTTCCCTTTCTATTTCCTGGAAAAATTTGAGGAACATTGGTGCTAGTTCTTATTTAAAAGTTTGGTAAAATTTGGCTGTGAATCCATCATGTGCTGGGCTCTTCTTTTTAAGGAGACTTTTTATTTCTGCTTCAATTTCATTGCATGTAATAGGACTATTTAGGTGGTTAATATCTTCTTGGTTCAGCTTTGGTTGTTTATATGCATCTAGCAATTTATCCATTTCTTGTAGATTTTTCAGTTACTTAAAAATAAGTTTTCAAAGTACTCTCTAATGATTCACTGAATTTTGTTAGTATTTTTGGTAATATCCCCTTTTTCATCTCTGATTTTATTAATTTGGGTTTTCTCCCTCCTCTGTTTTGTCATATTGGCTAAAGTTTTTTCCATCTTGTTAGTCTTTTCAAAGAACCAACTTTTTGTTTCATTGATTCTTTATATAGTTTGCTGTGGTTTCGATCTCGATCTCAGTCTTGATCTTTATTTCTCTCTGTCTGCTTGTTTTGAGTTTGGTTTGTTCTTGTTTTCATAGGAACTTAAGGTGCATCATTAAGTTGTTTGAGAGTTCTCTATTTTTTTTAAATATAGGCACTTGTAGCTATAAACTTTCCCTTTAATATGACCTTTGTTATGTTCCACAGACTCTAGTATGTTATATTTCATTTTCTTCTTCCTTTCTTATTACTGTAGCTATAATTTCCAAGACTATTTTGAATAAGGGTGAAAAGAGTGGACACCCTTGTCTTGTTCCTGCCTTTAGTGGAAATGGTATCAGTTTTTACCTATTCAGTATAATATTGGCTATAGGCTTGTCAAATATACCCTTTATTATGTTGAGGCACATTCTTCCTATTAGTATTTTCATCAGAGCTTTTATCATAAGAGGATGTTGAATATTGTTGAAGGTTTTTTTTTATTACATCTGCTGTGATGACCATGTGGTTTTTGTCTTTGCTTCTTTCAATATGCTGTATTATGTTTATTGATTTGCATATTTTGTTCCATACCTATGTCTGTAGGATGAATCTAACCTGATCTTTGTGCATGATCTTTTTAATACATTGTTGAATTTTACTTGCCAGTATTTTATTGCTGATTTTTGCATAAAAGTTCATTAAAGAGATTGGTCTATTATTCTCTTTTTTTGTTGTGTCTTTGTCTGTTTTGGGCATGAGTGTACTACTGGTTTCATAGAATGATTTTGGTAGTGTTCCTTCCCTTTCTATTTCATGGAAAAGTTTGAAGGGGGTTATTTTTATTTCTTCTATAAAAATCTGGTAAAATTCAGGAGTGAATCAATTCATCAAGTCCTGCACTTTTCTTTTTTGAAAGAATATTGCTGCTTCAATTTCATTGTTTATTGTAGATCTATTTAGGTCATTTCTATCTTCTTGATTTAATTTTGGATGATCATATGAATCTAGAAATTTGTCCATTTCTTCTAGATTTTACAGTATATTTCAATGTAGGCTTTCAAAGTGATCCCCAATGATTTCCAAGATTTTCTTGGTGCTTGCTGTGATCTCCCATTTTCATTTCTAGTTATTAATTTGTGTCATTTCCTTTCTCATTTTAGTCAGATTTGCTAGGTGTTTATCAATTTTTATCTTTTCAATGAACTAGCTTTTTGTTTTGCTGAGTCTTTGTATCTTTTTTGGGGGGGGTCTATTTTGTTGTTTTTGGCCTTTATTTTTATTATTTCTCTTGTTCTGCTAGTTTTGGATTTAGCTTCTTGTTGTTTTTCTTGGAGTTTGAGATATAGCATTAAGTCATTTATTTGAGATATTTCTGTGTTTTTTATATAGGCATTCATATTCTAATCTTTATCCTTAGCTGTACCTTTCCTATGTTACATAGGTTATGAAAGATTGTTATTTCATTTTCATTAAATGTCGAGAACATTTTTGTATCCTCCCTTATGTCTTTAATGGCCCACTGATTATGGAGCAATGTATTGCTCAGTCTCCAGGTGTTTGAGTATTTTCTGTTGTTTCTTTTGTTCTTGAGTTCCGGTTTTATTGGGTTGAGGTCAGAGAGTACTCAGAGGGTTATTTCAGCTTTCTTATACTTCTCAATGCTTGCTTTCTGATCTAAAATGTGATCTATTTTGGATAATGTTCCATAAGATGCTGAGAAGAATGTATATTGTGCTGTTGCCCAATGAATACTTTGTAGACACCTGTCAGGTCCATTTGATCTATGGTGCCAATCAATTCTAAAGTTTCATGTAGATTTTGCCTCTGGATGACCTAACCATTAGTGATAGAGGAATATAGAAATATCATGCTACAACTGGGTTAGGTCTATGTGTGTCTTTAAGTGCAGTAGTGAGTGTTTAGTGAAGTCAGGTGCACCAACATTGAACGCATATAAATTAACAATTGTTATTTTCTCTTCATATATTTTTCCCTTTATTAGTATGAAGTGATCATCTTTATTTCTTTTGACTAATTTAGGATTGAAGTCTACTTTTTCTAATGCAAGTCTAGCTACTCATGATTATTTTCAGAGAACATTAGCTTGGTAAGACTTTTTCTTCCCTTTCACCCTAAGCCACTATTAGTTTCTGTCTGTGAGGTGGGTTTGTTGTAAATAACATATCTTTGGGTCTTCTTTTTTACTCCACTTTGCCAATGGATGTCTTTTGATTTAGGGAATTGAGACCATTGATATTCAGTTTTATTATTGAGAGGTATGTGGTGATTCCTGTCTTTTAGTTGTGCAAGAGTTTGTGTGCACAAATTAATTCTTTTGTACTCTAATTATTTGCCTGCTCTTCTCTTGAGATTTACTGATTCCTCTCCTTTCACAGGTATGTTTATTTGTGTCTTCTGTGTGTAGTATTCCTTTTAAAATCTTCTGGAGTGCTGGTTTAATGGTCTTGTACTATTTCTGTTTCTGTTTTTCATGGAAGGTTATTATTCTTAGTTCAATTTTGAATAATAGCTTTGCTGCATAGTGGATTCTAGCATTGAAATTAATTTCTGTTTGTGCTTGAAATACCTGACTCCATGCCTTTCTTGCTTTTTAAGTTTCTGTTGCAAAATCTGCTGTTATTTTGATGGGTTTACCTTCATATGTTATTGGGTTTTTCTCTCTTATTGCCTTCAATATTCTTTCCTTGCTTTCTGTGATAATTGTTTTAACTATAATATGCCATGTAGGTTCCATTTTGGTCATGTCTGTTTAGTATCCTTGAGCTTCCTATAACTTGATGGTCATTTATTCCTCAAGATTTGGGAAATTTTCTGCTATTAACTTGTTGAACACATTTCCTATACCTGTGACATGCATCTCTTCTCCTTCTGTCATGACCATAATATGCAGGCTTGGTCTTTTGATGGAGTTGAGGTCTTCTCGAATATTCCTTTCACAGAGCTTCAGTCTTTTGTCTAAGAATTCTTCTGGTTTCTTTATATTATTACTATTATCTATTTTCTCTTCAAGCCCTGAAACTCTGTCTGCCCCCCACTGCAGTGTACTGCTATGCATTTTAACTGTATTTTTTACTTGACCTAAGGAACTATTTGTTTCCAGGGTTTCTGTTTTATTGTTTTTGCTGTTTTTAAAGACTTTTCATACTTATGTTAAGTTCCTCCTTCATATTTTGTACTGTCATCTTTTTTTCATTTATCTTTTCTTTCAAAATAACTTCCTAAGTATTGTTTTGAAGTTTTTGAAACTTTTTGTTCATGTAGTTGTTGCTGTGTCTTTTTTAGTTTTTTTATTTTCTTGGGATTCATTGAGTTGTTTTTGTAAGCTCCTTTAAGTTCATTTACCATTCTTATCATCATTCTTCTGACCTGAGCAACTGGGGATTCATCCCTTTCACTGTGCACCAAATCCTCTATTGTGTGATTGTTAATCTTTTGGGGAGTCATTTTCTCCTACCTTCTTTTGTTCCCAGTGCTTCTATTTTGAGGTTCATTCATGAGTTGTTTATTAGTTTTCTTTCCTTTGACTTAATTTCTAGCTTATTTATTCTACAAATGGTTTCTTTGTGATATTTCTATAGATGCATATAATGTATTTCAATCAAAGTCACCCCTCCTATTACAATTTTTTTCTCCTTCCCCCTTTTTAAATATTTTTAACAGATTTCAGTATTCTATTTTCATACATGTGTGTTTATATTCAACCTCCATCACCATCTCTTCTTTGCTCAACAGTTTGTTTATGAACTATGCTCATTTTACTAGATATTCATCATGAATTTGCTGAATTCTACTGAAAAAAATTACAAAAATTTGTGCCTAGCCACCACTTAATGTGTTTGTTCTTACAATAATAAGCATTTAGCTAGTCACCAATCTTTCATTTCTACATGTGTCATTGTAACTAACTACATTGTTTATGTGTACAAGCTGCTCAATAAATATATGTCTTTTATGTATCTTGTGTCATGGTCCATGAAGAGGGAAAAATCAAATTCAATTTACTTAAATAAGGATAGATTTATTTCAAAATGACTTTTATCAGTATATATTCCACTATGAGCAAAGAAGAGTTTGATTCTCCTGATATCCAATTATAAATATACACTTCATGCATATGATAAGTGCTTACAATAAATAATTAGATCACATGAAATTTTATGTAGCTAAACATTATACCTTGCTATATTTCTTTATTAAATAATTCAAAAGCTTGTCTGAATTTGATATAGAATTAAGTCTCAAAACCTATCCATGTCTCAATGAAACTCCCTGTGTGGCTGTCTAGTGCAAATAAAAATGTCTTTTTTCAAAAATGGAAAACAGGAAGTTCCTGTCTGGGGCTTGACACCAGTTGGATGTGGGAGGAAGCAGGGAAAATGTGAGGGAAGGTGAATATGGTAAAAATATTACATCTATTACATCATCATGTATCAAAATGGAAATATGAGAACTGTTGAAAGTGTTCCAAGAATAGTGGGAAGTGGGATAAATGAGAACGAATGATGAAAAGCATGAATTCAGCTGTGAAAAATAAT
Source organism: Castor canadensis (assembly GCF_047511655.1). Taxonomy (NCBI): domain Eukaryota; kingdom Metazoa; phylum Chordata; class Mammalia; order Rodentia; family Castoridae; genus Castor; species Castor canadensis. The sequence continues at coordinate 191,861,552 of NC_133386.1, forward strand.
TTTAAAAAGATAAGAAAGGAATGATTAAAATGAATGAAAAAAGAAATATCCATGTGTATTTTAAAAATCAGAGGCTGTAATAGGTGAGTTGGCAATATTTTTTTGGTTCTTATTTTTATTACTGTGCTGGGGGTATATTATGACATTTACTAAAGTTCTTATAATATATCAAATATATCATAGTAAAATCCACCTCTCCATAATTCTCTGTTATCTTCCCTTCCCCCATTCCTGGAATAATTTCAAGAGATCTAATTTTTAAATTTACATACATGTAATATAATTTTAATATTTGAGCCTATAAAATGAAAAAAAAAGACATTTAAAAAAAAGAATAATTTTTGTTAATTTTGCTAAAATAATTTCTTAAATGCCAAAAAATTTACCCATATTCTGTATCAGAGGTGGGAGAAAGGTCATCAGATCTGCTTTCTTTTTACTTGTTGACATAGAGCTAAATAGTTTACACTCTCCCGGAAGTTAGTTTTGGCAAAATGCCTGAATTCCAGCCAAAACTATGATCAGTCTCACAGAGTCACATCCTTAGTAAACCACTCTCACTAAGACTGTTGTGCCAAATGGCTATCCTCAGTGCTTTTTTCTGTGTCAGAGCTTTTGTTTCCAATTGCTAAGCAACTACTGCTAAAAAGTTCAAAAGTGGTGAGAGAGGAAGTAAGCCACCAAAAATGTCATTGCAACAGAAGAAAAGATATCACTGCAATCTAGGGACTGTTTGTTTGCTACTACATTGATTACATGGTGATCAGAAGCAACATTTTAGGCTATAAACATGAACAGTTTCCATGACTACAGTTCATAAAACACTTTAATCAATATAACAAATAGCATGATTTCATACATTAATCAGCTTTACAATTGTGAGTGCATTAATAAGGTCGATTATGGAAATGCAGATTAAAATAAATGAATGAAATACCTTATCAAATACTAAACCTAAAGATGTTTTTTGTATTTTCAGTTTATTGTATTTCACAGAAAGCAACAGTATGATTTATAATATAAGTAGCATATTACAATATAGTAATTCATAGTAGGTTTTTTTTCAAATTTGAATATTAGAAACATATTTTCTCTATTATAAAATGTATATTTATTCATTGGAGTTATTGGAGGAACAAACAATTATTTTTAAATCAAATAACTTAATTTTTTTCTGTATGTTATGGGCACCTATAGCTGACAGAAACACTTCATTTTTTCCCTGTCAAAAATACTTTTCATATGTGATTACAATATTTTCTTATATATATCTAGTATTTATACAATTGTATAATAACTAAATTCATTAGTATAAACTCATCATTAGAATTTGTTTCTAAGTTGGTGATTACTTGGGTTGAATTCAGGCCTTCACCTCAGCTTGGCAGGCTTTCTACCACTTGAGACACTCCTCTAGCACTTTTTTGATCTGGTTAATTTGGAGATAGGGTCTCCCATTTTGTCAAGAGTAGCCTGTTCTGAAATCCTCCTATTTTACCCTTCCCACAGTTGCTGGGGTGCCAGGCATGTGTCACTTTTCCCTGCTGTTTTTCCATAGAGATAGAGTATCACAAACTGTTTTGCCAAGGTTGGTCTGGAACCATAGTCCTCCTAATCTCTGGTACCAGCTGTCATGCTCTTGATCTCAGTATCTCAAGTGGTTAGGATCATAGACATGAGCCATTGGCCCCCATCTGTGTGATTACCTTGAATATAATGTTTCCATGATCCATATCTTCATTGCATGCATTGGAACTTTATCCTTTTAAAATTTATTTTATTGTGCATCTTCTGAGATTCACCCTTCTAAATAGGCTATACCATTCTGACAATGATAGGCACAATGTTTGATAATAAATCTCTAAAATTTTTATTCTTCCTAATTGGGTCCTGAATATAGAAACTACCCATTTTTCCCAACATTAAACTCTTTGAAACTTTCATTGCACTTTCTGATTTGATATAATTGAATATTTTATGTAGTTTGTGTACTGGGGATCATACAATATTTGTTTTTTCTCATGATTGGCTTATTTCATTTAGCATGATATTCTCCATGTTCATCCAGGCTACCACATACTACATTTTTTAATGTTGAATAATATTCTTTTTTTGAATATAATAAATTTCACTTATGCATTCACCCATGAATGGATATTTATATTATTTTCAGATGTTATCTATTATCAATTATGCTGCAATGTACATGAAAGTACTAACAGTTTTTACATCCTAACACCAATACTTTTAGATAATTACTAATATGTGGAATTTCTAGGTAGAAAAATAACTAAGTAAAAAATATATAAATAAAGTCACAGTTGAAGAAATTTTCCCTGACATTTAGTGGATAACCTCCAGGTATTTCCTGAGACTCTCACATGTTTTAGGGAAAATTGATAAATAGTTGGCATCTCCTCAGGCAGAATCACAAAAGCTTTAAAATATACAAATTGGTTTCTGTGAGTTCTATTACTCCTTAATTTCTGAACAGATAAAAGACCCCTTTTTATTCCTTCTTATTACTTTTTGAAAATTTTACTTACTGTGAAAGGGCAAGTATTCATAAATACCTTTGAAACACACACTGCTTTTACTTAGAAAAGGTACACACACACACACACACACACACACACACACACTCACACACGGAAAAAACTGCAAATAGGTAAAACATAAAGGAACATGATTTTTAAAAATTGAATTTGAAAATTCAGGATTCGTTATCTTATTTTGATGCTCTTCTAATTCTCAGTTATTTCTAGCTCTAGGGTATTTTTTATCTACTGAAAAATAATTTAACATGTAATTATTATGTGACAAAAGCATAGATGTGATTGATTAATTTCTGAATCCTTAAATGAAGAATGTGGAGTTTCCAGTTTATACTTAGTTTTGAGAGGCATTATTTGAGTATCAGGAGATATATTAATTACCTGGCTTTAAGGTAATAATAAAATGTTCATTTCGTAGTGAAATTTGACTGCATTATTCTGAATATAATTTTTAAATATAAAATTCAATTCTTCAGGAAAGTTTGTAAACTTTGGAAAAGCTATTTGCCTTTCTATTTTATTTCAAAGCTATTGAGAGCAAATGCTTTTATCCGTCCTTTTTATTGAAAAACATGTTTGCTTTCTGTGTTTTAATTTTTAATTTTTCATGGGTGCAGACCAAACCAGTGCAATACACAAGAAAATAAGATTTGTATTGTTTTTTATTGCATTTACTGAAGCATTTCTCTAATGTTATAATATGATACCCTTTTTTCATATTTAACATAAGAAAGAAGACCACACTGGACAGGGGAGAATATCAGGCAGCCAAAAATTTACACACAAAAGTTTAAATGAAATGAGGTGCAAAGTGTGTTTAAGAACCTACTGCACATAATCCAAAATCCTATGATCTTATTTGTTTCCTTATTCAGAAACAGGTGTCGCTACCATTTTACTGTAAGTTGTATCATATCTATTTCTCTTTATTAGTCTGTAAACATTGGTACTCATAATTTATTAATAAAGTCTTATGTTAAAATGCCATCCACCCACTATTATGTTATAGTTTTAAATATCTGAGCTATTAGAAATACTAAGATACATTTTTTGATTATGCACATATTTATTCTGCATGTGTGATATACTTTTGTTAGATTTTCTTTCTTTTTTTGTTTAAATGAATGGCTACTGTGTCTCAATCTCTGAAAACATTTATTTATTCTTAACTTATCCTTAAGTTTACATAGACAATGAGTGCTGTAGTTGAGGAAGCAGACCTGGCTAATCATCTAGGGATATGACAGGTTAAGGGATCTTGGGAGCTTACTGAAAATAAACTCATTCAAAACGGCCAATATGTAACACAATATGCTTAGATTCATGTTCAAAGTGATGACTCTGACTTGAAACAAGAGTCTAGAAGAAATAGGATCAATCTATGAAGCAGGAGATCTGGGTTCCAGTTCTGACACTCACCAAGTGCAATGGAATCAGCAATAGATTATTTTTTCTCTCAGGTTCTCACTTTATGCATGTTGAAATCTAAGGGGGTTAAAAGAAATTAAGAAAAGCTGTATTTGGAGAAAACATGTTTCCAGTAGTTGCTCTTCCAGCCATGGCAGATATTCATAATTTTTCACTGCACCTTTTCACCTAAATTCAGATAATGTCTCACAGTCCTTAACTCAGCAATTGAAGCAGCCACTACCAGATCTTCACAGTCAACTTGCCAAAGTGAAATGCATTCCTCTTCCTTAGACATAATCTCTAAACTGCCTTCTAGTTCCATGAACTTTGGCTTCTGTGATTTTCTCATTTAATAATTTGTGCTCTAGTTATTTAAAGAACAGACTTAACAAGCACACTCCTGGGTACTGAGGAGGCTCCAATAAAAAGTCTACTTGATCCCAGGAGTTTAGGGTCAGCCTGAGCAACATAACACACATCTCTTTAAAAAAATTGAAAAATTAAAAGTATTTCTTGTGGACTTAGTGCAGAGTAGGATTTTTACTCCCAATCAGAAATCCACATATATGTGATCTTTACTCTATTTTTATTTTGTCTCCATGGTTATGTGTGCCATAGTTAAAATTTTTATAAATATAAAACATTGCAATTTTTTTCTTTTGTTCATATATGCATACAATGTCTGGGTCATCTCTGTCATCCCACCCCCTCCCCCCACCCTCACACTCTCTCCCCTACCCCCAACCTCCAAGCAGAAACTGTTCTGACCTTATCTCTAATTTTGCTGAAGAGAGAGCATAAATATTAATTTGTAAGACTGAGGGTTTTTGCTGTTTATCTGATTTGTCACAAATTTATAACTCAATTATAATGAAAATGCCCCAGGGTAGGATAAGTATTTTAAGTAAATTTATATAAAGCTAAATTTTATTTAAAAAATTAAATAGTTACAAAATTAGAAGGAAAATAACTTAAAACTGCAACACAACTTTATTCTTAGAGTTGTGGAGGTAGAGATTGGAATAAGTTGCATGTACTATATCATAACTTAAATTCTTCCACATCTATTCATCACATTAGAGCTGACAAAAAAGTTAAATTATTCTCTTGTAGGAGGTACCCATATATATGTAAAGAGAACCCTTTTCAGGTAAGTTAATGTCACCACTAAAAGGAAAAAATACACATTTATTTTATCAATGAGAGATATATTCAGGTAGTAAAGTACCACAGAATCATTTAAGTTTCCCTCATTCTTTTGCAAATTCCTGAAAGAATATGCTTGTTTGATATATGTAAATAAAGAGTTTTAGATAGATTACTTGCCCAAAGTGAATGTATTCACACTATAGTAAAATATGACAGGATTGTATGTGTATACAGATGTTCACAGATGTGTCCTTATAGAAAGAAAAATTTCAGGATCATCTGCCATAGTTTTGTCACTTATACATCTGCTCAATATGTACCAAGTATTTCAACATTTTCAGCTAGTCCACCTCTAGGTGTAAATGTTTTATAGGTCTAAGTTCTGAAGTAGACAGTTGTATGATTTATCAAATGTATCATTAAACACTTTTTTACTTGGGATATGTATTATGCTATATTACTGAATGTAGTTATTAAATATAAAATGTGATTGTAATTAAATTATAAATAACAAATAATGAAATTGAAAAAATATCATTTTTAGTGTAAACACTTTAAAAGATTTTTTCTTTTTATATCTTTATATAACTGCAACTATAATGTATCTGTCTATCTATCTATCAATCTATCTATCTATCTATCTATCTATCTATCTATCTATCTATAATCTACCTATGTACCTATCCTCTACCTATTCCTGTCTATTTCTCTATCTATATGTATATCTACCTGGGTTCTACAACTTGAAACTCAATATAGCTTGCTTTGCAAATGGTTTTGACTGGATATTGGATACAGTAGGATGGTTAGAATCTTAACTTGCCTCTAAATGTTGAAAAATTGTATATATCCATACTCATTGAATAATGCTATTTTGTGAGTAAAACAACCCTAGTTCAGAACCACTAATTCTCTCTCTCTCTCTCTTTCTCTCCCCTCCACCCATGCACAGACACATATATGTACGTAAACACACACACACATGTATATTTATGAAAGGTGGTTTTATTTTCACATATTCTACATTCAAAATTTGGAAGTATCTTATTTATATTAGTGTGTCTAATAAAATTCCACAATTTAAAATTTTTTGAAATCTATTGACTCTCTGCTTTCTATCCAGAATAGGTCTTCTAACAAACCTGGATGGAGAAGAAATTTCACACTGGTGAGTGAATTCATTTTGGTGGGCATCAAAGTTCATCCTGAGATGTAAGCTCCATTATTTGTACTATCCTTTGTCATCTATGTGATCTCAGTGGTGGGCAACTTGGGCATGATCATTCTCACCAAGGTGGACACCAGGCTATAAACTCCAATGTACATTTTTTCTCAGACACCTGGCTCTCATTAAGGTTGGTTATTCTACAGCTGTGGGCTCCAAAATGTTGGAAAATTTTATTGTACAACAAAACATAATCTCTTGCAATTCTTGTTCTAAGCAAATAGCTTTCTTTTTTGTGCTCATTATATGTGAGCTTTTTATTTTGTCTGTGATATCCTATGACCGCTACGTGGCCATCTGTAACCCTCTCCTCTACATAGTCATCATGTCACAAAGAATGTGCTGGGTAATAGTGGCAATCCCCTATCTCTACTGCACATTTGGATCTCTTCTAGCAAAACATAAATATTTTCACTTTATCCTTTTGTGACTACAATGTCACCAGTCATTTCTACTGTGGAAAGCATCCCCTTGTTATCTTTGATGGGCTCAAATACACATGAAATTGAAATATTTTGACCTTGTCCACTTTTAACTTGATTTTCTTTCTTCTGATAATTCATTTGTCCTACCGGCTCATCCTTATAGCCATTCTCAGAATGAACAGTGCTGAGGGCAGGCATAAGGCATTCTCCACTTGCGGATTCCATCTGACAGTGGTCATAGTCATTGTTTCCTATATGACTTTGATAGTTATGTTTGTGCAACCCAAATCCAGTCATTCTTTGACACTGATAAAGTGGCTTCCATATTTTACACCATGGTTATTCCCATGTTGAATCTCTGGATCTATAGCCTGAGAAATACAGATGTAAAATATGCCCTTCATTGGGATTGGAAAAAAATATATAGTATCTTCTCTTAAAGGTTGTGTAAGAGTCCTACAAGTTTGATTTGGGTGTTGACAATCTCTCTTTTCCTCTGGAATGTACAGAAAGAATATATGACTTCTATATGTATTTAAGGATTTGCCTTCTTCATAGTAGTCAAATTTATGGAAAAAAACAATAAAATACATTGCCTACTTGAAGAAGAGGAGAGTGTATTATTGAATACACATGATGGTATATGTTAATGGGTTTAGAGATGAATAATCATAGAATAGGCAGCAGAGCTGAGTGCTGTGGGGAGTGAGGAAGAATAGTAGGTAAAGAAGATGGTCTTTTGGTATTCTCTACTATTGAGATAATTTTCATGTTGCTTGTGTGCATTTGTATTTTCTTTTCTCTGAAAGCACATTATTTTGTTTAGAGGATTTATAGATTTCTGTATATAGTGTTAAAATCAAACTCAATCAAAGAATTAAATCAGATACAGCATTTTTCTTTTATTTTAAGGAATCATTCACATCATAGGCTCAAATATCTCTGTTTTACACAGGGATCTTCAGATCCTTCTCTTTTTCAGTAGTTTGCATACTTTTGTACATGAGTCCAACAGAATTCAACATCTTGGGCTTTTTAAATCTCCTGATTACAGTGTAGCATGTAATTTTTATAATTCAATGCATGACTGTATATAAATGCATACACAGATTACAATAAATTTATTGACTTCTGCCAGGAACCTTTTGTATTTTTTTTGTCTTTCTCTTATTTATTTCATCTTTAGAGGTAGACTTGTTCTTTTTTCTTGTGGCTGACTTTTGTCACATTTTGTCAAAAGATGGTTCAGTATCTCTTGGTTAGGATCCATTCTTTGCATCTATTTGATAATCTGCCATGGATGAAGCAAATAGATATAATCCAACAATTTGAAATATACTGTAGGTCTTCAGAAAGTGTAGCATGATATATATATAAACTTATAATGTCCATTTTTTCTGTACACTTTTCATCCCCAACTACTTCTTAACCCTCCATTTTTCATTATTCTGATTGCTTAATATTCATAGCATTCTTTCCAACATGCAAGTAAATTATTGTGCTGCTAAATAAACTTAAGTAAAAGTAATTCATTGGGATACTAAAAGCATGTGTATATTGTCACAAAAATGTAAATTTTAGAGACTAGTTGGGCACTGGTGGCTCACACCCACAATCCTAGCTATACTGAAGGCAAAAATAGGGAGGATCATGTTTACAGGCTAAGCCCAGCAGAAAAGTAATGAGACCCCATCTCAACAGAAAAAGCTCTGAGTGTTGACACACACCTGTCAGCTCAGGTACTGAAGTACTGTGGCTTTTCATAGTCCTGTCATATGATAAACCAAAAATACAAAAAACTGTCTTTAGGATTAATATTTGATAAAATTTAATTCATTGTAAAGTTAATCTGCTTTTCCATAAACCATTATGTTAATTAATACACAATTGCAAAATTGCTTAAATGTATGGACTCATGCAAATTATTATATTGATTAAAGTATTTTATGAATTGCAGAATTAGAAAATTTTCATGTTAAGATTCTAAAATGTTGCTTCTGATCACCATGTACTCAATATAATAGCAAACAAGAAACCCCTAGATTGTAGTGATATCTTTTCATCTGTTTCAATAATGTTTTTGGTAGCTTACTTCCTTTGTCATGATTTTTCAAATTTTTATCAGTTCTTGCTCAGGGAAACACAAACTCTACAGAAAAAACCCTGAGGAAAGCCATTTGGCACAAGACAGTCACAGAGAAAATGGTTTGTTAGGGTATGAGGGTATGAGTCTGACCATAGTTTTAGCTGGAATTCAGCCATTTTGCCAAAACTAACTTATAGAAGTCCCATAACATAAATCAGCCCTGTGACATTTTAGGAATGTGGAAACCCCTGCATGCTGGGAGAAGTGAAAAATCCAGCTTTTCCAGAGGACCAGGAAGTACAGAAAGCTAGTGCAGACCAAGAATGGACCTATAGGATTCTACCAGAAGCTGTTCTTTAGGATAAGTTGGAAGCCTTTCATATATATATATATATCCTCCCACTCCAGCGCTCAAGATGTAACTGCTTTCTGGACCCCACTGTGCATCTCTCCATTTAGCCCTTCTCTATCAGTATAGTTTCTTTCCTGTCTGTAACTCCAATGTTCCAGCCTCTTGTTCTTAAGAGTCTGTTGAGTGCAAGAACCCTTTAGTATGTCTGTGGATGACATCTCATACCCTTGACAAACTTCAGGGAGAATGCAAACTATTGTAGCTCTGTGCCCATGAGGAAAAGGAATACAGATATGCTGACCACTTCTCCCACCTCTGGTATAGAATGTGGGTCAATTTTTAAGTCATTAAGTGTAGCCCAGGCTGGCCTTGAATTCATGAAGCCCCTGCCTCATCGTCTTCAACTCATTGATTACCAATGAAGAAAATTAAAGAGATAAGCCAATTGGGGTTAAAATATATATGTATATGGAAATATTACAAGGAAATTCCCTGTGTAGCTACCTTTATCTCAAGCTAAAATATTACGTTTATCATTTTATGTTTTCTCTTTTGTTTTCCTACAAAACCAGAGTACAGGAGGGCGGAACAAGTCCTGCCCAGAGGGAAGGCTGTCACCAGTGGAAGCAGGAGTTGTTGAAGGAAAAGGAGTAGGAGGGTGAATATGGTACAATAAAATGTGTACACATGTGAGGAAATGTAAAAATGATACCTGCTGAAACTACTCTAGGAATTGGGGTTGGAGGACTAAAGGAGAGTGGTTGAGAAGGTGAATCCATGTATGATATATTTGATATATTGTAAGAACCTGTGTGAATGCCACAATGTACCCCCATCCACACAACAATAAATGAAAAAAATTCCAAATAATCTTGAAAAAAGTAAACACTGCTTAAACAACATTATCAAAAGCTATCTATTTAAAAATTGTCCATTTTACCATTTTATAGTCTCAAATATTAAAATTATCTAAATTTAAAATATTGTTAATTCACCTCTGTTACAACTTCTGATTTGTTATGGACATGAGTAGTTCTGGACATGACAATGGACTTGCTAGACATCTGAACTTATTCTTCCATCTAATGTTGAGATATTACAAATGACTCTGCAGGTTCAATTGTGGAAATCGAAGCAGAAAAAGGTTAGATGACAAAGACTGACACAAAAAACTGGTCATTCAATATTAAGGTGATATTACATGCCAGTAAGCATCAAGAGCATTCAGGGAACTATAGCCTTTCTTAATGGTTTCAGAAACTGACCTGATACTTACCAGTATGAGGGAACTCTGATGGACTATATAAACCATCTCTTTCAAGTTAACTCAATGAATTTTAAGAAAACACAGAGAAGCTATTAAATACAACAACATGGGAAAAATAACGTTTTAAAATGATGATGATAATAATTTTAATAGGACATGAGCATATACAGGGTACTGTCTAGGAGGTATTTAGCAGGAGTGGGGAGGGGAAAAGGAAAAGACACTGAGGGAGGAGGAGGATGGAAGTATACTGCATATATGCATATGAAGGCAGGAAAATTAAAGCCACCAAGCACTCATTGAAAGATGAGGCCAGAAGGATAAGGAGAATGGGAGTACGATGGAGGACATGAACTTGATAAAGGTACAATGTACACACTTATGGAATTGTCTCAAAGAAATCCTCATATTATTAATGTGTGAAAAACAGAAATAAAAATAATTAAATAAAATAAATGTTAAGCAAAATATTCTTGAACTGAAAAATACACAAAGTGAATTTTAAAATGTGATAGAAAGCACTTGTAGCAAATGACAGAACTAGTGAGCTTGAATGTAGACTATCTGAGAATACTTCATCCAGAGAAAAAAGAAAACAAACAGTGAATCAAAAGATGCAAATAGAGTATGTGGGAAGTCAAAGATAATAGTAAAGGAGAAAATATTCAGGTTATTGGGGTTCAGGAAGTACTTGAGAATCTCAAAGGAGTAGAAAGTTTATTGAAAGACACCATATCAGAAAATTTCTGAAACCTAGAAAAGGAGGCACATATGCAGTAAAAATAGGTCAACATTGACCAGGCAACTAAGTGAAATGAACCTAATGCAATAATCACCCAGCTTTTAATAGTGAACAAGCAAGCTAAGAGAACATGTTACCACTGGAGTCATCCTTCAAAGCATGGTAACTCATGTTCTTGAAACTGAAAGAGACTTTCACAAGGAAGAATAAAACATAGGAACGTTAAAACAGACAAGTTATGAATGATGACACCAAGAAGAAAAATTAAAAATTCCTTGAAATAAAAAACAATGGACAAAGACCACACACACACACACACACACACACACACACACACACACACACACACACATTGGAAGAAGGACAGGACAGTATAATAAGGGAAGTTTGTAGCAAGACATGCCTACATAAAAAAGTAAAAATGATTCAAATGAACTATCCCTGCATCTCAAAAGTCTACAAAAAAAAAAAACTGATGCAAAACTACTAGAAGGAAAGAAATAATAAATATCAGAGCAGAAAATTGAAACTAGATCCATACTTTTCACCCTGTAGCAGTATCAAGTCAAGTGGATTAAAGACCTTTATGTAAGATGAGAAACTTTGAAGCTAGTGCAAGAAAGAGCAGGGAAAATACTGGAATAATAGGCATAGGCAATGATTTCCCTAACAGAAATCAAATGGCTCAGCAACCAAGAGAAAGGATTGACAAGTGGGACTACGTGCACTTAAAAAGCTTTAGTATAACAAAAGAATATGTTCTCTAAATTGAAGAGGCTGCCCACAGAATGGGAGAAAAATTTTGTCAGCTATACTTCTGACAAGAGTTTGATTACCAGAAAATATAGTGAGCTCAAAAAATTTAAACTCCCTAAAATTCAATGGTCCAATGAAGAAACGGACAAAAGAACTGACCTAAGATTTTTCAAAGGAAGAAGTCCAAATGGGTAAAAAACACATGAAAACATGCTCACCATTCCTGGCCATAAGAGAAATGCAAGTCAAAATGACATTAAGATCCTACCTCACTTCTGTTAGTATGGCTTTCATCAAGAAGACAAACAACAACAAATGTTGGCATGGATGTAGACTTTGGAACCCTCATATACTGCTGATAGGAATGTAAATTAGTACAACCACTACAGAAAACAGTATGAAAGTGCTTTAAAAATCTAAAAATAGAACTGCCATTTGATTCAGTAATTCTACTCTTAGGGATATATCTAAAGAAATGTAAGTCAGGTTAAATCAAGGCACCTGTTGCACACCCATATTTATTGCAGCATTATTCACAATAGCTAAGCTGTGGAAACAACCAAGATGCCCCACTCTTGACAAATGGATTAAGAAAATGTGGTACTTAGAATTCTGTTCAGTCACAAAGAAGAATGAATTTTTTTTCATTTTCAGGTAAATAGATGGAACTGGAGAGCATCATCTTAAGTGAAGTTAGCCAGGTTCAGAAGAAAAAACAGCAGCATGTTCTCTCATATGCAGAACACAGACCTAATAAAAATGTAGCAATATTATGAAACACAGGAAATGCCAAGAGGTGGTCACACACTGGAGGGGGAGGGTAAAAGAATGATGTTACGGTGAATATGGTTGATGTACTCTGTATACAAGAATGAGTATAGAATTTTTAAATTGCTTGAAACAACCATAAGAAAGGGACTAAAGTAGAAAGAAGAAAAATAGAGGAAATGAACCAAATCGGGCTATGAAACATATACATGTGGAAGTGCTACAGGGAAATTCCCTGTGTAGCTATCATAAACAAACAAAAATGTCATTTACTTTTCTTCTTTGCAAAATTGGAGAGTGGAGGGAGGAACAAGTCCTGACTGAGGGTGGAGGTTGATACCAATTGGACAGCAAAGGAGCTGGAGAAAGGATATAGGAGAATAAATATGGCTCAAATACTGTGCACACATGAATATAAATGGGAAAATGACACTTATTGAAACTGTTCCATGTATGGGAGAAGGGAGATAAAAGAAAATGATGAAGAGGATAAATTCAAATATGATATATTTGATGTATTGTAAGAACTTTTATAAATGCCACAATCTACCCCTACCCAGCACATCAATAAAATGCAATAAAGAAAAACAGAGCAAAAATAAATGTAACTGAGTACAAACAAAAAAAATGCTCAACAAAACAAAGTGTGGATTTTTCAAAAGATAAGATTGACAATCTGCTAACTAGAATAGAAAGAAAATACAGAAGACACATTTAATAAGGAAGAAATGGAAAGGGACTTAGTTGAGTCATTAACTGAGTGCTTACCTGGGTTCCATGGTCAGCATGGGAAAACAAAATGAGATATTAGCACTGACACCATCAAAATGCACAGGGTCGTTACAGATTATTATGAATAACTCTATATCAGGAAGTTTTATAACTTAGAAGAGGTGAAATTTCTTGATGCGCATACCTCAATAAGACTGAATCATGAAGAAATAAGAAACTTGAACAAATCAATAATGGACAACAAACTAGAATCAATGAAAAATACTTTCAATCAAATAAAGCCCAACACACAATAGTTCTCTGCTGAGTTCAAACACACATTTTAAACAAGAACTAACAAAGAAATGGGCAAGTGAACTAAACAGAAATTTCTCAAAAGAAGAAATTCAAATGGCCAAAAAACACATGAAATAAAGGAATAAAGGAAATGCAAATTAAAACCACATAAGATTCTACCTCACCTCTGTTTGAATAGCCGTCATTAGCAACACCACTAACAACAGTTGTTGGCTAGGATGCAGGGAAAAAGGAACCTTCTTACACTGCTGGTGGGAATGTAAACTAGTATAACCGATCTGGAAAAAAATTTATAGGTTACTTAAAAAGCTAAATATTGATCTACCATATAATCCAGCAATACCACTCTTGGAGATATACCCAAAAAACGGTGACACAGGTAACTCCAGAGGTACCTGCACACACATGTTTATTGCGGCACTATTCACAATAGCCAAGATGCCCCACTACTGATGAATGGATTAAGAAAATGTGGTATCTATACACAATGGAATTTTATGCAGCCATGAAGAAGAATGAAAAGTTATCATTCACTGGTAAATGGATGGAATTGGAGAACATCATTCTAAGTGAGGTTAGTTTGGCCCAAAAGACCCAAAATCATATGTTCTCCCTCATATGTAGACATTAGATCAAAGGCAAACACAACAAGTGGATTGGACTTTGATCACATGATAAAACAAGAGCACACAAGGAAGATATGAGGACAGGTAAGACAACTAAAAACCTAGATAGCATTTGTTGCCCTCAATGCAGAGAAACTAAAGCACATACTTTAAAGCAAGTGAGGCCAATAGGAGAAGGAGATCAGGAACTTGAGAAAAGGTTAGATCAAGAAGAATTAACCTAGAAGGTAACACACATGCATAGGAAATCAATGCAAGTCAACTCCCTGTATAGCTATCCTTATCTCAACTAGCAAAAACCCTCGGTCCTTCCTATTATTGCTTATACTCTCTCTTCAACAAAATTAGAGATAAGGGCAAAATAGTTTCTGCTGGGTGTCGAGGGAGTTGGGGGGAGAGGGAGGGGGTGGGGGAAGGGAGGGGGAAGGGGGAGGGGAGAGATATGACCCAAACATTGTATGCACATATGAATAAAAAATTAAATTAAATTTAAAAAAAGCCAAAAAACATACAAAAATATCCCAAAACAAAAGAGGTTGGTGTCACTGCTTAGGTGGGGGAGTAGGGATTGCCTAGCATGTGCAAGTCCTTGGGTTCAATCCCCCCAGCACCTCAAAATTGTTTTCATGTGGTTTTCTTTTCTTGATGTGATCATCAGAAAATTTAAAATGATGTGTAGATTGTAAAGAAAACAAAAAAAAGAACTAACACTAATCCACCTAATATCATTCCAAAGAACAGAAAGGAAATAATTCTCCAAATCAAATCATATGAGGCCAGCATTACCCTGATACAAAAACCACACAAGTATACAATGAAAATAAAAAATACTGGCCAAGATTTTTGATCAACATAGATATAAAAATCCTGAACAATATTCTAGCAAACCAAATTCAACAGCATATTTAAAACATCATTTATTATAGTAAAATGTGATTTATTCTAGCTATGCCAAGTTGTTTCAAAATATGCAACTTGCTAGACATGACATAATTTTTCAAAGGAATGTGGAACAAAATCCATTCTTGATAGGTGTATAAAATGCATTTCATAAATTTCAATGTCTTTTCATGTAAAAACCGTACATTTGGTATAGAAATACCTCAACACAGTAACTGCCATTTATAAGATAATAGCAAATTCTGTGGTGAAAGGGGGAATGCCAAAATATTCCTCCCTGAGATCTAAAAAAGTGGTCAACATCATGTTTATTCAGCATAGTACCTGAATTGGAGTAGAGTAATCATGGAAGACAAAGAAATAAAAGGAATGCATGTTAGAAAAGAGGAATTAATACTGTCACTATTTTAATAAGGCATAATCTTACATATATAGAAAACCCCCAAATATTCCAGAAAATGCTACTTGAATTAATAAACATTTTTATTCAATTTGGGAGATACAAAATAAAAATATAAGATTTACTAGCTTTTCTATATACCAATTCAAATAACAAATTATCTCAAATGGAAATCAAAAGATCAATCACATTTAAAATAGCTACAAAAACATCTAGGAATAAACTTAGGTCCAAAACTAAAACAAATGCCTAAGAATAACTTTAACCATATGAATGAAAGATCTCTAAAATGAAAATTCTAAAAACATTAATGGAGACAGCCTTTTTAACACATCACAATGGAAAAACTGAATATCCTCATTTAGAAGACTGAAACTGGATCCCTATCTCTCAACCTGCAGAAAAATTATCTTTAAAAGGATCAATGGCCTCAATAAAAGACTTAAAACTTTGAAACTAATACAGGAAAGTGGGAAACATTTCAAGATACAGGAACAGAAAAGCAATTTCTGATTCCAACAGCTCAGTACCTAGCAGCAAGAATTTTGACCAATGGGACTGTATTACATTAAAAAGACTCTGCATAGCAAAACAAAGAATGAACAGAATGAAGAGACAGCTTACTAATGGTAGAAAGTGTTTGCCAGATATTCATCCAACAAAAGACTAATATCTAGAATAAATAAAGAATGTATTTAAATTTTTTTTTTAAATGAAGTTCCCTTTACTCTGTCAGCAATCACAACTACTGGAAGACAGAGTTTCAATAAATCCTTTCAGCATTAATATCCTTAAATTTATTTGACCAAACTTCAGTTTTTTCCCAACTAAAAACACTTCTAATTTTTTTTTGGTTTCAATACACTGCTTAGCTAAATAAATAATATGCAGATATTTTAATGAAATTATTTTGCTTGTAATATCTTAACATACTAATTGAAAATGACACCAGAATAAAACAAATAGTCTAATAAATAATGAATGGGCAAATGAATTGAACAGATACTTCCCAAATGAAGAAGAAAAATGGTCAGTAAATGTATGAAAAGAGTTCAACATCCTTCTCTGTCATGGAAATGCTATTCAAAAGCTACACTGATTCCATCTCAACCCAGTCAAAGTGGCCACAATCAAGAAAACAAATAACAAATGCTGGTGAAAATGTGAGGGAAAAGAAACTCTTATTTCTTCCCTGTGGCAGAGCAAAGACATGCAGATTCTATGAAAATCAGCATGAAGATGCCTTAAAAATTAAAAATAAAACTCTTATATGATTCAGCCATACCATTTCTGGTTAGGAAAGAATATGCCGGCTTACATTAGAGATAACTTACACTCATGTCTATTGTGGCACTATTTGCAACAACCAGATTATGAAATCAGCCGAGATGCCAATCAATGAATGAATGGATGCAGAACATGTGGAGTATCTGTGCAATGGGGTTTTACTCAGTCATCAAAAAGAGTATATGTTGTTTGCAGCAAAATCAAGGGAACTAAAAGTCATTATGTTAGGTGCAGTAATCCACGTCCACACAGATATGCATTCCATAGTTTTTCTCAATTGTCAAAGATAAGAGGAAAAAACACAATACAGCAGCAATAACAAAAAGAAAGGTCATGAAAGTAAAAGGTTGCTACTGGAGAAGTGGAAGGAGGTGATCAGAAGGAGTAATAGAAGTGGTGAATATGATCAGAGTACATTAAGAATGTTATTTATTTATGGAAATACGATGAGACACCTTTCTTTGTATAATTTAATACTCTCCAATAAAAATGTGGAGTTAAAACATTATGAAAGCAATTAAGGTTTTTAAAAAATGGAAATATATTTCATATTCAAGTATTGGAGAAATATTATTGTTAAAATGTTCACATTATCTCATGCAATATATAGATTCAATGCAATCCCTGTGACAATATCAATAATCCATTCCACAGATCTAGAAAATACATTTGTAAAATTTATATGGAAAAAATGTGTAAAATTTATATGCACACACAAAAGAGCAAAACAAAAAGCAAATAACCAAAGTACATATTGAGCAAAACAAAAAAAAAAAAAGGAAGTATTCCATTATTCTATTTCAAAAATGGTACAAATTAGAGTACTTATGGTATTGGCATAAAATTAGTGGCATGGACCATTGGGACAGAACAGATTGCTTAGAGGTCAACCCAAGCATCTACAGTTGGTTATTTTTTTTTAAAGCTGTGAAAATGTGCATTGGTGAAAGGACAATCTTTTCAGTACTCACCAAACTGTAAAGCCATATGAAGATGAATGAGATTATACCTCTCGCTCTCAGTTAAAAAAAATCAACTCAAACTGGATTAAAGACATAAATAGAAACTCTGTTAGGAATAAACTTAACAAGTCATGTAAATGACCTGTACAAGGAGAGCTATAAACCATGGAAGAAAGAGATCAAAGAAGACTACAGAAGGTGGAAAGATCTCCCATGATCATGGATTGACAGAATCAACATTTTAATGGCTATACTACCAAAAGCAATCTACATGTTCAACACAATTCCTCTCAAAATCCCAATGGCATTCACCACAGAGACTGAAAATCCACCCAAAAATTCATTTGGAAACAAAGAAGACCATGAATAGTCAAGGCAATTCTGAGCAAACAGAGCAATGCTGGAAGTATCACAATACCTGATTTCAAACTATAGTACACAGCCATAAAAAATTGCATGGTTTTTGCACAAAAACAGATGTGAAGAGCAGTGGATCAGAATAGAGAACCAGGATATGAATCCACACAGCTACACCAACCTTATTTTTGACAAAGCCACCAAAAAACATACAATGGAGAAAAGACAGCCACTTCAACAAATGTTGCTGGGAAAAGTGATTATCTGCCTGGAGAAAACTGAAACTAGATCCATGTCTGTCACCCTGTAGTAGCATCAACTCAAAGTGGATGAACGACCTTAATATCAGACCCCAAATCTTTCAGTTAGTACAGGAAGTACTCTGGAAGCAATAGGTATAGGCAAAGAATTCCTCAGTAGAACTCCAGCAGCTCAGCAACTAACAGAAGGGATGGACAAATGTGACTACATGAAACTAAAACGCTTCTGCATAGCAACAATAAGAAAAATGGTCTCTAAACTGAAGAGTCCACCCACAGAGTGGGAGAAAATATGTGCTAGCTACACATAAGACAAAGGACTGATAACAAGAATATAAAGGGAGCTCAAAAGACTAAACTCCTCAAAATTCAATGAACCAATAAAGAAGTGGACAACTGAACTAAACAGAACTTTTTGCAAGCAAGAATTCCAAATGGCCAAAAAGCACATGAAAAAATGCTCACTATCCCTGGCCATAAAGGAACTGCAAATCAAAAAACACTATAATTCCACCTCACCTCTGTTAGAATGGCTAGCATCAAGAACACTTCCTATTACAAATCGTGGGTCTCACTTTGAATGCCTGCACCTGAAATGCAGTAAATTTACCAACTTTAAAGTCTTCATGAGTTAGACCTCTGATGTGTTTAACCATAAAGAGTGTGAAAAACAAAAATTTCCATGAACATTTAGAAATTCAGGCTGGTGAGTGATTCAAGTGCAGAACGCCTGCTTGTCTAAGGCTCTGAGTTCAAACCCCAGCACTACAAAAAAAAAAAAAGGAACTTTAGTAAACTTCTGTATTGTTTTTCATCTGATTCATTTATCTTTCTAATATTCTTGAAAAATGAAATCTTGAATTAAATTTTGACTCATCTTTTCCATATTTTTAGTGGTGAAAATGTGCAAAATGAAGAATTGACAATGAATTATGACTTAGTGGCATCATTTTATCTTTGACCAAATCAACTTCTAAAACGCCTTTTTAAAAAAATTTTATCTACATATTTTAAATATGAAGTTTTCATTTTCTCTTCTATTTAAACAGTATTTTAGAAGTATTTGCTTTCTAAGTTATTTTTCATTAAAACTTTTGTAAAATTTAATAATAGGTCATTTTATTGATACAATATGATTTTATAAATCATTTATTTCTGAAATTCATATTAAGGTTTTTTAATTTAATTTTATTATTTTTACATGCACTTACATGTGCATACACTATTTGGTCCAGCACCTCCCAGCCCCTAGTTAGAACCTGCTTTTCTCTTTTGGATACAGAAAGATTCCTAGCATTGCTTTCATATACAAATGTGTTACAACCCATGTTGATTCATCTCTAATTGATTTTCACACTGGTTCCTGATCCCCTTCTCATGTTAACCTCTGTCACTTTAAGGTTTCATAGTTTACGTTTAACAAGTTTGCTGGCAAGTGGGAATTATAGGTACAAAATTTTATTTCATTTTTTTCCTTTACGTTTCTGCTGCGTGAGGGTACATTGTGGCATTTACACAGATTATTACAATATATCAAGTATATCATTCATGAATTAATATCCTGAACCATTCTCCTTCATCGTATCCTCCCTGGGTTCCTGGAATAGTTTCAACAGTATAATTACTGCATTTACTTATATGTGTGCACATTTTTTGCACCACATTCACTGTCCTACCACTTTTCCCCAAAACTTCCCCTCTCCCACTGGTGCCGGCTCACCCCCTCAGTGGATTTATTCTGCCCTCCACTTCTCCAATTTTATAGAATAAAAAAGAGAAATGATAAAATGAAAAACATGACATTTTAGCTTGTTTAAGATAAAGGTAGTTGCACAGGGAGTTTCTTGTGATATTTCCTTCTATTATAAGTATTATAACCCCGGTTGACTTTCTCTTGAATTTTAATCTCATGCAATGGAGAGCTATCCTTATTTTCTTTCAGCAAAGGCATAAAAATTTTCTTGGAATTTGATTTATGTCTTACAGATTTTATATCCTTCCCATCAGCATAAGTTACTCTATTAAAAGAATGAGGTTGGAGTCTTCTTCAACCCTTTTTCCATAAGTGTATTTGGTAACTGTGTTTTATATATGACTAAACTGGAGTGCACAGAAATTATGTAACTTGCTCATGATCACTCCACTTGTGTTAGAACAGATATATTTGAAAAGAGAGGATTGACTGTAGAGCCCACTACTCATTTCCATACTCTTATATATCATTTTGCATAGTATTGTTTTCCTATAATCAAATTTGCTTTCTTTTGTACTAATGAAAACATAAACAAAGGAAATTTAACTCTTAACCATAAGTGTACACTGCAAATATTATCTAGAGGTGATGATATAAGATTGTGATTTTGGCTAAATTTTCTCAAATATATAGAAAAAATATTATACACAGAATAAAGAACAATGTGGTAAAAAATAACAGTTGTTGAGGTGTGTGTTCAACATTCTTAGCTATAAAGGAAATACAAATCAAAACAATATTGAGATTTCACTGCACCCCAGTCAAAATGACTACCATCAATAACAAGAACAACAACAAATGCTCGTGGTGATGTAAAGAACAAATATACCTTTACACTGCTAATGGGAATGGAAATTAGCACAAATGCTAAGGAAAACAATATGGATGTCCCTCAAACAACTAGAAACAGAACTATCATTTAATCCAGAAATACCCTGCATGGGCATTTATCTGAAGGCATGTGCTCAGAATATAGTAGAACCACTTGCATGTCTGTGTTTTTTGCAGCAGTACTCATAAAAGCTAAGCTTTAGAAACAAGACAGGAGCCCCATGACTGATGAATGGACTAAGAAAATGTGGTATATATACCCAAAGGAGTTTATTCAGCTATAAAAAGAATGAAATTATGTTATTTGCAGGTAAATCAGTGAAACTGGAGAACATCATGTTAAGTAAGTAAACAAGGCTCAATAACGGGGGATGGGGAATGAAGGAGAGCAGTGGAGGGGTGATCTCAAACAAGACATATTTGAAATATTGTAAGATTCTTTGTAAATGCTATGATGTACCCCAACCCAGCACAATAACAACAAAAAAAGTGAAAGATCACAGGTTTTCCCTCATATGAGAAAGCTAGACCTATAAGTTATTTAACTTACCAATACATATATTGATAATATATACATTCATACATTTATATTGAGAGAGAGTACAAGGCTGTTTTAGTGTACTTGTCTCAGGGGACAACAGGAGTGAGGAGGTCGACTGAAATATTTTTCAGAGAATGAAAACTATTGAAACATCTCATCTAAATATGAGTATACTATAACCTAATGTTCCATAAGCTGTTGAATATTAGGAGAGCATGGTAATAGAGAAAGAGTAAATAATGGGGGCGTTACATGATTAAAGCAAGTTAAATAATAGGCCTGACATACCAAGGTGAAATTCCCTTGGTCTACCAATATGCTCTTTACAAAAAATTGAAGAACAGGGGGGTAAAACCTGTCTTTTTGAGGAGTGGGTACCAATGGGAGGGATGGGCATAAGGAAAGGCTGAATAAGTGTTGTGTATTCACATATGAAACTAGAATAATAAAACCTGTTGAAATTGTTCTAAAAGGAGAAAGGGGATAAGAGGGAGGACAATTGAGGGTGTAGGGCTTACTTAGATTTTTCTGTAAGCACATATGTAAATATCCCAATGTATCTTCCTTTACAGCCAGGATATGTCAATAAATAATAAAATAAGGAAGTGTTTCTTTATCCCTATATTATCCCCAGAATTTTTATTCTTTGTTTTCTTGATGATAGATGTTCTGACTTGGGTGTGATAGAAAATCAGTGCAGCTTGGTTCTCATTCACATGTTAAGGGGAGGGCACATATGGGAGGTATAGGGATAGGTAGGAAACTCAAAACATGAAAGTGTTTAATGTACCCACTGCAGAGGAACTAATACAGAAACCTTAAAGCAACAGAGGTCAATATGGGCAGGGGATCAGGAACTAGTGAAAAGTTCAGGTAGAGATGAATCAACTTGAATCATAACACAATTGTACATGGAAGCAATGCTAGGAAGCTCTCTGTATAGCTACCCTTATCTCAACTAGCAAAAATGCGTTGTCTTTCTTATTATTGCTTATGTCTTTTCATCAATAAAATTAGAGATAAGGGCAGAACAGGTTCTTCCTGGAAGCGAGGGGGATCGGGGAGAGAGGGAGGATGCAGGGGGCAGAGGGGAGAAAAGGCCCAAAGTATGCACATATGAATAACTGAAAAATTAAAAAAAAACACAATGAAAAGGTACCACACAGATTTAGATCTAAATTCTTCAGGATTTTTAAATAAGATTGAAGAAAAATACCTCTCAAATTATTGCATAATATAGAAAGGGAAATGTACGTCTTAACTCTTTCTTTTTTTATTATTCAATTATTCACATGTGCATACATTGTTTGGGTCATTTCTCCCCTCTGCCCCCCTCCCTAACTCTCTCCCCCTTCCTCCCTCAGTTCCAGGCAGATCCTGTTCTGCCTTTATTACTAGTTTTGCTGAAGAAAAGAGACAAGCATAAAAAGGAAGACAATGTGTTTTTGCTAGTTGAGTTAAGGATAGCTATCCAGAAATATTCCTAGCATTGCTTTTGTGTACATGTGTTAAGGCCCATGTTGATTCATCTGTAACTGATGTTTACCCTGGTTGCTGACCCCCTCCTCGTGATAACCTCTGTAGTTTTAAGGTTTCTGTATTAGCTCCTCTGGAGTGGGGACATCAAACGTTTTCATGTTTTGGGTTTTTTTCCTATTTCTATACCACCCATATGTGCTCTTCCATTGTTATGTGATACCAGTCCAACCACATTGCTGCATTTGCCCTAGATCTAAAGTCCGCATGTGAGGGAGAACATATGATATTTGGTCATGGATCAGTAGATTCAACAGAGTAAAAATGGCTATACTACCAAAAACAATCTACATGTTTAATTCAATTCTCATCAAAATCCCAAGACTTTTATCACAGAGATTGAAAAATCTACTCTAAAGTTCATTTGGAAACACAAGAGACTGTGAATAGCCAAGGAAATAATCAGCAAAAAAGCAATGCTGGAGGTATTACAATACCGATTTCAAACTATAGTACAAAGCAATAGCAATAAAAACAGCATGGTACTGGCATAAAAACAGACATGAAGACCAGTGGAACAGAATACAAGATCCAGATATGAATTCACAAAACTATACCCACCTCATTTTTGACAAAAGTGCCAAAAACATAAAATGAAGAAAAGACAGCCTCTTCAACAAATGTTGCTGGGAAAAGTGGGTAGCAGTCTACAAAAAACTGAAACTAGATGCATGTCTATCACTCTGTACCAGTACCAGCTCAAAGGGGACCAAGGACCTAAATATCAGACCTGAAACTCTGAACTTCCTAACTCTTTCTATGAAGCCAATATTACCCTAATACCAAAAGTGAAGAAGAACACAGCTACCACAATTACATGACTGCAACAAAAAGCGACCAATTTCCCTATTGAATCTAGATGCAAAAATACTCAAAAAATGTATTGCAAAAAGAATTCAACAAACCATTAGAGTGATCTTAAACCATGATTTAATTTGCTGCATTCTTGGATTTCCAGGATGTTTTAGTATATAAAATCAACAATGATATTACTGTACATAAATGGGACAAAGGATATAGATCACATGATTATCTCAATAGATGTGGAAAAAGATTTTGACAAAATCAGTAGAATGCAAGATTAAGCCCTGAGAAAATCAGTATTAGAAGGAGCACACCTAAACCAAATACAGGTTCTCTATGACACAATTATAGCTAATTTGTACAACATGCATAAAGCATGAAAATCATTTCCTAAGAATAAGGAATATGAAAAGGTATCAATAAATTTCCAGATACTTTCAATGTAGTGCTTGAGTACTTACCTAGAGCAATAAGGGAAGAAAGAGAAATTTAGTGACATAAGTAGGAAAAGAAAGAATTCAGGTTACCCCATTTAGATGACAATTACAAATTTATTTGCAAAAGATTGTTATAATATATATTATTATAATATTTGTGAGGACCATAGTTGCATCCCTTGTTTCATTATTGGTATTGATAACTTTTGCATATGCTTCTCTTTTGTGTTCTTGCTTTATAAAATGTAGGTTTAATATACTATAGAGTACCTAAAGAATGTAACTTGTAATATAAGACACTTAAGGTGGTGTAGACTCAATTCTACTCTTCAAATATATGTGCTATACTTGTCATAAATTTTAATTTTTAGTGTACATTGACCCCCAAATATGTCAATCATTTACTATTTATTATACATTCATTATTTATTTAATATTCTTTAGTAATTTATAATAGAAATAATGTTAATTAAAAATTTTTTAATTTGTTATATTCATCTTCATTTTCAAATTTTTGCTATTCCTTCTTTCTTTGCATAGACCTATGTTTCCATGTGCTATCAAACTCCCTTTGATTGGAAAGTAATTGAGGCACAGACATGATTTTTATAAGTTGCCTTAGTATAAATTTGTGTGTGCATGATTATGTGGTTTTTTTTTTGGTTTAGTTAATTTTCCTGACAAAGCCTTTATCCTGTCTTGGTGATTCTCAAAGATATTTTAGATATATAAATGGGTATTTATCTGTGTTAATAATTATCTTTCACAACTGTGAATATTAACCACCGATAATTAAATGAATGTGTAATTTTTCAATGCATCTGCTATAATCCTTATACCATTTTCTTTTGTATGTGATATGTATTTTCTTCTAAATGCCTTTACATTTTTCCCCTTATTTTCCTTATCGGTATTGAGATTTCTGAGTTGAGGTGATTTTTTTCCAGTCTCATGATAAACTTTTATTATATCTTAACTTTTTATTTCTGAGATGGGGTGCTGCTATGTTACCCAGGTCTGTATCAAATTCTTGGGATCAAGAAATTAACCCCATCACCACCTCCTGAGTGGCTGGAAATACAGTTACATGCTACTGTGTCATGCTCTTTTATTATAAATAGTGCAAGTGATTTTATTATATATGAACTTGATATATTACATAGAGAAACAATTTACACATGCAAATTTTTATAAATATATTAATTCTACAGAAGAATCAATTTAATTGTGATATTTTACTGCATGCATATGTTTTGTTCATATCTGCCATCAATTATCTTTTGCTACCCTCACCTTCATACATATACTATGCTCCAATAATGTTCTTCCTACTTTCAGACCATCTTGTTTTTCAAGATTCCACTCATAGACAAATACATATGACTTGCCAAAATCTGCCTTATTTCACCTGACAACATGATCTGAAGTTACTGTTTATATTTCATATTTGTCCTTGCTGATGTCCTCTCATATTTTCAGAC
This sequence comes from Castor canadensis, assembly GCF_047511655.1. Taxonomy (NCBI): domain Eukaryota; kingdom Metazoa; phylum Chordata; class Mammalia; order Rodentia; family Castoridae; genus Castor; species Castor canadensis. The sequence continues at coordinate 191,887,491 of NC_133386.1, forward strand.
AAATGTTTTGATTGATTTCTTATTTTTAGACAAAGAGTGACCAATATATCTTCAAATATTTATCTTTCATTATTCCTGCTTTGTATATTACATGGTTGGATATGGTTGCAATGCACTTTCACTTTTTTATTAGCACTGCCTCTCTATCGTTAGGTTTGATTTATACCTATCAGTTTACTTTCAAGTTCACTTATTCTTTCCTAATGTGCATTTTCTCTACTGATGAATCTACTGGAAGTTTTCTTTGTCTCTGGTTTGTGAATGTGTTTATGTGTATTCCTATTTATTTCCAGTATTGGAATGCACATTTTTGTAGACTTCATGATATTTTGGGCATATTCATGCATGTTGTTTACCATCTGCACAAGAATATTTTCAAGGATTTATCAATGGCTTTATTTAAAAACTATCAAGAACTTGTGTATTTGCACAAGTTTTTTATTATTCATTCTCAGAAACATTTTTTGGCCTGGCAGAAAAAACTTTGAGAAAAAAAATGTTCACTCTTTAATTTCAGTAGTCTGCTTTTTTCAAATATTCATTGTTGATTCTAATGATTATCTAAAATGTAGCTGAGTTTTCCTATATGCATTCATGACAGCCACACATTCTCACATCATTTGTCTATTTTCTAAACTGAATGATTTCATATGCTCTGTTTCCTTTTTGAGGACTCTTCTATTTCCTTGAATTCCAGATCATTTGGATGTATGCAGGTTCAGCACTGGATTTGGCTTTAGATTTTATGGATTTCTTTAAAAAAATAATATCAGGTTAAGATTGTTTGCAGTTTTTATATCCTGTGTGGAAATGCATGTTCTAAAATTTTTAGGTCTTATCCATTGCTATGGTTTCATTAAAATCTCCTGCATGGAGAATTCCATTTGCTAACAGTGAAATATCTCTTTTCTGCACCTTGAAATATAATGGAACCTGAAAATAAGCACAGAGCTAACTAATCTCATGCTCTCTGCTATTTTTCCACTAAATGATTTCTTTGCTTCATTTAAAAATTATTGCATAAGGGATTTCATTGTCATATTTCCATAGGTGGATGTATTGTGTTTGATCTCTTATATTTTACTTAAACTCATCCCTATTTCCTCCATTTGACAGTTTTTAATGCATTTCTTTATGCTATTTTCATATGTACATTTAATGTACTTTGATCATATTCATCTTATTTCATCTACTTTATCCATGCTTCCTGCCTTGTATCATTTTTCTTTCCTTTTTTAGTGTTTATCACACAAGCTCAGAAAGTACAAACTATGCATCTAATGAATGTTATGAATTATAATATCCAGTGAAGGTACTGCTCCAAAAGATTTTAATGCATTCCTGTCTTTTATTTCTGCCACTGACTAAATGAAGACTTTCAGTATTTCATAACTTTTTGTCTAGAAAATGAGAAAAAAACTGTTAAGTGAGGTCAGTGACTCATTGCATCCCATGTGCAACAAGCTCACAGGGGGAAACTGTGTACCCAAACTGCTTACATTTGAGGATTGATGACATTCTTAACACTGTGGACAATTGAGTAAATTAGTTAAATTTTTATACATGTTTACCTCATCTGTGATAAAAAGAGAATACAAAAACCTTTCTTGGAGTTGTTATAAAGATCACAGGAAATGATCCATGTAAAGAATTTATATAATTGTTCTGTGTCTAAAAAGTTTTGTGTATGTGTAAATTATAGTTACCATAAGGTAGTTACTTTTCCTCCACGTGCCTAAGGTTTAAAGATAGGAATAGAAGTACAACTTATAAAATCAGTTTACCTGTTTTATGTTACACAAGTTCCTGCAAGCATGAAAACCTAATGACCCAGGGAATGTTGCCTATTTTTTATTTTTATGTTTCACGAAGAAAGGCCAATTCTGTAACTATGTGATTTCACAAAAGGTTATGATCTACAGATAACAGATTGAAGGAGAAGGATTTCACAAGGCCTGTCTGTCAGGTTCTTCTTGACTTCCTTGCATAGTTGTTCTTATTGTTCTTTCTTTCATCTTTCTTTTCTCTCTCCTTCCATTTCTCTTCTTACTCCTCCTTCTTTTTATTCACTCTCTCTTTTTGTGTAAGTCTGGACTTATCTGACATGAGTGTCAAGTTATATACTTTCAGATAAGTTGTGCCAGAGAATTCATTAATGGTCAGCTTGTAACACAGAAAATGTAGAAGTTCAGAGAGATGTCTCTTTGTTTTATGACTTAGTTTGGGAACAAAATCCCCTCATTTTGATGTCCCCATTTGGGGAAGAGAAATTTCAATCTCTTTCCTGATGTGGGGGGACAAGAATGGAAGAAATGAGGTTTGGAAATGATCAAAGAGATTTTTCTCTGAGGCCTTTAATTTCAACATAATCAGCATACCAAGGTTACAGACTATGATGCATTATATTCCTAACCCCCAACATTACCTGTCTGAAGCTTCAGCGAAGATTCCAAAATGATTATAAGCAGAACTGGTAGCTGTGGGAAAAAGAGTTGACTTGTTATGTGAGTGACTAATGAGCTTCAAAAACTGAGAACTTTAGGTAAAAGTATGTTGAGGACTGCATCTATGACTTATGCAGTAGAGCAGCTGTTTGCAACTGTAAAACCCAGAGTTCAAACCAAAGTCCCACCAAAATAAATTATTAATTAATTAGCATATTTATTAGATAAAAATAGAAAACAAAAAGTACATTGAATGAACAGAAAAGAATCCATCTAACCTCATTAAAAATTTTAGGCACATTGAATAATCTAAGCATGTAAGAAATGTAACTAATTCATTGACTCATCCTGTACTTTGTAAATATTTTCTTTAGTAAATTATATTTTCTAGGTAAATTTTATGTCCTTGCTGATAAAATTATGAGGGGAGGCAAATAAATTGTAGTTTCAGTTAAGTGGAAATTAGTTCAAAAACTAATAAAAAGTATAAAGTCATAAGTGCTAAGAAAAAGGGTTTCCTTCCTCCTCACTTCCTCCCTTCCTCCCTCTTCCCTTCCTCCCTTCCTCACTTCTTTCCTTCTTCCTCCCTTCCTTTCTTTCTTAATGCGGAGGAACAAACCCAGGGCTTTGCATATGCCAGGCAAGTGCTCTATGACTGAGTTATACACCAGCCACAGATACTGTGAACTGTTATTTGAACAAAAAACAGCTTGATTACACACATAGGAAGATGACTGCTGACCCCTGAATTAAATGAAAATATTCCCGAGTGGTAGGGCTGATTTTTCTTTTGCTGTTCTTAATTTTTTTCTTTTTGGCTACACAGAGATTTGACATAGGATTTGACACTTGCTAGGTAGGTGCTCTACCTCTTCAGCCACTCCATTAAGCCTTTTGCTCTGGTGATATTTGAGGCAGTGTCTCACTTTTTGGTATTTTATTTTCTCCTGGGTAGGGGTACATTGTAGCATTTATAAAGGTTCTTTCAATACATCAAAAAGGCTGGACTTTTCCAGGGTTGGCCTGGACTGCCTTCCTTCCATTTACACTTTTTGCAGCATCTGGAATAGCAGGAGTGTGCCACCACTCACAGCTTTAGGTTGACATGGGGGTCGCACAAACTTTTGCCTGGCCTGGGCTCGAACCAAGATCCTCATGATCTCTACATCCTGAGTAGTTGACTATCTTTTATTAAACTTAAAAAAGGGCAATAAGATATGAAAGCCCACTGTTTATTTTTGGCATGCAGAAAATAGGTGACAATATGAAACCAGTACAGAGAATCTGCACATTTCTATGATGCCTCAAAAGGTGTGTTTATCACCTGCTGAACACTCAGTTCACTTACTGAATGATGGGACATCAGCAAACGCAAAGCAGATAAATTAGTGGGGTTTATGAAAGATCAACATAGCACAAATGATGGTTTATTATATGAATTTTAGCTGGAAAATTGTCATGAAACTGAATAAATAATTTAGTAATAATTATGCAAATTTATATGTATGTGTTCAAATAAGTATTATGTGGAAAGGGAAATCATGTTAATATAGTAACAGGTTCAAATTGCTTTCATTCAATTCTTTGAATTTTGGTTCTTTTATTGTTTCTAAACAACACATTTTTCTAATGATAGAAACATACATTTCAATATTAAATATAAAATATTACATCCTTGATAGTGTTAGTCATACAACTTTAAGCATTTTCTGAAAAATTCCTTGCTTGCACACCAGTAAAATTTTTCTTAATTTATTAACCATGCTATGTAAATCTTATACTTCAAACATTTATGTAAATATTATGAGTAAATTTTAAAATATCTTAATAAATTAGTACACCAAGCAGAGAGCTGTTCATCATTTTCTTCATTGTGAAGCTTCTATGTGAAAACGCAAAAGTTTTGCTTACTTAGTCATTAAAATTTTGAAAACATGCCAAGTAATTTTCATTGGAAATTGGTCTCTGAGGTGGCAAACTGTTGCATCATCCCCATGTCCACTGAACAAGGCACTCTGGACTTATCAGACTAAGAAGCGCAGCATACATTGCTCTGCATATATTCATAGTAGCTCTAGCATCTTAGAATTCTCCTGAAAAATACATTCCTGGTAAATATTTCTTTAAGAAAACTAAAGAAGACATCAAGGCTGATATGACTGCACAAAAATTTGAAGATAACTATGTCAAGGACCACCAGTATCATCATGACATCAAATATCATGTATTATTTGGGCTTTACCTTGTGTATTGGCATCATTTTGGAAAAAGCAATGTAGACTAAGGTTCTAAAATAAATGTGAATATTTTGAAAACATAATTGTGGAAGAAAGTTGTTTCCAGATTATGAAGTTAGGAAGACATTTCATCTCCTAGATGCAAATGCTTTTATGTGATCTATATTCATAATATTCACTAAGAAAACACAACAATAAAATTTTCTTAGAGTTTGTGAATATTAAGAGCAAAACAATAAATGATACATTAAAGATGTTTTCTATCATTGTCCATTATATATCTGGCATTTTGTTCAGTTTCCTGAACTCATTATGAAAAGGGTTACACTATTATGCTCTTTGAAATCAAAATTATAAAATAAAATCATACAGTCATCATTCATTGGTACTGACTTTAGGCATGTTATTTTGGACTTACCTTAAAATATCTGGATGACATAGAATCAATGGTATAATATTGAATGTATATTAAATATGTTAATGGAAAGAAATTAGAATAGTTTCAAGTATGATACACAGATGATATGCAGAAACTTCTGGGTAATGAGGGTTCTTGGTCCTCTCTGAGATAGAAATCAAGGGCAGATTGGAGCATCAAGGTCAAAGATGTTTATTTGGAGAAAAGAGAAAGGAAAGGCTGCATGGGGGCATGCCCTGGGACCCGGAAAGCCATGGTCCCGTGGTGGGTCAGGTTGGCAACTGGATTTTATAACTTTTTGTTTTACCACCTGAGGATGAAGGTATCTCTCTGATACAAACAGATATTTCCTGGGAAGGAGAAGTGTCTCCCTGGCTAATTTTCACCTTTGGGGAATGCATGGATCTTCTTCATTCTGCCCTTCAAGTAAATTCTAATGATGAAAATCAATTATTTCAGTGATAAGTTTAGTATTAATTAGGAGGCTACTTAAGAGACTTATAAAAATACAGGGAAGCCAATTAAAACAAAATCCACTTTAGAATCATTTCAGCTAAGCATAAACTTTGATTTCTAACCTGTATAGAACAAAACACTGAGCAATGTGGAATGACACACCTGTGCCTGATTTCATCCTGACGGGACTGACAGACTCTGAGGAGATCCAGCTGGTGCTCTCTGTGCTCTTTCTCCTGATATACCTGGTCACTGTGCTGGGGAACGTAGGGATGATAATGATCATTCACCTGGATGTACAGCTTCACACTCCTATGTACTTTTTTCTCCGTCACCTGTCATTTCTTGACCTCTGTTACTCAAATGTCATCATGCCTAAAACCTTAGGGAACTTAGTGACTTCCAAGAAGAGCATTTCATTCACAGGCTGCTTCACACAGATGTACTTTTTTATCCTGTTTGGTGGTGCTGAATGTTTTCTTCTTTCATCCATGGCCTATGATCGCTATGTAGCCATCTGTCATCCTCTACAGTATCCAGTTATTATGTGCTCAAGGCTGTGCTCTTCCCTCCTCACTGGAACCTATATGATAGGTTTTATGGATTCCTCGGTCAATGTGATTTGCATGAGTAGATTACATTTCTGCAAGTCCATTGTAATACATCACTTTTTCTGTGATACATCCCCAATTTTAGCCCTGTCCTGTGAGGATACTTTTTACACTGAAATTATGGCATTCATTTTTGCAGGTTCTACCTTAATGGTGTCACTTATCACAGTATCTTTGTCTTATATGTCCATTTTCTGTACTATTTTGAAAATTGATTCCACATTAGGAAAGCAGAAAGCCTTCTCTACGTGTGCATCCCATCTCCTGGGAGTCATTATCTTTTATAGCACTGTGATCTTTACATACTTAAAACCAACTAAGTCCTACTCCTTGGGAAAGGATCAAGTGGCTTCTGTTTTTTACACCATTGTGATCCCTATGCTGAATCCCCTTATTTATAGTCTTAGAAACAAAGAAGTGAAAAATGCTTTCAGTAGAGTCATGCAGAAGAGAGGTGGCTCCAAGGTATTAAGAAAACAATAATATTAAGCATTTCAACTCATTTTTTCTTTGTTTTCTGTTGGACATGGTGTAAAAAAACAATTGATTTGCTTCCTAATTATATTTCTGTGGAGCTGACATGTATTTATTCAAACATAGTTTTGGACTTATGCAGGAGGATGTATTTAAGTTTCCATGCTGTGATTGCAGTCATAAGGTATGTGTAAATCTATTGGCTAATTGTATGAGATTTTTAATGGAAAATCACATTCACAATAAGAAAATATGACCTGATTCTTAGCAGTATAACCTATAAAATTCCTAATATATTCCAATTTTACATTTTTAAATTAAAAATCATATCCATTTTAGACAATGATACATTTCAGAAGTCATTCTCTTTAAAGTAAGAAATACATTCTTAGATATACAAGCATTTATAAGTAACTCAAGGTTTAAAACTTAGTTTTTTCTACAACATAAGTACTAATTCCACATTCATGTGATCAGAAGATGGATAAGATGAATATAATGCAATAATCCTGAGTGCTGGCCATTATCACTGCAGGATTTACATTCCTGCAATATTGTAATGAACATACCTTTTACAGAATATGCACTGTTGTTTTACAAATTCAGGTCAGTTCACTTAATTTATGAACACAAAATAGCTACAAAGGAAAACAGTCAGTAGTTTCCCTATTTGTACCGAGAGTAAATTAAGCCATTGAAGTAAAAATGAGTTATAGCATAATGGTGTTTTCTAATATTGGAGACAATTTGGAAAATACAAAAATTTATGAAGAGCAACACTGTAACAGTTATTTATAGTTTTGTGCATATTCTCTGTAAATAATCATGAGTGTATGTCTGTCCATGACCTTTGTAAATGGAATTTCTGTCATTTCCTATGTGGACCTTTTTCATTCTCTTAAAACTGTGATTTTGGTCATCTATTTGTCCATGAATGTTATGAAATGAATTTGCTCTCAGTATTTAGACTAAATCACAAGTCTATCTTTGCAATGCTTTGGACCTGAAACACACTGAATTTACCAACTAAAAAATCTTTGAGCAGTGTGAATTCTTATGTGTTTTCCTAAGAAACTTGAAATCCAAACATTTTTCATGAATATCAAACACTATGAGCTCTTGGAGTGACTCAATTGATATAGCGGCTGTCTAGGAAGTCCAAGGCCCTGAGTTCAAATCCCAGCAGTACAAAAATAAAAAAGAACACTAGTTAGCTGCTTCATTGCCTTTCACCCTTTGGCTTTCCAATATTCTTGAAAAATGAATTCTTGAATTAAATATTTACCTCATCTATTTTCATTCTTATTGATGAATTTTTATTTATAAATAATTATCAATGAATTAAAATATATTGGCATCCCATATTTTCTGGCCAAATCAGTTTCTAACATTTCTTTATTTTTAAATTTTATCTACATGATCTGGAATTGAAGTTTTAATTTTGTCTGTGATATAAAGGATATATTAGAAATATTTATTTTCTAAGTAATTTTTTGTTGTATGTTATAATACTGAATAACAATATTAAACCAATATGGTTTCATGAGTCAATTATTTTTGAAATTTATATTAAGATTGTTTGCATAAAATTATGCATGATTTTTTTCTAAATGCTTTCTTAATGTTGAAAGCACAAGTTCTCTATTTCAACAGTTAAATGAAATTATGCAAAAATTAACTGTCAACTAATATATTAAATATTTAAATTGTGTTATATTTCTCCACTTTCTTATTTCAAGATTTTGCCTTTTTTCCTTATTGATGACATATGAAAGTATTGTGATTTTATTGGATTTTGTATTTTTGTTGTCTGCAATGTATATTTGTTTATATCACTATTTGTTCTTAATTGTAATTAGAAATAAGAATTTAACAAAATTTTATATTTGACCTTTTGGATTCACCTCTGACATTGTAAATGCCTATGTCATTTCATAGATTCATAACTTCTTTCCACATTTCTAGTGATTTTTATATCAATCACCTTTACCTTCCATTCACTTATTCCCGTAATTTAGAAAATTTATTGTGTCAGTTTGTGTTGCAAAAATTCTCATTAGAATATGTAATGTTGTAGACATCATTTAAGTAGAAAAAATTCTTAAATTCATTAAATTAAGATTACTTTATCTTCTTTTTCTTGTAGACCAATACGTATCTTTGCGGTATTTTAAATGGGTATCTTCTAAAAGCAGTATGAGAAATTATGGGTTTTGCCCCATAATTTCAATATTACATCACTGCTTGCTCTATTTTGTATAAGATGCTGTCTCAAATAATTTAAATTGTAATACTGTGGTTCAGGTTGCCATGTTAAAATACTATATAGGATGAATGCAATATAGTATTTAAAAAGAATGCAATTCACAATGGCAAAATATGCATTGCCTTTTGCTTCTAAAAAATATCAATTAGTAGATAATAGTAATATTATTTGTTCATTACTATGATGTTCAGACAGTTTGCAAGTGTTTTGCATAAAATTAATATTTTCATGTTAAATCATGTTGGAGTTTTGTGCTTCCATATGCTTTTTTCAATTTATTTTTAATTATGTGAATAATGTCATGGAGACTTTGATGAATATTCTACTGATTCTGTAGATTACTTTCAATGCTACAGTCATTTTCAAAATATGAACACTGATGGTCCATGAATATAAGAGGTTTTCCCATTTACTAGGGTCTTATTCAGATTCTTTTATTAGATTTTGATGATTTTCACTGTAAAAGTAGTTTTATTCCACAATATATTTTGAGCTTATTGTGAGTGGGATGGCTGTCCTGATTTACTTTGTAACAAGTTTGTTATTGATATATAGAAAAACTATTCATCCCTGTTTTTTAATTTTGCATCCTATAATTTGCTGGAAATTTTGTTCCAATGTATCAGCTTCTGTTGGAGCCTTTTGTGTTCTTTAAATATAGGGTCATATCATCTTAAAATAGGTATAATATGAGACCTGCAAAGCGGTTATTTCATCTTATATCACTGCAATCCACATAATTAGTTGGGAATATTTTGAAAACTTGCATTCCAAAATCTTAGAAAAGTTAAAAGAAATTGATTATTTCAGGCACATATGACCTACTAAAATTAAACAAAGATGATATCAACCTTACATATATCCATAATAAGCAGTTAGCTTATAGAAGTAGTTATCTCCCCATTATAAAAAGCTCAGGAACACACAGACTGATTCAGAGCTAAATACTAAAAGATTTTTAATTCAGATCTAAAAACAATGCATCTCAAACTATTGCATAATATAGAAAGGGAAGGGCACTTCCAAACTCTTTCTATTTATCCAATATTATCCTGATTCCAAAAGTGGATAAGGACACAACTGCTGCAATTATCATGACTACAACAGAAACCTACATGTGCTTCCATGCACATGTGTATGGCAACCCACATTAGTTCATCTCTACCAGACCTCGTCACTTTTTCCTGGTCCCCTTCCCATAGTGGCTCAGGCCACAACAAGGTTAGTACCTTGCTCCGCTACAGTGACCACATCAAACACATTCAAGGTTTAGTTTTCTTTTCCTTTCCCTAGTCCTATTCATGTCCAGTCCTCTGTTCTGTTCCACTGGTCTTCATATTTGTTTTTCTGCCAGTATTATTTATTGCTATAGCTCTGTAGTATGGTTTGAAATCAGGTATTGTAATATCTCCAGCATTGCTCTTTTTGCTCAGTATTCCCTCAGCTGTTTATATGCTTTTATGTGTACAAATGAACTGTATGGTAGATTTTTCAATCTCTGCGATGAATGTCATTGGGATTTTGATGTGAATTGCATTGAACATATGGATTGCTTATTGGTAGTATAGCCATTTTCAGTATGTTGATTCTGCCAACATGAGCATGGGAGATCTTTCCACTTTCTGTTGTCTTTTCGCTGATCCCTTTCTTCAGTGATTTGTAGTTTTCCTTGTAGAGGTCATTTACATTCTTTGTTAAGTTTATTCCTAGGTATTTGATTCCTTTTCGAGGCTATTGTAAATGGAATTGTTTTCCTACATTATTTCTCAAAGTTGTTCATTGTTGATGTTCAGAAAGGCTACTGATTTTGTAAGTTGATTTTGTATCCTCCTACATTGCTAAAGCTGTTTATGGTGTCTAGGAGTTTTTGGGCAGAGTTTTTTCAGTCTTTGAAGTATAGGATCATGTTGTCTACAAACAGAGACAATTTGACTATTTCTTTACCTATTTGTATTCCTTTTCCTTGCCTTATTGCTCTGGCTAAGAATTCCAGGACAATGCTGAGTAAGAGTGGGGAAAGTAGGCATTTTTGTCTTGTTCCTTACTTTAGTGGAAATGGTTTCAGCTTTTCCCCATTAATTATGATGTTGGCTATATAACCTTTACAATGTTGAGGTACATTCCTAGTTTTCTTAGAGCTTTTATAAAGAAGTGATGTTGAATCTTATCAAAGACTTTTTCTGAATAATTTGAGATGATTGAGTGGTTTTTCTCTTTGATTCTATTAAAGTCCTCTACTACAATTATTGATTTGCACATGTTGGACCATACCTGCATCCCTGGGATTAAGCCAAATTGGTCATTATGAATGATTTTTCTGATGTGTTGTTGGATTCAGTTTTTCATTATTTGAGGATTTTTGCATCAATGTTCATTAAGGATATTGACCTGTAGTGATCCTTTTTGGATGTGTTCTTATCTGGTTTGGGGGTCAGTGTAATACTGACTTCATAGAATGAGTTAGGCAGTGTACCTTCCTTTTCTATTTCATGGAAAAGTTCAGAGAGTGATGGTATTAGTTTATCTTTATAAGTCTGGTAGAATTCAGCTGACAATTCTATGAAAATGGTGTATTCTAGTATTGGAGACAAATTTAAAAATACAAAAATTTATGAGAAGAAACACTGTGACAGTTATTCATAGTTTGGTGCAGGTTCTTTGTAAATAATTGTGAGTGTATAAATAAACATACTTATACAAATGGAATTTCCATAGTTTCCTGTGCAGAAATTTCTGCATTTAGTTAAAACTGTAACATTTGGTCATTTATTTGTTAATGAAAGCTGTGAGATGGATGTTTTCTCTGTATATAGCCAAATTTATGAGTTTCACTTTGCTTTTCTTTGGACCTAAAACACAGTAAATTTAACAACTTAAATATCTTTATACAGTGAGACCATTTATGTGTGTTCTGAGGAAACATGAAAACACATTAATTCCATCAATATCATGAACTTCAGGCTCAAATGAGAAAACAGCTGGCGTAGCAAGTCTTGGTAAACTGGTGTATTGCTTTTCATCTGATTTATTTTGCTTTCTAATATTCTTAAAAGAGAATTCATGAATTATATATCTGATTCCTTTAGCATTCTAATATTTTGAAAAATGAACTCTTGAATTAAATATTTGCCTTGCATTTATATATTCTTAATGGTGAAAAATTTATGACAATGAAGATGTAATGGCATCCTAAAACCCTTACTAAGGCAAGTCATGAAATTCTATTTTGAAATTGAATCTACGTATTCTAGAACAGAAGTTAAAGTCATGTCAAAGTGCTGTATAAGATTCGAAAAGTATGCAAAGCACCATGGAAAAATGAATTCAGTTTTCTTTCCAAAAATAAAATTTCCCTCAGCCCCATCATACCACAGATTGTTATTCCTTTGCCATGTTCTCTTTCATTGCAATGTAATACTGTTTCTATATATTTCAGATGATTTAGCCTGTCACACTATCTTACACAGCAGCTGTAGGTAATATTTGACTACAGCATACATTGTCAATAATGATTACTTTTGATTGGTTTATGCTTTCTTTAGTACAAAAAGAAACCAGTTTCTTCATGGCAGATAATATTATGGAAAATAACATAAGAGAATAGTGATGAGTAGTAGAGGCCGAAGGATAATTTGGGTTCAAATGTGAGATTATTCTAGCTAGTGGAGTGATCATGAACAAGTTATGTAATTTGTTTGTGCTCCAGTTTACTCATGTAAAATATAGCTACTAAGTATTCTTATTGAAGCCTTGATTCAACTTTTGGGAAATATTTGTTGTTCATAGAGTTATCTAATCATCAGCAAAAACACATAAAACAAAAGGCACATGTAAAATATGTAAAATTTAAGATGGTAAGAACCACTTTGAAATAGAAATGAACTATGAGAGAAAGATGTGGAGTGGTGAGCAATGGTCTCATTAAGAAAAGAACAAAATCAACATGAATTTATTTGCATGGAATTTCAGGAAGGAGGAATATGGAAAAATTCTAGGCAGTTAGAGGACTAACATTTGCTGGAAGGAGCTAGAAGGTCATGCAGTAACAACTAAGTGAGCATGACAGATAATAAGACATAAGTTCATAAACATATTAAACAGTTTTTCAAAGGGAGTGGAGGAAGTGAGGCAGTTAAGGGAATATAACAGAGGTGTTAATGTGCTTAAGGTACACTGCATGCATCTATGGAATAATCAAAATGAATACATTACTATTAATGTATGGTAGATTTTTTTAAGTAAGTACATAGATGCAAGGACTGAGAAAAATGTTTTCTACTAGTTGACAATTAAAAAGGTTTGGACTTTTCCTTCTTGTAATAAAACGTCTTGAAGATTTTGTGATTAAAAGGTTCAATCTAGTATTTATCCATATCACTCTACAAAACAGTAAAGATAAGACTTTATTGTTAGGCTCTATGCTTTAAACTTCTTCCTTTTGAGTCAATTTCAAAGTGTTTCATGAGAAGAATAAAGATAAACCACACAAGAGCTAGATGATTGTAGCAGTAAGTTTAAACACAAAAGTAATTGTTCCTTGGTCTAGGATGGTAACAGATAAAGATATGAAGCAGACTCCATATCTATTCTATGAAGAGAATCAGCTTATGCTGTTGGAATAGATATAAAATCTGTAAGATATAAAGAAAATTCTTAAGCCTTTGCTGAAAAAAAAACATTTTGTGCCTATAATGTCCAACCATCAGCAAAGTTGTTAAACCTAAAATATGTTACTTATATCTAAAATCCTTGCATAATAAACATCGTGGTAAAGTGAAAAATAGTTTACTACTGCTGTCTACCATTCTGTCAGCATAAATTGAAGACACTATTACCCTGATACCAAAAGTGGGTAAAAACACAACTACCAGAATTTCCATGACTACAATAACAACCTATAGACCAATTTCCCTGATGAAAATAAATGGAAAAATATGCAATAAGGAAGGTACTTGAAAAATGAATTCAACAAACCTTTAGAATGATCATAACCATGTTTGAGTTTGGTGCATTCTAGGGATTCAATAATGTTTAAATATGCACAAATCAATATAGGTAATACTGCACATAAGTGGAATGAAAGATAAAGCTCATATGATCATCTCAATAGATGTGGAAGTTGTTTTACACAATTCAACAGCTATGATGAAAGCTATGAGGAAATTTGTATTAGAAGGAGCACAACTGAACCATATATAGTCTCTCTATCCCAGACCTTTACTGATATTATACAAATGCAAATAACTGAAGTAATTTCTTAAGAATAAGGAATGTAAAAAGGGTTTCCACTCTTTCCAGTCTTATTCAATGTAGTGTTTGAGTTCTTAATTAGAGCAATAAGAGAAGAAAAAGCAATTTTAGTGACATAAATAGGAAAAGAAAAATTTTAATTATCTTTGTTTTCAAGTGATAATTACAAATTAATTAGCAAAAGATTGTTATAATATATATCCTTTTAATATTTGTGGGACCATAGTGGCATCTCTTCTTTGATTACTGATTTTGATAACTTTTGCATTCCCTCTTCTCTTTGGAAACCCTGGAATATAAAATGAAATTTTAATATATTAATTTTAATACATATCCATTGTATCTTTTATCATAAGACATTTACAGTGTTGTACATTGAATTTCATTCTTCCAATATTTGTGGCATACTTAATCATAAATTTTATTTTTAGCTACAGTTTCAACCTCAAATGCTGTTATATAATTTTGGTTTAATCATTTATTTTTAAAGTAATTAAAATTTCTAAAATTTATTATATTTTCTCCATTTTCACATTTTTTTGTTCTTCCTTTGTTTGCATAGATCTTTTTTCCTTCTGTTACTATGCTCCCAATGCTTGGAAATTAATTAAAGCACAGCCATAATGTCTTTAACTTAACCTTTGCATTGTTTTGCATATGCTTATATGTAAGTGCACTTGTGTACTTAATGTTCCTGAAAAAGTCTTTATCGTGTCTTGATCTATTTGATGGCTATTTAAAATATTTGAATAGATATTAAATATTGTTTAGTACTTATCTTCACTACTAAATAATAATCACCAGTAACCTCAGTAATGGGATATTTTCTCATTTTATCTTCTATAATCCTTATGACATTTTTTGTATGTAATATCTATCTTCTTCTAAATACTTTCACAGTTTTCTAGTTATCTTTGTTTTCAACATTGAAATTCATATAATGAACTGAAATTTTTCCAGCCTCGGAATATGCATTTAATTATATTTTACCCTTTTATTTCTGAGATGAGTTGTTGCCATGTTACCCAGGACTGTATTAAATTCTTGGGTCAAGAGATATCCCCAACACCACCTCCAAAGTACTTTAGACTTCAGTCATATGCCCTTGTGTAAATAACCACTGGTATTTAATTATAAATTCACAGCAAGTTATTTTTATTAAATATGAACTTGATATATTGTATACAGAAACAATTTACACATGGAACTTTGATTATAGGTTAATTATTCAGAATAGTGAGTTTATGATATTTTCACACATGCATACATTTGTTCATTTCCTCCCTCATTACCCTCTCTTTTTCTCCCCTTCATACACTTCATATAGCTTCCCTCCTACTTTCATGTCATATTGTTTTATAATATTCCATTTAAATACCTCCCTAAATCTGACTTATTTCACCTAATATTATGATCTGTAGTTCCTTTTTGAATTTCATATAGTTTAATTTGTAGTTCACATGTTCTTTCCTAATCTGTATTGACTCTCCTGCTGAGCCTGTTGGGAGAGTTGTCTGTTCTTTGTGATTGTGTTTGTGTATATTCATATTTATTTCCAGTATTTGAATGCACAGTTTTTTGTAGATTCAATGATGTTTCTGGCATATTCATGTGTGTTTTTACCTTCATCCCTATAACACTTTCAAGTAATTATCAATGGTTTTATTTAAAAATTAACAGGAATATTTGTATTTGCACAAGTTGTATATTTTAGTCATTGCCATAAGCATTTGTATGACTTAGAAGAGAAGAATTTTAGGGGAGAGGTGTTTTTTTTTTTTTTTGTCTTTCCCTTTTTGGTGCTGGGATCGATCCCAGGGCCTCACACATGTGAGGCAAGCACTGTACCACCAAGCTACATCCCAGCCCAAAAGAAGACTTTTAGAATAATGTTTAATTTCATTTCAGGAGTATGCTTTTTCAACTACATGTAGGTGACTTTTACAATTGCTCAAAATGTAGCTGAGTTGTTTCTATACA
Organism: Castor canadensis; assembly: GCF_047511655.1. Taxonomy (NCBI): domain Eukaryota; kingdom Metazoa; phylum Chordata; class Mammalia; order Rodentia; family Castoridae; genus Castor; species Castor canadensis. Next base: position 191,903,627 of record NC_133386.1, read on the forward strand.
TCTATGTAAAGGCCACACATTCTCACATCGTTTGTCTATTTTCTAAAGTTAAGTGATTCATGTGTTCTATATCCTTTTCAAGGACTCTTCTCTTCTCTTAATTTCAGATTATTTGGATATATGCAAGCTCAGCACTGGATTAGTCTCACAGAAAGTTATTACAGTTTACATTTTAAGAAATTTTTTAAATGGTGTGAAGAATGATTGTTTGCAGTTTTTGTATCCTGTGTGCAAATGCATGATCTACAATCCCTTATGTCTTATCCATTGATTTTAAATATCTCCATAATTATTAACAGTAAAATATCTCTACTTTGCACCTATAAAATACAATGGAACTTGAAAATAAGTATAGATATACATGGTCTTATTGTCTCTGTTCTTGTTCTGAAAAATTCTATGCTTCATTTAAAGTTATTAGCATATCTTCTTTGTAAAAGAGATTTCATTTTCATACATGCAGCCAGAAACAGAATTCAGAGGAAAAAAAGAAAATGGATGCCCAATTCTTGATCTCAAGACAACAATGATAAATTACACTAAGGAACCCAGAAATGCTCACAAAAACAACATTAAAGAAAAAATCTTGCAAAAAATCTGAGAATTTCATGAAGAAGATACTAGACATAGTTAATCAAAATGTACCAGATATACTCAAAAAATTTCAAGACACCAGAAATAAAGAATATGAGAAGACAGAGAAATAAATGAACTCAGAGGAGCCCAAAATAAACACCAAAGTGAAAGAGAGAGCAGTATAAATAGAAAGATAAGTGAATTAAAGATGAAAATGAAAAAAATTAAAGAGGAAGTGACCCAAGATATGGAAAAAAAGAATCAAACAGGCACAAAAAACACAGTGGAAGGCCACTCCCACAGACTTGAGCAAATGGAAGAAAGAATCTCAAAACTCGAAGATAACATAGAAATTAAAGGATAAACTGAAGAAATATTAGTCAAGCAACTCAAGAGCTGCAAAAGAAATATGCAAGAACTCACTCAACTCTGTCAAAAGACAAATCTGATAATTATAAGCATTGAAGAAGGAGAAGAGGTCCAACCAAAAGGGATCTGTAATACATTCAATAAGATAATATAAAATTTCCCAAATCTTGAGAAAGTTTTCCCCATTCAGGTACAGGAAGCTTCCAGGACACCAAACAGACTAGACCAAAATAGAACCTCCACATGGCATATTGTCATTAGAACCATAAGCACAGAGAATAGAGAAAGAATACTGAAGGCTATAAAAGAAAAATAACAAATAACATATAAAGGTACACCCATCAAAATCAAACCATATTTCTCAACAAAAACCTTAAAAACAAGAAGGGTCTGGAGTGAGGTATTTCAAGCATTGAATGAAAATAACTTCTACCCTAGGATACTCAGGCAAGCAAAACTATCATTCAAAATAGATGCAGCAATAAAAATCTTCCAAAATAAGCAGAAAGTAAAATAATATATTACCACCAAGCCACCAGTACAAAAAATTCTCCAAGGAATTCTGCATACAGAAGATGACAGCAATCAAAATCATGACAGGATGGACAGTATCAAACCACAGTAGAAGAAAAGACAAGGAATCAGAGGGTAATATTGATTCAGCTGCACACAATCAAGCCCTTAAATAACAAAAACAGTAAGTGGCAGGAATCACCACACACCTATCAATATCGAACTGAATATCAATGGACCCTACTTCCCCATCAAAAGACACCATTTGGCAAACTCGATTAAAAAGGAAGATCCAACAATCTTATTTACAGGAGACCCATCTCATTGACAGAAACAAACACTGGCTTAGGGTGAAATGCTGGAAGAAACTTTATGAAGCCAATGAATCCTGAAAACAGGCAGGGGTAGCAATACTTACATCAGGAAAAGTAGACTTCAAACTTTCATTGATCAAACAAGACAAAGAAGGACACTTCATATTAATAAAAGGGGAAATACACCAAAAGGAAATAACAGTTGTCAACCTATATGCACCCAACATCAGTGCAACCAATTTTATCAAACATACTCTAAACAACTTAAAAGCACATATACACTCCAACATAGTGGTAGTGGGAGACTTTAATACCTTCTATCACCAATAGATAGATCATCCAAACAAAAAATCAATAATGAAATTCTAGAACTAAATCACACCATAAATCAAATGAACCTAGCTGACATATACAGAATATTTCATCCAACTTCTTTCTACACAATATACATTCTTCTCAGCAACCCATGGACTTTTCTACAAATTGATCATATCTAATTGCACAAAGCAAATCTTGGCAAATATAAGAAAATTGAAATAATCTCCTTCATTCTACCTGATCACAATGCATTAAAACCAGAACGCAACAACAAAAGCAACAGCAGAAAATTCACAAACAATTGGAAGCTAAATAACACATTGCTCAATGATCAGGGGGTCATTGATGAAATAAAAGAAGAAATTAAAACATTCCTGAAAGTTAAAGAAAATGGAAACATGATGTATCAGAACCTACGGGACACAGCAAAGGCAGTCCTAAGAGGAAAGTTTATAGCCATGAGTGCATATATAAAAAACACAGAAAGATCTCAAATAAATGACCTAATGCTACATCTCAAACTCTGGGAAAAACATAAACAAGTGAAACCCAAATCAAGCAGAAGGAGGGAAATAATAAAAATAGGCCAAAATTAATGAAATAGAGACCAAAAAAAAAAAATACAAAGAATCAATGAAGCAAAAAGCTAGTTTTTTGAAAAAAGAAACAAGATTGACAAACCCCTAGCAAAGCTGAGTAAAATATGGAATGAAAACACACAAATCAGGAACATCAGAAACGCAAAAAGGGAGGTAACAAGAAACACCACAGAAATACAGGGAATCATCAGAGACTACTTTGAGAACCTATATTCTAAAAAATTTGAAAATCTTGAAGAAATGGACAAATTTCTTGATATTTATGACAATGCAAAACTAAACCAAGAGGATATTAACCAGCTAAACAGATCTGTAACATGAAATGAAATTGAAGCAGCAATAAAAATTTTCCCAAAAAAGAAAAGTGTAGGCCTGATGGATTCTCTACTGAATTCTATCAGACCTTAAATGCCCTGTATAGCTATCCTTATCTCAACCAGCAAAACCCCTTGTTCCTTCCTATTATTGCTTATACTCTCTCTACAACAAAATTAGAGATAAGGGCAAAATAGTTTCTGCTGGGTATTGAGGGGGGGAGCGGGAGGGGGTGGAGTGGGTGGTAAGGGAGGGGGTGGGGGCAGGGGGGAGAAATAAACCAAGCCTTGTATGCACATATGAATAATAAAAGAAAAAAAAATAAATAAATAAAAATAAAAATTTTAAAAAAAAAAAAGAACTAATATCAACCCTCCTTAAACTTTTCCATGAAATAGAAAGGGAAGGAACACTGCTTAACTCATTCTATGAAGCCAGTATTACACTGATCCCCAAACCAGATAAGAACACATCTAAAAAGGAGAACTACAGGACAATTTCATAAATGAACATTGATGCAAAAATCCTCAATAAAATAATGGCAAACAGAATCCAACGATATATCATAAAGATCATTCACCTTGACCAAGTCAGCTTCATACCAGGGATGAAGGGGTGGTTCAACAAATGCCTATCAATAGATGTAATACAGCACATTAATAAAACCAAAGACAAAAACCACTTGATCATCTCAAGAGATGCAGAAAAAGCCTTTGATAAGATTCAACAGCACTTCATGATAAAAGCTCTAAGAAAACTATAAATAAAAGGAATGTACCTGAACATGTAAAGGCTAGATATGACAAATCTATAGCCAACATCACACTTAATGGAGAAAAACTGAAAACATTTTCCCTAAAATCAGGAAACAGACAAGAGTGCTCACTCTTCCCACTCCTATTCAACAGAGTACTGGACTTACTAGCCAGAGCAATAAGGCAAGAAGAAGTTATAAAAGCAATATACATAGGTAAAGAAACTGTCAAAGTATCCCTATTTGCAGATGACATGATCCTACATCTCAAAGACCCAAAAAACTCTATCCTAAAACTCCTAGACACTATAAACAGCTTCAGCAATGTGGGAGGATACAAAATCAACTTACAAAAATGAGTAACTTTTCTATACGCCAACAATGAACACATTGAGAAAAAATGCAGGCAAACAATTCCATTAACAACAGCCTAAAAAAAAAAATCAAATACCTAGGAGTATACTTAACAAAAGACATGAGTGACCTCTACAAGGAGCACTACAAACCTCTGAAGAAAGAGATTGAGGAAGACAATAGAAGATGGAAAGATCTCCCATGCTTATGGATTAGTAGAATCAACATAATAAAAATGGCTCTACTACCAAAAGCAATCTACAAGTTCAATGGGATTCCCATCAAAATCCCAATAACATTCATCACAGAGATTGAAACATCTACCCTAAAGTTCATTTGGAAACAGAAAAGACCGAGAATAGCCAAGGCAACACTCAGCAAAAAGAGCAATGCTGGAGGAATCAACGATACCCTACTTCAGACTGTATTACCGAGTCATAGTAATAAAAACAGCATGGTACTGGCACAAAAGCAGATATGAAGACTAGTGGAACAGAACAGAGGACCTGGATAACAATACACACACCTGTGCCCACCTTATTTTTGACAAAGGCATCAAAAACATACAATACAGAAAAGACAGCCTCTACAACAAATGTTTTGGGAAAAGTGTTTATCTCCGGAGCTGCAGAAAACTGAAACTAGATCCATGTCTATCACTCTGTACACGTATTAACTCAAAGTGGGTTAAGGACCTTAAAATCAGACCAAAACTCTGAAATTAGTACAGGAAAGGGCAGGTAATACTCTGGAAGCAATAGGTATAGGCAAAGAATTCCTGAGTAGACCTCCAGCAGCTTAGCAACTAAGAAAAAGGATGGTCAAATGGGACCACATAAAATTAAAGGACTTCAGGACAAAAAAAGAGAATGTGTTTAAACTGAAGAGATCTCCCACAGAAGAAAATATTCAGTGGCTATATATCAGAAAAAGGACTGATAACCAGAATATACAGGTAGCTTAAAAAACTAAACTCTCCCTAAATCAATGAGCCAATAAAGAAGTGGGCAAGTGAACTAAACAGAAATTTTTCAAAGGAAGAAATGCAAATGGCCAAAAAACACATGAAAAAGTGCTCACCATCTCTGGCCATAAAGGAAGTACAAATCAAAACCACACTATGATTCTACCTTACTCCTGTTAGAATAGCTAACATCAGAACCATTACTAGCATCAAATGTTGGAGAGGATGTAGGGAAAAAGGAACACTCATACACTATTGGTGGGAATGTAAGCTAGTAGAACCACTTTGGAAAACAATACAGAGGCTTCTTAAAAAATTAAACCTAGATCTCCAATATGATCCAGCAACACCACTCCTAAGGATGTCCCCAAAGGAATATGACTCATGTTATTCCAACGGCACCTACACACACACGTTTATTCCAGCACCATTCACAATAGCCAAGCTATGGAAACAGACAAGATGCTCCACTACCAGCAAATGGATTAAGAAAATGTAGTATTTACACATAAAGGAATTTTACTAAGCTACATAGAAGGATGAAATTTTATCATTTGCATGTAAATGAGACTGGATAACACCATCTTAAGTGAAGTTAGGTAGGCTCAGAAAACCAAAAATCATATATTCTTCCTCATATGCTTACTTTAGACATAAAAATATTTCAGTAAACTTATTGAACATGGGTCACATGCTAAGGGGAGAACAAGTGCTGGAGGAATAGGGAAAGGAAAGGAAACCTAAAACTTGAAAGCATTTGATGTGCCTACTGTAGAGGAGCTAATGAAATAATCTTAATCTGTTAGATGCCACTATGGGAAGGTGACGGGGAAGTAGTGAAGAGGTCAGGTAGAGATGAAGCAATTTGTGTTGTAATACACATGTGCATGGAAGCAATGATAGGAATCTCTTTGTATAGCTATCTTTAACTCAAACTAGCAAAAATGCTATGTAGTCCTTATTATCTCTTATATTTTTCTCTTCAACAAAATTGGAGAAGCGAGCAGAAAAGGTTCTTCCTGAAAGTGAGGGTGGTGGGATGGGGGGCAGGTTACAGAGATGGCACAATGTACACACAAATGAATAAAAAAACAATAAAAAACTCCAAAAACAATAAGTTCAAGCTATTATCTAATTATATCAGTCTGTTAAATAGTAAAGATTAGACTTTTCTGTGAGGTTCTGTGCTTAGCCTTATTCCTTTTACTCAATTTCAGTGTGTTTCATGAGAATAATAAGGATAAACCACAAAAGAGCTAGATGACCATAGCAGTAATAGTAATGGTAAAGGAACACAGAAATAATAGTTCCTTTGTCTAGTATGGTAACAGAGAAAAGGATGAGGTAGACTCCAAATTTGCCTTTATGAATAGAATCAGCTTATGCCTATGGAACACATATAAAATCTGTAAGATATAAAGAAAATTCCAGGAAAATTCTTAAGCCTTTGCTAAAAAAAAAAAAAAAGCAAAAAAAAGCATGGTTTTCCATTTCAGGAGATTTAAACTAAATTTTGTCCATTTGTCAGAAAACTCGTTAAACATAAAATATGTTACAGTATCTAAAATCCTTGACTAATAAACCTGGTGGTAATGAGTGAAATATATCACTACTGTTATCTACCTTTCTGTCAGCATAAGTTGAAGACACTATTACCCTGATAACAAAAGTGGATAAGAACACAACTACCGCAATTAACATGACTTCAACAATAACCTGCAGACCAATTTCCCTGATGAACAAAGATGCAAAAATATTCAAGAAACTTGTAGAATGAATTCAACAAACCATTAGAATGATCATAGCCACGATCAAGTTTGCTGAATTCTAGGAATTCAAGAATGTTTCAACATACACAAATCAATAGAGATTTTACATCACATCAATGGAATGAAGGATAGATAAATGTCACACAATCATCTTAACAGATGTGGAAAACACTTGACACAATTCAACAGCCTGCATGATGTAAGCCATGAGGAAATTTGTAACTGAAGAAGCACACTTAAACTAAATATAGGCTCTCTATCCCAAAACTATTGCCAATATTACATCAAATGCAGATAACTGAAGTAATTTCCTAAGAATAAGGAATGCCAAAAGGGTGTACAATCTTTCTAGTCTTATTCAATGTACTCTTGGAGTTCTTATCTAGAGCAATAAGGGAAGGATGAGAAATTCTAGTGACATAAATAGGAAAAGAAAGAACTTAAATTACCCGTGTTTACAGGTGATCATTACAAGTTTATTAGCAAAAGATTGTTGTACTATATACCCTTTAAAATTGTGGGGCCAGAGTGGCATCCCTTCTTTCATTGCTGATTTTGATAATGTTTGCATTCTCTCTTCTCTTTGGAAATCTTGGAATATAAAATGCAAATTTAGTATATTATTGTGTACGTATTCAATGTAACTTTTACTGTAAGACATTTATGGTGTTATGGATTCAATTTCACTCTTCCAATATTTGTGGTATACTACTCATAAATTTCACTTTTAGTTACAGCATAAACCTCAAATATTGTAATGTAATTTTGCTTTAGCCATTACTTTTAAAGTAATTAAAATTTCTAAAATTTGTTATATTTTTCTCCATGTTCACATTTTTGTTGTTCCTTTTTTGTTTGCATAGACCATTGTTTCCTTCTGCTACCATGCTCCTTATACCTGGAAATAAATTGAAGTACAGCTATGATGTCTATAACTTAACCTCTGCATTAAGTTTGCATATGCATATATGCACATGCTCTTGTGTGTTTAATTTTCCTTAAAGGCTATATCATGTCTTGATCTGTTTGAAAGATTTTAAAGTAGAAAATAATTTTTTTGTTAATGCTTATCATCACTACTGTAAATATCAACCACCAGTAATTCCAGTAATGGAGATCTTCTCATTGTATCTTCTATAATACTCATGCAATTTTATTTTGTATTGGATATGTATCTTCTACTAAATTCCTCCCAATTTTCTAATTATCTTTTTTTCAGCATTGAGATTCATGTGTTGAACTGAAATTTTTCCATTCTCAGAATATACATTTAATTATATTTTACCCTTTTATTTCTGAGATGGTTTATTGCCATGCTATTTATGTCTGTAATCAAGAGTTACCCCCAACATCACCTCCAGAGTACCTGGGACTGCAGTCACATACCACTGTGTCAGACTACTTAATTATAAATAGATGAAGCAAGTTATTTTTATAAGATATGAACTTGATGTAGAAACTAAGTAAGCTCAATGTAAGGTTAGTGAATCATTTCATCCCATGTGCGACAAACTTAAAGGTACCTTACAATTGAATGCTGATGTCACTCTTAACAGTTATGGAATATTGGGCAAATTACTTAAATTTTTATATATGTCTATCTCATCTGTGATAAAAAATGAGACTACAAAAAACCTTTCTTGGATTTATTTCATGTAATTACATGAAATAATTCATGTGAATGAGTTATAAAATTATTCAGTTTCCAAAAATCTTCATCAATGTAGACATTATAATTATTTTAAGGTTTTCTCATTGTGAATAGGGTTTCTAGTTATATATAAAAATAAAACTGACTAAGCAGTTTAGTTGGAAGCAATCAAATGTACTTCACAAAAGTTTTATGTTACACATGCACCTGTAATAATGAAGAATTAATGACCCAGGGAAAGTTGCTTATTTTCATTTTTTATTTCATGAAGAATAACCAACTCTGTAGATATAATCTACAGACAGTATGCTCTCAATATAACAGACTGAAGGACAAGGACCTTACCAAGCATGTCTGTCAGGTTCTCTTGCCTTTTTTGCATTACAGATTTCTATATTTCTTTCCTCCCCCTCCCTCCCCTCCCTTCCTGCCTTCCTCTCTTCCTTTCTCTCTCTCTCTCTCTCTCTCTCTCTCTCTCTCTCTCTTTCTCTCTCTCTCTCTCTCTCTCTCTTTCTCTCTCTCTCTCTTCCTTTCCTTTTTCAATGCAGGGAACAAAGTTAGGACCTTGCATATCCCAAACATGTACTTTACCATTGAGCTGTAGCCCAGCTTTAGATACTCTAAATTCTTAATTTTAAAAAATTAGCCTGTTTATAAACATAGTAAGTGAGATGTTGACCACTAAATTAATTGCAAAATATTTTCTATTGTGAGGGCTGATTTTTCTTTCATTTTGTTCTTTTTGGCTGGACTGAGGTTCAAACTCAGGGTCTGACACTTGCTAGGCAGATGCCCTACCACTTGATCCACTCTTTTAAGCCTTTTGCTCTGGTTATTTTTGAGGTAGTGTCTCACTCTTCCATGGCTGGTGTGGACTGCTATTCTTCTATTTCTGCTTTCTGTAGTAGCTGGGATAGCAGGAGGATGACAACATATACAGGTGTTGTGTGAGATGGGGGTCTCATAAACTTTTTCTTCAGTTGTCCTGAAACCAAAATCCTTGTCTTCATTTCCTGAATAGTCATTTTTCTTTTATTAAACAAAACATGAAAGTGATTGATGTCCCCACTGCAGAAGAGCTGATACAGAAACCAGAGGTCAATATGGGAAGGTGATCAGGAACTAGTGAAAAGGTCAGGTAGGCATGAATTAATTTGGGTTGTAATACACTTGTGCATGAAAGCATGGCTAGGAATCTCTCTGTGTGGCTATCCTTATCTCAACTAGCAAAAACACTTTGTCTTTCTTATTATTGGTTATGTCTTCTCTTCAATAAAATTGGAGAACAGGGCAGAACAGGCTCAGCCTGGAAGTGAGGGTGGTGTGGGGGAGAGAAAGGAGGCAGGGAGAGGGGCGAGAAAGGGCCTCAACAATGTATGCACATATGAATAAATGAATATAAAAAGGGTGATAATATAGCAAAGCACACTGAACTTTTTGCATGCAGGTTATAGGTGAAAATATTAAAACAGAACACAGAATCTGCACATTCTTAATGGGTCAAAATGTGTATTTATCAGCAGTTGAGCACTCAGTTTACTTACTGAATGAGGGGACCCCAGCAACAACAAAACAGACGAAATATTGTTTTGATGCTATATAAAAGGCAAACATAGCAAAGGTCATGGTTTGTAATTAAATTTTAACTGTAAAATGAACATGATATTCAATATATAGTATAGTAATAATTATACTATATTTATTTGCTCAAATAAGTATTATGTGCAAAAGGGAAATAAATGATTAAGGGAAGTCACATAACAATATTAACAGTTTAGAACAGCATTAATTGACTTCTTTGAACTTTGGTCTGTTCTGTTTTTAAATAACATATTTTACTCATGATAGAAACACACTATTCAACATTCAATATAAAATATTTAATCCTTCATTGTGTAAATCATAAAATAATATATTTTTCTGGAAAATCTCTCACTTTGACACTAATGAAAAGTTTCCTAATTCAATATCCATGTTCTATAAGTCTTTTACCTCAAACATTTATGTATTTGTTATTTTTGAACTTAAAAATATCTTATAAAATTAGTACACCATGCAAAGATCCATTGATCATTTTCTTCATAGTGGAGCTGCTATGTGGAATGACAATGCCTTTGTTCATTAAGACCTTAAATTATTTCTCCTTAAAAACACACCAAGTAATTTTCCTTTTCGTCCCCGAGTGTGACAAAGTGTTGGGTGATCCTCATGCCCATTGCGTGAGGTGCCCTGAACTTTTCAGACTGAGAGTCACAGCACATGCTGCTGTGAATATATTCACAGTAGTTCCAGCATCTTAAGATATTTCCAGTTGAGAAACCTGAACAAAATATCTAGGGTGATTTAACTTGTTTCAGAATAAAAAACAATGACTGCACAAAAATTTAAACACAATTATATCAAGAACCATCCATGCTGTATTGCACATTTTTACCTCTTTAAATGGATTTCATATTGTATTTGTGCAAAAAATTGAGGCTGAAAAATTTTAGGGCATATGATATTGGAAACAGTTTTTCTTTTCTATTTTTTAACCAACTTAGTCTCACAGTAAGTACCCTTAAAACTTAATTGTATTAGATTAGATAAAAAGATGAAGGACATTTATTAGAAGAATATTCATACACATATCATTTGGGCTTTACCATGAGTATTGTCAACATTTGTGGAAACTAAAGGTAGAACTGATAGAATCAGAATGTAAAATCAAATTTGTTTCTGGATACTGAATTTAGGAAGACTTTTCATCTCTTAGATTTAAAAATATACTTGTGATCTATGTTCAAAATGTTCCCTAGGAGTTCCTTACAAAGAAATTTATTTAGATATTATGAATCCCACAAACAAACATTAAAAGATACATTCAAGTTGTTTTCTATCCTTGTCTATTAAATATCCAGCAATTTGTTCAGGTTTACTAAACTAATTTTGAACAGGAATACAGAATTGTGGACATACTCTTTGAAATCAAATAACTTGATAAAATCATATGAACTTTTCATTTTCTCTGGTATTTAAACAATATTTTAGAAATATTTGTTTTCTATTTTATTTTTTGTTGTTAAAAATTTTTGTAAAATTTAAGGCATAGATTATTTTAATGACACAATATGATTTTATTTATTTCTACAATTCATATTAAAGTTTTTAAAGTTTTTATTTTGTTGTTTTTATATGTACTTACATGTGCATACCTTCTTGAGTCATGCTGCTCCCTCTTCCACACAGAACCTGTTCTGCTCTCTTGTTCTATTTTCTTGAAAGGAAAATATATAAGATAAAAAGAAAAAAAAACAGTGTTTTTCCTTATTTGAGATAGCTATACAGGGAGATTTCGAGTGTTGCTTCTATGCACTTGTGAATTGCAACCCACATTGGTTCATAGCCATCAGACCTCTTTGCTACTTCTTGGTCCCCTTCCCAAACTGGTCTCTGCTAATTTAAGATGACTTTATTTGAACCTCTACAATGAGCACATCAACCACGTTCAAGTTTTAGGTTTCCTTTCCTTTCCCATCTCTCCCTCTGTGGCCTCCCCTTAGCCATACATGTAACCCTGTCGAATAACATTACTGAATTTATCTTAGGTCTATAATCCACAGATATGAGAGAACATGCAATTTTGGCCTTCTGAACATGACTAACTTGACTTAAGATGATATTCTCCAGCTCCATCCATTTTCCTGCAAATAACAAAATTTCATTCTTCTTTATGGCTCTTTATGGCTGAATAAAGTTCCATTGTGTACAAATACCACATTTTCTTAATCCATTCGATATTAAGGTTTTTTGCATAAAATTATTTGATTTTTTTCAAAATGATTCCCGAATTTCAAGAGCATAACTTCACGTTTTTAGCAATTAACTTAAAATTATGAAAATGTCTGAACTGTTAACTAATTTATTAACTATTTTAAGTAGGTGTTATATTTATCTACTTTTATATTTCAAGATTTTACCTTGTCAAATATCTATCCCATGTAAAAATATTGTGAATTATTTTGGCTTTGATATTTGTGTTTTCTGTAATCCAAATTTACTGATATCAGGATTTGTTTTTTAATTGTAATTCGAAATAAGAATTTAATAATAGTTTCTATTTTCCTGCTTTGATTCATCTTTGATCCTAAAAATTCCTTTTGTCATTTCATATATTTATCACCTTTTTCTGTATTTCTAGTCATTTTTATAACTCTAAGCTTTACTTTCATTTATTTCTGTGATTTAGAAAATTCATATTATCAGTTTTTCTTGGCAAACATGCTCAGGAGATTATATAATGATATAGACAGCTTTAAGTTAAAAATACTTAAAGTATTTAAGATTGCTTTATCTTGTTTTTCATATAGGTCAAAGACAATCTTCACAATATTTTAAATGATTGTAATGTAAAAGCACTATGAAAAATTAGAGCTATTTGCAGTTTCCCTATACCATGTATATTGTATCACTTCATGCTATATTTTGTATTAGATGCTGCCTGAAATATTTCAAATTGCAATGTTTGTTCATGTTGCTATTTAAAATTGTATGTATAATATAAATGTACTATTATAATATAATACAATGAATTGTGGCAAAATATGAAACCTCTCTTGCTTCCAAAACACTGATACTTAGATAATAGTAGTAATCTATTTGCTCATCACCACCATGTTCAGTATGCAAAGATTCAGAGATAATTACATATAATTGTTTAACAAGTTTGCTGGCAAGTGGGCATTACAGGTTAAAAAAATTATTTTATTCTATTTTTTTGCTTAGTTGTATAGGGTGGGGGTACATTGTGGCATTTACACAAGTTGTTAAAATGTATCAAATATATCATACATGGATTCATCTGCTTAACCATTCTGTTTCATACCAACCTCTCCCCTGATTCCTGGAGTAGTTTCAACAGTATCATTTCTTAATTTACTTACAGGTGTTCACACTGTTGCACTGTATTTAACATTGTATTCCATGCACTACACCTTTTTCCCAACATGTTTGCTCTCCCATTGTGCTAGCTTCTCCTTCTGAGCTGACCTGTTCTGTCCTCAAATTCTCTGATTTTGTAGAAGAAAAAAGAGAAAAAATAAAATGAAAACATGACATTTTAGCTTGTTTGAGATAAAGGTAGCTACACAAGGAGTTTCTTTGTGATATTTTCATCTATCATATGTATTATAACTCCAAATGTCTTTTCTCCTTAATTTTAATCTCAGGCCATCGAAAGCCATCCTTGTCTTGTTTCAGCAAAGACATAAGAATTTTCCTGCAATTTTATTTATATCTTACATTTTATATCCATTCCATCAGCATAAATTATTCTATTGAATGAATAAATTTGGAGTCTACTTCAACCCTTTCTCTTTGAGTATATTTGGTAGCTGTGTTTTATACATGACTAAACTGGAGTGCAGAGAAATTGTATAACTTGCTCATGATCACTCCATGATAGAGTTCTTGCTCATCACTAGTGATGGAGCAAACTTACATTTGAATACACAGAACTATCCCTAGAGCCCACTACTCATTACCATACTATTATAATTCATTTTGCATAATATTATTCTCATATAATCAAATTTTCTTCTCTTTGTACTACAGAAAGCATAAAATAAGGAAATGTAACTATTATCTATAACTGCATGTTGTAAATGTTATCTAGAGATGCTGAGGTAAGAATGTGAATTTGGCTAAATCTTCTAGAAAAAGCATTACATACAGAATAAAGAAGGTGGTAAAGGAAATGACAGTTTTTGAGATTTGTGCTCAACATCCTTAGTTATAAAGGAAACACAAATCAAACCAATATTGAGATTTCACCACACCCCAGTCAAAACGTATACTATCAATAAGAAAAACAACAATGCTGGTGATGATGTAAAGAAAAAAATACTTCTACACTGTTGGTGGTATTGTAAATTAGCACAACTGCTATGGAAAGCAATATGAAGGTCCCTCAAACAAGTAAAAATAGAACTGTAATTTGATCTGTCAATAACCTTCATGTGCAAATATCTGTAGGAATGTGCTCCAGAATATAACAGAATCATTTGCATGTCTGTGTTTGTTGCAGCATTATTCATAATAAGCTTTAGAAAAAATCCAGGAGCCTCTAACTGATGAATGGACTAGGTAAATGTGGTATATATACCAAATGGGGTTTTATTCAGCCATAAAAAAATAAAGAAATTATGTTATTTGCAGGTAAATTGATGAAACTGGAGAACATCATGTTAAGTGAGCAAGGCTCCAAAAGCAGAGATAGGGGATTAAGCAGAGCTGTGAAGAGATGAATTCAAGCAAGACATTTGATAGATTGTAAGAATCTTTGTACAATGTACCCCAACCTTGCACAACAAAAAAGTGAAAGATTCCAGGTTTTCCTATGTGGAAGCTAGATCTACAAGTACAAACCATACACTATCTTTTTTTTCTTTTTATTAGTGTAAAATGACAGTAGTATAGTATTTCATTATGATATTTCCATACATGAATATAATGTACTTTGATAAATTGACCTCATCCATTACACATCCATACTGTGTTATGCTCTTTGTCATTATGCTTTCTTCATACATATATAATGTACTTCAGTCATTCATCCCCCAACACACTTGCCTTTTCCTAATCACTCTCCTGATGGTTCCCCACAACAGTCTTCCCTTAAAAATTGTGTCACAATATTTTTAGGTGTATGTTCTGCATATGAGAGAAAATATGAGATATTTGTCATTTTGATTTGTCTCTTGATTCATAATTGTTTTTGTTGTGTAGAAGCTTTTTAGGTAAATGCACTGTCATTTGACAATTATTGCTCTCTTTCCTAGGCTATTAAAGTCCCATTCAAAAACTCATTGCCCATGGTTATATTTTGAATTATTTTACCTTAGTTTTCCTTTAGTATTTCCAAAGTTTCTGTTGTTATATTAAGGTTTTACATCATTTAAAACTGATTTTTGTCAGGTATCTAAATTGAGTACTGTAAATATGGGTATACAGTTTCCCAAACACTAGTTGTTGAAGAAGTTGTCTTTTCTCCAACATAGGTTTTAGAACTTGTGTCAAGAATCACATGTGGCTGCATGGGCCTATTTCTCGGTCCTCCCTTTTTTTTTCTTTTGGTCTACATATCAGGTTTTATGCCAGTATGATGCTGTTGACCTTATTGGACTCTGTAGTATAATTTTAAATCAATTTTTATGATAACTCCAGCACTGCTAGTTTTACACAGGAATGCTTTGGATAATTGGGGCTCTGGGCTTCCAAATTAATTTTGGGGTATTTTTCTTGCTTCAGTGAAAAATGTCATGGGGATTTTGATAGGTATTCCATTGACTATGTAGATTGCTTTCAGTAGTGTAACCATTTTTACAATGGCAATTTTGATGACCCGTGAACTTAGGAGGTCTTACCATTTTCCAATTTCTTCTTCAATCTTTTTTCTACAGTGAGTTTATTCCTCAGACAGGTTTATTCCTAGGTATTTTTTGAGGGTGTAGTGAATGGGATGACCATCCTACTTTCTTTCTGAATGTATTCATTATCAATATGTAGAAAACCTATTGATGTTAATATTTTGATTTTGTTTCCTCCACTTTGCTGAAAGTGTTGAGCAGATGTAAGAACTTTTGTTGAAGTGTTTAGTGTTGTGTAAATATAGTGTCAAATTGTCTTAATGTAGATATAACTTGAGAGATATGAAAGAAATATTTCATCTTTTACCAATAAAATCCAGATGATTATTTGGGGATATCTTGAAAACTTCAATTTCAAACAACTTAGAAAAAATGGATAATCTTAAGCAAATTTCACCCACTAAAAGTGAGCTGAGGATGGAAACCCTAAATAGATGTATAATGAGCAGTGAATTTGCAGCATTAATAAACAATATCCCCACAATGAAAATCTCAGGACCAGAGAGATTCACAGCTAAATTCTAAGAGACTTTTAAGTAAGATGAAACAGTAATACATCACAAATGATTGCATAGTATGGAAAGGGAATTGTAGTTCTAAACTCTTTCTATGAAGCCAATATTACCCTAATACCAAAAGATGATAAGGACAGAACTACCACAATTACCGTGACTACAACAAAACCTATTGACCAATTTCCCTGATGAACATAGACAGAAAAGAACTCAATAAATTGCTCGCACAATGAATTAATCAAAACACTAAAATGATCATAAACCATGATCAAATTTGCTGGATTCTAGGGATTTCAGGATGTTTATCTGTACCTAAATAGAATGAAGGATAAAGATCACATGATTATCTCAATAGATGAAGAAAAGGCATTTAACAAAATTCAACAACACACATGATGAAAGCCCTGAAGAAATTAGTAATGGAAGCAGAATATCTAAACCAAATATAAGCTATCTATGTTAAACCAATAACCAACATTATACCAAATGCAGAAAACATGAAAATCATTTCCTATGAATAAGTAATTAAAAAAGGGTGCCCACTTTTTCCAGTCTTACTCAATATAGTGCTTGAGCTCTTTTTTAGACCAGTAAGGCAAGGAAGAGAAATTTTAGTGATAAAATGTATGCACATATGGATAAATGAATAAAGAAAGATCAGTTAGAGTTGGATTAACATGGGTCGTAACACATGTGTATATGAAAGCAACAGTAGCAATCTTTCTGTATAGCTATCCTTAGCTTAACTAGCAAAAATGCACTTTGTCTTTCTTATTATGCTTATGTCTTTTCTTCAACAAAATCAGTGATAAGGACAGAATGGGACCTGCCTGGAACTGAGTGGGGTAAGGGGGTAAGGGTGGGGGAGGGGGACAGGGTGGAGAAATGACCCAATGTATGCACATGTGAATAAATGAACAAAATAAGTAGATAAATAAAAGAAAGAAAGAACGAAAAGAAAAAAAGAAATAAGAAAAAGATTTCAAATTGTTTGTAGGTAATAATTACAAATTTATTAGGAAAAGATTGTTATATTTTCTTTTAATGTTTGTGAGGTCCATACTGGCATTCCTTCATTGATTGGTGATATTAATAATTTTGGTAGTTTCTCTTCTTTTTGGTGTACTTGAACTATAACATGCTGGTTTAATGCATTAAAGTATACATATTCAATGTAACTTTTAGTATAAGAATGGTGGTGTAAATCCAATTCTATTCTTTCAATATTTGTGCTATTCCTGTCATAAATTTTACATTTTGGTACAGATTGAACCTCCAATGCTTTAATATAGTTTTCCATTAGTTAGTTATTTTTAAAGAAATTAAAATTTCTAAAATTTGTTATGTTTATCTTCATTTTCACATTTTTCCTGTTCTTTCTTTGCATAGATCTATGTTTCCTTCTGCTACCACACTCCCTATTCTTGGAAAAAAATTGGAGCACAACCATGATGGTTATAAATTATTTCAACATTAGTTTGCATATGCATGATTGTGTGTTCGTGTGTTTAACTAATTTTCCCAAAAAGACTTTATCCTGTTTTGAACTATTTTTAAAATAATTTAGATATTTAAATGGATATTAAAATATGTTAATAGTTGTGTTTTACTACTTTAAATATTAATCACCAATAATTCCAGTAATTGACAGTTTCTCATTGCATCTGCTATAATCCTTATGTCATTTTCTTTTGTATGTGATTTTCCTTTCCCTCTAAATGCCTTCAAAGTTTTCTACTTAATTTAGTTTATCACCACTGAGATTAGATTCATCAGTTGAGATTATTTTTTTATCCAGTTTCATAGTAGTAATTTCATTCTAGTTAATGTTTTATTTCTAATATTGGGTGTTCTCTTGTTTCCCAGAACTGTATAAAATTCTTAGGATCAAGAGAAACCCCAATCATGACTGACTGAATGGCTGAGACTAGAGTCACATGCCATCCTGTCATGCTCTTTATTTATAAATAGACAGAGGAAGTTATTATGTACAGAAACAATTTTAATACAGAATAATATATTTAGTCATGATATTTTAATATGTGCATACATTTGGTTTATGTGCTCCGTCATTACCCTCTCTTGTCATACCTTCATATACTTCTGATTTTCTAAAGTTTTCTTCCACTTACATGTTATCTTGTTTTACAAGATTCTGCTTGTAAAGAACAGAAATTATACTTTCCTAAATCTGCCTTATTTCACCTAAAATGAAGATCTCCACTTCCTGATGGCATTTCATATTTGTCCTTCTTAGGTCTTATATTTTTCAATCAATGGTTTGATTCATTTCTTGTTTTAAAGAAGTGCTGACCATTATATCACCAAAAATTTATCCTAATATTTCCTTCTTTGTGTACTAGATTGCTGAATGTTGTGGCTGTTTTCTTGTAGATTGAATTATCACTTTTTTATCATTTTATTTAATTAGTACCTATCAATTTACTTTCAAGTTCAAGTTCACATATTCTTTCCTAATCTGAATTGACATTACTGATGAACCCATTGAAGGATTTCTTTGTTTCTGGTTTCTGAATGTGTTTGTATGTATTCCTGTTTATTTCCAGTATTTGAATGGATATATTTGTAGATTCCATGATGTTTCTGGCATATCCATGCATGTTGCTTACCATCTCTCTTATAATGTTTTTCAAGTATTTATCAAGGACTTTATTTAAAAATTACAGGACAATGTATATATATATACAAGTTGACTTTCTTAGTCATTTCTGTAAAGAATGGTACGATGTAGCAGAGAAGATTTTGACACTAAATGTTCACTCTTTCATTTCAGGAGTCTTATTTTTCAACTACTTAGAGTTGACTTTAACAATTCCTTAAAATGTAGCTGAGTTGTTTTTACATACTGTATGATGGCCATACATTCTAACATTGTTTGCCTATTTTCTGAAGTGAAATGATTCATGTGGTCTATTTTCAGGTACTCTTCTCTTTTCTTGAATTTCAAATTATTTGGGTGTATACGTGGTCAGTACTCCATTAGGCACACAGAAAACTAGCACATTTTAGATTTTATGATTTTTAAAATTAGTGTGAGTGTTAAATGGGATTCAGGTTTGGTAGCCTATATAGAAATGTATCTTCTATAATCTCTTAAATTTCACCCATTGTTATGATTTTATATATCTCCATCATTCCAAACAGTAAAGTATCTCTATTCTGCATTTTAAAAATGTAATAGAACCTGAAAATGAGGACAGATCTTCCTAATCTAATCCTCTCTGTTCTTATTCTGCTAAATACTTTGCTTCATTTAAAAATTATTGGCATATATTAATTGTAAAAGGGATTTCAATGTTGTATTTCCATACATGCATATATTGTGATTGATCAGATGACCCCCACCATTACATGATCTTTTCACCCATCCCCATCACTTTCCTTTATTTAACATTTTTAGTAGATTTCATTACGATATTTTAATACATACATGTAATGTACATGATCATATCCATCCTTCATCACCTGCTTTCTCTATCCTTCCTTTCTATTTTCATTATTTTTTCTCTCTCTCCCTCCCTCTCTCTCTCTCTCTCTCTCTCTTTGGTTAAGTCAAATAGATGTAGCCCAGGCTTTATATTTTAATTTTTTTACATGTTGATATTCTGTGAATGCCTTTTTTTCTTTTCTTTCTTTCATTTAATGTTTTTTGCATTTACTTACATATGTATACATTGTTGAGGCCTGATACACCCTCATCCCATTCCCCCCCACCCAACGGCTTCTGGGCAGAACCTGTTCCATCCTCTTCTCCAATTTTGTTGAAGAGAAAACATAGGAGATAATAGGAAAGACATAGCAGTTTTGCTAGTATGAGATAAGATAGCTATGCAGGGAGATTCCTAGCATTGCTTCTATGCACTTGTATATTGAAACCCACATTGGTTCATTGCTGCCAGACCCCTCCACTACTTTGTGTTCACCTTCCCATAGTGGTCTCTGCCAGTTTAAGATTACTTTATTCACACCTCTACAGTGAGCATACCAACCACAGTTCAGTTTTAGGTTTCCTTCACTTTTCTTATTCATCTGGTGTGCATTCTACCCTTAGTGTGTGACCAATGTCCAATAACATTACTGCATTTGTTTTAGGTCTATAATCTCCATATGAGGGAGAGTATGCAATTTTTGGCCTTTTGAGCCTGGCTAAGATGATGTTCTCCAGTTCCACCTATTTATTCGCAAATGACAAAATTTCATTCTTCTTTGGCCAAGCAAAATTCCATTGTGTATAAATACATTTTCTGAATCTATTTCTCAGTAGTGGGGCATTTTGGCTGTTTCCATAGCTTGGCTATTATGAATAGTGCTGCAATAAACATGGGTGGGCAGGTGCCTTTGTAATAACTTGAGTCAAATTCTTTGGGTATATCCCTAGGAGTGGTATTCCTGGATCATATGGGAGATCTATGTTTAGTTTTTTAACAAGGCTCCATATGATTCTAAAGTGGTAGTACCACCTTACATTTCCACCAGCAGTGTATGAGGGTTCCTTTTTCCCCACATCCAAGCCAAGATTTGCTGTTGGTGGTGTTCTTGATGTTAGATATTCTAACAGGAGTGTGGTAGAATCTTAGTGTGGTTTTGAGTTGCATTTTCTTTATGGCCTGGGTTGGTGAGCATGTTTTTCTTTTCCTTTTTTTTGCCATTTGGACTTCTTTGAAAAAGTTCTGTTTAGTTCATTTGGGTCTTTGAGGTATAGGATCATGTAATCTGCAAATTGATACTTTGACAGTTTCTTTACCTATTTGTATTCCTCTTATTTCTTTTTCTTGCCTTATTGCTCTGCTTAGGAATTCCAGGAATATGTGGAGTAGCAATGGGGAGAGTGGGCATCCTTGTCTCATTCCTGACTTTAGGGAAAATGCTTTCAGTTTTCCCCCATTAAGTATGATGTTGGCTATAGGTTTATCATATATAGCCTTTATAATGTTGATATACATTCCTTTTGTTCCTAGTTTTCTAAAAGCTTTTATCATAAGTGGTCTTTTATCTTACCAAAAGCTTTTTCTGCATCTATTGAAATGATCAAATTTTTTTTGTCTTCTATTAATGTGTTGCATTACATTTATTGATTTGCATATATTTAAACATACCTGCATCCCTGGGATGAACCAGACTTGGTCATGTTGAATAATCATTTTGATATGTTCTTGGATTCAATTTGCTATTATTTTATTGAGGATTTTTGCATCAATGTTCATTAAGAAAATTGGCCTGTAGTTCTCCTTTTTGGATTTTGATTTGGCTGAAAATCAGTCAGGTCCTAGACTTTTTTTTTGGAAGACTCTTTACTGCTGCTTCAATGTTGTTATGTATTATAGATCTGTTTAGGTGTTTAATATCCTCTTTGTTCACTTTTGGATGGTCATAAGTATCTAGAAATTTGTCCCATTCTTCACAGTTTTCCAATTTACTAGAATATAAGTTCTCAAAGTAGTCTCTGATGATTCCGTAGGTTTAATTTTTCTGACTTGATTTGAGGAAGATGTCTCCTCATTTTGTTGACCCCAATTGGGGAGGACAAATTTTAATCTCTTAATTTTCACAGAGGTGAAAGGTGAAGAAAAAATAAAGATTTGAGAATATTATAGAGACTTTTCTTTGAGGCCCTCAATTTCAAAATTTTCAGAAAGCCAAGGTCACAGACTCTGATGCATTATGTTACTGAACTCCAGAATTTTAAATCTGATGATTTAGCTACAGTTTCAAAAAGATTATAAGCTTAACTGGTGACTGTGAAAAAGTAAGTTGAATTAGTAGACAAGTAACAAGTAATCTGAAAGAGGGGGAAGAACTTTAAAAGTATATTGAAGAGTGCAGGTGTCGCTAAATGTGTATAGCACCTACTTTGAAATCATGTAATCTTGAGTTTCAAATCTACATCCCACAAAAATAAATAGTAAATAAAGACAGAAAACAAAAAGAATATTGAATGAACAGAAGGGAAAACATCTAAGCCAATTGAAACATTTAAGCACCGTGAACAATCTAAGCAATTCAGTAATGTAACTCATTCACCAACTCATCATTTTTTAAGTAAATATTTTCTTCAGTAAATCATATGTCTAAAGTAAATTTCATGCCCAGGTCATAAAATTATGAGGCTTCATGGATACATTATCTTGTCAGCACTGTGATAGGCCTAAATGGAAATCATGTACTGAAAAAGATAATAGCAACAGTCAAGTAATAAGAAAAATAGGTCACATGAAGACAACAGAAGTCAAATGACTATTATTTTATTTACTGGTGAATTTGCAGTTTGAACTCAAGGTCTCACACTTTCCAGGTAGAAGCTCTTACCATGTAAGCCACTATACTAGCCCTTTTTTGTATTCAGTTTTTTTCATGATAGGGTCTTGAAAACTATGTGACTGGGTTGGCTTTGAACCATGATCCTCCTGATTTTTGCCTCCTGGGGTAGCTAGGATTACAGGTGTGGGAATAAACTAGGAATAGAAAGAATGTTCCTCAACATAATAAAGTCTGTATATGACAAACCAAGAGAAACACCATACTAAATGGAGAACAACTGTGATTGTTCCTGTTAAAGTCAGAAATCTTACAGGGCTGTGTAGTTTCTCCACTCCTATTCAATAGGAATTCTAAGCAGAGCAATAAGACAAGAGGAAGAAATACAAAAAAAGATTTAAATAGGGAAGGAAGAATTCAAACTACCCTATTTGCAGATGACATTATTCTATACCTAAGAGACCCTAAAAACTCTACCAAAACAACTGTTCAAATTCATAAACTCAGCAAAGTAGCAGGATACAAAATTAACATACAGAAATCAATACTCTTCCTATATATCAACAATGAAAAGTCTGAGAAAGAAATCAGGGAAATAATCCCATTTACAATAGTCTCAAAAATAAGTACCTTGGAATAAATTTAACAAAAGAAACCAAAGACCTTTAAATGAAATGAATAAGCCACTAAACAGAGAAATTATAAAAGATATTAGAAGATGGAAAGACCTTCCACGCTCATGGATTGGTAAAATTAACATTGTGAAAATGGCCATACTACCAAAAGCAATCTACATGTTCAGTGCAATCCTTACCAAAATTCCAATGACATTGTGCACAGATGTAGAAAATTCAGTCTTGAAATACATATGCAAACACAAACAACCTCAAATAGCCAATCCAGAACAGAAAATCCAGACATAAACCCATGCATCTATAGCCAGCTGATCTTCAACAAAGGAGCCCAAAACACATGATGGAGAAAAGACATCATCTTCAACAAATGCTGCTGGCAAAACTGGATATCCACATATAGAAGACTGACACTAGATCCCTGTCTTTCATCCTGTACCAAAATCAACTCAAAGTGTATCAAAGACCTTGATATAAGACTTGAAGCGTTGAAACAAATCCAAGAAACATTAGGAAATACACTGTAACACATAGGTATAGGGTATAATTTCCTAAACAGAACCTAATAGGCTTAACATCTAACAGGATCAATGAACAAACGGGAGCACATCAATGTACAGATATTATGCACATCAAAGAAAACAGTCATCAGACTGAAGAGACAGCCCACAGAATGGGAGAAAGTCTTTGCCAGCTACCCATCTGATAAGGGACTAATATCAAGAATCTACTGGGAATTAAAAAAAAATCAGCCACCAAAGAATCAATACCCAAATGAAGAAATGGGCTCATTAATTAATCAGGGACTTCTCAAAGGAAGTGGTACAAATGTTCAGTAAATACGTGAAGAAGTGTTCAACTTCCCTGGTTGTAAAAGAAATACAAATCAAAATAGTACTTAGATTTCATTCACCCCAGTTCAAGTGGACTTAATCAGGGGTAATAACCATAAGAAATGCTGGCAATGATGTGGTGAAATAGTAATTTATAAGCTGTTGGTTGGAATGCAAGTTAGTATAACCATGGTGAAAAGCCATAAGGAGATTCCTCAAAAAACTAGATGCAGAACTGCCTTATGACCCAGTGATAAGTGCTCCTGTACATCTACCTAAAAGTATGTAAGACAGAATACAGTGAACTGTACACCAATGTTCGTCACACTATTCACAATATTCAAGCTCTGGAAACAACCCAGATGCCATACAACTGATGAGCGGATTATGAAATCCTCCACAATGGAGGATTACTCAGCTGCAAGGAATAATGACATGGGCTTTGAAGGTAAATGGATGCAACTAGAGGAAATCATGCTAAGTGAAGTTAGCAGGCATCAGAAACACATGTTTTCCCTCATATGGGGGAGATAGATCCAAAGATAAACATATATATGTATTCATACATATATATATAAACATATTTGTAGTAATATATCTAAAAATGAGCATAATCATATGCACACACAAATGTAGAACATGTTTTTAACAGTGGAATTACTCTATGGAACTCGGAGACAGAGGGAAAGGAAAAGGGAATGATAGAGCATCAGTAATGTCATATACCATAAGACGTACAGGTAGATTATATTGAAAACTGTTGAAAAATGGGGGAAGGGTGGTAAATGGGTAAGGGAGAGCATTTGAAGGGATTGTACAGACCAAAGTAAAGCACACCAACAGAGTGCACACATTGAGACACCCCTTTGAAAGTCAATTTAAATATTAATAATGAAATTTTGAACTGAAAATAGGCAGCAATTGGAGGGGCATGGTATTAGTGGGAAGGGGGGAGGTGAAGGAAGGAGATTAAGGTGGTAGATAGATTTCATATACCTATATGAAATAGAACTAAGAAACCTCTTGCAATTGCTTTAACAGGGGTGGGAAGGACTGTTGAGGTAGAGAGATGATGGGGCAATGTAAGTAATGTACAATGAAAGTCTGATTGGAATTATCACTATGAATCACTCCTATAAACTGAATATATCATAATAAAAATTTATAAAAATGATGAATAGAACATGCCAATCACTATCTCAATAGATACACAAAGGACAAAACAGCATATGAACCTGTTTTTGTGGTGCATTTATGTAATCCCAACCCTTAGGAGACTGAGGCAGGAAGATCCAGAGATGGAAATGTTATGTACTCATGTATGAAAATTGAAAAATGAGACCTGTTGAATGTATTTTAAGAATAAGAGTAGGAAAGTATAAGGGAGAATGATGGAGTGGGTGAATTTAAGATACGTTATAAACACTTTTGTAAATGTCACAGTGTGCCCCCAGTACAATAATAATATAATAATAAAAATAAATAAATAAATAAAAATTAAAAATAAAGGAATTTTTTCACCATTTTAATCAGTTCTTATCTTTTCACTTGGATGTTTTGTCTTCATAGATGTTCACCTTATGTTCTCTCTAAAAATATTTGCAACCCATCACAAAATTGTACTCATCCCATTTTCATCTTTGTGTCTTTTTGTGGTGTTTATAGTATCTAATATTATTTTTCTATTTTTATTCCACATTGTAAACCTTCAAATATATTTGTGATTATAAATATATAAATGACTTATCAAATATTTTCCTTTTATAGAGTTTAATTTTCTTTTCTGTAAAATGAGAAAGTATTACTATCTGTTGTTCCTAACTTGGTAGCAACAGGAAAATTGATAAAATGGCAAATTTATTTTGTGTCTTCCTAGTCTACTAATGTCAAATGTGTCTTATTATGGTCCAGTGAGCACATGTATGTTGTTTTACGTGTCTGTGAGTGCAAACATGTTTATTTCATTTTCTTGTTTCTCTGTGTAAACATATACAAGCATATACATACAAATGTGTATATCAAATGAATAATTGATAGCTAACTATTTGTATTCATAAAATGTCATGCTTTATAAAACCTTACAGAGGTTTACATCTTTCTCTTCCATATCTGTGGTATTTTTGTGTTTGTCTTATTATTTTGTAGTAAGTTCATATCTCATATCTTAAGGTTTCTCATTTCATATTAAAATATTTTAAATTTTTTCTGAGTCATCATTTTAAACCAGAGAGCTTATCTCATTTTATAAATGTCTGCCTTAATGACTTTCTCCAGAGCCACATACAATTTCTTCATTTAATAAATAATCATACTGTTTTCTGATTAAGGTAATTGGAGTACAGTCCCCTTGGAACAGCTCCTGAGGGCTTCATTAATGGGGGAGCAAGTGAATAAAACTGTCTCAGTGAACAATGTTCATAATCCAACTAAAATGGAGTTTGCTGTTCCACAAGTATAAGAAATTTCACAATTTTGCAGAATATTTCATGACCTAAAATTTGATGTAAAATGTTATTTGTATCACTCTTCAACCACTAAATATGTATGATAAAATATTTTAATTTTTGCTATTGGATAGATGACATAGAATGTATTTACCAAACTCTAATTTATATAAAGTTCTTTCTAAAAATTCAAGATTAGCACATGTTGGATAGCAACAGTGAAAACAGAAAATGTTTTCTGTGTATGCTTTCATATTCTGAATGGAGGAGTACAGACCACTTTGAAATATGAACAATACAGATCTAAAATCAGAGTGACAAAATACATCAGCCCTACTGCACTTTCACAGTGCTTCAATTTTGATAAAATAAGAAAAGCAATCAATAATTCAGTTCAATTTGTTCTGCTAATTATATAATTTTAAAGCAACTCTGCAGTAATATTGACTTCTAATGGTTCCCTCATCAGACATTTTTTTTAAAAAATCATGTTTTGCTTTATTTCACTACAGATGGAGGATGCTAAGGATGTCACATGTAGACAGTAGCTATGTTCTAAGAGGAGAAAATGCAAAGCAGTAAAAAGCATAGGCAATTTGAGGGATACATGGTATTGAACTTTGCAGTTTACCCTTAGCTTTGAGAGTGGCTACAAAAGGGAACAAAATATTACAAAAGTCCATTTCTGTCAGGAAAGCTGAAAACATGGATAGTACTTCTCTCCTCCTTTGAAAACTTAGTATACCAACATCAAATCCAGATATTTGTTTTTTTCTGCCATCTACCCAACTATATCTATACATATACTATATGGTGAGGGGACAGGAGTATGAGTTGTTTGCTTGTAAAACTTCTTCATTCTTTAAAGAACAATTCATAGAAATAAAGAGTAGGCAGAAAAAATAGTCATAATTAAAATATTTAACCCACAGTTCATTGAATTAGGTTCTGATATAATGTTTTCCTGTGTATCACAGAGCAAATATACTACCTGTAACTGAAGAATAAAATAGCTGGTAGAGCTGTACCTACAAGGCAAGATGTTGGATTTCCAAATACAGCAAAAATAATTAAATTAAGGAAAAATAAAGAATGAAATATATGACTCAGGATTCTGGTCATACACATTTTCTAGGATTTGGTTATAATTTTCATTTTGTGACCAAATGAGAACTAATTAAATAGAAATTTGATGAAACACATTAAACTATGTTTTCATCCTAAATTTATAAACCAAATGAGCATATTAAAGTAAATACTTCTGTATATTTTTTATCTACGTTTGGTGGTACTGGGACTTGAACACAGGGATTTGAATTTGCTAGGGAGATCCTCTGCCAATTGAGCAACTTTACCAGTCTGTGTATTTATTTCTTTAAGCATTGAACTTGTATATCTTTTCATAGGTCATTGGGTGCTGCCTCATTCAAATACATTGTTGTTTTAATGAGAAAAACTCTTTGTAGAGATAGCCTAACATCACAGATGATTTTAAATTACAAAACTGTATATGTTTCATGTATTTTCAGATTCTAAGTCATTTGCTTCATATATTGAATCTGAAATATAATTGAACTAATGGCGAGAATTATATTGAACTTGACCATTTTCTTCTGAATTCTAAGCATATTAAACAGTAGATGCATTTCAATCACATTCAACAAAGTTTATTTTCTTTTAATTTTTATTTTCTTAATGAATATAATACAGAATAACTGATATTGATATTCATCTCATCTTTGATTCATTTTTACCATAGAAATTCAAACTGTATCTAATTGAAACTCTTTATCCATCTTCCTCTTCTTGTTAAACATAGCTGGGACCCATCAAGTTATCTCTTTTTTGAGAGATAAGCCCATCTATAATTTGTAATTCACATGCAAGTTGTTACTTAGGTATTTAACCATTTACTCATTCAGAAAATCTACTATAATATTTCAATTTTATTAACTCTTTAATATAATATAGTTTTGACTTATTCTTCATGTTCCTTGTCACTCAAATGTATTCTTTGAACTTATTCTTATTTACTTATTTAACTGTACATGTTGTTTCCTGGATTTGTATTTATATAAACTTATAATAAATTTACAAATTGTTTCTTAAAATGGCTTTACTTCATCACCTCATCATCATTTTGTTGTTACAGAATTTAAAGTGTTTATTTTTAGTGTATAGGAAAATTTTATATCATTTTACACTTGCCTTTTTCAGATATTCAATGAAGTTAATAATAAGCATTGCCTCTAAGAGGTTTCCTTTTTGGTAAATGGAATATATATATATATATATATTTATATATATTTAAATATATATATAATTTATATATTATTAAATTATTAATTTATATATTATTAAATATATATATTTATATAAATATACATATATTTATATAAATATATATATATATTTATTTATTCATATTTCTATGGACTTTAGTGTATCATTTCTACAATACATAATTGCATCTATTGTCTCCAAGCCATGGTTTATTTTTTTACTTAATTTTGATTAGTTTAATTTGGCAGTAATTTAAGATTAAAAAACCTTAAAGTTCTCTAGCCTTTGTGATTGAGTTGTGTTTAGGGATCTCTTACGTGATGAATCAGACACACACTCTTCATTTATATTATTAGATATAAGCAATTAAATACATCATTACCCATAATTACTTCGACATTTGAAGGATGGAACCATATGAATAGCAGAGAAGAAAACCATCCCCAAAATAGGCAATAGACCAGGAACCAGTGACTCACACATGTAATCCTAGCTACTCAGGAATATAGAGGTTTGAAACCAGCCCTGCAGACCCTATCTCAAAAAGAAATACAAAAAAGAGCTAGTGTAGTGGATCAAGGTGTAGGCTCTGAGTTTAAATCCCAGAACCCCAGCACTGAAAAAAAAGAGAGAAGAAACAAACACAAGATATAGAGGTAGCAATATATTGTGAAAAGAGGTGTTCTATATTTGTATTCATGGGGTGTTATTGAAACTTTTAAATCTAATTTTAGGAAAATAAGTTTTATAATATGTTTGGACTTCCGAAATTATTTTCTTGTTGAAAATATTGATAATGACACCCCTTGGGAAAGAGAATAATTTAAGTATTTAATAAAAGTAAACCAAAGAAGGAAGAAAATGCAGAAGAAACAAAGGGGGAGAACAGCACCTTATTTGAGAGTAATTTTTGTGTTTCTCTGCCTTTACTCTTTCTAAACATCAATGGCTATATTTAATATTGATAATTTTTCAACAAAATTCTTTTCACCTTCCCCAGAAGACTGTTGGAGTGTGACTTCCTTCTCTTTCTGTTCTGACACTGTTGCTAATCCAAATGCTGGTCCTCTCATTGAAGGAATTAATGCTGGTCTTTTATAAGGAGCTTGGTGAATGCTGATGAATTGAAGTAGTGTACAAATTATCCTTGGCAGCATGTCATGTGCCCTCAAGACCGATCCACATTTCCTATGGTTTGTGGAACACAAAAGATTAATCAATATGTGAATGCAATGACTCTGTCCTCTAGGTAGTGCTGTAGTGTAGACCAATAGTAGAAACTGAACTTACACATAGGTTATCATTTGATATCTTCTCTGCTTAAACGTAAAGCTAATGAGCAAAGATTTCTTTTATTACATCTTGCCTCTCTTCCTACTTTATTACATTTAAAGCTTAATTGTATATCTAGTTATGAAGATTTTGTTATTTTACCTTTACTTTGTGTTAGTTATGAAACATTTGTGACTTAATGTAGTTACTTAGTTGTTATTTCATGCCTCTGTGAACAATACACAAACATAAAAACTCTAAAGAAAAATCTCATAAATTCTAATTTTTAAGAATAATTATGATGCACACCAGAGATTTAAGAAAGTGAAAAATGTTGAAAAACCAGCAAGAATTTATATTTTAAGAAGGATTGAAAATGACCAACTATTTAGCTGAAAAAAGGTAATGGAATGCCAAGAATTTAAGAAAAAGTACTGAGGAAAGATGCTGTCACATAATTATCATGGACATTCTTCTCCCTTAAATAATTATTAATTATACAAATAAAATCCCAATTAGATCTAATGAATATACACATATTTTTAGAATTTTTCTTGTAAAATATTATAATACAGAAAGCTACTGCTTTCTACACTAATTCAGCATAATTTATATGAAATATTGTTTTAAACAGTCAATTTATTAACATATGCTGCCCTTCAATATTTATTCTTATTTTGTAAAATAGATATTACTCTTATTCTGTAGGAGAGAAAATTGTAGCAAATTATTTTTTAACATTGCTGAAATATCTGGAATTCTGACATTTCCATCCTGTGATCTGTCTGCTGACATATTATCTCATATATCTGAATTTCCCAAGGAATTTATTACCTATTCACTCTATGTTTTAATATAATTTACTTTGAAAGTAAATAGAATACAGAGATAAATGAACTCATGGACCTGAGGGATTAAATAATGGCCTGAGTTCAACCAGTAAATGAACATCCATATCTTCCATTCGATCCCTCATGAGAGGCATCAGTCCTGGGCCAACCATATTGTCATTGTCTTCTAATCCACAGTTTGGATATTTTACATTTCTAAGAGCTAAATAAAATGCATTATTCATTATTTTCATTGCTATACGCAGAGTAAATTTCTGAATATCTTCATGTCTATCCTAGCAATTTCAACACAATGAATATCACTGCAGTTAGCATATTTGTGCTCAAGGGCTTCACAGATAATACTAAACTCTAGGTTATTCTCTTCTCATCCTTTTTCTAGCAATTTTTGCTGTCATGGGAAATTTAGTACTGATTTTATCGGTCATTGGGGAATCCAGGCTCCACACCCCTATGTACTATTTCTCGAGTGTTTTTTATCATTCTTGGATGCTTGTTTTTCTATAGCTATTACCCCCAAAATGCTAATGGATTTTATGTCAAAGAAGAAAGCCATTTCATTCCTTGGATGTGCAGTGCAGATATTTCTTTCTGAGGCTTTTGGGACCACAGAGTGCTTTCTGTTGGCTGCAATGGCTTATGACCGCTATGTAGCTATCTACAACCCTCTTCTCTATTCAGTGAGCATGTCACCCAGAGTATATATGATACTCATCATTGCTTCCTACGTTGGTAGGACTCTGAATGCCACTATACACACAGTGGCCACTTCTAACCTCTCTGTGGATCCGATGAAATCACACATTTCTTTTGTGATATTCCTCCTCTACTTGCTATTTCCTGTTCTAACACTCGTGTAAATCAGATTCAACTACTCATCTTCGTGAGCTCCGTTGAGATTGTCACTATCCTAATTGTCCTCATCTCTTACGGCTTCATCCTTTTAGTCATTCTGAGGATCCATTCAGCTGAAGGAAGGCAAAAAGCTTTCTCTACATGTGGCTCTCACTTAACAGGAGTGTCAGTTTATCATGTGACAGTCCATTTCACGTATCTGAGACCAAGCACTAGCTATGCTTTGGAGTACCACATGATAGTGTCTACATTTAACACCATTGTGATTCCCATGCTGAATCCCATTGTCTACAGCTTGAGAAACAAAGATGTAAAAGAAGCAAAGAAAGAATTATTTAGGAACAGTGGCAAATGGATAAAATGAAATTTTCACATTAAACATTAAGCTGAATAATTACTACTGACCTTTCAGTGCCTCTTTATCACTCCATCTGAGGAAAGCATCTTGTTTTGGTTCCATTGTGTTATATGATCCTTGTACTGAGGCTTGAACTGATGGCCTCCTACTTACTAATGAAAAACGCTACCATTTGAGCCACACCTCCAGTCTCTTTCATTTTTTATATTTTGGTATTGAGTTAGCGTCTTCTAACATTTTTCAGACTGGTCTCAAGCTTGTGACCATCCTACCTTTACATAAGAAATAGGTGGGATTACAGATGGACACGAGGATACCTTGCTACTTTTCTGTGGTTATTTAAAAATTTCAAATTAATGTCATAGTTGGCTCTCCACCTAGATAGTTTTAATGTAGAAAGGCATATCTTCTATTTTTATTGTACATTTTTTTAATTGCCCCTCATTTTCAGTTTACAAAGTAGTTTGTCTATTTCACTATGGGGTAAATTTTTTTCTTCTTTTATATATATCTACCATAGTGTTCAGAGTTATTTTCCCTCCAATATAGTAATCATAAACAATGACTGAGAGAAATTCTGTATCACTAAAAATTTTCTGCATAATGCCCTAGAAAAATCTGAATTTCTTCCTCCATTGTGCTATCATTACACTTTGTGTTGTAAAAATGAATTAAAATTCCCTTGAGGAATAACTGCAACATACTCTATTCCATCGTTCTGGCACTCATGGAGAAATGTTTATGGCATAGTATATTCCTGACACTTATTTGTTGAATAAATGGAGTTAATTATTTCCTAGAATTTTTTTGACATATCATACTCTTGCATATGTGGGAATGAATAAATAAAAATGTATATGTTTCCTACTCCAAATTTAAAAAGAGTAACCTTTTTGGAGAAGAGTGGGGCATATAAATATTAGAGATATGGGGAAATTTTCCTCGTGCAAAATCCTATGAATTTCTAATAAGATGATCTTTGTCTTCTCAAGCTCTAGTAATGTGAGGCTTTAGAAAGTGCAAATGGTCATGTTATGAGAAAACTGATAGTTGTGGACAACACTCATAAAAATAAAAATTAGACCATTCTACAATTCCTCAGATTAATATGTAACTGAAAGCCACAGCTTTGTTCCTAGTTTATTACTCATGGTTATTTATCTAAAATAAAGAAATCATTGCTTACTTTGCCTTTTGTAAATTAACAAACAGAAAACATGATTTGAATAAATAAATCAATAATGTGAAAATCAGTATACTAAATATTGCTATTGTTGGGTGCCAGTGGTTCACTCCTTTAATCGGCAGGAAGCAGAGATCAGGAGGATTGAGGTTCTAAGCTAGCACTGGCAAATAGTTCCCAAGACCCTATCTTGGGAAAACACATCACAAAAAAGGACTAGTGGAGTAGATCAAGGTGTAGGCCCTGAATTTAAGCCCCAGTAACTAAAAAAACATTGCGATAAATATCTAATAGACTACTATAAAATCATTCATACTAAAATTATGCTTCTGGTCTAAGAAGGAGAAAATTTTACCATGGAAAGCACAATCTCCTTGCATATTTAGCAGAGGAAATCAATAACATAGCAGTTATCCATAAACTGCTCTGGAACCATACCCAGGCTACTTCTCTAATACCCATCACAGTCTGGATCACAAGACTTCATTATGGCTATTGTAGACTTCTGGTCAGAATAAGGACAGGTAGGGTAACACCTAGTACTTTGTTGGTCCTTCTGAAAATGGTAACCAGTTTAACATCAAACACAGAGTCTTTAGTTTCTCTCCTGGAGGAAGCTCAGAGTTTTTTCCCTCCAAAGTACTTTTAATCATTATTTCTTGGAAAGTCTCTAAAATCAACTATCCATTTGGCATTTGGATTAACTCCCAGTACTACTTGCTGTTCAAATGAATGCAAATTCTATGTGAGACAGCAAAATACTTATGATCATCTCATAGAGAAACTGCTTTGTTTTAAGATTTATGAGAAACAAAAATTTATTAAGAACCATCTCCAGAAGTATGGGTGAAAATACAGAAAAGAGCAGAGCAGGCAGAAGTGTCCCAGGAAAAACAACATGTGACA
The DNA here is from genome assembly GCF_047511655.1 of Castor canadensis. Taxonomy (NCBI): domain Eukaryota; kingdom Metazoa; phylum Chordata; class Mammalia; order Rodentia; family Castoridae; genus Castor; species Castor canadensis. The sequence goes on from NC_133386.1 coordinate 191,937,937, forward strand.
CTTCCCTCACAGGGGATTCGAAGAGCTTCTTGTCACCAGGCAGCTTTGGACATCCTTTAGTTCAACTTTTCTATATGCAGAATTCTTCGGAAGGCCAACCTGTTTCCAGATCCCTTTACAACTAGAATCCTGTGTGGTGAACTTCCTTCTGGCTCCCTCCTGAAGATGTTTGAGTCCATACTTGGCCTATCCCCCACATCATGAAAGTCATAAAGCCAGAGGTTCTCTCACTCTCCACTTAAAATTCAGGGAGACATGAAAAGGAATCTTAGTGACTAGGACCTATACATGACATTATTCTTGATTATGATCCCCCTGCTGCAAAAGGTGAATCTTGGAGAACTAAGTCTGAAACATTTTTCCTTTGCCCAAAAATTCCCTCCAACTTCCCTCTTCCTTTTTGCTACCACCAGACTGTTGTAACCATCATTCTACCCTCTTCTGATATTTAAATTTCTTCATATACTACACAAGTGGAATCAAGTGAGGTTTGTCTTTTTGAGGTAATAAATATGTTAAATAACATGATTGTGTATATGTACATTTAAACATCATATTGCACCCCATGAATAAATGCGATTATAATTTGTCAATTGAAAATGACACTAATAAAGGTATAAAAAGGATGCAGAAGCACACTTGGACTGCCCTACCTACTTGGTTTTGTGATTGTTTCTGTTGTTTGCTCCTTTTATTGGAGCTTTATTTCCAAATCCTTGGTGTGTCTTTTGAGCCAGAAAGCAGCAAGTTAAGTCTTAAAATACAGGTGGCAATCCACTTAATCACTCTCTTCTAGCCCTGGTTCTTAAGAAGGGTAAATTCTGTGGTGACACAATGGGGTTTCCTACTGTGGAGAGAGTTTCCTTCTGATGACGTACCCTGAGAGGCCTTGCTTCTTTCTGTGTCATGTCATCCATGGAGGCTGTGGTCCCACCAACGTGTTGCCCAATAGGAAGGGAATTTTTTGACTTCATACCCTGGGATGATACTTGTCTCTCTCACCTTCCACTGCTGCTTATGTAGGAGGACCAGGAGGGAGCCACAGGACCTCATTGTGTGTTTTGGATGGTAAATACATCAAGGAATCAAAGTCAGCATCTATTGATACATTTTATCCATGTTATTTCTATACTATTCACAGTAGTTAAGTCATGGAATCACCCTAGATTCCCATATAGAGGTGAGTGGATAAAATGTGGCTTATGTCCATAATGGATAATTATGAACAATAGAATCATGTTGTTTGCAGGAAATGGGTGGTCCTTGAGATTGTCAGGTTAACAAAATAGGATAGACTCAGAAAAACAAATATTGCCTGTTTTCTTTCATATGAAATATCAAGAAGGATTTTAAATTGGAAGGGGGGGTTATTTGGGAAAATTAAGGCAACAGTGAGAGATGAGTTGAATATGATCAATGTAGATTATCTATATGTAGGAAAATGTAAAAATGAAACATTATTTCTTAAAACTAATACATGGTATTCAATATGAGTGAAATCAATTTCAAACAATTAAACTTTTCATTCTCTAGTTGGCCAAAGATAGAAGAAAATATAAGATAATAATAAAAATAATTCATCAAATAGGAAAGTAAGGAAAACAAATGAAAGCAGAGAGAAAGAGAGACATGAAAGATATAAAACCATCATGGTTTACAATGTGGTGATCTAGGAATTAAACTACACTTTTGTTTAAATTGAAGAACATTTAAAAATCTCTTATCACTCTTTGACTTTTGCTATGATACAGTGCTGATATCAAGACAGAAATGTCTTCATGCCATAAACTGCTGTATGTTTAATGAATATTGATTTAAATATGAGGAAAATTGAACAAGAAAAGCTTGTTCAAGGAGATTTGCCAACCTTGCCTCATAACCAAGATAATCACACAGAACTGCTCATTTGTCCTAAACCTCAAGGTTACATTTTGTTCCATAGTTTGATGTTGAATTTAAAAGCTATAGATTATACTGCCTCACCAACAAATAAAATTGTGATTAAAAAATACTTTTCTTCCAAAAACTCACCAACAAAACAATTCACAAAAAGTAGCTTCTTTATCCACCTAAACAAATTATCTCCCAAAATTCTTCGGTGTGAGCAGACATATCTGTAGAAAAATATCTTATGATCACTTAATGCAAAACTTTCAAGAAACTTTTCATGATTCTTCCTATGTACCTGTTCAGATTTTTCCTTTTGCTTCCTCATCTTGGGAGACTAATACTATATAAAACTAAAATAATTTAACCTTATTATTATATATAAAATTATTTAAATCTTTTAAAGATATTTTTAACCCATTAATGCAGGAAGTGAGATTTTAGTCACTAAATTAATTACAAAATGATTACCAGTCTCAAGGTTGATTTTGTCATTTTTCTGTCATTTTCTTTAATAAGAAATCGAATATAATAAGATAACAAACCACATTGTACAAATATTGTATGCAATGAAACATGTAACTCTACCAAACCAGAAAAATGAATCTGTCATTTCCTGTGATGCCCCAAAAGATGAATTTATCAGTTAGTGAACTCTCAGTTTACATACTGAATGATGGGACACCAGCCAACACCACACAAGTGAAATTGTGATACCTACAAGATGTTAACAGGACAGAGGTTATGGCATATTCTAAAAATTAAACCCTCAATATGAACATGAGATATTGAATATACAGTATAATAATAAGTATGGTATCTTCATGTATATGTCCAAACAAGTGTATGTGCACAAAGTGAAATGATTAAAAGAAAATGCTATCATGTTAATAAGTTGTAATTGCTTTCATTCAGTTTTTGGAAGTCTGTCATTTTTTAATGAACGCATTTTATTCAGGATGGAATCACACTTTTGAATATAACATTTTTCATGTGAAAAATTTAAAATTCCATTCTTTATAATGTCAATCATAAAGCAATTATTTCCCTGAAAATTTCTTCTCCAAACTAGTTTAAAATTGCTTGGTTTGCTGAGTATACTACATCAACATTATACTTGACAAATTTATAAATTCTTAGGTGTAAGGTTTCAAAATAAATTTGTTAAAAATTTTGCCATCAAAAACAGATGTTTAAGTGATCATATCCTTCACTGTGAAAGTTCTATGTGAAAAGGAAAATCCTTTTCTCATTTTGTTCTTGAACTTTGTCCTTGAAAATATGTCAAGTAACTTTTGTTAGGAATTGGTCCCTGAGATTGATGAACTGTTGCAGGATTCTCATGGCTATTAAATGGGGCACCCTGGACTTCCCCAGCTGAGAAGCAAGGCACACACTGCTCTGATTTTCTCACAGTAGCTTCTCGGGCTTCTTTTGAGACATAACTTCCGCTAAATTTTCTCTTTGGTCAACCTAAACAAAATTTAGAGAGTGATTTAATTTATCACAGGATAAAAAAAATCTATGTGCAAAAACGTAAAATAAACTATTTAAAGGAGGTCAAAACATACAGCACAGAATTTTTCAAATACTTAAATGGATTTCATATTTTATTTGGGAGAACAATTGTGTATTGATTAATTTTTTTGGTATGTGATATGCAATAACACTTTGTTTTTTCACCATCTTTGACTCACAATAAGTATTCTTATTAAAATTATAAAATGAAAAGACTTTAGGTAAGGTAAAATAAAACAGCAGCTTTATTGAACAATGCTACAAGTATCATTTGGTTCTTACCCAAAATTATCAATATTTGTACAATCAGAAATATAGAGCTGATGGAATCACAGACTACAAGCAATGCTCATGCCTTGTATACTATGGAAAACATTGATTTTTGTTGGTTAAGAAATGAAAATATCATGCATTCCAAAATTAAGACTCATATGTGGTCTATATTCATAGTACACCCTACTAAAGTACCTTGTAAGTCAAATTTATTTGTAATTAGAGTTAACTTATATTGCAAATATTAAAACAATACATGGGTACATTAAAGTTGCTTTCTATCATTGTTCATTATGTCTCTAGCATTTTGCCCAGGTTTACAGAAGTAGTCATCAGCTGGCATACATTACTGTGATCATGCTGTTCAGAATCAAAGCAGAAAACCTCGCAGACAACATGTATTCACACTGACCTCAAATTATTTGAAATTTCTTTATACTTTACCACATCTAGAATATGTGAACAATAGTAGTACTGTGATATTACACTTCATGTAAATTAAACACGTTAATGGAGGAATGTATTTGGAACACAATCAAGTCTATTCTAATTATGAAGCATACAACATTTTGTCAAGTGATATTTATTTATTTACTGATTGATGGATTGATTTTTGTGATGGGTGGGAATCCACTGCACTCTTAATAAAAGTTCTGACAATTTACCAAATATATAATAATTAAAGGTCACTTTATGCCTATATCTATATTTGGCAATTGGTTTATGTGTGAAATAATTAAATTATATTACAAATTTTTGTAAAAGTGAATTAATTATAAAAATTAATACAAGACCATTTATATAAACAAAAAGACTTTTAAAAGTCATTGAGCTGAGTTTTGACTTTGATTCCTGAATAGTTTAGAGGAGCACACTATGAGTATGTGGAAAACACACATGTGCCTGACTTCATCCTGATGGGACTGACAGACTCTGAAGAGATCCAGTTGGTGCTCTCTGTGCTCTTTCTCCTGATATACCTGGTCACTGTGCTGGGGAACGTAGGGATGATACTGATCATTCACCTGGATGTACAGCTTCATATTCTGATGTATTTTTTCCCACTCACCTGTCATTTCTTGACCTCTGTTATCCAAATGTCATCATGCCTAAAACCTTAGGTAACTTAGTGACTTCCAACAAGAATACTTTATTCATGGGCTGCTTCACACAAATGTTCTTTTTTGTACTCTTTAGTGCTACTGAATGTTTTCTTCTCCCCTAAATGGCCTACGATTGCTATATAGCCATCTCCAATCCTCTACACTATCCAGTTCTTATGTCCACAAGGCTGTGCCATACCCTCCTCACTGGGTCCTATAGGATTACTTTTCCTTTGTCAATGTGATTTTCATGAGTAGATTACATTTTTGCAACTTTCATATAATCCATCACAATTTCTGTGACACATCCCCAATTTTAGTCCTGTCCTGTGAGGACACACTTGATGTTGAAATGATGATAATTCTTTTTGCTGGTTCCACCTTAACCATGTCCCTTCTCATAATATGTGCTTCCTATGTGTCAGTTCTGTGTACTGTCCTGAAATTAGTTCCACCTCAGAAAAGCAAAAAGCCTTGTACCTTTCGTCTCCTGTGAGCCACCATCTTTTATGGCACTGTGATGTTTACTTATTTAAAAACGAAGAAGTCCTACTCCTTGGGAAAGGATCAAGTGGCTTCTGTTTGTCACACCATTGTGATTCCCATGCTGAATCTTCTTATTGATAGTCTTAGAAAGAAAGAAGTGAAAAAATGCTTTGATTAGAGTCATGCAAAAGATAGGGAGCTCCAGGTAGTTAAAATATCAGTGATGCTAAACATTTAAGCTCATCTTTGTTTCATATTGGGTATGTCCTTGATCTCTCTCTAAAAAGAAATTAATCCTTTGGTTATATTTGTCTGGAGCTGTCAATTCATATGAAAACATAGTCTTAGACATATACAGGGTTATGATTTTAGAACTCCAGATGGCAAATGGAAGTCTTGAAATATCTCTTAAGTGTTTGGTGTCAATATGTGTTTTAAGTGTAACAAACTAATGTGCAAAATGTGATGTGGCATGCATACTGTAATTTTTAGAGAATGTTGTTAATGATAAGAATTATTGTTGCAAAATTTGTACAATTTTCAAATCACTCTGTGAATTGAATTCACACTTAAAAACAGATAAAATGGGAAACCATTAGCTATTCCCAAAATTGTTTTTAGAGTAAAATATTGAAGTTATATGAGGTTAAAGGAAAGTGGTATATTCTAAGTTTCAGGCAATTTGGAAAATAATGACATTTATTAAAAAAGAGAGACAATTTTATATATGTTCATATAAGTGAATAATTGTGACTGTATATCTATATATAACATATACAAACAATGTTTCTGTCATTTCCTATGTACTGATCTGCAACTTTCTGCATTCACTTAAGAGTTTGACATTTGGCAATCTCTTTGTTAATGATAGCTGTGAAATGAATGTGTTCTTAATATACGAGCAAAATCAAGACTCTAATCTTGCAGTGCTTTGAACCTGGAATATTGTAAATATTCTAAGTTAATATTCCACTGTGATACCTCTTATGTGTTTTCTGGTAAACATTTGAAAACTGTGCTTGTCTGACAAATCACAAATTTTGGCAAACCACTTTCTTCTCATGCCTTTTTGTTTATAATATCATTTAAAAATAAATTTTTACATTCATTGTTTGACTCACTTTTTTTACATTTTTAATAGGAAAAAGTTGTAAAGTAAAAATTGATGTGATGATGAATTAGGTTTGTAGTGTCTCATAAACTTTGGTGACTTAAGACTACTTAAGTTTCCTTTCCTTTTATTTTTTTCTGTATTTTGGAGAATCATAGCTTTATTTTTCCTTGATATTTCAATTTTATATTTGAAAGTATAATTTTCTTTTCCTTTTTTTTTTTTTCAGTCTTGGGGTTAGAACTCAGGTATCCTGAACTTGCTTACATTTAATTGCTGTCCACTTGATTCTGACCTCCAGCCTATTTTGCTTTAGGCTATTTTTTTTTTTTCAATTAGTGGGCCTTGATTTTGCCCAATGGCTTTGGGACAGGATCATCCTATGCACCCCTCCTGTCTACCTTAGATGACAGGCACATGGGACACTACCTTATTTTTTGAAGTGGGATATCACTAGGTTTGTGCTCAGGCTGTTTGATCCTCCCAATGTCAGAACTCCTGAGTAGCTGGGATTATATGCATGAGCCAATATGTCTGGCTTTATAGTTCCATTTTCTAGTCATTTAAATTTTTTATTTGAAAATTTGTATAAAAATTGGTACATATCCAACCAACAGGATTTTTATAAATTATTTTGATACTTATGCTAAGCTTTTTAATTTAAAATTATATTTGAGCTGGTGGAATTATTCAAGTAGTAAGAGTGCCTGCCTAGGGATAGTGAGGTCCTGAGTTCAAACCCCAGTACTGCCAAAGAATAAAAATAGAAAAATTTACCGTTATATTTGAATGTTTTCCCCAAGTGCTTTCTGTGTGCTTAAAGTGCATATTCCATATTTTAGGATTCAGAAATTAACAAGTTTTTTCAAATTTAAAATAGTTAACTAATTTATTAAAATCTTTTAAATATATATCATAACCCCCAACTTTCTTAATCTACTCTATTTAACACTTTTTTAGCATTGTTATCTGTGTGATAGAGAATCTATACTTGTTGGCATTCTAACCTTTTAAAATTAGAATTAAAAGTTTAGCAAATCCTTATTCAATCGTATCTTAGTAAATTTAATGCTTATGTTAGATGCTTTTGACTCATCCTGGTGCTTTAAATTCCTTATGGCATTTGAGATATTTGTGGGCACTTTCTACTTTTCTAACCATTTTATAACATTTGCTTTTATCTCACTTGTGTTTATATCTGTTTCTATGATACAGAAAATTTATACTATTTGTGTTAGCAAAAATGGTCAATGACATTAGTAACATTGTATTCTGTTTTAAGTTGAGAAAATTCTTGAATTTTAATTAAAATAAGACATCGTTTTCATAATATAGACTCAAAAGCATTTATAGTATTTATATTTATCCTATTTATATTTATTGATACTACCACCACATGTTATATTTCATGTTAGATGGTGTCTGAAGTAATTTAAATTATCCTTTAGTTAATGACACCATGTCAAAATGCAATGAAAAAAAGACTGCAATGCACAATGACAAAGTATGAATATTTTTGCTTTAAATAATTGATGGAAAAATAGTAATTGCAATAAAACATATTACTTGGCACTTACCAGGCTTCAGACAACAAACAAAGAACTTATATATATATATATATATATATATATATATATATATATATATATATATATAAGAACTTATAAAGAGAGAGATATAAAGAACTTATATATATATAGTAGGTTTACAAGATTACTGGCATTAATAGAATAGCAACAAAAAAAGCTTTAGTCTGATGTACTTTAACGTCATTCTTTTCATGTGTTCAAGGAAAGGCTTACAAATTTTATTGAATTTTCTTTTTATTTAATACATCTTACATCTTTTCATCAATACAAGTTGATTCTATGCATAGAATAAATTTTAACTCTACTTCAACACTTTACCAACATCCAAGGAACTATTATTGTTTTTTGTTCTTGAGTTTTCTTTTTTTCATGATTATTAGCAAATATTCATTGTCCAGGGGGGACTCATTGTGCCAATTCTGAATAGCCTTTCATTGTACATTGTTTAGATTCCCTCCATTATCTCCCCGACACATCCCCCTCTCCATTCCACTTAAAACAATTACAGAGTTTTCATTATGAGTTTTATTTTATATACATATGTGAAGCCAATCAACAATGTTCCCTCACGTTCATCTCCTCCATTCACCCTCACCTAATTCACAAGTACTCCCAAACACACATGTACTTATTTTACTGTCCTGATTTTTACTTTTACTTTCAAAGCCAATGTTCAAAGGGGTTACTGCATGCATCCCAGCTGCGAGTATACTTTACTTTGGTCAGTTCAACCCCCTCTCACTAAATTACTGATTCAGCTGTCTAGTTCTTATGTGCGGTTTGTCATTATTCTTATTATGAAATAAACAAAATTACACTCAAGTGTTCAGATATAAAACATAGCATCTAACAGTGCTGTATATTCTCTATCATTGAACATAGTGGTAGTATGAAGTAGTAGATTTGATCTTTTTTTCAAAAACTTGTAAGATTTTTTAACTCAGGATGAGCAAAACGCCAAAGCTTTGTTACTGCCAACTGATAGAAATGACACTGCTCTTCTTCCTTGTCTCTACAAACTCATCCTTTGTATCTGTTATGCACACTTAGTTTTTACTGCATGAATTTCCTACTATTCTCAGTAAATTTTAGTCCTGACATTGTCTGGAAAAGTTCAATTTTTTTCCTTCCTAAAACTTCATGCAAATAAGTGTATTTTTTCCTTATTTTTTTCTTAGGAAGATCGTTCCTTACCACTCTATCTAAAATATCATATCCCTCCATCAATCATACTGCATTAGTATTTCACAGTAGTTATGACTACCTGATAGTTATAGCACTAGATAGCACTTGCCTTTTGCTTTTTGTGTCTTTACCGATGATTAGGGAACTATGAGCACAAGATTTTTTCCACAATACAGAATAGCACCAGAATAAGTCTATTTGGTTGCTGTAATTTATAGATGATGAAACTGGAGCACAGAGAGATTACATAACTTATCCATGGCCACAGAGCTAGCTATAGAACAGGCACACATTTGAACTCACACAGACTTGCCCTAGAGCTCCCACTACTCATGGCCACCCTATTATATGACGTTTTTTGATAGCATCCTGTTATAATCAGATTGTTTCCCTTTTGCATTAAAGAAAGCATAAACTAAAAATGTCAGAAATGATTGATAAATGTATGTTTCTTCAAATATTATCTAGAGCTCTAGAGGTGCTGTGGGCAGCTAGTATGATTTTGACAGCAGTAAATCTTCTCAAACATTCAGATAGTCTAACATATAGAATAACAAATGTGGTAATGGACTGCACAACATGAAGCCTGGGTGGAAAAGTGTATTAATTAGAATACAGACTTTTCTAGTATTAAAAAGGGATTCAACAACAGATTGACTCTAAAAAAATAAAAATATCCTTACAAATAGCCTCATTCTCATTGCTCTTGCACTGAACAAAGTGTCTGGGTCACTACTATTTACATGAAAATCCAGGGATTCAAGTGCTTCTTTGCTATTACTCTACTACTTCCCAGCTTTTGCCTTCTTCTACATGCTTAAAGAGGAGTTCATCCAATCTGAGGTAAAAGTCTGCATTACACTTTGAAGGAAAAGTGAGATTTCTACACTTGAAAAAATCTTCCAAACTGTTTGTTCAGTGGATGGTCTTCATTAAATAATCAATCAATTATAGGACTACTCTGATTACCTATTTCTTCTGATATATGCTCACTTAATAATTAAATTAGCAAATTGTGTTCATAGTATTTCTATTTTTAATATTATCTGGGAACTGAGGCAGGATAGATCAGAGAAAAATGAGGCATGAGGAAGAGGAATTCAAAATTAAGATATAATCATTACACTAATGAATTGCTTGATAAAAAGCACACAGAGACTACTTTCTTTGCTTATTCTTCACAATCCTTTCTAAGCAGCAATATGCACATTTTAATTTTTTTTAAAAAAAACCAGCTGTTTCTCTCTCACCTTGTCAACTTTCACAAATGATAACTGTGGAAACAGGGCAAGAATAACTTAAATAATGACCCTTATTCTGGGAAAAATTTGCAAAATGTCTCCTTCTGTCACAGAAGTATTTGCTAATGAGGAAAAATCTTATCTTACAGAGGGACACCTGACTTACAAAAGAACACCTGATGAAACCCATCTTTTGTTTATGGAGATGATGAAGGAAAACAGACGTCTATATCACAGGGACTCAAATTTAGAAAACTGAACAGATATAATATCTCTAGGCTTGATTGATAATGCCAAAATATAGAAATAGCAAAAATGATTGAGTGTACCAGGTGTACAGGACAAAGAGGAACACTCAAACTAAGGTACCTGTTTTTTTTTCATTTTTCTTTTATTATTCATATGTGCATACAAGGCTTGGTTCATTTCTCCCCCCTGCCCCCACCCCCTCCCTTACCACCCACTCCACCCCCTCCCTCTCCCCCCCCTCAATACCCAGCAGAAACTATTTTGCCCTTCTTTCTAATTTTGTTGTAGAGAGAGTATAAGCAATAATAGGAAGGAACAAGGGTTTTTGTAGTTGAGATAAGGATAGCTATACAGGGTATTGATTCACATTGATTTCCTGTGAGTGGGTGTTACCTTCTAGGTTAATTCTTTTTGATCTAACCTTTTCTCTAGTACCTGTTCCCCTTTTCCTATTGGCCTCAGTTGCTTTAAGGTATCTGCTTTAGTTTCTCTGCGTTAAGGGCAACAAATGCTAGCTAGTTTTTTAGGTGTCTTACCTATCCTCACCCCTTCCTTGTGTGCTCTCGCTTTTATCATGTGCTCATAGTCCAATCCCCTTGTTGTGTTTGCCCTTGATCTAATGTCCACATATGAGGGAGAACATACGATTTTTGGTCTTTTGAGCCAGGCTAACCTCACTCAGAATGATGATCTCCAATTCCATCCATTTACCAGCGAATGATAATATTTTGTTCTTCTTCATGGCTGCATAGAATTCCATTGTGTATAGATACCACATTTTCTTAATCCATTGGTCAGTGGTGGGGCATCTTGGCTGTTTCCATAACTTGGCTATTGTGAATAGTACCGCAATAAACATGGATGTGCAGGTGCCTCTGGAGTAACCTGTGTCACAGTCTTTTGGGTATATCCCCAAGAGTGGTATTGCTGGATCAAATGGTAGATCGATGTCCAGCTTTTTAAGTAGCCTCCAAATTTTTTTCCAGAGTGGTTGTACTAGTCTACATTCCCACCAACAGTGTAAGAGGGTTCCTTTTTCCCCCGCATCCTCGCCAACACCTGTTGTTGGTGGTGTTGCTGATGATGGCTATTCTAACAGGGGTGAAGTGGAATCTTAGCGTGGTTTTAATTTGCATTTCCTTTATTGCTAGAGATGGTGAGCATTTTTTCATGTGTTTTCTGGCCATTTGAATTTCTTCTTTTGAGAAAGTTCTGTTTAGTTCACGTGCCCATTTCTTTATTGCTTCATTAGTTTTGTGAGAATTTAGTTTTTTAAGTTCCCTATATATTCTGGTTATCAGTCCTTTGTCTGATGTATAGTTGGCAAATATTTTCTCCCACTCTGTGGGTGTTCTCTTCAGTTTAGAGACCATTTCTTTTGATGAACAGAAGATTTTTAGTTTTATGAGGTCCAATTTATCTATGCTATCTCTTAGTTGCTGTGCTGCTGGGGTTTCATTGAGAAAGTTCTTATCTATACCTACTAACTCCAGAGTATTTCCTACTCTTTCTTATATCAACTTAAGAGTTTGGGGTCTGATACTAAGATCCTTGATCCATTTTGAGTTAATCTTGGTACAGGGTGATATACATGGATCTAGTTTCAGTTTTTTGCAGACTGCTAACCAGTTTTCCCAGCAGTTTTTGTTGAAGAGGCTGCTATTTCTCCATCGTATATTTTTAGCTCCTTTGTCAAAGATAAGTTGGTTATAGTTGTGTGGCTTCATATCTGGGTCCTCTATTCTGTTCCACTGGTCTTCATGTCTGTTTTTGTGCCAGTACCATGCTGTTTTTATTGTTATTGCTGTGTAATATAGTTTGAAGTCAGGTATTGTGATACCTCCTGCATTGTTCTTTTGACTGAGTATTGCCTTGGCTATTCGTGGCCTCTTGTGTTTCCATATAAATTTAACAGTAGATTTTTCACTCTCTTTAATGAATGTCATTGGAATTTTGATGGGAATTGCATTAAACATGTAGATTACTTTGGGGAGTATCGACATTTTTACTATGTTGATTCTACCAATCCATGAGCATGGGAGATCTCTCCACTTTCTATAGTCTTCCTCAACCTCTTTCTTCAGAAGTGTATAGTTTTCCTTGTAGAAGTCATTCACATCTTTTGTTAGGTTTACACCTAGGTATTTGATTTTTTTTGAGGCTATTGTAAATGGAATTGTTTTCATACATTCTTTTTCAGTTTGCTCATTGTTAGTGTATAGAAATGCTAATGATTTTTCTATGTTGATTTTATATCCTGGTACCTTGCTATAGCTTTTGATGATGTCTAGAAGCTTCTGAGTAAAGTTTTTTGGGTCTTAAAGGTATAGGATCATGTCGTCTGCAAATAGGGATATTTTGACAGTTTCTTTACCTATTTGTATTCTGTTTATTCCTTCTTCTTGCCTGATTGCTCTGGCTAGGAATTACAGTACTATGTTGAGTAGGAGTGGAGATAGTGGGCATCCTTGTCTGGTTCCTGATTTTAGAGGGAATGGTTTTAGTTTTTCTCCATTAAGTATAATGGTGGCTGTAGGTTTGTCATATATAGCTTTTATAATGTTGAGGAACTTTCCTTCTATTCCTAGTTTTCTTAGAGCTTTTATCATGAAATGATGTTGGATCTTATCAAAGGCTTTTTCTGCATCTATTGAGATGATCAAGTGGTTTTTGTCTCTGCTTCTGTTAATGTGGTTTATTACGTTTATTGATTTTCATATGTTGAACCACCCCTGCATCCCTGGGATGAAGCCTACTTGGTCGTGGTGAATAATCTTTTTGATGTGTTGTTGAATTCGGCTTGCCATTATTTTGTTGAGGATTTTTGCATCAATGTTCATTAGGGAGATTGGCCTATAGTTCTCCTTTTTGGAGGTGTCTTTGCCTGGTTTTGGGATAAGTGTAATACTGGCTTCATAAAATGTGTTTGACAGTTTTCCTTCCCTTTCTATTTTGTGGAACAGTTTAAGGAGGGTTGGTATCAGTTCTTCTTTAAAGGTCTGATAGAATTCAGCAGAGAATCCATCAGGTCCTGGACTTTTCTTTTTGGGGAGACTCTTGATTGCTGCTTCAATTTCATTTTGTGCTATAGGTCTATTCAGGTGATTAATTTCCTCTTGGTTCAGTTTTGGATGATCATATGTATCTAGAAATCTGTCCATTTCTTTTAGATTTTCAAATTTATTTGAATATAGGTTCTCAAAGTAGTCTCTGATGATTTCCTGGACTTCCATGGTGTTTGTTGTTATCTCACCTTTTGCATTCCTAATTCTACTAATTTGGGTTTTTTCTCTCCTCATTTTAGTCAGGTTTGCCAGGGGTCTATCAATGTTGTTTATTTTTTCAAAGAACCAACTTTTTGTTTCATTAATTCTTTGTATGGTTTTTTGGGTTTCTATTTCATTGATTTCAGCTCTTATTTTTATTATTTCTCTCCTTCTATTTGTTTTGGGATTTGCTTGTTCTTTTTTTTCTAGGAGTTTGATATGTATCATTAGGTCATTGATTTGGGATCTTTCAATCTTTTTAACATATGCACTCATGGCTATAAACTTTCCTTTCAAGTCTACCTTAGCTGTGTCCCATAGGTTCCGGTAGGTTGTGTTTTCATTTTCATTGACTTCCAGGGACTTTTTAATTTCCTCTTTTATTGCATCGATGATCCATTCTTCATTAAGTAATGAGTTATTTAGTTTCCAGCTGTTCGCATGTTTTTTGTCTTTACTTTTGTTGTTGAGTTCTACTTTTACTGCATTGTGGTCAGATAGTATGCACGGTATTATTTCTATTTTCTTATATTTGCTGAGGCTTGCTTTGTGCCCTAAGATATGATCTATTTTGGAGAAGGTTCCATGGGCTGCTGAGAAGAATGTATATTGTGTAGAGGTTGGATGAAATGTTCTGTAGACATCTACTAGGTCCATTTGATCTATTGCATATTTTAGATCTTGGATTTCTTTATTGAGTTTTTGTTTGGATGACCTATCTATTGATGATAATGGAGTGTTAAAGTCTCCCACAACCACTGTGTTGGCATTGATATATGCTTTTAGGTCTTTCAGGGTATGTTTGATGAAATTGTGTGCGTTGACATTGGGTGCGTACAGATTGATGATTATTATTTCCTTTTGGTCTATTTCCCCTTTTATTAGTATGGAATGTCCTTCTTTATCTCGTTAAACTAAGGTACCTTAAAGCCAAATCTCAACCCAAATTTTCTCCATATGTACCCCTAATGTTAATGCACTCAGTGTGCTTCTTATCAGATGTACCCATACCCACATCTGTGTGTGTTTTATTTTCACATTTGCAGATCCTTTCCTAAACTTTATGGACTCTACTGATGGGCTTATTAGAGGAATTATTTGTTTCCTGTTGTGTTTATATATGTTCCTTTCCCATATTTCACTGGACACTTTTTATAGCTTCCAACTGTCTTTTGTTGTTGTTTACCATCTCCAATAAAACTTTATTTAAACAATTGCAAGACCTTTAGTAAAAGATGATCAGAAATATGTGTATTTTAGCCTGTTGATATTTTAGACATTATTATGAGCACTCTGTATGGTCTTTCAGAGAAGACATTGAGAGTAATGTAAACACTGTCATTCTAGGACATGCTTGTTTGTGGCAAAATCTTCCTCCTCCCATTTGCTGAAAATAAAAAAAGTTCAGGGGTTTCTATGTGATCTTGTCATTCCTTCGAATTCAGATTGCTTCAATGCATGCAAACTCAAGTCTTGCATAGGTTCACAGAAAAGAGAAATAGCAAGATAGGTAAGTGAAGTAAATGATAGGAAGGCAAAAGAATAAGGTGAGAGAAGACAAGCACTGGTGGCTCACACCTGTAATCCTAACTACTCAGAGATCAGGAAGATCACAGTTTGAAGCCAGCCTGGGCAAATAGTTCCCAAGACCCTATCTCAATAACACCTTTCACCTACCACAAAAAAAGAAAGGAATAATAGTGAGAGACAGCACATGAAATAACTACAAAGAAAGATGTTTTAAAAAGTAAGTAAAACAAAGCCAGAACAAAATACCAATAATGCAAACCTACAAGTCAGTTACCATTCTTAGGAGAAGAGCATGAATTACTCTCCTTGGTAGGGCTGTCATTTAAAGTTTACTGTGTGTGGAGAAACAGTACACTAAGTCTTTGGATTTCTTAACTTTATAAGATAGACTCTGTATATAATGACAGTCAATGCTGCATCTCTTAAAATCAGATTGTTTTACTGTTAGAGGAACTTTGAATATAGGTTCTTCTATCAAACATTTATTTCAATACAAATTGAGGCTCCTTTTTGCATAATGGGTCAAAAAAATCAAAGTCTTAATTACTAAAAATTATTGTTTTTATCTCAATCACCTATTTACAATTTAACTCTTGTTTTTTGTTCTGAGGCTGCAAATGGAAACCAAGGTTACACTTATACTAGGCTAGTGGTACACCACTGAGCTGCATCTCAACTCAAGTATTAACTCAAAGGAATATTGGGCTTTGTTTTGTTTTATTATTCATTTATTCACATGTGCATACATTGTTTGGGTCATTTCTCCCCCCACCCCCTCCCACCCTGCCACCACCCTCTCTTCCCCTCCCCCCCGTGCTTCCAAACAGAACATGTTCTGAGCTTTTCTCTAATTCTATTGAGATTCCTAACATTGTTTTCATGTACAAATGTGTTACAATCCAGGTTGATTCATCTCTAACTGATCTTTACATTGATTCCTGATCCGTTTCTCATGTTGATCTCTGTTACTTTAAGGTTTCTGTATTAATTCCTCTGGAGTGGGGACATCAAATGCTTCATGTTTTGGGTTTTCTATCTAACCCCATATCTCCCGTATATGTTCTCTTTTTGTCCTGTAACCCAAGTCCTACAACATTGCTGTATTTGCCCTAGATCTAAAGATTGCACAACAAAGGAATGTTGTTTTGATTGCTATAATCTGATGAGATTTTTCTAGTAGAGTCACAGGACAATCACGTCCTTGGGAAATGATGGGAAATCTTCAAAAAAACATATTTAGTCTTAATGATTCTTCATATACAGAAATTATGGAACAATTATAAATAGAGTATAATGAGTGAAATAGGAGGATGAGTTTATGTAAAAGACATTTTTTTTAACTTGAGCCATGTTTAACATGTTTAAAACTTTTCAATAAACACAAGGATATTCCTCAAAGATCTACAATAATGAAAGAACTAGGGACTGAGTCATGACTTGGAATTCAGCAGTATGAGTCATAGCATCAAAACAGGGCAGCTTTCAAATCTTGTAGAAGTGTCTTTTAAGACATATTTTTATTTTTTTTTTTTAAACTTCTGTGTACTACCAACAAACATTGCTGCCAGTTACCAGTGTATTTTCTGCAGTTTCACGTAAATCTGATGCATTTCTGTTAAAATGTTAGATAAAGAAAATATTGGATAGTAGAAAGAACTTTATTAATGAAAGGAAAATCTATGCATGAGCTAAGCAGGTCTAACACAAATACTGATGCCTGGTTTGATCTGAGTATGTGAATGGATGAGACAATTGCAGTAACATCTGGAAGCAGAGGGTTGAAGAAGGAACAATTAAATTCATAGTGAGTGCCAGAGACTTATGACCAAAGTGAAGACATCTGAATTCAGAGAATCCGTAGGAAATTATCTTCACATAATCATTATAAATTAAGTTATAAAATGCTCTGAAGGCAGAAATATGGGTGTATCATTGATTACTTAATATACATGTGCTTGAAGGTACTCATAGGTAGATAAATAACACAATGCATTGGCATTTATGATATGCTGTATTACAGGAATGGATAATGCTTTATTTGAAATCTTTAAGGAATATAAGCCCTATTAATTAAAGGCAATAATTTTTCCCTAGTTTCTATCCATAAAGATATAGACTTACAACAAACATGAGTTTTTAAATCTACTCAATTTACAAAATGAACTTCATTTATAAAAGTTTCTCTTAATAATTTTCTCATTGTCTCCTTTTCCATCTTTGTTCCTCAAACTATAGATGATGGTATTCAACACTGGAATCACAATGGCATAAAATGTTGACACTACCATGTCATGCTCCAAGGCATAGCTGGAAGTTGGTCTTACACACATGAAGAGGATTGTTCCATGATATATGGACACTCCAGTTAAGTGAGACTCACACATAGAGAAAACTTTTTGTCTACCTTCAGCAGAACACATTCTCAGAATGGCCATAGGAGACCAGAACAATCAAGACAGTGACTATTTAATATAACCCACAAAGTAGAAGAGGAGAAACTGGTTAATTTGTATTTCAGAACAAGAAATAGCAAGCAGTGGATGGATTTCACAGAACACATGCCTGATTTCCTTGGATCAACAGAAGGACAGGGTAAATGTGACCACTGTGTGCAAGGTAGCATGAAAATGCCACCAAAATAGGAAGCAATGATGAGTAGCGCCTAGACTCTGGGTGACATGCTCACTGAATAGAAGAGGGTTCTAGATGGTACATATGGGACAAATGCCATTGCAGCCACAGAAAGCATTCTGTGCTTCCAAAAGTAACAAGGAAAAACATCTGAAATAAACAATTACCTTATGTAATGGATTTATTCATTGCCAGGAAATTGACTAATATTTTTGAGGTAACATCAGTGAATAGCAGGAATCCAAGAATAATAAAACAATAAGAAAATAGTACATGGGGTTGTGAAGGTGGGAATCCCAAATGACCAAAACAGCTATTCACAGTGAAAAGGTAGATGGCATGAAATAGTAAAAATAAGATGACTTTCAGGTCAAAATCATCTGTGGAGCCCATCAGTACAAACATGTTGACATCAGTTACATTGTATAACTGAATCCTGTATAATTACGTATCTGATTAAATATGACAATTCCATTATTAGTGGTTTTAAAGTTAATACTCTGTGAATATAGAACCTACCAAGTTAAGTCATCTGTTCACATTTTATAAAGGCAAAATGAAAACATGGCCATTGGTGGGATCAGCAGTGATGAAGGCATTGAGTCTAAGTAGCTACATTTCACTGTTTAAATAAATTGAAGAAATTATTTTTTAAATTTTTGGTTAAATATATGGTTATTTCCAGAGTCCATGGAATGATTTTTCTCTAATGTTCCCATTCTTAAAAATGAAGCATTCAAAAAAAAAAGTGAAGCATTCATACTCATACCATGAGAATGGGACAAATTTAAATGAGAAAAAAATTTGAAAATAATTTAATAAATATTATCAGATAACTGGAACATAAGGAAAATGAGACACTTAAAATTGTTGTTCAGGCCAGCTTTTCTCACTGACACATTTCATGTCCTGTCTTCTGACAAATATAAAATTTGGATGTTACTCAAGGGATAGTGATGAACAGAACAGATGTTCTTCTGGCTAAAGGTACACAATGTATGAAAACAAAAAATAATGTATGTTATTTAAATTTGTGGTCTATTTTTGTTATTTATTTCTTTTATTTCTTAAAACAAATATTATCTCATGATTCATTTTTGGTCCCTTTGGGTTTTTTGTAGTATTAATTTCTAATTTTATTTATTTTTTCTTTTATTATTCATATGTGCATACAAGGCTTGGTTCATTTCTCCCCCCTGCCCACACCCCCTCCTTTACCACCCACTCTGCCCCCTCCCTCTCCCTTCCACCCCCTCAATACCCAGCAGAAACTATTTTGCCCTTATTTCTAATTTTGTTGTAGAGAAAGTATAAGCAATAATAGGAAGGAACAAGGGTTTTTGTTGGTTGAGATAAGGATAGCTATACAGGGCATTGACTCACATTGATTTCCTGTGCGTGGGTGTTACCTTCTAGGTTGATTCTTTTTGATCTAATTTTAATATAATACCCAGATCTAATGTCTCAGTCATGTGCTTATTATTCATGAAAAGCCTTTAGAATATTTTTATACATATTTGTGTCAGAAATAACTCATTGCCATTCCATTAATGTGTTTCAATTCTTTTGGGTTCGCTAAAATTACAACAAATTCCTAAAATAATACTAACATTGCTAAAATACTAAAATCACTAAAAAATAACCAATATAATTATTTGCAGAAGCTAATGCTAAAGTAACAAAATTATAATAAATGTCACAACTGTGCAAAAACAACAAAAAGGTGCAAAGTCAACTGATTATGTAAATAATGCCTTTGTTGTTGAAATACAAATATTAGATCCACCACAACTTGCCACAGAATTTCATCATGAGGACTGAGGATATAAAGTGTTTGTCTAAAATGTGCAGAGCTCAGTTTAATTCAGTCACAGAAGGAAAATAAAAGCATGTTGTATATCAAATTGTATTTTAAGGAGTGAAGTATCTACAGTGTTTAAGACTGAGCTGAAAGCAGGGATATACATATGATTTGTATTCATTAACTAATACAACATCTTTCACACTGAAACCTGTCTCAAAAAAGAGACAGGCAATTGAAAACTGTTTAGGGCTGGCATGGTGGCACATTAATCACAGTAATCAGGAGGCCAAGACAGGAGGTCCTCAAAGTGAATCTGGGCTGCATACTGAGACCCTGACTCCAAAATAGATCAAGTAATTTAAATAAATAAAAGGAAAAACACAAAGTTGATAAAAATTAACTATTCTTAGGAGACAATCACATGTCATATGTCTTTGTTTTCCAAGAAAGATCTTAGATCCACTTGAAAGATATTTCTAACATATAGAGTAAAAATCTTCTTAAGTGTTGGATTAAGTACAAATGAACAAAAATGTTCATTTAATTCTTAGAGAATTCCAGACTGCTAAAATAAAATAAATAACACTCAAGAGAAATTTCTGTAAAAATTATGACAACTCACACATTATTTATAAACACACAAATATTTCTATTTTAATTTGAGTGATTTTGTTAATGAAATAACTTATAAACCATCAATTAACAGTATATATGTAAAATGTTTAATGTACTGTGTATGCATCAAAAATATACATTTCTCTTTAAAAAGCTTCCTTCCCTTTCTTTGTTTCCTCTGCCCTCTTTTTCAAGTCTTCATAAGATATGTATGCAAATATTTATTGAAAAGTGTCAGGAGCACAATAAGAACTAGGTAGGCAGTATTAAACACAATGAAAATAAAAATATGCAAGCATTTTTTAAAGTAATGATAAGAGTTCCACCAATGTAATTCTTATAAACTAAACATTAACATGTTGACTGACATACACAGGTAAAATTTAGCTGCATTACAAATCTTCCTCTATTTCCCCAAAGTTATCAGATAAAACAAAGTTTTATGACTTCCAAATTTTGCTAAACTCTAACAAAATAAATGAGGAATTATAAAAAAAAATTTCATCATAGGAATGAGCAATCGATGCTTTTCTCTTACCTTTGTAAATAAACTGGTTGCTCAATTAAGGAGAACTATAAATATGATGTGTTTTAATACTTATGCAAGGTCCTAAACCTATTGTTAAGTCCATAGGGATGATCCAAGAACAACACACTAGCTCTCTTCTGGAACAGAAAAGTACCAAGGTCTTTCTCCCATAGTAAACAAGTTAATGATTTAACACAAGGAATTATATGATAAAATTGATTGCAGGAATGTGCACTAGCACCTGGTATAAAATGATGCCTTATGGCAAAAAAGCATATTCACAGGATAAGCAAATAAATCTGATGAATCAGAATATAGTTCAAGCTCTGACATTAATATGTGCAGTTGGTTTAATAAATTCTCTGAAATCTGTTTTTTTCCTGTTAGAAACATAACCTATTTTATTCTCCTGATATCCTGTAAACACATACATATTGAGATAATATAAAAATTAAACTCAAGACAAAAGTTTCCAATGGAGATTACTACCTAAACTTATTTACATTTTAAGGTGCTATAAATCTAAGTGGTATGATAATTTTAAACTTATTGAAAGTTTAAAGAAGGACATAGCATATAGATGCACATAATTAAGCTACATACCCATGAACTGGACATTTTCCCAGGAGAATTAGGGAAATATATAGATAATTGTAATATTCTATATTATAGAGCATCATATTAGAACTGGCATAGTAAAAAAATTAAACTCTTTAATTTCATGGGGTTTTACCTTGCCTTGGGACTCCGATGTTCTAATCTTTAGACATGATTGTCTATGTAATTAATAAACTCTTTAAAATGTGAAAAATAAGGAGATGGTCAAGAAAAATAAGCCACAGACTGAGTGATAATATTTGCAAAAGAAAAATCTGATAAAACACTGTCATTGAAATTTAATAACCTAAAACTCAGCAACAAGGAAAAAAAAACAGCCTGTTTAAAAGTCAGCATTTTCTCTCAAATAGGAAATAACAAAAAGGTGTCCACTCTCTCCACTATTATTGAATGTAATGCTTGAATTGTTAACCAGAGCAATAAGGCCAGACAAAGAAATTTTTAAAAAATTTAAAAAATTAAAAAAATTAAAGAAATTAAAGGGATACAACTTATAAAGAGATAAGCCAAACTTTCTGTTTATGCAGACCTTAGATCCTTAAAAGCCCCTAAAGCTCCTACCAGAAATCCCTTTTTTTTTTTTTTGAAGGGGACAAAGTGGGGAAGTTTATTTAGAGAGAAGGAGGAAGAGCAGAATTCCCACAACTGGGAGGGTTCTAAGAAAGAGTTGTTCTATCTGAAATCTCTTAGGTCTGATAAATACTTTCAGCAAAGTAGATGAATACAAAATCAACATAAAAAAATAAATAGTTCCTCTATATACCAATAATGAACATGCTGAGAAGGAAATCAGGAACAATCTCATTCAACACAGCCTCACAAAGAAAAGTCCCTAGTAATAAACCTAGTAATAAAAAAGATGTTAGAAGATGAAAAGACCTCCCATGTTCGTGGATCAGCAAAATTACTGTTGTGAAAATGTTGATACTAGCAAAAGATCTATAGTTTCATTGCAATCGTCATCAAAATTGCAATGATATCCATCACAGAAATAAAAACACAAAATCCTTAAAGACTTTGAACGTCCAAAAAAAACAAAAACTCCTGAACAAGAAGCTAAATTCTGGAGGTATCACAAAACCTGATTTCAAAGTATACTGTAGAGTCATGTAACAAAAACGTTACTGGCACAAAAACCAGACATATAGACCAATGGAAAAACAGGGAACCTAGAAATAAACCCATGCAGTTATAATCATCGATTCAAAGCTGCCAAAAATATACATTAGGAACAAATACTCCGTCTATATGAATGGTGCTGGGAAACCTCGATATACACTTGTAGAGGATTGGAACTATATCCCTATATCTAGGCTGCATAAAAAGCAACTCAACATGGATTGAAGATGTTACTATAAGGCCTGATACCTTAAAACTGCTTAAGGAAAGCGATTCAATATATAAGCATAGCCATGGACTTTTTGAATAGGACGTGAATAGCTCAGGATATAATGGAGAGATGAAATTATATCAAATTTAAAAGCTTCACTGTAGACAAAGAAAACAGCACTAGTTACAAGAGACAGCCAAAAGAATGGAGAAAATCTTTGTCAGCTATTCCTCTGACAATGGCTTAATATCCACAACATATGAATAACTCAAAAAATCAAATACCAACAGGAAAAGAATACAATCATTAAATGGGCTAATGAATGTGACAGGTCCATCCCAAAGGAATAAGTACAAATTGCCAATGAATGCATAAAAATATTCAGCATTGCTAGCCAGAATGGAAATGCAAATCAAATCTATGTTAAATTTCTATCTTATCATAATGAGAATGGAAGTTATCAAGATAACAAACAACAAATGCTGGTGAGGATAGAGGGAAAGAGGAACCCATATGCACTCTTAGTTTGAATCTAAATTAGCACAGGTCCTCTGGAGATCAGTTTGGGTGTTTCTAAAAAGAAAAGCATTGAATTTGTATAAGATTCAGCTTTACCTCTTTTAGGTATATCCCACAAAGTATCAAGTGTCAGTTTATGATAGAATAATTCTACAGAAATGTTCACTGTGCATTGTCCACATTAGTCAAGTCATGGAATCAGCCATATCAATGAATAAATGGATAAAGAATATGTGATAAATGTACCCAATTGTGTATTATTCAGCCATTAAAAAGAAATGGATTTTCATTATTTTTTTTTGGAAAATGGTTGGGACTGTAGAGTATTATATTAAGCAAAATAAGTCAGACTTAGAAAGACACCATCACATATTTCCTCTGTTATGCAGAATCTTGATTTTAAAAGACATGGAAGTAATACTAATTGCAGGAAGGGGAATGCAACATGGCTGAGCCACTTTTTAAATCGATTGCAGGTTTCTTTCAGTTTTTATTTTTATACAAAGGGGTTTCCTTGCAATACTTTCACACATGTAGACATTATACCTCAAGGAGGGATAATGAAGAATGATGGAGGGGGTGAATTCAAGTATGATATATTTGATATATTCCAAGAACCCTTGTAAATGTCAAATGTACCTGCAGCACAACAATAATAAAGTAATTAAAAATTCAATCCTCCTGCTTCTCCCTCCATCCTACTCCCCCATTCTTAAAATAATTTAAGCACGTATCATATCTTCATCTATGCATACTTGGTACTTTGACCATATAACACCGCCTCCACTTTCTTTTGTGTCCTCCTTCCCACTGGTACCTACCCTAAACAGGACTCCTGTTTTACATTCCTATTTTTTTAAGACTAAATTTCACTGTGACCTAGTAACCAGAGGATGGTGTTTTGGGGGTTAGGTATTCAATGCCATTTTAATTCAGGTTAGTGAACAGTCAATCCAATGTTTTCACAAATGCAGCCTGGGGTCATTTCCCCAGTTCTGGAATACACAATTGGAATAAATATGCTCATAAATTTTACCTAGAACAATCCTTACATTAGTTTCACGAAAAATAGAGTGAAGGATTCTATGATGGAAAATGAGAAATGGAAAACATAAAAGTGATAAATGAAAGCATTATTGAGTTGTTGGAGGACTGCAGAGCTTAGTGTCACCACCAAGGACTCGAAAGATCAGCAGGTGATGATTCACAAAATATCTCAACTCTTTTACCCATTTATCTTATTCTAAAGAAGGATGGATTAGTTGAATGTGACTGGATTATTGCAAACTCAATCAAGTAGTGACCCTAATTACATCTACAGCACCAGATACAGTTTTACTACTGAAGCATATAAATGTACCTACTGTTTGGAAAAGATTTATTGTCCATCACTGTTAATAAATGCCAGCAGAAGCAGCAAGGTTTCAAATGCAAGTTCACTGTCCTACACAGTAGTATATCAGCTCTCCATCCCAACATCATAACTTAGTTCCTGAGGATCCCAAACATCTTTATCTTCCACAAGATGTCATATTAGAACAGTACATTGATAGTATACTGGATGGACCTAATGAACAAGTAGCAACTATTCTAGACTCATTTATCTGACATTTTCTGGCACATGGTACAGAATAATCTAACAAAAATTCATGGGCCTTCTAATGAAGTAGAAATGCTAGGTGTCAAGTGTTATGGAGTATGTCGCAAGATCCTTTCTAAAGTGAAGAACACTTTCAAACAACCTAGGGAGGATGAGAATACATAATGGGACTATTTGTTCTTTGGAGACAGCATATTTCTCTTTTGAGTATGTCACTTCAGGAAGTATACTGAGTGAAATTTAAAAAAAAACAACTGCTAGTTTTTATTGGGGTCCTGTACAAGAGAAATCTCAGAATAAGTGCAGACCATCTTGCCAGCTCCTGTGAGATTGGAGCCACATTCACCAGGTCAAAATTCTTGAGATGTCAGTGATGGACTGGGAAACTGCTTGGAGAATTTTTCAACCCCCTATATGTGCCTTGAAGGTTTTGGATCAGGGCCCTGTCATCCTGTACAGGTGAATAATCTTTAGAGAAAGTTTATAGACTGCTATGGATTTTAGTAAATACTGATTGTTTCGCAATGGATTACCATGTTGCCACATGACTTAGCTTCCCATGGGAAATGGTTATTTTCTAATGTCAAATTTTGGTATGTCCAGAAGCACTCACTCCCTCATTGAATCAAAGTTGTATGATGAAGACAGGGACTTAGCGTGCTCCAAAGGCCCATATAGTTTACATGAACTGTCCTAAAACACCATGGTTCACAGTCCTTTCAGATTGCATTCTCTTTCTAGTCCAAAATGATAGCCTAATAGGGAGTTCACTACTATGTATTCACAGGTGAAAAAAACACTTCCATGATATGCAGGCATTATCCAAAAGTGAAGAGCTATAGTACTAAAGCCTCTTATCAGAGTGCACGAGCTGTGGAGATATGGTTTCCTCCGTCTTGATAGCCCCTTGGTCCAGAAAGATAACTGACAAGAGGCTTGAAGTAATGCAGAGACCTTCCACTATGGCAGTGCTTAGTGTAGCCATGGATGCATTGCCACACCTAAGACCTGTGGTCTCTAGAGTCATCAGTGTGCTGCATCATCCTGGGAAATGCACAGGCAAAGGCACAATACTTCAATGCATGAGAGCTGACATAGGCATTTTGGCCAGCAACACCATGCATGCAGGCAGGCATATGGCTGTTGGGTCCTAATACCTTGCCACAGGTCAAGAAAGATTGTGCGCCAGTCTTAAGATTGAAAGTTGTTTGGCTTTTAGGTCTTAAGCTTAGGCCCTGTTACTCCTTTCATAGTTCTGTTTTTACCTTTGTGATAGGAATGGTTGTTCTGTGTCTACTTTGCCTCTATATTTTAGAAGCAAATAATTTGTTTCATTTCATAGGCTAATTGCTGAAGTTAACTTTATCTCAGGATGAATCATGTCTTGAGTCTCAGTCCAATCTGATTTAAATGAATCTCTGGAATTTAGAACTTGAGTTGATGTTGGAATATGCAAAGACTATTTGAAACTATTGAGATGGATTAAATGTATTTCTGTATGAGAAGAACATAAAGTCAAGAGTGAAATGGTTTGAATATATTCAACAAAATTCAGATGCTGCCATTGTGGTAGCATCAAAAAGTGGGGTCTTTAGAGGTAGTTATCATAAAGTCTCTTTCCTTATTAATGAGACTAAGGTCTTTATAAAAGAGGCTTCTTGAAGCATTTGGAACACTCACTCTCTTGTTTTTCCACTTTTTACCACATGAGGACCCAGTAAAAAGACTCCTGCCAAAAATTAAATACTGGTATTATAATTCGGAGTTTCCCAGCTTTCAAAACTGAGACAAAGTGAACTTCTAATCTGCTGTTTATAAATTACACAGTCTCACCTGGCTAGAGATATAGCTTAGTGGTACAACACTTTTATAGCATGCATGAATCTTTGGTTCTGAACACTAGCATGACATAACTAATAATAATCATATCATAATAATAATCATAAAATACCTAGTCACAGATATTCAGTAATAGTAGCTCACAAAATCAGGATTTACTGATTTTATATCATATTATTTAAATATTGTCAACTTGACATTTAATTTAGGATATCAAAAAGAACAGATATAAATTAAGGATTTCACATTCTTTTTTGCAGAAAGAGGGTCAGGAGATTTTTGGCTGTAATTAGAGTAGAATGTCATATTCAGCAGAAGTATGACATTATTTTCTTCATTTGGAAGTCAAATATGGTTTAAGGGTAACCACATGAACGTCAAGTTTGCAAGGGTTACATCTGTAATGATTGATTTTATTGTGTCAACCTACACTGGTAATGGGTATCCATATTCAGGAAATATTAATCTGCATGTAGTTGTGAGGATAATTTTGATGACATTAATGTTGAAGTTGGTGGAATTTGAGTTGCCCAACACACTGTAGATGATAGTCCAGCAACCAGCTGAAGGACAGTATAGAGCAAAAAATTAGCCTCTTCAGAGCAAGAGCTAATCTCTCAGCAGACTGCCTATGGACTTCGTTTGTGTCAGCGACTCTCCTTCCTCTCTAGAACACTGCCTTTGGGCTAGAACTAACTTATCAGTTCTGCTGCTTTTACCATCAACTATATTCACATCACCCAATTCCTTATGATAAATCTTTCTTCTCTATATATAATAAAACCTCTCCCTGTTTCTCTTTAGAATCTGGTCTAATATAATTTTTATGCTTCCTTTGGGCTTCTGATTATTTGGTACCTATAGTTTTGTTAGAAATTAATTCAGAATATTGGGGTGTCAGGACAGAGATGACAAAACTTGGAAGTCACTGGACAAATAAAAATTTGCTTCAGCAAAACCATGTGAAATCAACAAAGAGTGTGGTAAGCATGCTCACTGAGCAGGAAGTCCTCTCTGATTTTGTCTCTAGTGGTTTCTGGTTCACCGGTTATGCAGTTGGGTGATTTGAAAGGTGACAGTTCAGGTAAAGAAGCTTGGAAGCAAAAAGTTTAAAGGTTCAGTGAAATAATAGCTGTCTTAGGTGATAATCTTCAGAACCAGGACATCTGTGAAGACAGGAACTTGCTCAGCTACGAAAAACAACACTTTCTCCATAACAGGACTTCTTATCAGGTCAAGTAGAGCTCATAAAGCATATGGAAAACAAGTTAAGGAGACTAATATTTGTAACAGTGGCAGTTATTGATTAAACTTTTTGACAGAAAAGACCCAACCTAAGTTCATTTTTATAGGTTGATGTTCATTTTAAACAAAGGTTTGGCCATGTTTTCAAATATTTATATTGGAGTTTCCATTCTTCTTATGCAATTCAAATTACATGTTCATTAGACTGATTTTTTTTGTACAACTATTGGATGCATTTATTTCTACTTTTTTATCATTAAAGTAATTCTCTTCTAAATGACTTCACAATTTTCTACTTATCTTCGTTTATCAGTATTGAGATTCCTGACTTGAGGTGAATATTTTCCAGTCTCATAATAAACATTTATTATACCTTAACTTTTTATTTCTGAGATGTATTGTTGCTATGTTACCCAGGTCTGTATCAAATTCTCGGGATCAAGAAATAACCCTATCACTACCTCGTGAATATCTGGAAATACAGTTACATGCCACTGTGTCATGCTTTTTAATTATAAATAGAGCAAGTTATTTTTATTATATATGAATTTGTATATTATATGCAGAAACAATTTACACATGCAAGTTTGTTTTATAAAAATATTAATTCTACAGAAGAATCAGTTTAATTGTGATATTTTATGACATGCACATATATTGCTCATATCCTCTTCTACTACCTTTTCTTACTCTCCCCTTTACACCCATTCTAATCTCCAATAGTCTTCCTCCTACTTTCGCATCATCTTGTTTTTCATGATTCCACTTATAGAGCAAACACATAGAACTGGCCAAAATCTGCCTTATTTCACCTAATAAGATGCTCTCCAGTTCTTGTTTACATTTCATATCTGTCCTTGCTGAGAACTTCTTATATTTTCAGACTAATGGTTTGAAGTATTTCTTATTTTTAGACAAAGAGTGACCATTATGTCTTTAAATATTTCAATGCTCTTTCATATTTTTATTAACACTGTCTATCATTAGATTTGATTAATATCTATCAGTTTACTTTCAAGTTCACATATTCTTTCCTAATCTGTGTTTACTCTACTGATGAATCTACTACCAGTTTTCTTTGTCTCTCTTTGTGATGTGTTTGTGTGTATTCATATTTATTTCCAGTATTGGAATGGACAATTTTTGTTGATTTTTGTGGCATATTCATGCATGCTGTTTACCCTCTGCCCTAGAATATTTTCAAGCATTTACCAATGGCTTTATTTAAAAACTACCAGGAACATGTGTATCTATTTATTAGGAATTCAAATAAACATTATTATGGCTTGGCAGAGAAAACTTTGAGACAAAAATGCTTACTCTTTCATGTCAAAAGTCTGCTCTTTTCAAATATTCATTGACTCTAATGATTATTTATAATGTAGCTGAGTTGTTCCTACATACCTTCCTGATGGCCTCACATTCTCACATCATTTGTCCAATTTCTAAAGTGAAAGGTTTCATATGCTCTATTTTGTTTGTGAGGGTCTTCTCTTTTATGGATTTCAAATTATTTGGACATATGCAAGTTCATCACTGGATTAGGCTCACAGAAAGTTATTACTCTTTAGATTTTATGATTTTTTAAAAATAATGTGAAGGTTAAAAATGGTTTTCAGTTTTTATGTCCTGTGTGGAAATTCATGTTTGTAATCTCCTATGTCTTATTCATTGCTATGGTTCTATTAAAATCTCCTACATAGCAAATTCCATTAGTAATAGTGAAATATCACTACTCTGCACCTTGAAAATGTAATGGAATCTGAATATAAGTACAGAGCTATCTGATCTCATCCTCTCTGCTCTTATTCTGCTAAATGATTTCTTTGCTTCATTTAAAAATTATCAGCATATATTAATTGTAAATGGAATTTCATTTTTATATTTACATACATGCAGATATTGTGTTTCATCAAATGTCCCCATCTATTACACTTTCTTTTCATTGGTTCCCACTTCCTTCCTTTATCTGACAGGTTTTAGTGCATTTCTTTATGCTATATTCGTACATACATTTAATGTACTTTGATCATATTCATCCTACCTCACCCACTTTGTCCATGCTTCCTCTCTTGTATCATTCTTTCTTTCCTCTTTTTATGTTGATCACACAAGCTCAGAAAGTACAAATTATGCATCTAATGAATGGTATGAATTATAATATCCAGGAAAGCCACTGTTCCAAAAGATTTTAATTCATTCCTGTCTCTTTTCTTTCTGCCATTGACTAAATGAAGACTTTCAGTATGTCCTATCTTTTTGTCTATAAACTGAGTAAGAAAACTGTAAGTGAGGTCAGTGACTTATTTTGTCCCATGTTCAACAAGCCAAAAGGCAGAAACTGTGTAGCCAGGCTACTTACATCTGAGTGCTAATGCCAGTCTTAACACTACAGACAATTGAGTAAATTACTTAAATTTTTATACGTCGACCTCATCTATGATAAAAACAGAATACAAAAAACTTTCTTGGGGCCGTTATGAAGATCACATGAAATAATCCTTTTAAAGACTTTATATAATTGTTCTGTGTATACAAAGCTTCATGTATGTATATATTATAATTATCAAAGATAGTTAAGTTTCCTCCATGTGACTAAGGCTTATAGATAGGTATAAAAATAAAACTTGTTTAGCTGTTTTATGTTACACAAATTACTGCAAGCATGGTGACCTAGTGAAGCAGGAAATGTTTCCTATTTTTTATCTTTGTATTTCATGAAGAATAGCTAACTCTGTAGATATGTGATTGTACAAAAGGCTATGATCTGAAGATTACAGATTGAAGGAGAAGGACCCCACAATGCCTGTCTGTTAGGTTCTTCTTGGCCTCCTTGGGTAGTAGTTCTAATAGTTCTTTCTTACTTCCTTCCTTCCTCTGTCTCCCTCCTTCCTTCCCTCCTCTTCCTCCTCTTTACTTTTCCCTCTCTCTCTTTTGTATACGTCAGGGCATTTCTGATATGAGTGTCAGATTATACACTTTCAGATAAGGTGGGTCAGAGAATTCACTTATGGTAATGTTGTACAGAGAAAATGTATAAGTTCAGAGTGATGGTTCCTTTTTTTATGACATAGTTTGGGAAAGAAGTCTCATCATTTTGATAACCTCACATAGGGTAGAGAAATTCTAATGTCTTACCTGTCATGGGGGAGACAAGAATAGAAGAAATGAGGATTGGAGAAGATCAAAGAGACTTTTCTCTGAGGTCCTTAATTTTAAACTATTCAGCATATCAAGGTTATAGGTTCTGATCTATTATGTTTTTAACCCCCCAACATTTCCTATCTGAAGCTTCAGCTAATGTTCCAAAATGACTATAAACTGAACTTGTGGCTGTGGAGAAAAGAGGTGAGTTGGCAGGTGAGTGGGAAGTGATCTGCAAAGAGTGAGAACTTTATGTAAAAATATGCTGAGGACTGGATGTATGGCTTATGCAGTAGAGCATCTGTTTTGCAATTTTAAAGCCCTGAGTTCAAACCAAAGTCCTACTAAAATTAATCAATTTTTTAAAAAAAGGAAAAGTATATTGAATGAGAGAACACATCTAAGCTCTTTAACAACTTTAAGCTCATTGAACAATCTAAACATGTAAGAAATATAACTCATTCATTGATTCATCCTTTATTTTGTAAATATAGTCTTTAGTAAATCATAGGTTCCAGGTAAATTTTATGCCCTGCTGATAAAATTATCAGAGGAGGCTCAAGAGATTATATAAAGTTATATACAACATTTAAGTTGAAAAAAATTCCTAAAGTCTTTAAAATAACTTTATCTTGTTTTCCATATATGTCAAAAATAATCTTCACAAAGCTTAAATGACTGTAATCTAAAAGCAGTATAAAAATTAGAGCTATTTTCATTTGCCTTATAACTTCAGTATTGCATCACTGCATGCTATATTTTGTATAAGATGTTGTCCAAAATAATTCAATTTGTAATATTTGGTTCATGTTGCTATGTTAAAATTGTATACAGTATGTAGATATTGTATTTAAAAAGAATTCAATGAACAATGGCAAAATATGAAATCTGTTTTGCTTCCAAAAATATTGATTGATAGATAATAGTAGTAATCTATTTGCTCATCACCACCATGTTTAGTATGCAAGGATTTTGTATAAAATTACCAAATTTGTGTTTAACAAGTTGGCTGGCAAGTGGGCAGTACAGCTTTGAAATTTTATTTTATTTTTTCCTTTGTTTTTGTGCTGGTTGGGGGTACATTGAAGCATTTACATAGGTTATTACAAAATGTATCAAATATATCATACATGAATTCATCTTCTCAGCCATTCTCCTTCATCCCACTCTCCCCCGGTTCCTGAAGAAGTTTCAACAGTATCATTTTTTCATTTACTCACATGTGTACACATTTTTTCACTGTATTTTGCACTGTATTCACCATCTTACCCCTTTTTCCTAATACCTCCTCTCTTCCACTGGTGTTAGCTCTCCCCACTTAGCAAACTATAAATTCTCATTTTATGAAAAATTAGTTTGATTACACACCTAGGAAGTGACCTGTAGACCACTAAATTAATTGGAAAATCTTTCATTGTGTTAAGGATGATTTTTTTTTGCTTTTTTAAATATTTTTCTTTTTGACCATACTGAGGTTTGAATTCAGGACTCGGCACTTGCTAAGTAGGTGCTCTACCACTTCAGCCACTCCATTAAGCTTTTGCTCTGGTGATATTTGAGGTAGTGTCTCACTTTTTGTATTTTATTTTCTGCTGGATAGGGGTACATTGGAGCATTTACAAATGTTCTTAAAATACATCAAATAGTCTGGACTTTTCCTGGGTTGGCCTGGACTGCCATCTTTCTATTATGCTTCTTGCAGCAGCTGGAATATCAGGAGTGGGCCACCACTCACAGCCATTGGTTCACATAGGGGTACCACAGACTTTTGCCTGGCCTAGATATGAACCAAAATCCTCATTATCTCTAGCTCCTGAGTAGTTGACTTTCTTTTATTGAACTTAAAAAGGGTAATGAAATTTGAAAGCACATTGCTTATTTTTGGTGGGCAGACAACAGGTGACAATTTGAACCAGTACAGAGAATCTGCACATTTCTGTGATGACTCAAAAGGTGTATTTATCAGCTGATGAACACTCAGTTCACTTACTGAATGATGGGACATGAGCAAATGCAAAACAGATGACATAGTGGAAGTCAACATAGCATCGATGATGGTTTATTATAAAAATTTTGTGTGCAAAATGATAATGAAACTGAATAAATAATATAATAGTTATGCAAATTTATATGTATATGTTCAAATAAATATTATGTGAAAAGGGAAATCACATTAATATATTAACAGTTTAGAATTGCTTTCATTCAGTTCATCGAATTTTGGTGTTTCTTATTGCTTTTAAATAGAACATTTTACTAACAATATAAACATTTCAATATTCAATACAAAATATTTCATTCTTGATAGTTTCAGTCATACATTAATAAATATTTTCTATGAACAATTCCTCTTTGGCACACTAGTGAAAATTTTCTTACTTAAAAAACCATGCTATGTAAATCTTATACCTCAAACATTTATATAAATATTATGTGTCATTTTAAAAGTATTTTTAAAAAAATAGTACACCAAGCAGAGGTCCATTCACCATTTTCTTCTTTATGGACCTTCTTTGTGAGAAGGCAAAAGTTTTATTCATGAAATCATTAAAATTTTGAAAACAAGCCAAATAATTTTCCATGGAAATTGGTCCCTGAGGGGAGAAAACTCTTGCGTGATCCCCAATGCCCATTGAATGAGACACACTGGATTTACCAGACTGAAAGGCACAACACACAATGCTCTGCATATATTCATAGTAGATCTAGCATCTTGGGATTCTCCTGAAAAATACATTTCTGGTAAAAATTTATCTGACAAAACTAAACAAAATATCAAGACTGATATAACTTTGTTCAGAATAGAGAAATGAGTGCACAAAAATTTAATGATAACTATGTCAAGGACCACCAGTGCTACATTACAGATTTTTTTCACCTCCTTAAATGGATTTCAAATTCTTTTTGTGAAAAAAGCTGGGCTGATAAATTTTGGGGCAAAATATTGGAAGAAAGATTTTTTGACCAAGTTTGTATCACAGTTAAGTATTCTTAAAAATGAAATGTTTTATATTGGATAAAATTATGGAGGATCTTTATTAAGAGAATATGTATGCACATATTATTTGGGCTTTATCATGAGTATTGTCAGCAATGTAGAGTTGATAGACTAAGATTCTAAAAGAAATGTGAATATTTTGAAAGCATAATCCTAGAAGAAATTTGTTTCTGGATTATCAAATTAGAAAATTATTTCATGTCCTGCATGCAAATCCTTACATGTGGTCTATATCATAATATTCCCTAAGAATCCACTAAAATGAAATTTACTTAGAGTTTGTGAATGTTAACAGCAAAACAGTAAATGATACACTAGAGATGTTTTCTACCATTGTCCATTATATATCTGGCATTTTGCTCAGGTTATTGAACTCATTATGAAAAGTAATATACTATTATGGTCTTTGAAATAAAAATCATAAAATAAAATGATAGAGTCAGCATGAATTGGCACTGACATCAAGCAAGTTATTTTGGATTTGTCTATGGTATAATATTTCATGTAAATAAAATATGTAAATGGAAATAATTTAGAATAGCTTCAAGTACATTCTAGTTATGAAGTATGTTAAGTTTTGTGTTATGATATCCAATTGTCAGTTTATATCCATATCTATATTTCAAAATCAATTATTTCAGTGATAGTTTATTTATTTATTATTAATTAGGAGACTATGTAAGTTACTTAAAAAAACATGAAAGTTAATAAAAACAAAATCCATTTTAGAATCATTTGAGTGAAGCATGAACTTTGATGTCCAACCTGTATAGAACAAAACACTATGAGTATGTGGAACATCACACGCGTGCCTGACTTCATCCTGATGGGACTGACAGACTCTGAAGAGATCCAGCTGATGCTCACTGTGCTCTTTCTCCTGATATACCTGGTCACTGTGCTGGGGAATGTAGGGATGATACTGATCATTCACCTGGATGTACACCTTCACACTCCTATGTACTTTTTTCTCAGTCACCTGTCATTTCTTGATCTCTGTTACTCAAATGTCATCACTCCTAAAACCTTAGGGAACTTAGTGATTTCCAACAAGAGCATTTCATTCACAGGCTACTTCACACAGATGTACTTGTTTGTTTTGTTTGGTGCTGCTGAATGTTTTCTTCTCTCTTCCGTGGCCTATGATCGCTATGCAGCCATTTGTAATCCTCTACAGTATCTAGTTATTATGTCCACAAGGCTGTGCTGTGCCCTCTCTTCTGGAAACTATATGACTGGTTTTTTGGATTCCTCTTTCAATGTGATTTGCATGAGTAGACTACATTTCTGCCACTTCAATGTAACACATCACTTTTCCTGTGATACACCCTAATTTTAGCCTGGTCCTGAGAGGATACCTTTTATAGTGAAATCATGGTATTCATTTCTGCTGGTTCTACCTTAATGGTGTCGCTAATCACAATGTCCTATGTGTCCATTCTCTGTACTGTTCTGAAAATTAATTCCACCACAGGAAAGCCTTCTCTACCTTTGAGTCCCATCTCCTGGGAGTCACCATCTTTTACGGCACTACGATCTTTACTTACTTAAAACCAAAGAAGTTCTACTCCTTGGGAAAGGATCAAATGGCTTATGTTTTTTACACCATTGTGGTCCCCATGCTGAATCCTCTCATTTATATTCTTAGAAAAAAGAAGTGAAAAATGCTTTCATTAGAGTCATGCAGAAGAGAAGGGGCTCCAGGCAATTAATGTAACAGTGCTGTTAAGCATTTCAACTCATTTTTAATTTCTTTCCTGTTGGACAGGACTTTGGACTCCCTCTAAAAACAATGGATTTGCTTCATTTATATTTCTTTGAGCTGAAATAAATTTACTCAAACATGGTTTTTGACACACCCAGGAGGATGTATTTAAATTTCCATTCTGTGATTACCAGTCATAAAGTATGTATAAATCTACCGGCTAAATGTATGTGACTTTTAAAGAAAAATAACATTCAAAATTAAAGAATATGATCTAATTCTTAGCAGTATACCATAAAGCATTTCTTATATATTCCAAATTTACACAATTTTTATTAAAAATAGACATCCATTTTGGCAAATTATACATGTTTCAGAAGTCATTCTCTTTAAAGTGAGAAATACTTCTTAGATGAACAAGCATTTATAGGTCACTCAAAGTTTAAATCTAAGCTTTCTCTATCACACAAGATTAATAGTAATTCTATGTCCATGTGATCAGAGGATGGATTAGATTTATATAAAGCAATAATCCTCAGTACTGTCAATTATCATGGCAGGACTTACATTCCTGCAATATTGTAATGAACAATGCCTTTTGAAGAATATGCACTTTTGTTTTTACAAATACAGATCAGTTAATTTAATTCATGAACAAAAAAATAGCTGCAAAGGAAAACAGTCAGCAGTTTCTCTATTGGTACCGAGAATAAATAAAGCCATTGAAGTAAAAATGAATTATACTAAAATGGTGTTTTCTAACTGGAAACAATTTGGAAAAAACAAAATTTATGAAGAATGACATCGTAAAAATTATTTATAATTTTGTGCATGTTCTCTATAAATAATTGTGAGTGTATGTCTGTCCATTCTTGTCATTTTCTATGTGGAATTTACTTCATTCAGTTACAACTTTAACATGTGGTCAACTATTTGTCTATGAAATTAATTTTCTTTCAGTATGTAGGCAAAATCATGAGTCTATCTTTGCAATGCTGTGTACCTAAAACACAGTGAATTTACTAACTTAAAAATCTTCAAGCAGTGAGAGTTCTTATTTTTGTGTTTCCTGTGAAACTTGATATCCAAACACTTCCATGAATATCAAGCACTGTATTCTCTTAGAGGCTCAAGTGGTAGAGCAGATGTCTAGGAGCCTAAGTCTCTGAGTTCAAGCCACAGCAATATAAAAAAATTAAAACAACACTAGTTTCATTGACTGTCATCTGATTCCTTTAGCTTTTTAATATTCTTGAAAATGAATTATTGAATTAAATATTTTGTATTCTTAATGGTGAAAACTTATATAACACTGATTTAAAAATGAGTTAAGATCTATTGGCATCCCATATTTTTTGGCCAAGTCATTTTCTAATATTTCTTTATTGTTAAATTTTATCTACATGTTCTGGAACTGAAGTTTTAATTTTCTCTGGTGTACAAAGGATACTTTGAAATATTTGTTTTCTAAGTAATTTTTTGTTGTTTAAACTTCTATAAAATTGAATACCAATATTAAAGGAATGTGTTTTCATAAATTAATTTTGAAATTAATATTAGTGCTGTTTGCATAAAAATATGATCCATTTTTTTCCTAAATGTTTCCTGAAAGCACAATTTTTCTATTTTATCAGTTAATTTAAGTTATAGGAAACATCAAAACTGTCAACTAACTTGTTAAATATTTTAGATTGTGCTATATTTCTTGACTTTCTTGTTTCACGATTTTGCCTTTTTCAATATTGATGCCATATGAAAGGATTGTGACTTTTGTTGGCTTGTGTGTTTGCATTCTCTATAATGTATAGTTGTTGATATAAGTATTTGTTCTTACTTGTAATAAGAATTTAATAAAAGTTTATATTTGACCTTTTCAATTTATCTCTGGTACTGTAAATGCCTATGTCATTTCATAGATTCATAACTTCTTTTCTCATTTCTAGTGATTTTTATAACATCTAACTTTAACTTCCTTTCATTTATTCCTGTGATTTAGAAAATTCATACTGTCAGTTTGTGTTGGCAAAAATGTTCATCAGAAAATATAATTTTTGTAGACAGAATTTAAGTTTTAAAAATTCTTAAGGTCATTAAAGTGAGATTACTTTATTTTCTTTTTCTTTTAGCCCAAAAAGCATCTTTGCAATATTTTAAATGATAATCTAAAAGCAGTATGAGAAATTAGAGCTATTTGTATTTTCCTTATAATGTGAACATTTTATCACTGCTTGCCCTATTATTATAACATGCTATCTGTAATAAAGTGTAATATTGTGTTCATGTTGCCATGTTAAAATATTATATAAAATGAACAGAATGTAGTATTTAAGAAGAACGTAATGCACAATGGCAAAATATGATTTTTTTTGTCTTTTGCTTTCAAAAATACAGATTGGTAGATAATAGTAATATTAAATTTTGCTAATCACAACGATGTTCACACAGTTTATAAGGGTTTTATGTTTAATTAAAATTTCATGTTAAACCATGTTGGGTTTTGTATTTCTATATGCATTTTTGAATTTATTTTTAATTCTATGAAGAATGTCTTGGAAACTGATGAATATTCTAGTGATTCTGTAGATTACTTTCAATAATATAGTCATTTTCACAATATCAACACTGGTGACCCATAAATATGGAAGTTTTTCCTATTTACTAGAGTCT
Source organism: Castor canadensis (assembly GCF_047511655.1). Taxonomy (NCBI): domain Eukaryota; kingdom Metazoa; phylum Chordata; class Mammalia; order Rodentia; family Castoridae; genus Castor; species Castor canadensis. Next base: position 191,976,619 of record NC_133386.1, read on the forward strand.
TATTCAGTTCTTTTACAAGTGTTTTGATTTTAATTTCTTAGGTAGGTTTATTCCCTGGATAGGGATATTCCTCTATATTTTTTGAGGCTATTGTGAATGGGATGGCTTTCCTGATTTATTTTGTAACATGTTCATTAATGATATATAGAAAAGTACTCATCCCTTTATTTTAATTTTGTATCCTATGCTTTGGGAAATTTTGATCCAGTGTATCAGCATCTGTTGGACATTTTAGCGTCCTCTAATTATACTGTCATATCATTTTAAAATAGATATAATTGAGACATGAAAAAGGGGATATTTCATCTTATATCAATGAAATCCACATAATTAGTTGGGAATACTTCGAAACTTGTAGCCCAAAAACTTAGAAAAGTTAGAAGAAACTGAATATTTCAGGTACATATGCATATGAGCTATTACAATTAATCAAAGATGACACTAACCCTACATATATTCATAATAAGCAATGAGCATGTAGAAGTTCTTATCTCTCTACAATGAAAATCTCAGCACCATGCAGACTGATTCACAGCTGAATTCTAAAAGTCTTTTAAATAAGATCTAAAAGCAATGCATCTCAAACTATTGCATAATACAAAAAGGAAAGATCACTTCCAAAGTCTTTCTATGAAGCAATATTATCCTGATATCAAAAGTAGATAAGGACATAACTACTACAATTACCATGACTACAGCAAAAACCTACAGACCATTTCCCTGATGAACATAGATGCCAAAATACACAATAAATTCCTTGCAAAAGAATTCAAGAACCCATTATAAATATCATACAACATCATTTTTGTTGTATTCTAAAGATTCAATAATAATGTTTCATCATATACAAATCAGTAAAGTTATTGCTGTACATAAATAGAATGCAGGATAAAGATCACATCAACATCTCGATAGATGTAGAAAATGCTTTAGACACAATTTTTCAGCTTCCAGTAATAAAGCCCTGAGGAAACTAGAAAAAGAAAGAGCATAGCTAAACAAAATATAGGCTCTCCATGACAAACCTGTAGACAACATTATACCACATGGAGAAAATTGAAATAATTTCCTGTGAATAGGAATGAGAAAAAGGTGCCTGACCTTTCACCTCTCATGAAATACAGTGCTTGAGTTCTTAGCTAGAGCAGTAAGATAAGGGGAGAAATTTTAGTGATAGGAAAAGATACACAAAGAATTCAAATTATCAGTGTTTGTAGGTAGTAATTACAAATTTATTAGCAAAAGATTGTTATAATATATATTTTTTAATATTTGCGGGGACCATTGTAGCATCCTTTCTTTAAAAGACAGTATTGAAAATTTTTGCATTTTATCTTCTTTTTGGTGTACTTGAATATAAAATCTAACTTTAATATATTATAGTATACTTCAATGACATAATTTTAGTATCAGACACTAACAGTGGTATAAATCCAATTATACTCTTCAAATATTTGTGCTATACTTGTCACAAATTTTACTTTTAGTTATATAATGAACCTCAAGTGCTTCAATATACTTTTGCTTTAGTAATTTATTTTTAAAAGAATTAAAATTTCTAAAATTTGTTATATTTACCTTCATTTTCACATTTTTATTTTTCTTTCTTTGCATAGAACTATGTTTCCTTCTGATGCCATACTCTCTACTCTTTTTTTAATTAATTTAGTCACATGTGCATACATTGTTTGAATCATTTTTCCCTCCTGTCCTTGCTCCCTCCCTCTACCTGCCCTCCCTTCAAGGCAGAATCTGTTCTGCCCTTTTCCCCAGTTCCTTTGAAGAGTAGAAATAAGCAATAATAAGAAAAACATAGCATTTTTGCTAGATGAGATAAGAACAGCTATACAGAGAGATTCCTAGCATTGCTTCCATGTACAAATGTGTTACAACCCAAGTTGACTCATCTCTAACCGATCTTTACACTGTTTCCTGATCCTCTTCTCACGTTGACCTCTATTGCTTTAAGGTTTCTGTATTGATTCCTCTGGAGTGGGGACATCAAATACTTTCACGTTTTGGGTTTTCCATCTAACCCCGTACATCCCATGTATATTCTCCCCTTGTCATGTAACCCAAGTCCTACAACATTGCTGTATTTTCCTTAGACCTAAAGACTGCATATGAGGGAGAACATATGATTTTTGGTCTTCTGAGTCTGGCTAACCTTGCTCAGATTGATATTCTCCAGCTCTATCCATTTACTTGCAAATGATAAGTTTTCATTTTTCTTCATGACTGAGTAAAATTCTATTGAGTATAAATACCACATTTTCTTGATCCATTCATCGGTAGTAGGGCATCTTGGTTGTTTCCATAACTTGGCTATTGTGAATAGCGCTGCAATAAACATGGGTGTGCAGGTGCTTTTGGAGTAACCTGTGTCACATTCCTTTGGGTATATTCCCAGGAATGGTATTGCTGGATGATATGGCAGATCTGAGTTTAGATTTTTAAGAAGTCTCCAAATTTTTTTCCAGAGTGGTTGCACCAGCTTGCACTCCTACCAGCAGTGTACAAGGGTTCCTTTTTCCCCACATCCTTGTCAACACTTGGTTGTGGTGTTTTTGATGATGGCTATTCCAACAGGGGTGAGGTGGAATCTTAGTGTGGTTTTGATTTGCATTTCCTTTGTGGCTAGAGATGGTGAGCATTTTTTCATGTGGTTTTTGGCCATTTGAATTTTTTCTTTTGAGAAAGTTCTTATTTAATTCAGTTGCCCATGTCTTAATTGGTTCATTGATTTGGGAGAGTTTAATTTCTTAAGTTCCCTGTATATTCTGGTTATCAATCCTTTGTCTGATGTATAGCTAGCAAATATTTTCTCTCACTCTGTGGGTGGTCTCTTTAGTTTAGAGAGATGTGCAGAAGCTTTTTAATTTTATGAATCCCATTTTTCCATTGTTTCTTTTTATTGCTGGGCTGCTGGGGTTCTATTGAGGAAGTCCTTTCCTATACCTATTAGTTCCAGAGTGTACTAACTGCCCCTTTCTGTACTAACGTTAGTGTTTTGGGTCTGTTATTAAGGTCCTTGATCCATTTTCAGTTGTTACTAGCACAAGGTGATAGACATGGATCAAGTTGTTGAACAGGCTGTCTTTTTTCCATCATATATTTTTGGCCCGTTGGTCAAAAATAAGGTGGGTATAGTTGTGTTAATTCATATCTGGGTCCTCTATTCTGTTCCACTGGTCTTTATGTCTGTTTTTGTGCCAGTACCATGCTGTTTTTAATGCTATTGCTTTGTAATATATTTTGATGTTGGGTATTGTGATACTGCCAGAATTATTCTTTTTGCTCTGTACTGCCTTGGCTATTCGCGGTTCCTTTTGTTTCTAAATGAACTTAGGGTAGATTTTTCGATCTCTGTGATGAAATGATTGGGATTTTGATGGGAAATGTATTAAACATGTAGACTGCTTTTGGTAGTGTAGCCATTTTTGCTATGTTGATTCTTCCAATCCATGAGCATGGGAGATCTTTCCATCTTCTGTAGTCTTCCTCAATCTCTTTCTTCAGGGGTTTGTAATTCTCCTTGTAGAGGTCATTCACATCTTTTGTTAAGTTTACTCCTAGGTATTTTTTTTCTTGAGGCTATTGTAAATGAAATTGTTTCCATATATTCTTTCTCTTTTTGTTCATTGTTGGTGTATAGAAAAGCTAATGATTTTTATAAGTTGATTTTATATCCTGCCTCCTTGCTATAGCTGTTGATGGTGTCTAGGAGCTTTTGAGTAGAGTTTTTTGGGTCTTTAAGGTGTAGGATCATATCATCTGCAAATAGGGATATTTTGACAGTTTCTTTACCTTTTTGTACTCCTTTTACTTCTCTCAAACTCCCTATTCTTGAAATTAATTGAAGTAAAGATGTGGCTATAATTTATCTCAACATAACTTTGCATATGTATGATTGTAAGTATGTTTGTACGTAAGTTACTTTTCCTGAAAAAGACTTTATCCAAGCTTGATCTATCTTAAAGACGTTTTAGACAATAAAATGGATGTTAAATTCTTTGTTAATACTTCTCTTTCACCACTGCAAATATTAATCACCAATAATTCCAGAAATGGATAATTTTTCATAGCATCTGCTAAAATCTGTATTCCATTTTATTTTGTATGAGATGTGTATTTCCCTCTAAATGCCTTCACAATTTTTAAATTATCTTTATCAGCCAGCATTGAGATTCCTGAGTTGAGGTGAATTTTTTTCAGTTTCAGAGGAGGCACTTAATTATATTTTAATCTTTTACTTCTGAGATGGAGTTTTGCTGTGTTATCCAGGTCTGCATTAATTCTTAGAATCAAGAAATACCCCCATTACAACCTCTTGAGTTTTTGCGACTAGAGCCACATGACACTGAGATGGGCTCTTTATCTATAAATCTACAGAGTAAGTTATCTTTATTAACATTGAACTTGATGTAATGGATACAGGAACAATTTAGACATGCAACTTGTTTTTAAACGTACATATTAATTATGTATAATATCAGTTTAATTCTGATATTTCCATACATTCATGCACTTTGTTCATATTGTCCATATATTGTCATCTCTTATCCTCCTTTTCATACACTTCCTATTCTCTAAAATTTCCCTTCTACTTGCTTTTTTTGTCATCTTATTCTATGAGATTGCACTTACACAGAAAACATGATACTTGCATAAATGTCCCTTTTTTTTACATCTTGACTTTCAGTTCTTCTTTGCATTTCATATTTGTCCTTCCCAAGATCTTATATTTTTGGAAGAGAGGTGTAATGCATTTCTTATTTTTAGAGAAGTAGTGACCATTATATCATCTAATATTTATTTTCCTTTATTCCTTTTTTGTATATTAATCTGTTGGACATTGTTGCAATGTTATATATTTTTATGAGCACTTTCTCTTTTCATTCTGTTTGACTAATATCTGTTAATTTATTTTCCAGTTCAAATATTCTATTTTTTTTAATTTAGTCACATCATTCTTATGGTTTTATTGCAAATGTTCCAGAGAAGGACACAGACTGTGGATGACAAGACAGAACAGCCAAGGTTAAAACATTTAAAAGTAGTTTAGAGAACATTTAGTTATTTCTATTGCAGACAGCATTTTAGGAAAATAATTATGACTGATAGCATTCAAACAACAATGCTAAGTGCTGCTTGTTACAATCAGGAGCACAGGGACACAATCCTGTGAAAGTCTAGTATCCTTAATTTTTGAACTCTTACAAGTTAAGAGGACAATGCCCCCCTGTAATGCCAAATCTAATACAGAAATACATTTCATAGAAACTGCAACACTCACATGGTTAAGACAAATACAGGTCAGTTTTAAATAGCAGAATTGCCCAAATGGCAGGGTTATTCTGAATGTTACTGATCACAACAGTACAAGTGTCAAAAGTTTCATTAATCATTTTATATGCCAAAGGTGTAGATTTAATCTTCATGGGTAAAAGAAATCTTCGTTTTGTAATTTTACATATATCAAGCTAACACTTAACTTTGCAAATGCTTGTAAAACAATTAGATATAGTCTAGAGAAAGAACACAGTAATAAGGTGGTCATTAGAGAGAAATTTACATGAGCAAATACTTAAATAAGCTCTAATTTAGTTAAGGTTTAGTTTAAGTATTTAAAAGCTTCACATGATCAATAGAAAACATCAGTAATTATTTGATAAAATCTTTCCTTACAACAGTTTCTTACAGATGTTACTCAGAGCAGACAACATTAAGACAGCCTTGTTGTTACGGACATAGAGATTCAGGTTTTTGTTCAACATGACCATTGAAATCTTTCAGGAGACCATGAAAAAAGGCATTCTTATACTGCTCATCTATACAGTAACTAACTTATAAAGATACATATGTTAATAGACCTAATCATGAAAGAAGTTTTTATTATATCATTTTACATTTACTCACATGTGTATATATTTTTTGGGCCATTTCCCCCTTCCCCCTCCTTCTTCAGTGCAGAACCTGTCTGCTCTTTTGTTCTCCAATTTTTTTGAAGAGAAAATATAAGAGCTAGTAAGACAGAGTTTTTGCCAATTTGAGATAAAGATAGCTATACAGAGAGATTCCTAGCCCTGCTTCCATGCACATGTGTATTGCAACCCACATTAGTTCATCTCTACAGACCTCTTCACTGCTTCCTGGTCCCCTACCATAGTGGCCTTGGCCAGAGTAAGATTACCAGATTTGCTCCTCTACAATGAGCGCATCAACCACAGTCAGGCTTTAGGTTTCCTTTCCTTTTCCTGTTCTTTTTCATATCTGGGTCCTCTACTCTGTTCTGCTCGTCTTCATATCTGTTTTGGGGCCAGTACCATGCTGTTTTTATTGCTATTGCTCTGTAGTACAGTTTGAAGTCGGGTATTATGATCCTCCAGCATTGCTCTTTTTGCTCAGTATTGCCTTGGCTATTCATGGTCTCTCTTGTTTCCAAACAAACTTTAGGGTAGATTTTTTTTATATCTGTGATGTAATTGGGATTTTGATGTGAATTGCAGTGAACATATAGATTGGTTTCGGTAGTGTAGCCAATTTTACTATGTTGATTCTGCCAATTCATGAGCATGGAAGATCTTTCCACTTTCTGTAGTCTTCTCCAATCTTTGTTGGTGTATAGAAAGGCTTCTGATTTTGTAAGTTGATTTTGTATCTTGCTACATTTCTGAATCTTTTTATGATTTCTAAGAGATTTGGGGTACAGTTTTTTCAGTCTTTGAGGTATAAAGTCATGTTTTCTGCAAATAGGAATACATTGACTATTTCTTTACCTATTTGTGTTCCTTTATTTCTTCTTCTTACCTTATTGCTCTGGATAGGAACTCCAGGAAAATGTTAAATAGAAGTGAGGAAAGTGGGCATCCTTGACTCATTCCTGACTATATGGAAAATGGTTTTAGTTTTTCCCCATTAGGTATTATGTTGGCTATATAGCCTTTATAATATTGAGGTACATTCTTTCTATTCCTAGTTTTCTTAGAGCTTTTGTCATGAAGTAGTGTGGAATCTTATCAAAGATTTTTCCTGCATCTATGGAGATGATCAAGTGGTTTTTTCTTTGCTTCTATTAATGTGCTGTATTTTTGTGTATGTTGAACAAATACCTACATCCCTGGATTTCAGTAGACTTGCTCATGGTGAATGATCTTTCTGAAATGTTGTTGGATTTGGTTTGCCATTGTTTAACTGAGGATTTTTGCATTGATGTTCATTAAGGAAATTGGCCTGTAGTTCTCCTTTTGGATGTGTTCTTGTCTGGTTTGGGGGTGAGGGTAATACTGGCTTTATATAGTGGTTAGGCATTGTTCCTTCCACTTCTATTTCATGGAAAAGATTAAGGAATGATGGTATTAGTTTGCTTTTGTATGTTTGGTAGAAATCAGCTGAGAATAAGTGAGGTCCTGGACTTTTCTTTTTTTGGAGACACTTTATTGCTATTTCAATTTCATTATTTGTTATAGATCTGTTTAGGTGGCCAATATCCTCTTGTTCACTTTTTGTGGTCATAAATATCTAGAAATTTGTCCATTTCTTCCAGATTTTCCAATTTAGTGGAATATATGTTCTCAAAATAGTCTCTGACGGTTCCTTGGATTCCCTTGTTGTTTGTTGTTCTCTCCCCTTTTTTGTTTGTGATTTTACTAATTTGAATCTTTCTTTACTCACTTTACTCAGAATTGCCAGGGGCATGTGAATCTTGTTCATTATTTCAAAGAACCAGCTTTTTCTTTCATTGATTCATTGAATTTTTTGTCTCTATTTCATTACTTTTAGCCCTTATTATTTATTTCTCTCCTTCTGCTTGTTTTGAGTTTTGCTTGTTCTTGTTTTTCTAGAATTTGAGATATAGCATTAGTTTGTTAATTTGAGGTCTTTTAGTGTTTTTAACATATGCACTCATGGCTAAAAACTGTCCTCATAAGACTGCCTTTGTTGTGTCCCATAGGTTCTGGTTGGTGTTATTTTCATTTTCATTTAGTTACCAGAAAACTTTTGATTTTCTCTCTTATTTCTTCTATGACCCACTGATCCTTGAGCAGTGTGTTATTCATCCTCCAATTATTTACATATTTTACTCTGCTGTTTTTGTTGTTGAGTTCTGGTTTTAGTGAATTGAGATAAGATAGAGTGCAGGGGGTTATTTGTGTTTTCTTATATTTGCTGAAGTTTGCTTTGTGCCCTAAGATATGATGTATTTTGGAGAAAGTTCCATGGACTGCTGAGAAGAATGTACATTGGACTGTTGTTGGATGAAATAATGTGTAGACATCAGTTAGGTAGATTTAATCCTTGGTGTCATTTAGTTCTAGGATTTTTTTGTTGATTTTTTTGTTTGAATGATGTATCTATTGGTGATAAAGGGACATTAAAGTCTTCCACTACCACTGTTTTGGATTCTATATATGCTTTTAAGTCCTTTAGTGTATGTTTGATGAAATTGGCTGCACTGAAATGGAGTGCATGTAGATTGATAATTGTTAATTCCTTTTGGTTCATTTCCACTTTTATTAGTATGAAATGTCCTTTTTTGTCTCATTTCACCAAGGTAAGTTGAAGTCTTCTTTGTCTGGTATAAGAATTGCTACTCCTGCTTGTTTTTGCAGGTCATTGGCTTAGTAAACCTTCTTCCTGCCTTTCAACATAAGCTAGTGTTTATTTCTGTCAATAAAATGGGTGCCTTGTAAACTACTGTTTGTTGGATCTTCCTTTTTAATCCAATCTTCCAAATGATGGTTTTTGAGGGGAGTTGAATCCATTGACTTTCAGTGGTAATATTAATAGGTATGTGGTGATTTCAGCCTTTTAGATGTTTTTCCTGTTTATGGATTTGAATGTGTGCAGACTAATCAATGCTCCTCTCTGATTACTTGCCTTTTCTTCTCCTGTGGTTTGATACTTTCCATCCTCTCCTGATTTTGTTTGCTTTCATCCTCTGTGTGCAGAATTCCTTGTAGAATCTTCTGTAGTGGTGACTTGGTGGTCACCACTACACAGCTCTCTATACGAATTGGGTGCTGGAACCCCTAGCCACACAACAACTGTGTTCTTCTTACTCTTCTCAGACCTCTATCAGTATTCTCAGCCCTTGAGGCTTAGCAGCTCTCTAGAACTGTAAAGAAATCCACATTTTTTTTTTCTTTTCTGGATCTTTATGGGTCTCTTCTTTAGCATCAGCTCTCTACCATCTCTTAACTTTTCTCTATTTCTGCTATCACTCAGTGTCTCTACTGGTTCTGCTCTGTGTTGTTTTTGCCCTGGCTGCTCTTTGGAACACTTCAACTGCTTGTCATCACTAGTGCTATTGCCATGTCTGCTGCTGGGGTAGATGCTGCCTGTGACACCACTTACTACCACCACTGCCAGCTTTCCTGCTGCCTCTGTCACTGTTTCTGCCATTGCTGGCACTGTCACTCAATGACTACTGGTTCTACCACTGCCTCTGCCACTGCTGCTGCTGTCCCTGCCAGTGTCTTTGGCTTTGTCATTGCTCTTGCTGCAGATGCCCCTGTCACCTCTGCCACCATGAGAATTGTGGTTGCTTCTGTCTCTCATGCCATCTCTTCTCCTTTTTTCATTTTACCAATTTAACCATCTCTACTAATGATGAAGGCTAAATTTTTGAAAGAAAATACCACTAGAAATAATCTTTTATTAGTCTAATGTTGCAACACCAGTGGACAGCACAGGAAGGTGTTTGCCAGCTCATTCACAAAGTTAGCTGATTCGCCTGCATACATAGCCAGAACTGGATGTGACAAGGGTGCCTGACCCTATCAAGGCAGTTAATTCATGCAAATAAAAGATTGTTTTACAACAATTTCAGGCCATCTGTGAGGCTAGGAGGGGGAAGGTTTCCCTTTCTCATCTGGTAGATATGGCCTCAGGCTCATCTAGAGTTCACTGAGGCTTTTGATGGCACAAGTATGGTGCAAGTTGTTTTAAATAGTCATGGCTATGGTGATATCTCCAAGACTTGGAGTTGTCCTTTGGCAGCAAGAAGCTGTGGTTTTGGTGCAGTTTTTCTCAGTGATCAAAATAGTGAGTGCTCGTGTAAAGGAAGTCTGGCTGCTAAACTATCAGTTCTTTAGTCAAGGCAGCCAGTTACTAGGAAAGAGTCCACTTCTGTCAATTAGGGAGACAATTTTCTCTATCCTCCAAAACACAAGCATTATTTAAAGTAAAAAATATATATATTAAGAAAGGTGCTAGTGTTGTGGAAATATTGACAGATGAGAAACCAAGTGAGAGTCAGAAAAGTGGAGAACTCAGATTTTATTTTATGCCAGTGGTCCCAGATGGGTTCATACTCCTTATCTGGGCATTGTCCAAAAGATTCACAGGATATTTAAAAGGCAATGCAGGACATGAAAAAATGCTCACCGTCTCTAGCCACAAAGGAAATGCAAATCAAAACCACACTAAGATTTCACCTCATCCTTATTAGAATAGCCATCATAAAAACATCACCAACAACATGTGTTGATGAGGATGTGGGGAAAAGAAACGTTTGTACACTGCTGGTGGGAATGCAAACTAGTGCAACCACTCTGGAAAAAATTTGGAGACTTCTTAAAAATCTAAACATAGACCTGCCATATGACCCAATAATCCCACTCCTGGGGATATACCCAAAGGAATGTGACACAGATTACTCCGAAGGCACCTGCACACCCATGTTCAATGAAACGCTATTCACAATAGCCAAGTTGCAGAAACAACCAAGATGCCTCACTATTGATGGATGGATCAAGAAAATGTGGTACTTGTACACAATGGAATTTTACTCAGCCATGAAAAAGAATAAAATCTTATCATTTGCAGGTAAATGGATGGAACTGGAGAACATCATTCTGAGTGAGGTCAGCCAGCCTCAGAAGACCAAAAATCGTATGTTCTCCCTCATATGTGGACTTTAGATCTAGGGCAAATGTAGCAATGTGGTTGGACTTGGATCAGATGACAAGGGGAGAACACAGATGGGAGATATAGGAATAGGTAGAAAATCCAAAACATGAAAATGTTTGATGTCCCCATTCCAGAGGAGCTAATACAGAAACCTTAAAGCAACAGAGGTTATCATGAGGAGGGGATCAGTAACCAGTGTAAAGACCAGTTAGACATGAATCAACATGGATCATAATACATGTGTACATGAAAACAATGCTAGGAAAATTTCTGCATAGCTATCCTCAACTCAACTAACAAAAATGCTTTGTCTTCTTTATTAGGCTTGTGTGTTTTCTTCAACAAAATTAGTGATAAAGGCAGAACAGGACCTGTCTGGAACTGAGGGGGGAGGGGGCAGAGGGTAGGGTAGAGAGGCAGGGGGGAGAAATGACCCAAACAATGTATGCACATGTGAAGAAAAGAATAATTAAAAAAATTTCATTCTTAAGGATCTAAAAAATAATCAAATAAAACCATACCTCAAATTATAAAATAAAATAAAATAAAATAAAAGGCAATGCAGGGCAACAGGTTACAAGGAATGTGCTGGGATTAATTGGGGAGCTAGTGGTGAGTTAGAGACCTAAGGTTGTTTAGATAAAAACAGCAGGGGAGACCTGCTTTGGAAAGTTTATTTACAAGAAGAGACAAAGAAAGGTGAGAATGGAGAATTATCTCTGCATGGTACCCTTTATCTTGGCTCTGAACTTTTTTTTACAGCTTTAATTGGCAATTTCTCATGCTTTAAGGCCCTGTTTGAGGTAACCTCTTTTATAGCTTTAATTGGCAGCTTCCCATGTTTTGTGGCCCTGTTTCAAAGCAATCTTCTTCACTAGCAATGAACGATTACCATTAAATTAACAGTGCTTACTAGTATTTAACCATGCTCCATAATGCTAAAGTCATGCCTCAAAGCCTCAGGGAGAACTAGTTCTCCCAAGATGCCTCAACAGAACTAAGACATTTGAACTTTAACAAAGCCAAACTCTAATAGTATAATATCATGTTACATTAATATTAAATTTATCTGCATACTTTGCTAACACCCCTGTTAAAGCTTCCTATTCGTGGTTTTGCAGTTTGTGTGCATTCATATATTGTCTACTACATTAAACTTCAATATGCTTGAGTGGATCTCTCATTCCACTTAGAATTATAACATTTTAAAATTTAAGCAAGTTCATTTTAGAATCCTTATTGAAGATTATAAATTCTGTAAAAAGTCATGTTTTGTATTATTTCATTATATGTGTGTATACATATATATACATTTATGTCTGTGTGTATATACATATATAGATGTATACTAAAGGAATTAAGGAGGACACATCTTCATGAGGAGAAAACTGGATTTCAGAGAATTTATGAAATCAATAGCACAGAATTAGTAGATGTGCAATAAATATGTTTAAACTCCTTACATTTATTTTCTAGACCTGAGCATATATGATTTTTGCCTTGAGGAACAATTTGATACCTGGGGATAATGGACACGACAGCAAACATTTTTGCCATTTGTCAAGTAATTCACTGCTTTTAATCCTTCACTCATTTACTATGAGAAAAGTCTCCCTGAAACTTTTGTGTTCCAGAAGATAATGTTTGTGTTTTCTCCTTGGGACATTCCTGTGAACTTCCAGAAAAGCTCAAGGGTCTGGTACAGGGATTAAAATGTATAATATTAGTGGCTTGCCTTAATTGGCTAAGCAGTTCATTTCTGAATGTAAGAAGAAAGACTTTCTGTCACTTACAAAATATTTATCAGTGATAATCTTGCATTATAAATGGAAATACATGACTTAATATTTAATCTAACACAAAGGATTCAATCTAACTGAAAAATATTCTATAAAAAGAATAATAACTCTTCCATGCTATGCAGAGTAATTGGGAAGGATTTTTTAAGTATTTTGGTCATTTGAGCTTTAGTTTAGGAATGTGTCTTAGTTTACTAGAGAGAAGATAAGACAATAGGACCTGTAAAACTAAGGAAATACATTCATAATTCAGAAAAATTGCCAAATGTGCTAAAATCTTTTTTTTCTTTTATTATTCATATGTGCATACAAGGCTTGGTTCATTTCTCCCCCTTGCCCACACCCCCTCCCTTACCACCCACTCCACCCCCTCCCTCTCTCCCTACCCCCTCAATACCCAGCAGGAACTATTTTGCCCTTATTTCTAGTTTTGTTGTAGAGAGAGTATAAGCAATAACAGGAAGGAACAAGTGCATTTGATGGTTGAGATAAGGATAGCTATACAGGGCCTTGACTCACATTGATTTTCTGTGCGTGGGTGTTACCTTCTAGGTTAATTCTTTTTGATCTAACCTTTTCTCTAGTACCTGTTCCCCTTTTCCTATTGGCCTCACTAGCTTTTAAGGTATCTGCTTTAGTTTCTCTGCATTAAGGGCAACAAATGCTAGCTAGTTTTTTAGGTGTTTTATCTATCCTCATCCCTTCCTTGTGTGCTCTTGCTTTTATCATGTGCTCATAGTCTAATCCCATTGTTGTGTTTGCCCTTGATCTAATGTCCACATATGAGGGAGAACATAGGATTTTTGGTCTTTTGGGCCAGGCTAACCTCACTCAGAATGATGTTCTCCAATTCCATCCATTTACCAGCGAATGATAACATTTCATTCTTCTTCACGGCTGCATAAAATTCCATTGTGTATAGATATCACATTTTCTTAATCCATTTGTCAGTGGTGGGGCATCTTGGCTGTTTCCATACCTTGGCTATTGTGAATAGTGCCACAATAAACATGGGTGTGCAGGTGCCTCTGGAGTAACCTGTGTCACAGTCTTTTGGGTATATCCCCAAGAGTGGTATTGCTGGATCAAATGGTAGATCGATGTCTAGCTTTTTCAGTAGCCTACAAATATTTTTCCAGAGTGGTTGTACTAGTCTACATTCCCACCAACAGTGTAAGAGTGTTCCTTTTTCCCCTGCATCCTCGCCAACACCTGTTGTTGGTGGTGTTGCTGATGATGGCTATTCTAACAGGGGTGAGGTGGAATCTTAGCGTGGTTTTAATTTGCATTTCCATTATTGCTAGAGATGGTGAACATATTTTCATGTGTTTTTTGGCCATTTGAATTTATTCTTTAGAGAAAATTCTGTTAAGTTCACCTGCCCATTTCTTTATTGGTTCATTAGTTTTGGGAGAATTTAGTTTATTAAGTTCCCTATACATTCTGGTTATCAATCCTTTGTCTGATGTATAGTTAACAAATATTTTCTTGCACTCGGTGGGTGTTCTCTTCAGTTTAGAGACCAGTTCTTTTGATGAACAGAAGCTTTTTAGCTTTATGAGGTCCCATTTATCTATGCTTTCTCTTAGTTGCTGTGCTGCTGGGGTTTCACTGAGAAAGTTCTTACCTATACCTACTAACTCCAGAGTATTTCCTACTCTTTCCAGTATCAACTTAAGAGTTTGTGGTCTGATATTAAAATCCTTGATCCATTTTGAGTTAATCTTGGTATAGGGTGATATACATGGATCTAGTTTCAGTTTTTTGCAGACTGCTAACCAGTTTTCCCAGCAGTTTTTGTTGAAGAGGCTGCTATTTCTCCATCGTATATTTTTAGCTCCTTTGTCAAAGACAAGTTGGTTATAGTTGTGTGGCTTCATATCTGGGTCCTCTATTCTGTTTCACTGGTCTTCATGTCTGTTTTTGTGCCAGTACCATGCTGTTTTTATTGTTATTGCTTTGTAATATAGTTTGAAGTCAGGTATTGTGATACCTCCTGCATTGTTCTTTTGACTGAGTATTTTCTTGGCTATTCGTGGCCTCTTGTGTTTCCATATAAATTTAACAGTAGATTTTTCAATCTCTTTAATGAATGTCATTGGAATTTTAATGGGAATTGCATTAAACATGTAGATTACTTTGGGGAGTATCGACATTTTTACTATGTTGATTCTACCAATCCATGAACATGGGAGATCTGTCCACTTTCTATAGTCTTCCTCAATCTCTTTCTTCAGAAGTGTATAGTTTTCCTTGTAGAGGTCATTCACATCTTTTGTTAGGTTTACACCTAGGTATTTGATTTTTTTTGAGGCCACTGTAAATGGAATTGTTTTCATACATTCTTTTTCAGTTTGCTCATTGTTAGTGTATAGAAATGCTAATGATTTTTCTATGTTGATTTCATATCCTGCTACCTTGCTATAGCTATTGATGATGTCTAGAAGCTTCTGAGTAGAGTTTTTTGGGTCTTTAAGGTATAGGATCCTGTCATCTGCAAATAGGGATATTTTGACAGTTTCTTTACCTATTTGTATTCCTTTTATTCCTTGTTTTTGCCTAATTTCCCTGGCTAGGAATTCCAGTACTATGTTGAATAGGAGTGGAGATAGTGGGCATCCTTGTCTGGTTCCTGATTTTAGAGGGAATGGTTTCAGTTTTTCACCGTTAAGTATAATGCTGGCTGTAGGTTTGTCATATATAGCTTTTATAATATTGAGGAAATTTCCTTCTATTCCTAGTTTTCTTAGAGCTTTTATCATGAAATTGTATTGGATCTTATCAAAGCCTTTTTCTGCATCTATTGAGATGATCAAGTGGTTTTTGACTTTGCTTCTGTTAATGTGGTTTATTACGTTTATTGATTTTCGTATGTTGAACCACCCCTGCATCCCTGGGATGAAGCCTACTTGGTCGTGGTGAATAATCTTTTTGATGTGTTGTTGAATTCGGCTTGCCATTATTTTGTTGAGGATTTTTTCATCAATGTTCATTAGGGAGATTGGCCTATAGTTCTCCTTTTTGGAGGTGTCTTTGCCTGGTTTTGGGATAAGTGTAATACTGGCTTCATAAAATGTGTTTGGCAGTTTTCTTTCCCTTTCTATTTCATGGAACAGTTTAAGGAGTGTTGGTATCAGGTCTTCTTTAAAGGTCCTGATAGAATTCAGCCAAGAATCCATCAGGTCCTGGACTTTTCTTTTTGGGGAGACTCTTGATTGCTGCTTCAATTTCATTTTGTGTTATAGGTCTATTCAGATGATTAATTTCCTCTTGGTTCAGTTTTGGATGATCATATATATCTAGAAATCTGTCCATTTCTTTTAGATGTTCCAATTTATTTGAATATAATTTCTCAAAGTAGTCTCTGATGATTTCCTGAACTTCCCTGGTGTTTGTTCTTATCTCCCCTTTTGCATTCCTAATTCTGCTAATTTAGGTTTTTTCTCTCCTCATTTTAGTCAGGTTTGCCAGGGGTCTATTGATCTTGTTTATTTTTTCAAACAACCAACTTTTTGTTTCATTAATTCTTTGTATGGTTTTTTGGGTTTCTATTTCATTGATTTCAGCTCTTATTTTTATTATTTCTCTCCTTCTATTTGTTTTGGGATTTGCTTGTTCTTGTTTTTCTAGGAGTTTGAGATGTATCATTAGGTCATTGATTTGGGATCTTTCAATCTTTTTAATATATGCACTCATGGCTATAAACTTTCCTCTCAAGACTGCCTTAGCTATGTCACAGAGGTTACGGTAGGTTGTGTTTTCATTTTCATTGACTTCCAGGAACTTTTTAAATTTCCTCTTTTATTGCATCGATGATCCATTCTTCATTAAGTAATGAGTTATTTAGTTTCCAGCTGTTTGCATGTTTTTCGTCTTTACTTTTGTTGTTGAGTTCTACCTTCACTGTATTGTGATCAGATAGTATGCATGGTATTATTTCTATTTTCTTATATTTGCTGAGGCTTGCTTTGTGCCCTAGGATATGATCTATTTTGGAGAAGGTTCCATGGGCTGCTGAGAAGAATGTATATTGTGTAGAGGTTGGATAAAATGTTCTGTAGACATCTACTAGGTCCTTTTGATCTATTGCATATTTTAGATCTTGGATTTCTTTATTGAGTTTTTGTTTGGATGACCTATCTATTGATGATAATGGGGTGTTAAAGCCTCCCACAACCACTGTGTTGGCGTTTATATATGCTTTTAGGTCTTTCAGAGTATGTTTGATGAAATTGGATGTGTTGACATTGGGTGCATACAGATTGATGATTATTATTTCCTTTTGGTCTATTTCCCCTTTTATTAGTATGGAATGTCCTTCTTTATCTCATTTGATCCATGTAGGTTTGAAGTCTACTTTGTCAGAGATAAGTATTGCTACTCCTGCCTGTTTTTGGGGGCCATTGGCTTGGTAAATCTTCTTCCAGCCTTTCATCTTAAGCATATGCTTATTTCTGTCAGTGAGATGGGTCTCCTGTAAGCAACAAATTTTTGGATCTTCTTTTTTAATCCATTTTGTCAAACAGTGTCTTTTGATGGGTGAATTAAGTCTGTTAACATTAAGCGTTAGTACTGATAGGTATGTGGTGATTCCTGCCATTTAGTTGTCTTAGTTGTTTGAAGGTTTGATTGTGTGTACCTAACTTGATGTTACTCTCTACTGTCTTGCTTTTTCTTTTCCTGTGGTTTGGTGCTGCCTGTCTTTTCATGGTTAAGTTGGGTGTCACTTTCTGCCTGCAGAATCCCTTGCAGAATCTTTTGTAATGGTGGCTTTGTGGTCACATATTGTTTTAGTTTCTGCTTATCATGGAAGACTTTTATTGCTCCATCTATTTTGCATGATAGTTTTGCTGGGTAAAGTATCCTGGGGTTGAAGTTATTTTCATTCAGTGCCTGGAAGATCTCACCCCATGCTCTTCTTGCTTTTAGTGTTTCTGTTGAGAAGGCTGCTGTAATTTTGATGGGTTTACCTTTGTATGTTACTTGTTTTTTTCTCTCTTACAGCCTTCAATATTCTTTCCTTAGTTTCTGAACTTGTTTTAATGATGATATGTCATGGAGTAGTTCTATTTTGATCTGGTCTGTTTGGTGTCCTGGAGGCCTCTTGCATCTGTATGGGAATATCTTTCTCTAGATTTGGGAAATTTTCCGTTATTATTTTGTTAAATATACTACGCATTCCCTTCACTTGCACCTCTTCTCCTTCTTCGATGCCCATGATTCTCAAGTTTGGCCTTTTGATGGAGTCAGTGAGTTCTTGCATTTTCTTTTCACAGGTCTTGAGTTGTTTAATTAATAGTCTTTGGTTTTTCCTTTAATTACCATTTCATCTTCAACTTCTGAGATTCTGTCTTCTGTTTGTTCTATTCTGCTGGATTGGCCTTCCGTTTTGTTTTGCAGTTCTGTTTCATTCTTTTTTCTGAGGTTTTCCATATCCTGGCAGTTTTCCTCTTTAACGTTGTCTATTTTTGTCCTGAGTTCATTTATCCATTTATTCATTGTGTTCTCTCTTTCACTTTGGTGTTTACACAGTGCTTCTATGGTTTCCTTTATTTCTTCTTTTGCTTTTTCAAATTCTCTATTTTTGTTGTCTTGGAATTTCTTGAGTGTCTCCTGTACATTTTGGTTGACCCTGTCCAGTATCATCTCTATAAAATTCTCATTGAGTACTTGTAGTATGTCTTCTTTTAAACTATTCTTGTGGGCTTCATTGGGTCCTTTGGCATAGTTTATCTTCATTTTGTTGGAGTCTGGATCTGAGTTTCTGTTCTCTTCATTCCCCTCTGGTTCCTGTACTAATTTTTTGCTGTGGGGAAACTGGTTTCCCTGTTTTTTCTGTCTTCCTGTCATTGTCTTTGGTCCCTGTACTGTGTGCAATTAAGTATTTTCTAGCTTGTAATAATAACAATGGTAATATTTAGAATGGAAGGGTGAGCAGAGATGGAAAACAAATATACAGACAAGAGGGAGAAAGCAGAACAAGGTTTCAGATATGAAAGTTTCAAAGGTATAAACAGGGAGCATTAGTGTACTAATTGACAGTAAGCTGAACAGACATTAGAGAGACAGAGAGAGGATTGAAAATCAAAGATAAAAAAAGAAAAAATAAGTAAATGAAAGAAATATCTATATATAAAAATGAATTAAAATAAAATGGAAAATAGAAAATTAAAGAAAACAACAACAACAAAAAAAAAACCAAAACCAAAATCCTTCGAAATTTATATGCAATGCAGTTTCAGTCTTAATAACTTGGGTGTCCATCTCAGTCTCCAGTCCTGGAGATGGTGCCTGAGATGTTGTTCTGTAGTTGTCTCATCAAAGACGATGCATAAAGTAGAACAAAACTACACACACACACACCAAAAAAAAAAAAAAAAAAAAAAGCCCCACCAAGTGTCCCCAGTTCAAATGCAATACAGTTTCAGTAAGTTTTTCGGCTTGCAGGTGTAATTCGGTTGTTCTCTCATCAAAGGTAGGATGAAAAGGAAAAAAAAAGAGTCTGGAGACAGTTCTGACAATGGTATCTGCAGATGTGGCTTGCCTGCCTGCTGCTCTCAGCCTACTATAGCTGGCAGCGTTATTTATGCAGATCTCTGGGGTGAACTTAGCACTCACTTGGTCCCACAGGCTTTGTTTGATCAGAGTTATCCTGTGTGGGAGCCTCTGCTACAGGCTTTCCACTTTCTAAGCACTGGGAAAGGTGACACTGCCCCTGCATTGTCAGGCCTGCATGTTTATTTACAGTTCATGTGGGAGGTGGGTCTTCCCCCTTCTCCTGTGCAGTTTTCCTCCCAATGCCACTTTCACAAGCTTTCCTGCTTCTGCTTACTGGGCGGTGCTGCTGCTCCTGTTGGCCGCCATGTTTATTTACAGTTCACATGGGAAGTGGGTCTTCCCTCCTCTCCTGTGGAGTTTTCCTCCCTCCACCACTCTCACAGGCTTCCCCGCTCCTGGTTGCTGGGTGCGTGCCCCGCTCCCGCCAGAGGCTCTCTGGCCTGCCAGGCTTGTTTTATTTACAGTCCTGGGAAGGATTCCCTTCCCCCAATCTTCGGTGCTCCGGGCGCCCCACCCTCTTTCCAGTGTGTCTTAATTATTCTTATTGCTTATTACTCAGTTTCTCTTTTTTTTCCCAGGGTGGAGGTCAGTCTGTCCAGGGGGCTATGCTGCTCTGGCCCAGGCTTGTCTGTGGGGGTACCATGGTACCACGAAGCTCACCTGGTCCACGTCTTCCCAAGCTGTCTGGGTGCCAGCCACTGGCGGTCCCGGAGGCCCTCCTCATTTACTGTGAGGTGGAGATTCTCTGCACCGGCTGGAGGTGTTGAGGGGTCAAAGTTATGCCTTTTCTCAGTGATTATGCCTGCAAAGTGTGTCTCCAGTGTCTCTCCAAGATTTCACTATAGGAGACTCGCTTTCTGCTTCCTACCTCGAGCCTCCATCTTGGAAACCCAAATGTGCTAAAATCTTAATGCTCATTTACATTGCATTTTGGGATTTTTTTCTTATCAAGGGAATTAAATGAAGTTTAAATTAATTTTCTTGTTAGGAAATTAATGTACAAGTCAAATTAGCTTTCTGTTTCTAATTTCATGGTCTATTTAGCCTTGATTGCAGTGTGAAAGTTAAAATATGTAAGCATGTGATTTTGCATTATTTCTACCAGATAATGGTTCCTGAATGGTCACATATAATAGTGTCCACAATGTTTTCTAGTAGAAATGGCTTAAATATGGAAATAGAGAAATAGAGACCACTAAATGTGTAGTATGTATGTGACTTGCTTTATAGCTGGCCTTCAGTTTTCTCTTCAATAAAAGGATGCTGAAGAAATTATTTTGCAGGTTGTTATGAAGATTATATAAGAAAATCTACACAGACTGAAGATGTGGTTCATGTGGTAAGAGCTCTTGCCTAGCACTCAAGGCCCTGACTTCAGTATACTCCAAAGAAATGTACACAAAGCAGTATTGTTAAAAATGTGACAGATGCTGTTGTACCTTTCCTTCCTCTTGAGCTCAGTGTTGGCGATACTATCATATTCCCTGGATGCCTGGTGACTTTTGTTTCATGGCTGTGAGAATTGAGAACCTAATTTTACTTTGGTCTTCAAGATTGATCAGGTTTCACTAAAATTTCTGTAGCTTATTTTTTCCTAACTTCTGTCAAAATGTAATCAGATAGATATGAACACAATCTGTTCCAATTTCCTAAAATATTAGCTCACAGAGAGGCCTGTGTTCTTGGCACCTTGGATAAAGTGTCTAAACTCCACAGTTTTGGTCCATCATGCCTCTTGTTCCCTGTGGTAAATTAAATGTGACTTGATTGAGAACAAAATGAAGTTCAATGCATAAACCATTTTGTTGCTTTGAAATCAAATTAGAGAAATCAAAGTAGAAGAAACATTTTATCCACAAAAAAGTAACAGGGGTTTGTAAGTATGCATAGTAATTATTTGACTGGTTTTCAAATGGGAAGGATGCAGTGACATGGTGAATTTTTAAGGTCAAATACCCTAGAGAATAGCAGGCTTTAATAAGTATAACCTCATTAAATTTCACTGTATTATTAACTGTCAAATAAAACCATATTTTTAACTTAAAAATGAATACTTAGCCTTTTGTGGAGCATTGATTGTTCAAAGTAAGATGAAAAGTTGATGTTATACAATCTTATTTTCTTAGGTTGTAGCTTAGTAAAATTGGAAGTGATGTGTGTCATATGTTTTCACCCTTCATAAATATTTAAAATATCAATTTAATAAAATACACTTAATATATTTCATGAGTAAGAGCTTTTGGCAATGATATCTTATTCATGTAACTAATACATCACTGAGAATTTTAGATTGATAATATTTTAACAGATTGAATTATTTATGACATAAATGCATAAAATATACTCAAGGTTTTTGACACATCATCAGAATATAAATTCTGACATCTGGCATCAATATTGAATTAAAATTTTAAAAATAACAGTAAATAATCCATACAAGGTCACAAATGAACAATTGGTGATATTTGTCTCAAGAATAAAAAGTGAAAAACAGAAACCAAAGCTCCAGAAATTTAAAAAGTAACATTGACTTATTTCTTTGCAAAGTTCACCCATATGAAGATCATCTGTTCACCCCAGCACTTTAAAAGTACTAAAGGAATGGGATAATTGTCCCATGAAAAAACTTCAGACAGTTTGGAGACAAAGCGTTTGTCTAATGAGAAATTAAAAAGTCAGTATATTCTATCTTATTTCAAGTTAACAAATAATATTTACTTAATAACTTTCTCAGTGATTTCCACATTTAAATTCAAACCAGTCTGACAATGGTAAGTGTATTTGCTCTCATTTTAAAAATAGAGACATTGCAGAGAATTATTCTCTGTTTTGTATGAAACTTGGTATGAATCCCTGGTCTTTATAAGTATGAAGACAAGATAATATGAAAGCAGGTGAAGAAAGTTGAAACGCTATTTTCTCAGTGTTTTGCCATTCTTAGATGCCTTCTATTCTATAGTTGTTACCCTAAAAATGTTGTTCAATTTCCTGGCAACAAGTAAGTCCATTGCATATGCTGGATGTGTAACACAAATGCTTCTTTTTGTGACATTTGGGACCACAGAATGCTTTCTTTTGACTGCAATGGCTACCGCTATGTAGCCATTTACAAGCCACTTCTGTATTCAGTGAGCATGTCACCTAGAGTCTGTGTGACACTTATCATTGCTTCCTATGTTGGTGGTATTTTACATGCTATTATACACACAGTAGCCACACTTAGCCTGTCCTTCTGAGGATCTAATGAAATTAGACATTTATTCTGTGATATACCTCCACTACTTGTTATTTCTTATTCTGACACTTGCATAAACCAGCTTCTACCCTTCTGTTGTGTGGACTCTATTTGTGATAGTCACCATCTTGATTGTTTTAACCTCCTATGGTTTCATTCTTTTGGTCATTCTGAATATGAATTCTGTTGAAGGGAGGCGAAAAGTGTTCTCTACTTGTGCTCCTCACCTAACTGGGGTGTCCTTTTATCACAGAACAATCATCTTCACGTATGTAAGATCAAGTTACAATTATGCCTTGGAAAATGACAAAATAGTCTCAACATAAAACTGTTGTGATTCCCGTGCTTAACCCCATTGTATATAGTTTTAGGAACAAAGATATAAAAGAGGCCATGAAAAATTTCTTTGAGAAATTGATTTATAATTAAAGTACATTTTTAAATTTGAGTAGTCTTACAAAATATGTTGATAATAAATTTGTTTTGTTAGAAAACAGAGAAAATAATTTTAATTTTACATAATGGGGATATATTCCAAAAATATTTCCATATAAAGCATTATTTGCCTTCCAATATAACATGCTAGAAATGCCATCATTTTTTTCATTCACAGGTCTATAACTATGTTTAAGTTCATGTATCTTATTTAATCATTGGTATACATGGAATGCTGTTGGTAGTCTTTGTATAACATCTTCTTCATGGAGTGACTTGAAATGATTTCCTCAGGATAGTATGAATTGAAATGTCCCCCACTGGTTATGTTTCAGGATGAATTATTCCCTCATCCTTTAATTCCTCTCCTATGCAATGTTGCTGAACTTACCCAATTTTTCCTCATATAATTAATCAAACTAGTCACTTGTACATTCTTTTGACCTCTTTAGCTTGAAACTGTAGATTGTTCTCCCATTATTAAAGGATTGCTTTCCACTGTCCAATCACAGAAATTAATTAGCTCCATTCTGAAATCCAAAATTTTAATTGATAGTGCATAATAATGTTTATTGAAAGTATATTCAAGTGTCACCACAACAAAAATATAGCATAGATTATTATCTATGGAGCAACCTGAATGCTACTCCAACATTTGAATAGCTAACCTACTTTGATGCTATGGTCCATGCTCATATGTTAGAAGTCCTTACTGATTTCCTGTTCTGTCTTTGTAGGCCGTATATGAGGAATGGCCTTGCACTTGTTATCATTCCACAAAGTATATGCTTATTCAAAAAGACCCAGAAAATAGAAACAATTACATTTTGCTTAAGCTTAGCCATCAATTTGCTTCCTTTATTTTTTGTATTTATTTTTGTTCCAAAATTTATTTACATGAAAAGATATTAAGATGAGACTTTGACTTGCCTATTGATGGAAATATATCTCTGAAAGGGTGATATTTTTGTATCTGTATGGGAAAAATTACACCAACCATATCAATCAAATTGATTTCCTTTGAGAGTTAATTAAAAAGCTATATGATTAATATCCAGAATAATTTCTAGTACTTCAGTGTCTAAATTCTTTGGAATCATTATGCAGAGTAGCCACACATCTCTATTTGAACAAGTAAATATTTATCAGAAGAACCTAACTCAAAACTCCTTTAAAAATGAGTTTACCAGGAATGGTGGAACATGTCTGTAATCCCAGTTACTCAGGGGGAAGATATAAGAGGAATGTGGTTTAAGGCCACCCCAGTTTAAAAAAGTTAGTAAGACCCTATTTCAAAAAATTAGGTGGGCATGGTGGCTCATGCCTGCTATACCAGCTGTGCTTGGGGAGGGGGGTACGTGATCATAGCCCAAGCAAAACCAGGAGCTTTTATCAGAAAGTAATTAAAGCAAGACGTGGGGACATGGCTCAAGTGGTAGAGTTCTTACCTAGCAACCACGAGGCCTTGAGTTCAAACACCAGTTCTAGCCATCCCCCAAAAGTCCAATTTTCAGAGACAAAATACTTTCATTGCAGACAAGATTTTATCTTATTGAATCAAGCTCTTCAAAGCCACAACATGTTAAAATTTATATTTCATTTATATAATATTTTATGGAGTGATTTATGGAAGAAGGGAATTATCTACTTAAAAATATTTTAAAGTATTTTTCATATGAAAAAATTGTGCAGCTTTCATGTTTTAGGTTTTCAAATTTACTTAGGAAATATTTCAAGTAATCTTATCCAGTTAATTGTGGGTTTTTTTACAGCTTCAAATTATTAAAAATAATCATTATCTTAGAAAGGAGAATGTGGGCAAAGGCAACTAAGATAATTTCAGTTACATGTAAAACTGTCTGGTTAATATTTTTAAAAAAATTCAAAGGAATCCATATCCAGGTAATCTACAATAAAATTCTAGTATTCCTCTTTTAATACCACTATCACTGAAGCCAAATAATTTGAATAGTCAGTCTCAATCATGTGCCGCTTTTACATGTCAACATAAAATAATGGAATTATTAAATAATAAGGTTAATAACACTTGATTCTACATATCTCAGCTCAATTTTACTTTCCTCACAAATAATTCTTCCTAGCACTGATGGATCACACTTGTAATCCTGGCTATTCATGAGGCAGAGATCAGGAGGATCACAGTTCAAAGTCAGGTCAGTCAAATAGTTCTTAAGACCCTATCTTGTAAAAATCAAATACAAAAAATGGCTGGTCGAGTGGCTCAAATCGTAAGAGCTCCTACCTAGCAACTGTGAGATTCTGAGTTTACACCCCAAATCCACCAATAAATAAAATAATAATTCTTTGACTTGTACTGTCCTCATGTGACCTCTTTTTCTCATCACTTGACTTTTGGTATTATTTTTTTGAGTACTTGATTTCCATTTAGACCTATCACAGTGCTGACACTATAATGTACCCTTATAGCTTTATAATTTTATGAGCAGGGCCTGAAATTTACCTGGAACATATGATTTACTGAAGAAAATATTAACTAATAAAATGATGAGTCAATGAATGAGTTACATTGCTTAATTGCTTAGATTGTTCAATGTGCTTAAAAGTTTTAATGGGCTTAGATGGATTTTTTTTATGTTCATTCAGTATCTTTTTTGTTTTCCATTTTCATTTACATATCATTTATTTTGGAGGGATGTAGTTTTGAAACTCAGTGCTTCACATTTGCAAAGTAGGTGCTCTACCACTTTAGCCACAACACCATCCCTCAATATACTTTTAAAATTCTTCTCACTGTTGCAGATCACTTGTCACTCATCTACTAATTCAACTCCCTTTTCCACAGTCACCAGTTCAGCTTACAATCTCTTTGTAACTACAGATGAATCTTCAGATGGAAAATTTTGGGGGTTAGGAACATAATGCATCAGAGTCTGTGACAGTGGTTTACTGAATATATTTAAATTAAGTGCCTCAGAACAAAGTCTCTCTGATTTTCTCCACGCTTCATTTTCTTGTGCTCTTTTCATCCCTGTGGCAGGTAAGAGATTAGAATTTGTCTTCCCTAAATGGGGTCATCAAAATGAGGAGACTTCTTCCCCAAACCAAGTCAGAAAACACAGAACCATCATTCTGAATTTCTACCAATATTCTGTGTACAAGCTGACCATTAATGAATTATCTGAACCACTTTGTCTGAAAGTAAATAATCTGACTGTCATTTCAGAAATGGCCTGACCTATACAAAAGGAAAGAAAGACAGAAAGAAAGAAAGAGAGAGAGAAAGAGAGAAAAAAGGAAAGGAAGGAAGGAAAGAAGGAAGGAAGGAAGGAATGAAGGAAATAAAGGAAAGGAATAAACCTGTGACATAGAGAAGGCAAGAAGAACCTAACAGACATGTCTGGTGCGTTGTTCTCCAACAGTCTATTATTATGAGAACATCCCCTTTGTGGGTCATATCTACAGAGCTGGCTCTTCTTTGTGAAACATAAAGATGCAAAGAGGCAACATTCCCTGGGTCATTAGGTCTGCATTCTTGCAGGTACTTGTGTGACATAAGGCATTTGTGAAGAACATTTGAATGCTTTCCCAACTAAACTGATTAACCAGTTTTATTTTTATACCTATTTAGAAATCCTTAACTTAACTACCGTACAATAATTATAATTTGGACATAAATGAAGATTTTGTGCACTGAACAATTTTATAAATTCTTTACACTGATTATTTCATGTGATCGTTATAACAACTACCATGAAAGGTTTTTAAAATCTCTTTTTAATACAGATGAGATAAACATGTACAAAAATTTTAATTGACTCATTGTTCCATAGCTGTGAAGAGTGATGTCAGCATCCAATGTAAGTTGCTCTGTTACATAGTTTCTGCCTTTAAGCTTGTTGCACAGGGATGAAATGATTCACTGACCTTCTCACTTTACAATTTATTTAAAATTTAAAAAAATTAGGAATTGCTGAAAGTCATCAATTACTCAGTGGCTGAAATAAAAGAGAAAGGAATGCATTAAAAACTTTTGGAACAGTGAATTTACTAGATAGAACAATTCTTACCATTCTGCATAGAATTTGCAGTTTCTGAGCTTGGGTAATCAACATTAAAAGAGAAAAGAAAGAATGAATAAAGGAAGTAAGGATAGAGAAAGGAGGCGATGAAGGACGGTTAAGATCAATATACATTATTTGTATGTATGAAAATAGCATAATGAAATTCATTAAAAAAGTTAAATAAAGGAAAAAGATGGGGATGGGTGAAAAGAACATGTAATAGAGGGGGTAATGTGATAAAATACAATATATACATGTATGGAAATATGACATTGAAATCCCTTTTACTATTAATATATGTTAATAACTTTTAAATGAAGCAAAGTATTTAGAAGAATAAGAGCAGAGAGAATAAGATTAGGGTCATTTGTCCTCATTTTCAGGTTCCACTACATTTTCAAAGTGCAGACTAGAGATAATTCACTGTTAATAATGATGCAAATATTTAAAATCATACCAAGGGATAAGACTTAAGAAATTATAGAACATGCAGTTCTACACATGATAAAAATTGAATCCTATTTTATCTAGATCATTCCATTCTTTATAGTAATGACTAAGAAACTCAACTTGTATAAATACACATGATCCCGATAGTTTTAAGGTAGAGTCACTGACAATTATTTGAAGAAAGTTCTAGGAAAGATGGTAAACAACATGCATGAATATGCCAGAAATGTAATGGAATCTACAAATATACCCATTCAAATAATGGAAATAAACATGAATACACACAAACACATTCACAAAACAGAAACAAAGAAATCTTTCAACAAGATCATCAGTAGAGTCAATTCAGATTAGGAAAGAATATGTGAACTTGAAAGTATATTAATAGGTATTAAGCAAACACAATGATAAAGAGAAGGTGATAATACAATATGCAGGGATATGACAACAATATTCAACAGTCTAATATACAAAGAGGGAATAAAGCAAGATAAATTTTTTATGATATAATGGTCACTACTTCTCTAAAACAAGTAGGGCACCAACAATTGATCTAAAAATATAAGAAGACCTAGGAAGGACAAATATGAAATGCCAACAGGATGTGGAGATCTTCATTTTAGGTGAAATAAGGCAGATTTAGCAAGTATCATTTCTTTTCTCTGTAAGTTGAATCTTGTAAAGCAGGATGACATGAAAGTGGAAGCAAACCTTTAGAAAATTGTAAGTATATGAAGGGGATGATACGAAAAGGGTAATGAGGGAGGATATGAACCAATTATATGTACGTATAAAAATATCACAATGAAACTCATTATTCTGTATTAAAATTGTTTCTCTATATAATATATAAAGCTCACATTTAATAAAAACAACTTGTTCTGTTTATTTATAAGTAAAGAACATGACAGAGTGCCATGCGACTGTGGTCTCAGCTACTCAGTAGGCCTTGATTCCAAGAATTTAATACAGATCAGGGAAACAGGGCAGCACTCAATCTTAGAAATAAAACATTAAAATATAATTAAATGACTATTATGAAAATGGAAACAATTTAAGCTCAACTGATGAATGTTAATGCTCATAAATCAAGTTAAGTAGAAAACTGTGAAGGCATTAAAAGGGAAAAACAAATCACATACAAAAGAAAATGGCAAAGGATTATAGCAGATGCAATGAGAAACTATTACTGGAATTATTGGTGATTAATATTGGCAGTAGTGAAAGACAAATATTGACACAGATTTCAATATCCATTTAAATAAAATATCTTAAAAGTAGATAAGAAAGGATAAAGTCTTTTTCAGGAAAATTAATTAAATGCAGAAACACATAATCATGTATATGCAAATTTATGTTGAAATAACTTATAATCATCATGGCTGTGCTTCAATTATTTTCCAAGAACAGGGAGTATGGTAACAGAAGGAAATATAGTTCTATGCAAAGAAAGAACAAGAAAAATGTCAAAATGAAGATAAATATAAATTTTTTTCATAATTTTAATTCCTTTAAAAACAAATAACTAAACAAAACTACATAAAAGCATTTGAGTTTCACCATATACCAAAACGTAAAATTTATGACAGGTATAACACAAATATTGGAAGAGTGGAATTGGATTTTCACCACCATGTCTTTACTAAAAGTTACACTGAATATGTACACTTTAATATGTTAAACCTGAATTTTATAGCCCAAGGACTCCAAAAAGAAGAGGAACTACATAAGTTATTAATATCAGCAATGAAAGAAGGCATGCCAGTATAGGCTCCACAAACATTAAAACAAAATATATTATAACAATCTTTTCCTAATAAATTTGTAATTATTACTTACAAACGTTGATAATTTGAAATCTTTCTTTTCCTATTTCTATCGCTGAAATTCCTCTTCCTAGCCTGACTGCTCTAGCTAAGAACTCAAGCACTGTATTGAATAAGACTGGAAAAAGTGGGCACCATTTTTGCATTACTTATTCATAGGAAATGATTTTCATGTTTTCTGCATTTAGTATAATATTGAGTATTGGTTTGACATAGATAGCTTATATTTGATTTAGGTGAGCTGTTTCTGTTACTAATATCCTCAGGGCTTTCATCATGTGAGTTGTATAAAATCTTTTTCTTCATCTATTGAGATAATCGTGTGATCTTTATCCTTCATTCTATTTATGTACAGATAAACATCCTGTAATCCCTAGCATCCAGAAAATTTGATCAAGGATTATAATCATTCTAATGGTTTGTTTAATTTACTTTGCAAGTAATTTATTGAGTTCTTTTGTATCTATGTTCATCAGGGAAATTGGTCTATAGGTTTTTGTTGTAGTCATGGTAACTGTGGTAGTTCTGTCCTTATCCACTTTTGGTATTAGGGTAATACTGGCTTCATAGAAAGAGTTTGGAAATACAATTCTCTTTCTATTCTATGCCCTTAAATTGTACTTAAAAGACTTTTAGAATTTAGTTATGAATGTGCCTGGTCTTGAGATTTTCATTGTGGGGAGATTCTTTATTACTGCTAATAAACTCATGTTCATTATACACCCATTTAGGGTTTATATCCTCAGTTTAATTTAGTAGGGAAAATGTGATTGAAATTATCCATTTCCTCTAAGTTGAATTCAAGTTTTAAAAAATCCCCAAATAACCACTTGAAATTTTATTGATAAAAGAGGAAATATTCTTTTTTATCTCTCAAGTTATACTTATATTAAGACAATATGACACTGTATTTAAAGGACACTAAAAACTCCAACAGAAGTTCCTATGTCTGCTCAACACTCAACAAATTAGAGGAAGCAAAATCAAAATATGAAAATCAGTAGGTTTTCTTCATATCAATAATGAATATATTACAAAAGAAATGAGGATGGTCATCCCATCCACCATACCCTCAAAAAATACCTAGGAATAAACCTATCTGAGGAATAAACACATCTATACAATAAAAGACATAAGTCACTGAAGAAAATTTGAATAAGAAAGTAGAAAATTTTAAGACCTCCTGAGTTCACAGATCAGAATTGCTATTGTGAAAATAATATTTGTGAACACAATCTACAAAGTCAATGGAGTAACCACGAAAATCCCCATGATATTCTTCACCAAAGCAGGAAAAAATCCAAAAATTCATTTGGAAGCACAAAACCCCAATCATTCAAAGCATTCCTGTGCAAAACTAGCAGTGTTGGAGGTATCATGAAAACTGATTTAAAATTGTACTACAGAGTCCAATAAGGTAAACAGCATGGTACTGGCATAAAAACTGATATGTAGAAAAAAAGAAAATAGGAGAGGACCCAGAAATAGGCCCATGCATCTACATCTGATTCTTGACACAAGTTTTAAAACCTATGTTGTAGAAAAGACAGCTTCAACAAATAGTGTTTGAGAAACTGGATACTCAAATTTACAATACTCAGTTTAGATCTCTACCTTTCACCCTGTACAAAAATCTATTATAAATGAAGGAAAACCTTAGTACAACAACAAAAACTTTAAAATACTAGAGGAAAACAGACAAAATAACTCAACATGTAGGCATAGGCAATGACTTTCTGAGTGGGAATTTAATAGCTTAGGAAATAGAGCAATCATTGTCAAATCAGAGTGCATTTAACTAAAAAGCTTCTGCACAGCAAAAAGCAACAATTATGAGTTAAGAAACAGATCTAAAAGACAAAAATCTCATATTTTCTTACATATACAGACTATAGACCTAAAAATAATATGCCATAATTGTTAAAGAAAGGCTTTTGGATGGGGGAAACCATCAGGAGGGTGATTGGGAAAGATGAGTGTTATGGGGGATGAATTTGACTGAAAAGAATAATGAAAGTATGTAAACCATTAAAAACTTCTTTAAAAAGGGGGTTAGGAGAAATGGGAATTAAGAAGGAGTAATAGATGGGGTAAACTCTATCAAAGTACATTCCATTCATGTATGGAAATATCATAATGGAATAACATAGTACTGTTATTTTATACTAATAAAAAGCAAAAAAAAGACAGTGTATGGATTGAGAGAAATATCTTTGCCAGTTAATAGTATGACAAGGAATTGATATAGAGATATATAAAGAACTCAAAAACTAAACTAAAAGACCAAATAACTAAATCAATAAATGTCCAAATGAATTCAATAGACAGTTCTCAAAAAAGTATGAATTGTTAGTTGAACACATTAAAAAAGTCAACAGTCTTAGCAGTCAGAGAAATGAGAAACAAACTGCGTTGATATTCTATAACACTCAAGTCAGAACATCTATCATCAGGAAAACAAAGAATAAAAATGCTGGGAATGATTAAGGGATAAAGAAACACTTCTTCATTTTATTTTTTATCAGTATATACTGGCTGTATAGAAGGATACACTGGGATATTTACATATGTGCTTACAAAATATCTTAGTTAGCCCTACCCCCTAGATTGTCCTCCCTTTTCCTTCTTAGAACAATTTCAACAGGTTTTATTATTCTATTTTTTATATGTGAATGCAAAATACATCCACCATAATAACACTTATTCAGCCTGTCAGTGGGAGGGTACACTCAAAACATGCCTGTGCAAAACCAGTAGTGCTGTAGGTATCACAATACCTGATTTCAAATTATACTACAGAGCACAATAATTTAAACAGCATCACACTTGTAGAAAACTGATTTGTAGACCAACAGAAAAAATGCAGGACCCAGAAGTAAGCCTATACAGCTACATCTTACTCTTGATCCAAGTTACAAAAACATGTGTTGCAGAAAAGACAGCTTCTTCAACAAATAGTACTAGAGAAAGTGGATACCCAGTATGTACAGTACTCAATCTAGATTTCTACCTCCCACTCCATGCAAAATCAATTTTACATGGTCAAATATAATATAACAACAGAAAGTTTGGAAATACTAGAGGGAGACTTAGGAAAAATTATTCAAGAGATAGCCATGGGCAATGACTTTCTGATTGGGACTTGAATAGCTTAGGAAATAGAGCAATAATTGTCAAATGAGAGTGCATTTAACTAAAAAGCTTCTGCACAGGAAAAACAATCATGAGTCAAGAGACAGACCAAAATCACAAGTATCTCATGTTTTCTCTCCTATGCAAAGTATAGACCTAAAAATAATGTGACATAGTTTTTAAAGGAAGACAGTTTGATGGTGAGAGGGTTTCAGGAGGGCAATTGGGAAAGGCGAGTGTGATGGGCGATGAATATGATTGAAGTTCATTTTATGTGCATGAAAAACCTGATGAAACCCACTAACAATTGCTTTAAATTGTGGGACACAGAAATGAGAATTAAGAAGGAATAATGGATGGTGTAAATTTCATCAAAGTGCATTATATTATTTGTACATATATAATGAAATCCCAGGCTACAATTATTTTACACTAATAAAAAAATGACAGCATATTTAATAAGAGAAAAATTCATGAAAGTTATTAATCTGATACTAATTAACATATACAATACATAAAGAACTGAAAAGTAAACAAAAAAACCAAATAATTTGATCAATAAATGTCCAAATGAATTGAACAGACAGTTCTCAAAAAGTATGAATTACTAATAAACCCACAAAAATGTCTAACAACCTTAGTTATCAGGAAAATGAAGCCAAAACTACATTGACATTCTATCAAAACCCAGTCAGTACAACTGTCATCAAGACAACAGAGAACAAAAATGCTAGTGAGGATGGAGGAATAAAGAAACTTTTTATTTTATATTTCACTAGCATATAAAACCTGTACAGGGTGATATTCTGTGATACTTAAATATGCACTTACAATACATCTTAGATTCACACCCTCCATCATTCTCCTTCCTCCTCCCTCCCACTATTGTTAGCACAATTCCAATAGGTTTCATATTTCTATTTTCATATATGAATACAAAATATACCCGCCATATCAACACACATACATCCTTTCCTCATGCTTACCCCCTACCCCAGTGGTAATCATATTAACCCCTATTATTTACTCTCTCCTTAGTCAACATGCTACTCTAAAATTCAAGAGCATAAGATGTATTATGTGTTTCTATATTCGTAAATAGACGAGTTATTTCAGTAGTTTTCATTCTCTAACATTTTGGTTCCTGCTTCCCATTGTCGCCTCAGAGAGATCCACTAATAAAATCTTGATCTCTCTTTCACTAAATATATATGTGTATATATATATATATATAGGTGTATATATATATATGTATATGTATGTATATATATGTATATGTGTATATATGGATGCATAATGATCATATATATATTTATATGCATTTAATGTATAGGTCTAGCTTACATATAGGAGGGGAAATGTGTGATCTTTTACTTGTTGAATCTCACTCATGTCACTTAACATGATGTTCTTCAGTTTCATGCATTTACTTGCAAACTGCATAATTTCATTCTTTTTCATGGCTGAATAAACCTCCATTATGCATATACACCACATTTTCTTAGTTTATTCATTAATTGTGGACCACCTGGTTTGTTTCCAAAGCTTGACTATTGTAAATCGTGCTGCAATAAAGAAGGGTATGCAAGTGACTCTATCACATTCTGGAGCACATTTCTTTGGAAAATGCCTAAGGAGTGATATCACTGGATCAAATGGTAGTGCTATTTTGTTTTTTTTGAGAGATCTCCATATTGTGCTCCATAGTGGTGTAGCCCTAAATAATATTTTACAACATAAACTTAATGATAATTACATTTGTTTAGATTATCCTTCCTTTAATACATAAAGGAACTACATTTTTATAGCAGAATAATTTATAGAAAATGACGTATAATAGAATGGTGATGAGTAGTGCAGGCTGTAGCGTCAATCTTCTGGGCTCAAAGATGAGTTTTTCTGTAACCAGTGGAGTGATCTTGAAAAGTTTTGCAATTTCTGTGTACCCAGTTTAGTCATTTATGAAACATTATTATCAAATGCACTTATAAAGAGTAGAAGTAGACCTCAAATTTTTCTATGAATAAAATAACTTATTCTGATGCAATGGATGTAAAAACTGTAAGATATATGGAAAATTTTTAAGTCTTTTCTGAAACAAAGAAAAGATGAATTTCCATTGCAAGAGATTCAAATTTGTTTACCTGA
The DNA here is from genome assembly GCF_047511655.1 of Castor canadensis. Lineage (NCBI taxonomy): Eukaryota > Metazoa > Chordata > Mammalia > Rodentia > Castoridae > Castor > Castor canadensis. The sequence goes on from NC_133386.1 coordinate 192,011,159, forward strand.
AATGTCCATTTACCAGCAAGCTGGTTAAACATAAAATGTTAATTATATCTAAATCTTGCATATTTTTGGACGTGGTTATTATGAGTAAAATGTATTAGTACTATTACCTACCAATCAGTTCTTTGGAACCAAAAGAGTCTTCATATTTTGTCATGGTGCATTGCATTCTTTTCTCATAGTATATTTATATTATATGCCACTTTAACATGGCAATATGAACCAAAGAATTATAATTTTAATGATTTCAAACAGCATTTAATAAAATTATAGTATGCAATGAAGTATTTAAATTATAGGGCAAATGTAAATAAGTCTAATTTATCATCTTGCTTTTCTATTGTAATCATTTAACATTGTGAAAATTCTTCATGGTCTATATGAAAAATAAGATAAAATAATCTTAATTTAATGACTTTAAATTTTTTTCAAATTAAATCCTGTCTACAACATTATTATTTTAAGCATTTTTGCCAACAGAAATTGACAGTATGAATTTTTTAAATCACAGAAATAAATGAAAGGAAAGTAAAACTAGATGTTATTAAAATAATTAGAAATGTAAAAATGGATTATGAATACATAAAATGACATAAGGTATTTATAGGACCAGTAAGAACAGTACAATATTAATTTGTACTGTTATTTTCAATTACAAGTAAAAATGATAATAATATCAACAGTATAGCTTGTAGACTACACAAATGACACATCCAAAAGCAGTCACAGTTCTTTTGTATGGTATTGATATCATATAAGGTAAAATCTTGAAATAAGACAGTAGAGAAATTTCATACATTTCAAAATAGTGAAAAAATTACTTGGAAGTTTTGAAATTCCACATAATTTAAAATTAACTGCCAAATAGAGAAGTTGTGCTTTTAACACTGAGAAAGCATTTAGGGAAAAGGACAACAAAATTTTATGCAAACAACATTAATATAAATTTCAAATATATATCATTTATAAAATTATATTTCCTTACAACAATATACATATTGAGTTTTACAAAAGTTAAAAAAGAAATACGTTAGGTAATCAATACTTCTAAAACAGCCATTATATAGCAGAGAAAATTAAAACTTCAATTTTAGAACATGTCAGTAAAATTTCAAAAACAGAGGAAGCTTTAGTACTTGGACAAAAATTGTAGGATGCCAGTAAATATTGACTGTAAATTCTTTGTTATGTAGCTTTTCACCACTAAGAATGTTAAAAAAGTGAGGCAAATATCTAATTTAGAGTTCATTTTTGAAGAATATTGCAAAGCTAAAGGAATCAGGCGGAAGGCAATGAAATTTTTTACCAAAGCTTTTTTTTTTCTTTTTTTGTTGTTGGTGTATTAGGATTAAATTCAGAATCTCACATTTGCTAGGCATGAGATCTACCACTTGAGCTACTCCACCAGTCCAAATTCTTGATATTCATGAAAATTTGTTTTCATGATTCCAGCAATAAACATAAACATAAGAGGTCTCACTGCACGAAGATTTTTAAGTTGACAAATTTCAGGTTCAAAGCACTGTAAAATGAGACTCACGATTTTGCTACTTACTGAGAGCACATTCATATCACAGATTTCATTGACAAATATATCACCAAAAGTTACAGTTTTAACTGAACTGCAGAAAGTTCTGTACAGGAAAAAGCAGGAACTCATCGTCATAGGACAGGTACAGATATGCACTTATAATTACTGACAGAGAACATGTTAACTGTCACAGTTTTTCTCTTCATAACTTTTTGTATTTTCAAATTTGTCTCCAATATTAGCACCTATCATTTTTCTATAACTCATTTCTACTTCAATGGCTTAATTTATTCTAGATACAAATAAACTGCTACTTTCCCTTTGAAATATTTTTATGTTCATGAATTAAACCCACTGACCTTAATTTGTAAAACAATGGTTCATATTCTTCAGAAGGCATGTTCATTACAATATTGCAGGAATGTAAGTCTTGCAATGATAATGGCCAGCATTCATGGTTATTGCCTTAAATACAACACATCCATCCTCCAATCACATGGATTTGGAATTATAAATTACTTTTTGTTCTAGAGAAAGCTAAAATTTAAACTTTCAGTGACTTATTAATGCTTGTACATCTAAAAAGGCATTTCTGATTTTAAAGTGAATGAATTCTGAAACATGCATCATACTTCCAAAATGTATATATCTTTTTCATTTTCAGTACTGGGGCTTGAACTCAGGGCCTTTAACTTGAGCTATTCCACAAGCCCTGTTTTTGTGAGGGGTTTTTTGACATAGGTTCTCAAGAACTATCTGCCAGGGATGGTTTTCAACTGCAATCCTCGTGATCACCGCCTCCTGAGTAGCTAGGATTACAGAAGTGAATCACCAGAGCCCAACATATAAAATGCAAATAAAATTTTAATAAGAAAATTCTATAAAATTGCAATAGATGAGGGATATTCTATGAGATACTTTTAAGAATTATATCATATTTCTTATTTTGAATATTATTTCCCATAAAATCACATGTATTTAGTCATTAAATTTATACTTATTTTACGATTGTAAATCATAATATGGAATATTAAAAACATGTTCCTGCATATGTCCAAAACAGAATTACATGAATATATGTGTGCTCCACAGAAATATAAACACCAACAAATCAATTGTTTTTAGAGTTCATGTCCAACAGGAAAGAAAGATGATTTTAAATGTTTAATAGCACTGTTATTTTAATTGCTGGAACCCAGCTTTCTAAATGACTCTAATGAAAGTATTTTTCACTTCTTTGTTTCTAAATCTATAAATGCGAGGATTCAGCATGGGGATCACAGTGGTGTGACAAAAAAAGAAAAAACAAAGAAGCCACTTGATCCTTTGCCAAGGAGTAGGACTTCTTTCATTTTAAATAAGTAAAGATCATAGTGCTATAAAAGATGGTGACTCTCAGGAAATGGGAGGCACAGGTAGAGAAGGCCTTTTGCTTTCCTGAAGTAGAATTAATTTTAGAATAATATAGAAAACAGACACGTAGGACAAAAATATTTTGATGAGGGACACAATTATGGTAAAACCAGCAAAAATGCATATCACAATTTTCCTGTTAGATGTGTCACCACAAGAGAAGCTAAAACTGGGGATATATCACAGAAAAATTGATGGAGTACATTGGAGTTGAAGTAATGCAATCTTCTCATGCAAATCATCTTGATAGAAGTATCCATAAAGCCAATCATTTACAGCCCATTGAAGAGGGCACAGCACAGCCTTGTGGACATAAGAACTGGACAGTGTAGTAGATTTCAGATGGCTATATGTCTATCATAGGTCATTGAGGAAAGAAGAACACATTCAGCAGCACTACACAGGACAAAAAAGTATGTCTGTGTGAAGTATCCTATGAAGGAAATATTCTTGTTGGAAGTCACTAAGTTCCCTAAGGTTTTAGGAGTGATGAAATTTGAGTAACAGAGGTCAAAAAATGACAGCTGACTGAGAAAAAAATACACAGGTGTCTGAGGTTAGAGATCCAGGGAAATGATCAATACCATCCCTATGTTCACAAGCACAGTGACCAGGTATATCAGGAGAAAGAGCACGGGGAGCAGCAGCTGGATCTCTTCAGAGTCTGTCAGTCCCATCAGGATGAAGTCAGGCACATGTGTTGTTCCAAATAATCTTACTGCAGTGTTGTAAACTGTTTAGAAATCAGTTTATGCTAGCTCAAATGACTGTAGAATATTTTTTTATTATATGAGTTCTCCTATATTTTTATAAGAAGTAGAGTTGGTTTCTTAATAAATTTACAGACTATCACTGAAATAATTGATTTTGAGATATAGATATGGATAAAAACTGACATTTGGATATAACACATTTAGCATACTATGTAAATAGATTGAACTTGAAACTGTTCTAAGGCCTTTCCATTCTTAACATATTTAATCTACATGAAATATTATATATCACCTAGATATTTTCAAATAAGCGGAATAGTGAGGAAATTCCAAAGCCATTTACCTGTAACCAGTGTCAATGCATGCTGATTCTGTGATTTTATCAAGATAGTTTGATTCCAAACAGCATATGCATATTACTATATTCCTGATTATAATGACTTCAAAATCCTGAACAAAATACTGGATATATAATGGACAAAGATATAAAAACACTTTAATGTGTCATTTACTGTTTGTAACATTCATAAACTCTAAGTAAATTTAACTTCAAGGGGACTAAGGGAGAACATAGACCACATATAAGTGTTTATATCCAGAAGATGAAATATCTTCCTAACTTGGTACTGCAGAATCAAATTTCTGCTAGGATTATATTTTCAAAATATTCAGACTGCTTTCAGATTCCGTATCTATCAATCCTACATTTCTATTTCCACAAATACTAACAATACTTATAATAAAGCTCAAATGATATGAATATTCTTATAAAAATTCTGCATCATTTTATGTGATCTAAAATAATTCAATTTTAAGAATACTTACTGTGAGACAAATGTGGCAGAAAAAAACTTTCTTGTAATATTATATACCCCAACATTTATGAGGTTCAATTTTTTGCCAGAATAGTATATGAAATCCATTTCAGGAGGTGAAAAAAATTCTGTAATGGAGCAGTTCTGGTCCCTGACATAGTTATCTTTATATTTTTTATTCTAAGGCAAGTTAAATGAGCCTTGAAATTTTGTTCAATTTGTTCAAATGAAATATTTACCACAAAGGTGATTCTCAAAAGAATCCCAAGGAGCTGGAGCTACTGTGAATATATAATCAATGGAGTGTGTGCCTTGCCTTTCAGTCTGATAAGGCCTGGGTGCCTCATTTAATGGTCATGGGGTCAAAAAAAAAAGTTTGTCATCCTCAGGCACCAATTTCCAAGGAAAATGACTTGATACATTTTCAAGGACAAAAATTTTAAGAACTAAATGAGCATAGGCTTTGTCTTTCATGTAGATGCTTCATGACAAAGAAAATGATCAGTGGATCTCTGCTTGGTGTATTGATTTTTAAAAAATAGTTTTAAATTGACTCATAATCATTACCTAAATATATGTAGTAAAATATTTACATAGCATAGGGCTTATATCAAGAATAATTTAGTGATACAAAGAAAAATTTTTTGGAAAAACATTATTTTATGACTGATAGTATCAAGGATGGTTGGTGAAATTTTCATCATGAAATACTTTATTTTTTAAAATATTTTTATTGTTGTGCTAGGTAGGGGTACATACAATATATTAAATACATCATACTTGAATGCACTACCTCCACTGTTGTCCTTTATTCCCCCTCTCCTGATTCCCAGAGCAGTTTCAACAGGTATCCTTTTTGCATTTATATACATGGGTAAACATTATTTGCCCTGTGTTCATCCTCCTACCCTTTGAAAGCCTCAATCTAGAGATAAAATTGTTGTTGAAAAAATAGTACAGGTAGCTTCTTTCCTTACTGGCACGGAGCCCTGCTGAGCTGACTGGCTGGCCTGGTTCCCAGAGGCAGGCAGACTGCCCTGAGCAGGCAGAGAGGGGAGGGTTGGGCTGGCCAGCCGGTGGGAAATGATGCCAGACTGCTGCTGGCCCCCAACTGCGTGCAGTAGAGCCCACTATTGACTTTTGACTAGTAGAAGTTGTAAGTGTAATTTAAAAATCTGTTATAAAAACCATGGGAAGACAGAGGCAGGAGGATCTGGAGTGCAAGCCCAGTCTGGGTACATAGCAAGACCCTGTCTCAAGAAAACCAAGGGCTGGGCTGGTAGATCAGTGGTAGAGTGCTTTGCCTACCATGCACAGGCTCTAGGTTCCATGCCAGCAATGGAAAATAAAAATGATAAAATCTATATGGACAGTTAGGGAAATTATAAGAGCGTGAACTGTGAGCTCACCAAGCAAAGATTAGTGTAGACTTTGTCTTTATAAGATGAACTTGAAGAAACAAGTTGCAGTTCAAGTTGGAGTGAAGGGCTTGCGTTGTTGCTCTATACCTGGTTGTTGCTATTTGCATTCCTTTTCTGAGCCTACATTTTCATAAGCTTTTCATCAGGCATATCTTGCACACTTGTGCTTCAAGACAGAATTTATGCCATCCCCATAGACAACTGGCTTGTCTGTTCTGCCTTCTCTCCATGATTATATCTACTGCCTCATCTTGACTTATTAGAAAAAACTACAAAAATAAATGTTTCGTGGTTTATTTAGAAAATAATACAGAAAATAATGCTGTTTTTTTGAAGAAAAAATTTTATAATTATAAAGTGTGAGTTTTCTGTAAGTTGAGGTACATTATTTTTGGTGGGGTCAAAACACATTCTTGTGGGAAATATTCTTAATACATTTAATAATGAGCACAATTTTCATGAAAATGAAGTGTTTTGTGACTTTTGATATGTGTTTTACTACTCAAGGTATAGGAAAACATTTTAATTAAAAGTAAGAAGTTATCAAATGTGGCAATTACCTGACTTGTTAATGTTATGAATCCTGATACGAACTGCCAGAGTTGGGGATATTCTTTCTGGTTAATATGTAAATGAATGAATTTAATTGCACAGCCAAAAAAAATGAAAGAAAGAAAAAATAATAGAAAACACCAAAATTCAAAGCGAATGAAAGCAATTCGAAACTTAATATTTTTAATGTGATTTCCCTTAAAATGTTTCCCTTTTGCATTTGTACATACATATAGATGTGCGTAATTATTATTTTACTACATATTCAGTATCATGCTAATTTTACAGCTAGAACTTTGTTGGTAACCAAAAGCCACAGTCTGACAGGGAGACTGTGGCTTAATGGCATTCAGACAAGGTCAGAATCTGCAGGTGAACTACGTCTCTCATGGTAGAAAGGAGTGCTAAATGGTTTCTCTTGACTCAAAAAAAAGTTTATACTTATTCAAGGACTCTGGCAATCAGAATACAGGGTGGCAAACACAGAAAGGTTATAACTAAGTCAGAGTGTTTTTGATATTTATGTCTCTTCCTCTTTTGTATAAAGCTTGCTGAAAAAAACAAAATTTTGCCAGTTGGTCATTAGCCTTCTGGCTCTCTTGATATGTGTATTGTCTGTTCATTTCTTCCCTGAGCCCTTTTGGGTCAAGGACCTCTGAAATCGTGACAAAACTTTGTAATAAATCATGACTTTTGCTATGTTTTCCTTTTATAAACACACTGTTTCATCTGGTTTGTTGTTGCTGGTGTAACATCAGTCAGCAAATGAACTGAGAGTTCGTCAGGTAATAAACACACATTTTAATGCATCACAAAGAATGTGCCGATTCTCTGTTCTATTTTATATTGTCACCTACTCACTTGCACACAAAAATCGTAAAGTGTGTTTTACTTTTTTATTGTAATTGTTTCATTTAATAAAAGAAGAATGACTACTCAAGAGGTTGAAAATGGGATCATCCTTCTAGGCCAACCCAGGGTAAAAGTTTTTGAGACCCCATTCAACCACTACCTTAGTGTGGTGGCATGCACTTGTCATCACAGCTACTGCAGGAAACATAAATAAAAGAATGACTGTCTAAGCCAGCTCATGGAAGAAGCAAGACACTGTCTCCAAAATAACAGTACAATAAGACTTAGAGAAGTAACTCAAGTGATATACCACCTGCACAGCAAATGACAAGCTCTCATATGCAGAATATAGACCTAGAAATAATGTGACACAATTTTTAAAGAAAGGCTATTTGGTGGTTGGAACCATCAGGAGGGTGATTAGGAAAAGGCCTATGTGATGGAGGATGAAAATGAGGTTTGCAGAGATGGGAATTTAAAAGGAGTAATAGGTTAAATTTTATCAAAGTACATTATATTCATGTATGGAAATATCATAATGAAATGCCATAGTACTATTATTTTACAGTTAGAAAAAGAAGAAAAACATAGTGTATGGATTGAGAGAAAGATCTTTGCCAGTTAATAATATGACAAGGAATTAGTATAGAGAATATATAAAGAACTCCAAAAATAAACTAAAAGACCAAATAACTCAATCAATGAATGTCCAAATGAATTCAATAGACAGTTCTCAAAAAAATATGAATTGTTAATAAATATATTTAAAAAGTCAACAGTCTTAGTTATTAGGAAAAGGAGAACCAAACTGCATTGATTTTCTATCACACCTGAGTCAGAACACCTATCATCAAGAAAGCAAACAAAAAAATATTGGGGATGCTACAGGGATGAAGAAATACATTTTGTTTTCTATCTCTTCATTGATTTTAGATTGGGCAGTCCACATCATATGTGATTGATTTTGCCATTGTGCAACAAACTCATGTGTTTGAATATAAGTCTGTATTGCTACTCCTGCCATAGCAGCCATAGCAGCTATGGCAATCAGACCAACTACAGCAAGAATAATCCATTTGACAAATCTTTTTGATCATGTTAATAATTTAGATACTACTTTAGTCATTAAATCTTTTAAGGGAGAGTGTTGCCATTCTCTTGTTAAGTTTACAGGCAACGAGACATCTCTTTTTGCCCTTAACATAAACAATGCTTGAAAGGACCAATTAATAGACAAAGAAATGTTAACACAGCTGTATAATTTGCAATCAAAGCAGTCGACACTTTTTAGAGTAAAATTAAAACTAAAAGTTCCAAGAGCTAAGACATATGGTAAGCTGACACATGCTTTCCTGTAAAAGGATTCATTTTAATCAAAGCTATAATATAAAAAAAAGCAGGAATATTTGCTTCTGGAAAAGTTTCCTTTCCAATAGGTCATCGGTTTTCCTGGGCCTGACAATTCAAAGAGGAACCCATAATGTTTCAGGGGATCTATACTTGTAGAAACACAAGTATAACCTTTGCCCTTTTTAAGTAAGAGCCCAGGTAACCAAGAGGTAAAAGATTTAAACCAAATCGGGACTTGTATGTCCAGCAAAGAGGGAGGTTCACCAAAATGTTTATCTGCTGCAGTCAAAACATCACCCTGAGGTAAATTTAAATTTTTAAACTGAAAAGTGTTAATGTTAAGGTGTCTCAAGGAGTTCCCCCTTTTTTGTTTTTTAACAATTGTATTTTTAAAGTTTTATGTACCCTTTTAACGATAGCTTGTCCTTGTGGATTGTAAGGGAGGCCAGTGACATGAACAATGTTTCATTCCACACAAAATTGTTTAAATCAGCGACCTGTGTACTCAGCTCAATTTTCTGTTTTAATTTTTGAGGGTACTCCTTTAACTGTAAAGCATTGTAAGAGAGAGGCAATGAAAGCATGAATATTTTCATGATGTTGCAGAACAGCCCAAATGAATTTAGAGTGGGTATCAATAAGAACATGTAAATATGGTGGCTGTGGATAAAAGGCAATGTGAGTTACATCTATTTGTCATAATTTATTAGTATGTAGACCTTGAGGATTAGCACTGGATGGGTGAGATCTACAATGTAAAGGAGCATATATAGGACAGGATTTGATTATATCATGAGTGGTACATAGAGGAATTTTATAATGCACATGTAATCTGTTGGCATTAGTATGTAAATGTTGATATTCTTTTTCAGGGGATGAAAACACTGCACATGTAAGTTTATCTGCAATATCATTCCCTCACACTAGAAGGCCGGGCAGATTAGAATGAGCCCTAATATGAGTAACATATAAGGGATAAGTACATGTTTGTATTAGCTGTTGTAATGCGGATAATAATGTTTTCATAACTTTATGAGTAGTAGAAATAAGGGCAGTTTCAATAGCAGGAAACAGCTCTACTACATAAGCTGAATCTGAGACAATATTTAATGGTTTATTTGTAACTTTTTATAATAAATAAATCAGAACTGCTAATTCTACCTGTTGTGCAGAAGAATAAAAAGCGAGAGCACACAAGGAAGGGGTGAGGATAGGTAAGACACCTAAAAAACTAGCTAGCATTTGTTGCCCTTAACGCAGAGAAACTAAAGCAGATACCTTAAGGCAACTGAGGCCAATAGGAAGAGGGAAACAGGAACTAGAGAAAAGGTTAGATCAAAAAGAATTAACCTAGAAGGTAACACCCACACACAGGAAATCAATGTGAGTCAATGCCCTGTATAGCTATCCTTATCTCAACCAGCAAAAACCCTTGTTCCTTCCTATTATTGCTTATACTCTCTCTACAACAAAATTAGAAATAAGGGCAAAATAGTTTCTGCTGGGTATTGGGGGGGAGAGGGAGGGGGCAGAGTGGGTGGTAAGGGAGGGGGTGGGGGCAGGGGGGAGAAATGAACCAAGCCTTGTATGCACATATGAATAATAAAAGAAAAATGAAAAAAAATGTTGGAATCACATTAAAAAAAAGAAGAAGAAGAATTGGTTTGAATATTTCATGTAAATCAGGTCCATGTATGCCTCTTTTACTGGATGATGATCCATCTATATAATAAACTGAGGCATGAATTACAGGATGTAATTTTACTATAGTGTTAACAATAAATGGAGTTCATTTAAAAAAAATTCCACAGCTTACCTGCCATGTAATGATTACCTATATATCCATAATAATTGCTTATACTGTTACTTAAATTATCATTAAGAGGTAACAGATTTTTTAAATGTTTATTAGTAAGGGGTAAAATAATGAGTTGCGGATCAAATCACAGAATCTGTAGACATCTTGCTGTTCCCTGTATAATTAAAGAGGATATTAGATCGATATATGAAGCTAAAACTTTAATTTCTTTTTTGTTTTAAATATAACCATTCTAAAGGAGAGTTCTCTTGTGCTAAAATTCCTGTAGGAGAATATGGAGAAGCAAATATTAACAGAGAGAAAGGTTTTAGAGGATTAAATCTTCTTAGAAAGGCAGTCCATAACAGTGATTCAAAAAATTGTTATTCATTTTTAGCAGCACGTGTTAAAGTTTGAGGGTTGTCCAGTGCGGTTTCACCTTCTAAGATATAAAGGAAATTAGTGATTTTATAATTTGTTCTACCTAAAGAAGGATGAAGCCAATTAATGTCTCCTAGTAACTTTTGGAAATCATTTAGAGTTTTTAATGGATGTCTTCATATGGCAGATTTATGAGGATGAACGATGAGTCGTTCAACTGTATGACCTAAATATTGAAAAGGAGTAGTACTTTGTATTTTTTCAGGAGCTATTACCAATCCTCTGACTTGTAAAGCTTTTTGTGTGGTTTTAAAATTTTTATATAATTGTTTAGAACATTCATGAGAGATTAAGATATCATTCATATAATGAATGATATATGGATCAGGAATTGTCACTCTTATAGGTTGTATTATTTTCCCTACAAAATACTAAAACATAATGGGGGAATATAAGCTGCTAGTAAAGAACCACTCTTCGTTTTTGAGCCTTTGTAAGGGTAAATGTGTAAATGATGCATTTCACCCTCTGTGCTTTCTCCCTCAAGGAGCTCATTCCAATCTTCATTCTTGGGAAGACAGGGATAGAGAGCAGTATCAGGTGGAGGGGCCATGGCTAGAGCTGCCATGGCGAGCAACAGTGGTTAACTTTTGGTTTCCTCTGGCACAGTAGAGCCATGGCTAAAACATTTTTTACTTTCTTTAATGACCTTTTCCGTATCTCCTTCATCTAATTCATATTTATGAAGGGATGCAACAGTGCATTTTTCTAAATTTTCTTCCCTTCTGTCTCCCCAAGTATAAGAATTACAGATTTAACAAGAGCCCATGTTATCCAGAAATGAACAGGTATCTTTTCTCCCTGTCTATATGCCTTTTCAACATTTTCACATGCTCGCTTCCAAACTTCTTCATCTAAAGTACCTTCCTCAGAAAACTAAGAATTATATTCACAAATAACTTCTAAACAATCCTTTAGTCCTTTAACTGTTGTTTGGAAACTTGAGCACCTCCTCATAATAAAAAATAATGCACAAGCGAACGAAAAGGCTGGACTGGACTGATCTTGCCCCATCTTGTCTCACTTACCTACTTCTGTGAGGGTGTCTGCGCCACTGTCAAAATTATCCTTCAGGTCCCAGTTCCGGGAGCCAACTGTTGCTGTTTATCTGCAGGACTTAGGTGATTACAGCCTAAAAAGATGAGGGGACTATTGAGTTGTGCTCAATAGCCACTTTATTGAAGATCACTTCTGCTTTTCATAAGCTGTTTTTTCACAAAGAGCATTTGGTCAGAAAAAGCATGCCAAGTATTATGTACAAATGTTACATTTTACAAGGAAGAACAGTTAATATTAACTCTGTCTTTGTTATATCTCTTTTTAAAACAGGAAAAGGGAGGCAGGAGAAGCACATGGTCCTTCTTATTTACATCTGAAGGGCACGAAGTCATCTTGGGGACCTTGAGCACTGTTGTTTTTCTGGACATTTGGTCCTAGAACCTTTGCCTCAGTTCCTTAGAGCTTTCTCACAAAGCCAGATGCCAAATCACACAGGCACGGTCCCACTGATGGCTCTAACAAAGCATCTTGAAAATGTAATGTAACCTGAAAATACAAACAGATCTCACTGATCTCCTCCTCTCTGCTCTTATTCTCCTAAATACTCTGTATAATTTAATAAATTATTAGCATGTTAATTATAAAAGTGATATTGTCATATTTTTTTACATGCATATATTGTCTTCACTCAGAATACCCCCTCTGTTACACTTTCTTTCACTCCTTCATGTCTCTTTAGTAATTTTCATTATGTTTTTTTCATGCATACATATAATAAACTTTGATCATATTCATTCCCATTACCTGCTTTCTCCCTTGTATTATTCTTTCTTTTCCTCTTTTAATGTTGATCACCTGAGTTCAGAATAGACAAACTATACATCTAATGAATGGTTTAAAATATATACACAGTAAAGACAGTAATCCTAATGTTTTTGATTGATTCTTTTTTTTATTTCTGTCAATGATTCAATGAAGACTTTCAGTAATTCCTTAATTTTTTCTAGAAACTAAGTAAATTACAAAGTGAGAAGGTCAGTGAATCATTTTAACCCATGTACAACAAGCTTAAAGACAGAAACTGTGTAGCTGGGCAGCTTATATTTGAATGCTGATGTCACCCTTAACACTTATGGAACATTGAAGAAATTACTAAAATATTTGTACATGTTTATCTCATCTGTGATAGAAAGAGAATAGAAAAATCTTCCCTGGAGTTGTTCATTTCTTCTTGCTACATTAAATTATCCATGTAAATAATTTATAAAATTGTTCAATGTCCAAAAAGTTTCATTTATGTGACATTATAATTGTTGTAAGGTAGGTAAGTTTCCTCATTTTGCCTAGTGTTTCCTAGTCAGGTGTATAATGAAAACTGGCATAAAGAATATTTGGAGAAAGCATTCAAGTACACTTCAGAATAGCTTTGTGCTACACAACCACATACAAGAATGAAAACTTAATGACCCAGGAAATGGTGCCTATTTTTATCTTTATGTTTCATAAAGAACAGGGATATTCTAATAATAACAGACTGCAGAAAAGTACTTCACAGGGACTGTCTGTCAGGTTCTTCTTGCATGCTCTGTGTAGCAGCTCTACCTTCCTTCCTCCCTCCCTTCCTCCCTTTATTCCTTCCTTCCTTCTTCCTTCATTCCTTTCTTCCTTCCTTCCTCCCTGCCTTTCTTCCTGTTCTCCTTGCATAGGAAAAAACCCACAGCTTTGCCCTTGCCATGCAAGGGCTCTACTACTGAGCCTTCTCCAGACTTAAATACACTAAATTATTATTTTGAAAAAGTTAGTTCAATTGCACATAAAATATTTCCTGCTGTAAGTGCTGCTTTTTTTCATTCTGCTCTTTGTTTTTTAAAAAATATTTTGGCAATACTAAAGTTTGAATTTTGGGTTTGACAATTATTAGGCAAGTGATCTACTACTTGAGACACTACATTAAGCCCTTAGCTCTGGTTATTTTTGAGGGAGAGTCTCACCCTTTTCCAGGGAAGGCCTGGACTGGCATCTTTCTACTTATAATTCCTGAAGAAGGTGGGATACCAGAAGTGCACCACCATGCACAGTTATTGGTTGATATGGGGGTCTCACAAAATTTTCCCTGGGCTGGCCTTAAACCAAGATCCTCCTGATCTGAATCTTTTAATTAGTCATTTTTCTTTTATTAAATATAGAAAAGAACAATAAAAGTAAAGCACACTGCTTATTTTTGCATGCAGGTAGTAGATGACATGAAAAGAGAGTAGAGAATCTTCATATTCTTGTGATACATCAAAAGGTGTAATTATCAGCTGATGAATGCTAAGTTCACTTACTGAATGATGGAACACCAGCAAATGCAAAACAGATGAAACAGTGGGGTTTATGAAAAGAAAACACAGCATAGGTCATGGCTTATTACTAAATTTTAGATGTAAAATGAACATAACACTGAATATATAGTATAATAACAATTATACAAATTTATATGTATATGTAAAATAAATATTATGTTTAAAGGGGAAATGATTATTACATTAAAGTATTGACAGTTTAGAATTGCTTTCATTCATTTCTTTGAATTTTGGTGTGTTTTATGATTTTAAACAACACATTTTACCCATTATAAACATGCTTTTCAACACTAATTATAAAGTATTATATCCTTGCTATAATCCTTGATAATAAGCATTTTTTTCTGAAAATATCCTTTCATTTACACTGGAGGAAAGTTTCCTAATTAATAGGCATGCTATGAAAATCCTATACTCCAACATCTATGTAAATGTTGCATATCAATTTAAAAATATCATAAAAAATTTCTACACTAAGCATAAATCCATTGATCTATTTCTTCATTGTGGAGCTTCTATCTGAAAAGGCAAAATCTTTGTGCATTTAGCCATTAAAATTTTTGTCCATGAAAACAAATCAAGTAAATTTCCTTGGAAATTGGTCACTGAGGATGACAAACTTTTGCTTGATCCCCTTGCCCATCAAATGTGGCACACTAGACATGTCCAAAGGACAGGCACAGCACACACTGCTCTGCATATATTCACAATGTCTCCGGCATCTTGGAATTCTTTTGAGAAATATATTCCTGGTAAACATTTCACTTGAGTGAATTGGAAAAAAATATCTAGGGTGAATAAACTAGCTTCAGAAAAAAAAATGTGTAAACAAAAATTTGAAGATAACTGTGTCAAAGAACACTAATGCCACATTACAGACATTTTCACCTCTTTAAATGGATTTCATTTTCTATTTGTGAAAAGATTGAAGCAGATAAATTTTTAGGCATATCATATTGGAAGAAGGTTTTTTATTACTATAAATTTCTTATTAGGATATACTCATTACACAGGGATGAGACTGGTAGTCACCATTCCAAGTACACTTATACATTATATTGCCCCTGTTATCTCATCTCCTCAGCCCCCCCACCCCACTTAAAGAAATTGTAAGAAGTTTCTTAGTTTTGTTTCATATAGGAGTACATAGTCCATTAATGATATGTCACCTTAATCTCCTTCCTTCACTCTCCCCCTCCTACTAGTACCCCCTATCCCCACACACATTGTGCATATTTTTCAGTGCCAATATTTGTTATTAATATTTAAGTAGATGTTCAAAGGGTTGTCTCAATGTATGCACATTGTGGGGGTTCTTTACTTTAGTCAGTTCAGTCCCTTTGAATACTCTAACTTACCTCTTTACCTCCCATGCCACGTTTTTCAACAGTTTTTAATACATATCCTTATATCCTGTAAATTTACATCATATGGCATGCTATACTACTGATGCTTTATCATTCTATTTTCCTTTCCCTCTTTCCCTGAGTTCCATAGAGTAGATCGACTGTTACAAACATGTTCTATATCTGAATTTGTATATGTTCATGCTTGTTTTTGTATATATGTCTATCTTTGGATCTATCTTTTGTTTATGAGAGAAAATATGCATCTTTTGTGTTTCTGATCTTGTCTAATTTCACTCAGCATTATTTTCTCCAATTGAATCTATTCAACTTCAAGCTCCATGTTATTATCTTTGTGGATGAGTAGAACTCCATTGTGTGTATGTACCACAATTTCATGATCCATTCAACAGCTGTAGGGCATCAAGGTTGTTTCCAAAGCTCGGCTATTGTGAACAGTGCTACAGTGAACATCTGTATACAGGTGTCTCTAATGTATCTTGTCTTACATTCTTTTGAGTAGATGCCCAGGAGCAGTATCACTGAATATGGCAGTTCTATCTCTAGGATTTTCAGAAATTTCATACTGCTTTTCATAACACTTTTACTAACTTGCATTCCCACCAGCAGTGCATGAAGGCTCCTGTTTTGTCATATCCTCACCAGAATTTGTTGTTGCTATCACCTTTGATAATGGCCATTTGAACTAGGGTGTGATGAAATCTAACTGCTATTTTGATTTTCATCTCTTTTATAACCAGTTAAGTTGAATACTTCTTCATGTATTTACTGGCCATTTGTATCTGGAAGAATTTTTTTTAATAAAGTTTGTGTCATAGTAAGTATAGATAAAATTATGGAGGATCTTTATTTGAAAATATTCATAAATATACTACTTGGGCTTTTTGTTAAGTATTGTCAGCATTTATAGAAAAAGAAATGTAGGGTTGAGAGAAACAGAATCTAAAAGCAATGTGATTATTTTGATACATAATCCCCGAAGAAATTTGGATTCTGGATTATCAAGTTGGAAATGCATTTCATCTCCAGGGTATAAACACATGTTGCCTATATTTATAATGTCCCTTGAGAGTCCCATATAAGTGAAAATTATTAGAGCTAGTGAAAGTTACAAACAATTAAATAATACATGAATGTTGTTTTCTACCATTGCCCATTATATGTCTAGCATTTTGCTCAGGTTAACTGAATTCATTATGAACAGAAATACAATGTTCTTTGGAATCAAAAGTTCTTGATAAAGAACTTGGCATGCATTGGCACTGATGTCAGGCAAATTATTTTGCACTTATATAAAAATATCTGGATGATGTAGAATCTTGATATAATAATTCATGTACATTAAATATGATTATGATGGAAAGAACTTGGAATAATTTCAGGTTCATTCAGTTATGAATATGTTATATTTTGTACTAGCATATCCAAAAATCAGTTTGTGTCTATATCTATATTTAATAATCAGTTATTTCAGTTATAGTCTATAAATTTATTATTGATTCGGGGACTACATAAGATACTTATAAAAATATAATAAAACAGATAAAATCAAAAAACATTTCAGAATCACTTAAGATAAGCATAAGTTTTGATTCTAACCAGTATGAATCAGAACACTATGAGTATGTGGAAGAACACACGTGTGCCTGACTTCATCCTGATGGGACTGACAGACTCAGAAGTGATCCAGCTGGTGCTCACTATGCTCTTTCTCTTGATATACCTGGTCACTGTGCTGGGGAACATAGGGATGATACTGATCATTTACCTGGATCTCCAGCTTCACAAACCTATGTATCTGTTTCACAGTCACCTGTAACTTCTGGACCTCTGTTACTCAAATGTCATCACACTTAAAACCAAAGGGAACTTAGTGAATTACAACAAGAATAGTTCATTCATGGGCTGGTTCACACAGACACACTTCTTTTCTGTTTTTTGCTATTTTTTTTTTGGTTTGGTGGTAATGAACATTTTCTTATCTCCTCAATGACCTATGATTTCTATGTAGCTATCTGCAGTCCTCTAAAGTACCATTTTATTACACCCTCCTCACTAGGTCCTTTATGATTGGCTTTATGGACCCCTCTATCAATGTGATATGCATGAGTAGATTGCATTTCTGAAACTCCAATGTCATCCATCACTTTTTCTGTAAGACATCCCCAATTTTAGGTTTGTTTTGAGAAGAAGCATTTGACATGAAATTGTGATTTGCTTTTTGGCTGTTTCTATTTTAGTGGTGTCTCTTATTGCAATATCTGTGTCCTAAATGTCCATTCTCTATATGATTATGAAAATTAATTCCATCTCAGGAAAGCAAAAATATGTGCATCTCATCTTCTGAGTGTCACCATTTTTTAAGTCCTACTCCTTGGGAAAGGGTCAAGTAACTTCTGTTTTTTTACACCATTGTGATTCCCATGCTCAGTCCAATCATTTATATTCTTAGAAACAAAGAAGTGAAAATCCTTTCATTAGAGTTATGCAGAAGAGAGGGAGTTCCTTGAAATTAAAATAACAATATTGTGAAGCATTAAACTCATCTTTTCTTTCTTTCTTATTGGGCACGTCCTATGTTTCTCTCTAAAATGAATTCATTTGTGTCATGTTTTTATATTTCTGTGGAGCTGACAAATGATTAACCAAAACATTATTTTGTACATATCCAGGAAAACAATTTTAAAATTTCTCTGGTGTCATTGCCAATCATAAAATATGAGTAAATCTGTTGGCTAAATATTTGTGTTTTTAATGGGAAACAACATTCAAAATAAGAAAATGTGATGTAGTTCTTAAAAGTGTCTCAGACATATACCCTGTGTATTCCAATTTTACAGAATGTTCTTGTTCAAAAGTTATACATTTCAGAAATATGATACATTTCAAAAGTAATTTCTTTAAAATAAGAAATACATTCTTAGATGTATAGTCCTTAATAAGTCCCTGAAGATTTAATTCATAGCATTCTCTTCCATTAAAAATAAGTAATAATTCCACATCCAGGTAATCATATGTGATGTATTTAAGGCAATAATCCTCAATGGTGACCATTATCATTGCAGGACTTGCATTCCTGTGATATTGTAATGAACAATGCCTTTTAAAGAATATGCACAGTACATTTGCAAGTTAAGTTCACTTAGTTTGTCTCATAAACTGAAAAATAGATAAAAAGGAAAACAATCAGCAGTTTCTCTATTTGTATCTAAAATAAATTTATCCATTGATGTAGGAAAATGGTGTATTTTAACATTGGAGACAATTTGGAAAATTAAAAATGTTATCAGAAGAAACACTGTGACAGTTATTCATAGATTTGTGCATGTTCTCTGTAAATAATTTTGAGTTTATACTGTACATGTATATGCAAATAGAATTTCTGGAGTTTTCTATGTAGAACTTCCTGTACTTAGTTAAAACTGTGTCATTTGTTGATTTATTTGATAATGAAAGCTGTGAGATGAATGTGCTCTCAGTTTGTAGGCAAAATCATGAGTCTCACTTTGCTGTACTTTAGACCTGAAACACAGTAAATTGCCAAGGTAAAAATCTTCGCGCACTGAGACAACTTATGTGTGTTCTTGGGAAACATGAAAACAAATTATTTCCATCAATATCATGAATTTCAGACTCAAATGGTAAAATAACTGGCAAAGTAAGTTTAAGGCCCTGTGTTCAAAGCTCAGCATTACAAAAAATTCCAACCAACCAAACAAACAGGAAGAAAAAAACCTTAGTAAACTACTGTATTGCCTTTCATTTGATTCCTGTAGCTTTATAAGGAAAATGAATTCTTGAATTAAATATTTGCCTTGCATTTTTATGTTCTTGATGGTGAAACACTTATAGCAATATTGACCATGAAGACTTAGCAGCATCCTAAAACCTTTGCCAAGGCAAGGCATGAAATTTCTTTATTTTGAAATCTTATCGATATGTTCTAGAATTAAAGTTTTAATTTTCTCTGCTCTAAAGGTTATTTTAAAAGTATTTGTTTTCTAAGTTATTTTTTGTTTTTTAAATTTTTGAAAAATTTGTTTATTTTTATTGTGCTAGGGGAGTACATTGTAGTATTTATAAAAGTTCTTACAATGTATCAAATATAACATAGTTGAATTCACCCACTCCAATTCTTTCCATCATCCCCCATCCTCCAAGACCTGAACAGTTTCAGTAGGTATATTTTTTTCATTTACATACATTTATATATATTATTCGCACCATATTTATCTTCCCATACATAGATGGTTTTAAGGAAACCAATATGATTTTATAAATGATTTATTTTTAAAATATATATTAATGCTGTTTGCAGAAAGTTGTAAGTTTTTCCTAAATGCTTTCTGAGTTTCAAAAGCACAACTTCTCTATTTTGGCAGTTACTTTAAAATTATGCTAACTAATTTATCAAATATTTTAAATATGAGTGAAATTTCTCCAATATCTTATTTCAAGATTTTGTCTTATCCAAAATCAGTGCCACATAAAAATTGTAACTTATTTTGGATGCATTATTTGTATTTTATATCATCAATATATAGTAAAGTAAATTTTTATGTTATTATTTTGATTTATCAGTGGTCCTGTAAAAGCCCTATATCATTCCATATATTCATTATCTTTTTTCACATCTCTAGTCATTTTTACAGTATCTAGCTTTACCTTCCCTTCATTTATTCCTGTGATTTAGAAAATTCATACTGTCAATTTGTGTTGGCAAAAATTCTCATTAGAAAATATAATGTTGTAGATAGCATTGAATTTGAAAAAAAATCATAATGTCATTAATTAAGATTCTTTCTCTTCTTTTCTATATACACCCAAAAGAATCTTCACGATATTTTAAATGATTACAATCTAAAAGTACTATGAAAAAAGTAAGGCTATTTGCATTTGCCCTATAACTTTTGTATTACATTACTTCATGCTATATTTTGTATAAGATGATGTGTGGAAAAAGTTAAATTGTAATTCTTGGGTTAATGTTTCTACATTAAAATGCTATGTAAGATATATATAGTATTAGAAAAGAATGTCATGCACTATGCAAAATGTGAATTCAGTTTTGTTTCCAAAAATAAAATTTCCCTCAACACTAATGTATCACAAGTTGTAATTTCCTATATCACATGCCCTTTTACTGTGTATATGATACTGCTTTTATATACTTCTGAAGATTAAGCCAAAATCACAGTATCTTATTGCAGCAGCTATAGATAATATTTGACAACATACATTGTCAATAGTGACTACATTCGATGGTTTGTACTTTCTTTAGTATAAAAAAGGACTATTTTGTTTATGGCAAAATAATATTATGGATAATGAAACATAATAGAATTGTGATGAGTAGTGGGGGCTCAAGGGACAATTTGTCTGTGTTCAAATGTGATATTGTTCTGACTAGTGGAGTGATCATGAACAAAATATATAATTTCTTTGTGTTCCAGTTTAGTCATGGATAAAACACAGCTATCAAATACTCTTTTTGAAAACTTGACCCATTTTTGGGGAAATATTTTGTGTTCATAGAGTTATCTTATCATGAACAAAAACACACAAAACAAAAAGCATGTGCTGAAAGTGTAAAAATTACGATGGTGAGAACCACTTTGAAATAGAAATGAACGGTGAAAGAAGGATGTGGAGTGATGAGGGATGGTCTCATTAAGAAAAGAATAAAATCAACATGCAGCTGTTTGCATAAAGTTTCAAGAAGGAGGGACTATAGAAAAATTCTAGGTAATTAGAGGACTAGCATTTGCAGGAAGGAGTTAGGAGGTCATGCAGTGACAACTTAGTGAACATGATGGATGTTAAGAGATGAGTTCATAAATCAAATACTGTTTTTAAATTAGGGGGGAGAGGCAATTAAGGGAATATAACAGAGGGAGTGAAAAGTTTCAAGGTACACTGTATGCGTCTATGGAATTATCAAAATGAAATCCCTGTACTACTAATGTATGTTAGCTTTTTTTTTTTCAAAGTGAGTTCATACAAGCAAGGACTGAGGGAAATATTTTCTACTAGGTGGCAATTACAAAGTTTTAGGCTTTTCCTCTTCCTTACTGTAATAAAATGTCTTGTAGATTTTGTGATTAAAAGGTTCAATCTAATATTTAGCCATATCACTGTTAAACAGTAAATATTAGACTTTATTGGTAGGATCTGTGCTTTAACCCTATTCCTTCTGAGTCAACTTCAATGTGTTTTATCAGAAGAATAAGCATAAACCACACAAGACCTAGATGATTGTAACAGTAAGTTTAAACACAGAATTAATAGTTCCTTGATCTAAGATGGTAACAGAGAAAGGGAAAAGGTAGACTCCATGTCAGTTCTATCAACAGAATCAGCTTATGCTGATGGAATGGACATAAAGTCCGTAAGATATAAAGAAAATTCCAGGAAAATTCTTGTCTTTACTGAAAGAAATAAAAGCCTGGTTTTCCATTGTATAATATTAAATTTTGTACCTGTAATGTTCAACTGCCAGCAAACTTTTTTCAATAAAATGTATTACTTATATCTAAAATCCTTACAATTCTGAACCTGGTGGTAATGAGCAAAATATGTTGATACTCTTATCTGCCATTTTGTCAACATAAATTGCAGCCACTAGTACCCTGATACCAAAAGTGGATAAGAACACAACTACCACAATTACCATGACTACAACAAAAACCTACAGACCAATTTCCCTGATGAACACAGATGCAAAAATACTCAATAGCATACATGAAGAATAAGTTCAACAATCCATTAGAATGATCATAACCATGATCATGTTTACTGCTTTCTAGGGATTCAAGAATGTTTCTACATACACAAATCAATAAAGGTAATACTGCACATAAATGGAATGAAGGATAAAGATCACATGATAATCTCAATAGATTTGGAAAATGCTTGACACAATTCAATAGCTTGCATGATGAAAATCCTGAAGAAATTTGTAATACAAGGAGCAAACCTAAACCAAATATAGGCTCTCTGCACCAAGACAACTAAAGTAATTTATTAAGAATAAGGAATGCAAAAAGGGTGTCCTCTCTTTCCAGTCTTACTCAATGTAGTGTTTGAATTCTTAACTAGAGCAATATTAGAAGTAAGAGAAATTTTAGTGACATAAAAAGGAAAAGAAATAATTTAAATTATTCCTGTTTACAGGTTATAATCACAAATTTATTAGCAAAGCTTGTTATAATAGATGTCCTTTTAATATTTGTGAGACCTTACTGGCATGCTTTCTTTCATTGCTGATTTTGATAATGTTTGCATTCTCTCTTCTCTTCGCAGTCCTTGGACTATAAAACACAAGTTTAATACATTACAGTGTACATATTCAATGAGCTTCTACTATAAGATATTTACAGTGCTATAGATTCAATTTCACTCTTCCAATACTTCTCATAAATTTTACTTTTAGTTACAGCTTCAATCTGATATACTATAATATAATTTTGCTTTAGTCATTTTTTAATTTATTCACTTACTCATATGTGTGCACATTGTTTGGGCCATTTCTTCCACTGCCCTCTGCCCCCTCTATCTCCCCGACCCACCTTCCTTGCTTCCAAATTTCTAAAATTTGTTATATTTTTCTCCATTTTCCCTTTTTTTTGTTCCTTCTTTCTTTGCATATACCTTTGTTTCCTTCTGCTGCTATGCTCTCTATACTTGGAAATGAATTGAACCGTAGCCATGATGGCTATAACTTAACATCTATGTACGTTTGCATATGCATATGTATGTGCATTTGTGTGTTTAATTTTCCTGAAAAAATCTTCATCATGTTTTTATCTAATTGAAAGTTTTTATAATATTAAAACAGATATTAAATTTTGTTTAATACTTATCTCCACTATTGTAAATATTAATCAGCAGTAATTTCAGTGATGAATACTTTCTCATTCCATCTTCTATAATCCCATGACATTTTTATATGTGATACATAGTTCTTTCTAAATGAATTCATAATTTTCTACTTATCTTTGTTTTCAGTATTGAGATTCAAGAGTTGAACTTAATTTTTTCCAATCTCAAAATATGCATTTAGCTATATTTTACCCTTTTATTTATGAGATAGGGTGTTGGCATGTTACCCAAGTCTGTAATAATTTGTTGGAATCAGGAGACATCTCTAGCATCCCTTCCAGAGTACCTGGAACTACATTCAAATGCTTTTGTGTCAGTCTATTTAATTAAAATTTCCAGCATTATTTTTATTAAATATGAACTTGATATATTATACACAGAAATAATTTACACATGGACTTTGTTTTTAAATATATATATATATAAATTATACAGAATAGTGAGTTTGTGATATTTTCATATACGCATACATTTTGTTCATTTCCTCCCTCATTATCCTCTCCTATCCTTTTCCTCATATACTTCCTATTCTCTAATAGTTTCCTTTCTACTTTCATGTCATCTTGTTTTACTAGATTTTATTTAAATAGAAATCATATAATACTTGCCTAAATCTAACGTATTTCACCTAATATTATGATCTCCAGTTCCTGTTTGCATGTTGTATTCCTCCTCCCTGAGGTCTGCTTCTATTTTTGGACCAATGATTTGATCCAATTCTTATTTTTAGAGAACTAAGGACCATTATATCTTCAAATGTTTATCTTTCTATGTATATTACATGGCTGGATATGTTAGCAATATTCTTACTTTTTATTAACATTTTCTTTATCATCCTGCATGATTGATACCTATTTAATTTGTAGTTCACATATTCTTTACTAATTTACAGTTACTCTCCTTATCCTGTTTGAGGATTTTTCTCTGGTCTGTGAATGTGTTTGTGTTTATTCATATTTATTTCCAATATTTGAATGCACATTTTTGTAGATTCCGTGATGTTTCTGGCATTTTCATATGTGTTGTTTACCTTCCTCCCTGCATCTTTTTCAAGTAATTATCAATGGCTTTATTTAAAAATTAACTGGAATATGTGTACTTTCACAAGTTGAGTTTCTTAGTTATTACCATAAGCATTGGTATAATCTGGAAAAGAAGACTTTTAGAATAAGGTTCACTCTCATTTCAGGAGTCTGTAATTTTTTCAACAACCTGTAATTGACTTTTACAATTCCTTAAAGTGTAGTTGAGTTGTTTCTACATATATTTGTGAAACCCACACATTCTAACATCATATGTGTATTTTCTAAATTGAAATGATTCACGCATTCTATTTCTTTTTTAGGACTCTTCTCTTTCCTCGGATTTCAGAGTACTTGGATGAATGCAAGTTTAGCACTGGATTAGTCTCACAGAAAGTTATTACATTTTAGATTTTAAGAAAATTTTAAATGATGTGAAGTAAACTTTATTTGCAGTTTTTTATCCTTTGTGCAAATGCATGTTTGGCAATCTCTTATGTCTTATCCATTGCCATAATTTTAAATATCTCCATTATTCTTAACAGTGAAATATCTCTATTCTGCACCTAGAAAATGTAGTGGAACTTGAAATTAAGTACATATATACCTGATCTCATTGCCTCTGCTGTTATTCTGCTGAATTCTATACTTGTTTTAAAAGTTATTAGCATATATTAGTTGTAAAAGTGGTTTCACTGTCATATTTTCACATATTCATACTTTGTCTTTGATCAGATTACTCCCCTATTACATTGTCTTTTCACCCACACCCATCTCTTCTTTTTATGAGTTTACTAATTTTTTTAATTATTCATTTAGTCACATGTATGTACATTGTTTGGGTCACTTCTCCCATCTCTTTCCTTTATTTTAGTTTTTAGTAGGTTTCAGTAATGCTTTGTTCATACATTCATACAATATATATTGATCATATTTATCTCTATCAATTGCTTTCTCAATCCTTTCCCTTTTGTATACTTCTTTCTTTCCTCTTTTAATGTTGTCCACCCATGCTGAGAACCTGAAAATTTTATGCACAGTATGAATCTTTTGAATTTTAAAATCAGTGAATCCTGTGCTCTGAAAATTTTTAATGCATTCTTTTTTGTTTTATTTCTGCCACTGACTAAATTATGACTTAGTTCTTCCTAAATTTTTACCTAGAAATTGAGTAAGTAAACTCAAGTTAAGGTCAGTGAATCATTTCATCCCATGTGCAACAAGCTTAAAGTCACCTTTCATTTGAATGCTGATGTCATTTTTAACAGGTATGGAATATTGAGCAAATTACTTAAATTTTTATGTATGTTTACCTCATCTGTGATAAAAAGAGAATAGAAATATCTTTCTTGGATTTGTTATTTCATGTAGTTACATGAAATAATTAATGTGAAGGATTTATGTAATTCTTCATTTCTCAAAAATCTTCATCTATGTAAGGTAGGTAAGTTTCTTCATTGCGCCTAGCGTTTCTAGTTAGATATAAAACTAAAAGTGGCTAAACAATTTATTTGGAGAAAACATTCAAATGTACTTCAAAAAAGTTTTGTGTTACACATTCACCTGTAATAATGAGGACCTAATAACCTAGGGAATGTTGCCTATTTTCATCTTTATGTTTCATGAAGAATAAGAAATTCAGGATATATGATCTACAAATGGGTATGTTCTCATGATAACAGACTGAGGAAGAAGGACCTCACCAGAGTATCTGTTAGGTTCTTCATTCTTTTTTGTATTATAGGTTTCTTTATTTCCTTCCTTTCTTCCTCCCTCCCTTCTCTCCTCATTCTTTTTCCTTCCTTCCTTCCTTCCTTTCTTCTTTCCTTCTTTCCTTACTTCCTCCCTCCCCCTCCTTCCTTCCTCTCTCTCTCTCTCTCTCTCTCTCTCTCTCTCTCTCTCTCTCTCTCTCTGTCTCTCTCTCCTTCTTTCAGTGCAGGGGAACAAATCCAGGACCTTGCACATCATGTGCTCTATCACTGAGCTTATAGTCCAGCCTTAAATATTCTAAATTATTTTTAAATTGTCTGATTACACACATAGGAATGAAATTTTGAACACTAAATTAATTTCAAAATATTTTCTATTGTGAAGGCTGATGCTTTTCTTTTCCTTTTTTCCTTTTTGGCCATACTGAAGTTCAAACTCAGAGCTTGACACTTGCTAGGCAGGTGCTCTACCACTTGAGCACTCCTTTATGTCTTTTGCTCTGGTTATTTTTGAGTAGTGTTTCACTCTTTTCAAAGGCTAGTGTGGACTGTACCATCCTTTTATTTATGCTTTCTGCCATAGCCGGGATAGTAGGAGGGTACCAACATACACAGATATTGTATGAGATGTGGGTCTCAAAAACTTTTTCCAGAGATGACTTAACACTAAAATCCTCCTGATCTCCACCTCCTGAGTAGTTAATTTTCCTTTATTAAACTTACAAAAAAGGATGATAATATAGTAAAGCACACTGAATTTTTTGCATGCAGGTGATAGATGAAAATATAGAACACAGAATCTGCACATTTCTGATGGGTCAAAATATGTATTTATCACTTGTTGAGCATTCAACATTTCCCTTACTGAATAATGGGACTCCAGCAACAACAGAACAAATGATAGACTGGGGCTTATAAAAGGCAAACAGAGCAAAGGGCATGGTTTATCATAAAATCTTAGTTGTCAAATGAACATGATACTGAATATATAGTATAGTAATAATTATGCAACTTCATATTTATTTATTCAAATATGTACTCTGTGCAAAAGGGAAATACTTAGGGGAAATCACATTGAAATTATCAGTTTAGACAGCTTTAATTGAGTTCTTTGAATTTTGATGTGTTCTATGCTTTTAAACAACACATTTTACACCTTATAGAAACACACTTTTCAGTATTCAGTATAAAATATTTAACACTTCATTGTGTAATCATAAAATAATATATTTTCTGAAAAGTTCCTTGCTTTCACACAAGTGAAAAGTTTCCTAATTCAATTAATCTTTTACCTCATACTTTTATGTGTTAATTATTTGTGAACTTAAAATTATTTAATAAAATTAGTACACCAAAGATCCACTGATCATTTTTTCTTCATTGTGGAGCTGGTATGTGGAAAAGCAAAGCCTTTGTTCATTTAGTCCTCAAATTATACACACCAAGTAATTTTCCTTTTGGTCCCTGAGGGTGACAAACTGTTGCATGATCCTCTGTCCATTGAGTGAGGTGCCCTGGACTTTTCAGACTGAGAGTCACAGCACACGCTTCTCTGAATATATTCACCATAAATCCAGCATCTTAAGATTCTTTTGAGAAATTTTGTCCCTGTAAACATTCCAGTTGAGAAACTGAACAAATTATCTAGGGTAATTTAACTTGCTTCAGAATAAAAAAAAAAAGAGTGTACAAAAATTTAAAGATAATGATGTCTAGAACCACCAGTGCTGTACTACATATTTTTTTGCCTCCTTAAATGGATTTTATATTGAATTTGCGCAAAAAATTGAAGCTGATAAATTTTGGGGCATATGATATTGGAAGAAGTTTTTCTTTTCTATTTTTTTCTACCAACTTTGTCTCACAGTAAGTACTCTTAAAACTGAATTGTATTACATTACATAAAAAGATAAAGGACATTTATTACAAGAATATTCATACATACATCATTTGGGCTTTGCCATGAGTATTGTCAACATTTGTGGAAACTAAAGGTAGAATCAGAGTGTAAAATCAATGTGAATATATTCAAAATACAATCATAGTACAAATTTGGTTCTGGATACTGAATTTAGTAAGACATTTCATGTCTTAAACATAAAAATTTACTTGTGGTCTGTGTTCAAAATGTTCCCTAAGAGTCCCATACAATGAAATTTACTTAGATATGAATCCTACAAACAAAACATTAAAAGATATGTTAAAGCAGTTTTCTATCATTGTGCATTAAATATCCAGCATTTTGTTTAGGTTTACTAAACTAATTTTGAACAGGAAAACAGAAGTGTGTACATAGGCTTTGAAATCAAAATATCTTGATAAAACCATAAAATCAGCAAGCATTGCAATGACTCAGGAAATTATTGTGGAATTTACTCACCATTCCCCTTTTCTGAAAAATAACTGGATTATATAAAATCTATGGTATAATATATCATGTAGATTAAATATGCTAATAATGGAAAGAATTTGAAATAGTTTTCATTTCATTCTAATTATGAAGTATGTTAAACTTGTGCCATCATACCCAAATGTCAGTTTTATCCACCTATATCTGAAAATTAATCATTTCATGAGAACCTGTAAATTTATTATTGATTAGGAGACTATCTAAGCTACTTTAAAAAATACATTAAAGCTAATCAAAATGAAACCATTTTAGAGTAATTTGAGCCAAGCATAAACCTTGATTTCTAATTAGTGTACAGGAGCACACTATGAGTATGTTGAACAACACACATGTGCCTGACTTCATCCTGATGGGTCTGACAGACTCTGAAGAAATCCAGCTGATGCTCTCTGTGCTCTTTCTCCTGATATACCTGGTCACTGTGCTGGGGAACGTAGGGATGATACTCATCATTCAACTGGATGTACAGCTTCACACTCCTATGTACTTTTTTCTCAGTCACTTGTCATTTCTTGACCTCTGTTACTCAAATGTCATCACTCCTAAAACCTTAGGGAACTTAGTGACTTCTAACAAGAATATTTCTTTTACAGCCTGCTTCACACAGATGTACTTTTTTGTTTAGTTTTGTGCTACTGAATGTATTTTTCTCTCCTCAGTGGCCTATGATAGATACATAGCCATCTGCAATCCTCTACACTATCCAGTAATTATGTCCACAAAGCTGTGCTGTGCCTTCCTCACTGGGTCTTATATGATTGGCTTTATGGATTCTTCTATCAATGTGTTTTGCATGAGTACATTGCATTTCTGCAACTCCAATGTAATCCATCACTTTTTCTGTGAGTCATCCCCAATTTTATCCTTATCTTGTTATGACACATTTGTCATAGAAATTGTAATATCTATTTTTTCTGGTTCTACCCTACTGTTGTCCCTAAGCACAATATCTGTGTCCTATATGTTTGTTCTCTATACCATTCTGAAAATCTGTTCCACCTCAGGAAAGCAGAAAACCTCTACTTGTGCTTCTCATCTCCTGGGAGTCACTATTTTTTATGGCACTACAATCTTTACTTATTTAAAACCAGGTAAGTCTTACACTTTGGGAAAGGATCAAGTGGCTTCTGTTTTTTACACCATTGTGATCCCCATGCTGAATCCTCTCATTTATAGTCTTAGAAACAAAGAAGTAAAGAATGCTTTCACTAGAGTCATGCAGAAGAGTGGGGGTTCCAGGTAAAAAAATAAGTGATTCTAAACATTTAAATGCATCTTTTCTTTCTTTCATGTTGGACATGTTCTTGGTCTTTCTGTAAAATCGATTGATTTTCTTCATTTTTACATTTTTGTGGAGCTGGTATATAATTATCCATGCATAGTTTTGGTAATATCTAGGGACATGTTTTTTAAAAATCCATACTGTGATTGTTAATCAAAAAATAAGTGTAAATTCATTAGCTAAATATATGTGACTTTTAAAGGGTACTGATATTTTAAATAACAGAATAAGATTGTGTTTCTTAAAGTTATGTGATACACTATACTTTGTATCTTCCAATTTTACAGAATTTCATTATTAACAAAGATATGTATTTTGATAAAATGAAACTAGTTTCAGAAATCATTCCCTTTACTAAGGGAAATGAAAGTGCAGCAGGGGGGATGAAAGAAAGCAATGGAAGGGATGAATTTAAGTATAATATATTTGATACAGTGTAAGAACTTTTGCAAATGCCCCAATGTACCCCCATGCAGCACACCAATAATAATTAAAAAAATCTTTTGGAAAAAAAAAAAGAAGTCAATCCCTTTAAAATAAAAGAAACATTCTTAGATGTACAGTCCTTTATAAATAACTGAAAGTTTACATCTTAGCCTTCTCTACCACACAAAATAAGTAGTAATTGTACATCAATTTGGTCGAAGAATAGATGAGATTTGTTTAAGGCAATCATCCTGACTACTGGCCATTATCATCTCAGGAGTTACTTTCCATCAATATTGAAATGTACAATATCTTTTGAACAATATGCACTGCTCTTTTAAAAATTAAGATCATTAGTTTAATTCATAAAAAGAAAAATAGCTGCAAAGGAAAACTGTGGGCAATTTCTCAATTTGTATCCAGAAAAATTAAACCATTGAAGTAGAAATTAGTTATAAGAAAGTAACTCATGCTAATATTGGAGACAATTCCAAATGCAAAATATTTTGCAGAGTAAGCTTGTAACACTTATTTATATTTTTGTGCTAGTTTTGTAAATAAATAATTGTGTATCTGTTTGTGTCTTATGCAAATGGAATTGCGGTCATTTCCTGTGTAAAACTTTTTGCATTCAGCTTAAGTTGTAACAGTTGATGTTTTATTCATCAATGAAAGCTGTGAAATGCATTTGCTCTAAGCAGGTAGGCAAAAATAGTGGGCCTCACTTTGAAAGCTTGGACATGAAATAAAGTAAATTTACCAAGTTAAAATTCTTCATGAGTGAGACCATTTATGTGTGTGACTGTGAAATGTGAAAAACAAACATTTTCATGAATATTAAGAATTTCAGGGTGGTGAGTGATTCAAGTTGTAGACTATGAGTTCAAACCCCAGCACTATAAAAAAAAAAGGAACTTTGGTAAACTTCTGCATTGTTTTTCATCTGATTCATTTATTTTCTTAATATTCTTGAAAAATGGAATCCTGAATTAAATTTTGACTCAACTTTTTCACATTCTTTGTGGTGAAAATTTGCAAAATGAAGAATTGACAATGAATTATGACTTAGTGGCATCATTTCATCTTTGGCTAAATCAACTTCTAAAATTTCCTTTTTTTAAAATTTTGTCTACATATTTTAGATATGAAGTTTTCATTTTTTCTTCTACTTAAACAGTATTTGAGAAGTACCTCTTTTCTAAGTTATTTTTCACTAAACTTTTGTAAAATTTAATACATAGGTTATTTTAATGATACAATATGATTTTATAAATCATTTATTTTTGAAATTCACATGAAGTTTTTCTAATTTCTTAATTAAATTTACATGTTCCTACATGTACATACATTATTTGGACCAACATCCCCCTGTCCCATACAGAACCAGTTCTTCTCTTTTGTTCTTGAAGAAAAACATTATATAAAAAGAAAAATTTTCTTGAAGAAAAACATATAATATAAAAAGAAAAAAATCAGCATTTTTCCTAGTTTGAGATAAAGATAGCTATACAGGGAGATTCTTTGTGTTGTTTCCATCCATATGTGCATTATTTCCCAAATTGGTTCATCTCAACCAGACCTCTTCAATACTTCCTAGTCCCATTCCAATAGTGGCCTCTGCCAGTTTAAGATTGCTATATTCACTCCTCTACCATGAGCACATTAACCATGTTCAAGTTGTAGTTTTCCTTCATTTCCCTATCCCTCCCTGTGTGGTCTACCCTAAGCATGTGACCTAGCTAATAACGATACTGCAATTGTTTTAGGTGTTTGAGGTCTATAATCTGCACATGAGGGAGAACATGTAATTTTTGGTCTTCTGAACTGACTAACTTCACTTAAAATAATGTTCTCTAGTTCCATTTATTTTCTTACAAATGAGAAAATTTCATTCTTCTTTGTAGCTGAATAAAATTCAATTGTGTATAAGTACACATTTTCTGAATCAATTTGATATTAAGGTTTTTTGCATAAAACTATGTTTGACTTGTTTCCAAAGTGCTTCTAATTTTCAAAAGCATAACTTAATGTTTTTAACAATTAATTTAAAATAGAAAATTTCTAAACTACTAATTTATTAACCTATTTTAAATACATGCTCTATTTCACTACTTTCATATTTCTTGATTTTACCTTGTCCAAGATAGCTGCCTGTAAAAGTATTGAGACTTATTTTCACTTTGATATTTGTGTTCTCTATAATGTATGTTTGCTGATGTCAGTATTTGTTTTTTTAACTTTAATTAGAAATAAGAATTTAATAAAAGTTTATATTTTTTCTGTTTTGATTCATCTATGATCCTAAAAAATGCCTTATCTCATTCATACATTCATAACCTTTTCCCACATTTCTTGTCATTTTTTTAACTTTTTGCTTTCCTTTCCTTTCATTTATTTCTGTGATTTAGAAAATTCATATTTTTGTATGTTTGCAAACATTTTCAGGAGATTATATAATGTTAAAGATAGTATTTAAGTTAAAAAATTCTTAAGGGTTTTAAGATTAAAACATATATCTTAAAAACATATATCGTACATGAAGGCTTCTCCTCAACCATTCCTATTCTTCCCATCCTCCCCTGATTCCTGGAGTAGTTTCAATAGTATCATTTTTGCAATACTTACATTTGTGCATGTTTTTTTGCACTGTACTCACTCTCCTAACACTTTTTCACAACACCTGCCCTGTCTCACTGGTGCTAGCTCTGCCCCCCAAAAATGGACTTGTTCTGCCCTCCAGTTCTCCAATTTTGTGGAATAAAAAAGAGAAAAGATAAAATGAAAAACCTGACATTTAAGCTGCTTGAGGAAAAGGTAGCTGCACAGGGAGTTTCCTTGTGATATTTCCTTCTATTATATGTATTATTACTCCAACTGACTTTCTCCTTAATTTTAATCTCATGCAATAGAAAGCCATCCTTTTTTTGTTTCAGTAAAGGCATAAGAATTTTCCTGGAATTTGATTTATGTCTTACAGCTGTTAGACCCATTCCATCAGCATAAGTTATTCTATTCAAAGAATGAATTTGAGTTTACTTCAACCCTTTCTCTATAAGTGTATTTAGTAACTGTGTTTTATACATGACTAAACTGGAATGCACAGAAATTACACAAATTGCTCATTATCACTCTACTAGTGACAGAACAAATTATATTTGAAAACAGAGAATTAATCATAGAGCCCACTACTCATTCCCATATAATTATAATTCATTTTGCATTATATTATTTTCCTATAGTCAAATTTGTTCCCTTTTGTACTAAAAAAGGCATAAATGTAAATGTAACTATCATTCATAAGTGTATGTTGTAAATGTTATCCAGAGCCTCTGATATAAGGTTGTGATTTTGGCTAAATTTTCTCAAATATAGAGTAGAAGTATTATGTACAGAATAAAGAAGAATGTGCAACAGAGATAACAGTTTGTGAGATGTGTGTTCAACATTCTTAGCTATAAAGGAAATACAAATCAATACAATATTGAGATTTTACCACAACCCAGTCAAAGTGACTACCATCAATAACAAAAACAAATACAAATACTGACAGTGATGTGAGAAAAAAATACTTCTACACTGTTGGTGGGAATGTAAATTAGCACAAATTGTATGGAAAAATATATGCAGGTCCCTCAAACAACTAAAAATAGAACTATCATTTGATTCAACAATACTCTTCATGGGCATATATCTGAAGGAATGTGCTGCAAAATATAGTAGAGCCACTTCCATGCCTGGGTTTATTGCAGCACTACTCAATAGCTAAGTTTTAGAAAAAAAATAGGGGCCCCATGACTGATGAATGGACTAAGAAAATGTGGTATATATACACAATTGAGTTTTATTCAGCCATAAAAAAGGAATAAAATTAAGTTAAATTAAGTTACTTGCAGGTAAATCAATGAAACTGGAGAGCATCATGTTAAGTGAAGTGAGCAAGGCTCAATAATAGGGGATGGGGGATGAAGGAGAGCAGTGGAGGGGTGATTTCAAACAAGACATATTTGAAGCATTGTAAGAATCTTTGTAAATGCTATGATGTACCCCAACACAGCACAATAACAACACAAAAAGTGAAAGATCACAGGTTTTCCCTCATATGAGGAAGCTAGACCTATAAGTTATTTAACTTGCAAATTCTTATATGATAATTTAATACATACATACATTTATATTGAGAGAGAGTACAAGATTGTTTTAGTATATTTGTCCAAGAGGACACAGGAGGGGGAAGGAGACCAAAATATTTTTCAAAGAATGAAAAATATCAAAACGTGTAATTTATATATGAGTATACTATATCCTAATGTTTTGTAAGCTGTTCAATATTAGGGGAGCATGGTGATAGAGAAAGTGTAAATAATGAGAGGGTTATATGATTAAAGCATGTTATACCATAGCCCTGACATACCAAGGTGCAACACCCTTGGTCTACCAATATGCACTTTACAAAACATTGAAGAACATCAGTGTAACACCTGTCTTTTCAGGAGTAGGTACCAATTGGAGTGGTGGCATAAAGAAAGAGTGAATAAGTGTTATTATGGGGGATGTGTTTTGTATTCACATATGAAAATGAAGTAAAAAAACCTGTTTGAAATTGTTCTAACAAGGGGGAAACAGGGAGGACAATTGAGGGTATAGGGCTAACTTAAGATTTCATTGTAAGTACATATGCAAATATCCCAGTGTATCCTCCTGTACAGGCACTGTATGCTGATAAAAAATAAAACAAAATGTATTTCTTCATCCCTGTAGCATCCCCAATATTTTTTTGTTTGCTTTCTTGATGATAGGTGTTCTGACTCAGGTGTGATAGAAAATCAATGCAGTTTGGTTCTCCTTTTCCTAATAACTAAGACTGTTGACTTTTTAAATATATTTATTAACAATTCATATTTTTTTGAGAACTGTCTATTGAATTCATTTGGACATTCATTGATTGAGTTATTTGGTCTTTTAGTTTATTTTTGGAGTTCTTTATATATTCTCTATACTAATTCCTTGTCATATTATTAACTGGCAAAGATCTTTCTCTCAATCCATACACTATGTTTTTCTTCTTTTTCTAACTGTAAAATAATAGTACTATGGCATTTCATTATGATATTTCCATACATGAATATAATGTACTTTGATAAAATTTAACCTATTACTCCTTTTAAATTCCCATCTCTGCAAACCTCATTTTCATCCTCCATCACATAGGCCTTTTCCTAATCACCCTCCTGATGGTTCCAACCACCAAATAGCCTTTCTTTAAAAATTGTGTCACATTATTTCTAGGTCTATATTCTGCATATGAGAGCTTGTCATTTGCTGTGCAGGTGGTATATCACTTGAGTTACTTCTCTAAGTCTTATTGTACTGTTATTTTGGAGACAGTGTCTTGCTTCTTCCATGAGCTGGCTTAGACAGTCATTCTTTTATTTATGTTTCCTGCAGTAGCTGTGATGACAAGTGCATGCCACCACACTAAGGTAGTGGTTGAATGGGGTCTCAAAAACTTTTACCCTGGGTTGGCCTAGAAGGATGATCCCATTTTCAACCTCTTGAGTAGTCATTCTTCTTTTATTAAATGAAACAATTACAATAAAAAAGTAAAACACACTTTACGATTTTTGTGTGCAAGTGAGTAGGTGACAATATAAAATAGAACAGAGAATCGGCACATTCTTTGTGATGCATTAAAATGTGTGTTTATTACCTGACGAACTCTCAGTTCATTTGCTGACTGATGTTACACCAGCAACAACAAACCAGATGAAACAGTGTGTTTATAAAAGGAAAACATAGCAAAAGTCATGATTTATTACAAAGTTTTGTCACGATTTCAGAGGTCCTTGACCCAAAAGGGCTCAGGGAAGAAATGAACAGACAATACACATATCAAGAGAGCCAGAAGGCTGATGACCAACTGGCAAAATTTTGTTTTTTTCAGCAAGCTTTATACAAAAGAGGAAGAGACATAAATATCAAAAACACTCTGACTTAGTTATAACCTTTCTGTGTTTGCCACCCTGTATTCTGATTGCCAGAGTCCTTGAATAAGTATAAACTTTTTTTTGAGTCAAGAGAAACCATTTAGCACTCCTTTCTACCATGAGAGACGTAGTTCACCTGCAGATTCTGACCTTGTCTGAATGCCATTAAGCCACAGTCTCCCTGTCAGACTGTGGCTTTTGGTTACCAACAAAGTTCTAGCTGTAAAATTAGCATGATACTGAATATGTAGTAAAATAATAATTACGCACATCTATATGTATGTACAAATGCAAAAGGGAAACATTTTAAGGGAAATCACATTAAAAATATTAAGTTTCGAATTGCTTTCATTCGCTTTGAATTTTGGTGTTTTCTATTATTTTTTCTTTCTTTCATTTTTTTTGGCTGTGCAATTAAATTCATTCATTTACATATTAACCAGAAAGAATATCCCCAACTCTGGCAGTTCGTATCAGGATTCATAACATTAACAAGTCAGGTAATTGCCACATTTGATAACTTCTTACTTTTAATTAAAATGTTTTCCTATACCTTGAGTAGTAAAACACATATCAAAAGTCACAAAACACTTCATTTTCATGAAAATTGTGCTCATTATTAAATGTATTAAGAATATTTCCCACAAGAATGTGTTTTGACCCCACCAAAAATAATGTACCTCAACTTACAGAAAACTCACACTTTATAATTATAAAATTTTTTCTTCAAAAAAACAGCATTATTTTCTGTATTATTTTCTAAATAAACCACGAAACATTTATTTTTGTAGTTTTTTCTAATAAGTCAAGATGAGGCAGTAGATATAATCATGGAGAGAAGGCAGAACAGACAAGCCAGTTGTCTATGGGGATGGCATAAATTCTGTCTTGAAGCACAAGTGTGCAAGATATGCCTGATGAAAAGCTTATGAAAATGTAGGCTCAGAAAAGGAATGCAAATAGCAACAACCAGGTATAGAGCAACAACGCAAGCCCTTCACTCCAACTTGAACTGCAACTTGTTTCTTCAAGTTCATCTTATAAAGACAAAGTCTACACTAATCTTTGCTTGGTGAGCTCACAGTTCACGCTCTTATAATTTCCCTAACTGTCCATATAGATTTTATCATTTTTATTTTCCATTGCTGGCATGGAACCTAGAGCCTGTGCATGGTAGGCAAAGCACTCTACCACTGATCTACCAGCCCAGCCCTTGGTTTTCTTGAGACAGGGTCTTGCTATGTACCCAGACTGGGCTTGCACTCCAGATCCTCCTGCCTCTGTCTTCCCATGGTTTTTATAACAGATTTTTAAATTACACTTACAACTTCTACTAGTCAAAAGTCAATAGTGGGCTCTACTGCACGCAGTTGGGGGCCAGCAGCAGTCTGGCATCATTTCCCACCGGCTGGCCAGCCCAACCCTCCCCTCTCTGCCTGCTCAGGGCAGTCTGCCTGCCTCTGGGAACCAGGCCAGCCAGTCAGCTCAGCAGGGCTCCATGCCAGTAAGGAAAGAAGCTACCTGTACTATTTTTTCAACAACAATTTTATCTCTAGATTGAGGCTTTCAAAGGGTAGGAGGATGAACACAGGGCAAATAATGTTTACCCATGTATATAAATGCAAAAAGGATACCTGTTGAAACTGCTCTGGGAATCAGGAGAGGGGGAATAAAGGACAACAGTGGAGGTAGTGCATTCAAGTATGATGTATTTAATATATTGTATGTACCCCTACCTAGCACAACAATAAAAATATTTTAAAAAATAAAGTATTTCATGATGAAAATTTCACCAACCATCCTTGATACTATCAGTCATAAAATAATGTTTTTCCAAAAAATTTTTCTTTGTATCACTAAATTATTCTTGATATAAGCCCTATGCTATGTAAATATTTTACTACATATATTTAGGTAATGATTATGAGTCAATTTAAAACTATTTTTTAAAAATCAGTACACCAAGCAGAGATCCACTGATCATTTTCTTTGTCATGAAGCATCTACATGAAAGACAAAGCCTATGCTCATTTAGTTCTTAAAATTTTTGTCCTTGAAAATGTATCAAGTCATTTTCCTTGGAAATTGGTGCCTGAGGATGACAAACTTTTTTTTTTGACCCCATGACCATTAAATGAGGCACCCAGGCCTTATCAGACTGAAAGGCAAGGCACACACTCCATTGATTATATATTCACAGTAGCTCCAGCTCCTTGGGATTCTTTTGAGAATCACCTTTGTGGTAAATATTTCATTTGAACAAATTGAACAAAATTTCAAGGCTCATTTAACTTGCCTTAGAATAAAAAATATAAAGATAACTATGTCAGGGACCAGAACTGCTCCATTACAGAATTTTTTTCACCTCCTGAAATGGATTTCATATACTATTCTGGCAAAAAATTGAACCTCATAAATGTTGGGGTATATAATATTACAAGAAAGTTTTTTTCTGCCACATTTGTCTCACAGTAAGTATTCTTAAAATTGAATTATTTTAGATCACATAAAATGATGCAGAATTTTTATAAGAATATTCATATCATTTGAGCTTTATTATAAGTATTGTTAGTATTTGTGGAAATAGAAATGTAGGATTGATAGATACGGAATCTGAAAGCAGTCTGAATATTTTGAAAATATAATCCTAGCAGAAATTTGATTCTGCAGTACCAAGTTAGGAAGATATTTCATCTTCTGGATATAAACACTTATATGTGGTCTATGTTCTCCCTTAGTCCCCTTGAAGTTAAATTTACTTAGAGTTTATGAATGTTACAAACAGTAAATGACACATTAAAGTGTTTTTATATCTTTGTCCATTATATATCCAGTATTTTGTTCAGGATTTTGAAGTCATTATAATCAGGAATATAGTAATATGCATATGCTGTTTGGAATCAAACTATCTTGATAAAATCACAGAATCAGCATGCATTGACACTGGTTACAGGTAAATGGCTTTGGAATTTCCTCACTATTCCGCTTATTTGAAAATATCTAGGTGATATATAATATTTCATGTAGATTAAATATGTTAAGAATGGAAAGGCCTTAGAACAGTTTCAAGTTCAATCTATTTACATAGTATGCTAAATGTGTTATATCCAAATGTCAGTTTTTATCCATATCTATATCTCAAAATCAATTATTTCAGTGATAGTCTGTAAATTTATTAAGAAACCAACTCTACTTCTTATAAAAATATAGGAGAACTCATATAATAAAAAAATATTCTACAGTCATTTGAGCTAGCATAAACTGATTTCTAAACAGTTTACAACACTGCAGTAAGATTATTTGGAACAACACATGTGCCTGACTTCATCCTGATGGGACTGACAGACTCTGAAGAGATCCAGCTGCTGCTCCCCGTGCTCTTTCTCCTGATATACCTGGTCACTGTGCTTGTGAACATAGGGATGGTATTGATCATTTCCCTGGATCTCTAACCTCAGACACCTGTGTATTTTTTTCTCAGTCAGCTGTCATTTTTTGACCTCTGTTACTCAAATTTCATCACTCCTAAAACCTTAGGGAACTTAGTGACTTCCAACAAGAATATTTCCTTCATAGGATACTTCACACAGACATACTTTTTTGTCCTGTGTAGTGCTGCTGAATGTGTTCTTCTTTCCTCAATGACCTATGATAGACATATAGCCATCTGAAATCTACTACACTGTCCAGTTCTTATGTCCACAAGGCTGTGCTGTGCCCTCTTCAATGGGCTGTAAATGATTGGCTTTATGGATACTTCTATCAAGATGATTTGCATGAGAAGATTGCATTACTTCAACTCCAATGTACTCCATCAATTTTTCTGTGATATATCCCCAGTTTTAGCTTCTCTTGTGGTGACACATCTAACAGGAAAATTGTGATATGCATTTTTGCTGGTTTTACCATAATTGTGTCCCTCATCAAAATATTTTTGTCCTACGTGTCTGTTTTCTATATTATTCTAAAATTAATTCTACTTCAGGAAAGCAAAAGGCCTTCTCTACCTGTGCCTCCCATTTCCTGAGAGTCACCATCTTTTATAGCACTATGATCTTTACTTATTTAAAATGAAAGAAGTCCTACTCCTTGGCAAAGGATCAAGTGGCTTCTTTGTTTTTTCTTTTTTTGTCACACCACTGTGATCCCCATGCTGAATCCTCGCATTTATAGATTTAGAAACAAAGAAGTGAAAAATACTTTCATTAGAGTCATTTAGAAAGCTGGGTTCCAGCAATTAAAATAACAGTGCTATTAAACATTTAAAATCATCTTTCTTTCCTGTTGGACATGAACTCTAAAAACAATTGATTTGTTGGTGTTTATATTTCTGTGGAGCACACATATATTCATGTAATTCTGTTTTGGACATATGCAGGAACATGTTTTTAATATTCCATATTATGATTTACAATCGTAAAATAAGTATAAATTTAATGACTAAATACATGTGATTTTATGGGAAATAATATTCAAAATAAGAAATATGATATAATTCTTAAAAGTATCTCATAGAATATCCCTCATCTATTGCAATTTTATAGAATTTTCTTATTAAAATTTTATTTGCATTTTATATGTTGGGCTCTGGTGATTCACTTCTGTAATCCTAGCTACTCAGGAGGCGGTGATCACGAGGATTGCAGTTGAAAACCATCCCTGGCAGATAGTTCTTGAGAACCTATGTCAAAAAACCCCTCACAAAAACAGGGCTTGTGGAATAGCTCAAGTTAAAGGCCCTGAGTTCAAGCCCCAGTACTGAAAATGAAAAAGATATATACATTTTGGAAGTATGATGCATGTTTCAGAATTCATTCACTTTAAAATCAGAAATGCCTTTTTAGATGTACAAGCATTAATAAGTCACTGAAAGTTTAAATTTTAGCTTTCTCTAGAACAAAAAGTAATTTATAATTCCAAATCCATGTGATTGGAGGATGGATGTGTTGTATTTAAGGCAATAACCATGAATGCTGGCCATTATCATTGCAAGACTTACATTCCTGCAATATTGTAATGAACATGCCTTCTGAAGAATATGAACCATTGTTTTACAAATTAAGGTCAGTGGGTTTAATTCATGAACATAAAAATATTTCAAAGGGAAAGTAGCAGTTTATTTGTATCTAGAATAAATTAAGCCATTGAAGTAGAAATGAGTTATAGAAAAATGATAGGTGCTAATATTGGAGACAAATTTGAAAATACAAAAAGTTATGAAGAGAAAAACTGTGACAGTTAACATGTTCTCTGTCAGTAATTATAAGTGCATATCTGTACCTGTCCTATGACGATGAGTTCCTGCTTTTTCCTGTACAGAACTTTCTGCAGTTCAGTTAAAACTGTAACTTTTGGTGATATATTTGTCAATGAAATCTGTGATATGAATGTGCTCTCAGTAAGTAGCAAAATCGTGAGTCTCATTTTACAGTGCTTTGAACCTGAAATTTGTCAACTTAAAAATCTTCGTGCAGTGAGACCTCTTATGTTTATGTTTATTGCTGGAATCATGAAAACAAATTTTCATGAATATCAAGAATTTGGACTGGTGGAGTAGCTCAAGTGGTAGATCTCATGCCTAGCAAATGTGAGATTCTGAATTTAATCCTAATACACCAACAACAAAAAAAGAAAAAAAAAAGCTTTGGTAAAAAATTTCATTGCCTTCCGCCTGATTCCTTTAGCTTTGCAATATTCTTCAAAAATGAACTCTAAATTAGATATTTGCCTCACTTTTTTAACATTCTTAGTGGTGAAAAGCTACATAACAAAGAATTTACAGTCAATATTTACTGGCATCCTACAATTTTTGTCCAAGTACTAAAGCTTCCTCTGTTTTTGAAATTTTACTGACATGTTCTAAAATTGAAGTTTTAATTTTCTCTGCTATATAATGGCTGTTTTAGAAGTATTGATTACCTAACGTATTTCTTTTTTAACTTTTGTAAAACTCAATATGTATATTGTTGTAAGGAAATATAATTTTATAAATGATATATATTTGAAATTTATATTAATGTTGTTTGCATAAAATTTTGTTGTCCTTTTCCCTAAATGCTTTCTCAGTGTTAAAAGCACAACTTCTCTATTTGGCAGTTAATTTTAAATTATGTGGAATTTCAAAACTTCCAAGTAATTTTTTCACTATTTTGAAATGTATGAAATTTCTCTACTGTCTTATTTCAAGATTTTACCTTATATGATATCAATACCATACAAAAGAACTGTGACTGCTTTTGGATGTGTCATTTGTGTAGTCTACAAGCTATACTGTTGATATTATTATCATTTTTACTTGTAATTGAAAATAACAGTACAAATTAATATTGTACTGTTCTTACTGGTCCTATAAATACCTTATGTCATTTTATGTATTCATAATCCATTTTTACATTTCTAATTATTTTAATAACATCTAGTTTTACTTTCCTTTCATTTATTTCTGTGATTTAAAAAATTCATACTGTCAATTTCTGTTGGCAAAAATGCTTAAAATAATAATGTTGTAGACAGGATTTAATTTGAAAAAAATTTAAAGTCATTAAATTAAGATTATTTTATCTTATTTTTCATATAGACCATGAAGAATTTTCACAATGTTAAATGATTACAATAGAAAAGCAAGATGATAAATTAGACTTATTTACATTTGCCCTATAATTTAAATACTTCATTGCATACTATAATTTTATTAAATGCTGTTTGAAATCATTAAAATTATAATTCTTTGGTTCATATTGCCATGTTAAAGTGGCATATAATATAAATATACTATGAGAAAAGAATGCAATGCACCATGACAAAATATGAAGACTCTTTTGGTTCCAAAGAACTGATTGGTAGGTAATAGTACTAATACATTTTACTCATAATAACCACGTCCAAAAATATGCAAGATTTAGATATAATTAACATTTTATGTTTAACCAGCTTGCTGGTAAATGGACATTTCAGGTAAACAAATTTGAATCTCTTGCAATGGAAATTCATCTTTTCTTTGTTTCAGAAAAGACTTAAAAATTTTCCATATATCTTACAGTTTTTACATCCATTGCATCAGAATAAGTTATTTTATTCATAGAAAAATTTGAGGTCTACTTCTACTCTTTATAAGTGCATTTGATAATAATGTTTCATAAATGACTAAACTGGGTACACAGAAATTGCAAAACTTTTCAAGATCACTCCACTGGTTACAGAAAAACTCATCTTTGAGCCCAGAAGATTGACGCTACAGCCTGCACTACTCATCACCATTCTATTATACGTCATTTTCTATAAATTATTCTGCTATAAAAATGTAGTTCCTTTATGTATTAAAGGAAGGATAATCTAAACAAATGTAATTATCATTAAGTTTATGTTGTAAAATATTATTTAGGGCTACACCACTATGGAGCACAATATGGAGATCTCTCAAAAAAAACAAAATAGCACTACCATTTGATCCAGTGATATCACTCCTTAGGCATTTTCCAAAGAAATGTGCTCCAGAATGTGATAGAGTCACTTGCATACCCTTCTTTATTGCAGCACGATTTACAATAGTCAAGCTTTGGAAACAAACCAGGTGGTCCACAATTAATGAATAAACTAAGAAAATGTGGTGTATATGCATAATGGAGGTTTATTCAGCCATGAAAAAGAATGAAATTATGCAGTTTGCAAGTAAATGCATGAAACTGAAGAACATCATGTTAAGTGACATGAGTGAGATTCAACAAGTAAAAGATCACACATTTCCCCTCCTATATGTAAGCTAGACCTATACATTAAATGCATATAAATATATATATGATCATTATGCATCCATATATACACATATACATATATATACATACATATACATATATATATATACACCTATATATATATATATATACACATATATATTTAGTGAAAGAGAGATCAAGATTTTATTAGTGGATCTCTCTGAGGCGACAATGGGAAGCAGGAACCAAAATGTTAGAGAATGAAAA
This sequence comes from Castor canadensis, assembly GCF_047511655.1. Classification (NCBI taxonomy): domain Eukaryota; kingdom Metazoa; phylum Chordata; class Mammalia; order Rodentia; family Castoridae; genus Castor; species Castor canadensis. The sequence continues at coordinate 192,055,446 of NC_133386.1, forward strand.
CTACTGAAATAACTCGTCTATTTACGAATATAGAAACACATAATACATCTTATGCTCTTGAATTTTAGAGTAGCATGTTGACTAAGGAGAGAGTAAATAATAGGGGTTAATATGATTACCACTGGGGTAGGGGGTAAGCATGAGGAAAGGATGTATGTGTGTTGATATGGCGGGTATATTTTGTATTCATATATGAAAATAGAAATATGAAACCTATTGGAATTGTGCTAACAATAGTGGGAGGGAGGAGGAAGGAGAATGATGGAGGGTGTGAATCTAAGATGTATTGTAAGTGCATATTTAAGTATCACAGAATATCACCCTGTACAGGTTTTATATGCTAGTGAAATATAAAATAAAAAGTTTCTTTATTCCTCCATCCTCACTAGCATTTTTGTTCTCTGTTGTCTTGATGACAGTTGTACTGACTGGGTTTTGATAGAATGTCAATGTAGTTTTGGCTTCATTTTCCTGATAACTAAGGTTGTTAGACATTTTTGTGGGTTTATTAGTAATTCATACTTTTTGAGAACTGTCTGTTCAATTCATTTGGACATTTATTGATCAAATTATTTGGTTTTTTTGTTTACTTTTCAGTTCTTTATGTATTGTATATGTTAATTAGTATCAGATTAATAACTTTCATGAATTTTTCTCTTATTAAATATGCTGTCATTTTTTTATTAGTGTAAAATAATTGTAGCCTGGGATTTCATTATATATGTACAAATAATATAATGCACTTTGATGAAATTTACACCATCCATTATTCCTTCTTAATTCTCATTTCTGTGTCCCACAATTTAAATCAATTGTTAGTGGGTTTCATCAGGTTTTTCATGCACATAAAATGAACTTCAATCATATTCATCGCCCATCACACTCGCCTTTCCCAATTGCCCTCCTGAAACCCTCTCACCATCAAACTGTCTTCCTTTAAAAACTATGTCACATTATTTTTAGGTCTATACTTTGCATAGGAGAGAAAACATGAGATACTTGTGATTTTGGTCTGTCTCTTGACTCATGATTGTTTTTCCTGTGCAGAAGCTTTTTAGTTAAATGCACTCTCATTTGACAATTATTGCTCTATTTCCTAAGCTATTCAAGTCCCAATCAGAAAGTCATTGCCCATGGCTATCTCTTGAATAATTTTTCCTAAGTCTCCCTCTAGTATTTCCAAACTTTCTGTTGTTATATTATATTTGACCATGTAAAATTGATTTTGCATGGAGTGGGAGGTAGAAATCTAGATTGAGTACTGTACATACTGGGTATCCACTTTCTCTAGTACTATTTGTTGAAGAAGCTGTCTTTTCTGCAACACATGTTTTTGTAACTTGGATCAAGAGTAAGATGTAGCTGTATAGGCTTACTTCTGGGTCCTGCATTTTTTCTGTTGGTCTACAAATCAGTTTTCTACAAGTGTGATGCTGTTTAAATTATTGTGCTCTGTAGTATAATTTGAAATCAGGTATTGTGATACCTACAGCACTACTGGTTTTGCACAGGCATGTTTTGAGTGTACCCTCCCACTGACAGGCTGAATAAGTGTTATTATGGTGGATGTATTTTGCATTCACATATAAAAAATAGAATAATAAAACCTGTTGAAATTGTTCTAAGAAGGAAAAGGGAGGACAATCTAGGGGGTAGGGCTAACTAAGATATTTTGTAAGCACATATGTAAATATCCCAGTGTATCCTTCTATACAGCCAGTATATACTGATAAAAAATAAAATGAAGAAGTGTTTCTTTATCCCTTAATCATTCCCAGCATTTTTATTCTTTGTTTTCCTGATGATAGATGTTCTGACTTGAGTGTTATAGAATATCAACGCAGTTTGTTTCTCATTTCTCTGACTGCTAAGACTGTTGACTTTTTTAATGTGTTCAACTAACAATTCATACTTTTTTGAGAACTGTCTATTGAATTCATTTGGACATTTATTGATTTAGTTATTTGGTCTTTTAGTTTAGTTTTTGAGTTCTTTATATATCTCTATATCAATTCCTTGTCATACTATTAACTGGCAAAGATATTTCTCTCAATCCATACACTGTCTTTTTTTTGCTTTTTATTAGTATAAAATAACAGTACTATGTTATTCCATTATGATATTTCCATACATGAATGGAATGTACTTTGATAGAGTTTACCCCATCTATTACTCCTTCTTAATTCCCATTTCTCCTAACCCCCTTTTTAAAGAAGTTTTTAATGGTTTACATACTTTCATTATTCTTTTCAGTCAAATTCATCCCCCATAACACTCATCTTTCCCAATCACCCTCCTGATGGTTTCCCCCATCCAAAAGCCTTTCTTTAACAATTATGGCATATTATTTTTAGGTCTATAGTCTGTATATGTAAGAAAATATGAGATTTTTGTCTTTTAGATCTGTTTCTTAACTCATAATTGTTGCTTTTTGCTGTGCAGAAGCTTTTTAGTTAAATGCACTCTGATTTGACAATGATTGCTCTATTTCCTAAGCTATTAAATTCCCACTCAGAAAGTCATTGCCTATGCCTACATGTTGAGTTATTTTGTCTGTTTTCCTCTAGTATTTTAAAGTTTTTGTTGTTGTACTAAGGTTTTCCTTCATTTATAATAGATTTTTGTACAGGGTGAAAGGTAGAGATCTAAACTGAGTATTGTAAATTTGAGTATCCAGTTTCTCAAACACTATTTGTTGAAGCTGTCTTTTCTACAACATAGGTTTTAAAACTTGTGTCAAGAATCAGATGTAGATGCATGGGCCTATTTCTGGGTCCTCTCCTATTTTCTTTTTTTCTACATATCAGTTTTTATGCCAGTACCATGCTGTTTACCTTATTGGACTCTGTAGTACAATTTTAAATCAGTTTTCATGATACCTCCAACACTGCTAGTTTTGCACAGGAATGCTTTGAATGATTGGGGTTTTGTGCTTCCAAATGAATTTTTGGATTTTTTCCTGCTTTGGTGAAGAATATCATGGGGATTTTCGTGGTTACTCCATTGACTTTGTAGATTGTGTTCACAAATATTATTTTCACAATAGCAATTCTGATCTGTGAACTCAGGAGGTCTTAAAATTTTCTACTTTCTTATTCAAATTTTCTTCAGTGACTTATGTCTTTTATTGTATAGATGTGTTTATTCCTCAGATAGGTTTATTCCTAGGTATTTTTTGAGGGTATGGTGGATGGGATGACCATCCTCATTTCTTTTGTAATATATTCATTATTGATATGAAGAAAACCTACTGATTTTCATATTTTGATTTTGCTTCCTCTAATTTGTTGAGTGTTGAGCAGACATAGGAACTTCTGTTGGAGTTTTTAGTGTCCTTTAAATACAGTGTCATATTGTCTTAATATAAGTATAACTTGAGAGATAAAAAAGAATATTTCCTCTTTTATCAATAAAATTTCAAGTGGTTATTTGGGGATTTTTTAAAACTTGAATTCAACTTAGAGGAAATGGATAATTTCAATCACATTTTCCCTACTAAATTAAACTGAGGATATAAACCCTAAATGGGTGTATAATGAACATGAGTTTATTAGCAGTAATAAAGAATCTCCCCACAATGAAAATCTCAAGACCAGGCACATTCATAACTAAATTCTAAAAGTCTTTTAAGTACAATTTAAGGGCATAGAATAGAAAGAGAATTGTATTTCCAAACTCTTTCTATGAAGCCAGTATTACCCTAATACCAAAAGTGGATAAGGACAGAACTACCACAGTTACCATGACTACAACAAAAACCTATAGACCAATTTCCCTGATGAACATAGATACAAAAGAACTCAATAAATTACTTGCAAAGTAAATTAAACAAACCATTAGAATGATTATAATCCTTGATCAAATTTTCTGGATGCTAGGGATTACAGGATGTTTATCTGTACATAAATAGAATGAAGGATAAAGATCACACGATTATCTCAATAGATGAAGAAAAAGATTTTATACAACTCACATGATGAAAGCCCTGAGGATATTAGTAACAGAAACAGCTCACCTAAACCAAATATAAGCTATCTATGTCAAACCAATACTCAATATTATACTAAATGCAGAAAACATGAAAATCATTTCCTATGAATAAGTAATGCAAAAATGGTGCCCACTTTTTCCAGTCTTATTCAATACAGTGCTTGAGTTCTTAGCTAGAGCAGTCAGGCTAGGAAGAGGAATTTCAGCGATAGAAATAGGAAAAGAAAGATTTCAAATTATCAACGTTTGTAAGTAATAATTACAAATTTATTAGGAAAAGATTGTTATAATATATTTTGTTTTAATGTTTGTGGAGCCTATACTGGCATGCCTTCTTTCATTGCTGATATTAATAACTTATGTAGTTCCTCTTCTTTTTGGAGTCCTTGGGCTATAAAATTCAGGTTTAACATATTAAAGTGTACATATTCAGTGTAACTTTTAGTAAAGACATGGTGGTGAAAATCCAATTCCACTCTTCCAATATTTGTGTTATACCTGTCATAAATTTTACGTTTTGGTATATGGTGAAACTCAAATGCTTTTATGTAGTTTTGTTTAGTTATTTGTTTTTAAAGGAATTAAAATTATGAAAAAAATTTATATTTATCTTCATTTTGACATTTTTCTTGTTCTTTCTTTGCATAGAACTATATTTCCTTCTGTTACCATACTCCCTGTTCTTGGAAAATAATTGAAGCACAGCCATGATGATTATAAGTTATTTCAACATAAATTTGCATATACATGATTATGTGTTTCTGCATTTAATTAATTTTCCTGAAAAAGACTTTATCCTTTCTTATCTACTTTTAAGATATTTTATTTAAATGGATATTGAAATCTGTGTCAATATTTGTCTTTCACTACTGCCAATATTAATCACCAATAATTCCAGTAATAGTTTCTCATTGCATCTGCTATAATCCTTTGCCATTTTCTTTTGTATGTGATTTGTTTTTCCCTTTTAATGCCTTCACAGTTTTCTACTTAACTTGATTTATGAGCATTAACATTCATCAGTTGAGCTTAAATTGTTTCCATTTTCATAATAGTCATTTAATTATATTTTAATGTTTTATTTCTAAGATTGAGTGCTGCCCTGTTTCCCTGATCTGTATTAAATTCTTGGAATCAAGGCCTACTGAGTAGCTGAGACCACAGTCGCATGGCACTCTGTCATGTTCTTTACTTATAAATAAACAGAACAAGTTGTTTTTATTAAATGTGAGCTTTATATATTATATAGAGAAACAATTTTAATACAGAATAATGAGTTTCATTGTGATATTTTTATACGTACATATAATTGGTTCATATCCTCCCTCATTACCCTTTTCGTATCATCCCCTTCATATACTTACAATTTTCTAAAGGTTTGCTTCCACTTTCATGTCATCCTGCTTTACAAGATTCAACTTACAGAGAAAAGAAATGATACTTGCTAAATCTGCCTTATTTCACCTAAAATGAAGATCTCCACATCCTGTTGGCATTTCATATTTGTCCTTCCTAGGTCTTCTTATATTTTTAGATCAATTGTTGGTGCCCTACTTGTTTTAGAGAAGTAGTGACCATTATATCATAAAAAATTTATCTTGCTTTATTCCCTCTTTGTATATTAGACTGTTGAATATTGTTGTCATATCCCTGCATATTGTATTATCACCTTCTCTTTATCATTGTGTTTGCTTAATACCTATTAATATACTTTCAAGTTCACATATTCTTTCCTAATCTGAATTGACTCTACTGATGATCTTGTTGAAAGATTTCTTTGTTTCTGTTTTGTGAATGTGTTTGTGTGTATTCATGTTTATTTCCATTATTTGAATGGGTATATTTGTAGATTCCATTACATTTCTGGCATATTCATGCATGTTGTTTACCATCTTTCCTAGAACTTTCTTCAAATAATTGTCAGTGACTCTACCTTAAAACTATCGGGATCATGTGTATTTATACAAGTTGAGTTTCTTAGTCATTACTATAAAGAATGGAATGATCTAGATAAAATAGGATTCAATTTTTATCATGTGTAGAACTGCATGTTCTATAATTTCTTAAGTCTTATCCCTTGGTATGATTTTAAATATTTGCATCATTATTAACAGTGAATTATCTCTAGTCTGCACTTTGAAAATGTAGTGGAACCTGAAAATGAGGACAAATGACCCTAATCTTATTCTCTCTGCTCTTATTCTTCTAAATACTTTGCTTCATTTAAAAGTTATTAACATATATTAATAGTAAAAGGGATTTCAATGTCATATTTCCATACATGTATATATTGTATTTTATCACATTACCCCCTCTATTACATGTTCTTTTCACCCATCCCCATCTTTTTCCTTTATTTAACTTTTTTAATGAATTTCATTATGCTATTTTCATACATACAAATAATGTATATTGATCTTAACCGTCCTTCATCGCCTCCTTTCTCTATCCTTACTTCCTTTATTCATTCTTTCTTTTCTCTTTTAATGTTGATTACCCAAGCTCAGAAACTGCAAATTCTATGCAGAATGGTAAGAATTGTTCTATCTAGTAAATTCACTGTTCCAAAAGTTTTTAATGCATTCCTTTCTCTTTTATTTCAGCCACTGAGTAATTGATGACTTTCAGCAATTCCTAATTTTTTTAAATTTTAAATAAATTGTAAAGTGAGAAGGTCAGTGAATCATTTCATCCCTGTGCAACAAGCTTAAAGGCAGAAACTATGTAACAGAGCAACTTACATTGGATGCTGACATCACTCTTCACAGCTATGGAACAATGAGTCAATTAAAATTTTTGTACATGTTTATCTCATCTGTATTAAAAAGAGATTTTAAAAACCTTTCATGGTAGTTGTTATAACGATCACATGAAATAATCAGTGTAAAGAATTTATAAAATTGTTCAGTGCACAAAATCTTCATTTATGTCCAAATTATAATTATTGTACGGTAGTTAAGTTAAGGATTTCTAAATAGGTATAAAAATAAAACTGGTTAATCAGTTTAGTTGGGAAAGCATTCAAATGTTCTTCACAAATGCCTTATGTCACACAAGTACCTGCAAGAATGCAGACCTAATGACCCAGGGAATGTTGCCTCTTTGCATCTTTATGTTTCACAAAGAAGAGCCAGCTCTGTAGATATGACCCACAAAGGGGATGTTCTCATAATAATAGACTGTTGGAGAACAACGCACCAGACATGTCTGTTAGGTTCTTCTTGCCTTCTCTATGTCACAGGTTTATTCCTTTCCTTTATTTCCTTCATTCCTTCCTTCCTTCCTTCTTTCCTTCCTTCCTTTCCTTTTTTCTCTCTTTCTCTCTCTCTTTCTTTCTTTCTGTCTTTCTTTCCTTTTGTATAGGTCAGGCCATTTCTGAAATGACAGTCAGATTATTTACTTTCAGACAAAGTGGTTCAGATAATTCATTAATGGTCAGCTTGTACACAGAATATTGGTAGAAATTCAGAATGATGGTTCTGTGTTTTCTGACTTGGTTTGGGGAAGAAGTCTCCTCATTTTGATGACCCCATTTAGGGAAGACAAATTCTAATCTCTTACCTGCCACAGGGATGAAAAGAGCACAAGAAAATGAAGCGTGGAGAAAATCAGAGAGACTTTGTTCTGAGGCACTTAATTTAAATATATTCAGTAAACCACTGTCACAGACTCTGATGCATTATGTTCCTAACCCCCAAAATTTTCCATCTGAAGATTCATCTGTAGTTACAAAGAGATTGTAAGCTGAACTGGTGACTGTGGAAAAGGGAGTTGAATTAGTAGATGAGTGACAAGTGATCTGCAACAGTGAGAAGAATTTTAAAAGTATATTGAGGGATGGTGTTGTGGCTAAAGTGGTAGAGCACCTACTTTGCAAATGTGAAGCACTGAGTTTCAAAACTACATCCCTCCAAAATAAATGATATGTAAATGAAAATGGAAAACAAAAAAGATACTGAATGAACATAAAAAAAATCCATCTAAGCCCATTAAAACTTTTAAGCACATTGAACAATCTAAGCAATTAAGCAATGTAACTCATTCATTGACTCATCATTTTATTAGTTAATATTTTCTTCAGTAAATCATATGTTCCAGGTAAATTTCAGGCCCTGCTCATAAAATTATAAAGCTATAAGGGTACATTATAGTGTCAGCACTGTGATAGGTCTAAATGGAAATCAAGTACTCAAAAAAATAATACCAAAAGTCAAGTGATGAGAAAAAGAGGTCACATGAGGACAGTACAAGTCAAAGAATTATTATTTTATTTATTGGTGGATTTGGGGTGTAAACTCAGAATCTCACAGTTGCTAGGTAGGAGCTCTTACGATTTGAGCCACTCGACCAGCCATTTTTTGTATTTGATTTTTACAAGATAGGGTCTTAAGAACTATTTGACTGACCTGACTTTGAACTGTGATCCTCCTGATCTCTGCCTCATGAATAGCCAGGATTACAAGTGTGATCCATCAGTGCTAGGAAGAATTATTTGTGAGGAAAGTAAAATTGAGCTGAGATATGTAGAATCAAGTGTTATTAACCTTATTATTTAATAATTCCATTATTTTATGTTGACATGTAAAAGCAGCACATGATTGAGACTGACTATTCAAATTATTTGGCTTCAGTGATAGTGGTATTAAAAGAGGAATACTAGAATTTTATTGTAGATTACCTGGATATGGATTCCTTTGAATTTTTTTAAAAATATTAACCAGACAGTTTTACATGTAACTGAAATTATCTTAGTTGCCTTTGCCCACATTCTCCTTTCTAAGATAATGATTATTTTTAATAATTTGAAGCTGTAAAAAAACCCACAATTAACTGGATAAGATTACTTGAAATATTTCCTAAGTAAATTTGAAAACCTAAAACATGAAAGCTGCACAATTTTTTCATATGAAAAATACTTTAAAATATTTTTAAGTAGATAATTCCCTTCTTCCATAAATCACTCCATAAAATATTATATAAATGAAATATAAATTTTAACATGTTGTGGCTTTGAAGAGCTTGATTCAATAAGATAAAATCTTGTCTGCAATGAAAGTATTTTGTCTCTGAAAATTGGACTTTTGGGGGATGGCTAGAACTGGTGTTTGAACTCAAGGCCTCGTGGTTGCTAGGTAAGAACTCTACCACTTGAGCCATGTCCCCACGTCTTGCTTTAATTACTTTCTGATAAAAGCTCCTGGTTTTGCTTGGGCTATGATCACGTACCCCCCTCCCCAAGCACAGCTGGTATAGCAGGCATGAGCCACCATGCCCACCTAATTTTTTGAAATAGGGTCTTACTAACTTTTTTAAACTGGGGTGGCCTTAAACCACATTCCTCTTATATCTTCCCCCTGAGTAACTGGGATTACAGACATGTTCCACCATTCCTGGTAAACTCATTTTTAAAGGAGTTTTGAGTTAGGTTCTTCTGATAAATATTTACTTGTTCAAATAGAGATGTGTGGCTACTCTGCATAATGATTCCAAAGAATTTAGACACTGAAGTACTAGAAATTATTCTGGATATTAATCATATAGCTTTTTAATTAACTCTCAAAGGAAATCAATTTGATTGATATGGTTGGTGTAATTTTTCCCATACAGATACAAAAATATCACCCTTTCAGAGATATATTTCCATCAATAGGCAAGTCAAAGTCTCATCTTAATATCTTTTCATGTAAATAAATTTTGGAACAAAAATAAATACAAAAAATAAAGGAAGCAAATTGATGGCTAAGCTTAAGCAAAATGTAATTGTTTCTATTTTCTGGGTCTTTTTGAATAAGCATATACTTTGTGGAATGATAACAAGTGCAAGGCCATTCCTCATATACGGCCTACAAAGACAGAACAGGAAATCAGTAAGGACTTCTAACATATGAGCATGGACCATAGCATCAAAGTAGGTTAGCTATTCAAATGTTGGAGTAGCATTCAGGTTGCTCCATAGATAATAATCTATGCTATATTTTTGTTGTGGTGACACTTGAATATACTTTCAATAAACATTATTATGCACTATCAATTAAAATTTTGGATTTCAGAATGGAGCTAATTAATTTCTGTGATTGGACAGTGGAAAGCAATCCTTTAATAATGGGAGAACAATCTACAGTTTCAAGCTAAAGAGGTCAAAAGAATGTACAAGTGACTAGTTTGATTAATTATATGAGGAAAAATTGGGTAAGTTCAGCAACATTGCATAGGAGAGGAATTAAAGGATGAGGGAATAATTCATCCTGAAACATAACCAGTGGGGGACATTTCAATTCATACTATCCTGAGGAAATCATTTCAAGTCACTCCATGAAGAAGATGTTATACAAAGACTACCAACAGCATTCCATGTATACCAATGATTAAATAAGATACATGAACTTAAACATAGTTATAGACCTGTGAATGAAAAAAATGATGGCATTTCTAGCATGTTATATTGGAAGGCAAATAATGCTTTATATGGAAATATTTTTGGAATATATCCCCATTATGTAAAATTAAAATTATTTTCTCTGTTTTCTAACAAAACAAATTTATTATCAACATATTTTGTAAGACTACTCAAATTTAAAAATGTACTTTAATTATAAATCAATTTCTCAAAGAAATTTTTCATGGCCTCTTTTATATCTTTGTTCCTAAAACTATATACAATGGGGTTAAGCACGGGAATCACAACAGTTTTATGTTGAGACTATTTTGTCATTTTCCAAGGCATAATTGTAACTTGATCTTACATACGTGAAGATGATTGTTCTGTGATAAAAGGACACCCCAGTTAGGTGAGGAGCACAAGTAGAGAACACTTTTCGCCTCCCTTCAACAGAATTCATATTCAGAATGACCAAAAGAATGAAACCATAGGAGGTTAAAACAATCAAGATGGTGACTATCACAAATAAAGTCCACACAACAGAAGGGTAGAAGCTGGTTTATGCAAGTGTCAGAATAAGAAATAACAAGTAGTGGAGGTATATCACAGAATAAATGTCTAATTTCATTAGATCCTCAGAAGGACAGGCTAAGTGTGGCTACTGTGTGTTTAATAGCATGTAAAATACCACCAACATAGGAAGCAATGATAAGTGTCACACAGACTCTAGGTGACATGCTCACTGAATACAGAAGTGGCTTGTAAATGGCTACATAGCGGTAGCCATTGCAGTCAAAAGAAAGCATTCTGTGGTCCCAAATGTCACAAAAAGAAGCATTTGTGTTACACATCCAGCATATGCAATGGACTTACTTGTTGCCAGGAAATTGAACAACATTTTTAGGGTAACAACTATAGAATAGAAGGCATCTAAGAATGGCAAAACACTGAGAAAATAGCGTTTCAACTTTCTTCACCTGCTTTCATATTATCTTGTCTTCATACTTATAAAGACCAGGGATTCATACCAAGTTTCATACAAAACAGAGAATAATTCTCTGCAATGTCTCTATTTTTAAAATGAGAGCAAATACACTTACCATTGTCAGACTGGTTTGAATTTAAATGTGGAAATCACTGAGAAAGTTATTAAGTAAATATTATTTGTTAACTTGAAATAAGATAGAATATACTGACTTTTTAATTTCTCATTAGACAAACGCTTTGTCTCCAAACTGTCTGAAGTTTTTTCATGGGACAATTATCCCATTCCTTTAGTACTTTTAAAGTGCTGGGGTGAACAGATGATCTTCATATGGGTGAACTTTGCAAAGAAATAAGTCAATGTTACTTTTTAAATTTCTGGAGCTTTGGTTTCTGTTTTTCACTTTTTATTCTTGAGACAAATATCACCAATTGTTCATTTGTGACCTTGTATGGATTATTTACTGGTATTTTTAAAATTTTAATTCAATATTGATGCCAGATGTCAGAATTTATATTCTGATGATGTGTCAAAAACCTTGAGTATATTTTATGCATTTATGTCATAAATAATTCAATCTGTTAAAATATTATCAATCTAAAATTCTCAGTGATGTATTAGTTACATGAATAAGATATCATTGCCAAAAGCTCTTACTCATGAAATATATTAAGTGTATTTTATTAAATTGATATTTTAAATATTTATGAAGGGTGAAAACATATGACACACATCACTTCCAATTTTACTAAGCTACAACCTAAGAAAATAAGATTGTATAACATCAACTTTTCATCTTACTTTGAACAATCAATGCTCCACAAAAGGCTAAGTATTCATTTTTAAGTTAAAAATATGGTTTTATTTGACAGTTAATAATACAGTGAAATTTAATGAGGTTATACTTATTAAAGCCTGCTATTCTCTAGGGTATTTGACCTTAAAAATTCACCATGTCACTGCATCCTTCCCATTTGAAAACCAGTCAAATAATTACTATGCATACTTACAAACCCCTGTTACTTTTTTGTGGATAAAATGTTTCTTCTACTTTGATTTCTCTAATTTGATTTCAAAGCAACAAAATGGTTTATGCATTGAACTTCATTTTGTTCTCAATCAAGTCACATTTAATTTACCACAGGGAACAAGAGGCATGATGGACCAAAACTGTGGAGTTTAGACACTTTATCCAAGGTGCCAAGAACACAGGCCTCTCTGTGAGCTAATATTTTAGGAAATTGGAACAGATTGTGTTCATATCTATCTGATTACATTTTGACAGAAGTTAGGAAAAAATAAGCTACAGAAATTTTAGTGAAACCTGATCAATCTTGAAGACCAAAGTAAAATTAGGTTCTCAATTCTCACAGCCATGAAACAAAAGTCACCAGGCATCCAGGGAATATGATAGTATCGCCAACACTGAGCTCAAGAGGAAGGAAAGGTACAACAGCATCTGTCACATTTTTAACAATACTGCTTTGTGTACATTTCTTTGGAGTATACTGAAGTCAGGGCCTTGAGTGCTAGGCAAGAGCTCTTACCACATGAACCACATCTTCAGTCTGTGTAGATTTTCTTATATAATCTTCATAACAACCTGCAAAATAATTTCTTCAGCATCCTTTTATTGAAGAGAAAACTGAAGGCCAGCTATAAAGCAAGTCACATACATACTACACATTTAGTGGTCTCTATTTCTCTATTTCCATATTTAAGCCATTTCTACTAGAAAACATTGTGGACACTATTATATGTGACCATTCAGGAACCATTATCTGGTAGAAATAATGCAAAATCACATGCTTACATATTTTAACTTTCACACTGCAATCAAGGCTAAATAGACCATGAAATTAGAAACAGAAAGCTAATTTGACTTGTACATTAATTTCCTAACAAGAAAATTAATTTAAACTTCATTTAATTCCCTTGATAAGAAAAAAATCCCAAAATGCAATGTAAATGAGCATTAAGATTTTAGCACATTTGGGTTTCCAAGATGGAGGCTCGAGGTAGGAAGCAGAAAGCGAGTCTCCTATAGTGAAATCTTGGAGAGACACTGGAGACACACTTTGCAGGCATAATCACTGAGAAAAGGCATAACTTTGACCCCTCAACACCTCCAGCCGGTGCAGAGAATCTCCACCTCACAGTAAATGAGGAGGGCCTCCGGGGCCGCCAGTGGCTGGCACCCAGACAGCTTGGGAAGACGTGGACCAGGTGAGCTTCGTGGTACCATGGTACCCCCACAGACAAGCCTGTACCAGAGCAGCATAGCCCCCTGGACAGACTGACCTCCACCCTGGGAAAAAAAAGAGAAACTGAGTAATAAGCAATAAGAATAATTAAGACACACTGGAAAGAGGGTGGGGCGCCCGGAGCACCGAAGATTGGGGGAAGGGAATCCTTCCCAGGACTGTAAATAAAACAAGCCTGGCAGGCCAGAGAGCCTCTGGCGGGAGCGGGGCACGCACCCAGCAACCAGGAGCGGGGAAGCCTGTGAGAGTGGTGGAGGGAGGAAAACTCCACAGGAGAGGAGGGAAGACCCACTTCCCATGTGAACTGTAAATAAACATGGCGGCCAACAGGAGCAGCAGCACCGCCCAGTAAGCAGAAGCAGGAAAGCTTGTGAAAGTGGCATTGGGAGGAAAACTGCACAGGAGAAGGGGGAAGACCCACCTCCCACATGAACTGTAAATAAACATGCAGGCCTGACAATGCAGGGGCAGTGTCACCTTTCCCAGTGCTTAGAAAGTGGAAAGCCTGTAGCAGAGGCTCCCACACAGGATAACTCTGATCAAACAAAGCCTGTGGGACCAAGTGAGTGCTAAGTTCACCCCAGAGATCTGCATAAATAACGCTGCCAGCTATAGTAGGCTGAGAGCAGCAGGCAGGCAAGCCACATCTGCAGATACCATTGTCAGAACTGTCTCCAGACTCTTTTTTTTTCCTTTTCATCCTACCTTTGATGAGAGAACAACCGAATTACACCTGCAAGCCGAAAAACTTACTGAAACTGTATTGCATTTGAACTGGGGACACTTGGTGGGGCTTTTTTTTTTTTTTTTTTTTTTGGTGTGTGTGTGTGTAGTTTTGTTCTACTTTATGCATCGTCTTTGATGAGACAACTACAGAACAACATCTCAGGCACCATCTCCAGGACTGGAGACTGAGATGGACACCCAAGTTATTAAGACTGAAACTGCATTGCATATAAATTTCGAAGGATTTTGGTTTTGGTTTTTTTTTTGTTGTTGTTGTTTTCTTTAATTTTCTATTTTCCATTTTATTTTAATTCATTTTTATATATAGATATTTCTTTCATTTACTTATTTTTTCTTTTTTTATCTTTGATTTTCAATCCTCTCTCTGTCTCTCTAATGTCTGTTCAGCTTACTGTCAATTAGTACACTAATGCTCCCTGTTTATACCTTTGAAACTTTCATATCTGAAACCTTGTTCTGCTTTCTCCCTCTTGTCTGTATATTTGTTTTCCATCTCTGCTCACCCTTCCATTCTAAATATTACCATTGTTATTATTACAAGCTAGAAAATACTTAATTGCACACAGTACAGGGACCAAAGACAATGACAGGAAGACAGAAAAAACAGGGAAACCAGTTTCCCCACAGCAAAAAATTAGTACAGGAACCAGAGGGGAATGAAGAGAACAGAAACTCAGATCCAGACTCCAACAAAATGAAGATAAACTATGCCAAAGGACCCAATGAAGCCCACAAGAATAGTTTAAAAGAAGACATACTACAAGTACTCAATGAGAATTTTATAGAGATGATACTGGACAGGGTCAACCAAAATGTACAGGAGACACTCAAGAAATTCCAAGACAACAAAAATAGAGAATTTGAAAAAGCAAAAGAAGAAATAAAGGAAACCATAGAAGCACTGTGTAAACACCAAAGTGAAAGAGAGAACACAATGAATAAATGGATAAATGAACTCAGGACAAAAATAGACAACGTTAAAGAGGAAAACTGCCAGGATATGGAAAACCTCAGAAAAAAGAATGAAACAGAACTGCAAAACAAAACGGAAGGCCAATCCAGCAGAATAGAACAAACAGAAGACAGAATCTCAGAAGTTGAAGATGAAATGGTAATTAAAGGAAAAACCAAAGACTATTAATTAAACAACTCAAGACCTGTGAAAAGAAAATGCAAGAACTCACTGACTCCATCAAAAGGCCAAACTTGAGAATCATGGGCATCGAAGAAGGAGAAGAGGTGCAAGTGAAGGGAATGCGTAGTATATTTAACAAAATAATAACGGAAAATTTCCCAAATCTAGAGAAAGATATTCCCATACAGATGCAAGAGGCCTCCAGGACACCAAACAGACCAGATCAAAATAGAACTACTCCATGACATATCATCATTAAAACAAGTTCAGAAACTAAGGAAAGAATATTGAAGGCTGTAAGAGAGAAAAAAACAAGTAACATACAAAGGTAAACCCATCAAAATTACAGCAGCCTTCTCAACAGAAACACTAAAAGCAAGAAGAGCATGGGGTGAGATCTTCCAGGCACTGAATGAAAATAACTTCAACCCCAGGATACTTTACCCAGCAAAACTATCATGCAAAATAGATGGAGCAATAAAAGTCTTCCATGATAAGCAGAAACTAAAACAATATGTGACCACAAAGCCACCATTACAAAAGATTCTGCAAGGGATTCTGCAGGCAGAAAGTGACACCCAACTTAACCATGAAAAGACAGGCAGCACCAAACCACAGGAAAAGAAAAAGCAAGACAGTAGAGAGTAACATCAAGTTAGGTACACACAATCAAACCTTCAAACAACTAAGACAACTAAATGGCAGGAATCACCACATACCTATCAGTACTAACGCTTAATGTTAACAGACTTAATTCACCCATCAAAAGACACTGTTTGACAAAATGGATTAAAAAAGAAGATCCAAAAATTTGTTGCTTACAGGAGACCCATCTCACTGACAGAAATAAGCATATGCTTAAGATGAAAGGCTGGAAGAAGATTTACCAAGCCAATGGCCCCCAAAAACAGGCAGGAGTAGCAATACTTATCTCTGACAAAGTAGACTTCAAACCTACATGGATCAAATGAGATAAAGAAGGACATTCCATACTAATAAAAGGGGAAATAGACCAAAAGGAAATAATAATCATCAATCTGTATGCACCCAATGTCAACACATCCAATTTCATCAAACATACTCTGAAAGACCTAAAAGCATATATAAACGCCAACACAGTGGTTGTGGGAGGCTTTAACACCCCATTATCATCAATAGATAGGTCATCCAAACAAAAACTCAATAAAGAAATCCAAGATCTAAAATATGCAATAGATCAAAAGGACCTAGTAGATGTCTACAGAACATTTTATCCAACCTCTACACAATATACATTCTTCTCAGCAGCCCATGGAACCTTCTCCAAAATAGATCATATCCTAGGGCACAAAGCAAGCCTCAGCAAATATAAGAAAATAGAAATAATACCATGCATACTATCTGATCACAATACAGTGAAGGTAGAACTCAACAACAAAAGTAAAGACGAAAAACATGCAAACAGCTGGAAACTAAATAACTCATTACTTAATGAAGAATGGATCATCGATGCAATAAAAGAGGAAATTTAAAAAGTTCCTGGAAGTCAATGAAAATGAAAACACAACCTACCGTAACCTCTGTGACATAGCTAAGGCAGTCTTGAGAGGAAAGTTTATAGCCATGAGTGCATATATTAAAAAGATTGAAAGATCCCAAATCAATGACCTAATGATACATCTCAAACTCCTAGAAAAACAAGAACAAGCAAATCCCAAAACAAATAGAAGGAGAGAAATAATAAAAATAAGAGCTGAAATCAATGAAATAGAAACCCAAAAAACCATACAAAGAATTAATGAAACAAAAAGTTGGTTGTTTGAAAAAATAAACAAGATCAATAGACCCCTGGCAAACCTGACTAAAATGAGGAGAGAAAAAACCTAAATTAGCAGAATTAGGAATGCAAAAGGGGAGATAAGAACAAACACCAGGGAAGTTCAGGAAATCATCAGAGACTACTTTGAGAAATTATATTCAAATAAATTGGAACATCTAAAAGAAATGGACAGATTTCTAGATATATATGATCATCCAAAACTGAACCAAGAGGAAATTAATCACCTGAATAGACCTATAACACAAAATGAAATTGAAGCAGCAATCAAGAGTCTCCCCAAAAAGAAAAGTCCAGGACCTGATGGATTCTTGGCTGAATTCTATCAGGACCTTTAAAGAAGACCTGATACCAACACTCCTTAAACTGTTCCATGAAATAGAAAGGGAAAGAAAACTGCCAAACACATTTTATGAAGCCAGTATTACACTTATCCCAAAACCAGGCAAAGACACCTCCAAAAAGGAGAACTATAGGCCAATCTCCCTAATGAACATTGATGAAAAAATCCTCAACAAAATAATGGCAAGCCGAATTCAACAACACATCAAAAAGATTATTCACCACGACCAAGTAGGCTTCATCCCAGGGATGCAGGGGTGGTTCAACATACGAAAATCAATAAACGTAATAAACCACATTAACAGAAGCAAAGTCAAAAACCACTTGATCATCTCAATAGATGCAGAAAAAGGCTTTGATAAGATCCAATACAATTTCATGATAAAAGCTCTAAGAAAACTAGGAATAGAAGGAAATTTCCTCAATATTATAAAAGCTATATATGACAAACCTACAGCCAGCATTATACTTAACGGTGAAAAACTGAAACCATTCCCTCTAAAATCAGGAACCAGACAAGGATGCCCACTATCTCCACTCCTATTCAACATAGTACTGGAATTCCTAGCCAGGGAAATTAGGCAAAAACAAGGAATAAAAGGAATACAAATAGGTAAAGAAACTGTCAAAATATCCCTATTTGCAGATGACAGGATCCTATACCTTAAAGACCCAAAAAACTCTACTCAGAAGCTTCTAGACATCATCAATAGCTATAGCAAGGTAGCAGGATATGAAATCAACATAGAAAAATCATTAGCATTTCTATACACTAACAATGAGCAAACTGAAAAAGAATGTATGAAAACAATTCCATTTACAGTGGCCTCAAAAAAAATCAAATACCTAGGTGTAAACCTAACAAAAGATGTGAATGACCTCTACAAGGAAAACTATACACTTCTGAAGAAAGAGATTGAGGAAGACTATAGAAAGTGGACAGATCTCCCATGTTCATGGATTGGTAGAATCAACATAGTAAAAATGTCGATACTCCCCAAAGTAATCTACATGTTTAATGCAATTCCCATTAAAATTCCAATGACATTCATTAAAGAGATTGAAAAATCTACTGTTAAATTTATATGGAAACACAAGAGGCCACGAATAGCCAAGAAAATACTCAGTCAAAAGAACAATGCAGGAGGTATCACAATACCTGACTTCAAACTATATTACAAAGCAATAACAATAAAAACAGCATGGTACTGGCACAAAAACAGACATGAAGACCAGTGAAACAGAATAGAGGACCCAGATATGAAGCCACACAACTATAACCAACTTGTCTTTGACAAAGGAGCTAAAAATATACGATGGAGAAATAGCAGCCTCTTCAACAAAAACTGCTGGGAAAACTGGTTAGCAGTCTGCAAAAAACTGAAACTAGATCCATGTATATCACCCTATACCAAGATTAACTCAAAATGGATCAAGGATTTTAATATCAGACCACAAACTCTTAAGTTGATACTGGAAAGAGTAGGAAATACTCTGGAGTTAGTAGGTATAGGTAAGAACTTTCTCAGTGAAACCCCAGCAGCACAGCAACTAAGAGAAAGCATAGATAAATGGGACCTCATAAAGCTAAAAAGCTTCTGTTCATCAAAAGAACTGGTCTCTAAACTGAAGAGAACACCCACTGAGTGCAAGAAAATATTTGTTAACTATACATCAGACAAAGGATTGATAACCAGAATGTATAGGGAACTTAATAAACTAAATTCTCCCAAAACTAATGAACCAATAAAGAAATGGGCAGGTGAACTTAACAGAATTTTCTCTAAAGAATAAATTCAAATGGCCAAAAAACACATGAAAATATGTTCACCATCTCTAGCAATAATGGAAATGCAAATTAAAACCACGCTAAGATTCCACCTCACCCCTGTTAGAATAGCCATCATCAGCAACACCACCAACAACAGGTGTTGGCGAGGATGCAGGGGAAAAAGGAACACTCTTACACTGTTGGTGGGAATGTAGACTAGTACAACCACTCTGGAAAAATATTTGTAGGCTACTGAAAAAGCTAGACATCGATCTACCATTTGATCCAGCAATACCACTCTTGGGGATATACCCAAAAGACTGTGACACAGGTTACTCCAGAGGCACCTGCACACCCATGTTTATTGTGGCACTATTCACAATAGCCAAGGTATGGAAACAGCCAAGATGCCCCACCACTGACAAATGGATTAAGAAAATGTGATATCTATACACAATGGAATTTTATGCAGCCGTGAAGAAGAATGAAATGTTATCATTCGCTGGTAAATGGATGGAATTGGAGAACATCATTCTGAGTGAGGTTAGCCTGGCCCAAAAGACCAAAAATCCTATGTTCTCCCTCATATGTGGACATTAGATCAAGGGCAAACACAACAATGGGATTAGACTATGAGCACATGATAAAAGCAAGAGCACACAAGGAAGGGATGAGGATAGATAAAACACCTAAAAAACTAGCTAGCATTTGTTGCCCTTAATGCAGAGAAACTAAAGCAGATACCTTAAAAGCTAGTGAGGCCAATAGGAAAAGGGGAACAGGTACTAGAGAAAAGGTTAGATCAAAAAGAATTAACCTAGAAGGTAACACCCACGCACAGAAAATCAATGTGAGTCAAGGCCCTGTATAGCTATCCTTATCTCAACCATCAAATGCACTTGTTCCTTCCTGTTATTGCTTATACTCTCTCTACAACAAAACTAGAAATAAGGGCAAAATAGTTCCTGCTGGGTATTGAGGGGGTAGGGAGAGAGGGAGGGGGTGGAGTGGGTGGTAAGGGAGGGGGTGTGGGCAAGGGGGAGAAATGAACCAAGCCTTGTATGCACATATGAATAATAAAAGAAAAAAAAGATTTTAGCACATTTGGCAATTTTTCTGAATTATGAATGTATTTCCTTAGTTTTACAGGTCCTATTGTCTTATCTTCTCTCTAGTAAACTAAGACACATTCCTAAACTAAAGCTCAAATGACCAAAATACTTAAAAAATCCTTCCCAATTACTCTGCATAGCATGGAAGAGTTATTATTCTTTTTATAGAATATTTTTCAGTTAGATTGAATCCTTTGTGTTAGATTAAATATTAAGTCATGTATTTCCATTTATAATGCAAGATTATCACTGATAAATATTTTGTAAGTGACAGAAAGTCTTTCTTCTTACATTCAGAAATGAACTGCTTAGCCAATTAAGGCAAGCCACTAATATTATACATTTTAATCCCTGTACCAGACCCTTGAGCTTTTCTGGAAGTTCACAGGAATGTCCCAAGGAGAAAACACAAACATTATCTTCTGGAACACAAAAGTTTCAGGGAGACTTTTCTCATAGTAAATGAGTGAAGGATTAAAAGCAGTGAATTACTTGACAAATGGCAAAAATGTTTGCTGTCGTGTCCATTATCCCCAGGTATCAAATTGTTCCTCAAGGCAAAAATCATATATGCTCAGGTCTAGAAAATAAATGTAAGGAGTTTAAACATATTTATTGCACATCTACTAATTCTGTGCTATTGATTTCATAAATTCTCTGAAATCCAGTTTTCTCCTCATGAAGATGTGTCCTCCTTAATTCCTTTAGTATACATCTATATATGTATATACACACAGACATAAATGTATATATATGTATACACACATATAATGAAATAATACAAAACATGACTTTTTACAGAATTTATAATCTTCAATAAGGATTCTAAAATGAACTTGCTTAAATTTTAAAATGTTATAATTCTAAGTGGAATGAGAGATCCACTCAAGCATATTGAAGTTTAATGTAGTAGACAATATATGAATGCACACAAACTGCAAAACCACGAATAGGAAGCTTTAACAGGGGTGTTAGCAAAGTATGCAGATAAATTTAATATTAATGTAACATGATATTATACTATTAGAGTTTGGCTTTGTTAAAGTTCAAATGTCTTAGTTCTGTTGAGGCATCTTGGGAGAACTAGTTCTCCCTGAGGCTTTGAGGCATGACTTTAGCATTATGGAGCATGGTTAAATACTAGTAAGCACTGTTAATTTAATGGTAATCGTTCATTGCTAGTGAAGAAGATTGCTTTGAAACAGGGCCACAAAACATGGGAAGCTGCCAATTAAAGCTATAAAAGAGGTTACCTCAAACAGGGCCTTAAAGCATGAGAAATTGCCAATTAAAGCTGTAAAAAAAAGTTCAGAGCCAAGATAAAGGGTACCATGCAGAGATAATTCTCCATTCTCACCTTTCTTTGTCTCTTCTTGTAAATAAACTTTCCAAAGCAGGTCTCCCCTGCTGTTTTTATCTAAACAACCTTAGGTCTCTAACTCACCACTAGCTCCCCAATTAATCCCAGCACATTCCTTGTAACCTGTTGCCCTGCATTGCCTTTTATTTTATTTTATTTTATTTTATAATTTGAGGTATGGTTTTATTTGATTATTTTTTAGATCCTTAAGAATGAAATTTTTTTAATTATTCTTTTCTTCACATGTGCATACATTGTTTGGGTCATTTCTCCCCCCTGCCTCTCTACCCTACCCTCTGCCCCCTCCCCCCTCAGTTCCAGACAGGTCCTGTTCTGCCTTTATCACTAATTTTGTTGAAGAAAACACACAAGCCTAATAAAGAAGACAAAGCATTTTTGTTAGTTGAGTTGAGGATAGCTATGCAGAAATTTTCCTAGCATTGTTTTCATGTACACATGTATTATGATCCATGTTGATTCATGTCTAACTGGTCTTTACACTGGTTACTGATCCCCTCCTCATGATAACCTCTGTTGCTTTAAGGTTTCTGTATTAGCTCCTCTGGAATGGGGACATCAAACATTTTCATGTTTTGGATTTTCTACCTATTCCTATATCTCCCATCTGTGTTCTCCCCTTGTCATCTGATCCAAGTCCAACCACATTGCTACATTTGCCCTAGATCTAAAGTCCACATATGAGGGAGAACATACGATTTTTGGTCTTCTGAGGCTGGCTGACCTCACTCAGAATGATGTTCTCCAGTTCCATCCATTTACCTGCAAATGATAAGATTTTATTCTTTTTCATGGCTGAGTAAAATTCCATTGTGTACAAGTACCACATTTTCTTGATCCATCCATCAATAGTGAGGCATCTTGGTTGTTTCTGCAACTTGGCTATTGTGAATAGCGTTTCATTGAACATGGGTGTGCAGGTGCCTTCGGAGTAATCTGTGTCACATTCCTTTGGGTATATCCCCAGGAGTGGGATTATTGGGTCATATGGCAGGTCTATGTTTAGATTTTTAAGAAGTCTCCAAATTTTTTCCAGAGTGGTTGCACTAGTTTGCATTCCCACCAGCAGTGTACAAACGTTTCTTTTCCCCACATCCTCATCAACACATGTTGTTGGTGATGTTTTTATGATGGCTATTCTAATAAGGATGAGGTGAAATCTTAGTGTGGTTTTGATTTGCATTTCCTTTGTGGCTAGAGACGGTGAGCATTTTTTCATGTCCTGCATTGCCTTTTAAATATCCTGTGAATCTTTTGGACAATGCCCAGATAAGGAGTATGAACCCATCTGGGACCACTGGCATAAAATAAAATCTGAGTTCTCCACTTTTCTGACTCTCACTTGGTTTCTCATCTGTCAATATTTCCACAACACTAGCACCTTTCTTAATATATATATTTTTTACTTTAAATAATGCTTGTGTTTTGGAGGATAGAGAAAATTGTCTCCCTAATTGACAGAAGTGGACTCTTTCCTAGTAACTGGCTGCCTTGACTAAAGAACTGATAGTTTAGCAGCCAGACTTCCTTTACACGAGCACTCACTATTTTGATCACTGAGAAAAACTGCACCAAAACCACAGCTTCTTGCTGCCAAAGGACAACTCCAAGTCTTGGAGATATCACCATAGCCATGACTATTTAAAACAACTTGCACCATACTTGTGCCATCAAAAGCCTCAGTGAACTCTAGATGAGCCTGAGGCCATATCTACCAGATGAGAAAGGGAAACCTTCCCCCTCCTAGCCTCACAGATGGCCTGAAATTGTTGTAAAACAATCTTTTATTTGCATGAATTAACTGCCTTGATAGGGTCAGGCACCCTTGTCACATCCAGTTCTGGCTATGTATGCAGGCGAATCAGCTAACTTTGTGAATGAGCTGGCAAACACCTTCCTGTGCTGTCCACTGGTGTTGCAACATTAGACTAATAAAAGATTATTTCTAGTGGTATTTTCTTTCAAAAATTTAGCCTTCATCATTAGTAGAGATGGTTAAATTGGTAAAATGAAAAAAGGAGAAGAGATGGCATGAGAGACAGAAGCAACCACAATTCTCATGGTGGCAGAGGTGACAGGGGCATCTGCAGCAAGAGCAATGACAAAGCCAAAGACACTGGCAGGGACAGCAGCAGCAGTGGCAGAGGCAGTGGTAGAACCAGTAGTCATTGAGTGACAGTGCCAGCAATGGCAGAAACAGTGACAGAGGCAGCAGGAAAGCTGGCAGTGGTGGTAGTAAGTGGTGTCACAGGCAGCATCTACCCCAGCAGCAGACATGGCAATAGCACTAGTGATGACAAGCAGTTGAAGTGTTCCAAAGAGCAGCCAGGGCAAAAACAACACAGAGCAGAACCAGTAGAGACACTGAGTGATAGCAGAAATAGAGAAAAGTTAAGAGATGGTAGAGAGCTGATGCTAAAGAAGAGACCCATAAAGATCCAGAAAAGAAAAAAAAAATGTGGATTTCTTTACAGTTCTAGAGAGCTGCTAAGCCTCAAGGGCTGAGAATACTGATAGAGGTCTGAGAAGAGTAAGAAGAACACAGTTGTTGTGTGGCTAGGGGTTCCAGCACCCAATTCGTATAGAGAGCTGTGTAGTGGTGACCACCAAGTCACCACTACAGAAGATTCTACAAGGAATTCTGCACACAGAGGATGAAAGCAAACAAAATCAGGAGAGGATGGAAAGTATCAAACCACAGGAGAAGAAAAGGCAAGTAATCAGAGAGGAGCATTGATTAGTCTGCACACATTCAAATCCATAAACAGGAAAAACATCTAAAAGGCTGAAATCACCACATACCTATTAATATTACCACTGAAAGTCAATGGATTCAACTCCCCTCAAAAACCATCATTTGGAAGATTGGATTAAAAAGGAAGATCCAACAAACAGTAGTTTACAAGGCACCCATTTTATTGACAGAAATAAACACTAGCTTATGTTGAAAGGCAGGAAGAAGGTTTACTAAGCCAATGACCTGCAAAAACAAGCAGGAGTAGCAATTCTTATACCAGACAAAGAAGACTTCAACTTACCTTGGTGAAATGAGACAAAAAAGGACATTTCATACTAATAAAAGTGGAAATGAACCAAAAGGAATTAACAATTATCAATCTACATGCACTCCATTTCAGTGCAGCCAATTTCATCAAACATACACTAAAGGACTTAAAAGCATATATAGAATCCAAAACAGTGGTAGTGGAAGACTTTAATGTCCCTTTATCACCAATAGATACATCATTCAAACAAAAAAATCAACAAAAAAATCCTAGAACTAAATGACACCAAGGATTAAATCTACCTAACTGATGTCTACACATTATTTCATCCAACAACAGTCCAATGTACATTCTTCTCAGCAGTCCATGGAACTTTCTCCAAAATACATCATATCTTAGGGCACAAAGCAAACTTCAGCAAATATAAGAAAACACAAATAACCCCCTGCACTCTATCTTATCTCAATTCACTAAAACCAGAACTCAACAACAAAAACAGCAGAGTAAAATATGTAAATAATTGGAGGATGAATAACACACTGCTCAAGGATCAGTGGGTCATAGAAGAAATAAGAGAGAAAATCAAAAGTTTTCTGGTAACTAAATGAAAATGAAAATAACACCAACCAGAACCTATGGGACACAACAAAGGCAGTCTTATGAGGACAGTTTTTAGCCATGAGTGCATATGTTAAAAACACTAAAAGACCTCAAATTAACAAACTAATGCTATATCTCAAATTCTAGAAAAACAAGAACAAGCAAAACTCAAAACAAGCAGAAGGAGAGAAATAAATAATAAGGGCTAAAAGTAATGAAATAGAGACAAAAAATTCAATGAATCAATGAAAGAAAAAGCTGGTTCTTTGAAATAATGAACAAGATTCACATGCCCCTGGCAATTCTGAGTAAAGTGAGTAAAGAAAGATTCAAATTAGTAAAATCACAAACAAAAAAGGGGAGAGAACAACAAACAACAAGGGAATCCAAGGAACCGTCAGAGACTATTTTGAGAACATATATTCCACTAAATTGGAAAATCTGGAAGAAATGGACAAATTTCTAGATATTTATGACCACAAAAAGTGAACAAGAGGATATTGGCCACCTAAACAGATCTATAACAAATAATGAAATTGAAATAGCAATAAAGTGTCTCCAAAAAAAGAAAAGTCCAGGACCTCACTTATTCTCAGCTGATTTCTACCAAACATACAAAAGCAAACTAATACCATCATTCCTTAATCTTTTCCATGAAATAGAAGTGGAAGGAACAATGCCTAACCACTATATAAAGCCAGTATTACCCTCACCCCCAAACCAGACAAGAACACATCCAAAAGGAGAACTACAGGCCAATTTCCTTAATGAACATCAATGCAAAAATCCTCAGTTAAACAATGGCAAACCAAATCCAACAACATTTCAGAAAGATCATTCACCATGAGCAAGTCTACTGAAATCCAGGGATGTAGGTATTTGTTCAACATACACAAAAATACAGCACATTAATAGAAGCAAAGAAAAAACCACTTGATCATCTCCATAGATGCAGGAAAAATCTTTGATAAGATTCCACACTACTTCATGACAAAAGCTCTAAGAAAACTAGGAATAGAAAGAATGTACCTCAATATTATAAAGGCTATATAGCCAACATAATACCTAATGGGGAAAAACTAAAACCATTTTCCATATAGTCAGGAATGAGTCAAGGATGCCCACTTTCCTCACTTCTATTTAACATTTTCCTGGAGTTCCTATCCAGAGCAATAAGGTAAGAAGAAGAAATAAAGGAACACAAATAGGTAAAGAAATAGTCAATGTATTCCTATTTGCAGAAAACATGACTTTATACCTCAAAGACTGAAAAAACTGTACCCCAAATCTCTTAGAAATCATAAAAAGATTCAGAAATGTAGCAAGATACAAAATCAACTTACAAAATCAGAAGCCTTTCTATACACCAACAAA
This sequence comes from Castor canadensis, assembly GCF_047511655.1. Classification (NCBI taxonomy): domain Eukaryota; kingdom Metazoa; phylum Chordata; class Mammalia; order Rodentia; family Castoridae; genus Castor; species Castor canadensis. The sequence continues at coordinate 192,082,344 of NC_133386.1, forward strand.
GATTGGAGAAGACTACAGAAAGTGGAAAGATCTTCCATGCTCATGAATTGGCAGAATCAACATAGTAAAATTGGCTACACTACCGAAACCAATCTATATGTTCACTGCAATTCACATCAAAATCCCAATTACATCACAGATATAAAAAAAATCTACCCTAAAGTTTGTTTGGAAACAAGAGAGACCATGAATAGCCAAGGCAATACTGAGCAAAAAGAGCAATGCTGGAGGATCATAATACCCGACTTCAAACTGTACTACAGAGCAATAGCAATAAAAACAGCATGGTACTGGCCCCAAAACAGATATGAAGACGAGCAGAACAGAGTAGAGGACCCAGATATGAAAAAGAACAGGAAAAGGAAAGGAAACCTAAAGCCTGACTGTGGTTGATGCGCTCATTGTAGAGGAGCAAATCTGGTAATCTTACTCTGGCCAAGGCCACTATGGTAGGGGACCAGGAAGCAGTGAAGAGGTCTGTAGAGATGAACTAATGTGGGTTGCAATACACATGTGCATGGAAGCAGGGCTAGGAATCTCTCTGTATAGCTATCTTTATCTCAAATTGGCAAAAACTCTGTCTTACTAGCTCTTATATTTTCTCTTCAAAAAAATTGGAGAACAAAAGAGCAGACAGGTTCTGCACTGAAGAAGGAGGGGGAAGGGGGAAATGGCCCAAAAAATATATACACATGTGAGTAAATGTAAAATGATATAATAAAAACTTCTTTCATGATTAGGTCTATTAACATATGTATCTTTATAAGTTAGTTACTGTATAGATGAGCAGTATAAGAATGCCTTTTTTCATGGTCTCCTGAAAGATTTCAATGGTCATGTTGAACAAAAACCTGAATCTCTATGTCCGTAACAACAAGGCTGTCTTAATGTTGTCTGCTCTGAGTAACATCTGTAAGAAACTGTTGTAAGGAAAGATTTTATCAAATAATTACTGATGTTTTCTATTGATCATGTGAAGCTTTTAAATACTTAAACTAAACCTTAACTAAATTAGAGCTTATTTAAGTATTTGCTCATGTAAATTTCTCTCTAATGACCACCTTATTACTGTGTTCTTTCTCTAGACTATATCTAATTGTTTTACAAGCATTTGCAAAGTTAAGTGTTAGCTTGATATATGTAAAATTACAAAACGAAGATTTCTTTTACCCATGAAGATTAAATCTACACCTTTGGCATATAAAATGATTAATGAAACTTTTGACACTTGTACTGTTGTGATCAGTAACATTCAGAATAACCCTGCCATTTGGGCAATTCTGCTATTTAAAACTGACCTGTATTTGTCTTAACCATGTGAGTGTTGCAGTTTCTATGAAATGTATTTCTGTATTAGATTTGGCATTACAGGGGGGCATTGTCCTCTTAACTTGTAAGAGTTCAAAAATTAAGGATACTAGACTTTCACAGGATTGTGTCCCTGTGCTCCTGATTGTAACAAGCAGCACTTAGCATTGTTGTTTGAATGCTATCAGTCATAATTATTTTCCTAAAATGCTGTCTGCAATAGAAATAACTAAATGTTCTCTAAACTACTTTTAAATGTTTTAACCTTGGCTGTTCTGTCTTGTCATCCACAGTCTGTGTCCTTCTCTGGAACATTTGCAATAAAACCATAAGAATGATGTGACTAAATTAAAAAAAATAGAATATTTGAACTGGAAAATAAATTAACAGATATTAGTCAAACAGAATGAAAAGAGAAAGTGCTCATAAAAATATATAACATTGCAACAATGTCCAACAGATTAATATACAAAAAAGGAATAAAGGAAAATAAATATTAGATGATATAATGGTCACTACTTCTCTAAAAATAAGAAATGCATTACACCTCTCTTCCAAAAATATAAGATCTTGGGAAGGACAAATATGAAATGCAAAGAAGAACTGAAAGTCAAGATGTAAAAAAAAGGGACATTTATGCAAGTATCATGTTTTCTGTGTAAGTGCAATCTCATAGAATAAGATGACAAAAAAAGCAAGTAGAAGGGAAATTTTAGAGAATAGGAAGTGTATGAAAAGGAGGATAAGAGATGACAATATATGGACAATATGAACAAAGTGCATGAATGTATGGAAATATCAGAATTAAACTGATATTATACATAATTAATATGTACGTTTAAAAACAAGTTGCATGTCTAAATTGTTCCTGTATCCATTACATCAAGTTCAATGTTAATAAAGATAACTTACTCTGTAGATTTATAGATAAAGAGCCCATCTCAGTGTCATGTGGCTCTAGTCGCAAAAACTCAAGAGGTTGTAATGGGGGTATTTCTTGATTCTAAGAATTAATGCAGACCTGGATAACACAGCAAAACTCCATCTCAGAAGTAAAAGATTAAAATATAATTAAGTGCCTCCTCTGAAACTGAAAAAAATTCACCTCAACTCAGGAATCTCAATGCTGGCTGATAAAGATAATTTAAAAATTGTGAAGGCATTTAGAGGGAAATACACATCTCATACAAAATAAAATGGAATACAGATTTTAGCAGATGCTATGAAAAATTATCCATTTCTGGAATTATTGGTGATTAATATTTGCAGTGGTGAAAGAGAAGTATTAACAAAGAATTTAACATCCATTTTATTGTCTAAAACGTCTTTAAGATAGATCAAGCTTGGATAAAGTCTTTTTCAGGAAAAGTAACTTACGTACAAACATACTTACAATCATACATATGCAAAGTTATGTTGAGATAAATTATAGCCACATCTTTACTTCAATTAATTTCAAGAATAGGGAGTTTGAGAGAAGTAAAAGGAGTACAAAAAGGTAAAGAAACTGTCAAAATATCCCTATTTGCAGATGATATGATCCTACACCTTAAAGACCCAAAAAACTCTACTCAAAAGCTCCTAGACACCATCAACAGCTATAGCAAGGAGGCAGGATATAAAATCAACTTATAAAAATCATTAGCTTTTCTATACACCAACAATGAACAAAAAGAGAAAGAATATATGGAAACAATTTCATTTACAATAGCCTCAAGAAAAAAAATACCTAGGAGTAAACTTAACAAAAGATGTGAATGACCTCTACAAGGAGAATTACAAACCCCTGAAGAAAGAGATTGAGGAAGACTACAGAAGATGGAAAGATCTCCCATGCTCATGGATTGGAAGAATCAACATAGCAAAAATGGCTACACTACCAAAAGCAGTCTACATGTTTAATACATTTCCCATCAAAATCCCAATCATTTCATCACAGAGATCGAAAAATCTACCCTAAGTTCATTTAGAAACAAAAGGAACCGCGAATAGCCAAGGCAGTACAGAGCAAAAAGAATAATTCTGGCAGTATCACAATACCCAACATCAAAATATATTACAAAGCAATAGCATTAAAAACAGCATGGTACTGGCACAAAAACAGACATAAAGACCAGTGGAACAGAATAGAGGACCCAGATATGAATTAACACAACTATACCCACCTTATTTTTGACCAACGGGCCAAAAATATATGATGGAAAAAAGACAGCCTGTTCAACAACTTGATCCATGTCTATCACCTTGTGCTAGTAACAACTGAAAATGGATCAAGGACCTTAATAACAGACCCAAAACACTAACGTTAGTACAGAAAGGGGCAGTTAGTACACTCTGGACCTAATAGGTATAGGAAAGGACTTCCTCAATAGAACCCCAGCAGCCCAGCAATAAAAAGAAACAATGGAAAAATGGGATTCATAAAATTAAAAAGCTTCTGCACATCTCTCTAAACTAAAGAGACCACCCACAGAGTGAGAGAAAATATTTGCTAGCTATACATCAGACAAAGGATTGATAACCAGAATATACAGGGAACTTAAGAAATTAAACTCTCCCAAATCAATGAACCAATTAAGACATGGGCAACTGAATTAAATAAGAACTTTCTCAAAAGAAAAAATTCAAATGGCCAAAAACCACATGAAAAAATGCTCACCATCTCTAGCCACAAAGGAAATGCAAATCAAAACCACACTAAGATTCCACCTCACCCCTGTTGGAATAGCCATCATCAAAAACACCACAACCAAGTGTTGACAAGGATGTGGGGAAAAAGGAACCCTTGTACACTGCTGGTAGGAGTGCAAGCTGGTGCAACCACTCTGGAAAAAAATTTGGAGACTTCTTAAAAATCTAAACTCAGATCTGCCATATCATCCAGCAATACCATTCCTGGGAATATACCCAAAGGAATGTGACACAGGTTACTCCAAAAGCACCTGCACACCCATGTTTATTGCAGCGCTATTCACAATAGCCAAGTTATGGAAACAACCAAGATGCCCTACTACCGATGAATGGATCAAGAAAATGTGGTATTTATACTCAATAGAATTTTACTCAGTCATGAAGAAAAATGAAAACTTATCATTTGCAAGTAAATGGATAGAGCTGGAGAATATCAATCTGAGCAAGGTTAGCCAGACTCAGAAGACCAAAAATCATATGTTCTCCCTCATATGCAGTCTTTAGGTCTAAGGAAAATACAGCAATGTTGTAGGACTTGGGTTACATGACAAGGGGAGAATATACATGGGATGTACGGGGTTAGATGGAAAACCCAAAACGTGAAAGTATTTGATGTCCCCACTCCAGAGGAATCAATACAGAAACCTTAAAGCAATAGAGGTCAACGTGAGAAGAGGATCAGGAAACAGTGTAAAGATCGGTTAGAGATGAGTCAACTTGGGTTGTAACACATTTGTACATGGAAGCAATGCTAGGAATCTCTCTGTATAGCTGTTCTTATCTCATCTAGCAAAAATGCTATGTTTTTCTTATTATTGCTTATTTCTACTCTTCAAAGGAACTGGGGAAAAGGGCAGAACAGATTCTGCCTTGAAGGGAGGGCAGGTAGAGGGAGGGAGCAAGGACAGGAGGGAAAAATGATTCAAACAATGTATGCACATGTGACTAAATTAATTAAAAAAAGAGTAGAGAGTATGGCATCAGAAGGAAACATAGTTCTATGCAAAGAAAGAAAAATAAAAATGTGAAAATGAAGGTAAATATAACAAATTTTAGAAATTTTAATTCTTTTAAAAATAAATTACTAAAGCAAAAGTATATTGAAGCACTTGAGGTTCATTATATAACTAAAAGTAAAATTTGTGACAAGTATAGCACAAATATTTGAAGAGTATAATTGGATTTATACCACTGTTAGTGTCTGATACTAAAATTATGTCATTGAAGTATACTATAATATATTAAAGTTAGATTTTATATTCAAGTACACCAAAAAGAAGATAAAATGCAAAAATTTTCAATACTGTCTTTTAAAGAAAGGATGCTACAACGGTCCCCGCAAATATTAAAAAATATATATTATAACAATCTTTTGCTAATAAATTTGTAATTACTACCTACAAACACTGATAATTTGAATTCTTTGTGTATCTTTTCCTATCACTAAAATTTCTCCCCTTATCTTACTGCTCTAGCTAAGAACTCAAGCACTGTATTTCATGAGAGGTGAAAGGTCAGGCACCTTTTTCTCATTCCTATTCACAGGAAATTATTTCAATTTTCTCCATGTGGTATAATGTTGTCTACAGGTTTGTCATGGAGAGCCTATATTTTGTTTAGCTATGCTCTTTCTTTTTCTAGTTTCCTCAGGGCTTTATTACTGGAAGCTGAAAAATTGTGTCTAAAGCATTTTCTACATCTATCGAGATGTTGATGTGATCTTTATCCTGCATTCTATTTATGTACAGCAATAACTTTACTGATTTGTATATGATGAAACATTATTATTGAATCTTTAGAATACAACAAAAATGATGTTGTATGATATTTATAATGGGTTCTTGAATTCTTTTGCAAGGAATTTATTGTGTATTTTGGCATCTATGTTCATCAGGGAAATGGTCTGTAGGTTTTTGCTGTAGTCATGGTAATTGTAGTAGTTATGTCCTTATCTACTTTTGATATCAGGATAATATTGCTTCATAGAAAGACTTTGGAAGTGATCTTTCCTTTTTGTATTATGCAATAGTTTGAGATGCATTGCTTTTAGATCTTATTTAAAAGACTTTTAGAATTCAGCTGTGAATCAGTCTGCATGGTGCTGAGATTTTCATTGTAGAGAGATAAGAACTTCTACATGCTCATTGCTTATTATGAATATATGTAGGGTTAGTGTCATCTTTGATTAATTGTAATAGCTCATATGCATATGTACCTGAAATATTCAGTTTCTTCTAACTTTTCTAAGTTTTTGGGCTACAAGTTTCGAAGTATTCCCAACTAATTATGTGGATTTCATTGATATAAGATGAAATATCCCCTTTTTCATGTCTCAATTATATCTATTTTAAAATGATATGACAGTATAATTAGAGGACGCTAAAATGTCCAACAGATGCTGATACACTGGATCAAAATTTCCCAAAGCATAGGATACAAAATTAAAATAAAGGGATGAGTACTTTTCTATATATCATTAATGAACATGTTACAAAATAAATCAGGAAAGCCATCCCATTCACAATAGCCTCAAAAAATATAGAGGAATATCCCTATCCAGGGAATAAACCTACCTAAGAAATTAAAATCAAAACACTTGTAAAAGAACTGAATAAGACTCTAGTAAATAGGAAAAACTTCCATATTTATGGGTCACCAGTGTTGATATTGTGAAAATGACTATATTATTGAAAGTAATCTACAGAATCACTAGAATATTCATCAGTTTCCAAGACATTCTTCATAGAATTAAAAATAAATTCAAAAATGCATATAGAAATACAAAACCCAACATGGTTTAACATGAAATTTTAATTAAACATAAAACCCTTATAAACTGTGTGAACATCGTTGTGATTAGCAAAATTTAATATTACTATTATCTACCAATCTGTATTTTTGAAAGCAAAAGACAAAAAAAATCATATTTTGCCATTGTGCATTACGTTCTTCTTAAATACTACATTCTGTTCATTTTATATAATATTTTAACATGGCAACATGAACACAATATTACACTTTATTACAGATAGCATGTTATAATAATAGGGCAAGCAGTGATAAAATGTTCACATTATAAGGAAAATACAAATAGCTCTAATTTCTCATACTGCTTTTAGATTATCATTTAAAATATTGCAAAGATGCTTTTTGGGCTAAAAGAAAAAGAAAATAAAGTAATCTCACTTTAATGACCTTAAGAATTTTTAAAACTTAAATTCTGTCTACAAAAATTATATTTTCTGATGAACATTTTTGCCAACACAAACTGACAGTATGAATTTTCTAAATCACAGGAATAAATGAAAGGAAGTTAAAGTTAGATGTTATAAAAATCACTAGAAATGAGAAAAGAAGTTATGAATCTATGAAATGACATAGGCATTTACAGTACCAGAGATAAATTGAAAAGGTCAAATATAAACTTTTATTAAATTCTTATTACAAGTAAGAACAAATACTTATATCAACAACTATACATTATAGAGAATGCAAACACACAAGCCAACAAAAGTCACAATCCTTTCATATGGCATCAATATTGAAAAAGGCAAAATCGTGAAACAAGAAAGTCAAGAAATATAGCACAATCTAAAATATTTAACAAGTTAGTTGACAGTTTTGATGTTTCCTATAACTTAAATTAACTGATAAAATAGAAAAATTGTGCTTTCAGGAAACATTTAGGAAAAAAATGGATCATATTTTTATGCAAACAGCACTAATATTAATTTCAAAATTAATTTATGAAAACACATTCCTTTAATATTGGTATTCAATTTTATAGAAGTTTAAACAACAAAAAATTACTTAGAAAACAAATATTTCAAAGTATCCTTTGTACACCAGAGAAAATTAAAACTTCAATTCCATAACATGTAGATAAAATTTAACAATAAAGAAATATTAGAAAATGACTTGGCCAAAAAATATGGGATGCCAATAGATCTTAACTCATTTTTAAATCAGTGTTATATAAGTTTTCACCATTAAGAATACAAAATATTTAATTCAATAATTCATTTTCAAGAATATTAAAAAGCTAAAGGAATCAGATGACAGTCAATGAAACTAGTGTTGTTTTAATTTTTTTATATTGCTGTGGCTTGAACTCAGAGACTTAGGCTCCTAGACATCTGCTCTACCACTTGAGCCTCTAAGAGAATACAGTGCTTGATATTCATGGAAGTGTTTGGATATCAAGTTTCACAGGAAACACAAAAATAAGAACTCTCACTGCTTGAAGATTTTTAAGTTAGTAAATTCACTGTGTTTTAGGTACACAGCATTGCAAAGATAGACTCATGATTTTGCCTACATACTGAAAGAAAATTAATTTCATAGACAAATAGTTGACCACATGTTAAAGTTGTAACTGAATGAAGTAAATTCCACATAGAAAATGACAAGAATGGACAGACATACACTCACAATTATTTATAGAGAACATGCACAAAATTATAAATAATTTTTACGATGTCATTCTTCATAAATTTTGTTTTTTCCAAATTGTTTCCAGTTAGAAAACACCATTTTAGTATAATTCATTTTTACTTCAATGGCTTTATTTATTCTCGGTACCAATAGAGAAACTGCTGACTGTTTTCCTTTGCAGCTATTTTTTTGTTCATGAATTAAATTAACTGACCTGTATTTGTAAAAACAAAAGTGCATATTCTTCAAAAGGCATTGTTCATTACAATATTGCAGGAATGTAAGTCCTGCCATGATAATTGACAGTACTGAGGATTATTGCTTTACATAAATCTAATCCATCCTCTGATCACATGGACATAGAATTACTATTAATCTTGTGTGATAGAGAAAGCTTAGATTTAAACTTTGAGTGACCTATAAATGCTTGTTCATCTAAGAAGTATTTCTCACTTTAAAGAGAATGACTTCTGAAACATGTATAATTTGCCAAAATGGATGTCTATTTTTAATAAAAATTGTGTAAATTTGGAATATATAAGAAATGCTTTATGGTATACTGCTAAGAATTAGATCATATTCTTTAATTTTGAATGTTATTTTTCTTTAAAAGTCACATACATTTAGCCGGTAGATTTATACATACTTTATGACTGGTAATCACAGAATGGAAATTTAAATACATCCTCCTGGGTGTGTCAAAAACCATGTTTGAGTAAATTTATTTCAGCTCAAAGAAATATAAATGAAGCAAATCCATTGTTTTTAGAGGGAGTCCAAAGTCCTGTCCAACAGGAAAGAAATTAAAAATGAGTTGAAATGCTTAACAGCACTGTTACATTAATTGCCTGGAGCCCCTTCTCTTCTGCATGACTCTAATGAAAGCATTTTTCACTTCTTTTTTCTAAGAATATAAATGAGAGGATTCAGCATGGGGACCACAATGGTGTAAAAAACATAAGCCATTTGATCCTTTCCCAAGGAGTAGAACTTCTTTGGTTTTAAGTAAGTAAAGATCGTAGTGCCGTAAAAGATGGTGACTCCCAGGAGATGGGACGCAAACGTAGAGAAGGCTTTCCTGTGGTGGAATTAATTTTCAGAACAGTACAGAGAATGGACACATAAGACATTGTGATTAGCGACACCATTAAGGTAGAACCAGCAGAAATGAATACCATGATTTCACTATAAAAGGTATCCTCTCAGGACCAGGCTAAAATTAGGGTGTATCACAGGAAAAGTGATGTGTTACATTGAAGTGGCAGAAATGTAGTCTACTCATGCAAATCACATTGAAAGAGGAATCCAAAAAACCAGTCATATAGTTTCCAGAAGAGAGGGCACAGCACAGCCTTGTGGACATAATAACTAGATACTGTAGAGGATTACAAATGGCTGCATAGCGATCATAGGCCACGGAAGAGAGAAGAAAACATTCAGCAGCACCAAACAAAACAAACAAGTACATCTGTGTGAAGTAGCCTGTGAATGAAATGCTCTTGTTGGAAATCACTAAGTTCCCTAAGGTTTTAGGAGTGATGACATTTGAGTAACAGAGATCAAGAAATGACAGGTGACTGAGAAAAAAGTACATAGGAGTGTGAAGGTGTACATCCAGGTGAATGATCAGTATCATCCCTACATTCCCCAGCACAGTGACCAGGTATATCAGGAGAAAGAGCACAGTGAGCATCAGCTGGATCTCTTCAGAGTCTGTCAGTCCCATCAGGATGAAGTCAGGCACGCGTGTGATGTTCCACATACTCATAGTGTTTTGTTCTATACAGGTTGGACATCAAAGTTCATGCTTCACTCAAATGATTCTAAAATGCATTTTGTTTTTATTAACTTTCATGTTTTTTTAAGTAACTTACATAGTCTCCTAATTAATAATAAATAAATAAACTATCACTGAAATAATTGATTTTGAAATATAGATATGGATATAAACTGACAATTGGATATCATAACACAAAACTTAACATACTTCATAACTAGAATGTACTTGAAGCTATTCTAAATTATTTCCATTTACATATTTTATTTACATGAAATATTATACCATAGACAAATCCAAAATAACTTGCTTGATGTCAGTGCCAATTCATGCTGACTCTATCATTTTATTTTATAATTTTTATTTCAAAGACCATAATAGTATATTACTTTTCATAATGAGTTCAATGACCTGAGCAAAATGCCAGATATATAATGGACAATGGTAGAAAACATCTCTAGTGTATCATTTACTGTTTTCCTGTTAACATTCACAAACTCTAAGTAAATTTCATTTTAGTGGATTCTTAGGGAATATTATGATATAGACCACATGTAAGGATTTGCATGCAGGACATGAAATAATTTTCTAATTTGATAATCCAGAAACAAATTTCTTCTAGGATTATGCTTTCAAAATATTCACATTTCTTTTAGAATCTTAGTCTATCAACTCTACATTGCTGACAATACTCATGATAAAGCCCAAATAATATGTGCATACATATTCTCTTAATAAAGATCCTCCATAATTTTATCCAATATAAAACATTTCATTTTTAAGAATACTTAACTGTGATACAAACTTGGTCAAAAAATCTTTCTTCCAATTTTTTGCCCCAAAATTTATCAGCCCAGCTTTTTTCACAAAAAGAATTTGAAATCCATTTAAGGAGGTGAAAAAAATCTGTAATGTAGCACTGGTGGTCCTTGACATAGTTATCATTAAATTTTTGTGCACTCATTTCTCTATTCTGAACAAAGTTATATCAGTCTTGATATTTTGTTTAGTTTTGTCAGATAAATTTTTACCAGAAATGTATTTTTCAGGAGAATCCCAAGATGCTAGATCTACTATGAATATATGCAGAGCATTGTGTGTTGTGCCTTTCAGTCTGGTAAATCCAGTGTGTCTCATTCAATGGGCATTGGGGATCACGCAAGAGTTTTCTCCCCTCAGGGACCAATTTCCATGGAAAATTATTTGGCTTGTTTTCAAAATTTTAATGATTTCATGAATAAAACTTTTGCCTTCTCACAAAGAAGGTCCATAAAGAAGAAAATGGTGAATGGACCTCTGCTTGGTGTACTATTTTTTTAAAAATACTTTTAAAATGACACATAATATTTATATAAATGTTTGAGGTATAAGATTTACATAGCATGGTTTTTTAAGTAAGAAAATTTTCACTAGTGTGCCAAAGAGGAATTGTTCATAGAAAATATTTATTAATGTATGACTGAAACTATCAAGAATGAAATATTTTGTATTGAATATTGAAATGTTTATATTGTTAGTAAAATGTTCTATTTAAAAGCAATAAGAAACACCAAAATTCAACGAACTGAATGAAAGCAATTCTAAACTGTTAATATATTAATGTGATTTCCCTTTTCACATAATATTTATTTGAACATATACATATAAATTTGCATAACTATTATATTATTTATTCAGTTTCATTATCATTTTGCACACAAAATTTTTATAATAAACCATCATCGATGCTATGTTGACTTCCACTATGTCATCTGTTTTGCATTTGCTCATGTCCCATCATTCAGTAAGTGAACTGAGTGTTCATCAGCTGATAAATACACCTTTTGAGTCATCACAGAAATGTGCAGATTCTCTGTACTGGTTCAAATTGTCACCTGTTGTCTGCCCACCAAAAATAAGCAATGTGCTTTCAAATTTCATTACCCTTTTTAAGTTCAATAAAAGAAAGTCAACTACTCAGGAGCTAGAGATCATGAGGATTTTGGTTCATATCTAGGCCAGGCAAAAGTCTGTGGTACCCCTATGTGAACCAATGGTTGTGAGTGGTGGCCCACTCCTGATATTCCAGCTGCTGCAAGAAGCATAATAGAAAGATGGCAGTCCAGGCCAACCCAGGAAAAGTCCAGACTATTTGATGTATTTTAAGAACATTTGTAAATGCTCCAATGTACCCCTACCCAGCAGAAAATAAAATACAAAAAGTGAGACACTACCTCAAATATCACCAGAGCAAAACCTTAATGGAGTGGCTGAAGTGGTAGAGCACCTACCTAGCAATTGTCAAGTCCTGAATTCAAACCTCAGTATGGTCAAAAAGAAAAATATTTAAAAAAGCAAAAAAAAATCATCCTTAACACAATGAAAGATTTTCCAATTAATTTAGTGGTCTACAGGTCACTTCCTAGGTGTGTAATCAAACTAATTTTTCATAAAATGAGAATTTATAGTTTGCTAAGTGGGGAGAGCTAACACCAGTGGAAGAGAGGAGGTATTAGGAAAAAGGGGTAAGATGGTGAATACAGTGCAAAATACAGTGAAAAAATGTGTACACATGTGAGTAAATGAAAAAATGATACTGTTGAAACTTCTTCAGGAACCGGGGGAGAGTGGGATGAAGGAGAATGGCTGAGAAGATGAATTCATGTATGATATATTTGATACATTTTGTAATAACCTATGTAAATGCCTCAATGTACCCCCAACCAGCACAAAAACAAAGGAAAAAATAAAATAAAATTTCATAGCTGTACTGCCCACTTGCCAGCCAACTTGTTAAACACAAATTTGGTAATTTTATACAAAATCCTTGCATACTAAACATGGTGGTGATGAGCAAATAGATTACTACTATTATCTATCAATCAATATTTTTGGAAGCAAAACAGATTTCATATTTTGCCATTGTTCATTGAATTCTTTTTAAATACAATATCTACATACTGTATACAATTTTAACATAGCAACATGAACCAAATATTACAAATTGAATTATTTTGGACAACATCTTATACAAAATATAGCATGCAGTGATGCAATACTGAAGTTATAAGGCAAATGAAAATAGCTCTAATTTTTATACTGCTTTTAGATTACAGTCATTTAAGCTTTGTGAAGATTATTTTTGACATATATGGAAAACAAGATAAAGTTATTTTAAAGACTTTAGGAATTTTTTTCAACTTAAATGTTGTATATAACTCTATATAATCTCTTGAGCCTCCTCTCATAATTTTATCAGCAGGGCATAAAATTTACCTGGAACCTATGATTTACTAAAGACTATATTTACAAAATAAAGGATGAATCAATGAATGAGTTATATTTCTTACATGTTTAGATTGTTCAATGAGCTTAAAGTTGTTAAAGAGCTTAGATGTGTTCTCTCATTCAATATACTTTTCCTTTTTTTAAAAAATTGATTAATTTTAGTAGGACTTTGGTTTGAACTCAGGGCTTTAAAATTGCAAAACAGATGCTCTACTGCATAAGCCATACATCCAGTCCTCAGCATATTTTTACATAAAGTTCTCACTCTTTGCAGATCACTTCCCACTCACCTGCCAACTCACCTCTTTTCTCCACAGCCACAAGTTCAGTTTATGGTCATTTTGGAACATTAGCTGAAGCTTCAGATAGGAAATGTTGGGGGGTTAAAAACATAATAGATCAGAACCTATAACCTTGATATGCTGAATAGTTTAAAATTAAGGACCTCAGAGAAAAGTCTCTTTGATCTTCTCCAATCCTCATTTCTTCTATTCTTGTCTCCCCCATGACAGGTAAGACATTAGAATTTCTCTACCCTATGTGAGGTTATCAAAATGATGAGACTTCTTTCCCAAACTATGTCATAAAAAAAAGAACCATCACTCTGAACTTATACATTTTCTCTGTACAACATTACCATAAGTGAATTCTCTGACCCACCTTATCTGAAAGTGTATAATCTGACACTCATATCAGAAATGCCCTGACGTATACAAAAGAGAGAGAGGGAAAAGTAAAAAGGAGGAAGAGGAGGGAAGGAAGGAGGGAGACAGAGGAAGGAAGGAAGTAAGAAAGAACTATTAGAACTACTACCCAAGGAGGCCAAGAAGAACCTAACAGACAGGCATTGTGGGGTCCTTCTCCTTCAATCTGTAATCTTCAGATCATAGCCTTTTGTACAATCACATATCTACAGAGTTAGCAATTCTTCATGAAATACAAAGATAAAAAATAGGAAACATTTCCTGCTTCACTAGGTCACCATGCTTGCAGTAATTTGTGTAACATAAAACAGCTAAACAAGTTTTATTTTTATACCTATCTATAAGCCTTAGTCACATGGAGGAAACTTAACTATCTTTGATAATTATAATATATACATACATGAAGCTTTGTATACACAGAACAATTATATAAAGTCTTTAAAAGGATTATTTCATGTGATCTTCATAACGGCCCCAAGAAAGTTTTTTGTATTCTGTTTTTATCATAGATGAGGTCGACGTATAAAAATTTAAGTAATTTACTCAATTGTCTGTAGTGTTAAGACTGGCATTAGCACTCAGATGTAAGTAGCCTGGCTACACAGTTTCTGCCTTTTGGCTTGTTGAACATGGGACAAAATAAGTCACTGACCTCACTTACAGTTTTCTTACTCAGTTTATAGACAAAAAGATAGGACATACTGAAAGTCTTCATTTAGTCAATGGCAGAAAGAAAAGAGACAGGAATGAATTAAAATCTTTTGGAACAGTGGCTTTCTTGGATATTATAATTCATACCATTCATTAGATGCATAATTTGTACTTTCTGAGCTTGTGTGATCAACATAAAAAGAGGAAAGAAAGAATGATACAAGAGAGGAAGCATGGACAAAGTGGGTGAGGTAGGATGAATATGATCAAAGTACATTACATGTATGTATGAATATAGCATAAAGAAATGCACTAAAACCTGTCAGATAAAGGAAGGAAGTGGGAACCAATGAAAAGAAAGTGTAATAGATGGGGACATTTGATGAAACACAATATCTGCATGTATGTAAATATAAAAATGAAATTCCATTTACAATTAATATATGCTGATAATTTTTAAATGAAGCAAAGAAATCATTTAGCAGAATAAGAGCAGAGAGGATGAGATCAGATAGCTCTGTACTTATATTCAGATTCCATTACATTTTCAAGGTGCAGAGTAGTGATATTTCACTATTACTAATGGAATTCGCTATGTAGGAGATTTTAATAGAACCATAGCAATGAATAAGACATAGGAGATTACAAACATGTATTTCCACACAGGACATAAAAACTGAAAACCATTTTTAACCTTCACATTATTTTTAAAAAATCATAAAATCTAAAGAGTAATAACTTTCTGTGAGCCTAATCCAGTGATGAACTTGCATATGTCCAAATAATTTGAAATCCATAAAAGAGAAGATCCTCACAAACAAAATAGAGCATATGAAACCTTTCACTTTAGAAATTGGACAAATGATGTGAGAATGTGAGGCCATCAGGAAGGTATGTAGGAACAACTCAGCTACATTAAAATAATCATTAGAGTCAATGAATATTTGAAAAGAGCAGACTTTTGACATGAAAGAGTGAGCATTTTTGTCTCAAAGTTTTCTCTGCCAAGCCATAATAATGTTTATTTGAATTCCTAATAAAATCAACTTGAGTAGATACACATGTTCTTGGTAGTTTTTAAATAAAGCCATTGGTAAATGCTTGAAAATATTCTAGGTCAGAGGGTAAACAGCATGCATGAATATGCCACAAAAATCAACAAAAATTGTCCATTCCAATACTGGAAATAAATATGAATACACACAAACACATCACAAAGAGAGACAAAGA
Organism: Castor canadensis; assembly: GCF_047511655.1. Lineage (NCBI taxonomy): Eukaryota > Metazoa > Chordata > Mammalia > Rodentia > Castoridae > Castor > Castor canadensis. The sequence goes on from NC_133386.1 coordinate 192,098,406, forward strand.
AAACTGGTAGTAGATTCATCAGTAGAGTAAACACAGATTAGGAAAGAATATGTGAACTTGAAAGTAAACTGATAGATATTAATCAAATCTAATGATAGACAGTGTTAATAAAAATATGAAAGAGCATTGAAATATTTAAAGACATAATGGTCACTCTTTGTCTAAAAATAAGAAATACTTCAAACCATTAGTCTGAAAATATAAGAAGTTCTCAGCAAGGACAGATATGAAATGTAAACAAGAACTGGAGAGCATCTTATTAGGTGAAATAAGGCAGATTTTGGCCAGTTCTATGTGTTTGCTCTATAAGTGGAATCATGAAAAACAAGATGATGCGAAAGTAGGAGGAAGACTATTGGAGATTAGAATGGGTGTAAAGGGGAGAGTAAGAAAAGGTAGTAGAAGAGGATATGAGCAATATATGTGCATGTCATAAAATATCACAATTAAACTGATTCTTCTGTAGAATTAATATTTTTATAAAACAAACTTGCATGTGTAAATTGTTTCTGCATATAATATACAAATTCATATATAATAAAAATAACTTGCTCTATTTATAATTAAAAAGCATGACACAGTGGCATGTAACTGTATTTCCAGATATTCATGAGGTAGTGATAGGGTTATTTCTTGATCCCGAGAATTTGATACAGACCTGGGTAACATAGCAACAATACATCTCAGAAATAAAAAGTTAAGGTATAATAAATGTTTATTATGAGACTGGAAAATATTCACCTCAAGTCAGGAATCTCAATACTGATAAACGAAGATAAGTAGAAAATTGTGAAGTCATTTAGAAGAGAATTACTTTAATGATAAAAAAGTAGAAATAAATGCATCCAATAGTTGTACAAAAAAAATCAGTCTAATGAACATGTAATTTGAATTGCATAAGAAGAATGGAAACTCCAATATAAATATTTGAAAACATGGCCAAACCTTTGTTTAAAATGAACATCAACCTATAAAATGAACTTAGGTTGGGTCTTTTCTGTCAAAAAGTTTAATCAATAACTGCCACTGTTACAAATATTAGTCTCCCTAACTTGTTTTCCATATGCTTTATGAGCTCTACTTGACCTGATAAGAAGTCCTGTTATGGAGAAAGTGTTGTTTTTCGTAGCTGAGCAAGTTCCTGTCTTCACAGATGTCCTGGTTCTGAAGATTATCACCTAAGACAGCTATTATTTCACTGAACCTTTAAACTTTTTGCTTCCAAGCTTCTTTACCTGAACTGTCACCTTTCAAATCACCCAACTGCATAACCGGTGAACCAGAAACCACTAGAGACAAAATCAGAGAGGACTTCCTGCTCAGTGAGCATGCTTACCACACTCTTTGTTGATTTCACATGGTTTTGCTGAAGCAAATTTTTATTTGTCCAGTGACTTCCAAGTTTTGTCATCTCTGTCCTGACACCCCAATATTCTGAATTAATTTCTAACAAAACTATAGGTACCAAATAATCAGAAGCCCAAAGGAAGCATAAAAATTATATTAGACCAGATTCTAAAGAGAAACAGGGAGAGGTTTTATTATATATAGAGAAGAAAGATTTATCATAAGGAATTGGGTGATGTGAATATAGTTGATGGTAAAAGCAGCAGAACTGATAAGTTAGTTCTAGCCCAAAGGCAGTGTTCTAGAGAGGAAGGAGAGTCGCTGACACAAACGAAGTCCATAGGCAGTCTGCTGAGAGATTAGCTCTTGCTCTGAAAAGGCTAATTTTTTGCTCCATACTGTCCTTCAGCTGGTTGCTGGACTATCATCTACAGTGTGTTGGGCAACTCAAATTCCACCAACTTCAACATCAATGTCATCAAAATTATCCTCACAACTACATGCAGATTAATATTTCCTGAATATGGATACCCATTACCAGTGTAAGTTGACACAATAAAATCAATCATTACAGATGTAACCCTTGCAAACTTGACATTCATGTGGTTACCCTTAAACCATATTTGACTTCCAAATGAAGAAAATAATGTCATACTTCTGCTGAATATGACATTCTACTCTAATTACAGCCAAAAATCTCCTGACCCTCTTTCTGCAAAAAAGAATGTGAAATCCTTAATTTATATCTGTTCTTTTTGATATCCTAAATTAAATGTCAAGTTGACAATATTTAAATAATATGATATAAAATCAGTAAATCCTGATTTTGTGAGCTACTATTACTGAATATCTGTGACTAGGTATTTTATGATTATTATTATGATATGATTATTATTAGTTATGTCATGCTAGTGTTCAGAACCAAAGATTCATGCATGCTATAAAAGTGTTGTACCACTAAGCTATATCTCTAGCCAGGTGAGACTGTGTAATTTATAAACAGCAGATTAGAAGTTCACTTTGTCTCAGTTTTGAAAGCTGGGAAACTCCGAATTATAATACCAGTATTTAATTTTTGGCAGGAGTCTTTTTACTGGGTCCTCATGTGGTAAAAAGTGGAAAAACAAGAGAGTGAGTGTTCCAAATGCTTCAAGAAGCCTCTTTTATAAAGACCTTAGTCTCATTAATAAGGAAAGAGACTTTATGATAACTACCTCTAAAGACCCCACTTTTTGATGCTACCACAATGGCAGCATCTGAATTTTGTTGAATATATTCAAACCATTTCACTCTTGACTTTATGTTCTTCTCATACAGAAATACATTTAATCCATCTCAATAGTTTCAAATAGTCTTTGCATATTCCAACATCAACTCAAGTTCTAAATTCCAGAGATTCATTTAAATCAGATTGGACTGAGACTCAAGACATGATTCATCCTGAGATAAAGTTAACTTCAGCAATTAGCCTATGAAATGCAACAAATTATTTGCTTCTAAAATATAGAGGCAAAGTAGACACAGAACAACCATTCCTATCACAAAGGTAAAAACAGAACTATGAAAGGAGTAACAGGGCCTAAGCTTAAGACCTAATAGCCAAACAACTTTCAATCTTAAGACTGGCGCACAATCTTTCTTGACCTGTGGCAAGGTATTAGGACCCAACAGCCATATGCCTGCCTGCATGCATGGTGTTGCTGGCCAAAATGCCTATGTCAGCTCTCATGCATTGAAGTATTGTGCCTTTGCCTGTGCCTTTCCCAGGATGATGCAGCACACTGATGACTCTAGAGACCACAGGTCTTAGGTGTGGCAATGCATCCATGGCTACACTAAGCACTGCCATAGTGGAAGGTCTCTGCATTACTTCAAGCCTCTTGTCAGTTATCTTTCTGGACCAAGGGGCTATCAAGACGGAGGAAACCATATCTCCACAGCTCGTGCACTCTGATAAGAGGCTTTAGTACTACAGCTCTTCACTTTTGGATAATGCTTGCATATCATGGAAGTGTTTTTTTCACCTGTGAATATATAGTAGTGAACTCCCTATTAGGCTATCATTTTGGCCTAGAAAGAGAATGCAATCTGAAAGGACTGTGAACCATGGTGTTTTAGGACAGTTCATGTAAACTATATGGGCCTTTGGAGCATGCTAAGGCCGTCTTCATCATACAACTTTGATTCAATGAGGGAGTGAGTGCTTCTGGACATACCAAAATTTGACATTAGAAAATAACCATTTCCCATGGGAAGCTAAGTCATGTGGCAACATGGTAATCCATTGCGAAACAATCAGTATTTACTAAAATCCATAGCAGTCTATAAACTTTCTCTAAAGATTATTCACCTGTACAGGATGACAGGGCCCTGATCCAAAACCTTCAAGGCACATATAGGGGGTTGAAAAATTCTCCAAGCAGTTTCCCAGTCCATCACTGACATCTCAAGAATTTTGACCTGGTGAATGTGGCTCCAATCTCACAGGAGCTGGCAAGATGGTCTGCACTTATTCTGAGATTTCTCTTGTACAGGACCCCAATCAAAACTAGCAGTTGTTTTTTTTTTAAATTTCACTCAGTATACTTCCTGAAGTGACATACTCAAAAGAGAAATATGCTGTCTCCAAAGAACAAATAGTCCCATTATGTATTCTCATCCTCCCTAGGTTGTTTGAAAGTGTTCTTCACTTTAGAAAGGATCTTGCGACATACTCCATAACACTTGACACCTAGCATTTCTACTTCATTAGAAGGCCCATGAATTTTTGTTAGATTGTTCTGTACCATGTGCCAGAAAATGTCAGATAAATGAGTCTAGAATAGTTGCTACTTGTTCATTAGGTCCATCCAGTATACTATCAATATACTGTTCTAATATGACATCTTGTGGAAGATAAAGATGTTTGGGATCCTCAGGAACTAAGTTATGATGTTGGGATGGAGAGCTGATATACTACTGTGTAGGACAGTGAACTTGCATTTGAAACCTTGCTGCTTCTGCTGGCATTTATTAACAGTGATGGACAATAAACCTTTTCCAAACAGTAGGTACATTTATATGCTTCAGTAGTAAAACTGTATCTGGTGCTGTAGATGTAATTAGGGTCACTACTTGATTGAGTTTGCAATAATCCAGTCACATTCAACTAATCCATCCTTCTTTAGAATAAGATAAATGGGTAAAAGAGTTGAGATATTTTGTGAATCATCACCTGCTGATCTTTCGAGTCCTTGGTGGTGACACTAAGCTCTGCAGTCCTCCAACAACTCAATAATGCTTTCATTTATCACTTTTATGTTTTCCATTTCTCATTTTCCATCATAGAATCCTTCACTCTATTTTTCGTGAAACTAATGTAAGGATTGTTCTAGGTAAAATTTGTGAGCATATTTATTCCAATTGTGTATTCCAGAACTGGGGAAATGACCCCAGGCTGCATTTGTGAAAACATTGGATTGACTGTTCACTAACCTGAATTAAAATGGCATTGAATACCTAACCCCCAAAACACCATCCTCTGGTTACTAGGTCACAGTGAAATTTAGTCTTAAAAAAATAGGAATGTAAAACAGGAGTCCTGTTTAGGGTAGGTACCAGTGGGAAGGAGGACACAAAAGAAAGTGGAGGGGGTGTTATATGGTCAAAGTACCAAGTATGCATAGATGAAGATATGATACGTGCTTAAATTATTTTAAGAATGGGGGAGTAGGATGGAGGGAGAAGCAGGAGGATTGAATTTTTAATTACTTTATTATTGTTGTGCTGCAGGTACATTTGACATTTACAAGGGTTCTTGGAATATATCAAATATATCATACTTGAATTCACCCCTCCATCATTCTTCATTATCCCTCCTTGAGGTATAATGTCTACATGTGTGAAAGTATTGCAAGGAAACCCCTTTGTATAAAAATAAAAACTGAAAAAAACCTGCAATCGATTTAAAAAGTGGCTCAGCCATGTTGCATTCCCCTTCCTGCAATTAGTATTACTTCCATGTCTTTTAAAATCAAGATTCTGCATAACAGAGGAAATATGTGATGGTGTCTTTCTAAGTCTGACTTATTTTGCTTAATATAATACTCTACAGTCCCAACCATTTTCCAAAAAAAAATAATGAAAATCCATTTCTTTTTAATGGCTGAATAATACACAATTGGGTACATTTATCACATATTCTTTATCCATTTATTCATTGATATGGCTGATTCCATGACTTGACTAATGTGGACAATGCACAGTGAACATTTCTGTAGAATTATTCTATCATAAACTGACACTTGATACTTTGTGGGATATACCTAAAAGAGGTAAAGCTGAATCTTATACAAATTCAATGCTTTTCTTTTTAGAAACACCCAAACTGATCTCCAGAGGACCTGTGCTAATTTAGATTCAAACTAAGAGTGCATATGGGTTCCTCTTTCCCTCTATCCTCACCAGCATTTGTTGTTTGTTATCTTGATAACTTCCATTCTCATTATGATAAGATAGAAATTTAACATAGATTTGATTTGCATTTCCATTCTGGCTAGCAATGCTGAATATTTTTATGTGTTCATTGGCAATTTGTACTTATTCCTTTGGGATGGACCTGTCACATTCATTAGCCCATTTAATGATTGTATTCTTTTCCTGTTGGTATTTGATTTTTTGAGTTATTCATATGTTGTGGATATTAAGCCATTGTCAGAGGAATAGCTGACAAAGATTTTCTCCATTCTTTTGGCTGTCTCTTGTAACTAGTGCTGTTTTCTTTGTCTACAGTGAAGCTTTTTAATTTGATATAATTTCATCTCTCCATTATATCCTGAGCTATTCACGTCCTATTCAAAAAGTCCATGGCTATGCTTATATATTGAATTGCTTTCCTTAAGCAGTTTTAAGGTATCAGGCCTTATAGTAACATCTTCAATCCATGTTGAGTTGCTTTTTATGCAGCCTAGATAAAGGCTTGGAACTATATCCCAATCCTCTACAAGTGTATATCGAGGTTTCCCAGCACCATTCATATAGACGGAGTATTTGTTCCTAATGTATATTTTTGGCAGCTTTGAATCGATGATTATAACTGCATGGGTTTATTTCTAGGTTCCCTGTTTTTCCATTGGTCTATATGTCTGGTTTTTGTGCCAGTAACGTTTTTGTTACATGACTCTACAGTATACTTTGAAATCAGGTTTTGTGATACCTCCAGAATTTAGCTTCTTGTTCAGGAGTTTTTGTTTTTTTGGACATTCAAAGTCTTTAAGGATTTTGTGTTTTTATTTCTGTGATGGATATCATTGCAATTTTGATGACGATTGCAATGAAACTATAGATCTTTTGCTAGTATCAACATTTCCACAACAGTAATTTTGCTGATCCACGAACATGGGAGGTCTTTTCATCTTCTAACATCTTTTTTATTACTAGGTTTATTACTAGGGACTTTTCTTTGTGAGGCTGTGTTGAATGAGATTGTTCCTGATTTCCTTCTCAGCATGTTCATTATTGGTATATAGAGGAACTATTTATTTTTTTATGTTGATTTTGTATTCATCTACTTTGCTGAAAGTATTTATCAGACCTAAGAGATTTCAGATAGAACAACTCTTTCTTAGAACCCTCCCAGTTGTGGGAATTCTGCTCTTCCTCCTTCTCTCTAAATAAACTTCCCCACTTTGTCCCCTTCAAAAAAAAAAAAGGGATTTCTGGTAGGAGCTTTAGGGGCTTTTAAGGATCTAAGGTCTGCATAAACAGAAAGTTTGGCTTATCTCTTTATAAGTTGTATCCCTTTAATTTCTTTAATTTTTTTAATTTTTTAAATTTTTTAAAAATTTCTTTGTCTGGCCTTATTGCTCTGGTTAACAATTCAAGCATTACATTCAATAATAGTGGAGAGAGTGGACACCTTTTTGTTATTTCCTATTTGAGAGAAAATGCTGACTTTTAAACAGGCTGTTTTTTTTTCCTTATTGCTGAGTTTTAGGTTATTAAATTTCAATGACAGTATTTTATCAGATTTTTCTTTTGCAAATATTATCACTCAGTCTGTGGCTTATTTTTCTTGACCATCTCCTTATTTTTCACATTTTAAAGAGTTTATTAATTACATAGACAATCATGTCTAAAGATTAGAACATCGGAGTCCCAAGGCAAGGTAAAACCCCATGAAATTAAAGAGTTTAATTTTTTTACTATGCCAGTTCTAATATGATGCTCTATAATATAGAATATTACAATTATCTATATATTTTCCTAATTCTCCTGGGAAAATGTCCAGTTCATGGGTATGTAGCTTAATTATGTGCATCTATATGCTATGTCCTTCTTTAAACTTTCAATAAGTTTAAAATTATCATACCACTTAGATTTATAGCACCTTAAAATGTAAATAAGTTTAGGTAGTAATCTCCATTGGAAACTTTTGTCTTGAGTTTAATTTTTATATTATCTCAATATGTATGTGTTTACAGGATATCAGGAGAATAAAATAGGTTATGTTTCTAACAGGAAAAAAACAGATTTCAGAGAATTTATTAAACCAACTGCACATATTAATGTCAGAGCTTGAACTATATTCTGATTCATCAGATTTATTTGCTTATCCTGTGAATATGCTTTTTTGCCATAAGGCATCATTTTATACCAGGTGCTAGTGCACATTCCTGCAATCAATTTTATCATATAATTCCTTGTGTTAAATCATTAACTTGTTTACTATGGGAGAAAGACCTTGGTACTTTTCTGTTCCAGAAGAGAGCTAGTGTGTTGTTCTTGGATCATCCCTATGGACTTAACAATAGGTTTAGGACCTTGCATAAGTATTAAAACACATCATATTTATAGTTCTCCTTAATTGAGCAACCAGTTTATTTACAAAGGTAAGAGAAAAGCATCGATTGCTCATTCCTATGATGAAATTTTTTTTATAATTCCTCATTTATTTTGTTAGAGTTTAGCAAAATTTGGAAGTCATAAAACTTTGTTTTATCTGATAACTTTGGGGAAATAGAGGAAGATTTGTAATGCAGCTAAATTTTACCTGTGTATGTCAGTCAACACGTTAATGTTTAGTTTATAAGAATTACATTGGTGGAACTTTTATCATTACTTTAAAAAATGCTTGCATATTTTTATTTTCATTGTGTTTAATACTGCCTACCTAGTTCTTATTGTGCTCCTGACACTTTTCAATAAATATTTGCATACATATCTTATGAAGACTTGAAAAAGAGGGCAGAGGAAACAAAGAAAGGGAAGGAAGCTTTTTAAAGAGAAATGTATATTTTTGATGCATACACAGTACATTAAACATTTTACATATATACTGTTAATTGATGGTTTATAAGTTATTTCATTAACAAAATCACTCAAATTAAAATAGAAATATTTGTGTGTTTATAAATAATGTGTGAGTTGTCATAATTTTTACAGAAATTTCTCTTGAGTGTTATTTATTTTATTTTAGCAGTCTGGAATTCTCTAAGAATTAAATGAACATTTTTGTTCATTTGTACTTAATCCAACACTTAAGAAGATTTTTACTCTATATGTTAGAAATATCTTTCAAGTGGATCTAAGATCTTTCTTGGAAAACAAAGACATATGACATGTGATTGTCTCCTAAGAATAGTTAATTTTTATCAACTTTGTGTTTTTCCTTTTATTTATTTAAATTACTTGATCTATTTTGGAGTCAGGGTCTCAGTATGCAGCCCAGATTCACTTTGAGGACCTCCTGTCTTGGCCTCCTGATTACTGTGATTAATGTGCCACCATGCCAGCCCTAAACAGTTTTCAATTGCCTGTCTCTTTTTTGAGACAGGTTTCAGTGTGAAAGATGTTGTATTAGTTAATGAATACAAATCATATGTATATCCCTGCTTTCAGCTCAGTCTTAAACACTGTAGATACTTCACTCCTTAAAATACAATTTGATATACAACATGCTTTTATTTTCCTTCTGTGACTGAATTAAACTGAGCTCTGCACATTTTAGACAAACACTTTATATCCTCAGTCCTCATGATGAAATTCTGTGGCAAGTTGTGGTGGATCTAATATTTGTATTTCAACAACAAAGGCATTATTTACATAATCAGTTGACTTTGCACCTTTTTGTTGTTTTTGCACAGTTGTGACATTTATTATAATTTTGTTACTTTAGCATTAGCTTCTGCAAATAATTATATTGGTTATTTTTTAGTGATTTTAGTATTTTAGCAATGTTAGTATTATTTTAGGAATTTGTTGTAATTTTAGCAAACCCAAAAGAATTGAAACACATTAATGGAATGGCAATGAGTTATTTCTGACACAAATATGTATAAAAATATTCTAAAGGCTTTTCATGAATAATAAGCGCATGACTGAGACATTAGATCTGGGTATTATATTAAAATTAGATCAAAAAGAATTAACCTAGAAGGTAACACCCACGCACAGGAAATCAATGTGAGTCAATGCCCTGTATAGCTATCCTTATCTCAACCAACAAAAACCCTTGTTCCTTCCTATTATTGCTTATACTTTCTCTACAACAAAATTAGAAATAAGGGCAAAATAGTTTCTGCTGGGTATTGAGGGGGTGGAAGGGAGAGGGAGGGGGCAGAGTGGGTGGTAAAGGAGGGGGTGTGGGCAGGGGGGAGAAATGAACCAAGCCTTGTATGCACATATGAATAATAAAAGAAAAAATAAATAAAATTAGAAATTAATACTACAAAAAACCCAAAGGGACCAAAAATGAATCATGAGATAATATTTGTTTTAAGAAATAAAAGAAATAAATAACAAAAATAGACCACAAATTTAAATAACATACATTATTTTTTGTTTTCATACATTGTGTACCTTTAGCCAGAAGAACATCTGTTCTGTTCATCACTATCCCTTGAGTAACATCCAAATTTTATATTTGTCAGAAGACAGGACATGAAATGTGTCAGTGAGAAAAGCTGGCCTGAACAACAATTTTAAGTGTCTCATTTTCCTTATGTTCCAGTTATCTGATAATATTTATTAAATTATTTTCAAATTTTTTTCTCATTTAAATTTGTCCCATTCTCATGGTATGAGTATGAATGCTTCACTTTTTTTTTTGAATGCTTCATTTTTAAGAATGGGAACATTAGAGAAAAATCATTCCATGGACTCTGGAAATAACCATGGATTTAACCAAAAATTTAATGAAAAAATAATTTCTTCAATTTATTTAAACAGAGAAATGTAGCTACTTAGACTCAATGCCTTCATCACTGCTGATCCCACCAATGGCCATGTTTTCATTTTGCCTTTATAAAATGTGAACAGATGACTTAACTTGGTAGGTTCTATATTCACAGAGTATTAACTTTAAAAATTACAGCAGCCTTCTCAACAGAAACACTAAAAGCAAGAAGAGCATGGGGTGAGATCTTCCAGGCACTGAATGAAAATAACTTCAACCCCAGGATACTTTACCCAGCAAAACTATCATGCAAAATAGATGGAGCAATAAAAGTCTTCCATGATAAGCAGAAACTAAAACAATATGTGACCACAAAGCCACCATTACAAAAGATTCTGCAAGGGATTCTGCAGGCAGAAAGTGACACCCAACTTAACCATGAAAAGACAGGCAGCACCAAACCACAGGAAAAGAAAAAGCAAGACAGTAGAGAGTAACATCAAGTTAGGTACACACAATCAAACCTTCAAACAACTAAGACAACTAAATGGCAGGAATCACCACATACCTATCAGTACTAACGCTTAATGTTAACAGACTTAATTCACCCATCAAAAGACACTGTTTGACAAAATGGATTAAAAAAGAAGATCCAAAAATTTGTTGCTTACAGGAGACCCATCTCACTGACAGAAATAAGCATATGCTTAAGATGAAAGGCTGGAAGAAGATTTACCAAGCCAATGGCCCCCAAAAACAGGCAGGAGTAGCAATACTTATCTCTGACAAAGTAGACTTCAAACCTACATGGATCAAATGAGATAAAGAAGGACATTCCATACTAATAAAAGGGGAAATAGACCAAAAGGAAATAATAATCATCAATCTGTATGCACCCAATGTCAACACATCCAATTTCATCAAACATACTCTGAAAGACCTAAAAGCATATATAAACGCCAACACAGTGGTTGTGGGAGGCTTTAACACCCCATTATCATCAATAGATAGGTCATCCAAACAAAAACTCAATAAAGAAATCCAAGATCTAAAATATGCAATAGATCAAAAGGACCTAGTAGATGTCTACAGAACATTTTATCCAACCTCTACACAATATACATTCTTCTCAGCAGCCCATGGAACCTTCTCCAAAATAGATCATATCCTAGGGCACAAAGCAAGCCTCAGCAAATATAAGAAAATAGAAATAATACCATGCATACTATCTGATCACAATACAGTGAAGGTAGAACTCAACAACAAAAGTAAAGATGAAAAACATGCAAACAGCTGGAAACTAAATAACTCATTACTTAATGAAGAATGGATCATCGATGCAATAAAAGAGGAAATTTAAAAAGTTCCTGGAAGTCAATGAAAATGAAAACACAACCTACCGTAACCTCTGTGACATAGCTAAGGCAGTCTTGAGAGGAAAGTTTATAGCCATGAGTGCATATATTAAAAAGATTGAAAGATCCCAAATCAATGACCTAATGATACATCTCAAACTCCTAGAAAAACAAGAACAAGCAAATCCCAAAACAAATAGAAGGAGAGAAATAATAAAAATAAGAGCTGAAATCAATGAAATAGAAACCCAAAAAACCATACAAAGAATTAATGAAACAAAAAGTTGGTTGTTTGAAAAAATAAACAAGATCAATAGACCCCTGGCAAACCTGACTAAAATGAGGAGAGAAAAAACCTAAATTAGCAGAATTAGGAATGCAAAAGGGGAGATAAGAACAAACACCAGGGAAGTTCAGGAAATCATCAGAGACTACTTTGAGAAATTATATTCAAATAAATTGGAACATCTAAAAGAAATGGACAGATTTCTAGATATATATGATCATCCAAAACTGAACCAAGAGGAAATTAATCACCTGAATAGACCTATAACACAAAATGAAATTGAAGCAGCAATCAAGAGTCTCCCCAAAAAGAAAAGTCCAGGACCTGATGGATTCTTGGCTGAATTCTATCAGGACCTTTAAAGAAGACCTGATACCAACACTCCTTAAACTGTTCCATGAAATAGAAAGGGAAAGAAAACTGCCAAACACATTTTATGAAGCCAGTATTACACTTATCCCAAAACCAGGCAAAGACACCTCCAAAAAGGAGAACTATAGGCCAATCTCCCTAATGAACATTGATGAAAAAATCCTCAACAAAATAATGGCAAGCCGAATTCAACAACACATCAAAAAGATTATTCACCACGACCAAGTAGGCTTCATCCCAGGGATGCAGGGGTGGTTCAACATACGAAAATCAATAAACGTAATAAACCACATTAACAGAAGCAAAGTCAAAAACCACTTGATCATCTCAATAGATGCAGAAAAAGGCTTTGATAAGATCCAATACAATTTCATGATAAAAGCTCTAAGAAAACTAGGAATAGAAGGAAATTTCCTCAATATTATAAAAGCTATATATGACAAACCTACAGCCAGCATTATACTTAACGGTGAAAAACTGAAACCATTCCCTCTAAAATCAGGAACCAGACAAGGATGCCCACTATCTCCACTCCTATTCAACATAGTACTGGAATTCCTAGCCAGGGAAATTAGGCAAAAACAAGGAATAAAAGGAATACAAATAGGTAAAGAAACTGTCAAAATATCCCTATTTGCAGATGACAGGATCCTATACCTTAAAGACCCAAAAAACTCTACTCAGAAGCTTCTAGACATCATCAATAGCTATAGCAAGGTAGCAGGATATGAAATCAACATAGAAAAATCATTAGCATTTCTATACACTAACAATGAGCAAACTGAAAAAGAATGTATGAAAACAATTCCATTTACAGTGGCCTCAAAAAAAATCAAATACCTAGGTGTAAACCTAACAAAAGATGTGAATGACCTCTACAAGGAAAACTATACACTTCTGAAGAAAGAGATTGAGGAAGACTATAGAAAGTGGACAGATCTCCCATGTTCATGGATTGGTAGAATCAACATAGTAAAAATGTCGATACTCCCCAAAGTAATCTACATGTTTAATGCAATTCCCATTAAAATTCCAATGACATTCATTAAAGAGATTGAAAAATCTACTGTTAAATTTATATGGAAACACAAGAGGCCACGAATAGCCAAGAAAATACTCAGTCAAAAGAACAATGCAGGAGGTATCACAATACCTGACTTCAAACTATATTACAAAGCAATAACAATAAAAACAGCATGGTACTGGCACAAAAACAGACATGAAGACCAGTGAAACAGAATAGAGGACCCAGATATGAAGCCACACAACTATAACCAACTTGTCTTTGACAAAGGAGCTAAAAATATACGATGGAGAAATAGCAGCCTCTTCAACAAAAACTGCTGGGAAAACTGGTTAGCAGTCTGCAAAAAACTGAAACTAGATCCATGTATATCACCCTATACCAAGATTAACTCAAAATGGATCAAGGATTTTAATATCAGACCACAAACTCTTAAGTTGATACTGGAAAGAGTAGGAAATACTCTGGAGTTAGTAGGTATAGGTAAGAACTTTCTCAGTGAAACCCCAGCAGCACAGCAACTAAGAGAAAGCATAGACAAATGGGACCTCATAAAGCTAAAAAGCTTCTGTTCATCAAAAGAACTGGTCTCTAAACTGAAGAGAACACCCACTGAGTGCAAGAAAATATTTGTTAACTATACATCAGACAAAGGATTGATAACCAGAATGTATAGGGAACTTAATAAACTAAATTCTCCCAAAACTAATGAACCAATAAAGAAATGGGCAGGTGAACTTAACAGAATTTTCTCTAAAGAATAAATTCAAATGGCCAAAAAACACATGAAAATATGTTCACCATCTCTAGCAATAATGGAAATGCAAATTAAAACCACGCTAAGATTCCACCTCACCCCTGTTAGAATAGCCATCATCAGCAACACCACCAACAACAGGTGTTGGCGAGGATGCAGGGGAAAAAGGAACACTCTTACACTGTTGGTGGGAATGTAGACTAGTACAACCACTCTGGAAAAATATTTGTAGGCTACTGAAAAAGCTAGACATCGATCTACCATTTGATCCAGCAATACCACTCTTGGGGATATACCCAAAAGACTGTGACACAGGTTACTCCAGAGGCACCTGCACACCCATGTTTATTGTGGCACTATTCACAATAGCCAAGGTATGGAAACAGCCAAGATGCCCCACCACTGACAAATGGATTAAGAAAATGTGATATCTATACACAATGGAATTTTATGCAGCCGTGAAGAAGAATGAAATGTTATCATTCGCTGGTAAATGGATGGAATTGGAGAACATCATTCTGAGTGAGGTTAGCCTGGCCCAAAAGACCAAAAATCCTATGTTCTCCCTCATATGTGGACATTAGATCAAGGGCAAACACAACAATGGGATTAGACTATGAGCACATGATAAAAGCAAGAGCACACAAGGAAGAGATGAGGATAGATAAAACACCTAAAAAACTAGCTAGCATTTGTTGCCCTTAATGCAGAGAAACTAAAGCAGATACCTTAAAAGCTAGTGAGGCCAATAGGAAAAGGGGAACAGGTACTAGAGAAAAGGTTAGATCAAAAAGAATTAACCTAGAAGGTAACACCCACGCACAGAAAATCAATGTGAGTCAATGCCCTGTATAGCTATCCTTATCTCAACCATCAAATGCACTTGTTCCTTCCTGTTATTGCTTATACTCTCTCTACAACAAAACTAGAAATAAGGGCAAAATAGTTCCTGCTGGGTATTGAGGGGGTAGGGAGAGAGGGAGGGGGTGGAGTGGGTGGTAAGGGAGGGGGTGTGGGCAAGGGGGAGAAATGAACCAAGCCTTGTATGCACATATGAATAATAAAAGAAAAAAAAGATTTTAGCACATTTGGCAATTTTTCTGAATTATGAATGTATTTCCTTAGTTTTACAGGTCCTATTGTCTTATCTTCTCTCTAGTAAACTAAGACACATTCCTAAACTAAAGCTCAAATGACCAAAATACTTAAAAAATCCTTCCCAATTACTCTGCATAGCATGGAAGAGTTATTATTCTTTTTATAGAATATTTTTCAGTTAGATTGAATCCTTTGTGTTAGATTAAATATTAAGTCATGTATTTCCATTTATAATGCAAGATTATCACTGATAAATATTTTGTAAGTGACAGAAAGTCTTTCTTCTTACATTCAGAAATGAACTGCTTAGCCAATTAAGGCAAGCCACTAATATTATACATTTTAATCCCTGTACCAGACCCTTGAGCTTTTCTGGAAGTTCACAGGAATGTCCCAAGGAGAAAACACAAACATTATCTTCTGGAACACAAAAGTTTCAGGGAGACTTTTCTCATAGTAAATGAGTGAAGGATTAAAAGCAGTGAATTACTTGACAAATGGCAAAAATGTTTGCTGTCGTGTCCATTATCCCCAGGTATCAAATTGTTTCTCAAGGCAAAAATCATATATGCTCAGGTCTAGAAAATAAATGTAAGGAGTTTAAACATATTTATTGCACATCTACTAATTCTGTGCTATTGATTTCATAAATTCTCTGAAATCCAGTTTTCTCCTCATGAAGATGTGTCCTCCTTAATTCCTTTAGTATACATCTATATATGTATATACACACAGACATAAATGTATATATATGTATACACACATATAATGAAATAATACAAAACATGACTTTTTACAGAATTTATAATCTTCAATAAGGATTCTAAAATGAACTTGCTTAAATTTTAAAATGTTATAATTCTAAGTGGAATGAGAGATCCACTCAAGCATATTGAAGTTTAATGTAGTAGACAATATATGAATGCACACAAACTGCAAAACCACGAATAGGAAGCTTTAACAGGGGTGTTAGCAAAGTATGCAGATAAATTTAATATTAATGTAACATGATATTATACTATTAGAGTTTGGCTTTGTTAAAGTTCAAATGTCTTAGTTCTGTTGAGGCATCTTGGGAGAACTAGTTCTCCCTGAGGCTTTGAGGCATGACTAGCATTATGGAGCATGGTTAAATACTAGTAAGCACTGTTAATTTAATGGTAATCGTTCATTGCTAGTGAAGAAGATTGCTTTGAAACAGGGCCACAAAACATGGGAAGCTGCCAATTAAAGCTATAAAAGAGGTTACCTCAAACAGGGCCTTAAAGCATGAGAAATTGCCAATTAAAGCTGTAAAAAAAAGTTCAGAGCCAAGATAAAGGGTACCATGCAGAGATAATTCTCCATTCTCACCTTTCTTTGTCTCTTCTTGTAAATAAACTTTCCAAAGCAGGTCTCCCCTGCTGTTTTTATCTAAACAACCTTAGGTCTCTAACTCACCACTAGCTCCCCAATTAATCCCAGCACATTCCTTGTAACCTGTTGCCCTGCATTGCCTTTTATTTTATTTTATTTTATTTTATAATTTGAGGTATGGTTTTATTTGATTATTTTTTAGATCCTTAAGAATGAAATTTTTTTAATTATTCTTTTCTTCACATGTGCATACATTGTTTGGGTCATTTCTCCCCCCTGCCTCTCTACCCTACCCTCTGCCCCCTCCCCCCTCAGTTCCAGACAGGTCCTGTTCTGCCTTTATCACTAATTTTGTTGAAGAAAACACACAAGCCTAATAAAGAAGACAAAGCATTTTTGTTAGTTGAGTTGAGGATAGCTATGCAGAAATTTTCCTAGCATTGTTTTCATGTACACATGTATTATGATCCATGTTGATTCATGTCTAACTGGTCTTTACACTGGTTACTGATCCCCTCCTCATGATAACCTCTGTTGCTTTAAGGTTTCTGTATTAGCTCCTCTGGAATGGGGACATCAAACATTTTCATGTTTTGGATTTTCTACCTATTCCTATATCTCCCATCTGTGTTCTCCCCTTGTCATCTGATCCAAGTCCAACCACATTGCTACATTTGCCCTAGATCTAAAGTCCACATATGAGGGAGAACATACGATTTTTGGTCTTCTGAGGCTGGCTGACCTCACTCAGAATGATGTTCTCCAGTTCCATCCATTTACCTGCAAATGATAAGATTTTATTCTTTTTCATGGCTGAGTAAAATTCCATTGTGTACAAGTACCACATTTTCTTGATCCATCCATCAATAGTGAGGCATCTTGGTTGTTTCTGCAACTTGGCTATTGTGAATAGCGTTTCATTGAACATGGGTGTGCAGGTGCCTTCGGAGTAATCTGTGTCACATTCCTTTGGGTATATCCCCAGGAGTGGGATTATTGGGTCATATGGCAGGTCTATGTTTAGATTTTTAAGAAGTCTCCAAATTTTTTCCAGAGTGGTTGCACTAGTTTGCATTCCCACCAGCAGTGTACAAACGTTTCTTTTCCCCACATCCTCATCAACACATGTTGTTGGTGATGTTTTTATGATGGCTATTCTAATAAGGATGAGGTGAAATCTTAGTGTGGTTTTGATTTGCATTTCCTTTGTGGCTAGAGACGGTGAGCATTTTTTCATGTCCTGCATTGCCTTTTAAATATCCTGTGAATCTTTTGGACAATGCCCAGATAAGGAGTATGAACCCATCTGGGACCACTGGCATAAAATAAAATCTGAGTTCTCCACTTTTCTGACTCTCACTTGGTTTCTCATCTGTCAATATTTCCACAACACTAGCACCTTTCTTAATATATATATTTTTTACTTTAAATAATGCTTGTGTTTTGGAGGATAGAGAAAATTGTCTCCCTAATTGACAGAAGTGGACTCTTTCCTAGTAACTGGCTGCCTTGACTAAAGAACTGATAGTTTAGCAGCCAGACTTCCTTTACACGAGCACTCACTATTTTGATCACTGAGAAAAACTGCACCAAAACCACAGCTTCTTGCTGCCAAAGGACAACTCCAAGTCTTGGAGATATCACCATAGCCATGACTATTTAAAACAACTTGCACCATACTTGTGCCATCAAAAGCCTCAGTGAACTCTAGATGAGCCTGAGGCCATATCTACCAGATGAGAAAGGGAAACCTTCCCCCTCCTAGCCTCACAGATGGCCTGAAATTGTTGTAAAACAATCTTTTATTTGCATGAATTAACTGCCTTGATAGGGTCAGGCACCCTTGTCACATCCAGTTCTGGCTATGTATGCAGGCGAATCAGCTAACTTTGTGAATGAGCTGGCAAACACCTTCCTGTGCTGTCCACTGGTGTTGCAACATTAGACTAATAAAAGATTATTTCTAGTGGTATTTTCTTTCAAAAATTTAGCCTTCATCATTAGTAGAGATGGTTAAATTGGTAAAATGAAAAAAGGAGAAGAGATGGCATGAGGGACAGAAGCAACCACAATTCTCATGGTGGCAGAGGTGACAGGGGCATCTGCAGCAAGAGCAATGACAAAGCCAAAGACACTGGCAGGGACAGCAGCAGCAGTAGCAGAGACAGTGGTAGAACCAGTAGTCATTGAGTGACAGTGCCAGCAATGGCAGAAACAGTGACAGAGGCAGCAGGAAAGCTGGCAGTGGTGGTAGTAAGTGGTGTCACAGGCAGCATCTACCCCAGCAGCAGACATGGCAATAGCACTAGTGATGACAAGCAGTTGAAGTGTTCCAAAGAGCAGCCAGGGCAAAAACAACACAGAGCAGAACCAGTAGAGACACTGAGTGATAGCAGAAATAGAGAAAAGTTAAGAGATGGTAGAGAGCTGATGCTAAAGAAGAGACCCATAAAGATCCAGAAAAGAAAAAAAAATGTGGATTTCTTTACAGTTCTAGAGAGCTGCTAAGCCTCAAGGGCTGAGAATACTGATAGAGGTCTGAGAAGAGTAAGAAGAACACAGTTGTTGTGTGGCTAGGGGTTCCAGCACCCAATTCGTATAGAGAGCTGTGTCACTGAAATGCATCTCCTACGTATGGTGCTGCTGTCTCTTGCACCTGCTAACTGTTGCCATAAGATAAGCATTACAAAAACCAACAAGGACCCAGGACTACTAGAGCTGGAAGACCTTTTCCTTGCCTAGACCCTAGCCAGGTGACTGAAACGACTGTGGAACTTTTCTTTTCTTGAGTTCCTATATATTATTTTCTATACTTCTGCTTGACTATGTATATAAGAAAAACTCCAAATATCATGAAAATGCATGGATGGTTAAAAGAAACAAGCCATGGACTAAGGGAAAATACTTGCAAAAGGCATATGTATTAAATTATGGTTTCCAAAAATATGCAAAGAAATATTAAAACTAGTAAATAATGAAACAATCAACCTGATTAAAAGATGAAAAAAGAGAAAAGAGAAGTCACATAAAAAGGCAAATCCATTAGAATAATAGCAGATTTCTCAACTCAAACTCTAAACACAAGAAGGTCATAGAAAGACATACTCAGGCTCTGAAAGAAAGCAACTGTCAATCTAGACTAGTCTGCCCAGCAAAAGTATCATTCCTTATTGAAGGAGAAATTAATACCTTCCACAACAAGGAAAAACTAAAGCAATTTATGACTGCCAAGCCAGCACTACAGAAGATACCTAATAGACTTTTACATATAGCAAAAGAAACTAGAGTAAGACAGGAAGACTCAAGCAGACAAATAAAAAAGGAAAAGGGAAAACTAAACAACAGAGAAATGGGAGTGATTAGAAGAAACAGGCACCTCTCAATGCTAATACTGAATGTAAATGGCCTCAATGCTCTAATGAAAAGACATAGAATAGCAAACTTAGAAAAAAAAACAACCATATGTTGCTTACAAAAGTCTAATCTCACTGAAAAAAATAAACACTGGCTTAGAGTGAAAGTGTGGAAAAAGATTTTCAAGCAGGCAGGTGTAGCTATATTCATAT
Organism: Castor canadensis; assembly: GCF_047511655.1. Classification (NCBI taxonomy): domain Eukaryota; kingdom Metazoa; phylum Chordata; class Mammalia; order Rodentia; family Castoridae; genus Castor; species Castor canadensis. Next base: position 192,118,721 of record NC_133386.1, read on the forward strand.
CTAACAAAGTAGACTTCAGATTAAAATCAATTCAAAGAGACACTTCATATTAATTAAAGTAACCTTTCATCAAGAGGAAATATCAATCCTTAACATATATGCACCAAACACAGGGGCACCTATCTACATAAAAAACTCTAATGGATCTAAGAGCACAGGTCATCCAAACAAGAGATCCACAAAGAAACTTCAGACCTACCCCATACATTAGACCAAATAGACATGTTTGAAATCTACAGAGTATTTCACCCAATGACCAGGCAATACACATTTTTTTCTTCTGCTTATGGAACTTTCTCCAAAATAGATCATATTTTAGGACACAAAGCAACTTTCAACAAATTCAAGAAAATTGAAATAACCCCCCTACATCATATCAGATCAGAACGGAATAAAACTAGACCTCAATGACAAAAAATCCACAGAAATATTCAAACACATGAAGAATGAACAACACATTGCTGAAAGACCAGCAACCAGCAGGTGACTGAAGCAATGAGGGAAAAAATAATAAAGTCCCTAAGATAAAATTAAAATGAAAACAGAATCTACCAAAATCTGTGGGACACAGCAAAGTCTGTGCTAAGGGGAAAGATTAGAGCTATAAATGCCTTAAAAAAGCAGAGACCTCTGAAATAAACAACCTAATGATTCACCTTAAGCAAATCATAGAAAAACAAGAAAAAAAAATCTCTAAACCAGTAGACAGAAAGAAATAATAAAGTTCAAGGCTGAGATCAATGAGATTAAGACCAAAAAAACTACACAAATAATTAATGAAACAAAAAGTTGGCTCTTTGAAAATATTAACAATATCAACAAACCTTTAGCCAACATGACAAAACAAAGAAGGGAAAAGAACCCAATTAATGAAGTCAGAGATGAAAAAAGAGACATAACCATAAATACTAAGGAAATCCATAGAATCATTAGCGAGTACTTTCAAATCTTATATTCAAGTAAACTGAAAAATCTAAATAAAATGGATAAATTTCAAGATGCATATAACCAAAAACAAAATTGAACCAAGAATATATTAAACACCTAAATAGTCCTATTACATGCAATGAAATTGAAGCAGTAATAAAGAGTCCCCTTACAAAGAAAACCCCAGCACCTGACAGATTCATGGCCAAATTTTACCAAACTTTTAAGGAAAAACTAACACAAATACAACTCAAACTTTTCCAGGAAATAGAAATGGAAGGAACACTACCAAACTTATTCTACGAAGCCAGCATTACACTCATTCCAAAAACCCAATAAAGACACAACCAGAAAAGAGAATTATAAATCAATATCTTTAATCAATACAGACGCAAAGATTCTCAACAAAATTCTGACAAACAGAACTCAACAACACATCAAAAAGACTATACACCATGACCAAGTTAGTTTCATTCCAGGGATGCAAGGATGATACAACACATGTAAATCCATTAATGTAATACAGCATATACAAAAATATATGATCCTCTCAATAGATGCATAAAAAGCCTTTGACAAAATCCAACACCATTTTATGATAAAAGTTCTGAAGAAACTCGGTATAGAGGGAATATTCCTCAACATAATAAAGGTTATATATGACAAACCTAGAACCAATATCACACTAAATTGAGAACAACTGAAACAGTTTCCATTAAAGTCAGGAATCAGACAGGCTGTCCACTTTTTCCACTCCTATTCAATATAGATTTGGAATTCTTAGCTAGAGCAATAAGACAAGAGATAGAAATAAAAATGATTTAAACAGGGAAGAAAGAAGTCAAACTATCCCAAGTCACAGATGATATGATCTTATACTTAAGAGACCCTTAAAATTCTTTCAGCAAAGCAACAGGATACAAAATTTACATACAGAAATCAGTAGCCTTCCTATATACCAGCAACAAAAAGGCTGAGAAAGAAATCAGGCAAACAATTCCATTTAAAATAGCCCCAAAAATAGTGAAGTACCTTGAAATAAATTTAACAAAAGAAATCAAAGAATTTTTAAATGAGCATAATAAACTACTGAAGAGAGAAAACCAAGAAGACATCAGAATATGGAAAGAGCTTCTGTAGATTGGTAGAATCAATATTGTGAAAATGGCCATACTACCAAAAGCAATCTATGTGTTCTATGCAACCCCTATCAAAATTCTAATGATATTCTGCAAAGATATAAAAAATAAGTCTTGAAATATATATACAATCACAAAAGATCTCACTATTCTTTATTCACAAAAGATCTCAAATAGTCAAGCCAAATAGAACTTCAAGACAAAAGTCCATGCATCTATAACAAACTTAACTTCAACAAAGGAGCCAACAACACACAATGGAGAAAAGACAGGCTCTTCAACAAATGCTGCTAGGAACACAGGATCTCCACATGTAGAAAACTAAAACTAGATCCCTGTCTTTCACCCTATATCAAAATTGAATCAAGTGGATTAAGTCCCCAATATAAGACCTGAAACCCTGAAACAATTCCAAGAAGTGGTAGGAAATACACTGGAAGAGATAGGTCTAGGGAATGATTTCCTAAACAAAACTCAAAGGATTCAGCATCTAAGAGAAACAATGAGCAAATGGGAGTACATCAAACTAAAGATCTTCTGTACAGCAAAGGAAACAGTCACCAGACTCAAGAGACACCACACAGAATGGGAGAAAATCTTTGCCAGCTACCCATTCAATAAGGGACTAATATCCAGAATCTGCCGGGAACACAAATAACTCTGTCCCCAAAGAATCAACACCCCAATGAAGAAATGAGCATATGAATTAAACATGGAATTCTCAAAGGAAGAGGTACAAATGGCCAGTAAATATGTGAAGAAGTATTCAACTTCCCTGGCTTTAAAAGAAATACAAGTCAAAACAACACTTAGATTTCATCTCACCCCAGTCCAAATGGCCATAATCAAGGGTAATATCAACAACAAATGCTGGCAAGGATGTGGTGAGACAGGAACCCTTATACACTACTGGTGGGAATGCAAGTTAGTACAACCTATATGGAAAGCAGTATGGAGATTCCTCAGAAAACTAGAGATAGAACTGCCATATAATACCAGTGATACCACTCCTTGCATTTACCCAAAAGAACGTGAGACAGGATACTGTGTAGACACCTGAATGCTGATGTTCATTACAGCACTATTTAAAATAACCAAGCTCTGGAAACAAACCTGATGCCCTGGAACTGATGAATGGATCATGAAACTGTGGTACATATTCACAATGGATATTACTCAGCCACAGGGAATAATGACATGGGGTTTGAAGGTAAATGAATACCACTGGAGGGAATCATACTAAGTGAAGTTATGTTTCCTCATACAGGGAAGATAGATCCAAAGATAAGCATATATACAAAAACTAGCAAGATCATATATACTCTCAAATGTAGAACATGCTTATAACATTGGAACTGCTCTATGGAACTTGGGGAAAGAGGGAAAGGAAAAGAATGATAGAGCATCAGTAATATCTCATGCCATCAGATGTAAAGTACAGGATGTAAGGCTGTGTATTCAAAACTATTGAAAAATGGGGGGAAGGAGGTAAAGAGATAAGGGAGAGTATTTAAAGGATTGAACATACCAAAGTAAAACACAGAGTGTGCCCCCACACACTGCATATATTGAGACACCCCTTTGAAAGTCAACTTAAATACTAATAATGAAAATCAGAACTGAAAAATAGGCAGTGTGTGCAGGGGTTAGTGATACTAGTGGGAAGAGGGAGGGTGAAAGAAGGAGATTAAAATGACAGTATATGGTAGACGGACTTCATGTACCTATATGAAACCTTTTGCAATTGCTTTAAGTGAGGTGAGGAGGGGAGTTGAGGGGGAGAGATGGGGGCAATGTAACTAATGTACAATATTAGTCTAATTGTAATTGTCACTCTGAATCACCCCCCATGAAATGAATATATCCTAATACAATTTTATAAAAAATAAATAAAAGATGAATAGAAGATGCTACCACCATCTCAATAGATGTGCAAAGGACAAACAGCGTATAAACCTGTGTTTGTGGTATATTTATGTAATACCAACCCTGAGGCAGGAGGATCCAGAGATGGAAATATTATGTATTAATGCATGAAAATGGAAAACTGAGACTTGCTGAAACTATTCTAAGAATAGGGGTAGGGAGGGATGAAGGAGAATGATAGAGGGGTGAATTTAAGATATGTTATAAACACTTTTGTAGATGTCACAATGTACCCCCACTACAATAATAATATGACAATAAAAATAAATTTAAAAATAAATAAAAGTAAAAGAATTTTTGTGTCATGTTTATCAGTCACTATCGTTTCACTTACATGTTTTGTCTTCATAGAAGTTCACACTACATTCTCTCTAAAATGTGTCCAACCCATCACAACATTGTACTCATCCCATTTTTATCTTTGTGTCTCTTTTTGGTGTTTATAGACCCTAATATTATTTCTCTATTTTTATCCCACACTGTAAACCTTCAAATGCATTTGTGATTATACATATATAATTTCCTTTTTTAGAGTTCAATTTTGCTTTTCTGTAGAATGAGAAACTATTACTATATGTTGTTTCTACCTTGGAAGCAATGGGAAAATTGATAAAAAAGGCAATTTAGTTATGTGTCTTCCTAGTCTGCTAATGCTAAATGTATATTTTATGGACCTATGAGCACATGTATGTGGTTTTATGTGTCTGTGAGTGCATATGTATTTCACATTGCTGCTTCTCTGTGTATGCTTATACAAATATATACATACTTATGTGTGTGTGTGTCAAGTGAATAATCTATAGATAAGTATTTACAATCATAAAATTGCATGCTTTATAAAATCTTTCTGAGGTTTACATTTTCTTCTCCATATCTCTGGTCTTTTGTTATTTGTCATATTATTTTGTAGTAAGTTCATGTCCCATACCTTAAGATTTCTAATTTTATGTTAAAATATTTTAAGTTCTTTTCTAAGTCATCATTTTAAACCAGAGTGCACAATTAATTCTACAAATATCTTCTTATAATGTCTGTCTCCAGTGCCACGTACTTTTTCTTCACTTAGTAAATCATCATATTGCTTTCTGAATTAGGTAATTGAAGTGCAATCCCCTTGGAACAGCTCCTGCGGGCTTCTTTAATGGGGGAGAGAGTGAATATAAACAATCTCAGTGAATAATGTTCATATTCAACTGAAATTGAATGTGCTATTCCACAGGTATGAGAAATTTCGCACTTTTGCAGAATATTTCAGGAGACCTAAAACTTGATATAAAATGTTATTTTGTATCAAACTCTTCAGCCACTAAATACATGTGATAAAATATTTTAATTTTTGCTATTCAATAGATGACATAGAAATGTATTTACCAAACTGTACTTTATACAAAGTTCTTCCTAAAACTTCAAAATGAGCACATCTTGGAAAGCAACAACAAAAATTTAAAAATACTGAATTTATTTTTGTAGAGATAACTAAGAATGTTCTCAATAAACTATATGCTTTCATAATCTCAATGGAGGATGACAGACTACTTTGAAGTATGATAAATCCAGAATCTAAAAACATAGGGACAAAATATATCAGCCCTCATTTTGATAAAATAAGAAAAGCAATCAATAATTCAGGTTAGTTTGTTCTGCTAAGTGTATAATTTTAGAGCAACTCTACAGTAATATTAACTGCTAATGTTTCCCTCATAAGGCATTTTTTAATCAAAATTCATTTTATTTCACTACAGATGGAGGATGTTAAGGATGTCACATGTAGACATTAACTATGTTCTAAAAGGAGAAAATGCAAAGCACTAAAAAGCATAGGTAATTTGAGGGAGATATGGGATTGAATTTTGCAGTTTACCTTTAGCTTTGAGAGTGACTACAAAAGTGAAACAAAATATTTCAAAAGTCCATTTGAATCAGGAAATCTCAAAATATGGCCTCTCCTAAACTTATTATTCCAACACCAAACCCAAGATATTTGGTTTTTTTCTACCTTCTACTCAAATTATATCTATACATATATGGATGAGGGGACAGGAGTATGAGTTGTTTCCTCATAAAACTTTTTTGTTTTTTAAAGCACAATACATAGAAATAAAGAGACAGAAGAAATAGTCATAATTAAAATAGTAAATCCAGAATTAATTGAATTAGGTTCTGATACAGTAGTGTTTTCATGTGCATTACAAAGCAAATGTATTACGTGTAGCTAAAGCATAAAATATCTGGTATAGTTTTACACATAAGACTAGGGGTTGGATTCTTAAACACAGCAAAAATGCATTAAATTAAATACAAATAAAGAATGAAATATATGATTCAGGAGTCTGGTCATATACATTTTCTAGGGTTTGGTTATAATATACATTTTGTGACCAACTGAGTACTAATTAAGTAAAAGTTTGATGAAACACATTAAAATATGTTCTCACCCTAAATTTATGACCTAAATTGGTACATTAAAATAAATACTTCTGTATATTTTTTCTTTATTTTTGGTGGTACTGAGACTTGAACTCAGGGATTTGAATTTGCTAGGCAGGAGCTATACAAATTGAGCAGTTTCCCCAGTCTGTGTATTTATTTCTTTAAACATATAATTGGTATATCTTCTCATAGGTCATTGGGTGCTGGTTCATTCAAACACATTGTTGTTTTAATGAGAAAAACTCTTTGGAGAGAAAGCCTAATATCACAGATGTTTTAGTCCTGAAGCTTCATGATGCTTCATGCACTTTCAGGTTCCAAATCATTTGTTTCTTATCTTGACTCAGAAATATTGAACTAATGGCAAGAATTACATTGAACCTGACCCTTTTCTTCTGAATGCTAAGCGCATTAAATAGTAAATGCATTTCAATCATATTCAGCAAAGTTTATTTTCTTTTGATTTTTATTTTCTTAATGAATATAATACAGAGGAATAACTGATTTTGATACTCATCCCATATTTGATTCATTTTTACCATAGAAATTCAAACTACATCTAATTGAAACTCTTTATCCACCTTCCTCTTCTTGATAAACATAGTTGGGACCAATCAAATTATCTCTTTTTTAAGAGATAAGCCTATCTATAATTTGCAATTCACATGCAAGTTGTTACTTAGGTATTTATCCATTTACTCACTCAGAAAATCACTAATTTTGTAATTATTTTACCTCATTAATGCAATATAATGCTGCCTTATTCTTCAATATTTCTTGTCATTCATAGGTATGCTTTTGGAGTCATCCTTACTAATGCATTTGACTATACATGTTGTTTCCAGAATTTGTATTTGCATAAACTTTTTAGAAATTTACAAATTGTCTCTTAAAATGGCTTTACTTTATCACCTCATCATCATTTTGTAGTTTCAGAATTTTGAATATTTATTTTTTTAAGTGTATAGGAGAATTTTATATCATTTTACACTTGCCTTTTTCAGATATTCAATGAAGTTAATAATAAGCACTCCCTCTAAGAGATTTTTTTGGTGAATTGACTGTATGTATATATTTATCCGTATTTCTATGGACTTTAGTGCATTATTCTGTAAGACATAATTGTATCTATTGTCATCAAGCCATGGTTTATGTGTTTTCTTAATTTTGATCAGTTTTATTAGACAGGAATTTAAGATTAAAAATATTAAAGTTAACTAGACTTTGTGATTGAGTTTTGTTTGGGAATCTCTTCCATGATGAATCAGACACAAACTCTTCATTTATAATGTTAAATATAGGCAATTAAATATATCATTAGGCACGACTGCTTCAACATTTGAAGGATGAAACCATATGAACTGCAGAGAACAGAGCCATCCCAAAAATAGGAAACAGGCTAGGCACCAGTGACTCACACATTTAATCCTAGTTACTTAGGAGGCAGAAATCAGGAGGACTGAGGTTCAAAGACTGCCCTGGGAAATAGCTTGTGAGACCCTATCTCATAGAAACACAATAAAAAAAAAAGGCCCATGGAGTAGATCGAGGTGTAGGCTCTGAGTTCAAATTCCAGCATCCCAGAACTGCAAACAAAAGAGAGAGAGAAGGAAACAAACACAAGATACAGAGGTAACAATACACTGTGAAAAGAGGTATTCTGTATTTGTATTCATGAGGTGTTATTGAAATATTTAAATTTAATTTTAGGAAAATAACTTTTAAATACATCTGGACTTCCAAAATTATTGTTTTTTTGAAAATATTGATAATGACATCCCTTGGGAAAGAGAATGACTTTTTACAGTCATAATTTAAATATTTAATAAAAATAAGCTAAAGAAAATGCAGGAGGAGAAAAAGAAATATGGTACATAATTTGAGAGTAATTTTTGTGTTTCTCTGCCTTTATTCTTTCTAAACATCAATGGATATATTTAACATTGATAATTCTTCAACAAAATTCTTTCCACCTTCTCCAGAAGACTGTTGGAGTGTGACTTCCTTCTCTTTCTGTTCTGACACTGCTGCTAATCCAAATGCTGGTCCTCTTGCTGAAGGAATTAATGCTGGTCTTCTATAAGGAGGTTGGTGAGTGCTGATGAATTGAAGTGGTGTACGAATTATCCTTGGCAGCATGTCATGTGCCCTCAAGACTGATCCACATTTCCTATGGTTTGTGGGACACAAAAGATTAATCATTATGTGAATGCAATAATTCTATCCTCTAGGTAGTGCTGTAGTTGAGACCAATAGTAGAAACTGAACTTACACATAGGTTATCATTTGATATCCTCTTTGCTTAAACGTAAAGCTAATGAGCAAAGATTTCCTTCATTACATCTTGCTTCTCTTCCTACTTTATTATTCTTAAAGGTTAATTATATATCTAGTAATGAAGATTTTATTTGTTATTTTAACTTTTAGTTAGTAATAGTTATGAATTATCTTGTGGCTTAATATAGTTACTTAGTTGTTATTTCAGGAATCCAGGAACAACACACAGAAATAAAAACTTTAAAGAAAAAATCTCATATATTCTATTTTTAAGAATAATTCTACTGATTTGTACCAGAGATTTGAGGAAGTGTGAAAAACTTGAAGAACTAGCAAGAATTTATATTTTAAGAAGGATTGAAAATGACCTATGATTTGGTTGCATAAAGGTAATGGAATGCCAAGAATTTAAGAAAAAAGATACTGAGGAAACATGCTATCATATAATTATCATGATCCATCTTCTCCCTCAAACAATTATCAATTCTACAAATACATTCACAATTAGAAATTTTCACATAAATATTATCATACAGAAAGTTACTGCTTTCTATACTAATTCAGCATAGTTTACATAAAATATTGCTTTAAACATTCAAATTTATTAACATGTGTTTCCCTTCAATATTTATACTTCTTTTGTAAAACAGGTATTATTCTTACTCTATAGGCAAGAAGATTGTAAGAAATCATTTTACACCATTGCTGAAATAGCTGGAACTCTGACATTTCCATCCTGTGATCCGTCTACTGACATATTATCTCATATGTCTGAATTTCCCAAGGAATTTAGTACCTATTCACTTTGTTTTAATATAATTTACTTTGAAAGTAAATAGAATACAGAGATAAATGAACTAATGGACCTGAGGGAATAAACAATGGCATGAGTTCAATCAGTGAATGCAACCTGCATCTTCCATTTGATCCCTCATGAGATACATCAGTGCTGTCCTATCATCTTGTCATTGCTTATTAATCCACTGCTTGGATATTGTACATTTCTAAGAGATAAATATAACACATTATTCATTATTTTCATAATTATATGAGGAGTAAATTTCTGAATATCTTCAAGTCTGTCCCAGCAATTTCAAAATGACAATTACCACTGCAGTTACCGTATTCATACTCAGGGGCTTTACAGATAACAATCAGCTGCGGATTATTCTTTTCTTCCTTTTTCTAGCAATTTACCTTTTTACTGTCATGGGAAATTTAGGACTGATTATATCAGTCATTAGGGACTCCAGGCTTCACAATCCTATGTACTATTTCCTGAGTGTTTTATCATTCTTAGATTCTTGCTTTTCTACAGTTATTACCCCCAAAATGCTGATAGATTTTATGTCAAAGAAGAAAGCCATTTCATTCCTTGGATGTGCAGTACAGATGTTTCTTGCTGTGGCTTTTGGGACCACAGAGTGCTTTCTGTTGGCTGCAATGGCTTATGACCGCTATGTAGCCATCTACAATCCTCTTCTCTATTCAGTGAGCATGTCACCCAGAGTGTATATGACACTCATCATTGCTTCCTACATTGGCGGGACTCTGAATGCCACTGTACACACAGTGGCCACTTCTAACCTCTCTTTCTGTGAATCCAATGAAATCACACATTTCTTTTGTGATATTCCTCCTCTCCTTGCTATTTCTTGTTCTGACACTCATGTAAATCAGGTTCTATTATTCATCTTCGTGAGCTCTATTGAGATTGTCACTATCCTAATTGTCCTCATCTCATATGGCTTCATCCTGTTGGCCATTCTGAGGATCCATTCAGCTGAAGGAAGGCAAAAAGTTTTCTCTACATGTGGCTCTCACTTAACAGGAGTGTCAATTTATCATGGGACAATCCTCTTCATGTACCTGAGACCAAGCACTACCTATGCTTTGGAGCATGACATGATAGTGTCAACATTTTATACCATTGTGATTCCCATGCTGAATCCCATTATCTACAGCTTGAGAAACAAAGATGTAAGAGAGGCAATGAAAAATTATTTAGGAACAATGATATATTGATAGAGTGAAATCTTCATATCAAACATTAACGTGAATAATTAAGAATGATATTTCAGGGTCTCTTTATCACCCCAACTGTGGAAACATCTTGTTTTGGTTCAATTGTGTTATATGATGCTGGTACTGAAGATTGAACTGAGGGCCTCCCACTTACTAATCAAGAACTCTACCACTTGAACCATACCACCAATCTATTTCATTTTTTGTATTTTGGTATTGAGATAGGGTCTTCTAACTTTTTCCAGACTGGTCTGAAGTAGGTGGGATCACAGATGGGCACTAGGATAACTGGCTGCTTTTCTATGGTTGTTTAAAAATTTCAAATAAATGTCATTGTTCTCTCTCTACCTAGATAGTTTTACATGTGGAAAGGCAAATCTTCTATTTTTATTTTACATATTTTTTATTGCCTCTCATTTTTAGTTTACAAGCTACTTTGTCTATATACTCTGGACAAATATCTATAGATAAGTTATTAAGAGTGTACTACTTGCTTTGGTCAATTCACCCTTGTATAATTTTTTTTCTTCTCTTATATATATGTACTATAGTGTTCAGAGTTATTCCCCTCCAATGTAGTAATCATAAACAATCACAAGAAAATTTCCATATTACTAATCATTTTCTGCATAATGTCCTGAAAAAACTGGACTTTTTCCTCCATCATTCGATCATCACACTTTCCATTGCAAAAAAAAAAAAGAATTAAAATTCCCATGAGGAATGACTGCAACTTACTCTACTCCATCATCCTGACACTCATGGAGAAATATCTACGGCATAGTAAATTCCCAACACTTATTTCTTGAATAAACTGGAGTTATTTATTTCATAAATTTTTTGACATATCATGCTCTGGCATATGTGGGAATGAATAAAAAATGTGTATGTTTTCTACTACAAGTTTAAAAAAAGAGTACATTTTTGAAGATGAGTGGGCCATATAAATATTAGAGATACAGGGAAGTTTTCTTCATGCACAATCCTATGAATTTCTAATAAGATGATCTTTGTCTCCTCAAGCTCTCGTAATACGAGGCTTTAAAAAGTGCAAATAGGCATGTCATGAGAAAACTGATAGTTATGGACAACACTCATAAGAATAAAAATTAGACCATTCTACAATTCCTCAGATTAATATGTAATTGAAAGCCACAGCTTTGTTCCTAGATTATTACTCATGTTTTATTTATACAAAGTAAAGAAATCATTATTTACTTTGCATTTTGTAAATCAACAGAAAACATGATTCATATAAATAAATCAATAATGTGAAAATCAGTATACTAAAAATTGCTATTGGTGGGTGCCTTTAATCCTAGTTACTCAGGAAGCAGAGATCAGGAGGATTGCAGTTCCAAGCCATCATTGGCACATAGCTCCTGAGACCCTCTTGAAACAACCTCTCACAATAAAAGACTGGTGGAGTGGCTCAAGGTTGAAGCCCTGAGTTCAAGCCCCAGTACTGCAAAAAAAAGTGCTATAAATATTTAATAGACTACTATAAAGTCACTCATATTAAAGTTCTACTACTGCCCTAAAAAAGGAGTAAATATTACCATGGAAGAGCAAAATGCTTGCATAATTTCTCAGAGGAAATCAGCAACATAGAGAAGTTATCCCTAAACTGCTTGGGAACCTCAACCAGGCCACTTCCATGACACCCATCACAGTCTGGTTCACAAGATTTGATTACAGCTATTGTACACTTCTGGTCAGAATTAGGACAGGTGGGGTAGAACCTAACACTTTGTTGATCCTTCTAAAAGTGATAAACAGGTAACATCAGTGTCTGAAGTTCACACACATAGTTTTTAATTTCTGCCCTGAAGGAAGCTCAGAGTCTTTTCCCTTCTGAAGTACTTTTAATGATTTATTGCCTGGTAAGTCTCTGAAGTCAACTCTCCCTTAAGCATTTGGATTAACTCCCAGTACTACTTCACTACTTGCCAATCAAAGGAATTTTCATTCTGTGCAAGACAGAAGAATACTTATGATCAACACTTTTTATTGCTTTTATTCAGAAGGGTATATATTTCCCGGGCCATCTCTCCATCCTGCACCCTACCCTCATCCCCCTAGGTCAACTTTGTTGAAGAGAAGGAACACATGATAATAAGAAAGCCATAGCATTTTTGCTAGATTGAGATTAACACAGCTATACAGAGAGATTCCTAGCTTTGCTTCTATGCACATGTATATTACAATCCAAATTGATTCATCTCTACCAGACCTGTTCACTACTTCCCCATCAGCTTCACATAGTGGCCTCTGTCACTTTCAGATTACTTTATTAGCTCCTCTACAGTAGGTACACCAAATACTTTCAGGTTACAGTTTTCTTTCCCTTTCCTTATTCCTCTTGTACATGTTCTCCCCACAGTATGTGACCCATGTCCAATAATATTACTGCAATTGTTTTAGGTCTATAATCCACATAAGAAGATCATATGATTTTTTGCCTTCTGAGTCTGGCTAACTTTGTTTAAGTTCATGTTGTCCAGTTCCATGCATTTACTTGTGAATGACAAAATTTCATTCTTGTTTGGGGCTAAGTAAAATTCCATTGTGTATAAATACTACATTTCTTAATCCATTTGTCAGTAGTGGGGCATCTTGGCTGTTTCCATAACTTAGCTATTGTGAATAGTGCTGCAATAAACATGGGTGTGCAGGTGCTTTTGGAGTAACCTGAGTCGCATTCCTTCAGGTATATTCATAGGAGTGGTATTGTTGGATCATATGGCAGATCTATGTTTAGTTTTTTTTAGAAGCCTCCATATTGTTTTCCAAAGTGGTTGTACTAGCTTACATTGCCACCAGAAGTACGAGGGTTCCTTTTTCCATGCATCTTGCCAACATTTGTTGTTGGTGGTATTCTTTTTTTTTTTGTCTTTTATTATTCATATGTGCATACAAGGCTTGGTTCATTTCTCCCCCCTGCCCCCACCCCCTCCCTTACCACCCACTCCACCCTCTCCCTCTCCTCCCCACCCCCTCAATACCCAGCAGAAACTATTTTGCCCTTATTTCTAATTTTGTTGTAGAGAGAGTATAAGCAATAACAGGAAGGAACAAGGGTTTTTGCTGGTTGAGATAAGGATAGCTATACAGGGTATTGACTCACATTGATTTCCTGTGAGTGGGTGTTACCTTCTAGGTTAATTCTTTTTGATCTAACCTTTTCTCTAGTACCTGTTCCCCTTTTCCTATTGGCCTCAGTTGCTTTAAGGTATCTGCTTTAGTTTCTCTGCATTAAGGGCAACAAATGCTAGCTAATTTTTTAGGTGTCTTACCTATCCTCACCCCTCTCTTGTGTGCTCTCACTTTTATCATGTGCTCATAGTCTAATCCCATTGTTGTGTTTGCCCTTGATCTAATGTCCACATATGAGGAAGAACATAGGATTTTTGGTCTTTTGGGCCAGGCTAACCTCACTCAGAACACCCACAGAGTGGGAGAAAATATTTGCCAACTATACATCAGACAAAGGACTGATAACCAGAATATACAGGGAACTTAAAAAACTAAATTCTCCCAAAACTAATGAACCAATAAAGAAATGGGCAAGTGAACTAAACAGAATTTTCTCAAAAGAAGAAATTCAAATGGCCAGAAAACACATGAAAAAATGCTCACCATCTCTAGCAATAAAGGAAATGCAAATTAAAACCGCGCTAAGATTCCACCTCACCCCTGTTAGAATAGCCATCATCAGCAACAGCACCAATAACAGGTGTTGGCGAGGATGTGGGGAAAAAGGAACCCTCTTACACTGTTGGTGGGAATGTAGACTAGTACAACCACTCTGGAAAAAAATTTGGAGGCTACTTAAAAAGCTGGACATTGATCTACCATTTGATCCAGCAATACCACTCTTGGGGATATACCCAAAAGACTGTTACTCCAGAGGCACCTGCACATCCATGTTTATTGCGGCACTATTCACAATAGCCAAGTTATGGAAACAACCAAGATGCCCCACCACTGACCAATGGATTAAGAAAATGTGGTATCTATACACAATGGAATTTTATGCAGCCATGAAGAAGAACGAAATGTTATCATTCGCTGGTAAATGGATGGAATTGGAGAACATCATTCTGAGTGAGGTTAGCCTGACCCAAAAGACCAAAAATCCTATGTTCTCCCTCATATGTGGACATTAGATCAAGGGCAAACACAACAAGATGATTGGACTATGAGCACATGATAAAAGCGAGAGCACACAAGGAAGGGGTGAGGATAGATAAGACACCTAAAAAACTAGCTAGCATTTGTTGCCCTTAACGCAGAGAAACTAAAGCAGATACCTTAAAAGCAACTGAGGCCAATAGGAAAAGGGGAACAGGTACTAGAGAAAAGGTTAGATCAAAAAGAATTAACCTAGAAGGTAACACCCACTCACAGGAAATCAATGTGAGTCAATACCCTGTATAGCTATCCTTATCTCAACCAGCAAAAACCCTTGTTCCTTCCTATTATTGCTTACTCTCTCTCTACAACAAAATTAGAAAGAAGGTCAAAATAGTTTCTGCTTGGTATTGAGGTGGGGGAGAGGGAGGAGGCGGAGTGGGTGGTAAGGGAGGGCGTGGGGGTAGGGGGGAGAAATGAACCAAGCCTTGTATGCACATATGAATAATAAAAGAAAAATGAAAAAAATAAAAGAGAAACTGCTATCATGTTAATAAGTTATAATTGCTTTCATTGAGTTTTTGGAAGTCTATCATTTTTAATAAGCATATTTTACTCAGGATGGAATCATACTTTTGAATATAAAAATTTTGATTTGAAACAATTTACAATTTGATTATTTGTAATGTCATTCAAAAACCAATTATTTCTCTGAAAATTTCTTCTTCAAACTAGTTTAAAATTATTTGATTTGCTAAGTATACTATATCAAAACTATACTTTAAAAATAAATAAGTCCTTAGGTGTTAAGTTTCATAAGTAATTTGTTAAAAATTATGCCATCAAAAACAGATGCTTAAGTGATCATATCCTTTATTGTGGAAGTTCAATGTGAAAAGGAAAATTCTTTGCGCATTTAGTTCTTGAACTTTTGTCTTTAAAAATATGCCAAGTAACTTTTCTTCGAAATTGTTCCCTGAGATTGATGAACTGTTGCTTGATTTTCAAGGCTATTACATGAGGTTCCCTGGATTTTCCCAGCTGAGAAGCAAGGAGCACACTGCTCTGATTTATTCACAGTAGCTCCTTGGGATTCCTTTGAGACATAACTTCCTGCAAACTTTCCCTTTGATTGACCTAAACAAAATTTAGAGAATGATATAATTTACCACAGAATAAAAAATGAATGTGCAAAAAATGTAAAAAGAAACCTGTATTTAAAGGAAAACAAAAGCTTTGGTTCAAAGTAAGTATTCTTGTTTTAACTGTAAAGTGAAAAGGCTTTAGTTAAGGTAAAATAAAACAGCAGCTTTATAGACTATTGCTACAAGTATCATTTGGTCCTTACCAAAAGTGATCAGCATTTTTGGAAAAAGAATTATGGAGCTGATGGAATCAGAGTCTACAGGCAATGTTCATGTCTTGAATACCATGGAAAACATTTGATTTTGACTGATCCAGATACAAAAATATCATGATTTCCAAAATTAAGACTCATAATACACCCTAATAATGTACCTTGTAAGTTAAATTTATTTGTAATTAGAGTTAACTTATATTGAAAATATTAAAACAATACATGGGTACATTAAAGTTGTTTTCTATCGTTGTTTATTATGTCCCTAGCATTTTCCTCAGGTTTACAGAAGTAGTCATCAACTGGATTACATTATTGTGATCACGCTGTTCAGAATCAAAGCAGAAAATCCTACAAAGAACATGTACTCACACTGACCTTAAATTATTTGATATGTCCTTATACTTTACTACATCTAGAATACATGAACAATAACAGTAACTATGGTATTATAATTCATGTACATTAAATGTGTTAATGGAAGAATGCATTTGGAGCATGATCAAGTCAATTCTAATTATGAAACATATAACCTTTTGCTATGTGATATTTATTTATTTACTGATAGATAGACTGATTGTTATGCTGGATGGGATCCATTGCACTTAACCAAAAGTTCTTACAATGTATCAAATATATAATTCTTAAATGTCATTTGGCCCTACACATATAATTGGCAATTGCTTTTTGAGTGAAAGAGTAAAATTATATTGTTGATTTCTATAAAAAGTGAATTAATTATGAAAAGTAATACTAGACCATTTATATAAACAAGAAAGCTTTTAAAAGTCATTGGGCTAAGTTTAACTTTGAGTCCTCAACAGTTTGGAGGAGCACAATGAGTACGTGAAACAACACATCCTAGTGGGACTGACATGAAGAGATCCAGCTGGTGCTCTCTATGCTCTTTCTCCTGATATACCTGGTCATCGTGCTGGGGATCGTAGGGATGATACTGATCATTTGACTAGATCTCCAGCTTCACATGCCCATGTATTTTTATGTCAAATACCTGTCACTTTTTGACCTCTGGTATTCAAATATCATCACTCCAAAAACCTTCAGTAACTTAGTGACTTCCAACAAGAATATTTCATTCATGGGCTGCTTCACAGAAATGTATTTTTTGTCTTGTATACTGCCACTGAATATTTTCTTCTCTCCTCAATGTCCTATGATAACTACATAGCCATCTGCAATCCCCTACACTATCCAGTAGTTATCTTGGCAAGGCTCTGCTGTGTCCTCCTTACTGGGTCCTATATGATAGGCTTGATGGATTCCTCTGTCACTATGATTTGTATGAGTATATTGCATTTCTGCAACACAAACACAATCCATCACTATTTCTGTTACATGTTCCAAACTTTAGCCCTGTTCTGTGAGGACACATCTGATATTGGAATTGTTTGGTCTGGAGACATAAAGGGCAGATGAGTGAGTATCCTATCCCCCATGGACAGCACTATGATTCCTGCATCCTGAGAAGGATGTATAAATCTGAATTCCTGCATCCTGAGAAGGAGATATAAATCTGAACATTGAAGAGGAGTTACAGGGTCTCATAAATCTGCCACAGGGCTGATAAACAAAATACTCTCAAGATTGCCCACCATCAAAAAGGGCAAACAGACCAGTTCATCTAAGAAAGCCTGCAAGTCCTCAGCCAATGAGAAGAGCCCACCTAAGCCTTCCCCAAACCAAGAGTTAAAACACCCATAAAAGCCCCAGCCTTCACATGAGCAGAGAGCCACCAGTTTCCAGGCTCTGCTGCATGCTCTACTGTAGCCTTTCCTTTCTCTCTAATAACTCCCACTTCATATACTGGCTTTGGCTCACAAGTCAACTAGTTGCCTCATGAGCCAGTTCTCTGGCCTATGAAGACAAGGACCCTTAACAACAGCCCACAACATTTCACATCAGCACATAACATTTTGGTGACCATGAAGGAACATCTCCCCTGGATCAAGGTCTGTATAACTTGAGCACCAAACCAGCAGGGGCATGCCTAAGATGCAGCTGTGATTTTCTCGCACTCTGCTGGATTCTCCTGCTGGGGGAAAACCTCTGCTGAGGAATGGCCAAAAGCAGACTTCCTTGTGCTGCTCCATCTCTCTCTGTTCATATCTTCCTGAGGGATTTTCCAGTCATAGTATCAAACTAGCAGCTCCTAGCCAACTTTGGCCCCATGGCAATTCTGGCTCTGGGGGTGCTTTTGCTCCCTTCCTGCAAACTGAGACCAAGCCCAGGGTTTATGTGGGTATACCTTATGCTACGTTGGAGGAGACCTGATTGGTTGTGACATCTGACAATCTTCTTTATCTTTTCCCACCTGTCAAATACCCCCTTCTGCTGGAGGCAGTGGCCCAAGAGTGGGGATTTTGTGTGGCTGACAGCATTCCAGTACCACTTATTGGGAATGACCTGAAAGCACCCTAATCATTAATCCCTCAGGTATGTGTCCTGCCTCCAGCTCTCTGCCTTCCACTCCCTTACCTAGGATGATAGGTCACCCCTTCTGTCCCTGACAGAAGCACCAGAAATACTTTTACTCACATGCTCCTTCCCCAGTCCCACCACCTTTCTCTTCACCTCTGTCTGCCTTCCCTTCCCTGTGCTTCCTGGTCTCCTATGGAAAACTCATACCATGGTACCTTTTGACTTTCTTAAGTTATTCCCACACCTAGTTTGTCATGCCCCTTGGTCCACAGCACTGCTGAGTGCTGATAGAGGCAAAGGCACCTGTAGAAAACTGCTCCCTCACACACCCTAATTCTGCCCCCATAAGAGGAGGAGGGAAAACAAATATGTGTGTGCATGCAAAGGGACACAGTACCATCCCGCCAGACTTCCTGGGTGCAGTGGTAATTCCTGCCATAGCTCAGGCAATCCATACAGAGGGCTCAGAAGGCATCCATACATGCCAATGAATGGGAACCAACGTTACTCCCCCAAGAAGGAATGAGAGAAAAAATAAATGTGCACAGGTGTGCATACACTGGGGGAGGACTGATTGCCACAGGGGTGGGCATTGGCAGAGAGGGTCAATAGTCTGGGTGTGAGGGGAGTGGTGGTGCATTGTGTTGGGCCCACTCCCAGCCCTACCTCAGCCTGACTGACCCAGTCCTAGGAGCCAATTCTTATCTCAAGATTATGGTCCCAAAAACCACTAATGTAACCTTCCAGGAACAGCAAAAACATGGGTGTTGCTATGGTCTCTAAGCTTCTTATTTAAAATTTCCTAAACTTTTGGCCTCAGCATAAAAAATTTTCCTCCAAATATTACACTAGTTGTCCCTTTGTGGCACTGTTATTGCCCTGGGTCTCCCTCTGAGTACCCTTCTCTAACTTTATAGGCACCTCTCCAGGTGATGCATCCCTTTGCTAAAGAGGTAGCCTTTGTTAAAGAGACTGCCTGCTTTTGGTAATGTAAGGCTAAAAGGCAGGATCCTAGAGTTTTTCTCTCACTGTGTCAGTAGGTGGCCTAGTCCAATCAGTCACTGCATTTCCTTCTGTCCTGGTCACAGATGGGAGAAGGAAATCACGAGACAGAGGTGCCTGTTCTTGCACCCATGATCCCCAGTTGAATGCCAACAAGAGATGAACTTACCCAATTTTTTTTGTTGTTGTTGTTCTTCTAGATGGGACCTGTCCCTTCCAGTCTTTTGGCTTCAGTACCCAAGCAGTCTCCACTGGCCTGTCTACTAAATCCTTGGAAGGACCTTGACCTTACTAATCACAAGACAAAACCCCTCCTCTTTCTTTGTACTGAGGACTGGCCTTGATATCCCTTGGGTGACCAAGAGAAGTGGCCTTCAGAGGGCTCCTTGAATTATAATACCATACTCCAATTAGACATTTTCTGTAAAAGGGAGGAAAAGTGGAATGAGGTCATCTATATACATCATTTCTTTTATCTCTTAGACCACCCAGAATGGCTCCATACTCAAACACTGGCCATTCTTTGTAAACCAGAGGATAAACATGGGGAAGGAGGAGCAGAAAAGCCCCTTACCAAGGACAAGGCCCCCATCACTACTACTTCACCCTCTGCCCTATCTTCAAAGCCACCCCAATATTTGGAACCTCTTAATGGGTGTTTCCTGCTTCAACAGGCAGTGGTAGGAAGAAGGTGAGTCTATATCTACACCCATTTATTAGATCTAAGGGAGATTAAAAAGATCTGGGTAGCTATTCTGATGCCCCAGGCAAATATATCCAAGACTTTAGCTCTGTGATCCAAACCTTTGAATTAACATGGAAGGATATTATGTTTCTACTAGACCATACACTTTCCTCATTAGAAAAACAATGGGTCCTGGCCCAGGACACTCAGTTTGGAGATAATTTCCATCTACAACAATCCCCAATACCTGTGGCACCTGGAAATGAGGGGATGAATATACCTATACCCACAGGGACACAGGCAGTCCTCTTGGCAGATCCACATTGGTATCAAACTGATGAGGAGGATGAATGGCATCCATCTTGTAGTGGAAGGGCTAAAAAGGGCCAAAGTTAAACCTCTAAATTATTCCCAGGTGAAATTCCCTGTTGAAAACTCCCTAACTTTTCTATAGAGTCTTAAGGCTGCTATCAGAAAGCATACCACAGTGGACCCAGAGTCACAGTGGGAGAAGTTCTCTTCAAAGAAGTTTCTAACTCAATCAGCCCCAGATAGCCATACAAAACTCCAAAAGTCTGTGGCTGAAGGGAAAAAATGATTGGACCAACTAATGCAACTAGCTATGTCTATATATAATATAATTGGGATTTCACTAAAAAGAAAGAAAAAGATGAAAGATGACATGACCCAATCGCAGATATCAGGGAGTGCCCCACCTGATGGGGCTTACATCCTGAGGCTGCTGCCATTGTGTACAGGAGGGACACTTCCATAGAGAATGCCTAAAAGGGGGACAGCCCTGGAGACAGCCCCAGCCCCCAACCCCTCTCTGCAAAGGTAACCATTGGAGGTCTAAGTGACCCAATCTCCAGATGGAGGCAGGGTACCACCTCATGTGGATTGATGGGTCCCAGGGCTTCCTGTCCAGCCTCCACTTCTTAACATCAATGTTGAGGAGCCTTGGGTATCCAAGATAGTAGAGAAGCAAGAGGTCATTTTCTTCCTAGACAGTGAAGCTCATTTCTCTGTCTTGCCATCTCCTCCTGGTCCCAGGTCCAATAACAAGGTTATTGTTTGGGGCAAATCTGGCCAGCCTCTAGAGCATTATTTTACTCAGCCTGTGGCCTGCTCTTGGGGAGACCTCCACTTCTGTCACTCTTTTCTCATAGTCCCTGAGACTCCAGAGCCCCTGCTGGGATGAGATTTATTCTCTTCAGGCTCAAATTATTCTTCCTCCAGGTGACTATTTATGCTGCCCTTTCTTCAGGAACAAGTAGATCCCACAGTATGGACCAATGGAATGACTGTAGGGCAAGACAAAATGGCTCTCTCAATTCAAATAAAACTCAAAGATCACTCACAGCTTCCACATCAAAAACAGTACCCCCTTAAGTCTAAGGGATGACAAAGCCTCTTACCTAACATAAATTCCTTAAAAAACAAGGGCTGTTAATTAGTTGCTCTAGCCCTACAATACTTGTATTTGTGCTATCTATAAGGAGCCAAACAAATGGAGGTTGGTTCAAAACCTTGGACTTATTAATGAATTAGGCATTCCCCTCCATCCAATTGTTCCTAATCCCTATACTCTATTGGCTAAAATACTCTCAAAAGCCCAATATTACTCTGTACTAGATTTAAAGGATGCTTTATTTTGCATTCCTCTGCATCCTGACAGTCAGCCTCTGTTTGCCTTTGAGGATCCCACAAACCCTTCACAACAACTAACTTGGACAGTTTTGCCTCAGGGGGTTAGAGAAAGCCGTCATCTTTTTGCACAGGCCCTAATCAGAGACTTATTACATTGGCACTACCCAAAGAAACCATTCTTCAATATGTTGATGACTTATTTCTGTGCAGAGCCACAGAGCCTCTCATCTCCAGGGTGACTGGGTCCCTTATAAACTTTCTGGCCTCCCAGGGATAAAAAGTCTCCCAGAAAAAGGCTCAATTATACCTCCCTCAGGTTACTTACCTAGACATGGTCTTAAAGGGACAGACTTGCTCCCTGAGATATGAGCAGATTGACCCAATCCTCTGTTTCCCACTTCCCTAGACCATAAAGCAGCTTAGAGCTTTTTTGGGACTTACAGGATTTTGCAGAATCTGGATCCATAGATATGCAGCCTTTGCCAGACCCCTTTTTATGCTCCTTCTAATGCTCCTATTTCTGTCTGGAATAATAAATTCTTTCTCCAGATTCATATCTCAAAAGGTCCAACAGCTCAAACTCCAGCTCTTAGTCAAGGAATACTCACATCTGCCTACTCATGAGCCCTACATCCAGTTCCATTGGGAGCCTCTGGAGACTGCATGTGTCAACCCCTGAGAAAAGTACAACCAACCTTACCCCCATTTACCCATTGCCAGCACGAAGCAGGTAGATGAGTCATCACCCCTCTCCTCAACAGCAATTGAGTACTTGTCTCAGAGGGGGGACTTGTTGGGTTTGGAAACCTAAAGAGCAGATGAGTGAGTATCCCATCCCTCATGGAGAGCACTATGATTCCTGCATCCTGAGAAGGAGGTGTAAGTCTGCACCCTGAAGAGGAGAAACAGGGTCTCATAGATTTGCTACAGGGCTGGTGATCAAAAGGCTCTCAATATTCCACCCCCACATAAGGGGCAAACAGACCAGCTCATCCAAGAGAGCCCACAAATCCTCTGCCAATGAGAAAAGCCCACCTAACCCCTACCCAAACTCAGAGTTAAAACATCCATAAAAGCCCCAGCCTTCACACAGGCAGAGAGCCACCAATTTCTGGTCTTCATTACACTACTCTTGCTGCAGCTTTTCTTTACTCTCCAATAAATCCTACTTCATATACAGGCTTTGGCTCACAAGTCAACCAGCTGCCTCACAGCCGGTTCTCTGGCCTGGGAATGCATGGACTCTCGACACTGGCCCACATTTCACATTGCCACACAACAAAATGATGATAATAATCCTTGCTGGTTCTACTCTATTCACATCCCTTATCATAATATGTGTATCCTATGTGTCAGTTCTCTATACTATTCTCAAAATCATTTCCACTTCAGGAAAGCAAAAAGCCTTCTCTCATCTCCTGGGAGTCACCATCTTTTATGGCACTGTGATGTTTACTTATTTAACATCAAAGAAGTGCTACTCCTTTGGAAAGGATCAAGTAGCTTCTGTTTGTCACAGCATTGTGATCCCCATACTGAATTCTCTCATTTGTAGTCTTAGAAACAAAGAAGTGAAAAATGCTTTCATTAGAGTCATGTAAAAGAGAGGGGCTCCACGCAGTTAAAATAATACTGATCATAAACTTTTAAATTCATCTTTCTTTCATATTGGTCATGTCCTTGATCTCTCTCTAAAAAGAATTGAATCATTTGATTGTTTTTGTATGGAGCTGTCAATTCTTAGGAAAACATAATCTTAGACAAATCCTGTGTTATGATTTTAGAACTCCAGGTGGTAAATGGAAGTCTTGAAATATCTCTTAAACCTTTGTGAGAATATATGTGTTTTAAAGGTAACTAATGTGCAAAATATGATAGGGCATGCATACTAATTTCAGACAATGTTGTTATGACAAAGAGAGGTATTGTAGCACAATTTGTGCAATGTTCAAATCATTCCATGAATTGAATTCACACCTAAAAATAGATAAAAAATAAAACTATTAGATGTTCCCCAAGTTGTTTTTAGAGTAAACTATTGAAGTTGCAGTAGGTTAAAGGAAAATGGTATATTCTAAGTTTGAGGAAATTTGGAAAATAATGACATTCATTAAGGAAGAGAAAAAAATGTGACAAGTTGAAACAGTTTTATGCATGTTCTTATAAGTACATAGTTGTATGTATGCATATTGCATATGACATATGCAAACAATATTTTTGTCATATTCTATGTACTGTTATGCAACTTTCTGCATTCACTTAAGAGCCTGATATTTGGCAATCTCTGTGTTAATGATAGCTGTGAAGTGAATGTGTTCTCAATATATGAGCGAAATCAAGACTCTTCTCTTCCAGTGCTTTGAACCTGGAATAATGTAAATATTCCAAGTTACTAATCCACAGGCTGTGATATCTCTTATGTGTGTACTAGTAAACTTTTGAAAACTGTGTTTGTCTGTGACATATCAAGAATTTTGGCAAAGAGCTTCATTGGTTTTCATCTCATTCCTTTTGGTTTGGAATATTCTTTAAAAACTTATTCTTGCATTAGTTGCTTGACTCACCTTATTTTATAATTTTAATAAATGAAAGACATATGGAAGAGTTGAGTTGATAATGAGTTAGGTTTTATAATTTCTCATAAAATTTGGTTATTTAAAGTATTGAAATCTCTTTTATTTTTACATTTTTCTGCATTTTTGATATTTTAGGCGGAATAGTTGCATGTTCTGAGCTTGTTTGCATAGAAGTGCTGTACCACCTTAATCAAACCTCCAGCCTGTTTTGCTTTAGTTTATTTTTTCAAACAGTGAGTTCTTGTTTTTCCCAATGGCCTTAGAACAGCATTCTCCTATTCATGTCTCCTGTGTAGCACACACCATAATTCCTTGGTATTTTTTTTTTTTTTTTGGAGGTAGGGACTCACTAGCTTTTTTCCCAGTCTGGGGAATCCTCCCAATCTAATGATACCTGTGTAGTGGGGAATATAGGGCTGAGCTAACCTGTGTATAATCCATGCTGTTCCATTTGTGAGCATTTAAATTTTTGTTGTTTAAATTTGTATAACAATTACTACATAACCAAACAATGTGATTTTATAAATTATTTATTTTAGTTAAGCCTTTTATTAAAATTGTATTTGCGTAGTTTCCCTAACTGCTTTCTGGGTGCTTGAAACAGAATATGACTTCCATAACCTAGAAGTCAGAAATTTAGTTATTTTAATCAAATTCAAAATTGTCAACTCAATTTTTTTCAAATGTTTTACATATATTTATGTTCCTCTACATTCTTAATCTGTTTTAAAATATTGTCTTATTCACTATTAATACTGTATAAATTACTACTTTTTTTGGCCTTGGTGTTTGTGTGATATAAAAATCTGTATTTGTTGTTATTCTTATTATTTTGAAATTAAAAATAAGCATTTAGTAACTTCTTATCAAATCTTAGCAGATTTAATATTTGGATAGACTATCTTGAGTCTTCCTGATCCTGTAAATTGCTGTTGTCATTGGAGATATTTGTGGTCTCTTTCCACTTCTACTCATTTTGTAACATTCTCTTTTACCTTGCCTGCATTTATGTAAGTTTCTATGATACAGAAAATGTATACCATTAGTTATGTTAGCAAAAATGTTCAGGGGGATCTGTAACTTTGTATTCTGTTTTAGGTTAAGAAAGTTCTTAAATTTTAATTAAAATAAGACTTTTATTTTATTTATAATGTAGACAAAACATTTTATACTGTTACTAAATAATTATATGGTCAATATGAAAGATTAAAACTATTTACATTTGACATATAATTTCAATATTATACCACATCATGTTATATTTCATGTAAGTTACTGTATGAAATAATTTATACATTTACAAAGAATTTTAGATATATGATTAGCATATGTGTTACATAATCACATACTGTGTCACACATCCAGGCTATGCAATGGAAATTGGCAGGAAATTGACCAATATTTTTGAGGTATCAACTGTAGAGTAGAAGACATCCAAGAATGGCTAAGCATTCAGAAAACAGTACAGGGGGTTGTACAATCGGGAATCCCCAACGATCAGAAAAACTGTCTCAAGTTTCCTATCATTGTGAAAAGATGGATGGGAAGAAATAATAAAACTAAGATAACTTGCAGGTAAAAATCTTCTATGAAGCCCATCAGTATAAACATGTTGACGTCAGCCACATTGTACAAATAAATCCTGTATACATCTGGTATCTGATTATATTCCTGACATTTCTATTACTAGAGTTTTTAAGAAAATACATTCTGAACATAGAATACACCAACTTACATCTTCTTGTTCACATCTTATAAAGGCAAAATGACAATATGGCCATTGGTGGGAACAGCAGCATGAAGGCATTGAGTCCAAGTAGACGCATTTCTCTGTTTAAGTAAATTGGAGAAATTATTTTTCAGGTTTTTGATTAAATTTCTTGTGTTAAAAAAATCTGTCAGTATAATTGTTTTATTCTCCATGTTAATTTCTCTTATTCCTTTACCTGTTTTTATATTACATAGTTTTAAATTTCAAAAGCCTTGAAGACTCATCATGGAATGATTGAGCTCATGGAATGATTTTTCTATAATATTTCATTTTTAAATCAGCATAATTACGCTTACAACATAAGAATGGGCTTCATTTAAATGAGAGAAACAATGAAAAAATTATTTAATAAATATTATCATTCTGCTTTCCTTTCCCTCTTTCCCTTTTCCACACAGTAGTCCCACTATTATA
Organism: Castor canadensis; assembly: GCF_047511655.1. Lineage (NCBI taxonomy): Eukaryota > Metazoa > Chordata > Mammalia > Rodentia > Castoridae > Castor > Castor canadensis. The sequence goes on from NC_133386.1 coordinate 192,145,473, forward strand.
AACATGTTCTACATATGAGTTTTTGTATATGATCATGTTGTTTTTGTGTATATGTTTATCTTTGGACCTGCCTTCCTCATATAAGAGAAAAAAGGTGACTTGCAATAGTAGAAATATTCTATGAGACTTGGGGAAAGAGAGAATGGAAAAGACAATGATAAAGGCTCAGTAATATCATAAAACATAACGTCTGTGAAAGTAGAGGATACAAGGATATGTATTAAAAGCTGCTGAAAATGGTGGGTGGGAGGTAAAAGGGTAAGGGAGAGTAATGGAAGGGGTTGAATGGACAAAAGTAAAGCACACCTACAGCAGGGATACATTGAGAAACACTTTTGAACATCAACTTAAATATTAATAATTAAAATCAGGACTTTAAAATAGGTATCGTGCATGGAGAGCATTAGTTGCAGGGGAGAGTTATTGAAGGAGATTAAGGTGAGGGTTTATGGTTGATGAACTTCATATACTTGTATAAAATCGAACAAGGAAACCTCTTGCAACTAGTTTAAATGGAGCAGGGAGAGGGGCGAGGGGGAGAGATGATGGTGGGGCAATGTAAATAACATACAATATAAACTTAATAGGAGTTGTCACTATGATCCCTCCCCCCGTATAACAAATATACCCTAATAAAAATTTAATAGAAATACAAATATTATAACATAACTAGAACATGGGGAAAATGAGACTTACATCTAAAAATTGTCATTCAGATCAGATTTTCTGATCAAAGAATTTCAAGTTTTCTCTCCTAACACATTTCATTTAGTTTCTACTCAAAGGACAGTGATGAACAGAGCAGGTGTTCTTCTGGACAGAACGGTTTGAAAACAAAAACCCTTGTGTGTTATTTAAAATTTTTGTTAAGTTTTACTTTTCTTGTTCCCTTTTATTTCTTGAAACAAATATTATAGTACAATCCATTTCGGGTTTTTTGGGGTTTTTAAATATTTATTTCTAATTTTAACATAATAATCATATCATGTGTTTAATTGTGTACTCATTATTTATACAAAACCCTGGAAATATTTTTTGAGATATATTTGTGTCAGAAATAACTCATAACCATTCCCTTAATCTGTCATAATTCTTATGGGCTTGGCAAAATTATTGCAAATTAAATATCACCCAATAATAACCAATATAAACCAATATAATTATTTATAGAAACTTCTGCTAAAAGAATTAAATTATTTCACAACTGTGCAAAACCCAAAAGATGCAAAGGCAACAGAATCTGGAAAGAATACCTCTGTTATTGATACAGATATTAGAGCCAACATATTTCACACCAATATTTCATCATGAGAGCTCAGGGTATAAAATGCTTGCCTAAAATTTGAGCGCTAAATTCAATTCAAAGAGTCAACAGGAAAAAAGAAAGTATGTCCTATGTCAAATTGTATTTAAAAAAGTGAAATATTTGCAGTGCATAGGGATGATTTGAATATGCCACAGGAACACACTATGTGTGTGTGTGTGGGCATAGCCCAAGGAATCATGGTTAAGCATATAATATTCATACCTGCATACCTATGTTTTTTCACCACCATTCACAGTAGTTAAGTCATGGAATCAGCCTAAGTACCCATCAAGAAGTGAGTGGATAAATAAAATGTGGCATATGTCCATAATGAAGAATTATGGAGAATAAAATCATGTTTTCAGGAAATGAGTGATCCTTGAGATCATCATGTTGAATAAAATAAGACAGACACAAAAAGACAAAGATTGCATGTTTTCTTTCATATGTAGAATGTAGAAAGACATTGAACTACAATGGTAGGTAATTTTGGAAAAAGAAGACAACCAGAAGGAGGCAAGATGAATATGATAAATGTACATTATGTACATGTAAGGTAATATCACAATGAAAAAAATTTTTACAATTAATGAGTACTGTCAAAAATAAGTAAAAGAAAAAACAAAAATTCTTCTCATTTCTAGTGAGCCAATGATACAAAAAATGAGATAACAGTAAAAATAATTCATTAAAAGGGAAAAGTGAGAAGAGCAAATAGAGAAATGAAGATAAGAAAAAGCATGAGGTTAGAGAGAGAAAGAGCAAAGAAAGATGCAAATATCATGGTTTAAAATGTGATGAACTAGGAACTAAACTACAATATTGCTTACATGGAAGAACATTTAAAATCTCTTATCACATTTTGACTTCTGCTATGACACAGTTCTGGAGTAAGAATTGCCTTGATTCCATAAGCTGCTATATACTGCATAATATTGATTTCAATGAGAAGAAAACTGGACTAGAAAAACTGTCCAAGGTGCATTGCCACACCATGCATCATGACCAGGAAAATCACATCTGGCTGCTCATTTGTCTTGTACACACTTTTTCCCATAGTTTGATGCTCCTTTTATAAACTACAGATTACTCTGTGTCTTTCCAAATGTTCCTCAGAGAAATAATGCAAAAAAAATTAGCTTCTTTATCTACTCAAACATATTCTCTCCTGTAATTATGGAGTATGAACATACATATCTACATAGAAATAGATATTATAATCACTTAATTCAAAACTCACAAGGACCTTTTCCTGATTCTCACTGTACAGCTGTTCAGATTTTCCTTTTACTTCCTCATCCAGAGTAAATTATAGTAAAACATTTTATTTTATTAATCATATATTACATTCTTTAGTTCTGTTAATGATCATTTTGACCTTTTTATATACACAGGAAGTGAGGTTTTAGCCTCTAACTTAATTCCAAAATGATTATCTTCAGAGTTGTTTTTGTCATTTTGCTGATGTTTTTAATAAGAAAATGAAGTATAATAAGATAGCATATGATATAGTACAAATATTGCATATGATGAAATTTATGACACTACAAAACCAGAAAGAAGAAGCTGTCATTTCCTGTGATGCCTCAAGATGTTTATCACCTAGTGAACTCTAGGTTCACTTATTGAATTATGGGACACCAAGTAATGCAAACATATGCTTATAAAATTTACCTATAATGTGAGCATGAGATACTGAATATACAGTATAATTATAATTATGCAAATCTTCATGTCCATATAAGTATTATGTGCACAAAGTGAAATGATTGAGAGAAACATTTATTGTGTTAATGGCTTAGAATTGTTTTCACTGACTTTTTGGAAGTCTATCATTTTTAATGAACACATTTTACTCATGAGAAAATCACACTTTTGAATTTGAAAATATTCATGTGAAAAATTTATGCTTCCATTCTTTATAATTTTAATCATAAACCAATCATTTCTCTGAAAACCTCTTCTGCAAACTAGTTTAAAATTGCTTGATTTGCTAAATGTACTATGTCAACATTATAATTCATAAATTTACATAACTATTAGGTGTGAGTGAAAATAATAGTTTATTAAAAAATTAGGTCACCAAAAAAGATTCTGAAGTGATCATCTGATTCATTATGGAGCTTGTATGTGGAAAGGCAAAACTTTTGCTGATTTAGTAAATCAGCCAAGTAAATTTCCTTGGAAATTGTTCCATGAGAATGACAAATTCTCATATGATTCTCATCTGTATTAAATGAGAAGCCCTGGACTTTGCAAGGTAACAGAGAAGGCACACAATGCTTTGAATATAATCACAGTAGCCTCCTCGAATTATTTTGAGATGTAATTCCTGCTAAACCTTCCCTTTTAGAGACCTAAACAAAATTTATGTGTGACTTAGTTTATTACAGAATGAAAAAATTAATGTACAAAAGTGTAAAATAAACTATTTAAAGGAAATAAATGCTACAATGCAGAACTTTTCAACTCCTTAAATGGATTTCATATTCTGTTTGTGAGAAAAATTGGACCTGATGAATTTTTAGGCATATGATATTAGAAGAATTCTTTTGTTTTTCACCATCTTTGGCTCTCAGTAAGTATTGATGCTAAAACTGTAAAATTGGAGTGTTTTGGATACATTAAAATAAACAGAGGCTCTACCAGTAAATGCATCATTTTTTTATACCCTGAGTGATGTCAGCATTAGTGGAAAAATGATGGAATCAGAGTCTACAAGCAGTGTTCATTTCTTGAAAATAACATGGAAGACATTTTTTTAATGTTCAGGTTAGGAAAATATCATGCATTCTGAAATTAAGACTTACATGTGATGTGTACTCTTAATGCACCAGAGTAGAATATCCTGTAAGTCAAATTTATTTGTAATTAGACTTAACATATATTGCAAAGAAAAGAACAGTCCATGGTACATGGTAGTTGTTTTCTATCATTGTTCATTATGTGTTCTTCATTTTGCTCAGGTTTGCAGCACTAATCATCAACTGCCATATAATACTATGATGTTGTACAGAATCAAAGTATAAAACCCTAAAGTCAGCATATATTTACAGTGACCTCAGATTAGTAATTTGAAATTTCTGTATCCTATTCTACATCTAAATTTCGTGAGAAATAGTAGTAAATGTGGTTTAAAGCTTCATGGACATTAAATGTGTAAATGAAGGAAACATGGAACACTACCAGGTCTCTTCTAGTTATGAAAAATGTAACATTTTGTTTTCCAATATTTAAATGTCAGTGTGGGCCTACATCAATATTTGCCAACTAATTTTTGAGTCAGAGAGTAAAAATTTAATGTCAATGTTTAAAAACTAATTATAAAAATTAATACTATGCCATTTATATAAAACTTAAGTCATTTAAACTAAGTTTTGACTTTGATTTCTGAACAGTTAAGAATAGCACATTATAAATATGTGGAATAAAATGAAAAGAAAAGTGCTTGACTTCATCCTAATGGGGCTAACAGACTCTGAGGAGATCCAGCTGGTGCTCTCTGTGCTCTTTCTCCTGATAGACCTGGTCACTGTGCTGGGGAACTTAGGGATGATACCGATCATTTACCTGGATCTCCAGCTTCACACACTTATGTACTTTTTTCTCAGTCACCTGTCATTTCTAGACTTCTGTTACTCAAATGTCATCACTCCTAAAACCTTAAGGAACTTAGTAACTTCCAACAAGAATACTTCATTTGTGGGCTGCTTTATACAGATGTTCTTTTTTGTTCTATCTAGTGGTGAGGAATTTTTTCTTTTCTCCTCAGTGGCCTATAATCACTACCTAGCCATCTGCAATCCACTACACTCTCCATTTATTATGTCTACAAGGCTGTGCCATGCCCTCCTCACTGGGTCCTGTAGGATTGGCTTTATGGATTCCTTTGTCAATGTGATTTGATGAGTAGACTGCATTTTTGAAAGCCTCATATAATCCAACATTATTTCTGTGACACATTCCTAATTTTAGTACTATCCTGTGAGGATATATTTGATGTTGAAATGATGATAATCTTTCCTGCTGGTTCCACCCTAATATTGTCCCTTATCATAATATGTGGTTCCTATGTGTTTGTTCTCTGTACTGTTCTGAAAATTATTTCCACCTCAGGAAAGCAAAAAACCATCTCTACCTGTACCTCCCATCTCCTGGGAGCCACCATCTTTTATGACAGTGTGATGTTTACTTATCTAAAACCAAAGATGTCCTACTCCTTGGGAAAGGATCAAGTGGCTTCTGTTTTTCACATCATTTCCATCCCCATGCTTAATCCTCTCATTTATAATCATAGAAACAAAGAAGTAAAAAATTCTTTCATTAGAATTATGCAGAAGAGAGGGGAATCAAGGCAAATAAAATATTATTGATGTTAAATATTTATACTCATCTTTTTTTCATGTTGGGCATGCCCTTGATCTCTCTCTCTCTCTCTCAAAACAATTGAATCCTTTGCATATATTTCTCTGGAGCTGTCAAATCTCATGCAAACATAGTCTTAGACATAGCCAGGTTTTTGATTTTAGAAATCCATATCACAATTGAAAGTCTTGAAATATTAGTTAATATGTTTTAAGGGTAATTACTATTCAAAATGTGATAACTCATGGAAACTGAAATTTTAGATTTTATTATGACAAAGAGAGGTACTATAGCACAATTTGTATAATTTTCAAATCACTCTGTTTTTGATTCACAAACATAAAAATAGATAAAAAAGGAGACAATCAGGAGACTTCAAGATGGCGATTGAGACAGAACCACAGACCTCGTGAGCTCCTCAACCAGGGACCCTGCAGAGATGTTGGAGACATACTTGGTTGGGGTAAAGCACCAGAGAGAGCCAAAAATATGGCACTCTAAACCCTTAGATCATAGAAGGATTCTCCAGGCCACATCTAATAAAATAACAGCTGGCCTGCCAAGTCCCAACCCCGTAGGCCTGCAGAGCCAGTGCTCAGCTCCCCTGGACTCTCCTTCCCTGGGGCTGTGCTGAGCCACAGCTCCATGACTGATCCATGCACCAACACCACCAAGATCCACGCCCCTCAGGCTATGCCAGGCCCCAGACCTGCACTGTATCCATGCTCCATTGGGACCCCTGCCTCTTGGGCTGCACCGGATCCACACCACACCAAGACACCTGCCTATCAACCCCACACCCCTTAATCTTTTCTGCTCATCAGGTCCTTGTGGGATGACCAGATCCATGCCCTGCCTGGATCCCTGCTTCCTGGGCCGTTTTGGATCCACACTCCACCAGGACCCCAGCCTCTTGGGCTGTTTCTGATCCACGCCCCACTGAGACCCCCGCCTCTTAGTTTGCACTGCATCCATGTCCTGTGGGGACTCCTGCTCCTTAAGGCCCCCACTCCTCAAGCTCTGCTAGGCCCCAGCTCGGTGGTAGATGACCAGAGCCATGCCATGCTGGATCCCTGCACCTTGGGGCTGGGCACAAACTTGGAGTGAGACAACTGCATCCCTCAGCCCGCTGGTATCCCCACCCCTCGGGCAGACCCAGGCCCCAGCTCTAAGGCTTTCCAGATAACCACTCCACCAGGCTCCTGCTCAGTCCACCACTATAGAGCTTGAATTGTGCCTAAGAGACACACAGAAAGGACTGGATGCTAAAGGAGTAACATAATAACTAAGACTGCCTGCAATTTTACTGTTCCAGAATTGGTGATTTTTTTCTTTTCTTTTTTTTTTCTTCCCTTCTTTAAAGATTTGACTGCCTGGTTTGCTGTTTGATCACCCCACACCGCTCCCATTTGTTTCTTACTTTTTCCTCTCTTCTCTCTTCCTTTTATATTTCCTTCTCTTTCTTTTTTTTTTAATCCTTCTTTCTTGGTTTTGTTAGTATTAATATTGCAGCACAGCTAATACTAAATTACACATAGTCCAGGAACAGAAATGGTCCCTAGTGCAAATACGGAAACAAGAAAAAGGGATGAAAACCATTCTCCCCCCAAAAATAAAGTAGTAAAGGATTTAGAGTGAAATGAAGAAAGTGGATACCCAAATCCAGACTCCAGCAAAACAAAGATAAAATTATATCAAGGAACCCAATGAAGCCACAAGAACACTCTGAAAAAAGAAATCCTACAAGTAATTAATGGGAATTTCAAAGAGATGTTACTAGACATGGTCAACCAAAATGTACAGGAGGCATTCAAGAAATTCCAAGACAACAAAAATAAAGAATATGAGAAAACCCAGAAAAAAACAAATGAAATCATAGAAGCCCTAAATAAACACCAAACTGAAACTGAGACCACCATAAACAGAGATAAATGAATTAAAGATAAAAATTTACAATATTAAAGAGGAAGTAACCCACAATATGGAAAACCTCAGAAAAAAGAATGAAACAGAAATCCAAAACAAAATGGAAGGCTATTCCAGCAGAATAGAAAAAAAAGAAGACAGAATCTCAGAACTTGAAGATGAAATGAAAGCTAAAGGAAAAACTGAAGAACTGTTAGTTAAACAACTCAAGACCTGTGAAAAGAAAATTCAAGAACTCACTGACTTCATCAGAAGACCAAACCTGAGAATCATGGGCATTGAAGAAGAAGAGGTGTAAGCAAAAGGAATGCATAATATATTCAATAAAATAATACCCCTTTCACCAATAGATAGGCCATTCAAACAAAAAATCAATAAAAAAACTCAAGACCTAAATTATACCATAGATCAAATGGACCTAGCTGATATCACAGAATATTTCATTCAACTTCTGCACAATACACATCTTCTTAGCAGCCCATGGAAACTTCTACAAAATTGATCATATCTTAGGGCACAAAGCAAGACTCAACAAATATAAGAAAATAGAAATAATGCCATGTATTATATCTGACCACAGTGCATTAAAACTAGAAATCAACAACAAAAGCAGAAATAAAAAACATGCAAACAACTGGAAGCTGAACATCATTTGCTCAATGATGAATGGGTCATCGATGAAATAAAAGAGAAAATTAAAGATTCATGGAAGTTAATGAAAATGAAAACACAACCTACCAGAATCTATGGAACACAGCAAAGGTGGTCCAAAGAGGAAATTTTATAGCCATGAGTGCATATATTAAAAGGACAGAAAGATCTCAAATCAATGACCTAATACTAGAGCTCAAACTCCCAGAAAAACAAGAACAAGTAAATCTTAAAACAAGCAGAAGGAAAGAAATAATTAAAATAAGTGCTGAAATCAATGAAATAGAAACAAAAAAATACAAAAAAATCAATGAAACAAAAACCTGGATTTTGAAAAAATAAATAAGACTGACAGACCTTTGGCAAATCTGACTAAAATGAGGAAAGAAATAACCCAAACAAGAAATGCAAAGGGGGAGATAACAACAAACACTACAGAAATCAAGGAAATCATCAGAGACTACTTTGAGGGCTTATAGTATAACAAATTTGACAATCTTGAATAAATGGACAGATTTCTGGAAACTTACAACCACACAAAGCTAAACCAAGAGGATATTAATCACCTGAATAGATTTATAACACAAAAAGAAATTGAAGCAGCAATAAAGAACCTCCCACAAAAGAAAAGTCCAGGATCTGATAGATTTATGGCTGAATTCCATCAGACATTTAAGGGAGAACTAATACCAACTCTCCTTAAACTGTTCCATGAAATAGGAAAGGAAGGAACATTGCTTACAGAAACAAACTGAGAAGGAATACATGGAAATGTTTCCATTCACAATAGCCTCAAAAACAAAAATCAAATATCTATGAGTTAATTTAACAAAGGATGTGAATGACCTCTACACGGAGAATAACAAATCCACGAAGAAAGAGATTGAAGAAGAATACGGTAGGATCAATGTAGTAACAATGGCTATACCACCAAAAGCAGTTTACATGTTTAATGCAATTTCCATCAAAATCCCAAAGACTTTCATCACAGAGATGGAAAAATCTACCCAAATGTTCATTTGGAAACACAAGAGATGCAAATAGCCAAGGCAACACTCAGCAAAAAGAGCAATGCTGGAGGTATCATAATACCTGACTTCAAACTATATTACAAAGCAATAGCAATAAAAACAGCATGGTACTGGCAAAAAAATAGACATGAAGACCAGTGGAACAGAATAGAGGACCCAGATATGAATCCACAAAACTATACCCGCCTCATTTTTGACAAAGGTGCCAAAAACATACGATGGAGAAAAGACAGCCTCTTCAACAAAAGTTGCTGGGAAAAGTGGTTACCTGTCTGCAAGAAACTGAAACTAGATCCATTTCTATCACCCTGCACTAGCATCACCTCAAAATGGACCAAGGACCTATATATCATACCTGAAACTCTGAAATTACTACAGGAAGGAGCAGAAAACCCTCTGGAACTAATAGGCATAGGCAAAGACTTCCTCAATAGAACCCCAGCAGCCCAGCAACTAATAGAAAGGATGGACAAATGGGACTTCATAAAATTAAAAAGCTACTGTAGAACAAAAGAAATGGTCTGTAAACTGAAGAGACCACCCACAGAGTGGGAGAAAATATTCACCAGCTATACATCAGACAAGGGACTGATAACCAGAATATACAGGGAACTTAAGAAACTATGCTCTCTTAAATTCAATGAACCAATTAAAAAATGGGCAACTGAACTGAACAGAAGTTTCTCAAAAGAGGAAATTCTAATGGCAAAAAAGCACATGAGAAAATGTTCACCATCTCTAGCCCTAAAGGAAATGCAAATCAAAACAGCACTAAGATTCCACCTCACTGCTGTTAGAATAGCCATCATCAAAAACACCACCACCACCAAGTGTTGACAAGGATGTGGGAAAAAAAGGAACACTTGTACACTGCTGGTGGAAATGCAAACTGGTTCAACCACTCTGGAAAAAAAACTTGGAGGCTTCTTAAAAATCTAAACATAGACCTGCCATATGATCCAGCAATCCCACTCCTGGGGATATACCCAAAGGAATGCAACACAGGTTACTCTAGAGGCACCTGCACACCAATGTTTATTGCAGCGCTATTTATAATAGCCAAGTTATGGAAGCAACCAAGATGACCCACTACTGATGAATGGTTCAGAAAAATGTGGTATTTGTACACAATAGAATTTTACTCAGCCATGAAGAAGAATGAAATCTGCAGATAAATGGATGGAACTGGAGAACATCATTCTGAGTGAGGTTAGCCAGTCTCAGAAGACCAAAAATCATGTGTTCTCCCTCATATGTGGACTCAGATCTAGGGCAAATGCAGCAATATGGTTAGACTTGGAACAGATGACAAGAGGAGAGCACATACAGGAGATATAAGAATAGGTAGAAAATCCAAAACATGAAAGTGTTTGATGTCCCCACTCCAGGGGAGCTAATACAGAAAGCTTAAAGTGACAGATGTTAGCATGAGAAGCAGATCAGTTAGAGATGAATTAACGTGGGTCATAACACATGTGTACACACAAGCAATGCCAGGAATATTTCTGTATAGGTATCCTCAATTCAACTAACAAAAATTTTTTTTTCCTTATTAGGCTTGTGTCTTTTCTTCAATAAAATTAGTGATAAAGGCAGAACAGAACCTGCCTGGAACTGAGTGGGGAGGGGGACAAGGGAGAGAAATTACCCAAACAATGTATGCACATGTGAATAAATGAATAATTTTTTTAAAAGGAGACAATCAGCAATTACCCAAATTGCTTTTTGAATAAACTCTTTTATCTTATTTTGTTGAAGGAAAATGGTGTATCCTATGTTTGAGTCCATTTTTTTATTAATGAAGAGGAGCAATGTAAAAATTGGAGACAGTTTTGTACATTTTTACAAGTGAATAATTATGACTATATGTCCTTATATAATATATGCAAACAGTGATTCTGTCATTTCCTATGTTCTCTTTTGTACCTTTCTACATTCACTTAACAGTTTGATAATTGGCAATCTCTTTGCTAATGATGGTTGTGAAGTAAATGTGTTCTCAAAATATGAATTAAATCAAGACTCTCATCTTCCAGTGCTTTGGCCCTAAATAAAATTATTATCCCCAACTTTCTTAATCTATTTCAAAATTTTGCCTCATTCATTATTAATAACATATATTATTACTTTTTTAGCATTTGTATCTGTGTGGTATAGGAACTATATTTGTTGGCATTTTACCTTTTTTGAAATTAGAAAAAAGATTTAGCATATCCATCTTATCTGAGCAATTTTAATGCTTCTGATAGATGATTTTGAGTCATCTTGATGCTGTAAATTCCTTATGTGCCATGAAATATTTGTGGGCACATTTTTATAACATTTGCTTTTATCTCATTTGCATTTATGTCTGTTTCTATGTTACAGAAAATTTATTCTATTTGTGTTAGCAAAATGGTCAATGACATCAATAACTTTGCATTCTGTTTTAAGTTGAGAAAATTCTTAAATTTTAATTAAAATAAGACTTCTTTTCTTTTTCATAATATAGACTCAAAAGCATTTATATACCACTACTAAATAATTACATTGGCCATATGAAAATTTAAACTATTTATGTTTGCCATATAATTTCAATATTACATCACCACATATTATATTTTACATAAGATGCTGTCTGAAATAACTTAAATTATCCTTTAGCTCATGGCACCATGTCAAATGCAATGTAATACAAATATGATTGTAAAAAAAAGACTGCAATGCACAATGTCAAAGTATGAATATTTTTGCTTTGAAAAATTGATGGAAAAATAGTAATTGTAATAAAACACATTGTTTGGCACTTCCCATGCTTCAGACAACATATAAAAGACTTTACATATATAATTAATATATTTTAGGTTTACAAAATTACTGGCATTTGGGGCAATAGCAATAAAAAAGCTTTAATCTAATATAATTTAATGTAATTATTTTTATGTGTTTAAAGAAAGCCTTACAAATTTTATTGAATTTTTTAATTTAATACATCTTACATCTTTTCAATCAGTATGTTGATTGTATGCATAGAATAAAGTTGAACTCTAATTCAACACTTTATCAACATCCACAAACTATTACTTCAGTTTTTTTGCTTGTTTTTGATTTTGCTTTTTTTCATGTTTGTTAGAAATATTTATTATGCAGTGGGAATTAATTTTGCCAATTTTGAATAACCTTCCATTTTACATTCTTTAGATCTACCACACCCATCTCCCCAACACAACTCCTTCCCCACTCCATTTAAAAGAATTACAAGAGGCTTCTTTATGAGTTCTATTTCGTATATGTATATGAAGCCAATCAATCGTATTCCCTCACTTTCATCACCTCCATTCACCCTCACCCCACCCATAAGTACCCCTCCCACACACATGTACCTATTTTATAGTCCTGACTTTCACTTTTAACTTCAAAGTCAAAGTTCTAAGGAGTTACTGAATGTATCATAGCTTCAAGTATACTTTATTTTGGTCAGTTCAACCCCCACTGACTAAATTACTGATTCAGCTGTCTAACTCAATATTCTCCTCATGAAATTAAACTCAAGTAGTGCAAATATAAAGCATAGCATCTAACAGTACAGTATAATCTCCATTATTGAACATAGTTGTAGTGTGAAGTAGTCAATTCAATTTTTTATTTTAAAAACTTACAAGATTTTTTATCTCAGGATGTGCAAAATGCCAAAGCTTTGTTACTGCCAACTGATGGAAATGATATTGCTCTCCTTCCTTATCTCTAGGAACTCATCCTTTACACCCGTCATGCACACTTAGATTTTGCTGCATGAATTTCCTACTACTCTCAAAAAATAATCCTGATATTGTCTGGAAAGATTCAATTTCTTTCTTTCCTGAAACTTCATACAAGTAACTACATGTTTTTTTTTTTATTCTTTTCTTAACAAGTGCATTCCTTACCACTCTATTTAAAATTGTATCCCTCCATTATACTGCATTAATATTTCACAGTAGGTATAACTACCTGTTGTTTTACATGTATTGCACTTGCCTTTTGTTTTTTGTGTCTTTACCAATGGTTATGGAACTATGAGCACAAGATTTTTTCCAGTCTAGAATAGCACCTGCATAAGTCTATTTGGTTGCTTCAATTTATAGAAAATGAAACTGCAACACAGAGAGATTAAATAACTTATCCATGGTCACACAACTAAAGAACAAACACACATTTGAACTCAGAGAGACTTGCCCAAGAGCCCCCATTACTCATGGGCATCCTATTATATGAAAATTTTTGAGAGTATCTTATTATAGTCAGGTTGTTTCCCTTTTGCATCAAAGAAAACATAAACTAAAAATATCAGAAATGATTGGTAAGTGTACATTTCTTCAAATATTATCTAGAGCTCTAGAGGTGATGTAGACAGCTAGTATGATTTTGGCAGTAGCAAATCTTCTCAAACATTCAGATAGTCTAACATATAGAATAATGAACTTGGTAATAGACTACACAACATGAATCCTGGGTGGAAAAGTGTATTAGTTAGGATACAGATTACTCTAGTGGTAAAAAGGATACAACAATAGACTGACTCTGCAAGAAGAAAAATATTCTTACATATAGCCTCATTCTCATTGCTCCTGTACTGAATAAAGTGTGTGGATCACTATTCTTCACAGGAATATCCAGGGTCTCAGGAGCTTCTATGTTATTGCTCTGCAATCTCCCATATTTTGCCCTCTTGTATATGCTTGAAAAGAAGTTCATCCAATATGAGGTAAAGGTCTGCATTCCACTTTGATGAAAAAGCAAGATTTCTACACTTGAAAAATTTTTCAAAACTTTCATATGGATGATCTTCATTAAATAAGCAATCAATTATAGGACTACTCTGATTACCTATCTTCTGATTTATGCTCATTTAATAATTAAATTTATTAGCAAATTGTGTTTATAATATTTTTATTTTTAATATTATGTGGGAACTGAGGCAGGATAGATGAGAGAAAATGAGGCATGGGGAAGAGCAGTCCAGAATTCAGATATAATCATTATATTAATGAATAGATTGATGAAAAGCACACAGGCACTACTTTCTATTTTTCACAATACTTTTTAAGCTGCAATATACAGTTTTGTTTTGTTTTTTTAAAAAAGCTCTTTCTTTCTCGCACCTTGTCAACTTTCACAAATGATTACTGGAAGCAGAGCAAGAATATCTTAAATAATGACCCTTATCCTGGGAAAAACTTTCAAAATGTCTCCTTGTATCACAGAAGTGTTTGCAAATAAGAAAAAAAAAACATCTTACGAGGGACACCTGACTAAAAATGAACACCTGATAATACCCATCATTTTTATAGTGTTTATTCATTTACTCATATGTGTATACATTGTTTGGACCATCTCTCCCATCGGTCCTCCTCCTCATTTCCCCTCACTTCCAGGCAGAACCTGTTCTGCTCTCTTCTCCAATTTTGTTGAAGAGAAATATAAGCAATAATAAGAAAGACATAGCATTTTTGCTAGCTTGAGATAAAAATAGATATACAGAGAGATTCCTAGCATTGCTTCCATGCACGTGTATATTACAACCCGAATTGGTTCATCTCTACCAGACCTCTTCACTACTTCCTGGTAACCTTCCCATAGTGGCTTCTATCAGTTTAAGATTACTTTATTAGTTCCTGTACAGTGGCTACACCAAACACTTGCAAGTTTTAGGTTTCCCTTCCTATTCCTCCTGTATGTGTTCTCCCCTTAGCATGTGACCATATCCAATAATATTACTGCAGTTGTTTTAGGCCTATAATCAGCATATAAATTAGAACATATGATTTTTGAATTTCTGAGCCTGGCTAACTTCTCTTAAGATGTTGTTCTCCACTTCCATCCATTTACTCACAAATGACAAAATTTCATTCTTCTTTGTGGGTGAGTAAAATTCCATTGTGTATAAATACCACATTTTCTTAGTCCATTTGTCAGTAGTGGGGCATCTTGGCTGTTTCCATAATGTGACTATTGTGAATAGTGCTGCAGTACACATGGGTGTGCAGGTGCCTCTGGAGTAACCGGAGTTGCATTCCTTTGGCTATATGCTTAGGAGTGGTATTGCTGGATCATATGGCAGACCTATGTTTAGTTTTTTAAGAAGCCTCCATATTGTTTTCCAAAGTGGTTGTACTAGCTTACATTGCCACCAGAAGTGCATGAGGGTTCCTTTTTCCATGCATCCTGCCAACATTTGTTGTTGGTGGTATTCTTGATACTAGCTATTCTAACTAACAGTAGTGAGGTTGAATCTTACTATGGCTTTGATTTGCATTTCCTGTATGGCCAGGGATGGTGAGCATTTTTTCATGTGTTTTTTGCCTTTCGGATTTCTTCTTTTAACAAAGTTCTGTTTAGTTCAGTTGCCCACTTCTTTATTGGTTCATTGATTTTCTGGGAATTTAGTTTTCGAGCTCCCTATATACTCTGGTTATCAGGCCTTTGTCTGATATATAGGCAGAGAATATTTTCTCCCACTCTGTGGGTGGTTTCTTCAGTTAAGAGACCATTTCTTTTGTTGTGCAGAAGCTTTTCAATTTCATGCAGTTCCATTTTTCCATCATTTCTCCTAGTTTCTGGGATGATAGAGTTGTATTGAGGAAGTCCTTTCTTGTACCTATTGCTTCCAGAATATTCCCTGCTCTTTCCTGTGCTAACGTCATAATTTCTGGTTAGATATTAAGATCCTTGATCTACTTTAAGTTGATACTAGTACAGGGTATAGACATGAATCTAGACTCAGTTTTCCACAGGCAAATAACCACTTTTCCCAGCAACATTTGTTAAAGAAGCTGTCTATTCTCCATTGTATGTTTTTGGTGGCTTTGTCAAAAATAAAGTGGGCATAGGTGTGTGGATTTGTTTCTAAGTCTTCTGTTCCACTGGTCTACATATCTGTTTTTGGCCAGTACCAGGCTGTTTTATTGATATGGCTCTGTAGTATAGCTTGAAGTCAAATACACATCCTTTGTTTAAGGAGATGATCAAGGAAAACAGACATCTGTATCACAGAGACTCAAATTTAGAAAACTGAACAGACATAGTATCTCTAGGCCTGATTGATAATGTCAAAACAGTGTACCCACAAAATTGATTGAATGTACAAGGTGTCCAAAACAAAGTGGAACACCCACCCTAGGGTACATTAAAGCCAAATACCAATCCACTTGTTCTCCATAAGTACCATTAATGTTAGAGCACTCAGTGTGCTTCTTATCAAATGTGCCCACACCTGGGTGTCTTTATTTTCATGTTTGCAGATCCTTTCTTAAACTTTGTGGACTCTACTGAGGGGCTTATTGGAGGAATTATTTGTCTCTGATTCATTCATGTGATTGTGTATGTCTATGTTTATTTCCCATATTACACTGGACACTTTTTTGTAGTTTCCTACTATCTTTTCTTGATGTTTACCCTCTCAACTAGAAATTTATTTAAGCAATTGCAATAGCTTTAGTAAACGATGATGAGGAATATGTGTATGTAAGCCTGTTGATTATTTAAGATATTATTATGAGCACTCTGTATAGTCTTAGAGAAGTCACTAAGAGTAATGTAAACGCTGTCATTTCAGGACTCTTTGCTTTTTCCAACTTCCCACATCTTCCTGTTATTCATACATGCTTGCAGTGTGGCCAAATCTTCCTCATGCCATTTGCTGAAAGTCAAAAAGTTCAAGGGTTTCTTTGTGATCTTATCATTCCTTGGAATTCAGATTGCTATAATGCACGCAAACTCAAGTCTTGCATAGACTCACAGAAAAGAGAAATTGCAAGATATATGAGTGAAGTAGATAGTATGAAGGCATAGGAATAAGGTGAGAGAAGCCAGGTGCTCATAGTTCACACCTGTAGTCATAACTATTCAGAAGGCAGAGATCAGGATGTTTCCAGTTTGAAGCCAGCCTGGGCTAGTGGAGTGGCTCACTGTGTAGGCCCTTAATTGAAGCCCCAGTACCACAAAAAAAAGAAAGGAACAGTGAGAGACACACAATAAAATAAGTACAAAGAAAGATATTTTTAAAAAGAAAGTAATGCAAAGCCAAAGGAAAGTAACAATAACACAAATCCACCAATGAATTATCATTCTTTAGGAGAAAAGCATGAATTCTACTCTCTGTCGTCTTGTCATTTAACATTTACTGTGTGTGAGAAACAACGTCTTATGTCTTTGAGTTTCTTGGTTTTATAAGATAAACTCTTAATAGAATGATAGCCTGTGCTGGGTCTCTTAAAATCAGATTGTTTTATTTTTAGAGGCACTTTGAATATATTTCCTCTAAAAAATATATATTCTGTCAAATACTTACTTGTTCCAGTAGAGATTGTGGCTCCTTTTTGCTTAATGGAGCAGAAAACAAAATCAAAGACTTAATTACTAAAAATTATTATTTTTAATCTCAATCACACATTTACAATTTAACTCCTTGATTTTTATTGTGGGGCTTCAAATGGAACCAAAGGTCTCACTCATACTAAGCTACTGATACACCACTGGGCTACTCAAGTATTAACTCAAAGGAATGTTGTTTTGATTGCTATAATCTGCTGAGATTTTTCTGGTACAGTTACAGGATGATCACCCCCTTGGGAAATGATGGAAAATCTTTAAAAGTAAATATTTAGTCATGATCCTTTATATACAGAAATCTTGGAACAATTGTAAATAGACTATAATAAATGAAATAGGAATATAAATTTAAGTAGAAAACATAGTTTTTAACTTGGGCCTTGGTTACCATGTCTAAAATTTTTCAATAACAAGCAAAAGAACATGACTCACAGATCTAGGACAATAAGGGAACTAGGGACTGAATCATGACTTGGAAATCGGGGACAAGAATCACAGCATCAAAACAGGTCAGTTTTCAAATCTTGGAGAAGTCATGTATAGTAGCCTTTTGTAAGGTATCCTTTAAAATATATTTTTATTTATTTTCTTCATACTTGTGTGTACTCCTAACAAACATTGTTGCCTGTTATCATTGTATTTTCTGGAAATTCACATAAATCTGATCCATTTCTACTAAAATGTTGGATAAAGAAAATATCGGATAGTGGAAAGGAAAAACTTTATTAATGAAAGAAAAATCTATGCATGAGCTAAGCAGGTGTAATGCAGATAGTAATGTCTGGTTTGATCTGAGTATGTGAACAGATGAGACAATTGCAGTAACATCTGGAAGCAGAGAGATTGAAGAAGGAACAATTAAATTCATAGTGAGTCCCAGAGACTAATGACCAAAGTGAAGAATTCTGAACTCAGAGAATCCAGAGGAAATTATTTGCACATAACCATTGTAAATCAAGTTACAAAATGCTCTGAAGGCAGAAATGTGGGTGTATCATTGATTATTTAACGCACATATGCTTGAAGATACTCAATGGTATGTAAATGATGCAATACATTGGCATTTATGATACACTGTATTACAGGAATGGATAATGCTTTGTGTGAAATCTTTAAGGAATATAAGCACTTTTAATTAAAAGCAAGAATTTTTCCTTGTTTTCTAGCCATAAAGATATAGACTTACAAACATGAGTATTAAAATCTACTCAACTTATAAAATGAACTTCATTTATAAATGTTGCTCTTAAATAATTTTCTCATCGTCTCCTTTTACATCTTTGTTCCTCAAACTATAGATGATGGTATTCAACACTGGAATCACAATGGCATAAAATGTTGACACTATCATGTCATGCTCCAAGGCATAACTGGAACTAGGTCTTACATACATGAAGAGAATTGTTCCATAATATATGGATACTCCAGTTAAGTGAGATCCACACATAGAGAAAACTTTTTGTCTCCCTTCATCAGAACACATTCTCAGAATGGCCAACAGGATAAAGCCATAGGAGACCAGAACAATCAAGACAGTGACTATTTCAATAGGACCCATGAAGCAGAAGAGGAGAAGCTGATTCATTTGAGTATCAGAACAAGAAACAGCAAGAAGTGGAGGAATATCACAGAACACACGCTTGATTTCATTGGATCCACAGAAGGACAGGGTAAATGTGCCACTGTGTGTAGAGTAGCATGTAGAGTGCCACCAACATAGGAAGCAATGATGAGTGGCACATAGACCCTGGGTGACGTGCTCACTGAATACAGAACAGGGTTGTAGATGGCTACATATCAGTATATGCTATTGCAGCCAACAGAAAGCATTCTGTGCTTCCAAAAGTAACAAGGAGAAACATCTGTGATATACAACCAGAATATGTAATGGATTTATTCATTGCCAGGAAATTGACCAACATTTCTGAGGTAACAGTTGGAAAATATCAGGTATCCAAGAATGATAAAACACTCAGAAAATAATACATGGGGTTGTGAAGCCAGGAATCCCAAGTGACCAGGACAACCAGTCCCAGGTTTCCTATCACAATGAAGATAAAGATGGCAAGAAATAGTAAATATAAGATGACTTGCAGGTCAAAATCATGTGAAGCCCATCAGTATAAACATATGGAAGTCAGTTACATTGTACAACTGAATCCTGTTTAATTCCATATCTGATTAAATACCTGACAATTCCATTATCAGAGGTTTTAAAGGCAATACCTTGTGAATATAGAGCCCACCAAGTTAAGTCATCGTGTTCCATTTTATAAAGGCAAAATGAAAGCATGGCCATTGGGGGATCAGCAGTGATGAAGGCATTGAATCCAAGTAGATGTATTTCACTGTTAATAAATACCAGCAGAAGCAGCTAGGTTTCAAATGCAAGTTCACTGTCCTACTCAGTGGTATATCAGATCTCCAGCCATACATCATAACTTGGTTCCCAGGAACCCAAACATCTTTATCTTCCAGAATATTTCATATTGGAACAATATCTTGATCATATACTGGATGGACATGTTGAACAAGTAGCAACTATTCTAGGCTCATCAGACATTTTTTGGCATATGGTGGAGAACTATCTAATAAAAATTCATGGGCCTTCTAATTCAGTAGAAATTCTAGGTGTCAAGAGTTATGGAGTATATTGCAAGATCCTTTCTATATTGAGGAACACTTTCATTAAGCCTAGGAGGGTACAAAATACTTAATGGGACTATTTGTTCTTTAGAGACAGGAGATCAAAGTCCTTGAGATGTCGGAGGTGAACAGGGATACTGTTTGGATCATTTTTCAATCCCCCTATATGTGCCTTGAAGATTTTGTATCAGGGCCTGCTCATCATCTATTGATGAACAATCTTTAGAGAAATAGTTTACAGATTGTGGTGGACTTTAATAAATACTCAATGTTTAGCAAAGAACTACCAAGCTTCCACAAGACTTCAGCTTTCCATGGAAAATAAATATTTTCTAATGTCAAATTTTGGTATGTCCAGAAGTACCCCCTCACTGAATCAAAGATGTATGATGAAGAAAGGGCCTTAGCATGCTCCAAAGGCCCAGAAAATTTACATGAACTGTCCAAAGACACCATGGTTCACAGTCCTTTCAGATTGCATTCTCTTTCTCAGTCCCATAGGGAGCTCTCTACCATGTATTAATTAATAGGCTAAAAAATGCCTCCATACTGGTTTATAGATGTTTTTGCATGACATGCAGTCATTACCCAAAAGTGAACAGCTGTATCACTGAAGCTCCTTATCAGAGTGCACAAGCTGTGGAGATATGGTTTCCTCCATTTTGATAGCCCCTTTGTCCAGGAGGAGAATTGACACAAGGCTTGAACTAATGCAGAGACCTTCCACTATGGTAGTGCTTAGTGTAGCCATGGATGCATTGCCACACCTAAGACCTGTGGTCTCTAGAGTCATCAGTGTGCTGCATCATCCTGGGAAATGCACAGTCAAAGGCACAATACTTCAATGCATGAGAGCTGACATAGGCATTTTGGCCAGCAACACCATGCATGAAGGCAGGCATATGGCTATTGGGTCCCAATACCTTGCCCCAATTTTGTCAGTAGGACAGATGTAAAGTCAGGAAAGATCGCTCTCCAGTCTTAAGATTGAATGTTGTTTGGCTATTAAGTCTTAAGGTTAGGCCCTGTTACTCCTTTCATAGTTCTGTTTTTTACCTTTGTGATAGGAATGGTTGTTCTGTGTCTACTTTGCCTCTGTGTTTTACAACCAAAACAACTCATTTGATTGCCTAGGCTAATTGCTGAAGTTAAATTTATCTCAGGATGAATCTGTCTTGCATCTCATGCCTATCTAATTTTAATGAATCTGGAATTTAGAACTTTGAGTTGATGTTGGAATACGCAAAGACTATCTGAAACTATTGTGATGGAATATATTTTTCTATGAGAAGAACATAGGTCAGGTGAAATGGCTTGGATGTATTTAACAAAATTCAGATGCTGTCATTGTGATAGTGGGGTCTTTAGAGGTAGTTACCAAAAAGATTCTTTTCTTATTAGTGAGACTAAGGTCTTTATGAAAGAGGCTTGAAGCATTTGGAATGCTCACTCTCTTGTCTTTCCACTTTTTACCACATGAGGACTCAGTAGAAAGACTCCTGCCAGAGATTAAATACTGGTATTGTAATCAGGGGTTTCCCAGCTTTCAGAACTGAGACAAAGTGAATTACTATTCTGCTGTTTATAAATTACACAGTCTCACCTGGCTAGATATATAGATTAGTGGTACAGCACTTTTCTAGCATGCATGAAGTTTTGGTTCTGAACCCCAGCATGGCAAAACTAATTATAATCAAATCACAATCATTAAAATACTTAGTCACAGATATTCAGTTATGGTAGCTCACAACAGACTATGACACACAGGATTTATTGATTTATATCAAATTACTTAAATATTGTTAACTTGACATTTAAGTTTTAGGATATCAAGAAGAATAGATATCAATTAAGGATTTCACATTTTCTTTTGCAGAAAGAGGGCTAGGAGATTTTTGGCTGTAATTAGAGTAGAATGTCATATTCATCAGAAGTATGACACTATTTTCTTCATTTGGAAATCAAATATGGTTTAAGTATATCCATATGAATGTTAGTTTACAGGGGTTAGATTTGTAATGACTGATTTTAATGTGTCAACTCAAACTGGTCATGGGTATTCATGTTTGGGAAAAATTAATCTGTGTGTAGCTGTGAAGATGATTTGAATAACATAAATATTGAGGTTGGTGGAATTTGAGTTGTCCAACACACTGTAGATGAGGATCAAGCAATCATCTGAAGGACAGAATGGAGCAAAAGATCAGCCTCTTTAGAGCAAGAGCCAATGCCCCAGCAGCATGCCTTTGAACTTTGTTCATATCAGCGACTCTCCCTCCTCTCTAACTCACTGCCTTTAGGCTAGAAATAACTTGTCAGTTCTGCCTGTTCACCAGTCTACTGACTATCTGAGGAATGTAGAATTAGCAGCTACTATATTCACAACATCCAGTTCCTTATAATAAATATTTTTCCTCTCTGTATAATAAAAACTCTGTTTCTCTTTAGAATCTGATCTAATATATCCTTCATGCTTCCTTGAGGCTTCTGATTTTTTGGTACCTATAGTTTCACTAGAAATGAATTCATAATATTGGGTGGTCAGTAAAGAGATGACACAACTCAGAAGCCACTGGACAAAGCAAAATGTACTTCTTCAAAACAGTGTGCAATCAACAAAGAGTGCAGTAAGTAAGCACACTGGGCAGGAAGTCCTCTCAGATTTTATCTCAAACATAACACTGTTCTCCTACCTGGATTGCGGAGTTTCAGGTTCACAGTCTACACATTTGGGTAATTTGAATGCTGACAGATCAGGTAAAGAGCCTTAGAGGCAAGAAGTTTAAAGGGTCAGTAAAACAATAGCTGTTTCAGGTCATAAACGTCAGAACCAGGACATCTGTGAAGATCAGAACTTGTTCAGCTACGAAAAACAGATCTTTGTTCATAACCAACTTCTTATGAAGTCAAGTGGACCTCATAAAGCATATGGGAAACAAGTTAGGGAGACTAACATCTGTAACGGTAGCAGTTATTGATTAAACTCTTTGACAGAAAAGACCCAACCTAAGTTCATTCGTACAGTTTGATGTTTATTTTTAGAAATGTTTGGCTGTTATATTTTCAAATACTTCTACTGGAGTCTCTCTTTTAGTCTTCTTATGAAAATCAGATTACATGTTCATGAGACAGATTTTTTTTTGTAAAACTATTGGGGATATATTTATTTCTGCTTTGTTACCATTAAATTAATTGCTCTGATTTTCTTATCTTCAAGTTCATTGATAAAATGAATCATCATATAATTACTTTCATCATCATATAATTACTGATGATCCCATAGAAGGAAAACTTTTTCCTTAAATATTGTAAGTGTGAAAATGTGTTTTTATTTCTAGAATTTCATTGCATAATTCCTCATAGTTTCCATTTTTCTAATGGAAAAATTGATAATTTATACATGTTGGTTTTCCTGTATAGTTGAACTTTCATGCCAGTACTTTTGAAGGGTCTATAGTCACAGACTACCAGAAACACCTCAATTTATAAAAGCAGATTTTGTAATTTTTATAAGGATTCAGTAAAGGTATGCAGAAAAGACTTTGAGAAAGAATGTATATCCTTTCATTGTAGGGATCTCAGCTTTTTCCAGTAGTTCTTGGTCAGTTTATTTATTTATTTAGTTAATTTATTTTACTTTTTTGTCACCAATTCACAATGCAGAACAATCATGGCTGAGGTGAACATAGCATAGGTATACTTTGCCTCCAATTTCTAAACAGTCAGTGTAAGAACAGAGTCTGAGATAATACCAGGAAGCCTCCATGGTCAGTTTTAATAATTCTATATGTAAGTTGATTTCTCCTTATCTGTTCATAGGATGAACAAATTTTCTCCTACACTCTGTTCAAAAGAGTTCATGTATCTTATATCCATTTGAAGAGGTTTATCTCCTAGGAAGGAACTGAGATTGTGTGTTTTTGACACAGATATCTGCTAGACTCACCAAAAGTCAGTGTTTTGTAATTATCTGGCTTTTGAGATGATTAGATTTGGTGGTATATACTTTACAGCTTTCCAAATCCTGTGAGGAAGTAGAATTTATGTAAGCCCCTTTATACCTTATCCAGTGGTATGATTTCAAATACGTCCTTTCTGGGTAGCTCCACTTCCACCATGCAATGTTTCTGAGGTTCTTGGTCTCCTCGTTGGTAAAGCAATGAAATCTCAGAATCAGTATAGTTTAACTTCTCTCAAGCACTCAGCTCCAAAATGATGTTCTTCTCACTTTCCTTTGTTCCCTCCCTCCTTTCTTTTTATTCTGTCTTTCTTCTTTTTCTCCTCACTAAAAAATTTGTCTTTGTGTTTTTTACTACACAGACTCAAAACTTGAAAATTCTTCATGACTCAATTAGTAAAACAGATTATCAAGTCTTGTCAAAATGACATTTCTAATATTTTAAATGTAAACATTTTCCTCTTTCTTTCTGCCATTTATTTAATGAGGCCATTCAATACTTCCTAAAGTACATTTAATGAGGCTGAATAGTGAGGCTGGAAAAGAAAAAAATAAGCCTCTTTTTTCATTTAATGAATAGCATGCTCAAAACAGGAACTCAACACTCAGGTAGCTTGCAATTGAATCCTTGTTAAATCCAGAGCTATGTGTATCACTGAACAAATTCCTTCACATTGGTGTGCTCCTGTTTCCTCATCTGTGATAAAAAGGAAATACTGCAATTGCTTCTAAAATATTTGGACATGGATATTTAGCCATGTTTTTGAAGTACTTACCTTTTTCTTCCAGATAATTCTCCTCAAAATATAATAAATAAAAGCAATCAACAAATGCTGGCAAGGATGTGGTGAAAAAGGAAACTTCAGAGATGATTGAGCAGAATGTAAAGTTGTCCAGCCACTGTAGAAATCAGGATGGAGATTCATCAAAAAAGCTAAAAATATACCTACCTTATGATCCTACTATATAATGCTTGGGCATATATCTGAAGAAGTATAGATCAACATATGAGGGAGAAACCTTCACATTCATATTTATTACATTCATATTTGAGCATTATTCACAATAGCCAAGTGATGATCAGCCTAGGTGCCAAACAACCAATGAATGGATAAAGAAAATGTGGTATATATACACAATGGAATATTACTTAGCAATAAAAAGGAGTAGAATTATATTGTTTGCAGGAAAATGGATGGAACTGACACTTGATCATATTGAGTGTCATAATTCAAGCTCTAATAAGCCAAATATCATAAAGTTTTGATATATGTGGAACTTGGATCAAAATGATAAAAATAACTTAAGGGTGTTCAATGGGAGGGGCAAGGTAAATGGAGAGAGCACCAGGGGCTGAAAAGAATTCAGGTATGTTACTTGTATATTCATGGATATCACATAAAGAAATGCACCAAATACTGTTTTTAAAATTGAGGATGGGGCAAAGAAGCTTGGTATAATATAATAGAGGGTAGAAATGCTCAAAATACACTGTAAGCATTATGTAATCTTCATGTGAAACCCCTTTATACTATTAATTAATCTTACATAAAAAAACAAAGTAAATATTAAGATATAGTAGTCCATGTAGTCTAACATTTTACACTGTGTTTTAACTCTGTGCCTCACTTTTGTTAGACAGACACTCTACCACTTGGGCCACTCCACTAGTCTTTTTCTGTGATGGTTTTTGTTTACATAGGGTCTGGTGAATTATTTGCCAGGGCTAGCTGTGAATTGCAATCCTTCTTATCTCTGCCTCCTGAGCAGCTATGATTACAAGGATGAGACAGTGGGGCCCTGCTTGACTTTCATAAAACAAAATGTTGTCTATAAGATAGTATGACATCTCTCAACCCAATTTTTTTGGTGATGAGTTTAAAATGTATATTCAAACCATTTGCAGATGGTTGAGCTCCTTTTGCATAATTGGTTAGGAAAGGTTAGAAACTGATGCATGAAAATTATATGATCTCAAATTCACAATTCAAGTATAATTCTTAAAAGGAACATTGTTCAATCACTTATGCTTTGAATGGATTGTTCTGGTGGATTCAAAGAAAAATAAGTTTAGTGAAAAACAAATGTTCATTGAAAGGAAAGTGAACTTATATTCTTTTCCAATAAACAAGTATTAGGATAAAGCTAAGTCAAATAGGATAAAAAAAGTAGACATTGATGGGAGTAGAAGTGCAGTAAGACTGTTTTCATTCTATTGGCTTGTTCCGTTGGCATATATTTTTGAGGCATGATAAAAATGCAAAATCATTTTGCATAAATAAAGATAGGCATGCCTGTGACTGAACAAGAACTACGATCAAAGGGTTTAGCATAAGAGAAATTCCAAAGGATGTTTAATTTTTCAAATCTTATGGTAGCCAAACATATTAGTGTGTGTGTGTGTGTATGTATGTATACACACAAATATATGTACACATATACACACATATACGTATAAACACACATGCATATTTACATAAATGCTTGTTCCATAACCAAGTTTTATTTGTTTTTCTGATTCTCCAGAACATGTTCGATGAGCATCAAATTATCATTTCACTACATTTCTGGTAGTTTCAGAATGGGTGCAGTTGATTTCTTTGATTAAAAAAGGTGAAGAAAGTATAAGAAAATTTATGAGGCAGAGATACACAGAAAGAGATGTATTCATAGCTTAGATATATGTCATCATGTGAGGACATGTTTTGGTGGAAAAGTAAGAATTGAGGATCCCTTAACAAGGATTCTAGAATGGGGAAATATCTCCATCACAAATGTTGACAATTTACTACAAAAAATGTGAAAATTCAATTTTTATTACACAATCTTGGGAAAATGACCACTACTTAAGGAAAGTTCAAATTAATCACAAGACTGAAACAATAATAACATTTATACAAAGTATATTAAATATGAATTGTTTTGAACAACATAGCACATAGGAATCACAATTTTTGAAAAATACTGTATGGGAGAGCTGACTAAAGCTTTATTTAAAAATATTTTAACACATATAGCACTGTTAACCAAAACAAGAATATTTTCCTCTCTGGTTTCTGACCATGCATATTTGCACTGACATCCAACATTTTTATACATTTCTAAAAACTTATTAATTATGAACAAAATTCTCTCCACAATTTTTTTATTGCCTCTTTTACATCTTTGTTCCTCAAACTATATATGATAGGATTTAGCATGGGAATCACAACAGCGTAAAATATTGATACTACCATGTCGTGGTTTGAAGCATAGCTAGAACTTGGTCTCATATAACTGAACAGAATGGTTCCATGATAAATGGGCACTCCAGTTAAGTGAGACCCACACATAGAGAAAACTTTTTGTCTTCCTTCATCAGAACGCATTCTCAGAATAGCCAATAGGATAAAGCCATAGGAGACCAGGACAATCAGGATAGTGACTACCTTAATAAAGCCCACCAAGTAGAAAAGTAGTAGTTCATTTGTGTGAGTATTGGAACAACAAATAGCAAGTAGGGGAGGGATATCACAGAACACATGCCTAATTTCATTGGATCCACAGAAGGATAGATTAAATGTGGATGCTGTGTGTACAGTAGCATGTAAAATGCCACCAACATAGGAAGCAATGATGAGTGGCACATAGACTCTAGGTGACATGCTCACTGAATACAGAAGAGGGTTGTAGATGGCTACATAGAGGTCATAAGCCATTGCAGCCAACAGAAAGCATTCTGTGGTACCTAAAGTAACAAAGAGAAGCATTTGTGTTGCACATCCAAGAAATGAAATAAATTTATTTTCTGCTAAGAAATCGATCAACATTTTTGGAGTGACAACTGTAGAATAGCAGGCATCCAAGAAAGATAAAACACTCAGAAAATAGTACATAGGGTTGTGGAGCCGAGAATCACCAGTGACTAGAACAACCAGTCCCAAATTCCCTAAGAGAGTGAAAAGATAGATGACAAGAAATAATAGAAACAAAAACACTTGAATACCAAAATCATCTGTGAATCCCCTCAAGATAAACATGGTGACTTCAGTCAGGTTCTTTAACCTAGTCTCATATATATCCAACTCTGATAACAATTGTTCCATTTCAGTTTTGATTACAGATTCCAAACTAAGTAGCTTCAGTAAACAGAGGTCTTTTAATTATATCTGCATTTGATTCTTAGGACATCTTAGCTTCCTTAATAATAATGAGATAGGCCATGATGAAGAATTTGATGGATCCAAGCATATGAATTTCTCTATAGAAGGGAAAGGAAGAAATAATTTCATTTACTTGGCCAATTTTATTGTGTTAACACATCCTGAAATTAAAGTGATTTTATATTCCCATTAATTGGGGGGATTTCCTATCTCTTCTTCCTATAGCATATTGTCCTAAAATTTATCAATATGCATGAATATATCGATACTTGAATAAAAAATGTTACAATGGAAAACACACATGATTAATGACCTTGATATATCACAAAGTACATGAAATACTTTTTACTAATGGATTACAATTTCCAAACTAGAAAAACCACACTTACCTCACAGGTAAATTAAAATGTGAAAAAGCATATCAAAATTCCTGAAAAGTGTTCTCATATAACAACAATAGATATGTTAGACTAACATCTCAACTTGATACATGAAGTGGCCATTTCAAATAAAACAATTTCATGTCTTCTCTTTTTGGCAACTGGCTTGTTCCACTAAAGAGAACCAGAGATTTTGTTGTGGAGACAGATGTGCCTTGCTTACAAACAAAAACAGTAAAATATTTTGTTTACAATTTTATTTCTACCCTGGTATGTATAATCTGGCTGCCAATTTTTAGGCCTGGTTACTTAATTAAATTACTGCCTATCGAATTTTAAGTTAATAACCATGAAAGACATTTCTCATTTATGCTTACCTACAAAGTCATTAGAGACATATCTCTGTTGAAAATAAGTCATGACTTTTCTTTTAATATGCTATTAGTTTTTATAAGAGTTTCTAAAAATACTATGAACTAAAAGTCATTGATAGTGGCTAATAAAATTATTAAAACTCTTGCTAAAAGAATAAAGTCACTAACTGGCCACTGGTTGCCCATGCCTGTGATCCTAGCTATTTGGGTGGCTGAGATCAGAAGGACTGTGGTTCAGGCCAGACTTTGTAAGCACATCTCAGACAATAGCTGGGTGTGGTGATACATGCCTCCCATCCTAATCCATGTGGAAGACAAAGATCAGGAGGATCACAGTTCCAGGCTGACTTGTGCAAAATGTGAGACTCTTATCTCCAAAATAACCATAGCAGAAAGGGCTGGATGTATGGCTCAGGCACTAGAATGCTTGCTTGCAAGTGTGAAGCCCTGAGTTTAAACCCTAGTACCTCCACAAAAGAAAAAAAATAGTCACTATATTTTACAAAATCAGCCTATAATTTCTGGACATACTTCCTGATATATCACTCTTTTTTCATTCAGTGAGTGTGAAGGAAGAAAACATATGACCGAAATTTAAAAGTGAAGAAAGAAGGAAAATAAAGTTAGAGTCACATGTATCTGACCTAAAAGCCCCTTTTATTAAAAAATAATTTATTGGGTACACTGAGCTGTATTGAGGAGAATTCTATATAGTGATTTTTTTCTTCCATATGTCATAGACTGAAAATATTTTTAAAGGATATTTTAAACTCTGCCATACATAGGAGCAAACTAAATTCAGTGATTACAAATGGTTGGTATTAATAATGCGAAACCTGATAAGTTTTGCCATCTTAAGATGAACATACTCCCAGAAGAGAATAAACTGATAAGATTTAGCTACTTTTGGAAAGAGAAGGAAGCCATGTAGTTATACTACCCTAAGAGTGTCTTCAAAATTGCATGCGAAAGATTTTTTTCTAATACACAGAATAGGTTCATAAATCTAGAAAAACAGAACCAAACAAAACAATCATTTATTTCTTAGAAAATTCAGAGCAACCTGCATAAATAAGGTAAAGTTTAATTTAAATACAGATAATTTACATATTAAACATGAGTACTCAGAACTTTATTAATGTATAATTTTGTATAATTTTGCTTGAATATTCAAGTTAATAAAATAGCTTCTAAAGACAAATTTATATAAATGTGCATTTAATGCGTTTTTGTTGGCTCAGAAAAATACTTGTTTAAATTATCCCTGTGCTTTGTCTTTTCTTTCCTACTTTCTTCTCTCTCATTCTCTTGCTTTCCCAGTCCCCCTCCCCACAAAAAGAATTTATATATATATTATATGTTATATTATATATATAATATACATTATATTATATATATTATATATTATATTATATATAATATACATTATATTATATATTATATATAATATACATTATATTATATATATATAATATTATATATATAATTGTTTACTAAAGATGGTCAGAGGCAAGTAGGAATTAGGAATAAATAAACACAGAGCAAAGAATAATTATGCAACAAATGTTCAAAGATTTACTAATAATCTATGAAGGGAATTCATTATAAAATGGATGCTGATCATCATGTACAAGAAAATGTCAGCTACATTACAACTCAAACTAATGTTTCTCTCAGTGTCTGATGTAAAGCAATTGTGGATAATTAAGAATATATTTGTCTCTCATCTTAAACAAAGTTAGCGAGACTCAGAAGGCCAAAAATCACATTTTCTGTCTCATATGCAGATAATAGACCCAAAACAAATGCAGTAATATTATTGGACATGGGTCACACACTAAGGGGAGAACGTGAAGGGGAGGAATAAGGAAAGGGAAGGAAATGTAAAACTTGGATGTGGTTGATGTGCCCACTGTATAGGAGTGAATATAGCAATCTTAAACTCCCAGACGCCAGTTTGGGAAGGGGACCAGGAAGTAGTGAAGGGGTCTGGTAGAGATGAACCAATGTGGGTTGCAATAATACACATGTGAATGGAAGCAATGATAGGAATCTCTCTGTATAGCTATCTTTATCTCAGATTAGCAAAAATGCTATTTCTTTCTTATTATCCCTTATGTTTTCTTTTCAACAAAATCTTAGAACAAGAGGGCAGAACAGGTTTTACTCAGAACTGGGTAGGGAGGGGGTCCTGGGGGGAGGGCATGGCAAATAATATATACACATGTCATGTGAGTACATGTAAAATGATAAAATAAAAAATAGAATATATTTGTCTGTAAACCATGATTCTAAAATCTCATACTCAACACCTGGTTAATATGAGTTTGGAAGCATTATTTCCTATTCTAAATAAAAGAATAAGATTAAACTTTTCAACTTCATGCGTATGGAGTAATCGTAGAATGCCATTTTATGAAAGGTGATAATATTTTAGTGAATGAAACATTTTATCATCTGTGAAGAGTGTGTACACATGAAACATGTCTTCCAAGTTTTATTCATGTAAAAATGGTAAAGATGTACAAAATGATTGTTTTACTAATACTTTGGACAATGAATGAATGTGCACAAAATTGGAAACATTTTTGTTTTTATGTTTTATATACATTTGCTATGTGACTATAAGTTTACAACTATTAAATAGTATCCCATTGAGAGTAAATCCAATGACTCTATATCACTACATGCCAAATTTAAAAAATGTATCTTTTTCATTTTTTCTGCCCAAAGATGTCATTAAAATAAAAGTATGTTTACTTAACTTCCTCTGATACTCTTGCCAATACAATTTTCTAGTTAATTTAATGTCTTTGATTTTGGATGTAAAACAAGAGGATGTTTTATGAATTGACATATAAATTACACCAAATCATGTCTCATTAGAGAATTTATCTACTTCCTGATGGGAACAATAGACATGACAGGGGAAATATCATATTTAGTTACTTTATCCAGCATACCTGTTAAACATATATTTCTATTAACTTATATTTAACAATTTCAGAGATGATTTATTTATGCCTACCTAATTTCCTTTAAAACAAATAGAGTAAAAATGCAAAGTTTATGTATAAAGAATTTTTAACTATTATATGATCAATACAGAAAACTAAAATTTAAAAAATCAATTTCTCAACTTTGCTGGTCAATCTTATTTCTCAACTTTTCATAACAATCCTATTGCAGACAATATACTTACGATACACAGTTCAAAGAAGTCACGGCATATTATTAAACCACTATAAGGGGCAATATATTGTGTGTAATTTTCATCTGTGATCTACATACCAAACTTCAAAATGCATCATATAACATATTTTGTACATAATAAAACTGAGGCCCACTGAGACATGTAATTTTATCAGGTCAAATTGTTGTTTAATAAAAACACAGAATTCAAACTTAAATTTCTCTTACTTCACCCCAATGTAATTTCTTCCTTACCATATTTCCAACTCACCATTAAAGCTGAAATTATGGAATAATTTCCCTGAAAAATTATATTAAACAGCATACCTCTTGATTTATAAAAACATAATAAGCATAATAAGGTATGGAATGTGAAAGAACTTTAGTTGCTTTCAAATTATCAACCAGTAAAATAAATTTAAGATTTGAATTACTACATAAGAAAACAAAACTAAAGAAAAATGAACCAAAAGTGAAATATAACCAATGGCTCATTTAAAGTTAATTTTATCCCTCATTATCTTAATGGCTATCTTTCATCAAAAACTTAAAGCACATTTCTAAGTTACAAATCTATCCATTAGCCAAAATGTCTAGGAACTCTTCATCTTTTTCCTTCTATGTTTCCACAATTTCTTTGAATTTGCAATTCAAAACTTTGAGCTTAATAGAATCTTGCCTGTTATATATATATATATGTAGGCATATATTTACTTTCAAATGCACTGCTATAACTTTTAAAATATTTTAAAAGTGAAGCAAAGTCCCTTCTCTTACCCATGAAAAAGAGCTTCTCACTCAGTTAAGAAATGCTATGTATACTACACAATTGGATTCTTCATCCTAACTCCTCAAACACCTGAGGTCCACAGGGAGTCCCCAGTGAGGAGAAATATTTTATTCTGCGAATGTGTCAAGATGATTGTGTCCTAATAAAAAAGTGAGTGGTTCCAGAATAATGAACTACAGGTTGAAAATGATTACCTAAAGTAACTTTGGATTTCAATTTTTTTAAAGATTCCTTAGTGAGAAAATTATAATTATACATGGCAGACTTTTTCTTAACTCTAATACTTTTTTTTATGGTATTAATTTTCTTTTTTTTATTGTTTTATTATTCATATGAGCATACAAATATAAGGCTTGGGTCATTTCTCCCCCTTGCCCCCAACCCCTCCCTTACCACCCACTCCACCCTCTCCCTCTCCCCCCAACCCCTCAATACCCAGCAAAACTATTTTGCCCTCATCTCTAATTTTGTTGAAGAGAGAGTATAAGCAATAATAGGAAGGAACAAGTGTTTTTTGCTGGTTGAGATAAGGATAGCGAAACAGGGATTTGACTTACATTAGTTTCCTGTGTGTGTGTGTTACCTTCTAGGTTAATTCTTTTTGATCTAACCTTTTCTCTAGTTCCTGGTCCCCTTTTCCTATTGGCCTCAGTTGCTTTTAAGGTATCTGCTTTAGTTTCTCTGCATTAAGGGGAACAAATGCTAGCTAATTTTTTAGGTGTCTTACCTATCCTCACACCTCCCTTGTGTGCTCTCACTTTTATTATGTGCTCAAAGTCCAATCCCCTTGTAGTGCTTGCCCTTGATCTAATGTCCACATATGAGGGAGAACATGCAATTTTTGGTCTTTTGGACCAGGCTAACCTCACTCAGAATGATGTTCTCCAATTCCATCCATTTACCCGTGAATGACAACATTTTGTTCTTCTTCATGGCTGCATAAAATTCCATTGTATATAGATACCACATTTTCTTAATCCATTCGTCAGTGGTGGGGCATCTTGGCTGTTTCCATAACTTGGCTATTGTGAATAGTGCCGCAATAAACATGGATGTGCAGGTGCCTCTGGAGTAACCTGTGTCACAGTCTTTTGGGTATATCCCCAAGAGTGGTATTGCTGGATCAAATGGTAGATCAATGTTTAGCTTTTTAAGTAGCCTCCAATTTTTTTTCGAGAGTGCTTGTATTAGTTTAAATTCCCACCAACAGTATAAGATGTTTCCTTTTTCCTTGCAACCATGCCAACACGGGTTGTTTGTGGTGTTGCTAATGATGGCTACTCTAACAGGGTGGGGTGGAATCTTAGTGTGGTTTTAATTTGCATTTCTTTTATGGCTAGAGATGGTGAGCATTTTTTCATGTGCTTTTTGGCCATTTGAATTTCTTTTTTTGAGAGAGTTCTGTTTAGTTCACTTGCCCATTTCTTTATTGGTTCACTAGTTTTGGGAGAATTTAGTTTTTTAAGTTCCCTATATATTCTGGTTATCAGTCCTTTGTCTGATGTGTAGCTGGCAAATATTTTCTCCCACTCTGTGGGGTGTTCTCTTCAGTTTAGAGACCATTTCTTTTGATGAACAGAAGCTTTTTAGTTTCATGAGGTCCCATTTATCTATGCTATCTCTTAGTTGCTGTGCTGCTGGGGTTTCTTTGAGAAAATTCTTACCCATACCTACTAACTCCAGAGTAGTTCCTACTCTTTCCTGTATCAACTTTAGAGTTTGGGGTCTGATGTTAAGATCCTTGATCCATTTTGAGTTGATATTGGTATAGGGTGATATACATGGATCCAGTTTCAGTTTTTTGCAGACTGCTAACCAGTTTTCCCAGCAGTTTTTGTTGAAGAGGATGCTATTTCTCCATCGTGTATTTTTAGCTCCTTTGTCAAAGACAAGTTGGTTATAGTTGTGTGGCTTCATATCTGGGTCCTCTATTCTGTTCCACTGGTCTTCATGTCTGTTTTTCTGCCAGTACCATGCTGTTTTTATCATTATTGCTTTGTAATATAGTTTGAAGTCAGGTATCATGACACCTCCAGCATTGTTCTTTTGACTGAGTATTGCCTTGGCTATTTGTAACCTCTTGTGTTTCCATATAAATTTAATGGTAGATTTTTCAATCCCTTTAATGAATGTCATTGGAATTTTGATGGGAATTGCATTAAACATGTAGATTACTTTTGGGAGTATAGACATTTTTACTATGTTGATTCTACCAATCCATGAGCATGGGAGCTCTCTCTACTTTCTATAGTCTTCCTCAATCTCTTTTTTCAGAAGTTTATAATTTTCCTTGTAGAGGTCATTCACATCTTTTGTTAGGTTTACACCTAGGTATTTGATTTAATTAAAAACACAATATCTCATTCCATACATAGCATACAATATTTTCAAGAATTCATTAAAATTGTATGGGAAAATATATATAAATATGCACTTCACTAAAAAACAGAGAAAACAAACATGTGAAATTATAACCAATGTCATTTTTTAAATTTTAGTTTTTCTTTTATATATTTACTTACATGTGTAAATGTTGATTGGGCCACAAACCCCCTCCCCTCCACCCCTGTGCTTCCAGGCAGAACCTACCTGTTCCACCCTCTTATTCTACAATTTTGTTTGAGAGAAAACATAAGAAATAAAAAAGATGTAGCATTTTTGCTACTTTGAGGTAAAGATAGCAATATGGAGAGATTCCTAGAAATGTTTCCATGCACATGTGTATTACAATCCACATTGGTTCATCTCTGCCAAATCTCTTCACTACTTCCTGGTCCCCTTCCCATAGTGGCCTCTGCCTCTTTAAGATTATTTTCTCTCTACAGTGAGCACATCAGCCACATTCCAGTTTCAGGTTTTCTTCCCTTTCTATTACTCCTTTGAATGTTCTCAGCTTAGTGTGTGACCCATGTCCAATAATGTTACTGCACTTCTTTTAGGTTTATAATCCATGTATGAGGGAGAACATGCTATTTTTGGCCTTCTGAGCCTGACTAATGTGGCTTAAGATGATGTTCTCTAGTTCTACCCATTTATTTGCAAATAACAAAATTTCATTCTAAATTGTCAAAGTATCTCTACTTGCAGATGACATGATCCTATACATCAAAGACTCAAAAGAAACTCTACCTACCCCAAAACTCCTAGACACCATAAACAACTTCAGTGATGTAGCCAGATATGAAATCACCTTAGAAAAAAGGAAAAAACAAAAACAAAGACAAACTTTACACCTTAGAAACATGTATACCCTTTCTATACACCAACAATGAACAAATTGAGAAAGAATATAGGAAAAAAATTCCATTTACAATAGCCACAAAAAAAATCAAATACTTAGGAATAAACCTAATAAAGGATGTAAATGACCTCTACAAGGAGAACTACAAACCACTGAAGAAAACAGGAGAACACTACAGAAGGTAGAAAGATCTCCATGCTTACGGATTGGCAAAATCAACAGTAAAAATGGCTTTACTTCCAAAAGCAATTTGCATGTTCAATGCAATTCCCACAAAATCCCAACGGCATTCATTAAAGAGATTGAAAAATCTACCTTAAAGTTCATTTGGAAACACAAAAGAACACTTATAGCCAAGGCAATACTGAGCAAAAAGAGCAATGCTGAAGGTATCAGAATATCCAACTTCAAACCATAGTAATAAAAACAGCATTGTACTGGCACAAAACCAGATATGAACACCAGTGAAGTCAGATTTGAATCCATACAACTATGCCCATCTTATTTTTGACAAAGGCTCCAAAAACATACAATGGTGAAAAGACAGCCTCTTCAACAAATGTTGCTGGGAAAAATAGTTATCTCCCTGCAGAAAACTGAAACTATATCCCTCCTGTCACCCTGAACTAGTATCAACTCAAAGTGGATTAAGGACCTTAGTATCAGACTTGAAAACTTGCAGTTAGTACAGAAAAGAGCAAGGAATAGTCTGGAAGCAATAGGTATAAGTAAGGACTTACTAAGTAGAACTCTGGCAGCCCAGCAACTAAGAGAAAGGATGAACAAATGGGACTACATGAAATTAAAAAGTTTCTGCACAACAAAAGAAATGGTCTCTAAACTGAAGAGACCACCCATAGAGTGGGAGAAAATATTTGCTAGCTAAACATCAAAGGACTGATAACCAGAATATAAAATGAGCTCAAAGAACTAAACTCTCCAAAAATTAATGAACCAGTGAAGAAGTGGGCAACTGAACTAAACAGAACTTTTTCAATGGAAGAAATCCAAATGGACAAAAAACACATGAAAAAATGCTCATCATCCCTGGCCATAAAAGAAATGCAAATCAAAACTACACTAACATTCCACCTCACACCTGTTGGAATATCTGTCATCAAGAACACAACTACCAACAAACGTTAGCGAGGATACAGGGAAAAAAGAGCCCTCATATACTGCTGGTGGTAATGTAAGCTAGTACAACCATTTTGGAAAACAATGTGGAGGATTCTTTAAAAAACTAAATACAGATTGGCTAAATGATCCAGCAATACCACTCCTAGGGATATTCTCAAAGGAATGTGACTCAGGTTATAACCAATCTCACTTAAAATTAATTTATTGAGGTCAAATTCCTTTGCCCTAAAATTATCTAATTTAAAGGGAATGAATTAGTGGCTACTGCTAAATTCATAATATAACAGTTTCATCTAGTTTTATCAATGAAGGAAGAAATTAAAACAGCCAGGATTCAGACTTCCATTTTTATTTCACTTCAGATGCTTCTTTAGTTTTATAATGGCTATAGGTGTTTTTGACATTCTCTTTAAAATAATTTAATATTAAAGATTAATAAATATTTTAAAACCTTTCCACCACTACAAATATCCATTACCTCATTTTTTTCCCAGTCCTCATTTCCTTTTCATCTTTTCTTTGAATCTACATATTTTCTGTTGTGGAAATTTCTTGTAAAAGACTTATAGTCAAGGTGACTATGCAATTAGGATGTATTCAAGATTCCTGCTTTGTAACATATATAGTCTTGCTGTGCTGAGACAATGAGACAGAGGAAATAGCAGGAGGCAGATATGAGAAATAAGGTTTATCAGAATGTACTAATAGGGATCCTAACAGAGGATAAATACTTCCCAATAGGAAGATAACATGAGGAGTAGCTAGGAGATCATAGCATGACTCTGGAGGTCAAAAGCCTAATGGTGTCCAGCTGGAGAAGGAACATTTGTTCTCTGTACAGTTCTCACAAAAAGTTCCAGCAGTGCCATAAAAGTCCAGTGGTGACAGGCTCTCCAGGAAACTCACTCACCAGGGTGTCCAGTGGCAGAAGGCTGCACCAGGAGCACTGGTCTTCTCCATGATGCTCCCTTTCTATTGCCCTATTTAACACTGGGACAGAGATTTTGTAGGTCAGGCTGCAGAAGCTGTGACATCATTAGCTCATTTTTCCCTTGTATGACCAGCATTATAAAGAGTAGCCAATACAGTGTATGACCAGAATTTAGATCAGCTCTACAGAGAATGCTTGCCTTATCTAGACAT
Source organism: Castor canadensis (assembly GCF_047511655.1). NCBI lineage: Eukaryota > Metazoa > Chordata > Mammalia > Rodentia > Castoridae > Castor > Castor canadensis. The sequence goes on from NC_133386.1 coordinate 192,184,107, forward strand.
TCCAGTCCTGGACCACTCTCATTGCTTCTTAGCCACACTTCATGTAAGCTGGATCATGTAGTATTTGTCCTGTGACTGATTTATTTCGTTTAGCATCAGTTCTCCAGGTTCACCCTTGTCATTTCATATGCAGAATATCATTTTTTAAGGCTGAGTAATATTCTGGTGTTTATTTTTTAACCACCTTTTTTTTTATGAGTGTAGAGAATGTGGAAAATCCTTTATTTTTTATTTTTTTATTGTTTTATTATTCATATGTGCATACAAGGCTTGGGTCATTTCTCCCCCCACCCCCACCCCCTCCCTTACCACCCACTCCACACCCTCCTCTCCCTCCCACTCCCTCAATACCCAGCAGAAACTATTTTGCCTTTGTCTCTAATTTTGTTGAAGAGAGAGTATAAGCAATAATAAGAATATCTGCTGGTTGAGATAAGGAAAAGGGGACCAGGAACTAGAGAAAAGGTTAGATAAAAAAGAATTAACCTAGAAGGTAACACACATGCACAGGAAATTAATGTGAGTCAAATCCCTGTTTGGCTATCCTTAGCTCAACTACATTTTGTTTAAACATTCATTCAGTAATAGATGTTTAGTTTGCTTCCGAATTTTTTTTATTTCAATTTATGCCACAGTGGACCTGAGGAAACTAACAACTCTTTGAAATCCCAACACCAATATTTTGAATGAAATCCAGAAGCGGGTTTACTGTTTCCTGCAATAAATAAAGTCAAAGTTGAATACAAATCGTCCTTGACAATTAGTGAACAATCTCCAGGCATTTCATTTAGCATTCAAATGCTTTAGGGATAACCAACAAATTTCTTGTCAACTCCTCAGGGAGTATCTCAAAAGTTAAATAAAATATATAAATTGTCCTCAAACAACCAATGCTAAGAAACACATGGAAGAATCAAGAAAGAGCTTTCATTACAGGTGACAAAGACAGACGTTTTCAGATAGGGTCATAAGGCCGGACCAGCTGTAACACCTCTCTCCTTTTTTTCATAGTAATTTTTGCATATTTTTCTCCTCAGGTGATAGGATAAATGATCATAAGCACCTTTGAAACACTACCTTGTATATGTGCTTAGAAAATTTTGTGTATACATATGATTTTATATCTAAAAGAAGATAAAATGAGTGAAGATGAAGAATAAGTAGAATGGCATGGATACATTTTTGGAGACAGTAATTGCAACAGAACCCACTGTCTCACTTTCATACCCTTCCAAACACTTAGGGATTCATGCATTGTAGGCTTTCATGTGACCCTCTCATTTATCATTGAAATAAATGTATGAGTGAGATTTAATACAGATCTCTGATAAGAAAAAAGGAGTTTGCATTTCACATTGAGATATTAAAGGTTTATGGCTGTTATTTTTTTTCCCTGAATGTCAGAAGACTACTGAGTACCCAGTTTTATGGTGATGGTAAAATGTTCTTCATTTAACAGTGGGATCTGAGTAAATTTTTCTAGAGTATAGGTTTAAAAGTAAAAGAGTATTCAGTAATTATATTACAGTATGCAAAAAGAAATTTGTTGAACTTTAAAACTGGTGAGAGGAAACAACTTTCTTTCTTTACCTTACAGTAACTTTGGTACTAATTTTTATATGCACTTTATTCTGTACTATTTCATGATTACAAGCCAAACCAAACCAAAATAACAACAAAGAAGATTTAGATTCTTCTGATTGAAATTACTGAAGATATTTATGTAATTTTATAAGCTGATATATTTTGTTATATTTAGTAGAAAAAGATGTTTGAATGTGGCAGGGCAGGATATCAAGTAGCAACAGTGATGCAAACAACATGGCATATGACTTAAGTGCAATTTACAAGTGATTAGCTTCATATATAATATTGTATAATTATTTGTTTGCAGCTCACACAGAGATTCTGGTACTGCAATTTCCATAATAAAGTTTTCCATTTCTATTTTTTTTAATTTTAAGACAATTGGTGACCACAATTTTTTCACATCATAGTAATTATCTTATCTTTAGATTCTGTGTTATGTTTTTTAATCTCTGGAGCATAAGAAATATCCAGGTATGTTTTATTTGATTGCACACTTCTTTGCAGAATGTGCTGCATCATATTTGGAAAAATTTCTTGTGGCATACTGCACAGACGATTCCAAAAACACATCTAAGGATCCAGATGTTTATCATTCTTTGTGTATTGTATTTTTGTCTGAGATATTGTGTGCCATGGTACCACTGTGCTAAAATGCACCATAATAAATGTTTTTAAAATGTAGAATTATAAAATAGAAATGTCCCAATTTTTCTCTTTTGAATATAGCATCCATTGCTTTATCTATAAGGATATTTGTGAATCTTCATTGAATAAATGCAATGCCAGAGACCTCCGTTTCTCCTAATTTGCTCAGATTTCTTCATGCCCGATCAGGTTCAGCCACGATAAAGGGTATCTGATTGGCTAATTTTGATTAAGATGAAAATGCACATGTAGGGTGAATAATATTTTTATTAAATATGTGCCAAGATAACTCATGTGAAAATGTATTCAAATACTTACTGACAATAAAATATAAGTAATCCAGAGCAATATCATGTTCTTAGCTAGCCAGCCATGGAGTGGAAAACAAGGTAAAGTTGAAATTGAATTCATCACATTTATTATAACTTATTTCACATATTTTTCATCTATTCATTATTTTATCCCCCAGAAAAAGTTAGGACTCTGTGCAGGAGAATGAAAACTGCTTTCAGGTAAGTTATTATCAACACTTACAAATAAAACAAAAGCAAGATAAATATGTACATGATCATTGAGAACAGTTCCCAGATATCATAGAAACATTGAACTACTTAATCATCCTTCATCCTTCCCAACAACACTGCAAGAGCATGTTTGTTTTAGATATGAAAATAAAGATTTTTTGATAAATTATTTGCCAAAAATAGATTTGTAAACACTAAATTCATATATAGAACAGATGACATACATATATTTCCGGTTTTTTTCTTCCTGTAAAAATGAATTCCAGTGTGATCAATTATATTTTTCCATTTATACATCAGGCTAACTTCTACTAAGTGTTTTAGAATTCCTAGTTCTCTTATTTGTGATTTTATACAGGACTATATTTTAAATAATGGAATTTCACGTACTTTAGGATATGTCCTTAAAATTCTTCTTAATTAATTTAAATATCCATTATATCAATCTATTAAATGAACTTGACAAATAACACTATAAAACTGTTGTCATGTGAATGAGAAATGGAAAACTTAAGAGGAGTACAATAATTAGACTGTTCTCTGAAAAATAATAAATAAGGTTTACATTTATTTTTATTCTTATATCTGTACATATCTATATGTCTGTCTATCTGCATGGTTATTTATTTTTTTCTCTCTACCTATCTTTCTATCTATCTACTTATCTACTGGGGTTTCTCAACCTTGGAACTATTGGTATTTGAGCTAGAATTCTTTGGGGCTGTAATAAGATATAGCAGTAATGTTGAGCATTGTAATTGGACTTTAGCCATTAGCTGACAGAGGCATCCCTCCTCCGGCATGGGAAATAAAGTAACTTTGCACAGCATAGTTTGTTTTGTGAGTAAAATTGCCTTTATTTAAAACCACTGATCTTTATCAGTATTAATCTGTATGTTTATCACTTTGTCAAAGATACATTCATTTATTATCAAGTATTTTAATGTTGGAAGTTTGTATGTCTCTTATTTAAACCAGCATTCCATAAGAAATGTCCCTGCGGTGATGATATGTGAAATCTATTCACTATGATAATGTCTTTATCAAGCATAGGTTTTCTGATAAACCAGGATGGAGAAGCACAATCTCACAGCGGTGAGTGAATTCATTCTGATGGGCATCACAGGTCGTCCTGAGCTGCAGGCACCATTATTTGTTTTTTTCCTTATCCTCTATATGATCTCAGTGGTGGACAACTTGGGCATGATCATCCTCACCATGGTGGACTCCACGCTACAGACCCCAATGTACTTTTTTCTCAGACACCTGGCTCTCACAGATCTTGGTTATTCTACAGCTGTGGGACCCAAAATGTTGTTGAATTTTGTTGTAGATCAAAATACAATCTCCTATTGTTTTTGTGCTACACAGCTATCTTTCTTTCTTGTGTTCATTGGTAGTGAGCTTTTTATTCTGTCTGCAATGTCCTACGACCGCTATGTGGCCATCTGTAACCCATTGCTCTACACAGTCATCATGTCACAAAAATTATGTTGGTTACTGATGGCAACCCCTTATCTCTACTGCACGTTTATTTCTCTACTGATCACTGTAAAGATTTTCACTTTACCCTTCTGTGGCAACAATGTCATCAATCATTTTTTTTGTGACTGTCTCCCCTTGATATCCTTGCTCTGCTCTAACACTAAGGAAATCGAATTTATCATTATGATTTTTGCAGCATTTGATCTGATTGTCTCTCTTCTGATAGTTCTTGTATCCTACTTGCTCATCTTTATAGCTATTCTCAGGATGAACTCTGCAGAGGACAGACACAAGGCTTTCTCTAACTGTGGGTCTCACCTGACTGTGGTTATTGTCTTCTATGGGACGTTGATATCTATGTATGTGCAGCCCCAGTCCAGTCACTCCACTGATACTGATAAAGTGTCCTCCATATTTTATACCCTGATAATTCCAATGTTGAATCCCTTGAGCTATAGCTTAAGAAACAAAGATGTAAAATATGCTCTAAAAAGGACATGGGAAAATAAATGCAACATTTTTTCTTAAAGGTTACATACTCTATGAGTCCCACAAATCAGAACTGGATATGAACTTGGGTTCTTAAAAATGTATAACAAACACAACTTGAATCCATACATATTTAAACATCAGACTTCATTGTACTAGTCAAAGTTCTAAATGTCAGGAGTACTTTGTGAACAAAACAGTAAAAGACTTTGCCTTCCTTGAGAGGAAGTGACTGTTTATAGTATAATAATAGAGGAAATTCTCTAATACAGAAAATTATGTCAGGATATAAAGACCAGTAGACCAGGTAGCAGAGTTGTATACTATGTGTCGGTGAGGAATAGTCTATATGATACAAGTATGAAATATTTTTGTGGGTTTTTTTTAGTATTACAATAATCTTTCCAGTTTCCATGTATGCATTTCTGTATGTGACTGTGGGTTCGTGCAAATACAATCATTCTGTTTTATGCTTCCTCACCTCTGTGGGTTGTGTTAAAATCAAACTTCATTGTGGAATCATGAGGCTCATTGCAGCACAATATTTGAATAAATCAGTCTATCAGTGAACTCAAATTCTCATATTCTACACTGAAATCTTAGGCTCCTCTTTTCTCACGAGTGCCCTTACTTTCACTTGAGCCCAAGAGACTCTACTAACTCAACATATTTTGCTATTCAGCAGCCCAAAGCTTCAGCACAGCATCTAATTTTATTTAACTCAATGAATATGTGAATATGAATAAGTACAACAATTAAGTTATACTTCTTGGCTTCTGCCACAGAAGCTTCCAGTGTTTTCACTTTTTTACTTGGTTGGTTTCCTTCCTGTTTTGATCATGATTCCTTAATGCCACTTTTTGTCTTGCTTAAAAGTCAAAATCTACTTGCTGCCTCATTCCTGCAAAAAATGCTTGTTCTATGGTATAATAGTTCTATATTTATTCCTTATTATGGCTGACATTACATATATTCATTCAATATGACAGTTTACTACTTTTTGATAAGCATCCATTTTTTGATGGCATAGAATTGACAATCCAACCTGGAGGAAGCAAGTACAGATACTGCCATGATTTTAACTGCAGTGTGTTCCTAATGAGGGTGGCTTGTAGTATGCACTGATGCATGAACTTCTCATGTACTTCATGTATACACCTGCCTAAAACTTTAATTTTTTTCATTATTTTCATTATTCACCATTCATGCCATTTTATTTACATCATTGAGGGACTGATTGTTTATTTATAACAGTAAGATGCTATGAAATTATCCTTATAGGCAATCAAAATGAGTAAAAATTATTCCTTGGAAATAATAAAAACATGTAGATGTCATGTGATAATGAATGTGAGGATAACTGTAAATAAATGGTGTGTGTACTTGGTTTTTATGGTGAAATTGCAGAGCAAAGTTTCAGTGTTTGTTTACATGCAATACTATTTTACTTTCTAAAAATACATTTGGGATAAAAACAGCAAGATATTAATATTACAAACCTGTTTTCCATTGAGTTTGTATGCTATCATGCTTGTTTTTGTATATGTTTATCTTTAGATCTACCTTCCATGTATGAGAGAAAGCATGTCTTTTGTGTTTCTGATCCTGGCTTGCTTCATTTAGCATGATGTCCTCCAGTTGCATTCATTTCCCTTCAAACCACACGTCATTATTCCTTATGGCTGAGTAATACCTCATTGTTATATTTACTCTATGGAACTCGGGGAAAGAGGGAAAGGAAAAGGGGATGATAGAGCATCAGTATTATCATAAAATACAAGACATGAAAGTAGAGGATATAAGGATGTGTATCGAAAGCTGTTGAAAAATGGGGGCTGGGAGGTAAAGGGGTAAGGGAGAGTAATGGAGGGGTTGAAGTAATGTATACTCATAGTGGTTATACATTAAGACATCCCTTTGAACATCAACTTAAATATTAATAATAAAAAACAGAATGGTAAATAAGTACAGTAGGGGGGTTACTAGTGGGAAGGGGGAGGGTGAATGAAGGAGATTAGGGTGATTGTATATGGTAGATGGACTTAAAATACTTATATGAAACATAACTAAGAAACCTCTTACAACTGCTTGAAGTGGAACAGAGAGCAGGTAGAGGAGGGGAGAGGATGGGGGAAAAGTAACTAATGTTCAATGTAAGTCTAATCAGAATTGTCACTATGAATCCCTCTGTATAATGAATACATCTTAACAAAAAATTCTGAATTCTCCTACAAGAAAGAAATGTCTTGTTCTGGTTTGGAATATGAAAATTGGGGGAAAATGTTAGTAAAGAATCAGAAGCAGATCTTCCAAAAATATCAAGAATTTTATCTTTTCTGTAATGTTTTCTTTTCTGTAAAAGAGAGCTGTGAAAAAGCAGTAAGTTTGCCCACTGTTGGGCATAGGAAGTTACAGTGGTACCTAGGCTAAGTATGATGATGTAAAGTGCTGTTTATGTCTCTCCCTCGCTGCCTGTGAGGCCACATTCATGTTTCTTAGCCTCTGGAATAGAGATAATGATAGTACTTATTTTATATAGCTCTTGTGTTCATTTGTGGGCTAGTGAATGTATCTAACACAAAGCCTGGCACATATTTCACTTAAACTATTATATTTAAGCAGCTATTAAAAATAAACAATATTCATTGGTATAATTATTAGGCATAAAACTTATACCTTTCCTATACTGGAGTTAGACTTTTTACATTACCTGCATAGTGCCTTTACCAACATTTCAAAAATAATGTTTGTCCTAGGATTTCCTTTCTCAAGCTTTAGATATGTCCTCTGAGAAGGTGCCCATCGCACCAGCCACACTGGAGATCAATGTAAATGCTAAGGTAAGGTCCACAAGGGCTGAGCATGACTATGATGATCACTGAGCTCCTTGATACAGAGCTGTTAATATATTTCCCAGAGCTGGATGGAGGCCTATTCTCTTCTTTAAATACACAAATTTAATAATGATCATTTATAAACCTTAGCCATTCATATCATAGACTTGCAAACAAGATGACTGCCCTGGGTGTGTATTCTTGTTTGTTTCTATGTTTCTGTGTTTATATACAGATGTATATGCTTCAGCATGTAAAAAATTAATTCTTAACCACAACTGAATATCAGCAAGTTTCATGTATTAAAATGGAAAAATAACACCTGTTAAAACAATCTCAAGAATGGGAGAGGAGGGATAAAAGAGAATGATGGGGATGAGTTTAACTAAGACATATTGTCTGCATTTTTGCAAATGTCACAATGTACCACCTGTCCAAATCTAATATGATAATAAAATTTAAAGAACACCTCAATCTCAAAAACAATGATGAGTATGATAAAAAGTAAGTTTGATAGACACATGCATAATGATTTTAAACTCTGGGCAATGAAAATGATCATAAATGCAATAAAAGAAATAATCTACAACCTTGATAAATTAGGTACTATTGTTTATTTATGAAAATAATAATTAATAAGCCTACAATAAATGGAAAGAATGAACAAAGTATATATACAGGAAAATTACAAATATGTGATCGCATGTTCACACCCTTTAATAATAATCTGAAAATTATAAATGTGAATTTATTTTTCAAAACCTTCCTACAATGTTATAAAGTAAAGCTGACAGTACTTTAAAAGAATAGGGCTACAAAGTAATGGTAAAGAGATAAGGTCAAGGAAATATTCCCAGTTTTCATGAAACAGTGTAAAAGTATTAGCCATATCACAAGCAATTTATGAACATTAAATAAGCTTATATAGCTTGAAATATGGATGAAGGACTCATATCTAAATGGATTGACATGGAATAATTTAAAAATATGTCTGGCTGAAAAATATTTGTGGAATAAGACAGCAAGCATTTAAATATAATTTTAAATTTTAAACATTTGAAAACTATACTGTATATTGTTAATAAAGACATAAATATATTTAACAATGATAACATCCAACTAAATAACAAGTGGTAGTTAGGGCTTAATTCTTAAAGAAGATAATGTGTTACTATCAGACTTAAAGAAAAAAGATATTATTTTATACATAAGTAATCAAAAAATAAGCTGACTTAATAAAGGCAATATTAATCCAATGAAATTTTTATTATGAAAAAAAGTGTTACTTAATACAAGAATACAAGTAGTCTCCCTCCTTAAATGCTAGTATAGAATTCCATCTACTGTGCCATGCCAACAATTAAAGATTAGCTATTAATTTCCAAAGTCAGAAATTAACAAAGTAATATATTCTACATTTAAAACAAGAGATAAAATTGCAAATGATTATCCACCTAAAATATTTTAAATATTATAAGGCACAAATAGGTTTCTTTTAAAATATAGTCCCTGATTGGCAAATATTAAGCATGGTAGTATTATTGAATTAAAGGAACTAGAGTAGGAAAAATCATAATGAGTAGTTATTATTTCCCTATGCCTTGATCATATCCTAGTTGCTACCTGTATTGCATGTTTTCCAAGATATGTTATCAGACAGTCCAAATTCTAATTTCAGCTTGCTCATTACTTCTGCCTAGATTTGCTTAAATAATTAATACCTTTATTCAAACTAAAAATACATTATAGTAGGGCTATAGTAAGACTTTACTTCTGTCTCAATAAATAGCATTAATGTAAGTGGATAAAATGCTCCAATTAAAATAGATATGCTAACTGAATGGATAGAAATGACAACTATGTATTACAAAAACATCACTTATATCTAAGGAAATGCATAGGTTGACTTTGAAAGATTGAAATAAGAATATTACATGCAAGAGGAATCCATAAGAAACCAGGGAATGCTGTACCTACATCAGATATTGTAGATTTTAAATGAAAAGCAATCAAAACAGACAAGGAAGTTCAGTATAGTAAAATAAAGGGGTAATTCGGCAAGAGGAAAGAGCAACACTGTATATATGTGCACCCACACTTGAAGCAACCAAGTGTTAAATATTAATAGGTCAAAAGGGAGAAGTGGAAGCTAATATAATAATAATATGGGAATTGAACACAGTCACTTTTAGTAAGGGACAGATCATCCGGACTGAAAAATATAAAAGAATCATCAGTCAAATTTCACCTATACTGAGTGAATGGAGCAAATCTAGAGAACATTCCGTCCAACAATTGCAGAATACGTGCACTCTCATCAGCATATTTGAAATTTTAAAAAAGAAAGAGACATTGGAAATGACACCACAAAAATGCAAAGGGTTTTAGAGATAATTATGAAAAACTGTACATCAGCATGTATGATAACTTAGAATAGATGGAAAAAATCCCTGGATGAATAAACGTTATCAAAATTGAATCACAAAGAATCAGAAAACCAGAACAGATCAATAGCAAGCAGAAATTTGAATGACCAGATGTATCCTTTCAGAGTTCTATTAAACATTTAAAGAAAAAATAATACTATTTTTAAATAATGCGAGAAATGGATGGAAGAATTTTTTTTCAAACACATTCTATCAAAACCAAATAAGAGCATAATTAAAAGAAAAGTGCTGAAGTACTGGCCAACAAACAGCATCAACATTGATGACAAAATCCTTAACAAAATACTTGAAACCCAAGCATAATAGCATGTTAAAAAGATTATTCACTATCAAAACAAAAGCAGGGCACATTTCATCTAGGATGGTTCAATATAAGCAAATCAAGAAATTTAATATGTCATATCAACAAAATGAAGCAGAAAAATATTTTCAACAGATCCATAAAATTCTTTTCATAAAACTGTATACCTTCCTGGTAATAACAGTGGTAAATTGTGTATAGAAATGGGTCCTTGTACACGAGAAATGCAATTTCTTATATGCCAACAACTAACATTATATTGAAAGAGAAAGCACTGAAAGTTTCCTCTTTAAGATATAGAACATGACAAGGACACCCAATTTCTCTTATATGTTAAGCATGTTTCTGGAAATCCTAGGCAGACCAATCAGTCCAGACAAAGAAATAAAACGCAACCAAATCGGAAGAGATGAAATCCAATTTTAACTTTTGTGTGAATGTGTATGCATATATATATATGAATATATGTGTATATACACACAATTATATATGTGTATTTTGCTTGTATGTTATTAAATAGAATATTTCCTTAAGCACAAATTATAAGAATGATGATTTTATTTTTCAAATATTTTAAGCATGCATCATAGGTATCAATCACAAAAATAGTAAAAGAACAAGTCACAGATTTGAAAAGATGTCACAACTATATATTCATGTAAATAAATGGTCTCTTATATAATATATATTTTGAAAACATATAATTTAAGAAAAAGGTTTCACTTAATATTAACGAGAATTTTATAAGACTTTGTAAAATCACTCTAGTTCAGTATACTTTTTTTTAAAAAAATGGATTATTTTCAAATACAAAATCTTCCAAGCATATCAAATGTCAAACTTCACTAAACCAAAAATTGTCACAAGCTAATTAAAAATAATAATTTCATTGTATATAATGTACAAAATTTATTATCAGGAATGCATACAAATTATCTGTGAAAATATAAAATAGGTACTTCTATAAAAATGGAAACAGCCAAAATGCCCCACTACCAATGAATGGATTAAGAAAATGTGGTATTTATACACAATGGACTTTTACTCAGCCACAAAGAATGAAATTTTTTCATTTGCAAGTAAATGGATGGAACTGGAGAACATTCATCTTAAGCGAAGTTAGCCAGGCTCAGAAGGCCAAATATCACATGCTCTTCCTCATATGCAGATTACAGACCCAAAACAAATAAAGTAATATTACTGGACATGGGTCATACACTAAGGGGAAAAAGGATGTGGTAGGAATAGGGAAACGGAAGGAAACCTAAAACTTGAATGTGGTTGATGTGCTCTCTGTAGAAGAGCAAATAAAGTAGTCTTAAACTGGCAGAGGCCATTATGGGAAGAGGACCAGGAAGTAGTGAATAGGTTTGGCAGAGATGAACCAATGTTGGTTGTAACACACATGTGCATGGCAGCAATGCCAGGAATCTCTCTGTATAGCTATATTAATCTCAAACTAGTGACAATTGTGTTTCTTATTCTCTCTCATGTTTTCTTAGACAAAATCAGAACAAGAGGCCAGAACAGGTTCTTCCCAGAAATTGGGCAGAGGGGGACCCAAACAATGTATACACATGGAGTAAATGTAAAAACAATACAATTTTTAAAAGGCTTGCAAATTATAAGCATATAAATCTTATCTAAGATCACTTAAAAATAATCTGTTTAGATAAAATTCATGTGCCATAAATTTGACTGTTTAAATTATTGCACTCACAATGTTGGGAAACCACCACTTATATGTAGATCTGTCTCTCCATCTCTACAAAGTATGCACTAAGTAGCTCTTCCCACTCCTCACTCTCTTCAACTAATCTGATTTCCATTTCTATATATGACTCGATTCTGCTTATTTCAAAAGGATTCATAATAAAGGCTATCTCTGTTTCCTGGCTGCTTTGAAAAAGAGTAATGTTTTCAACATTCATGCCTGTTATAGTAAGTATTGGGATTACATTTGGTTGGATTTTTAAAATTATTTCATGAGTTTAACATGAAATTTGTACTATTAATAATTTAAATGCCCCATAAAATACTGTTATAAGGACAATGTTTTACAGCAGAACTCTCATACTTATTTATTATGTAGCATAGAGATGTCATGAATTTTTATTAGCAGTTCCTCATTTCTCCTGCTTCCCAGCCCTTTCATTCTACTTCCTGACTATATAAGTTTGAGCATTTTTTATACTTCAGGTTACTGGGATCCTGAACTTTTTCATATTTCTGTGACTGCTTTATGTTATGTCACACCATGATCTCCAGGTTAATCCAAATTATTTCATGTTGTAGGATACCATTTTAAGGCTAATTAGTACCAGTTATGCCATTATTCCAATTTTATTTATCCATTCAACTTTGAATGAATATTAACGTCACCACCACTTCTTGGTTATTTCAAATTTGTTTGCAAGAACGTGACCATGCTAGTATTTCTGAGATCTTATTATCATCTCTTTGTACAAAACTGGATATTCGATTGATGGCTCAGATAGTCACTTAAATAAATAGTTGCAATTCAATACAAATTTCTCCTGACAATTAGTGGACAATCTCTAGGCGTTTCATTAAGAATTTAAAGTTTCTTTTTTAAATAACAACACATTGTTTGACAACTCCTCAGGGAGAGTTTCTAAAAAAAAAAATCTATAAATTGTCTTCAAACACCCCATGTTAAAAAAAAATGGGAGAATAAAGACAGTGGTTTCATTACAAGAAACAAAAGAATGTCTCACAGTTACCTATGCTACCACTGTCTAATAAAACGGTCTCATTGCTCTGACTCAGTGATCTAATGCGTGTGACCATTTCTGATCCAGTGTGATTTATACTATGCCATGGAGCCTGAGAAGCAAAAGGACTCTTCTTTTTCCTTAATATTGATTTTGAATATTATCAAATAATTTGAGAAAGTAAGCAGTTAGAAACACACATTGTGTTTATGTGCTTAGAAATTGTTAATTTTCAAGAGAGGTACAGTAGAGCATGTTTTACCCTAGCACTAAGGAGAATGTCAACTATAAGTCCAGCCTGGGCTATGAGATGCATTATCCCTTCTAAAAGTGTTAAAATATTTCTGTATATATACACACCTGAATTCGTATAATTCATTCTGTATAATGGAATGAATTACAGGAAGTCATGAAAGAGAAAGGAAGATAGATATCATTATAATGACAGAATTTGAAACTATACAGATTCAGCCTTTCATTTTGACATCTTTATAAGTACTTGCTTAGTGACTATAGGCTTTGTTTGTAATATTTTCAAAACTAATTTTATTTTAATGGTCATTTAAGGTACACATACAAATGTAATTTATTCCTGACTTCTTGATCAAGTAAAGGGACTGTCAGCTTCACAATATGGTGTGAAAAATATCATTTGAATATTAACAGGCCTTTAAATTCCAAATTATATAGTAATGATAAAATGTTCTTCATTTTGCAGTGAGATCTAAGTAATTATTCTTAGTGTACAGTTTTTGAAAAATGAAACTCTAGTAATCTTTAAGCATATTAAATTATGAAAATGTGTTTCATGCCATTGAACTCCAGAGGTTGTTGGCTGAGAGGTTTTTCTTTCCATATTGTATAGAAATGTTTATAATTCTAAATTCTATTTTCATTTCTTAATATGACTACATATTAAACCAAACAAAAACAATAACAAGCAATATATACACAATTTGTTATTGGAATTACTGAAAATATTTCAAAATTTTACAGTCTGACACCTTTTCTCGTGTTTCTAATTTAGGAAGTACATACAAGGGCCAGAGTAGGATACCAAGTAATCACAACAAGATAAGCAACATTTAATACAGTTGAAATACAAATTATATGTAACAATCTTTATAGTTAATGTTGTAACTTGAATGACTTGTTTCCTTTTTGCTTACATATGGACTGTTGTCATCATAATTTCATTATAAAATGTTTAATTTCCATTTCTTTTTTATGACATAGAAAACATTGTCACTTATAACTCTTAGTAATAATTGTCCCTGAGTTGTTAGAAGTATTCAGTTACATTTTATTTGTTTATATACATGTGTGCCCTCATTATGTGTTACATTTTATTTAAACGAAGTGCTGGTGGACATAATGCACATGAGGACTTCAAATCCTGTTTATGAGCCCATGTATATATCGTCTTTACTATATTTTATCTTGTCTCTGTGGTGTTGTGTATGGCACTAAAAGTTTTAAATGCTATTAAACTTTATAGCATTTATTTTAAAATATAATGAAATGCATCGAAATCTGCTTAATAATAGGGGGTAGGAAAGATAAAGAAAAAGTAACAGAGGGGTTTAAACTGATTAAAATACAACAGCATTGAAGAATTAACTTCATCCTAATCAAGGCCTTTTATGAAAAGCTCATATTATCTGCAGGTAATACAGACACACTGAATCATGGAATCAACCTTCAAGTTTCTCAACAAGCTTGAAAAGGTATTTTGGTTTTATATATAAGAATAAATAGTTTAAGTTAATTTTACATAAAATAATCACTGTAAGCACTAAAGTAAGGTATAAAATAGATAATATTAACTTACATACATATTTATACTGTTTGTTTCTTCAGGTAAGGATAATCTTGAAAGTGACCTCTTACAGTCTTCAATTCATACATTTCTACCCTTACGTCAAAAGTTGCCATTCTGACACCTGTAAGAATAAGGATTTTCAGGACTATATTTTGAAGTAAGGAGTTGCTTATAATTTTGGAACGTGCAGTTGGGAAATTTTAATATGTAAATTGTGTGTGTATTATTTATTATAGCAAATATGCTTAATTAAAGTCACTATGTGATTTTCATTATATAAATGACAAAGAGAAAACTAAAGCAGAATAGACAACTTGTGAATTATGACAAACAAAATATCTCTAGTTCACGTTTATTATTGTTTATTCTGAATTCAAATGTTCAGCGAATGTTCAGCTGATTACTTATACCACACTTGCATAATTTATCTGCTATGGGGTAAACTTTGAAATGTATGGGCTTTGCTATTGTGTCTATCCATAAAAGATTTTGTAATAAAATTGGATGGAAGTATACAATGTCACAGAGGTGAAGGAATCCATTCTGATGGGCACCACAAATCGTCCTGAGTTCAGGCTCCATTATTTGGGCTGTTCCTCATGATCTATGTGATCTCAGTGGTGTGAAACTTGGGCATGATCATCCTCACCATAGTGGATTCCAGGCTACAGACCCCAATGTACTTTTTTCTCAGACACCTGGCTCTCACAGATCTTGGTTATTCTACTGTTGTGGGATCCAAAATTTTGGTAAATTTTGTTACTCATCAAAATAAAATCTCATACAATTTTTGTGCCACTCAGCTAGCTGTCTTTCTAATGTTCATTGCTTATGAACTTTTTATTCTTTCTGGAATGTCCTATGACAGATATGTGGCCATTTGTAACCCACTACTCTATAGTGTCCTCATGTCACAAAGGGTATGTCAAGTGCTGGTGGCAGTCCCTTATCTCTACATTTGTGTCTCTTCTAATAACCATAAAGATTTTCACTTTATCCTTCTGTGACTATAATGTCATAAATCATTTGTACTGTGACAGTATCCCCTTATTAGCTTTGATCTGCTCTAATACTCACGAAGTTGAAGCAATCATTCTGACTTTGGCAGTTTTTAATTTGCTTTAATCTCTTCTTGTTGTCCTTGTATCCTACCTGCTCATATTTGCAGCAGAAAGACACAAGGCTTTCTTCACCTGTGGGTCCCACCTGACAGTGGTCATAGTCTTCTATGGAAATTGTGATATTCATGTATGTGCAACCCAAGTCCAGTCACTCCTTTGACACTGACAAAGTGGCTTACATATTTTGCACTATGATCTTCCCCATGTGGAATCCACTGATCTATAGCCTAAGTAACAGGATGTAAAGTATGCCATACAAAGAACACAGAAAAAGCCACTCAACATTTTTTCTTAAACTTTACATAAAATATGAGTTCTATAAATCAGAGTTAACTGTGCATCGATGTGTTGTCATTTAGATTGTATTTTTAAGACGGGCTTTCCAGTAGTAGCTGTACTTAAAAATGCTATCAATGCTTCAGTGAACAAAACCACATAAGAAGCTTTGAGAGACAGAAATTCATTGTGGTAAAATAATTAAAGACTTTCTCTAGTATGTAGAAAGGGTTTAGTGTATATAAGCCATAGGACTGGGGGTAGAGGGTATATATAAATAAAAAAGAATAAAAATTATAGAAAAAGACTTCAGTGTTCTTTTGATATTACAGTGTGATGTCCAGTAACCATGTATGTGTTCATGTAGATTTTCCTCTTTTGCATAGCACAATCATTCTGTTTCAGGCTTCATATACTTCTATGGGTTTTCTTGAAATCAAACTTGATGGGGCTATTATGATAATAAGTGAACTATAATGATTTGAGAGAATCAGACTTAGGAATGTGCTCATACGCCCAATCCCTCATGGGGTTCCTGGGGTTCTTTCTATTTTTCTCACCTTTACCTTTACTTTCATATATAAGCTTAAGGAATTCTATTAATTTACTTGTGTATTCAAGAATCCATAGCTTCAGTATAGAATTTGATTTTTATCTACTTAAGTGCATTGTATACAGGTGAATATATCAATTGCAATAAATTTCTTGACTTCTCATGGAAAATTTTCCAAGGATTTGCTGTTTTCCCCCTTTCTGGCTTGATTTATGTTCCCTACTGTATGAGCGATGGATGCTGACAGTTCCTTACTTCTATAAATATAAAGAATAATTGTTTGAAATTTATAGTTTTATGCTTAAAAAATACAAGAAAATAGAATGAGGAAATTTGGGAGGGAGAAGTGGGTGACAGAAGGGGATAGCGGGGAAAGAGGGGAAAATAGTTTAGGGGTGGATATGTTCAAAGTACATTATATACATGTATGAAAATGTCATAATTAAGGGCATTATTTTGTACAATTTTATATACCAAAAAATAAAATGTTGAAAAAAGTCATAGTGTATTTGTCAAATTTTTTCTTGAGTAAAATGACTATTCTGATGAATTAAACTTACTGATCTTCTTTCTTCAGGCTGACTTTCTTCATATTTGGTCAATAGGACAATGCACTGATTTTGGTTAGAATCCATTATTTGCATTAATCCAATAATCCAATTTGAAAGGAACAAACAAATACTTCCATGGTTTTAACTATGCAATATTTCTAGTGAGTTACTATGACTATGTTTAGGCTTGTCATGTGTTCGAGGTATATTCCATCTGTAATCCTCTGCAATGTTCTTCATGATATTTTTCATTATTTATCATTCATAACATGTTATATATGTCATGGAAAAACTTATGGGATTTCCTCTTACAACATTATAAAATAAAATTAGCTATGCAGCCAATCAAATGTTAATAAAATATTTCTTGGAATAATTAAAGTATAGCTATACGTTATATGGAGATAAATATTGCTAAAACTTTTTTACATTTCATTTATATTCATTATGATAATGTTATATACCAAAGTTTCAGAAATATGTTCACATGTATAAGAAAATATTTTAGTTTCCTATAAAGCCTATATTGGACTGAAAAAACCAAAATGCTAATACTTGGTGAGTACAAGTTATGGAAATGTTTAAGGTCATATAGTTTGAAATTATTTTTTCTTTCCCCAAATCAACTTTAGTGGACAATTACAACTTTTTAACAGGGAAAGGTAAATTTTTCCCATGAAAAACCAAATTGTATATCTAATTTCTGAAATGAATGTTGGTAATACATTTTCTTTCTGTACTCAGAAATGAATTCAGATCCTTGAACATGCTAGGCAACCACTCTCCTACTTGGGACATCTTCCAGTCCTTTTGGTTTTTAGTTTCTTTATCAGATAGAGTATCGTTCTTTGCCATGGCCAGACTTGGACTGCAATCGTCCTGTCTCTGCCTCCTGTGTAACTGGGTTTGCAAGCATGAACCTCCACTCCTGGTTAGTCCCTCAAATGATGAACTGAAACAGAACAAAATATGTTGAAGTTTAAAATATGGTATAACATCCATTTTAAAGATTAACCTTTATTTCCTCGCTCTATGAATTTTTTTAGATGTCTTATATTTTGATCTTGTATGTCAAGTTTTAAAACCAAGACTGGCATATGATTGAAATAATACCTAAGATAATTGGATTCAATATAAACTCATAGTTATACAGTAATGATTCTTAAAGGTCATTAAAATTTACAATAAGAAAAAATGTTTAAAATAGAGGAAATTGAATATCTATAATAGTCAATCTGTTTATGCTCATAAACAGTGCTATTTTTTTTTATTGACACAGGTATTAAGAGTCACATTAAGAAAAAAACATGGATGAAGAGGCATTCAAAATGAAAATATGTATTAAAAATAACTCCTCACCTTCACTTTAAAATGAATTTCCATTGACTTGACTGGTGAATTCTACTAAATATGTGCAGGGAAAAAGAGTAAATAATTCTTAGAAAAATTTTCCAGAAAATTAAAGAGGCATTTTATTTTCTAACTTTATAAGGAGTACTACACAGATATCAAAGGCAGATAAAAACATCATATGTTTGAAAATTCTAAACAAAATTTCAGTTATAAATCTAGCAACGTATAAAACTGTGACACATCATGGTAAGATTTAGAAGGAAGTAATGTTTGATGTATATTTAAAACCATGACACTCACCATATCAAAAGTTATGATCTCTATGCAGGCATGTATACCAAGTTTGCATTTAGTGGGCGTGTCATCCACTGTGCCTCACTTAGTTGATTCCTACTTCTGCATGCTATTTTACATACAGTGGTTTTCAGCTTATTGTTTTATAAATCCAATGTAGGTTGACAAACTTTTTGCAAAATTCTTCCTCTCTTCACAATTTCTTACTCTGATGCTCACATAAACCCACTATACTCTTCTAATTTGCTAGTGGATTCAGATATACACTATACAAATCACCCTGATCTCCTATGGTTTCATCCTATCTGCTATTTTGAATATTCATTTTGCTGAAAGGACATGAAAAGACTTTTCATATGTGACACTCTCCAAACTGGAGTGTCCATTTCTCATGGTAGTATTCTTTTCATGCATGTGAGAGCAACTTCCAGCTATGGTTTGGAGTATGACATGATAGTGTTGACATTTTGTACCATTGTGATTCTCATGCTTAATCTTATCATCTACAGTTCAAAGAGCAGCGATGTAAAAGAAAATGCAAAAATAGTTGGAAAATAGTTTATCCATTAAGTATTTTTTAACATTAACCAAAATTGGTTAAGAGTTCCAACTAAATTAAATTGCATTGGATAGTTGTAATTATAAATAATCTTAATTATATCTGACTTATGTGATCAAAAACCCTCTAATCCTAAGAATAACCACTGTTTCCATAAGCCCAAATCATTTTACATAGAGTCATAAGTACCTGGCCTCAGTTTAAAAATTCTGCTCCATTCCTTGGTCAGTGAATGATCTAGTCAGAGCCTATGGTTCAGACATCACAGATAATGCACGAACTTTGGGGTATCATCACTATGCTGATTCATGAGAGTAAATTATTTCCTGTTTCATTATTTCTTCAATAGCACAAGCATGAAGCTCAACCATTAATTCTTCACAGAGTATAGAGACTAGTCATTAGCATTTATAAAGATTACATTTAAATTTAAAATAATAAAAAGCAAAATTCAATGAATAACATAGAACTGAATAGCAGATTTGACTCCTTCCAGAACAGACCACCTCCATCATACTGAGATGCCCTACTGGCCTGGCCCTACTCAGCTTTTGGATCTATTGTCTTTTGACCTTCACAATTTTGTGAGGCTCTCCCTTCCTCATTTCTCTGGACCTCGAAGGAAAGAACCGAAAAGGATCTTTGCTACCTCATGAAAAACCTTTAGCCAAACACACCTCATTTTCATTGCAAAGAAACATGTACTTCAAAGATATGTTAGTATGGTTTTGGTTTCCCTTGCTCCCCTCATCTTTATTTTAAAATGTCCTCCTTTATTATTTTTAAACATTTCATTGTAAACTCTTTTTCTCCCTCAAAGTTTTCTTTTATTCACTAAATACAGAAGAACAATATTCATAGAGCACAGAGTCAAGGGATATTTTCCTAAAATATGATTAGATAATTTAAATAATATATCAACAATACAAATACACATAGCATCTCCTATCAAAACACATTACTAAAATACATTTGGATTTTTTGTTTGTTTTGGCAAGCTCCTTCCTATAACTTCACAGTGTTTCTTCCTTGAAATGTCAAACTAAGTTATGGCCATTGATATCCATTATTAGTGCACATCCAAACAATGATTATCAATACTGACCTTCTGTGTTTATGTATAAGCATGGAGGAATTTTTCTAGACACATCTGAGTATTTAAGGAATGATGAATTTTATGCTTTAAAATTTTTCAATCTATATCATAGAAATCAATCACAAATATGGTAGCAGTACAACAACAGACTTAAGAGAATAGAGAAATGTAGCTGTTAAGTTAATCAATAATAGACTCACAATCCATAGGACACTGGACATAGACTATGAACAAAAAATAAAACATAGAACCCTTATTATGTGCCATACTTTAATATTGTAAAATGATGTGAAATATTCTTAAATACTAAAAAATTGACTCAAATCTATATCAAAGTGACTTTAAAAACTTGTAAGGAACAGGTATAATGAAAACATTTCTCCTTCATCATTGGAAATACAAAGGTAACAAACATTCTGGAAAATAATTTGTAACTTTCTAATAATTTTATATATTCAGCGGAATCAGAGAATAAGACCTAATTAAATGAATTAACATTGATAGGTCAAAAAATCAATAAATTTAAAAAAATTGTAAGACTTTGGTAATAGAACATATTTTTTAAAATACTTAAAATTGTGTTTTGATATACACATGTTATTCAGCAATAGCATCTTGTAGGTCAATGACAAACGGTTGACAGTTCTTAAGTCCAGTAAAGAAGAAAACCTGGGGATGAAGACCACAACTGATAGGAAGTGGAATTTTATACAGAAAAGCAGCTTAAATTTCACAAAATATGATTTTTTGTGGTAAAAATAAAAAGTAACATGAATATGGCAAGTCAGTTGAACTTTTAATATTATGAAAAATGAGTATGCCTTAATTTAAGAAATGCCAGCGTGATAATATTCATATTCAAAAGAATGTTCAAGGTTAGTAGAATTTCCTATTATACATTTTCTTAAAGTTGTGTAATTTGTAAATATGAACTATTTTGAATATAACAAATTGGAATGTCTATAAACCAAAATCAGAATTATCTTACTATATATAATACACAAATTATTTGTCAAAATGCATAAATATGATATGAGCAAAATAGGCAATTCACTAGAAAAGATAGGTAACAAACATAAAATTATAACTACATACATCTGAAATTAAATTTTTGAGAAAAATTCACATGCCCCAAATTAAATATTTTAAAGGGAACGATTTATTGGCAATTGTTACATTTACAAGGTTATGCAACCATCAACAATATCTGGTTTTATCAATCAAGGCAGAGATTAAAACAGTAGAAATTTTGTCTCTTATCTTGGCCTCCAAATGTTCAGTTTTTAGTTGTTCTTGGATTTGTTTGTAACACTGAAAAGTAATTTAACACTTAAGATTTTCTTTAAAAAAAAGTGTTCTAAACATTTCCACCACCACAAATTACCCATTCAATAATCATTCCTGGTTTCTAAAATTGTTGCAAAGTGACTGCAGGAGAGAATGGCTCAGGGTAAAGATGCAGATACAAAATAGAGGCTGAAATGCCAGGCTTTTATTCTGCTTTCATTTATTTCATGGGCCTAAATAAGGAGTCAGTCAGTGATTTTCAGCAGAAGCACCTTTTGAGAACCTATTACATTAATATTTCCAAATATACAATACAGTACTATTAACTACAGGCACAATAACTTGCAGCAGACCTCTGGAACCCATTTATTTCGCATAGTTGAAAATATTTACCAGTAGCTTCGCATTTCCTCTGTGAGAATCAATTTACCATGGGTCTTTTCTGTCAAAATATTTAACCAGTAACCTCCTCTGTTACAAAGGTTAGTCTCACTAAGTCACTTCCCATAAGCTCACTTCATGGACTCTCCTTAATGTGATACAAGTTTCTATTCAGCCAAGATGGCCTGCTGCCAATGACTGGATTAAGATAATGTGGTATTTATACACAATGTAATTTTACTCAGCCATAAGAAGAACGAAATTTTGTCATTGGCAGGTAAATGGATGAAACTGGAGAACATCATCTTAAGCGAAGTTAGACAGGCTCTAGCGGCCAAAAATCACATGTTCTCCCACATATGCAGATTACGAACCTAAAACAAATGCAGTAATATTGGACGTGGGTCACACACTAAGGGGAGACCACACACAGGAAGGAAAGGGAAAGGGAAGGAAACCAAAAACTTGAAAATGATTGATGTTCTCACCATAGAAGAGCAAATACAGTAATCTTAAACTGGCAGAGGACACTATGGGAAGGGGACTAAGAAATAGTGAAGAGGTCTGGTAGAGATGAACCAATTTGGGTTGTAATACACCTGTCCATGGAAGCAACACCAGGAACTTCCCTATATAGCTATCTTTATCACAAACTAGCAAAACCACTGTTTTCATTATCTTTTATGTTTTTTCTTCAATAAATCATAGAACAAGAGGGCAGAACAAGTTCTGCCTGGAGGCAGGGTTGAGGTGGTGTGGTCCAAATAATGTATACACACATAAGTAAATGTAAATTTTTTTTAAAAAGTAGGTTATAAGGAAGGAATTAGATATTAAAAAAAAAAAGAAAAAACAAGGGATTGCTATCCTCAGCGGAGCAAAAAATCCACTAGATGCCATGTTTCAAGAGCTGATAACCAAAAATAGCTGTTGCTTCTCTGAACTTGTAAACTTCTTTGTTCCCAAAATCCTCTCCTAACCGACCGCTTTCTAATTAGCCACTCATGGTAGACTGTGAACCCAAAACCTGTCTAATCCAGGGATAGGAGAGGGACAGTATATCTTCAGATAAAACCCCTGCAGTGTACATACCTCCCAGATTTCCTGACATGGCACACATTGCAGAAATAAATTGTGCCTTGCCTATTGACTTCTGAGTAGTGTCATCTTTCTTGCAATATCTTAAAGATAGTTCCAACACTTCATCTCCAACTTTTGCAACCACCACTCCAATATCTGATTATATAAGCGTGACTCTTTTGTGCACCTCATGAAAACTGTCATGCAAAATTTGTCCATCCATGACTGGTTTAAGTTTTCCTCATGATTTTCAAGTTCATACACGTAATTTAATATTAGAGGATATAGTTTTTTAAGTTTGACTAATATCCCAGTGTATTATTTATGCATTCATAAATGCATGGCTATTTTGCTTGTTTCCACATCTTGGCTATTTTGAGTTCTGCTGCAATGACCACAGGAAGACCAGTATGTCTCAGATATGCTAATGCCATTATTTTAAAATTAAACCCACAGTGGAGTGGCTGGTTACTCCAATAAATTGATAAATTCTAATTTAAATGTAAATTCTCCCTGACAGTGTACAACCTCCAACCATTTCACTAAGTCTTCCAATGCTGTTTGGTTAATCAACAGATTGCTTGACACCTCCTCAGGGAGAATCTCTAAAGTTAAAAAACATTTATAAATTGTCCTCAAACACACAATGGTAAGAAACTCACTGAGAATCAAGAGAGGTTGTAACAAAAGCAGAAGTATTCCTGTAGTCCTACAGCCTGAACAGCTGTGGGAACGTTCTCCTTTATTCTTCACATAAATAAATAATTATTGAATAATT
This sequence comes from Castor canadensis, assembly GCF_047511655.1. Lineage (NCBI taxonomy): Eukaryota > Metazoa > Chordata > Mammalia > Rodentia > Castoridae > Castor > Castor canadensis. Next base: position 192,208,308 of record NC_133386.1, read on the forward strand.
TCTACTAAGGTGAGAGGTTTAAGGCTATTAAGTGTCCTTGAAAAACTATGTTATATTTATGCTTAGAAAATATTTGAATTCTCAAACATACTGTTTTATATCTACTATAGGTGGTACAACATGAAAGGACATGGATTCATTTTAAAGAAGAAATTGAAAGAAAAGTGATTTGACTCTCTTGTTTCTACTTCCTCCCAAATACTTATATAATTATAGGATCTAGGTACTTTTATGACCCAATTATTTATCATCAAATAAGTATAACACTGAAATTCACTCTTGATCTGCTGATAAGGAAAAGGAGGGTTTCACTTCATATTGAAATATGGAAAGATTTGTGTGTGTATGTGGGTGTGTGTGTGCAAGAGAGAGAGAAACAGAGAGACAGAGACAGAGAAATAGAGACAGGGACAGAGAAAGGGGGAATGAGAGGAGGAGAGAGAAGATTTTTAAGTACAAACTTAAATGGTGATGGTAATATATTCCTATTATAGTAAGATCTGATGAAATTTTTTAGAGTGTTATCTTTAAAAAACTCAGAGTAGGTCTGGCAGAGTGGCTCAAGTGTGAAAGTGTCTGCTTAGCAAGTGTGAGGCCTTGCGTTCAAATGCAAGTACCACGAAAAAAAAATCAGAGTATTCAGTAATGAAAGTAAATATGAAAAGACATTTTGTTTTCTATTGGTGAACCTCACAACTGCTGAGAAGAACCTTTATCATTCATTGCCTTAAAATATTAATATACACATATACATTTTATTTTGTAATACTTCATGGTTGCAAAACAAAACCACAAGAAACAGGATTTAAAATTTTCTGATTGCTTTTAATGAGGATATTTATCAGAAGTTCTAAGCTAATATGCTTTGCTGTATTTAATATAAACAAGATGTTTGGCTAGGACAGGGTAGGATATCAGCAACAACTATATAGACAACATTTTGTGTGAGTTAAATATAACTAACATGTAATCAGCACCATATATAATATGGTAAAATCACATCGTTTCATATATTTGCTTGTAATTCAGGTACAGGTTTTGTCCTTACACTTTCTTTATCAAAATGTGTCATTTCTATTTTTTTTAATTTAAAAAGAACTGCTGATTATAACTTCACAATAGTAAAATTATCATACCTTAAATTGCTATTTATCTGCTTCTCTGCTATACTTATTAATCTTAGGGTTAGTATAAGCACTTAGATATATGTTGTTTAGGTATATATGTGCTGGTTAATATGCTACACCATATTTAGAAAAAGTTCTTCTGGCACATTGCATAGGCTTCCAAAATATATGCAAGAATCAACAGTAGGCCATTGATTATGTAAATTTATTTATGGAATTGGAGGTACAGTGAGGTAGAGATGGGGAAAGTTTGCATACATTATTTCCTAATTCTTCATCTATTCATCATTTTAGCCCTGACAAAGAAGTTAAGATGCTGTGCAAAAGCATGTACATATGCATATATAAAGAAAAGCTCTTGCAGGTAGGCCATTGTTGCTATTTGAAAAATAAAATATGCTAGTTGTCTATGGCTCACACCTGTGTCTTAGCAACTCAAGAAGCAAAGATCAGGAGAATCATGGTTCAAAGTCAGCAAGGCAAACAGTTCACAAAACTCTATCTCAAAAAATGCCGGACCCATAAAAGGACTGGTGGAGTATCTCAAATAGTAGAGTGCCTGCCTAGAAAGCCTGAGTCGGACCAAGCTGGGCTACCTAGTAAGTTCTAAGATAGTCAGAGCCTCAGAGATAGTCTGTCTCAATAAACTAGGGCATGTGAATACAGTGCTTCCGTAACACCCATGACCTAGATTGGATCCCCAGAACTGTCAATCAACACTAAATAAAGAAACAAACAAAGAAATAAAGAAATAAAACACACATACAAGCATGCTCTGACAATTTCCAGATACAATAGAAACACTGAATTAAAAAGTACAATATTTTTGTCTTTCTGTGGGAATAGAGTTAGAAAAATTAAGCCAGGTTATTAGTGAATTAATCTGCACTCATTTAATATACATATCTCGGGTTTCTTTCTTCATTTAAAGACAATGTTAGTGTGAGCTCTTATAGTTTTTTTTTAATTTATACATGTATCCAATACTTGCCATGTATGTTAACAATTTTGGCAATTCCATCTGAATTATAAGAAATTTGTAGGCATATACTTTCTAGAGTTTTGGATGTATTGTTGGTATTTGTCATTAGAAAACCTTATGTATTTGAAAATGTATCACTTAATAGTATTAAATGCAATTATTACCAAAGTTAAATTGTAATGATATGAGAACAACTAGAACATTTAAAGAACAGCACAAAAATTTATCTGACATGAAAATTTTAATAATATTTAAACATTTTCCAGTTTGGTTTTATGTACCTATATATATTCACATCTCAATGTATTACCTATCTTTCTTCTTTCCTTCCTTCCTTCATCCCTCCCTCCTTCTCGTCCTTCTTTTCTTTCCTTCCTTCCTTCCTTCTTTCTTTCTTCATTCCTTCCTTTCTTCTTTCTTCCTCCCATCCTCTCTTCCCCCCTCCCTCCCTGCCTCCATCCCTCCCTCCCTCTCTCTCTCCACTCCTTCTTGCTTTCTTACTTTCATTTACCTGACAGAATTCTTAACTGTGGAACAGGTTATTGGTGTGGATATTGTTTGGAGTTAGACATTGGACATAGTAGAGTATTTACCAGTTTAAATGGCATGTTATTATTCTTCAAGTGATAATATATGAAAGCTAATTAGTGCACTGATGTCTCGATCCAGAATAGGTTTTCTGATAAATCCAGATGGAGCAGCACAATCTCACAGTGGTGAGTGAATTCATTCTGATGGGCATCACAGATCGTCCTGAGCTTCAGGCTCCATTATTTGGGCTGTTCCTCATCATCTACATAAGCTCAACAGTGGGCAACTTGGGCATGATTTTCCTCAGTAAGGTGGATGACAGGCTGCAGACTCCAATGTACTTTTTTCTCAGACATCTGGCTTTCACAGATCTTGGTTATTCTACAGCTGTGGGGCCAAAAATGTTGGTAAATTTTTTTGTAGATCAAAACACAATCTCCTATCATTTTTGTGCTACCCAGCTAGCTTTCTTCCTTCTGCTAATTGGAAGTGAACTATTTATTCTTTCTGTGATGTCCTATGACCGCTATGTGGCCATCTGTAACCCACTACTCTACACAGTCATCATGTCACAAAAAGTATGTTGGGTACTGGTGGCAATTCCCTATCTCTACTGCACATTTATGTCTCTTCTAGTCACCATAAAGATTTTTACTTTGTCCTTCTGTGGCCACAATGTCATCAATCATTTCTTCTGTGACTGTACCCCCTTGTTATCTTTGCTTTGCTCAGATACACATGAAATTGAATTGATAATTATGATGTTTGCAGCTTTTGATTTGATTTCTTCTCTTCTGTTCATCCTTGTTTCCTACCTGCTAATCCTCATAGCTATCCTCAGGATGAACTCTGCAGAAGGCAGACGTAAGGCTTTCTCTACCTGTGGATCCCACTTAACAGTGGTCATCATCTTTTATGGGACCTTGATATTTGTGTATGTGCAACCCAAATCTAGCCATTCCATTGATACTGATAAATTGTCATCCATATTTTATACCTTGATTATTCCAATGTTGAATCCTATGATTTATAGTCTGAGGAACAAAGATGTAAAATATGCAATACAAAGGACATGGAAAAAAGTAGGCAATGTCTTCTCTTAAAAGTTACATACATTATGAGTTCTTTGAATCAGTTTGGAATGTGAGCCTGATGTTTCCACCAGAATGTAAGCAAGTAACAATGGGCATAACATGTCTTAAACCAGTGGCATTCTTGATACTAATCAATATTACAAATGCTATAAATACATTTGTGTTCAAAAGAGTGAACTTTTTCTCTCCTTGAGGAAGGGAGTTAGTATGTAAATAGAATTATTGAAAAAAATCAATTGCAAAGTAGAACATGTTTAGGTTTTATGAATTGTGAGATCAGGTAACAGAGTCATATGCTGTAAAGCAGTGAAAAAGAATAGTATACATGAAAGAAAACTTAAAATATTCTTTTTGGCATTCTCTATTATTAAAATAAACTTCCTAGGTGTCATGTTTGCTTTTGTATGTGTTTCTTTTGTGTGTGTGTGTGGAAATACAGTCTTTCTGTTTTAGGCTTCATAGACTTGAATAGATTATATTAAAATGAACCTTGACTGAGGTGTAGGGAGGCTCATTGTAGATTGATGAATTGACAGAATCTGTCACATGAATGTGCTCAAATGCTCCCATTGCCCTTGAGGATTTTAGGCTCCTTTTTTTCCTCATCAGTGCTCTTTCTTTCACACAGGAAATTAAATTACCTGAACATATTTGTCCTAACCACAACTTATAACTTCAAGTCAGCATGCATGTAACTTTCCTTAATTAATTTTTGTTCATACAATGCATACATTAATTAAGACAATGTTCTTACATTGCGACATAGAGGATTTGGTGGGTTTTTTTCCTTCGCCCTTACTGGCTTCATCTTGATTGCTTGCTATTTGTTTTGAGCTAATGGTCATTATTCTACTTATCACTCTAAATGCAAAAATAAATAATTCTCATTTTTAAGACATAATCTATTTGTTTTTTAACTATTGTGCAAGATGCCTACTCTTTTTCTCCTTTTTTGGACTGAGTTTCCTAATATGTACACATAGTATACTTTCATTTTGATAGAATCTGTTATTTGATTGCACCATTTTCATTTTCCAATTTGTAGGAAGCAAACAGAGGTCATTCTGTAATTTGAGCAATTCTGTGTTTCTAGTTAGTGTAGCACACATAGTATTGATTTATAAACTTTCCATGTCTTGTATAAATTTGTCCTCTATAACACCCTCTAAAATTTTCCATGTATTTGCATTATTTTCAATATTTTAAATTCTGACATTTTATTATATAAGATAAAGATTAATGAGGTAATAAAATTATTTGTATAGCAAATAGTATATGAGTAAGAATAATTTATAGGAATATTAAAAGCATGTTTATAATTTCATTTGTAGATAAACATTACTAAGGACTTTATAGAGTTTATTTTTGATATGTAGTGACAATGTTACATTCCTAATTTTAAGCTATTCTTTATTCATATCTATATGTAAGGAACTAGTTCCATTTTCTATAAAGTATCTGTGGAACAGATGTAAAGTGAAATGTTAATATTGGTTTTATTGGGCACGTGATTATAAAAATGTTTAAATTAATGTAATTAAATTATTGTATTTGTTTCACGAATTAACTTCCTTGAATAATTGTAGCTTCATAGTAAAGGTAAATATTTTAAATTAATTTTAAAACTATGACTAAATGAAACATTATATCCCAGTTCTGAAGTTAATCTTGGTTAATCTGATAGTCTTTCTGATGATAAAAATTGCAATATCATTTCCTGGTTTTTCATATTTGATAGCATATTGAAGTTATATCAAATGTTATTCTCATTTTTTTTATTCATAGACATACTGGGTTTTTTTTAAATTTTACATTTCTACTGTGGTATGTATATATTATGTAAAGCAAGAGTTGTCATATGATTTCAGTGTTTGTTAAAATATTCTGAATCAGTAGAATTTCATATTTTACAGGATAATGATTCAAAAACTTCAATAATATTTAGAATAATAACAATACATAAATTGTTGGACACTCAGAATATCTGTACAAACCTGGTTGTGGTGTATTTCAATTTTCACTTTCACATACACTAAGAAACACACCCCCCAAAACAAAACAAACTAAAAAACCTCATAGTGAATTGGATCACAAAATGAAATTTGAATTAAAAATAACTCCTGACCACACCCCAAAATCAGGTCTAGGTAACTTGATTGGTGAATTCCTTTTTTACAAAATAGAGAAATTGAAGTGACCATTCTCCAAAAACCTCTGCAAAATTTTAAAGAAAAAGTGTATTTTCCAACTTTTTAAGGAGCACACCCCTGAAATTATAAGCATATAAGGTCAACATGCAGGTGAAAATACTAACAAAATATTGCCTGATAAATCATTCAACATGTACAAAGTTTATATACCATTGTAGCTTTAAACAAGAAAGTTATGTGTGATTTAACACAAAAAATTATAATTGCATTTACCATATTAAGAAACTGAAAAAAAACAACAGCAAATGGAATCTCAATAAAGGCAAATAAAAAATTTAAGTATGTGTTAATAAAAATGACTTAGTATACTTATCAAAGTGGAACTTCCAAAGGAAGATAGGGTTCTCACTATTTCCTTTTATACTTCATTTTGGTTTATATATTTTTCTGAAATTGTTTGACTAATAAGTTCTCTCAAAGTGCCTTATTCTTTAATTCCAACAGGAAAATCTCTTCATAAAGCAGAATTCAACCAAAGAATATTTTCCCTAAATTTAGATTGCTAATTTTAAGTACAATCCCCAAAGTTTATACACAGAATATGGCTGCCCAATGTATCTTGCTACCACAATCTCTATTTTTTATTGGAAATATCACTTCAGTACTGTTCACATGGCTTTTCCATGCAATGTCTAAACTTAATCATAGTCACTGGCATCATATCTGATATAACTATCAGTCATATCTTAGACTCACAAAGACTGTACATATTTGTGAATGTGTGTGTATGCGTGTATGTTTATGACTCATCATGGAAAAGATACTTTACACACCTGAAACTCACAAAGATTGATAGTTTCCTAAAAGATTTTGACATCTACACAATAAAGACAATCATAAATATAATGAAAGAAACAAGCTACAGACCAAAGAAAATAGATAAAAACAATGTATCTGTGCAATTAATAATAGGACTAAAATCCATAGAAAAAGAAACAATGTATATACAAAAAATACAAAATTAGAAATATCTTTGTCCTATGCATATACTTTAATGTTATCTGAAAGATGTAAGTGTGAATTTATAAAATAAATCTTACCAACTCAGAAAATTTTTCAAAAGTTTGAAAGTATAGTTATACCAAGTAATGGTGAAGTGATGTTTTATGATAAAACATTCAACATTTTTTCTTCTGGTTTGTGAAAAATACATTATTTCTATATAGAATCACCCTACTGTGCAATAAAACAATAAAAAATCTTATTCCTGTGTTGGCCATGGTGGCTCACACCTGTGTTCTCAGCTACTTGAGAGGTACATATCAGGAAAATTGCTGTTCAGTGGCAGCTCATGCAAAAATTTAGGGATACCCATCCCAACCAATAAACTGGGTATAGGCGGTGCATTCCTAATATTCCAGTTATGTGGAAGGCATAAATAGGTGCATCTTGATCCCAGGCCAGCCCCTGGCCAAATGAGAGATTTTATTCCAAAAATAACCAAAGCAAAAAAGGGTTGGGGCATTTTTCAAGAGGTAGAGTGCCTAGCAAGCAGGAGACTCTGAGCTAAAACGATAGTACCACCAAAAAATAAAGTTGTTATGCCTGTCTAGGTGTTAGTAGTGCACATTGATCAACATTTCCCCAATGATATTTTCCTCTATTCTTCCAGTCCCTAATAACCACCATTTTACTCTCAACTTTAATGATATTTTTTTAATTAGTGTTTATTAATTATGCAAAGAGTTTCCATTGTGTTATTTCCATACAGGAATATAATATACTTTGATCATATTCACTCTTCTATTACTCCTTCTTATCCTTTACCTCCCTTTTAGAAACACTTTAACAGGTTTCATTATTCTATTTTCAAATGCATCATTTTATTTATCACATACATGGGAGAAAATATGGCACTTGATATTATACATCCTGATTTATTTCAAAGAACACAATCATCTTGACATCCACCTATATTGTCATAAATGACAAGATTCCATTCCATTTTAAGGCTAAATGTGTGTATCTAGCGTATTTTCTTTATGCATCCATCAGTGAATGGAGATTTTGGTTATTTCCTTTTCAAGTCTATTGTGAAAAGCATTGTAATGAACACAGCAACAGAAAAGTCTATTGAAATTATGGATTTAAATTAACTGGATATATTCTTAGTATAGAATAGTCAGATCAAATGATAGATGTCTTTTTAAATTTTAGGAAACCCAAGCTTTTTTTCTTAATGGTTTTACTAGTTTACATGCTCACCAACAGTATGTAAGGGGTCTCTTTTCTCCACATCGTTGCCAACTCTTGTAATCCTCGGTCTTTCTGATAGTAGCTATTCCTACTGACTGTGGGATATGTTTCCATATTTTGACACTTCTGTTTGTCATTATTGTGTTGTTGTTTTCATTGTAGATATTTTCACTTGGTTGATAGAGTTTATTCCTAGATAATTATTTTCTTTTTCTAGTTAAGTTTGTTCTTAGGCAATTTTTGTGGTTTTCCTAAATTGGACTGCTTTCTTGATTTCAATTTCAGATGGCTTGCTATTGGTATATACCAAAGATCCTGAATTATATATGTTGATTTTGTACTCTGCCAGTTTGTTGAATTTAATTATTAATTCTAATAGTAACTTCATGGAGTTGTTGGGATTTTTCTATGTAAAGATCATGTCATATCAACAGTGATAATTTGATTTCCTTTTTTACAATTTGGATTCCCTTCACTTTTTTGCCTTGTGTATTTACTTGTTTGACTTCCTGAACTATGTTGACAGGATGAAGGTGAACATCCTTATTTTTTCAGATCATAGAGAGGAAGATTTCAACACATCTGCTTTTATTGCTGTGTTATCTATTAGCTTATTATCCATGACCCCATCATATTGAAATATATTCCTTATATATGAAATTTATAAGCTTTTTCATGAAGGGACACTGAATTTTATTAAACCATCTTATATATTTATTGAGAATTGTTTTTGTCCTTCATTATATTGAAAAGGTGTATCATATTTTCTGAGTTGATATTTTGAGCCATCCTTCTATCCCTAGAATGAATCTATCTTTATTATAGCAAATGATCTATTTAGTTAGCTGTTGAATTTTGTTTGTGAGAATTTTGTTGAGAATATTTACAAGCTTGATAATCAAGGTTATTGGACAATAGTTTTCTTTTTTCCATAGAGCCCTTGTGTGTTGTTTTGCATAATGTCAGGTAATGCTGGTCTCGTGGGATAGGATTTGAACAATTCCTTACTCTTATTCTTTTTATGAGTGAGTTTAGAGAAATTCATGTTCGTTCTAAAAAAAAATGTGTAGTTGATCTCAGCAGAGAATTATTTTGTGCTGGGCTGTCCTTTCATTGTATACTTTTTGTTACTAATTCAAACTTGTTCCAACTTATTGGTCCATTCAGGTTTCATATTTCTTCATGGTTCCATCTTGGTAAGGCCTGTGCTTCCAGGAATTTGTTCATTGCTATTAGGTTATACATCTTGCTGATGTAGAATTGTCCATAATAATCCCTAATAACTCTTTCATATCAGTAGCAATATCCCACTCCTTTTTTCCCTTGTTCTTGTTGTAACCCAGGCCTGCACTGCACTAATGAGCTTTATTGCCATCTCTCTTTTCATTTCTTCTTTTATTCACTGTGTCTGCTCTGTCTCTTTTTAGTTAGCAACCAAAGTCTTGTCAATTTTGTTTATATTTTTGAAGAATGCACACATGGTGTTTTAAATCTTTGGACTTTGTTACATTTATTATTGACTGATCTTTATTATTTCTTTCCTTATGCTAACTTTTCATGAGATGCAGTGGTACATTGTTCAAATGAGTCCACTTGACTTTTTTCAGGTAGCTGTAACTTGCTATAAACTTTCCTTCTGTTCTCAATCCTTTCTTTCTATTCACTGTCATTCATTTCAAGAATTAAAATTTTCTTCTTGATGTCTTCCTTGGTCAACTGGTTTTTCAAGAGTAATTTGTTTAAATTGCAAGTGTTATTAAATATTTTTTTAATCTCTGTTTTATTAATTTGCAGGTTAATTGAGCTGTGTTTGGAAAAAATAGTCAATATAATTTTAATTTTAAAAAATATTGAGACATTCATTTTCAATTTTTTTTCCATGGTTCTGGGGATTTAACTCTGGGCCTCATACTTGCTAGGCAGGCACTCTCCCACTTGAGCTGTCTGCCAGCCTAGAGACACGTTTTTTGAGCAATTATGTGCTGTATCTTAGAGAGTGTTCTATGTGCTGATGAGAAAAATGTGTTATTCTGCAGGTCTTCTGTGGAATGTTCTTTAGATGTCTGTTAGGTCTAATTGGTCTGTGGTACAATTTAACCCCGTTTCTTATTTTCTAATTTTCTTGCAGGATAACATGTCTCTCCCTGCAAGTATGGTTTTAAATTTCGATATTATTATTGTATAAGAGTATGGCATGCAGAAACTTCTTAATTTTATGCTGTCCCATTTGTCCATCTTTTCGCTTAGTTGCTGAGCTGCTGACATTTTATTGAGGAACTCCCTGCCTATATCTACTACTTCCAGAGTATTCCCTGCTCTTTCCTGTACTAACTTCAGAGTTTTGGGTCTGATATTAAGGTACTTGATCCATTTTTAGTTGATACTAGTATAGGGTAATAAACTTGGATCTAGTTTCAGTTTTTTGCAGACATTTGTTAAAGAGGCTGTCTTTCCTCCATTCCATATTTTTGGCATCTTTGTCAAAAATAAGGTGACATGGCTGTGTGGATTCACATCTGGGTCTTCTATTCTGTTCTACTGGTCTTCATGTCTGTTTTTGTGCCAGTACCATGCTGTTATTATTGCTGGCTTTGTAATATAGTTTGAAGTCAGGTATTGTGATACCTTCAGCATTGCTCTTTTTATTGAGTATGTCTTGGCTATTCATGGTCTTTTGTGGTTCCAAATGAATTTTAGGGTAGATTTTTCAATCTCTGTGATGAATGTCATTGGGATTTTGATGGGAATTGCATTAAACTTGTAGATTGCTTTTGGTAGTATAGCCATTTTTATACCCACAGTGTGGGAGAAAATATTTGCCAGGTATACATCAGACAAAGGTCTAATAACCAGAATATACAAGGAACATAAAAAACTAAACTCTCCCAAAATCAATGAACCAATAAAGAAATGGACAGCTGAACTAACTAAACAGAACTTTCTCAAAAGAAGAAATTCAAATGGTCAAAAACCACATGAAAAAATGCTCACCATCTCTAGCCATAAAGGAAATGCAAATCAAAACCACACTAAGGTTCCACCTCACCCCTATAAGAATAGCTCTCATCAAAAACACCACCACCAACAGTTGTTGACAAGGATGTGAGGAAAAAAGGAACTTTGTACACTGCTGGTGGAAATCCAAACTAGTACAACCACTCTGGAAAAAAATTCAGAGGCTTCTTAAAAAACTAAACATAGATCTGCCATATGATGCAGCAATCCCACTCTTAGGGATATACCCAGAGGAATGTGACTCAGGTTACTCCAGAGACACCTGCACACCCATGTTTATTGCAACACTATTCATAATAACCAAGTTATGGAAACAGCCAAGATGTCCCACTACTTGAACAAATGTATTAAGAAAATGTGGTATTTATAAACAATGGAATTTTACTCAGTCATGAAGAAGAATGAAATCTTATCATTTGCAATTAAGTGGATGCAAATGGATAACATCATCTTGAGGGAGGTTTGCCAGGGTCAGAAGACCAAAAATCATATGTTCTCCCTCATATGTGGACTTTAGATCTAGGGCAAAGGCAGTAATGTTGTTGGACTTGAGTCACACACTAAGGGGAGAGCACATACAGGAGGAATGGGGATAGGTAAAAAATCCAAAATTTGAAAGTGTTTGATGTCCCCACTGCAAAGGAGTAACCTTAAAATGACAGAGGTCAATATGGAAAGGTGACCAGGAAGTAGTGAAGAGGTCATGCAGAGATGAATCAGTTCAGGTTGTAATACATTTGTGCATGGAAGCAATGCTAGGAATCTCTCTGTATAGCTATCCTTACCTCAACTAGCAAAAATGCTTGGTCTTTCTTATTATTGTTTATGTCTTCTCTTCAAAAAAATTGGAGAAAAGGGCAGAACATGTTTTGCCTGGAAGTGTGCGGGAGTCAGAGAGATAAGGAGGGGGCTGGGAGCAGGTGGGAGAAATGGCTCAAACAATGTATGGACATGTGAACAAATGAATAAAAAATTTTAAAAAAGAATGAGTCTATCCCTCACTTTAGGTCTATTAGTATTTGCTTTATATATTTTCAATCTCTGCTTTTTTGGTGCATATGTTTTTAGAATTATTATTGCTTCTGGCTCAATTGACATTTTTACAGTCTTATACCAGAATTTGTTGTACATTTAATGCTTTTCATTTAAGATCTATTTTTTCCTGATATATATATTGATGCTCTCCCTTTCTTTTAAATTTAATTTACATAGAATACCTTATTTCTTTTTTTTCAATATTAGCCTATGCATATTTTAAGGTGGAAGGTGAGTTTTGTATAAGCAGCTTATAGTTTTTCTTCCTTTCAGTGATTCTATGTCATTTAAATATAAAATTTAGTCAATTAACATTCACTACAATTATCAAGAGGTAAATTTCCTTATGCTATCATATTATTATATGTTTACTAATTTTATTGTAATTAATTTCTTTTTTGTTCTTTTCCTTCAAGCTAAATAATTTACTATAGCTGTTTAATTACACATGCTTTTATTTTGTTTTTTCCATTATTAAATTTAAGATTACTTGAAAAATTATTGTTTATGTAATGTTGTTTTGAAGTAATACCAACATTACCTGATCACAATGGTAATAAAAGAAATAGAAAAAGTATACCAATGAAGAACTCTATACTTTCACTCCATTATTTCCATGTCTTGAATTTTTAATATGCTATTTTCTGTCTCTGCATTGCCTGTCTCAACATATTCATTTCATGATTTCTATTTTTTGGATGTGAGGGCGATCTGGCTGCGACATCTGTCACCCCATTGATCGCCAGGGCTGATCTGGCTGGCTAGGCGGGTGTCCCCTTCCTCCCTCACCGCTCCATGTGCGTCCCTCCCGAAGCTGCGCGCTCGGTCGAAGAGGACGACCATCCCCGATAGAGGAGGACCGTTCTTCGGTCAAGGGTATACGTGTAGCTGAGCTCCCCTGCTAGAACCTCCAAACAAGCTCTCATGATTTCTATTTTTCTTTTATAATTTTTGGATTTATTTCTAAAGCTATTAATAATTAATATATTGTATTTACAATATCAGAAATTTTAAATTTTTCTCTTTTGTGACTCTACCCGTGAGTTTTATATCTTCTGATGCTGTAGTCTACTGCATTAACATTTCTTTCAGTTTGAAGAACGTGAGCTAGCATTTCTTATATGGCAGTCTGATGAAGATGTATTCTGTCAGCTTACATTTGTGTGGAATATATTTATTTCTCCTTGACCTGGACCATAGTCTTTTTGCTGAGAATTTGCTATTTGGTGAATTGGAACACCCTTATTTTTTTTCCTCTTGCTGCTTTAAAATGGCAGACCTTTAGATACCAATGGCAATGCTAAGAAAGGTCCTCTCTGATTCCCATAAACACAAGGATCTAGAGTATTGCAGGGGTGCACAAAGACCCATCCCACAGTTCATAGTGAAGTATGCTAAGACACCTTTCTGTCCTACTGAAGCACATATCTTTTGCCTGGTGTCAAGGCAAGTCTCTAGCCTGTCCCTAAAAACACTGGTCTCAGGATAGCCGTGCTGCCCAAGGTTAACAAGTTTGAAGATATTCACTTGTCCAAAAATTCTGATTCTAAGCTGGGTCACCATGGATTCTCACAGCACAGGCAGTCTTGGAATAAAATATTCTTCTCCTTCTAGTGCCTGTCATGCCAGGGCTGGTTGCAAGATTTGTCTTTGGGCTCTTGTCTGGGTATAAAGCCCTTAAGTTTTGCCTCATGCAGTCTCTCACATCAGTGTCTCTGGCACTGAACTCTAACATAAAGCTTTCCCACTCATCTTCCTAGTAGGTCAACTGTCACTTCCTGCTCTGCTGTCTGAGGTTGGGAGAGTGGAGGTGGAGGACATCTTTTTATATCCTGAACAATGCAACTGCAAAAGCTCAGTATGCAGGTATAGGACTTAGGGTAAGAGCATGAGACTCTGCTTGGCTCTTGGATTAATATGGAAGGCCTGATACTAGATTTCAAGTGTGATACTTGGACTTAATTCCAACCACTGCTCCCACGCAAGTGGCAGACTGATCATGCTTAGACTTGGGGAAAGAATATACCGATCATTTTCTTCCTGCTTTCTTCAACTTACTCTTATTATACCAAACCCAGTCTCTCTGGTCTCTCACCTGGCTTCCTTAACATTTAAGAAAGTAGATTGGTGCTTGAATAACTTCCCTTTCTGTGACTGTGGGAAGAGGATCACTGCAGGGTATGTGTTGGAGTGGAGTTTACTCAGTGCTGCGTCTCTCTGTCTCTTCAATTTTTAAACTGTTTTGAGGGGTGGTGGTAACAAATTGTAAATTTCTAATAAGTTTATATATTTAGCAAAAAGTGAGAATATGTGCAACTTAGAGAATTAACATTCACTTATGAATCTAAAATCATCAACCATGTGAAAAAATCAAATGCATAGTAAGATATTCAGTATCATACCAAACAACTTTATTTCAAGTATCTGCAAACTCGTGGTGTATTTTGTTGAGAAGTACCTAATTGTTGCTGATTGCCCAGGAGAAGATTCCTTGTTATTTTGCCTAGGGTCCTTTAGCTGCTTAAGTAATCTTTCATTATCTTTCTGAGATGGCAAGGGAGGCAAAGGTTGAAAAATAAACTCATCGGCAGAAGCACAAAGTCGGGAAATAAGTCCCACACATAAGTGTATGGTTCTTCAGTGATAACTTGCATGTGTATGGTAAATAATAAATAGTATTCACCTTCAATGACAGAGGGGACTTGACAAGGTGAAATCATTACTACAGGAAGAGGGAAAGTGTACAAATAATTTCAATTTTTATGATAAAATTTTTATGGTAAAAATAAGTACCTACTAAGGTGACTGTATAAAGTTAATTATATTATAGTACAATGTCATGTTCATTAAGAAATCAAGCATGTTTAAATTTAAGAAAATACACAGTAATTTTGTTAATACTTAACAGAACATTAAGGTTAGTAGTATCTCATTAGTTTCTTGTTTATTTTTTAAAGTTCAGTCATTTGGAAAAGCAAAGTATTTTTAGCATGCTGAATTTGAACAAATCCTATCATAAATTAATTAAAAATTGGGTTCTTTTATTGGATTTAATGGACACAATATGTTCTCAAGAATACACACAAATTATAGGAACAAAATATAAAATTAGACACTTCACCTAAAAAGATACACTAATAAAAATTTAAAATTATATGTAAGCTCACTTAAAAAATGATTTACTGATATAAATTCACATCATAAGATTTTTTAATGAGAATATTTAATGATACTTATTGAATTCACAATCTTGAACAACTACAATAAATAAAGTCACAATAAAGTCAAAGTTGAAAGCCAACTGTCTCTGACAATTACTGGATAATCTCCAGACATTTCATTAAGCTCTCAATGCTTTAGGGATAATCAACAAATTATTTAGCATCTCCTCAGGGAAAGTCTCAAAAGTTCTAAAAATCTGGCATAAATTGCTCTCAAAAACCCCACTTTAAGAAACACATGGGGAAATCAAAAGAGTGGATTCTTTACAGGTAACAAAGACAGTTTTCTTTTGATATCTAATGTTACCAGAATGCACAGAAATGCTCACATTTTGCATTGGCTTTGCCACTAAATATAAATAACCATTTGTCATTCAGTTTCTGTGCTTTCTACTACACTATGATTCCTGAGCAGAAAAAAGATCTCTCTCACTTTTCCTTAATGCTGAATTTTGAACATTATTGTTTAGGCTGAGATGATAAATGCTCATATGGATCCTTGAAACACACAGTTTGTATTTTCATAAAAAATATTCATATATATGTATATAATTTCAAATATAATGGAGAATTGAGAGGTGATGAAGGATAAATAAGGGGGCATGGGGTTTTTTTTTAATGAAAAAAGAATCTGAAATAGCAGTGATTCAACATGTCCTCAGTGATTTTTCCTTCCTGTAAACCTCTGAAAAAACATAAAGTGCTAATGGTTATGTGAATTTACTCATAGATGTAATTATTTCCAGACTTATTGATGAAGAAAATGGAGTTTTCACCTCACATTGAGTTATGAATGTGTTATTTGAGTATCAGGAAGTAGTTAATTGTCTAGTTTTATGGTAACGATAAGGTGTTCATTTTTCAATGAAATCTGACTGAATTTTTCTGAATGTAGTTTTTAAAAATAAAATTAAATTCTTTAGTAAAGATAGTAAACTATGAAAAAAGTAATTGGTTTCTTTCTATTGAACCTCAAGACTTTTACAAACATTTCCATATTTCCTTACTTGTAGGAAAACTGATACTTGAGGTGTGTTCTTTAGTTCTTAACTTTTTATAACTGCAAATCAAACTAAACCATTACAAATAAATCAAGATTTAGATGACTTCTTATTGTATTTATTGTAGGTATTTCACTAATCTAACATGCTTTTCTGTATTCAGTGTAAGGAAGAGTCTCTATGAAGTAGGAGAGTATATTAGGTAGCTACAGCTTTAGATACAATATTTAAGTGAACAATGTACAAATTACATGTAATAACCCTCACACATAATCTTATAAAATTCTGTGTTTGTAGATGGTTAATCAAACACTACTGTTCTTACTATAAAGTGTATCATTTTTATTTCTGTTTTTTATTCAGCAAAAAAAGTTACTCAAAATTTTATACAAAATTAATAATAGTCTTACCTTAAGGTCCAATCCACCTGCTACTAAGCTATTCTGTAAGTCTTTGGATTGTTGAGGATATTCATATATCCTCATATATATATATATATATATATATATATATGAGGATATATATATATTCATATACATTTTCTTTGATTATGCCATGTTATCCTGCATTGTGTCTTATATTGTATTTGGATGCTGTTCTCCTGGAATTAATAGAAAAAAGGATTTCAAATCATATCCAGAGATCCATGTTCATGTAATCTTTATTTTATTTTGTCTCTATCGTATAGTATACCATAATAAAGTTTGTACACAATATTAATCATTAAAATTTTAATATAAAAGTTGTCAACATTTTTTTTATTTTATTGTTTTATTATTCATATGTGCATACAAGGCTTGGGTCATTTCTCTCCCCTCCCGCACCCCCTCCCTTACCACCCACTCCACCCCCTCCCTCTCCTCCCCATGCCCTCAATACCCATCATAAACTATTTTGCCCTTATCTCTAATTTTGTTGAAGAGAGAGTATAGGCAATAATAGGAAGGAACAAGTGTTCCTGGTTGAGATAAGGATAGCTATACAGGGAGTTGACTCACATTAATTTCCTGTACGTGTGTGTTGCCTTCTAGGTTAATTCTTTTTGATCTAACCTTTTCTCTAGTTCCTGGTCCCCTTTTCTTATTGGCCTCAGTTGCTTTTAAGGTATCTGCTTTAGTTTCTCTGTGTTAAGGACAACAAATGCTAGCTAATTTTTTAGGTGTCTTACCTATCCTCACCCCTCCCTTGTTTGCTCTCACTTTACCCTTTAAAATGTAGCATCATTTATCCTAAGAGAAATTGGATATTTTGTTATATAAATCAATCCTAATTTTCTCATATTTACTCTTTTTTTTTTTAGGCTCTTGAATCTAACGTATATCTGACTTGAATGAAAATGCCAACAGAGTAACATAAATTATAAGTAAATTTATATAAATGTAGACATGAAAATTTCCAATAGTAATAAAAATAAAAGGAAAGAAATCCAAAAATAATGCACTGTCTAATTTTACTCTAGGGGTAGTGGATGTAGAGATTGGGATAAGTTACACATAGTACATCCTATTTGACCTATTCTTCATCTATTCATTATTTTAGTCCTGAAAAAGAAGTTAAGACACTGTGCAATGGGATATATACATATAAAAGTTAAGGTAAGTTACTGTCACCGTTTAAAAAATTATACATGTATATGACGCTTGGGAATAATTTTCAGATAGCACAGACTTAATGACTATTCAATACTCTTTCATCCATTACTCAACCCCTGCAATGATATGTTGGATTTGTATATATGAATAGTTTTGGAAAACTTCTACTTGGGAGGCTGCGATGAGGAGGATCACACGTTTGAGACAACTCTAGCACAAAGTTTGCAGACCCCATCAAAACCAACAGCCATTTGAGGTGGTATGTGCCTATCATCCCAGCCATGTGAGAGGCTGACATTTATGCCAGCCAAGGCAAAAATAGTTTGCAAGATCCCATCTCAAAGAAATAAATCTGTGCATGATGGCTCACATCTTTCATCCCAGCTATAAGGAGAAGCTTAAAATAGAAGGATCATGGTCCAACATGGCCTTGGCAAAAAAAAAGTGGGACTCCCACCTGCAAAATAACCAAAACACAAATGGCTAGAGGTGTGGTTCAAGCCATAGAGTGCTTGCCTACCAAGGGCACATCCACCAGTAAGCCAGTGGGATACTTCAAACCCCAGTACTACCACCAAAAAAAAAGTTTTAGAGAATTTATATTGTTTGCAAAATAATGCTTGTATACAGTATATGGTAAACTAATAAGATTGCTTGTACATATATATTTCACTGTTTTCTTTCTTCTGACAAAGACAATTACCAGTGTCATCTGTTAATTTTCTTATTCATACATCTGTCCAATATCTGTCAGGCATATGTCTGTTGTTTGAATTAGGGAAATAATGAATTTTTTAAATTTGTCATCAAGTACACATGTAACTGTGGAATGTATTATGCCATGGTTTCAAATGACATTATGTAATTTTAATTACATATGTGATAAGTAGTAAACTTGAAGAAGTATAGTTACTCAAAATTTTGACACCCAAAATTTCTACAAATTTAAATCTTTTATATTTATCTATTGCTATAAAGCTACATCTCAATCTCTAACTATTTATATATACCAATTGGTATGTAAAGTAGATATTTGCTATTTTGTATTGAATATTGTTTGGGCTTAGATATTGGTTAAAGTAGGATTTATTAAACCCCAAATTTCTCTAGGCATTGAGCAATCTTGAGAAATGTTGCTTTGTGAGTAAAACAACCCTAACTGAGAACCATTAATCTTTCTCTCTTCCTCTCTCTCTGTAAATATAAATTATTACAGAAATTTTAATGATGACTGTTTTCAAATAGTCTAAATATAAAAGTTTAGCTGTATCTTATTTACATCAATTTGCATAATAAAAGTCCCCCAAGTAATAATACTTGAAAGTTATTGACTATGCTGATTTAGCAATCCACAATAGGTTTTCTGATAAACCAGGATGGAGAAGCACAATCTGACGGAAGTGAGTAAATTCATTCTGATGAGCATCACAGATCATCCTGTGCTGCAGGCTCCATTATTTGGACTGTTCCTCATCATCTACATAAGCTTAACAGTAGGCAACTTGGGCATGATCATCTTTACCAAGGTGGACTCCAGGCTAAAGACTCCAATGTACTTTTTTCTCAGACACCTGGCTCTCACTGATCTTGGTTATTCTACAGCTGTGGGACACAAAATATTGTTGAATTTTGTTGTAGATCAAAACCCAATATCATATTATGATTGTGCTACACAGTTAGCTTTCTTTATTATGTTCACTGGAAGTGAACTTTTTATTCTGTCCGCAATGTCTTATGACCACTATGTGGCCATCTGTAACCCTCTACGCTATAAGAGCACCATGTCACAACAAGTATGTTGGGTACTGGTGGCAATACCTTACCTCTACTGCACATTTATGTCTCTTATAGTTACCATAAAGATTTTCACTTTACCCTTCTGTGGCTACAATGTCATCAGTCATTTCTACTGTGAGAGTCTCCCCTTGTTATCTTTGCTTTGCTCAAATACACATGAAATTGAACTCATAATTTTGGTCTTCTTAGCCATTAATTTGATTTCCTCTCTTCTGATCATTCTTGTGTCCTATCTACTCCTTCTCATAGCCATTCTCAGGATGAACTCAGCTGAAGGCAGGCGCAAGGCTTTCTCTACTTGTGGGTCCCATCTGACAGTAGTCATAGTCTTCTATGGGACTTTGATATTTATGTATGTGCAGCCCAAGTCCAGTCACTCTACTGACACCGATAAAGTGCCTTCCATATTTTACACCTAAGTCATCCCTATGTTGAATCTTTTTATCTACAGCCTGAGGAATAAAGATATAAAATATGCCCTTCAGAGAACTTGGAAAAAAGTATACAGTATCTTCTCTTAAAGATTACATGTAACATGAATCCTACAAATGTGATTTGGATATACACTGGTCCAACTTTACTCCATTATATATAGAAAATATAAGTAAAATTATATAAATTTAAGTGTTTGCATTTTTCTTAAGAGTAGTCAAACATTTAAATGTTTATAAATACCATTGGAAAAAATTAAATGCTTTTCTTTCTTTGAGGAGGAGAGATGAACTATGAATGTAATCATTAAAGACATGTAATAATGCAGTAAATGGGTTTGGAATCTACAGACCATAAGAGCAGATAGCAGAATTGTATGCTTTATGTGAGTGAGGAAGAGTAGAAGGTGCCAAAGACAATTTAAATAGTTATTGTGGTATCCTCCACTAGAGCAATAAAATTTCCACTGTCCATAGGTGTGTCTGTGTTTTTCATATGTTAATACACAGTTTTCATTTAAGGATTTCTGATCATTTCTATAGATTTTATTTAAATCAAATTTGATTACCATATCCATTTCAGTGCATTGTCTTGGTTTTAAGAAATCAGTAAACCAGTGTGCTGAAATGGCCCTATTCCACATAGGGATTTTAGATTTCTTCCCTTTACTCTTCAGTTTCCTGACACTCAAAAATGAGCCCAATGGAGCCAAGTATCTCTACTTCTGTGGCAATGAAAGAGCCCATCACTTAGTTGCCTCATCTAACACTCTGTATTTAACTGCATGTGTATGAGTGGCTGTAACAATTAAGATAAATGGCTTGAGCTCTCTGAGACATGCTTCCATGGATTTGTTCTTCTTGTTCATTTGTGCTGTTTTCTTCCTGGCTTGTTTTTGGTTCCATACTGCCTGTGTTCTCAATGGATTATTTCTAATCCTTTCCCCTCTACAGGAGAAACATAACACTTTTTTTCAAAATCATATTCTATTTTTCATTCTTGCATGAGTTACCTCATTTCTGATGTAGTAGATTTATTGTTCTGTTAGGGTACAAACTTTAGGGTACCTTTGAGGCTTGCAGCCCACTCAGCCTGAAACCTGCCATGGCTAACATTACCCAAGCCACCACTTACTGGAACAAAGGGAGGTGGGACGATTTCTGGGAACAAGGACTGTTTCTGGTTAATCTTGCTAAAACGGTATGTGAGTCAATGAGTTGAGACACCTGGTGTTTACCAAATTCCTGATAAATAATCTTCAAGTAATCTGGCCCCACCACCAGGATGTGGGAGATATCAGAAATATGTGACCCCACGGACCATAAAAATTGCTGTGTAACCGTGACTAATGTCTAAAAAAATATAAAAGCAGCCTGAGTTTTGTATTCGGGGTCCGTGTTGAAACCCACTGCGTCGGGCGGATACCCGGACCCCAGCTGGCTGGAAATAAACCTCGCTTTGTGGCTTACATTATCGTGAATGTCTTTTTGTTCCTCTGAGGGGTGGTTAACTCTGGACCCCAACAGTTCCATCTTCCTTATAGCTGAATTTTCTCACATTTGTTCTGTAAACAATTCAGTATTCCTTCTCAGGATCCACTCTTTGCAACAATTTAATAATCTGACTTGGAGAAAGCAAACAGTAATCATCCTATACTTTGAACTATGCTATAATTTTAGTGAGACTGTATTATGTTATGTGTTGAAATACATACTTTTCATTTTGTCTGTAAATACTTCATTCATAATCTTCCTTAATCCTCTAAGTGTGTTCACTATTTATTATTCAATATTCATGACCTTTTATTTCATATTTTGTCTCATATTTTATTCATATTTCATATATATATGAATACATGCATTATATATACATGTATATGTATATATACAGAGAGAGAGAGAGAAAGAAAATTAAAGAAACTGAGATTGTCTGTAAAAAGCTACCTTTATTTGATTTTAGGATCTTAACCAGTGGTGTATTGACTTATTCATTTACCGAGATACTAAAACAACTGTTAGAAAAAATCATGGAAACTCAAAATGGAAATTTCATCCAGGATGCCAGAAAAAGGAAGAACCCTCATATACTGTTGATGGAAATGTAAACTAGAGTCACCACTATGGAAATCAGGGTGGTGGCTCCTCAAAAAACTAAAAATGGGGATGGAGAACATGTCGAAATGATAGAATTCTTGCCTAGCAAGTGCATGATTCTGAATTCTAACACAGGTACAAACAAAATACTAAATATAGAGCTACCTTATGACCCTGCTATACCAACCATCCTTGAGTGTATATCAAAATGAGTATAAATCAACATACAAGAGATGTACCTGCACACTCATGTTTACTACAACACTATTCTAAAGACAAGCATTAGAATCAGCATTGGTGCCCAGCAACAGATGAATGGAAAAAGAAAATGAGTTATTTATACAAAATGGATTACTTATTCAGCAGTAAACAGAATGAAATTATGTTGTTTTCAGGGAAATGGGTAGAATTGGAGATTTTCATGTTGAGCCAAACACGAAAAAGCCAAATATTACATTTTTTGCTCATATTCAGAATCTTGATGTAAAATAAAAATAACACAATAATAATAACACAATAATAGATATGAATGTAAAAGGAGGCTGTCTTTGGTGAGTGAAGACAGCATAGTGAAACACACTTCATACTCTTTTAAATAGGTGAGCAGGAAAGAGAGTCAAGGGAATACAACAGAAGAAGTTGAAGTGGTTCAAAGTACAGTGTACACATCTATAGAAATATTATAATGAAACTTGTACATTTAATGTAGGATAACAATAACTTTAAAATGGAGATTTGTATTAAAATGACTGCATTGCACTCCAAAGTCAGGTCCAGATGTCTTGATTGGTGAACCCTACTGTAAGTTTAAGGGTAAGGTCTTGCCACTTCTTAGATGTTCTTACAGAAAACAGAGATGATATATTTTCCCACTCTGTAAGAATAATTCTATAATATAAAAGGCAGATTAATGCATCATATGTGTATAAATAATAAATTTTTATCTGATGAATCTATCAACTTAAAACACAGTAAAATTTCAAGTTGGAGTTTTTGTTTGGTTTTACATTGAAAAAATAATGATCTTACTCACTATATCAAAAATAATAATATCAGGAATGTACCTGTCATCTCAAGGGAAGAATTTTCAATGTTTAAATAACAAAAATTTTGACCAGACTAATATTTAAATGGAGCTTCCTAAGGCTGTTAGTATTCTCCTTTCTCTCCTTCTTTCTCTCCTTTTAAAATAATATTTATTTTATGACATTTTTCTTCCTCAAGGTGTGACTTTTGTCTTGAATTTGAACAGTAACATTTTCTAGAACAAAATTCTATAAAGCTTAACTCTAACAAGGGAGAATAAAGTTTAAACAAAACCTTAAAAGTGCAGAAGAAATGCTAGGCACCAGTGGCTCATGGCTGTAATCCTAGCTACTCAGAAGGCAGAGATCAAAGCCAGACTCTGTCCAACAGTTCATGAGCCTCTATCTAGAAAACAACCAATACAGAAAAAGGTTGGCAGAATGGCTCAAGTGGTAGAGCACTTGCCTTGCAAGCATGAGACCCTGAGTTCAAATTCCAGTATTGTCAAAAAGCAAAATGAAGAAAAGAAAAAGAAAATTACAGAAGCAGAGTATCTCTTCCTAGCATACATTCATACCATAATATTCTGCCTTTGATTGGAAGACTCTTCACAATTATTCACATAATTTCTTCAAATGTCAAAATTAAATAATGATCACTCAAACACATTATTCACATAAATCTTCATGTACCCCAGACATGCATAGGAATGACTGTGTGTGTGCATACACACACAAACACAGATGTGCAATTCAGTATGTAAAAGATCCCTGAACACAACTGAAAATCATGTAGATACATTTTATTCTTTGAAACTTTATGTCTCCACAACAAAAACATTCATAAATATAATGAATGAAAAACCTACTGGCTGGGGAAAATAGTTAGAATTGTTTATTTGCTGAATTAAAACCATTTCTTTTGATATTTTTCCTTAGTTTGGAGGGAAATATTACTTGAGTAAACCACACATCTCCACAAAAAAAGACACAGAATAAGAGAAAAAGAAAGGAAAGAAGGAAGGAAGGAGAGAAGGAGGGAGGGGGGAGGAGAGAAGACAGAAGAAAGGATAGATGTTAGATTAGATAGATGATGATGATAAAATAGAAAGATAGATAGATATAAAGAGATGATAGACAGAAAAGGAAAAAACATGTAAACAGGTATGGTAGTAAGGGTATTAACACTTCAGGGAGAATGATATTCTGCTTACCACATATATTTTATCGCATTTCATGAAACTGCACAATCTAAAATCTTCTACCTGTCTCATTCATTAGAGATTAATATTATATTTTCACAAAGATTGCATCCTGGGTACTAAGTATGTATGTATAAGTACAATATTAGTGCTTTAAAAACTATAGAGAGAGTTTTTTATATGAAAAATAAAACTTATTTGCTTCAAAGCTTTTAGAAGGTAGTATAGAAATAAGCACATACATACTAATTACCACACTTTTACTCAGATATGATGAATCAAACTCTACCAATGGAGGAAGACACAGCTGTCAAATTTTTATGAAGCTAGATAGCAAAAAATAATTAACAGCTCTGATCTATCAGTCAAGGTGAGGCACTGTGATGTTCCATGGCATCTCATGTCTGAGCAATAACAGAAAATTGATGCTGGGACTAGAGAAGGGAGATGCTGGACAGGGTCACAGAGCCTGGTACTGCCTGAGAATAAATGTGAAATATGTGAAGGACCTGGAAAATACACAGGGCCTTCTAGCTGAAGCTGCAACAGAGGCAGTAGCTCTGGAAAACATCGTGACATAAGGATGCCATAGACAGAACACACTTACAGGTGAAACACATTGAATTCCTTCAGGAACTTGAGCATATGATACACCATTCAAATTCAGAAGAATGGTAAATTCCACATTAAAAGTTTAAAACCAAAAATTAACTGAAGAACCATACTTTATCTCTTAAGAAATCCATTTTTTTTGAGACAGGGTCTTGCTATATATTGCCAGCTGACAAAAACTCACTATAAATCTTAAGGTTCCTCAAACTCATAAATCCTTCTGCCTCATCCTCCTGAGTGCTAGTATTATAGCTGTGGTCCACTACACCTGGCATTTGCATTTTGTTTGGAAAGTCTCTGTTCACATACCTCAGTGTTTTGCTTAAATCTAATACTACCACTGTGATCATTTTAGAAAAAAAGTAGAGCAGACAAACTTCAGGACATTAGAATGGTGGAGAATGTTTTCTATATGAACCCAAACACAGAAAACAAAACAAAAAAAATTGGCAAATAGGACTACATAAAACTAAAAAAGAAACAATATTTGAAAACTCTATATTTAATAAGGTATTAATATCCAAAATGTGTAAAGAACTCTGTGGCAATAATAATAATAATAATAATTAAATGAAATCAGACTAAAGATCTGAATAGTACATTTCTCTAAAGAGAACACACATGAAAAATACTCAATATCACTAATTATTATGGGTATCCAAGTAAATACCACAAGGAAATTTCCATCTCTTTCATGTGAGAACACAATTAAGAAGACAATATTCAAAAAAAAAAAAAAAGAACACTATAAAAAACTGGTGAGGATAATCAAGATGTGGAGAAACAACTCATGCACAGTTGGTGGGAATGCAAGTTAATAAGGCTTTATGAATAACAGTATGGAGGCTTCTAAAAAATTAAGGAGAAATAGAAAAATCTGCACAATTCTGCAGTCCCACCATCTACAAAGTAAAGGAAATCAATACATTGAAAAGACACATGCACTCCCTTGTTTACTGTAGCACTAGTCACATTGGCCAGGATGTGGAGTCAACCTAAATGCCCATCAGTACATGAGTGGATTAAAAAAGTTCGGTTACATAACTGAATACAATTAACCCATAAAAACTTGAACCCCAGTCATTGTGATAATGTGAATAGACCCAAGGTCATTATGTTAAGTGAAATAAATCAGGCACAGGACCACAAACAAGGCAAGATCTCACTCATGAGAAGAATCTAAAACCTGATTTCTTAGAAGTTGAAAGTAGAATAGGGAAAGCAGTTTGTGGACAGAATATTAAGGTAGGAAACCAGGGAAATGAAATGAGACCTTCCTTTTACACAATTTTCAAATAAAGAAATTCAAAATAGATTAAAGATTTAAACATAAGATCTGAAAGGAAAATACCCATCACAAGTCATTAGGAAAAATTTTCAGGACTTTTGTTTAGTGATTATTTCATGGATACAACTCAAAAGTCCAGCAACAAAACCAAAATTTGATGAATAGAAGTACATCAAAGTACATAGCAATGAACACAGCTAACAGGAAAAAAGGGCAAATTACAAAACTGAAAATAGTTGCAAATACACTACAAAACTCCAGATTAATGTGGGTAATAAATAAGGAACTGTAAAACCCAATAGCAATGTATATCTAACTTATGCAAAAATTAGAAAAAATAACTTATGCAATATAATATACTTGAATATTCTTTGCTGAAAAGAAAGCGACCAACATGCAAACCTAAAGCAGATGCCAAAGAACACTGCTAACTCAAACAGCAACAGGACAGCATTATGCCAGACCATTTGACTTTTGTTTATTATGAAGTAAGTCATTATGTTGTTATTTTGAAAAATAAATTAAGTGGGTCATATTTCCCCTGGGGCATCTCCTGTGGGCTTCATCACAGTTGAGTGAATGAATATAAACAACCTAAGTTAGCCATATTCACATTGGACTAAAACCTGCATATGTTGATTCGTGGGTAAGAGAAAATCTTAGATAATTTATTAATAATTTGGAAGATAGAATGTAAAAATTTAAGGGTAACTCCATTATTTTGGACTTGACATTTTAGCCAGTAAGCACTGTAGTTCTTGCTTATTTCTTGTGTAAATTGTGAATTTTTATTTCCCTCCTTTTTTGCAAATTTAGTACTTCATCACAAACCCTCAGCTATTACAATATTTACCTTTTATTCAAATTGAATTTGTAGAAGTAGATTCATTCACATTTCATAGTGATCCTATAAAATATATAAAATATTATGTTATGAAATACTTATTTTTCTCTCAATGACTCTCAATCCTTTGAACACATGCTGGTCTTGACTCAATCAAGCAAGTACAATTTTTTCTTTCAGTATCCAGTATTAAGTAGAGATGGCTATAACAAGATACATTTAGTCAAAATATTTCATTTTCACTTATTTTAGGCAAAAAAAGTAAACCTACTGTAATGTAGAAATTGGGATTGTGATAATGTGCATTTTTAAAATATCACTAGAGATCTTTTTTGTTCTCTAAAGGTAAATCAAAGAAAATGTCATAATCCACAATGTATTTCATTGAATTTAATGCAGAGAAAATTTTGTACAATCAACCAAATACAGTGCATTCTATTTTTATTTATTTTCTTTTGGTGGCTCTGGGGTTTGAACTTGGGGCTTCACACTTGATAGATAGGAGTTCTTAGAGCTTGAGTTATTCCACAGCCCTTTTTTAGTTTGGGTTTTTTTTTTTCAAGATAAGGTCCCAGGAACTATTTACCTGGGACTGTCTTCAAACTGTGATCCTCCTGACCTCTGCCTGCTGAATAGCCAGGATTTAAAGCCTGAACCACCCACACAGGCTATTATTAAAGTTATTTGAGTCATATTTTAGCAAATTTATTCCAAAATATTTATGGCAATTTTTATAGTAAATATCCATGTTTATAATCTTCTGGTGTATAGATTATAATAGATGATTCTACACAATCACAATTGACAAATCTTCAATTCTACTCCCACGGTCTTTCCTAATATAATATCTGAAGTATTTGGATGACAAAAGGAATTTCTAAATTATTCTCATGTGATTTAACAGGAAAAGAGCTAACAACATTTAATAACTTTCAGTGATGGATTTCACAATTGTCTTGATGATTTCAAAAATGGCACAATTTCAGTCGCTGCATAACTATCATATTACGATTATTTTGTAGTGAATTCTATGAGGTTTCAGCATGAAGAATGTCACTGAAGTCACTCTATTTGTGTTGAGTGCATTCACAGACAACACTGAGCTGAAGATCATCTTCTTCCTTCTGTTTCTAGCGATTTACATTTTCACTCTCATTGGGAATTTAGGACTGATTTTTCTGGTCATTGGAGATTCCAGGCTCCACAATCCTATTGCTATTTTCTGAGTATTTTGTCTTCAGTAGACAACTGCTATTCCTCAGTTGTCATTCCAAATATGTTAGTAGATTTTAGGTCAAAGAAGAAAGTCATTTCATTCCTTGGATGTGCAGCACAAATATTTCTTGCTGTCATGTTTGGGACCACAGAATGCTTTCTGCTGGCTGCAATGGCTTATGACCGCTATGTAGCCATCTACAACCCTCTTCTCTATTCAGTGAGCATGTCACCTAGGCTCTATATGACACTCATCATCAGTTCTTATTTTGGTGGAATTGTGCATGCTACTATACACACAGTGGCTACATTTACCCTGTCCTTCTGTGGGTCCAATGAAATTAGACACATCTTCTGTGATATTCCCCCTCTCCTTGCAATTTCTTGCTCTGACACTCACAAAAACCAGCTTCTCCTCTTCTATTGTGCTGGTTCTATTGAGATAGTCACTGTTTTCATTGTTCTGATTTCCTATGGCTGCATTCTGACTGCTATTTTGAGGATTCGCTCTGCTGAAGGGAAATGAAAAGTCTTTTCTACATGTAGTTCTCACCTCACTGGAGTGTCTGTTTTTCAGGGTACTGTTCTTTTCATGTATGTGAGACCAAGTTCTAACTATGCATTGGAGCATGACATGATAGTGTCAATATGTTACACCATTGTGATTCCTATGTTGAATCCTGTTATCTACAGTCTGAGGAACAGAGATGTCAATAAAGCAATGCAAAAAGTGTTTAGAAAGAACCTGTTTATAAATAAGCATATTTTTCATACTAAAATTCCATTGAAAAATTAAAAGCAACAATCTATATATAAATATTAACAGGCTATAATGAAATATTTGTATCAAATTACAGGTGCAATTATTTTCTCTGTGGACATATTTTTTAAAATGCCCTCTGTGTTGTTTTAAATGCAAAAAAAATTTGATCACTCATTTGCTTTTCACAATATTCATATTAATATATGAATACTCATAGGAGCTGATACTACCTGTAATAAACAAAATTGCATACATAGAGTCATATATTTATATAATCTTTACCTTTCTTTATATTTGCATAATACTGCAAAGACTCTTAAAGGTGCAATTAGAAAAAAATGTATATTCAATTGGTTTGTACAAACACTATGGTAACCAAATAAAGGAAAGAGCATTGCTCCTACAACTGAGACCATATCTATGGGATCATTGGTACCTCATTGAAGCTCAAATCATCTGCCCCATATGTAAGTCTATGACACAATCTAGTCACACTGTACTTCAGATACCACAGGTAATGGACTCATCATCCTGAGTGTCCTCTCTAGTCCAATGCATAGGGTGAATTTCTTCTTCTTTTCTTATATCATATGTAGCATAGGCCTAAAACCCATTCTTTAATTGCTTGCATTATGTATAGACATGACATTCACAATCCTAAGATTATTTTTAAATTCATGAATGAAAGAAAAGCACAATTCAGAAAGTAATGTATATGACAGGCTGGCAGATTTGGTTCCTGCAAGAAGAGAACGTCCAGCCAGCATCACTGGAATCCTCACAGGCCTGACTCATATTCAGCTTTTGTCTAAATTTTCTTTTCATCACTAACTCTGTAAAGCTCTTGCATATGACACCATTCCTCATTACCCAAGTACAAATATAATACGATGGAAAATTTTCTCTACCATGTTCATGTTTACCTCTGTTTCCAACACATCTCATTTCAGTGTAGATATGTTTACCCAACCTATCAGTTTTTGGGTGCTGTTTTCATTCCTTTCTTCATCTTTGTTAATTTATTTCATATTAATTTTTTATGAACTCATTGTCCCTCAAGAGCTACCTCTATTCATTAATTACATCAGGACAAAATCCCTAGTGCATAATATGCAAGTAAATGGTATTTTTCTTAAATGAGACTAATAAATTTAAACAACACTACAACAGCATAAATACAGTACACCTCTTACCATAATATCTCCTTACATAATTCCTTTCGATATCTTTTCTTAACTTGAAAGGTTCCTCCTTGTTATATGGTTTCTTCTTTCAAATGTCAAAACTATGTCATGGTAATTGATACTCTTTGTCTGTATACATGTAAACCATTACAATTACTGCTGACACCTGTAGGCGCATATGTACACGTGCACATGTGTGTGTGCATATATTTGTGTGTGTTTATATTATTTACCATAGAATAGTTCCTCAAGCACAATTCAAAACAGCAATAAATGATGATTTTATACTTAAAATATTTCAAGTCTGCATCATTGCTGTCAATCACAATTTTAGTAAAAGAACAGTCACAAACTTAAGAAAACTGTTGCAATTATACATCTTTTGAGTTAATAATAGATTGTTAATCTATAAGAGTCCAGATAACACATATATAAAAAAGAAATCATGACAGAAACCTCTTATTGTTCCAAGTATATTTACTTTTGCTTAGCTGTTACTAAGCTGTTACTTGACAGAAACAACATAAAGGAGGACAATTTATTGTAGTTCACAGTTTAAGAGAGCTCAGCCCATGGTGCTTGGCACTATGTTACTGGGCAGAAAATCAATGCTTCAGGAACAAGTGGGACAACAGGAACTAGAGAGCCAATAAGGAGGGACCAGGGACAGATTTCCCTAAAGACCTATCCCCAGTGACTTGGTTCCTCCAGCTAGATTCCAACTCTTAATGTTTCTAAAACTTCCCAAAACAGTGCCATCTCCTGGGGAGCAAACCTCCAACACACAGTCATTTGGAGAACACTTTATATTCAAACCATAAAGTTAGTATCTGTATTTTAAAAATGACCAGAAAATTGTGAATGTAAAATCATAGCAAGCAATCTTACTTATCAATAAACTAACATAAATTTTAAAATCGAGGTCTTTAATATGGTGGTGAAGAGACTGAGTAAAGCAATAAATTCCACTCTCTTGAATGGAGCATAACAGTAACAGATATTTTGAAAAACAATTTGCAAATATCCAATAAAATTATGCATTCAGAAAAATCATAGAAGAACCTCAGACTAAGTGCTGGTGACTC
This sequence comes from Castor canadensis, assembly GCF_047511655.1. NCBI lineage: Eukaryota > Metazoa > Chordata > Mammalia > Rodentia > Castoridae > Castor > Castor canadensis. The sequence goes on from NC_133386.1 coordinate 192,239,852, forward strand.
ATGCTGATACTACCAGCTACTTGGGAAGTAGAGATCAGAAGAATCAAGGATCAAGGCCAGCCCAAACAAAATGTCTTTGAGACTCTATCTCAACTCATAGCTGGGGGTGGGGGAGTGTGCACCTGATATCCCAGCTATTTGAGGGGTGAGTTTGGGAGGACTGTCCATGGTCCAGGCCAGCCTGGATGAAAAGTGAGACCCTATCTCAAAAATGACCAAAGAAAAAAAGGCCTGAAGGCATGGTTTATGTGGTCAAGTACCTGCAAGTGTGAAGCTTTGAGGTGAAACCTCAATACTTCCAAATTAAATAAAGTGATTAATATTGATATATAAATAAATGGCACTCCTATATAACATTCATTATGAAATCAAGTGCACAATTTAAGAAAAATATTTCATTTTTGGTATTTACCAGAACTCTTTTTTTTTGAAATTTTTAATTATTCATTTATTCACATGTGCATACATTGTTTGGGTCATTTCTCCCTCCTGCCCCCCCCCCCCCCCCCGTCTCTCCCCTCCCCTCTCACTTCCAGGCAGAACCTGTTCTGTCCTTATCTCTAATTTTGTTGAAGAGAAGGCATAAGCATAATAAGGAAGACAAAGCATTTTTGCTAGTTGAGTTAAGGATAGCTATACAGAGAGATTCCTAGCATTGCTTTCATGTGCAAATGTGTTACAACCCAAGTTGATTCATCCCTAACTGATCTTTACACTGGTTCCTGATCTCCTTCTCATGTTGACCTCTGTTGCTTTAAGGTTTCTGTATTAGTTCCTCTGGAGTGGGGACATCAAATGCTTTCATGTTTTGGGTTTTCTACCTACCAGAACTCTTAATGTTTGTAGATTTCCTTTAATTTTCTGTATTTCTTTTTTAAAATTGGGTCATTTCCAATCACGAACTACTCTGCCAACACCAAATGTGAAATTTCTATCAAACAAAAACTTTTGTGGGCTAAATAAAATTAATTTACTGCATGCAATAAGCACAGGTTATTATCAAGAATGTATGGAAATTCTATGAACAAAATATAAAATTGAGAATAATGAAAGAGGACACACAAAAAAATAAACAAGTAAATCATATCTAAGGTCACTTAAACATATTTTAATGAGATAAAATTCACATGCCATTAAATCAACTGTTTTAAATTTAAAGCAAGCAGTTGAATGACCATTGCTACAATCTCAATGTTGGGAAAACACCTGTCTGGTTCTACAACATTTTTACACTACAAAATACACAGTAAGTAATTCCCCCATGTTACTCAGTTCTTTCAGGCCCTCCTAATGTGATTTCAATTTCTAAATACTACTTTATTCTGAATATTTCAAGAAGAACTCCCAGTTAAAAATGATTTTTTTCACCTAACTGATTTAAATTAGTTATATTTCAAGATTCATACTCTTTGTAGCATGAATTGGTACTTCATTCTTTTATTTTTCAAGTATTTCCTATGTGAAACATGTATTTTGAATAGTTTTAAATGTCCACTACAGTTAACCATAGGCATGACGTTTTCCAAAATCTCTCTCTAGCTAATTTTTTTCCATAATTGAGACATCCTGTCTATTTACTAGCAACTCTTTGTTTCATCTAACTCCCAGCCCCTTGCATTCAGTTTTCTTACTCTATAAATTTTCAGTTGTCATAGGACAAAATGCAATATTTGTCCTTCTGTGACTGGTTTGTTTCACTTAGCATAATGTTCTAAGTTTAATTCATATTATAACACATTGTACCATATCATTTCAAGGCAATTTAATAGTCCATGGATCTACACACTGTGGCAAGCTAGAAGTAGGAAAAGTTTAGGGCTCATATAGGTGTTAGGGTCCGAGAATCCTATTTCTCCGAGAGACAGAGAGTCACGCGTGAATGCAATCAGCAAAGCAGAGTTTATTGAGCTGGAAAGCCAGGGTCAAGCTCCCACACAGACACACAGGTCCGATTGGGCAGACAAGACCCCGAGCCTCTTTAGGGAAGATCTTATATAGGCCCCTACCGGCCGTTACAGCAAAAGCCCGCACAGTACATAGCCAATGAGTTTGTAACACCACATACATTTCCAGCCTATCCATTTAAGAGTACATTACTTCTTAGCCTATAGATTCAAGGGTCAGTATTCGCGCACACGGTTACATTTAGCAAGCAGGCAGGGCACATCTTGCACGTACTTCTAGTCGTCTTTCGCAATCTGCTCACATTCCTCACATTCCACCTGCCCCCATCCTGTTTATCTTATCCTGCAAGGGGCAGGTTTCTGCTATGGGGATCTGCTGGGGCAAAGGGCACATCCTTTCAGTAGGTTGTACAGGGATGGGCTAGACTACTCTCACCTGGCTGGGAACCACCCTTGCCCCTCCCCACCAATTCATTCCTGGGTGGGAACCTACTGGGCCTGCCCTCCCATGGGGTAGTGTAGGTTTTAAAGGCACCTGAAAAAGAAAAGCACTCTCTCTCTGCCACACTGTGGCCCCTTCTTCTTCCCTTTCCTGACGTGACAGAATAGTTTAGTCCACTTTTCACAATAAATCTATCAGACTTCATGCCATCCACTTGCTCTTCTTAGATTTTTCCTTTTGGAGCACAAAAAACAGGGTCTTCAGATCACAGACTGCACCAACACCACTAACATTTGTGGCAAAGACAGTCAGGAGAAAATGACCTGTGAGATCCTAATATGCTATCTCTGCCAATCTTTATTTTAATTCTTCTTTCTCTGAATCACTGTTTTACCTGCCTACCTGCTCATCTTGTCCCTATAGCCTACAGGAGTGGAAGAAATGCTGACCCCAAGATCACACTCCCTTGTCCCAGGGCTGACAAGACAAGTTTAGCCTTGGGACATTTGAATTGATTCTAAATTCCATTTGAATGGATTCTAAATTCCATTCAAAGATAAAATCTAAATTAACACATAGGTTACATCTGTGTAGATGTTGTGTTAATTGTTGCTGTCCTTAAATATTAAATTCATTTAACATTTAAATTCCGTAAGGCATGTTTTCTAAAATTAAAAACAGTGCCATTTAAGGATTTAACATAGGTCACCCCTAAAGTATATCTATAATTTTAAAAAGCATGGTAACTTATTTAAAAATCATTTACTCTAAAGGCAAAATCAAAAGGGAAAATTTATTAATACAATGTCATCTTTTTACACTAAGATGTAGTGCCAATTAACACTGTCCATCATAATTATTATTCTAAAATGCAAAACACAATAAACTAAAAAACATTCTAGTCTTAACTGTTCTCTGCTGATAAAACTAAGCTTACACCCAAAAGGTTAAAGAAAATGCATTTTTGTACATGGACATTTTAAATAGGCAACTTAATTAGCAGTTTTATTTTTAATAATTATTTTTGTTTTAAAATTAATAGAATTTTGTTCTCCATAGTTCAAAGTAGCATGTCAAATTCTAAACTTGTTTAAGGTCCTTTCCAGGCTCTAGATATGTAAATGGCGGTGTTCTACAAGGTTTAGATTCTTGGCTTTCTAACTAATAACAATGCCCATTTATAAGAAAATAGAAGATCTAATTATAAACACCTGGACCAAACTGAACAATAACAAAATCTTTTAAATCCCACCTTAGCTTTCTTCAATTTATCTGGTCTTTTCATTAGCATGCCTAGATCATGGACATCTGTCTCTCATGGGGAGATGTCTTTTATTGCTATAACCGACTCTATTTTGAGCCTGTATGTTGCACGAAACATGTCTTTGTGTTCCATTTGAGAGACCCTTTGGAGAAACCATATGGTCACAGGAAATGACACCATGATGGAGCCACCATGTGTCCAGTGCCATCTTGCCACTCCCTAGGAATAGGAAAATCATGGGTAATGCCATCGTGCCATCCTTTAGGAAAATTATACCTAGCTTTAGGTTAAAATTCTCTAGATTAATATAGTTTCTATACATATTTGTTTTTACTGCATTAATCTGTTAAGGATTGGGCCAAAAAGAGAGTATTTATTGTAAAGATCTATTATAAACTTTTTAGGAATCTAGCTGACTAATCTTCTAAAAATAATGAAAAATAAATGGTTTAAGAGAACACTCTGAATTGATGTGAAACATTGTGTGTGTTTCCTGTATGTTTTTATCTCCTACCAGTTGTGGCCACTTAATTTTCTACTTTTTTGAGCTCATTATACACGCTTATTTCTTTGGAATGCCTACATCATCAAATCTGTGTGTCTGTGTGTGTGTGTGCAGATGTCTTTAGGATGGTTCCTAAGCTACTTTTATAAAGCTAATGTGCACAACTATCTCAAAAGTTATCTAAAATTCTAATCCCTGCCTGACCTAATTATTCTCTGTTTTAGGAATGAAGAAATTTTTATAAACAATAATCTGATTCTGTCTCATCCTATCATGAGTGCAATTTAATTTTAATTTTCTCACTAATTCTTTAAGGTATAAGGTTCCTAGGAGTTTTATTTAAAAAACATTATCTAAATTAAGGTTTTTATGAGGTTATTTCAAGACACAAATTAAGAACACAAAGCTTATAAATTTATAATTTAAAATTTGCCTAAAAGTTTTCTGAGGTTAAAATTTAAGGTGCCAATATGTACTTAAAAATTAGTTTCTATTTTATCAGAATAACTATCAATATCTTTTGGTACTGTAGGCTAATCCAAATGTTACCAAGACCAAACAAAATCTCACTCTCCAGATATAGTAAAATATTTAACCCCTTATCTCTGTATCTAATTATTTGAGATATTAATCTTAATTGGTTATTATTTAAAATTACACATGTTTTCCCATTTTTCTCAGTTAACAGGCTAACTATAATCCCATGGCTTGATATAAAAACTAACCAACCACAGTGATAGGTTTGTATCAGCCAAGCTTACTTTGGTACAATTTTGATTCTGTACTGGTATTAATAGATCTGATGTTTTAATACTTGGGTCAACATCCAGGATCAACATCCTATCAAAACAACCTATGTGCTGGGGATGGGTGACACTTCCCCTTAGGAGACCTGTTGACTCAGAAGCCAGGGTACCCTGCCACTCACTTGCTCTACAGACATGTGATGGAAACAGGTTGAAGGGACCTGTGTTCAGGCTTTCAGAAGGTTCAAGAAAGATGCTTTGAGAATCTAGAAAGTTCTCCTTTTTCTCTCTCTGAAAGAGCAACTATTCACCTCCCCTTTCCCTCTCTCTCTCTTTCTACCAGACAGAAAATGGAAAACCAACATATTCATTTGGCTATACCTTTAAGTGTTGGGAGATACTTTGATCCTGCTAACCAAAAAAAAGATGACTAGTTCTCTTCATAGCCCATTTAAGATCATTTGCTAGTCTTTAAATCCTGCTTAAATTAGTCTCTTGCCAGACTCATAAACTAATAGTATTTTTTTCAGTAACAGTAAAGAAACTAAGCTTAACCTAGTAAAAATTCCTTAAATGGTTCTAATACTCCTAGTGGATTATACATGTATCTAAATGTGATAAAATCATTTATACAGTTAAAAGTGTATACATACATGTAAGGAGGTATCATTCTTTTATCTAAGGTACCCTCTAAAAAGTTCTTTCACATTTCTGCTGTTTATGACAAACACTAAAAGTTCTATCATTTAGGCCAGACATCTGTTTGTCAGCTAAACATTGGTTTATCTGACATTTGTTCATCAGATGAACATTGGTTTGACTAGATAAACATCATTTTTGACATATATAATGTATAGTTGAGACTCAAAACAGGGGCTATTTAAAATTACTAACACTGCTTGAATTTAGAGTTTTTTATTGTCAGTATTTACAACCACAAACTTGTTACTTTACAAACCAAAATTCAAAGTTTAAATAGTAATTAACCATAGTTACTTAGAGTTTTGTCATTAAAATTCTGATCCTTCAAGAACACAGACAAGCCAATGAAAAGGGCCTATCCATCAACCAGGACATTCTGAAATATTGGGGTCATTTTGTATTTTCCTTGTAAAACTTTGTAACTGTTACCTACTAACTTTTTACAGCAATGTAAAGGTGTCAGTACATCCCCCATGGGAAATGCAATTAGATTAATCAATCCCAGACTAAGTGCCACATTTTTATAAATCTCTTTGTTGCTAAATTTGGACAAAACATTGCACTGGCACTAACTTCTGATCTGTTTCTCCCTACTCTCTGGGAAACAATCTGAATTTCTGGACTTTCCAGGGGAATACTGTGCACTGAGGGACAGAACTGCCAAATTGGCAAAATCCTCAAAGACAATTGTTCAGAGAAACAGTTTAAAAGGACACGACCCCCAAGGGATCAGGATCCCCAAAATTTTAAGAGGAACAAGTGGCATTTAGCCACCTAAGACAGTTCAAAGGGACTGCAAAAATGAGGGGGCTTCTCCAGATCTAGATGGATTCAATCATGCCAGACCTCTAAAAGTAACCAAAACTGAGAGATTTTTAAAAAGGAAGCTCTTATGCATGTGCTTTAATATTTAAGCCTTCTAGGCTTTTGGCAAAAGGCAAACACGTCTTTAGCCAAGGCATTCTATTTGAAACAAAGGCAATATAACTTTCAGTGATATTTAACTTCCGTTTAAGGATGCTGTGAGCTTTCTTTCTGTACAGAACTGACTCATTGATGTCTACTCTCTAATTGTACCAACACCTGGTCCATGTTACACCTGTCAGCTAATGTAATCAGCCTTTAACCACAGTCCAAAATGCAGGGCCATTTAAGAGTTAAAAATAGCTATAGGTATAAACACCTACAGATAAAGTCATCATAAGACTCCCTGTCAATTTTCAAAATTGCTTTGTCCTTCCTGCCACACCTGGCAGGGCCCTTTCTAATGCTGTTGTCAGTGTTAAATGTTCAGGTTATGCTTTCTAAATAAGATTTGTCTCTTCCAGAATAGAAGCTTTTAGAACCTAAACCATGAGACAACAAGGCTAGAAAGCTCAATACATGAATGAGATCTCTAGGAGCAACTCAGATCTCCATGAAAAACCTTTACTATGCTGTACAATAATTCAGACACCTTGAGTCCAAATGAGCCCCAAGGGAAAGAAATACAAGAGACAATTTTTCTTTATAGGTAGGGTTTGCTGACCCTTGTTAACTTGAAGCAGATGCTGAAAATGGAACGTCCCCATTCACCAATCCCCCAGAAAGAATTTTTTTTGGAATATTTTCTCTCAGAGGGAATTTGAGGCAGGCTAGAAATAGGAAAAGTTTGGGGCTCATGTAGGTTGTCTGGGAATGGCCCAGACCACCCACATCTGTCTGGGAACTGCCCATGCCCCACCTTACTTGTTCATTATTCGGTGAGAACCTCCTGGTCCTGCCCTCCCATGGGATAGTATAGATTTTAAAGGCACCTAAAAAAGAACACTCTCTCTCTGCTGCCAGACACTACCTGCACCCACTATGCCCCTTTCTTCTTCTTCCCTTTCTTCACCTGTGGAATGGGTAACTTCTCTTTTCTCAATAAAGCTATCCTACCTCACCCCATCCATGTGCTCTACTTGGTTTTTCCATTTGGAACACAAAACCACGGATCTTCTCATTACAGACTGCAAGAGTCCTGTTCACATTACCATATCCTATTTAACCATTCATCCTTGAATAGACATTTACTTCATTTCCACATCTTGTCTGATTTCAAATTTTGCTGCAATGAATATGAACCTTGTAGTATATCTGAGATTCTATTACTAACCCTTTGGACAAACCTAGAAATTGGATTGCTGGCTGATACAATCACTCAATAAATAAGTAAAGTTACAGTTGAATACAAAATATCCCTGACAATTGATGGACAATATCTAGGTATTTCATAAACTATTCAAAAGTTTTTGGGATAACAACAACTTGCATGTTTAAAGGGTCTTTTCTTCTTCTTCTGGATTCCTGTACAACTCCATTACCTGACAACTGTATGCCCTAACCCATCCCCCAAGCCTTTTAGCCAATCAAGGGAGATTGTGAACCTTTGATCTGCACAAATCCCAGATGAGGGGCAGGTACCACTGCATCAGGGATATAAAAAGAAGCCACTGTCAGCCAGTTTGTGCTTGTGTATTTGCTTAGCAGGAGTAAGCACATGCTTGCACCCTCTTGATCAAGAGAAATTGCCTTGTCAAGATTTTCTGTTTCTTGTGTGTCTGTTTTCAGAACCAGAGGGTCTTTAATTCCAACAATTTGGGGGCTCATCTAAGATTTTACATTCTGCCTGGGAAATGGTGACCCAAGGCCTTTTCCCAGGGAGACAGGTCCTGCTGTCTAGTTGTGGCAACCCCGAGGTTTGGAGGATGGTGAGAAATTTCCAGATCTGCGAGTGAACTTGGACTCCAGAATTTCTTGACAATGCAGGTAAAAGAGCTCTGAAGACAGGAACTGTGGTGACCACGTGAGTTTTGTGCACAAACCAAGACAAGAAATGTCACTGTGGTGACCAAGTAATGTATTGGTGGTCTGGATATTGGGGCTGTTTGATGTGTGAATGAGACGTGTCAGGTGACACATGGCAAAAGTGGAGTCTAGATCCATAGTTCTGAGGCAACATCATACTATTTAAGGCAGGTTATGGTTATATTTTTAAATCTACTCCAGGTCAAGAGATTATACTGACTGGCAGGTTACTGAAAGGTGCCTCAAGCTGCCACGAAGGACGTGGGTAAAGACAGATGAAACAAAAAAGAATCAGAGTGCAAGAAAACTCCAAGGCAAGGGGGGGCAGGATTGAGCTCCTGATAGACAGAGGTCCCTTCAGCCAGAAGGGAGAAGTGGTAAATAAAGGCACCAAAGGGGAGTAGAGGGCAGAAAACAAAGGCCAAGGATAAAATGCCCTCTAGGAGCCCCTTAGGGAAGATGTTAAAATATTGGGGTGATAGCCCCCATACTATATGGAAAAAGAAATAAAGAATGGTTAAATATTGTTATTTTATCTGGACCCAAGAATTGTTCTTAAAGCCTTTGTTTTTGTTGTTTTTTTTTTGTCAAAATTTGGGTCTGATGAGGACTGGGTCTGTCAACTATTAATTGAGCATGTTAACAACAAGAGCTCAGTCACTCAAGAGGAGAGGGAATATGCCCTCTTTTGGAAACAGAGTCTGGTAGTCCTTTTTCCACTTAAAGAAAAGAAAAAAAGACAAAAAGAAAAAAATTCCCAAAACCCCTTCTTACTGGGATTTACTCTCCTCCTTCCCTCTCCCCATAAGCCTGCTGTTCCTCCAGTTCAGGCATCAGAGTTGGTCCCTGTGCAGCCACCCCAGGCTTCCTCCTCTCCACCTCCCCCTCCTTACCCTTCCACCTCTACCCCCTCCAACTCCCTGCCCCCACTCCCCTCCTTACCCCAAACCAGTCCCTACCATCACTCCAAAAGGAGTTAGAGCAATGTCATCTGAATATTGAGAATCTACCTTTTCCTCAGTCCCAAGGGGGAAGACCATACTCCCTCTTTCCTCTCAGGAAGGTCCCCCTTGGAGGGGGTGAAATTGGGTTTGTAAATGTCCCTCTTACTAGCTCGGAGGTCTAAAATTTAAAAAGGAGTTGTGACCCCTTCTTGAGGATCCCTTTTGGGATTTCAGAACAGGTCGATCAATTTTTGGGACCACTGATATATACTTGGGCTGAGTTAATGTCTATTTTGGGAATTCTTTTCTCAGGGAGGAAAGAGCCATGATCCATAGAGCTGCGATGGCTATCTGGGAATGTGAACATCCCCCAGGACAGAATGTCCCGGTGGCTGATGTTAAGTTTCCTAACCAAGATCCCCAATAGGATAACAACACCCCAGTACACTGAGAAAATATGAGGGACTTCAAAGATTTAATAAAATGGGGAATTGGGAATCAATGCCAAGGTCACAAAACTTCTCTGAAGCCTTTAATGTCCAATAAGGGAAGGATGAGGGACTGATTGAGTTCATGAGCCGCCTCAAGAACCAGATGAGAAAGTATGGTTGGCTAGACTTAGGAGACATTTTAGGACATGGAATGTTAAAATTCCACTTTTTTACAAACAGCTAGTCAGAAAAAGCAAGGAAATTACAAAAACTAGAAAATTGGAAAAATAGATCCATAGAGGAATTACTAGGAGATAAACAAAAGGTATATTTAAGGAGAGAGGAAGAAAAACAAAAACAAAAAGCAAAGATTATGCTATCCATGATTGAGCAGGCTAATAGGGGAGGGTCAAATCAGTACCCTATTGGACAGTGTGTTAATAGGGAAAGGCCAAACCAATATCTCATTGGACCTCAGCTGGCCCAGCCTCCTTCATTGGGGTATAAGAGACCAGAAAGTCAGAAGATGAAACAAAGAAGAAGGGGAAATAAGTGTGTAAATGTGGGGAGACTGGACACTTTAAGAAAGAATGTCCAAAATGGGAAAGAGAGCATAGGGAAACTGTTCCCTTAATAACCTTTACTGAAGAATAGGGGAGTCAGGGGCTCTTTTATTTTGAAGGGTCCCACTCAGAGCCCTTGGTAAATTTAGAATTGGGACCACAATGTGAAGTTGCAACCCTCCTGATTGACTCAGGCACTTCCAGATCTTCCCTCTGTGTTCTGCCCAGGGGCTTAATCTATTCCCCAGAGAGGATACTAATTTCTGGGGTAAAGGAAGAAAGCTTACAGTTAAAAAATTATAAGAAACAGATGTTTTTTTCCAAGACAGGACTGAAGAGGAAGATAGCCTTGAAACAGGGTTGTAAAACATGGTAAACTGTCAATTAAAAGCTGTAACCTTGGACAGAGCTGTGAGGAATTGCCCATTAGAGCCATGCCAAAGTTTGGGACCAAGATGAAAGGCACCATGCAGAGATAAGCACCCATTCCTGCCTTCCTTTGTCTCCACTTGTAAATAAACTTTCCAAAGCAGGACTCCCCTGCTGTTCTTATCTAAACCTTAGGTCTCTAATCCAGTACTAGCCCTACTTTATGGGAGAACACATTCCTTGTAACCTGATACCCTGCACTGCCTTTTAAATATCTTGTGAATCCTTTGTTAGGGGCTCAGACACAGGTATACATCTGGGCCCCCTAGCGTAAAATTAAAATCTGAGTTCTCCACTCCTCCGAGTGTCTCTTGGTTTCTCCTCTGACTATATTGTCATAACAGGACCACTAAGATACAATTTCTCCTAGTCCCTGAGGCAGGTACCAACCTGTTTGGAAGAGACCTAATGACCCAATTAGAAATTGGTTTACATGTAAAAAGAGATAAAATACAAGCAAACCTAAATCTGCTTACTCCATGGGCTGAGAAACAAATTAAGCCAATAGACTAGGATAGAAACAGGAACTGGGGGGGCCTCCAGGTTACACCTATCAAAGTTCAATTAAAGACCAGGGAGGTTGTTAGAAGAAAACAATATCCTATTCTTATGGAGGGGAAGATAGGTTTGAAGCAAATTATTGAGGGATACTAGATGGGATCCTTGAACCTTGATCATCTCCTTTCACTACCCCAATCCTTCCAGTCAAAAAGATGGATGGGTCTTACCAGTTAATTCAAGACCTTAGAGCCATCAATCAAAGAGTCCAAGCTAAATACCCAGTAGTCCAGAACCCCTACACTATTCTCAGCAAAATTCCATATAACCATGAGTGGCTAAGTGTAATAGACTTTAAGGATGCATTTTGGGTCTGCCCATCAGATGCAAACAGTTGGGACATATTTGCCTTCGAATGGGAGGACACCCACTCAGAACGCAAGCAACAGTACAGGTTTACTGTCCTTCCCCAGAGCTTTACTGACTCCCCTCACCTCTCTGGCAAGATTTTAGAACAAGTCTTAGAAAAGTTCATATTAGATACCCACATGTGTCTCCTTCATTACATGGATGATTTACTTTTGTCAGAGGATAATCAGGAAGAAGTGAAAAACACCACCATTAGCTTTATAAATTTCCTGGGAAGCTGGGGATTTCATACTTCAGAGAATAAGTTACAGTTTGCTGAAAATACCTGGGGCATTTAATTAGTAATGGCCAACGAAAGATTGGTCCAGAAAGAATAGAAGGAATTACTGGTCTCCCTCTCCCAGGAACAAAAGAAGAATTGAGAAAGTTCCTTGGTTTAGTGGGATATTGCCATTTGTGGATAGACTCATATGCCATTAAAACTAAATCTTTATATCTCAAATTAACCCAAGAAGGACCAGACCCCCTCCTTTGGACTCCTGAGGAAATAGAACAAGTAGATGAGCTAAATAAAGGTGCTAGCCTTGCCCTCTCTTGAACATCCCTTTCACCTCTCTCTGAATATAAGTAAGGGGACTGCTTTTGGGGTGCTAACCCAAAAGCATAGGGTCAACGTCAACCTGTGGCCTTCTTATCTAAGTTCCTGGATCCCATCACCCAAGGCTGGCCTGAGTGTATTCAGGCAGTAACAGCTACAGCTCTTCTAACTGAAGAAAGTAGAAAAATCACCTTTGGGTGAAACCTAATTATTAGCACTCCCCATCAAGTTAGGACAATTTAAATCAGAGGTGGGTAGATGGCTGACAGATTTGAGGATACTAAAGTATTAGGCTATCTTGCTAGAAAAGGATGACCTAACTTTAACTACTGATGAGGCCCTAAATCTAGCCACTTTCTTAGCAAGAAGGCAAGAGGGAGGAGCCCCCAAACATTAATGTTCAGATATTATTGAATAGCAAACAAAAGTGAGGCCAGATCTCAAGGAAACTCCTTTCTAGACTGTGTCCTATTTCTTTGTGGATGGATCCTCTCAGGTAATCCAGAGAAAAAGGCATAACGGATATTCTATAGTAGATGGGGAGGCCATGACTATGATAGAATCAGGCCGACTCCCTAACAATTGGTTGGCACAGACTTGCAAATTGTTTGCCCTATATCAGGCCTTAAAACACTTAAAGGACAAAGAAAGGTCCATATACACTGATTCAAAATATGCATTTGGTGCAGTCCACACCTTTGGAAAAATCTGGATGGAATGGGGCTTAATTAATAGCAAGGGGCAAGACTTGGTATATGAAGAATTAATTCACCAAATATTAGAGAGCCTAAAACTACCTGAAGAAATAGCCACGGTCTATGTGCCCAGTCACCAAAACTAGGTAAACTTTGAGACTCAGGGAAATTGTTTTGCAGATGAGACAGCTAAACAGGCTCCTCTCACCTCTGAGGTCCTGGTCTTTTGTCTCATTCTGCACCACCCTGCTCCTCACATCACCCCTATCCTTACCCGCTCTGAGGAAGAACAACTAAAAAAATTTTGGGGCAGGCATTACAATGCCCAACTTTAAACTATTGTACAGAGCCATAACAATAAAAATAGAATTGTTTTGGCACAAAAACAGACAGGAAGACCAATGGATCAGAATAAAAGATGCAGAGATAAGCCCACACATCTATAGCCAACTGATGTTAGATAAAAGAGTACAAAACACACAATGGAGAAAAGATAGCCTCTTCGACACAGGCTATTATCCACATGTAGAAGACTCAAACTAGATCCTTGTCTTTTACCCTATATCAAAATAGAATCAAGTGGATCAAAGTCCTTGATATAAGGCCTGAAACCCTGAAACAATTCCAAGAAGTGGTAGGAAATACACTGGAACAGATAGGTCTAGGGAAAGATTTCCTAAACAGAACTCAAAACGTTCAGCATGTAAGAGCAGCAATCAACAAATGGAACTGCATCAAACTGAAGAGCTTCTGCACAGCAAAGGAAACAGTCACCAGACTCAAGAGGAAGCCCACAGAATGGGAGAAAATGTTTGCCTACTACTCATTTGATGAGGCACTAATATCCACAATCTACAGGGAACACAAAAAACTCAGCCCCCAAAGAATCAACATCCTAAAGAAGAAATGGGCACAAGAATTAAATAGACAATTCTCAAAGGAAGAGATACAAATGGCCAGTAAATGCATGAAGAAGTGTTCAACTTCCCTGGCTTTAAAAGTGTTTTAAAAGATCAAAACACCTACATTCAAATGGCCACAATCAATAGTAATAACAAAAACAAAAGCTATGTAGGATGTGGTGAAACATTAACACTTACATACTGCTGGTGGGAATGCAAGTTAGTACAACCACTATGGAAAGCAGTACAGAGATTCCTCAAAAATCTATGGTTAGAACTGCCATATGATCCAGCGATACCACTCCTGGGCATCTACCCAAAAGAACGTAAGACAGGGCACTGTAGAGACACCTATACACTAATGTGCATCGCTACACTGTTCACAATAACCAAGCTTTGGAAACAACCCAGATGCCCTACAACTGATGAATGAATTATGAAATTGTGGTACATATACTCAATGGAGTATTACTCAGCCACAAGGAATAATAACATGGAGTTTGACGGTAAATGGATTCAATTAAAGGGCATCATGCTATGTGAAGTTAGCCAGGATCAGAAACACAAAAGACCCATATTTTCCCTCATACAGGGAAGATACATCCAAAGATAAACACATATACAAAAACAAGCATGATCATACACAAACTCAAATGTAGAATGTGTGTAACAGTGGAACTACTCTATGGAACTTGGGGAAAGAAGGAAAGGAAAAGAGAAAGATAAAGCATCAATAATAACTCATACCATAAGATATAAAGGTAGAGGATACAAAGATGTGTATTGAAAACTGTCGAAAAATGGGTAGATGGAAGTAAAGGTATAAGGGAGAGTACTCAAAGGACTGAACAAGCCAAAGTAAAGCACACCCACAGTGGGCATATATTGAGACACCACATTGAAAGTCATCTTAAATATTAATAATGAAAATCAGGACTGATAAACAGGCATAATGTGTGCACGTGGGGGATACTAGTGGGAGGGGGGAGAGTGAAGGAAGGAGGTTAAGGTAACAGTATATGGTTTATAGACTTCATATAACTGGAGGAAACAGAACTTAATAACCTCTTACATTTGCTTTAAATGGAGTGGGTAGGGGGCTGAGAGGGAGAGACAATGAGGGGAATGTAAATAATTTACAATATAAGTCTAAAAGAAATTGTCACTATTAATCTCCCCTGTATTATGAATATTTCCTTATTTTAAAACAATCCTCAAAGTACATCTGCAGAGAATCACTGTCCAGCATGTCTTCCTATCACAAACTCTCTCTTTTTTGTTAAAAACTTCTGTTATTCACACAGTTTCTCCATGCAATGTCAAAATTTAATCACTAGTCCCTGACACATATTATCAAGGCATATCTTAGAGTCGCAAACAAGAAATGAGTGCACACATGTGTATGTGAGTGAGTGTGTGTATGTGTAGATGTGTATGATTCAATATGGAAAAGGTCCTTTACACAAGTGAAAATCATAAGGTTTGATAAATATATTTCTAAAAACTTTTGGCATCTGCATGATAAAAATAACCACAAATATAATGAAAGAAACAAGCTACAGACCAAAGAACACACACGCAATCATGAATCTATGGAATTAATAGTAGGCCTAAAATCCATACAAAAGGAAATAATAATACACATACAAAAGATACAAAATTGCAACTATCTTTTGGCCTATGCAGATACCTTAATGATAATCTAAAAAATGTAAATGTGAATTTATTTAAAAAATCTTACCACGCCATAAAATTTTCCAAAAGTTTGAAAGTGTAGTCAAACCAAGTAAGAGTGAAGAGATTTTGTTAAGATACAACATTCAATATTCTTTCTTCTAGTGCAGGAAAAAATCCATTATTGCCATGTAGAATCATCATCATATTCAATAACACAATAGAAATTCTTATTTCTGCACTGGGCATGCTGGCTCATAATTGTAATCCCAGGTACTTGGGAGGTAGATATCAGAGAAATTGCAATTCAAGGCTGGGCCATGCAAAAATTTAGGGAAATCCATTTCAACCAATGAATGGGCATAGTGGTACATTCCTGTTAGCCTCGATATGTGGAAGATGTAAGTAGGTGCATGCTGAGTCAATATCAGTCCTTATCCAAATGAGGGACTCTATTCAAAAAATAACTAAAGTGAAAAAGGGCTGAGGCATTTTTCAAGTGGTAGAGTGCCTAGCAAGTATGAGGCCTGAGTTCAACAGCACCATCAATCAATCAGTCAGTCAATAAAAACTCTATCGTTCTAATTGTAATTTTGTACACATTGATCAACATCTCTTCAACTATCTTTTCCTCTATTCTCCCAATCCCTAATAACCACCATTTTACTTTCAACTTTTATGATATCTTTTAAAAATTACAATATTTTAATTATGCAAAAGGATTTCATTGTGATATTTCCATACATTCATACAATGTACTTTGATCATATTCACCCATCTATTACTGCTTCTTATCCTGTATCCCCCTTTTAAAAACACTATAACAGGTTTCATTTTTCTATTTTCATAATACGTCAACTTTTTAATCACCACATATGAGTGTGATAATATACTCTTGACATTATACATCCTGGTTTATTTCAAATAACACGAATATCTCCACTTCCACTTATGTTGTCATAAATGACAGGATTCTATTCCACTTTAAGGTTAAATGTGTGTATCTAGCATAATTTTTCTTTATGCATCCATCTTAGTATGGGATAATCAGGTCATATGGTAGATGTGTTTTTAAATTTACCATCTATCCAGGAAACCTATGCATTTTTTTCATAATACTTTTACTAACTTACATTCTCACTAACAGTAGGTAAGGGATCTCTTTTCTCCACATCTTAGCCAACTCTTGTAATCCTCAGTCTTTCTGATAGCAGCCACTGCTACTGAATGACAGAGGAGGGGAAATATTTTTTTAGTTTTCATTTGCATTTCCCTGGTAATTAGTGATTTGGGACATTTTCCATAAATCTCCAGTTGTATGTGTTCTTTTGAGAAACGTCTATTTAAAGCTAGTGACCATGTTTTAATCAGGATATTTGTTTCGGTCATATCTGCCCTATTGATATACGACTCTGTTGTAATGTTAATTGTGTGACTTGATTTCTGTAGTTTGTGGTATCTATTGAAATAATGTAGTGCCATGGCTTATTTATTTATTTAATTTTGCTTTTTATTGCTCAAGTTGGTTTTTGCATTTGTTTGTGTGTGTGTGTTTGTTTCCATATAAAGTTTACATTTATTTCTGCTAGATGTGTGGAAAAAGTTGTTGCTACTGCAACAGAGATTGCATTGACTTTATAGATCATGTGGCATAGTATGGATATTTTAATTACATTAATTCTTTCAATCCTGAATGTGGAATATATTTCCATTTTTTGACATTTCTGTTTATGTCATTAATGTTTTGTTCTTTTCATGGTAGAGATTATTCACTTGGTTGCTAACATTTATTCTTAGAAAATTATTTTATTTTTTATAGTTCAATTTGTTCCTAGGTACACACAATCAAACCTTCAAACAACTAAGACAACTAAATTGCAGGAATCACCACATACCTATCAGTACTAATGCTTAATGTTAATGGACTTAATTCACCTATAAAAAGACACCGTATGACAAAATGGATTAAAAAAGAAGATCCAACAATTTGTTGCTTACAGGAGACTCATCTCACCTACAGAAATAAGCATATGCTTAGGATGAAAGGCTGGAAGAAGATTTACCAAGCCAATGGCCCCCGAAAACAGGCAGGAGTAGCAATACTTATCTGACAAAGTAGACTTCAAACCTACATTGATCAAACGAGATAAAGAAGGACATTCCATACTAATAAAGGGGAAATAGACCAAAAGGAAATAATAATCATCAATCTGTACGCACCCAATGTCAACGCACCCAATTTCATCAAACATACCCTGAAAGACCTAAAAGCATATATAAACGCCAACACAATGGTTGTGGGAGACTTTAACACCCCATTATCATCAATAGATAGGTCATCCAAACAAAAACTCAATAAAGAAATCCAAGATCTAAAATATGCAATAGATCAAGTGGACCTAGTAGATGTCTACAGAACATTTCATCCAACGTCTACACAATATACATTCTTCTCAGCAGCTCATGGAACCTTCTCCAAAATAGATCATATCCTAGGGCACAAAGCAAGTCTCAGCAAATATAAGAAAATAAAAATAATACCATGCATACTATCTGACCACAATGCAGTAAAAGTAGAACTCAACAACAAAAGTAAAGACAAAAAACATGCAAACAGCTGGAAACTAAATAACTCATTACTTAATGAAGAATGGATCATCAATGCAATAAAAGAGGAAATTAAAAAGTTCCTGGAAGTCAATGAAAATGAAAACACAACCTACCGGAACCTATGGGACACAGCTAAGGCAGTCTTGAGAGGAAAGTTTATAGCCATGAGTGCATATATTAAAAAGATTGAAAGATCCCAAATCAATGACCTAATGATACATCTCAAACTCCTAGAAAAACAAGAATAAGCAAATCCCAAAACAAATAGGAGAGAAATAATAAAAATAAGACCTGAAATCAACAAAATAGAAACCAAAAAAACCATACAAAGAATTAATGAAACAAAAAGTTGGTTCTTTGAAAAAATAAACAAGATCGATAGACTCCTGGCAAACCTGACTAAAATGAGGAGAGAAAAAACCCAAATTAGTAGAATTAGGAATGCAAAAGGGGAGATAACAACAAACACCATGGAAGTCCAGGAAATCATCAGAGACTACTTTGAGAACTTATATTCAAATAAATTTGAAAATCTAAAAGAAATGGACAGATTTCTAGATACATATGATCATCCAAAACTGAACCAAGAGGAAATTAATCACCTGAATAGACCTATAACACAAATGAAATTGAAGCAGTAATCAAGAGTCTCCCCAAAAACAAAAGTCCAGGACCTGATGGATTCTTGGCTGAATTCTATCAGACCTTTAAAGAAGAACTGATACCAACCCTCCTTAAACTGTTCCACGAAATAGAAAGGGAAGGAAAACTGCCAAACACATTTTATGAAGCCAGTATTACACTTATCCAAAAACCAGGCAAAGACACCTCCGAAAAGGAGAACTATAGGCCAATCTCCTTAATGAACATTGATGCAAAAATCCTCAACAAAATAATGGCAAACCGAATTCAGCAACACATCAAAAAGATTATTCACCATGACCAAGTAGGCTTCATCCCAGGGATGCAGGGGTGGTTCTACATATGAAAATCAATAAACGTAATAAACCACATTAACAGAAGCAAAGACAAAAACCACTTGATCATCTCAATAGATGCAGAAAAAGCCTTTGGTAAGATCCAACATCATTTCATGATAAAAGCTCTAAGAAAACTAGGAATAGAAGGAAAGTTCCTCAACATTATAAAAGCTATATATGACAAACCTACAGCCAGCATTATACTTAATGGAGAAAAACTACAACCATTCCCTCTAAAATCAGGAACCAGACAAGGATGCCCACTATCTCCACTCCTATTCAACATAGTACTGGAATTCCTAGCCAGAGCAATTAGGCAAAAAGAAGGAATAAAAGGAATACAAATAGGTAAAGAAACTATCAAAATATCCCTATTTGCAGATGACATGATCCTATACCTTAAAGACCCAAAAAAGTACTCAGAAGCTTCTAGACATCATCAATAGCTATAGCAAGGTAGCAGGATATGAAATCAACATAGAAAAATCATTAGCATTTCTATACACTAACAATGAGCAAACTGAAAAAGAATGTATGAAAACAATTCCATTTACAGTGGCCTCAAAAAAAATCAAATACCTAGGTGTAAACCTAACAAAAGATGAGAAAGACTTCTACAAGGAAAACTATACACTTCTGAAGAAAGAGGTTGAGGAAGACTATAGAAAGTGGAGACATCTCCCATGCTCATGGATTGGTAGAATCAACATAGTAAAAATGTCTATACTCCCCAAAGTAATCTACATGTTTAATGCAATTCCCCTCAAAATTCCAATGACATTCATTAAAGAGATTGAAAAATCTACTGTTAAATTTATATGGAAACACAAGAGGCCACGAATAGCCAAGAAAATACTCAGTCAAAAGAACAATGCAGGAGGTATCACAATACCTGACTTCAAACTATATTACAAAGCAATAACAATAAAAACAGGATGGTACTGGCAGAAAAACAGACATGAAGACCAGTGGAACAGAATAGAGGACCCAGATATGAAGCCACACAACTATAAGCAACTTATCTTTGACAAAGGAGCTAAAAATATACAATGGAGAAATAGCAGCCTCTTCAACAAAAACTGCTGGGAAAACTGGTTAGCAGTCTGCAAAAAACTGAAACTAGATCCATGTATATCACCCTACACCAAGATTAACTCAAAATGGATCAAGGATCTTAATATCAGACCCCAAACTCTTAAGTTGATACAAGAAAGAGTAGGAAATACTCTGGAGTTAGTAGGTATAGGTAAGAACTTTCTCAATGAAACCCCAGCAGCACAGCAACTAAGAGATAGCATAGATAAATGGGACCTCATAAAACTAAAAAGCTTCTGTTCATCAAAAGAAATCATCTCTAAACTGAAGAGAACACCCACAGAGTGGGAGAAAATATTTGCCAACTATACATCAGACAAAGGACTGATAACCAGAATATACAGGGAACTTAAAAAACTAAATTCTCCCAAAACTAATGAACCAATAAAGAAATGGGCACGAGAACTAAACAGAACTTTCTCAAAAGAAGAAATTCAAATGGCCAGAAAACACATGAAAAAATGCTCACCATCTCTAGCAATAAAGGAAATGCAAATTAAAACCACACTAAGATTCCACCTCACCCCTGTTAGAATCGCCATCATCAGCAACACCACCAACAACAGGTGTTGGCGAGGATTCGGGGAAAAAGGAACCCTCTTACACTGTTGGTGGGAATGTAGACTAGTACAACCACTCTGGAAAAAAATTTGGAGGCTACTTAAAAAGCTGGACATCGATCTACCATTTGATCCAGCAATACCACTCTTGGGGATATACCCAAAAGACTGTTACTCCAGAGGCACCTGCACATCCATGTTTATTGCGGCACTATTCACAATAGCCAAGTTATGGAAACAGCCAAGATGCCCCACCACTGACGAATGGATTAAGAAAATGTGGTATCTATACACAATGGAATTTTATGCAACCATGAAGAAGAACGAAATGTTATCATTCGCTGGTAAATGGATGGAATTGGAGAACATCATTCTGAGTGAGGTTAGCCTGGCCCAAAAGACCAAAAATCGTATGTTCTCCCTCATATGTGGACATTAGATCAAGGGCAAACACAACAAGGGGATTGAACTATGAGCACATGATAAAAGTGAGAGCACACAAGGGAGGGGTGAGGATAGGTAAGACACCTAAAAAACTAGCTAGCATTTGTTGCCCTTAACACAGAGAAACTAAAGCAGATACCTTAAAGCAACTGAGGCCAATAGGAAAAGGGGAACAGGTAGTAGAGAAAAGGTTAGATCAAAAAGAATTAACCTAGAAGGTAACACACACACACAGGAAATCAGTGTGAGTCAATGCCCTGTATAGCTATCCTTATCTCAACCAGCAAAAACCTTGTTCCTTCCTATTATTGCTTATACTCTCTCTACAACAAAATTAGAAATAAGGGCAAAATAGTTTCTGCTGGGTATTGGGGGGGAGAGGGAGGGGGCGGAGTGGGTGTTAAGGGAGGGGGTGGGGTCAGGGGGGAGAAATGAACCAAGCCTTGTATGCACATATGAATAATAAAAGAAAAATGAAAAAAAAAAAAAAAGCAAAAGTGAAGGGATGAGACACCAATCAAGATAAAAGGACAAACCTGGGATTATCTCTTTTAAATTATCAAAATCAGAAAAAAGTAATCTAAGTACTGAATTCATGTATAATGTTTAAAAGAATTTAATCCTGGAACAAGAGAAGAGTTTTACAGAAACAGAGTAACTAGAAAAATGAGTAATGAGTTATAGAAATGGGCTGTGTACTTATTTATCAATTTAAGGTCAATTAAAGAATGTTGGAAACCAATTTTGTTCACATAACCATGTCCTAATGAGTATTACTCTCAGTTGTTATCACTGAACTGCCTAGAAGCCAGAAAATAAATACATTCCTTAGAAAAAAAAATTTGTTCCTAGGCAATTTTTTTAGTTATCATAAATGGGGTTGCTATCTTGATTTCCATTCCCGATTATTTACTATTGGTATATACCAAAGCTCCTAATATTTATATGTTGATAATGTATTCTGCAAATTTGTTGAATTTATTTATTAGTTCTAATACTAACTTCATGAAGTTGTTAGGATTTTTTTATATAAAGATCATGTCTTATATCAACAGTAATAATTTGATGTCTTTTTGTCTATTTGTATTTCCTTTATTTTTTGCCTCAGATAATTACTTCGGCTGACTTCCAGAACTATGTTGATGTGATGGTGGTGGTAATCCCTATTTTTTCCAGATCTTGGAGAGGAATATTTCAACACTTCCCCTTTCATTGCTGTGTTACCTATTAGCTTATTATCCATGGCCCTTATCATATGGAAGTATATTCCTTACACATCTTATTTGTCAGCTTTTTCATTAAGGGACACTGAATTTTATTAAATCTACTTTATATATCTATTGAGAATATTTACCTATGTATGTATCTATCTATAATGTCCTTCCTTATATTGAAAAGTTGTATCGTGTTTCTTGATTTTTTATTTTTGAGCCAGCCTTTTATCCCTAGGATGAATCATCTTTATTATAGCAAATACTTTTTTTAACATGCTGTTGAATTTGGTTTGTGAGAATTTTGTCAAGAATGTTTGCAAGTTTGACAATCAAGGTTATTGGCCAATAGTTTTCTTTTTCCATAGAGTCCTTGTGTGTTCTTTTCCATAATGTCAGGGTAATGCAGCTCTCATGGGATAGGATTTGAACAATTCCTTACTCCTCTTCTTTTTATAAGTGAGTTCAGAGAAATTCATGCTAGTTCTGAAAATCAAAAATGTGTAGTTTTAACTCTGGGCCTCACACTTGCTAGGAAGGTTTTCTACCACTTGAGCCATTACACCAGCCTGGAGACTTGTTTTTGGGACAATTATATGATGTATCCTAGAGACTGTTCTATGTGCTGATAAGAAATGTGTATTCTGCAGGTCTTCTGTGAAATGTTATTTAAATGTCTGCTAGGTCTAATTGGTCTGTGGTGCAATTTAACCCTGTTCCTTATTTTCCAATTTTTTTTCAGGATGATCTGTTTGGTCCTGCAAGTATTGTGTTAAAGTTTGATATTGTTACTGTATAAGAGTAAGTCTATATCAAGTTTTAGGTCTAATATTTGCTTTATATATTTTCAATCTCTACTTTTTGGTTCATATATTTTTAGAATTATTATAGTTTCTGATCCTATCAACCTTTTTATAATCTTATAACAGAATTTGTTGTACATTTTTAATGTTTTTCATTTAAGGTCTATTGTTTCCTGATATAAATTTGATGTTCTCCCTTTTTTGAATTTCATTTACATAAAATGCCTTGTTTCTTTTTTTTCAACATTAGTCTATGCATATCTTAATGTGGAAGGTGAGTTTTGTATAAGCAGCTTATAGTTTTCTTCCATCCTGTGATTCTATGTCTTTTAATTATAAAATTTAGTCAATTAACATCACTACAATTATCAAGAGGTAAATTTCATTCTACTGTCATATTGTGACATGTTTACTAATTTTATTGTAATCAATTTCTTCTTTTTGTTGCTTTCTTGTATTCTATCCTTCAGGCTAAGTAATATGTTGTAGCCGTTTAACTATTCATGCTTTTATTTTGTTTTTTTCCATTATGAATTTTAAGATTATGGTTTTTATGAGATTTGAAAAAGTATTGTTTATATATTGTTGTTTTGAAATAATACCAACATTACATTATCACAATGGTAACAAAAGAAATAGAGAAAATATGAAGAACTCTATACTTTCACTCCATTCCTTCCCATGTTTTGAATTTTTAATATGCTATTTTCCATCTCTGCATTGCCTGTGCCTTAACATATTAATTTCATGATTTCCATTTTCCTTTTTTCCTGTTTGGACTTCCTTCTAAAGCTATTAATAGTTTATATATTATATTTGCAATATCAGACATTTCTGAATTTTTCTGCTTTTTGATTCTACCAGTGAGTTTTATATCTTCTGGTGCTGTAGTCTACCTCAGCAATGTCTATTTCAGTTTGAAGAACATGAGCTAGCATTTCTTGTATGGAAGTCTGATGGAGATATATTCTGTCAGCTTATGTTTGTCAGAAATATATTTATTGCTCCTTCACCTGGACTATAGTCTTTCTGCTGAGAATTTGCTATTTGGTGAATTGAAACACCCTTATTTTTTTTCCACTTTCTGCTTCAAAAAGGAAGAACTTTAGTTATCAATGCAGATGCTACAAAAGTTTATATCTGATTCCCACAAACACAAGGATCTGTGGTATTGCAGGGGTACACGGAGACAGTTGATAGTGAAGTAGGCTGAGACACATTTCTCTTCTACTTAAGCACAGGTCTTTTTCTTGGTGTCAGAGCAGGTCTATAGACTGTCCCCAAAAACACTGGTCTGAAGATAACTGTGCTCCCCAAGGTTAGTAATGAGAACAAAGTATAAATTTCTAATAAGTTTATATTGTTAGCAGAAAGCAAGAATAATGCCTAAGTGAATTAATTATCACTTAATGAATCTAAAATCATCAACCATGTGAAAACATAAGTTGTGTAATAAGATATGCAGTATCATCCCAAACTGCTTTATTCCAAGTGTCTGCAAACTTGTGTCGTATTTTGTTGAGAAGTACCTAAGCGTATGGTTCTTCAATGATAACGTGCATGTATATGGTGAATAATAAATAGCATTAACCTTCAGTGGCAGAGGGGACTTGACAAGGTGAAACCATGTCTACAAGAAAAGGAAGGGTGTACAAAGAATTTCAATTTTTAAAATAAGATTTTTAAGGTAAAAATAAATATCCACTAAGGTGACTGTATAAAGTCAATTATTCTACAATATTATGCTCATTATGAAAAC
This sequence comes from Castor canadensis, assembly GCF_047511655.1. Lineage (NCBI taxonomy): Eukaryota > Metazoa > Chordata > Mammalia > Rodentia > Castoridae > Castor > Castor canadensis. The sequence goes on from NC_133386.1 coordinate 192,264,809, forward strand.
TGTCATGTTTAATTTAAGAAAACACACAGTAATTTTGTTAATATTTAAGAGATCATTGAGGTTAATAGTATTCCATTAATTTCTTATTTAATTTTTAAAGTTCAGTCATTTGCAAATGCAAAGTGTTTTTAGCATGCTGAATTTAACCAAATGTTATCATAAACTAACTAAAAGGGAGTCATTTTATTGGATGTAGTAGACACAATATGTTATCAAGAATGCACACAAATTATATGGGCAAAATATAAAATTAGACACTTCACTAAAAAAGGTACACTAATAAAAATATGTAAAATTATATGCAATCTCATGTAAAAATGATTTACTGATATAAATTCACATCAAAGGATTAATAATTTAGTAATACACAATCTTACACAACTACACAATCTTGCACAACTACAATAAATAGAGTCACAATAAAATCAAAGTCAAAGTTGAAAGGAAATTGTCCCTAACAATTAGTAGATAACCTCCAGGCATTTCATTTAGCTCTCAAATGCTTTAGGGATAATCAACAAATTGTTTAGCATCTCCTCCGGGAGAGTCTCCAAAGTTTAAAAAAAAAAAAGAAACTGACATAAATTGTTCTCAAAAACCATGTTAAGAAACACATGGGGAAATCAAGAGAGTGGATTCCTTATAGGTTATAGAGAAAGATGGTTTTCTTTTGATGTTAATGTTACCAGAAAGTATAGAAATGCTCACGTTTTGCTCTAATCTTCCCATTAAGTGTAAAAAGCACAGTTTCTGTGCATTCTACTATGCCACGATTCTTGAGTAGATAAAGGATCTCTCTAATTTTTCCTTCATATTAAAATTTGGACATTTTCACCTAAACTGAGATGGTAAGTGCCCATAGGATCATGGAAACAAGGACAGTTTGTGTTTTCTTAGAAAATATTTGTATACATGAGTATAATTTCATATATAATAGAGGTCAAAATGAGAAGTGATGAAGGATAAATAAGGGGGCATATGTATTTTTTAATGAAAAAATAATCTGAAATACCAGTTCAAACCTCAGTGATTTTTGGTTTTGAACCTCTGAAAAAATGTAAAGTGTAAATGGTTATATGAATTTATTCATAGATGTGATTATTTCCAGACTTATTGATGAAGAAAATGGAGTTTCCAACTCACATTGAGTTATGAATGTGTTATTTGAGAATCAGGACGTAGTTAATTGTCCAATTTTATGGTAATCATAAGGTTTTCATTTTGCAATGAAATCTGACTGAATTTTTCTAAGTATAGTTTTTAAAAATCAAATTAACTTCTTTTAAAGATAATAAACTATGAAAAAATAATTGGTTTCTTTGTACTGAACCTCAGAGCTATTACAAGCAAACATTTTTATATTTCTTACTTATAGGAAAACTCATACTTTCCCTGTGTAATCTTAGGTTCTTAGCTTTTCATAACTGTAAATCAAACTAAACCATTACAAAAGAAATGAAGATTTAGATGACTTCTTATTGCATTTATTGTAGATATTTAATCTGACATGCTTTTTCTTGTAAGAAGGAATCTGCATGGAGTAGGAGAGCATATTAGGTAACTACAGCTTTAGATACAATATTTAAGTGAATGATGTACAAATTACATGTAATAACGCTCATACATAATCTTGTAAAATTTTGTGTTTGTAGGTGGTTACTTAAAAACTCCTGTCTACTACTGTTACTATGAAGTGTATAATTTCTATTTGCATCTTCTATTCGGCAAATGTTTTGTTCAAAATTTTACACAAAATCAATAATAGTCTTACTTTAAGGTGCCATCCACCTACTACTAAGACATACTGTAAATCTTTGGATTATTGAAGATATTCATATATATTTTCTTTGATTATGCCATGTTATCCTGCATTGTGTCTTATACTGTATTTGGATGCTGTTCTCCTGGAATTAATAGAGAAAATGATTTCAAATCACATCCAGATATCCATGTTCATGTGATCTTTATTTTATTTTGTCTCTATGGTAGAGTATACCATAATAAAGTTTGTATTCAATATTAAGCATTAAAATTTTACTATAAAAATTGTCACCCTTCTTTACCCTTTAAAATATAGCATAATTTTATCTTAAGTGAAATTTGAGATTTTGTTATATAATCAATCTTAATAACCACTTAATTTGTTCAGATTTCCTCATATTTTTCTATGTTCTTTAGTTTAATGTAACTCTTATTTGAATGAAAATGCCAACAGACTAACATTAATATTATAGTTAAATTTATATAAAGATCCATATTAAAATTTCTAAAATGATAATTAAGAATTGCATAATAATTATGAAAATGAAAATAATCCAAAATATGCACTGTTTAATTTTATTCTAGGGGTACTGGATGTAGAGATTGGGATAGGTTACATGTACTATACACTATTTGACCTATTCCTTATGTATTCATCATTTTATTCCTGACAAAGAAGTTAAGACACTGTGTAGTGGGATATTTGCAAATGTAAACAGATTCCTTCTCAGGTAAATTACTGTCACCATTTAAAAAATTATACATGTCTATGATGTTTGGGAACAATTTTCAGATACCACAGACTTAATGAATACTTAATACTCTTTCATCCTATACCCGACCCCTGCAATGATATGTTGGATCTGTAAGTATGATTAGTTTTGGGAAACCTACTTGGGAGGCTGAGATGAGGAGGATCACACTTCAGAGACAACTTAAGCACAAACTTTGCAGATCCCATCAAAACCAACAGTTAAAGTGGTATTTGCCTATCATCCTAGCTATGTGGGAGGCTGAAAATTTATGCCAGCCAAGGCAAAAATAGTTTGCAAGATAGCATCTCAAAGAAATAAATCTGTGCATGGTGGTGCACATCTGTCACCCCACTTATAGCAGCAAGTCTAAAATGGGAGGATCACGGTCCAGAATGTCCTTCCAAAAAAACTGAGACCCTATCTTCAAAATAACCAGAACACAAATGGCTAGAAGTGTGATTCAAGCCATAGAGTGTGTGCCTACCAAGGGCACATCCACCCTACTCCACTGAGGTACTTCAAATCCCAGTATCACCACCAAAAAAAAAAAAACATTTTAGAAAATTTAAACTGTTTGCCAAAGTAATGCTTATATACACTATATGGAAAGCTAATATGATTGCTTGTAAGTATATATTTCACTGTTTTCTATTTTTATAGAGACAATTACCAGTATCATCTGTTAATTTTCTTATTTATGTTATTGTCCAATATCTGTCAGGTATTTTAATGCTTTGAACTACTTTGCCTATACTTAAGTGTACTGATTTTATATGTCTGTTGTTTGCATTAGAGAAATGAATGCATTTTTCAAATTTGTCATCACATACACATGTAACTGAGGAATGTATTATGTCATAATTTTGCATGAATGTGATTTTTTAATTATATAAGTGGTAAAGAGTAAAGTTGAAGAAGTATAATGATTACTCAAGTTTATGATACCCAATGTTTCTACAAGTTTGAATCTTTTATCTTTATTGCTTTCTATATCTATTGCTGTATAGCTGCATCTCTATCTAAAATTATTTATCTATACCTAAAGGTATATAAAACTAGATATTTGATATTTTGTGTTGAATATTGTTTGAGCTTAGATGTTGGTTACAGTAGGAGTTATTAATCTCCAAATATTTCTAGGCATTGAGCAATGCTCTTTTATGAGCAAAACAATCCTGAGAACCATTAATATTTCTCATTTCCTATTACTCTCTCTCTAAATATAGATTACTGATATTTTAAAGATGACTATTTTCAAATAGTCTAAATGTAAAACTATAGCATTATCTTATTTACATCAATTTCCATAATAAATTCCTCCCCCAAGTAATAATACTTGAAAGTTATTGACTATGCTGATGTTGCTATTTACAATAGGTTTTCTAATAAACCAGGATGGAGAAGCACAATTTCATAGCAGTGAGTGAATTCATTTTTATGGGCATCACAGAGTGTCCTGAGCTGCAAGTTCCATTATTTGTGCTGTTCCTCATTATCTATGCGATTTCAGTGGTGGGCAACTTGGGCATGATCATCTTCACCAAGGTGGACTCCAGGCTACAGACTCCAATGTACTTTTTTCTCAGACACCTGGCTCTCACTGATCTTGGTTATTCTACAGATGTGGGACCCAAAATGTTGAATTTTGTTGTAGATCAAAACCCAATCTCATACTATGGTTGTGCTACACAGTTAGCTTTCTTTATTACATTCATTGAATGTGAACTTTTTATTCTGTCCGCAATGTCTTATGACTGCTATGTGGCCATCTGTAACCCTCTACGCTATAAGGTCACCATGTCACAACAAGTATGTTGGGTACTGGTGGCAATACCTTACCTCTTCTGCACATTTATGTCTCTTACAGTTACCATAAAGATTTTCACTTTACCCTTCTGTGGCTACAATGTCATCAGTCATTTCTACTGTGAGAGTCTCCCCTTGTTATCTTTGCTTTGCTCAAATACACATGAAATTGAACTCATAATTTTGGTCTTCTTAGCCATTAATTTGATTTCCTCTCTTCTGATCATTCTTGTATGCTACCTACTCCTTCTCATAGCCATTCTCAGGATAAACTCAGCTGAAGGCAGGCACAAAGCTTTCTCCACTTGTGGGTCCCATCTGACAGTGGTCATAGTCTTCTATGGGACTTTGATATTTATGTATGTACAGCCCAAGTCCAGTCACTCTTCTGACACTGATAAAGTGGCTTCCATATTTTACATCTTGGTCATCCCCTTGTTGAATCCTTTGATCTACAGCCTGAGGAATAAAGTTGTAAAATATGCCCTTCAGAGGACTTGGAAAAAAATATACAATGTCTTCACTTAAAGATTACGTATAATATGAATCCTACAAATGTGATTTCATTATGGACTGGTCTCACTTTCCTCCATTATATGTAGAAAACATACATAGAATTACATAGATTTAAGTGCTGGTATTTTTCTTAAGAGTAGTCAAACTTCTAAATGCTTATAATTACTGTTGGAAAAAATTAAATGCTTTTCTTTCTTTGAGGAGGAGAGATGAACTATGAATGTAATCATTAAATCATTAAATAATGCAGTAAATGTGTTTGGAATCTAAGGACCTTAAAAGCAGGTGGCAGAATTGTATGCTTTATGTGAGTGAGGAAGAATAGTGGGTACCAAAGAGAATTTAAGTAGTTATTTTGTTATCATTCAATACCACAATAAAATTTCCACTGTCCATAGGTGTGTTTGTGTTTCTCATATGCTAACACACACTTTTCATTTACGGATTTCTAATCACTTCCATATATTGTGCTTAAATCAAATTTGATTACCATGTCAGTTTCAGTGCATTCCCTTGATTTAAAGAATCAGTAAACCAGTGTTCTTAAATGGCCCTATTCCACATAGGGATTTTAGATTTCTTCTCTTTATTCCTCAATGTCCCAACTTTCATAAATGAGCCCAATGCATATGTGTATCTCCACATCTGTGAAAGTGAAGAGCTCATGACTTTGATTTATCATCTAACACTGTGTATTTCACTGTATCAGTGTGTATGAGTGGCTGCACCAATTAAGAGAAAAGGCTTGAGCTCTGACAGTAACTTACATGGATTTGTTCTTTTTGTTCATTTGTGTGTTTTTCTTCCTAGCTTGATTTTGATTCCATACTGTCTGTTGTTCTCTAATGAATTATTTCTCTTCCTTTCCCCTCTACAAGAAAAATTAACACTTTTAAAAAATATTCATATCTATTTTTCATTATTGCATAAGTTACTTCACCTCTGATGAAGTAGATTTATTTTTCCTCTCCTCGTCTCTGAATTTCCTTACATTTGTTCCATAAGATAGTTCAGTATCCCTTGTCAGAATCTATTCTTTGCAGCAATTTGACAATCTGACTTGGAGGGAGCAAACAGTGAGCATTCTACACTTTACACTGTGCTATAATTCTAGTGAGTGTGTATTATGTTATGTATTAAAATATATACATTCATTTCTTCTGTAAATACTTCATCCACAACCATTTCTTAATCCTCTAAGTTTTTTTTACTATTTATTATTAACATATAATTATAAATATATAATATATAATTATAAATATATAATTAAATATAATAAATATATTATATTTATTATAATTCATGGAACTTTTTTCATTATGTTTCATATTTTATTTATATTTCATATGTACAGACATATATATGTCTTATACATATATATGTTATGCAGCAGTAACATTAGAGAAACTAAGATTGTCTGCAAAAAGCAATATTTATTTGATTTTAAGATCACAACCAGTGGTGTTTTTACTTATTCATTTACTGAGATACTAAAAATACATGCTAGCAAACATTATGGAAACTCAAAATGGAAATTTCATCCAGGATGCCAGAAAGAGGAACCCTTATATGGAAATATAAACTAGTGCTACCACTGTGGAAATCAAGGTGCAGTTTCCTCAAAAAACTAAAAATAGGATTGGAGAACATGGTTAAAATGACAGAGTTCCTGCCTAACAAGTGCATGATCCTGTGTTCTAACCCAGTTACCATAAAAAAAGTAAAAGTAGAGCTACCTCATCACCCTGCTACACCCACAATCCTTGAGCATATATCAAAGGGAGTACAAATCAACATACAAGAGACACATCTGCACACACATGTTTAGCAAATCACACTCTAAAGGCAAGATTTAGTATCTGCATAGGTGTCCAGCAACAGATGAATGGAAAAAGAAAAAGTGGTATGTATACAAAATGGAGTATTATTCAACCATTAAGAAGAATAAAATTATGTTGTTTGCAGGAAAATGGGTGGAACTGGAGATTTTCTGTTGAGCCAAGCACAAAAAAAGCCAAATACTACATTTTTTACTCATATCGGTAATCTATATCTAAAATAACAATAATAGCAATAATAATAGATATGAGTGTAAAAGGGGAATTGTCTTGGGGAATGACAACAGCACAGTGAAACCCACTGAATGCTTTTTAAAAATAGTGGAGGAGGAAAGAGAGAAAGGGAATATAACAGACGGAGTTGACATGGTTCAAAATACATTGTACATATCTATGGAAATATCATAATGAATCTTGTACATTTAATGCAGGATAACAATAATTTTGATATGGAAATTTGTATAAAATAACTCTATTGCACTCCAAAGTCAGTTCCAGATGTCTTGATTGTTGAACTCTACTATAAGTTTAAGGGAAAGGTGTAGCCAATTTCTAGAAGTTCTTATAAAAAGTAGAGATGGTATATTTTTCCACTCTGTAAGAATAATTCCATAATATCAAAGGCAGACTAATGTATCATATGTGTAAAAAAATAAACAAAATTTTATCTGATGAATCTATCAACATATAACAGTAAAGTTTCATGTTAAGTTTGTGTTTGCTTTTACATTAAAAACTCATGATATCATTTACCATATCAAAAAATAATAGTACCAAGAATGTACCTATCATCTCAACAGGACAAGTTCCAATGTATAAATGACAAAAATGATGATGAGACTAATGTTTAAGTGGGCTTCCTAAGGCTGGTAGTATTTTCCTTTCCCTCCTCTTTTGTAACATTTATTTTATTGCAACACTCATTTTCTTCCTACAGGTGTGACTTTGGTCTTGAATTCGAGCAGTAAAATTTCCTACAAAACAAAGTGCTACTAAGTTTACCTCTAACAAGGGAGGATAAAGTTTAAACAAAACCTTAAACGTGCAGAAGAAATGCTAGGTACCAGTGGTTCAAGGCTGTAATCCTTGCTACTCAGAAGGCAGAGATCAGAAGGACTGCATTTCAAAGCCAGCTCCTGTCCAACAGTTCATGAGCCCTTATCTTGAAAATGCCCAACACAGAAAAATGTTGGCAGAGTTGCTTAAGTGGTAGAGCACTTGCCTAGGACGCATGAAACCCTGAGTTCAAACTCCAGTACCACCAAAAAAATAAAAAAGAAGAAAAAGAAAATTGCAGAAGCAGAACATCTCTTCCTACCATACATTCCTACCACAATATTCTGCCCTTGATTGGATGACTCTCCAACAATTATTCACATAATTAATTTCTTCAAATATCACAATTCAATCATGATCACTCAAACACATTATCCACATAAATCTTCATGTATATCTCAGACATGCAAAGGAATGCCTGTGTGTGTGCATGCACACATGCACAGATGTGTAATTCAGCATGAAAAAGATCCCTAAACACAACTGAAAATCATGAAGATACACTTTATTCTTTGATGTTTTTGTGTCTCCACAATAAATATATTATTCACAAACAAAATGAATGTAAAAGCACTGACTAGAGAAAACAGTTACAATTGTTTATTTGCTGAGTTAAATACCATTTCTTTTGTATTTTTGCTTAGTTTGGAGTAAAATGTTATTTGACCAAACTGCCCCCTCCTCAAAAAAAAAGAAAAAGACAGGGAGAGAAAGAAAAAAAAAGAGAAAGGAAGAAATACAAAAGAGAGAGAGAGTCAGAGCAAGCAAAAAATTAGATAGCTGATAGAGAAGTAGATAAAGAGAGATAGATGATAGATAAATAGTTAGGAAAAAACATGTAAATAAATATGGGATTAGGGAATTAATAAAGTTATTCTGCTTACCATATAATAATAATATGGTACAATAATAATATACCATATATATTTTGACACATTTTGTGAAGCTGGGCAGTCTAAAATTTTCTATCTATCTCATGCATTACTAATCAAAGTTATAACATAACAAAAGTTTGCATCCTGGGTACTAAGTATGTATGAATAAATACAATTTGGTGCTTAAAAAACTATATAGAGAACTTTTTTTGAATGAAAAATAAAACTTGGGGGGATTCCAAGATGGCAGCTAGAGGGAAGAAGCAGAAAGTGTGCCTCCTAAAGTGAAATCTTGGAGAGACACTGGAGACACATCTTGCAGGCAAGGCCACCGAGAAGAGGCAAAACTTTGACCCCTCCACACCTCCAGCCTGTGTAGAGCATCTCCACTTCATGTTGAACAGAGAAACCAGGAGGGCTCCTGGACCACCAACAGTCGCCCGCACCTTCATGGCTTGGGAAGATGCGGACCACAAGGTGAACCAGGTGGTACTCGGTACTCCCACAGACAACCCTGGGCCAGATAGCATAGCCCCCTGGACAGACTGACCCCCACCCAGGGAAAAAAGAGAAACTGAGTAATAAGCAATAAGAACAATAAAGACACGTAGCAAAGAGGGTGGGGAGCCCTGAGCGCCAAAGGGGGAGGAGGGGAATCCCTCCCAGAACTGTAAATAAAGAAGCCGGGCCTGGCTGGAGAGGCTGGGAGCAGCGGCAAGCACCCAGCAACCAGGAGTGGGAAAGCTTGTGAGAGTAGAGGAGGGAGGAAAACTCCACAGGAGAGGGGGAAGACCCACTTCCCATGTGAACTGTAAATAAACACACAGGCCTGAGAAAGCGGGTGCAGTGTCACCACCCCCAGTGTGTTTAGAAAGGGGAAAGCTTGTAGTAGCAGCTCACACACAGGAGAACTCTTAGTAAACAAAGCCTGCAGGGCCCAGTGAGTGCTAACCTCACCCTAGAGATCTGCATAGGTAAAGCCTCCAGCAACAGCAGGCTGAAGCAATGGGCAGGCAAGCCACAGCCACAGATATCATTCACAGACTTGTCTCCAGACTCTTTTTTCTCTCTCTACCTGCCTTTGATGAGAAAACAACCGAACTACACCTACATGCTGAAAAACTTACTGAAACTGTATTGCATTTGAACTTGGGACACTTTGTGGGTTTTTTTGTTTTGTTTTGTTTTGTGCAGTTTTGTTCTATTTTATTTTTCCCCTTTGATGAGACAACTACAGAACAACATCTCAGGCACCATCTCCAGGACTGGAGGCTGAGGGACAAACACCAAAATTATTAAGACTGAAATTTCATTGCATTTGAACTTGGAGATTTTTTTTTAATTTATTTTTATTTTTTCTTTTTCTTTTTTATTTTATTTTATTTTTATGTATATTTTTTCTTTCATTTACTTATTTTTTATTTTTATTCTTATCTTTATTCTTTTTATTTTTTATTTTCAATCCTCTCTCTGTCTCTCCAATGCCTTTTCAGCTTACGGTTGATTAGTACACTGTCTCTCCCTGTTTATATCATTGAATCTTTTTTTTGTTTGTTTCTTTGTTTTGTTCTTTTTTCTTGTTTATTTGATTTTTCCTTTTCCTTTAATTTCATTGCTTTCCATCACTTCTCACCCTTCCATTCTAAATATCACTAGTGCTATTATTAAAAGCCAGAAAATACTTAATTGCACATGGGCATCAAAGAAGGAGAAGAGGTGCAAGTGAAGGGAATGCGAACTATATTCAACAAAATAATAACAGAAAATTTCCCAAATCTAGAGAAAGATATTCCCATACAGATGCAAGAGGCCTCCAGAACACCAAACAGACCAGATCAAAATAGAACTACCCCACAACATATCATCATTAAAACAACAAGTTCAGAAACTAGGGAAAGAGTATTAAGGCTGTAAGAGAGGAAAAAGAATAACATACAAAGGTAAACCCATCAAAATCACAGCAGACTTCTCAACAGAAACATTAAAAGCAAGAAGAGTGTGGGGTGAGATATTCCAGGCACTGAATGAAAATAACTTCAACCTCAGGATACTCTACCCAGCAAAACTAACATTCAAAATAGATGGAGCAATAAAAATCTTCCATGATAAACAGAAACTAAAATATGTGAACACAACTATAAAAGATTCTTCAAGGGATTCTGCTCACCGAAAGTGAAACCCAACATAACCATGAAAGGACAGGCAGCACCAAACTACAGTAAAAGAAAACGCAAGAAAGTAAAGAGTAACCTCAACTTAGGTACACACAATCAAACCTTCAAACAACTAAGACAACTAAATGACAGGAATCACCACATACCTATCAGTACTAATGCTTAATGTTAATGGACTTAATTCACCCATCAGAAGGCACCATTTGACGAAATGGATTAAAAAGGAAAATCCAACAATTTGTTGCTTAGAGGAGACCCATCTCACCAACAGAAATAAGCATAGGTTTAGGATGAAGGGCTGAAAGAAGATTTATCAAGACAATGGCCGCCGAAAATAGGCAGCAGTAGCAATACTTATCTCTGACAAAGTAGACTTCAAACCTACATTGATCAAACAAAATAAAGGACATCCCATACTAATAAAAGGGGAAATAGTCCAAAAGGAAATAATAATTATCAACCTATATGAACCCAATGTCAACACACCCAATTTCATCAAACATACCTTGAAAGACCTAAAAGCATATATTAACTCCAACACAGTGGGTGTGGGAGAATTTAACACCCCATTATCATCAATAGATAGGTCATCCAAACAAAAAATCAATAAAGAAATCCAAGATCTAAAATATGCAATAGATCAAATGGACCTAGTAGATGTCTACAGAACATTTCATCCAACCTCTACACAATATACATTCTTCTCAGCAGCCCATGGAACCTTCTCCAAAATAGATCCTATCCTAGGGCACAAAGCAAGCATCAGCAAATATAAGAAAACAGAAATTATACCATGCGTACTATCTGATCACAATGCAATAAAACTAGAACTCAAAAACAAAAGTAAAGACAAAAAACATGCAAAAACATGCAAAAAACATTACTTAATGAACAATGGATCATTGGTGAAATAAAAGAGGAAATTAAAAAATCCCTGGAAGTCAATGAAAATGAAAATACAACCTACCAGAACCTATGGGACACAGGAAAGGCAGCCCTGATTGGAAAATTTATAGCTATGAGTGCATATATTAAAAAGACTGAAAGATCCCAAATCAATGACCTAGTGATACATCTCAAACTCCTAGAAAAACAAGAACCAGCAAATCCCAAAACAAATAGGAAGAAATAATAAAAATAAGAGCTGAAATCAACAAAATTAAAATGATACAAAGGATTAATGAAACAAAAAGGTGGTTCTTTGAAAAAATAAACAAGATCAACAGACCCCTGGAAAACCTGACTAAAATGAGGAGAGAAAAAACACAAATTAGTAGAATAAGGAATGCAAAAGGGGAGATAACAACAAACACCATGGAAGTCCAGGAAATCATCAGAGACTACTTTAAGAACCTATATTCAAATAAATTTAAAAATCTTAAAGAAATGGACAGATTTCTAGATACATATGATCATCCAAAACTGAACCAAGAGGAAATTAATCACCTGAATAGACCTATAACAGAAAATGAAATTGAAGCAGCAATCAAGATTCTCCCCACAAACAAAAGTCCAGGACCTGATGGATTCTCTGCTGAATTTTCTCAGACCTTTGAAAAAGAACTGATACCAACCCTCCTTAAACTGTTCTATGAAATAGAAAGGGAAGGAAAACTGCCTAACACATTTTATGAAGCCACTATTACACTTATTCCAAAACCAGGCAAAGACACCTCCAAAAAGAAGAACAATAGGCCAATCTCCTTCATGAACATTGATGCAAAAATCCTCAACAAAATAATGGCAAACCAAATTCAACAACACATCAAAAAGGTTATTCACCACGACCAAGTAGGCTTCATCCCAGGGATGCAGGGGTGTTTTAACATACAAAAATCAATAAATGTAATAAACCACATTAACAGAAACAAAGATAAAAACCACTTGATCATCTCAATAGATGCAGAAAAAGCCTTTGATAAGATCCAACACCATTTCATGATAAAAGCTCTAAGAAAACTAGGAATAGAAGGAAAGTACCTCAACATTATAAAAGCTATATATGACAAACCTACAGCCAGCATTATACTTAATGGAGAAAAACTGAAACCATTCCCTCTAAAATCAGGAGCCAGACAAGGATGCCCACTATCTCCACTCCTATTCAACATAGTACTGGAATTCCTAGCCAGAGCAATTAGGCAAGAAGAAGGAACAAAAGGAATACAAATAAGTAAAGAAACTGTCAAAATATCCCTATTTGCAGATGACATGATCCTATACCTTAAAGACCAAAAAACTCTACTCAGAAGCTCCTAGACACCATCAATAGCTACAGCAAGGTAGCGGGATACAAAAATCAACAGAGAAAAATCATTAGCATTTCTATACACTAATAATGAACAAACTGAAAAAGAATATATGAAAACAATTCCTTTTACAATAGCCTCAAAAAAATCAAACACCTAGGTGTAAACCTAACAAAAGATTTGGACAACCTCTACAAGGAAAAATATAAAATTCTGAAGAAAGAGATTGCAGAAGACTATAGAAAGTGGAGACATCTCCCATGCTCATGGATTGGTAGAATTAGGTAGAATCAACATAGTAAAATGTCTATACTCCCAAAAGTTATCTACATGTTTAATGCACTTCCCATCAAAATTCCAATGACATTCATTAAAGAGATTGAAAAATCTACTGTTAAATTTATATGGAAACACAAGAGGCCACGAATAGCCAAGGCAATACTCAGTCAAAAGAACAATGCTGGAGGTATCACGATACCTGACTTCAAACTATATTACAAAGCAATAACGCTAAAAACAGCATGGTACTGGCACAAAAACAGACATGAAGACCAGTGGAATAGAATAGAGGACCTAGATATGAAGCCACACAACTATAACCAACTTGTCTTTGACAAAGGTGCTAAAAATATATGATGTAGAAAAAGCAGCCTCTTCAACAAAAACTGCTGGGAAAACTGGTTAGCAGTCTGCAAAAAACTGAAACTAGATCCATGTATATCACCCTACACCAATATTAAATCAAAATGGATCAAGGATCTTAATATCAGACCACAAACTCTAATGTTGATATAGGAAAGAGTAGGAAATACTCTAGAGTTAGTACATATAGATAAGAATTTTCTCAAAGAAACCCCAGCAGCACAGCAACTAAGAGATAGCATAGATAAATGGGACCTCATGAAACTAAAAAGCTTCTGTTCATCAAAAGAAATGGTCTCTAAACTGAAGAGAACACCCCACAGAGTGGGAGAAAATATTTGCCAGCTACACATCAGACAAAGGTCTGTTAACTAGAATATATAAGGAACTTAAAAAACTAAATTCTCCCAAAACTAATGAACCAATAAAGAAAAGGGCAAGTGAACTAAGCAGAACGTTCTCAAAAGAAGAAATTTGAATGGCCAAAAAACACATGAAAAAATGCTCACCATCTCTAGCAATAAAGGAAATGCAAATTAAAACCACACTAAGATTCTACCTCACCCCTGTCAGAATAGCCATCATTAGCAACACCACCAACAACAGGTGTTGGTGAGGATTCGGGGAAAAAGGAACCCTCTTACACTGTTGGTGGGAATTTAAACTAGTACAACCACTCTGGAGAAAAATTTGGAGGCTACTTAAAAAGCTAAACATTGATCTACCATTTGATCCAGCAATACCATTCTTGTGGATATACCCAAAAGACTGTGACACAGGTTACTCCAGAGGCACCTGCACACCCATGTTTATTTCAGCAGTATTCACAATAGCCAAGTTATGGAAACAGCCAAGATGCCCCACCACTGACAAATGGATCAAGAAAATGTGGTATGTATACACAATGGAATTTTATGCAGCCATGAAGAAGAACGAAATGTTATCATTCACTGGTAAATGGATGGAATTGGAGAACATCATTCTGAGTGAGGTTAGCCTGGCCCAAAAGACCAAAAATTATATGTTCTCCCTTATATGTGGACAGTAGATCAAGGGCAAATGCAACAAGGGGATTGAACTTTGATCACAAGGTAAAAGCAAGAGCACACAAGGGAGGTATGAGGATACGTTAGACACCTAAAAAATTAGCTAGCATTTGTTGCCTTCAATGCAGAGAAACCAAAGCAGATACATTAAAAGCAACTGAGGCCAATAGCAGAAGGGGACCAGGAACTAAAGAAAAGGTTAGATCAAAAAGAATTAACCTAGAAAGTAACACACATGCACAGGAAATTACTGTGAGTCAATTTCCTGTATAGCTATCCTTATCTCAACCAGCAAAAACCCTTGTTCCTTTCTATTATTGCTTATAATCTCTCTTCAACAAAATTAGAGATAAAGGCAAAATAGTTTCTGCCAGGTATCGAGGGGAGGGGGGAGAGGGAGTGGGCAGAGTGGGTGGTAAGGGAGGGGGTGGGGGCAGGGGGGAGAAATGACCCAAGCATTGTATGCACATATGAATAATAAAAATAAATAAATAAATAAATAAAAATGAAAAATAAAACTTATTTGCTTCAAAGCTTTTGGAAAATAATATAGACATAAGCACTTATATAGTACTTACCACACTTTTATTCAGATATGATGAATCATACTTTATCTATTGAGACAGAAACAGCTGTTAAATTTTCATGAATCTAGATAGAAAAAAATAATTAGCAGGTCTGATCTATCAGTGAAGGTGAGGTTACTCCCCTGGTTTTTCTTATGCTAAGCACCTGGGATGTTCCATGGCATCTCATGTCTGATCAATAACAGAAAATTGATGCTGGGGACTAGAGGAGAAGGGAGATGCTGGACAGGGTCACAGAGCCTGGCACTGCCTGAGAATAAATGTGACATGTAGGAAGGACCTGGAAAATCCACAGGGCCTTCATTCTGAAGCTGCAGCACAGGCAGTAGTTCTGGAAAACATGACATAAGGATGCTCTAAACAGAACACATTTACAGGTGTATAAACCTTGTGTAGAAAACACATTGAATCTCTTCAAGAAATTGAGCATATGACAAGTCATTCAATTTCAGAAGAATTATAAATTCCATATTAAAATTTAAAACCAAAAATCAACTGAAGGACCACACTTTATCTAAGAAATCCAATTTTATTTTTGCTATGGATCACCAGCTGATATAAACTCACTATGTATATCAAGGTGCCTCAAACTCACAAACTTCCTGCCTCATCCTCCTCAGTGCTAGTATTATAGCTGTGTGCAGCACTACAACTGGCATTTCAATTTTGTTTGGAAGGTCTCTGTTCACATACCTCAGTGTTTTTCTTAAACCTCAGACCTTCTGGTGTTACTGACTTTTCCAGTACATTAATAACCAAAAGCATAATTTCAATTGACATAATCAGAATTTCAGAAGTTAAGATTGAGGAACTTAAAAGTCTCCAGTGGATATTTTCTTGCTTTTTTAAATCAAGTTATGTTTAATTTGAGAAAGTTAATGCCATCACCCAGTTAATTCAAAAAACTTTCCCCTAATTATCTGTAATACAATAAGCCTTACTACTGTGATAGTACTAGAAAAAAAGTAAGAGAGAGAAACTTCAGAACATTGGAATGGTCAAGAATGTTTTCTATATGAGCCTAAACAAAGAAAACAAAATAAATAATATTGGCAAATAGGACTACATAAAACTAAACAGAAACAATATTTGAAAACTACATCTGACATGATGTTAATATCCAAAATGTATAGAGAACTCAGTGGCAAAAATAAAACTAATAATAATGATTAACTAAAATCAGTCAAGATTTGAGTAGTCATTTCTCAAAAGAGAAAATACAAATAGCCATAAGATAAATGAAAATACTCAAAATCATTAATTATTATGGAAATTCAAATAAAAACCACAAGAAAATTTCAACCTTTCTCATGTGAGAATCACTATAATTAAGAACACAATTAAAAATTGGTGAGGATAGTGAGGATGTGGACAAAGAACTCATGTGCAGTTGGTGGAATTGTTCATTGATAAGGTTTCATGAGTAACAGTATGGAGGCTTATAAAAAATTAAGGAGAAATAGATGACAACTGCACAATTCATTAGTACCACCATGTACAAAGGAAAGGAAATTAATATGATGCACAGAAGACATGTAGAAATTTCCAGCTGTTGAGGGTTTTGGGTTCACTCTGAGAATGAAGGCAGAGGCAGACTCCAGCAGCAGAGGTTAGAAAGATTTTATTTGTAGAGAAGAGAAGACAGAGGCTTTATGGGGGCATGCAGAGGGACCCAGAAAACAGTGGTTCCATAGATCAGGTTGGAAATTGGGTTTTTATAGCCTTTTTTTATTGCCTGAGTGCAGAGATGTCTCTCAGGGGCAAACAGACATTTCCTGAGAAGAGTAAGTGTCTCCTTGGCAAACTTTCACATTTTGAGACCTCCTGCAGTTTGCCCTTCAAGTCACTCCTCTCAGCGAGATCCTAATTGTTTTTAGGAACAGGGACAAAGAAGTCTATTCAGTGACTGCTTCTTGCTGACAGGGGCAATGATGGGGCTTGCAGCATCAGGGCTGACCAGAGAGGGGTTATCAAGGGGACCATAATTGTAGGTCATTTTCATCTCCGTCAGGTGCATCTGTAGTTTGATGGGCTTTCACCTCCATCAGGGGCATCTGAAGTTTGATGGATTCTAGGCAAGAGGAAACAAACTTGACCAGTAAGTTTAAAATCCAAGGCTCAACCACAAGTAAGGGAATAATGGCAACTAAATGCCCCAGAAAGGATAAAAACCATGTCCTCGAGGGGAGCATGATTTTATTTGGTCTCATATCTATATAAAAACCTAAGTTACAAGGGACTGTTCCTGGATCCATTTAGTCTGTTGGAGAATGTAGTCTGCGTGCTCTTCTACAATGTCTTCAGTGTTTATATATGTGTAACAGGAAGTATTGGCAATGACATAGAACCCTCCTTGTTTAGCTAAAAGAAAATCTAGGGCCAGGTTGTGGTACATGACCATACAGGCAAGGGACAACAAAGACCTTTGCATGTCCTTAAGGGCAAGGTCTGCCTGGTCTGAGGTGCCCTCTACTACTTGGTTAGGGGATTTTTTGTAGTATAATGATTGGCAATCACCCCATAGCTGATTCCAGCTAGGATTGTGATCAATGCTGTTATCCCTAGAACTATTAGGGTAATTTCCCTTTTGAGTTTAAATTTTTCCCTAGGTCATGTGAGGTGTAAACTGTCAGGGGCTGATTTAAGATAAGTTTTTGTGCTTCAGGCCATAGAAGGCTAACTGTAGGGACTGTTCTAAGACATCCTGGCCATTCCTTGGTTACTTGATCTAATTCTTTACATGAGTAGCCCTCTGGCTGGGGAGTGATGGCCAAGAACTAAGTGACTTCACCCAGGACCAATCCTCCCTTTTCATAGACATATAATTGAAACTTGTCCTGTACTGGGAGACCCTGGGTTAGAGCTGTCATAAGGGCCTTTCTTAACTGGTGAAATACTTTTTCTGACTTGTCATCCCATTCAATACAGGGCTGGGAATCCGTCTGTGCTTCTTTAAGGATTTGATATAAGGGCCTGGCTAGGTCAGCATATCCCAGGATCCAAATCTTATAGTATCCTATCACCCCCAGAAAGGCCCTCAATTGTTTCAGAGTCTTAGGTAGAGGAAATATCAAGATTAGATGGATTCTGTCTTTTCCTAGAGCCCTCATTTCTTTCTCAAGGACAAGACCAAAATATGTAACCCTAGACTGACACAATTGGGCTTTTTTCTTTAGAGATTTTATAGCCTCTGTTTTTTTTTATTATTATTATTCATATGTGCATACAAGGCTTGGGTCATTTCTCCCCCCTGCCCCCACCCCCTCCCTTACCACCCACTCTGCCCCTTTCCTCTCTCCCCCACTCCCTCAATACCCAGCAGATACTATTTTGCCCTTATTTCTAATTTTGTTGTAGAGAGAGTATAAGCAATAATAGGAAGAAACAAGGGTTATTGCTGGTTGAGATAAGGATAACTATACAGGATAGCCTCTATCTGTTAAGAAAATTAGTAAGGGTTCAGTGGCTCATGAAATGACATGCTCAGTCATTCAACAGAAGAGGAGATCATCTACATATTGCAGCAGAGTAGGTTGTGGATATTGTCATTCTGCCAAGTCTTGGGTTATAGCCAATCCAAAGAGATTTGGGCTGTCTCTGAATCCCTGGGGGAAAACAGTCCATGTGACCTATCCAGCCTTTCGTGTGGGGTCCTCAAAGGTAAAGATAGGTTGACTTTTAGGATGTAAGGGAATGCAAAAGAAGGCTTCCTTTAAGTCCAGGACAGAGTACTGAACAGTACCTGGAGGTATTTGGGCTAAAAGCTTATAGGGATTTGGAACTACAGAGTGGAGAGGCACTACTGCTTCAATCGTCAGGCAGATATCTTGGACTAACACTCATTTGTTAGGTCCCTTCTTTACACCAAGAATAGGAGCATTATATAGGCTGGAGTATTCTATTTGCAGTCTCTGTCTTTTTAAATCTTTGATTATGGGAATAAGCCCCTCTATAACTTCTGGTCTGAAAGGGTATTGTCTTTGATGGGGAAACCAAAGAGGGGTCCTTGAGATTAATTAGGACTGGAACCACTGTTCATTCCTGTCCACACATGGAGTCTACTTGTTTCTCTATCAGGGTTAAGCAAAAGTACTCTCCTGGGGGTGCTAGGGTCTCACCCTAGCAGAGTAATAGAAGTTTCTAGAATAAATAAAAAGGTTGACAGAAGTGGAAATCTCCCCAGGAGCAGGCTACACTCTGAGTGAAATAATTGTCTAGGGGCTTGTCTGATATGCCCCAAATAGTAATTTTCTTGAAGGACTTGGGTCCAGGAGAGAAAGGAATATCTGAAATGCTGGTTCCTGTATTGTTAAGGAGGCTGACCTTGGACTTTTCAATAGTAAGTATCACCCTGGGCTCCTCTGCTTTTGTGGTGGTTACAGGAGCCTGGATAGGAAGCCCCAGGACCCATAATTAGATGGGAGGCTCTGGCCTCAGTTCCATAGGGAATCAAGGACAGTGTGCTTCTAATGATTTTCCCAGCAAATGGGGTAGGGTCCCAGAAGTCACTTCCTTCAGGGGCACTCACTCCTCAGATGGCTTCCCTTTCCACATTGAAAACATGTCCTCTGGCTTGGACTGTGCCCCAGGGGAACCTCTCTGAGTGCTGCTATCAGAGCCTCCTGCAATTTATCCTTTTTCTTTTCCCTCCCTACGTCCTTCTTTTTTTAAATTCCCTATTATAGTACAGGGATGTGGCTACATGATCCAATTGGTTTAGATCTCTGCTTCACTTTTTATGAATATCTGGGGCTGATTGTGTTAGAAATTTATCTTTTAGGGCACTCTCTTCCTCCTGTGACTCCAGTACACTGTTGGTATGTTTTTGAAAGCATCCTTAAATCACTGTAGGAAAGTTACTGGGGTTTCTAAAGGTCCTTGCTGTACAGTTAATCTAAAAGCAATGCGAGTCGTATCCTCTCCAGGAATTAACAGGGAGGGTAGAGTCTTGTGGGATGATGTTGGGGGTATGAGGTAGCTGGGTTGTGGGGAAAAGGGGAAGCTGATGAGGAATCAACCAATTTCCTCAGGGTAGGCTATATCTCCTATGCTCCCCTGGAAATTTGATTTCTGCCACAGAGTAGGCCCCCTTGACATTGTTGGGGGCCCTTGGGAATTAGATAGTTTTTTGGTTCTGGTTCCTCAAGGGAGTTTTGGAGACATTTAGTAAAGGGTCACTGTGGTCTGGGTATCTAGCCTGTGTTTGCTCAGTCATTATGGGTAGTCTCTTAGGAAAAAGAAAAGTTAAATATATGGGACTTCATTCCTCTTTTCCTCCTTTTTACAGAACATATCTAATTGAAGAATGGTATTATGATTAATGTTCCCTCCTTCTGGCCATTTTTCCCCATCTCCCAGAGGATTTTGTGGCCAGGCCTGCTACAGTAAAACTTGAGTCGCTTTTATTGAAGACTTTGTGGATCAAGGTCTTTCCAATGTTTAATAAGCCCAGAAGGTGGGACCCTCCCAGGATCCTGGAAGCTTGATTCCCCATGTAAAAAGGGAAGCAAAGGAAAATCAATCACCTTAATAGAGGTTTTCTCCTTTTGCCTAAGTGTTCCCAGGTGAGGAGATTTCCTACATGGGGAGGGCATCCCTCTCTCTTGTGCTCTCCTGCCACTGCCACCTGTGGCTAAGTTCAAGGGAAAGACATTTAGGTATGACTGGCAGCAGCCACAACACTGTAGTGACACTGATCAATTTTTATTGTTTTGCCTGTTTGCCTTGTGACCCAGGTACCTGGTTCTCCTCTACCAGCTGAAGACTTGTAATTTAAAAACAACTCTATCTAAATAACCAAGAGGGCTTGCATGGCCAGAGAGAGGACCCTTGTGGAGGCATGGATGGGGACATCTGAGGGGGTAGATTTTGTCCCCACTATATACGAGACAAATATATTTTCTGCAAGAAGGGAGGGAGCATCTGAAGGCACTGTTCCCCACCCCCCACCCAGTGCAGTAAGGGACAAAAACAGAGACTATTGAGGTCTCTATCCCCTTAACTCTTCTCTCCCCAGAGGGCAGACTATTGGAACCTGCTTAACCAGATCAACCAATGCTTAACAAAAACAGTTAAGTCCAAGTTAGAGAGTAGCACTTTTTGGTGTCTGTCACAGGGGATGTAGGGATCTCTCCCAGACTGAAGAAGGAAGTCCACTGCTGTTTAGAACAAAGGGGGAGGCCACCCATCTTTATCTACTAGGGAAAGAAGAAGAAGCAGCTGAGGTTTGGGGGAAAGAATGTTCCCAGGTTCAATGCTTGAAGGATTATTGGTCATCACTGCTGTCCAGGTTGATCCTGCCAGAGGCAGCACTGGAGCACTGAAAGTGAGGGATGACCTCCACTCTTGGGCCACAGGAAATGTGAAGAAAGTGTAGAGATCTGATTTTCTGTTTGCCAAGGACATGGCTGGAGGAGTCCGATACTTAGCCACCTTTGGAGCTTCAGATCAGGTCAAGAAGTTGCATCTTTAGCCTTCAAGTATTAATGGGAAGTTGCCCCAGTCAAAGCACCCTTATAGACTGAAGAGAAATTTTCCTTTCCATAGGCTGTTTTTGTACCTCCTCCTAAGCCGGTCAGATCTGAAAGGGAGAGAGTTTAAGGATGGAGGAAACCGAGAGTTGAAAGGACAAACAGCCTTGGTGGACTGAGGTTTTAGCTTTGCCCATGTAGCATTGGCAGTCCAGTATAAGACTCCAGGTGGCTCCCAATTTCTCTGGTTGCCTGCCTTAACAGCTGTAGAGAACTTGGAGCTTTTTCTCCAGGTTACCGAGAGACAAAGCCTTTATAGCAAGAGAGAGAGAGAGAAAGAGAGAGAGAGAGAGGTCAGCCTGAGAGATCCACCATAGCTAAGGTGTGGTCAGGGGGCTTTCCTGGAGGACAGACTTCATCAGAGTGCCAGGGGATCATGGCCACTGCCTAGGGAATCCCATCCAGTTTGCAACAACCTGTACCGACCTCAAGTGAGAAAGTGTCTCTTCATAGGTGGCCAAATAATACACAGAAAATGCAGGAATTTTTAGCAGTTGAGGGTTCTTGGGTCCACTCTGAGAATGAAAGCAGAGATGGTCTCCAGCAGCAGAGGTCAGAAAGATTTTATTTGTGGAGAAGAGAAGAGAGAGCCTGCATGGGGGCATGCAGAGGGACCCTGAAATCAGTGGTTCCATGGGACAGGTTGGAATTTGGGTCTTTAGAGCCTTTTTTTTATTGCTTGAGGACAGAGATGTCTCTCAGGTGCAAGCAGATGTTTCCTGGAAAGGATAAGTGTTTCTTTGGCCAATTATCACCTTTTGAGACCTCCTGCAGTCCATTCTTCTAATATATAGAATAGAGAGATAAACTTCCTTGTTTACTGTAGCAGTAGTCATAATAGCCAGGATGTGGAGTCAACCTAAAATGTCCATCAGTAGATGAGTGGATTAAAAAAGTGTAGTTATGTAATTGAATGCAATTAACCCATAAAAACCTGAAACCCAGCCATTGTGACAAAGTTAAGTAATATAAAACAGGCACAGGATCACAAACATTTCCAGATTTCACTCATGAGAAGAATCTACAACCTGATTTCTCAGAAGTTGAAAGTAGAATAGGGAAAGCAGTTTGTGGACAGAATATTGAGGTAGGGGATCAGGGAAATGAAATGAGACCTTCTTTTAACACAATTTAAAAAAAACTCAAAATGGATTAAAGATTTAAACATAATATCTGAAAAGAAAATATTCAGCACAAGTCATTAGGAAAAATCTTCGGGCCTTTTGTTTGGTGATGGTTTTATGGATATGACCCCAAAGTCAAGCAACCAAACCAAAATTAGATTGATAGAAATACATCAAAGTACAAGGCTTCTGCATAGCAATAAACAGAAGGAACAGAGTAAGGCAAATTGCAAACCTGAAAATAGTTACAAATCCACTATAAAACTCCAGATTAATGTAGAAAATAAATAAGGAACTCTGAAACTCAATAGCAAAATGTGTCTAATTTATGTAACATAATATACTTGAATATTCTTTTCTTCTAAAAAGAAAATGACCAACATGTGTATGAAAAGGTATTCAACTTTACTAATCAGGAAATGCAAACCTGAAGCACCTTCCACAGATGCCAGAAAACACTGCCAACTGAAGCAAACAGCAACAGGGCAGGCATTATGCCAGAACATTTGTCTTTTGTTTATTATGAAGTAAATCATTATATTGCTATTTTGAAAAAAATTAATTTGGAAACATTCCTCCTGGAGCATCTCCTTTTGGTTTAATAACTGTTGAATGAATGATTATAAACAACTATGCTAGCCATATTCATGTTGGACTGAAACGTGCATATGCTGATCCTTGGGTAAGAGAAAACCTCAGATAATTTGATTAACAATTTGGAAGACAGAATATAAAAATTTAAGGAAAACTATACTATTTTGTACTGGACACTTTAGCCAGTAAACAGGGTAGTTCTTGCTTATTTCTTGTGTGAATCATGTATTAATCAACATCTGAGTAATAAGAGTTAAGACTAGGAGTTAGAAACCAACACTTCTTAGAAATAAAAGAAAAATAGAGTACATTAAATTTACATTTACAGAAGTAAATAAGTATACTCTCTATAGGGTGTAAGCTTTCATTTTCTTGATGGATCAATGTCATTCAAAGTAAGGACATCCATGAATGAATTAATATGGAGTTGGGAACATTTGTTGACATATTCAAATATTTGGATTTTTTATATTTTGGTATAATTAAGAAAACAAAAAATAATTCTTTAAAATTTATGTCAAACTATTGAATTTAGAAGTCATTTCATATTACTACTTATTTCACATTATTCCTCTATTTTTAATGGTTTAAATTGTCCAAACACACAAGATTCAGATTTTGTTTTAATCTCATGGGGTGTGTTGCAAGGAGTACACTGGCAAAGTGAACCTAAAATATAGTAGTTGACAGGAAGACATGGTGAAAATTGCAATGCAGTGTAACTGACAATTTGAACTGAGTCTTAACTCTGGCAATCATTAGCATTGAAATTTACCATGAGGTAAATTATAAAATTTGCAAAATTTCATTCCCATTGCAAGTGCTCAATGATGGTTGTTATTATTTCTCTTCTCTTTTGTAAATTTAATATTTTATCACAAAGCCTAAACTATTGCAATATTTACCATTTACTCAAACTGACTTTGTAGAAGTATGTTACAGGACTCTCGAACAGAAACACGGGACACCAAGGCTTTTCAAGAAGCAGTATTCATTAGAGTTCCAGCAGTGGCTCAGTGGATTCACATCCAAAGGCTGAGCCCTGAGAACAAAGGGGTCACACATTGTATACCTTTGCAAACAGGTTACAGAAGCAAAAAGAGAGGTTTAACCCATACATGGTTGCATGTAACTGTTTTGGCTACTTCACTCCCAGTGCTACGTGACTTCTTCACATTTAGAGTCTTTAGATTTTTGTCTCTCTGCTATGCCATCCCTTCCCCCCTGCTACTTTATCAAAATACAAGCTGTTTGTTTCTCTTTTGGTCCTCCTCCCTTCTACATTATTCCCCTCTTTGATGCTTGGACCCACCTAGGGTCAAAGGGCATCATCTTGATTTAGGGGTTTGTATTTTTATACCATCCATTACATGTGCAGTTGTTGTTCTCTCTATAGTGGCCTCTATCATAGTCCTGATAGACTACAATACCAAGGGAACAAGGCAGGGTAACATCAAACATGCTCCTAAGATAAGACCCATGCTCTGGTTTCCATGACAAATGTAGCTTATGTTGTTTTCTTTACTTGGGACTTTCAGTATGGCTTACCAGCAACCATGTAAACCTGGGGAGTATATGAGCTGATGTAACACCTGACCTGTTTGTGTGTGCATGATACAAGGTATGGCTGTGTGGAGGTCCCAACAATGGCTTTCTTGCAATATTCAGCACATTGGCCAACCCAAAAAGGTAAGAGTCCAAGTGTGTAGAGAAGAGCAGGGGTGTGTCCTCTGAACCATGAGTAGACTAGTCAGCATCCAGAGTGATTAGAGCAGGGTTGTTGTCCAGTTGCAGTGGGGATAGAAAAGACAACAACAAAAGGGCCCCTTCAATGGGGTTTTAATGGTTGGATATTTTATTCTTTTACACAGACAATATCTTTTATTTTTTTCTACTGAGTAGAATTACCATGGCAGCAGTATCAAAGGACATGTTTAGAGGCAATAAAAACAGTCATTTTGTCTCTATTTAAGTAGAAGACCCTGTCTAAAAAAATATGAGCTTGTCTCTGGAAGGGCTTTAATGTCAGATAGCCACACATGTATAAGAACCATTTCCTCAATCTTCTCAGCCTTGGTTATTATTCAGAGGTCTGGCATAAGTAACTCCACTTGACCTTTGACAGCCTTCCCCTCTTTGTCTCCAATCTGCTTGTCTCTGAGCAGTCTCCTCTGAAGATGTCTCCCATCCAAGTACTAACCAGGCCCAACCCTGCTTAGCTTCCTAGTTCAGATGAGATCAGGTGCATTCAAGGTGTTATGGGGGTAAGACTGCAGATCTCTCTGAATTGGTCATTTTCATCCCTCGTCATGAGGGTGGGGAGTAATGAACAGATCAAGTGGGTGTCAGTGCCAGAGGCTTAGATGGAGTGGCTCTTAGGCAGTGGGCTTCTAGACAAGGACAATACAAAACAAAATCCAACAAAAGTAGACATCTAAAGAATTAATGTGGTTGATACATAAGTCCTTATTAGAGTCATTTTTTATAGACTTGATTGTTAGTGCCCTAGAATGATGAAAATTGTAATGCCAAAAACTTAAAAGAGGCATAGTTATAATTCTGATGGACAATTTAGCAACTAACAGAGCAGTTTATCAGTACCATGAACTTTTGCTACCATATTTATCTAAATTTTGTATTTTAGAAGGCTTGATATAATTAAAAAACATAAATATATTTAATATATAGGAACCAGCAAGAGCATCATGGCTCTATAGAGGCTATGTATACATATTAGTTTAATTTTGCTCTTGAAGTAAAACCTGAGATTTTTCTCATCATTTGGTGGGAGAGAAACAGTGTCACTGACCCAAAATAGCCTAGTCACAGACACATATAGGGTACCAATTTCATTAGAATCACCCAAGTTTTTTAACCATGAGGTCATCTAAAAAAATTTACATAAACCAACTCTTAAATGAATTTTTATTTAGTTATGACTCAGTTACCTTAATAGTCAAAACCCTGATAAAAATCGCTAGAGAACACAGGTAGTTATTTATGGGGACTAAGTGTGGAATTAGGAAACCTAATAGCCAAGTATCATGGCTCACATGTTGATAAGGGATCACATCCCAGATTGTTGACATTAACAGATGGATCATGACATACAGCAGGATCCCACCAACCTATAGTCAATGGAGCCCTCCCTAAAATAATAGGCCCAATCTGGCCATTCTAGGCCAAAAATTCCCTCTGCCAGACATATGGAAAAAGTAAGACTAACGTCTCCATTCTGTTGACTGTAATAAAAACTGGAAGTCTTGACCTCCAATGTAGTGCTTCTTTTTGAGATTTTTTTTTATCCTATCTGAAGGGTGAACTTTGGCTTTTTTTTTACTTTTCTTTGCATAAGTCAATCTGTCTCAATCCTCTTATCAGTGCAGCAGCACTCCCTGTGCTCAGCTGCCTCTTGTCTCTTTATGTTTTAATAACCTCTTGTTGTCTTGATAACCTGTAGTACTAAAAATTCCTGACAGTTATCTTGACAAAAAAAAAACATTTTGAAGACAGTTTTTTATATAAAAGTTATCAAGAAAATGTAATATTTTTAAGATAGCATTGTTGTTATGAGCTTAGAGAATTAAGTTTTAGCTTAACACAAGTACATTAAATTTTGACCTTATAAAACCTTTAAAGCAACTGAATTTTAGTCAACTTAAACACTTCTATGAGCCTTTATAAGCTCCACCTTTTTATGACAACTTATTTTGTATCCTCTGGGGAAGCTTGTCTTCATCCTATTTTTTAAAAGTATTTTTTAACCTTTTACTTTCCAAAAAAAACCCATATCCTTAATACCATATATGTGTGTGTGTGTGTGTGTGTTTGTGTGTGTGTTACTTGTTGAAAATAACTTCTGAACACTTTTAACTTAGAGTTTTATATTTGCATGAAAGAAAAAACAGAATGAAAGCAACCTTAAAATTATTTTTTCACAAAAACAATTTATAGAAACCCATTTGTTAATAGACTCATGTATTATAAGGGAGAA
Organism: Castor canadensis; assembly: GCF_047511655.1. Classification (NCBI taxonomy): domain Eukaryota; kingdom Metazoa; phylum Chordata; class Mammalia; order Rodentia; family Castoridae; genus Castor; species Castor canadensis. The sequence continues at coordinate 192,292,356 of NC_133386.1, forward strand.
TTAAATCCCAGATTATTTACAAAAGAATGAAACAAGCTAAGGTCATTTTTTTTTTAATTACCCAAACTTTAAGATTCCTTCTGCATGCTGCGGTCCTCCTTTTCTCTTTCTTTCTTTCTCTTTCTTTTTTCTTTCTTTTTCTCCTCTGGTCTGAGCCAGAGTGTTAACTGCTGAATGCCTATATCCTAATGAGACCTGTTTGAAATAAGTTTAAAAACTGGTTTTCTTAAAAGTAGCAGTAGAGCACAGCGACAATGCTTTACATTGACTCTATAATAAGAACCATCCTCAAAAAAATTTACATATTCATATATGAAAAGCTTAAGCAGTTTATGACTGAGATCTTTAAAATAAACACCCTGGTTTTCCTGATACCTTGAGTATCACATTAACCTTACAACAGCAGTTAAAGAACGATTTTGAAGATGCTTATACATACACACACAAGATTTATAAATTAAACATGCCAGGAAAAAATGTCAACTTAAGTACACATATGATGAGCTGGGATTCCACAAACAAGATATTAAAAAATAAATTTAATTTGTCACAACATAAATTTAGTCAAAATATTTCATTTCTTAAAAACAAAAATAGCCTACTGTAATGTAGATATTGGGATTGTGAGCATTTTCATGTACATTTAAAAAAGATCATTAGAGAAATTTTCAATTCTCCAAAGTTTACTCAAGTAAAATATCATAATCTGAAATGCATTATATTGAATTTAACCCTGAGAATACATTGTATAAACAATATAATTCAGTGCATTTTACTATTAAAATTATTTGAGTCTTTTTTTAACACATTTGTTCCAAAATATCTATGTCAATCTTTTGTAATAAATATTAATGTTTACACTGATCTACTGTATACATTACAATAAATGATTCTACAAAATTGCTGACAGATCTGCAATTCTGATGTCAAAGAAAATTTTAAGCCTTTCTCATTAAATTTTAGCCTTGTTTGATATGGAAGGAACAAATAACATAGATTCAGTGGTACATTAAAGAGTTGATCTGAATTTAAACAATCGCCCCATTCCAGTCACTGTATAAACATCCATATTTTCTAGTTGATACAGCAGTGAGTGTCACAAACACTAGAACTTTCATATTCTTTAGTGTACTTTAGTGTCAAAGTGCTGTTCATTCTTCCCAGATAATATAAAATACCATCTTATGACTATTTTCTAGTGTGTTTTATGAGGTTTCAACATGAGGAATGTCACTGAAGTCACTCTATTTGTGCTGAAGGGATTCTCAGACAACACTGAGCTGCAGATCATTTTCTTCCTTCTGTTTCTTTCAATTTTCTTTTTCACTATCATGGGAAATTTAGAACTGATTGTTCTGGTCATTGGGGATTCCCAACTCCACAACCCCATGTACTATTTTCTGAGTGTGCTGTCCCCAATAGATGCCTGCTATTCCTCTGTTATCACACCAAATATGTGAGTAGATTTTATGTCAAAGAAGAAAGTCATTTCTTTCTTTGGATGTGCTGCACAAATGTTTCTTGCTGTCATGTTTGGGACCACAGAATGCTTTCTGTCGGCTGCAATGTCTTATCACTGCTATGTAGCCATCTACAATCTTCTTCTCTACTCAGTGAGCATGTCACCTAGGCTCTATGTGACACTCATCAGTTCTTATGTTGGTGCAATTGTGCATGCTACTATACACACAGTGGACACTTTTACCCTGTCCTTCTGTGGGTCCAATGAAATTAGACACATCTTCTGTGATATTCCTTCTCTCCTTGCAATTTCTTGTTCTGACACTCACAAAAACCAGCTTCTCCTCTTCTGTTGTGCTGATTCTATTGAGATAGTCACTGTTTCGATTGTTCTGATTTCCTACGGTTGCATTCTGACTGCTATTTTGAGAATTTGCTCTGCTGAAGGGAAAGGAAAAGTCTTTTCTACATGTAGTTCTCACCACAATGGAGTGTCTGTTTTTCATGGTACTGTTCTTTTCATGTATGAGAGACGAAGTTCTAACTATGCATTGGAACATGACATGATAGTGTCGATATTTTACACTATTGTGATTCAGATGTTGAATCCTGTTATCTACAGTCTGAGGAACAGAGATGTCAATAAAGCAATGCAAAAAGTGTTTAGAAAGAACCTGTTTATAAATAAGCATATTTTTCACACTAAAGTTGCATTGAAAAGTTGAAAGCAAAATCTTATATAACTATTAAGAGAGTATAATGAAAATATATGTATTACATTACAGGTATGTATTAAATTACAGATTCTCTATGGACTTTTTAAAAACACCTTAATAAGTTTTTCTATATTGTTTTAAATGCAGAAAAAAATTGTATTAGTCATTTGTTTTTTACAATATTCATGCTAATATATGAATATTCATAGGACTTGATAATACCTGTAATACACAAAAATACATACACAGAAGCATGTTTACATAGTCTTTACTTACACCTTTCCTTTAGCTTTCTTTATATTTGCATATATGTATATATTATATGCAATTATAAAAAATTATATATCTGAACAGCAACACATGATGATTTTATATTTCTTTTGTTTTATTGTGCTGGGTGATGGTACATTGTGGCATTTACAAAGATTTTACAATGCCTCAAATCTCCAAAGTGAGCAGAGAAAAGGGCTTTGAAGGCATGGCTTCTGTGGTAGAGCGCCTGCCTAGTAAGTGCAAAGCTGTGATTTCAAACCTCAGTACCACCAAAATAAATAAATAATGATTAGTATGAATATATAAGTAAATGATATTCCTATACAACATTCACTAAGAAATCAAGTATATAATTTCAGAAAAGTGTTTCATTTTTAGTATTTACCAGAACTTTTAAAACTTGTACATTCCTCTTGATTTATAACATTTCCTGTATAAAATCAGATCATTTCTAATCACAAACTGCTCTGACCATACCAAATGTGAAATTTCTATGAAGTAGAAACTGTTGTGAGCTAAATAAAGAAAACTGTTTTACTGCATGCAATACGCACAGTTTATTATCAAAAATACATAGGAATTATATGAGAAAATTATAAAATTAGAAATACATAAAAAAAGATACACAAAAAACCAAACAAGTAAATCATATCTAAGTTCACTTAAATGTAATTTTTTAATAAAATTCACATACCATTAAATCAACTGCTTTAAGTTTAAAGCAAGCAGTTGAATGATGACTATTACAGTCACAATGTTGGGAAATAACCTCTCTATCTGATTCTATGACATTTTCATAGTACAGATTACACAGTAAGTAATTCCCCCTCATTACTGGTTTCTTTCAGGCCCTCCTAATCTGATTTCAACTTCTAAATACTGCTCTATTCTGAATATTTCAAAAGGAACGCTTAGTTAAAGATGATTTATCCCCTAACTACTTTGAATTAGTAGGTTTTCAAGATTCATACCTGTTGTAGCATGAATGGGTACTTCATTCCTTTATTTTTTAATTATTTCATTGTGCTTAATGAGATGTGTACTCTTAAGTTTATAATGTCCACTACAGTTAACCACAGGCATGATGTTTTGCAGCATCTCTCTCTAGATTTTTTTCTCATAATTGAGACATCCTGTCTATTTACTAACAACTGCTCATTTCATCTAATTCCCAGCCCCTTACATTCAATTTACTCTAAATTTTCATAGTTTTTGATAATTCATGTATGGGGCATCATGCAATATTTGTCCTTCTGTCACTGGTTTGTTTCACTGACCATCATGTCTTAAGTTTAATTCACATTATCACACATTGTATCATATCATTTCCAGGCAAGTTAATAGTCCATGGCTGTACATACCACATTCTGGTTAACCATTCATCCATGAATGGATAGTTAGTTCATTACCACATATTGCCTGGTTTCAAATTTTGCTGCAATGAACATTAACCTTGTAATATCTCTGAGATTCTATTATCAGCTCTTTGGACAAACTTAGAAATTGGATTGCTGGCTCAAACAATCACTTAGTAAATAAGTAAAGTTACAGTTGAATACAAAATATCCCTGACAACTTGTGGACAATCTCTAGGCATTTCATTAAGTATTCCAAGGTTTTTGGAATTACAACAAATCCCTTGGTATGTCTTCAGGAAGAATTTCTAAACTTATTTTAAAAACTCCATATATTTTCCTTATACACTGCATATTAAGAAACTCACAGCAGAATCCAGAACTACACTATTTTACCATTACGTACAGAAATTGTCACACTTGCTGTGGGTTTGTCAGTTAATATAAGTGACCATTTCTGACTCATTATCTGTGCTTTCTACTACACCATGATGCCTGAGCAGCCATAGGACCTGTCTTGTTTTCATTCCATATTAATTATTGAATATTATCCAATCAGTTGAAAATAGAAGTATCTGGGAGGCACACATGGTGTTTATATATGTTAGAAATATGTACTTTTCAAGACTGGCGCTCAGGTGCTTGAAGCATTAGGCCAATCTGGGATATATAATGAGATCTTATCTCAAAATGACAAAAGGAAACACAGAACAAAAGAGAAATATGTTAATGAAAGGATACACATCTTCCACATCCAGATGAAAAGCATAATTCCTGTATAAAAATCAGATCCTTTCATGAACGTGAATGTTCTCTTTCCATTGCCATCTGATGCACTATTCCATAGTGGGGTCTGATGCCTAAGAGTTTATTTGTCTGCTATTCTGATGATAAATTCTATTCCTATTCTTCTTAAATTTTTTTCCTCCTTTTATTTTATCATTTTCACATTTACTTACATGTGTATACATTCACCTTCCCCTCCCAACCCCTCCTGATGATAAATTCTGCTGAAGAGAAACAATAGTCTTTTCAACATGTGGCTGTCACCTATCAAGAGTGTCCATTTCTCATAGTACTGTTTTTTCATACAAGTGGAAACAAGTTCCAGCCACGCTTTGCTGAGTGATATGATAGTCTCAATATTTTATACTTTTATGATTGCGTATGATCCCCCCTCATCAACAGTTAGAGAAACAGAAATGTAAAGGAAGTAATGCAGAGTGGTGGAGTTCTCAAGTGGCAATTGTGAGGCCCTTAGTTGAAACCCCAGTACCACAAAAAAGTATTAAAAATAAAAGAGACAATGTCTATATAATTTGAAAAAATTGTTAGTCTGTAAAATTTATTTTTTGGTATTGACTAAAATTGAGAGTGATTTATGTAAGTCAGAATATGGAAGGTTTGATGGAAATGTTCATTTAAATTTTTTAGTGAAATGCTCTTCTTTGTGAATATTTTAAAATAAAGTTCATGTGCAGTCTACTTTCTTATTTATATATGCAAAAAGAATAGTATCTTTTAGTTTTTACAATGTTCATACTAGTGTATTTATATGAATATATAATAGATACATAAAAGCTTATGTTAATTGGTATACATAAACAGAAACACACCCAGGCATGTATTTATGTAATTTCACCTCAAAGTACTACACATGATTTCTTAGAAAAATCTCTATGTGGATTATAATGTATAGTCTCCCACAGTTGAAATAGTAGATAATTTCAATTATATCAGACTGGTGCGACCAAACATCACTAATCCTAAGAAAACCATTGTTTTTACAATCCCAGACAATTTTCCATGGAGTCATCAAGACCCGGTTGAAATTCAGAGCAAACTGCTCCATTTGTAGGTCCATGCAGCAAACCAATCCAAGCCTGTGCTTCAAACACCACAGATAAAGTGTTCAGATTCTTGTTTCATCATTTCTCCCTCTTTTGTTATTTCTTCCACAGCCCATGGATTATCCAAAAAATACCCCCAAATCAACAACAAAAATAGATTGCAGAGTAATTCCCTAATGTATTATATGACTTATTTACATACCTGAAGCACATTTTTGATCTGTACATAAATTTATAGTTACTATAAATTTATAGTTAACAACTTGTAAGTGAATGACAAATGATAAACAGTGTTTAACTCCAGCAAGTGAGAAAACTCATGTGACTCAGACCAAGGTTTATAGGAAGAGGATGGCATACATACAGATTCACTTTACAAAATATTATTTTTATGGTAAAAATAACTGATTTGAATATACAAAGTCATTTGGACTGCTGTGTAATATTATAGAGAGCAAGTACATTTTCATTTAAGAAAACAGAGTAATGCTGTTAATAGTCAATATTCAGTAGAATCCTCTTAGTTAATTATGCATTTTCCAAAATTAGAGTAATTTGCAAATAAAAAACTATTTTGAATACACCATAATTGAAACTCTAATAAATCATAAAAATAATTTAAAATGCAAATATCTTGTAAATATAGTAGATACAATTTATTATCAAGAATGCATACATAGCTGGCAGAATGGCTCAAGCAATAGAGTGCTTATCTAGCAAGCACAAGGTCCTGAGGCACAAGCTTTGTATGGGTAAAGTCATGAGTTAAAGCCCCAGTTCCATCAAAAAAAGAAAAAGAAAAAGAAATTACTGGGCACTGGTTGGTTACTCAGGAGGCAGATATTAGGAAGATCATGGTATAAGGCCAGGCCAGGCAAATAGTTATGGAGAACTTATCTCAAAAATATCCAATACAAAAAAGGGCTGGTGGAGTTGATCAAGTGGTAGAGCACAATTGTTGCTTTTTCTGTGTAGAAGCTTTATAGTTAAATGAAATCTCATTCGACAATTATTGTTCTATTTCCTAAGCTATTGAAGTGCCATTCAGAAAGTCATTGTCCATGCCTATATCTTGAGTTATTTTATCTAAGTTTTCCTCTACTGGTTCCAAGCTTTCTGTTGTTCCATTAAGACTTTTCATCATTTAAAACTGATTTTTGTACAGGGTGAGATGTAGAGAGCTAGACTGGGTATTGTACATATGGGTATCCAGTTTCCCCAGCACCATTTGATGAATACGCTCTTTTTTCCAACTATTATTGGAACTAGTATCAAGAATCAGATGTAACTGTATGGGCCTACTTCTTATTTTTTTTCTGTTGGTCTACACATTAGTTTTTCTTTCTGTGGCATGCTGTATACATTATTGGGCTCTGTAGTATAATTTGAAATCAGGTAATATGATACTTCCAGCACTGCTAGTTTTTCACAGGAGTGCTTTGGGTGATTAGGGTTTTGTGCTTCCATATGAATTTTGGGTTTTTTTTCCTGATTCTGTGAAGAATTTCTTGGGAATTTTGAAGGGTATTCCATTGACTCAATAGATTGCTTTTTTAAAAAACCAAAAATGACATATGATTTTAGTATTTTCTGAAATGCTATGAGTTTGTAAATTTTGTATATTATACAATAGGGATTCAGAAACTTCTGTACAATTTAGAATAAGAAAAAGTGAGCATAAGGGCCACTCAGACTGTCAATACAAACACCATCTGTGGTTTCAAGTTAGTGTCATATGCCATGTCACATTGCCATTTTCATTCACACAGACACTGAGAATCATACTGGAAAAACATTCATAATGAAGAGGATCTCAACATGGAAATTAAAGTTATAAGTAAATCTGCACCTACCCAAAAATCATGTCCATGTGGCTTGATTAATGAGTTCTCCTATGTGTTTAGAAAGTTGAAGTAAACCTTCCTTAAAAAATCTTTCAAGAAATCTAATGATAAGGTTTATTCTCCAACTTTTGAGATATATGAAATGTAGAAGGAATCTGTCATATGAATGTCCTCAAATGCTTCTATTCCCCTTCAGTATTTTATGCTTTCTTTTTATTTTCCCCTCATCAGCACCCTTCTTTGATATATGAGAGATGACTAACTCAACACCCATAGCATCAGCAAAACCCATAGCATCAGTGTGACATTTAATTTTGTCTAATTCATTGTAAGTATCTATAAAGAAATATATAAATTTCCTAGATTTCTTCCATAGAAGCTTCCATGTCTTTACTTACTTTTTTTCTCTTAATGTCTTGGACTTAATTCCTCACTGTCTCTCTTTGTATGAGGAATGATTACCCTTCTAACCACTCAATATGTGAAGAATAATGACTTTAAAGTAATAATCTACTCTTTATATTATTATTGCAAAAGGTGCCTTTTCTGTGGTAAAATAAATATTTTGCTCTATCTTGGCCTAATTTTCCTAATATTTGTTGCATAGACAGTGTACTTTTTGGCAGAATGTGTTACTTGATTGCACCTATTTACTATTTTTAAGGGAAGGAGCAGATAATAATCCACACTTTGAAGCATGCTGTTTCTAGTGAGTATTATTCTGTATTGAGGTACATACTTAGAATGTGTTCTGGACATTTATCATCTAGAGTGCTATTTAAAAATTCCCCTGTTTTTTCATTATGTTTAATATTTAACACCCTGACATTGTACTTAGATTATGTAAAGATTGATGTGTCTTTGACATGCTACATCATAAGGAAAAGTAACTCTACAGCCAATCAAATATGAGTAAAAGTAATCCCTTGTGATGACAAAAGCAATGCATTTTGGGGATAGCATTGCCAAAAATTTTATGCCACTTTTAGACAACAGTACATACCTAAGAGTTAATTATATTGATTCATAATTATATATAAGAAAATATTGCAATTTTTTGGAAAGTGTGTGGAACACAGTTAAAATGAAATACCAATATTGTGATTTAGTATTTAGATTAACACATTTTGCTTACATGTTCTTGTATGCGTCACCATTTAAGTAAATAATTATTTTATTATACATAAAAATAAAAGTTTTTAGCGTCAAAATTTTTTAAAATGTGAATAAACAAAACACAGTAGTCCACTTCTGGGTAAATCTTGGTGAGACATTTTTTGGTGGTAATGGGGTCTGAACTCAGGGCTTTGCACTTCCTGTACCACTTAAGCTACATATCCCATCCATTTTATTCTGGTTATTTTGGAGATGGAGGTTCATGAAGTATTTGCCTGGGCTGGCCTCAAGACACAATCCTCCTGATCTGAGCCTCCTAAGTAGCAAGGACACCAGTGTCTGGCTTGGTGGCACTTTTGATAGTCTTTGATATCATAAAAAGAAAAGAAACAACACAATTTGCTACAACTTCACACTTTATAACATATTTTTTTTCTTTTATTATTTATATGTGCATACAAGGCTTGGGTCATTTCTCCCCCCTGCCCCCACCCCCTCCCTTACCACCCACTCCGCCCCCAACCTCTCCCCCCCACCCCCTCAATACCCAGCAGAAACTATTTTGCCCTTAATTCTAATTTTGTTGTAGAGAAAGTATAAGCAATCATACGAAGGAACAAGGGTTTTTGCTGGTTGAGATAATGATAGTTATACAGGGCATTGACTCACATTGATTTCCTGTACGTGTGTGTTACCTTCTATGTTAATTCTTTTTGATCTCACCTTTTCTCTAGTTCCTGGTCCCCTTCTGCTATTGGCTCAGTTGCTTTTAATATATCTGCTTTAGTATCTCTGCGTTAAGGGCAACAAATGCTAGCTAATTTTTTAGGTGTCTTACCTATCCTCATACCTCCCTTGTGTGCTCTTGCTTTTACCTTGTGATCAAAGTCCAATCCCATTGTTGTGTTTGCCCTTGATCTAACGTCCACATATGAGGGAGAACATACGATTTTTGGTCTTTTGGGCCAGGCTAACCTCACTCAGAATGATGTTCTCCAATTCCATCCATTTACCAGAGAATGATAACATTTCGTTCTTCTTCATGGCTGCATAAAATTCCATTGTGTATACATACCACATTTTCTTAAACCATTCGTCAGTGGTGGGGCATCTTGGCTGTTTCCATAACTTGGCTATTGTGAATAGTGCCGCAATAAACATGGGTGTGCAGGTGCCTCTGGAGTAACCTGTGTCACAGTCTTTTGGGTATATCCCCAAGAGTGGTATTGCTGGATCAAATGGTAGATCAATGTCTAGCTTTTTAAGTAGCCTCCAAATTTTTTTCCAGAGTGGTTATACTAGTTTACATTCCCACCAACAGCTATAAGGGCTCTTTTTTCCCTGCATCCTCGCCAACACTTGCTGTTGGTGGTGTTGCTGATGATGGCTATTATAACAGGGGTGAGGTGGAATCTTAGCGTGCTTTTAATTTGCATTTCCTTTATTTCTAGGGATGGTGAGCATTTTTTCATATGTTTTTTGGTCATTTGAATTTCTTCTTTTGAGAAAGTTCTGTTTAGTTCACTTGCCCATTTCTTTATTGGTTCATTAGTTTTGGGAGAATTTAGTTTTCTAAGTTCCCTATATATTCTGGTTATCAGTCCTTTGATGTATAGTTGGAATTTATTTTCTCTCACTGATTCTCTCATTTTTAAAGACTTTTCATATCTATGTTAAGTTCCTACTGTATCAACTTTAGAGTTTGTGGTCTGATATTAAGATCCTTGATCCATTTTGAGTTAATCTTGGTATAGGGTGATATACATGGGTCTAGTTTCAGTTTTTTGCAGACTGCTAACCAGTTTTCCCAGCAGTTTTTGTTGAAGAGGCTGCTATTTCTCCATCGTATATTTTTAGCTCCTTTGTCAAAGACAAGTTGGTTATAGTTGTGTGGCTTCATATCTGGGTCCTCTATTCTGTTCCACTGGTCTTCATGTCTGTTTTTGTGCCAGTACCATCCTGTTTTTATTGTTATTGCTTTGTAATATAGTTTGAAGTCAGGTATTGTGATACCTCCTGCATTGTTCTTTTGACTGAATATTGCCTTGGCTATTCGTGACCTCTTGTGTTTCCATATAAATTTAACAGTAGATTTTTCAATCTCTTTAATGAGTATCATTGGAATTTTGATGGGAATTGCATTAAACATGTAGATTACTTTTGGGAGTATCGACATTTTTACTATGTTGATTCTACCAATACATGAGCATGGGAGAATCTGTCCACTTTCTATAGTCTTCCTCAATCTCTTTCTTCAGAAGTGTATAGTTTTCCTTGTAGAGGTCTTTTACATCTTTTGTTAGGTTTACACCTAGGTATTTGAATTTTTTTTTGAGGCTATTGTAAATGGAATTGTTTCCATACATTCTTTTTCCGTTTGCTCATTGTTAGTGTATAGAAATGCTAATGATTTTTCTATGTTGATTTTATATCCTGCTACCTTGCTATAGCTATTGATGATGTCTAGAAGCTTCTGAGTAGAATTTTTTGGGTCTTTAAGGTATAGGATCTTGTCATCTGCAAATAGGGATATTTTGACAGTTTCTTTACCTATTTGTATTCCTTTTATTCCTTCTTCTTGCCTAATTTCTCTGGCTAGGAATTCCAGTACTATGTTGAATAGGAGTGGAGATAGTGGGCATCCTTGTCTGGTTCCTGATTTTAGAGGGAATGGTTTTAGTTTTTCTCCATTAAGTATAATGCTGGCTGTAGGTTTGTCATATATAGCTTTTATAATGTTGAGGTACTTTCCTTCTATTCCTAGTTTTCTTAGAGCTTTTATCATGAAATGGTATTGGATCTTATCAAAGGCTTTTTCTGCATCTATTGAGATGATCAAGTGGTTTTTGTCTTTGCTTCTGTTAATGTGGTTTATTACGTTTATTGATTTTCATATGTTGAACCACCCCTGCATCCCTGGGATGAAGCCTAGTTGGTCGTGGTGAATAATCTTTTTGATGTGTTGTTGAATTAGGTTTGCCATTATTTTGTTGAGGATTTTTGTGTCAATGTTCATTAAGGAGATTGGCCTATAGTTCTCCTTTTTGGAGGTGTCTTTGCCTGGTTTTGGGATAAGTGTAATACTGGCTTCATAAAATGTGTTTGGCAGTTTTTATTCCCTTTCTATTTTGTGGAACATTTTAAGGAGGGTTGGTATCAGTTCTTCTTTAAAGGTCTGATAGAATTCAGCAGAGAATCCATCAGGTCCTGGACTTTTCCTTTTGGGGAGACTCTTGAATTCTGCTTGAATTTCATTTTGTGTTATAGATCTATTCATGTGATTAATTTCCTCTTGGTTCAGTTTTGGATGATCATATTTATCTAGAAATCTGTCCATTTCTTTAAAATTTTCAAATTTATTTGAATATAGGTTCTCAAAGTAGTCTCTGATGATTTCCTGGGCTTCCATGGTGTTTGTTGTTATCTCCTCTTTTGCATTCCTGATTCTACTAATTTGGGTTTTTTCTCTCCTCATTTTAGTCAGGTTTGCCAGGGGTCTATCGATCTTGTTTATTTTTTCAAAGAACCAACTTTTTGTTTCATTAATTCTTTGTATGGTTTTTTTTGGTTTCTATTTTGTTGATTTCAGCTCTTATTTTTATTACTTCTCTCCTTCTATTTGTTTTGGGATTTGTTTGTTCTTGTTTTTCTAGGAGTTTGAGATGTATCATTAGGTCTTTGATTTGGAATCTTTCAGTCTTTTTAATATGTGCACTCATGGCTATAAACTTTCCTCTCAAGTCTGCCTTAGCTGTGTCCCATAGGTTCCAGTAGGTTGTGTTTTCATTTTCATTAACTTCCAGGAACTTTTTAATTTCCTCTTTTATTACATCGATGATCCATTCTTCATTAAGTAATGAGTTATTTAGTTTCCAGCTGTTTGCGTGTTTTTTGTCTTTATTTTTGTTGTTGAGTTCTACTTTTACTGCATTGTGATCAGATAGTATGCACGGTATAATTTCTATTTTCTTATATTTGCTGAGACTTGCTTTGTGCCCTAGGATATAATCTATTTTGGAGAAGGTTCCATGGGCTGCTGAGAAGAATGTATATTGTGTAGAGGTTGGATGAAATGTTCTATAGACATCTACTAGGTCCATTTGATCTATTGCATGTTTTAGATCTTGGATTTCTTTATTGATTTTTTGTTTGGATGACCTATTTATTGATGATAATGGGGTGTTAAAGTCTCCCACAACCACTGTGTTGGCGTTTATATATACTTTTAGGTCTTTCAGGGTATGTTTGATGAAATTGGGTGTGTTGACATTGGGTGCATACAGATTGATGATTATTATTTCCTTTTGGACTATTTCCCCTTTTATTAGTATGGAATGTCCTTCTTTATCTCGTTTGACCAATGTAGGTTTGAAGTCTACTTTGTCAGAGATAAGTGTTGCTACTCCTGTCTGTTTTCGGGGGCCATTGGCTTGGTAAATCTTCTTCCAGCCGTCATCCCAAGCCTATGCTTGTTTCTGTCAGTGAGATGGAATATCTTTCTCTAGATTTGGGAAACTTTCCATTATTATTTTGTTTAATAGATTAAGCATTCCCTTCGCTTGCACCTCTTCTCCTTCTTTGATGCCCATGACTCTCAAGTTTGGTCTTTTGATGGAGTCAGTGAGTTCTTGCATTTTATTTTCACAGGTCTTGAGTTGTTTAATTAATAGTTCTTCAATTTTTCCTTTAATTACCATTTCATCTTCAAGTTCTGAGATTCTGTCTTCTGTTTGTTCTGTTCTGCTGGATTGGCCTTCTATTTTGTTTTACAGTTCTGTTTTGTTCTTTTTTCTGAGGTTTTCCATATCCTAGCTGTTTTCCTCTTTAATGTTGTCTATTTTTGTTCTGAGTTCATTTATCCATTTATTCATCGTATTCTCTCTTTCACTTTGGTGTTTATACAGTGCTTCTATGGTTTCCTTTATTTCTTCTTTTGCTTTTTCAAATTCTCTATTTTTGTTGTCTTGGAATTTCTTGAGCATCTCCTGTACATTTTGTTTGACCCTATCCAGTATCATCTCTATAAAATTCTCATTGAGTACCTGTAGTATGTCTTCTTTTAAATTATTCTTGTGGGCTTCATTGGGTCCTTTGGCATAGTTTATCTTTATTTTGTTGGAGTCTGGATCTGAATTTCTGTTTTGTTCATTCCTCTCTGGTTCCTGTGCTAATTTTTTGCTGTGGAGAAACTGGTTTCCCTGTTTTTTTTGTCTTCCTGTCATTGTCTTTGGTGTTGTTACTGTCCCTGTACTGTGTGCAATTAAGTATTTTCTAGCTTGTGATAATAACAATGGTAATATTTAGAATGGAAGGGTGAGCTGAGATGGAAAGCAAGAAGTTAAAGGAAAGGGGAAAACAAATACACAGACAAGAGGGAGAAAGCAGAACAAGGTTTCAGACAAGAAAGTTTCAAAGGTATAAACAGGGAGCGTTAGTGTACTAATTGACAGTAAGCTGAACAGACATTAGAGGGACAGAGATAGGATTGAAAATCAAAAATAAAGAAAAAATTAAGATAAGAATAAAAATAAAAAATAAGTAAATGAAAGAAATATCTATATATTAAAAATGAATTAAAATAAAATGGTAAATAGAAAATTAAAAAAAACAAAAACCCTCCAAGTTGAAATGCAGTGAAGTTTCATCTTAAAAATTTGGGTGTGCGTCTTAGTCTCCAATCCTGGTGATGGTGCCTAGGTGTTGTTCTGTAGTTGTCTCATCAAAAGGGATGCATAAAGTAGAGCAAAACTACACACACACACAAAAACCCACCTAGTGTCCCAATTTCAAATGCAATACAGTTTCAGTAAGTTTTTCCGCTTGCAGGTGTAATTGGTTGTTCTCTCATCAAAGGTAGGGAGAAAAAGAAAAAAAAGAGTCTGGAGACAGTTCTGAGAATGGAATCTGCAGCTGTGGCTTACCTGCCAGCTGCTGTCAGCCTGCTATTGCTGGAGGCGTTGTTTATGCAGATCTCTGGGATGAGCTTAGCACTCACTTGGCCCTGCAGGCTTTGTTTGTTCAGAGTTCTCCTGTGCAGGAGCCTCTGCTACAGGCTTTCCCCTTTCCAAGCACTGGGAAAGGTGACACTGCACCCGTGTTCTCAGGCCTGCGTGTTTATTTACAGTTCATGTGGGAGGATGGTCTTCCCCCCTCTCCTGTGAAGTTTTCCTCCCACTGCCACTTTCACAAGCTTTCCTGCTCCTGCTTAGCGGGCGGTGCTGCTGCTCCTGCCATCCGCCATGTTTGTTTACAGCTCACATGGGAAGTGGGTCTTCCCTCCTCTCCTGTGGAATTTTCCTCCCTCCGCCACTCTCACCAGCTTTCCCGCTCTTGGTTGCTAGGCGTGCACCCCATCCTCGCTCCCACCAGAGGCTCTCTGGCCCGCCCGCCTTCTTTAATTACAGTTTATTTACAGTCCTGGGAAGGGTTCCCTTCCCTCAATCTTCAGTGCTCAGGGCGCCCCACCCTCTTTCCAGCATGTCTTTATTGCTCTTATGGCTTATTACTCAGGTACTCTTTTTTCCCTGGGTGGAGGTCAGTCTGTCCAGGGGGCTATGCTGCTCTGGCCCAGGCTTGTCTGTGGGAGTACCACAGTACCGCAAAGCTCACCTGGTCCGCGTCTTCCCAAGCCATCTGGGCTCTGGTGACTGGCGTCCCGGTGGCCCTCCTTGTTTCTCCGTTTAACATGAAGTAGAGATTCTCTGCTCGGCTGGAGGTGTGGAGGGGTCAAAGTTATGCCTTTTCTCAGTCATTATGCCTGCAAAGTGTGTCTCTGGCATCTCTCCAAGATTTCACTATGGGAGGCTTGCTTTCTGCTTCCTCACTCTAACCGCCATCTTGGAATCCTCTTTATAACATATTTTTAAAGTAAGTTTCTTTTTCATTGTTTCATGGACACAGTCTTTTGAAATTTTAGATTTTTCCTGTAGTATAGACAAAATCTAAAAACCAAAATATAACATATAATTTTAGTCTTTTCTAAAATAATATGAGTCAGTAAATTTCATGTATTATACAATAGAGATTCAGAAACTGCTGTACCATTTAGAAGGAGAAAAATTTAGGATAAGGGACACTCAATGTCTGTGCAAACACCATCTGTGATTTTAGATTAGTGCCATGTGCAGTGGCACATCACGATTTTCATTCACACAGACAGTAAGAAACACACGGCAAAACCAACCATAGTGAGGTGCATTTCAGCATGAAAATTGGGGTTATAAATAAATCTCCACCTTCCCCAAAATCAGATTCTCATGATTTGATTGATGAATTCTACTACATGTTCAAATAGTTGGAATAACCCTTCCTTAAAAATCTTGCAAGAAATATAATGATAAGGGTTATTTTACATTTTTTTGAAGAGCACTCCCAATATAAAATGTATATAAAGTCAATGTATGCATGAAAATTCTAAGAAATGTTAGCTATTGAGTCTTGCAATACACATGTCATATACCATGTTTACTTTAATGAAGGCTTTGATTTTGTATTCTAATTGCAATGTCATTCAACATGTTAAGAAGTTTAAAAAAGAAAGAATATATGAGAAACCAATAGGTGGAAAAGTTGTAAGTTCCAATACGTGTTAATAAAAGTACCTCATCAAAATCATATTAAAATGAAACTTCCAACACTAACAGCATTATTTTCTTCCTTTTCTCATTCATTTCTATTTACATATCTTATTACATTATGAGTGTCGTTTTCTTGCTCAAGGATATCTTATTTCATGCAAACAGCTAAATCTCCTTGTGAAACAGAATTCAACCAAAGGATATTTCTCTAAATTAAGATGGTTTATTTTAATTAATACCTTAAAAGTGTATATGCTGAATATCTCTCCCCAACATATTTTGTTACCACAGTATCTCTCATTTTATTAAAATCTCTGTCTGTCTGTGCAAATAGTTCTTGAGACCCAAAACAAAAAAGGGGACACTAGTGGAGTGGCTTAAGTTGTAGGCTCTGAGTTCAAATACCAGTACTGCAGAGAAAAAAATTCAAATAAAAATTTCATTGGGATTCTATCTCACCACAGTCAGTATGGCTATCATGAAAGAAACTAACAGAAACAACAAAGGTTGGTGAAGTTGTGGGGTAAAAGGAATACTTGTATACTGTTAAAAGGATTGTAAAGTAGTTCAGCAACTATATGAACCAGATGCAGTTTCCTCAAAAAACTAAAACTAGAGCTACCATGTGATATTACTACAGCACTGCTGGGGATGTACTCAAAGGAATCTAAGTCAGCACTCAAAAGAGATACCTGTATACCTATATTTACTGAGACACTGTTCACAAAGCAGAATCAGCCTCGGTGTCCATCAGTGGATGAATGGATAGAAAGAATGGAAAATATATACACAATTGAGTATGACTCAGTCACAATGAACACATTGTTTGGGCATGTTGGTTCATACCAGTTACTCAAGCAGTGAAGATCAAGAGGAATGTGCTTCAAGGCTAGCTTAAGAAAAAAGTTAACAAGATCCTCATCTAAAGAAATAAGTTGGGAGAAGATCCAAAATGGCAACTAGGGTACAGAGGCAGACAGCATGAGCTCTGTGAATCAAAAACTCTGCTGATACACTGGAGCCACATTTGGTGGAAATAAAGCAACAAGGAAAATCAAAACTTCAACACCCTGAACACCATAGAAAGATTCTCCACACCACATTACACTGAGAAAACAGGAGGGCTGCCAAACCTGCTTGGGAGACATTCAGCAGACCACACAGGTGAGCATCAAGCATCACTCAGTGTTCCCCCAGTAACTCCTGGGATAAACAAGTACAGCCCCCAGGACAGATTGAACACCCCCCCGACACACACAAAAAAACAACTGAACAGTAAACAAGGAACTGAAAACTAATGCAGCAGAAGGGCAGGAACTCTGAAAGCTCACCAGAGAATGGGGGAGGAACAAGGAGCTGATCCCAAGGTGAATTATCAGTGAATAAATGCTAGAAAGGCAGGAGGGCCAACAGCAGGAGGGTGATAAGCCACTGCCCAAAATAGGGTAGGTAGAGGTCCACAAAGCTCATCTCCTGAGCCAGTGAGCAACATCAAAAGTTAAATAACACTGCAAAATTGAAAAACAAACAGCAAGCCATCACAACATGCTGACAGCAGGGGGTTGGCTGACAATCACTGACCTTGACCCAGAGAAATGGGACAAGACAAAGAAACAAGGTCCCAGTAAACAAGCACAGTGAAAAACCCAATTCAAAAGCAAGACAGCTGGTGGGCTACAGAAGCTGATGCCAGAACATACAAACTTAAACTGCCAAACCTCACTGAGGGATGAGCTGACCAAGCAGCTGCCACTGAAAGACAGAAGAAAAAGAAATAAAGAAATACACTATCCAACCACCTGGTGAGACCATGACAGAGCTTCAGCTAAAACACCAATAGGACTGGATGCTGGAGGAGTAACACCAGAACTTAGGCTAAGACTGAAATTCAATTCTTCTTGAACTTGGAGGTTTTTGTTTGTTTGTTTGTTTTGTTTCTTGTTTGTTCATGTTTGTTTGTTCACTCTCCCCAATGATTTATTTGGTGTTTTTTTGTTGTTGTTAGTTTTATTATTGTGAATTAGTTAACACTAAATTAGACCCAGAACAGGGAAAGAAATAACACACACGCACTTAACCAAAAACCCAATAAATTCACAAAATAAAATTAAACCAAGGGAAAGAAAACAGGTGACTGAAACCACCAACTAGCCTATCAAGAACATAGTTGCACAGTACCAAGTAGAATGATGGGAAGAAGAAAAAGAAGGAAACCATTCTCCTACTCCCCAAAATAATTTAATACACAATTCAGAAGGAAATAAAGAAAGTGGATACCCAGTTATGGACTCCAACAAAACAAAGATAAAACACAACAAGGACCCAACAAAGCCCACAAGAACACCCACAAAGACAAAATCCTGCAAGTAATCACTGAGAATTTCATGGAGATGTTACTAGACACAGTTAATCAAAATGTACAAAAGGCATTCAAGAAGTTTCAAGACACAAAAATAAAGAATATGAGAAGACACAGAAACAAATAAAAGAACCCTAAACAAACACCAAAGTGAAACAGAGAACACTATTAATAGAGAGATAAATGAATTAAAGACAAAAATAGACAATATTAAAGAGGAAGTGACCCTTGATATAGAAAATCTCAGAAAAAAGAATGAAACAGAAACACAAAACAAATGGAAGGCCACTCTAACAGACTAGAACAAGCAGAAGACAGAATTACAGAACTTGAAGATAAAAATGGAAATTAAAGAAAAACTGAAGAGCTATTAGTCAAACAACTTAAGACCTGCAAAAGGAATATGCAAGAACTCACCAATTCATCAAAAGACCGAACCTGAGAATCATGGGCATTGAAGAAGGAGAATAGGTGCAAGCAAAAGGGATTCATAATATATTCAATAAAATAATAACTGAAAATTTCCCAAATCTAGAGAAAGTTATGCCCATGCAGATACAGGAAGTCCCCAAGACACAGAAAAGATTTAACCAAAACAGAACTACTCCATGACATATTATCATTAAAACAACAAGCACAGAGAATAGAGAAAAAATATTGAAGGCTGTAGAAAGAAAAAACAAATAATAAATAATGGCAAACCCATCAAAATCACAGCAGATTTCTCAATGGAAACTTAAAAAGCAAGAACAGCATAGAGTGAAGTATTCCGGGCATTGAATGAAAATAACTTCAACCAAGCCACCATTACAAAATATTTTCAAGGAATTCTGCACACAGAAAATGAAAGCAAACAAAGCTATGAGAGAACTGGCAGTACAAAACCACAGGAGAATAAAAGATAAGGAATCAGAGAGTAACATTGATTCAGCTGCACACAATCAAACCCTTAAAAAAAAAGCAACTAAATGGCAGGAACCACCATATATCTATCAATATTAACACCGAATGTTAACTAACTTAAATCCCCCATCGAAAGACATCATTTGGCAAACTGGATTAAAAAGGAACATCCAACAATCTGTCTTTTACAGGAGACCCATCTCATTGAGAGATACAAGCACTGGCTTAGGGTGAAAGGCTGGAAGAAGAATTACAAAACCAATGGCCCCAAAAAAACAGGCAGGAATAGCAGAACTTATCTCAGACCAAATAGACTTCAAACTTACATTGATCAACTGAGATAAAGAAGGACACTCCAGCATAAAGATCAGTTAGAGCTGAATCAACATGGGTCATAACTTATGGGTACACGAAAGCAAAGTTAGGAATCTCTCTGTATAGCTATCCTTAACTCAAATAGCAAAAATGCTTTGTCTTCCTTATTATGTTTATGTCTTTTCTTCAATAAAATTAGTGATAAGGGCAGAACAGGGCCTGTCTGGAACTGGTGGCGGGGAGGATGGGGGAAAGGAGCAGGGTGAGAAATGACCCAAACAACAGTGTATACACATGTGAATAAATGGAAAAAAAAAAGGCCAGCCACTTCATACTAATAAAAAGAGAAATATACCAACAGGAAATAGCAATTATCAACATATATTAACCCAACATCAGTGCACCCAATTTCATCAAACATACTCTCAAGAACCAAGAAGCATATATAGACTACAACACAGTGGTAGTTGGAGACTTTAATACCTCCCCTATCACCAATAGATAGGTCATCCAAACAAAAAATCAGTAAAGAAATTCAAAAACTAAATCACACCACAGATCAAATGAACCTAGCCAATGTCTACAGAATATTTCGTCCAACATCCTCACAATACACATTCTTCTCAGAAGCCCATGGAACCCTCTCCAAAACTGATCATGTCTTGGGGCATAAAGCAAGCCTCAGCAAATATAAGAAAATAGAAACAATCTCATGCATTCTATTTCATTCAATGAATTAAAACTGGGACTCAACAACAAAAGCAACAGTAGAAAACATGCAAACAATTGGAAACTGAACAACACATTGCTCAATGATCACTGGGTCACTGATGAAATGAAAGAGGAAATTAAAAGTTTCCTGGAAGTTAATGAAAATGAAAATTGAACTAACAGAACCTATGGGACACAGCCAAGGCTGTCCTAAGAGGAAAGTTTATAGCCATGAGTGCATATATTAAAAGGACAGAAAGATCTAAAATCAATGACCTAATGCTACATCTCAAACTCCTAGAGAAACAAGAACAAGCAAAACTCAAAACAAGCAAAAGGAGAGAAATAATAAAAATAAGAACCAAAATTAATGAAATAGAAAAAAAAATACCATAGAAAGAATATATGACATAAAAAGTTGGTTCTTTGACTAAATAAACAAGATTGACAGACCCCTGGCAAACATAACGAAAATTAGAAGGAAAAAAAAAACCCAAATCAGTAAAATCAGAAATGCAAAAGGGGAGATAACAAAAAACACCAGGGAAATTCAGAGAATCAATAGAGACTAGTTTGAGAACCAATATTCTAATTAATTTGAAAATCTTGAAGAAATGGACAATTTTTTACATACTTATGACCATTGCAAATTGAACTAAGAGGATATTAGTCACCTGAATAGATCTATAACACAAAATGAAATTGAAGCAGCAATAGAGTATCTCCAAAAAGAAAAGTCCAGGACCTGATGGATTCTCTGCTGAAGTCTATCAGACCTTTAAAGAAGAACTAATTCCAACTCTCCTTAAACTTTTCCATGAAATAGAAAGGGAAGGAACACTGCCTAACTCAATTTATGAAGCCAGTATTACACTCATCCCAAAACAAGACAAAGACACCTCCAAAAAGGAGAACTATAGGTCAATTTCCTTAATAAACATCAATATAAAAATCCTCAATAAAATAATAGCAAGCTGAATCTGACAACATTTCAAAAACCTCATTCTCCATGACCAAGTAGGCTTCATCCCTGGGATGCAGGGGTGGTTCAACGTATGAAAATCAATAAACATAATAAACCACATTAACAGAAGCAAAGACAAAAACCACTTATCATCTCAGTAGATGCAGAACAAGCCTTTGATAAGATCCAACATCACTTCATGATAAAAGCTCTAAGAAAACTAAGAGCAGAAGGAAACTACCTCAACATTGTAAAGGCCATATATAACAAACCTACAGCCAACATCATACTTAATGGAGAAAAACTGAAACTATTTCCTCTAAAATCAGGAATGAGACAACAGTGAACACAATCCCCACTCTTATTCAACATAATATTGAAATTCCTAGCCAGAGCAATTAGTCAAGAAGAAGAAATAAAAAGGAATAGAAATAGGTAAAGAAACTGTTAAAATATCCCTATTTGTAGATGACATGATCCTATATCTTAAAGACACAAAACACTCTACCCAAAAACTCCTAGACACCATAAACAGCTACAGCAAGGTGGCAGGACACAAAATCAACTTCCAAAACTCAATATCTTTTCTATACACCGACAATGAACAAATTGAGAAAGAATATCTTGAAACAGTTACATTTAAAATAGCCTCAAAAAAAAATCAAATACCTAGGAGTAAGCTTTACAAAGGATGTGAATGACCTCTACAAGGGGAACTACAAACCCCTGAAGAAAGAGATTGAGGAAGACTACAGAAAGCTCTCCCATGCTCATGGATTGGTAGAATCAACATAGTAAAAATGGCTATACTAATAAAAGCAACCCATGTTAATGCAATTCCCATCAAAATCCCAATGACATTCATCACAGAGATTGAAAAATCTACCCTAAAGTTCATTTGGAAACACAAGAGACTGCAAATAGCCAAGGCAGTACTTAGCAAAAAGAGCAATGCTGGAGGTATCAAAATACCTGACTTCAAACTATACTAAAAAGCAATAGCAATAAAAATAGCATGGTACTGGTACAAAATCAGACCATGTGGCCAGTGGAACTGAATAGAGGGCCTGGAAATGAATCCACAGAACTATGCCCACCTTATTTTTGACAAAGGCACCAAAAACATACCATGGAGAAAAGACAGCTTTTTCCACAAATGTTGGTGGGAAAAGTGCTTATCTGTCTGCAAAAAGCTGAAACTAGATCCATGTTTATCACCCTGTACTAGTATCAATTCAAAATCAATCAAGGATCTTAGTATCAGACCCGAAAATCTGAAGTTAGTACAGGAAGGAGTAGGAAACACTCTGGAAGGAATAAGCATAGGCAAGGACCTCCGCAATAGAATCCCAGCAGCTCACCAACTAAGAGAAAGTCTGGACAAATGGGATTACATAAACTTAAAAAGCTTCTGTACAACAAAAGAAATAGTCTCTAAACTGAAGAGACCATCCACAGAGTGGGAGAAAATATTTGCCTGGTATACATTGGATAACCGGAATATACAGGGAGCTCAAAAATCTAAACTACTCCAAAATCAATGAACCAATAAAAAAATGGGAAATGAACTAAACTGATTTTTCTCAAAAAAAAAAAAGAATTCAAATGGCCAAAAAACACATGAAAAAAATGCTCAACATCTCTCGCCATAAAGGAAATGCAAATATAAACCACACTAAGATTCCATCTCAGCCCTGTTAGAATAGCCATCATCAAAAACATCTCCAACAACAGGTGTTGGCGAGGATGTGGAGAATAAGGAACCCTCATACACTGCCAGTGGGAATGCAAGCTAGTGCAACCACTCTGGAAAACAATACGGAAGCTTCTTAAGAAACTAAACACAGATCTGCCATATGATCCAGCAGTTCAACACTTAGGGATTTACCCAAATGAATGCAACTCAGGTTACTCCAGAGGCACTTGCACACTCATGTTTATTGCAGCACTATTCATAATAACCAAGTTATGGAAACAGCCAAGGTGCCTCTCTACTGACAAATGGATTAAGAACATGTGGTATTTATACACTATGGAATTTTACTTAGACATGAAGAAGAATGAAATCTTATCATCTGCAATTAAATGGATGGAACTGGAGAACATCATCTTGAGTGAGGTTAGCCAGGCTCAGAAGACCAAAAATCATATGTTCTCTATCATATGTGGACTTTAGATATAGGGCAAATGCAGTAATGTTGTTGGACTTGGGTCACATCCTAAGGGGAAAGCACATACGGGAAGAATGTGATAGGTAGAAAATCCAAAACATGAAATTGTCTGATGTCCCCACTGCAAAGGGGTTCATACAGTAACCTTAAAATGACAGAGATCAATATGGGAAGGAGACCAGGAAGTATTGAAGAGGTCTAGTAGAGATGAATCAATTCGGGTTGTAACACACATGTGCATGGAGATGATTCTAGGAATCTCTCTGTATAGCTGTCCTTATCTCAACTAGCAAAAGAAGATCCTCAAGTGAGCAGGGTTGAAGTCAAAGGACCTTTCAGACATAACCCAGCAATTTGAACTATACACAGTGCTTTGTGGTATCAGAACAATTTGTAACATGCAAATAATGTGGGAAAATAGTATTGCTCAGCTCCCAGAGAAACATTTGTTTCCTAGTTAACACAACTGCAGTATTACTATATTTATGCTTTTTGCATTTAAAATATTGGTTTGGGTTAATTCCATTATACCTTCATAGGATTCCCTCAGGAGTTCCAGGTTTTCTTCACACTACTCTACATAATGATACTAAGTTAACTAAGCTACTTTGATATCTGGAAAC
This sequence comes from Castor canadensis, assembly GCF_047511655.1. Taxonomy (NCBI): domain Eukaryota; kingdom Metazoa; phylum Chordata; class Mammalia; order Rodentia; family Castoridae; genus Castor; species Castor canadensis. The sequence goes on from NC_133386.1 coordinate 192,316,594, forward strand.
TACTACTGAAGCTCCAGTCTAACAACAAGCACAAGCAGAAGCAGATTCACAAGTTAGCTTTCACAAATTGTTACCTGAAGTTTCAGGTGGTCATTATTTGCTTAAAATACAGAGTTTACTTGGACTGGTTCTTATTTCCTTCCAAAGTTCTGAAAATAATGTAAATATTGGTTTCAGATCCCAACTCTCTGGTTCATGTACATTTAGTTTTTAAATGGTGGAACTTTGTTCTATTTTGTTAGGTAAAATGTTTTGGTTTCATTGAGGGAAGATGCTGCTGAATGGGACATTGCACCCTTGAAAGATTAAATATAATTACACTCTCAAATGAGCCTACAAATCACTGAAGTGTGCAGTGAGATGTGCTTTTACACTTAACAGGTATTAAACGTTACTTGCAAAAGGTAAATTATATAACCCACCAGGTTCGTACTGGACACTGATGTGCTAATGCGTGATCAGTTTCGACAATGAGCTTCAGTTGTGCTCTTCTCAGTCCTAATGTTGATTTCCAGTTTAGGAATAATGAAACAGTTGACATTCAGTGTTAGTTGTAGCAGCATATTGTAATTTTTCAAATTAGGTAGAAATTCAGGTTCATTCTCTAGGAATGAAATTCTATCTTATGACACCATAGTACCCCTTTCCATGATTGTTTTTACTTAATATTCTCCTTGGTATTATATTTAAATTCTTATACAATTAGTTCTTTATATCTGCATTTTTTAAACAAATATATGTCATAATTACTAGTTTAAAAATTTCTAAGAATTTTCCACTGTAATTTATACCCAATTCACAAAATATTAGACCTTAGCTATAATGTGAAATCTCTTAATCATGGACTTTTTCCAGTCTGATTTCTGAAACCAACAGAGAAATGGTATAATTCTGTTTCACCTGTAACATGATCCTGTGACATGGATATCAAGACTATGAATTATAGTGAGGCAACAATTAGATTCATCTGTCTTGGCTTTACAACATAATTTAGGAAGCAGGTATAGTTGTATGGTTGTTTTTGTGTGTTTGTTTTTTAAACCTAAGTTATATACAATCTGTTATGTACTGATCTGAGACTTAGTAATAGATTTTAGAGAGGACATAGAGATCAAAATTTCCATACGTAAGGCATGACTACCTTTAGTCAGACCTCTGTTGCTTGACTACACAAATGTGCCCCAATTTCTGACCCACTGGTCACAGTATTGTGCCTAATCAATGTCCTAGGTTTGTTTCCCCAATTCACAAGCTAAGTGTCATAACAAGACTACTGTAGACTAGTAACTGATGCTTATTTTTTTTGGTGCTGGGCTTGAACTTATAGCTTATACCTTGAGCCACTCCTCCAGACCTTTTTTGTGAAGGATTTTTTTGAGATAGTGTCCTGAAGACTCTTTGCCCAGCTTGGTTTCAAACTAGGATCCTCCTTATCTCTGCTTCCTGAGGAGCTAGAATTACAGATGTCAGCCACTGACACCTTGCCATTTGATTCTTTTCAATATTTGTTTCTTGTAAAACAAAAACTAAAACACAAAACTGAATTTTCAGTTGACTTTTTAAATAAAAAAGATTGCTTAATAAAAAAAAAAGAGAATGTGAAAGTTTAGAGGGCCTGTTAGACATGTGCAAGGGACAAGGGAAACGGCATAAAGAGATAAGAGAAGGTAATGGGGGGTAAAAATGGTCTAAATACACTATACATACGTTTAGAAATGTCAGCGAAGCCAATTATTCTGCATAACTAGCATATGCCAACAAAGTTAATCCAGGAGTTTATAAGATTTGCATCATTATGGTTGTATATACATATGTTTGTATGTATACATAATTTGAATGCAAATATATTTTAATAAACCTTGCTATTCTTTAAAACCCCTCCTACAAATACATAATATAGTTGAATGTTTAAAAGTGCAAGGCTACTCACGTAATGGTGATGACATGGAGGAAAGGAAACATTCCCACTCTACTTGAAATGCCTCTGGTTGAGGCATCTTGATCCTGTCCCAGTGACAGGTGATTGACTACATTTTCATGCTGAACAATGTGCCAACTGTGATTTCAAGCATACCTTGGCTTGAACACCCTCTACTGCTGAAGAAATGATAAGACATCAACATTGGATTAGGTGGAAAACCTGAATTTAGGATGCCACTGGTGATGATGGGTCATTGCAAGTGGCTGCAGTCTCATCAAAAATAAACAGACTGCCTAGAAATCTTACGAAGACAAGAATAAAAGGCTAGGCTGCAAAGACAGGAATAAAAACCTTATCTTTCAATGCTCAGATGACATTAAATGATAATAAATATTATGAACTGAAAGGAACTATCACCTCACTTAATGGTCAAAATAAGGCCCAATGACTAAGGATGATGCTCAAAGGCAGAGTGCTAGAGTGCTTGCCTAGCGTACATTAGGCCCTGCCAAAGAGAGAGTGAGAGTGAGAGAGAGTGAAAGAGAGAGGAGAAGAAAAGGAAGGAGGAGGAGGAGGAAGAGGAGGAGGAGAAAGAGAAGGAAAAGGAGAAGAAGAAAGAGAAAAGTTCAGTAGAGGACATTAGTCAGATATTCATCAGGTTGGGAAAATCCCTTATAGAAAATTTAAACAAATTTTTTCAGGTAAACTCAATGAGTCCCAAAAGAAAAACAAAAAGCAAACAAACAAACAAACAAACTCACAAAGCATCTCAGTGTAGTAACGCAGAAACTTATCAAAGAAATGGAAGTAATTTTAAACCAGCAAAGAGAAAGACTTGAGCTGAAAAATATATGTGATGGAAGGCCTTGATAGAAAGGTAGAACACAGACTAAGTGAGCTTAAAGACAAGTGACTTGAGAATACACGATCTGAAGAGAAAAAAAAAGATAAAATGAAGAAAATGAATGAGGTAAGCTTGTGGAAGATATGAGATAAAATTAAAGGAGAAAATAGTCAAGCTCCTGGGGTTCAAGAGGGACTTTGGGGGTTGCAGATGTAATTCAGTGATAAAAAGCTTGCCCAGAATGCAGGAGGTCTTGGGTCTAACCCCTAGCCCTTACAGCAAAGAGGCATTACTGTGCTGAGTAGTGTAAGACGAGACTAGCCCAGAAGACTCCGGGTCCTTGTATTACCTGAACAGAGAACTGGACAGAAATACAAATTACAAAACATTAACAAAATTTTACTGAAAAAAGTAGTAAGGAAAAACAAAAGAAAGCACTGCCAGGAAAGCAATGGGCCCCTGCCTGATGGCAAGGAGGCATTGGTCAGCAATACTTTATTGCAAGAACAGAAAGAAGTATTTCAGGGGAAACGTGACCTTTCCAAGTGACACAGAAGCATTGATTTCTTTGTTTAAGCCCAATTTATACTTTGTAAGGTGAGAAAAATTGGGGTATTCCTTAAGGAGGGGCTAGGGTGGCTTTAAACAGCCTTATCACATAACAAGGGCTATCCTGTGCATGTACTTATGCTAATTTTTAGATCTTTAATTGTATGTATGAGATGCACCAATATTCATGGGGTCCTAAGTAAGAGAACTTGGCCTGGGAGCTCAAATTGGGAGCAGGCTTTTTTTGACAAGTAAGGTAGACTCAAAAGTATCTCTTCTGGATGCCATCTTGTAATGATATTTATGACCACAGGGTATTTACAATTTAATGGGGATATATTGTTCTAGAGATAGTTCACAGCCATGCCGGGGTAGCTTGGTTTGCTTAAGGGAAGAGTGCAATTGGTGAATTATTTTCCCTGTCTACCAACTTGCTTTGGAGGAACTTAAGAATCTCAGAGGGATACAAAGTTCATTCAAATTCAAAGAAATCATAGCAGAAAACATCCAAAACCTAAATTAGGATACAAATATCCACATAAAAGTAGGTCAATGTTTACTAGGCCATTAAAATTCAACTAACTGTGCTTCAAAAAACATTATTATTCAACTTAAAATATGAAAGATGAAGGAAAGGTTGTCAAAGAAGCAAGAGCAACAAACAAAAGTCATGTGTCCCATGATTTCAGCAGAAATCTCACAAGCCAGGAGACAATATCATATTTTCTATGCTAAAAGAAAAGCCTCACAACAAAATAATTATTTAACAAAAGTAACTTTTAGAAATGAAGGAGATAAAAAAGTATTACAAACAAACAAAAATTGAGAGAATATATCCTCACCAGACTGATCCTACCTGAAATATAATTTATGCTCTTTAAACTGAATGCATTTAGAAAGAAGACTAAAACATGGTCAAACATAAAACCCGTTGGTAAAATCACAAAACCCACAAGCTAAGAATGCTATAATATTGTAAACATGATATACAAGCATTCATATTCTTAGTATGATAACTAAATAAAAAACACAATAAAATTGATATATAAAATCACAAGCAATACAGAGAAATGTTAAATGAAATTGAAAATTTTAAATATGGGGGAGAAGGATTGAAAATATAGTTCTCCCTCATATGCAGACTTTAGATCTTAAACAAATGCAGTCATATTATTGGACACGGGTCACACTAAGGGGAGAACCCATACAGGAGGAATAAGGAAAGGAAGGATATCCAAAACTTGAAAGTGTTTGATGTGCCCACTGTAGAGGAGCAAATAAAGTAAATTTAAACTGGCAGAGGCTATTATGGAAAGGTGACCAGGAGGTAGTGAAGAGGTGTGGTAGAGATGAACCAATTTGGGTTCCATGTGCATGGAAGCAATACTAGGAATATTTCTGTATATCTAACTTTATCTCAAACTAGCAAAATGCTATCTTTCTAATAATAGATTATGTCTTCTCTTCATCAAGATTGGAGAAGAGGGCAGAACAGGTTCTGCCTGGAAGCAAGAGGGGTGGGACTGAGAGGGAGAGGGTAGAGGGGACAGTGGGGAGAGATTACCCAAACTCCATTTTCATAAACAAAATATGTTTTATTTACTTCTCATGATAACCATAGGCTAAAACTAAATAATAAGAATAACTAAATTCTTTTACAAAACATAAAAGAAAGGAATGAAGGCACTAATAGAGTATATCACTTAGCCACAAAGGAATAATGTGGAAGAGTTAGAAATAAAGGAAGGAACAAAGAACAATAGACCCAGAAAACAAATTATAATAAGGAGGTAGAAAAGCTATTATCATTCCATAATTACAATGAATGTCAGTGGGTTATATTCTCCCATTGAAAGACATACAAGTCACTGAATAGAGAAAAAATTTCCTTCTGGATGTACACAGACTGTTTGAAGGTGATTTTAAAACAATCTGAGCTTTGATCAAAGAGCCATTTCCAGGTAATTGCATAAGGAAAGACTTAGAGTTCTTTCTACCATATTTATGTAAATATAATACAATCACCATCAGTGAAAAGAAATTCAAGGGAGAAAGTGGACTGAATTAGATTTTGAGTAAAAAAACTGAGCCTGTATTTCACTGGTTTATTGCCACTATATTGGAACTCCCACATATACAAACTTAAAGGAGGTGACAGACTCTAATGCAATAATAGTAGGGAAATTTAACACCCTACTTTCAGCCATGAGCAGCTCATTTAGATAGAAAATTATCAAGATAAAGCAGAGTTACATTGTACCCTAGTCTGAGTGGACTTGATGGACATCTAATGAACATTTCATGCAACAGCCCACAGATTACATACTTTCTTATCAGTACATAGAATATCTTTAGAATGCATTCTATTATTATATAAAAAAGAAGTCTCAACATTTTTTTAAATTGAAATCAGATTGAACATATTTTCAACTATAACACAGTGAAACATGAAATCAATTAAAAGATGTTTTAGACACTATACAAGTACATGCAAATTAAAAACATTAGTATTGAACAGTGAATCAAAGAAGATATCAAGAAGGGAATTAAAAAATTCCTCAAAACAAATCAAAGTAGACAGAAAACACACAAAAAATGGAATAAAGACAAAATGGTAATAGGAACATTATAGAAAGGGTCGGAAAGTTCATAGCAATGCATGCCTACATCAAAAAAGCTTATAGAACTCAAATGAACAACCTACACTTGCATCTCAAGAAACTAGAGCAAGAAAACAATAAAACTGAACATTCATAGAAGGAAAGAAATAATAAATATCAAAGCCAAAATAAATGAAAGAGCATGAAAAATTTCAAAAAGTCAACAAAACAGGTGTAGATTTCAAAAAATAAACAGAATTCACAAACCCTTATCTAGACTAACCATGAAGAAAAGCAAAGACACAACTAATAAAAGAAAAGTTGAAAGGGAGCTGGGATAAGGTTCAGTAGTAGAGTGTTTACCTGGGTGCTATCCCCAGCACTGAAAAAAAAAAAAAAAGAAGAAAGGAATCAAAAAAGAACAGAAGTAGAAATAATGCCAATAATACCACCAGACATACATGTATTATAGAGGTTATTATGAACAAATCTACATGAGCAAATTTTATAACCTTGAAGAAGTGAACAAATTCCTAGATGCACAAACCTTACCAAGGTAGAATCATAAAATAACAGGAAAATGGTAGGCATTGTTGTGCATACCAGTAATCCTGGTACCCAGGAGACTAGGACATGCATATCAGGAGTTTGAGACCAAGCTGGCCTAAATAGTGAGATTCTATCAAAACAAAATAACAAATTACAACAAGACTGTGGATTAGAAATACTCACCACTTTCTAGTGTCACCAAAATCTGAAATAAAACTTCAGGTCATAAGGAAAGGCAAATAATGTAGTAAGGCACGGGAGGACATCAGATTAAAAAAATAAAATAAAACAAAACAAAAGACAACAGGAGAAATTAAAATTATTGGAGTTTTGATTTATAAAAGAACCAAAATGGAAAACTCCCTTAAGTGGAGCCCAGAACAGCCCCAGGCCAATTCATACCTTAGAGAAAGCATCTACAGGCTGGGGAAAGTCAACAAATATCAACATCACTGTAGCAACCAGGAATTAATTCGCAACCAGAGCAGATTCTGGGTTCCCCCCAGCACAGGATAAAATCCTTAGGCATGAGACAAGCTGTGAGACTCCAGAGAGGACAAATTCCACTAGACTTACAGAGAGGTATCGAGGGGGACTAGGGAGATGGAAATGGGGACAGCTAGCCACACTACTACTGCCAAGTTGTAAACACAGTGCCCACCAAACCATAAAGAAAAACACTGGTGCCAGATGACTGGGAGCTACACACCTTACAAGTGTGGGACCTGGGTCCCCCACCCAGGATGCAGGCCCTCAGGCACTGTCAAATGCAAACAGAGCTCCTGGAGGCAATCATCCCTGATAGCAACCACAGAGGACACTACCTCCCTGTTGCTGCTACACACACCTACAACAGCCCCAACCACAAAAAGTGCTGCAGAGGACTACAGCAGTCCCACACATTGAAGCAGACCCTCTCCTGTGGAATCCATACTTTTAGGACCTGGTATTCCCCACACACCCAACCACTACTTATGGTACAGTGTAATATGAGGACTAGTCACTATACTCAGGGATACACAGAGAAGAATCTCAGGCAATCCCAAGCCTAGAACAATTCAGGAGTAAATACATTGGGAGAACCTGGAGGACCAGAGTTTGGAAAGGAACACTTGAACTGAATGAGTATGACTGATAGACACTTTCCTCCTTAGCAAAGAAAAAGTTGTACTGTATTTATTTATGTAATTATTTATTTCATTTTATTTCACTCTCATTTTTGTTGTTCTTTTTTTCTATCTTTTTCACATACTGTTATTTCACATGTACTCATCCCATATACTTCTTTCCCTCTCTACATTTTCATTTGTCCTTCTCTTACCCTCCTTCATTTTTACTTCTTCATTTGTAACTCCTATACCCTCAATATTTTCTAAAACCCTAGCATACCCTATAAGAAACTTAGTTCCTTTGTATATAATCTTATTGGGAGTATAAATGATATCCCCAATGTATCCTTACTTCAGCTTGTTTGGAATTTCTGAATTCATTATTATTGAGCTATACTACAAGTCTAGCAGTGAGAAATTGCACATCCACCCTGCTACTATCCAGTCTACCCAGAGCATTCAGAATGCTTCAACCGAAGACCAGAGGTGATTAAAAACTCCCAGCAGAAACTTGTTATCAGATGGACAATTCCTAACATAGAAATACAAGAAATATGAAAAGCAAGGCAACATTATTCTTAAAAAAGATAACAACCCCACAGTAATGGACTTGAATGAGAGTGGAGTAAATGAAATCTCAAACAATGAATTCAGGAGAACAATAATAAAAACAATCAACACAATTTAAGAAGACACTTATAAACAACTGATGTCAAAGAGAAGACAAATAAACTATTCAATGAATTCAAAGAAAATACATATCAACTACTCAATGAATTAAGAAAGATAACACAAGAAATGAAAAGGGAATTCAATAAACATATAAATCCTGAAAAAGAATTGAAGTTCCATAAATGAAAAAGTTAGTGGTTTAAGTAGAAAACTCAGTTAAAGGCCTCACAAATAGAATGGATCAAGGTGAAGAGAGAATGTCATGGCTTGAAGGTAGGGGAGAGAAATTGGAATACTCTGAGAAAGACAAAGAAAAAAATAATAAAATGCATGAATAGAACATGCATAACCACAGGGATACTACTAAAAGAGCAAACTTATGAATCATGGTCATAGAAAAATAAGAGGTACAAGTCAAAATCATAGAAACATATTCAATAAAATAATACAATGTCAGAAAATGTTCCCAGTTTTGAAAAGGAGATGGTCACTCAGCTACCAGAGGCTTTGAGGACACCAAATAGACAAGATAAGAAAAGAAACTCCCCAAGTCATATTATAGTCAAAGCATGAAATACACAGAACAAAGAAAGAATATGGAAAGATACAAGAGAAAATCAACAAGTAACACATACAGGCAAGCCCATCAGATTTCTCAACAGAAACTGTAAAATCAAGGAGGCCATTGAATGATGTATTTCAACCCCTGAAGGAAAATAACTGCCAAACAAGATTGCTATATTCAGCAAGCTATCCCTCACAATTGGAAGGGGAAATAAAAACTTCAATGATAAACAAAAACTAAAGGGGTCATGAGGAGTGTACCAGCATTGAAGAAGACACTTAAAAAAAAAAGAAGTAAATGAAACCATTTTTTCAAGTTTGGTATTTAGAAAATGCAAACCATTTTAATACTTTGTATTACTATCATTTTTAACTATTTTAATAGCACTGAATATGTAAAAGTTCCATAAAATAATTAAAAGAACAATCATTTTACTGTATGTATTAGACACAATTTATTATCATCAATACAACAGAATATATAAACATGCAAATTATATGGGAAAAACATAAAATTGACTAGGTATTAAAAAGACATAAAATTAACAAACATGCAATTTTATGTGTAAGCAGGTTTAAAAATAATTTGATGTAAATTTACATGCCATACAATTACTCATTTTAAAGGGAACATGCTCATGACTGTGATGACATTCACTACCTTATGCAACCACCACCTCTATTGAGTTATAAAACTTCCATCCATACACAGTGCCCATTCCACACTTCCTGCAGCCCCTGATAATCTGCTGTCTATCCCCAGGTACTTATCTTTTCTGGATATTTCATGTAAAGGATTTATAGGCAAGGTAATCTTCTGTCTCCTGGTGGCTTTGAATTCATGTTTCAAGAGCCATATCTGCTATACATGTGTTGGAACTTCTATGTTCTGATTTTATTTTATTGTGCTTAACATGAAATCTACACTGTTAAAAATTTCAGCAGTGCAATAGAGTAACATTAACTATAAACACGTTGTAATGCAAATCTTAGGAGCTTTCACTCTCACTAATTGGAGATTTGTGTGTGTTTAGTAATACCTCTCCACCTACCCCAATCTTAAGCCCTTTGAAAATGTAATTGGAATTATAAAATATTCATTTTCATGAATGACTTATTTCATTTAGCATAATGTTCTCCACGTTCATCCAGGTTATCAAATATTATATTTTTAAAGTTGACTAATATTCCATTTTTGTAGTATATAACACATTTTATTTATTCATTTACCTGTAAGTGCATATTTCAGGCTTTTTTTCACATTTAGGCTGTTATAAATTATGTTGCAATAAACTTGAGAGTACTAATATAATTTTGACATGCTAACACCAATACTGTTGCAGAAATACTCATAAATAGGATGGCTGGATTATAAAATAAATAACTAAACACATACATACAATCACAGTTGGAAGCCAAATGTCCCTGACAATTAGTGGATAACCTCTAGGCATTTCATTAGGTTCTCAAATGCTTTAGGGATAATCACCAAATTTCCTGGCATCTCCTCTGGGTGATTCTCAAAAGTTCTAAAAAATACATAAATTAATCTCAAACATCCCATCTTAAGGAGCACGTGGGGAAATCAAGAGAGTGGTTTCATTGCAGGTAAAAAAGAAAAACAGTTTCTTATGATGCCTGATGTTACCAGCATGTACAGAAATGCTCACCTTTCTTTCTGGCTTTGCCATTTCTGATTCATTTCTGTCTTTCTATGACTCCATGATGCCTCAGCAGAAATAGCAACAGGACCTGTCTCATTTGTCCTTCAGATTAGCTTTCACATTTTTGCCTAGATTTAGAGGGTAAATGCTCATAAGCATCTTTTCAGTTATGTATATATGTAATTTTATATATAATGGAGGCAAAACTGAGAGGAGATAAAGGGATATGATCTTCTTTAACAAACAAAATCAGAAACAGCAGTAATTCAATCTCTAATTCTGATTTTTTGGCTCTAGGCTCTTTTTGTGAAACTAGGTTTATAAATGCATAGATGTGATGATTTCTAGAATTAAGAATATGTTATTAAAGTATCAGGACACAGTCAATTGTCTAGTTTTAAGTAATGATAAGGCATTCAGTTTACACCGAAATCTGACTAAATTTTTCTGAATGTAGTTTTAAAGACTAAATTGATGTCTTCAGTAAAAACACTGAACTGTGAAAAAGCATTTACTTCTTTCCATTGAACTCCAAAGCAATTGAGAAAAAATAGTTTGCACCTTTCCTTATTTGTAGAAAACTCAAGTGCACTGTGCTCTTAATTTTTTCTTTTCATCATTGCAAGCCAGTGCAAAAGAAAGTAAGACTTAGATGACTTCTTGTATTTTTTGAAGTATTTCTCTCATATTATAATCTGATACAATTTTTCATGTTTAATAAAGGAAAGGAGTCTGCATGGGGAATGAGAATATATCAGGTGTCCACAGCACTGGAAATGCAACAGACATGTAATCACCTACATACATAATCTTCTTAAACTGGGGGATTTTTTTTGTCTGCTCAGAGCTTGCTCAGATTCTTATGTCTCTACTACTCTACATATAAAGTATATCATCTCTATATTTCTCTTTTTAACCAGTCAATATTGGTGCTGTTAATTATTTGTGATATTATTAATGGACTTACACTGCTATGCCATCCCCATGCTACTCAGTTCTGCTTTTTATAATTGTTTTTTTGGCAGTACTGGGGTTTGAACTCAAGGCCTCATACTGGCTATGCAGGTGCTCTGCCACTTGTGCTACTCTGTCAGCCCTGGGTTCTGCTTTTTATTTCTTGAGTTATTTGAGATATTTGATACATTTTCTGTGATTACCCACATTTGTCTGCCTTATATCCTATATTATATTTGAATGATGCCCATGTGGGTGTTATGCAAGGGATTTCAAATGACATCCAGAAATCCATGTTTTTTGTGAATGTTATTATATTTTAATTTTTGTTTATGGAATTGTATACCATAGTAAAATATTTATACATTATGAGTCATTACAATTTTAAACCTTTTTCTTCTCAAAATATTACCATTTTGTCCTAAAGGAATTTTGAATTTTCAATACATAAATCAATTCTAATGACCTCTCCTAATTTGCTCAGATTTCCTCAGTGTTTCCTAGCTTCTTTCATGTAATGTACATCTGACTTAATATATACAAGTAAGCACATCTCAATTATAATGAAAATATCACCAGTGGAAGAGTAATACTTTAAGAAAATTTACATAGAGGTAACTTAAACTAACATTTTATTAAAATTATGAAAATAGAAGAAAAGTAATACAAAACTAAAGCACACTGTTCAATTTTATTTTTGTAGATTTAGGGTAGATATTGGGATGGATTGCATATGCTGCATACTATTTAACCTATTCTTCATCTATTCACCATTCTAGACCTGACAAAGAAGTTAACTCACTGTCCAGTAGGATATACATATACATATGTAAAGAGAATATCTTTCAGGTAAGTTACTCTCATCATTAAGAAAATACAGATGCACATGGTATTTGAGAACTATTTCCAGGTAGCATAGAACCACCACTGAATCATGTAATCCTTTTTCATTCTTCCCCCAAACCTTGCAAGTACAGTTTGTTTTATATATGTGAATAAAGAGTTTGAAGTATGATTTACCTAATGTTTTCAGACACTATACTAAAATATAAGGATTGTATGTACATGAGTAAGTTCTGTATTATTTTTTCATATAAAGACAATTCCAAGTATGTTTTTAATGTTACTTATTCATTCATCTGACTAATATTTACAAAGTGTTTTAATGCTCTCAACTGGTTTACCTATAGATATAACAATTTTAGAGGTCTATGTTTTGCAGTACAGAGATTTATGCATTTTTAAGTTTATCATTAGATACTCTTATAATTGGTGTAGGAATTTTTCCATACTGAGTATAATTAATGACTTACTGCCATTGAAGTTATATGAAAGATAAATAGAAAAGCTGAAGTCATAAAATTATGAAAATGTATGGCATCCAAAGTATCTATAATTTAAAAACTTTTATCTCTTTTGAATACATACATCTCTATTCTATATCTCTTTCAATCTTTCTATCGCTCTAGGATTTTCAAATGTGGAACTATTGATATTTGGCTGAATCTTGTTTGGGGTTAGATATAAGATATAACATGATATTTAGCACATTAACTGACTTCTAGTAATTATAATTCAGTGGCAGCTCACTTCCCTATTGGGAAAAACTAAATACCTCTAGACATTGAATGTTACTTGGTATTTGGTGAGTAAAACAAGTCTAGATGAGAACTACTAATCTCTCTCTTTCTCTCTCATCTCTCCGTAAATATATACATATATGAACATATCAGCATATATATTTGCATTTGTATATACAGACATAGATGAAATGTCTTTATTTTCAAATATTCTAAATTTAAAAGTTTGAATGTATCTCATTAACACTAGTTTGCATATTGAAAGTACCCAAGGTGACAGTGTGAGTAAGGTATTGACTATGCTGATGTCGCTATCCACAATAGGTTTTCTGATAAACCAGGATGGAGAAGCACAATCTCACAGCGGTGAGTGAATTCATTCTGATGGGCATCACAGATCGTCCTGAGCTGCAGGTTCCATTATTTGTGCTGCTCCTCATCATCTATGTGATCTCAGTGGTAGGCAACTTGGGCATGATCATCCTCACCATAGTGGACTCCAAGCTACAGACCCCAATGTACTTTTTTCTCAGACACCTGGCTCTCACAGATCTTGGTTATTCTACAGCTGTGGGACCCAAAATGTTGGTAAATTTTGTTGTAGACCAAAATATAATTTCCTATCAACTTTGTGCTACACAGCTAGCTTTCTTTCTTGTATTTATTGCTTGTGAACTTTTTATTCTGTCTGCAATGTCTTATGACCGTTATGTAGCCATCTGTAAACCTCTCCTCTATACAGTTGTCATGTCACAAGGAGTATGTTGGTTACTGGTGACAATTCCCTATTTCTATTGCACATTTGTGTCACTTCTAATCACCATAAAGATTTTCACTTTACCCTTTTGTGGCTATAATATCATCAGCCATTTTTACTGTGACAGTCTCCCCTTGTCAACTTTGCTATGCTCAAATACTCATGAACTTGAAGTAATGATGTTGCTCTTATCAGCTTTTAATTTGATTTCTTCTCTTCTGATAGTACTTGTGTCCTACTTTCTCATTCTTGCAGCCATTCTTAGGATGAATTCTGCAGAGGGAAGGAATAGAGCATTCTCCACTTGTGGGTCCCATATGACAGTGGTGGTAGTCTTCTATGGGACTTTGATATTTATGTATGTGCAGCCCAAGTCCAGTCATTCCTTTGACACTGATAAAGTGGCTTCCATATTTTATACCCTGGTCATCCCCATGTTGAATCCCTTGATTTACAGCTTGAGGAACAAAGATGTAAAATTTGCCTTTCAGAGGACATGGAAAAAAATAGACAGTGTCTTTTCTTAAAGGTTGTATACTATATAAATCCTAGAAATATGGTTTTGGTATGAACTGATACTGTTTTCCTCCAGAGTGTATAGAAAGCATAAATGCATTTATATATATTATAGATTGTCCTTTCTTTAACAATCTCGCTTATAAATGCTTTGTAAATATAATTGAAAAGAGAAAAATAATTTTCTTTCTTAAAGGATGGTAGGTGATGTATAAACATAATGATCAAAAGTGTGATATTCTCTATTCACAATAGCCAAGTTATGGAAACAGCCAAGATGCCCCAGCACTGATGAATGGATTAAGAAAATGTGGTATCTATACACAATGGAATTTTATGCAGCCATGAAGAAGAACGAAATGTTATCATTCGCTGGTAAATGGATGGAATTGGAGAACATCATTCTGAGTGAGGTTAGCCTGGCTCAAAAGACCAAAAATCGTATGTTCTCCCTCATATGTGGACATTAGATCAAGGGCAAACACAACAAGGGGATTGGACTATGAGCACATGATAAAAGCGAGAGCACACAAGGGAGGGATGAGGATAGGTAAGACACCTAAAAAACTAGCTAGCATTTGTTGCCCTTAATGCAGAGAAACTAAAGCAGATACCTTAAAGCAACTGAGGCCAATAGGAAAAGGGGACCAGGAACTAGAGAAAAGGTTAGATCAAAAAGAATTAACCTAGAAGGTAACACCCACGCACAGGAAATCAATGTGAGTCAATGCCCTGTATAGCTATCCTTATCTCAACCAGCAAAACCTCTTGTTCCTTCCTATTATTGCTTATACTCTCTCTACAACAAAATTAGAGATAAGGGCAAAATAGTTTCTGCGGGGTATTGAGGTGGGGAGCGGGAGGGGGTGGAGTGGGTGGTAAGGGAGGGGGTGGGGGCAGGGGGGAGAAATGAACCAAGCCTTGTATGCACATATGAATAATAAAAGAAAAATGAAAAAAATAAAATAAAATAAAAAGTTAAAGTTATAAAAAAAAAAGTGTGATATTCTCAAACAGTGGGTTTAGAAATTAAAGAAAAGCAAAGGGAGCAGAATTATATGCTGTGAGAAATGATAACAGGTACAAAAGAGCATCCAAATTGTTGCTGTCATATTTTCCATTATTATAATAAAATTTCCCATGTCCACACATTTTTTCTGCAAATCCATTATTCTTATTTAAAAATTCACACATTGCAATGAATTATGTGATAATCAAACTTGGTCACAATTTCATATCAGATTTAATGTAAGGTATTGATTTTAAGAAATCAGTCACATGCATGTGCTCAAATGCCTTTTTTCCTTGTGGAGATGTTAGAATCCTTTTTTTTTTCCTCCATGGACTGCACTTATATTCATGTATGGGCCCAAGTGGAGCCTACTAACTCAATGTGTTTAACATTTAAATAGCTCGTAGTCTCAGCATAGCATCTAATATTGCTTTAGTGAATGCTGTATATGAGTGAAATTATGATAAATATCTTCAGTTCTGACATGAAAGCTTCAATAATTTTGCTTGGTTTTTTTTTCTCCTTTCTTGCTTGATCTTGACTTCTTACTGCATGTTCTTCTTTAAAGAATGATTATTCTTTGTCTCCCCTCTAAAGACATTAATAATACTTGTGTAAAAGACAAATATCACAGGTTTTCTTTCATATGCAGAATCAAGACCTAAAAGGATACTACTAGTAATAATATGACATGATTATAAAAATGTAACTGTTTGGGGAGAACCAACGTGATAGGGGAAGGGGAAAGGAGAGGTTGATGGGAAGATGAATATGATGAAAGTACATTAAGGGTATGTATGAAAATATCACAATGAAACTCACCAAAAAACATTTGAAAAGGGGGTATGAAGATGGTGAAATAAGAAAAAACAATTGAGGGTGTGAATTTCATTAAAGTACATTACATACATGTTTGACAATATTACAGTGAAAACACTAATAAATTTTACCCCCAATGGATCAAAGAGCAATGTGAAAACTCATCAATTAATGATATTTTTACATTGACTGAAATTGAGAGTGATAGTGTGTAAGTCAAAATTAGGAGCATTTGATCAAAATGTTTAAATTTTTTAGTGGAATTTTCTTTGTGAACATTTTAAAATGAAGCTCATGGGCTTTTCATTCTGACACTTTTGTACAAACAAAAAAACTGTATCATCCTTTTGTTTTTTCCAAAGTTCATACATTTTAATGTTTATTTATACATATATGTACATTAACACTAATACAAATATGCACAAAGTAAACATGCACAGGTACATACTTATGTAATTTCACATGAAATGGTGTATATGACTATATTAATCTCCATCTATGTCAAATTATAGAGACTGCCAAAGTCATGATTATAAATAAAGTTTTTATATCAGACTAATTTGAATAATCTTCTCATAATCCTAAAAATACCATGATCCTATAAGCCTAGGTCATTTTCCATGGAGTCATTGGTACTTGATTGCACTTCAAAACAAACTTCTCCATTCTTAGGTCCATCCAGCAATCTAAACACAGACTGTGGTTCAGACACCGCAGATAATGTGCTCAAATTCCTCATGACTTCAAAGGGCTGATCATGAGTGAATGTCTTCCTTATTTATTATTTCTTCCATAGCACAAGCATGACACCCATTCTTTAATCTTCACAGAATATCATCAACATTTTTTAAGATTATACTTAAGTGTAAGTGACATTCTTAAAGAATGTCATCAACATTTTTTAAGATTATATTTAAGTGTAAGTGTAACAAAAAGCCTAGCTCATGGAATAAAATAGAACTGACTGGCAGATTTGGATCCTCCCAGAGCAGATTTGTCCTTCATTATGAGATTCCCGTGTCCCTACTCGGCTTTTGCTTGGTTTTCTTTGGAATTCTACCACTCTGTGAAGCTTTTTAAAATATGCTTTCCTTCTTCATCACCCAGATCCTAGAAGAAAAACCTGAAAAGGATCTCTACTTTAGTCACACATGTTCAACCTTGCTTCCAAAGAAACTCATTTTTAGTTCAAAGAAACCTGTAGTTCAAAGATATATTTATATAGTTGTGATTTCCCTTCCTTCTCTCAGTATAATTTTAAATTATTCTCTATTCATTGTTTTCTTTTATTTTTTGTCATCCAACTTTACTTCTTTATCTTTTCTGTTTTTATCAGCACATATTAATTACACAAAGGGGTTTCACTGTGATATTTCCATACAAGTTTCCTATATAACATTGCACAACTGTACAGTATTATACTTGCTTCTAGATCATGCACTGATTCCTGTCCCAAAATTTTCACTGGGAAGTGTGTCACTTCTATTTATTTAAAAAATTTTTGGATAGTTATTGATCAAAAATTTTTATATAGATAATAATTATCTTACTTTAAGATGCCATTCACATGCAGCTATGTTACATTTGCTAATCTCTGGGCTATTAGAAATAACCAGTTTGTTTTTTTAGTCTTTCATATTTGGAAGATATTCATGTGACATATTGAACAGAATGCAAAATATATTCAAGAAATCTTGTACATGTGATTGTTAACATATTTTGGTTTGCTTCTACAGTGTCGTGTTCATATGAAATTTTATACAATGTCTAATTTTATAAAGTTATTATTATTCTGTCAAAATTTATTTTGATTATCTGTATCCAAAGATATGAGTCTTCATTGTACAAAACCAAGTCCAAGGAACTCTCTTTCTCCTAATTTGCTCAGATTTTCTTGCAGTCCCAGATTCATCCATCAGAATAAGGTATACAGGATGTGTTACATATGGGTAGGCATATTTCAGTTGTAATAAAAAAGCCCACAGGGCAATAATAATAATTTCCAATAAATTAATATAATCACAACTTACTTTAAGATGTTAATAAAAATATAAATAAAATAGAAGATATATAATACAGTACAATAACACATTGATTGTCTAATTGTAGTTAAGGAATAGGGAGATGAGTGAGGTTGAGATTGAAAGAATTTTCAGGTGTAATGTTCTAATTGATTATTCTTCATATACTCATGATTTTAGACCTGAAACAGAAATTTAGTCCCTCACAAAAGATATACCTATACATATGTGAAGGAAAGATCTTCCAAATAGATTATAGTCACCACTTAAAAAGCAAAAATATCAGAACTTGTGGGCAAAGGCAAGAAGATTGCCAAGTCCCACCAACCTCGTTATGTAGAAAATTCAAGACCCACCTGAGCCAGTCAGCTAGACCTTGTCTCAAAAAAGGAAGGGCTGAGATGTAGCACAGTAGTAGAGTGTTTGCATAGCATGTACAATACCTTAGATTCTATTCCAGTATCAACAAAAATAATTATATATATATTATTTCATGCATATAGAACAGTACATATAATATATACATGTGTATATCTAAAATACATGAGAACATCATCTTTGAGAACAATGTCTAGATGCCATTGGACACATCAAATTATTTGATCATCAGTCATTCTTCATCCTTCCAAATAACCTTTAAGGAACATATTTGTTTTGTTTGTAATGATGGAATTTTATGACAGGGAGATCATTGGGTCAATGAAATACAAGCACAGTGTACTTTGTACATGTTTCCCTTTTCATTATATTTCATTTCCCCCAGTTTCTTCTTCCCCTTTTCTAAGCAGTAACACCAAAAAATTTAACAATGTTATACAACTTTATCTGTATCTATCACCTATGGAATGTGTGCAATATCTTTTCTGAAAGTTAAATGCAATATGAGTACTTGGAATTAGTTCAGGATGGCAATCTGCTCTGTTTCCTTCAGAGTGTGCAGTAAGCACAAGTGGGTTAAATATGCTCTCTATTATCTATCTATCTATCTATCTATCTATCATCTGTCTAGCTATCAACATCTATCTATCTATTATCTACTTATCAATCTGTCTGTCTGAATATCTAACTAACTATCTAGTAAGGTTTATTAAATTGTTACAAGTTCACTTATGTGGATATTGCTTGAGGTTGATTATTAGCTATAGTAGGATACAATAAGCTTAACAGGTCTGAAACCATTAGATGCCAATAGCAATTATTTTCTGAGTTGGGACAATAAACGTATCTCTAATAGTGAATAATATTTTGTCTGAGTAAAATCAAATATAATTAGATATATAATATAGATCTACTTCTGTTTATATTTCTACATACATTCTTGTATGTAAATATGTGCTCATTTGCAAATATCATAAATTGAAAAGTGGGTACATCTTATTCATAAGAAATCTGACAAATAAATATCCTCCAGGTGATAATATTTGAAAGCAATTGACCATGCTGATGTCTCTGCACAGAATAGGTATTCTGACAACCTGAATGGAGAAACACAACATAACAATGTTGACTGAATTCCTTCTGGTGGGCATTACAGATTGTCCAGAGCTTCAGCCTCCATTATTTGGGCTGTTCCTCATCATCTACATAAGTGCAACAGTGGGTAACTTGGGGATGATCATCCTCACCAAGGTGGCTCCAGGCTGCAGACCCCAATGTACTTTTTTCTCAGACACTTGGCTTTCACTGATCTTGGTTATTCTACAGTTGTGGGACCCAAAATGTTGGTGAATTGTGTTGTAAATCAAAACAAAATCTCATATTATGGTTTTCCTACACAGCTTATTTTCTTTACTGTGTTTATTGGTACTGAGCTTTTTATTCTGTCTGCAATGTCCGATGACCACTATGTTGCCATCTGTAACCCACTGCTGTATGCAATCATCAGGTCACAGTGGGTGTGTTGGGTACTGGTGGCAAATCCCTATCAGTACAATATATTCCTATCTCTTTTAGTTACACTAAGGATTTCCACTTCAACTTTCTGTGACTACAATGTAATCCACCATTTCTTCTGTGAATTTATTCCTTTGTCATCTTTGCTTTGTTCAAATGCAAATAAAATTGTATTGATAATTATCATTGTTGCATCTTTTCATTTAATTTCTACTCTTCTGCTCATCCTTTATCCTATCTGCTAATTCTTACAGCCATTCTTAGGATGAACTCTGAGAAGAGAAGGCATAAACCATTCTCCACCTGTGGGTTCCACCTGACAGTGGTCATAGACTTCAATGGGAATTTGATATTTATGTAAATGCTCCCAAGTCCAGTCACTCCACTGATACTGGTAAAATATTATTCATCTTTTATACACTTATTATTCGAATGTTGAATCCTTTGATATCCAGCCTGAGGAACAAAGGACATGGGGAAATGTCCCATGTCTTCTCTTAAAAATTCTACACAATATGAGTTCTTTGAATCAGATTGGAATGTGAACCTCCTCTCTTTTCTTCCAGAATGTAACAAGCATAAATGGGTTCAGTATATATTTAACTGCAGGCCTATATAACAAATCAAAATTCCAAATGTTATAGAATAAAATAGTAAGATATTTGCTTTCCTTGAAGGGGAGACTAAATTGTAAACCTAATGTTCCAGTGTAGTCTATTGCTAAGTAGAAAGTGTTTGAGGTATATAAGCAATAAGAGCAGTTTGCAGAGCTGTATGTCATAGTGTAGCGAGAAAGAACAGTATGTATATAGGAGTATTTAAAATGACTTTTTTTGGTGGTATTCTTTGGTATTTCAATAAAATTTCTTGTATCGGTGTATTGTTTCTGTATGTAGCTCTCTTTGTATAAGGACAGTCTTCCCGTATATTTTTATACATTTTGTACATTTCTATGGGTTGTGTTAAAATCAAACTTAACTGTAGTATCAGGAGGCTCATTGCAGCATGACGATTGAAGGAATCTGTTATGTGAATGGGCTCCCATACTCTCGTTCCTCTTAAGGATGTCAAATTCCATCTTTTTCTCACCAGAGCTTGTCCTTTTTTATATAAAACCTTATTAACTCAGCATTTTTGGGTATTCATCAACCCATGGCTTCTGTGCAGCACCCACTTTTGTCTAATTTGTGTATCTATAATTCTGACAACTTCAATGAAAATTTTCACAAATTCTGTAAAGAAACTTGGTTTTTCTTTTTAAAATTTTTTAATTTTAATTTAAAAATTTTTAGAATAGCTATCATCAAAAACATCAACAACAACAGGTGTTGATGAGGATGTGGGGAAAAAAGAACCCTTATACACTGCTAGTGGGAATGCAAGCTAGTGTAACCACTCTGGAAAACAGTATGGAGGCTTCATAAAAAAACTAAACAGATCTGCCATATGATCCAGCAATCCCACTCCTAGGGATATACCCAAAGGAATGCAGCTCAGGTTACTCCGGAGGAACCTGCACATCATTGTTTATTGCAGCTCTATTTACAATAACCAAGTTATGGAAACAGCCAAGATGCCCCACTACTGCTGAATGGATTAAGAAAATGTGGTATTCATACACAATGGAGTTTTACTCAGTCATGAAGAAGAACTAAATCTTATCATTCGCAAATAAATGGTGGAACTGGAGAACATCATCTTGAGCTATGCTAGCCAGGCTCAGAAGACCAAAAACTATATGTTCTCCCTCATATGCAGACTTTAGATCTAGGGCAAATGCAGAAATGCTATCGGACTTGGGTCACGTGCTAAGACAAGAGTGCATGCAGGAGGAATGGGGATAGGTAGGAAACACAAAACTTGAAACTGTTTGATGTCCCCACGGCAGAGGAACTAATAGAGTAACCTTAAAATGACAGAGGTCAATATGGGAAGGTGCCAGGAAGTAGTGAGGAGGTCAGGTAGAGATGAATCAATTCAGATTATAATACACTTGTACATGGAAGCAGTGCTAGGAATCTGTCTGTATAGTTACCCTTATCTCAACTAGCAAAAATGCTATGTCTTTCTTATTATTGCTTATGTCTTCTCTTCAACAAAATTGGAGAAAAGGACAGAACAGGTTCACAGGGTGGGGTGAGAGGGAGGAGGGGGAGTTGGGGGAGCAGGAGGGAGAAATGGCCTTAACAATGTATACACATATGAATAATTGAATAAAGAAAAAAAATTTTTCTGTTACTAATTTGATCTTGATTTTTGTATGCTAGATTACTCACCAAACCACTTAAAATGCAAAGAATAATTTTTATTTTAAATTATGGTATATTTGTTATTTTTACTATGACATAAGATGTCTAGTCTACTCTGTTATGAAATTGGCCTGTTGTTCTTCTTTCTTGTGCTGAATTTCCTCATATTTTGCTCATAGATATTTTTGTTAGGATCCATGATTGACTGCATGAATCTGAAAATCCATGTTGGAAGAAGTAACTAGAGATAATCCACTAATTTGAACTTTGCTATATTTATAGCAAGAGTGGTATGTTATATATTCATGTACATGCTTCTGGACATTTGTCGTCCATAGCCCTCTCTAAAATTTTCCTTGATTTTCCTTATTTGAAATATTTAAAATTCTGGCATTCAATTTATACCATGGAAAGTTATAGCATGAGGTAATAAAATGATCTCTGTAGCCAAACAAACATGAATAAAAATAATTCATTGGCATGATTGCATGATAAAAGCATATTTTTACTTGAGATAGACATTGGTAAAGAATTTATATAGTTGATTTTTTATTTAGAATGACAACCTTGAAAGACTTATGCATGTATGTTTGTATATATACATACGTATACATGTATTGTTTAGCATGAAAGTATTCCTTATGCACACCTGAGAATTATATATAATTATGAATTTAGTATTTTAAATCTCAAGTCTGTGTCATGGAAATCAATCACAAATATGGTACTAGTACATGCCAGATTTGACAAAATAGATACAGATATGCGTCTGTTGAATTGATGCATGATTGACTCATCATCAATACAAAAAAAGGCAAAGCATACACATAAAAAATGTACAAAGACAGAATCCTCATTATGTATAATATATGTAATGTACTTTTATAATTATTACAAAATTAAAATGTAAAGTGATATCAACACTCTTAAATGCTCAAATAATTGGCCCAAATCTAAAGCATGGTGACTTAAAATTAATGCAGAGGAGTTGCCATAATGAAAACATTTCCACTATTTTATGGTAATATAAATATAATTTCATATTTTGTAAAATAAGTAGAAATTTCTAATAATTTTATATATTCCTCAAATTAAGAGAATAACACCCAATTAAACGAATTAGTATGATTCAATCAATAGAAAAAACTCAATCAATAGAAAAAAAAGAAATCTGTAAAGTGAGACATTCAGTGGCACAGCATACAAGTTTTCTTAAAAATATCTGAAAACAAATTTTTGTTATATACATAAATTTATAATTAAGCAACAACAACTTGCATACAAATGATAAGTGGAAGACATTGTTCAACTCCAGGAAAGAAAAAACTTGGAGAACAGGATCATGATTGAGAAGAAGTATAAAATCTTGATAAATAAAGACTAATTTGAATATAAAGTCATTTGAACTCTTATTTAGTTAGTAAATAAAAGAATATTTTAAGAAAATACAGAGTAGTAGTTCTGACATTTAAGAGAATATTTAAGATTAGTAGGATTCCCATTCATTGTATATTTTCTTAAATTTTGGTACTTGGCAAATACAAAATATTCTGACTACCAAATTTGAACCTCTGTAAACTGAAAGCTATCATGAAGTAATTAAAACAAAATTTTCTCATTTCATAGAGCAAACACAAGATATTTGTTAAGAATTCATACAAATGATACAGGCAAAATATATAATTAGGCTGGGCCAGCACACCTGTAGTCCAAGCTACTCAAGGGGCAGAGACAGGGATGATCAAGGTTCAATGTCAGCCAGGGCAAAAAGTCATCATGACTGTGTCTCAAAAATAATTGGTGGGTTTGTAGTTCAAGCTGAAGGGTATCTGGCTAGCAAGAACAAAGCTTTGAGATCAAACCCAGTAACACCAAAAAAAAAAAAAAATTCTATGTGTGGTGGTGGCACCACCACCTTCTTCAGGAGATGAAGGTAGAAGGATGGAAGTCTGAGGCAAACCTGAAAAAAGATAAACACTATCTGTAAAACACTAAAAGCAGAAATAACTTGGGGCATGGCTCAAGTGATAGTGTGCTTGCCAGCAAGCAGGAGGCTCAAAGTTCAAGCCCCATTACCACAGTATGTATATATATATATATATATACTAAAAATAACACTGCTGATAAACACACAAAATTGTATCTGAGATCATTTATAATTAAATATTGAAGTCAAATTCACATGACATAAAGCTGACTATTTTGTAAGGTTAATTTTATTTTTATTGGCAATTGTTAGATTTACAATGCTGTACATCCAATCAGATGTATTTACTTTCATCAATCAAGGCAGAAATTGAAACAGGACGGATTATGTCTTATACCTCTCTGAAACCTGTGTCTTGGGCCCAAGGTCCAAACTCTTGGGCTTCCACATGTCAGGTCTCACCACTTGCCTTTTATGCCAAATAAAGAGACATGGTAAAGGGCAGAGAAAGCTTTATTACATGACCTAAGATTCTTACCCTTTTCCCTAATGCCATAGCCATAGAAGAATTAAGCTAAGGATATATTTTTGAAGCCTTATACATTCTGTGAATACTAACATATCCATATTAATAATATTTTAAAGTTATAAGTAATGTCTTAGCTTTGTATAGTACACAGTTTGGGGCATTTAAATGTTTAATCTTGGGAAATATGTGGTCTAACAAAGTAACCACTGTGCCTATCTTTAGCCATCTTCGAGGTAAAACCAGGAGCTTTAGATTTAAATAGACAAGGGATTAAGGCAGGGGACAAAAGGTATACATAGTCAAACAGTCCCAGTCATAGGTGTGGCCTGGTTGGACATTATTTCAGTTCTGGTTCTGTGGGTTCCAGAGAAGTTGTTATCGCTTTCATCACTTGAGGGGAGCTATTTGGTTCCCAAGAGATGACTTCCCCTGCTTCAGATTGCATCCTTATCATGATGGTTAATTGTCCTCATTTGAAGGGTGGTCTGTCATACAAGACGCTGCTCATTCCTTTGGGATAGTTTTGGTCTCTTGTCATAAAGATAATATCTGCAGGAGTGAATGACTCAGAGCAAAGGACAAAAGGTACAAATGGAGATGCAGAGATGCTAAGCTTTTCTTCTGTTTTTGGTTAATTCATGGGCCCAAATAAGGAGTCAGTGGTTTTTAGCAAAAGCAGTTTGAGCACCTCTTACATCTGTTGATGGCCTTCCAAATACTTAGTTATTTAGTTGCTCTAGGTTTTTGTAACCTTTTAAAAATAATTTAAGATTTTGGAAAAAAGTTCTAAGCCTTTTCCATCACCACAAATTACTCATTTAATAATCTGTCTCTATTCCTCATGTCCTTCAACTCCTGATGATTAATTTTTCATCTGTATGGATTTTTCTACACTGGAAACTTCAAATAAAAGATGCATAGTAATGATGACCTTTGTGGCCTGGATGCATTGGATTGATAGAATGTGTTCAAGATTCCTACCTATTGTAACATGCATTGGTACTTCACTCCAGTTTTTTTTTTAATTTATCTTATGATGCTTAACATTAAAACTCCACTGTTAATATTTCAAATGTGTGATATAGTCCTGTTGACAGTAAGCACAGCGTCTCACAATAGACCTCTGGAACTGAATTATTTTGCATAATTGAGACATTGTGTGCATTCATTGACAACTTCTTACTTCTCCCATAACAACCTCTTTGGCAGTCACCACTTCACATCTTATTCTCATATATACCTCATGAAAGTGGCATAATGCAGTATTTGTACATCTGTGACTGGTGCATTTTGTTCAGTCTCATGCCCTTCAGCATGTGGTAGCATAATGCAGGATATCATTTCTTAAGTCTGAATAATATTTCACCCATTCATCCACGAATGGATATTTAAGTTGTTTCCATGTGTTTAGTAGAATTCTTCGGCAATGAAAATGGGAATATAAGCTTCAGAGCTTCCAGTACCAACCCTTCTAAAGTGCACCTATAGAGTGGGTTTATTGGTTCTGACAAGTAAATGAATTCAAATTCAAATTCTCCCAGAGAATTAGTGCACAACCTCCAGGCATTTCATTAAATATTGTAATGCTGTTGGGTTAATCAACAAATTGCTTGGCAACTCCCCAGGGAGTGTTTATAAAGTTAAAAAAAATCCATAAATTCTCCTGAAACCCACATGTTAAGAAATTTATGGAATAATCAAGAGAGAGGGTTAATCACAGGTAACAAAGGGAAAAGGTTTCATGTAGTGCCATGATTCCTGAGCAGCTGTAGGACCTCTCTCCTTTATTTTTCATATAAGTTTTTGAATACTTGTTTAACAACCTCTCTCTCAGAGACGTCAATTGTTGAAAAGCATCTTCTTTTTTTTTTTAATCTAACAGATGGCAAAAATGAAGGGAAATGAAACATAAAAGGAATGGGATTTTTTTTTAAGAGGCAGAAAATGAAACAAGATTTAAGTACTTGAGGATCTAGTGTGTGAACCTCCCATAAGTTATATAAATAAATGCACCATTGATACTCATTCCTGATCTCCTACTAAGGAGATCATGAAAGCTTCCACATTCACAGGGAAAGTTTCTTTCACTGTTAGGGGCTATTTTAAGTATCCACTTTTATGATGATATGACATTTTCATTTCTCAATTTGATTTGACTAATTTTTTTATACAGTATAGCTTTAAAAATAAGTGAGCTCTGAACAATGATATTAAATCTGAGAAAGCAATTTGTTTCTTTCCACTAAACTACCAAACTGTTGAGAGGAAACTCCTTTACTTTCTTTGCCTTAAAGAATATTGGTCCTCACATTACATGTGCAGATTATTTTGAGGTATTTCATGATTTAAACAGAAACTGGATTTAAAGTGTTTCTGATTGCATCTATTGAAGATATTCATCAAACATTCTAACATGATGGGCTTTGCTGTATTTCATACAGGAAAGATGTTTGAATAGGATAAGACAGGATATCAGGTTGCAATACCAATCAAATAATACTTTAAGTGAGGTAAGTGTAATTAAAATTAAATCAGTTTTACATATAATATTGTAAAATTGTATGGTTTCATATATTTTCTTGTAGTTCAGGCACAGGTGTTCTCCCTACAATTTCCGTAATAAAATATACCATTTCTATTTTTTAAAAAATGTTTTATAACAACTGATGTTCACAACTTTTCATATCAGTAATATTCCTTAAGTTATCATTCAGCTGTTTCTGTGATATACTTTTTAATTTTTGGGCTATTAGAAATATTAAGATATCTTTTATTTGCTTATATACTTGACTTCTTAATGTGGTGTGTCATATTTGGAAGAAGCCCAGAGAATTTAAAAATATATTCAAGTATCCACATATTTATTACCTTCACTGAATTTTCTTTGTCTCTATGGTGTTGTGTACCATAATAAAAGTTTTATATAATGCATCATATTATATAATTTATTATAACAATTTCCAACTTTCTTTTCTTGAAAATATAGTACCACTTTATCCAAAGAAAATTTTATGGGTCTTCATTGAATAAAACCAAGACCAATGACCTTTTTTCTCCCCTAATTTGTTCAGATTTCTTCATAGTCCCAGGTTCCTCTGTCACAATAAAGTGCATCAAGTGCATTACATACAGGTAAGTATATTTCAGTTATCATGGAAATGCCCACATGGCAAGAATAAGATTTTTCAGTAAGTTAATATGAATGTCATTTATAGTAAAATGTTATTAAAATCATAAATAATAGAAGCTGATTATTGAAAAACAATAGCACAATAATTCTCTAATTTTAATTATGAAATTAAGTGGGAGAAGAATGAGTTACACAGTAGAAAAATTTGCATGTATTTTGTCGTAGTTGACTGTTTTACATCTATACATTACTTTGGCCCTGACAAAGAAGTTAAGTCCTGTTCAGAGATTTTGCATGTTCCTTGAGAACTGTTTCCAGATACAATGGAAACACTGAATCATTTGATCATGCTTCATTTTTTCAAACAACACTATCTATCTATCTGTCATATCTATATATCCATCATTTATCTATTTATTGTCTCCTGGTTTGTTTATTCAACTAAAGACAATTTTTGTGTGTTCTGGTGTAGGGTTTTTAACACATACATTTGTCCAATATTTATCAAGTTTCTTAACATTTTCAGTTGTACATATATAATTATAATGATTTTTATAGGTCTGTGTTTTCATAGGCTTTTGTATGCATTTTGGTGACTTGTTATTAGAAACTATTATTGTATAATTGGACTATTTATTGTGTGATAGAACATAATAATTATCATCACTGCAGTTAAAAACAAACAGAAAACTAAAAGAATAGTAAAATAATTATCTAATATATTTGTCTAACACCAAAACTTTTAACAATCTTTAAACACTTATTTTTGTTTTCAGAATCTATACAAATATTTCTGCCTTTCATTTATTAATTATTTACCTCTCTCTATTATGCATCTATTTATCTTTCTATCTATCTATTATCCACCTATCTATGTATCTATCTATCTATGTATCGATCCATCTACATATTACCTACTGGCCTAATAAGATTTCTTAACCTTAAACAAGGTTATTGTTGTGGACATTGTTTGGGGCTGGACACTAGAAATCAAAGGATATTTACCATGTTAACAGCCTATTAAGATTACATGCCAGTAGCAGTTTAACTCCAAGTTAGGAAAAGCAATATATGCTTCAACAAAATTGAACAATAATTTTGTGTGAGAAAAAAATCACCTTAGAGAGAAATACATATCTAACTCTGTTTCTATGTGCATTTATGTATATTCATGGATCAGTCTGTATGTATTCAACATATTCTAAATTGAAGACATAGGTGAATGCTATTTATAGTATTTTGCATAAATAACACCTCCAGGTGACAACACTTGAAAGCTATTGGCTATGCTGATGTCTTTATCCAGAATAGTTTTTCTGATAAACCAGGACGGAGAAGCACAATTTCACACCAGTGAATGAATTCATTCTGATGGGCATCACAGATCGTCCTGAGCTGCAGGCTCCATTATTTGTGCTGTTCCTCATGATCTATGCGATCTCAGTGGTGGACAACTTGGGCATGATCATCCTCACTATGGTGGACTGCAGGCTACAAACCCCAATATACTTTTTTCTCAGACACCTGGCTCTCACAGATCTTGGTTACTCTACAGCTGTGGGACCCAAAATGTTGGCAAATTTTGTTGTAAATCAAAACACGATCTCTTACAACTTTTGTGCTACACAACTAGCTTTCTTCCTTCTGTTCATTGGCAGTGAACTTTTTATTCTGTCTGCGATGTCCTATGACCGCTATGTGGCTATCTGTAAACCATTACTCTATACAGTTATCATGTCACAAAGGGTATGTTTGGTGCTGGTGGCAATTCCTTATCTCTACAATATATTTGTGTCCCTTCTAGTTACTATAAAAATTTTCACTTTATCCTTTTGTGGTTACAATGTCATCAAACATTTCTTCTGTGACTGTATCCCCTTGTTACATTTACTGTGCTCAGATACTCATGAAATTGAAGTGATAATTCTGATTTTAGCAACCTTTGACTTGATTTCCTCTCTTCTGCTTGTCCTTGTGTCCTACCTGCTCATCCTTATAGCCATTCTCAGGATGAAGTCTACAGAAGGCAGATTCAAGGCTTTCTCCACTTGTGGGTCCCACCTGGCAGTGGTTACAGGCCTCTATGGAAGTTTGATATTAATTTATGTGCAGCCCAAGTCCAGACATTACACTGATACTGATAAAGTGTCTTCTATATTTTATACCCACATTATTCCAATCTTGAATCCTTTGATCTATAGCCTGAGGAACAAAGATGTAAAATATGCCTTACAAAGAGTATTGAAAAAAATATGCAATGTCTTTTCTTAAAAGTTACATGCATTGTGAGTTCTTTGAATAATTTTGAAATGTATTCCTTCTCTGTTTTCTTCCCGTAGGTACAGCATGCAGAATTGTGCACAACATTTATTTACCTAATGGTATTCTTGGTATGAACGAATTTTACAAATATTATAAAAACATTAGTGTACAAGAGTGAAATAAATTAAGTAACGAGGGAGTTAAAATGTAAACATAAAAATTGACTAGAATTGACTGCAAAGTAGAACAGGATTGAGGTTTATTGAAAATAAGCAGGTTGTAGAGTTGTATGTTGTAAGGCCATAAAAGAAGATACTATGTACAAAAGAAGACTGAAATGTTCCTTGTGGCATTCTCCACAATAAAATTTTTAGTATCCATGTGAGTTTTTGCTCATGATGAAATAGGTATCTCTTTTGGGGTAAATACCACCTTTCTATTTTTAGGGTTCATATATGTCTATGAGCTGTTTTAAAATCAAACTTGACTATGATGTCAAGGAGGCTCATTGCAGTGTGAAGATTTGAAGGAATCTATCATATGAATGTGTGCTAATGTTCTTATTCTCCTTAAGGATTTTAGGTTCCTTTTTATTCTTATTATTGCCCTTACTTTCATATATGAAAGTAAATGCCCTGAACACATTTGGTTAATCAACAACTCATAACTTTAGCAAAGCATCTTATTTTGTATAATTCATTTTTTGTGTATACAATGGATACATCAATGAAGGAAGTTTCCTCAAGTTCTGCCATTGTAGCTTGTATGGTTTTGCTTCTCCCTCCCTTACTGTCTTGATCTTGATTCCTTACTGCTTGTTTTGGTGTAATGGATCAATTCTCTACTCAGCACTCTAAATGCAAAAAATGATTATTCTTTAAAATTTATAATCTATTATTTTATTAATACCAAGATGTCTACTCTATGATGAAATAGGCCTGTTGTTTTTCCTTCCTGGGCTGAGTTTCCTCATATGTGGTCCACAGACTGTGTGCTATCTTTTCTTTAGGTTCTGTTATTTGGCTACATGAATTTAATAACCTACCTTGTAGAGGCAAACTGAGATAATTCCTCCATTTGTACTATTCTATGTTTCTAGCTAAGGCGGGGTATTCTGTACAGATGTACGTATTTTCCACGTGTTCTGGAGATTTGTCATCTATAACCCTCACTAAAATTCTCCATCTTTTGGTTAGGCATGGGTGAATCAGAACTTAAATCCAGCTATTCGGGAGGCATAGATTGAAAGGATCTCAGTTTTAGGCCAGCCCAAGTCAAAAGTAGTGAGACCCCTGACTCAATCAATAAACGGGGCATGGTGCAGATAGCTATAATCCAAGCTAATGGGAAGCATAAATAGGAGGATCATTGTCCAGACCAGCTTGGTTAAAAAAACAATAATTTGTCCAAAAACTAAGGAGAAAAGGGATGGGGGCATGGCCCAAGTAGTAGAGAGCCTTCCTAGCAAGAGTCAAAATCTGCCTTCAAACCCAAGTACCAACAACAAAATAACAGTTATTTTAATTTTAAAACAGTTACTTTTTGTTTAAAATTCTGACTTTTTCCATATTATACCAAGAAGTAATAAAATCATCTCTAGCGCCAAATGAACATGATCAAAAATAATTCATTGGCATGATAAAAGAATATGTATGCTTTCATCTGGGATAAGCATTATTAAACAGTTTGTACAGTTGATTTTTTGTTTAAGGTGACCACACCGCGTACCTAATTGTTAGCTACTTGTTAATTCATAATGTAGGTGTAACAAAATATTTTAATTGTCTTGAAAGCATATGTGGAAAAGAGTAGGATGTTAATATTGTGTTTTAACTGGTGCATGACTATAAAAATGTTTAAATTTAAATTATATTTTCTGTTCCACAAATGAACTTTTGTCCTTTGTTATAGTTTTTATAATAGATAAAAGTAAACATCTACAATGTATGAGTTTAAAAACATAACATGATATCTCACTTCTGAAATAAATGGTGGGTTTTTGGTAATCATTCAAACGATACATGAAAACCACAAGACAATTTGCTGTCATTTCGCATTTGATAAAATAGTTCAGTCTATTTAAAGTTAGCTTCTGTTTTATTATTTAAAGGACTCATAAATTATTTTTGAAATTTTACATTTATACAATAGTATATAAAAAGCGAGACTAGGAATATGAATTTATTCTGTGCTAAATCAATGAGTCATAGAATTTTATATTTTATACAACAGTGATTCAGAAACTTCATTGCAATTAAAAATAAGAATAATGCACAGAATTAGGGACTTCTCAGAATGTCTTTTAAAACACCATCTGGGTTGCAATCACAAGCAGTGACATATTGAAATTTTTCTTTTACATACACACACACAACAAAGTACATGAAAAAAATTCATGGTGAGTTGTAGCTCAAAGCAGAAATTTAAATTAAAAATTTGGTGTTACTTGGATTTGAACTAAGGGCTTCATGCAATAACAACTGTTGTTGTCAAGACAGGGTCTCCAAACTTAAAGCTTGCCTCAAGCTTGCCAAGTAGCCACGGATAGCCTGGAACTCCTGATCCTACTGCCTCAAAATCCACAATGTTGAGATTACAGGTGTACATCTGTAACTGTGGCTGTTTCCATTTTTTTTCACAGATTAATTTCTTTCATTGAGGATTTATAAGTCTCATTGTAGAGATTTTTCACTTTGTTGGCTAAATTTATTTTTGGTATTTATTTTATTTTTCAGTTAAAGTTCTTCCTAGATATTTTTTGTTGCTATTGTAAATGGAATACCTTTTTGATTTCTATTTCAGATGACTTGTTATTGACATGTAGCAAATTTACTGACTTATATGTTGACTTTTATACTGCTGCTTTAATGAGCTTGGTAGTGATGTACAAACAGCAAAAGCATGACCTCTAGTTCTTCAGTTTGGATGCACTTTACTTCTTTGTCTGCCCTAATTTCTTTGGCTAGGACTTCTAGAACTTCTTTTAATGACAGTGGTGAAGGAGGGCATCTTTCTCTTGTTCCTTATCTTAGAGAGGGAATTTCCAGTTTTTTTCCTATTCAGTACAATAGACCTTTATTATATTGAAGTATATTCCTCTATACCTAATTTGGTAGGTTTTCTTTCTTTTTCAAGAAAGGACAGTGAATTTTATGGAATGCATTTTATGCATCTTTTGAGAATGGTTTTTTGTACTTCATTCTGTTGAAAGGCGTGTCATGTTTACTGAGTTGTATTTGTTGAACCAAGCTTGCATACTTAGGATTTCATTGTAATCATTAATTGTTTTAACACTATGTTGGATTGGCTCTGCCAGATTTCCTTGAGGATTTTTGCAACTATGTTGACTAAGGATATTGGCCAGTACTTTCTTTTTTTGTTGTTGTGTCATTGTGGAGTTTTGGTACCAGGGCAATTCTGATTCATAAGATGTGTTTTATAGAATTCCTACTTTTGGAGAAATGTAAGAGGAATTAGTATTAGGTCTTAAATTAAACTATACAGTTGAACTCAAATCCATTTCCTAGCTGATACTGAGATAGGACAAAACACATATCTGTCATACTGAGCACAGGTCTCTTCTTGGTACCAGGGCAGGTCTATAGCCTCTGGCTACAACACAAGTCTGGGGATAACTGTGCTGCCTAGGTTAGGGGTGTTGAAGACAGTGCCTTTGCTAAAATGTCTGATGGTGAGCTGGATCACAACTGAGTCTCATTGTACAGGCAGTGTTGGGGTGAGGTGTGCCTCTAGCTGATTCTATGCTGGCAATGATGTCAGCCAAGTCTGGGTCTGTCCTACTGATGTGTAGGTGTACACTTGATGCCAGGGCTAGTCTCAAGGTTTTGACTTTGGGCTCTGGAGTGGGTATTTAGCCTTTTGTTTGCTACCTGATGCTAGTTCTCAGTGTGGAAGGCACAGCATGAAGTTCTAAGTCAATGCCTTATGCTCACTTTCCTACCCTTCTTCCTAATGGTAATGTTAGCATCCTGTTCTACTGGCTGAGGTTGGGGTAGTGGAGATGGAAGCCATCTCTTTCAGGCAAGATAATGCAAGTACAGTGGCTCAGTCTACAGGTACAGGCTGTCAGTTAGGAGCATGAGGCTGATCCTAACACTTTCTCCCCTTTACCAGAGTTAAGTGTAGGTATGATCTGCCATTCTTGAGGAAGCTCCATTGGTAACACATATTCATGTACTCTTGACAAATACATAGTATAATTATAAAGATATTTTCAATTTAATACTTTAAAAGCATAATGTCTTTTTTGTGTTACTTGTGTTGAAACTCAAAGATTTGTTTGCTAAGCAAGTGATCTATCATGTAAGCCTTGTTCCTAGCCTTTTTGCTTTAATTATTTTTCACTTAGTGCTTCACACTTTTTGCTCCAGGTCTGGCCTCAGACTGTGGTCCTCCTACCTGTGCCTCCTGCATAGCTGGAATTACAAATATCAACCTTCATGTACTGCTTATTTGTGGAGATGTCATCTTTCACTAAACTTTTGCCAAGTTTGCCCTTGAAACTCTGTCTTCCCTCTACTTGCCTTCTGAGTGACTGCAATTATGGAAATACACCACAATACTTAGCTATAGAAAATTAATACCCATTCTGAAAATGTTTTTTTTTCACTTACACATAAGTCTTTGGACACTCCCATATTAATTCACTAAGATATAGGTAGATTCTTGATTTTGCAGAATATAGAAACATATTAGACATAGTCAAATTATTTTCCAAACTGGTTATAACCTTTATACTTTTAAGAGTTGAGTGAGAATGCCTACTTTCCTCCAACTCAACATTTCTTTCTAGACCAACCCTTACACTTTTGACAATTTTATGGATTTATAAGTGTTCTTTTTTATAAATCCACATTTTTTGTACAATTATTAAAGAATATGCGTAAGTCAAAAGATATTTCTAATTTGTATTATTTGGGTATATATACTCATATCAGTGATCATAATTATATTTCTACTTTAGAAGAAGGAACCATGTTGATAGAACAGAAGAGAAATTTCTAATCAAAATTGGAGATACCATAATAGGTGTATATTATGAGGAGAAATGTTCTGTGATTTTTTGAAGTGATTTTAAAATCAATAATATCAATTCAGGAAGACAACCTTTGGTTGAGTTCTGATTTCAAAGGAAATGTTCCTGCTGGAATTGAAAAATAAGGTACCTATTGAAGATAAAAATGAGTCTTGTAATGTAATTAAAAATATAAACAGGAATGAAGAAAAAAAGAACACTATGAATTTTCGGAAGTTCCATTTTAGTATTAGTTTGATAAGGTTTTTTTGTTAATATGTAGTGGAGCTTTAGCTTTTTTGCATCTATTAAGATGTCATACATATGTTTTCTTTTTAGTTTCTTAATATAATAAATGACATTACAGTTCTGAATGCTAAATCAAGCTTTAATCCATTATTGACATTATGGAACACAGTGTTGGTGCACATTTCAAGATTCCTCAGCTAACTTTCTTTGGAGTTTTCACACATATGTTCCCTTTACCTGACTTTGATTTCAGGGATGTGCTCCTGAAAAGCTAGAAAACAAGACTTCATTTTAGATTTCTGGAAAGATCTCTAGGGAAAGGTTACTCCAATTTCCTTAATCTTTTGGTAGATTCACCAGTCAGGCCACCTACACCTGAGTTTTGGAGAGGTGGAATTATTTTTACATCAAATTTGCCTTTTGAGATCCATGTTGCCATGTATGATTTCCTGATCGGTTTCTGTCTGTGTGAATGAAAACTGCATTGTATGAATGTGTATAGCAATCTACACTTGATCTTAGCCAAAAGGCCTAGAAGCGATGTGTATAGCAATCTAAAACCACAGATGACATTTGTCCCTAAAGGTTTTGTATTTTTTATTGTAAATTAAATTGAAGTATATGAATCACTGTTGTGTAAAAAAAATGGTACTAACTTAAATTATATTAGGAAACAATAAAATAATACACTAGTTCTTAGTTTTTAAACTTTTGTATATATTATATTAAAAATGTAAAATTTCAAAAAGAACTAATAAATCCCTGAAATAATTAAAACAAGTAACATCTGAAATAATTTTGACATGTTATTAAATACAAAAGCCAGAAAATTGTGTTATAGATTTTAACATTTCAGAGACTATCAAAATCCTCACTAATATTAATTTTGTAAATGGAATATTCTATACTATTTACTCAGTTTTCTTTTAATTCAAACATTAGAAATTTTTAACATTGCTTATTAGAAAAACTATAATTATTCACATAAGTTAATTTGGTAAAATATAGAAAATAATTTCAAAACATATTAATTTAAACATTTTTAAACCATGTGTCTGCTAAAAACCAGTACTAAATTTCCCTTTATGCCTTTCTCACCTACATGTTGTTGAAAAATGACAATTTTTATGTATAAATATAAATAAATGAGTAGTTAATATTGGATATGTTATGTTGTCACTCTAAACAACAAATAAACTGTATATAGTCTTTACTAATGTTTATTCCCAAATAAAAATATATGAATGCTTTACTGTTACTATTTTTATTTGTATTTGGCAATTTTTAACATGATGGTATACTAAGGACATACCTTTCTATGATGTAAGTAATATTAAGTATTAAAACAATGAAAAAAACATGGAGAATTGCGGAGAGGGTTATAGATGACCAATGTCTAGAAGACAGAAGAAGGCCCATCAACATATAATATGCTACAATTTCTAGAGACATAGCCTAGCTCATAGTATTCCTGTTTGATTCCACCTAGTAGGATTATCAACTCACTGAAGTGACACAACTGACTGTAATGACAAGATAGCACATTGTCTATGTACTAAAAATGAAGAAAGTCAGCTAAAAAATGAAGAGGAGAACACCTCCTATACCACAGAGTAGGCACTCTATGTGATAACAATATAAAAAATAGATTAGAACTTTAAGCAAAAATATTTTTTTTCATTTTGAGTAGTAATGAGAGAACATTCATTATGCAAAAATAGGCCACAAGAAATGAAGATTAAGCCAAGAAGGGAATTTATTTTTTTAGCAATATTGTGGTGGGGATTGAACTCATTGACTCACTTGATGTACAGTTGCCACTTGAGCCACACACCCACCACTTTTTTGTTTTCATTATTTTTAAAATAGTGTCTTACACATTTTTGCCTAGGCTAGACTTGGAGAGAGATTCCTTTACATATGCCTCCTGTGTAGAAGGGATTGTAGGCATGTACCACTACATCAGGATTAGAGATGGCAATTCACTAACTTTTTGATGGGCTGGCCTTGAATCACTCTGCCTCCCAAGTAGCTGTATTACAAGCATGCACCATGGCAGCAGGCCTCCAGTATGGAGAAATTTTTATAAAATAAAAATTGATACTTTTATGGAAGAACTTGAGAGAATTATCTTAATTGTTTTATTCACTTGTCTCACAATGATTTTGACAAAAATAGACACTACACAAAAACTTGGAGTTCTTTATAGCCAAAAATGCTGTTAATGCTTTTTCATATATGGAAAAGAGCTGATAAAAGGATCCAAGATGACAGCTACGGCACAGAAGCAGACAGCATGAGCTCCGTGAATCAAAAATCTTGCTGAGATGCTGGAGCCATACTTGGCAGAAACAAAACATGTAGGAGTATCAAAACTTCAACACCCTGAGTCCCTAGCCTGAGGAAAGCTTCTCCATGCAATGTTACTCTGAGAAAACAGGAGGGCTCCCCACAACACCAGAGGAACACATTTGGCATACCAAACAGGTGAAAGCCAAGCATCATGCAGTATTCCCCCAACAACCCCCAGGATAAACCAGCATAGCCCTCTGCACAGACTGACCCACCCCCTGCAAAAAAAAAAACTGAATAAACAACAAACTGAAAACTAGCACACAGCAGAGGGGCCAGGAACACTGGAACCAGAGAAGGGGGCAGGGGCAAGGAGCTGATCTCCTCTCAAACTTTCAATAAACAAAGGCTGGAAAAGCAGAAGGGACAACATTGGGCCGGTGATAAGCTGCTGCCTGAAATAGGGCAGGTAGTGGTCCACAAAGCTAATCTCATGAGCCAGTGAACAACATCCAAAGTCAAATGACACTGCAAAATTAAAAAACAATCAGCAAACTATCACAACATGCTGACAGCAAGGGGCCAGCTGACAGATCACTGACCTTGCCCCAGAGAAAGGAGGCAAGGCACAAAAACAAACCCCCAGTAAGGAAGGACACCAAAAACCCAACTCCAAAGCAGGACAGCTGGTAGACTACAGAGCTGATTCTGGAACCTAAGGACAACATACAAACTTAAACTGCCACACTTCACTGACAGAGGAGCTGACTAAGCAGCTGCCCATGAAAGACAGAAGAAAAAAAAACACTACTCGACCACCTGGTGAGACTATGATAGGGCTTCTGCTTAAATACCAACACCAGGACTGGATGCTGGAGGAACAACACAAGAACTTAAACTAAGACTGAAATTCTATTGCTCCTGAACCTGGAGTATGTGTGTGTGCATGTGTGTGTGTGTGTGCGTGTGCGTGTGTGTGTGTGTGTGTGTGTATTCATTTGTTTTGTTTCTTGTTTGTGTTTGTTCATCTCTCCCTGTTGATTAATTTGGTGAGTTTTGTTTTGTTTTGTTAGTTTTACTATTGTGAGTTAGTAAATACTAAATTACACCCAAATCAGGGACAGAATTAGCACACACACACTAAATTAAAACCCAATACAGCCACAAAACAAAATTAAACCATGGGAAAGAAAGTAGGTGACTGAAACCACCAACTAGTCTATCAAGAACATAGTTACACAGTAACAAGTAGAGCAATGGGAAGACAAAATAGGGATGGAAATCATTCCCCAAAAAATTAATTTAATACAAGATTCAGAGAGAAGTGTAGAAAACAGATACCCAGTTCTGTACTCCAGTGAAACAAAGATAAATGATGCCAGGAATCTAACAATGCCCACAAGAATATTCTCAAAGAAGAAACTCTGCAAGTAATCATTAAGAATTTCATGGAGATGTTACTACACATGGTTAACCAAAACATACAAAAGTCACTCAAGAAATTTCAAGACAACATAAATAAAGAATACAAGCACACACAGAAACAAATAAATGACTTTATAAGAACCTTATGAAAGGTGGTTCAACATACACAATTCTATAAATGTAATTCAGCACAATAGAAGCAAAGACAAAACCATTTGATCATCTCAATAGATGCAGAAAAAGCCTTTGATAAAGTTCAATGCCACCTCATGATAAAAGCTCTAAGAAAACTAGGAATAGAAGGAATGTACCTCAATATTGCAAAGGAAATATATGACAAACCTATAGCGAACATCATACTCAATGGAGAAAAACTGAAAACATTTCTCCTAAAATTAGGAATGAGAGAAGGGTGTCCACTATCCCACCTCCTATTCAACAAAGTCCTGGAATTCCTAACCAAAGCAATTAGGCAAGAAGAAGAATAAAAGGAATACAAATAGGTAAAGAAATGGTCCCTATTTGCAGATGACATGATCCTATATCTTAAAGACCCAAAAAACTCTACCCAAAAACTCCTAGACACATAAATAGCTACACCAAGATGGCAGGCTACAAAATCAACTTACAAAAATCATTAGTTTTTCTAAGTACCAACAATGAACAAATTGAGAAAGTGTATCTGGAAACAATTCCATTTACAATAGCCTCAAAGAAAAATCAAATACCTAGGAATAAATTTAACAAAGGATGTAAATGACCTCTACAAGGATAACTACAAATCCCTGAAGAAAGAGATTGAGGAAGACTACAGAAGGTAGAAAGATCTCCTGTGCTCATTGATTGGTAGAATCAACATAGTAAAAATGGCTATCCTACCAAAAGCAATCTACATGTTTAATGCAATTCCCATCAAAATCCCAATGACATTCATCACAGATTGAAAAATCTATCCTAAAGTTCAGTTGGAAACACAAGAGATTGTGAATAGCCAATACTCAGCAAAAAGAGCAATGCTAAAGGAATCACAGTACCTGACTTCATACTATATTACAAAGCAATAACAATAAAAACAGCATAGTACTGACACAAAAACAGACATGAAGACCAGTGGAACAGAATAGAGGACCCGGATATGAATCCACACAGTTATGCCCACCTTATTTTTGACAAAGGAACCAAAAACAAACAATGGAGAAAAGACAGCCTCTTCAACAAATGTAGCAGGGACAGTGGTAATCTGCCTGCAAAAAACTGAAACTAGATCCATGTTTATCACCCTTTACTAGTATCAACTCAAAATGGATCAAGTACCTTACTATCAGACCCAAAACTCTGAAGTTAGTACAGGAAATACCAGGGAATACTCTGGAAGCAATAGGTATATGCAAAGACTTCCTCAATTAGAACCCTAGCATCTCAGCATTAAGAGAAAGGATGCAATAATTGGACTACATAAAATTAAAATAAACTTCTACACAACAAAAGAAATGGTCTCTAAACTGAAGAGACCACCCACAGAGTAGGAGAAAATATTTGTCAGCTATATATCACACAAAGGAATGATAACCAGAATATGTGGGGAACTCAGAAAACCAAACTCTCCCCAAATCAATGAACCAATAATGAAATGGGCAAGTGAACTAAACAGAACTTTCTCAAAAGAAAAAATTCAAATGGCCAAAACACATGAAAAATACTTACCATCTCTGGCTATAAAGCAAATGCAAATCAAAACCACACTAAGATTCCACCACACCTCTGTTAGAATAGCCATCATCAAAAAACACCAACAACAACAGTTGTTGGCGAGGGTGTGGGGAAAGGAACCTTCATACTCTGCTGGTGGGAATGCAAGCTAGTGCAGACACTCTGAAAAACAATATGGAGTCTTCTTAAAAAAACGAAACATAAATCTGCCATATGATCCAGCAATCCCACACCTAGGGATGTACCCAAAAGAATGCAACTCAGGTTACCCATGTTTACTGCAGTGCTATTCACAACAGCCAATTTATGGAAACAGCCAAGATGCTCCACTACTGATGAATAGATTTTAAAAATATGGTATTTATACACAATGGAATTTTACTCAACCATGAAGAAGAATGAAATCTTACCATTTGCAAGTAAATGGATGGAACTGGAGGACATCATCCTAAGCTTGTTTAGCCAGGCTCAGAAGACCAAAAATCATATGTTCTCCCTCATATGTGGACTTTAGATCTAGGGCAAATGCAGCAATGTTGTTGGACTTTGTTCACACGCTAAGGGGTACATGCAAGAGGAATGGGGAAAGGTAGGAAACCCAAAACTTGAAAGTGTGTGATGTCCCCACTGCAGAGGAGCTAATGCAGTAACCTTAAAATGACAGAGGTCAACATGGGAAAGTGACCGGGAAGTAGTGAAGAGGTTAGGTAAAGATGAATCAATTTGGGTTGTAATACACTTGTGCATGGAATCAATGCTAGGAATCTCTCTGTATAGCTATCTTTATCTCAACTAGCAAAAACACTATGTCTTTCTTATTACTGCTTATGTCTTCTCTTCAACACAATTGGAGAAAAGGGAAGAACAGGTTCTTCCTGGAAGTGAGGGGATTTGGGGTATAGAGGGAGGGATCGGGAGGCAGGGGGGAGAAATGGCCCAAACAATGTATGCACATGTCAATAAATGAATAAAAAAAGAAAGAAAAAGAACACTGATGAGATCAAAGAAACCTGAAATCTTGAAGAGAATAAGAGTCTTGGAGCACATTCACATGACAGATTCCTTCAAATCATCACTTTGCAGTGACCTTCCTTTTAAGGAGGCCCCAGTCAAAGTTGATTTTAACATGAGCCATAGAAGTATATGAATGAAGCCTTAAGCATAAAGATTTTATTTACAATAAAAATTATGCCCATGAATAAAAAAACACCTGTATACAGTAATTTTTTTATAAAAGTGGAGAATGACAGAGAACATTTTAAGCCCTCCTTCATACACACTATAATTTGTCACTCACCTACAGCATTTATCTCTGCCATATGCTTTTGTTGTCTACAGATAATAAATTTATTCTAAAATACAATATAATTTACTCAATTATTATAGTTATATTTCATCTCTCAAACCCAAGGAAAGCAAAGACAAAAATTTTGTGTTTCATAGAATGTTTTTATAGCATTTGGTTGTTTGATTATTACAAAAAAGGCCAGGAAGTAAATATATGTTGTACCCATTTGTGCTATGACACTTTGTAGAGGGAAACCCTATTTATTCACATTCAAAACTGATATGAAGGACAAATATTGTAAGTGATATTTAATAGAAGGAATTGCATATGTTTCCCTGTTCTTTTTATGGCACATTTTACATCTTTATTCCTCAAGCTATAGATCAAAGGATTCAACATTGGAATAATGAGTGTATAAAATATAGAAGACACTTTATCAGTATCAAGGGAATGACTGGACTTGGGTTGCACGTATATAGATATCAACGTTGCATAGAAGACTATGACCACTGTCAGGTGGGACCCACAGGTGGAGAAAGCCTTGCACCTCCCCTTTGCAGAGCTCATCTTGAGAACAGCTATAAGGATGAGCAGGTAGGACACAAGGACCAACAGAAGAGAGGAAATCAAATTAAAAGCTGCAAAGATCATAATAAGTAATTCAATGTCATGTGCTTCTGAGCAGATCAAAGATAATAAAGGCATGCTATCACAGTAGAAATGATTGATGACATTGTAGCCACAGAAGGATAAAGTGAAAATCTTAATAGTGACTAAGAGAGACACAAATGCACAGTAGAGATAGGGGACTGTCACCAGTACCCAACATACTCTTTGTGACATGATGACTGTATAGAGCATTGGGTTACAGATGGCCACATAGCGGTCATAGGACATTGCAGACAGAATAAAAAGTTCACTACCAATGAACAGAAAAAAGAAAGCTAGTTGTGCGGCACAAAATGCATAGGAGATTGTATTTTGATCAACAATAAAATTTACTAACATTTTGGGTTCTATAGCTGTAGAATAACCAAGATCAGTAAAAGCCAGGTGTCTGAGAAAAAAGTACATCGGAGTCTTTAACCTAGAATCCACCATGGTAAGGATGATCATCCCCAAGTTACCCACCACTGTGCTTACATAGATGATGAAGAACAGCCCAAATAGTGTAGTCTGCAGCTCAGGGCGATCTGTGATGCCCATCAGAATGAATTCACTCACCACTGTGAGATTGTTCTTCTCCATCCTGGTTTATCTGAAAACCTATTCTAGACAAGGACAATGGTAGAGTCAATAACCTTCAAATATTATCACCAGGGGAACATTTATTATGCAACGCTAACATAAACAAAATATTTCTAAACTTCCCAATGTACTATCTAAGAAAAAAGACATATTTACATACATGAATAAACATAAAAATATTGACATAATTAGATCTGTGGTCCTTACCTAAAGTGATATTACCCACAAAAGAATGTTATTCAATATCTAGAGATATTCTGGTTTTCCTGACTTGAAGGTGAACTCCTGACGGTATATAGCAATTTGAGGCCAGTTAAACTTGATCAACATCTTACTGCTTAAAATATCCAACCCCAAACAATAGCCATATCAATAAACTTGTCTGAAACTTAAGCAATCTTTTAGATAGATGGATGCATGAATAGATAGATTTATCTATCTTGTAGATAGATAGAGAGGTTGTGAGAATAGATAGACGATAGATGGATATAGACAGACGATAGATTAGATGATAGATAGATAGATGACAGATAGATATAGATGATAGATAATAGTTACATAGGTAGATAATAAATGATAGACAGATGCAGATACATCGATAAAGATACAAGAAAACAGGAAAAATGTTTAAAAATTACTTAAAGTTTGGGTGTTAGATAAATGGTAATTATTGTAGTATTCTTTACATTTTATATTAGTTTTTTAAATAGTCAAATCCAATAGTGACATTTAATCATTACATTTAAAATGATT
Organism: Castor canadensis; assembly: GCF_047511655.1. Taxonomy (NCBI): domain Eukaryota; kingdom Metazoa; phylum Chordata; class Mammalia; order Rodentia; family Castoridae; genus Castor; species Castor canadensis. The sequence continues at coordinate 192,360,715 of NC_133386.1, forward strand.
AAATAATATATATGCCAATAATGCATATTAAAATTTTGTAATGACAATTCAAAAAATGCACCCAAGTTTTATACAATCCTTATGATCACAGGTTGCACAGTCGAAAGTGTTCACACACTTGTTAAATATTGGACAGATGTATAATTAAAAATAAGATATGACACACTGTACAGGAAACTTTCTTCATATGAAGAAACAAACCAGGAGATATATGTACGCATTATAGTGCATGGTATATTTTGTCTACTGTATGCAAAGGATATTTGGACAAAGAATTTGTCTGAAACTCCTTCTGTCTATATAAAACAAACATGTCCTTTCTAGTTGTTTTGAAAGATGAAGCATGATTAAATGTTTCAATGTTTGTATGGTCTATGGAAAGCCTTCTCAAAGATCATGTCCATACAAATTGGTAAATAGATGATTATTTTGGCTGCACTTCTGTTGGAATCAATAGTCTTATGTATGCTGTGCAATCACTCCTCTGCTTAGTTACATTCCAGCCCTGGCTGTTTTAGACAGGACTAGCCCTAAGGAACAGGCTGTCCTGAACTTTCTGTGAAGTCCAGGCTGGTCTGACATTGAAGATCCTCTTATCTTTGCCCATCAGTGCTGATGTCTTTACGTTTTAAACCATAACAATAACCTACCTGGGAGAGTTTTTTTTCATATCTATGTCACTTTTCTGCCCAGGAGTTTAACTTCCTTTTCTGGGCTAAAATGATGAATAGATGAACAGATTGATAAGAATGTAATACAAGCAAATTCTCCCAATCTCTCCCTCATTCAGAACCTATTATATACCAACTAAAATTATGTAATCAAGGACCTTTTGTGTGGCATTACTTATTTTTTATTATCTATAACATTAATTCTATTTTTAAGTAAGTAACTTTTATGTTAATTATTGGAAAATCAGATTCTTGCCCTATGGGCTTTTTCATTATAACCGAAATATACTTATCTGTATGTTACACAACCTTTCACTTTATTGTTACTGAAGAAACTGGAACTATGAGGAAATCAGGAAGTTAGGAGAAAGAGAGATGGTGACATTGGTTTTATGAGAAGACTTATAAATTTTCGTTTGTCTAAAGAGATATTCTATCTCACTTAATTTCAGTTTTGGTGGTTGTGGGACTTGAACCCAGGCCTTATGTTTGCAATGCAAGCACTCTTCCACTTGAACCATGCCTGCAGACATTTTTGTTGTAGTTACTTCTTGGCTCAGATCTTGTATTTTTGCCTGGGGCTGGTCTTGGACCAGGATCATACTCTTCCCAAATAACTGGGATTACAGATGTGTGCCACCACACCCAGTTTATGTTTTTTGAGAAAGAGTCTCACTAACTTTTTGCCCTGGCTGTTCTCAATCCAAGATCCTCTGGAACTGTGCCTCCTGAGTAGGTGAGATTACCAGTGTGTGGCCCCATGCCTACTCTGATAGTACATTTTAAAGAAAAAATGTTTAATGTTTAGAATGCACTTTATAAAATTATATATTGTTGAAGTCTTTTACTATAGTATACAACAGCACAGAAATAAACAAAATACAATAAATTTGAGATATGCATGAACACTTACTCATATTTTGGAATCTGTGCAATGTCACAAAAACTTTTTCCAAATATGATTTAGCATATTTAGGCAAGAAAACAATTGTACAACATGAAACATATACCAATGTTTCTAATAGTCCAGAGATCATAAATATAACATAGTAGCAGGTGAATGAACTCTTAATGCAAGATTATTATTATTGAAGTGAAAAATATTAAACACTAATTTTCCTAAATTAAAAAACATCAAAACTGCAAAAGTTTATAGTGAAAACTCTAGTGACAGGTGTCTGCTCCTGAGCTAAAAGTAACTAAGTGGAAGCACACAATTTTTCAATATTATCTATGGAGCTGATAATGTGAATACATGTGAATTATAGCTAACTCACTTAAATTACAGTTTTTGTGGTTGTTGTTGCCAGATGCCCTGCCACATTCAAGCCTTGTTCTTGTATTAAATATAGCAAAGTATGTCAGGCTATGAAAGTAGATAAATATCTTTTATTTTTAAAATCTATTCACTAGAAAAATTGAAGAGCATTGTTCCATTGCAGTAAAACCGGGAAATAAAAAGTCTTCTGACACTCAAAAAAAGTTTTTAGATGCTCAGTATGGAGTAGAAATACCCTCATCCTTACCAGGAGTTCAGGAATGAATCTCACTCATACCTTTATTCTACAATGAATGACGGAGTCACAAAAATTTTTCACATCCTCTAACTATGTAAGTATTTGGAAGGATGGAGATAGGAGAGTGTTATGTCTCAAATGGTAGAGTGACTACTTTGAAAGTGTGAAGCCCTAACTTCAACTCCCAACTCCATTACAATAATAAATAAATAAATAATGAACAGACAATAAATAAACAAATGGGAAATGAGAGGGCAAATTCCTTCCGTTTTAATTTTTGCTTCTAAAAAAATTCATGTCCTTTCATTTATGCTTTATTATACAAACATAATATACATGTTTGTATATATTAGGTATAAAATAATAGGTACAAAAATTCAATATTTTCCAAGCACAAACACAATGTAGTGTTTTGCAGTTTTTTATAAGCTTTTAACCTCTTGACCGTTTCTGTACACAGTTGGTAACATAGGGTACCACATGAAACCTCTTCTTTGTTACCTGTGATGAAGCCTCCTTCTCGATTCTCCCATGTGTTTCTGAATATTGTGCATTTGAGGACGATTTATGATTTCCTTAATGTTGGAGCTCTCTCCCTGAACAGTTGCCATGCAATCTGTTGATTTACCCAACGGCACTGGAAGACTTAATGAAATGCCTGGAGGTTGTGCACTAATTCTCAGGGAGAATTTGTATTTAACTATAAATTAATTTACTTATTGTAGAATCTAGCAAACTGCTTGTGGGTTTTATTTTAGTATACTGGAATTAGTATCTCAAAGAGATTGTAGTTTTCTCATGTTCACTACAGCAGAATTCTAAATAGCCAAAATATGAAAACAATTTAGATAGTCATTCATGGATAAATGAATAAATAAAATGTGGTAAATACAAACAAAGAGATATTATTTAGGCTTAAAAATTATATTTAACAATATGCAAAAACATGGATGAACCTGAAGAACTTGAGGCTAAATTGAACAAGCAGTCACAAAAGGACAAATATTGCATGATATCACTTCCATGAGGTACATAAAATACTCAAACAGATACTGGAGTGGTGATTGCAAAAGGAGGATTTTGGGACCACTGAGAATTTGTTAATAAATGAAGACCTCATTATACAAAATGAAGAAATGCCAATGTTCTGGTGCAAGACATTGCACCTACAGTTAACAGTATTCTATTGCACATTTGGAGATTTGATGCTATGCATAATGAAATAAAAATATAAACAAAAATTAAATGGAGCCCCATTACATGATAAAATAAGTGAGGGTACGGAAAGCATTACAATAATTCAAAGTATCCAGGAAAGAAATTCCATCATTACTATGAAATCTTTATAAGAAATTTCCAGAATCCAGATGATAGAAATCAAAAGTGATGGAAGTGAAGATGGAGAGGGTCACAAGAAAACCTACAGCCACTAAATAACTAAGCATTTTGAAATACATCATGAAGAAACTGAATCCTTCTATTTCGATTTCTGCTTTGATTCATAGAACTAGACAGAGGGGGAAGCTATACATTATTGTACATGTAACAATTGCTACTAAGTCATTCTTTTTAAAATAATGAATTTTATGGCATCTGAATTTTGTCTCAAAATTAATTTTAAGTGACTTTAGATATAATCTTACAGGTTTGTTATCTGACTGCCAATTTAGTGAATTGCCTAAGTATTTATTTTGCCTGCATAATTTGCAAGAATTCCTAATAACTTCTATCATATACAATAAATAATTTTCATCTTAATTAGTTTATTATAACTTTAGGTTTGTAGAAGCATCAAATATCTCATATTCAGTATAGTTTTTAACTTGAAATTGCCCAACTTTTACAAAATACATAATTAAAGTGGACTCAATTAACTTTAATAGTTCACTTAATACTACTATTCTGCATTTTTAGATTAAAACAAATTTGTTTTCATAATGTTACATAAGAGTTCAAATGGATATGTATATATTCAAATTAGTCTTTGATTTTACTCAAAAATTAATATTTTGTGTACTTGAATTTGTATGCCCTTCCTCTTCCTATGAACCTTGGCCTAATCCACATGTGTTTTCTCATTTACTGCAGTGAAACACTATCTACTCTTTGTCACTCACATGCAAGTTGCTATTACTTAAGTATAAGTTTAAGTAAATATAATAACAAGTTATTATGAAAAACTTTTATGACTATATTCTATATACATAGAATGTGTTTATATATTATATGATTATATTTTCTATTCATGTTTTTTATTTTTCCATGTTAATTCATTTAATTGGGTTTTATTCTGTGGTCTTGCTGAATATAGAAACTTAATCATTTTCTAAATTTCTTCTTGCATTTGCCTTTCCACAAATAGCATGAAAATGTTCACATTATTCCAATTTCACACCACCACTTTGAAGTCACAATGTTTTAGATTTGTGTCAAGTTTATGAGTTTGTAAGAGTGTTTGATATCAACATTCATTTTTAATTTAAAAAATGCATTACCAATATGAGAATTATATTGTTGTGATTTTGAGAGTATACTTTGTCCAGTTTCCTGGTGATTATACATCTAAAATTTATTAATTCAACAGATGCATACTTTCATGTATTTTCTCTAATGGGTGGTTGCACTGTTTAACATTATTTGTGATTCATCTGTATAAAATTATTATTTGTAATTTTCTGTTGTGTTTAAGGACTGCATCAAAGTTTAATAATGTATGCACACTTATGCACATACTAAAAATACAAATACAAGATCAGTCAATATTCCTTCTTTGGATATGCACAGGTAATGAATATCAAAGACCATAACTTAGTTTGACATTTAATGGACAAATCATGCAATATCACAGGAAAGAGCCTGCCAACAAATGAAAGCAAATCTTTAAACACGAGTTATTACAATATATTTTGGTAAGAGATGCTGTGTCTTTGTACTTTTTGAGTTCTTAATTGAATTAATTAATTATATTTTAGAAAATATCCTTTATTTAATTCTGTGTTCTATGAATATTGTTCAGTAAGTAATAAATAAAAGAAATCCATCAGGGAGAAAAGAATAGACAAAGTAATAATTTAAAAGAATAATGAAGGAATCATTCATTTAAAATAAATGTGGAAGAAGGAAGGGAAAACACAACTGTTTAAACCTTTGAAGTACACGTTTCTGTCAATTGAAGTAGGGAATCTCACGTTGATGGAAGGGTCTGTTCAGTCAGCCAGTTCTAATTTGTTTCATGAGTTTTACTTTCTGTTATTTTTGCTCTTACTATACGTTACTTTTATAGAGTGTTTTCATTGCAATATAGTGTGGGTTTTTTGTAATACATAGGTTTGTGCTCTGGGTTTCCTATTTGCTAGACAAGTGCTGTACAACTTGAGCTATGTCCACAGCCATTTGTACTTGTGTTTGTTTGTCAGATAGAGTATCACTAATATTTTGCTCTGATCAGCCTCAAATCATAATCGTTCTATCTCAGTCTCTCAAGTACCTACAATTTCAGGTACGTGCTAGAATGTGTGGCCCTTTATTGTGGTATTTTTGTGACTGCATATAATGTACTTTGATCATATAAATCACACCTGTTACACTTTCTTTTCTTCCCTGCCCCCTTTTAATTCCTATTGTTAATGGCCTGCTATTTTTGATACCAGCATGTAATCTTAGTTCCTTTTTTGGCCCTTTAAAATTTATATATAACATTGATAAATGCTAGTGACTGTCTCTATATTCTGGGAGGGATTAAAAAATGGCTTTCATGCCTGTGCTATGGAAAAAATTTTAAAAAGAGGAAGAAATTCACCCTTAAGAATCAGCCCAGAGTTGATACCCAGGAATTTGTGCACCCAGAAATTATCTGTGGTGTCTGAACGACCAACTTTGATTATACTGCTCCACAGATCTAAGAATGGAGCAGTTTGCTTTGAACTTCAACCAGGTACCAATGACTCCATGAAAAATGGTGTGGGCTTACAGGATCAGTGATTTTTCTTATGATTAGGAAGTGTTAAGTCATACCAGCCAGATATTAATAAAAGAATTTACAATTACAACAATGGGAGAATATATAATTCAATAAAGGTGGAGATTAAAGACAGGCATATCCAACATTTTGAAGTAAAAACTATATAAATATATACCTACGTATGCTTATGTCTGCATACATCAGTTAATATCAGTATTTGTTCACACTGAATATATTCATAATCAGTATCAACATCTGAAAAGCAACAGGATGCTACAGTTACATCTTTCTGTTTATGTTTTTGTTCAGGAATATTGGGATTTGAACTCAAGGCCTTATGCTTGCTAGACAGGTGCTTAATCATTGGAACTCCACCATCAACTGGTTTTGCCTTAGGTATTTTTCAGGTTTTTATTGTCCATGATCAAGCTTGGACAGTGATCCTATAATCTATGGCCTTCTGCGTATCTGGGATAAGATGGTCCCACCATTCCTGGTTTATTGGTTCAGATGGGATCTCACTAACTTTTTGCCTGAGTTGGACTCAAACTGGAATCCTGACAATATCTGCCTCCCAAGTAGCTAGGATTACAGTAGTGAGCCACCATACAGGGCATTATAATGGAAAGGAGTGGATGGCTCATGATTTTTATTTAAAAATGCTCCCAGAGAATTTCACTAGTAAATTTAAACATTTCCATCAAACTCTCTTGATATTGACTTATATAATATCACTCTCAATTTCAGTAAATGTTAAAAATATACTTGTAGATAAACCATTGTAAATTAATGTGTATGAGAACAATAATTGTCTTGTATCTCTTTGTAAGTCATATAGCTTTTTTTTCCTTTTTAGATTCTTAATACAGTTAACGACACTATATTTTTAATGTAAATGAAATGTTGATTTCTGTCTAGAATCTAACATGTTTGATTAGTGTATTTATATATTAATATACATATCAGCTAATATTTTGTTCAGAATTTTCACACGTGATGATTTAACTTGCCTTTCATATCTCAGAAGAACTCCTCATAAAGTTGGAAAATACAACATTTCATTTGTCTTCTGGATGAATTCCAGAAGAAATTGTTTACTATTTTTCCCTTAAACCTTTAGTAGAATTCAGCAGTCATCTGTACATCATTTAAGGTATGGATAGAGAGTTATTTTTTTTTTATTGTTATGCTAGGGGTACATTGTGGCATTTGCAAAAGTTCTTACAATATATCACATATATCATACTTGAATTCACCCCCTCCACCACTTTCTTCTACTCCCCTTACCCCCATTCCTAGAATAGTTTCAACAGGTACCATTTTCTTCCATTTACGTACATGGGTACACAGTATTTGCACCACAATCACCCTCCTACACCTTTCCCCACATCCTCACTCTTCCCACTGGTAACAACAACCCAGAAGACACCTGTCCGTCTCTCCTATTCTTCAATTTTATAGAAAGAAAAAAATAACATTTTTATTTGTTTAAGATAGCCACACAGAGAGTTTACTTGTGACATTTCCATTTTTCTCTTTGATCATTTTTATACTTACTTACATGTGTATACATTATATGGGCCACCTCTTCTCCTCTCCCGCCTCCAGGCAGAAACTGTTCTGCCCTCTTGTTCTCTGATTTTGTTGAAGAAAAAACATAAAAATAAAAGATAATAAGAAAAACATAGCATTTTTGCTAGTTTGGGATAAAGATAGCTCTACAGAGAGATTCCTAGCATTGCTTCCATGCACATATGTATTATCTCTACCAGACCTCTTCACTACTTCCTGGTCCCCTTCCCATAGTGGCCTCTGCCAGTTTAAGATTACTATATTCATTCCTCTACAGTGAGCACATCAACTACATTCAAGTTTTAGGTTTCCATGTTTTTAATGCAAGTTTCCATTTTGAGATTCTTTTTTCTTACCCAGGGTGTTAAATAGTGCCTGTTTCAAAAATAAAAATATCCCACTGCTTATAATCCTAAACAGATTGTTTTAACAGAAAGTTTAGTATTCCTAATTTTTAAATTTTTATTCTAAATTTTATTGATCTTTCCAAATTATTATTTTATAAAATATTAATTTCTATTGAATCAAAATAACTTAGCCATTGTTTCAAATATATACCTTGTTTTAAATTTTGATGTACATGGATTAATTATGAAACTTTCAGAAACAACTATAATCCATGTAATAAAGAAGTAGAGAATAATAAAGAATTCAATATAGTGAATCTCTTATATTTTAAACCTCAGCTCATTTTGTTCTGTTTTGGGGTCTACATTTGAGAGACTATTAAATGTGTGGCCAACACTTCATTTTAGAAGTACAAGAGAAAAATGTACATACACACAGTTTAGTTTTTCAGATTCACATATGAGAATGTTAAATAATAAAAATGAAAAAAGCATGAAAAATATTAGAAAGTTATGGATAAAATATGTTGAGATCACACAAGTAAGAACATAGATACTTATCATACTAAGTCTCCCAAAACATGGCATTTTATCTGTTTCCTCTATATAGGATTATTAAATTCATGCAAATAATGGACCCTAGTCAAAATAAGTGCATTACCATATGGACTAAATGTGAGCACTTCATAGAGACAAAGGAAGAACATACCAGTTTCATAGGCTTGATATTCAAGAAAAAATTAAAAATTCTTACATGAGTAAGAATATTTTTACCTCAACTGCTTCAAAGATATTAGTTTTGCAATTACATACAGTATACAGTATTTGCACTGTATTCACTACTCCCCACATTGCCCGTTCCTCCTGCCCCCACCCCCTGCCAGGACCTAATCTGACTTCTTGCTCTCAGATCTTTGTAGAGGAAAAAACAGAAAAATAAAAAAGAGAAAAGAAAAAAATGATACTTTTGTTTGTTGAGATAATGGTAACTATATAGGGAGTTTCTTGAATAATATTTTTACTAAAATATATTAAGCGTTCAAATAATGGGTTTCATTATGATATATTCATTCATGTATGCAATGTATGTTGATCTTATAAACCTCTATATCATCCCTTGACACCAATGTACACATCTTGTGCCCACAGATTACCTTCCTCTTCTAAAATAGTCCCTATTTTATTTTCATGTCCTTATTCTATGAATCTAAGAATATGATAATGAAACAAATGTCTCAGTTTTCCATATGAATCTTTGCATAGTGGGTAAAATACATTCCAAACTGAAGTCACTGAAAAAGGAAGGAAAAAGGGAATGCTATTTCTGTTTTGCATTACTGCAATAAAATACCAGTGGTTGGGTGCATTGATAAAGATAAGAGGTTTATTGGGGATCATGGTTCAAGTCTAAGATCAAAGAGTTTCATTTTTGCTTTCATTTGCTAAAGTCCAGGTGATGGCCTTCTGTCTGGCAGAGCCCCAGGGTGGTTCAGGATATCACATGACAAGAAACAGGGAATATTTATGTGTAAGATTGTGACTTTTAAATAATAATTAGTTATCTGATTTAGAGAGATTATAAAGTATCCCCATCAACCAGACAAAAAGACAGTAAAAAATATAAATCTAGCTAGCAGGAGGCAGAAATAGCAAATCCATGGAGGTTTATTTTGCAAAAGTCTAAAAATTCATGCTGCTGGGTATATTCACTCATATACATATGAACAAAATTAGACAAAATCAGATGCTGCAATGATACTATAGGTGGCAGAATAAACAAATAAATTGAGTTAAAAAAACTATTTTGTACTCACATATGAAAGCAAGGGTACCAGTAAAGAAAAAACAAGGACCCTTAAATCCCCTTATGGGAAAGGGGCATGCCAGGAGATTCATGTGACTGATTCCTTTAAATCATCATGGTACAGTTACCATCCTTATAGCATCTTCAAGTTGGATTTTAAAACAACCAGTAGAAATAGGTGGCACCTAAAACAGAAGGATTGTGCTCTAACAAGAGACAAAAATCTACACAAACATTTGCATGATCACTAGATAGTTTATTGTAATAGTTGGGAATACCAAAATACCATTTAACTCATTTTAAACTCCTATTCTTTCTTACTCCCATACAACATATCCCCTTGCTGTCTGCTCTTTCAGGCTATAGATGTTAATTCATTCTGTTGTACTAGTATCTTTAATTATTTTGCAATTATTAATTTATCTCCCTCAAGGGAACCAACATCTTATATAGTTTTGCACACAGATGTATTTATACAATTTTTTATTTTGACTACTACCAAAAAGGCCAATCTTGAAAAAATATATTGGGCCCCTTTGTGCTTGCTAAACATTCTTAGCAAAACACAGTAGGTTCACATATAATTTCTGAATTGTAAGACTCAGTTTGTTTGAACATTTTAAGAAAATATTGAACTTCTTTTCCATTGCCTCTGTAGAGCATATTTTACAACTTTGTTCCTCAAACAATAGATCAATGAATTCCACATGAGGATAACCATATAAATATGGAAGATACTTTATCAGTGTCAGAAAGGTGACTGGACTTGGGCTTGATATACATGAATATCAAAGTCCCATAGAAGAATGTGACCACTGCCAGGTGGGACCCACAGGTGGAGAAAGCCTTACATCTGCCCTCAGCTGAGTTCATCCTGAAAATATTTAAAATTATGAGCAAATAGGTCAAAAAGACAACCTTTTGATTACATCAAATTACTCTTTGCTAAGACCAGGATTATCATTTCGATATCATGTGTATCTGAACTGAGGAAAGATAACAATAGGCTAGTGTCACAGTAGAAATGATTGATGACATTGTAGCCACAGAAAGATGAAGTAAAACCCTTTATGGTAGTTAGAGATATGCAGTAGAGATAAGTGATTGCTAGCATGACCTGACATACCCTTTGTGACATGATGACAGTGTAGAGCAGTGGATTACATAAGGCCACATAATAGTCATAGGACATTACAGACAGAATCATAAGTTCACAAGCAATGAATATAAAAAGAAAGCTAGTTGTGTGGCACAAAATGTAAAGGAAGCTTTATTATGATCGGCAATAAATTTTACCAACATTTCGTATAAAGACAGTTCCACATGTATATAATGTATATAATGCATGTTAACCATATTCACCACTTCAGTTACTCTTTTTGTACCTTTCCCTCCACTTCTCCAATAGTCACCCTTTTACTTTCATGACCTTGCTCTTGTTGCTTTTTTGTTTTGTTTCTTCCTAGCTTCATCAGTTGAGAAAAATTATGGAATACTTATATGTGTGTGTCTGGCTTACTTCACCTAACATGATCTTCAGATCCATTTATTTTGCAGCAAATGTTATTTATAAATAAACATCATTTATTCTTTTTTTAATTTTTATTGTTTTATTATTCATATGTGCATACAATGATTGGGTAAATTCGAATTGATTTTCCTAACTTACCAGTTTTTAAGGATATGTCTTCTCCTGGATACTACATATGTGTGTTTACATAATCTTACTCTGGCAGATTACCCTAAATATATTTTAAATATATTTATTCTGTTCTTTTTTATTCTAAAGTTTTTCTTAGTGTATATTTTCCCCCCTGCCCCCACCCCCTCCCTTACCACCCATCTGCCCCCTCCATCTGCCCCCACCCCCTCGATGCCCAGCAGAAACTATTTTGCCCTTATCTCTAATTTTGTTGAAGAGAGAGTGTAAGCAAAATAGGAAGGTCCAAGGGTTTTTGCTGGTTGAGATAAGGATAGCTATAAAGGGAGTTGACTCACATTAATTTCCTGTGCGTGTGTGTTACCTTCTAGGTTAATTCTTTTTGATCTAAACTTTTCCTATTCCTGGTCCCCTTTTCCTGTTGGCCTCAGTTGCTTTTAATGTATCTGCTTTAGTTTCTCTGTGTTAAGGGCAACAAATGCTAGCTAGTTTTTTAGGTGTGTTACCTATCCTCATACCTCCCTTGTGTGTGCTCGCTTTTATCATGTGCTCAAAGTCCAATCCCTTTGTTGTGTTTGCCCTTGATCTAATGTCCACATATGAGGGAGAACATATGATTTTTAGTTTTTTGGGCCAGGCTAACCTCACTCAGAATGATGTTCTCCAATTCCATCCATTTAGCAGCAAATGATAACATTTCGTTCTTCTTCATGGCTGCATAGAATTCCATTGTGTATAGATACCACATTTTCTTAATCCATTCGTCAGTGGTGGGGCATCTTGGCTGTTTCCATAACTTGGCTATTGTGAATAGTGCCGCAATAAACATGGGTGTTCAGGTGCCTCTGGAGTAACCTGTGTCACAGTCTGTTGGGGATATCCCCAAGAGTGGTATTGCTGGATGAAATGGTAGATCAATGTCTAGCTTTTTAAGTAGCCTCCAAATTTTTTTCCAGAGTGGTTGTGCTAGTTTACATTCCCACCAACAGTGTAAGAGGGTTCCTTTTCCCCTGCATCCTCACCAACATCTGTTTGTGGTGGTGTTGCTAATGATGGCTATTCTAACAGGGATGAGGCGGAATCTTACTGTGGTTTTAATTTGCATTTCCTTTACTGCTAGAGACGGTGAGCATTTTTTCATGTGTTTTTTGGCCATTTGAATTTCTTCTTTTGAGAAAATTCTGTTTAGTTCACTTGCCCATATCTTTATTGGTTCATTAATTTTGGGAGAATTTAGTTTTTTTAAGTTACCTACATATTCTGGTTATCAGTCCTTTGTCTGATGTAGAGCTGGCAAATATTTTCTCCCACTCTGTGGGTGTTCTCTTCACTTTAGAAACCATTTCTCTTGATGAACAGAAGCTTTTTAGTTTTATGAAGTCCCATTTATCTATGCTATCTCTTAGTTGCTGTGCTGCTGGGGTTACGTTGAGAAAGTTCTTACCTACACCTACTAACTCCAGAGTATTTCCACTCTTTCCTGTATCAACTTTAGAGTTTGTGGTCTGATATTAAGATCCTTGATCCATTTTGAGTTAATATTGGTATAGAGTGATATACATGGATCTAGTTTCAGTTTTTTGCAGACTGCTAACCAGTTTTCCCAGCAGTTTTTGTTGAAGAGGCTGCTTTTTCTCCATCGTATGTTTTTAGCGTGTTTGTCAAAGACAAGTTGGTTATACTTGTGTGGCTTCATATCTGGGTCCTCTATTCTGTTCCACTGGTCTTCATGTACATTTTGGTGCCAGTACCATGCTGTTTTTATTGTTATTGCTTTGTAATGTAGTTTGAAGTCGGGTATTGTGATACCTCCAGCATTGTTCTTTTGACTGAGTATTGCCTTGGCTATTCGTGGCCTCTTGTGTTTCCATATAAATTTAATGGTAGATTTTTCGATCTCTTTAATGAATGTCATTGGAATTTTGATGAGAATTGCATTTAACATGTAGATTACTTTTGGGAGTATAGACATTTTTACTATGTTGATTCTACCAATCCATGAGCATGGGAGATCTCTCCACTTTCTTATCTTCCTCAATCTCTTTCTTCAGAAGTTTTCCTTGTAGAGGTCTTTCACATCTTTTGTTAGGTATACACCTAGGTATTTAATTTTTTTGAGGCAATTGTAAATGGAATTGTTTTCATATATTCTTTATCAGTTTGCTCATTGTTAGTGTATAGAAATGCTAATGATTTTTCTATGTTGATTTTATATCCTGCTACCTTGCTGTAGCTATTGATGATGTCTAGAAGCTTCTGAGTAGAGGTTTTTGGGTCTTTAAGGTATAGGATCCTGTCATCTGCAAATAGGGATATTTTGACAGTTTCTTTACCTATTTGTATTCCTTTTATTCCTTCTTGTTGACTAATTGCTCTGGCTAGGAATTCCAGTACTACGTTGAATAGGAGTGGAGATAGTGGGCATCCTTGTCTAGTTCCTGATTTTAGAGGGAATGGTTTCAGTTTTTCACCATTAAGTATAATGCTGGCTGTAGGTTTGTCATATATAGCTTTTATAATGTTGAGGAACTTTCCTTCTATTCCTAGTTTTCTTAGAGCTTTTATCATGAAATTGTATTGGATCTTATCAAAGGCTTTTTCTGCATCTATTGAGATGATCAAGTGGTTTTTGTTTTTGCTTCTGTTAATGTGGTTTATTACGTTTATTGATTTTCGTATGTTGAACCACCCCTGCATTCTTGGGATGAAGCCTACTTGGTCGTGAAGAATAATCTTTTTGATGTGTTGTTGAATTCAGTTTGCCATTATTTTGTTGAGGATTTTTCTATCAATGTTCATTAGGGAGATTGGCCTATAGTTCTCCTTTTTGGAGGTGTCTTTGCCTGGTTTTGGGATAAGTGTAATACTGGCTTCATAAAATGTGTTAGGCAGTTTTCCTTCCCTTTCTATTTCGTGGAACAGTTTAAGGAGGGTTGGTATCAGTTCTTCTTTAAAGGTCTGATAGAATTCAGCAGAGAATCTATCAGGTCCTGGCTTTTCTTTTTGGGGAGACTCTTGATTGCTGCTTCAATTTCATTTTGTGTTATAGGTCTATTCAGGTGATTAATTTCCTCTTGGTTCAGTTTTGGATGATCATATGTATCTAGAAATCTGTCCATTTCTTTTAGATTTTCAAATTTATTTGAATATAGGTTCTCAAAGTAGTCTCTGATGATTTCCTGGACTTCCATGGTGTTTGTTGTTATCTCCCTTTTTGCATTCCTGATTCTACTAATTTGGGTTTTTTCTCTCCTCATTTTAGTCAGGTTTGCCAGGTGTATGTTGATCTTGTTTATTTTTTCAAAGAACCAATCTTTTGTTTCATTAATTCTTTGTATGGTTTTTTTAATTTCTATTTTGTTGATTTCAGCTCTTATTTTTATTATTTCTCTCTTTCTATTTGTTTTGGGATTTGCTTGTTCTTGTTTTTCTAGGAGTTTGAGATGTATAATTAGGTCATTGATTTGGGATCTTTCAGACTTTTTAATATATGCACGCATGGCTATAAACTTTCCTCTCAGGACTGACTTAGCTGTGTCCCATAGGTTCCGGTAGGTTGTGTTTTCATTTTCATTGACTTCCAGGAACTTTTTAATTTCCTCTTTTATTTCATCAGTGACCTGTTGTTCATTAAGTAATGAGTTATTTAGTTTCTAGCTGTTTTCATTTATTCTTTTTAATGGCTGAGAAAAACTCCATTGCATAGATACTTCACATTTTCTTTACCCATTCCTCCATTGATTACCATTTTTTCCATAATCTGGCAGTTGTGAATAGTGCCACAATAGGTATGAATGTAAGGATCTCTAATGTAAGCTGAATTATATTCTTTCATAACCAGAAGTGGTATGACTGGTTCATATGGGAGTTTATACTGATTTCAATAGTATCTGCACATATTTACAGTGCCACAAGGAAGAAATGTGATAATTTCCCCCAACATTCTCACCAACATTTGTTATTTGTTTTCTTGATCATGGACATTCTGACTGGGGCGAGGTGGAATCTCAGTCTAGTTTTGAATAGTGCTTCCATGATGGATAAGATTGTTGAATTTTTATTTACTCAATTTAGAAATGTCATTCAGTTCATTTGCCCATAAATTGATTGGATTATTTTAATCTATTTTGAGATTTTTTAAAAAGTATTTATATATTCTGCATACTAATCCTCTATGGGATGAATATCTGGCAAGTATTTCTCCCATTGTATAGGCTGTCTCTTCACTCTGCTCATTTTTTCTTTTACTGTGTAGAGCCTTTTTTAATGTAATACAAACCCATTTGTCAGTTCTTACAGTTATATCCTGAAGTATTGTAGTCAGAATGACCTTTTTATGTCTATACCTTGAAATTTCAAAGCTTTAGGTCTTTCATTAAGGTCTTTTATCTTTTTTGAGTTATTTTTTGTGCAGTGTAAGAGATTGGATCCAGTTTCAATCTTTTACATGAGAGTATCCAGTTTGTCCATCACCACTAAAGAGATTATCATCATTAATGTTTTGCAATTTTCATTTTAGAGATGTTTCAAACAGATGATTACATTTATTCTTAGGCATTTATTTTATTTTTTGTACCTAAATTTGTTCCTAATTGTTTTTGTAGCTATTATGTGTGATTGATCATTTAATTTTCATTTAAAATGATTTGCCATAATAATAGAGTAAAGCTAATAATTTTTATATGTTGATTTTTATATTCTCTAAATTTGCTAAAATTGTAAATTAATTCTAGCAGTATTTTGTTGGAATTTTGGGTGTTTTCTCTATATGATATGATGTTTTAAAAAAAACAGTGACAAGGCAACTTCCTCTTTTCTAGTATGTATTCTCTTTATTCCTTTGTTTTCCTTGATTACTCTGCCTGAAATTCTATAACTACATTGAATAAAAGTGATGTTGATCACTTTTAAGATCTTAGAGAGGAAGAACTCTGCTTTTTCCCTTTCAACACTGTATTTGCTATTGTTTTATTGTAAGTGGCATTTAATATGTTGAGTTATTTCTATACCAAATATATCAGTATTTCCATGAATAGACATTGAAACTTGTGAAGTACATTTTATTTGCCTATGGATAATGGATTTTTTCCCACATTCCAATGAAAAAATGTGCTTTGTCTAGTAAATTGTGTGTTTTGTAACAACTTGGCATAGCTAGAATGAACCACATTTTATTGTATTAAATGATCTTTTACACACACTGTTGAATTTGGTTTGCTATAATTTTGTGAAGGATTTCTGCATCTACGTTGATCAAGATCTTGGCCAGTACTTTTCTTTTTCATTGTATCCTTGTGTGGTTTTTGTACCAAGGTAAGGCTGGCCCCATGTTATATGACTGGGAGAATTGTTTCCTCTTCTATTCCAAAGCAATATTAAATGAATTAGCATTAGCTCTTATTTAATGTGTATAGTTGAACTCAGCAGAGAATTATTCTGTGCTGCACTTTGTTTGATTGGAGATGTTTATTATTGATTCAAATTTATTACCCATTATTGGTCTATTCATTTTTTAAATTTCTCCATGGTTCAATCTTGGAAAGGTTTGGGCATCCAGAAATCTGATCACTTCTAAGATAAAAAACCTTCTGTCGTAGAGTTGCTCATAAGTCTGTAATGATCTTTGTGTTAATGTCATATTAATGGCAATATCTCATTTTCTTTTCCAGTGCTCAGCATAGAACCCAGGAACACTCAACTGATGAACTTTGTACTCTGTTCATTCCCTTTTCATTTCTTCTTTATTAATTATGTCTTCTGTATTTTTTTCTTACTTATTCTAGTTAACAGTTTGTCAATCTTATTTATCTTTAAAAAATCCACACTTTATTTTATTCAGTATATTTTGTTTATATGTTTTCATTTTTTTCCTTTCATTTAAGGAACCTTTATTTTTTTTTCCTTTTTAATTTGTTTATTCATATGTGCCTACATTGTTTGAGTCATTTCTCCCCCCAACCCCCATCCCCTCTTGCTTACAGGCAGAATCTGTTCTGTCCTTATCTCTAATTTTGTAGAAGAGAAAGTGTAAGCAATAATAAGAAAGACAAAGTGTTTTTGCTAGTTGAGATAAGGATAGCTATACAGAGAGATTCCTAGCATTGTTTCCATCTACAAATGTATAACATCCAGCTGATTAATTTCTGACCTTTTCATTAATTCCTGATCCCCTTCTCATATTGACCTCTGAGGTTTTAATATTTCTCTATTAGTTCCTTTTCAGTGGGGAAATCAAAGTTGGGTTTACTACCTATCCCCATACCTCTTGTGTGTGCTCTCCCCTTATCATGTGACCCAAGTCCAACCACATTGCTGTATTTGCCCTAGATCTAAAGTCCGCATATGAGTGAGAACATATGATTTCTGGTTTTCTGAGACTCACTCAATAATATCACTCAAAATGATATTATCCAGTTCCATCCATTTACGTGTGAATGATAAGATATTCTTCACCATGGCTGAGTAAAATTCCATTGTGTATAAATACAACATTTTCTTAATCCATTCGTCAGTAGTGGGACATCTTTCCATAATTTGGCTATTGTGAATAGTGCTACAATAAACATGGGTATGCAAGTGACTCTGGAGTAACCTGTGTCACATTCCTTTGGGTGTATCTCCAGGAATGGGATTTCTGGATCATATGGCAGATCTATGTTTAGTTTTTTAAGAAGCCTCCAAATTTTTTCCTCAGTGGTTGTACTAGTTTGCATTCTGACCAGCAGTGTATGAGGGTTCCTTTCTCCCCACATCCTTGCTAACACCTGTTGTTGTTGGTGTTTTTAATGATGGTTATTCTAACAGGGGTGAGGTAGAATCTTAGTGTAGTTTTGATTTGCCTTTCTTTTATGGCTAGAGATGGTGAGCATTTTTTCTTGTGTTTTTTAGCCATTTGTATTTCTTCTTTTGAGAAAGTTCAGTTTAGTTCAATTGCCCATTTCTTTATTGGTTCATTGATTTTGGGAGAGTTTAGTTTTTGAGTTCCTTGTATATTCTTGTTATTAGTCCTTTGTCTGGTGTATAGCTGGCAAATATTTTCTCCTTCTCTGTAGATGGTCTCTTCAGTTTAGAGATCATTTCTTTTTGTTGTGCAGATTTTTAGTTTTATTAAGTCCCATTTGTCTATACTCTTTCTCTTAGTTGCTGAGTTGCTGGGATTCTATTGAGGAAGACCTTGCCTATATCTATTACTTCCAGAGTGTTTCCTACTCTTTCCTGTACCAACTTTAGAGTTTTGGGTCTGATATTAAGGTCCTTTATCCATTCTGAGTTGATATTAGTACAGGGATCTAGTTTCAGTATTTTGCAGACGAATAACCACTTTTCCCAGCAACATTTGTTGAAGACGCTGTCTTTTCTCCATCATATATTTTTAGCACCTTTGTCAAAAATAAGTTGGGAATACTTGTGAGGATTCATATCTGGGACCTCATTTCTGTTCCACTGGTCTCTACGTCTGTTTTTGTGCCAGTACAATGCTGTTTTTATTGCTATTACTTTGTAATATAGTTTGAACTCTGGTATTGTGATACCTCCAGCATTGTTGTTTTTGCTGAGTATTGCCTTGGTTATTTGCATTCTCTTTTGTTTCCAAATAAATTTTAGGGTAGATTTTTCAATCTCTGTGATGAATGTAATTGGAATTTGATGAGAATTGCATTAAATATGTAGATTGCTTTTGGTAGTATGGCCTTTTTTACTATGTTGATTCTACTAATCCATGAGCACAGGAGATCTCTCCACCATCTGCAGTCTTCCTCAATCTCTTTTTTCAGGGGTTTGTAGTTCTCCTTGTAGAAGTCATTTACATCCTTTGTTAAGTTTACTCCTAGGTATTTGATTTTTTTGAGGCTAATGTAAATGGAATTGTCTCCATATATTCTTTCTCAGTTTGTTCATTATTGGTGTATAGAAAAGCTAATGATTTTTGTAAATGATTTTGTATCCTCCCACCTTGCTGTAGCTGTTAATGGTGTCTAGGAGTTTTTGGGTAGAGTTTTTTTGGTCTTTGAGGTATAGGGTCATATCATCTACAAATAGGGATATTTTGACAGTTTCTTTAGCTAATTATATCTTTTATTTCTTCTTTCTGCCTAATTGTTCTGGTTAGGAATTCAGTACTATGTTGAATAGGAGTGGGGATAGTGGGCACCCTTGTCTCATTCCTGATTTTAGGGGAAAGTTTCAGTTTTTTCACCATTGAGTATGAAGTTGACTGTACATTTGTCATATATAGCTTTTAATGTTGAGGTTCTTTCCTTCTATTCCTAGTTTTCTTAGAGCTTTTATCATGGAGTGGTGTTGGATCTTGTCAGAGGTTTTTTCTGCATCTATTGAGATGAACACGTGGTTTTTGTCTTTGCTTATATTAATGTGCTGTATTACATTTAGAGATTTCCATATGTTGAACCACCCCTGCATTCCTGGGTGAAGCTGACTTTGTCATGGTGAATGATCTTTCTGAAATGTTGTTGAATTTGGTTTGCCATTACTTTATTGAAGATTTTTATCAATTTTCACTAAGGACATTTGTCTATAGCTCTCTTTTTTGGAGGAGTCATTGTCCCATTTGGGGATGAGTGTAATACTGGCTTCATAAAATGTGTTAGGCAATTTTCCTTCCCTTTCTGTTTCATGGAACAGTTTAAGTAGGGTTGGTATTAGTTCTTCTTTAAAGGTCTGTTAGAATTCAGCAGAGACTCCATCAGGTCCTGGACTTTTCTTTTTTGGGAGACTATTGCTGCTTCAATTTCATTTTGTGTTATAGATCTATTCAGGTGATTAACATCCTCTTGGTTCAATTTTGGATGATCGTAAGTATCTAGAAATCTGTCCACTTCTTCCACATATTCAAATTTATTAGAATATAGTTTCTCAAAGTAGTCTCTGATTATTCCCTGGGTTTCCATGCTGCTTTTTGTTATCTCCCCATTTGCATTTCTGATTTTACTGAATTGTGTTTTTTCTCTCCTCGTTTTAGTCAGGTTTGCAAGGGTTCTGTCAATCTTGTTTATTTTTTCAAAGAACCAACTTTTTGTTTCATTGATTCTTTCTATGGCTATGTTTGTTTGTTCATTTCTATTTCACTGATTTCAGCTCTTGTTTTTATTATTTCTCTCCTTCTGTTTGTTTTGGGATTTGCTTGTTCTTGTTTTTCTGGGAGTTTGAGCTGTAGCATTAGGTCATTAACTTGAGATCTTTCTGTCCTTTTAATATATGCACTCATGGCTATAAACATTCCTCTTAGGACTGCCTTTGCAGTGTCCTATAGGCTCTGGTAGATCATGTTTTCATTTTCACTAACTTTTAGGAAACTTTTAATTTCCTCTTTTATTTCATCAATGACCCATTGATCATTGAGCAACGTGTTGTTCAGCTTCCAACTCTGTGCATGTTTTTTACTATTGTTTTTGTTGTTAAGTTCTAGTTTTAATGCATTGTGTTCAGACAGAATGCATGGGATTATTTCTATTTTCTTATATTTGTTGAGGCTTGCTTGATACCCTAAGATATGATCAATTTTGGAGAAGGTTCCATGGGCTGCTGAGAAGAATATATATCATGCAGAAGTTGGATGAAATATTTTGTAGACTTGGCTAGATCCATTTGATCTGTGGTGTGATTTAGATATAAGATTTCTTTATTGATTTCTTGTTTAGATGACCTATCTCTTGGTGATAGGGGGGTATTAAAGTCTCCCACTACTACTGTGTTGGAGCTTATATATATTTTTATGTCCTTCAGAGTATGTTTGATAAATTGGGTGCATTGATGGTGGATGTATATAGGTTGAAAATTATTATTTCTTTTTGGTGTATTTCTCTTTTATTAGTATGGAATGTCCTTCTTTATCTCATTTGATCAATGTATATTTGAAGTCTACTTTGTCTGAGATATGTATTGCCTCTCCTGACTGTTTTCAGGGGCCATTGGCTTGGTAAATCTTCTTCTAGCCTTTCACCCTAAGCCCATGCTTGTTTCTTCAATGAAATGGGTCTTCTGTAAGCAACAGATTATTGGATCTTCCTTTTTAATCCAGATTCCCAAATAGTGTCTTTTGATGGGGGAATTGATTCTGTTAATATTCAGTGTTAGTATTTATAGGTATGTGGTGATTCCTGTCATTTACTTGTCTTTGTTGTTTAAGTGTTTGATTGTGTGCAGATGAATCAATGAATTTTCTTCTTCTGTGGTTTGGTACTGTGGTCTTTTCATGGTTTTGTATGCTTTCATTTTCCATGTGCAGGATTCTTTGAAGAATCTTTTGTAGTGGTGGCTTGGTGGTTATATATTGTTTTGGCTTGATGATGGAAGACTTTTCTTGCTCCATCTATTTTGAATGATAGTTTTGCTGGGTAGAGTATCCTAGGGTTGAATTTATTTTCATTTAGTGCCCAGAATATGTCACTCCATGCTCTTCTTATTTTTAATGTTTCCCTTGAGAAATCTGCTGTGATTTTGATGAGTTTACCTTTGTATGTTTTTTTTTCTCTCTCTTGCAGCCTTCAATATTCTTTCTTTATTCTCTGTGCTTGTTGTTTTAATTATAATATATTGTAGAGTATTTCTATTTTGGTCAAGTCTGTTTGGTATCCCAGAGGCTTCCTGTACCTGAATGGGCATAGTTTTCTCTAGATTTGGGAAATTTTCTGTTATCATTTTGTTGAATATATTATGAATTCCTTTTGCTTGCACCTCTTCTCCTTCTTTAATACTCTTAATTTTCAGATTTGGTCTTTTGATGGAGTCCGCAGGTTCTTGCATATTCCTTTCACAAGTTTTGAGGTGTTCGAGGAACAGTTCTCAGTGTTTCCTTTAATTCTCATTTCTTCTTCAAGTTCTGAGATTTTGTCTTCTTATTCTAGTCTGCTGGAGTGGCCTTCCATTCTGTTTTGTACTTCTGCTTCATTTTTTTTCAGAGGTTTTCCATAGGGTCACTTCCTCTTTAATATTGTCAATTTTGTCCTTAATTCCCTTAATTAAGTTTCACTCTCTTTCACTTTAGTATTTATTTAGGGCTCCTATGATTTCATTTATTTGTTTTCATATCTTCTCATATTTATTTTTATTGTTTTGGAATTTCTTGAGTTCCTCTTGTATGTTTTGGTTGACCTTGTCTAGTAACATCTCCATGAAATTCTCCGTGATTTCTTGAAGGATTTCTTCCTTCAGGGTGTTCTTGGGAGAGTCTATCTTTATTTTGGGGGGAGTCTTGAACTCAGTATCCATTTTCTTCATTTCCCTCTGAATCCTGTACTAATTTATTTTAGGAAGTAGAATGGTTTCCATCCTTTTTTATCTTCCCCTCTTTCTACTTGGTGGTGTTTCTGTCCCTGTTCTGTGTGTAATTTAGTATTAGCTAATTATAATAGTAAAAATAATGAGATCAAGAAAGACAGAGTAAGAAGAGAAAGAAAGAAAAGAAGGAAAAAAAATAGAGAACCAAAGAAATCAACATGGAGAGATGGTGTACTAACCAACAATGAACTAAACAGGCACTTAGAAAGAGAAAAAAGAAAAATAAAAAACAAAAACAAAAACAAAAATCCCAGGTTCAAGAACAGTGAAGTTTCAGTCTTGGTAGTTCTGGTGTTATTCCTTCAGCATCTAGTCCTGATGTTGGTATTTAAGCAATATCTCTATTATTGTCTTTCTAGGTGGTTGGGTCAAGAGACAGCTTTGTGAACCTCTACCTGCCCTATTTCAGGCAGCAGCTCATCTGCCACCTACTGTCAGCCATCTACTTTTGCAGGTTTTATTTCCTAAAAGTTTGAGTGAAGAGCAGCTCCTTACCTCCTCCTCCTTTTTCTGGTGGAGGGGCTTGCCTGCTGGCTACTTTTGCAGGCTTTGTTTACTAAAAGTTCACCTGGAGAGCAGCTCCTTGCTCCTTCCCCCTTTTCTGGTGCACTCAGAACACCCTGCCCCCTCTGATGCCTGTCCTTTTCAGTTCCTTGTCTATTATTCAGTTTTTGTGTGTGTATGTGGGGGGCAGGGGTCAGTCTGTCCAGGGGGCTATGCTGGTTTATCCCAGTGGTGACTGTGGGCATACCACATGCTGCTTATTTGCTTACCTGTTGGTCTGTGTTTCCCAAGCAGATTTGGAGCCAGCATCTGGAGGTTCAGGAGCCCTTCTGGTTTCTCAATGTAACGTGGTGTGGAGAAGCTTTGTGTAGGCTGGGGGTTCAGGGTATCAAAGTTGTGCTTCTTCTTGGTGGTTTTTTTTCTGCCAAGTGTGGCTCCTGCATCCTAGCAATAGTTTTGATTTACAGAGTTCACACTGTCTGCTTCCTCCCTCTAGTTGCCATCTTGGATCATTTTTCATTTATTTTTAGTCTAATTTTATTACTTCTTCTTTCTAATAGTTTTGTATTAGATTTTTATTCTAGTATTAAGAGTTGTAGGAATATGCTGTTCATTTGTATCATTTTGACTTTTTAATGTAGGCGTAGCTTCCTATAAACATCCTGCCTGGTATTACCTTGTTAACTTCCCAGTGTTTATTACATGGTCTGAACCTACTGTCTTTTGTTTTAGGAACTTTTTAATTTTCTTCTCAATATCCACTTACATTGACTTAATAGGTCCTTATGCACATTGTTCAAGAGTGACTTTTTAATTTGTATGAATTTATATAGTTTTCAAAATATCTTTTTATTAATTTACAATATTCTTTAATTGTGCTTGAAAGTATGCTTAAAATGCTTTTAATATTTTAAAATATATTTGGACTTGCTTTTTATCTAATTATGTAATATACCTAGATATGTTTTATGACCTGATGAGAAGAATGTATATTCTAAAGATTTTGCATATAATGCTCTTTAAATGTCTGTGAGGTCTAGTTGGTCTGGAGTGCAATTTAGCTCTGCTGTTTCTTTGGTGATTTTCTCTCTGCATGATATAACTGTTCCTGCAAATGTGGTGGTAAATTTTTATGTTATTATTGTATCTGAATCTATCTCTTCTTTAGGTGCTTTAATACTTGCTCTATGTATCTGGTAGCTTTGACTTGGGACACATACATGTTTAGAATTGTCACATCCTCTTGCCAAATTGTCCTCTTTATTATTAAACATTGAACTTCTTTGTATACTTTCATTGCTTTTGATTTAAGGTATGTTTTGTCTGATGCAAGTGTAACTACTCTCATTTCTTAGGAATTCTTTCTGCATGTAATATCTTATTTCTTTCCTAAAATATCAACCTATGCACATCCTTATACAGAAAATGAGTTTCTTACAAGTAATCAATAATGTTTTTTTCTCTTCTCCATTTTGTAACTGTCTGTGTTTTAATGGAGAATGTCACCATTTGCATTCATGATAATCACTGAGAAGTAAAGGTCTTTCTAGCACCCTACTGTAACATATTTTCTAATTTTATTGTAGTTTTTAATTTTCTTACATTCTCACATTCCTCCTTTGTGGTAAGTGATTAACTCTAGTTGTCTGTTTAGTCATGTTTTTATTTTATTTTATTCATCATGAAATTTTAGTTTGTGATTACCATGAATTAAACAAAACATATATTGTTTGTAGAAACCTATTTTGAAATAACAGCAGCATTACCTGGCCATAATGATAAAGAAACAATGTACTAAAAAAAATTCTAATAAAAGCCTCTGTATTTACATTTCATGACTTCACACATTTTACCAGTTTAACATCTGTATTGCCTGTCTTAACATACTAATTTCACCATTATTACTTTTCATTGTTTTGATATTTTCTTCATACTAAAGATATAAATTATTTATTTATTGTGTTTACAATATGAGAGCATTCTTAACTTGTCTGTTTTGTGTATATTACCAGTGAGTTTCATATCTTTCAATGTTTTAATCTTCCTTGTAAATATTTCTTTCAGGTTAAAGAATAGAGTTAGTATTTCTTGGAAGACCAGTCTGCCTTGAGATATATTCTTTCAGCATTTGTTTTTCTGGAATAATTTTAACTCTTCTTCATTTCTAAAACTTTGCTTTGGCAGGTGTGGTTTTCTATGTTTGCATTTTTTAAGTATTATGAAAACCTCACAACACTCACTACTGGCCTGTGAGCTTTCTGCCAAGAAATCTGTTATTAGATGAGTTGGGACACACTTATGAGTTATTTTTTCTTGCCTCTTTGAGAATTTTCCCTTCATCTTTCACTATTAAGAATTGAGTAATTATTTTTATTGCAACAGGCTCATTTGACTTAGTTGTCTGTTTTTTTTTTTTTTTTACCGTATGTCTTCATTCTTTCTGGATTTCAGAATTTTTCTAATATGATGCCTTTGAATAATCTTTCTACCCCTTTGACAGTCTCAGCTTCCTCTTGAACCATTTTATCTTCTGTTTCCTACATATTTCCACTGCTTTTTTGTCATTCACTTTGTTTTCCTTTCTCTTCCAACTGCAAATTCTCAAATAGTCTGTATTCATGCACACTAGTTCTGCCTTTTGCTACTGATGCCTTCTATCACATTTTAAAATTCACTTAGTGTATTTGTCAGTTCAAAAATTTTTAACATTTAAAAATACTTCCATTTCTCTGTTATTTTCCCATGTTATTGTATTCAATATATTTTCTGCTTTTCCTTGAAACTCATTGAATTTACTTGTAATAGCAGGTTTGATACTCCATCAAGGATTTCCCCATAGCATAAGTGTCTGGCACATTTCTGAAACCATTAAGAGAGGTTATATTTTCCTTAAATCTCTTCATGCTTCTTGGGATATAATATCATCCCAACATAGAATTACTAGCTTTTTATCTTAGTCTTTGTAGCCTGACATTTTTGTGCTTCTATTTCTAATTTCTAAGCAGCCTGCTTCTTTTCCGTAAACCTGCAGTCAGTTATTTGTAATTTCTCAACACTAGATGGCAGAATAAGTTCAGATTTTCAAGAAGTTTGTAGTTGTGTCATCTCAGCACTAGAGTGGGGTTTAAATCCAGGTGTTCAGAATCACAACTGATATGTTTTTAAACATGAAATGGAGAATAACCTAAAAAAGTCGTGGTCCATTCCCTGTAGCCTGAGTCAGTTCAGATGTCACATCCAAAGCCACTGACCTTTTGCTCAGCCCTGTAAGCTTCTGCTGAACCTCCATGGAGGGAATGGCTCAAGGTCATTGTTCCATGCCTGGGGTCACCAACAAAACACAGGTATATCACAACCTTATTCACACCCACCAAGAGCAGCACAGCACTGAGAAAGACTAAGATGAATTGGTGTTTTTCACTACCTATGTTGAGGTTTGCTTGTGGTCCAAGGTGAATGTAACCAGTCTGAATTCTAGCTTAAATAGAACTCCAGTGTACTTGGATTGTAAGTCCTTGTCTGATACTACATGTGATCAAGAGACTACACCTGGGGAGGATGACAAGATGGCAGATTGTTGACACTCCTGTAGCCCTATAGCCTGGTGTTGACTAACTACCTTGAAAATGGAACATCAGAGGACCTCAAATGGCACCCACAGGGTCCCATAACCAGCGAGAAGCAAAGCCTTCTCTGAATCTGCAAATAGAGAAACAAGTCAATGCAGCAAGAATGGGAAGAATGACTTGCAGTTTAACACTCCTGATCTCCTACCCCTGAATGGCTCCAGGCTCCATTACTTGGTGATCATTTGATGGTAAGTGCTGCTTCCCAGCACACACAGTATTTTGGACCTCCAAGCTCTCCCCTACTACATGACCTGTTATCCTCACCATGAAAATCCGTGGAAACCAGCACTCTTGTGTAATCAGGACTCACGGCTCCTGTTTCTCCATGGGTAAGAGAAAATGCAGGCCATTGGGCCTGGTTCCCCTAGAAGCAGCACTGCTGCAATGCACTCCCTAAAGCCCTTGTGGGAAAATAGTCACCAGAACTCCCACTGCCTACAGGCTTAGTTCTCCTGAGCCAAGTCAGCAGCAATGAAACAGAACTGTGCTCCCTGAAGCCCATGTGAGAAATCAGGCCCCAGGACATCTGCTATCCAAAGGCTTGGTTCTTCCATTCTTGGAGTGCTACTGAACTCTCCTCCTGCTTCCTATGCCTGGAAAGCATGTGACAGAACTCCTGCTGTCTGAAGGTTTATTTCTCTTGTGTCTGCAGCAGTTGCTGTGACTCCAGATAGCCCAGCACAAGCAGACAAGCATCAGGACTCTCGTTGCCTGCAGACTTGGGTCTTCTGCACCTACAGCATCTGCCATGGATCTTGGAAGCTCATGTTGTAATGCAAATAGAACCCAGGGCCTCCACTGCCTTATGGGCACCAGACAATTCAAGCCTACTGCCTTAGCTGCCCCAAGGGTACCCTCAACTTGCTAATCAGTACCAGGAGACTGCCACCAAACATTAAGTGAACCTCAGACTCCAGGTGTTGCCATTCTTCTGGCACCATGAGGCTTCTCTCCCCACAGATCATGGAGGCCCGGCACTTCCCACTATCCCTGACAGCAAGATAGCCCTCACTCTCCCATCAAAGAGCAAGAAAGCCAGATAACTCACTGAGGGGAGGAAAGCTATGACCTACTGTCTGAAGTTTGTCACCAGAAGTCCTGTTCCCCTAAGGTACACAGAAGCCCAGTGTTTCGTGCTGCACTTCTCTAGAGGAGAGTCATGACCCTCCTGTCCAAGTGCTGGAATCACTGCTCCTCCACTGAAGGACAATTTGTTACTATACTAGTGGTAGGAGGCCTGCCTCCAGAGTACACAGAGACCCAGTGCTCCCCACTGTGACTCGAGAAGAGCCCCTGTGCCCACATCAGAATATGGGAATGTCAGCCTCCTTGCTGAGGGGAGAAAAGTGGTAATTGGCACCACAACAAGAACCCTACAACAAGTAATATATCCAGCATTCCCCTCTCTGAGGAACACTGCTGGAGCTCCCTGAAAAAAAGTCAAAACACCAACTACAGGGGCACAAGGGATTAAAACCTTAAACAAAAACAACACCAGATGTGCAAATCTCAATGCAGAATGAAACAGCAAGACAACCACTCTCCATCAAAAATAATTCCATCACTAATGACCCAAACACCTCTGATTATAGGAAGAGCTATCAAAAAATGAATTCCAAAAAAAAGAATAGTAAAAATGATTAATGACCTAAAGGAAGAAACACAAAAGTTAGTATTTGACCTCAAAGAGGAAGAAACAACTAAATGAGCTCAAAGAAAATACAAACAAGCAGATGAATGAAATTAAGAAGACTACTCAAGAAATGAAAGAGGAAATCAATAAAGACATAGAAACCTTGAAAAATAATCATTCAAAATAAACAACCCAATATCCCAAATAAATATACAAATCAAAGGTTTATTGAACAGAGGAGAGCAATTTGAAAATAGAGTATTAGGACCAGAAGGCAAAGAAAAGGAATTAGACCAAACTGTAAAAAACCATGAAAAAATGCTAAGAAAATAAGAATGGAACATGCAAGGTGTCTAAGACACCATGAAAAAACTAAACCTACAAAACATGGTTATAAAAGAAGGAAAGGAGACACAAACTAACAGCACTGACAACCTATTCAATACAATAATAGCAGGAAGCATCCTAACCTCAAGAAAGAGGAAGTTACCCAGATGCAGGAAGCTTACAGAGCACCAAACCACCAGGACCAAAAGAGGAACACCCCCAGACATTATAATCAAAACACTTAGCATGCAAAACAAAGAAAGAATTCTGAAAGCTACAAAAGAGAAAAGACAAGTCACATATAAAGACAAACGAATTAGAATAATAGCAGATTTCTCACCTCAAACTGTAAACACATGAAAGTCATGGAAAGACATAAGTCAGGCCCTGAAAGAAAGAAACTGTCAACCTAGACAATCCTACTCAGCAAAACTATCCTTCCTAATTGAAGGCAAAAGTAAAATCTTCTACAACAAGAAAAAACTAAAGGAATTGTGACCACCAAGCCAGCAATACAGAAGATACTTAAAGGACTTTTACATATAGAAGAAACTAGAGTGAGACAGGAAGACTCAAGAAAGAAAAAACTCATTCGAACAAGCAGAACAGTAAATAAGGAATAGGTAAAACTAAACAACAGGTGAATAAGAATACCTGGAAACAACAGGCATCTGTCAATATTAACACTGAATGTAAGTGGCATGAATGCCTCAGTCAAAATACATGGAATAGCAAACTGTGTTAAAAAACAAGACCCAACCATATGTTGCTTACAAGAAACTCATCTCACTGAAAAAGCTCTGGCATAGAGTCAAATGGTGGAAAATAGTTTTCCAAGCAAATGGACCCCATAAACAGGCAGGAGTAGCTATTCTCTATCTGACAAAGTAGAATTCAGACTAAAATCAAGCAGAAGAGACAATGAAAGTCACTTCATATTAATGAAAGTAACAATTCATCAAGAGGAAATATCAATCCTTAATATGTATGCAGCAAATACAGTGGCACCCACCTACATCAAAAAAACACTAATGGCCCTATGAGCACAGATAGACGCTAACACAGTGATAGTGGGAGATATGAATATCCCACTGTCACCAGTACATAGGTCATCCAGACAAAATTTCAACACAGAACCATCAGAGGTACTCCACACGGTAGACCAAATAGACATGGTTGATATCTACAAACTATTTCACCCAACAAATAATCAATACACATTGTTTTCTGAAGCTTGTGGAACTTTCTACAAAACAGATCATATTTTAGGACACAAACCAAGTCTCGACAAATTACAAACCAACTCTCGACAAATTCAAAAAAATCAAAATAACCCCCTGCATCATATCAAATAACAACAGATTAAAACTAGGCCTCAACAACAAAATAATCCCCAAATTCAAATACATGGAGAGTGAACAATACACTGCTGAAAAACCAATGTCAGACCAAAGAAAGAAGGGCAGAAATCAAAAAATTATTAGATACAGTGAAAATGAAAATACAACCTACCAGAATCTGTGGGAAATGGCAAAGGTGCTGAAGGAAAAGTTTGTACCTAAAAGTGCCTACACTAAAATATAGAGCCCTCTCAAATAAACAACTTAATACTGCCCTTTAAGTTTCTAGAAAGACAAGAACAAACCAAACACAAAAGTAGCAGACAGAGAGAAATAAAGATCATGACTGAGGCCAATGAGATCAAAACCAAACAAACTATGCAAAGAATCAATGAAACAAAAAGTTTGTTCTTTGAGAATATTTACAAGACTGACAAATATTTATCCAACATGGCAAAACAGAGAAGGTAGAAGACCCAAATTAATAAAATCAGAGATGAAAAAGGGACATAACCACACATACCAACAAAATCCAGAGAATCATTAGAGACTACTTTGAAAATTTATATCCAAGTAAATTGGAAAATCTAGGTGAAATGGATAAATTCCTATATGCATATAACCAACCAAAATTGAACTAAGAAGATATTAACCACCTAAATAGTCCTATTACATGCATTTAAATTGAAGAAAGAAATCAAAGAAGACATCAGAGGATGGAAAGTCCTTCCATGCTCCTAGATCAGTAGAATCAATGTTGTGAAAATGGTCATACTACCAAAAGCAATCTACATGTTCAACATAACTCCTATCGAAATCCTAATGACATTCTGCACAGAAATAGAAAAATTATGAAATACATAAGGATATACAAAAGACCTCAAATTTCCAAAGTAATTCTGAACAAAAAGTCCAATGCTGGCGACATCACAATACCCAACATGAAACTATACTTCAAAGCCATAATAATAATGACAGCATGATATTGGCACAAAAACAGATAGGAAGACCAATGGATCAGAATAGAAGATGCAGACATAAACCCACACATCTATAGTCAAGGAGTCCAAAACACACGATGGAGAAAAGAGAACCTCTTCAACAAATGCTCCTGGGAAAACTGGATATACACATGTAGAAGATGAGACTAGATCACTGTCTTTAACCCTGTAACAAAATCAATTCAAAGTGGATCAAAGACCTTAATATAAGGCCTGAAATTCTGAAACAACTTCAAGAACCAGTAGGAAATACACTGGAACAGATAGGTATAAGGAATGACTTCCTAAACATAGCCCAAAAAGCTCAGCATCTAAGAGAAACAATGAACAAATGAGACTGCATCAAACTAACCAGCTTCTGTTCAGCAAAGCTGTCACGAGACTCAACAGACAGCTCACAGAAGGGAGAAAATTATTGCCAGCTACTTACCTGATAAGGGACTAATATCCAGAATCTACAGGGAACTCAAAAATCTCAGCCCCCAAAGAATCAACAGCCCAATGAAGAAATGGGCACATGAACTAAACAGAGATTTCTCAAATGAAGAGGTACAAGTGGCCAGTAAATACATGAAGAAGTATTCAACTTTCCCAGTTATAAAAGAAATGCAAATCAAAACAACACTTAGATTTCATCTCATCCCAGTTAGAATGTCCATAATCAACAACAAATGCTGGTGAGGGTATGGCAAATCAGGACCTCTTATACACTGCTGGTGGAAATGCAAATTTGTATAACCACTATGGAAAACAGTATGGACATTCCTCCAAAACCTAGAGACACAACTGCCATATGATCCAGGGATACCACTCCCAGGTATCTACCAAAAAGAATGTGAAAAAAAAAGAGACACCAGTACACAGATGTTCATCTCAGCACTATTCACAATAGCTAAGCTCTAGAAACAACCCAGATGCCCTACAACTGATGAATGGATTGTGAAATTGTGGTGTATATATACAATGAAGAATACTTCATTGGGGTTTGAAGGTAAATGGATGCTGTTGGAGGACATCATATTAAGTGAAGGTAGCCAGGATCAGAAACACAATAGCCTCATGTTTTGTCTCATACATGGAAGATAGATCCAAAGATAAATATATACACAAAAACCAGCATAATGGTATACAAACTCAGATGTAGAACATGTTTGTAGCAGTGGGACTAGTCTATGGAACTTGGGGAAAGGGAAAGAAAAAGATAATGATAGAGAGCATCAGTAGTATTGCATAACATAAGATGTGAAGGTAGAGGATATAAGGATGTGTATTGAAAGCTATTGGAAAATGGGGGATGGGTGAGAGGCAGGGGAGAAATGACCCAAACAATGAATACACATGTGAATAAATGAATAAAAAATAATGGGGGATGGGAGGTAGAGGGGTATGGGTGACTAATAGAAGTGATTGAACAGACAAAAATAAAGCATACCCATAATGGGCATACATCAAGACACACTTTTGAATTTCAACTGAAAAATTAATAGTGAAAACCAGAATTGTAAAATAGATAGTGTGTATGTGCAGAAGTACTAGTGGGAAGAGGGAGAGTGAAGGAAGGAGATTAAAATGATTGTATATGGTTGATGGACTTCATATACCTACATGAAACAGAAATTTAAAAAACCTCCTGCAACTGCTCTAAGTCAGTTGGGGAGGGTATTGAGGGGGAGAAACAATAGGGGAAATGTTAATAATGTACAATATAAGTCTGTTTGGAATTGTTATCACAATTCCCTTTCCTGTATAATGACTATATCCTAACAAAATTTATAATAAAAATATAAAAGAAATTCAAATAGGAAAAGAAGTCAAACTATCCTTATTTGAAGATGACATAGTTTTATATCTTAAAGAGGTGGAGTATGCCACAAAAACCTCTTAGACCTCATAAACAACTTCAGTAAAGTAGCAGGATACAAAATCAACTGACAAAAATCAGAAGCCTTTTTAGACACAAATAGTGAACAGACAAAGAATATAGGAAAAACAATTCCATTTACAATAGCTTGAAAAAATGTAATACCTAGGAAAAAATTTAACAAATGAAGCAAAAGACATCTACAATGAAAGCTATTAACCACTGAAGAGATCAAAAAGGACTACAGAAGATGAGAAAGATCTACCATGCTAATGGAGTGGTAGAATCAATATTGTGACAATGACTATATCACCAAAAGTTATCTACATGTTCAATGCAATCCCCATCAAAATTCCAATGACATTAATCACAGAGATTGAAAAATCAACCTTAAAGTTCATTTGGAAACAAAGAAGACCACAAATAACTGGGCAATATTGAGTAAAAGAGCAATGCTGGAGGTGTCACAGTACCAGATTTCAAACTGGCATAGCAATAAAAACAGCACTGAATTGGCACCAAAAAAAAAAGATACAAACACCAGGAGAACAGAATAGAAGATCAGCTATGAATCCATGTAGCTATGCCCGGTTGATTTTTTACAAAGGCACCAAAAACATACAATGGAGAATAAGCAGCCTCTTCAACAAATGGTGCTGGGAAAAGTGGATATCTGTATGTAGAAAAAAGAAACTAGATCCGTGTCTTCACCCTATACAAGGATCAACTCAAAGTGGATAAAGGACATTAATATAAGACATGAAACTGTGAAGCTTGTGCAGGATATATCATGAAATGCACAGGAATTAATAGGCATAAGCAATAAATTACTGAGCAGAACTCAAAAGGCTCAGCAACTAAGAGAAAGGATGGACAAGTTGGCTTAAAGAAAAAGGAACTAAAAAGTTACTGCACAACAAAAGAAATTTTCATCAGATTGCAGAGGCAGCCCACAGAACGGTAGAAAATCTTTTCCATTTATACATCTGAAAAGAGATTAATAAACAGAATATAAAGGGAGCTATAAAACTAAACTCCCCAAAATTCAATGACACAATGAAGGAATGGACAAATGAACTGAACAGATATTTCTCAAAGAAAGAAGTCCAAATAGCCAAAATTTTTTTAAAAAGTGAAGAAATGTTCAATATGCCTGGCCACAAAAGAATACAAATCAAAGCCATGTTA
This sequence comes from Castor canadensis, assembly GCF_047511655.1. Classification (NCBI taxonomy): domain Eukaryota; kingdom Metazoa; phylum Chordata; class Mammalia; order Rodentia; family Castoridae; genus Castor; species Castor canadensis. Next base: position 192,395,028 of record NC_133386.1, read on the forward strand.
AGATTCCACCTCACTTCTGATAGAATGGCTACCATCAAGCAAATAAACAACAAAAAATATTGGTGAAGATGTAGGAAAAAGGAACCCACATACACTACTGGTGGGAGTGTAAATTAGTGCAACCACCATGGAAAACAATATGGAGGCTCCTCAAATAATTAAAAATAGAACTGCCATACAATCCAAAATTTCTACTCTTAGGGATATACCCAAAGGAATGTAATGCAAATTACAATAAAGACATCTGCACACCCATGTTTACTGCAGCATAATTCACAATAGCTAAGATATGGAAACAGCCAAGATGTCCCACTACTGCATTGTGAAAACCCCTGTGTGGGGCTGGTAGAGTCACTCTAGTGGTAAGCACACATGCCTAGTAAGCACGAATAACCAGTGCTGCCAAAAAAAATGTCAAAAAATAAATAAAAAGTCCCAGTGGGACTATTAAAGAGTTTTTTCATTGCCCACCAATATAAAACTTGGTGTAAGTCATTGTGAGAAATACTGAATGTTGGGCGATTACATTTTTGGGTTATTGTACCTTGCTCCCAACAAATACTACTCTTAATACCAGATACTTGAGTGAATACAGTTAAAAATTAATAGCAATGAAAACAACTGAACTGTTCAAAAATAATCCCTTCATAAGAAAATTAAAGGTTCCCTGGATAATTCACAAATATCCAGTGACATTGATGCTTCCTCTCAGATGGTCTGAGAATAGCCAAGAAATTGTATTCAACATCCCTGAAGCATGTGTCTAAAACAAGAAACATTCATAAATTCTTCTGATAGTTCTCAGGTTAGTGATCATACAGAAGAATAAGAACCCATTTCTTTTTCTTGTCATCACAACTTTCAGATTAGTTCCAGTAATTATCCTTAATAATTCCCCTCAAGTTAAACAGACACAGTTACAATCCTCACTGACACAGTATACTATGTCTGCCTACTTTCATCTTCTCTGACTCTATTTTCTAGAACTACAATGTGTTTTTAACACATTATTAGTGTGTTGAATATTGATGATAAGTGAGTATAAATTATAAAAGGAAAGTTGAAGAAGGCAGTAGGAAAAAGTGGCCTGTATTATCCTTTCCACAGTTCTCAGCAGCTCAGCATGGACACAGAGATGCCTCTATCTGGGAGATGAAGTGAGTCCAGGCCTGAAATTCAAAGCCTAGCTATCGTGACTCCATGTGTAAGGAAGAGCGTCATGCCTCCTTCCTAAGACCAAATCTGTAGATTTATCAACTGGAACTGCATTATCTAATGCATAATCTAATGAAAAGAAGACTGCTTCCACATTCATTGCCCCAACCTCAGGCACAGGAACAGGAATTAAGGCTCCTCTATTCACTGGGGTGAAGGGTAGAAAAATGAGCACAGGTTTGTGTCTGAGAGGTCAATGTCCAGCACACTGGAGTGAGAGTCAACATGAGGCAAAAACAAAAAGGACCTACAGAAGGACAAGGCCCAAAGACAAAACCATAAGAACAATCCTACCAAGAGTTGGAGGCCTATATGCAGGTAGGAAAGACTCAATTCGGCTTAGACTATTACTACCATTAGAGAGAATGGAGGCATACATCACCCCTAGACTGCCTGTGATGTGAAAGCCATTCAGATTTTTTGGCCAATGGATTTTCTCCAACACTCCTAACCTTGAGCAGCACAGCTATCTCCAGACCCGTGTTGACAGCCAGAGCCTATAAACCTGCCCTGGAACCGAACAGAAACCTGTGGCTCAATAAGACAGCTATGTGTTTTATCCTACATTACTGTCAGTACATGGGGCTCAGTGCACTCTTGAAACTCTGCAGATCCTTGTGTCTGTGGAAATCAAGGGTGACCCAGTTTAGCATCGGCCTTGATAGCCAAGTGACAAGGGATGGCGTAGTAACATATTCTGTGCATAGCTGAGGGTAGTTAGTGAAGACATTGCCTCAGAATTAATCTTCTAGTGGTGAAAATGAACACAGGGTAGATTGTAAAAGTGCTCACCCTGAGGTCCACATGAGGATGTAACCTCTTTTTTTATTATAAATCTTTATTAAGATATATTCATTATGTGGGGCTGGGGATACATATCGACAATTTCAATTAGACTTATATTGTATATTATTTAATTTGGCTCCATTTGTCTCTCCTCCTCACTCCCCTTCACTCCACATAAAGCAATTGTAACAGGTTTTGCAGTTCTATTTCATATAGGTATATAAAGTCCATCAACCATATGCCATCACCTTATTCTCCTTCCTTTCCCTTTCCCTCTCCCACTAGTACTCCCCTGCCCACACTCTGCCAATTTTTTCATTAAAAAATTGGTTTGCAATTTTCATTAAAAAAGTTTTTGGTTTCCTTCATTAAATTCATTTCAAGGTACTTTATTGTTTTTGAGGCTATTATAAATGGGATTGTTTCCCTGATTTCTTTCTCAGTCTGTGTGTTGTTGGTATATAGAAAGCTACTCATTTCTTTATGTTAATTCTGTATCCTGTGATTTGCCAAAAGAATTTATGATTTCTACTAGAATTTTTTGCTAGAATTTTTGTGGTCTCTTAGGTATAGGATCATGTTATCTGCAAATAGGAATAGTTTTACTTCTTCCTTTCCTATTTGAATCTCTTTTATTTCTTGCTCTTATCTTACTGCTCTGGATAGGAATTCCAAAATTTATTGAATAGGAGTGGAGGAAGTGAATAGTCCTGTGTCATTCTTGACTATAAGGGGAACATTTTTAGTTGTTCTTCATTTAGTATGACATTGGCTCTAGGTTTGTCATATACAACCTTTACTATACTGAGGAACATTCCTTCTATTCCTAATTTTGTCAGAGCTTTTATCTTGAAAAGGTGTTGGATTTTGTCAAAGGCTTTTTTCTGCATCTATTGAGAGGATCATGCGGTTTTTGTCCTTCCTTCTGTTTTTATAATGTATTACATTTATAGATTTCTGTATGTTGAACCATCCTTGCATCCCTGGAATGAAACTGATGTGGTCATGGTGTATCATCTTTTTGACATGTTGCTGAAGTCTGTTTGCCAGTATTTTGTTGAGAATCTTTGCATATATATTCATTAAAGTTATTGGTTTATACTTCTCTTTTCTGGTTACATCTTTATTGAGTTTCAGAACAAGTGTAATGCTGGCTTTACAGAATGAATTTGGTAGTGTTCTTCCTTTTCTATTTCCTGGAAAAGTTTGAGGAGTATTAGTGTTTGTTCTTCTTTAAAGATGTGGGAAAATTTGGCCATGAATCCATCAGGTCCTGAGCTCTTGTTTTTAAGGAGACTTTTTATTTCTGCTTCAATTTCATTGCATGTAATAGGACTATTTATGTGGTTAATAACTTCTTGGTTCAATTTTGGTTGGTTATATGCATATAGGAATTTATCCATTTCATCTAGATTTTCAAGTTTACTTGAATATAAGTTTTCAAAGTACTCTCTAATGATTGTCTGGATTTTGTTAGTGTTTGTAGTTATATCCTCTTTTTCATCTCTGATTTAATTAATTTGGGTCTTCTCCCTCTTCCATTTTGTCATGTTGGCTAAAGATTGTTGATCTTGTTAATCTTTTCAAAGAACCAACTTTTTGTGTTATTAATCCTTTGTGTAGTTTGTTTGGTTTTTATCTTATTGACCTCAGCAGTGATCTTTATTTTCTCTCTCTGTCTGCTGGTTTTGGGTTTCTTTTGTTCTGTTTTTCTAGGAGCTTAAGGTGCAACATTAGATTTTGTATTTGAGAGGTCTCTATTTTTTAAATGTAGGCACTTATAGCTCTAAACTTTCCTCTCAGCATGGCATTTTCTGTCTCCCACAGACTCTAGTAGGTTATTTTCATTTTCTTCTTCCTGTCTTACTGTTCTACCTGTGAATTCCAAGAATATCTTGAATAAGAATACAAAGAGTGGACACCCTTGTGTTGTTCCTGAGTTTAGAGGAAATGGTTTCAGTTTTTACCCATTTGGTATAATGTTGGCTATAGGCTTGTCAAATATGCCCTTTACTATGTTGAGGAGACTATTGCTACTTCAAATTGCATGTTTATTATAGATGTACTGAGGTCATTTATATTTTCTTGGTATAATTTTGGATGATCATATGTATCTAGAAATTTTGTCTATTTCTCCTATATATTTCAATTTATTTGAATATAGGCTTTCAAAGTAATCCCTAACAATTCCCTGGATTTTCTTGGTGTTTGTTGTGATCTCCCTTTTTTTGTTTCTAATATTATTAATTTGGGTCATTTTCTTTCTCATTTTAGTCAGATTTGCTGGGGGTTTTTAAATTTTTATCTTTTTAATGAAACCAGATTTTTGTTTTGCTCATTCTTTGCATTTTTTTGGCTCTATTTTGTTGATTTTGACTCCTATTTTTATTATTTCTCTCCTTCTGCTAGTTTTGGGTTTAACTTGTTCTTGTTTTTCTAGGAGTTTGAGAAACAGGATTTGATCATTTATTTGAGATATTTCTGTGTTTTTAATATATGCATTCATACCTCTAACCTTTCCCCTTAGCCCTGCATTTGCTACATTACATAGGTTCTGAAAGGTTGTGCTTTAATTTTCATAAAATTTCAAGAAGTATTTTGTTTCCTCCAGTATGTCTTCAATGGCCCACTGATCATAGAATAATATGTTCTTCCGTCTTCAGGCATTTGAGTATTTTCTGCTGTTTCTTTTGTCCCTGAGTTCTAGTTTTATTGTGTTGAGGTCAGATTCTACTCAGGGGTTATTTCAATTTTCTTACATTTGTTAAGACTTGCTTTGTGACCTTAACATGGGATGCTGAGAAGAATGTGTATTGTGCTGTCGCAGAATGAAATACTCTATAGACACCTGTCAGGTCCATTTGATCTATGGTATCATTCAATTCTAAAGCTTCATGTAGGTTTTGCATCTTGATGACCCATCTAATTGTGATAGAGGAGTATAGAAGTCTCGTGCCACAACTGGGTTGGGTTTAAGTGCAGTAGAGTATGTTTAATGAAGTTAGGTGCACCACCATTGAGCACATATAAATTAACAATTGTTATTTTCACTTGATGTATTTTTACCTTTATTAGTATGAAGTGATCATTTTTGTCTCTTCTGACTAATTCAGGTTTGAAGTCAACTTTTTCTAATGTTAGTGTGTCTACTCCTGCCTATTTTCAGGGAATATTAGCTTGGTAAATCTTTTTCCTCCCTTTCACCCTAAGCCACTATTTCTTTTTGTCTATAAGGTGGGTTTCTTGTAAATAACAAATCATTGGGTCTTCTTTTTTTTTCCAATTTGCCACTTGATGTCTTTTGATTAGGGAATTGAGGCCATTGACATTTAGTGTTAATATTGAGAGGTATGTGGTGATTCCTGTCTTTTAGTTGTATAAGAGTTTGTGTGCATAAAATTAATTCTGTCTTACTCTCTAATTATTTGCTGCTCTTGAGAGTTAATGATTCCTCTACTTTCACGGCTATGTTTATTTTTGTCTTCTGTGTGCAGGATTCCTTTTAAAATTTCTAGAGTGCTGGTTTGATGGTCATGTGCTGTTTCTGTTCCTGTCTATCATGGAAGGTTATTATTCTTAGTTCAATTTTGAATAATAGCTTTGCTGCATAGAGGATTCTAGGATTGAAATTAATTTCTGTTGGGGCTTGAAATACCTGACTCCAAGACCTTCCTGCTTTTTAGATTTCTGTTGTGAAATCTGTTGTTATTTTGATGGGTTTGCCTTCATATGTTATTTGGTTTTTTTTCCTCTTTTTGCCTTAAATATTCTTTCCTTGTTCTCTGTGATAATTGTTTTAACCATAATATGCCATGTAGAGGTTATGTTTTGGTCATGTATTTTAGTATCGTTGAGCTTCCTATAAATTGATGGTCACCTCTTCCTCAATATTTGGGAAATTTTATGTTATTATTCTGATGAATACATTTCCTGTACCTTTGGCTTGCATCTCTTCTCCTTGTTTGATGCCCATTATTTGCAGATTAGGTCTTTTGATGGAGTTACGTATTTCTTCCATATTCCTTCCACAGAGTTTCAGTCATTTGTCTAATAATTCTGGATTTTTTTGTTTATTATTATTATTACCATCATCTATTTTGTCTTCAAGCCCTAAAATTCCATCTTCTACCTGTTACAGCCTCCTGGTATGCTTTTCATATGTATTTTTTACTTGACTTAAGGAACTTTTTGTTTCAAGAGTTTCTGTTTGATTCTCTTTTCTTTTTCATTTATTCATATGTGCACACATTGTTTGGGCCATTACTCTCCCCTAACCCCAACCCCTTTTTTCTCCCCCCACAACCCCACACTTCCAGGCACAACCTGGACTGCCCCCTTCTCCAATGTTGTTAAATAGAAGACATAAGCAATAATAAGAAAGACATAGCATTTTTGCTAGTTTGAGATAAGGATAGCTATACAGAGAGATTCCTAGCATTGCTTCCATGCACATGTGTATTATAACCCAAATTGTGTCATCTCTACAAGACCTCTTCACTACTTCCCAGTCACCTTCCCATGCAACCTCTGTCACTTTAAGTTCACTATATTAGCTCCATTACAGTGGGCACATCAAACAATTCAAGTTTTGGGTTTCCTACCTTTCCCTATTCCTCCTGTATGTGCTTTCCCCTTAGCGTGTTACCCATATGCAAGAATATTTTTGCTTTGTTTTAGGTCTAGAGTCTATGTGAGGGAGAACATACGATTGTTGGCCTTCTGAGCCAGGCTAACTTTGCTTAAGATGCTGTTCTCCAGTTCTATGCATTTCCTTACAAATGACAAGATTTCATTCTTCTTCATGGCTGAGTAAAATTCCATTGTGTATAAATACCACATTTTCTTAATCCATTTGTCAGTAGAGGAGCATCTTGGCTGTTTCCATAAGTTGGCTACTGTGCATACTGCTGCAATAAACATGGGTATGCAGGTGCCTCTGGAGTCTATATGTGCTTTTAAGTCCTTTAATGTATGTGTGATGAAACTGTGTGCACTGAGATTGGGTGCACATAAGTTCATAATTATTATTTCCTTTTGGTGTATTTCCCTTTTTATTAGTACGGAGTGTTCTTTTTTGTCTAGTTTGATCAATGCAAGTTTGATGTCTGCTTTGTCAGAGATAGTATTTGTACTCCTGCTTGTTTTCAGAGGCCATTGGCTATCTTCTTCCAACCTATCACCCTAAGCCAGTGTTTGTTTCTGACATTGCGATGGGTCTCCTATAAACAACAGATTGTTAGATCTTCCTTTTTAGTACAGCTTGCCAAATGATGTCTTTTGATGGGGGAATTAAGTCTGTTAACATTAAGTGTTAGTACTGATAGTACTCTCTGATTCCTTGTCTTTTCTTCTCCTGTGGTTGGGTACTGCCTTCCCTTTCATGGTTTTGTTTGCTTTCATTTTCTGTGTGCAGAATTCCTTGGAGAAACTTTTGTAGTGGTGGTTTGGTGGTCATATATTGTTTTACTTTCTGCTTATCGTGGAAAACTTTTATTGCCTCATCTATTTTGAATGATAGTTTTGCAGTAGAGTATCCTAGGGTTGAAGTTATTTTCATTCAGTGCCTGGTATATGTCACGCTATGTTCTTCTTGCTTTTTAAGTTTCCACTGAGAAATCTGCTGTGATTTTGATGGGTTTATCATTATTTATTATTTGTTTTTTCTCTCTATAGCCTTCAATATGCTTTCTCTGTCTACTGTGCTTCTTGTTTTAATGATAATATATCATGTGAAAGTTCTATTTTGGTCAAGTCTGTTTGGTGTCCTGGAGGCTTCTTGTACCTGAATGGGCATAACTTTCTCTAGATTTCGGAAATTTTCTGTTATTATTTTATTGAATATATTACAAATTCCTTTTGCTTAGACCTCTTCTCCTTCTTCAATGCCTATGATTCTCAGGTTTGGTCTTTTGATGGAGTCAGTGAGTTCTTGCATTTTCCTTTTGCAGGTCTTGAGTTGTTTGACTAACAGTTCTTCAGCTTTTCCTTTAATTTCTGTTTCATCTTCTAATTCTGAGATTCTGTCTTCTGCTTGTACTAATGTGCTGGAGTGGATTTCCATTTTGTTTTGTCTTTCTGTGTCATTCTTTTTTCTGAAGTTTTCCATATCATGGGTCACTTCCTCTTTAATATTTTCTATTTTCATTTTTAATTCATTTGTCTCTCTGTGTAAAGTCCTGTGTTTCATTTTGGTGCTTATTTAGGGCTCTATAAGTTCATTTACTTGTTTCAGTGTCTTCTCATATTCTTTATTTTTGGTGTCATGAAATTTCTCGAGTACATGTTGTACATTTTGGTAAACTGTTTCTAGTACCATCTCCATGAAATTCTCAGTGATTATTTACAGGATTTCTTTGTTGAGAGTGTTTTTGTGGGCATCACTGTGTTCCTTTGTGTCATTTATCTTTTTTTTGTTGGAGTCTGGAACATGGTGTCCCTTTTCTTCATTTCCCTCTGAATCCTGTATTAAATTATTTTTGGGGAGAGTGGTTTCCATACATTTTTCTTTTTTTCATGTGTTTGATTCTCTTGTTTTTTTCGTCTTTTATTATTCATATGTGCATACAAGGCTTGGGTCATTTCTCCCCCCTGCCCCCACCCCCTCCCTTACCACCCACTCTGCCCCCTCCCTCTCCCTCCTAGCCCCTCAATACCCAGCAGAAACTATTTTGCCCTTATTTCTAATTTTGTTGTAGAGAGAGTATAAGCTGTAATAGGAAGGAACAAGGGTTTTTGCTGGTTGAGATTAAGATAGCTATACAAGGAGGTGACTCACATTAATTTCCTGTGCGTGTATGTTGCCTTCTAGGTTAATTCTTTTTGATCTCACCTTTTCTCTAGTTCCTGGTGCCCTTTTCCTATTGGTCTCAGTTGCTTTTAAGGTATCTGCTTTAGTTTCTCTGCATTAAGGGCAACAAATGCTAGCTAATTTTTTAGGTGTCTTACCTATCCTCACCCCTCCCTCGTATGCTAAAGCTTTTATCATGTGCTCAAAGTCCATTCCCTTTGTTGTGTTTGCCCTTGATCTAATGTCCACATATGAGGGAGAGCATATGATTTTTAGTCTTTTGGGCCAGGCTAACCTCACTCAGAATGATGTTCTCCAATTCCATTCATTTACCAGTGAATGATAACATTTCATTCTTCTTCATCTGCATAAAATTCCATTGTGTATACATACGACATTTTCTTAATCCATTGGTCAGTGGTGGGGCATCTTGGCTGTTTCCATAACTTGGTTATTGTGAATAGTGCTGCAATAAACATGGGTGTGCAGGTGCCTCTGGAGTAACCTGTGTCACAGTCTTTTGGGTATATCCCCAAGAGTGGTATTGCTGGATCAAACGGTAGATTAATGTTTAGCTTTTTAAGTAGCCTCCAAATTTTTTTCCAGAGTGGTTGTACTAGTCTACATCCCCACCAACAGTGTAAGAGGGTTCCTTTTTCCCCACATCCTTGCCAACACCTGTTGTTGGTGGTGTTGTTGATGGCTATTCTAACAGGGGTGAGGGGGAATCTTCGGGTGGTTTTAATTTGCATTTCATAAAGGAATAAAGCAATAAAGTGCTAGAGATGGTGAGCATTTTTTCATGTGTTTTTTGGCCATTTGAATTTCTTCTTTTGAGAAAGTTCTATTTAGTTCACTTGCCCATTTCTTTATTGGTTCATTAGTTTTGGGAGAATTTAGTTTTTTAAGTTCCCTATATATTCTGGTTATCAGTCCTTTGATGTATAGTTGGAATTTATTTTCTCTCACTGATTCTCTCATTTTTAAAGACTTTTCATATCTATGTTAAGTTCCTACTGTCTTCTTTACTTTATTTATCTCATGAAAAAGAAATTTCCTTGGTATTGTTTTGGACTTTTTGAAAGTCTTTTAGTTCATGTAATTGTTTCTGTTTCTTTTTGAATTTTTTATCTGTGTTTTTCTTGGCATTCATTGAGTTGTTTTTGTAAGTTCCTCTAAGTTCATTAAACATTTTTATCATATTCTTCTGACCTGAGTAACTGGGAATTCATCCTTTCACTGTCCATCAAATCCTCTTTTGTGTAATTATTAATCTTTTGGAGAGTCATTTTCTCCTGCCTTTTTTTGTTCCCCATGCTTCTATTTTGAAATTCACTCATGTGTTTATTAGCTTACTTTCTTTCCCTTGACTTAATTTCTAGCTTATGTGTTTCCTTATTTATTCTACAAGTGGTTTCACTGTGATATTTCTATAGATGCATTCACCCCTGCTATTAATCTTGTTTTTCCTCCTTCCTTCTTTTAAAATAATTTAACATATTTCTTTAGCCTGCTTTCAAATATGTGTATGAAGTACTTCAATCATATTCAACCTCTGTGACCATCTCTTTTATACTCAACAGTTGGATTATGAACTGTTCTTATTTTACCAGATATGTACCATGACTTTGCTGAATTATATTGAAAAATACTACTAAAATTTGTGTCTATTCTGATTTTATGTGGTTGTTCTTACAACATTTACCTAGTCACCAGTCCTTCATTTCTACATGTATCATCATAATTAACAACATTGTTTATGTGTCCAAGCTGCTACATGAATAAATATGTCTTTAATGTATCTGGTATAGTGGTCCATGACTAAGGAAAAATCAAATTCAATTTACTTATATAAGGATGGATTTATTTCAAAGTGACTTTTATCAATATATATCCCACTATGAGTAAAGAAGTTTAATTCTACTGACATCTAACTATGAATATGAACTTCAGGTACATGATAAGTGTTTTCAATAAATAATTAGATCACATTTAAATTTGTATAGCTAAACTTTATACTTTTCTCTGTTTCTTTATTAAATAATTCAAGAACTTGCCAGAATTTGATATAGAATTAAGTCTCAAGACCTATCTAGATCTCAATGAAACTCCCAGTATAGCTATCTGGTGCAAACAAAAATTTCTTTCTTTAAAAATGGAGAACAGGGAGGTAAAACAGATCCTTTCTAGGGCTTGATACCAGTGGGAAGTAGGAGGATTCAGGGAAAGTGTGTAGGAGGGTGAATATGGTAGAAATATTAGGTCATCATGTATCAAAATGGAAATATGAGAACTGTTGAAATTGTTCCAAGAGTGCTGGGAAGTGGGATAGATGAGAACAAATGATAAAAAGCTTGAATTCAGCTGTGATATACTGCATGAAGTTTGGTAAATGTCACACTGTACCACCAGTATAACAATAATAATTTTTAAAAGATAAGAAGGAATGATTAAAACAACAAAAAATGAAATATCCATATCTATTTAAAAAATCAGAAACTATAACAGAGGTGGGTTGGCAATGTATTATTTTGGTTCTTATTTTTATTACTATGCTGGGGTACATTGTAGCATTTACTAAAGTTCTTAAAATATATCAAATATATCATAGTAGAGAATCCACTCCTTCTGTCATTCTCTGTTATCTCCTTTTCCCCCATTCCTGAAATAGTTTCAGCAGGTCTCATTTTTCCATTTACATACATATAATTTTAATATTTGAGTCTATAAAATGAAAAAATGGACATTTAAAAAATGGATAATTTTGCTAAAATAGTTTCTTTAATGCCACAAAATAATTAACCCACATTCTGTTTTAGAGGTGGGAGAAGTGGTCACCAGATCTGCTTTCCTTTTCCTCATGGGCACAAACCTGCCTTCATTTGCATTCTCCCTGAAGTTAGTTTTGGCAAAATGGCTGAATTCCAGCCTAAACTATGATGGATCTCACAGAGTCACATCCTTAGTAAACCATTCTCTCTATGACTGTGCCAAATAGCTTTTCTCAGTTCTTTTTTATGTGTCAGAGCTTGTATTTCCAATTCCTACTGATAAAATGTTTAATAATTATAAGAGAGGAAGTAAGCCACCAAAAATGTCATTACAACATAAGAAAAGATATCACTGCAATCTAGAGACTACTTGTTTGCTACTACATTGATATCATGGTGATCAGAAGCAGCATTTTAGAATTTTAACATGAAAATTTGTTTGCTACAACAGTTCAAAAAACACTTCAATCAATATTGTTTCCATACATTAATTCAGTTTTATAATTGTGAATACATTAGTAAAGTGGAATATGGAAATGCAGATTCAAATAAATGAAATACCTTATCAGATACTAAACCTAAAGATAGTTTTTTGTATTTTCAGTTTATCATATGTCATAGAAAACCACAATAAGTTTTATAACATAAAACTATGTTATGAATTATACTAATTCATAGTAGTATTTTTTCAATTTTTAATATTAGAAGCGCATTTTCTGTATTATAAAATGTACATTTATTTATTGAAGTTATTGGAGGAAAATACAATTTTTTAAAATCAAATTATGCTGCAATAAACATGAGAGTACTAACATTTTTGACACCCTAACACCAATACTTTTTAATAATTACTAATAAATGGAATTGCTAGGTGGAAAATAACTAAATAAAAAATACATAAATAAAGTCACAGTTGAAAGCAAATTTTCCTTGACAATTAGTGGATAACCTCCAGGCATTTCATTAGACTCTCACATGTTTTAATGATAATCAGCAAATGGTTGGCATCTCCTCAGGGAGAATCTCAAAAGCTTTAAAAATGTATAAATTGATCTCCAGAACCACTGTTCATAAGCACATGGGGAAATCAAGAGATTGGTTTTATCACAGGTAAAAAAGACATTTTCATGTAGTGCCCTATGTTACTAGTTTATACAGAATGTACACATGTTGCTCTGGCTTTCCCAGCTAATATGGGTGGGCATTTTTTATTTGGTTTCTGTGAGTTCTATTATTCCATAATTCCTGAGCAGACATAAGACCCCATTTTATTCCTTCTTATTACTTTTTGAACATTTCACTTACTGTGAAAGGGCAAATATAATCACCTTTGAAACACATACTGCTTTTACTTAAAAAAAATACATACACACACACACACACACACACACACACACACACACACACACGGCCAAAATTGTGAATAGGTGAAACATAAACAAAGGAACATAATTTTTTAAGGTAGAATTTGAAAATACAGGATTCGTTATCTTCTTCTGATGGTCTTCCAATTCTCACTTATACTGAAAAATACTGAAAAATATTTTAACATGCAATGATTATGTGACAAAAGTAGAGATGTGATTGATTAATTCCTGAATCCATAAATGAGAATGTGGAGTTTCCATCTTACACTTAGTTGTGAGAAGTATTGTTTGAATATCAGGAGATAGGTTAAACCTAGATTTATAGTGATAAGAAAATGTTCATTTTGCAGTGAAATTTGACTGCATTTTTCTGAATATAATTTTCAAAAATACAAATATTCAGGAGAATTTGTAGACTTTCGTAAAGCTATTTGTCTTTCCATTGTATTTCAAAACTATTAAAAGGAAACATTTTTATCTCTCATTTTTATTGAAAAACATGTTTACTCCCTGAGGTTTAATTTTTAGTTTTTCATAATTGCAGACCAAACCAATGGAATACAAAACAGCTATCACTGCCATTTTACTGTACAGTGTATCATACCTATTTCTATTTTTTAGTCTATAAACATTGGTACTCATAATTTATTATTAAACTAGAACAGTCTTATGTTAAAATGCCATCCACCAACTATTATGCTATATTTGTAATTCTTTGGGTTTTTAGAAATATTAAGATATATTTCTTTGATTATGCATATATTTATCTAAATGTATGTTATACATTTGGGAAATATACTTTTTTGTTATTTTGTTTTACTGAATGGCTACTGTGTCTCAATCTCTGAAAACATATATTTATTACTAACTTATCCAAAAATTTACATAGACAGTCAGTGCTGCAGTTGAGGAAGCAGACCTGGCTACTTATGTAGGGATATGAGAAGTTAAGGGATCTGGGGATCTTATTGATAATAAACTCATTTAAAATGGCCAATGTGTAACATAACATGCTTAGATTCATGTTCAAAGTGATGACTCTGACTTGAAAGAGGAGTCTAGTGGAAACAGCAGCAAGCTATGAAGCAGGAGATCTGGGTTCCAGTTCTGACACTGCCACCAAGTGCTATGAAATCAGGAATAGATAATTTTTTCTCTCTAAATTTCAATTTATGCATCTTGAAATCTAAGGGGATTAAAACAAATTAAGAATAGGTACATTTGGGAAAACACATGTCTAGTAGCTGCTTTTCCAGCCATGGAAGATATTCATAATTGTTCAGTGTACCTTTTCACCTAAATTCAGATAAATCCTCACAGTCCTTAACTCAGCAATCCAGGTAGCCACTACCAGATCTTCACAGTCAAGATGAATATATTTCAAGGTGAAATGTATTCCTGTTCCCTAGAAATAATCTCTAAACTGCCTTCCAAGCTCCAAGAACTTTGGTTTCTGTACTTTTCTCATTTAATAATTTCTGCTCTAGCTGTTTAAAAACAGAGTTAACAAGCACACTCCCAGGAACTCAGGAGGCTTCAACAAAAAGATTGCTTGATCCCAGAAGTTCAGAGCAACATAACAACATACATCTCTTGAAAAAATTGAAAAATTAAAAATATTTCTTTTGGACTTAATGCATAGAAGGATTTCAAATTATATCCAGAATTCCATGTAAAAGTGAATTTTACTGTATTTTAATTTTGCCTCCGTAGTTATGTGCACCATAGATAAAATTTTTTATCAATATAGGGCATTAAATATTTACTATAAACATTTATCTGATTTGTCACATACACATAGGTATAACTCAAGTATAATGAAAATGCCCCAGGGTAAGATTAGTATTTTAAGTTATTTATATAAAGGTAAATTTAATCAAAAAATTAAGTAGTTAGGAAAATAAGTCAAAACTGCAGCACAATTTTATTCTTACAGTAGTGGAAGTAGAGATTGGAATAAGTTGCACGTACTATTTCATAATTTCACTTCCTCCTCATCTATTCACTATATGAGATCTAACAAAGAAGTTAAAGTATTGTCCTGTAGGAGGCTCCCATGTATATGTAAAGAGAACTCCTTTCGCATAGGTTAATATCACCACTAAAAGTTAAAAAGCATACATATGTATTTGATCACTGAGAACTATATTCAGGTAGTATAGTCTTACAGAATCATTTAAGGTTCCTTCCTCCTTCTGCAAATTCCTGAAATAATATGTTTGTTTGATATATGTGAACAAGGAGTTTAAGATAAATGACTTTACCAAAGTAACATGTGTATAAACTACACTGAAGTATGACAGGAACGTATGTGCATACATTTGTTCTCAGATTTGTGTCTTCATAGAAAGACAAATTTCAGTAGCATCTGCCATAGTTTTCTCACTTATACATCTGCTTAGTATATATCAAGTATTTTAACACTTTAAGCTGTTCCACCTGTAGGTGAAAATACTTTATAGGTCTAAGTTTTGAAGGCAGTTGGGTGAATTTTTGAAATATATCATTAGATACTCTTATACTTGGGATATATTATGCCATATTATTGAATGCAATTATTAAATATAAAATGTGATTATAATTATATAAATCACAGATAATGAAATTGAAGAAATATAGATTTTCATGTAAACATTTTAAAAAGTTTTTTCTTTTTATAACTTCATATAACTGGAACTCTAATCTACCTATTATCTGTCTATTTATCTATCTATCCATCTATCTATCTATCTACCATCATTTATGATCTATCTATGTCAGTCTATTTCTCTACTTATATGTATATATAGCTGAGTTCTAAAATTAATTATAGCTTGCTCTGTATATTGTTTGGACTGGATATTGGATACAGTAGAAGATTTAGCAGCTTAACTTCCTTCTAAATGTTAGATGTAAGTGGCAACTCACCTTGTATTTGAAAAATTCTGTATGTAGTTACTCATTGAATAAAGGTATTTTATAAGTAAAACAACCCTAGTTCAGAACCTGTAATATCTTCTCATTCTCTGTCTCTCTTTCTCTCTCTCTCCTCCACCCATGCACATACATACACACACACACACACACACACACACACACACACACATGCACACTCACACACATATAGGTAAGGTGGTTTTATTTGCAGATATTCCAAATTCAAAAGTTTGGATGTGTTTTATTTATATTAGTGTGTGTAATAAAAGTCCACAAGGTAAATTTTTTTGAAATCTATTGACTACCTGGTCTTTATCCAGAATAAGTTTTCTAATAAACCAGGATGGAGAGGCAGATTTTCACCCTGGTGAGTGAATTCATTCTGATGAGCATCACAGATTGTCTTGAGATACAGGCTCCGTTATTTGGACTATTCCTCATCATCTATGTGATCTCAGTGGTGGGCAATTTGGGCATGATCATCCTCACCAAGGTGGACACCAGACTACAGATCCCAATGTACTTTTTTCTGAGACACCTGGCTCTCACTGATCTTGGTTATTCTACAGCTGTGGGCCCCAAAATGTTGGCAAATTTTATTATTCATCAAAACACAATCTCTTACAATTATTGTGCTATGCAACTAGCTTTCTTTGTTATGTTCATTATATGTGAGCTTTTTATTCTGTCTGCGATGTCCTATGACCGCTACGTGGCCATCTGTAACCCTCTCCTTTACACAGTAATCATGTCTCAAAGAGTATGTTGGGTAATAGTGGCAATCCCCTATCTCTACTGCACATTTGTGTCTCTACTAGTCACCATAAAGATTTTCACTTCATCCTTCTGTGGCTATAATGTCATCAGTCATTTCTACTGTGACAGTCTACCATTGTTATCTTTGATCTGCTCAAATACATATGAGATTGAAATAATTATTCTGACCTTATCAGCCTTTAACTTGATTTCCTCTCTTCTGATAATTCTTGTGTCATCCTTATAGCCATTCTCAGAATGAACACTGCTGAGGGCAGGAATAAGGCATTCTCCACTTGTGGATCCCATTTGACAGTGGTCTTAGTTTTCTATGGGGCTTTGATATTTATGTATGTGCAGCCCAAGTCCAGTCATTCCTTTGACACTGATAAAGTGGCTTCCATATTTTACACCATGGTTATCCCCATGTTGAATCCCTTGATCTATAGCTTGAGGAACAAAGATGTAAAATATGGCCTTCAGAGGACTTGGAAAAAAATATATAGTAATTTCTCTTAAAGGTTATGTAAGAGTCCAACAAATGTGATTTGTGTGTGGACTAGCTCTCTTTTCCTCTGGAATGTACACAAAGCATATATGGCTTCTACATGTATTTAAAGATTAGCCTTCATGCTAGTCAAATTTACTGAAAATAAAATAATAAAATACTTTGCTTACTTAAGGAGGAAAGATGAATTATAAACAAAATGATTGGATACATGTGATGGCATAGTCTAATGGGTTTAGAGATGAATGATCATACAATAGGTGGCAGAGCTGTGTGCTGTGGGGGATTGAGGAAGAATTGTAGGTAAAGAAGATGGTCCTTTGGTATTCTTAACTATTATGATAATTTTCAAGTTCCTTGTGTGCATTTATATTTCCTTTTTCTGAAAGCACACTATTTTGGTTTGAGGATTCATACATTTCTTTATATTGTGTTGAAACTAAACTTGATCAGAAAATTAGATCAGACTCAGTATTTTTTTTATTCTAAAGAATCAGTCACATCGATGACACATTTACACATTTAATCAGTCACATTTACACATTTATCCTTGTGTAAATGTCCCTATTTACACAAGGATCTTAGGATCCTTTTCTTTTTAAGTAGTTGGCATACTTTTGTACATGAGCCCAACAGAGCCCATTAACTCAACTTATTAGGGCTTTTAAAGCTCCTGATTTCAGTGAAGCATGTAATTTTGTATAATTCAATGCATGACTGTGTTTAGATGCATACACAAATTACAATAAATTTCTTGACTTCTGCCAAGAAGCTCCTCTGTTTTTTTTTTTTTTCTTTCTCTTATTTACTTCATCTTTTGAGATATACTTGTTCCTTTTTATTGTGGCTGACTTTTGTCACATTTTATTAAAAAATGGTTCAGTATCTCTTGGTTAGGATCCATCCTTTGCATCTATTTGATAATCTGCCACAGAAAAAGCAAATAAATATAATCCAACAATTTGAAATGTGCTACAGCTCTTCAGAAAGTGTAGTATGATATATATAGAAACTCATAATCTGCATTTTTTTCTGGGCATTTTTCATACCCAACTACTTCTTAACCCTCCATTTTTCATTATTCTGATTGTTTAATATTCATAGCATTCCTTCCAAAATGTAAGTAAATTATTGTGCTGCTAAATAAATGTAAGTAAAAGTAATTCATTGGAATACTAAAAGCATGTGTATATTGCCACACAAATGTAAATTTTAGAGACCAGTTGAGCACTGGTGGCTCACACCCACAATCCTAGCTACACAGGAGGCAAAGATAGGGAGGACCAAGATTTCAGGGTAGACCCAGCAGAAAAGTAGTGAGACCCCATCTCAACAGAAAATGCTGTGTGTTGCCATGTACCTGTCAGCTCAGGTACTGAAGTACTGTGGCTTTTCATAGTCCTGTCATATGATAAACCAAACACACAAAAAATGGTCTTTAGGCTTAATGTTTGATAAAATTTCATTCATTGTAAAGTAAATCTGTATTTCCACAAACCATTCTGTTAATGAATACAAAATTGCAAAATTGTTTAAATGTATGGACTCATGCAAATTATTATATTGATTAAAGTATTGTATGAATTGTAGAAGTAGAAAATTTTCATGTTATGATTCTAAAATGTTGCTTCTGATCACCATGTAATCAATGTAGTAGCAAACAAGAAGCCCCTAGATTATAGTGATATCTCTTCTTTTGTTTTAATGACATTTTTGGTAGCTTACTTTCTTTGTCATGATTTTTCAAGTTTTTATCAGTGCTTGCTCAGGAAAACACAAACTCTACAGAAAAACACTGAGGGAAGTCATTTGGCATGAGGCAGCCATAGAGAGAATGTTTTGTCAGTAGACAAGACTGTGAGGCTGAGCATAGTTTAACCTGGAATCTAGCCATTTTGCCAAAACTAACTTCAGGCAGAATGCAAAGTATTGTAGCTCCTTGCCCATGAGGAAGAGGAATACAGGTATGCTGACCACTTTCCCCTCTCTGTTACAGAATGTGGGTCAATTTTTGTATTATTTAAAAGACTAATTTAAAAGTGTAGCTTAAGCTGGCTTTGAACTCATGAAACTCCTGCCTCATCCTGTTCAACTCAGTGATTACCAATGAAGAAAATTAGGGGAGATAAGCCAATTGGGTTTAAATTACATACATAAATGGAAATATTATAAGAAAATTCCCTGTGTAGCTACCTTTATCTCAAGCTAAAATGGCATGGTTATCATTTTATCTTTTCTCTTTTTTCTCCTACAAAATCAGAGAACAGGAGGGTGGAACAAGTTCTGCACAGGGATGGAAGGCTGGCAACAGCAAGAGTTGTTGGGGGGAAGGGAGTAGGAGGGTGAATATGACGCAATGAAATGTGTACACATATAAGTAAAAATGATATCTCTTCAAACCACTCAAGAATTCCGGGAAGGGTAGGATGAAAGAAAGTGATTGAGGAGGTGAATTCATGTATGGCATATTTGATATATTATAAGAACTTGTGTAAATGCCACAATGTACCCCTACCCAGCACAACAATAAAGGAAAAAGAATAAATTCCAATTAGCTTGAAAAAAATAACAACATTATCAAAAATTACCTACTGACTGGAGGTATACCCAAAGGAATGCAATGCAGGTTACTCCAGAGACATCTGCACACTCATGTTTATTGCAGTGCTATTCACAATAGCCAAGTTATGGAAACAGCCAAGATGCCTCAATACAGATGAACAGATTAAGAAAATATGGCATTTATACACAATGGAATTTCACTCAGCCATGAAGAAGAATGAAATCTTATCATTAGCAAGTAAATGGATGGAACTGGAGAACATCATTCTGAGCGAGGTTAGGCAGGCTCAGAAAACCAAAAATCATATGTTCTCTCTCATATGGGAACTTTAAATCTAGGGTAAATACAACAATGTGGTTGGACTTGGGTCACATGACAAGGGGAGAGCACATATGGGATGTATGGGGATAGGTAAAAAAACCCAAAACATGAAGGTATTTGATGTTCCCACTACAGAGGAACTAATACAGAAACCTTAAAGGGACAGAGGTCAATATGAGAAGGGGATCATGAACTAGAGAAAAGGTCAGTTAAAGATGAGTCAACTTGGGATGTACCACATTAGTACATGGAAGCAATGCTAAGAATCTCTCTGTATAGCTATCCTTATCTCAACTAGCAAAAATGCTTTGTCTTTCTTATTATTGTTTATGTTTTCTCTTCAACAAAATTAGAGATATGGGCAGAACAGGTTTTGCCTGGAAGCAAGGGAGGGTGGCGGGGAGAGGGAGGGGGTAGGGGGAGCAATGGCCCAAAAAAGTATGCACATGTGATAAATTAAATTACCTACTTAAAAAATTTCCATTTTATAATTTTATAGACTCAATTATTAAAATTATGTTAAATTAAAAATATCGACAACTCACCTCTCTTACAACCTTTGATTTTTTTATGGACATGGGTAGTTCTTGGCACATAATTCTATAATTAAGTTTAGGCAAGCATGTGTATTACTTAATAAAGAAATATACCAAGTAAATGTATAATTTAGCTGTGTAATATTGAATGTGATCTAATTATTTATTGCTGCTGGGCAGCAGGATAGTGACTGGATGTGCCATCGGAACTGAACCCAAGTACAGGGAATGGAAGATGTCTTTCTTAGGTTATCAAACATTCCATGTTGAACAACATAGCATCTGTAATTAGGACACCTGAGCATGAATCCCAGTCTGCTTCTGAAATGAGACATGACAGTGCACACTGGACACCTGAACTTATTTTGCCATCTAGAGTTGAGACATTACAAATTACTCTCTTCAGGCTCACTTAAAATGAGCAGACTGACTAAAAATTGTAGACATAGAAGCACAAAAAGTTAGATTGTACACAGACAATGAACTTGAATGTTCAACAGGTGTATGAAAAAAAAAATTGAACATCAAAAGCCATCAGGGAGATGCAAATGAAAATGCAAAGTATTTTAAACAGAGGCCAAAGACCACTGTTCAAACAATAAACAGCAACAGATAGGGCCTTATTCAGAACCATTTATTTTTTATTATGAAATAAATAATTATTTTGTGATTTTGAAACTGAAAGTACACTGGCATATTCCCCTTTGAGCATCTATATGACCTTATCACAATAGCATATAGGGAAAAACAGTCTAAATTGCCCACAGTTGCACTTTTCCAACCTGCAAGTACTGGTGTAAGAGAAAACACCAGCTAATCTGAAGCACATTTTGGGAGTTAAAATGTAAAATTCCAAGAATCAAGGTATTATTTTATACTATGTATTTTCTTTATTATACACTTTAGTGCTTAATGCATGTGTGAATCATATGAACTCATCAAAATCAGGGTTATTAACAGTTGTGCCTAGGAATTAAAAATGAACATTTTCAGGAAATAAAAAACAGAAAACATTGAATTTATGTTTACATAGGTAAATCAGAATAAGCGAACAATAAAATGTGTTGTAAACTGGAGTGGAGACTCAGTATAACGGAGACTGAATATTGGCTCTGGAAGTCACTAGTTGTGAGGATTTCTACAAGGTAACTAAGGTAATGTGCACAAAATTTCCTTCCTACAACAGGTGCTCAGTAAACAGCTGTTATCATTTCTGCCCTCTTTTGCAAACTTAGCATTTCATCACATAACCAAATTATCTTCAGCTTTCTACCTTGTTTTCAAAATGGGTTCACAGATGTAGATTTATGTGCCGTATAGAATTTGATCTTGATTACAATGTACAAGAATCATAGTTACCTTCTCTATGCAATTCTGTATCCTTTGAAAATGTGCTAACCTCGATTTTTTCATACCAGAATAAATTTTATTTTGGCAACTAGTAGAAATGTTTGTATCAAGATAAAGTTAGAGAAGTATTTCATTTACTTAAAACAAAAGTAAGTACACTGGAATGCAGAAATTAGAATTGTGATGATTTGCTTGTGTGTGTTTTCAAAAGATCACACCATCCACAGAAATTTTTATTCTCTAAAGCTAATTCAAGCAAAATATCATAGTCACATTCCATGATTAGAATTATTTTAAGAATTCATATTTTAACATGATTTGACCCTAATTATTAACTGCTATCTTGTACAATAAATGTGAGTGTTCACATTCTACAGGTGAGTAGACTGTAGCAAAGCAAACCACAAATTTGCTGACAGATCTAGGATACTAATTCTATTCCAGTGGTCTACCTTATGCAATATCTCAAATGTTGAGCTGTCAACAGGAATTTTTAAGCCATTATCATTATAATTTAATGTGATTTAATATGAAAAGAACTAATATTTAGTAACAGTTACTGATGCATTAAACAGTGATTTACCTTTTCACCCTCATGGTAAATTTAGGACTGAATTTGGATTATCTGGGTTCCCGGCTGGACAAATCCTGTACAATTTCCTGAGTATTTTGTGTTGTTCTGTTGTCACCCCAAATATGTTAGTAGATTT
The DNA here is from genome assembly GCF_047511655.1 of Castor canadensis. Lineage (NCBI taxonomy): Eukaryota > Metazoa > Chordata > Mammalia > Rodentia > Castoridae > Castor > Castor canadensis. The sequence goes on from NC_133386.1 coordinate 192,417,614, forward strand.
TATGTTAAAATCTAATTTCAGTCTCAGAGTTTTTTGCTGTAACTTTTGGAACCACAGAATGCTCTCTGTTGGCTGAAATGACTATGATCGCTGTGTAGTCAACTATGATCCTCTTCTGGTTTTTAGTGAGCATGGCATCCAGACTCAATGTGTCACCCATCATTGGTGCCTATGGTTGGTGCAATTGTCCATGCATTATACTAACAGCGATATGCATAGACAGATACTGTTTTTGTGTTGACATTATGAACGCATGTCTATGCACATATATGCGTGTGTATCTGTATATATGTATTATTAAGCATGGAATAGTTCATTTTTCACAATTTAAAATTGTAAAGAGTGATGAATTTTACATTTATAATATTTTAAGTCTACACATGAGAATCAACCAGAAATGTAGTAAATCAAGTAACAGTTTTGAGAAAATAGCTATACTTATATGTCTGTTGAATTGATTAATAATAAAGTTTTATTCTATAGGACTCTGGATGACATATCATAAAAAGAAAAATCACATATAAGAGAACGCTTCTGGTTACTTGGGTAACTGTGATCAAATACCTAGCAGAAACAACTTAAAAGAGGAAAGATTCATTGTAGCTCATAGTTTCAGAGGGTTCATTGTTCATTACTTAGTCCCATGAGCTTGGGAAGCAGCCTGAGGGGCAAGAGTTTCTCACTTCATGGCTGGCAAGAAGCAAAGAGAGCAAGAGGATGCCTCCAGTGACAATATACCACCAGGAAACCACCATGGTGACCTATTAAGTTCTACCTCCAAAAATTTCTAAATCCAGGCTCCCCAAATTTCTAGAGCTTGACTACACAACACCTCCTTCTTGAGACCAGCCCCCCCAAACATGAGTCTTCTAGGGACACTTCAGATCCAAATCATACCAGTTATTGACTGTGCTTTTCTAATAATGACCTGAAAATTATAAACTTAGGGTCATATCAAACACACATATACCCATAAAGTGACAGAAATTTCGATGTTGGGAATTTCAAAGTAATGATGAGAATGAGTAAAGAAAGTTATCTTGCAATAACAGTAATATATACTAAAAATATGTAATGTTCTTTTTAAAAAGTAATTCCACTCTCTTACTGGAAGTATAAAATAACAGATATTTTGGGAAATTACTTGCTGATTTCTAAAAAAATTATATATTCAGAAAGATCAAAGAATAAACTCCAAGCTAAATTAGTTAACATGGAGGAGTACAATACAAACATCCAACCGAAAAATGAAATTTGAGAATCAGATTTACAGTTATCACATTATAAAACTTTACGTGAAGGCTAAAACTTACATTTTGTCAAAGAGTACATAAATTTGTAGTTAGCCAATGGCAAATGATGTATAGTACTTACATCTGGAAAAAAAGAAAACTGGATAGGATGAGGGAGGGGAATATAATGTGCTTTCTTTTTATAATTTATTAAAAAATGATTAATATGAACGTATAAATAAATGGTACTCCTATGTAATATTTACTATGAAAACAAGTAGATATTTAAAAAAATAATTTTAATTTTAGTATTTACCAGAACACTTGTTTGTACAATTTGATTAGTTTACTAAATATTTATAAAATTTTGTTATTTCTAAACAGAAAGTCCTAGGAGATCATTAACTATGAATCATCAATAAACTAAAAGTATCCTAAGCTAATGTAAGTCAAGCATTTTTATTGTACCTATTAGAAATATTTTATTTTCAAAAATACATATACGGGCAAAATATAAAAATACATATTACTACAAGAGGACACACAGAAAAGAAACATATAATCATTTACAAGCTCATTTAAATGTAATTTATTGAGGTAAAATTAACTTGCCATAAAATTGTCTATTTTAAATTTAAAGTAACATATTTAGTGACAATTATTACATTCACAGTGTTGGTAACCACAACTGTACCTAGTTCTAAGACATTTCCATCTCCACAAATTACACACTTAACTAATTCCTCCCACTCCTAGGTTCCTTCCACCCCTGCTGATCTGCTTCTGTTTCCACCTATTGTTCTCTTTTGAATATTTCAAAAAGGATCCCTGTTACAAGTGACCATTTTTGTTGGATGCTTTTAATTAGTATAATGTTTCCAAGATTCACATCCATCATAGCATGCGTTGATTCTTCATTCATTTCATGTTTAAAATTATTTCATTTTGCTTAACACAACATGCACATTACTAATAACTATAAATATCCAATAGAGTACTGTTAACTATAGTCACAATGTTTTATAGAAGACTTCTTTAACTTGTTTGTTTTAAATAATTGACACATCATGTGTTTTTATTAGTAATTCCTCATTTCACCTGACTCCAAGTCTTTTGTGTTCTGCTTTTTATTCTGTTTGAGCATTTTTGATATCTCAGGTAAGCAGAGCCACTCAATGTCTGTCCTTCTATGACTGGTTTATTTCACTTAGTGTCATGTTCTCTCATTTAATCCACATTGTCACATACTGCAGAATATAATTTTTAGGATAATTAACAGCTCATGGTGCCTACAAAACACATTTTATTTACCATTCATCTATGAATGGGTATTCAGATCAATACCACATCTTGCTTATTTCAAATTATACTACAATAAACATACTCTGGGGTTCTGTTACCAGCTCTTTGGACAAAACCCAGAAATTGGATTGCTGGCTCATACAACCAATTAGCGATTTAAAAAAACAGTTATATAAAAACTGTCCTGACGATTAGAAGACAATCTCTAGGCAATTCATTATGCACTCAATTTTGGGGATAACAGTAAATTGCTTAGCATTTCCTTAAGGAGAGTCTTCTAAAATTAAAGAAAGGTATGTATATGTATACATATATATGTATATTACTCAAAACCCCTTGCTAAATTAGCACACAGGAGAATCACAAAAGAGTTTCATAACAGCTAATAATGACAGAGTGTTTTTTGAGGTGCTCTATGTTACCAATAGCTAAAGAAATGATCACATATGTCTGTGACTTTGACATCTAATGTGTCATCCCTGATTCACTCTCTGTGATTTCTATGACTCCAGGATGCCTGAGCTGCAATAAGACCTCTCTTCTTCCTTCATTATATTAATTACTGATTACTTTCTAGTAAGTTGATAAAGTAAGCATCTGGGAAACACACATTGTGTTTGGGTACTTAGAAAATATATTTGATTTTTAAGTCTGGCATGGTGGCGCATGGCTGTATCTAAGCACACTAGAGGTTGAGGCAGAAGTCTTGTAAGTTAAAGGTCAACTGGAGGTCCATGGTGAGACTCTGTCTCAAAAACCAAACCCAAATAAATTAATTAAATAAACAAACACACAACAGAGGTTTAGTCCTGATCTCTTGATCAAGAAAAGGAATTTTCCTCCTCACATTGAGATGTTAAAAACATGACTTAAATACTAAGAGGGTTTTAACTAGCCACTTTTGTAGTAACTATAACTGTTCTTCATTTTTTAATGAAATGGTAGAAAATTTTTTTATCAGAATATAGTTATGAAAAATAAAATAAAAAGCATTTGATAAAGTAATCTATGAAAAAGTGATTTGTTTCAGCTATTAAACTCCAATGCTGATCAAAGGTTTATTTTTAACCTTTTCTTAAGGTACAGGAACATTGATAATCACCAATTATATTTTAGCTTTTCATGATTATAGATTAAACCATGTAAAAATACCAAAAACAGTATTTGTGTGGTTACTTATTGGATTTATTGATGCATTTATCTAATGTTGTCTGACATGCTTTCTCATGCTTCTGATTTAGAAAACGTGTGTGCATAGTACAGAGTAGGAGATCAAGTAGCTTCAGCTATGTAAGCACCATGTAACATGGTTTAAGTATAAATTACATGTAAATAGCATTATATGTAATGTAAATTGCACCTTTTGGTTCCTTTTTGCTTAGTTACAGACTCTTGTCACTCTAATTTTTAGTTTAAGTGTGCCATTTCTATTTCTGTTTTTATTAATTTAGGTAATATTGGTTCTCATAACTGTCTTGCCTTAAAGGTTGTACCTTCTTCTAGGCTATACTTTTCAATATTTGGGCTGTTAGAGATGTTCAGCTACATTGCTTGCTTATATATGTCTTTATCTGTATTATTGCTATAGCATATTTCAAAGAAGTTTTATGGATTCAGTGCACAGGAGGACTTCAAATCAGATCCATGAATCCATGTATATGTTACCTTTACTGTGTTGTATTTTGTCTCTGAGGTATTGGGCACTACAGTAAAATTTAACATAATGCCTAACTTTATAAAATTCATTATAAAATCTTTCAACCTTTTTTCTCTTTCAATGATCATATCCCTTTAACCAAAGGTAGTTTTATGAGTCATCATTATGTAAAACGAATACCAATGACCTCTACTCTAATTTGCACAGATCAACCCATATTCCCGCAGTTTCTGCTACATAAAATATATCTGATTGGCAACATAACATACAAGTGTATATCAGGTGTAGTGACAATGCACCCAGGGTAACACTAATATTTTAAATAAATGCTTATCTATATAACTTTCATTAAAACACTAGCAAAAATTCTATGAAATAGTATATACAAATCCAATATAGCAGCACACTATCCAATTTTAGTCACCGAGTTGAGGGATGGGAGGATAGGGACTGGGGAAAATTGAATGCATCCATCCTTTCTTTCTTCCTCACCTGCTCACCATTTTAACCCTGGAAAAAAGTAAAGTTCCTGAGCAGAAGAATGTACATGTACATATATAAAAAGAGCTTCATTCAGGTAGGTCAATGTTTCCACTTAAAGAATAAAAATGCTTTATAAAATGATTTTCACTTTGAATTTTAAATAGTAACTTCGGAACACACCTGCCAGTACCAACTATGGTGTCAAATACTTTATTCATTTTCATTAGCATATATGAGTTTTACAGATAGTTTTCATTGTGATATTTCCACACATGCACACAATATACTTCAATGAAATGTGTAATATATACATATATATAATATATATATACATATATGTAGAAAGTTATATTTTTAATTATGATTGAGCAAAAGCTGATTGATTATCCTAACTTGTCATCAATTTTTAAGGATCTTTCTTCTCTTGGATACTATAATGTGGTTGCTTTTTAATCTTACTCTGGCAGTATTTTCCTGGAGACATTTATTCTGTTCCTATAAAAATTCCAGATGCCGGAAATGACACAGGACAGTTTATTGAAGGATAGTTATGGTGGTGAGGATAGAACACAGTTAAATGTTTCTCAAGTTTTATTTCTTTGTCAGTACCCTAGGACATCTTTTTCCCTTAATAGTGACAAAGAAAATTTTAATATACACACAATGAAACTAAAATGTATACTTATAAGATCTTTGAGAACTATTTCCAGATAGATGGAAACATTGATCATTAAATCAAATTTCATATTTTAACAACCCAGGATATTTTTACTTTGTGTGTAAGAACAGAGTTTTAGTTATTTGTTCAATGTAATCTCTGCATAGACAAAATTATGGTAAAACATAGAAGCTATCAACTTACACCCACATGTATCTTGGTTGGTTTCTTCATATAAAGATAATTTCCAATGCAATCACACAGCTTTTTATTCATGCACCTGCCAAGTGTGTCAAGATTTCAGCCTTGCCACCTGTAAATGCATGAGACTTTCAGGGCTATACATTTTAAAGTAGGAAGAGGTAATTGTGTTTATAATATAATGTTGGAAAATATTAGCATGTAATTGGAAAATATACTGCGTCATTTTAAAAAATCTATTTAATAACAGTAATGATGTTACTTTAAGCCAATCAATGACAAACAATTCAGATTACAATAATTATTCATATATCATTCACCAACATTTAAAAATATATTTAAACTTTATCATATTTGCTATATGTGCTGTATTTATCTGTATTTGTACTTCTAATTTCTATATACTCATTTACCTATTTATCTACCTTTTAATCAGCAGGGTTTCTTAAACTTGAAAAAGTTATTGATCTGGATATCATTTGGGGCAGATATTGAGTATAGTAGAATGTTTACGAGTTTATCTGCCCTCTTACCATTAGATGCCTGTAACAATTAATCTCCCAATTCTAATAAAAAAATCTAGATAAATTGTGTTTTTTGTATAATCTATATTTGAAAGTTTGGATATATCTAAAATTCAAAAGGTTTGCGTAATTAATCTTCTATTTGATGAACCTTGAAAACTACTAACTTTGCCTTTTTATCTAAACAGTATAGGTTTTGTAATAATCCTGGATGGAAAAATATAACCTCACTGTGGTGAGAGAGTTCATTCTGAAAGGCATCACCACACGTCCTGAGCTGCAGGCTCCACTATTCGGGCTGTTCCTTGTCATCTACTTAAGCTCAACAATGGGCAACTTGGGCTTGATCATCCTTACCATGGTGGACTCCAGACTACAAATACCAATGTACTTTTTTCTCAGACAACTGGCTATTATAGATCTTGGTTATTCTACAGCTGTGGGCCCCAAAGTGTTGGTAAATTTTGTTGTTGACCAAAATACAATTTCCTTTACTTTTTGTGCCACACAACTAGTTTTCATTCTTATGTTCATTGCTTGTGAACTTACGATTCTGTCTGTAATGTCCTATGACCGCTATATAGCAATCTGCAATCCACTGCTCTACACTGTCATCATTTCCCAAAGGGTATGTCAGGTCACGGTAACAATCACCTATCTCTACTGCACATTCATGTCTTTTCTAACCACCATAAAGATTTTTACTTCATCTTTCTGTGGTTACAATGTCATTGATCATTTCTACTGTGACACCATCCCCTTGTTACCTTTGCTCTACTCAGATACACATGATATTGAAATGATAATTCTGATCTTAGCAGGTGGTAACTTGATTATATCATTTCTGGTTGTCCTTTTGTCCTATTTGCTAATCCTTATAGCAATTCTCAGGATAAATGCTGCAGAGGGAAGACGCAAAGCTTTCTTCACCTGTGGGTCACACTTGACAGTGGTCATAGTCTTCTATGGGACTTTGATATTTATGTATGTGCAGCCCACGTCCAGTCACTCCTCTGACACTGAGAACATAGCTTCCATATTTTACACCATGGTTATTCCCATGTTGAATCCATTGATTTATAGCTTGAGGAACAAAGATGTAAAATATGCTCTACAAAGGAAATGGGAAAAGAAGTTCAATGTGTTTTCTTAAAATCTGCAAATAATTTGAGTCTTACAAATCAGAATTAGATGCAAACTTACTGATTTTGTTAAGAATGGTTAGCAAGCACAAAGAAGCCCAATGTGTATTTCAAGATTGGTCTTCTTGGTAGCAGTCAAACTGAAAAATCATATAAACATGTCTGTGAACAAAACTATATAAGACTGCCTTCCTTGAAGGAGGTAAATGAATTTTTGTAAAATAATTAATGAAAGTACCTAGTACAAGAGAATACATTTGGTATCTGTACCCTGTGAGAGCAGACAGCAGAGGGGATGATATATTACTGAATATGTTACCTCCAAATTTCTTTTTTCTATTGATTGCTTTTGGTCTATCCATGTTAATTCATTTAATTGGGCTTCATTATCTGATTTTGTTGAATACATAAAATTACAAGAAACTTACAAATCATTTTCCAAAATGAGGTTATGTTACATTCCCACAACTGAAGTGGAAATGTTTACATCACTCCAATTCTTCTCCACCACCTGGAAGTCCTAATGCTTTAGATTTTTATTGATTTTTATGAGTATGTTGAGTGTTTAATAGCCACATGCATTTTGAATTTCCAGATATTTATTAAAGTAAAAATACATGCATGCATTATCCATATGAGGATTATGTCTTCATGGTTTTGTCCAGGTTCCCATTGATTGTACATCTATCATTTATTAATTCAACAGATGCATACCTTCATGTATTTTCTCTAATGTGTGGTTGAACTATTTAAAATTATTTGTGGTTGATTTCCATCATGCAGACCTAAAATGTTTAAAGTATAAAATTTATCATTCACTATAACTAATTATTAACATTTGCCAGAGTTTTTGATATAAAAGAATCCCCTTAGTTAATTGAATTTTATTTTGAAAGTTAGGGAGTCAGAGCAAGATGGCAAAGGGGAAGATCTTCCAATGATCCTCTTCCTAGAGTCAGAGAACTTGGAACACTTGTTAAAGCAACAAACTGCATTCCCAAGAAATAAGGAAGCCAGGTGAGATCAGAGAGGCTAGGTTTATTCTAATAAGAAAAAAATTAAAGAAAGCAGAAGGGAAAGAGAGGCCTACATACACCTCCCACAGAGGTGCATCTTGTTTCCTGGAGGAAGAAGGAATTGAGTCTGTGCCTTAGATTTGAGATCGAGTATCAGGTCCACAATGTGAATCCCAGAGCAGGCACAGCCCCAGACCCCTACCTGAAAACATGTACTTGTAGATTGAGCCACTGGGATTCATTATCCTGGCTTGAAATGATGGCTTCCATCTCCACAACCCCAACCTCAAGCGGCAGAACAATTTGCTTGACTCTACCACTGGGTAGCAGGGTAGGAAATCAAGCATGGGTTGTCTTACAACACTGTGCTGGGCCTTTCATACTAAGAACCAACATCAGGTAGAAAACAAAGGGATAAATATCCAGGTCACAGCCCAAAGTCAAAGCTTTGAGACCAGCACTACCATCATGTGTACACCTACATACCAATGAGACAGATCCAGATATGGCTGACATCATTGCTAGCAATAGAGTCAGCCAGGGGCACACATCACTCCTACCATTGCTTGTGCTATGAGACTCAGTTGCAACCCAGTTTAGCATCAGACCCTTTGGCCAAGGCATTGTCTCTAACACCCCAAACCTTGGGCAGCACAGGTATCCCAAGACCCGTGTTGGTACCCAGATGCTATAGAACTGCCTTGGCACCAGAGACTTGCACCTCCATACAACAGACATGCTTACCTCAATATCACCTGAACCACATAGTTTAAGCATGAGTTCAAATATTCAGTTTAAATTAAGACCTAATACTAATTCCTCTTAAATTTCTACAAAAATTGGCAGAGGAAAGAATTCTGTGAAAAAGAACTTTATGAGATCAGAATTACCTTAATACCAAAACTATACAAGGAGAGAACAACAAATAATACTGGCCAATATCCTTGATCAACATAGATGCAAAAATTCTCAAGAAAATCTGGGAAAGAAAATCTAATACTGTTTCCATTTGCTCTAACCTTAAGATCCACGCAATCACTGATCCATTTTCTCATTTGATATGACTGAATATTCTATATACCTCATGTGAGTTTGTGCCATTTCACACATATGCTACAAAATTATCTGTGCATCCAATCAAATATAAGTAAAAATAACACACTGGAGTACAAAAGATTTTATGTATTGTTGTGGGGAATAAATACTACTGAAGAGTATTTAGAACTGATTTTATTAAGATAAAATTCAACAATTAGATGTTATATATATGTGTGTGTGTGTGTGTGTGTGTGTGTGTGTGTGTGTAATTTCCTTGAAAATATATGCTCAACTGGGACAAAGTAAAATATTAATATTAGTTTTTCTTGCCCAGCCCATAAAATTTTAGAAATTTGAAATTACTTAATTTTAAAATTATTTTGTTTCCTCCAGTTAAATCATTGACTAAATATAAATTGTAGGACAAAAGAAAATAAGTTTCTAATATATAAATGTATGAAATAATACTATGAATTAATGTTAAAAATAGATATCTTGTTAGCTATAATGCACATAATTCATTCTAGAAAATGTATAAAAACCTTAAAGGCAAGACATGTACAGCTTCATTTACAAAAAACATAGATGGGGGGATCCAAGATGGTGACTAGAGGGAGGAAGCAGATAGCATGGGCTCCATAAAGCAAAAATCTTGCTGAGATCCTAGAAACACACCTGGCAGGAAAAAACACCAAAAGGAAGCAAAACTCCAACACCTTGAACTTCCAGCCTGCACGTAGTTTCTCCATGCCACATTACACAGAAAAACCAGGAGGGCTCCCGTGCTGCCAGATGCTAGCTCCTAACCTGCTTGGGAGATGCAAACCAACAGATAAGCAAATAAGCAGCACATGGTATCCTCACATCTACCCCTGGGATAAACCAGCATAGCCCCCTGGACAGTCTGATCCCCACCCTGGAGGAAAAAAAAACTGAATAATAAACAAGGAATTGAAAAGAACACTTAGCTAGGAAGGCAGGGTACCTTGAATTCCAGAGAAAGGGGAAGGGGCATGCACCTGTGCGAACTTTAAATACACAGAGCCTGCAACAATAAACATTCAGGACTCTCCACCAGAGAAGAGGGGAAGAGCAGTTCCCCATGCAAACTTTGACAAAGCCTGCAGCAGCAGCTGGCTTGTAGGGCTCTTCACCGGAGAAGAAGGGAGGGGCAGGCTCCCAAGAACTCTAAATAAACAAAGCCTGCCAGAGAAGGTGGGTGTGGCGGATCCCCCCCAGAAAACTTTAAATAAACAAACCCAAGGAATCTCTCTGTATAGCTATCCTTAACTTAACTAGCAAAAAGCTTTGTCTTCCTTATTATGCTTACGTCTTTTCTTCAACAAAATTAGTGATAAGGGCAGAACAGGACCTTCCTGGAACTGACAGGGGAGGGAAGAGGAAAGAGGGGGCAGGGTGGAGAAATGACCCAAAGAATGTATGCACATTTGAATAAATGAACAAAATTTAAAAAAAATAACCCTGCAACAGTAACCAACACACAGGACTCTCCACCAGAGAAGAAAGTGATGCACGGATGACACGCGCAGGAATTTCAGATGCTCAGGGTTCTTGAGCCTGCTCTGAGAATGAAAGCACAGGCAGACTCCAGCAGCAGAGGTCGGAAAGATTTTATTTGTACAGAATTTAGTTGGAGAAAAGAGAAGAGAAAGACTGCATATTAGAGAATGCAGGGGGACCCGGAAACCGGTGATCCCGTGGGCCAGGGTGGGGAGTGGGATTTTATAGCTTATTTGCATTGCCTGAGGGTGGAGATGCCTTTCATAAGCAAACAGGCATTTCCTAGGGAGGAGAAGTGTCTCCTTGACCACTTATCACCCTTTTGGGACTTCCCACTGTCTGTTCTTCAGTCCTTCAAAAGGAAGGGCAGTTCCCTGCACAAACTTTAAACAAAGCCTGCAACTGTAGCTGGCTTGTAGGACTCTCCACCAGAAAACAGGGGAGGGTCAGGTTCCCGTGAGAACGCTGAATAAAGAAAGCATGCTGGAGTAGGTGGGCATGACAGCTCTCCCAGCAAATTTTAAAACATAAAGCCTGCAACAGTAGCCCCTGCAACAGTAGCCATCTGGCAATGGCGGCAGGTGAGCTGCAGCCTGAAACAGGGCAGATAGGGGTTCACAAACTGTCTCCTGACCCAAACAACTGGAGAGACAAGGACAGTGCTACTGCTTAAATACCAACACCAGGACTGGATGCTGAAGGAGCAATGTCAGAAAAACTACTAAGACCAAAACGTCATTGTTTCTGGACCTGAAATTTTTCTTATTTATAATTTTATATATCTTTTCTATTTTTTTAATTATTTTTTCTTTTTTCATTATTATTATTAGTTCTGTTTTTTTCCTTTGGTGAGACAATGACAGAGCTACTACTCAAATACCAACACCAGGACTGGATGCTGAAGGATTAACACCAGGACTATTAAGACTGAAACTTTATTGCATCTGAACCTGGGATTTTTTTTCTTTTAATTTTTTCTCTTTTTCTCTCTTCTTTTTATTTTCTGCTCTTTCACACTAAATGTTTGTTTAGTTCACAGTTGATTAGTACACTATCTCTCCTTGTTAATTTCTTCAGTTCTCAATTTCTTTTTTTTCTTTTCTTTCTTGGCCTTCTTTTTTTCTTTTACTATTGCATTCTAGATATCATAACCTTCACTATTATAAACTAGATTATACTAAATTACACATAGTACAGGGAAAGAAAGAGCACAAAATGGAATGACGGGAAGACAGAAAAAGGATGGAAACTATTTTCCCTCCAATAACAAATTAGTACAGGAACCAGAAGGAAATGAAGAAAATGGATGCCCAGATTCAGACTCCAACAAAAAAAACCAGAGAAACTACACCAAGGAACCCAATGAAACCCAAAAGAACACCCTGAAAAAAGAAATCCTTCAAATAATCAATGAGAATTTCATAGAAATGATACTGGATATGGTCAACCAAAATGTACACGAGACACAAAAAATTCTAAGACAATAAAAACAAAGAATATGAGAAAGCACAAGAACAAATAGAAGAAACCATAGAAGCCCTGACTAAACACCAAAGTGAAACAAAAACACCATAAATAGAGAGATAAATGAACTCAGGGTGAAAATTGACAATATTAAAGAGGAAGTGATGCATGATATGGAAAACCTCAGAAAAAAAAAATGAAACAGAAATACAAAACACAATGGAAGGCCACTCCAGCAGACTAGAACAAGCACAAGACAGAATCTCAGAACTCAAAGATAAAATGGCAATTAAGGAAAAAATGAAGAACTACTAGCCAGACAATTCAAGACCTGTGAAAGGAATATGCAAGAATTCACTGACTCCATCAGAAAACCAAACCTGAGAATCATGGGTATTAAAGAAGGAGAAGAGGTGCAGGCAAAAGTATTGTGCAATATATTCAACAAAATAATAACAGTACATTTCCCAAATCCAGAGAAAAATATGTCCATTCAAGGACAGGAGCCTCCAGGACACCAAACAGACTTGACTAAAATAGAACTACCCCATGACATAGTAGCATTAAAACAACAAGCACAGAGACTAGAGAAAGAATATTGAAGGCTGTAAGACAGAAAAAACAACTAACATACAATTGTAAACCCATTAAAATCATAGCAGACTTCTCAACAGAAACATTAAAAGCAAGAAGAGAATGGAGTGGGGTCTTCCAGGCACTGAATGAAAATAACTTCAACCCTAGGATACTCTACCCAGAAAAACTATCATTCAAAATAGATGGAGCAATAAAAGTCTTCCATGATAAGCAGAAAGAAACTAAAACAATATATGACCACCAATCTACTACTACAAAAGATTCTTCAAGGAATTCTGCAAACAGAAAGTGAAAGCAAACAAAACCATGAAAGAGCAGGCAGTACCAAATCACAGGAGAAGAAAAGGCAAGCAAGTAGAGAGTAACATCGATTTTGCTGCACACAAGCAAACCCTTAAACAACTAAGACAACTAAATGACAGGAATCACCACATGCCTTTCAACACTAACACTGAATGTTAACAGACTTAATTACCTCATCAAAAGACACTGTTTGACAAACTGGATTAAAAAGGAAGATCCAACAATTTGTTGCTTACAGGAGACTCATCTCACTGACAGAAATAAGCATAGGCTTAGGATGAAAGGCTGGAAGGAGATTTACCAAGCCAATGGTCCCAGAAAACAGGCAGGTGTAGCAATATTGATCTTGGACAAAGTAGACTTCAAACCTACATTGATCAAATGAGATAAAGAAGGACATCCCATACTAATAAAAGGGGAAATACACCAAAAGGAAATAACAATTATCAACCTATACAGACCCAAAGTCAACACACCCAATATCATCAAACATTCTCTAAAGGACCTAAAAACATCTATAAACTCCAACATAGTGGAGTGGGAGACTTTAATACACCCCTATCATCAAGAGATACATCATCCAAATAAAAAAATCAATGAAGAAATCCTAGATCTAAATCACACCATAGATCAAATGGACCTAGCCGAGTCTACAAAATATTTCATCCAACTTCTGCACAACATATATTCTTCTCAGCAGCACATGGAACCTTCTCCAAAATTGATCATATCTTAGGGCATAAAGCAAGCCTCAATAAATATAAGAAAATAGAAATAATCCCATGCATTCTGTCTGAAAATAATGCATTAAAACTAGAAATCAACAACAAAAATAATAGCAAAAATCTTGCAAACAGTTGGAAACTGAATAACACATTGCTCAATGATCAATGGGTTATTGATGAAATAAGAGGAAATTAAAAGGTTCCTGGAAGTTAATGAAAATGAAAACATGACCTACCGGAACCTATGGGACACTGCAAAGGCAGTCCTGAGAGGAAAGATTACAGCCATGAGTGCATATATTAAAAAGACTGAAAGATCCCAAATCAATGACCTAATGATACATCTCAAACTCCTAGAAAAACAAGAACACGAAAACCTCAAAACAAACAGAAGGAGAGAAATAATAAAAATAAGATCTGAAATCAAAGAAATAGAAACAACGACAACAAAAAAAATACAAAGAATTAATGAAACAAAAAGTAGATTCTTTGAAAAAATAAACAAGACCAACAGACCCCTGGCAAACCTGACTAAAATGAGGAAAGAAAAAACCCAAATCAGTAAAATCAGAAATGCAAATGGAGAGATAACAACAATTACCACAGCAATCCAGGGATCATCAGAGACTACTTTGAGAAGCTATATTCTAATAACTTTGAACATATGGAAGAAATGTGCAGAGTTTTAGATACTTATGACCATCCAAAATTGAACCAAGAGGACATTAATCACCTGAATAGATCTATAACACAAAATGAAATTGAAGCAGTAATAGAGTCTCCCAAAAAAGAAAAGTCCAGGACCTGATGGATTCTTGAAGACCTTTAAAGAACTAATACCAACCCTACTTAAAATGTTTCATGAAATAAAAAGAGAAAGAAAATTGCCTAACTCATTCTATGAAGCCAGTATTATACTCATCCCAAAACCAGACAAAGACACCTCCAAAAAAGGAAAACTGTAGACCAATCTCCTTAATGAAAATCCTCAATAAAGTAATGGCAAACCAAATTCAACAATACATCAGAAAGATCATTCAGCACAACCAAGTCAGCTTCATCCCAGGGATGTATGCGTGGTTCAACATATGCAAATGTATAAATGTAATACAGCACATTAACAGAAGCAAAGACAAAAAAACCACTTCATCATCTTAATAGATGCAGAAAAAGCCTTCGACAAGATCCAACACCAATTCATGATAAATGCTCTAAGAAAACTAGGAATAGAAGGAAAGTACCTCAACATTATAAAAGCTATATATGACAAACCTACAGCCAATATCATACTTAATGGAGAAAAAACTGAAACTATTTCCCTTAAAATCAGGAATGAGACAAGGGTGCCCACTATCCCCACTCCTATTCAACATAGTACTGGAATTCCTAGCCAGAACAATTAAGCAGGAAGAAGAAATAAAAGGAATACAAATAGGTAAAGAAACTGTCAAAATATCCCTATTTGCAGATGACATGATCCTATATCTTAAAGACCCAAAACACTCTACCCAAATCCTAGACACCATAAACAGCTACAGTAAGGTGCCAGATACAAAATCACTTACAAAAATCATTAGCTTTTCTATACACCAACAATGAACAAACAGAGAAAGAATATATGGAGACAATTCCATTTACACTAGTCTAAAAAAAATCAAATACCTAATAGTAAACTTAACAAAGGATGTGAATGATCTCTACAAGGAGAACTACAAACCCTTGAAGAAAGAGATTGAGGAAGACTTCAGAGAGTGGAGAGGTCTCCCCTGCTTATGGATTGGTAGAATCAACATAGCAAAAATGGCCATACTACAAAAGCAATCTACATGTTTAATGCAATTCTCATCAAATCCCAATGACATTCATCACAGAGATTGAAAAATCTACCCTAAAATTCATTTGGAAACACAAGAAAGACCGCGAATAGCCAAGGCAATATTCAGCAAAAAGAACAATGCTGGAGGTATCACAATACCCGACTTCAAACTATATTACAAAGCCATAGCAATAAAAACAGCATGGTACTGGCACAAAAACAGACATAGAGACCAGTGGAACAGAATAGAGGACCCCGATATGAATCCACACAGATATGCCCACCTTAATTTATTTACTTAATTTATTTAATTTATATTAAAATATTGTGAATAGTGCTGCAATGAATGTGGTGTTCATAATATCACTTTGATTTTAATTGTTTTCTTTTTTTTTTATTGTGCTGGGGATACAATGTGACATTTACAAAAGTTGTTACAGTATATCATACTTGAATTCACTCCTTCCATCATTCTCCTTTATCCCCCCCACTCCCATTGCTGGAATAGTTTTCATTTTTCCATTTACATACATGTGTACACAGTATTTGCACCCCATTCACTCTCCTATACACTTTTCCCAGATTCTCTTCCTTCCCACTTGCACCAATGTCCACCCCCCACCCCAGGCAGGACCTGTTCCACCCTCCTGCTCTCAGATTTTGTAAAAGAAAAAAATGACAGTTTCTTAAAGATGGCTATACACAAGTTTCCTCGTTGTATTTCCATGTATACATGTATTATAACCTGAATTGATTATTTTCTTCTTTCTAGTTTAGTTCCCTTCTTATGGTGGTTCAACAGATTTAAAAATTCTATATTTATTCTTGTATATAGAGTACATCAACCTTACTAACCTTCTTAATGTCCTTCTTTTACCCTCCTCCTTTGTGTGACCTCCCCTTACTGTGACCTATTGATTTAAATTCTTTTAGTTAAATACTCAGTAGTAATTAACTGCTGGATTGTACCATTTATCCTTTGTAAATTTATAAGAATTATAAATTCTTCTCAGGGAAGGACCACTTTTGTTCTCCCTAAAGGGAGAATATGATAGAGAAAAACAAAGTGTTAGTGTTTTTTTATCAAAGTTGAAATTACATTAAACACTGATTATAGCAGTGGGAATAAACACTTATTCCATCAGTCTGTTAATTAATAAATATCTCATGAACACATACTCATTGTTGAGTACACAAAGGTGACCTGTTCAGATATAACTCTTTCAAGTTCACTGTTATGGAACAAAAATTACACATAAGCAATAGAATGCAAATGTTCTAAGTATTAGCTGTAATATTTGTGTATGCCTTGAGAGAAGATCAGTGACTTCCATGAGAAAACTTATTTTTTCTTCTTAATTCTTTTAACTAAAAAGAAGCCAGGTATATTATGGGTTCCTTACAAATTCTAAGTGTGGACATATTTACAATCATTCATATTTTGAATTTATGTAGTATATCATCTGATTTTAAAGGCGTGTACATCAGGGTTTTTTCTTAACACCAGAATGATGGCTTTGCATTCAGTTCTACTCCCAATATTCAAGATAAAATTGATTAATAATGCACAATCTTATGATGTCAAGCTGTTGTATTTTCTTCATTCCATGGGCAGCAGTAACACTTCTCAGTTAACGTAGGATGCAGGATGCATCTCCAAAAAAAATGATTGCTGAAGCAATCATTGCATCTATTTGTTTTTTCATTGGATCATCTGTGTGAATCCCTAGACATCTTCATCTTTCCCTCTGTGTAAAGTTTTCAGTGGAAAATTGACTAATGAGCATACTATTTGTCTTCCTTTCCCTCTGGAATCTTTCTTTGGGAATTTGTTTCATGTGTTCAGAGACTAGGGCCAAAAAAGCAAATACTTTTCAATGTGAGAGTCTACAGGGACCTCAGACACTTAAAACTCTTGACCTTGGTTCATGCAGGAACCTTAGTGGTGGGTCTTAGCAGATCTCTCTGCATAGTTGTTACACCAGATATTTTGCTTCTTCTATGTGCAAATGTAAGTTCTAAGTATCTTTGAATTTTTTCAGTTCAAATTAGACTTAAGACTAAAATGATGTATTTTCTTACCAGGTAACCTAAATACCTTTTTGCAGATTGCTAAGGGGAACAGATGATGATAGAGCATAATAATATCTGATAACCTTATTCATAAATTAGACTGTTGGAGCACATATGCAGAGGCAAGAGTAATTATGAGAGGGGAATACTTCACCACAGATTTGGTCATCCTTAAAACTTGCAGACATTTTAGGTGAAACTCTACAACATTCAGGACATTTAAGTTTCTGAAACATATATGATTCTGTATTTTCAAATAATGTGTAAAACATTACTTACAGCAAATAATTTTTTCCTTTTCCTGATTTTTGTATCATCCAGGGTGAAAAGCCTTAGTGCCAATGGTCAGTCGTTTTCTTGTCAAATTTCTGAAACCTATGGAGGAATTCAGTTTTTATCCCAAACGTGGCACATGTTGAGACAAGGTTAAGACAAATAATAAAGGCTAGAGGAGAGTGAAGCTCTGTGGTGGAGTGCTTGCCTATTGTGTAAAAGGACCTGACTTTTATAAACAGAAGTGAAAATAAAAAGTCAATCAACACACTTTAGAACAATGGAATATGATCTTGAAATCATTAAGAAGTAATTTACATTAACTTTTCTTAATAAAATTATGATACTTTTGGAAGTGAAATGAGACAGTAAAATGATTAACATTGTAATATTTTTTTCAAATTTAAGTTATTGAAATTTTTTATATTGTTAGGACTAATAAATATTCCTACTGAGGAACTAATTTGAAACAATTCTAAAAAGATTAAAATTGGTTTTATCAGAGACAATTACAAAGGCAAACAAGATTCTGATGAACAAAACATGAGAACAAGGGAGTTTTTCCACAGAAATGTTATTTCAGAGACATGTACTTACAGAAATGAAAGACATACTTGACTCTGGTGTCAGTCATATTTCAGTAGAGGAAAGAATTAACAATAGGTATTAATATTAAATAGATGCATATATTCCCATTCCCAAATCTAGTTTCAGAAATTCTTAGTGAAAAGGCTACAATTATTGTTATTGATAATGTTCTTGACTATTGTTAAAATAAGGATAAGCTTATGAAATGCATTGTGTGTCAAAGTGAGCAATGCTGTGAGTTGTTTTATGTGAAATTACCTAACAAGAAACAGTTTTCATCAATGCAGTGTTGTCACAACATTTTCCAGTGTAAGCTAACATGCTTGTGTTAACATAAGCTAACCTGCTTATATGAGTACCGTTCACTTGCGGACAGTAGGAGATAACAGATGGGTAAGAGCTGGCACAACACAACAGCCCATCTCATCAGATTCATATGTGATGTGTTGAACTTAAATATATTTTGTTCTGTTAAATGTATAGCTAGATATCATGTGTTGTAGATTTTTCTCAAGTGTTCATCTTTATTTATACTTGGCCGATTATGTTTGTACATATTTATAAGGTATACTATGAAAAGATACACAGTACAGTGCATAATGATCAAATTAGCAAAAATATCATCTTACTCTCCTCAATTATATATTGTTACTTTGTGCTGGGATTCTTTGGTTTCTTTTAATTATTTTGAAGTATATCTTAGTTTTTCAATATGCAAAAATATAATTCAGCCACTAGGTGTATTTCAACTGTAAAAGCACTCAGCAATATGGAATGAATTTCAGAAATTGAAGTTAGAAACAGCACTAAAATTATTTTAAGCAAGATTCTACATTAACTGTTGAGAAAATCAATTGTGGATGCAAACTTATACACATATGAGTTATACTATGTAATTTTCAAAATATAAGAATGTAAGTACTTGTTTAAAAACCACATAAAATGAGCTGACCAAATCAGTTAACAAAATAAATGCATAAAATAACACTAAAGAAAATGGCAAACCCATGAAGTTTAGGCAATATCACACTATACAGATCCCTCAAGTGAGTTTACTTCATCAAGCACCAGTTGTCTTATCAGACATGAAAATAAGTATGTACATATTTCAGCGCACTCCTTCAGAAGAACAAGGATAAGTACAGCAGAAATTCTTCACTAAATTGTGAGCACTGGCTATGGCCTGTACATTATTCTGTACTGTACAAAGCAGTAAATCTTACAAATGGTGGCACATGCATGTAAACTCAGCACTCAGTAGGGAGAAGCAGGAGGATAGCGACTTCCAGGACAGCATGGGATATATGGCAGGAATATCTCAAACAAAAGATTATAAACAATAAAAAATTTAAAATTAAAACAGGTCTCAAGCAATTTAAAGGGAACTTGAAAAAGCTGGAATGGAATGGGCAGGAAGAGCTGTTAGGAGAAGATGAAAAGTGCATGAGTAAGCAGACTTTATAACAATATGGCAGGACTGACAGAAATGAAATGTGATCAAGAAAAGAGGACTGAGAGTTTCAGCAAAACACTAAGAAGGGTAAGTATTGAGGTGTCAGACTGCTTATAGACATCTGAAGAAAATCGTGTGGCAGAAATTGATAAGGAAAAGTCCAGGTTACAGACAATCTTTCCCACAGAAATATTGAAATTCCTCAGGATGACTGAGGACAGGAATGAGACGCAGAGAAGGTTAAATGGAAGTCACACTGGTGATTAAAAGCTTGTTTCCTTTATCACTGGAAGCACAATGTGTGTGTACACATATAAACACACTAAAAATTTTCTGCTATATAATTCATATATTCATAACAAGATTAAAACATGAATAGTGAATTAAATACAATATCCTTTGCAAATTATCCAACAGTGAATATATAAATTTTCAAAGCATTTCTAAGGAACAGAATTTATTTCTGAGGTTTATGAACAATTTGGAGAATATTAAGAATTGAAGTTCAGTTTGACAAATCAGGTAACATTTAATGACAGCACACAAAAGAGAAAGTAATTTTTTCTTCTGTTATCATTTCCCCTTTAAAAGATGAATAAAACAAATGACCACTAGGAATCTCACCTGGGTGACTGAATTCATTCTCATGGGAGTCTCAGACCTTCCAGAGTTGCAGATTCCCCTCTTCCTTGTCTTCCTGGTCATCTATGTGCTCACCGTGGCAGAGAACCTGGGCATCATCACCCTCACCAGTGTCAACTCAAAACTCCAAACCCCCATGTACTACTTCCTCCGACACATGGCCATCATCAACCTTGGCACCTCCACCATCATTACCCCTAAAATGCTGGTCAACTTGTTAGTAAGAAAACCACCTCATACTATGAATGTGCCACCCAACTGGGGGGATTCCTGTTTTTTGTAGTAGCCGAGATCTTCATGTTGGCTGTGATGGCCTATGATTGCTATGTGGCCATTTGCAATCCCCTGCTGTACATGGTGGTGGTGTCTCTGAGGATGTGCTTTCTGCTGGTGTCCCTCACATACCTGTATGGCCTGTTCACAGCTATAGTAGTTACCCCATGTGTATTCTCTGTATCTTGTTGTTCTTCCAATGTCATCCACCATTTTTATTGTGATAATATTCCCTTGTTAGCATTGTCCTGCTCTGATACACAAATGCCAGAAACAGTAGTGTTTATCTTCTCTGGAAAAAACTTGGTTTTTTCCATGATCATTGTCCTAGTATCCTACTTCAATATTACCCTTGCCATTTTGAGGATACGTTCAGCAGAAGGAAGGAAAAAAGCCTTTTCTACCTGTGATTCTCATATGATGCCTGTCACTGTGTTCTGTGGCACTCTCCTTTCCATGTATTTGCAACCAAGGACAAATCACTCATTAGACACTGACAAAATGGCTTCCATCTTCTACACGGTAGTGATACCAGTGCTAAACCCTGTAATTTATAGCTTAAGGAACAAGAATGTGAAGGATGCTTTCAAGGGATTCCTGAATAATCCATGCCAAGCATTTAAACAAATGTAAATTTAAAATTTCAAGTAACTTTGCAAAAGGGATTTTGCTCCCTCTTAAAAAATACTGTTCTTAAAAGAATTGGCAATAAATGGTGAGAAAATCATTAATTTCAGTAGGAAGAAAGTCAATTTTTATCCCAACCAACCTTACCTATTCAAATAAGAAAAGAACATATGTAAATAATAAATTATGAGAGGCACATTTCATAAGTAAACTGTAAGATACTAAAGGATTCTTATGATTGCTAATCAAATACTAGAAATCTTAATAGCAGGTGGTACAGAACTGTGAGTCTCCTTTTTGGAAAGGTGTCAAGACTCAGATTCTCCTTGCAGAAGATATGCTTTGTTCAACTATTAGAGATAGTATTTTAATATTTATAGCATTTCATCCATCAAGGTCTGAATTTTAAAAACCATCTTTCTCTTGCCCTTAAAGATAAATGTGTATGACAGAAAAAATACTTTTTAGTAAAATGATAAACACTGCACAAAAGATGTTAAATTCATATGGAAATAGATCATGTGGAAAATAGTCTAAAATAAAGAGAAAAATATTTTCTTTTTTTAATATCTCTCAATTGGGATATGCAAACAAAGCAATGTGTCAATTTTCAGGCAAAACCTATAATTAATGTTTTTCTTTTTATTAACATATATTAATTGTGTAAAGCTGTTTCATTGTTATATTTCCACACATGTACATACCATACTTTGATTGAATCCCAAAGCACACCTTTGCTCTTTCTTGTGCATAGTGACTCCTTTTTAAAGCATTTCGAATGGGCTTCATTATTCCACCTTCACACATGCATCTAAAATACTTCAGTCCTAGTTTTCCCCCATTACCCTATCCTTTCACTCTCCAATTGAATAATTTTTGCCCCTTCTATTAACACTGTGTAGAGATACTTGTCTTTGTCACGAAACCTTACATATTAGTTTTTTTTTAGTATTTTTGTTTAATGCAGCATATTCTCTGTACCATTCCAGGTGAAACAACAGTTTATGCCTATGTTGCCTATGTGCCAAATCTGTATATAGTGGAACAAGTAAGAAAATGACAGGCCTAAGGAAATGGTGGCTTCTTTAGAAAAAATTTATTGTCAAAGAGGTCATCAATAAACCAAATCCAGGATTATGAAGCTCACTTCAATGAGTCAGTGTCTACTTTTGTCTAAAATGAGCAGAACATGTAAAAGCAAAATATCACAAATTGATCCTGGTCTCACAAGCTCTCAATGGCTACAATTTATACTTACATATATGTATATAAAAGCATTTTATAGAGATTTCCCTCATCCATCTCAGTCTAGCTCTACTTGCAGACCCACATCCCTGACTTTCTTCTCTTTATCTACTGCTAAATCTCTTCTCACATTCATCCTGCTTGCTACCACTTTGCTTTGTGATTATGTTTAACAAACACAAGTCATTTTGAGAGCATTTAATATCAACTTCTTTAACATAGTCACATCAGCAGATTTCTTTTCTATGCAAAATAACATTGTGATACTTGAACTTGGTTGTCAGCCTCATTGTACTGAGGGATGCTCAGGAGATTAGTAAAGCACAATTCTCTTTTGTCCTTAAGGGTGTTTCCAGAAGATAAATGACAGCTAGAATAGCAGCTAAAGGGGAAAGCATCTTTCTGAATGTGGGAGTCACCCACCATTCAACAGGTTGGAAGGTTCAGTTACAGCAAAAATACAAAAATATAAAGACAGAAATTGCTTAGCAGCATTATTTTTTTTGAAAAAATGCAAACATGGTGTCAATACCAATGAAATTCAGACTCCACCTTGTTCACCCTTTAACAAGAGAGACACCATCAACTCTCCAGTAGTTTCCAGCTTTTCAAGCTCTGACTGGGGCTGCATCATTGTTCCCCCTGGTTCTGAGGCCTCCAGCTTTTTGGACTGCACAACTACCAGGTTCTCTGGCTCTGCATCAGGCAGACAGCCATTGTTGTATTATCGGTATTCAAACCTTGTACTCAAAACTTACAACACAACTAAGCCAATCTAAATAATCTACTTTATAATTATATATATTTATTATATGTATCATGTATAATATATGTCATCCATAAATTTCTATGTCATTTTGGTTTGTTCCTCAAGAGAATCCTGAATTATACAGATATTTGTACCAGAGAGAGGGTATTGCTGTGATTACCAAACCATGTGTTTCAGAATATTTGGAAATGGTTTGAAGGAGTTTGGAAATGTTTGGACAAATGTGCTAGAAAAAACAGAATATTACAAACAAAGTTTAAAGGATGATTCTCATAGAAGTTCAGAACACCAGAGTGTGGTGCATGAAGATGTGAGAGTGAACCTGAAGCTGGATAAAATAGGAAGTTGAAGATGCCAGGAACAGGGAGTATATACAGAGGCAAACCCAGGCAGTGTGTAGAAATAGCCCCGAGAGAAAGACTACGTGAACTGCTGTTAGCAAGGCCATAGGTGACAGGCTGCCCGTGCTCTTTGAAACTAACATCACACCACATTGTGACCAGGATGTCAGGCACGGAACCATGGAAGTGCAGGATTTAATATATGCTCTGTTCTTGGTTTCAATCTTACTCTGATTCCAGTCCTCCTTTTTTTCCCCCATTTCTTCATTTTGGGACTGGAACATTTTATTCTCTTCCAATTTTTTGTTGATATTGTATAACTTGTGCCATAAAAATTTCAGGGACTTACAGCTAAGGTTTTGACTCTAGCTTTAAAAGACATTGGGCTTAGACTTTGGATACCTGCTGGGACTGATGAGATTTTGGAGATTTTTGGAGATGGATTGGTTGAATTTCCATTATGAAATGGACACGAGCCTGTGTAGGCAGGGAAATATTATGTTTTGAATAAGACACTGCCCACAACAGGTTGAAGGCTTGGTCCCCAGTGATAGCACTGTTATGGGAGTTCCTAGAGACTCTTAGAAGTAGTACATAGCATGAGGAAGTAGGATGCTAGGGGAAAAGACACAGAGGTATCTTGTCCCTTACCATTTCCTGTCTCTCCTTCCGTTTTTTGTCAACCAAGAGGTGAGCTGCTTTACCAGTACACACTCTTGCTGACATGATGTTCTGTTCACCTCAGGCCTAAAATAATAGCACCAAATGTCCATTGAATTAAATATCAGAAACCATGAACCAAAGTTAAGTCCTTCCTCCTTTAAATTATTCCTCTCAGTTATTTGATACATTTGACTGAAAACTAAGTAATATAAACATGTTTATGGATTCAGCAAGTCAGGACACTGACATTCTGGTGGGAGAATTTTTCTGCCTACCACATTTCTTTTGGCTCATGTTATAAAACTGGCCCAATCTAAAATCTTATACCAATCTCATTCATTAATGACAAATTCTATACTCTCACAAGAATTCCACATATAGCATACCATTTCTCCATTCTTTAGCTATAAAATTTATCTAAGTCTTTCACACAGTGCTCTCTTTTAATTAAATATAAAAGTCAATTTTCTAAAGGTTCTGAAAGATGCATGAACATAAACAAACCCTCACACACATCTTTTTATCAAATGAGATGAATCAGACTCTAGCAACCAGGCAGGCATAACTCACAAGCAAAGTTTTTTTTTTCTTTTACTCATACATGCATACAATGTTTGGATCATTTTTCCAATGTTTGGATCATTTTTCCTCCCTTCTTCCACCCTCTCCCTTACTTCCTCCTGCCCCTAAAGTTTTTAAAGAAGCAAGATAGGAAAATTTTTGGTGGCTCTAGTCTATTGTTCAAGGTGAGGTCACTCCCTAATTTATGTTAACACCTGGGATGTTACATGGCATCTTGTATCTGAGCAATAACAGCAAAGTGTTGTTAGGGACTAGGGAAGACAGGAGACACTGTACAGAGTCACAGGGAAGGGCACTGTATGAGACTACCTGTGAAAGTTAGGAATGACCTGGAAAAATTCACAAGGCTTTCATCCAGAATCAGCAGAAGAAGCTTTAACTCTGTCTCAACATCATAACATAAAGATGTCCTGGAAAGAACACATTATAGAAGTATAAATCTTTCATGGTGAACACATTCAATCCTTTGAGGTATTTGAGTATATGACAAAGCATTCGAATTCAGAATAATGGTAAATACTATTTTTTTAAGAAAATTAACACAAAAATTTACTGGAGCACTTCCCTATTTGCTAAGGAACCATTTTTATTTTAATTGATTAGTCATCCAATTAATTAATCAATTTAGGTTGGCCTCAAACTTACTTGTATCCTAGTCTGGCTTCCAACTTGCAATCATCATGCCTTACCTTACCAACTACTGGGATTGTAGGCATGTGCCACCATACCTGGAATTTCCATTTTGCCTCAAAGAACTGTGATCATATTCCTAAATGTTTTTCTTAAATCCTAAGGCCTTTTGGTTTTATTTGCTTTACAAATACAATGATAGCCTGAAAATGATTTAATTGACAAGATCCAGAAGTTAAAAAATAAAAAGAATTTTTAATTAAAAAATTACTAATGGAAACAGTCTTGCTCTTGAGAATTTGCATGTGTTTGATTTGAGGAACTAAAGTTATTTTCAAGTATTATACCAAAAACCCTTTTTTCTAGTTTTCTATAATATAAGTCTCATCATTTTGATACTACTACAAAATGTAGGGGAAATACTTTAGAACATTGAAATGGAAAAATATGTTTTTCATAGGAACACAAATGCACATACAACAAAATGTGAATTGACAAATGGGATTTTATGAAACTATAAAATTCAGTATGAAAGAGAGAACAATAAATATAGCACAGATGCAACCTACCAATGTGAGAAAATTATTGAAAAAGTCTGCATATGTCAAGAAGTTAACATCAACAATATACAAGGAACTGAAACAATTCAAAAGCAAAAAGCTAAAACTGGGCTAAAGAACTGAATAGACATTTCCTGAAATAGAACAAATGGTCAACAAATGTATGAGAAATACTTGATATCATTAATTAATAGAGAAATGAAAATCAAAACTACAATGAAATACAACCTTACTCCAGTGAGAATGACTATTATCTAAAAAACAAATATATTGGTGTGAATGTGGAGAAAGAGGAAGTTATACATTATTTGTGGGAACACAAAGTAGTACAGTATTCATGGTTACAATATGTGGATTTCTCAAAACATGAAAATGTACTATCATTCAGTTCTGCAATCATTGGGTAAGTACACAAAGAAGGGAAATCATGTAGATATTCAAAAGACGTCTGCACCCCTTGTTTATTGCAGCACTAGGAAAGATAGTCAGGATGTGGAATTGACCTCATCTGCAGATGAATAGATAAACAAAGTGTGGTGATGTAATTGAATACCAATAACACATACAAAGCATGATCTCCTGTCATATCTGACATTGTTGATGGACCTGGAGGATATTAGAATAAGTGAAATAAATCAGGCATAGATAAACAAGCACTGCATGAGTTCACTCATAAGAACAATCTAAAAAAATGATTTAATAGAAGTTGAGTGTAGAATAGTGATTACCATAGTCTGGGACTATCAAGAGGATATGGCTCAAGGCCAGCTCAGGGAAATGGTTAGTAAGACCCCATCTTTTAAATAACCAGAAAAAATGGCTTTGAGGAGTGGTTCAATTGGTAGAATACCTGCTTTGCAAGCAAAGCACTGAGTTTAAAGTCACAGTCCCATAACAAAAAAGGTTACTCAATGGGTAAAGTTATACTGTGTTTGATTGAAGGAGTAAGTTCTTTCACTCTATGACATTGCATGGTGTTGACAATTAACATCATTCTCTTATTGCATTATGCATTATAAATGTCAAAGTATTTAGAAGTGAAAGATAGGAGTGTCATCACTAGAAATAAATGAACTTAAGGTGGTACATAGGCTAATTACCCAGAATTGATTAGTAACTGATGTATACAGCAATCAGAACATCACATTGTGCTAAGCAAATGTATAAACTTTGTGTTTATTTATGTTTTTAAAATTTTATTTTATTGTTTTTTCATTTATTCAGCAATTTTTGGCCTTCTGAGCTTGATTAACTTTGCTTAAGATGATGTTTTCCAGTTCTTGCTCATGGATGAATGCAATTCCATTGTGTATAAATACTACATTTTCTTAATCCAGTCATCAGTAGTGGGGCATCTTGGCTGTTTCCATAGCTTGACTATTGTGACTAGTGCAGCAATAAACATGGGTGCTCAGGTGTCTTTGTACTAATTTGAGTCACATTCCTTCAGGTGTACCCCTAGGAGTGGGATTACATATGGCAATACCATAGATCATACGGCAGATTTAGGTTTAGTTTTTTTCAGAAGCCTAAATCTTGATTTTGATAGTGGTTGTACTAACTTACATTCCCACCATCAGTGTGTGAGAGTTCCTTTTTTCCCTATTATTGCCAACATTTGTTGTTGTTGATGTTCTTGATGGTAGTAATTACAAGAGTGAGGTAAATTCTTAGTGTGGTTTTGATTTGCATTTCCTTTATGGCCAGAGATGGTGATCATCTTATCACGTGTTTTTTAGGAATTTAGAATTCCTTCTTTGAAAATGTTCAGTTTAGTTCAGTTGCCCACTTCCTTATTGGTTCATTGATTTTTGGAGAGTTTATTTTTTGAGCTCCCTGAATACTCTTGCAACCAGTCCCTTGTCTGATGCATAGCTAGAAAACTTTTTCTCCCATTCTGTGGATGATCTCTTTAATTTAGAGACTATTTCTTTTGCTGTACAGAAGCTTTTTCATTTCATGTAGTTCCATTTGTTAATCCTTTCTCTTAGTTGCTGAGCCACTAGAGTTCCTTTACTGTGAAAGCATTAATAAACTTCAACAATCAAATATTTCATGTTTGAAATATATACTATAAAATATTTCTTAATCATTTTATACCTATTCTGTGCACTACAGGTTAAAGAGCTTTGGAAGTTACAATGGCTTTTCAAGAAATAGACATATTGAAATGAAATTCTGATTGGAAACACAAGCTGTGGCACAGAAAATCACCAAGCAAAGCCAATGAGGATAAGAGAGTCAAGGAGAATCTGGTTTACCGTATGTGAGACACTGTGAGGCCACACATGATTTAAGCTGGACCTAAGCCATTTTTCCAATATTAACTGCAGGAAGAATGCAGAAGATTCTAGCTCTGTGCCTGTGAGGAAAACAAAAATACATCTGTTTTTTCTCATCCCCCCTCTGTTTCAGGATGTGTGTCAAATTTTTGTGATATTTTTAAAATTCCTTTATCCTCATTATCGAAACCACCAACCCATACCAAACTCAAGAGGCAGAGATCCAGGAGGATCACAGTTTGAAGCCAGCCCTGGATAAATAGCTCGCAAGACGGTATCTCAAAAAAACCCAACACAAAAAATAGGGCTGGTGGAGTGACTGAAGGTAAAGGCCCTGAGTTCAAAACCCAGTACTGCAAAAAAGAAAAAATAGTTTGTCAGCCAGGCATAGTGGCACATGGAACACACATATGAACTCAGCACTTGGAAGGAAGATAAGGAGAATCTTGAGCTCAGGATTAGCAAGGTGTACAAAGTGAGTTCAAGGACAGGGTATAAATTAAGACACTGTTAAAGAAAAAATGAATTTTCCATTTTATCATTTTATAGGTATTCAAGCATTGAAATTATATTATTTTCTTGTGTGAATTTTTTGTGAATGTGCACTGTACCTTATGGATCATTTCTTGTCAAGTTCAGAACATTATTGGATCAATAGTACAATAATTTATCAAAGCAAGCAAAACATTTTAAAGTATATACAGTTTAATCTGACCCAAATATATACTGCAATCCTCTACTACCATGTAAGCCATGCATATTCATAGGTTAGATGTCAGCAGTATGAAATTCTCATTTTCTGTGTTAGAATATATATTGATAAGTGTAACCTCGAAATACATCTTTCCTTATTTAAATAAATTCAATTCCATTATTTTCCAGAGCCAGGAACCCCCTCCAGGAGATACATCAAAGATGTCTACTCATGGACCAGTGTGGAGACAAACATAAAGTTGTCAATTAGTAGTTAAACGGCAAAATCAAGAATTGGTGACAAACCAAGTGCCTATTTTTATAAGTACCAACATATGTTAAATGGGGGTAGTCATGAATGATAGTAATTTTACACAGGGGAATTCTACAATTTACTGACTATATCTGGTAAAATGAAAATACTTCAAACATAGTTAAGTAAAAGTCTTAAGTATAATATATATATGTATATATCTATATAGAGAGATATAGATATAACATATATGTGCACATTAAAAATATACAATGTATTTACTTTATAATGTCCTTTTTAAGGACACATACAAACTTTTATAGAAGAGACATTTATGTGGAGAAGGAGAAATGAACTGGGGATAAGATAAGGATTGATGATTATAGACCTGAAATTAAGGTTTCATTAACTTTTAGCTATTTAAGATTAAAAATAACGGGAACCCATATATTATAATTTGAGTACTTCCTGTATCCTCAAAAATCACTATAGGACATGTTTTAAAAGTTTCATCATTGTCCATAACCATAAAACTTGATGTAAGGAAGCCATGTGGGAAAGGTTGAATGTTGGGTGATTACGATGAATAAACCATGCATCCAATGAATAATATACTTAAATCGTGATATTTGAATTGGGATAGTTAAAATTAGTAACAAGGGAAGGTTGTTGAATTGTGTATTAAAGAATTCCTCAGTAGGGAAATGAAAGATTCCCTGAATAATTCACAAATTCCCAGTGACATAATTGCCTCTTCTCAGATGTTTTGGGAATAACCAAAAAGTGGATTTAAGCTTCCACAAGTATGTTCCCAGATGAAAAGCATCATAAATTCTTCTGATTGCAATAAGGTTAATAACATGCAGGAGAGCAAGAATTAAGTTCTCATTTTAGGTGAGTAATGGGAACTAGTCATCACACTTATCAAATTAGTTCCTTGGATTAACATTGATGCTTCTTGTCAATTTAAACTATAGACATGATTATATTCACCAAAGATAGATCTAGCATACTATATCCTACTCATCATGTCACTGTATGACTATACTTTCTGAAAGTATAATGTGTTTTAACACTATTATTATGTTCTTTTACTGTAGTAAATACCTTGTTTCCATTTGTTATTATTTCTGCACTATACTGGAATTCTAAAGAGTGAACATTCTGAGAAGTAAAGGGCAGAACTGGTTCTTCCTGGAAGCGAGGGGTTGGGGCGTAGCAATGACCCAAACAATGTATGCACATATGAATAAATGAATAAAGAAATAAATTTAAAAATAAAAAATAAAAGAACAAAGGTGAAATGTTACATAAATATTTGGCTGCTCATGCCATATTGCCTTTAGTTTTTTCCACCCTTTGATGTTACTGGGGTTTGAACTTAGTGGAGAAGTCTTCATGCAACTCAAAAAATAAACTAAGTAAATATTTTTAAATGGTCTACAATGAATGCTGTCTAAGCATAGATGTTGCTGTACAAGTGTGGGGTATTGATGCTGAGTATAAGTGCTTCCAATACAAATGTCTTTCCCACAGGGCTTCCATCAATTCAGTAAAGTAATATAATTTCTCTCATTTCATTCATCCAATAGAGATTCATTGCTGTAGCTGTTTTTGGTCTCCTTTTCTGAAAAAATGTAAGATTAGACTTATGACAGAATAAATTTCTCCAAGAGGAGCCAGGGAGAAAACTACTTCAGAATATGCTGTTTATATAATAGGTGATTCCAGGAAAGCTTAAATAAAGGGGATTGAGTATAGGAAACAAAACAAAAAACAAAAACAAAGCCAAACAAAATGTGCAACAAAGAACATGTTACTGCCTTACTGGCTTTCACTCACTCGGAAGGCTTTGGGATGTCCTGCAGAACTCTTCTAGGAGTACAGGAAGAGCAGGTTTTCTCTCCCTTGCTGATTACTGTTCATTGACATGTTAAATCCAAACTTCCAAATATCAGCAACAATCTACCATGACTTCAGATCAAGTGAGGAGAGGCCTGAAGTGATAAGAAATGTGAAACTGAGACATATGATTCAGTACAGTGATATTTGTGATTCTAACAGATGGCACAAGTCAAATAAAACAGGGAACATTTTGACTTAGGTGAATATACACCATGATAATGGGATGACTATAACTCTGCTATCTTTATATTAAATTTGTAGTGTTTTCATTTAGAAGTTGAGGTTTAAGAGACTTGGAAGTATCTCATAAAACATATTTAATGGAGTAACAAAGAATTAAAGGAAATTTAAGAAGTCAGGGAGGGTCATTCCTGGAAGACTCACAGATCAAATATATGTTCCTAGATTGGGGTTCTGATGAACATGCCAGACTTTAAGCCCTTTATAGATACAGTCTTGTTTACATGATTTACTCCTATGAGGTATCTGAACACATTAAGAATTTTCATCTGATATTTTCTTCATTAAGGAAGTTAAGAGCCTGGTGTCAGAAACTGTGTTAAAAATCTAACATTTTAAAATAATGCTTCTCAAACTATTACCAGACAATTAATTGCAGGGGTTTACGAATTCTGTGCCAGAACCAAGAGCAGAGGTGAAATGTTTGCTGTTATGTGACAAAACCATTGCACACCTCCTGGACTTAGGCTTGGATATTCTCTTTCCTCTCTCAAAATATGCCCAAATTCATTAAGAAAATATTTATCCTGATATGTTCTAGACTTTATAAATTATATACTTTACACATGAATATATAGAATTACCTTTGATGGATGGAAATAAGAGAATGGGAGACCTGCCTATAGTCTCACAGGTATCTCTTACATGGCACAGGTTCACATATATCTAGCCTAAAATTTTGCCCAGGTATTTGAAAATCTTAAATAATGGGATTTAAGTACAATGAATGAATGTAACTATAAAAAGACTAAAACATTTAAGGGGTAATAGTATATACTTTAAGAAAAATAGTTGTCCACACACTAGGAAAATAATACCAAACTATATATTTATTTATTTATTTATGGAATTGAGTTTGAACTTAGAGACCTGATCTTGCAAGGGAAGCACTCTAACACTTGAGCCATACCTCCAAACATGGTTTTGATATATTTCAAACTCTTGATGAAAGATGAAATAAAGGTATAAAGGTTATACTCAAAATTAAAATATAGAAAATATACTTCATTCCTATTTAGAGTTATGGCCTTTTCTGAATGAAACAATCATTTGTGTTCTCTATGTACATTTAAATAAGTAAATTTTGCGTATGTAAGATTAATCTTATATATCTACTTCCCCTTTCTCTTTTTTACTTTCTGCATCTTTCCTTCATATGACACATAATTTGGTATTGTTTGCCCACCCTGAAGCATTAAAGATAGCACTCCCTTCTTTGGGTGATATTTCTAATTGTGCAATATTTTATGTGGTGAATTAACAAACACATTTAAATATTTTTGCATATCTTAAATGTGTTAGAAATATATCTTTATTAAATATCATTACAATATTATTACTATGTTAAAACCAAATGTGAGACTGTCTGTTCATTCTCAGATTGAATAAATTATAGATGCTGAACTTCGTTAATATTAAATATGCAAAAAATCAGACAGGTAGCACTCAGAAGTTTGTGGTACAATGCTAAAGAGGAAATGAATATGTTGTAAATGTTGTTGTTTAAAATGGTAATGTTGGGGCCTCTACATGTTGTTCTTACAACATCCCATTAAATGCATAAAATATCATAGTGGAGTGATAATATATGTTAAAAATGAAGCACATAAGAAAATGAGAATATCATTTAATATACTGAATTACAGTGAAGAGAAAGTAAGTAAAACTCTTCAGTGAGTTAGCAATGGCTCTGGTACTGAAGTTGCAGAACTGAAAGGCAGAAGTCTAATACTATAATACTTATCCTATTATACAGCATAACACTGTAGTAATACTATAATCTCTTTTAAGAGTGATACACTTTGACAAATTCTATGTAGTTTTAATGGAAATCATGTAAAAAAATCAAGATTCTTAGTTTAGGTCAGTATTTTTCCTAATGATGTACTAGTGAAAGAGTCACAGAGGAATTACATATATTTTGTATTAACTATTGACATATGAAACAAAAATGAAATGCCACTGTGTACTACATGTTGTAATGGTTCTAAATTTGGTTTTAGGTTCTGCAATAGAAAAGAATCATTTAAATCACTTCAAGCCATTACATTTTAAGTATATATAACATATAAGCATATATAATATATTCATAGTAATAACATATATGATAAACACTAGCATATATCATCTACAATATATGTATGTGTGTGCATATGAAAATAGCAGAATGAAGCCAAAAAAAAGCTAAAACAGGACAGGGGTCCAAGGAGGGTACTTGAGAAAGAGTAGAATAGACGGGTTGAATTTGGTCAAAGTACAATATGTGCATGTGATAAGAATCACAGTGAAATCCCTTTGTATGATTAGTTTATGGTATAATGTTGTGCAAAAATCCAAGCCTATCAAATCACTAATAGTTTGGATACTGACATTTCAACAGGTGAAACCTCCTGAAACCCCATGTCTTTTGATAATTCTTTTTACAATAAGTTTCCTGAAAGGCCTGGATGGAGAAACGGAACCATACAGTGCTAAGCGAATTCATTCTGATGGGCATCACAGACCACCCTGATCTACAGGCTCCCTTCTTTGGTCTGTTCTTTATCATCTATGTAACCTCAGTGATGGGAAATTTGGGCATGATCACTCTCACCAAGATGGACAGCAGGCTACAGACCCCAATGTACTTTTTTCTCAGACACCTGGCTTTCATTGATCTTGGTTATTCAACAGCTGTGGGACCTAAAATGTTAGTAAATTTTGTAGTGAATCAAAATTCAATCCCTTACAACTGGTGTGCCACACAGCTAGCTTTCTTCATCTTCTTCATCATTAGTGAACTTTTTGTTCTGTCAGCAATGGCCTGTGACCGATATGTGGCTATCTGCAACCCTCTGCTCTACACACTTGTCATGTCACAAAAAGTGTGCTGGGTACTCGTGGCAATACCCTATGTCTACAGTGCCTCTCTCTCTCTGATAACCACCATAAAAATTTTTATTTCGTCCTTCTGTGGCTACAATGTCATTAGTCATTTCTACTGTGACAGTCTCCCCTTGTTGACTTTGATTTGCTCAAGTACACATGAAGTTGAATTGATAGTCTTGATCTTTTCAGCATTCAATTTGGTTTCATCTCTTCTAATCATCCTTGTGTCCTATATTCTGATCCTTGTGGCCATCCTCAGGATGAACTCTGCAGAGGGCAGGCATAAGGCTTTCTCTACTTGTGGGTCTCACCTGACAGTGGTGGTTTTATTATATGGGACTCTATTCTTCATGTATGTGCAACCCAAGTCCAGTCACTCCTTTGACACTGATAAAATGGCCTCTGTGTTTTACACCCTGGTCATCCCCATGTTGAATCCCATGATATACAGCTTGAGGAACAAAGATGTAAAATGTGCTCTACACCGGATGTGGAAAAATCTCTGCAAATTTTCTACTTAAAGTTCAATATAGTTTATATCTATATCAAATCGAATTCTAGATAACTGTTTGTTATATATGCTTAGCCTTTAAAAAACACTCCTTTTAAAGACATGGAAATGCAAATGTGAACTCTTCATTTTCAACATACAGATATTCAAGAGCTGATTTTCCTTTGGGTATTCACTTTTATTTGTCCTCAATTTGGTGCCTGAAGCTTGTGTCATTGCTGTCACATTGCCAAAAGCTTAAGTTAGAATTGAAAAGATGCCTTCATAGATGCTTCTCTCATCACAATTTCTTGGGTAAAGGCATCCTGTGTCTTAAAAATAAATTTTTACTTTGGGTTTCACATACTGTTTAATTCCAAGTGCACATCATACTGGTATACTTACACTTAGAAGATATAAGTTCCTACTTTATGTTCTACACACACACACTATAGATATACTATAAAAAAAACTGTTACGGAGGTTCCTCAGAAAAACTAAAAATAAAATTACCATATGATCCTACTGTAATCACTCTTGGGTATATATCCAAAGGAACCAAAGGCAGCACACAATAGAGATATAGAGATCTCTGTACAACTAAATATATTGTGATAATATTCAAAATAGCCAAGTCATGGAATCAGTGTAAGTGCCCAAAAGCGGTTGAATGGATCAAGAAAGTGATATATATATATATATATATATATATATATATATATATATATATATATATATTTTAGTTAGTCTAAAGAAAGAACTGGTGTTGTTCACAGGGAAATGGATCAAACTGGAGATAATCATGTTAAAATAAAATCAGAAAGATATACATTGTACATTTTCTCTTACATGTGGAATTTAAAGGAAACAAATACATCAAAGTAGAAGAGGGGCTATTAGGGACAGAAAGGGGACGAGTAGTAGGGGATATGTGCTGTAAATATTATTAAAGTATCTGACATACATGCTGAAAGTGTCACAATGAAACCTATTATTTTCTATAATTTTATATGCTAACAAAATAGCATACAATAACATTTTATCTATAAAATTGTGAGTGTCATCTCAGAGTTCTATGAAAATACAATATTTACCTACTGATAGTATAAATATATATGTTAGTTTGAGGAAACAGAAATCAAAATATAAGCAGTGATTTTCATAAGACATAATTTATACATAAAAATCTCAAAGAATCTACATGTTAGACCTTTAAAGATAAGTAAAAATTGCAAAGTTGTTGACATAAGGTCATCACTTAAAGATCGGTTATATTGCTTCATAGAGAACAAATAAGTGAAAATTAAATTTAAAATACCAGATGTACTACCAATAAATACTAAAATGTTTAGGGAAAATCTAATAGACAATTTTGGAGACATCAATGTTGTAAAGTTTTAAAATATTACTAATTGATGAAAGAAAACATTGGCATAGCAATATACCATGTCCGTAAGTTGAAAGAAATAAATGGTGTGAAGTTGAAGTTCTCCATAAATATTTCTACAGATTTAATACAGTAACAACAATTCTAACAGAACTTTTAAAATATTCAAATGGATACCAAGATTTATGTTGAAACTCTAGAAGTATCTAGAAGTGTCACAGCAATATCTTAGAATTTGGAGGCCTTCCATAGCAGATAAGAATACTTCACATAATACTGAATTATTTGAAAATTCATGACATCAGTGCACATGATAGACATGAACAATAAAATGAATTAAAATAACGTACATAGTCAAACAACCATTGGTAATTTTAAACAAAATCTACAGCAGAATTTCATAAAGAAAGGATAGCATTTTGGCATATTGAAATAGGTTAGTTTTCCTATGTAAAACAATGAGAGTGAGTCATTTACTTTACTATATACAAAGTAAATTAATGACAAGTATTGAGTTAATGCATTTTATACACTTTTATTAGACACCTCACAATGTAT
Organism: Castor canadensis; assembly: GCF_047511655.1. Classification (NCBI taxonomy): domain Eukaryota; kingdom Metazoa; phylum Chordata; class Mammalia; order Rodentia; family Castoridae; genus Castor; species Castor canadensis. The sequence goes on from NC_133386.1 coordinate 192,454,688, forward strand.
ACATGCATCAAAACCATGTAGAATAGCCATAATCAAGGGTAATAACAACAACAAATGCTGGCAAAGATGTGGTGAAACAAGAATCCTTATACACTGTTGATGGGAATGCAAATTAATAAAACCACTATGGAAAGCAGTATAGAGATTTCTCAAAAAACTACAGATAGAACACCCATATGATCCCGTAATATCACTCCTGGACATCCACCCAAATGAATGCAACCCAAGATACAGTAGAGACACCTGTACATCAATGTTCATCACAGCACTATTCATAATAGCTAAGCTCTGGAAACAACCCAGATGCCCTACAACTGATAAATGGATCAAGAAATTGTGGTACACATACACAATGGAATATTACTTAGCCACAAAGAATAATGACATCGGGTTTGATGGTAAATGGATGCAAACGGTGGGCATGATGTTAAGTGAAGTTAGCCAAGAGCAGAAGCACAAAAGCTGCGTGTTTTCTCTCACGCATGGAAGATAGATTCAAAGATAAACATAGACACAAGAACAAGCATGATCGTATACAAACTCAGTTATAGAAAATGCTTATAGCAGTGGAACTGCTCTATGGAACTTTGGAAAGAGAGAAAGGAAAAGAGAATGATAGAGCAATAGTAATATCACATACAACAAAATGTGAAAGTAGAGGCTATAAGGATGTGTATTGAAAGATTTTGAAAAGCGGGGGTTGGGAGGTGAAGAACAAAGAGTATTCACAGGGAGTAAACAGATCAAAGTAAAGCACACCCACAGTGGACATACATTGAGACAACCCTTTGAATGTCAACTCAAATATTAATTATGGAAATCAGAACTGTAAAATAGGCAGAGTGTGTGCGGGAAAGGGGGTATTAGTGGGGGCGGGGGGTAAAGGAAGGAGATTTAGGTGATGGTATATGTTTGATGACTTTCATATAGCTATATGAAACAGAACATGAAAACCTCTTGCAATTGCTTTAAGTGGAGTGGGGAGGGGGTTGGGGGTGAGAAATGATGGGGACAATATAAATAATGTGCAATGTAAGTCTAATTGAAATTGTCACTATGAAACTCCCCACATCGTGAATATATCCTAACAAAATATTTAAAAAGAAAAAACTTAATGTATAGAATAAATATATAAAATGGACTAGTCAACTAAACATATAAAAATTCAAAAGTTAATTAAGAAATGTTATCAATCTAAATATAAAAGCTAGAACCAGAACATTTCTGAAAAAAATGGTTAAATAATAACTTCATTAATTATGGTAAGGAAAGATATCTTAAACATGGTACATAGTAATAACAGAAATAACACTCTATTTAAAACAGACAAATAAATAACCCCATCTATGTATCAAAGTACACCAGAGGAGAAAGAAAAGGCAATCCTGAGAGAACACATTCTTAACACATACAACAAACAGTATGCTGATGTCAGTACTTTGAAAAAGAAAACACAAACAACCACAAAACAACAATCACAAAGTCTGAATCTTAAAATTAGTACAATATAGACAGTTAATCTACATGGAAAAGAGGAAAAAGTAATAAAGGAAGAAGTAATAAAGGAAGGCAGCTAAACAGTTCCAAATACCTAAATATATTTAAAAATTATTAATTACAAATACTGTGATATCATTTAATATCCATCAAAATTGCCAAAATTCAAAGATTTGGTGTTGGGTAAAGGAAGAAATAAAACATATCTTCTTAGGAAGTGATATGATGATGTATGTAGAAAATCTAGCATAACTGCCAAGGAAAAAATCTTTTGGAACTAAATAAAGTATAGTGAGTTTGTTGGATACAAGGTTAATATGCAGAAATCAATAGTTTTCCAATCAGTCAATAATGAACTGAATATTAAAAGCACAATATCATTCATATTAGCTTTTTGTAGGAATGAAATATTTTATTGGTATTTTTTCTCCCTATATAGAGAAGATATTTATGAGAAATCTTGAAAATTCTGATGATAAAATATAAAGAGAGGGTTACTTATGGATAGTGACTCACTTTTATAATGCCTGGGCATAAAATGAGACAAATATCTCAAAATGAGCTAATGCAAAAAGGGCTGGTGGAGTGACTCAAGTGGTAGAGGGCCTGCCTAGCAAGTATAAGGCCCTGAGTTCAACCCCAGTCATCAAATATTAGTAAAATATATACAACACAGATTTCAGCACTTTAACCACTTAAAGATTTTTTTAAGAAAAATTTTTATTATATATATATATATAATATTCTTTGTACAGGAGGGATTCATTGTGACAATTCCAAATAGGCTTATATTGTACACTTATATTTAATGACATAAAGATTTATAATTCAGTACCTAAATACTGTACAACCCTCACCCATATAAACTTCCAGAACACTTAATCCCCCATAGATAATTCTTATAGCCATTGAGCTGTCCCTATACCTTCTCCCTTCACTCTGCCCCTGGAAACCACTAGTCTGCTTTCCATTTGTGCATTTTCCTGTTCTGGATATCTCTGACAAACGGAATTGTGTAACATGTGGCTCTTTATGTGAAACTTCTTCCTATTAGCATAGTGTTTTCAAAGCTCATTGACATTGGCCATGTATCCATACTTTATTTCCTTCCTTATGAGGAGGCGAGGTGCTGGGGAATGAACCTCAGCCTCAACCATGCCTGGCAAGGCTCTATCACTGAGCTATATTCTAAGCCCCTGGTTTATTCTCATTTTACTTTGAGGAAAGGTTTCACTAAGTTGCTCATGCTGGCCTCAAACTCGTGATTCTCTTACCTCAAACTCTCAGGAGAATGCTGCCATGTCTGTCAATACTAGATTCTTTCTAATTCTGATTAGAATTCCATTGTGTATTATACCATACTTACTTATCCTTTCACGAGTGGAAGTTGAGTGGCTTCCAGTATTGGGCTATCACAAATAATGTTGCTTTGAACTTTCATGTTCGGGTTTTAATATTAATACCTATTGTTTTCAGTAATCTTTTGTATCTACCTAGGAGTGAAATTTCTGAGTTATTAAGGTAATTCTATGTATAACTTATTCATTAACTGTCAATATTTTGTAGTGTATGTGCCATTTTACACTCCAAAAAACAATGCACAAAGATTTTAATCCCTCCACATCTTTGCCTGAATTTGTAATTTTCTTTTATTCATTTTGTACTACAACCACCCTAGTGGGTGTGAATCATATCCCATATGCGTTTTCCTCATGAAGAATGACACTGGACGTATTTTCATGAAACTTTTAGTCTTTTGTAAGTCTTTGGTGAGAAATAGCTATTCAAGTTCTTTGCCCACTTTAATAAATGTACTTTATTATAAATTAGCAAATTAAAATTGTGCCTGTTTGTGGGGTACAGAATGTTGTTATATGTATACATAATTAAATCAAGCTAATTAACACAATTTCACCACAAATACTTTTTTTGGTGATACTAGAATTTGAACTCAGAGCTTTGCACTTGGTAGAAAGTTCTACCAGCCAAGCCACAACTTAATCCCTTATATTTATTTTTATATGAGAACATTTGAAATTTAGTCTCAGCGATTTCAAAAATACATAATACAAAAATATACTTCAAAAGTTATAATAAAAATTTTCATTATTATTATTATTGGAAATAGTATTGGAGATAGTTCAGCTTTTCACACTTCAGTGTGATGTTTTCTACAGGCTATACATAAATGCCTTATTGAAGTTCATTGTACCCTTATTTCTTCCATGCTTTTTTAACTGAATTTTTTTTCTTTATTCATTTATTCACATCTGCATACATTGTTTGGGTCATTTTTCCTCCCTACTCCCATGCCCCCTGTCCCCAACTCCCCTTGCTTCCAGGCAGAACCTGTTCTGCCCTTTTCTCCAATTTTCTTGAAGAGAAGACTTAAGCAATAATAAGAAAGACAAAGCGTTTTTGCTAGCTGAGATAAGGATAGCTATACAGAGAGTTTCCTAGCATTGCTTTCATGTAGAAATGTGTTACATCCCAAGTTGATTCATCTCTGGAAAAGAGACTACATGAAGCAGAAAATATTTTGGAAGAAAAGTTATCTCTTATTTTTTTTCTGCGTTTTTAAATACTATAATCCCAGATATACAAAAAGGTAAAATAACTCCATGTGAACAAAAAGAATTTGCCTCAAAGCACAACATGATCAAATTTGTGAAACCAATGATAGAGAAAACTCCTTAAAAACGGTCAAAGATGAAAGGTAATTACAAACAGATAAAGAAAATTTTACCACTGATGTCTTAGCAGAGATAATATGAGTCACAATACATCTTCGTATGTCTACCTATGATTATATACAACCCATTAAAATATCTTTCATAAATGCACACTGTAATATAGAATATTGCATAATCTTTTCTTATGTCCTATGAAGTCTTTCATTTACTCTTGTATTTGTTGTCTGGAATAATTAAACTTTAAAGAGAAAAAGGTAATGACAAGTCAGATAGCAAATGAGAAACTATATCTGAAGAGAGGAAGAAGATCAGGAATCATGAAAGAGTTGGCAGGTCAGCTGAAAATTATGGAGAAACACAAAAGCAAGAGAGAAAACCAGAGAATACCTTGGCTCCTTAAGGTAGTGAGGGGAAGGCAAAGACATAATGACAACTTAAGCCAGACAACTTGGCAACTGATTGACTATTCTAGAGGCAAGATAATCCCATAGTTCCTATTTTTGGAGACTTGTAAATAAGGAGTAATGAAGGCTCAGAGGGACTTGTAACTGCATACCACAGTGTCTGGATGGGAAAGGGCCATGACAAGAGGTCATGGAGAGGAAGAGGGTATGAAATGTCCTACTGCAAAGTTTAAGTAGCATGGAGGTTGGGACGCGAAGGGCACAGTGATTGAATACCCTGCTCTCCCAGGTAAAGAACCAATCCCATCACCCAGGGTGACAGCAGAAAGAGAGCACTCAGCTTGTAGCTAGCATAGTACTCAGCCTTCAGGACCTAACACCTGTTAAGTGTATTGGTTACATGTTTAGTCTGAAAGCCCCAAACACAGTTCCCTCCAAATTATGGCATTTCCACAGCTACTTCCCCAAACTCAGGGAGCTGAACTACAGAGTGGGACTTGAAAGCATTGAGACCATCCTCCAGAAACTACATCTTGCTATGAGTTTGCTGTCAGGTGGGACTGAAACTCAAGAAATCTGAATCATGTGATTTCCATAGCTTTATTCCCTTGGCAGGAAGAAGAACTTCTGGGTGTAGTCTAGAAGCACTGACCAGCAGGCAAAGTACCTCTGTCCTTTAAGCCTTTACCTGTTACTACAAAATTTAGTGCTCAGTTTTCTCTGCCCACTCTTTGACACATCTAGGGATCACTGAAGCTTGGAGCCTTGCTGCCGCTTGGTATAAAAACTTCAGGACTTGTGGAGCAAGTGGGAACCTGCTTGCCACACAGAATCTATGGCATCCTGTAGCCAACAGCATCAACAATTATACAAAGAAGGGAAGCTTCTATCGTTAAAGCATCACAGGAGCAGACCACAGACCCTTCTACAAGAAATTCCAGCTAGTTTTCTTTGATCTGAAAAGTGCTGGGTATCAGGCCCCAAGTCCTAAGTATGTGAGTGTATGCGTAAGTATGTGATTCTAAACCACACACACAGACCAGTAGTGAGAAATAGCACCTCTACCCTGCTACCACACAGTAATTCCTGAACATTTGGAGTATTTCAACAGAAGACTACAAGTGATACAAACTTCCAATCGATGAGCTGGCTTCCGAAAAGTAAATTCCAACCCAGAAACACAGAAACTATGTAAAAAACACAACAGGGCAACATGACTCCTCTAAAAGCCAAACTCCACTCCATTGGACACTAATCACAGCGAAGTAGGTTAATCAATAAAATTCATGATGGAAAAAAATAAATGCCTGAGAATACTAATAAATACAAGGATGCAAAAAAGTTAGATAATACAGGGTATGAAAGAAGAATTCAATAGAGTTATAGAAATCCTGAAATATTCTGAGAATGAAAAGTTCAGTAAGTCAAATTTTAAAAAAAGAAACATACTCCTCAATTGGTAGCCTCTCCAGTAAATACGATCAAATTGAATACAGAATATCAGGGCATGAAGACAAAATAGATATATTAAAACAGTTAGATAAAAATAAAGATAAAAAGACAAAGAAGTATGAATGAGACAACATGTAAGACTCCTGGGACACCATTAAGAGACCAAACCTAGAATTCATGGGTGTAGAAGGGGAAAAGTTAAAGGCATGGGAAGCACACTCAATAAAATGATAGCAGAAAACTTCCAACACTGTGAGAAAGAGATGGTCATTCAAGTAGGGAGACTTTAGGTTACATACCAACATGATCAGCAAAAAACTATGCATTCTATTATAATTAAAACATGGAGTGTACACACCAAGGAAAGACTACTGAAAGCTACAAGAGAGAAGCACCAAGTCACATATAAAGAAAGACAAACACATCCATCAGAATAACAGCAGATTTCTCACAGAAATTCTAAAATCAAGGAAGACATGGAATAATGTACATCAATTCCTGAAAAAAAAATAAAAAACACTGTCAACTGAAATTATTGCTTCCAACAAAGGATGCATCCTTCATAGTTGAAAGAAAAATGAAAATCATCCCTAATAAACAAAACCTAAGCATTTCATGACCATAGAACCATCACTGCCCAAAATACTTAAAGGAATCCTACATACAGAAAAGAAGGTAAACATAACCATAAGCATTCAGGAAAAGATAAATCAAATTAGATAAGATAAGCAAATGAATATTAGAATGAACAAAAAAATGACAAGAGTTACTACAAACCTTTCAATAGTAACTCTGAGCATTAATGGCCTGACTTCTTTAATCAAAAGATACAAAAACAAAACAACAAAAACATCCATTTGTGGCCTATAAGAAATATACCTTGCTAACAAAAGCCCAAACAGGTTTAACATGACAGGATGAAAGAAGATATTCTAAGCAAATGGAGCCTGAAAGGAAGGAAGACAAAAGATCATTCAATATTGATAAAGGGAGCAATCTATCAAGAAAATATAGCAATTTTCATATGTTCATATAGCGTGAACATATGCACACTGAACAATGTTACACCCAATTTTATCAAACAAATATCACTGGATATAAAAAGTGCAGATAGATTTCAACACAGTAATACTGGGTACCTTATTACCCCTCTATCACAGTAGAAAGGTCATACAGACAAAAAATAATTTAAAATTTTCATATTTGAATGACACTGTAGATCAAATACAGCTATAGACAGCTACACAGTATTCCACCGAACAGCCATACAATATATATTATTCTCAGTAGCCTAAGGAACTTTTTCCAAAATAGATCCTATTTGAGAACATAAAGTCAGTTGTAACAAACACAAGAAAATTAAAATAATGTTCTGAATTTTATCAGAACACAATGGAATAAAACTAGAGATCAACAGCAAAAGAAACCACAGAAAATACTCAAACACCTAGAGAATGAGCAATTCCCCTTTGAATGATCAGTGGCTCATCAAAGAAATAAGTAGGGGCAATAAAATTCCTAGAATCACATGAAAATGAAAACACAACATATTGAAACCTTTGGGACAATGCAAAGGCAGTGCTAAGAGGAATTTCGTTGATGGACATAAAGAGACTAATTACTTGATGAACAAAGACACAAAAATTCTCAACAAAATACCAGTGAACCAAATTCAGCAATAATTTTTAAAGATCATGCACCATGATCAGTTGGTTTCATCCTAGTGATGCAAGGATGTTTCTGTTTATGCAAATCAATAAATATAATACAGCCTATAAACAGAAGGAACAGAAAGTCACATGATTTTCTCAAGAGACACAAAAAAGTCTTGGGAAAAATCAATATCCCTTGATGATAAGTTATGAAGGAATTAGGAATAAAAGGAACATACCTCAACAAAAGAAAGGGTATATATGATAAACCTATAGTCAAGATCAAAATGAGGAATGCGATAAAGATGTCCACTTTCTCCACTCTTTTTTAATATAGTGCTTGAGTTCTTATCCAGAGGAAAAGATCCAAATACAACAATTGTACTGACCAATCCCATGTGTGTGTGTGTGTGTGTGTGTGTGTGTGTAGTGGCTAAGATTATAAGGATGTGAGGCCACACCAGTTTAAGAAATACTACTTAAAACACCAGAGTTCTGTAAAAGCAATTGGTTTTACATGAACTAAATTCCAAATTGGCATACTTTAAAAACAGAGAATTTTCTATCACTTATCCCCTAGAGATATTTTCTTATTCTGTAATAAATCATTGGATAAAGCTTACTTAGGTGGGGAGTGCCTTGTAAGCAAAAGAAAACCCACAAAGAGTTGGTGACACATATTTTTATGACCAATTTGAAAAGACTAAAATGTGTGGCAGATACTTCTCTAAAGTATTTTTGATGATGTAGGACAGGAGAAGTAGACCAAGTCTATAAGGGAGGGGAGGGCTTTAAGGTTAAAAAGAGCACTGCATGGATGATGAAACTTTGATGAAATCATGAGGGATTAAGAATAGTTAATCCTTGTGAGATAACAAGAGCAAAGGTAAGTACTCATTCCCCAAGATACCAAGATAATTAGTATACCATTTAATACATTTTAATATTGAAGAAATAGAAATCTATCAACGAAATATCACACAAAACATTGGATCAGGATTTTTTTTTAGGTAGATACGGTCTCTTTAATTATGAGGAATTAATGCAAAACACTGGAGAAAAGATGATTTTTTTTCAAAAAATTGTCCTGAAATATTTATATACACAAAAAAAGTAAAGGGAAAATATAATCTGTTAAAATGATAATAAATCTCTTATTAGACTCATGGCAGAAAATGTTATTCAAAAAAAGAAAAAAATGAACATCTTGACTGTGTTGAAATTCCAAACTTTTGTTGTCAAAAGAAGAAATAGTAAAAGGGAAGCTATGAAATGAAAAAGTATATGTACAAAACATGCAACTAACAAATATTTCACATCTTAAATTTGCACCTATAATCAATAAAGAGCTTATATCAAGAGTATTTTCTAAGTGAAAGAAAGTGCGCAAACAACCTTGGTTATGATCATTTATTTTACATATATTAACACACTCATTATTGAGAAATTCTTTTCTCTAATTAGTTTTGCAATTGTTTTAAGTGCTAACAATTTTCTGAATGAAGAAACTTCTTTCTTAATATATGGAATTGTTACTCATTTCCATGAAATGTCATTTTCTAAAGTCCTATGACCTTTTAAATTCTATTGAAAAGGTAAAATTTGTATTTACTAGTTCCCAAGTCAGGGTTTGTTAAACTATTTGTCTATATATATACAGAAAATGTCACTGTTTAAACATAGCCAAGTTGATAAATAAATCATCATCTTATGGAATACATAAAAATGCTAATGTGCAATCACAAATATACATTTACTACCACACATTTCAGTGTCTGACAGTTGTCATCTTTTGTGTATCAACTCCATTCATCAGAACACAGCTGGGAAATACCCAAACCATTCCATCCCCAAACCAGAAGTATAATCAAGAATACCTAAAAAGCACTGTGGCAAGTTGACTTTCTTGCACTAATTAACATTTTAACAATTATTTAAGTATTCTGCATATGAAGAAACATGAAAATGTATATGTGTAATTGAAAATTGTTCTCCATTAAGTCAAATATTTTACTCATGTTGAATACATTATTATTATGAACTATTGGTAACATGATAAATTTGAAGGTTTTTGTATTCAGAAGTACAATTTTTAGAATTCAAATTATACCACACATGAAATAACATCACAATTACTTCAAGCCAACCTATTCCTGTTGAGACATTTGTTGGGAACAGAATATGCAAAAGTGATAGCTTTTGTAATGAATTTTGGTGGTACTGATAGGAAAGAGAAAAAAATGCCTTTCCTTTTTAAAGGTTGTAGTTTTTCCTAGCATGTTGACTACTTTGCACAACCAACTTTGATCCAGAAAACATAAATTTGTCTAAACATTTGCTAAAGTATTTCCTTGGTTATAAACACCAAAGTTTCTTCTTTCATGGTATCAGTAGTTAGCAGAAACTCCAAAATATAAGAAAGTGTAGATAACATAATTTATTTTGACCTGCAAAGTCCATTGTAATATTATTCACAGTGCTTTTTAGTATAGATAAGCATTCTTAAAATGATGGAACTTTATGAAGTTAAAAAATCCAATAATTCATCTTTACAGAAATAAACCTGTAAGCACACATTAAATCCATCAAATGAATCTGAGTGCATTGGCACATACAAGCATTCCCAGCACTCAGGAGTCATTGAGAGGATTGAGAGTTCCAACCCAACCTGGGCTATAGAAAAAGACATTTTAAAAAAGTAATAACCCATGAAACAATTTAAAGACTTCTGATTTTTTAATCTGTAAAGAATATGAAGGAGATTCATGAATACAGAGACATATGAGAATGTTGCTGAATTTTGCTAGCTCTAAAATGGTTTCATTCCACATATAAATCTATGATTTAAAAAAATATTTTAGGAAGAGCATATTATTGCAAAGTGAACATTATTATATTGCTATATACAACACATCATTTTCCAAGGTGATGTCTAAACAGAAAGAAAAACAGACAAATAGCTAGAAGATAGAATATTTGAATTATAATCATAACATCCTATTTATTCAACCCAGAAATTTTACCAGTATTTAAAACTTAATTCAGATTTTAAACATAAAACCAAGTATCAGGTATACAATTATCTTAATCTTCTAGAATATAAAAATTTAAATTTTATAGAAAATCTACTGCTTTATATCACTAAAAATGCACACATATTCATTTCTTGAAATATTAAAATACATATCAAATCTTTGGTATAGCTGGTTGACTCAAATATTAATAGTCTAATATTTTAAGAGTGATGAATTCTTCTAAAATGAAATTGTGCACAGTCAATTCTAGTATTTAGTCTTGCCTCTTCATGTGAACAATGATTGTTGAGAGTGCAGTGATTTATGAAAACATTGAAACTAAGCTTCATCAACTTCATGTAAATGTTGGTAAGTGATTCTGGCTGGTAGAAAATTGCACAATTACTAATGACTTGAAATTAACATAAAAAAATGTTTTATTTCTAAGGCCATTTTTGCAGCATTTTTTACCTCTTTATTCCTGAGACTGTAAATCATAGGATTTAACTTGGGAATCACTAGTGTATAGAACACAGAAACCACTTTCTCTTGCTCTGCAGATTACTGGGAGCTTGGCTGAATGTAATTAAAACTTAATGTACCATAGAATATGGTCACTGGAGTCAGATGAGAGGCACAGGTGGAGAAGGCCTTCTGTCTGCCTGAAGCAGAGCGGATTCTCAAAATTGCAACAGCAATGAATATGTAGGAAATAGTTACAATCAAGAACGTGGCCATGGCAATGACTCCAGAGAAGATTAAAAGCAACAACTCATTCACGGAGGTATCAGAACAAGATAATTTTAGCAATGGTGGAGCATCACAGAAGAAATGACCCACAATATTAGGCCCACAAAAGGACAGTCTCCCCAAACTTACTGTGTGTGTCAGTGAGTTAATCATTCCACCTATGCATGACCCAATGACTAGCACTACACACTTTCTCTTAGATATGGCTGAATTGTAAAGCAAAGGGTTGACAATGGCCACATAACGGTCATAAGCCATCACTGAGAGCAAGAAGACTTCTGTGGTAATGAGCACTCCAAAAAACAAATGCTGCACTATGCAGCCAGAGAAAGAGATGGTTGCTCTTGCCACCAAGAAGTTGGTCAGCATTTTTGGTGCAATGACTGATGAATAGCAGGCATCCACAAGTGAAAGGCAGTTGAGGAAAAAGTACATGGGTATGTGAAGCTTTGCGGTGATTTGGATTAAGAGAATCATGCCCAGATTCCCTCCCAAGGTAACTGTGTAAATCACTAGGAATAACACAAAGAGCACAACCTTCAGATCAGTATGTTCTGTCAATCCCAAAAGAATAAACTCGGTAACAACTGTAAAATTTTCTTCAGCCATTGTTGTTCTTCAAATCTGAGGTGGAAAAGATAAGAAAGTAGGGCAGCTTCAGAAGAATCTGGTGCTTACTAAAATCAGATAGAAGCATGCATATACTTGTGTCCTTAGATGATAAAAAGTTCATTTTGCTGAACTTAAATATCCCCAGTTAAAATGCTAGGAACATTATTATATTGTCTCTTAATATTTTTGGTTATGGTTATGATTCAATCTATCAGAAAATATTTGAGAAAAACTTAGTCTCTCAAAGTTTCAATGTGTCCTTAATGTCTCTGCCTCTATTATAAAAGGTGAGGGGCTCCAATGAAATACACCATTGCTGATTGAAAGGAAGTTGTGAAATTAACTTTAAACTCTCCTTTGAAAACTTCATTTTAATATGAAAGGAGTTAATGGTAAGAAATGTAAAAGCAACTGTGCTGTTGACTCTGCAGTTAATCCAGAAATGTATTATTATGTGACCAGTGAATGATCAAATATTATGTGGCAAGAAGACTGATCTCAAATTATGTTACTCTTTAAAATGCAGCACTATTCACAATAGCCAAGTTATGGAAATAGCCAAGATGCCCCACTACTGACGAATGGATCAAGAAAATGTGGTATCTAACCTTAAAGCAACTGAGGCCAATAGGAAAAGGGGACCAGGAACTAGAGAAAAGGTTAGATTAAAAAGAATTAACCTAGAAGGTAACACCCACGCACAGGAAATCAATGTGAGTCAATGCCCTGTATAGCTATCCTTATCTCAACCAGCAAAACCCCTTGTTCCTTCCTATTATTGCTTATACTCTCTCTACAACAAAATTAGAGATAAGGGCAAAATAGTTTCTGCTGGGTATTGGGGGGGGAGCGGAAGGGAGTGGAGTGGGTGGTAAGGGAGGGGGTGGGGGCAGGGGGGAGAAATAAACCAAGCCTTGTATGCACATATGAATAATAAAAGAAAAATGAAAAAAAAAAAAAAAGAAAATGTGGTATCTATACACAATGGAATTTTATGCAGCCATGAAGAAGAACAAAATGTTATCATTTGCTGGTAAATGGGTGGAATTGGAGAACATCATTCTGAGTGAGGTTAGCCTGGCCCAAAAGACTAAAAATCGTATGTTCTCCCTCATATGTGGACATTAGATCAAGGGCAAACACAACAAGGGGATTAGACTTTGAGCACATGATAAAAGCGAGAGCACACAAGGGAGGGGTGAGGATAGGTATGACACCTAAAAAATTAGCTAGCATTTGTTGCCCTTAATGCAGAGAAACTAAAGCAGATACCTTAAAAGCAACTGAGGCCAATAGGAAAAGGGGACCAGAAACTAGAGAAAAGGTGAGATCAAAAAGAATTAACCTAGAAGGTAACACACACACACAGGAAATTAATGTGAGTCAATTTCCTGTGTAGCTATCCTTATCTCAACTAGCAAAACCCCTTGGTCCTTCCTATTATTGCTTATACTCTCTCTTCAACAAAATTAGAGATAAGGGTAAAATAGTTTCTGCTGGGTACCGAGGGGGTGGTAGGGAGAGGGAGGGGGTGGAGTGAGTGGTCAGGGAGGGGGTGGGGGCAGGGGGGAGAAATGACCCAAACATTTTATGCACATATGAATAATAAAACAATTTAAAAAAAATAAAGTGTTTCTTCTAAAATCTCATAATGGAGCTGGACACTCTGAGCACTCACACAGTTGTCTTGTTTTAATGTAGAAGTTTTAGAAGACTACATAGTTTATATGATGTTTAGAATAAATAAATTTTATATTTATTATTGTTCATGTTTTAGATAAATGCTTGTCTATGTAATGTACTTCATTATTTTTGTGATATGTATTTTGTATAGCATGTACATGCACACATAAAAATAAAACTTAAATGTGGATAACTACAATCAAATATTGGTCTTGAAAACTTTTTCATATCATTCACTTAATGCTAAATATTTGTGAGCATTTGTGGCCTTCTAAATTCAGTTTCCATTCCAAGTTTCAGTTGGTTAATACCTTTCATTCAAATATGAATCAATGTGCTTATAATTTAATACAACTCTCTCCTTTCTCTTTCTGCCTTTCTACCTCTGTCTCTCTCAGTCCAAAATATCATATAGTTAGTTAAGAGATTTGGCTTTAGAAATAAAGAAATAAAAATGATGACCAAATCAGTGTTACTAATTAATTTTACTCAATAAACTTCAATTGTCACAAAGGGAAATTGGGGCATTTCCCCAATTTTGGATTGTAAAATGCTGCTCTCACTTTTTAAATGTTGTTTTGGGAGATTAATTTTTTTCTTTCAGCTTTGTTATAATTATACATGCATTACATGATTTTAAATAAATAGGAGATACTGCATGCAAAACATTAAGAGTTTCTCTCAATGTGTAAAAAGTCCTCAATTTATAGACAGGTAATACAGATAGATGATAGCTAGATAGATGTATCAATAGGTAGATATATAGATAGATAAATAGATAGATGATAGATAGATAAGTAGGTGGTTGGGCAACATATTAATAGTAAAACTACAGGAGGAATTTTTTGCAGGAAAGTTGATAGTATAGACTGGCATATACCATGCAAAAGTTTTTAATCAGCAAATTGCATTCCTCCAATTTTAAATGTGTAATTTATATGAAATGTTAATTCAATGGAAGTGTAAATGGGTGCTTTATTATTTCCTATGATAAATTTTTAGCCCATACATTTTCATGATCTCTTATGCTGCTTAGAAACCACAAGATTATTTAGAAAAATACAAAAGTAACTTCAACAAATAATGCTAAACCTCAGCATTCAAACTGAGCACATTATTCCACCACATCTAAACTGTACAATAAATAGATAATAACTACATGCAAATATCTAGATAGAAATTTACATTAATTTAGTAAACATTATTTTTTAGTGTTGGAATTAGTCCCAATAGGCATATAAGACTTGTGTCTGTTCTCTCTGACAGTACAGATTACAGTACACCTCCATCATTGTTGATAGTTGTATAAATAAGAGCTCTCTTCTACCACTCTGTTTCATCCTTTTTAGATAATCAATTATATAATATCTTCTCAATATTATTCATCTGCTAATCCACTATAAGTAGTAGATAATTATATGTGTACTATTTATCTACTATACATAGTTTTAATTGCCAAGCAGAACTAAGAAGTGGAGATTCCAGGTACAATTTAAAAATTCAGTTTTATTGCTAATTCCTGGAATGCCCATCCTCTGTAATTTAATGGGGCATGGCAAACAGAATTGAATGATAATGTACACAATTGAACTAAGTGATTTCTAGTATTCTCAATTATCATATGATTCTATCAGATTAACATTTCTAAATAAGACACTGAACATGAAGTAATTCAAATGAAGAAGGAAAATATTTGCAAAATATGTATAGTTATCAAAAGAAAATATTTTAAAATTTCCAATTTAGAAATTTCATGCCCTTCTTTTTTTTTTCTTTTTTTCTTTTATTATTCATATGTGCATACAGGCTTGGTTCATTTCTCCCCCCTACCCCCACCCCCTCCCTTACCACCCACTCCACCCCCTCCCTCCCCACCCCCTCAATACCCAGCAGAAACTATTTTGCCCTTATTTCTAATTTTGTTGTAGAGAGAGTATAAGCAATAACAGGAAGGGACAAGGGTTTTTGCTGGTTGAGAATTCATGCCCTTCTGTATAGTTCCTTACCTTTCATTAAGATCAGTTTCAGTTAATAATAATATGGTATTCAGAGTTACTAAATGTTTTTAAAGTATATAACTTAAAATAACTGCAGGTAAAATAATTAGTGGTAATATTAAAAATTCATTCATGACAATCACAGAAAATAAACAAATAAATAAAATCTTAACATATTTTTCCTACAAAAGGACAAATTAGGATAGAATATCATATATAGCTTTTGTCAACCTCTAATGAACCTTTTCACAGCTTCAGCATTACATGGAGTACCAAATGAAATCATAGAAAATACTCTCTTTCTTAAGGGACTTTTGAATTTCCCATGAGTTATTCAAATCCCCAAAGTGTACAATTAACTAAAAACTATGAATGAACACTTGAAAATATCAAAGAAAATATGGGGCATTCTTGAATTCAGTAAAATATATACAAACCATAATTGAGTACAATTATCTCACAACTATGCATCACCTGGTTGATAAATGGTTAGTTATTACTTGTCTAATTACAAGATATACTTTTGTGCAGATGTGCAAGTTAAAAGTCTTATTTAGAAACAATGCAAAATATACACACATGTGCACATAAACAAATTTCCAATATCTAGGTTACTGATCTCCCCATTGAGTTTTCAATCTCTTTTGTTTTAGTTTAAAATGTAGTATAAACTTGGAAGAAGATGATCAAAGTAATACTTGACAATGTTATGGAACAGGCATTTTGTCACACATTAGAAATAAAGCACCTATCAAAAATGATTGATACTAAACAGTGCTCAAACTCTTAGCAAGAAGATGAGAAAAAAAGTTGAATTATCCTTTTTCATGGATAATATGACCCTATGCTTAAAAGACCCTAAAGATTCCAGCATAAGAGTTGTAGAGCTGATAAACACTTCCAACAAAGTAATAGGAGTCAAAATCAACAAACAGTATTTAGTTGCTCTTCTAAACACCAATAATGAACTCATAGAAAAGAAGTCAGAAAAACAATACTATTCATAATAGCCTTTATACCTAAGCATAAATTTAACTATAGCTATATAAGGAACTCTCAAGGAAAAATACAAAGTCCTGTAGAAAGAACTTGCAGAATACTCTAGAAGATGGAAGTTCACTCATGTTCATGGATTGGTAAGGTTAGTATTGTTAAAATGACCGTATTATCAAAACTTATCTACAGACTCAATGGGATCCCCATCTAAATTCCAATGATATTCATTACAGATACAAAAAAATCTTAAAATTCATTTTGATGCACAAAAGTTCCTGAATATTCAAAGCCACCTTCATCAAAAAAAAAAAAAGGAATATGGAAGTATGACAATAGCCTGATTTCAAGCTATACTACAGAGCTATAATAAAACAAAACAGCATGGCACTGTAACAAAACAGACACATAAACTAATGGAATAGTATGGAGATCTTACAGTAAAGCCTACACAGCTATAGCCACCTGATTCTTGATAAAAGTACCAACAATAGACTTGTTTTTCTGGACAGAATCTCACTCTTTTGCCTGAGGCTGCCCTCAGAATTCAACCCTCTTACCTATGCTTCCCACATAGCTGGGATTATAGATGTGTGTCACCATTCCTTATCTCAAAGGAAGCTGCTCTCTTTCTCTTATGTAGAACTTAAGTTAAAAAAAAGTGAAAGTAAAAGGGCGGAAAGGAAGGAGTGTTAGGGATATGGATTGATTTAGTCTGAATGTAATGTTGGCAAGAAATATCTCAACCTTCATTTATTTAAAGTAGAGTTTCATTGCAAGAAAATACTGGATTTCAACAAAGGATGGTGTGTAGGATCCACTCTTAAGCATAAAGAGGAAATGAAAAGTATGGACTATGATATCAAAATTTGAAGGAATTTTTGAAAATATAGCAATACAAAAAACATAAAATACAAAATAATGACTTCCGCTTCAGGACAAACAATGTAAACTAGAAAAACATGGAGAAATATACTTAAAGTGGAAATAAACAGTAGCAGGGACGAGGGCCCCCAAAAAGAAACAAGTCTGTATTCTGATAATGTAGCAGGGGGAAGGAGATAGCATAGCAGGGAGATAAAACTTAAAAATCTAAATGTGAAGAAGGTCACATAGCACTTGGAGTAAAGTAACCAATAGAGTTACGTACAGCCATGCATGGGGTAAATCTTGCTTTTTGTTTTTGTAACCTGCTTACAAGGGTATCTAGGTGATATCCCTTTGTTCTCAGGGCTCAGCATTTGGATGTGAATCTGCTGAGCCCCTGCCAGCATGCTAATAAATATTACTTCCCAAAAAGCCTTGGTTTCCTGTGTTTCTGTTTGAGATTCTTGTAACATTTATGGGGCTCATCTGGCACTCAGAGGAGAAGGTGATTTCACCTCCTTCTTGCTGGGACTTGGCATCCCCGGCTACTCAGGAGAGCGACAGTGGACAGTGGGCCTGTTGGTCAAATTGAGGGAATCACCTCCCCTGGTGTGTTGGAGAGCACATCTCAGTTGCAGAAAGGAACCTGGAGAAGGCTCAGGAACCAACTGGGAACCTTGCCCATCAGACTGCCAAGAACCCAGGTTTGAATAATAGGCCTGCCTTTGGAAAGCAGAAGGAGAGACTGGTCACCTCCCAGAGACCTCTGAGTAACCCTGTCTGGTGTTGAAACTGGGTATCTCAGGTTTAGGGATCAGGGTGAAAATGTATGAGATACCTCCAGGAATTTGTGTGAGACACCTCCAGCAATTGGAGTTGAGCTCTTCCCAGGAAATAACCACAACTGAGGTTAAAGAAGGGTAACAAAAATTCAATTCCAAAGAGGGAGACTCACAAGAGAAGAGATGCATCATCCACCATTCCACCAGATAGCCCCCTAGTTGTGGTTTAAAAAGTTTTACTGAGAGTGCACTCTAATTGTGTGTTTGTGTGTGTGTGTGTGTGTGTGTGTGTGTGAATTTGTTTACAGCATTGAGAAAAATTTAATTTACTTCTGGAATTCCAGTTTATCTTATGCATGCTTACTTTCTAAAACTTTTGTGTGTGTGTGTGTGTGTGTGTGTGTGTAAGCATCTTCAAAATGGTTCTTAAGCTGCTGTTATAAGGTTAATGTGATATTCAAGGTAACAAAAAACTGGGGTGTTTATTTTAAAGATCTCTGTTATAAACTGCTAAAGCTTTTTACATATGAATATGTAAATATTTTGAGGATGGTTTTTATTATACAGTCAATGTAAAAACTTGTTACTCTATTCTACTGCTTCTTTTAAGAGAACCAGTTTTCAAACATTTCAATCAGGTCTCACTAGGATGCAGGCATTCAGGGGTTAACATCCTGGTTCAGAGCAGAGGAGAAAAAAAAAAGTGGGCAGAGCACAGCTTATAGCAGGAATCTTAAAATTTTGGAAGTTAAAAAATGAACTTAACCTGTTGCATTCTGTCATAAATAAAATCTGGGATTTAATACTCTCTTATAATACATGGATCTGTTAACAAATAGACTTTCCATATATTGTTTTTATACAAAAAAAATTTTAAGGTTGCTTTCTTTCTGGATTTTTTTCATGCAAATATAAGGCTTTAAGTTAAAAGGGTTTATGAGTTATTTTCAACAAGTAACAAATATATATACATACATATACATATATATACACATATATATGTATATGTATGTATATATGGTATCAAGGATATGGGTTTTTAAAAATAAAAGGTTAAAAAATACTTTTTAAAAATGGATAAAAGCAAGTTCCCCAAAGGATACAAAATAAAGTGTCATAAAGTTACAGAATAAGTTGTCATAAAGAAAATGGAGTTTATAAATGCTTATGTAAATGATCAACTTGACTAAAATCCAGTTACATTAAAGGTTTTATAAGGTCAAAATTTAATGTACTGACGTTAAACTAAAACTTAGTTCTCTAAGCTTGTAACAAGACTATCTTTAAAATATTATATTGTTCCTGATAACATTTACAAAAAAACTGTCTTAAAATGGTTTTTGTTTTGTCAAGATAACTGTCAGAAATTTTTGGTGCTACAGGTTAATCCACAGATTTATCAAGACAACAAGAGTTTATAAAAACACAGAGAGGCAGGAGGTAGCTGAGCACAGGCAGTGCTGCTGCACTGATATGAGGGTTATGACAGATTTACTTATGCAAAGGAAAATATATTAAAAAAAAGCTAAAGTGGACGTGGACTCTACAGATAGGATTAAAAAAAAGAAACATTACACTGGAGGTCAAGACCTCTAGCTTTTACTGGAGTCATTAGAGTGGGGATGTTAGTCCTACTCCTTCTACATGTCAGGTGGAGGGAATTTTTGGCCTAGAATGGCCAGATTCAGCCTGTTATTTTATGGGGGCTCCATTGACTATAGGTTGATGGTATCCTGATATATGTCTTGAGCCATGTGTTAATTTCAACAATCTGGGATATGAACCCTTATCAACATCTGAGTCATGATTATTGGCCATTAGGTTTCTTAAATCCACACTCAGTCCTCATAAATACTTACCTGTGCTCTTTGGTGATTTTTGTCAGGGTTTTGACTATGAAGGTGACTGAGTCATAATTAAATAAAAGTTTATTTAAGAGTTGGTTTATGTAAAATTTTCTAGATGACCTCATGGTTAGAAAACTGTTTTCTTGGGTGATTCTAATGCAATCGGTATCCTACATGTGTCTGTGACTGGGCTATTTGGGATCACTGACATTGTTCTTCCCCCCTCCAACTGATGAGAAAATCTAAGGTTTTGCTTCAAGAGCAAAAATTAAACTAATATGTATATATAGCCTCTCTAGAGCCTTGATGCTGTTGCTAGTTCCTGTATACTAAATATATCTATGTTTTTCAAGTATATCAAGCCTTCTAAAATACAAAATTACATAAACATTGTAACAAAAAGTTAATGGTACTGATATACTGTTCTGTGAGTTGCTAAATTGTCATCAGAATTATAACCATGGATCTTTTAAATTTTTGTCATTACAGGTCTGATCCTTCTGGGACATTTACAATCAAGTCCATAAAAAATGACTCTAAAAAGTACTTATGTGTCAACCAAGTAAGCTTTTTAGGATGTCTGCTTTTGTTGGATTTTGTTTTGTATTGTCCTTGTCTAGAAGCCCACTGTCTAAGAGCCACTCCTTCTAAGCCTCTTTGTTGCTTAAATTTGGCCAAAAGGGTTTAATTGCTACTGACTCCCACCTGATCTGCTCATTATTCCCCCCTCACAGAAACATGTGGAACTAAAACCAACAAAATAAACAAAATCCAGAAAGAAACCAAGTCCTCACAATAAGGGGAAAAAACGAAAACTCGAGAAAGATCTTCAGTCTAAGGCCAGATCACCCTTAACACGCCCCATCTCATCTGATCTCACAAGCTAAACAGGGTCAGGCCTGGTTAGTACATGGATGGGAGAAAGACCTTCGGAGGAGACTGTTCAGAGACAAGCAGTTTGGAGACAAATGGGGAATGCCATCAAAGTACAAATGGACTCACTTATGCCAAACCTCTCAAAAATAACCAAAACTGAGAGGATTGAGGAAACAGTTCTTACACATGTGTAGCTATCTGACATTAAAGCCCTTCCAGATACAAACTCACATTTTTTAGACAGGGTCTTATACTTAAATAGAGACAAAATGACTTTTTTTAGTGGCTCTAAACATGTCCTCTGGTACTTAAAGATGGTGGGTTTAACTTTTTTTAAAACAACATGTTTTTCTGGACATATATATTGGTAATATATTGTTGTCAAGATAATTCTACTCAGTTTAAAAAAAAAGGTTACTGTCTAGGTAAAAGAATAAAATGTCCAACCATTAAAACCCCATTGAAGGGGCCCTTTTGTTGTTATCTTGTCTATCCCCACTACAATGGGACAATAGCCCTGCTCTAGTCACTCCAGAAGCTGACTAGGCTATGCACAGTGGAAGTTTGAACATGGGACATACCCCTGCTCTCCTCTACACATTTGGACTCTTACCTTTTGGGTTGGCCCTTGGAAGGTTTCCACCATGTGCTAAATGTTATAAGAGAGCCATTGTTGGGACCTCCACACAGCCATACTTTGTAACATACACCCAACCAACAGGTTCAGTGTTACATTGGCTCACATATTCACCAGGTTTGCGATGTCACCAGTATGCAATATTAAAGTCCCAGAGTAAAAAAACACTGTACAAGCAACATTTGTCATGGAAGGCAGGAAGACGGACCTTGTCTTGGGAACATGTTTGATGTTTTCCTGCCTGGTTTCCTTAGTATTGCAGTCCATCAGGACCATTATAGAGGTCACTATAGAGAAAAAAGCTGCCCGTGTAATGATGCTATAAAAATACAATCTCCTAAATCAAGATGATACTCTTGGACCCTAGGTGGGTCGGAGCATCAAAGGAGGGAATAATTCAGCAGGTAGGAGGGCCCCCCAAAAAGAAACAAGTCTGTGTTCTGTTAATGTAGCAGGGGGGAGGAGATGGCATAGCAGGGAGACAAAACTTACAAATCTAAACTTGAAGAAGGTCACATAGCACTGGGGGAAAAGTAGCCAATAGAATTACACACAACCATATATGGGATAAATCTTTCTTTTTGCTTCTGTAACCTGCTTACAAGGGTATGTAAGGTGAAACTCCTTTGTTCTCAGGGCTCAGCCTTTGGATGTGAATCTGCTGAACCACTGCTGGCACACTAATAAATATTGCTTCCTGAAAAGCCTTGGTATTTGGTATCTCTGTTTGAGATTACCTTAACAATACCAATCAATAATGTTATACCATGTAAACATATACTCTAAAACTGAAAAGATATGACTTTAAATGTTTCCAGTAATGATCAAATAAACAAAGAGAAGCCATCACACAGGTAACAACTAATGTCTTAGGAAACAAACCCAGAAATTACTATAAAAAAAACTCAAATCATCTCTCATTTTTACCACTTTTACTTTGAGAAAACAGCCAGTTTGCACTATGAGATAGAAATCCACATAAAATCCACAGTCTTTCTGGACTAGCAAACCAGGAAAAATTTATGGTAGCCAAAGGAACAAGAAAACTTAGATGAATCCTTGTGAACATGTAGCCACAGAAAGGGAAATCAATGTTCTGTGTATAAATGCTGCGTCATCAGTGACAGTGAGATATACAGTACCCCACAGAAAGCTAAAACATGAATTGATATATGCATTACCACCTATAAGGCTGAAATTATATTCTGAGTCAAATCATGCTTGTTTCCTCTTAATATCTATTTATTTATTTCTGGGAGGATTGTTTTATTTTATCATTTTAGGTTTACTTACACATATACACATTATTTGGGCCACCCACCCTCCTCCATCTCCAGGGAGAACCTATTCCACCCTCTTGTTCTCAGAATTAATTGAAGAAAAAACCTTATAAGATAAAAAGAAAAACATAGTGTTTTTGCTAGTTTGAGATAAAGATAGCTACACAGGGATATTTCTTGTGTTGTTTCCATGCATATGTATATTTCAACTCAAATTGGTTCATCTCTACCAGACCACTTCAGTACTTCCTAATTCCCTTCCCATTGTGGGCTCTGCCAGTTTAAGATTGTTATATTCACTCCTATACAGTGAGCACATCAACCATATTCAAGTTTTTGGTTTCCTTCCCTTTCCCTTTCCCTCCCATGTGTGGTCTCCCTTTACCGTGTGACCTATGTCCAATAATATTCCTGCATTCATTTTAGGTCTATAATCCACATATGAGAGAGAATATGCAATTTTTAGCCTTCTGAGCCAGACTAAGTTCACTCAAGATGATGTTCTCCAGTTAAATCTATTTTCCTGTGAATGATAAAATTCCACTCATCTTTGTGGTTGAATAAAATTCCATGGCATATAAATACCACATTTTCTTAATGCATTTGTTGGTAGTGGGGCATCTTTGTTGCTTCCATAGCTTGGCTATTTTGAATGATGCTGCAATAAACATGGGTTTGCAAGTGCCTTTGCACTAGCTTGAGTCACATTCCTTTGGGTAGATTCCTAGTAGTGGTATTGCTTGATCATATGACAGATCTACTTTTAGTTTTTTTAAGAAGCCCCCATATTGTTTTCCATAGTAGTTGTACTAGCTTATATTCTGACCAGCAGTGTGTAATGGTTCCATTTTCTCTGTATTCTAGCCAACATTTGTTGTTGATATTCTTGGTACAGTTCTAACAGGAATGAGGCAGAGTCATAGTGTGGTTTTGATTTGTATTTCCTTTATGACCAGGGATTGTTGAGCATTTTTTTATGTGTTTTTTGGCCATTTGGACTTCTTCCTTGTTTAGTTCAGTTGCCTACTTCTTTTTGGTTCATTGATTTTTGGAGAGTTTAATTTTTGGAGCTCCCTGTATATTCGGGTTATTAGTCCCTTCTCTGATATAATGCTAGCAAAGATATTCTCCCATTCAGTGTATAGTCTCTTCAAGTTAGAGACCATTTATCTTGTAGCACAGAAGCATTTTAATTGCAGGTATTCCCATTTGTCAATCTTTTCTCATACTTGCTAAGACACTTGAGTGTACTGAGGAAATCCTTGCCTATGCCTATTGCTTCCAGAGTATTCCCTGCTCTTTCCTGTAGTAACTTAAAGTTTTGGGTCTTATATTAAGGTCCTTAATCCACTTTGGGTTGATACTAGTATAGAATGACAGGCATTGGTCTACATGTGCTTTTAAGTCCTTAGTGTAAGTATGATGAAGTTGGGTGCACTAGCATTGGGTGTGTATAGGTTGGTAATTGTTATTTCCTTTTGATGTATTCCCCTTTTACTAGCATGAATTGACCTTCTTTGACTTGTTTGACCAATGCAAGTTTGAAGTCTACATTGTCTGGTATAAGTGTTGCTATTCCTTCCTGTTTTAGGGGGCCATTACCTTGGTATATCCTCTTACAGACTTTAACCCTAAGCCATTATTTACCTCTGTCAATAAGATGGGTCTCTTGTAAACAACAGCTTGTTGGATCTTCCTTTTTAATCCAGTTTGCTAATCAGTGTCTTCTGATGAGGGAATTGAGTTCATTGACAGTCAATGTTAATATTGATCAGTTTGTGGTGATTCCTGCCATTTAGTTGTTTTTATTGTTTATGGATTTAAGTGTGTACAGCCGAATCAGTGCTACTCTCTGATTACTTATCTTTTCTTCTTCTGCAATTTAATATTGCCAGTCAACTTGTGGTTTTTTTTGCTTTCATCTTCTGTGTGCGGAGAAGAATCTTGTAGATTCTTCTTGTAGAATCTTCTGTCATGGTTGCTTGGTGGTCATACATTGTTTAAGTTTTTGTTTATCATGGAAGATTTTTATTGCTCCATCAATTTTGAATGCTATTTTTGCTGGGTAGAGTATCCTAGGACTGAAATTATTCTCATTCAGATTCCAGAATTCCCCATTCCATATCTTTCTGCTTTTAAGGATTCTGTTGATAAATCTGCTGTTATTTTGATAGGTTTACCTTTATATGGCATTTGTTATTATTTCTTTTTTCTCTTATAGCTTTCAATATTCCTTCTCTGTCCTCTATACTTGTTGTATTAATGATAATATACCATGGGGAGGTTCTATTTTGTTCTAGTCTGTTTGATGTCCTGGAGGTTTCCTGTACCTGAATGGGCAAATCTTTCTCGAGGTTTGGGAAATTTTCTGCTATTATTTTATTGAATATATTATGTATCCCTTTGGCTTGCACTTCTTATTCTTCAATGCCAATGGTTCTCAGGTTTGGTCTTTTGATGGAGTCACTGAGTTCTTGGAATTCCTTTCACAGCTCTTGAGTTGTTTGACTAAGAGTTCTTCTGTTTTTTCTTTAATTTCTATTTTATCTTCAAGCTCTGAGATTCTGTCTTCCACTTATTCTAGTCTGCTGGTGTGACTTTCCACTGTGTTTTTGGCTTGACTAAAGGGACTATTTTTTCCCAGGATTTCTGTTTGATTCTTTTTACTGAAGTTTTCTATATCTTTGTTCAACTCCTCTTTTATATTTTGTGTTGTCTTCTTTGTTTCATATATCTCTCTTTTTATACTGTCCTTTGCTTCACTTTGGTGTTTGTTGAAGTCCTCCCTGAGTTCATTTAGTTGTTTCTGTCTTCTCAATTTTTTTATTTGTGGTGTCCTAAAATTTCTTGAGTGCATCTTGTCCTTTCTGGTTAAATATATCTACTATCTTCTCCATGAGTTTCTCAGGGCCTTCTTCCTTGATTTCCTCTTTGAGAGATTTTTTGTGGGCTTTACTGGGTTCATTAGGGACATTTATCATTGTTTTGTGGGGAGTCAGGGGCTAATATCCATTTTCTTCATGTTCCACTGAATCCTCCTTTGAATTTTTTTTTTTGAAAAGTGTATTTTCCTTTCCTTCTTCTTCTCCCCACTGCTGCAATTGGGCTGTGCAACTATGTTCTTGATTGGCTAGTTGGTGTTTTTTAATTGCCTATTTTCTTTCCCTTGATTTAATTTTTGTGTTGTTACTGACATAGTTGTTAGCGAGGTTTATGTGCTATTTCTGTCCCTGACTTGGAGGTGCAAATTAGCAATATCAAATTCACAGGTTCATTGCCAGACCAGTTATTTACCTATTACATATAAACTCCCTTGATGATAATATCTATAAAGAGTGGGAGTTGGGGAGGTAATGGTTTTTGGGTAGATATAGAAATTTGGGTAGTTAATAAAGGTGGCACTAAAGAGGGTCAGAAAGAGGAGTGGATGGGGGAAGAGGTATGGGGCTTTGCTGGGTTTTGTGGCCCTTGTGTGTGTTTGGATGTATTTCCACTGTTCTAGTGGATGGTGCTGTGTCAGGGATTGTAGGGTCTGGGGGTATGTATGGTTGATACAATAGGGTAGTTAGTGGGTGGCAAGTGTGTAGGAGGGAGGGGTAGTGTGTGACAGGTTGGAGAAGGATGGGGGGTAAAGACAGAGGGAGAGAGTGAATGAGAAGGGACAGAAAGAATAGTTGGGAGAGAGAACAATGGATTGTAGCACAAGAAATAAAGGAAAGTGAAGGGGGTAAGAATAGAGATAAGAAAATAGTGATGGTGAAGTTAATAATACAGAAATAAAAGCAGGTATAGCAATAACAAAAGTTCAATCTGCTTTTTCAAAGTTCTGGACTTATTCCTTTGGCATCCAATTCTGGTATTGGTGTTTGATATTCTGGGCTTTCCAGGGAAGGGTGTTGCCCCTCTTGTTGGACACCTTGTGGTGGAGACTGCTGGAGGGATTTTTTCATTTTTTTCCACTTTCCTTGGTCTTATGGGCCTTCCACTGCAAGTGGGAGTCCTAAAGTGGTCTTACCAGGCTTATAAACAGTAGTTGGTTCCTTCTGTCCACAGTGCAGGTTGCAATTGTGACCTGAGGTAACTCACTGCCAGTTCATGCAAGGTGGTCAGATCTGTTGTTATTTTCACCAGGTGGCAGCTACACTGTCTTACAGCTGCAAGTCTGGCTGGTCAGCTCCTCCCCCAGCAAGGTGGGGCAATCAATTTTCTGTACAGTCCTCAGTCCTGTGAGACTAGCTCAGTGATCCAACACAGCTCTGCTTTGGGAGGTTAGCTTGTTGCCCCACTCCTGCTCTCAGCCTTTTTACTTTTCCTATCTTTATTCACTGAGAGTTCAGCTCCTTGCCCCATCCCTGCTCTCCAGGGCAGATTCAGCATTCCACCCCATCCCCATTGTTGGTGTTAGATTACAATTCGCTGTTTATGCTTTTCTGTTTTGTTTGGGGGGTTCAATCTGCCTAGGGGCTGCCTTGGATTAGGTTCCCGGGAGATTAGTAGGGGAGTCACGTGTAGTGCATGTTGCTCACCTGTTGTGTCTGCAGGTTTACAGAGGCAGCTTTGAAGCCAGCCCATGGGGAGAAATAACATGCTGTTTTTCTCAAGGCAGACACTTCTTGGGATTGGGTTCAATATGGCAAGGTGTAGGGAGGCTTTCCAAGGGTTAGGGTCCAGGATATCACAGAGTTTGATTCTGATTGATGCTTTATCTTCTGCTTATTGAAGGAAAATAAAGGGAGAAATGGCCACAGAGCTTATTTCCCAGGGCAGACAGGTCCTGTAGGCTGTGCCACCAGGATTTTCTGGGTGTTAGTTGCAATTAAATATGGTTTTAAGGGTCAGTCCTTGAATTTTATGTGCACTGAATGTGTTGGCAGTTATTATTTTGGCTAGAAGCAATCAGCATTACCTAAGTGTAGCTTCCACATCTTGAGGTGGTTTCAAGAGTCATGGAGCTCACGAATTCTGGTTCCTCACCCTAACCATCAGGATCTAGCTCTTCCTACCATTTAAAAAATAGTCTTAGAAAATTATACCACACTTTAGTCTTTCCTAGGTCATAATTTGCAATGTTCACAGTAAAGTCCATAACTTCTTACACAAATCTATAGGAATATTAAATCAAGGTTTTATGTGGGAATGAGACTGGCTCTTTCTTATTTCTTTTTTCTGCTATTCTTAAGTGGCTTCTGTGTACCTGGACCATGGATTATGGCTTTATTAGTTTCTGATTTCTGTTATTCATTTCTACCTCAATTACAATTAGTTTTCTGTATGAGGAATTCTCAAATCAGAGTCAATAGACTCTCTCTTCTAATGATAAGACAATTCTGCTTTGTAACACTGCAGGATATTGGACTAAAGAACTAACCATGAGCACCAAAATAACCTGTGCTGTAACTCAGTTTCAGAGTGCTTGCATAGCATGTATAAGGCACTGGATTCAATCCCCAGAGCATGAGAACACACACCACTTAATTTCTAAAATAAAATCTGAAAAACTATTTCAATCTAGAATAAGTACAATTGTTCCATACAAACAAATTAAAATGGACAAAAGTTTAGAAAATTTAGAAAAGTAGATGAATGAATGCTTAACATATACAGGAAGTAGTGTTCATTTATACCTAGGAATAAACTTAATTAAGGAAGGGACAGATAGCTACAATGAAAACTTTTAAAAGCTTTCTTCAGAAAGAAACTGAAGAAAACACTAAAAGATGGAAAAATCTAAATTTCTAAATTCATGGATCAGAGAATTAATACTGTAAAAATGGTTACATTACCCAAAGTGATCTACAGATTTAATGTACTACCCATCAGAATTCCAATAACATTCTCCATAGTAATAGACAAGAAATGATACTAAACTTTATGGGGAAGCACAAAAGTCTTTAAATAGCCAAAGAAAACCAAATCAAATTGAATAATACTGGCAGTGTCAATATAACTAACTTCAAATCACACTGTAGTCTCATAGTAGCAAAACCAGTATGCTATTTGCACAATATCCATGCATTAGACTTTTCATGATAATCCTAAACTCAAGTATGCAGCAATAGGAGAGTGGGTTAAGAATTGTGGAATATTTCTGCATTGGAATATCATGCAGTAAAACAAACATGGATGAATTTCAAAAGCAATATGCTGGCTGAAAGATCAGATCAATCTTATAAATTAGAACTGGTCATGGTGGTGCATGTCTGTAAGCTCATTTCCCCAGAAAGAGGCAGGAGGGATGCTAGTTCAAGGCCACCCAGGCAAAATTAGTGATATCCAGTTTCAAAAAAAAAAAAGCAACAAAAAACAAAAGAAATAGGCACATAGCTCAAGTGGTAAATACTAAGAAATAAACCCACTTAACTAAGAGTGTAAAAATTCACAATTTCTAGTAAAGAAACTGAAATGCAGTTATTATGCTGTTAGTTCTAAAAACAAGCAAATTTGATGTACATGTCAACAAATATGCTTTTTTATATTAGCATTTATATTAGGCTTTTCATAGTAACCTCCAAGTCAAATACCTATCAATAAGAGAATGGATAAAGAATTGTGGTTTTCTTCTGCAAGGGAATATCATACAGCAAAATAAACACAACACGGATGAATTGCAAAAGCAATATGCTGATGAAGGATAGCAGATCAAAAGAGTTGGAACCAGACATGTTGGTGCACACTTGTAATCCCACCACTTGGGAGGAGGTATATTTCTAGTTTTGGGATCTCCAGGACTAGCAGGATTTAAGGCATAAGGTGACATTCTTTCACGTATAACATGCTCTCCTACCTGAACTAAACATTAGTCAATAGGCACAAAGGAAAGACATTTTCATTATGAGTCATGAATTTGTGCAGTGTAGAAATATGTATCAGTATATCATTTTTTCTAAATTCTTAGACACATGAAAGTCATAAAGAAATGGAACATTGATGCAATGTTATGAAAAGTGGTATATTCTACCTAACATTTGTCCTCCAACTAAGATTATACTGAATATTATACAACAGTGGCCAGATAGATAATATATTACATGTATGTATAGTACATGTTATTGCAGTGCAATTATTTTAACAGAATGCATGTTACTACAATGACTACCCAACTGCAGTATTTCCTGAGGTGAATTGCTGTTACATTAATCAATGATTCATCATGAGTGAGTACTTTTACATAATGCAGGTCTCCACAGAAATCTACAGAAAATTTGCTTTGTATTGTTCCTTTGTTTGAGTTGTCTCTTACATTTGCTCACTGGGGAATTATCTTAGATAATTAGTATGAATATTAAGGCACCATTTTTAAGTCTCTCTCAAAAGATTTGGGCATAATGATCTAAATGAATTAGGTACTGCTTCCTCAGGGAGCATCACAAAGCAGGAGGAAGACCATACATTCTCCCTACTCAAAGAAAAAGTATGGACATGGGAAAAAATTGATTCTTCATTAAGAATGATAAGAATTGTTGGTGATTTTGGCATTACTTGGACATGGATAATTTCTCATTACTTCTGACTTATTGTAAGTACTCCTGTCGTAACTGTTTGATGGTTCCTTCAAACAAACTACAAAAAAACCTATTATGTCCTTTGTTAATTGGAGTCCCTGGAATAGTACAGTGTTTTTAGGGCATAAATTTTATGGATTAAACAGACATCCTGGTCTTATTTTATTTTTGAGAATTTATATTCTCAAAAATATCAATAAAAAAGATATTGAGAGATATTTGAAAATTACGAATATCTTATGGATTAGAAACAAACCTTATGGATTAGAATCTATTAAGTATAGAATGTCCAGATAAAATATAGGATACCCTGTTACATTTGATCTTTACATAAATAACAATAAATTATATATCTTATCCAATCTTAAGGAAATAAAAATATTATTTTATGTAACTCTATATGGAGCAATGTTGAAAAAGAATATTTTAAATATTTCCTGTGCAATGTTTTATAAACTTACTAATTTTTATAACATGTTGCATGCCCAAATTACAGATTTTTTTTCTTGCTCAGCTGTTTTTCTTAATGGATTGCTCACTGATGGGTTACTTTTTGCTGAACAATCATTACAAATTGACAAATACACAAACATTTATCAATTGTAGAAATTTTAAAAAACTAACTGCGAATTATTCCTTACAAGCTTATCAGATCAATAAATTGAATCAGCAAACATTTTTCACATTAGAAGAATGATCAGAGTAAAAGAATCCATTCATCTTCAGAGTGAGATGATAGCTCACACTAAAATTTGGAGAGACTTTCAATAAACTATGGGCTCATTCTTAGCAAAGCATTGAGCCTTCAGGATGGTAGTATTGAGAATGGGACTCTGAAGAAGAGATTTGAAATAGGAATGGGAATCAAGGGAGAAACCACAGACAACTTTCTCTAGGAAGAAAGAATAGAAGTGGCTCAGGATCTCTATTGCTGCCTTGTTTCCCAGGACCCATTCCTTGAACCACAAAGACAAGTTGGACACCGATAATGAACAGATTCATAGAATTGCTGCCAAATGTCATGTGGCTTGGGATTGCAGTGGCTCCAACTTAGAGATTTGTACCGTGCAGTGATCTCTCAAAAGTATCTACCTGATAGTTATGCAAGCTAAGCCTGGTTTTGCATTGTACTATCATATTTCTAGCACGTACTTTATCTCACTAAATTTTTTGATATCCTATTATTCCCCTAATTAAAAATCATCCTTACAGAGATCTCGGTTTTCACAGGGATAAACAGACTATAATAGGTAGGGAGTTCAAGGAAGTTAGGGTGAGTCAACATCACTGTATTTAATAAGAAAATTTCTATTCTGCATTACATACTTTTGTAAATTTTGTGGATTAGTCATGAGGTGATCATAACAGAAATACTTGAAAAACCACAGTATTACTGACTATAAGAACTCCATTATAAAATTGAAATCAATTGACATTTTTGTAATAAATATCCATATATATTTTTAATTGCTTTGTTTGCGATGAATTTTCTCCAAACATTACTTACTTTATTTAGAGTTTAATCTACTTCATATAAATTTGTATGCTTTATATGGATTCTTTCTTGTGGGAAGTAGAAGACTCATTAAATCTTATTCAAAATCAGATGTAGAAATAATTTGTTTTTCCAGTATTATGAGTAAAAATTTCCCTTCTGTCTATAAATAATTTTTAGGTGATGCTACAGAAAAGCTTAAAAATCCACCTGTTTCTTCCTAGAAGAGATAAGTGAACTATACAAATGGGCCACAAAAACATAACAATGCCAACTGAATTCATTCTGATGGGAGTCATGAGGGTGCCTAATCTGCAGCTTCCTCTTTTTGGTTTTTTTTTAATCACCTACACAGTCACAGTGGTGGGAAACCTGGGCCTGATCATTTTGACCAAGCTGGATTCTCATCTACACACACCTATGTATTTTTTTATCAGACACCTGGCTTTCATTGATCTTGGCAATTCCACTGTCATTTGTCCCAAGATGTTGGTAAATTTCATTGCAGATCAAAGCACCATTTCTTTTTATGCTTGTGCCACACAAATGGCTTTGTTCATTATGTTCATTGTCAGTGAACTTTCAGTGTTGTCGGTTATGGCTTATGGCTTATGGCCATCTTTAACCCTCTGCTCTACAATGCTGTCATGTCTCAGAGACTTTGTCATGTGCTAGTTGGCATTCCATATCTGTACAGTGTCTTTCAGGCTCTTCTGTTTCCTATTAAGTATTTTATATTGACTTTCTGTGGAACTAATATCATCAGACATTTCTATTGTGATGTTGCCCCTTTGTTACCTTTGATCTGCTCACATGCAAAAGAAACAGAATTGTTGACTCTGTTATTTTTAGCATTTAATTTAATTTCCTCCCTCCTGGTAGTGCTTTTGTCCTACATATTGATTTTGTTAACCATATGTCAAATGCATTCTGCAGAAGGCAGAAGAAAAGCTTTCTCCACATGTGGTGCTCATCTGTCAGTGGTGGTGGTGTTTTATGGGACTCTACTCTTCATGTATGTGCAGCCCAAATCCACTCACTCATTTGAAACTGATAAACTAGCATCTGTATTTTACACTTTAGTGGTCCCCATGCTTAACCCCTTGATCTATAGCTTAAAGAATAAAGAGGTAAAAAATGCCTTCCACAGGGTCTTTAAGAATAACTGAAATCTTTGTATTTTTCAGTATAGAATAATGGTATAATAAAATATGATAAATGTAAATGTCACATGGTAATTTTTCTGAAAAACAAGTACATTTATTTTTAACTCTAGA
Source organism: Castor canadensis (assembly GCF_047511655.1). Classification (NCBI taxonomy): domain Eukaryota; kingdom Metazoa; phylum Chordata; class Mammalia; order Rodentia; family Castoridae; genus Castor; species Castor canadensis. The sequence continues at coordinate 192,487,998 of NC_133386.1, forward strand.
GCAAAGACTAATTATAATAAACAAGTTGATTGTTTCCATCATATTTAGCTAAGCTATTTGTCATAGTTTAGATCTCAGTATGACTTCCATATTAATGTTCCTTGCTTCTGAGTCTTTTAGTGTTCAATTAAACCTTATACATTTCCTAACTCAACCATTTATTAAACTCTATGTCAGTATTTTGTTTTGCTTTTTTCAGTTATTTTTAGACAAATAGCTTCCCTAACCTTTATTTTTCCTTGGATTTTCTGAATCTAAAAAATTAAGAAAATGGAGTGAGTTTCAGCATGCTACTTTTGCAGGGCTATTAGATAATATCCTTTTAAAAGTACTCCTTTTTCCAAAACCTCTTTTATTGTTTATACATTTATTCATATGTGTATACATTGTTTGTGCCACCTCTTCCCTCTCTCTCCCACTCCACCTTCCCCTCTCCCCACCTCCCTCACTTCCAGGTAGAACCTGTTCCCTCCTCTTCTCCAATTTTGTTGAAGGGAAAACATAAAGGATAATAAAGATACAGAATTTTTGCTAACTTGAAATAAAGATAGCTATACAGAGAAATTCCTATATTGCTTCCATGCACATGTGTATTACAATCCACATTGGTTCATCTCCACCAGACCTCTTCACTACTTCCAGGTCATTTTCCCATAGTGGCCTCTGTCAGTTTAAGATTACTGTTTCACTCCTCTACAGTGAGCACATAAACCACTTTCAAGTTTTAGGTTTCCTTTCCTTTCTCTATTCCTCCTGTATGTGGTCTCCCCTTACAGTGTGACCCATGTCCAATAATATTACTGCATTTTTTTAGGTCTATAATCTGCATATAGGGAGAACATATGATTTTTGGCCTTTGGAACTTGGCTAACTTCGCTTAAGATGATGTTCTTCAGTTCCATCCATTTACTTGAAATGACAAAATTTCATTCTTCTTTGTGGCTGAGTAAAATTCCATTGTGTATAAATACCTCATTTTCTTAATCCATTCGTCGGTAGTGGGGCATCTTGGCTGTTTCCATAGTGCGGCTATTCACTATTGTGAATAGTGCTGCAATAAACATGGATGTGCAGTTGCCTTTGGAATAACCTGAGTCACATTCCTTTGGGTATATCCCTAGGAGTGGGATTGCTGGATCATATGGCAGACCTATGTTTAGTTTTTTAAGAAGCCTCTATATTGTTTTCCAAAGTAGTTGTACTAGCTTGCCTTCTACCAGCAGTGTATGAGGGCTCCTTTTTCCCCTGCATCTTTGCCAACACTTCTTGTTGATGGTGTTTTTGATTATAATTATTCTAACAAGAATGAGATAGAATCTTAGTGCAGTTTTTATTTGCATTTCCTTTATGGCCAGGGATGGTGAACATTTTTTTTGGCCATTTAGATTTCTTCCTTTGAAAAAGTTCTGTTCCAATAATTATAGATAATTTTTTTCTTTTGCATATTGTTGTTTCTTTTTAGATATGATATCATTTTTATGTATTTAACTTTCCTTCCTCTACTAAGAATTTTTTAGTTTATGACTGAACACTACTATATTGTGAATGCCTGTGGTAATAGTGAACAATGTTGATAAAAATAAAAAAGTAAGAATAAAATGTTAATGTGCAATTGTATTTTATATTTTACAAACAGAAAATGTTAAAAAATTATATTTTGATTTCCCAAATTTTATCTCAAGAATTTAATATTGTTATAAAGTATTCATCTTTGCTTTATTTATTTATATGTATGTATATACATCCATATGTATGCATATATCCATCTAATATCTCTGAGTTTACTAACCCTTGCCATTATTGATAATTTGTGCTAGATATTGCCTCCTGGATATTGTACATAGTAAGTTATTTTACAGAATAACTAGCCTGCAAATAGTTTATGCCCATAGTGTAAAACCTCCCAATAATTCCATTGGCTTATCCATTTCTCTAGACATTGAAAACATTATTTGATTTATAAAGTTACCCCATTTAAGATCATTGTTTTACATGTATGACTCTGTTTGACTTTTGACTCTTTTTATTTATGAAGATTGGTTTTGTTCAATACATTGAATAATTTGTATATATCTTATTTTTACTGTATGGAAAACTTAAGTACTCCCAGACGAGAGTACATGAAAACTGTGATCTATGTTGCTATCTCCATCTATATAGGTTCTCTGAAAACATGAGAGTAATATTAAAATCTAACCATACATTCATTCCAATGGGCATCATAGATTTCCCTGAGCTACAGGCTTCTTTCTCTAATGTTTTCCTCATTATCTAAGTCAGTTTTGTGTTGAGAAACTCAGACATGATAATCCTAACTGAGGTGAACTCCAGGCTACAAATATACATTTACTTTTTTTCTTAGACACGTGTCTCTTGCTGATTTTAGTTATTCTATAATTTTATGAGCCAAATGTTGGCAATTATTGTTGTGAATCTAAACGCAATTCCCTATATATTTGTGCTACACAGATAGTTTTTCTCCCTTGTGTTCCTTCTTTGTAGTTCTTATTCTGTGGTTTCCTACAGTGTTTCTTTGGTCAGTTTTAACCCACTGCCCTACACTGTCATCATCTCACATAAGGATTGTCAGGTAATACTGGCAATCTCCTGTCTCTACTGCATTTATGTGTTTCTTTTAGTCACAATCAAGATTTTTACTTTAACCTTCCATATCTACAATGTCATCAGTCATGTGACAGTCTCCTTCCTTTATTATTTTTATTCTGCTCATGAATTTGAATTGATAAATCTGATCTTGCAGTTTTTTATTTGATTTCTTCTCTTCTGATCATTTTTATATCCTACCTGTTCATATTTGCAGCCATTATTGGGATGAACTTAACTGAGGATGTATATAAGGCTTTCTCCAACAAAAGATCCAACTTGAATTTGGTCATAGTGTTTTATGGGACTTTGATATTTATATATCTGAAACACAAGTCCAGTCACCCCTTTGACACTGATAAAGTGACTTTCAGACTTTACATGCTATTCTTCCACATGTTGAAATGCCCCATGAAGATGTAAAATATTTCTGAAAAATAATGTGAAAAATGATACAATTTTCTTAAAGTTATATATAATGTGGTTTCTATAAATTTGATTATGTACATGAAATTTTGCTCTTGAAGCCTCTGTGTGACTTCAAGAGGAACAGCAAGCACAAAGGAGTTCAACGTATGTTTATCTATTTTCTCACACATGACAATCAAGTCTATTTTTAAAGATCAATTAAGAAAGATAACATTAGAAGCCTCTGGCTTCTTCAGAGAGATAAGTGCTTTATATGTATAAGTAAGTTTTACACTAGGGCAGAATGTGCTAGATAAATATAGAACTAGGAAAATCAGGTAAAGAAAGTGAGAATGGTGATAGTAGAGGTATTGCTAGGTATTAAAGATTTTATCACTGTTATTCTAGTATTTTATGGATTCTTGCATTAAAGATTCTGATGTGTATATCAACTATATCAACAATTGGAATAAATGTTCAGTGCCTGTGTCTGTCTTGTATGTGTTTGTTCTTTGTGTCTATGTAAGCTCATTCCTTCTGCCTTAGTCTTCATACTTTTTGTTGGTTTATTTTGGAATTCTATAGGATAGTAGTTGTTTATGAAGTTTTGATGACATGAAGTACTCAGTCATACTAATATATACTCAAGCAACATTATTCCAGAAGTTGTGATCACAATATTTCTTTAATACATTCATTTTTTACATGAGTCTTTTGAATGAGCATACTTTGTAATTCAGTAATTCATAGGTTCTGACTGACACCTGACCTTGTCTCAATACTACTAGGTTATTGACATCAAGATACATCAATTAAGATAAAATGTTTAAAGTTGCTCATAAAGTTCTTGTGTTTGTCTCTTCCCCAAGTTTTTTTATTTCATAACTGATTTTGATTTTTCATGGGTTTAATGTTTAAAAGTTGCATCCCATTTGTTTTTCATCTTTGGGTAAGAGGACAACTGTATAGTGAATTCATTTTGTTGTCTTTCATAGAGCTGATATTTCTGAATTTTGATGCATATGATGAAGTGCTATATTTTCATGGTTGACTGCATCAATTTGTTGATTGACTTGTGAGAAGAAAAAAGAAAATAATTGGATAGACGGCAGTCAATGCAACCAGTGTCTGATTAGTAAGCAAGGTGTATAGTTTTCTTGCCTTCCAGCTTACTTCCACGTAGCTCCTCATATTTCCCTTTGTGATTTTGTTAAATTTTGTTCTTTTTAATAACCTAACATTTTACTGAAGATATTTAAGTCTAAATTATTTTCTATGTTCACTATCATGAAATAAAATTTCCTGTATAGTCACTAAAAAGTGAATGAAATATTTTATTAATTACATAATATACTGTCCCTTGAAAATAAATATTACCAAATTCTTGGTGTAGTTAAATTTAATCTTTAAATTGTACATCAGAACTACTAGATGATAGTTACATATCATACCTATTGATAATTAAATAATGGCATTCTTCATATCTTAATTAACTTAACAATTCCAACATCCTTGAGTTAAGTTCTACTAAAAGTTCCATTAAAGGTAATAAAATAGAAGCTGGAAGAGAGTGAATAAATTATCTCCACTCACCAAGATACTAGTTATTAGAAGAAGATCTATCTCAGATTATATAATCTTAACAAATGTTCTATATTGTCTCTTAATAATTGATTTCTGCTTCATTAATGTCATCCAGAGATGACAGATAGGAAAATCTAACTTTGGAAGTTGTCACATCAGGAGAGTAGAAAAGCAGAAGGACCATGAAAAAGGAGAGGGTCTGATATGAATTACAGAGATGTTCAAGCAGAGGGGTACTCTGGCAATAAAGGTTGCAGTAGATAGAGACCTTGCCTTCCCTGGAGAGCAGCAAGTTTCATCACCTGAGTGTTGCTGCAGAAACAGCATTGAGCCCATGGCCTTCATGTCCTGACTCTTGATTTTGTGTGTTGCTTTGTGTGTGAGAGCCCTAAGACCAGATCCTCTGAATCACACGATTTCCACAGATTGTTATTCTTACAGAGAGGTGAACTGCTGGGCAGGGTCTGAAAACAGAGGGCCCTGAGCCAGGCCTTTCAAGCCACATAATTTCCACAGCCTCCTTCTCCTCCCCTTTACACACAGGGAGGTGATCTTCTAGACACAAACCTTGCACAATTCACTAATCTGAAATCATTTAGGTGTGGGTAGATTCCAGTAATCCAGGCTAGGCTAAACCAGTGGGAGGGGTGAGGCGGCAGGGAAAGGGTGTAGGAGGGTGAATGTGGTGCAAATACTGTATACACATGTATGTAAATTGAAACTATTCCAGGAATAGGGTGAGGAGAGGATGAAGGAGATGGTGGAGGGGATGAATTCCAGTATGATATACTTGATACATTGTAAGAACTTTCATGAGTCCCACAATGTACTCCCACCCAGCACAACAATAAAAAATAAATAAAACTATGAAGTGATATGTGAAAAATCACTTACAAAGGTTTGCAGTCTGAGTCAAACCATGTTAATTTCCTCCAAAAAAGAAATCAAGAACAAACAAAATTAATATTCTTATAGCCTCCTTATTCTAATGTGAAAAAATATATAATAACTTCATGATGACTTTGGAACTTTTTTTTTAACAGATAAACCTGATGTCATTGTGTTTTCCATTGTTACTTTAATACTTGACTGGGTACATGAGGGAATGCGGACCTCTCTGATCTAGAACTCCAGGGAGTTGAGCTCATGTATGTTGTTTTCTTCCTTTCCTAGAGCTGTCCCTCACATTTTCTCACTAGGGAGTAGGTAGAATGTCAGCACAGCAATTTTATTTTAAGTCTCCCAGATGATGTAGGCATAATAAATTGAATAAATTATATGTTATTTCCTCAGGGAACACCACAAATAGGAAAGAAAACCATAAATTCTTGCCACTCAAAGAAAAAGGAAGAATAATTCAGGAGAAGGAAATCTGACTTTGTGAGAGGTGAGTGGATGAGAATTGTCATGGGTTTTGATGATCAGCGGGGTTTGGCAATTTTCCCTTGCTCTTGAAGTCTGTCAACACTCTTGTCTGTGAAAGATGATTCCTTCAACTACACTAAAAAATCCCTATCTTCTTTGTTAACTGTTGTCCCCTGATTGAGTATTTTCTTTCTAGAGCATGAAATTCTCTAACTGAATAGATGTCATAAACCTATTTGATTTGTGACAGTTGAATGAGCCCCTTAGATATTGCAAGTGAAAAGTAAGCCAGAAAATCTTAAAAGTGTATCATTGATCTCATTGATTAGAATCTACTAGGACTGAATTTTCAGGTAAAATACTAACTCAATAATTTCTAATATGAGCAGTTATGAAGTGTAAAATTGAGCCACCTCCATTCATACATTTTGTACTCTGCCTTCATGGTTTGCCATATATGGAGATATTTAGCTTATGCAAGTTAAGATATTCAGAGAAGACCAGAGATATTCTTTGCCACACAGGAAGACTAAAAGGATACAGATTGGCAGATATCTTCACAGTGATATAATAACTGACATTAAAAAAGGAGATAGATTTAAGAAACAAACTAGAGAATCCTTGGAAAAATGTAAATACTGAAAAGATGTGCCCTTTGCCCCAGCAGATCCACAGAGCAGAAATCAGTAAAGCCAGTACAGGATGCCCCGTGCAGGATAAGATAAACAGGATGGGGGCATATGGAATGTGAGGAATGTGAGCGGGTTGTGAAAGATGACCAGATGTACGTGTGAGATGTGCCCTGCCTGCTTGCTAAATGTAACCGTGCACAAATGCTGACCTTTGAATCTATAGGCTAAGAAATAATGTACTCTTAAATGGATAGGCTGGAAATGTATGTGGTGTTACAAACTCACTGGCTATGTACTGTGCAGGCTTTTGCTGTAACGGCCAGTAGGGGCCTATATAAGAACTTCCCTAAAGAGGCTCAGGGTCTTGTCTGCCCAATCGGACCTGTGTGTCTGTGTGGGAGCTTGACCCTGGCTTGCCAGCCCAATAAACTCTGCCTTGTTGATTGCATTCATGCGTGACTCTCTGTCTCTCAAAGGAATAGGACTCTCAGACCCTAACATTTGGAGGTCCCACCGAGATTCCCTTTTTGAGAAGGCAGACCGTCCACGAGAAAGCAGAGGTGATTCCAAGTCCTAGGCATTGGGAGAATCTGAGATTCTCATTTGGAGGGAACTAATTGGTAGATAATTGTTCCTGTTTGTGCCGCAGCGGGGATTTGGCCAATCCCCGGGGAGAATCATTCTGGGATTCTCGTTAGGGGAACCACAAGGTCCTGCTGGGAGAGGCTTTCCTCTCATTTGGGCTCGAGCATTTCAGGATTCCTGGCGCCAGGTGAAGAACTAGTTGAACTAGTCAATCGACCACACGTCAAGTGGACGCCTTTCGGCCTGATATCCAAATTGAGGAGGTTGAGTGGGGTGTGCACCAGCGTGAGAGAAGGACCAGTCCAAGTGAGTGGTGGACAGTGTTCTGTGTGTGTGGAGTTATTGTTGCTTTCACTCTTTTTGTTCTATCTCTCCTGGCGGTTGCTTCTCATCCCACAATGGGACAGGGACAAACAACCCCAAAGTCTTTGATTCTCTCTCACTTTCCAGAAGTCAAAAAAAGGTAATTAAATGCGGGTCTGGTCATTAAGAAAGGTAAGTTTGACACCCTCTGTTCTGCAGAATGGCCCGCCTTTGGAGTCGGATGGCCCATTCAAGGTTCCCTCTCCCTAGACCTGATCACTAAGGTCAAGGCTGTCATTTTCCAACCAGGCAATCAAGGCCACCCAGATCAGGTCCCCTACATTTTGGCTTGGGAAGATTTAGCAGGGAACCACCCCCCTTGGTTAACAGCTTTTCTGACTCACCCCTCCAGTTTGGCTCCCGGGGCTAAAACCCCAGTTATGCCTGCCTTGGTCATAAAAGAGGAAGAGAAACCTTCCCTTCCCTCCCTGACCAGTCCTCAAAATAGGACACCCTCTTTACCACCCCCGGTCTTACCGGAGAGTTCCCCCCTTTACCCGTCCCTCACGGGGGTAGAGGAAGATCGGCCGCCCCCATACGTGACTCCCCCTGGTCAGGCCAGCACTCCAGAGGAGGAAATTTCCTCATCCTCCTCAACAAGACCGACAGCCGGAGGAGGAATGGGTCAAAGACTCCGCCCCCGAGGGGTACGGGAAAGGGAGGGAGAAGATGGGCCCTCCTCATCAACACATGGGGAGGAAACTGTCCCCACATTTCCAGTCCGGACAGTAGGCCAAGGAGGACCGGGAGGGGGGGCAACAGTTTCAGTACTGGCCCTTCTCCTCCAGTGATCTATATAACTGGAGGACACAGAACCCACCCTTTTCAGAAGACCCTAAGTGTCTCATAGATCTCTTGGAGTCCGTCATGCATACACACCGCCCCACATGGGATGACTGTCACCAGCTGCTCAATACTCTTTTTACGACGGAGGAGCGGGAGCGCATCCTCCATGAAGCTAGAAAGAACGTCCTGGGGGACAACGGGAGACCCAGAACCCTCCAGCCGGCCATAGACAAGGCCTTCCCCCTACGCCACCCTGATTGGGATTTTGGGACCACAGAAGGTAAGGAGCGTCTCCGAATCAACCACCAGACTCTTATGGCAGGTCTCCGAGTGGCCGCTAGGAGGCCCACCAACTTTGCAAAGGTAAAGGCAGTTGTCCAAGGGGAAAACGAAAGCCCGGCCGGTTTCTTAGAGCGCCTCTATGAGGCATACCATCAGTACACCCCTATTGACCCCGAGGCGGAGATCCACCGGTCTGCTGTGGTATTCTCATTCATTAATCAGGCAGCTCCAGACATTAGGAGAAAACTCAATAAACAGGAAAACTTAGGGGAGATGACCATTAGGGAAATGTTACAGATAGTGGAGAAAGTCTTTACCACAAGGGAAACTCTGGAAGAAAGGGAGGAAAGGTGAAGAAAGGAAGACAGGGAGGCCCAGGAGAAATTAGAAAGGAGGACAGGGAGTTCCAGGCTAAGGAGAACCAAAAGCAACAAAGAGAGATGGCCCGTATTTTCCTAGCGGGCGTCCGGGACCAACCCAGGGAAGGGGGCCATGCTAGAACCCCGGATAAGGAACACTGTTTTTACTGTAAGGAGACTGGGCATTGGAAGAGAGAGTGCCCTAGGTTAAAGGGAAGAAGAGGGTTTGGCAGGAGACCGGGAGGTAACAGGGAAAGGGAATGAGCAGTGGAGCAGGCCAGAGTCCTTCTAGCTGGAGAAGAGGACTGAGGGAGACGGGGCTCGGAACCCCTCCCCGAGTCTTGGGTAACTGTATATGTGGAGGGGAAGCCGATGGGGTTCATGGTGGACACCAGTGCCCAATATTCGGTCTTAAATAAGGCATGTGGACCTTTGAACAAGGAACGAACAAGTGTCATTCAGGGGGCCATGGATACCCAGTTATGCTCATGGACTACCAAAAGAAAGGTGGACTTAGGAATACACCAGGTCACACACTCCTTCCTGGTCGTCCCTGAGAGCCCCATTCCTTTGCTCAGATGAGACCTACTCACCAAAGTAGGGGCCCATATCTATTTTGAACCTGATGAAATAATTGTGACTGATCGGGAGGGCAGCCCAATACACGTCCTGTCCCTATCATTGGCTGATGAATATCGACTGTTTGAGAGCCAACAGGAGCCAGGAGGGGGCATAGCCCAATGGCTAAAAAGGTTTCCCATGGCCTGAGCAGAGACTGCAGGAATTGGCTTTGCCAAACACCTTCCTCCCGTAGTTAAACAATTGAAGGCTTCCACTCTTCCCATTCGGGTAAAACAGTATCCTATGCCCAAAGAGGCTCGAAGAGGCATAGCCCCTCATATCCACAGGCTACTAAAGGAAGGAGTACTGCGGCCTTGTCGATCCACCTGGAATACTCCTCTGCTCCCCATCCAAAAGCCGGGAAGTGGGGACTACAGGCCTGTGCAAGACCTGCGAAAGGTAAATGAGTGGGCGGAGGACATTCATCCCACTGTACCAAATCCCTATACCTTGCTCAGTCACCTACCACCCTCACAAGTATGGTATACAATCCTTGATTTGAAAGATGCTTTCTTCAGCATTCCATTGTCAGAAATCAGCCAGCCGCTATTTGCATTCGAATGGCAAGAGGATGGGGGCTGGACCGGACAGCTCACTTGGACCAGAATGCCACAAGGATTTAAAAATTCTCCCATCCTGTTTAACAAGGCTCTGAGCCAGGACCTGGAGCCCTTTCGCCGGAGTCACCCGCGAGTCACTCTACTACGGTACGTCGATGACTTACTGTTAGCAACAGAAACCCGAGAGGAGTGCATCGAGGCTACTGAACACCTGCTAACGGAGTTAGGTGAGCTGGGATATTGGGCGAGTGCCAAGAAGACCCACATCTGCAAAAGGTCAGTGACATATCTGGGTTATTGGATCATGGATGGGTCAAGGTGGCTGGCTGATGCCATGAAACAGACTATTTTGACTATTCCACCCCCCACATCCACTAGGGGAGTAAGAGAGTTCCTGGGCTCTGCAGGGTTCTGTAGACTCTGGATTCCGGGATTCACGGAAATAGCCAGACCCCTATATGAGGCCACCAAAGAAGCTCCAGATTGGAGGTGGGGAGAGGAACAACAGCGGGCTTTTGACCAGCTAAAGGTCGCCCTTCTCCAGGCCCCCGCCTTGACTCTACCGGACCCCACAAAATCATTTACTCTGTTTGTGGATGAAAAGAAGGGGGTAGCCAAAGGAGTCCTGGCCCAACAGTTAGGTCCCTGGAAGAGACCCGTAGCATATCTTTCCAAGAAATTAGATGCAGTAGCATCAGGATGGCCCCCCTGCCTCCGCATCATAGTGGCCATTGCCATATTGGTGAGAGAAGCAGACAAATTAACTTTTGGACAGGCCCTCTGAGTCACGGCCCCTCATCCGGTGGAGGGAGTCCTTAAACAACCCCCTGGGAAATGGATGATGAATGCCAGGCTCACCCACTACCAGGGGCTCCTGCTGGATTCCCCCCGGATCACCTTCACAGATCCCGTAACTTTAAACCCGGCCACCCTGTTGCCCAACCCAGAACTGCAGACACCCGTCCATGACTGCAAGGAGTTCCTCTCCGAAGTTACCCAGGTACGGGCTGACCTAAAGGACACCCCACTGTCTGGCTGTAAATTAAACTGGTACACTGATGGAAGCAGTTTTGTCCAAAATGGAGTCCGAAGGGCAGGGGCAGCAGTGGTCGACCAAGAAGGGAGCACACTATGGAGCAGCACCCTCCCACCCGGGACCTCAGCCCAAAGGGCAGAATTAATTGCCTTGGCTGGAAAGGGCGGAAGGGAAACGAGTCAACATCTACACCGATAGCCGCTATGCTTTCGGTACCATCCACGTCCACAGAGCCATTTATCGCAAAAGGGGATTTTGCACAGCAGAAGGGAAAGGCTTAAAAAACCTGGCTGAAGTCCAGCGTCTATTAATAGCAGTGGAAAAACTGAAGGCAGTGGCAGTGATGTATGTCCTAGGCCATCAGTCTGCCAAGACTCCGGAAGCTGTTGGTAACAACAGGGTGGATCAAGAAGCTAGGAGAGCAGCAATGGTGAGTCCCTCCATGGTCGCGGCTATAGATGTGCCTGTCCCCGAGCTCCCTTCACTACTTCCCTGACCAGAGTACTCCTCGGAGGATTTCACTTGGATGAGAGCCCACTCCCTCACTAGAGAAAGGGAGGATGAATGGAGAAGCGACTTGGAAGGCAAGCTAATCCTGCCTGAGAAACTCAGCCGATTCCTGTTGGCTAACCTACATAAGTCCACCCACTTGGGGCGGAGAAAGTTGCTAGACTTGCTGATATCTGCACAACTCCGATTTCCGAACCAGACCACGGCCGTCTGTCAAATTGTGGAGGATTGTGCTAGCTGTACAGCTATGAAACCAGGACGAAGGGAGGGGCACCACACAGGTATTCGGGAAAGGGGGAGGGCCCTGGGTAGAAGCTGGGAAGTGGATTTTACCGAGGTAAAACCAGGGAAGTTTCGGTACAAATATTTGCTAGTGTTCATAGATACCTTTTTGGGCTGGGTGGAGGCTTTTCCTACAAAGAGGGAGATGAGTCAGGTAGTGGCAAAAGCCTTACTAGAGGAAATCATACCCAGGTACGGGGTGCCTGAGGCAATTGGGTCAGATAACGGTCCGGCTTTCGTTAGTAAAGTCCTGCAGGGACTAGCCCAGGCTATGGGGGCCAATTGGAAACTACATTGCGAATATAACCCCCAGAGCTCAGGGCAAGTAGAAAGGATGAATCGGACACTAAAGGAGACTTTAGCCAAATTGGCCCTGGAGACTGGCGGTGATTAGGTGACACTCCTTCCCTTAGCCATCTTCCGAGTCCAGAACTCCCCTCATGTCCATGGGCTAACTCCTTTTGAGATCCTGTATGGGGCCCCACCCCCCATCATTCAAAGGACCTTAAGCCCGGGACTAGGTGATCTGGCCCCAAATTACCTGACTGTGCTACAGTCTCTAGTTAAGGTGCAACAACAAATCTGGCCCTTGATTCGAGCATACCATACTACTGAGAGGGTCCCAACTCTGGAACATGGCATAGTCCCAGGTGACATGGTATGGATTAAAAGGCACCAGTCCAAAACCCTAGAGCCTAGATGGAAAGGACCTTATGTTGTGTTGCTTACTACCCCCACTGCCCTCAAGGTCGATGGAATTGTACCATGGGTACACCACTCCCATGTGAGACGAGCCCATCCTCAGGAGGAGCAGGGAAATTGGACCACACGACAGCATCCCACCAATCCACTCAAGCTCCGGCTGATGCGAGATGCTCCGGAAAACAAAAACACCTCAGATGCTCCGCAGCCCTCCTAGAATGGGATCACCACCTGGGTCTACTACAACCACATCAGACCGGCGGACCCGGTAGCTGTGAAGGAAGACTTCCTGCCAACATGAAGGGTGTCCTGCCACAAGGACAATTCCTTCAAACTCAAACTTCAGCAAACTGGACCTTGGTAACCTTATTCCTTTTTCTAACCCTGTCCACCACTTGCTTGGGGCATACAAATCAACATCAACCTTTTAACCTGACCTGGATGATTGTAGATGTATCCACAGGAGACATCCTTAACCAGACCTCCAAGGTGACCCCTCCCAGCACCTGGTTCCCAGAATTATACTTTGATTTAAGGGCCTTATTCACAGGCAGAGGACAATGGGATTTGTGCCAAAGTTACTTCTATGTCTGCCCCACTCCCCAACCCAACCACAAAAAAAAATGTGGAGGAATTGCATACTATTATTGCAAGTCATGGGGTTGTGAGAGCTCAGGGGACATATGGTGGCCACCCCCCAAACAGGGGGACCTTATTCAGTTAAGTAGAGTCTCTCAATCTGGTATTACATACCACCAACCTAGACCTATAAATAAGGGATGCCCAACTCCCCCCAATTGTAATCCCATTATGATAAATTTCACTGATTTAGGAAAAAAGGTGACAAATTGAGAATTGGGTAAATCCTGGGGAGTCATACTCTACAAAACAAATCATCCAGGGGCCCTTTTTACCTTGTGGTGTGTGCGACAACCAGTCTCTACCCTAACCATAGGACCTAAACTTGTGTTAAGGCCTGATCCTGTGTTAAAGCCAGAGTTGTCCAAGGCAAAATTGGTTCCACGCACAACTTCCCGGACGCCCCAGAGCACCACTCCCAATGACTCCCAGAGTCCCAAAGCAACACCCCCAGAACCCATGACCACCGTTCCCTTTACTGTACCACCTAGCCCCCTGGAGACCTTGCTGTTTGCTACATTTGAGACCTTGAATAGGACAGCACCTAATCTAACTGAAGCTTGCTGGCTTTGCTACAGCCCTTTGCCCCCTTTCTACGAGGCTATTGGAATTAATTCCTCTTTTGTAGTCAATACCACCACTCCAACGGGTTGGGAGGCCCGACCCACCGGCGTGACCATGGCTCAGGTCAACGGCCAAGGGACTTGTGTAGGGCAGGTCCCAAAAGGAAATAAAAAATTGCGCACTACTATAATTGGGCACCCAAACTGGAATGCCTCCCATTGGATAACCCCGGCCGGAGGTGCCTGGTGGGCATGCTTGCTGACCGGGCTGACCCCCCACTTGGCTGGATCAGTCTTTAATGCCTCCCAGGAATTCTGCCTGATGGTGATAGTGGTGCCTAGAATCCTCTACCATCCAGCTGAATATCCCATTCTTTACTGGTCTGACTGACCCCCGGCAAAAAGGGATCCCATTACCACCCTAACCATTGCTACCCTATTTGGAATAGGCCTTGCAGGGGCGGGTACCAGCATAGCCTCTCTGGCCACTCAGCACTCCAGCCTCACCTCCCTCAGGGCGGCCATGGATGAGGACCTAGAATATTAAGTCAGAAACATGAACGTTGGGACAGATGTGCTTTAACTGGGATCTGGAAGATGAAGGCTAATGTGGTTGAATTCATAGAAAGAATGGAAATTTTTATTCTAAGGGGAGAGAGAATAGTAATTTCAACCTCTGATTGTAAAAGGTTAATGCAAGGACAGTCTTTCCAAAAGGAGGGATCTATATGAAATATGTGTAATGTCATAACATAGATTGAATTTTTAATAAAGAGTCAATGATATGTGGAATATACCTATTGGTAACAAAATAATACAGGGGTTAATACAGAACTATTGGACTTTATTTCCTTTATAAAATGGAGTCACAATTTTTCTTAAAATACTTTCATGCTCTCTCTGCTTCCAGCTTCCATCTGAGCTTAACCATGCTTCCCTCTGTATTTCTCTTCTTTAACTTTTAATTAACTCCTATTATACCCTCAGGTATAATTTTTTCCCAAAAATCCATAGAACATAAAGATACTCACATTACAAAAAGCCATAGTTCAGAGTCCTGTTAAAAGCCAAGGCATCCCACAGAGATCTCAGATGCAAAAACCACTTTACATACATTTGGGAGCTTGAAAATAATTCTCAAATATAACTGACTGATCCTTGTTTAAAATAGTTGACATTTTTATTTTTATTTATTTATTTTTTCTTTTATTATTCATATGTGCATACAAGGCTTGGTTCATTTCTTGCCCCTGCCCCCACCCTTCCATTACCACCCACTCCACCCCCTCCCTCTCCCCCCACCCCCTCAATACCCAGCAGAAACAATTTTGCCCTTATTTCTAATTTTGTTGTAGAGAGAGTATAAGCAATAACAGGAAGGGACAAGGGTTTTTGCTGGTTGAGATAAGGATAGCTATACAGGGTATTGATGCGCATTGATTTCCTGTGCATGGGTGTTAACTTCTAGGTTAATTCTTTTTGATCTAACCTTTTCTCTAGTACCTGTTCCCCTTTTCCTATTGGCCTCAGTTGCATTTAAGGTATCTACTTTAGTTTCTCTGCATTAAGGGCAATAAATGCTAGCTAATTTTTTAGGTGTCTTACCTATCCTCACCCCTCCCTTGTGTGCTCTCGCTTTTATCATGTGCTCAAAGTCCAATCCCATTGTTGTGTTTGCCCTTGATCTAATGTCCACATATGAGGGAGAACATACGATTTTTGGTCTTTTGGGCCAGGCTAACCTCACTCAGAATGATGTTCTCCAATTCCATCCATTTACCAGTGAATGATAACATTTCGTTCTTCTTCATAGCTGCATAAAATTCCATTGTGTATAGCTACCACATTTTCTTAATCCATTCGTCAGTGGTGGAGCATCTTGGCTGTTTCCATAACTTGGCTATTGTGAATAGTGCCGCAATAAACATGGGTGTGCAGGTGCCTCCGGAGTAACCTGTGTCACGGTCTTTTGGGTATATCCCCAAGAGTGGTAATAACAATAAAAACAGCATGGTACTGGCACAAAAACAGACATGAAGACCAGTGGAGCAGAATAGAGGACCATTATATGAAGCCACACAACTATAACCAACTTGTCTTTGACAAAGGAGCTAAAAATATACGATGGAGAAATAGCAGCCTCTTCAACAAAAACTGCTGGGAAAACTGGTTAGCAGTCTGCAAAAAACTGAAACTAGATCCGTGAATATCACCCTATACCAAGATTAACTCAAAATGGATCAAGGATCTTAATATCAGACCCCAAACTCTAAAGTTGATACAGGAAAGAGTAGGAAATACTCTGGAGTTAGTAGGTATAGGTAAGAACTTTCTCAATGAAACCCCAGCAGCACAGCAACTAAGAGATAGCATAGATAAATGGGACCTCATAAAACTAAAAAGCTTCTGTTCATCAAAAGAAATGGTCTCTAAACTGAAGAGACCACTCACAGAGTGGGAGAAAATATTTGCCAGCTACACATCAGACAAAGGACTGATAACCAGAATATACAGGGAACTTAAAAAACTAAATTCTCCCAAAACTAATGAACCAATAAAGAAATGGGCAAGTGAACTAAACAGAACTTTCTCAAAAGAAGAAATTCAAATGGCCAAAAAGCACATGAAAAAATGCTCACCATCTCTAGCAATAAAGGAAATACAAATTAAAATCATGCTAAGATTCCACCTCACCCTTGTTAGAATAGCCATCATCAGCAACACCACCAACAACAGGTGTTGGCGAGGATGCGGGGAAAAAGGAACCCTCTTACACTGTTGGTGGGAATGTAGACTAGTACAACCACTCTGGAAAAAAATTTGGAGGCTACTTAAAAAGCTAGACATCGATCTGCCATTTGATCCAGTAATAGTTGACATTTTTAAAGAAACAAATCAAAGCAAACTCAGTATTCACTAATGTAATATTTACAATACATCTAATTATAAATATAAAATTGATAAGGAAGCATCAATATGTGACTCTGTACAGGCAAAAATTAAATTACACCCTTAAATGACAGTGACACTAGAATAAGCAGTCAAGGAATTTAAGACATCTGCTATAGCTATGTCAAATATACTGAATGTTTTAACAAAAACATAAATATTGCAATGGATCAATTGAAGTGTAAATAAAAACTAAATGGAACTTCAAACAATGGTGGTAGAATATTAGGAAGTTATTGAAAGACAGTAACACAAAAATTATACACAGAAAAATAAAAGATGGTGGCTTATACAAGTGATGCTAGGGGGTAACTAAAGACCACACAAAATGAAGACACAGAGAAATCAAAACACTAAAAAAAATCATGGAACTATTCTTTGTGAACTGTAGAGTAAAAGCAAGTTATTTCACAGATTCATAATTGTAGGTCTAAATGAAAACAATAGAAACATGGGAAGAAATGTTGGCTTGAATTTTTTTTCAAAATTACTTTTTTTGAATAAATCCAGAGCTGCGTATGGGCGATATGCATCTGTAAACCCAGCTACATGTGAGGCTAAGGCAGGGAGATCAAGATCAGATTCTGTTAAAATAAAATGAAATAAAATATCAGAGACATAGAGGCTAAGAGAACTCTAAGAAATGTAAACACAAAACAAATTACACAGAAATGTATCAAAATCAACTTCCTGAAAACCAATCATAAAGATAATCTTTAAAGACAGCCCAAGATAAAAAATTCACTAGAAACATATGAAGAAAACACTTACTAGTAATTTCTTGGCAGAAAAAAAATACCAGTTACAAGACATTGTCCTAGGTCAATCTACATGTATAAATTAATAAAATTCTATACCCAGCAAACATATCCTTGGTCAATAGATGCTATATTACCAAATATTGTCCAATCTTTTCCTAGAAAGTTGTATTTTATTTACTCATGAATTACATTTTATGTGTGTGCTTATGTGTATGATTATATGTGTGTGCTTGTGTGTGTGTAATATACATAGTAAGTGTATAATATATTAACAATGAAATTCAAACAAAGATATATATATATATTTATACCCTATGGCTAGTGATCTTACTTTTTTAAAATTCAGTTAGACTAAGGCATGAAATATTTTGGGCTTTTTCTAATGGGATATTCTGAGAATAACAGGTAAGCAAGGCACTCTCCCTTAGGTAATTATATGCAATTAATTTACGTTGGAATTAGATTGAAACGTCAACAAAATGAGTCTCAAGGGCAAAAAGGGAAATTTAAATTCATTCTGTAACAACTTGTCAGGGTTAAATCTGTGGGAAGTCGAAGGAAATTTCCAATAAGGTAAGTAGAAAAATTGATGTTTGTAATTTTCTAAGAACAGAGATCTAACTAGGTTATTACCAAAGATCCAGGAGGGACCTAGCCACTGCAAACAAAGTTTCTTTATTTTGAAAAATACTGTTCTATAATCAATAGGATTAAATCCAGGACAAATCTGTTATGCTGTCCCAATACACTCTGTTTTTCATTATTTATAGTACCTTAGCTTTCAAATTAATCAAGTGCTTCAGTTCACTCTGTTAAGAAGGACCTTCGTCTGTCATTATTTACCTGGCATTCTCCTGTCATATTCTTCATTTAAGGGTAAATTTCATGGGGAAATGGCATGCTGCAGTACTTATATCAATTCTTAGGGCAGAATAACAGCATTTGATCTTTGAATCCACTATTTATAATCTGAGTGACTTTGTTAAGCCAACCATCTTTATGAACCTGAGTGCCCTTGCCTTTTAAATGGGGATGTTATGACCACCTACTTCCTTGACTAGTGTGTGGATCATATATATATTAATATCTACGAAATGCTTACAAAATTGCTTGTGTACAATGAGTTTCCTCTAGTCTTTCATGTTTATTTATATTCTCTCTTCTGGGCCTCCTTTAATGATTTCCATTAAGTGTTCTTGCATAATTAGAGTTGGCAGGTTTTTGAGGGCAGAAGAGAGATGTATGATTGGGAGGTCATCAGAAACAGTGGCTCATCAGTCAAGATGGTAGGATGCAGCAAACACAAAGATATTTTAAAAAACCTAACATGCACATATTATGGATTAGATTTTGTATTTGGTGATCTAGCAGGGAGTACTGAAATGCCTTTTTAACAGTCAGATGTTTCCTCATCACTGCCTGATTGATCACCAGTAATACAGAAAGTCTTTTTCTTTCAATTGTTTAAGTAGATGTCATTGTTGGCAGTAAAGCAAGGTATATGAATTAGGTATAAATGCTTATTTTAAAATTAAATGAAAATTTTAAACAGCTGAAACCAGCCTTTTTTCTATACATAAAATGACTTTTGGCCAAATTAAATAGATCTTAATATCTGAATCAAAACAACCATTTCAAAATGTCTAACACTTTAAACACTTATTTCACTGAAGCTTCAATAGATTTGAGTGTTTCTCTGTATGTCTGTGGACTGACAGGAGCAGTAGTTTGTTCTTGCTTTAGTTTTTGTGGTGGGGCTGGTGAACCCAGGGACTAGCAAATGCATAGAAAAACTGAGTTACACCTCCAACACTTGTCTATATTTAGAGAAAGGGCTCAACCCTATCTTGATTTCAATATATGGCCAGACTCCCTCAAACTCATGACTGCAGCCTCAGCCTCCTAAACCCTGCAATTACAGAGTACACGGCCATACTCAGTGGGAGCAGAGGTTTCTATTTGGAATTTGAGACAAAGAAAGCAACCACTATGTAGTCAACTGCAAACTCCTTCTCTACATGGTCACTGTGGCAGAAAAAGTGTGTGTGGGAATAGTAATTGCTCTGTCTCTACCTCTGCTGTCTATGCCCTTTTGGCGCACATGCCTTAGGACCGAACATTCTGATCTTCTAAGACTGTATTTTGCCTTCCTGCTTCTTGATTGGTCTCATGTATGACATATTTATTCTCGTGACTATTCTGAGTCTGAGGAGCAGAGAAGTAAGAAGCTCTAAAGAGAACTTTAACTCATTAATTTAAAATACCAACAAAATGCCTTAATATTCAATTGCACTATTGGGTTCAGCCATCTTTGTTCATGGTGTCAGGCCAGTTAAAGTATAAATATTTTTACCAGCCCAACTTTTCTTCTTTTCCTGGACAAAAACTTCCTCTGCGTGAACTCTTATGCATCAAGAATTTAATCTAAATAGGAAATATCATCTAAGATGTCACATCTCTCACAAATAAAGGGTATCACCTCAGAATGTGGTTTTCAATCAAATTAATATTTTATGTCTCAATAATAGAAAGGACTCTTGGGATGATTTTTTGATTAAGAACCATGCAAAAAGTTCTACATTCTTCATGACAGATTCTTACCCTTTAGCAGACTTTATTCTATAATAACCTTCTCATGAATAAGGTGACTTAGAATTAGAAAAATCAAAATAAGATAAATGTATTGTCTGGTCATTCACTAGAGTTGTATGGATATTTTGAAAAATCAGTAGCTCTGATAACACACATTGAGGATAACAGATCCATTAAAGGAATAATTGTGATGGCTTTCATGTGTTTGTTGTCTATATGATGATAAACACTTAAACAATGACATGGAACTCTGCTAGTACAGAGTTCTATTCACACTGTGTATTCTCCCTCAGCAAATAAGTTGCATCTTTTTTTTTTTACTGAAATGATTTAATTTTTATTCCTTCCACAGAAAACACTAGAGAAACTTTGAGCCAAAAATACATGCTGACTGACTTTTTACAGTGTTTTTAGGCAAAATTAATGTCAATAAATTATTTAATAATTTTATATGTTTTGGTTAGTTTTACTGCACATCAAAGTCACCTTTAAAGTTGATTTTTCTTCCAGGATAGCCCTCTTTAAAAGATGCTTAATCCAGTTGTCCACAAAATTTGGGCTTTGTCTTTAACGTGGCCACTTGAATTGCAGATTGGAATTATTGATGGCAACTTCAAAATTCCCCATCTGAGGACCTTTGGGATTTAATTTCCTGAAGCAATTTATTGTTCAGTCCTAGGAGATTAATTATAGAAAGCACTTTAGAAATACCAAGTTTTTCTAGGAAACATTTTTCTCATTGAATCTTTTCATCCATGAGCTTAAGCAAAATGTTAAAGATCTCATTGTCACCACTGCAATTCATTTACTGTGATGGAAGCATGACCTGTGTCTCAATTTAGCCACATTGACCAATCTAGGACACCAATCAACAGTGCCCCCTCTCATCTGGAATGAGGCAAATAAGTTGCATTCTTACATCTTAGCATTATTCTTATGGTTTGAATAGAATTTTTTATTTCAAAATAGATGCATTTTTCCAATCTTATTTGTTCCAATCTACCTTAATATTTAAAGTAGGAATTGAGAGGAATTGAATCAAAAAATGACTCAATATTATTTTCTAAGACCCATTCTGTTTATTTATTTTATTCCTTATTCACTTACTATACTTCACACTTTAAAGAAAAATTGAACCCAATAGCAGGGATATAATATTGCTTTATCGAATCATATCTTGTTTGCTTACCATGTTACCTCAGATCCTTTCACTAAATTGATTTATTGGCATAGTAAATTTAATTTCAGGAGTAACATTTTATATTATAATGTAGCAATGTCCATTCCAATTTAAAAATATAAATAGATGAACCATATTTGACACTTTGTATTGCTAACTACAAGTATGTATCTTAGGAAAAAAGCACTAGCATAAGCACTGAGCCATTAGCATAAGCATTACATTGTTTAATTATACATAATTACCAGTCCCTTACAAAATGAATGTGACGTGCATGTCTGGTGTCTCCTTTCCTCTCTCCACAGTCCCTTTTCTCATAAGGACCTCACTTTTATTGGACTAGGGCCCTGCTAATTGATCTTATGTTAATTTAACTGCCTCTTTGAAGGTTCTATTTCTCTATATAGTTACATTCTGAAGTGCTAGGAGTTATTCCTTCAACATATTATTTTGGGATCAGACAAAGTTCATCCCATAACAATACAGAGTCAAAATAAAAATAAAATGATACAACATGCTTAGATAAACTATCCATCTTGTTGAAAAACAAATCTGCTAACATTTTAGTTGAGAAGATAGCAAAAAGACGGATGGCATTATTAAATAAGACAGACTTCCATTTGAGGAGATCCATTGGCATACGCAGGTGGAAGTCTTCTTAGGTTGCAGAGCCCTTGATTGCTACGTCGATTAAACCAATCCAGTATGTTACTTCAAGGGGGAAATAAAACCCAGGAAAAGATTTATTTCCTGGTTTGCCTGTAGTTTACCTTACCTAAATTTGTGTATTCAAAAATTAATCAACTTTGGGCCAGGCACTGTGGCTTGTGCCTATGTTTCCAGCGAAGATTAAGAAGATTACTCCTGTTCCAGGGGATAAAGTTAGACCCATCTCACCAGATACATCAGACACTGTGGTTCAGGGCTATAATTCCAGCTACCTGGGAGAACATAAGTTTGAGGATTACACCCCTGGGTTGGTCCATAACAAAAACGTAAGACCCTATATAAAATAACTAAAGCAAAGAAGACTGGTGGAGTGGCTCAAGTGGTAGAGTACTTGCTTAGCAAGTGCAACACTCTGAGTTCAAATCCCAGTACCACCAAAATAAATAAACTATCTTTTCATTTTCTCCTATAATTTATAATAACAGAAATATCTGAGTAGAAGGAAACTGTTTTTAAAATGCACTTTTAACTTAGGCTTTTGTTAGTCATTAGCTATATATATGAATATATGTATCCATATATTTATAGCATGTAATCAAAATTATATTATAGGTCTTACAAAATTCAAGCCTGAATTGACACTATATTCATTCCTAATTTCTGATTTGTATCTATTGCTGTAAGCATTACAAAAATTTCTTTCATATAAAATGTCACATCTCACCAAAAATTTTAAAAAATCTCAGAAGAATTAATATGTATAAGGAAAACAGAGGCCCCAAAATGCAAATGTATCATTGGTGTGAACCTGTAGGTAGCATAATTTACAATATGATATAGACCTAATTGTGGAACACGTTGAAAATAAAGAAAAACGTATTTCAATTTTTCTAAAGAAGAGTTGAGTTGAAGCATTTTAATTAATCAAAAAGCTTTTATGACTATTTTGTATACCAGAGCATCCTGTCACCATGAGTAGGAAGGACACGGTTATCAATGGAAGTGTTAAAGATTGTCCTAAGGAAGTAGAACACAGAGATGTTTACAATGGGAAAATAAAGTATAGAAAATAGCAAATACTCTTATCTGAAGCTTTGAAAGAGAAAATTAGGGGATAAACATGTTCCTGGAACTTTTAAATGATTACCTTAAAAATACTATTGCACTTTCACATATAGTATAAATTCAGTACCACAACTAAGTTTCAACAGAAGTAGAAAAGATATAATTTGAAAGCATTAATTTTGGCTGATAGTTAATATGTTTGACAAAAGTAAAGAGTGAAAGACTCAGAAAAATAATAAAACTACAAACTCAGAAAAGTCAACAAAAAAGATGAGGGACACAGAAGTAACACTGAATAGTATAGGGTTTGTGGACAAATGGAAAACTAAGATCTCAAAAACAGAGGAGCGGGGTTCAGGGGAACAAGACGCAGATTGAATGAGGAACATATTAGGAGTTTCAGTTACAAATGAAAAAAAGGTAAAAATCTTGAGCTACATGTAAAACAAAACAATATGTAGGGTAATTTCTCTAGTTTCTGCAAATCTAATGCTATGAAAGTGTTCTAGATTTAAACATTAGCCTTCCAAAACAATTAGATGTTTCCCAAACTCTTAAAGCTGAAGGGGTTCTCAACATCACTTTGCTCACTCCATCTCAGACCACATATTCTGATAAAATAAATGTCATGAACACCTACTTAACTGTGAAAGAAACCCAGAAAAGCCTTGCTTGATCTACCCTCTATTATTTCCTTGTCTGTCACTCACAAAATTCATTATATAAATTGTACTGAGGAAAATGTCTTGTTGCTGCTCCCAACTGTGAAATCTGCCATCTTTGATAAAGCTTCTCCACTTTGGCCCAAGCCAGGGTTAGCTTCCACCAGAAATCCCATAGCAAACTGCTTGATTTTTTTTATTTGTTTCCACTCATCCTGAGACTCTATACCTTTCCAACCCCTAATTAGATCTGTGTAACAGCAAGAGCAATCTTTTCAAACATAAAGGTTATCATGTTATTCATCTACCTTTCCCTGAAACTTCTAAATGTCTTCACACTCGGAATAAAATCCTATGTTATTGTGACTTACATTGCCTGATTTTTCCAAATTTTCTACCTTATCATTAAAATCCAGAAACAATTTCCTCCAAGTCTGTACTCAAAAATGACAGTGACAACAACAGCAAAAACACCACCAGCAACAAAAAGATAAATTATTTTCTATGGCAGAGAAGTATTTTCATGGAATTCATTCTCTTTTAAATTAATTGTACAAAATTATGTGTTTCATTGTTTCATTGTCATACTTGCATACTATACTATGTACTTCACCTGGAGTCTTGTTCAGTTTTTGCTATCATTCACAGAATAGCTGATTCCTTCTTAATTTTTTCATTTCAATTCAAATGACCCCTCTCTGGAACATTTCCCTTAATTTCTTATGTGAAATTTCTTTCCAAGTTTATCTTAATGTATATTCTGGTTTAATTTACTGTTATACTTACTTTCTGTAATTATCTTGTTCATATATATCTCTAACAGATTTTTGTTCATTTTCTGTACTGAACTAGCTTACCAATGAAATGATAGATAAGTAATTTAACTGACGCTTGATCATTGTCCAGCACAGAGTAGAAATTCAATTATGTGTTTAATCAACTAATCCTTAATTCAAATAAGGAATGATAGTGAGTCTCAGAAACAAAGTGATATCAGATCTTCAGCAATGTTGGAAATTATTTTAATCTTATTTCTCTGATTCTTCAGACATTCTCATTTCATTATTTTTCTTACCTCAGACAAGTTTTCTAATTTTTTCCTAATATATTATTTTTTAAAGGAGAGAAAAATGTCAATAGCTCTTAGCTTTTACTGCTCAAACACTTAGTACAATATAGTCTTGACTCTGGAATTTAACTTCAAGTTTTTAGGATAGGGAATAGAATAAAGGGATATTTAGTCTATATGTTCACCACTCAAACTATTAATCATTATTGCAAAATGATTGCAATCGGCTTAGTTAGGTGTAGGCGATCATTCTCAAAATAAATAATTTTAGGAATACAATTAATTGTATTAAAATAGCATATGATTTTATGATAACTATATCTAATGGAATTATCATAGATACCTTATAAAATAAAGATGCTTATTATTTTAAAATATCAATATCATAAAATATTATAAATGTAACAGATGAAATTAATAACCAGTTTTAATGAATTTTATAAATAATATTCTATTTTATAAATAAAAATAATTTTGAAAAAATAAGAGGAGTTAGAAGAACGCATCAGACAAAAACAAGAAATGAATAGGAAGTCATCCAAAGCAGTATTTAGTAAATTACGTAAGGAATAACAAAAATTGATACATTTTGCTTATTTTTATTTATTAAAAGCTAAAAAGAAGATAAATGCCATGGAAAATAGATCTAAGGACATATCTCCATGTATTTTTGTCTAAGTTAATAAAATATAAAAGAAAAAATAGTTAACAGACATAATGGTAACTTCAAGTTCTGTATAAACCATATATATATATATATATATATATATATATATATATATATATATATATATATATATATATAAAGGAAATGAGGCAGGATGGTAGCAAAGTAGAAAACAAGACATCTCATATTAAGAAATCAAAAGGAGACCTTGGTTTATTTAGAGACACAAAATTCATTAAGCCTCTAGTACTCTATACAAGGGACATAACCTATAAATAATGGATTCAAATGTGCAACTGGATTATAAGAGAGTAAATCCTCAAACTTTTGAATGATATGATACTGAGCTGTTATTTGATTTACCATTTTCACTTTATCTGTCTCCCAAACAATGGCAAGGTATATTTATTTACCCTGGATCTTTGAGTTTAGAAACTGAGCTACATTAGTACATTATTTCAGGAAATCTTAACCAAGGAAATGCCTTTGCTATCTAATGACTATTCTAAACAATAATTTCTTAGAGTTCTTTTTTCTTCCCCAAACAGATGAATCTTCAGCACCTTCATGGCTCCTGGAAATATCACCCAGGTCACTGAGTTCATTCTCATTGGTGTCTCAGACCTTCCTGAACTACAGATCCCCCTTTTCCTGGTCTTTCTGGTCATCTATGGGCTTACTGTAATAGGGAACCTGGGTATCATCACCCTCACCATGTCGATGCTCGCCTCCAGACCCCAATGTACTTCTTCCTTCGACATCTGGCTATTATAAATTTTAGTAACTTGACTGTCATTGCTCCAAAAATGTTGATCAATTTTTTAGTAAATAGGAAAACCACCTCATACTACAAGTGTGCCACCCAACTTGGTGGATTCCTGGTTTTTATTGTGGCTGAGGTTTTGATGCTGGCTGTGATGGCCTATGACCACTACGTGGCAATTTGCAACCCTCTGATGTACATGGTGGTGGTGTCTAGGCGGATCTGCCTCCTGCTGGTGTCCCTCACGTACCTCTATGGCTTTTCTACAGCTATTGTTGTTACACCTTGTGTATTCTCTGTGTCTTACTGCTCTTCCAATGTCATTAATCATATTTACTGTGATATTATGCCTCTGTTAACATTGTCCTGTTCTGATACCTATGTTCCAGAAATAATAGTCTTTATATCTGCAGCTTCAAATATTGTTTGTTCCATGACTATAATTCTAGCATCTTATTTCAACATTGTTTTGTCTATTCTAAGGATTCGGTCATCAGAAGGAAGGAGAAAAGCATTTTCCACTTGTGCTTCACATATGATGTCTGTGACAGTTTTCTATGGTACTTTACTGTTCATGTATTTGCAGCCTCGAACTAACTATTCATTAGATACTGATAAACTGGCTTCTGTGTTTTATACATTGGTGATTCCCGTGCTGAATCCCATGATCTACAGCCTGAGGAATAAGGACGTGAAGGATGCCTTAAAGAGGCTCATGGCAAATCCATGCTATTCCCTTAAGCCAAAAAAGGTTTTGAACTCTGTAGGTAAATAAAGAGATATGTTGTCTTTATGCAATAGAAATAATTGGTTTAGGTGGCTGACCTAAAGGTTTACAAGTAATTGGAGAATTAAAAGAAACTTGAATTTGTGGAGCATTGAATTTAAAAAATTCAACTGAAACGTTTTGAGTTGTTGGAATACTTCAGAAATAAAAGGTGTTACTTAACAACTTTATCCCCTTAAAAAGCAAGAATCAGTTTTCTAAGAAATGTGTCTGGAATCAGGAGAATAATAAGATAATACTAAGTATATGCTTCAATAGAACAGCAAAATATGAATTAGAGACATAGCTCAGTTCTTCTTATTTTTTGGTTTCTATTTTTCAGACCTCCTCATACAAACTCTGTCGTTTGTAGCAAGCTAAATGATTAAGCGTAGCAAGTCTCTGTATCTTGAAAAACTGTAATTATGGATGAATAAAATAATTTTTACAAATAAGTTATCAAAATTCAACTGAAAATACATTTAAAATAAAGCTCCTTCTTTCTTAATACTCTTTTAGTGAAGAATTCACTATTCTGAATGCCAAGCAGAACATATCTAGTTATTTTATTCCAATTAGCATAATTTATACAACTTTGAAGTAAAAGACATGGAGTACTTTTTTGTGGTACTGGGACTTTTTTGTGGCTCAGGGCCTACACCTTGAGCCACTACACCAACATGTTTTTTGTGATCGTTTTTTTCAAGATAAGGTCTTGCAAACTGTTTTCTCAGACTGGCTTTGAACTACAGTCCTCCTGATCTCTGCCTCTTGAGTCACTAGGACTACAGGCATGAGCCACCAGTGCCTAGCACAGAGTATTTATTATTGAGTATGCTTTCATGCAGAATTTGACTCATATATACAGTATATTCCATGAAGGTTTTCCTTTCCTCTTGTCCTAGGTATCACTTTATTTTACTGTATAAAATACATTATCTGGTTCTTGATAATAGTGGGCATTTCTGCCATTTTGATGGAAGATCCTTAAATCAGGAGGGGAAAATTTTAGTTGATTTTGTAAAATTTTATTTTGCTTTCTGTTAGTTTCTGATCAGTGGACATACAGCTAAATACCTTAAACAATTTTGAGTATACTAGAAGATCAGGCTAACTGTCAGAATTATCAAGTGAGAATTTTATATCAAAGCTCCATCAATCCATATTAAAATCTGGATTTTAATAAAGCCCATGGAGGATTATCACACTGCACCTTATGACTTATTCTGGCAAATAAAATATTAGACAGGAAAAGATATAAGGTATAGGAAATCAGATTAACATTTCATGTGTATGTCTATTTTGCTTATAACTAGATACTAGTGTTTCATAGTTCTCCCAATATAGTCATTAACTCCTCAGGCACAATAGGTATGATGCAATAAAAGAAAGAAATAATCTTACAAGTTGCCATTGGGTCATCTTCAGAGTGGTCTTAATGTTAATGTAGAGAGTCCACTTTTGTGCCAAATTTTCTTATCCTCATCACTTTCATGAAATGATACATTTAAGAGCAAGTTTAGGACTATGTGGAGGAGAATTTCTCCAGGCAGAAGAAATAACAGATGCACAAATCTTGTAAGCCAAATGTGATTGCTATTTTTTTTTTTAGAAACTGCTAGAATGCCAGTGTGGCTAAAGTGTGGATATCCTGGCAGAGAGTACAGGGATGATTCCCCAATGGAAAACATGAAAAAACAGGCATCACTCTAGAGTCTTTATTGACTAATAAGAACTCTGTGAGCTTAATCAAGTCATCAAAATTTAGTCAGTTCCCTGTAGCCACTAGGAAACTCTTGATTAAAACATCTCCACTAACTGAAAAATTATCCAGAGCTTTCTTTCACATTCCCTAGCTTAGGGAAAGGAAATATGAGTAATCCTACATGAAACATTTTCTTCTGTCACATTGTGACAAATGTTTAGTTCATACTGTAGATTATTTTCTATACTTCAGTAGATATTTCTTGATGGATGGGCCTAGCGTAACAGTAAGTAACTGCAGCAATGCTTCAGTAGACAAGGGGATCCCATAATCCCTTAGAATCATTTTACTTTCTTGAAATTTAGAAAATCTAATTAAGAATTAAAACTTACATTAAAAATAAGAAAGAACAGAATTATATAGTGTCTTTTTTGCATTGATTAGCCAATTCTAAACACATATATTAGTCTATTCTACTATGATGAGATAGAACTCATTAATTTGCCACACTCAACTGAGTCTCATCACCCATTGTTACTATACATGACTCTTTCACATGTTTATTCACAAATACTGTGTCTGAAAATCTGGATTGTTGTGTGATATGAAAGTGAGGAAAGGAATATTACAGGATATAATAAACCACAGTTATCAATGGATACTCACAATGGTGTGTGCAATTCTGAACAATAAATTTAAATTGTATATTAAGGCCCATAAGGTGAGATATATTCAGGATTCCTATTAATAAATCAAGGTGCCTTGAGATTCCACTGGAATGTGGATGTAGGTTTTCTTATAATCTTATATTCAGCACAGTTTCACATAATCTGTTGAGGTCCAGATATTGCACATCCATGAACTCACCAGCAATCTACACCTATTCTGAGAAAAGCTTGGAATACCCTCTCCTTAGATAGGTTGAGTGTATTTCAAAATAGTAGTATTGGGTAATAAAATTGATATAATAGCTCAAGATAAGAATGCTTAGAATTTAATAACAGTATACCATGTAAAATAAGCATCAATCTCTCAAGCATAAAATGTCTAAACATGATCAGGGAAAGACAAATGGAAAGAGATGATATTGATGAGTGAGAAAAGAAATACAAGTGAGGTATTCATAACATTTTTCTAGAACACACATATGAAAGATATTAAATAAACATGGGAAGGAAGAGTTGATATTTCAACAGACCTTGAAGGATAAATGAGCATTTTCCCTTCAATACCTATTTTTCTCTAAAAGAGTGAGAAATGACAAGGACAAATGCAGAAATAAGGAATAGCATGTGTTATTGACAAGTGGAGACTAATAATGCTAATGAATAAATAAAAATTCATTGGTGGTTAGGGGTTGACTGGCTAAAATTGTGAAAAGTCACCCTTTCAAATATGCATCCTCTCTTGAACTCAAAATAAATTCCTTTCATTCACAAATTTTAGATTTTGGTGTTTTAAAAGTAGAAAAAAGCAACAGAGATGAAAAGTGACAAGAATAAATAAATGAAAGTTGAAAGAAACATTCTTTCTGGTCTAGTTTATTGTATGCGTTTCATAGAATTTACCTTAAGAATATATGTAATATCTGGAAATTAATAGTTCTCATTCTGTGATTGAATGAAAGAATGCATAAATTGAATAGCCTCCAAAGGAAATAAGAAATACACAAAACTCTATTTCCTCTTTCCCTCTTTTTGTTTTGTGTTGCTATGACTCAACTTTCATATTTTAATATGCAAAATATAGGTTGGGATTCATCAATTTTGGTTCTTATTTCCTTTAATTTCTAAGTGGATAAATTAGAATTTAAAACTCCACCTGTATTAGAGTTTGAGGAAAAAGTAGTTCATTTGTACAGGATAAACTTTAAGTGAACAAGTATATCTTGAAAGTTGTACTTACCTTATAGTGTCTCTCAGCAATCATGCTTATTGAAACAAATGCATGTTTTGATAAATTTAGCCATAGTTGTTAGCACACCAGAGCCATTAGCTACTTCTAAGGAAAAAATGGAAAGCACAGACCTTGTTTTATTAGTGTATTTATTTCTAGTGTAATTATCACAGTACATGAGAAAAATTACAATTTTTCCTTTTTTTTAATTTATCTTTACAGAGATAAAAAGAAAATAAAAAAGATGAGAGTTACTACATTTGACATTATTTAAATATTTATTAATTCAGTTATGAAAACAGCCAAAATGAATCAGAAATGACAGACAAATATTCAACTTTGAATGCGGTAGAAAAATGATTTTTATAAGAGGGGGGCAGGGTTTACTACATAGCTCCAGCTGGCCTCAAACCTGCTATTTAGTCCATATTGGCCTCAAACTTGAGATCCTCCTACTTCACCCTCAATAAAACAATTGCATTATCTCTACAAGTTTGGTTACGTGCTTAAAGAACAATGCTCAGACATTTGAACAGAAGTCAAGGCATTGTGAATCATTCCAAGATTCCCATATTAGTTTGTCCAATGAGTTTTCAGGAAAAGATGTTCAAATTTTCCGCAAAATAAAACCTCTTCTTACTCTGTATTCCTTTCTCAGATTCAGAGTATGCTAATAATGTACATTGGTAACAGAAACTATCTATGAGATAGTAAGTATAAAATGCCACTAACTGGACTTAAAATATATACCATTTGGCTTTGGCTTCTCTCTACTTCCTCATCTAAATTCCTGAAGACACAAAGGAATTCATTCTCCTGAATCCATAGGGGTTGAAGAGGCCCCTCTTTCTGGTATTTTTACTCATCCTCTTTTTCACAGTGCTGGCAACCTGACTTTGACCCTGGTCATTAGGACAGAATGTATTAAGACTCAATACATTCATGCACTTCTCTCCCTGCTTACTTGACTTTTGTTGACTTCTGTACTCTTTTTCCATTATACACAAATGCTGAAAATTTCTTATAAAACAAAATAATACATGCTTCAGTACATTTTCTGCTCAGTTAAGTTGTTTGCTGGATTTCCTGACAATTACATGCTTGCCACTGGCTTCCATGGCCTATCACAGATATGCAGTCATCTGTAAATCCCTTCTGTACACTGTCGCAATGTACCCAGGAATCTGCACTCAGCTTTAAGTGTCCTCTGTATCTGTAGCAATGTCATTCCTGATGCCATTCCTTAATCCTCATCTTTTGCATCTCCTACTACACTGCAGTATCATCAGTTCTACAGTAGTATCTTCTTTATGCCCTTACACCAGCCTCTAAACGTTCTCTTGACGTAAAGAAAATAGGCTCTGTCTCCTATCATGTCCATGTTGAACCTCTTGATCAACAGTCTTGGGAGGCAGGATAAAGATAGTTTTTGTAAGTAGAAACCAATACTTTATGTTCATGAATTAAGGAAAACAACTTCAATAAATAAAACAACAGATTTTATTTAATGATCTGTTTTTCCCTCCAATAAAATTAATAGGTGCCTTGGTCTTCATTGGCAACTAATGAATATCTGTGCATTGTAAAATGAAATAATGGAATTATTTGTAAATAAGTTTTCAGGATATAGTACTAAATTTATATCAAATGATATTTTTGTCATAAAAATATTTTAAAATTTGACATCTACACAATGGTGCTCTTGGTAAAAATAGATAAAACTAAAGCACCCAGAACACCCAGTATGAGATTATTAATTCTAAGAAGTGTGCTAGAATATTTTTATTTGGATATAAATTGTTAATAACATATCCCAGTATTTCCCATTTTCCAGTATTAAATTATAATGAATTATTAGTTCATGGTAATCCCATCCCACTCCAGGATACATTTGACAATGACAAGAAATATTAATGATTTTCATGAGAATGAGGAGTTGTCGAGGAATGCTGTTGCTACAGATGAGAGGGGCCTAGGACGATGTAAAATAAGTTATGACTCACAGGTCCTCACACAAGGAATTTATCTCTTCCAAAAAGGTTAATGTCAAAGTTATGAAAATACCCCTCTGAACAATTGTTTTCTTAACAATTATAATTGCTCTACATATCTCATTCAGCCTACACTGGTTGATAGTGCTTCTTCTATAGTCTTGTTTGTTTTCTGTTCATCTGTGCTGTCAATCTTTAAACCTCTTTTAAAATTTGAAATTAAATTATAATTTGACTTTTCTTATCCATCAGTTTTAGTTTTAGGAAATCTGGGGTTCCTTTGCCATCTCTGCATGAACTTATAATTCCTAAATTTACTTGCTTTTTTTCTACTAAATTGTTCCTTTTTGTCCTTTTTGCCTAGAAATGTATCCTACTGAATATAAATTATAGCTCATGCAGAAAACCAATAGTGGATATTGACTTTTAAATTAACAATGAATATCTCTGAATATGCTTTATTGGAATATGAAACAATTCATTTTTAGTGTGGTTTTTGATGTGGTCGAACTTACATCTGTCATTTTACTATTCCCTTCTAGCTGTGTTTTTGTTTCCCTGTTTCACTTTGACTACCTTCCTTTATTTTGAAATGTTTTGACATATAAACACAATACCTGTAGTGTTAAATAAACATACACACTTGCATTAATAGTGTATACTTCCAATTGTTCCTTAGGTTGGATAAATTCTATTTAACTATTTTCAAGTTCATTCAATACAGAGCTAAGAAAATACCTTATAGATTTTCTTTCATAGAAAATGCATTGTCCATTCAAATTTGTTCCCAAACTACTTATTTGAGTATGTATCTATCTAAAAAGTACACAATTTAGTGAATAAATATATATGTAGATATATTCTGAATCTTAATCTTGCCTTGAGTCTAACTATTAAAATTTATCAGTTTAGCTATTATGTTCTTTAACATCAGATTTTCTGTTTAGTTCTTAGAAACACAATTCTTTTATTAATTTCTTTTTTCCTTTAGTAAGATACTGTTTGCACATTCCATTATTTCTTTATAAAGGGAGTTTTTTTCTTATTTTTCAAAACATATTTACAATAAGAATTTTAAAGTCTTTTTCTATTAATACCATCATCCAGATCCCCTCAACAATCATTTCTATTGACTTCTGATTTTCTGTATACTACCATTATTTCCCTATTTTTTGTGTTGTAATGTGTCTTGAAATTTGGACATTTTATGGCATATCAAGTGGCAACTGTGGTAACAATCCTTGTAAACATACACACACACTCACACACACACTCACACACACATTCATATAACATACCGCCAAAATTGTATTGAAATCCCCACAATTAATGTAGTTGTTGCTCCTGTTTGTTTGTTTAATGAATTTTGGGACTCTTAATATGAAGTCTATGTTTGCTCTAGAGTGTGTTAAGTGGAAGTGTATGTCCAGTTAGCTGAGTCTTAAGATAATGTCTGAACAGAAATTTTTATAAGTTTCTTCAATCAATAGATTATGTCTTCTATCCTTTGCTGAGTATTTGTGATGGGGCACAACTTTAACGCTGCTACAGTCTAGAATGTGATCCTCAAAATTCATGTGTTTCTGTTGATATTATTAAGAGGTGGGGCCTTTATAAGGGGATCAAGTTGGAAGGGAAGAGAGCTGTAAATGGGTGAAAAGAAGGCATCTAAAAAAGGACCTGAGGAAGTGGGTTTGCTCTTCTTCGCTTAGGCACTATGAGAACACCTATGAGAGGTTATATAGGAGAAATAGGCTTTACCCAGACACTAAACATGCAGGCATC
This sequence comes from Castor canadensis, assembly GCF_047511655.1. Lineage (NCBI taxonomy): Eukaryota > Metazoa > Chordata > Mammalia > Rodentia > Castoridae > Castor > Castor canadensis. Next base: position 192,522,399 of record NC_133386.1, read on the forward strand.
TTGATCATGTACTTAACAGCCTACAAAACTGTGAAAGAACAAGTGTCCCTCAGAAATTACTCAACATCAAGGTATTATATTGTAGCAACACAAACCAAGACAAATGTTCATGTAGCTGACAAGTCTGCCTACATCTTTACTTCCTGCTTATTCAGATCCTCAGGTCAGCCACATGAAGAGAATGGAGCCCTTCTAGCTCAGTTTCGACCAGAGCTCAGTCTTTCACATGGACCTAGTTTATTAGGTCTCCATTAATACAACAGAATTTTTAAGCCCCTTGTGGACATCTTTTTAATAAACCTTCCTTCTATGTTTTTGTTTACCCCAAGAGAATTTTCTAATGTAAACAATTGTCAATGATTTTTTTCAACAAATACTCCAGTCATAAAACAATTAGTATAGAATAATCTTTAAGTGAAGTCAAATGAAGACAACGGTCCATGAAAAGGACGTTTCCAGAAAGCTCAAAAAACAAATTAAAAGTGACAGTGGACTAGACGTAGTAGTCTCTGAAGTACTCCAAAACTGATTTGGTTATTCCAACAGCAACAAGTTTTCTGATTTTCATAGATGCTGTGGTTGCAAGGCTTTCTTTTTAAGACTATTTCATAATTACAGAATGGTGAATAGGAATAGGATTAGTAACAAAACCATAAATCTTGCTGTTTTTACCAAGGTTTAGCAGTTTTCCTTACATAATTGAAAGGATTGTTGCTATGCTTTGATTTAGTTTTAGTTTTAGTTCTATAAAAGTACCATTTAAAATACCAGTGATCTTGTTTACTTTATGGAGGGATGCGTTCATGAAGTTCCTCACATATCAGTTTTTCTTGATCAAAATATTTCAGAATAAGTTTATAATTTCTCAGTTAATCAGGATCTTTCATGATTGCATAAATCTTTACACATTCATCATAAGGGCAGCAAGATCACTTGAGTAATCACAGATGGAAATGTTTCAGTACCTGTATTATTGGGATATGTGATTTACTACCTGAGTAGGAGGTGATGACATTTTAAAAAGGTAAACCATGTGAGTCAGTTCCCTCTATATATACATGTATATATGCATACATATAAATATGTGTGTGTATTGAAAAGGATAGGCATAAATATTCTATTTTTATGTTATTCTGTTTTTCTGGAGAACCCTAATACACTAAAGAATACAAATTTCCTTGATTAACAGGGAGACTCTAGGTGTTTTGTTATACTCTCAAATGATTTATGGATATTCAGCTGAGTGTTTGGCAGCTCCTTAGGGAGTGCCTCAAGAGGTGGAAAAAATCCATAAATTGTTCTCACTATTCCATGGGAGAAACATGTGGAGGAGTCAAGAAAGAGGCTTCATTACAGGTAAAAAAAATAACCAGGATAGAACATTGCATGTGGTGCCATATGTTGCACATATCCACAATATTTCAGTGACATTTACAAAGTGCCATTTTAGTTTAATTGCAAAACCTCAAACTCATCACTTAGTTCTCTGTGCTTTCTACCACTCAATAATGCCTGAACAGAAATAAAATTTTTAAATATTTTGTATAGTATGATAGCTAAAAGTGTATTAATCTTACAAATGACAACATGGTGTTGCTTATAATGTACTTGTTTTATATAAATAAGGTTATCTTCAACTGAGGCAAAAATTGAGAGCAAACTGAACACTATTAAAAGGATATGTATGTGTTTTTTAAATGGCATAATGAGAAAGCTATCTGCTCTTGTTGATGTTTTTCCAAATATTTACTATCTCTAGGCTCTTGTGACCCTGTAAGGTAATCTTCTAAGATTGGCTTAAAATAGTGTAACATTCAATAATTATTTTAAGTAATATATGGCTATGATTCTTTCCTCATTTGTTGATGAGAAAGAAAGGGAGTTTGTACATCATGCTCAGATGTAAAAAACACTATTTGAAGACAAGGAGACTTTGAAAAGCCAGTTTTATGGTAAAATAGAAGTCCAGACTGTATTTTGATTTCTAGTGAGATAGGACAAAAAGCAAATATAATTTTCTCAAAGACAATGTTTTCATAAAAATGTAATTGCTACCCAAAAAAGACAGTAGAATCCAAAAAGCAATCCAGTTCTTTCTGTAAAACTCCAAAGCTGGCTGTGAGAAGCTCCCTACAAGAATATAACTACTTACCTCGTGTGATTTTCTTTTTGTTGGTGTTTTTGTTCTTAATTATAAAACAAAACAAATAAATAAAATACAAGGTTTACATTGCTTATTTTATTTACTGAATAAATTATTCTAATACTATTTACTGATTCTTATTTCCATATTTCTAATACAAGAAAGACATACTCATAGAGACATAGTAGGAAAATAGGAGATTTCTATCTTATGAACAATATTTTAATTGATTTAATTATAAATTACATGTAATCATGTTAACATTCAATGTAAAATGTATGCTTTATTTTTACTAACAACTCAGAGATTGCTTTCTTAAGTATTAAAACCCATTAATTTCAAATAAAAAATTTTCTTACATCAACATGCCTTCCTCCTCATAATTTTTAATTTTTAGGAAATGCCAATATACTTTTTATTTTAAATGTGTATCTACATTATGTGTTATATCACAATTTGAAGAAGTTCCTGTTATTTAAATGCACAAAAGAATTTAAAATCACATCCAAAGTTCATGGGCATCTGATCCATGGTGCATTTTGTCCCTTTCGTATTATATAACATAGAGTTTCAGCTTTTCTTTTCATTTTTAAACTTTAGTACTCCTTTAATCAAAGGACATTTTCATGAACTTCCAATGCTCTTGTTCCCAACTGTCTCAGATTTCCTATCATTCTTTTAAAATCTTCTGTGATAAAGTACATTTAACCTTTTACATTCTAGTTAGTGTTCCTCAGTTATAATGAAAATCCCTTCTTAGAAATAGTAATATTTCAAGCAAATTTATGCTAAAATAATTAATATTAATTTATGCCAATATAATTAATATTAAAGTATTATTAGATGAGTTGTGGAAAAACACAAGGTGAGTATTTCAAAACAGTAGCACAGTGATTGTCCAGTTTTCATCATGTAGTGGAGGAGAGCTGGGGAAAAGACTGAGATAAGCTGTATGTATTACATCCTGCTTGATTCGTCATCAACTCATCATTGTAAACCTGACAAGTGGCTACATCCTACTGCAAAATAATTTACATATGCCTATGAAAGTAAAACCTTTTCCAGGTATGATACATTAACAAATTTAAAAAACTAACAAAAAGAACATTTTATACTTAATATTTTAGTATTATTTCTAAGTAGCATAGGAACATTGAGTCATTTAATCTTCATAGATTCTTCTCAACAAATACTTGAAAGACATGTTGGTTTTCAGTATGAGAATAAAGATCTCTAAATCACACGATCTAAAATGCACTCTTTCCCCAAAGAAACCTTTGAATGTTAATACTCTAGACCATATCTTTGTACATATGCCTCCTGGCATTTTCTCCACTTATACATAAATGACGCCACTGTGATCTGTCATGTTGTTGCTATTTATACAAATGCACAATATCTATTCAGTGGATGGAAGTTTTAGCTGCATGAACAGTAAATGTAAGTGTTTTCAGAGGACTATGTTTTGAGGTAAGTGAGTTTGTGCATTTCTGGAATTTGTATCCAGAAATTTTTTATAAAACTGCAAGTATAGAATATTATTAAATTAGATTAATAAATATGACTAGATAACAAGAATCACACAAAAACACTAAGGAGTTTAATACTTGGCCATATTTTGAAAAATGAATTTTAACATAAATTTTAAAAAATTATTTTATAAGCTATCTATGAATTAATCTATCATCTGTCTATTTCATCAGGATTTCTCAAACTCAGCCCTATTGATATTTTGCATTGGATATTATTTAGGATATTATTTACTGGATACAGTAGGATGTTAACACTTTAACATCTAATCTTTAGATACCAGAAGCAGCCCAATTCCTATTGTGACCAAAAAATGAGTGTAGACATTGAAAATGATGTCTGGTGAATAAAATCAATCCCAAATTATCACTAATAATCTATCTCTGTTTCTACCACTAATTCTATCATTCATATTTTATTTATGAAAAATCAATTTATTTTCAAATACTGTAAGTTGGAAAGTTTGATGTATTTTATTTGCTCTAGCTTTATTTACTAAAATTCTCCTTAGTAAGAACACTCAAAAGATATTGAATATGCTGCTATCTCTCTCCAGAATAGGTTTTCTGATAGACCTGAATGGAGAAGCACAATCTCACAGTGGTGAGAGAATTCATTCTGGTGGGCATCACAGATCGTCCTGAGCTGCAGGCTCTGTTATTTGTGCTGTTCCTCAACATCTATGTGATCTCAGTGGTGGGCAACTTGGGCATGATCATCCTTACCAAGGTGGACTCCAGGCTACAGACCCCAATGTACTTTTTTCTTAGACATCTGGCTTTCACAGATCTTGGTTATTCAACAACTGTGGTTCCAAAAATGTTAGTAAATTTTGTTGTAGATCAAAATACAATTTCCTATTATCTTTGTGCTATACAACTAGCTTTCTTTCTTGTCTTTATTGTTAGTGAACTTTTTATTCTGTCTGCAATGTCCTATGACCGCTATGTGGCCATCTGTAACCCACTGCTCTACACAGTCATCATGTCACAAAGGGTATGTAATGTACTAGTGTCAATTCCCTATCTCTACTGCACATTTGTGTCTCTTCTAGTCACCACAAAGATTTTCACTTTACCCTTCTGTGGCTACAACGTCATCAGGCATTTCTACTGTGACAGTATCCCCTTGTTATCTTTACTTTGCTCAAATACTCATGAAATTGAATTGATCATTCTAATCTTAGCAGCTTTTGATTTGATTTCCTCTCTTCTGATCGTCCTTGTGTCCTACCTGCTCATCATTATAGCCATTCTCAGAATGAACTCTGCAGAAGGCAGGCGTAAGGCTTTCTCCACCTGTGGGTCCCACCTGACAGTGGTTATTGTCTTCTATGGGACTTTGATATTCATGTATGTGCAGCCCAAGTCCAGTCACTCCTCCAACACTGATAAAGTGGCTTCCATCTTTTACACCTTGATTATCCCCATGTTGAATCCCTTGATCTATAGCTTGAGGAACAAAGATGTAAAATGTGCTTTACAATGGACATGGAATAACTTATGCAATTTGTTTTCATTATCTTGTCATAAAATATGATTCCTGCAATTTAGATTAATGGCATAAAGTTTTATTCTGTATGTATCCAGAAGAAATAACAAGTAAAATTTTTTAACATGTATTTGCATATTGAACTATGCATACAGGTTATTTTAGTTGATGTATATAGATTAATAAAGAAAAAAATTAAAATGTTGCCTTCTTTAAAAGGGATAAATGAGTCATATGCATAGTAAATAAGTTTTATGGGAGATAGATATCTAGATATTAGATGGATCTAGATAAAAAAGAAGCAGCAAAGAAAGTAAGGATGCTAAGGTGGAGAGAACCCTGGGAATTACAAAAGGAAATACAAAGGTATTGTGCTTTCATTGCCCATTCTAATAAACTTATAGTGCTTATCTCCTGCATGTGCATTTTGTTTGTGAGTATGCAATCTCATTCTTTCTGGATTAGCCTTCCTAGTTTTCAGTAGTATATTCTGCAATGTATTTAGCACTAGTTACTTATATGATGTTAATTATTTGAAGCCTTATAGCTATGCTGAAATAATTAATATTACAAACATTATTGTCTTCCTCAACCTCATCAGTGCCTTTATTTCACATACTAATCTGTTTAACTGAAACTCAGTAATTCACAGATTCTAACTTTCACATGCTTTTATCTCAATCAGCCCATGTTTTTTACATTCATGGAAGGGTCCATGAAATAAAATATTATGAAGCCCTTTACAAATGTGTGGAAGTTTATGCATTTACTCTAGTTGTAGGTCTTTGTAACCACCTGTTCACTTGTATAGATTTTTTTATATTCATAATAAGTAAGGTAATCACTGATATTTGAAATTTATGTTCTCCCTGTTTCCATATCTTCAGGTGAGAGTGCCATTTAATGATGAATTGATTTTGTTGCCTTTTATACCATGTTGACATTTGTCAATTTTGATCAATACTGAATTTACATTGTATTCTCATGGACTTTCCTATGTGACTGCATTCATTTATTGTGGAACTTGTGAGAATGAACAGAAAACAGCCATCGAGACAGCACAATTTCACATTACTCTTCTGGTCTTTGCATGATTGTTACATATCACTCCCCACATTTTCCCATGAAAATATGTTCATTTTTTAAAATCTTATTATTTTTCCTTAGGTCACCCCCACTAAATAAAATCTATGTATAGGCAATAAAAGTTAAATAGACATATTTCATTGACATAAATTTAAAAGTGCACAGTTCATTGTTTCATGAGGATAAACACTACCATATTGTTGAAGCAGTTAAAATCAGTCTTTAAGATGATCGCATGAACTACCAAGAAACACTAAGTAACAATATTATTGAATAATAAGTGATAGATATTCTCCCATTCTCAGTTAATTTAGCCATCACTTACCCTTGTGAGGTCAACTCAACTAAATATTACATTTTTCAGATGACAAAATAAAGGCTTCAAGAAAGTAAATTTACAAAATTCTCCAAGGGGTGAAATACTGGAGCAAGTTGTTAAAACCAAGTGATGACTCTCCAGATTACATACTCTTAACTACTCTATATTATTACTTATGTCATCCAGACATAAAAATCTCAGTTTGGCATAGTTCAGATTAGAAGAGGAGAAAAGTCATAGGAATCAATTATAAGATAAATAAATTCTGGTGATCTAAGGTACATTGTGTCTTGTGTCTAAATACATAATGCCACATTTTTTTAATTGAAATTTGGTGAGAGAGTAAATTTCAAGTGTGTTCCCCCTCTAACACATACTCTGGGTGGTGGATTAGTGAATGAATTTGTTCATGGTTATCAATACACTGTGTTTCTGTATATGAAATAATCAGATTATACACCTTGAAAGTATATAATATTATTTCTCAATGAAATATTTTTAATGAATTAATATTACTGAACAACTAGAACCATGTCAAACATGTAAAATGAATTCATGAAAGACATAAAAATCAGCAAATATGTAGACTCAGAAATATAAGTGCTCAGTCTTCCATTTTGGGTGACGTGGCTAAAATAAAAAGTCATCACTAAGTGCTTAGATGCAGGTAGCTTAATAACATTTAGAATAAATTATAGAGCAGAAAGGTGTTACAGGAATTAGTATTAAGTAGTCACACATGTACTCAACAGTTAAAAACTAGTTTTCCTTGATTTCTGTTCTTTGAAGTTCAGCCACTTTTGAGAAGGAAAATGGAGGAGAAGCAGAACTTTTAAAAATGGCTACAGCTAGGCTGGCAGAGTGACTCAAGCTAGAAGCCCTGAGTACAAATCCCAGTACCACCAAAAAAGTAAAATAAAATAAGATAAAAATTGCTGTAGCTGATGATCTGTAGGTAGAAGTCTACCAGGGATAATTAAGAGACAAATGCTTCTCCCTAAGGAAAGGAAGTCAGTCGAGGAAATAATTATTCTCTATCCTTTCTTGGAAAAATTGTGAGCTTCAGACATGTAGGAAATTAATTTAAGGGCAAAAGATGACAAAAATACTAACTCTGATATTGTGGAGTTACTGAATTAATGAAAAAGAAATCTGCCAGGTTCCAATAGTAGACATTTTTAAATGAATTTATCTTCATTGAACCAAAGTTTGTTGAGCAGCCCAGTATATGAATAACAGAAATATTTCTAAGTAGTACAACTGGGAAAGGCAGAACTCAACATCAATTAATGAAGGTTGAGCACCATGTTATTTTTCTAAGCTGGGCCATTCATGCAGACTTAGATGGACAAATTGCTTCTCTGAAAGATTTACCATATATTTCATATCACCATGATTAAGTTAAACATCAAAATTAGCCACCACAGTGATTAGATGAAAAGGGAAATACAGCTCAGAAATATATGTCAACCTCAAGAAAACACACTCCATAGAGTTTGTCATTGAAGGAGTTTCTGGAAAATAAGAAAGAAAACAGCAATTGAGGAATTTGAGAATGAAAGTTAAACATTATTATCTCTAGAATAAGAAATCTTCTGTGATTTAAAAAATATTTTATGAATGATAACAATCTTAATTTTCTCGAGTCAAATTGTATTTTCACACAATTTCTTTTTTTAATATTCCATAAGTTTTACTTACAGAAACACCAATGGTATTTTAAAACTCTAAATGAAACTTATAAGGAGGAAAACAAAAATGACTAAGATGAAGATAATATTGGAATTGCTGATTAGACATTACAGAAAAAGAAGGATTAGTGAAGTTGAACATATAGCAATAGAAACTATTCAAGAATGGAATATAAACAATTTTTTTTAGTAACACAACAATGAGCTATGGAACAATGGAAACCAGGGCACTGTGCATGCTAGGTAAGCACTGTCACTCAGGTACATCCCCAGTGCTGTGAAACAATATGAAATGATCTGAACCACAGCTAAATTGCAATAAAACAGTACTAATGTTTGTTAATATCTACAAATCTGCTGAGTTATTTTTCATGAAGAAGATGCCTGAAAATAACATGCTCATGGAAAACATATCCTATTAATCTGTTTAAGCAAACACTTTTTAAAAAATTTTTACTCTATGTCAAGTAGTTACATAGGTCAATTTACCAAGGCACAAGACTGAATACATTTAGAAAAAGAAAATCTGAGCATATACAAACTCCTGGAGACCAGGGACAGTTAACTAGTCCAAAGTGCTCCAATTTATAATCCAGAGGCCACGGAAAATCTAATTCTAAAACATCAGGTCCCATTATCTACAAAACATGTATTTCAGGATGCTCCAAGTTAAAGACTAAATAAAAGTTCATTGGTAACTTACTGAATGCAGTATCTCGAAGTTAGTGATGCCAAAAAAGGGGCACATCTGTCCTTTTTATGTTTTAATATATTTTTAAAAAAGTTACAAATGCTGTGGCTAAAAAGAATTCAAGTTTTTCAAGAAGCAAATTTTTATAAACAGTACTGCAATGGAAGGGAAACAGTATGCTGATACAAAAATCTTTTATTAAGCAAGATTGAACATTTTTAAAATCAGAAAGTGTTAGCATTGAATCCTTTCTAATGTTTACACAAAAAAGCAAGCTGTACAATCTCCATAATAAAATGTGTCCTTGAACACGTGTCCTGGTTACTTTTGCAAATGTTAAAATTTATAGTTTGAGTAACTATATTTACTGAATACCTGGGCATTCAGTAAAGATGTCAGAAATAAAAGCTGCTTTAGATCCAACCAAGAGATTGAAAACAAGTCTCAAATAAAGCCAATGAATATTTACTTAAACAATCAATACTTTTGGGAAAATAATAGAGCAAAATCTAGCACTTGTAATTCTTAATATTTGGTATTGAATAACAATTAATAAACATGAGAAAGCAGGATCATGTGGCCCTATCCAGATGATAATTAAAATACATCTTGAAAGAGCAGTGATGATAAAAGGGCTCTAAAAGAATTATTACAAACAAGTTTAATACACTGAATAATTTAGTAAAAACATTAACACCATGAGGAAGTGAACTATTCAAAATAACCCAACGTGGGTTTAGGTAGATAAAAATGCAGTGTTAAATAAGAACAAATAATTATGTCATGAGAACTGAAATAGACTATATACTGAAAAAGAAAATGACTTAATTTAAGAATGCCACACTAGAGAATTCAAAATGAAGTCAGAAGGAAAAGAAAATATTGAATAAAAATCATAACAACGATTTTATCAGGTTACCTATCACATGTTTAACTGAAGGTCTAAGTAGAAAGAAGAGGCTATGTTACAAAAACATGAGAAGACTTGCCAGTCAGAATTTTTTCTAATATATTTTAAAGGAAAATGCAATTTCATAGATGTAAAAGTCTATGGTAACTCCAAGAAGGGTAACAGATAGGAAAATACAACAACGTGTATGAAAATCAAATTTCTGGAAAGCATGAAGAGATAATTTACCACTGGTTTCTTTGCAGAAACAAATATACCTCTTGGATGTTGTTTCCTGTCAAGCTATTAATTACCACTCTAAATTTATTCTTAAGCAATGAGTTTATTATCAAACGTGTCGTATTCACTGTGAATTTGTTCCTCCCTTTGAGAACTGGATGTAGGAGATATACTTAACAGTTGCATCATATTCTGTAACTAAAATGCAGATAAAGGATATTTGTGATTTCCAGTGTTCAGTGATATTGCATGATTTATTTATCCCATTATGTCCAGAAATGAAGTTTTTTTTTCTTACTTTTTTAAAGGAATATTTGGAGAATAATTAATAGATATTCCAGGCACCACTGGGTAACAATGTGTAATTTGTTTATCCATGTGTTACATTTTAACATCCATACAACCAGACTCAAGGGAGTAGAAAATACTTAAATCTAGTAGCAATCTGCAGGATTAAAACATTAGGCTGCTGAAGTAGATTTTTCACTGAGGTAAGTTGAAACATTGAGTTTTGAACATTTCTGAGGGCAGGTAGTTTAAACTGGGTTATTATCAAAGATACAGAGGTCCTCTGTTCTCTGTAAAAGTGTTTAATGTACTTTTCTATCATCCATAGGCTTGATATTAAGGACAAACCTGTTATACCGTTCCTAATACTCCATGTTGTTTATTATTTATACCACCTTAGTTTCCAAATGAACTGACTGCTTTGGTCATCTATTTTGATGAGAAGCTTTGTCCATCAATTTTACTTGATGTTCCTCTCATCGTATTCTACATTTCCAGTCTACTCAGCATGCACTTCATGGAGACGTGGTACATTATAGAGTTTAGCAGACTTTTTTTATAAAGCAAAAAGACTTTATTTGAATCCTGGTTCTACCATCTAAGCCTGAGTGACCCTTGTTAAATTATCTAATTCATTGAAGTTCAGTTTCCTAACCTAATAAGTGTTATTACAACCTAGAGTTGTATAGATTACAACTAGAGTAATTCATACCTGTAAAGTGCTTAGAAAATTGCCTGCACAATGTGCTCCCTCTAGTTCTTGCCATTGGTTTTATTCTTTCTACTGGACCGTTACTCATATTTCTCCCTGAAATGTTTGACAATAATCAGAATATTCCCTTGGTCCTTTTTGTACAGAAGAGGAGATGATTAGAAATAGTGAGTGATTATGAAAGAACAGGACAGATGTGGAAAAGGCAGACATAGATATTAACAAAACTCTAAAGTGAATATATGGCATTAGATTTTATATTTGGCAAATGAACCAAAATGTATTGAAGCATGTATGTACCTGACAGTCAGAAATTTCTAATTGCCACCTGGTTAATCATGAATGGTGTAGAAGGTCTTATTTGTTTTGCTTTGCTAAACAGATACGATTAATAACAAGGTACAATTTATGATTTAGGCATAGGTATCTGTTTTACAAATTACTTGGAATTTTAAAAAGCTATAATGAAATAGATAACTCTTTTGACATAATCAAAGGATGTGGAATTAAAAGGTTCACTTCAACATGACTTTGTGCTTTTTTTTTTTTTTTTTGGTGGTACTAGGGTTTGAACTTAGGGCCTCACACTTACTAGTGAGGGACTCTACCACTTGAGCTACTTCACCAGCACTATCTTGTCCTTTTAAAGCATATTGTACCATGATTTCAATGACTTGAGTGTTGCTATGAGTGATTTTTTGGCATGATGAGTAAAGGGCTGACCATTTGGCATTTGAGACAAAGAAAATGTTTCTGTTTCTCACATGCTATGCTGTAAATTATCTTAGAAGAGAGAATTTCAAATATAATTTGTATCTTTTCATACTTTACACAGGTTACCATGATGAACCATATGGAGAAATTCAATCATACTATAGTGACACAGGTAACTGAATTTATTATTTTGGGAATCACCAATGAGCCTGGCCTGCAGGTGCTACTCTTTGGAATCTTTCTCATTGTATACTTGGTCACAGTGATTGGCAATCTGGGCATGGTTGTCTTGACCCATTTGGACTCCAAGCTACACACTCCCATGTATTTTTTCCTTAGGCATTTGTCAATCACTGACCTTGGTTACTCCACTGTCATTGGCCCAAAGATGATGATAAACTTTATGGTACACAAGAACACCATTTCTTACACAGGTTGTGCTGCCCAGCTGGCATTCTTTGAGATTTTCATCATCACTGAACTGTTTATTCTCTCAGCAATGGCCTATGATTGCTATGTAGCCATCTGTAAACCTCTTCTCTACATGGTCATCATGTCAGACAAAGTGTGTTGGGGGTTGGTACTTGCTCCCTATCTCTACAGCACCTTTGTGTCAATATTGCTTACAGTTAAGTTGTTTACATTGTCCTTCTGTGGATCTAATATTATCAGATATTTTTACTGTGATTGTCTCCCTCTGATGTCCATGGTCTGTTCTGACACACGTGAATTAGAACTGATCATTTTGATCTTCTCAGGGTGCAATTTGCTGTCCTCTCTCTTGATTGTTCTAGTATCATACATGTTTATTCTTGTGGCCATTCTCAGAATGAACTCAACTAAAGGGAGGTACAAAGCATTCTCCACATGCAGCTCCCATCTGACAGTAGTTGTCGTATTCTATGGGACATTATTATTTATTTACCTGCAACCCAAATCCAGCCATACTTTTGATGTTGACAAAATGGCTTCTGTGTTTTACACCGTGGTCATTCCTATGCTAAATCCACTGATCTACAGCCTGAGGAACAAAGAAGTGAAAGATGCTGTAAAAAGAATGTTAACTCATGGATTCAAAATCCCCACTTAATCCTTAATATTTAGTTTCACAGTGGATCTATGTCTTTGTTTAATAACTGTGTCAGATTAATGAGAGCTGCGAAAAGTAGAACTATTTTAAAAGCTTAAATTTTTCTCTTTATCTGGATAAAACATTTCCTCTTATGTCACCTGTATGCATTGTCCTCCACTTCAAGAATAAATAAATATTGTAGACTGATTGATAATAAAAGTCCCCAGTGATGTCTATAATCATATTATAACACATAGTATTTATAACTAAGAAAACTCGTACCAAATTTGTGGTTGAACTTAGACTTGCAGGATTTAGAATAAGTCTCAACTAATTAAAATGGAGCAAATTAAACCATGTAATTATTAATATGTATTTTACAGCAGTCATTGGGTATTAAAGTTAAATGAGGTTATTCCATGAAGAATGTGTCAACTACACATGATGCAAGAAAGAAATAATATGTGACAATTAACATGACATGAAATTTTGTTTTCAAAACTCTAGGGTATGAAGAAAACGAAACATGTCACAACAGAATGAGGTTTTCAATCAAATTATGATAACATTATATATATATCAAGAATATTTTGGATACCTAAAAAGAGTTTTTATTAGAAACTGCAAAAAGGGTTAGAAAATTCTATGTCTTCTAATATATTCTTATGCTACAGCACACTTTGGTATTTACAGACTCCTAATTCACTGATTTCAGATTGAAAATGTAGCAATAAGCAAGTTATTTGGCAATATACTAGAATGGCATTATTACTTTTAAAATATATAATGATGATTACACAGGCTAAAGATAAGTAGATACACTAAATGGTTAATCGTGTTTTTATTGATGTGTCTTTTGTCTCTATCCTTATATGTAGTGACATGTACTCCATGTTAACAAAATGTTTATTTCACATTTCTAAAATCTGTAAAATCTCTAATATTCCTGCAATGCATAACTCCAGTTCTTGTCTTGTATCTTGATTCACACAGAAAAACATTCTCTCTTGATGAATTTTCTCAAAGAATTCAAATTTTCTCAAAGAATTCAAATTTTCTGCAATGGAAGGCATTATGGCATTGAGATGTTGAGGATTGATAGGTAAATACAGAAAACTTACCTCTTTCAGTAAGCCTCCAAGGGATTCATCCTGGAATTTAGTCCCATGGAGTTGAGATCAAGGTGCAATTTTAACAGGCTTGTCTTAGTTAGACATCAAATTTTAGTATCATTTTTAATAACAACTGCCATGGATAACTTGTGAGAAGAGAAAGGCCTATACCTATCCTCATTGTATAAAGTCAAGTTGTTTCGTGTATAGCTTTAGGCTGCTTCTTTATAGTAGGGAAAAGATCCAGAACAGTCAAGACAATCCTAACAAAAACAATATTCAGAAAACTCAGAGTACTGTTTTCAAGACTGACAATCAACAAACCTACAGTACACAAGATAATGCTACATTAAAAATATAGATAAGTCAATATAAAGTAATAGAAATTCCAAAATACATGCACATATGTCTGTTTAATTATCAAATAAGACATTCAGATAATTAAATAATATGCAATATAGGAGCATCTGTTTTATTACATGGATCTCTTTCTTGTTTCACTGGCCTGCAAAAAATGTGTCCACAAAAATACATACTAACTCATGTTACTCACAGTTTTATTCAAAATAGTAAAAAATGAAATTATTTACTATTTATCAAACAATAAACTCATGAATTTTTGTATTCATAAAACCGTACTACTCAGCAGTAACATCAAAAGAACTATCTATATATTCAGCAATATGATTGAATATCAATAGTACTAACCCAAAATACCCCATATTATTCTTTTTTAAAGAGGTCCTAAAATAAATAATCTACAGTAATAAAAATCATGTCAATTGTTGCCTCAGAGATGATAGGAGGAATTTCCTGCAAAAAGAAAGTTGAAAATATTTTAATGTGATAGAAATACTATAGTGAGGAACAGAAATAACAGTTTTTGAATGTCATACACGCTAGATATTTTTACTGTAATCTTAACTTTTTGACAACAAAGTAATGACCCTTTTATTTACTTTTCCAGATTTTTTGAGTTATAATTGCTAAATAAAAATTGTTTATATGAAAGACATATGTAATGTTGTTGTTATTGGAAATTTGACATGGTTATCTACCTAGGTCCTTGAATATGGGCAAAGAAGAATTTAGGCAATACACTACAATGTATGTAGGCAATATGAAAGGTTTTTAGGAAAGGAGAACATTTTCTTTTTTTTTTTCATTTTTCTTTTATTATTCATATGTGCATACAAGGCTTGGTTCATTTCTCCCCCCTACCCCCACCCCCTCTCTTACCACCCACTCCGCCCCCTCCCTCTCCCCCCCTCAATACCCAGCAGAAACTATTTTGCCCTTATTTCTAATTTTGTTGTAGAGAGAGTATAAGCAATAATAGGAAGGAACAAGGGGTTTTGCTGGTTGAGAGAAGGATAGCTATACAGGGCATTGACTCACATTGATTTCCTGTGCGTGGGTGTTACCTTCTAGGTTAGTTCTTTTTGATCTAACCTTTTCTCTAGTTCCTGGTCCCCTTCTCCTATTGGCCTCAGTTGCTTTAAGGTATTTGCTTTAGTTTCTCTGCATTAAGGGCAACAAATGCTAGCTAGTTTTTTAGGTGTCTTACCTATCCTCACCCCTCCCTTGTGTGCTCTCGCTTTTATCATGTGCTCATAGTCCAATCCCCTTGTTGTGTTTGCCCTTGATCTAATGTCCACATATGAGGGAGAACATACGATTTTTGGTCTTTTGGGCCAGGCTAACCTCACTCAGAATGATGCAGGAGAACATTTTCAATAGACTGAAATCAGGTCATCTCTACAGCAAGAATGAGAATGACAATTACTTTTACCCTGGCACTCATTTTTAATTGAAGGTGGAGGGGCTTGGAATTTAATCCCCTCCACCTTCATGATAGTGCATATCATTATCTCTAGGAATTCCCCAGGAGGCTGAAGTCACTGGTTCAATTAAAGATCTATTGTTTTAGAAACTGATGTATCTTGTGACATCCCACGACCATGGTGAGCTATTTGATCTTAACAGAGGCTGTTAAAGTATGACCCTTTTATTTACTTTCAGATTTTTGAGTTATAGTTGTTAAGTAAAAATTGCATAAATGTAAGATGTACATGGTATTGTGATATACTGTGTGAAATGTTTACTCTGATCAAGATAATTCACATATCCATCACCTCACATAGTTAATGTGTGTTTGTGTGTGTGTGTCTGGTGAGGAAATTTAATGTCTACTTTGTTAGCATAAGTTTATGACTCAGTATCGTTAAGTACAGTCAGCATGCTGGAATTAGGTCTCCGGAATTATTTCATCCACCATTACTGGAACATTGTACTCTTCTATCAACATCTCTGAATTTTCCCCATTCACCATATTGTGACCACCATTCCACTCTGATTCTCTGAATTAACATTTATGACACTAAAGTGTGACCATGAAACAAAATTTGACCCATTTAATATTAGTTTTATTTTTCCTCTCAGAAGCTTTCCTCAAGTTTCTATACAAAAACAAACATTTTAAAGCTAAAATTTGTGCTGATAACTTGCTTAATAAACTTATAACTGTATATAGCTTCCAATATTTCATTGTATTGAATAATGACCTTATGAAGATTTTATTTATATACTTTAATTACTTATATTAGTTCTATAGAATAGATTTCCAAAAGCAGGTTTTATAACTAGTGAATATACTATCTTTTCAACTGCTTTGTGTATAAACTGAGAGTTTGAAAATAATTATGATTCTTAGTTCATGGCACATTATCATGGTTCTGCCTGCAAAGTCCCTTTCTTAATTCATTTTTGAGTCTTTCTTTTGATGTAATTGTGTTCACTCCCAAATTTTTATGTTTATACTCTAGCCCTAGTACCTCAGCATATGAATCTATTTGGAAATCGGGCCTTTAAAGATGTAACTAAGTTAAAACGGACTAATTTAACTGGGCATGTATCCAATAAATTTGGTGTCCTTAAAGGAAGAGGAGATTAAAACAGAGAGATGGAGACACACTCAACACATATACTGACCAGAAGCAAGCACATCAGGGCCCTGTGAGAAGGCAGCCCTTTCTAAGCCTGAGAATAAAGCAAAGCTGCAGACACCTTAGTCTTGGACTTGTAATCCAGAAAACAATGACGAAATAAATTTTCATCACTGAGCTATTCTTTTGTGGTATTTTCTTATGGCAGCTCTCAAACACTAATAAAACTTTGTCTTTATTTTCTTATTCAGTCATAACCACCCCATCAGGCAGCCACACCAGAGTATTTAATGCAACGGTGTCAGGTTCTTATGTTCTTACAGAGTATACATTACTGTGCGATGTGCGTGCATTCACTTTGTATAAGTGTCATCCTTCCATGTATCTACTTCTATCTCTAAATGAAATCTTACAGGAGACAATATTAATATATATGTATATTATATAAAATAATATGTATAAATTAATAAGCTCTATATACACAAAGTAGCATATGAGCCCACTTTAACTAATTGCCTCTTTTTAAACCCGATTTCCAAGTACATTCACAGTCTCAGGTAATAGGGATTGGGATTTAAATATATAAACTTGGGAGTCAACATTATCTGGATCATCAAAATATAATGTATTCATATATATGCATATCATTTTCTAAATATGTCTATAACACGTTGAATGTATAACATGTGCATAGCCAAAATATCTGGTATTTACAAAATACTATCGTTCACCAGGAAATTTATACAAATCTCCAAAAATAACATAAAGGTTTTGTTTTTCAGTAGTTTTTGGTTCTTCTGCACTTGTCACAATGGAAGTTTAAACAAAGTATAAAGGAATACTTTGTTATATGAGAGGTTTTTTTGGAGGAGATAGCCTTCTTTTAACATTCATTTCATCCCATTCTGATTCTGTTTGAAGTAAAAGGGAATAAACATCTAACAGAGATGATAACATAACAAACACTTTCCTTATAGTTTGTTCTCATTTGATTAGAAAAAAATCAGCTCCCGGGTCTTAAGTATTACATTTTTTAATCAATAATCTCTGACTGGAAATGAGGTGGTGCCTTGACAGACACACTTTAATCACTTAAATGTTATGGACTTGAACTCAGTTCAATACCACAGGCTGAGACTGCAACAAAGAGGTCTCAAAGTATGTCTAAATGAGTTCCTAGAGGGAATCCTTGTCAAGGAACAGCTCCCACGTGGCATACTCTGCAAGGGTGTAGCATATGTATGGATCCTAGGCACATACGCTTCAAAGTTAGGGTCTCATAGGTGTATAGAGGCATATCAGCTCTCAGTGCTTCAGCCATGAAGAGATTCTCACTAAGAACATGAAGCCATTAGAGGTGGGTAGAAAATATTCACCTGGTGTTTGTATAAGGGCTTCAAAAATTCCACATCATGTCCTAAATGACTCGCTCTACTTTGATTTTGGAAGACCAAGGGTTACTTGTAATCAAATAATACAATATGTACCCTAACATTTAATTATAAGATTTTAACTATTTTTTCTAGTAATATGAGGTCTTATTAGACCATTTATTTATGTTTCCAAATTGGAAATGTCATCTGTCTCATGTATTGAGTAAATCATAACACTATTGATACAATCGCTTTTTGATTAGTGAGAATACTTATGTCTTGATTGTGTTGTTGCTATATTAGCCAAGATGAAAATTTTATGCTTTTAGCATTTCACTTATTAAATAAAAGTGAATACAAAACTACCTAAATTAAAAATCATGTCCATCCTTGAGAATATAACCATAGATAACAAATTTTCTCTGGAAAATTATCACTTAAATCTAAAGATAGCTGGACATGGACATCCATGCTTGTAATACCAGCATTCAGGAGAACAAGTCAAGGGGACAGCAAAGTCAAGGCCAACCTGGGATACGTAGTGAGCTATATAGTGAGAACCTGAAAAAAAATCTGATGGCATAAACGTATGTAATTAATGCAATAATGGAACACGTTTGGTTAAACCATCTATCTTACAGTAAAATAAATCTGCTAACATTTCAGTTGATAATACATTTTAAAAAAGTATTTTCCATATAAGGAGAGGAATTTGCATAAGCAGGTAGACTTCAACTGTAGAAGATTCTTGGATTGACATGGCAAAAATTGCCAGATATTTTAAAGGGAATAAAAGCCAGTGTTATTTGCCTTAGTTCAATTCACTTAAAATGGAATGTTCAAAAATGAACTTATCTTTGCTTTGTTTTGTTTTATTGAGGTATGGTCTCACAGTTTAACTTAGGCTTGTCTAAAATTCACAATCCTCCTGCCTCCACCTCCACACTACTGGGATTACAGGTGTGTACCACCATGCCTGACACTTTCTTTTTATTCTACCTTAAACCAGAATCCCTAAACTAATAAAGTTGACTATCCATGGAAAATGAAATAAATTGAATGAGGAACATATTAAAAATTTTTAATAAATTTTTAATTTTTAAATTAAAGGAAGAGAAACTTGAAATAAATGAAAAATATTCTCATTGCTTAGAATGAAGTTTTTCAAGCACCCAGGAAAATACCAATGTACTCTGGATTATAATATTTGCTTGCCAAATGTTTAATAAGTATTTTATAAGTACACAAAATTTAATATGTTAAAAACATCATTTTGATCACTTTGAACACTCACAGCTGGTCATATTATTGACCTATCTTAAAATTTCTTCACAGTTTACTATTAACTTATAAGAAAACCCAAATATTTATTATGCACTGTGTGGTCTGATTTTACTAAATCTCTCATTCTCATTATAATCCAGTCATGCTCTCCTCCACTAACCTCCCCTTTTCTACTCATAAATATCCTAAATATTTTATTGTTTGCCTCAAAGCAACATATTCACACATATTCCTTGTTGCTTAGAATTCTGGAAGGTTCTTCCTGTTACTCATTAAATATTTGGGTGCGTCTTTTTCTTTAGGTTTCAATTCAAATGTGACATTTTCAGAAAGGATTTCTCTACCATCCCATGTAGAATTATGCTCCCCAGTTATCTTTGTACCTCCGTGTTTAATTTACTCATAGTGTTTAATATGCTCGGAAATTATCTTGTTTATATGTTTCTTTAACAGACATTTATAAATGGGACAAGTGATTTATGGAAAGCTTGAACATTATTTGGCACAGAGTAAAAATTCAATAGTTTTATGGTTAATGAATAAGTATAAAAATGTTTTAATGTGTGTGTTCAGGAAAAAAGTGCATTAGATTTTCAATAATGCTGGAATTAATTTCATTTTATTTCTCTGCTTCACTTTACATTGTTGCTTCCTTCATTTTTTGTCCAACGGCAGATAAAGATTCTATTTTTTTGGTTCTATTTTGTCCTTTTTAAAAGGAGAAAAGGTGCCAACAGCTCTGAGCTTTTACTTCTCAGTTGAGATAATGTTGACTTTCTGGAATTTTAGATTAGGGTTTATGATGTGACTTCCTTGGGTAATGTGCTATCAATGTGACAACTGAATGTGGCTTAAGTTGGGGCAAGTAACCATTATTATAATACACAACTCTAGGGAAATATTTAACCATATTTAAATAATATGTGTTCCTATGGCAAAGGTATGCATTGTAATTATCATAAAACTACCCAAAATAAACCAGACTTTATTATAATAATGACAAAACTTTAAACATTTAAAAGTTAAATTAAAAGATTAACTGAAATCAAATGTAGACATATTTTTAAATTATGAGAAATAGTACTATACTATTTGATAAGTAATATTATGATTGGAAAGTGCAATGGAAGGAATATGCTCATGTAGAAGAGGACAAAGACTAAGAGTAGAAGGGTAGGAAGCAGTATACAGTAAAGAAAACTGCCAAGAAATTATAAAATGATAAAACTTTTACTAATACAATTTTTAAAGACTAAAAAGAGAATTAGCAGCCTGAAAATAGATCTAAGGACATATTGTCATGTATTTTTTCTGAGTTAACAAAATGAGAACTGAAAACGCAAAACAGCTGAATAGACATGGGTGGTAGATTATGGAAGCTAAAGTCATTGACAATAAATGTTGTGCTAGGATAGAAGGTAAAAATGAGTCCGGAGATTGTCTGGAATCATCTGTTCTTTAGGCAGAAAGCCACAAAGTTCAGATTAGGAAATTGTCAAAATACTTTGTATTATTTGCTACTAAGCAATTCCTCTTCTTTTCTGACACTTAATAAGTCCCAAAATATGAATCATGTCTCCAAATGTTTGCAAGGAAAGAACATATCTATAATTCAATATGACTGATGATTTTCCTCACTCTGCACTATTGCAAGTCTGTTTATAAGACCTAGAAATTTGCTTTAATAACCCAGTTACATTAACACGTAATTCAAGAACATCCTGCCTTTCCCATCTATGGAATCTTATAAATTCCTTAGAGTTTACAATCACTTCTTTTCTTCCCCATACAGATGAATTTCTAGCTCCTACATGGCTTCAGGAAATATCACCCATGTCACTGAGTTCATTCTCACAGGCATTTCAGACCGTCCAGAGCTGCAGATTCCCCTTTTCTTTGTTTTCCTGGTCATCTATGGGGTGACTGCCGCAGGAAACTTGGGCATCATTACCCTCACCAGTGTTGACTCTCGGCTTCAAACCCCCATGTAGTTTTTCCTGTGACATTTGGCCATCATCAACCTTGGCAACTCTACAGTCATTGTCCCTAAAATGCTGATTAACTTCTTAGTGACTAAAATACCACCTCATACTATGAATGTGCCATCCAGCTGGGAGGATTCCTGGTTTTCATTGTAGCAGAGATCTTCATTCTGACCGTGATGGCCTATGACCGCTATGTGGCCATTTGCAATCCCCTGCTGTACATGGTGGTGGTGTCTCAACAGATTTGTCTTCTTCTGGTGTCCCTCACTTACCTTTATGGCTTTTCTACAGCTGCTGTTGTTTCATCTTGTGTATTCTCTGTGTCCTACTGCTCTTCCAAAGTCATCAATCATTTTTACTGTGATAATGTCCCATTGTTAGCATTGTCCTGCTCTGATACTTACTTTCCGCAAACTTTTGTCTTTATATCTGCAGCTACGAATTTGTTTTTGTCGATGAGTATAGTTCTGGTGTCATATTTCAACATTCTTTTGTCTATTCTAAGGATACAGTCATCAGAAGGAAGGAGAAAAGCATTTTCTTCTTGTGCTTCACGTATGATGGCTGTCACAGGTTTCTAGGGTACTTTGCTATTCATGTATTTGCAGCCTCAAACCAAACCACTCGCTAGATACTGATAAATTGGCATCCATGTTTTACACACTAGTGGTTCCTGTGCTGAATCCCAGATCTACAGCCTGAGGAATAAGGACATGAAGGATGCCTTAAAGAGATTCATGGCAAAACCCTGCTATTCTCTCAAGCTGATGTAATGTTCAAATCCTACAAGTAAATCCAGAAGTGGTTAAGATTATCTGCCATTTTGTAATAAAAAGAAAACTTAGGTGACTGGCTTACAGGTTTAAAGGCAATCCTGGGAAATATGAGGAGCTAAGGTTTGAAGAGCACTGGATTCAAAGAATAAACTGAAGGGGAAACAGAAACATAAATGCTACTCATTATCTTTACCCAGGAGTACTCTGTTGACCGCTTTGAAAGAAATGTTTCCAAGATCCAAGAAAGAAATATGTTTTTTTTATAAAGTTAAAGAACTTCTAATGAAGCAAAAATATACTGACATAAGAAGTAAAGATGATTTTTTTAAACTCTGGCTTTCTTTTTCTCTTGTTGTTTACTCATGATTTATTGAATATAGTGGATCACTACATTTTGAAAAACTATAAAAAGATATAATTAAAATTCTTTTTATAGCTCAGTTATTTAATATAAACTGAAAGTTATATTTAAAACACATCTCTTGAGCCAGGCACTAGTGGCTCATGCCTGCAATCCTAGATTGCAGAGATCAGGAAGATCTTGGTTCAAAGCCAGCCCAGGCAAATACCTCATGAGACCCTATGTAGAAAAAACTCAACACAAAATAGGGCTGGTGGAGTGGCTCAAGGTGTAGGCCCTGAGTTCAAGCCCCAGTACTGCAAAAATAATAAATAAATAAATAAATTCTTAGGGCAGGGAGCAGTGCTGGTCAAATGATAGAGTGCTTGCCTAGCAAGAATGAAAACTATGTCTTTCTTAATATTTTTTGAATGAATAACTGAATACAAAAAATGATTTCGTACTGTGATGGCTTAAGGACAGGTCTCCCATCCAAGTACTAACCCAGCCCAACCCTACTTAGCTTCCAAAATCAGACACAATTGAGCACATTCATGGACTTCATATATCTATATAAAACAGAACTAGAAAACATCTTGCAATTGCTTTAAGTAGGGTGGGCAGGGACTGAGGGGGAGAGATGATGGAGACAATGTAACCAATGTACAATATAATTGTAGTCAGAATTGTCACTATGAAACCCCCTCTGTATCATGAATATATCCAAAAAAATTTATACAAAAAATAATAGGCCTGAAATTATTTCAGTCCAATCAATGTATAAGTTTTCAATAAAAATATTTTAAATTTTTGGGTAATTTTAATGACATCACAAAATAAAATCTATTTTCATAATAGATTTTTAAGCTTAGTAGATTCTATAAAGATATTTCTTTCACCTTACTCTACATGTCATTCTTCTTTAGTTTGTGAAAAAAAAGTCTCATACTGTATGGTTTATTTCCAGGGGCATAATTTACATAATTATAGGAAAACTTTGTTATTTTTTAAAATTTTGTTCTTTTCTGATAGTCCTTAATTTATTGCATGACTTTGAAAATATAGGGATGAACAGGTCATACTTTAGAATTATCAAATCACAATCATAAGATAAAGTCCATAAAGTCATTTTTAAAACACTCATAGGATATTCTGGCATGGAACTTAAGAATGAATCTTGTGAAATATCAAAGAACTTCACTGGAAAAGATGTGTATTTTCACAATACTCCTGAGTCAATAACAATATGAAGCTGTATTTTAAGTATTAGTGCTAAATCTTTGCTCATAATAATTATGATGTAAGAAAAAGAATGCAATACTACATGAGAAAATTAGACTTACAGACTCAGAAAAATTATGATAGGGGACATTCCAAGTTGCCTTACTGAGGACATATTCAGTCTAATTTATAGGCCAATTTTTCTTCCCATTGCTAGAGCCACATTCATTCCCATTTTATTTTGCATTATGCTTTCATCTTTATTTTGAGGCAGGGTTTCAGTATTTAGCCCAAATATGCCTCAATTGTTCTATTTGCACTTTCATCTTAATATGCATGTTTGCATATAATGTTTCATGAAATTTTATAAAATATTCATTCATAAAGAACTTTCTGTATAAAATGACAAACTTGGCTTCCATTGAATTACTTCTCTAATTAAATTGTTCATTGAAATATGGAATACATTACCACAAGTTAAAGAAAGAAAATTGTTGCATCATGCTGTTCATATCTTAAGGTATATTGATGGTTCACAATGGTAATTTTCAGATTTAGAAAGTTGTGTTGCATAAGCATATATTGATCCAATGAAATATATTGGATTCAATTGTGCCTATTATGCATTGATGACAACTTCTTATTTGAATTTTCAAGTCAAATCAGTTAAATACAGTAACTATTTCTGAACTGAGAAAGCACTTGCTAATCCAATGTTATAAAAAATTAATACAGTACTACTTATATGTATCTAGTACTCTGAAGAATTCTTAAGTAATATGTTATTTTATTTGAATCCTGAAGTACAGAGAAAGGTTAGATTACTCCTTTTGCAATGATATAGTTGAATTAAGCCTATGTTTCTGTAGTTCACTTTTAAAAATTTTATGCTGTATATACTAACAACAGTATGAGTGCAGGTTTATTGGAAAACAACTTTTCTCAATATCTTTCTTTATCTTAGCTTCCTCAACTAAAAAAATTGAGTAACTATTACCCATTTCTGTCTTTTACCTCCTCAATTCTGTGGAGAACCATAAGTGAGATTCATCCACTACTCTCATTTGCTGCTAGCACTTAAAAAAAGTATTATATGTTAAAAAATAAAGTGAATGCCTCCAGTAAAGGATACACTATAAATTTATCATTTCTATGAATATATACATAACATCATTACTATTGCATGTAGAAAGCATGGATATAAAAATTATTATTTATTAAGGATTGTAAAATATTATGTAAAAAAGTATAGGTACACAATGGTAATCCAAAGAAATATCAATCACTGCTAAAAAGCTTCTGGGAGAAGATATGGCCAAAGTAGCATCAAGAATGAAAATGCTAATAGGAATGGGCTATGACCAAAGAGAACGAGATGGAATACAGAGGTGCAATACCTGAGGATATCACGGATTTGATGTGCTCTACGCTCTGTCTTCCATGTATTCATATGCTAAACATTTCATAAGTACCAAATATTATCGTAAATACATAAGAGCTTCCTATTCTAGTGGAAACCAGTATGGCAAAAGAAGTTTGTGATATTTTGGAAGTGTAAGTAGGACCATAGAAGGAAGGGAAGACTTAGAATGAAACATATCAGACAGAAAATTCCACCAATGCTTAGTGCCTTCTGCTGTCCACCAGAGAATGACACTATTCACTGTGACCCACCCTGAGCCTACAATATATGAGTATGGTTCATAGAAAAGGAAGGTAGAAAAAAGTCCTAGACCACAGTCAAATACTGAAAATAGAAATATTATGAAAAACTAATAATCAAAGCTTTATGTGCCCCATTGTAACCATAGTTCTCATACAAAGAATCTGTTTATAATCTATGATTTTTTTAAATTGTACTGAGGTTTGAACTCAGGGCCTCATTCTTCCCAGTCAGGGGCTCTACCATTTGAACCACTCCACCTGCCCTGTAACTTGTGAATTTTTGCATATCAAAATACTTAATTAAAATAAATAATAAAGGATGGGAGCATGGTTCAAATGGCAGAGCAACTACCTAGTAATCAGGAGGCCCTGAGTTCAAACCTTGCATAACTTAATGATAATAATAACAGAAGTACCAAATATGACATGGATTAATTTGTAGCTCTTATAAATTTAATAGAATCACCAAATATTTTTGGTAGTGTGATAAGTAATTCATAGTTTTTCATTGTCTAATCAAAAAGATTCATTTATTTCTTAACCTAGTCAAAATATTTTTTCACTTTAACTAAATTTCATACATAAGATAATTGAGCTTTAGAGAAGATTAAATAAATTACTAGTCTTCCAGCTAGTAATGGAAAATGCTGAGATTCACACAAGAAGTTTGACTGAGAAGCCTGAACACTATCCCAGAGTGCATCAAAAAAAGATGTGTTTTCATTTCAGAAAACTGAGCCCAATTTAAACATTTGCAGAATATGTATGTAATTAATAGTACTATGGATTTTAAAGCAGCTGGATAAATTTGAGATCATCTGCATAATTATCTATGAAGAACAACTGGTAGAATTTTTATAATGATTGCGGTAGATCGATGAGAATTCCCAACTTCACAAGTTTTAGTACCCTAGTCCTGTCTCCACTTACTGAGATCTTTTTAAAATCCCTCCCTGCAAAACTTTGTAGTCAACAGTGCGTATATTCTGCATGCATTAAACTTGTTTATGAGTATTTATTCTTTCTGATGTTATTTTGAGACTGTTTCCTTGATTCCTAATATGCAGAATATTTTGTTGTCTTCTCTTTAACAAAATTGGAGAAGAGGGCAGAACAGGTTCTGCCTGGAAGCAAGGGAGGGTAGGAAAGATGGAAGAAACAGGGCACAGTAGGGAGAGATGGTCCAAACAATGTGTGCATAGATGAATAAATGAATAAATAAACCAAAAAAATTCAGTTCAGTAAATGGGCTCTGACTGACACAGAGAATACTGGAGAGGTATATGGATGAATTCCTAAGGGACAGCCTTGTCAAGGAACAACTCCCAGGTGACATCCTTCCCAAGGAGGTAACAGGCAATGTGTGGATCCTGTAGTCAGCTGTGCTTCCGTGATTGCATCTCAAAGGTTTATAAGAGCTACAGGAGCTCTCCTCACTGCAGCCATCTGGATATTTTCACTAAGAACATGATGCTTATTCTTTATTAGAGGTGTGTAAAAAATATTCTTCTTTATTTTTTAAAATAATCTTTAAAATATCTAAAAACAGTCTTAAATCACTACTTCACTTTTAGTTTTTGGAAATCACTGGGAATTACCTATTATCAAGTAACAAAATGCCTAAGCTAAAATTTGTTTCCAAGATGTGTACGTGTTTTCAGGAGTACAATATGTCAAATATGATCCAGCTGTTCATGTTTCCAAATTAAAGCTGACATCATGGTGTTTCATAGACTTGAGTAAATTTTACCAGTACAGAAGTAATGGGTATTTGCTCAGAGAGTATATCATAGTTTTACTATTGCTCTTTTATCTGAAATGAAAACTTCATTTTAGCAGGATAACTTGTGAAAAAAAGTGGAGACACTTTTCAAATATGTACTGAATATATATTCAAATGTATGGTTATAAATTAGAAAAAGAAGTCTTGAAAGAGATGAAACACTCTCATTAAGACTGAATTTCTCAAGCACCCCACCAACATGTGTGACTTAAGTTCTAACTCAACTAATTCATAAGCACCTGAAGCACAATTCATTGACAGCTTCACTTTGATTCCTCCATCTTAAGTCATATCCTGTAATATTCAAAATGTCATTCACATTCACCCAATTGCCACTGGCAACTCAAAAGTCTTTCTTAATGTACCGCATCTGCTATTTCCTCATATATCTCCCATGTAATTCATCAGGTGAATTACCTTGAGTTTTTCTTCTTTTTGCTCCCAGTCATTCAAATTTACCAGTTCTCTTTATCCCCAGCTTCTGCACTTTGGCTAAAGCCAACATAATCTTGAAAATCCCATTATATTCATTTAGCTTTTTGTGTTTTTATATTACACTATGTTCTTCCCCAAGCTTTTCCTAGTCTTTATCATTGATTTTCTTCTCAAAATCTTGTGTAATAATTTTACAACTTAAAGCTTATCATAGTACTCATCTATCTTTATAATTCACATAAAATGAAATCCAAGCCAGGCACATTGGCTCTTACATATGATCACAACTACTTGGGAGGCAGAGATCAGGAGGACTAGGGTTCCAGCTTGGACAAAAGTTAGAGAGATCTCCAACTAAAAAGAACAAGTCAGGGATGGTGGTACATGTCTGTAATGCCAGCAACACAGGAGCTTAAGTAGGGGATCATGGTCCCAGGCTGGCCTACCCAAAAAGCAAGACCATATCTAAAAATAACTTAAAGCAAAAATGAAAGACAAGAGGTATGGAGGTGTCTCTCAAATTGTAGAACACCTGCCTAACCATCGTAAAATCCTGAGTTCAAATCTTCATACTGCCCGCCCCAAAAAATACAGTACAAATAGATACTATCATGTCTGCTGTCTGCTTTTACTAATTATTTACTTCCTCATCATAATCCATACTTCCCAATCCCCAAGAAAGTTTTAAAAAATTAAGTTCTCTGCATTATTTTCCATGTGAAAACAGCATTTTTCACTTTTTGGCTATTGCTAGAATCCTGGAATGGATTTCCTGCAATTTTGTAAACAGCTGGTTGATTCAAGTACTTTAGATTTCAATTTGAAGGTCACCTTCTCAGAGAGGTCTTCCCTAATGTCAGCTGTGAAATCGTTCTCCCAGCTTATCTTAATGTATCTTCTTGTTTCTGTGTAATTGACCCATTACAATCCACAGTTATCTCGCTTGCATGTTTCTTTAACAGATTTTGGCTGTTCTGTAACTGGAATAGCAGGTCCATGAAGGACAGGTAATTTATCTGAAGCTGGAGCATTCTGTGCCACAGAGTAGAAATTGAAAATATATGTACTTAAGAAATAAATAAGAATAACACTAAAAGAAATCAAGGGATTGACTAATAGCAGCTGTCAAATACTAACTTTTAGCAGATGTTCAAAACTGCTATGATATAGTTTAGTCTCATTTCTCTGATTCTTTTCATATAATTTCGTCATTCCTTTTTCACTACAATTTTCAGGGTTTTTTTCTTTTTACTCTACACTTGTAAGAGTGAGAGAAAACATCCAAAGCACTGGGTTTTTACTGCTCAGATATTTACGGCAGTATAATTTTGACCTTCAAAATTAACTTCAAGTTTTAGAATAAGAGCTTATCACAGGACTTCTTGGTCTAGGTGCCTTAGTCAATTGTGACTACAAGGGATTATAATATGCTCAGTTAGTGGAAAGCAATCTTTAACAACATGAATAATCACAGGAATATACTTAACAACATTAAAATGGCATGTGATTCTATAGCAAACATGAAATTTATTAAAAAAATATAAAATATATATTTTTCTATTACAAAAAAATGGTAAAATGTGTGAAAAGATAAAATGTCCAATTAAGAGAAAACACACTTTATAAAATATATAAATACTCCTAACCATGTTTTAGAAATTAAATTATAATTGAAATAATGCAATAGAGGGCAGGAGATGTGGCTCAATCGTAGAGCACATCTGCCTCCCAAGAATGAGGCCCTAAGTTCAGACCTTAGTACTACAATATCAACAACAATAACAATAATAAAAATGAAAAAATTTAAAGCTCTTGGGACAAAAAGTAAAAGGTGTAATCAGAAAGGTGAAGTAAGAAACAGTATCCAGTAAATAACATCCAGGAATTACAAATTATAAAATTTTAAGAGATAATTTTTTTTGAGAAACAGCATTGAAAATGTTTTGCTACATATTTTTCTTGCTTTTAATAAAATGGCAAACATAAAAAAGAAAGTATTTAGCAGATATGAATGGCTGAATACACAAGTTTAATATACATCTAACACAAGTTATAGAGAACAGAATAAAGACAATTGGTCAGGATAGCACCTAGAATCTTCTATTATCGAGGAAATGTCAGATTAAGCAGTTGAAAAGGTTCCTTGATATATTTGTGACTTTAAATTCATCTTTTCTCTTATTCAGTAAAGAAGTCATAAGATATGAACCTTGGTTTCAAAGGTTTGCAAGCTAGATTGAAATGAGACAAACACACAAAAGATTTTAGGCTGCTGGGATGGCAAATGTAGTTTACCATTTTTTTCTTTTACTCTATGGAAACAATTGCAAATTTTACTTATTAGTTCTAGAAATTTTAGCTTAAATAAAATAAGTGAACAAAAATAAAACATAATTCCAGAAAATGTCATCCTAGGAATTGGCCTTGCCCTGTAGTTGCAGAACTAGAAAACACTTCCTTTAAATTATAACCATGTCTTCATTTCTTCCCCAGATAGAAAAACTTGTAGTTCCTACATGGCTTCAGGAAATATCACCCATGTCACTGAGTTCATTCTCACAGGCATTTCAGACCGTCCAGAGCTACAGATTCCCCTTTTCTTTGTTTTCCTGGTCATCTATGGGGTGACTGCCACAGGGAACCTGGGCATCATCACCCTCACCAGTGTCAACTCTCAGCTTCAAACTCCCATGTACTTTTTCCTGCGACATTTGGCCATGATCAACCTTGGCACCTCTACAGTCATAGCCCCTAAAATGCTGATTAACTTCATAGTGACTAAAAAAACCACCTCAGACTATGAATGTGCCACCCAGCTGGGAGGATTCCTGTTTTTTATTGTAGCTGAGGTTTACATGCTGGCCGTGATGGCCTATGACCGCTATGTGGCCATTTGCAACCCTCTGATGTACATGGTGGTGGTGTCTCGACGGATCTGCCTTCTTCTCATGTCCCTCACATACCTCTATAGCTTTTCTACATCTATCGTTGTTACATTTTGTGTATTCTCTGTGTCTTATTGCTCTTCCAATATCATCAACCACTTTTATTGTGATAATTTACCTCTGTTAGCATTGTCTTGCACTGATACTTACATTCCAGAAATAACAGTCTTTATATCTGCAGGTACAAATATGTTTTTTTCTATGAGTATAGTTATAGTGTCATATTTCAACATTGTTTTGTCTATTCTAAGGATACAGTCATCAGAAGGAAGGAGAAAAGCATTTTCTACCTGTGCTTCACATATGATGGCTGTCACAGTTTTCTACGGTACTTTGCTATTTATGTATTTGCAGCCTCAAACCAATCACTCACTAGATACTGATAAACTGGCATCCGTGTTTTACACACTGGTGATTCCTATGGTGAATCCCATGATCTACAGCTTGAGGAATAAGGACGTGAAGGCTGCCTTAAAGAGACTCATGGCAAATCCTTTCTGTTCACTTAAACTGATGTAATGTTAAAATCCTACAGGGATAAATGAAGAGATGGTTACAATTGTCTTCTATTAGCTAATAAAAAGAAAAGTTAGGTGGTTGACTTGTCTACTTGCATCTGTAGGAAAGCAATAGGAGTTATGATTTGAGTGGCATTGAATTAAAATGTAAAGTGAAACTCTGAGTTTTGAGAGTAACATAGAAACAAAGATCCATTAGCCAACTTTTCTAAGAGGGAGGCAGGTAGCCAATTTCCCAGGAGGAAGAAATATTTCTAGGAGTAAAAAAAGGTATAAGTTAAATAGAATGTTAGAGGAATTCCTTTGGAGCAAAAAAGACCATGGAAAAGAAAAGTCTCTGTGTTTTATTCTCCAACTTACTGAGTCTACTTCACCACAGTGGATCACTGCCATCTTGAAAACTTTAATTTTCTGTCTCTTTTCATGAATATAATATTTTTGGGGACAGGGTATTTAGCCTAGGCTGGCATTGAGTTCACAACACTTTCTCTCACCCTCCTGAGTTCTGGGATTACAGTCATGTGCCAAAATACATATCTTCATATTTGAAAAATTTTAGAGGACACATTTTGTAACGTGATGTCAAACTATTTGTTATGGTCATCCACCTCTTTCAGATTTTGTTGCTTTCCTCTTAGTTTGTTTGTCTGTATGTTCACTGGTAAAAGGTTGTTCTTTAATACCTTGAGACTGCCAAGCCTATACTCTTTGACTCCAGTGTGTCTAGTAGGCTACTGTGTTATGATGCTATGCTAAACCTGTGTGTGATTCATCTGCCAGGCTGTTGAATACCTCAACCATTATTGTAATCTCACACCATTTATAAATTCAACCTTCCCAAGAATACCCATTGAAGTCAGTTTTATTTATTTACTTTTTTCTGGAGCTACATTTCATCGTTTATTGAAATTTCTGTTTAGAAGTCACCTTGTGTTTATTTCCATGAGTGGCTTTTTTATTTTCATTACTATCATCTACAATGATAAACCCGTGTTACTATATATGTTACTAACAGTAAATATATGTAGATTGTCGTTTTGTAGGTCACCATTGATTTTACAGAAATTAATTATTTCCAAATCCAATGACTTTTAAAAAGTTACATTCAAATCAAATTTTAGCAAAAAAACCTTACGACCTCATAGTTGAGCAATCACATTCTTAGGTGTTCACCCAATTGATTTGATTTACCCAAGATTAAAATCCATGTTTGTATGTATACAGCAACTATATTAATAATCACTAAACACTGAAAGCAGTCAAATTCTTTCAACAGATATGAATTATTATGGTGGTAATAATTCAACGATAAGAGTCAGTGAGGTATTTATTAAGAAAAACAAAAAAAATCACTTGAATGAATACTGCTAAATGAAAAATATACAGTCTGAAAAGTATATATTATTCTACTTTTATGACACAGTATGATAGGAAACTAAAGATGGTAAATAAATAAATCATTTTCAGAGGATCGACAAAGAGATGTGGACAGGAGTGTGTAAATAGAAGCACCTGTGAATTTTTCCCACAGTGAAACTGTCCAATATGACACTACAATAGTGGATACATGGCTCTAAACCTTTTTCACTAATCACAAAGCTTTACAGGACAAAAAGTAAGTTTTAATGAATGAAAATTTTAAAATAAATCATTTGACTATTTCAGGAAAATTTAAAAGAATATGATGAAACAATCTACTCTATTAAAAATGTGTAAAAACATTGGAAAGAGTAGCATGTGTAAGGTTAAAGGCAAAACGAACTGTGTATAACACCAAAGTATAGCTAAAAGTTCTTTCTCATAAGGATATAGTTTAGCAATTCTCACACCATTGTGCATAGATAATAGAAGTGAAGAATTAAGTAAATGGATGGAAGATATTTGGAGCCAGGTTTCAAATTGTTTGCACAGGAATTTACAAATAACCAGAGAGAGAAATCTAGAGTGACCCATGTGACACTGGACTTTATTAGAGACTGAATGAACTCATGTTCGGCTTACTATAGTCAGAGAGGTCTACAAATAGAAACTGTTATAAATGTACACATATTATATAGATATGTATATATATATCATCTATCTATCTATCTATATATATGTTAGTACACACACGTGTATATCCAACATCTGTCAGCTGAGAAGTTCTAAAAGCATCTGGACATCTCAGTAGCAATAAACACACTAAGAACACAAATAATATTTCTAAATGAAAATTTTAATTTAAAAAATCAGGGCTTCTTTGAGATTTGACTAAGACTAGTGAAAAGTTTATATGATGATTCCAGAGAATCATAAGGAATTATTGAAGGACACAAAGGAAAGAAAGGAAGGAAGGAAGAAAGGAAGGAAGGATGTATAGAAAGAAATGATGATGTAGCTATATTAAAGTGATATAAGAGCCAACTGAATAGATTTTCAACTGATAAATGCAGAACAATTTGAGTGAGAAAATAATAATGTAGAAATTAATAACTGACTTATCCTAAGTTTAACATAAGTTTCCATGCCATATTGATTGAAATAAATTTCATGGTATCAAAATAAATTATGTAATTGATGAGTATTGAGATACTTTCCCACACAGAAGAATTCCCAGCAATTTATATAGATATTCTGGCCTCAAGGATATGAGTAATAACTCCCCATTCCTTGTATTTGATTTTTACATAGTGACTTTCTCACAAAAAGTGCAATATGGAAATGAGCAGAGAGTAACTTTACATTGGAGAAACTGGCAGATGTAAAAAAAATGATGGGCTCTGTCAACCATAGCAACAAAAATATTTCATATTTATCAAAAACCCAAGCCACTGAGACTTACTGTACCCTTCACTTCTTTGGTTAGAACTGTCTGGATTAACTTGAATACATACCAGTCACACTGACTCTCACCAGGTATCATAGTGTTCTTCCTAATCTTCCTTATATTTACTTTCAACTTCTTTCTCGGGCAACAGAAAATCTGCCTCTCCTATCAGCAATCTCATTATTCATCTGTTCAAGTCAGTGTAAAGTTTTAAAATTTCATCTAGTGGTCACCCTTATATAATTAAAATCCATCTCAAAGTATTGTCTAAAACTGTGACAATGTAATTTATGTTCACATCCAGTGTAGTCATTTTCTAACACTAATTCTCTAGGAAACCTCTGAAAAGTCTATTTTTTCAATGAAGTCTTTTTCATGAATACCACTCTTTGACCATGCCTGAATCTCCACCAAAAATCCAAACCCAGTTATACTTCAAATTTAGGGCTATTTTATTATCTCTAGAAGCACTCATGAGACCTCATTTAACTAATGTTTACTAGTAAATTTTAAATCTTTCCATAAAATATAGTATGTGTATATAGATATATATGTATTACATGTGTAAATATATATATAAATATGTACATATACAGAACACATATATACATAAACAGAATAATAAAATCCACAAAAATTGTTTGTAAAAGGGGGAGAAAGGAGGAGCAAATGGGAAGATAATGAAGGGGTGGACTTGCTCACGTACACTGTATGTATGCATAGAATTATCACAATTAAATCCCCTCATGTTATTAATGTATTCTAAGTCAAAATTAAAGCAAAATAAAAAAGACAAAGTAAAAAAGTAGGTTCAGCTGACAGAAATGTAGACTTAGAACATCATTTTTTGGATCTATGCTTGCACTTCTTTAAATTTTAGAGCTATTTTCTTTGTAACCATAGTTCTGTTTTTATCTCAAAGACATAACTTATTGACATGATGCTTCACCTGAAGGCGTGATTGTGGGAATTACGCATGTATTAGCAGTATTAGAATTTTCTGTAATTATGAAGAATTCTCTAAACAGTTAACATAATTGCTTTGTTTAGATAGGCCCTACCATAATGCTCTCACATGTTAATCACTAGCAACACAGAAGGGAGTGTGGGATGAACAACAAAGTCCCAATGGAGTCTTCTCTAAGGTTATGGGATAAAAAGTAACTTTAACTCAAACTCTCTACTACTTTAAAATTAGGATAAAAAAAACTACCAATTTTCATGGACTCAAACTACAAAAGTCAAAATGGGAAAAAAATAAGGAAATACATATTCCGTGTTAGAGTCCAGGAAAAGCCCTAAATGTTCCTGAAAAGGATCAGGAAATTATTGGTGGTTGCACAGGACACTGGATTGAGTTTGTTAGGTAGATCATCTTCCTAGTCCAGGAACCCAAGGCACAGATGTAAAAACAGGTTTCTCTCCAGTTGTTCATTTTTTGTTTCATTCCTCATGGCAGGAGTCAAATGTGTACTACAATCATTAAAATTCTGTCCTATACTATAACAATACTTTTCATAATTTCAGTATTATGATGAAAAAGAAATTAGTGCTTCAGTTTTTCATAACTATAATCTTTTTTTCAGGCTTCTAAAATAACCTTTATTTTTTAAGTTAACATCTGCATTACAGGAAACAAACACTCAAAGCAAAGAACAAAATCATCCATAGCCACAAGCAGTACACAAGATGTCCTAAATCCTGTGTGTACACATGGTCCATTTTAGGTAACTGAGGTTATATGATCTGTGTCATACTTTTCCACACATTGTGAATACTCACCAACTCAAAATCCCAAAGCTAAAATGAATATTTTGATAACCAAGAATACACTACACCAACTCAATCTGGCAGGAAAAAACTGTAATCCTGCATTCAAAACTATAATCTTTTTCAACCAAACAAAGCTATGAGATTGAAACTACCATCATGGGTGATGGTATAACACCTGTAAACTCAGCACTGGGAGGCTGAGGTAGGATGTTCTTCAGTTCAACGCAAGCCTCAGCCACATAGTAAGTCCCTGTTTCAAATAACCAAAAATAAGTAAATGATAAATAAATAAATAGAATAAGATGAAACGACACACAAGTTTTTCTGTAGAAATTTCATAGGAAATGAAAGGTGTGAAAGCATGGTGTAAAAGCATGAAAGGTTTTAAAGCAGGAAGGAGAATGACTGGTATATATTGTAGACTTATTGAATAACTATTGATGCAATTACAAAGCTAAAATAATAAACCAAATAATGTGGTTTAATCTCTAATGGTAAAATTAAATTAAATCATCAAGATTCATCTTCATATGAGAATTTCAGGGAACAAGTTTCTTACCAGCTTCCTCAAATATCAAGAATGTGAGTGAACTTGTTATTGATTTACTTCTTTCTTTCAAAACCAGACATAATTTCAAAGCAGAAGAAAGTATCTATTTCAAAAAAAATGAACACAGGCTATAGAATATTTACATATTATATTTTTCCAAAAATATTTCTTAGGTACTTAATTTATGCAAGATTTTGTTTTCAGGTCCCCATGGTACAGTGATGTGCTGAACAAAGTATTTTCCACTGTAGGTTTCTACTGTAGCGGGAAGATCGATGAACAAGTATCTAAAATACTCAGTTATTAAGCATGGTTTGTGATTGTGGAGAAAAACCGTTTCTGGCCAAGGGAATATCAGGTGCCCAAATGTTGATAGTAGAAAAACCGTTTCTGGCCAAGGGAATATCAGGTGCCCAAATGTTGATAGTAGAACACAATCACCATGTTTTAGAAACTACTAGAATGTGATATAGCTAAACTGTGGAGATCCCACACAGAGTGCAGGGATGATCTTGCAATGGAAAACAAAGGATGGAGAAACAATGAAACAAAAGCTGTCACTCTAGAGTTTTGGTCTGGTATGAAGCAGATTAATGAACCTAGAAAAGTCACCATAATTTGGGCAATTTTTCATGGCTTCTCAGTTCATTATTATGTCAAAATAATTCTACTGAAGATGAACACATTTATCCAGAAATGTTGATTACTCCATGATATAAGGGGAATATGGAAACAATAAAGCCCTATCTTCACCTTTTCTTTTGCACAACAAATGAAACCAGTCAAAGAAACTCAATCAATTATTCTCAGTGAAGCAAGGCGGCTCATGCTTGTGATTGCAGCTACTCATAGGTGTAGGTAATAAAGGTTGCCATTTGAGGCCAACCAGGCAAAAAGTTACCAAGATCCCATCAGGATCAATAAACTGGTTGTAGCGGTCTGTACCTGTGGTCCCAGCTATGTGGGAGATATAGGTAAGAAAATCTCAAGTCTTATGCTGGCTCAGGCAAAATCATGAAACCCTACTTGGAAAATAAAGCAAACCAGGACTGGAGGTGTGGTTCAAGTGGTAGAGCGCCTGCCCAGCAAGCCTAAGGCCCTGAGTTAAAACCTCAGTACTGCCAAAAAACATTACTCTCTACTAACTGGTAAGTTACCCGTGTGTGTTTGTGTGTGTGTGTGTGTGTGTGTGTGTGTGCATATGCACATTAATGTGTATCATACTTCATATATTCATGGACCACAATTCATGACAGTTTATAAAAAGATGGAACATTAAGGCAATTGTAGTAGATGTGTTTCCTAATTTAAATACATACTATATACTGAAATAATCTATTTAATGTATGAAATACATAGTCCACACATATGAAATTCTGTCCTGTTTATCATTTACACAATTACATTGTGATTTTTAAGGGTTTCCTGTATCTTCTGCTTCAAAATTATATGTTCATGGAAAAGAAATTTGATTCTGTGTCCTCATCCTTATAGTTTCAACACATGTTTATGGTTCAAAATTTATTTAATATAAAACTAAGGAGAAACTATAAATTCATTGCTACTATATAAACACATAAATCTATCCCTTTTATCCACACAATGAATTGCCAATGTATTTTTTATTTCTCGTCTAGTTCAAAGGGAATAGAACTTAAAGTACACAAATACCACATTTTCTTAGTCATTCGCTAGAGAACATCATCCTAGGCGAAGGTAGATGGGCTTTGAAGGACAAAAATCACAGGTTCTCCCTCATACGCAGATTATAGACCTGAAACAAATGCAGAAATATTATGGGACACTAAGGGGGATACATGCATAGGAAGAATAGGTACAGGGAAGAAAACCTAAAACTTGAATGTGGTTGATATGCTCACTGTATTGGAGTGAATACAGTAATGTTAAACTGACAGAGGCCACTATGGGAAGGTGACCAAGTAGTGAAGAGCTCTGCTAGAGATGAGTCATTTCGGGTTGTAACACACATGTGCATGGAAGCAATGCTAGCAATCTCTCTGTATAGCTATCTTTAGCTCAAACTGGCAAAAATGCTGTTTTTCTTATTATCTCATGTTTTCTCCTCAACAAAATTAGAGAACAAAAGGGTGGAACAGGTTCTGCCCAGAAGCTGGGGAGCAGGGGTAGCCCAAATGATGTATACACATGTAAATAAATGTAAAAACAATAAAATGAAAGAAATAAACTATATGAAAGTAGATATACTTTTCATAAAAGCTGTTTGTAATAATTTTCAAAAATTTAGTTGCTACCTGTCATTAAAAGTCAAATATAGAGATTGACACTAATAATTCAAAAGAGCAAAAATATTTTAAATGGACAAAATAATATTTCAAATATTAGGAGAACTTTAGCCAGCAATGCCATACCAAAGGCAGAGCTCTATATTTGTGGTGTTTCAAAACCAGGGATTCAAATCAATAGGTCTCCCACTGGAGCATGGATTCTAAATTTTTGTGATAATCTTAGTTGATTATTCTCTAAAGTGAGATCCTTTGGGACTGAGGCACTAATAAAACCATGTACCCAGCTGACATAATGCACCCATTATGAGGAAACATAGGCATATTCTACTTGGGTAGGTTAAAAGAGTTATATATAAATCTGGTGGATTTTGATGTGTTGATGGGTAATTGAATCACTAAAGGATTTCAAGATAAGACTTTTAGATTAAGTAGATTAATACAGTGGCTTAGAATAAAAACAACTTTATTTTATAAAATACAGATAATCAGTATTTCCTGTGGTTTTGTTTTATTATATATATATATATATATATATATATATATATATATATACACAGAGAGAGAGAGAGAGAGATCATAATGCACATGTAAGCATAGGATGAAACTATTTGTAAGCAGATTGAATCCAATTAAAGTCCCATTTGAGAACCTGTGAGGAGGTTAATAAAAATCAAGATCGTGATTGACCAGATTGTATTTGTAATCTATATCTGAATTGCTATTTCCTTCTGTAGTAACTGGAGATTTTACCCAGGATTAGTGGGGAATACATTTCATAAATATTGTTAATATTTCCCTAAAGATATTTGCCAAAGAATATAATTTAAGAGTAAGGAGAATAAATATTAAATATCATTGCTTAAGTTCATTTTTAATTTCTCAATACTTAATATCTAGAAGATTCTAAATTAGGAAATTAATGAAAACATCATGGCTCTTAAACACAAAGAGGTTAAGCCTGATAAGAGGAAGAGGTATAGAAACAGGTGATTATGATGAAAGAGAAGAAATACGTATGAGATATGTCTAAACTGTATCATACAACAAATATGAAAGATGTTAACATGGGAAGGAAAATCAAGTAGCTCTTCATAAGATAGATGAAACTTCAATATACTTTGAGAGATAAATAATAATGTTCTGTCTTCAATGTCCATTTTGTCTTATAGAGAAAAGTACAAAAAATGTCAAGAACAAAAGAGCACCACAGAAAGCCATGTTGCTGTTGACAAAGGGAAACCTATCATGTTAAGAGATTGATCATACTGGATCAAGAGGTGGTAGTGGTGCTTGGAGGAACTGACTAGAATGAAGACCATAAAAATATTCAAGGCAACATTGTGAAGGTCACATTCACTTTGAAAGAGAAGGTGTGCACTATATTCATACAAATTAAAATGCTCATTATAAACAACTTTCAGTGGTTTGTTTTAAAAGTGGAGAAATACAAATAAGATGGAAAGATATCCTTGGTTACAGATCAGAGTGGGAGATATCCTTGTTTATAGACTTTATCTTTCTACTAGTGTTTATGAAAATGTTCTGATGTATAGTAGATGAGGATATAGATTTTAAAATTTGCTTGCATCTAATAGTGGACCATGAATTCAGTTTTTAGTATCCTGACCAGCATTGTATGGAATAAGTAGAATAGAATATATTGTAGAAAAGCACCAAACAACACATAATTACAGCAAATACGAAGATTATGCTACATATGTTCATTAGTTCTATTCAGTCTTGTATTAAGTGTTTAATTCTGTAAGTTTGTGGTCTAAAGGTTTGTATCTGACCATATTGTAGAGAATGATTTTGGTCTGAATAACCCAATAATCAAAGATTTTATTTTGATTTTACCTCCATTTTCCTCCCTTATGTTTTGGTTCACAATGACATTTTTTGCTCTTCATTTTTGTTAGTGTGTATTAATTGTACAAAGGGGTTTCACCATGGTTCACCATGGTGTTACATTTTACTTTACGTATCTATCACATATTAATTAGATTAAAACCCTCTATTGCTCTCTTTTCCCCTTTGAACAGAAGCTCAGGCAATGTAGTCTGTTTCAAATTCTAGCTTTGTGCAAGTAATGGATTTAGGGAAGAGAAATATTTTGTTTACACAATTATCTCTTTCTGATGTTCACTCCATTACACTAATAATCTCTAAATATCATCTCCATAAAATAATAAATTATAAAACCAACACAGGAATTACGTTATAACTGTACCACTTGGAGTTCATTCTTTTGTCTAAGTTCTCATCTAGGTGTCCTGAAGACACATGGCTGAGATAAATCTCACCCAGGTAAAGGAGTTCATTCTTGTGGGCCTCACGAATCGTCAGGAGTTGAAGATACCTCTCTTTCTGGTATTCTTATCCATCTACCTCTTCACAGTTGTAGGCAATCTAGGTTTGATCCTGGTCATTAGAACAGATGAAAGACTCAACACCCCAATGTACTTCTTCCTTAGCAACCTGGCTTTTGTGGATTTCTGTTATGCTTCTGTCATTACACCCAAGATGCTTGGGAATTTCTTGTATGAACAAAACATTATATCCTTCAATGCATGTGCTACTCAGTTAGGCTGCTTTCTTACCTTCATGATATCAGAGTGTTTGCTACTGGCTTCCATGGCCTATGATAGATATGCAGCCATTTATAACCCTCTGCTGTATATGGTCACAATGTCCCCAGGAGTCTGCATTCAGCTTTTAGCTGTACCTTATAGCTATAGCTTCCTGATGGCATTATTTCATGCTATCCTTACCTTTCATCTCTCCTATTGCCATTCCAATATCATCAGTCATTTCTACTGTGATGACATGCCTCTCCTCAGACTAACTTGCTCAGACACTCACTTGAAACAGCTGTGGGTTTTGACCTGTGCAGGTATCACATTCATTTCTTCAGTTCTGATTGTCTTTGTTTCCTACATGTTCATTATTTCTGCCATCCTGAGGATACGCTCAGCTGAGGGAAGATACAAGGCTTTCTCCACCTGTAGCTCCCACATGCTGGCAGTCACCATATTCTATGGGACTTATCTTTATGTACTTACAACCAAGCTCTAGCCATTCCCTTGACACAGATAAGTTGGCCTCTGTCTTCTACACAGTGATTATCCCCATGTTGAACCCCTTGATCTATAGCCTCAGGAACAAGGATGTGAAAGATGCTCTGAATAAAGCCATTAACAGTAGAAACCAGGCCTTTCTGCTCATGAAAGTAAGAAAAAGACTTCCATAAATACAAGAAGATTTCCCTCTGCAATCTGTTTATCCCATTAATAAAACTAGTACAGTGCCTTGATGTCTTAGTCGATAATCAATAAGGATCTGTTTACTATAAAATGAAATCATTTCTATATTATTTATAAGAAAGTTTGAATTAGGGTTATATTTCATATGAAAGGGGTATGTAAGAATTTACATAAAATTTTATTTCCCACATAGATCTTTTTCAAAATTTATCTCATATGATGACTATAATCTATATACTGGCAAAGAATAGAGGAAAAACAAAGGTACCCTTAATACCCAGACTAGGATTATAAGAGTATTTTAATAATATATTCAAGTTAAATTTAAATAACACATCCAAAATTAAATTTAGTGTTATTTTCCAGTTAAATTATAGACAATTGCAAACCAGGGGTTTCAAATGGGGGATAACTTTTCTACCAGAGGATATTAGGCAATGCTTGGAGTTATTATTGACTTTCATGATAAGAACATGGGATGGAAAAAAATACTATTGGTGTCTAGTGGGTGAGGCTAGGTATGCTGAAAATAACCTACAATTCATAGAACTTTCTTTCACACAAAAGTAGTTTTCCAGTTCAAAGTGACAATAATGTCAACCCTGAAAAGTATGCTTTGAACAATCATTTCCTTAACAATTATTATTTGGGTCAAACTGGTTGATATTGATGCTTGCATCTTCTATAGCATCCATTGTTGGTTTCTCTAATTTGTTCTGTTAAATGTTAAGATTGACACTAAAATCCTGAGCTAAATTATGTTTTTACTTTTCTTATCTGTCGATTTTTATTTCACGTATTCTGGGGCTTCTTTGTACATAAATAATAATTGTTTACCTATGTTATTTCCTGTTTTCATTACTAAAGGCCTCTGTTTTCTGGTGGGCTTTATTATCTAAAGTATCTTTGTATGAATTTAATAAAACCATATACGCTGTCTATTGGATATTATTTGCACAAATTGTAGTCTATTATTTACTTGCAAAATATTTGTGACATTCAGTATAACTTGTGCCTCTTTGAAACAGCCAATTTGGGGATTTAGGATTTAGGATTTTTAATTATTTGTTGGTGTCTCTGACTTTTGATTGGAGTATTTAGTCCATTAATATTTCATATAATTATTGGTATGGTTTAATTTATGTCTGTCGTGTCCCTTTGTTTCTGATGTCAAGTTACTGCCTCCTTTTGTTCTAAAAATTTTTACTTAGATATTTTATGCCTGTATTGTTAAACAACACACACACATAGACATACACACAGACACACACACACACACACACACACACATACTGCCACTCCTGTTCAGGATTTGTTTCTTTTTGTTTTTGCTGCTATTTTTTTCCCTACTGATTTTCCCAAACTAATTCTGTAAAATCTGAATTCTTGCCATCATTTTGCTAT
This sequence comes from Castor canadensis, assembly GCF_047511655.1. Lineage (NCBI taxonomy): Eukaryota > Metazoa > Chordata > Mammalia > Rodentia > Castoridae > Castor > Castor canadensis. The sequence continues at coordinate 192,565,710 of NC_133386.1, forward strand.
AGTTGACTATTGAATATCTCTTAAAGGCCCTTTTGGTGAAACATCAACAATGCTTCTAATTTTTACAAGATAGAGCAGCTTTTTTGAAAAAACACTTTTTAGGTTGTTTTCTAAACATTGATTGGTTCTGAAGGTGCTGGAATCATTTGTTTTCAAGTGTTTCCCATTGTTTTTTGACTCTATAAAGGGAGGCATTGATGGAAGACCTCACTCCACTTTTCCAGAAGTCCCTCACATTTCTACTTTTCTTCATCAAAAATATCTGAACCATTTTCCATATTTCAATCATTTTATCTTTCATGATTGCATTGGTCTGTATATTTTTATTACAAAAGATGCAAGAAAAGTTGTCACTGGTAGAAATGTTTTACTTCTTCCATTGTTGCAATGTGTGATTTCCTATAAAATTGTGACAAAGTTATAAAAGGTACTCTTTTATCCATGAGAGGTTATTAAAAATTTGCCACTGAAGATGACAAGTGGTCAGTATAACCTTTATCCATCGATATATTTGGTTTCTCTAGAGAAAGTCAATCAATAGATATATAGATGTATTTTGATGTGTATATGTGTGCATACACACACATATATAAGAAAATTCCTTATAAAAATTGGCTCATGTGCTTGTGGAGGTCAAGTCATGTACTCCTCTCTGCAAGTGGAAGAAGCATGAATTCTGGTGGTTTAATTCAGTCCTGATAATCAGAAAAGCCAATAATGTAATTTCTAATTCAAGGATGAAAATCTGAGAAACAAGAGGGGCTTCAGGAGGAATTCCTGGAGACCAAATATCTGAGAACCAGGAGCTTGGAATCAGAAGAATGACAACAGTGTATCCTATTGGTAGAAAATTTCGAGTCTAAAGTCTTGGGAACAGAGAGCAAGGTGTATGTTACAGCTCAAGAAAAAATAGACTCATGTTTCCTTACATTTTTGGTTTACTTGTTTGTTTGATTTGGCTTGACTTGGTTTGGATTTTGGTTTATTGAGACTACATAGCCCAGGCTACCTAACTCACCATCCCCCTCCCTCAACCTCATGACCACTGGCATTACTACAGATGTGTGCCATCAATTCCAGTTTTCTTCCCCCTTTTGGTTCTATTTGAACCCTCAGTGAATAGGATGATGCTCTCCAACACCAGATGCTTTAATTCAGTCTACTGATTCAAGTGCTGAGCTCTTCTGGAAACATGCATACAGACACACAGAATAATGTTTTACCAGTTCACTGTATACCCCTTAACCCATTCATGTTCACATATGAAATTGTCCTGGCAAGGCCTGTAATCATACTTAGATCTGAGTGTTAACTTACTGCAAATTACCAATGGAGTCATGGAAGTCTTTGAGAAGTCTCTAAACCTTCTAAATCTGAATCTGCTATTGATAACTGAACATAATTATTTCAACAATCTCATTCAACGCTCCCCTGATCAACTTTAAAATTTCTACTTTTAACATGTTAAATTTCTTTAATATATTTCTTATTTGTTGATTTATTTAACAGGTTTGAAAGTGCTTACTTCCTCAACTTCCTAGGTATTAATAATAGCTTCTTTAAGTCTACATCTACTTATCTTTAATATGTACCTGTCATAGATACTTCCTACTGACTTCTTTTTCATATACCCACCCATTCAAATATGAGTCACTCTTTCTTGTTTTGTTTTTTGTGACTTACAGAAGGTTAATGAAAATTTGACACTATAGTTTCATTTTAGCAACTCTGAAATCTGATTTTCTTTTTGTTTTTCCTTTTGAGAATTTATGATGTGTGCCTTTTCTGCTTGACAGTATTTAAAGTACTTCTCTAATCTACTTTTTCTAATTTGATCAAATATTTCCTCGTCTTAGTATTCTTTTTTTTCTTAGTATGGCTTTATAAGTGGTACCTTTTTGTCTGCTAAATTAATGGGCAGTCAATAAACAATGAGTTGGGATTCTGACACTATTTGAGTCCATAAAGCTTCTACCCTCTGTTGATGGTGTTTGTTTGATTTGGGAAGTATATTAAAATATTTATTAAGCTGGGTAAAGATGGCTCATGCCTCTAATCCTAGCTACTCAGGAGGCAGAGATCAGGAAGATCGTGGTTCAAGGCCATCTGGGCAAATAGTTCAGGAGACTAAATCTCAAAAAATACCAAACATAAAAAAGAAAGGGCTAATGGAGTGACTCAAGTGGTAAAGCACCTGCCTTGCAAGCATGAGGCCATGGATTCAAGCCTCACACTGCCAAAATAAATAAATGAAATATTGATTAACTATTGAGAATAAATGAAATATTGATTAAAGCTTGGAGTTACTTTCTGCCTTTGAATCTTCACCATGTGTATGTTATTAGATAGTTAGTGATATGTACAATGTTGGGACAGATATACAAATCCTCAATGAGCATCTCTTTTTTAAGTTCTATTTATTAAATTTTGGAGTATTTCTCCTATCTGTCACTTGCTCCAACTGGAACCATGCCCTCAGGACTTGCATTCACTTGTCATGGCATTCACAACTTTATATGTGTATACCCTCAAAATCAAAATCCAAGTGAAGAAGACTTGACCACAATTTTTCACATATAGTTCATCCTTAATTAATTTGGTGATTGGGTCCCATTTGTGTTAGCCCATTGACTTTATTCAAATAAAAAATCCCTTTTCCTATCTTTATAACTGAATGTCATTTTCATCTTGGAGTAGAGTTAGGCTATGGAGCCTAACTTAGAAGATAAGGACACTAACTTCCTTCATGAAGACATTTTAAAGAGATGGTTAGTAGAATTATGGAGGGGTTTAATTCAACTATGATATATTATAAGAACTTTTGTAAATGTCAAAATATACCACCAGCACAATAATAATAAAAATAGATAAATATAATAAATAAATAAATAAATAAATGGTTAGCAAGTACTTGAGAAAGGTATTCTTGGGTCTTAAAGAAACTGTCAAGACATTATTCTATTTAGCCTTTTAAAAGTTTGTGTACATTTGAACTAAATAGATATAGAAGGAAAACAATTTATAAATACAAGATTTCTGAAGTACCTGCTTTAAAAACTGAGTAGCATTGAGACAGGGAGGGTAAAAATATCTTCCCTTGTCTTTCTGTATTGCATTTGATTTATTTCATTTTTGTTTTTGAGACTATGTATAACTGTGCAGTCCAGTCCCACTTTGAACTCAGGATTCTCCTTCCTAAGCTTCTGAAGTGCTGGGATCTCACATGTGTACTACCATGCATAGCTTTTCCTTTATTTTATTTTATTTTATTTTTTGTTTGTTTGTTTATTTATTCACATGTGCATACATTGTTTGGGTCATTTCTCCACCCTGCCCCCTCCTTTATTTTAGAAAGAAAGAAATTAAGCCTCTTATTTTAATTTGTATTTTACTTACATAACTTTCATAAATAAAGCCTTTTCGGTTCTAAAATTTTCAGATTCAGCAGTAGAGAATATAATGTAAAAAAAATGCACTTCACTTTAAAATAAACATAAATTAAATGAGTAGACTTTCCCAGACATCTTCCAGTTCCTAGGTTAATGTTTCCAGTTCCAGATTGACTCTAGTTCATTTCTCTCCTCATTGTCTTTTTTTTTTTTTTGAAAAAATAGTAATTTTATTTTGGGGAAGGGATGTCACAAAGAACCAATGTAGTTCTGCAATATGAATCTATTTCAAAATTTTCAAATATCAAGACTACCATTTACATTTACTGCCACAGATTTGGTGGTCATTTTTCATTATGTCAGACAGTCATTAGACAGAAAATTAAATATTTAGCAGTGTTGAGACAAATGAAGAAATCCCCATCCCCACAGGCCCTCCACTGACATAACTAGGGCAATCCAATATAATAACTCTCTAAAAGGATTAATTCTGTCTAAAACCAGCTCCTGAAGACAAGCACATGGTTCTTTCTGGAACATTCTTGCTAATGTGCACTTCTTCATTGCATTTACAACCCAAGAGCCTGGTACGGTCTCTGAACAACAGAGGAACACTATGACTACACTTGACAGTATTGTACGAGGGAGTGTTCACAGGCAAAAATCATAGGAAAACTTCTATAATAACTAAAGCCTATAACAATATTGCTTATTTTCCTTCTATTAAATAAAATATTTTAAAAGTACTCATGGCTGGCGGTGGTATAGTGAAACCTGTCCACCACAAGTTGCTAATATCAGTGTAAAACACCATTGTCAGGCAAAGCCATTGGAAATATTTTATATGATTTGGTAATTTGTATTATCCAAGAGAATGGATATATAATTATATAATTACTATAAGAATCTTTGTAAGCCAGTACCCTCCTAAAACTTCTAAATCTAAGCTTGGCTCAGCCACTGGAGTTTTAGACTCCAGGCTCAAATGCCTGGGCTTCCACTTACCATATCTGGCCCCTTTCCCCTATAAGCCAAATAAAAGACATGGAGAAAGGTGAGGAAGAAAAGAGGTTTATTACATAGAACAGGCATGCCACAGGAAAAGCATACTTCAGCTCATGTTCAGCCATCTTTGTGGTACAGACATGAGCTTGTGGGATAAACAGAAAAATAATTAGGGCAAAGGACAGAAGGTATTCATGGTTAAACTGTCCCAGTTGTATGCCAGTGGTCAGAGGTAGCATCAGGCAATCAGACAACTTACTATGTCAGGATTGATAAGGTGGAGACCATTATCTTTATCCTAGTTCCTCTGAGGGTTCCTGAGAAGTTGTCATCCCTGTCATCATTTGAGGGGATCAATACATTTTCCATGAGATGATTACTCCAGCTCTAGTGATTGTCCTCATTTAGGGTATTGTCTATACTGCAAGGATCACTGTTGCTTGGTATAGTTTCAGTCCCACATCGTAAACATGTTATTGATCAGTCCTGGCATTTCTGAATTCCAAGGTGACTGCAAAGTGAAGGACTTAGAGCAAAGATAGATCCAAACTGCATACAGGGATGTCAAGCTTTTCTCCTGCTTTTAGTTAATTCGTAGGCCCAAGTAAGGAGACAGTAATTTTCAGCAAAAGCAGTTTTTAAGTTCCTTTTCCAAACCTAATTTATATTGAAACCACTTATAAACTAAGCAGCATAGTTAACTTACAGACTTACTAGAAATATGATATATAAGCAAACCTTCCATACCCTTACTGTCTTCTTTTCTTTGTTCTTTTCCCAGATTAACTAGGCATATCAAAATTCTTAATATTTTATGCAAGACAATTTAATATCCTCAACTTTCTGCTTCCAAACATCTAACCCATCAAGCTTATTGTCACATCTTTGTTTTATTCATAAGCTTGAACATTCATCAGTACCATGGGCAGATCATATAAAAATAAATAGCTAGATTAAGCCTTCTGATTCACTACATGTACTGTACAGCTGAAGAATTTGCATTTCTTACATGTCCTCAAGTTATCTTGATGCTGCCTACCCAAAATCAAATGCTAGTAATCACATTTCACATCATTCCTTCCCCCTAACTGCTATATGAGCCCTAATCTCATTCTGGGCTGAAACCTCTTTGTATCCAACCTCTTTCCTCCCTTGGGAAGTGAATACAACTTTACTTCTGCCTCCATTCCTATTTTTCCTCTGCAATCATTTACACCCAGCACCATGGCCTCATGGACTGGGACCTAACTTTTCTGTGTTCTGTACAGGTAGAGAAAGAAGTCCTCCCTCAACTAGACACTTGATTTCATGATAAGACAAACCTCCCAAAGATGTGGTATGTTTTACTTTCATTTTGAATTTTAGAAGAAATGACATGTCTTGGGACAACATGGAAATTTTCTTTGCTTAAAAACCCCAATGTCTGGTCTGTTGTCATCTTTTAGACCAGTTATGTCAAGGTTGGGACCCCCTCTTGTCAGTACTCTTCTTAATTCAGAAGTCTTTCTGTGGTTTTTAGGACACTGAAACCTAAGAAGTTCCCCTGGGTCCTTTGTGGGGATATGCTTCTTCTGAACTCTGGGTCAAATGGTTTTCTACTCCCAGATTTGGTCTCCTCTGCTTCCTTCTAGTTGTCATTGTAGGTAGCACTCAATTGGCCCCACCAAAGGATTCCCCTTTATACTGTATCCTCAAAAACTGGAAGTAGATGGGCTTGACTGACAAAAAACAGAATACCTTAATCTTCAGACCACAGTATAAATTGCCTGACCAAGAGTACTGACCTGAAAATGGCTCTCTTAATTTTAATTTTCTTCAACTTGATCCCTACTGTCATGGACTAAACTAATGGTCCTTATGCCCAGGCCTTTCTGGCATTCTCTCAAGACACAGACCTCTGATCTACCTGTCACTTGCTCCTTCTGACTCCTTCTCTCCCTATTACTTCTGAATCTGTATATGATCTCCATCTTGATGCTTCCCCAGCCTGTTGACCTCTACCTCAGGTCACTCAGAATTTCTCCTTTACCTTTTCCTCATTTTCCCCTTCCTCCCCTCTATATCTTTCTCTTTAATCCTTTAGAGGTAATGGATATGGCTCCCCTACTAACCCCAGCTCCTCCTCTGGGACTTCCTCCTATCAAAATCTTCTGACACCTAATCCTGAGGATATTCCTATGACACCCTCTCCTCCTTCCTCCCTTAGACCCTTCTCTCTTTCCATCCCTGTGATATCTACTAGGTCTAAGCACCCCTTTAGACATCAAAGACTCCTCTCTCTACCTTCTTAGAAAAGCGACAGGAGTAGAGGAATCTTTCAGATTTTATGTTCCATTTTCCATATCTGATTTCTTTTTTTTTTTTTGGCAGTGGTACTGGGGTTTGAACTCAGGGCCTCACACTTGCTAGGCAGGCACTCTACCACTTGAGCCATTCCACCAGTCCCCATATCTGATTTCTTAAAAACTGAAACAAAACTGGGCAGTTTCTCCTAAGATCCCCCTAAGAATCCTCTTGTTTTGCTAAGGAACTTAAGATCTCATCCTTAACTTGTGACTTAACTTGGCAAGACATTCATGTTTTTCTAGCTATATGCCTAAATAGAGAGCAAAAACGCAGGATTCAAACACAGTCAAAGAATATGTGGATGACTTAAATCATTGCCAGCTCAATGAATATTCCCACAGAGCAGATGCATTGCTTGATAAAGACTCCAAGTGGGACTAAGAGCTACTCCCAGATGGCACTAATTCCCTCTATTGATGAGCTTGAGGTCACATGGTAACATGACTCTTGGAGGAAATGAAAAAGCCTCCATCAAACTTGTTAGTTTTAACAAAGTAAGAAGATTCCCCAAGGTGCAGGTCTCCACCCTGTTCCTTTCTTGGTAATCTGACAAACTCCAACATTTTACTAATTTAAACTCTGACTTGCTGGGAAGGAAAAAATGTCCCAGTTGGTCTCTGACATTCAGTAGAAACTCTGAAATCTTGATAAAGGACCAGGCAACCCCATTTCAGAACTGGTTGATGTGAGTTTTAAAATCTTCAATAGAAGGATGAGGAACAAAAATACATTGAAAAAATTTTTTAAAGTATATGAATTCAAGAAAGGGAGCAGACTGAGGCTATCCAACTGATGACTTCTTTGAATGGCAGTGTTATTAGAGGTCAATCTTACTCCAGACCATACAAATGTCAGTGGCAAGGTCCCAAGGATGGGACCTGCTTCTACTATAAACAACTTGGCACTGGAACAAAAAATGTCCAGTTCTGGAACCCAGAAGTCCAAGATCAAGATTTTGTCTGATTCAGTAGCTAGTTAGGGCTCCCTTTATAACTTCTGGGTATCCACAACCTCTCTTTGTGCTCACAAGATTCTCTTCTTTGTCAGGAGAGAGAGGAAAGCAATTCCATCATAATCATGAAGGGCCCACCCTCCTAACCTCATCTAAGCCTAATTACCTCTCATAGGCTCTGACTCCAAATACCATCATATAAGGGGTTGAAACTTCAATATATGAAGTTAATGAAATACAATTCAGTAATAGGTGTTTTTCCCCTAATACATATTGAAATTATGTTCTTCCCTTCCTATGGCCACAAATTGATGAACAAAGTAATCTAGAAGAATACTAGGTAGACCAAGTAACTAAGGATATTAAATAGTAATAGCAACAATGTAGACAAGGAAACATTTACTTAATTAGTATTTCAGTGTATAAACCAAAAAGAAAGCCGGGAGCTGGTGGCGCATGTCTGTAGTTGTAGCTACTCAGGAGGAAGAGATCAGGAAGATATCAGTTCAAAGCCAGCCTGGGCAAATACTTTGAGAGATGCTGTCTTGAAAAATCCCATCACAGAAAAGGGCTGGTGGTCTAGACCCTGATTTCAAACCCCAGTATGCTAAAAGAAAGAAAGAAATAAAAAAACAAAGAGAGAGCATTATGGCTTAAGGTATTCTGTAATAGATTCTTGGGAGTTGGATATTCCATTCTTTGAAAGATAGATATGGTGTAAGAATTTTTACAAGGGAATTTTTATCTTTCTTTCAAAGATAAATTTAAACTCTGTCACTAAGCAACAATAAGAACAGTTAAAATAAGTATAAATAAATGGATTCCCAAAAATGATATAATTAGGGTAATAATCTCACATAGCTTTAGCTCTGTGTTTCCTCAAAACTAAAGAATCATGTTAATTGATCTCAGCCTGCTTTAGGATCCCCATGGGGCTTAGGTTGAAATTTTTGTGATGTTTTTATATACATCACAATCCTAAGTAGATCCTTTGGGATAGTGTCACTGACAAAACTCTGCAGTTTGTTGCTACCCATTCCTACTTGGAGAGGAGATAGGAACACCCATTACCCAAGTAAGTTCAAAGAACAGATTTCAAAATTGGTGTCAAAATAAGCATTTTAAGTAGAGTAAACTACAATTGACTTTGGGAAAAGAATGTTTTAGGTGGCATTTTCTTAAATAAAGCTAATAGTCCTTCCTTCAATTTTACTTGTTATATATGTTCATGTCTTATAAAAATATATTCCTTTTTAGTTTGAGGTAGAAACAAGATCTGAGAAGTCCAAGGAAAAATGTATCAAATTGTTTGAAAAGGGTAGGCTCTTAGTTGATAGAACTATGGTGTTAACACAGCATAGGAATTAAATATTTGAGAGGACTTGAAGGATGAATAAAAATCTTCCAACTCTGCATTCATTTTTCACTTGTAGACAGGAGTGTAGTGAAAAGCACATGCCAAAGCAGAGTAAAATGTAAGGATATATTGCAAAATGATTATCTTAATTTTATTAGGATAATTATATTGCCAGGTTTGGCAGAAGGGGAAAATGTGGATGGAATTTGAATGTAAACATCATGGGTGATATTGTAAAAAGTCATATAAAATATCTTTTCAATATAATGTATACCTTACCTTCAATATAAAATGCAGTGGCAAGCTGAACTCCATATAGCTGACAAGCAATTCAGCCTTACCTGGTATCTCCAGATTTCAAAACAAATTTTCAACTTAATAGTTTCTTAATTACAGCCATGTTCCACATAACACTGTTCAGGCCAATGATGAACTGTATATATGACGACTGCCCCATAACTGAGTGGTGTACCCATCTTAGATAGTGCAAGTACTCTATGACGTTCACACAATGATTAACTCCTTCACTGATGCATTCTCAAAGTGTATCCTGGCCATCAGTCCACTCAAGACTGTATTTCAAAATAAGACTTAAATACTTGAGGGAATATCAGATAGACTCTTAAAATCCTTGATGGCTTATCTACCAGATATAATGGAAAGCGGCATCATTTATCAATATTATCATGGTTGTTTCCTTTATAGGAAGTGATTGATACATTCATGCATGCCTACTCAAATTATTTCATTTTGATACTCATATCCACACTCAATGAAGTATGTATAACTTCTCATGATGTATTTGTGTTCTGTTTCCTAATGTGACAGATATATCAGGTATAAGGTAAGCTATAGATTTTCCTTTTAATATATTCTTTGCAGAAATTATGTTTGAAGGGCTAAAATTTTAAGACAGTCTTCTCTGTCTTAAACTTAAAGGACACACTGCACAAATTACACACGGATGCTATCTGTGTCCCTTTGCTAAGAAATGTCTGTGTTATTCTTGCTCAGAATCCTCCATATTTAAGAATTGGAGGTATCTCATCTTAATCTGTCAGCATTGACAACTCAGCTTTCAATAAAGTTTAAAAGCAATTATGCTGACCCTGGACATTTATGAATGTCTTCTAACATGACAGTGGAGTTTTATGTGTTTTTCAAACATTTTCTATAATATTTGCAAGTAAATGGATGAAACTGGAGAATATCATCTTAAGTGAAGTTAGTCAGGCTCACAAGGTCAAAAATCACATGTTCTTCCTCATATGTGGATTATAGGCCTAAAACAATTGCAGAAATATTATTGGACATGGGTCACACCCTAAGGGGAGAATGCACACGAGTAGAATAGGGAAAGGAAAGGAAATCTAAAACTTGAATGTGGATGATGTGCTCACTGTAGATGAGAGTATAAAGTAATCTTAAACTGGAAGAGGCCACTATAGTAAGGGGACTAGGAAGTAGTGAAGAGGTCTGGTAGAGATGAGCCAATGTGAGTTGTAATATACCTGTACATGGTAATAAAACTAGGAATCTCTCTGTACAGCTGTCTAATCTCAAACTAGCAAAAATGCTATGTTTCTCTTATGTTTTCTTTTCAACAATGTGGTAGAACAAGAGGGCAGAACAGGTTCTGCTCAGAAGCTGGGGGGGAGGGGAGGTGACCTAAATAATGCATACACATGTAAGTAAATATAAAAATGATATAATAAAAATTTTTTTATATGCTATGTACTCAGCATAAATATCTTCCTGTTTTGTTTCAATACAGGTTTTCACGATGTAGCCCAGGCTGGTCCTCAAACTTGTGATCCTCCTCCTGTTTCAGCCTCCCAAGTACTGGATTAGCAGGTATGTACCACCATGACCAGCAAGCACCTTTCTTTTAATACTCACAGCCATCTTTTTAGATATAAAGAGCATCATTTATAGATTAGGATAGTGAGAAAACAAACTGAATTTTTGGTTTGCTAAAGTTTACATAGGTAGTGAATAACAGAAACAAATTCAGCCCAGGTCTCCCAGCATTAATCAGGGTTCATTCTACTATAAACCTGCAAGCTTTAGTGACCAATAAAATGATACATTTAAATAGTTATTTGCCATTAGAAAAGAAATTGTTCATTACAAACTGTTAACTGTGCTGGAAATTACACCATATTTTCTTCTCTTGAGTAATAGCAAGAGTTAACCTAAATGGAAGTTTTACATTTATTCTTTAAGAAGGAGTTTAACTCATATTTCAGTAAACAAGCCATGAAAGTTTGAGTAATTTGACTATGGAAAACATTATCAGTGTATGGCATGGCCATAATTAAAGCACCATTCTAATACTTTTTAATGCTGTCATCATGAAAAATAAATATACTGACTGCTACAAAGTCATCTGTAACTGATGGTGGAAAGAAGGCTTGTTAGTGTAGAGTTAGAACAGAAGAGCTTTCCATTCAGTAACTATTTTCTGAGACCTACTAGTTAGCTGCGCCCTAAAGTTCCAGGGAAACAAAAGGACTTACATATGGCTTTCTCCAAAGATAGTTGTTTCTTACGATTTTGAGTCTATGTTAGGTCTGAAGATGTGTCTCAAGTAGAAGAATGCTTGCCTAACAAGTACAAGATCCTGAGTTCAAAGCCCCAGTAGTACAAAAAAGTAACATGGACTCCATGTTAAAAAATACTTGATGGACAAAACATATATCTCTGTATTTATATGCATATGTATGTATAGGTACATATCACATAAATTTATAACTTATGTTTTCACACATATATTTCCCTTCAAATAGGAATGTAGCCTAAAAATGGTTGATGCTGATGAGAACTGCAAGGAAAAGTGACATTTTGTGTCAGAAAAGTCATGAAAGAAAGTGTTCTGTGGAGACAGAGATATTTCTACTAAGAGGTCAATGTATGAAGGAAGTGTATGTTTACCTTAGGGTGGAAAAAGGATGGGAGGGAAATTGTCCTTAAGAAATATTATCAAAAGGTGAGTATGTTTCATGCTTTAATGAAATATATCTTTTAAAAAGAACACAACACACTAGAACATGTGTTAATCTTAGTTAATATGACCAATCTTAGTTAATATGACCAATCTTAGTTAATACGACCTGAAGTGAGAATCAGATGCCGAGTATAGTTTCATTATAGAAACCCCCAAGTTTAATGGGTCCAGGGCAAGAAGAGGGATACTTCCCAAGCAGGTTGCTGGTTTCCCGGAGGGTGGTAGATTAAGGGATTGACTTTGGAAGGGTAGTCCTTCTTAATTTGGATATCCACATGTCTAAATATATGAATATCATTTTGGATATTTGCACATGTTTTGTGACAGTTTATAACACATATTTTCTTGCTGTGGATCATTGCCCAAAATATCTTAATGCCACTAGTTAAGAAAAGGGCTTCAATCTGAGTAAATCTATAAAAAAAGCATAATTATCTGTTCCTTTTTTAAAAGCAACTATTTTTCCTTAAAACAAAAGTGCTTGTAATTTCTTCACATGTAATTTGTAATACAAGATTGAAGATTTCCTTGTCTGTATTTTCCTCCATGCAACAACTGTCACCACTAAATATATAAAAATCTCTGTGCCAGAGCTCCAAGATGACATATAATGGATTTCTCGTGGTATAAACAAAAAGTGAATTTGTATACATTAAAAGTAATTATTTACCATGGGGTGCTTGCCCAGTAAAAATTACACCATAGAAATAATCCAGTGTTATTAGAAAACACTCTGAGATAACTTAACCAAAATCTCTAATACCTTAGCCATTAGTCAAAAAGAAACACTGGAAAAGTGATCTATTTTATTTTTATACTATTTATACAAAGTCTACTTTCTAGTGGACATAAAACAACTTGTACGCTTTCAAAATCTAAAAACTGAAATTTAAACTCGTTCTAAAGTTTCATGGAGATAAAAAAGAGAGTGAAATATACTGTATTATAAAATTTGGTAGCAAATCTTGTATTGAACAAAATCCAAAAACTAGATAAAATATATGGAAATATTCCACCTAATATAATACACTAAAGTAATAAGAATTACTACATAATAATGCAAACATATGCATTACTAAGTAAATGGTAAAGAAGTGATAGGACTTATGTAAATAGATATGTAAATCAATTGGAATGCAAATGTCACTTTTATTTTAATTAAGCAAAATATTTTTAAATGTGGGTATTAATTGCATTTGATCAAATAAGTGGATGCTTTACCTATCAACATGTCTTTGCAACTCTGTATCAGGAAAAAATTGGAGAAACATTTTGGAGAAACTGTTTCCTTTTGATATCCATATCATCCTCAGACTCCAACTGTGGTAATTATTTTAATATTAAGTTAGCACTTTTGTGTTAATAATAAAATTGTGGTTTAGAATATTAAGGTATAATACTACAGAAATGTTGATTACACTGTCCTCTCTTCATTTACATGACTTGAAGACACATGGCTGAGATAAATTGCACCCAGGTAAAGGAGTTTGTTCTCATGGGCCTCACAGATCGTCAGGAGCTGAAGATGTCCCTCTTTCTGGTATTTTTATCCATCTACCTCTTCACAGTTATAGGCAACCTAGATTTGATCCTGGTCATTAGAACTGAAGCAAGACTCAACATGCCAATGTACTTCTTCCTTAGCAACCTAGCTTTTGTGGATTTCTGTTATTCTTCTGTGATTACACCCAAGATGCTTGGGAACTTCTTATACAGACAAAATGTTATATCCTTCAATGCATGTGCTGCTCAGTTAGTTAGGCTGTTTCCTAGCCTTCATGACAGCTGAATGTTTGCTACTATCTTCTATGGCCTATGACAGATATGTGGCCATTTGTAACCCTCTCCTCTACATGGTCGTAATGTCCCCAGGAGTCTGCATTCAGCTTGTAGCTGCCCCCTATAGCTATAGCATTCTGGTTGCAGTATTTCATGCCTTCCTCACTTTTCGCCTCTGCTATTGCCACTCCAATATCATCAATCACTTCTATTGTGATGACATGACTCTGCTCAGGCTAAATTGCTCAGACACTCACTCCAAACAGCTATGGATCTTTGCCTGTGCTGGTATAATGTTCATTTCTTCCCTTTCAATTGTCTTTATCTCCTACATGTACATTATTTCTGCCATCCTGCAGATGCGCTCAGCTGAAGGAAGACGCAAGGCTTTCTCCACATGTGGTTCCCACATGCTGACTGTGACCATATTCTATGGGACCCTGATCTTTATGCACTTACAGCCCAGCTCTAATCATTCCCTAGGCACAGACAAGATGGCCTCAGTCTTCTACACAGTGATCATTCCTGTGTTGAACCCCTTAATCTACAGCCTCAGGAACAAGGAAGTGAAAGATGCTCTGAAGAAATTTATTACCAGCAGAAACGAGGTTTTTGTGCTTCTGAAATTAAGAAAGTGACTTCAATAAATAAAAATGGACTTTTCATTGTTTTCAAATTTATCATTATGTGTATTTCTTTATATGTGATTTATCTGTTCACTGTAAAGTGAAATTTTCTTCAGATTTCTATTGAGAATGTGATTTCAGACATAAAAATAAGAATTTATATTCCTTTAATTTTTAAGTTGGAAATTTATGAACAATGATTCATTTGTCCATAAGAATTTATATGAATATTTCCATCTCTCAAATGAAAAAAGGGAAAAGATAATTATCAGGATATACATGATTATAGGCAGAGTATGGGCAAAATATCAGACTCCCCTTGCTTCCCATTTATAATTTTGGATCCTAATCCTGCACTGATATTCTATGTGAGAAATTAAAGATGAACAGTCTCAATAGTTCTTCCTGGTCTCCTAATTTTAAAAAATTACAAGAAAATATGACTGTCCCATATTTTTCTACATAGAACAAATTGGTTTTGTGAAAGGGAATCAGTAATAAACTAATTCTAATTCCATCCATGTCACTGATTGAACATGAATGTCTCCTGTCCTGGAAGTCTTAATTGTTCTAAAAACTAACACTTGCAATGATATTTTTTCTCATGCATATGACACCACATTTTTTCTAGATTTTCTTTTAGAAATATAATTCAGGGATAGAATATCTACATGTGTGGGGTGAGGGATCATATTCTAAACAAAAATATTCACAACAAGTAAAATATATGCCATTTTGTTAGTAGCAAGGATTATCTGCAATTGTCCTCGGCAAATTATGCTTGGGTGGATTGATCATTATTTACTAAGGTGTAGATTATAGCCTGAAGTCTGGTAGTTAATGTAACCTAATAGAAAGAGAATATTTAGGCCTTGTAGTCAAGGAATGTGATGAAATCCCAAAATTGTCATTGTAACCTAACAATGCTCTCACCAGTTTTCCACCAGTCAAATGAGAATAATGTTGCTATGTAGAGGATGAATTCAACTATAATTTAATGTGAGAACTTTGACAAATGTCACGATGTACCCTCAGTACAACTATAATAAAAAAAGAAAATGGAAGTATTTTTGAGGATTAAATGATGGTAAAAAGACTAATGGCACATGACAAGAACTTGCATATTATTTTCTTTCCTTTTATAACCATGAAGACATGTATTCTGTTGCCAGCTCTACTAATTATAAATCACACAAACTTGAGGAAACAATTTATAAATAAGGATTACCATACACCATAACAGAGAAGATAATCACTGCAATATAGAGATAGATATTATCTCTATTTGTGTATGTTTCCAAACATGCTAGTTTAACAATTTCTAATTATACAGAAAGGAGTTTTGAGCATGTGACTTATGCCTTTCATTTAATATTCTGCTTAGATTTTTTTAATGAATGGATAACCTGAATGCTTAATGGTAAAATACTAGAAAGATATTACTAATGCCCAGAGAGAGAACATCATATTTAAATATTTAAATAGAACTATTGTTAAAAATTTACTTAGCAGTGTCCACCTTTGATGATTGTAGTATGTATTTTCTGAGAACTTAGAGACACTGTGAATCACAGTTTTCAAAAGTTTCCTCATTTTGTTATTAGGCACATTATCCACTACTTGTGAATACTAACTTCTTCCTGTTTCCTCGCACAGCAGGACAAAGCTGCTGTAGCAAGTTTTGATTGTATAATTGTGATATTGAAATGTCATACTAGTGTTCTTGAATAAATTATCTTTTATTTTATCAGGCTTGTGCACTCACTGTGCATCAGTCATTCTATTTTTGAGAGCATAGATTCCTTGGAGACTAAAAATCTAAGTGGGAGTTCTGAATGTAACATTTGCTTAGTTGAGAAATCTCAATTTGTTTCACCAGTGTGTCCCTTAGCTTTTTTAGCACTATGAAGATTAAAAATATGTATCAGGTCTTAAATCTAGTGCTACAAGAATCAAAAGACAAATGGATAAAATATTTTCAATTAAGTGAAAGATATTTTAAGTTATAATATTTTGATTTCTTATGCCTAATTTTAAAATCATTAAAATTTGCAATACTGTCCAAAGTAAGCAAATTTTTTTAAAAGTTCATATTAAAACTGAGTATTTACTTCAGAAGAAAAAGATTTGTCATGATTTCCACTTAAAATTTGCTGACAACTTTGTAATATGGTTTTTCCTTTTTGTTTTCAATTAGACAAATATTTTCAACTGATCAATAAATTATTTTACCTGTGGAACATATCACACTTAATATATTTCCAAAAATATAGTGTTATGAATTCATTTTAGTAGCAAATTATTGGCAAGTGACTTTTAATGGCAAATAAATTCATGCATCCATATGGACATCTGATATGCACAAATTATAGAAATACTAATAAGAAATTATTCTGAAAGAGAAAAAGAGAGAAACACCCAGGGACTTATCCTTAATTTTAAGCACTACTCTAGCATATCATATGATCATATAAATATTTGTCATTTATTAACTATTATGTAAATTCATGTGTAATATCAATCTGCTTTGTGCAGCCAGAACCAGTGCTGATCTGCAGGCAGTTCAGACTAACTCCCAAGTGGCATGCCAGCACACCTTTCCAACTCCATGTTATGGACTCAGGCAGCTTGAAATCAGTTACGGTATTACACCATGGAAAACAGGAACTCAGAAGTTTACACAAATCACACCTTTTTCATTTTCATAATTTGAATATTAGTTAATAGTCAAATTCTACTATGCCAGGATATGCACTGTTATGCAGTCAAAGAACAGATCTCAAAAAACCATTCCATGAAATTAAACCCATGGTAATAATCCAATAAAAAAAGGATAAAACATGAAATAAATTTCAAATATATGTAACACTGTACCCTTTGGCTTCAAGACACAATTCCCAGAAAGGGGAAAAGTATCTTAATTTCTTTAATCTTAATTTTGTAAACATTTGTAGGCAGCATAAACCTATCCTAGAAGTTTTTCTTTTAATGTTCCAAGGAATGTCCAGTTTGGAACCCGAAGGCCTACTTAGGTGATCTGAATCATCTGGGCTTTAGTAGAGGACCAATTTGCTCATTTTCAAGATGAGAGTTAATCCAATGACCTCTAGAAGACTTCTCTTCCTGATTATTTGATTCAGGCAAAATTATTAAATAATTATGACACCAAAAAAATCTTTTTCTTATATGTTTAAATGTCAAAAAGTAAAATGTGTATGTAAAAGAAAAGGGAGAATATCTTCTAGTTGAAACCCTCTTTCAGCTTAAAAATGAAAAAATTTGGGTATCATTTTTGATTTATGAAGATTTCAAAATGAAAACTAATTGACTTGGTTGAAAGTAAAAAGGGACCCTCTAACATACTGCAAATGGAAATAAAAAATCATGCAACTGCCACACAGAGATATTTGATAACATCTAGCAAAATTGCAGGTAGTCAATCTCCTCACTTCTAAAAAACTATTTTAAAGGAATATTGACCCTTCTGGGTATGAGGAAGATTTATAAGTATGATCTACAATAATCATCATGGTATAGTTTTGAAAAGAAAAGAATACAGGAAAGAAATAACAATAGTAGCTGGGCATGGTGTGCAACTGTAATCTCAGCACTTGGAAGGCTAAGGGAAGAGGATCGTGATTTGAAGATCAGACTAGAACACATACATGGCATGTTGAAAGTAAGTACAAGGTACATAGGAAAATCACACTAAAAAAATTAATAGTATGCATCATTTGCATAGAAAAACAGAATACAGATATGTATATGTATTTTCCTACATGTCATTAAGAACATAAAATATTAGGAGGAAGTTAAAATGAATAAAAATGATTACATATAGGGAAGGAAAGAAATGTAGATAGAGACAGAAAGTCACTATCTTGTTTTAAAATAATATTGCTTTGTAGTTTTTATTTTGAAAACTTATTAAATTTTTAAATATATAAAAACAAAGTTGAATTAAATATAAAACAAAGATAACTTTTTCCAAAAAGCAAAAGCCAAAGACTTAGAATGCTCCTCCAAGCTTTAAATCATCTGGTTTAAATCTGGTAAATATCAGATTTTACTGCCTACTGCTCTCCTTCTTTCTCTGCCCTGACTTCAATGCTCCTCAAAACAGCAGCCAGGTATTTGCAGAAGAGAATTCCTGACCAAAGAAGAGCTTCTGCAAATATCTGTTTTCTCATTTTACTCATGGAAGAGTAGATTCAGTCAGAAACAAGAGCATTCCAGCTATGGAAAACAGACATATAAGGTATTTTTAAATTTATTTTTATTATTGTATACTGGGGTACATTGTGACATGTATAATATTTCTTGCAATATGCCACAGTTGAATCCATATTTTAGGTCACAAAGCAAATCTTAACAAATATAAGAAAATTGAAATAACCCCCTGCATATTGTCTGACCACAACACAATAAAATTAGAATTCAACAACAAAAGAAATACCAAAATATACTCAAACACCTGGAGACTGAAAAACATGTTCCCCCATGGTCAGTGGGTCATCACGGATATAAGGAAGGAAAGCAAAAATTCCTGAAATTTAAAGAAAATGAAAACACAACCAATCAGAACCAATGGGACACAGCAAAGGCAGTGCTAAGGGGAAAGTGTATAGCCATGAGTGCATACAGGAAAAACACAGAAAGATCGCAAATAAAATACCTATTTCTGCATCTCAAATTCCTAGAAAGGCAAGAAGAAGCTAAACCCAAAGCTAGAAAAAGGACAGAAGTAATAAAAATAAGAGCCAAAATCAACAAAATGGAGACCAAAAAACCATAGAAAGAATCAACAAAACAGAAAGAAGGTTATTTGAAAAGATAAATAAGATTGTCAAACACTTAGCAAATCTGTCTATAATGAGAAAGGAAAAGATCCAAATTAATAAAATTTGACAGGAAAAAGAGGAGATCACAGTAAACACCAAGAAAATCCAGGAATCATCAGAGACTACTTTGAAACCCCATATGCAAATAAGTTGGAAAATCTAGAAGAAATGGACAAATATCTAGACAAATATGACCATCCAAAATTGAACCAAGAGGATATAAATAACTTAATCAGATCTATAACAAACAATAGAATTGAAGCAGCAATAGAGTCTCTTAAAAAAAAAAAAGTCCAGAACCTGATCGACTTTACTGATAAAGTCTACTCTGCTGAATTCTACCAGACCTTTAAAGAAAAACTAATATTAATACTCCTCAAACTTTTTCATTAAATATAAAGGGAAGAGGCAATGCCAAAATCATTCTACTAAGCCAGTATTACACTCATCTCATCACCAGACAAGGACACAACAAAAAAAGAAAATTACCAGCCAATCTCTTTAATGGACTTAGATGCAAAAGTCCTCAATAAAAAAATGTCAAACCGAATTCAAAGCCTATCAAAAAGATCATGCACCATGACCAAATCAGCTTCATCCTAGGGATGCAGGGATGGTTGAACACATGAAAATCATTGAATGTAATGCAGCATATTAACAGAAACAAACCATTTGATCTTCTCAATAAATACAGAAAAAGCCTTCAACGAAATTCAAACATTTTCATGATAAAAGCTCTGATGAAACTAGGAATATAAGAAATGTACTTCAATGTAATAAACGCAATATATGACAAGCCTAAGCTAACCTCATACTAAATGGGGACAAATGGAAACCATTTCCTCTAAAGTCAGAAATGAGACAAGGGTGTCTACTCTTTCCACTCTTATTCAACATAGTCTTATTATAAGATTTAAGGCTAGTGTAATGTTGGAACATCCTAGAGACTAAAGACTATAGAAGTATTTAATGGAGAACTAGGAAAACGATAGCCTAAATATGAATGCAACAGATAGTAAAGACCTCAGCCCAAAACCTTAGCCATGTATTAGTCAGTTTTTTTTTGTCACTGTGACAAAACAACTTAAGGAAAGAGATTTATTTTGCTAAATCGTTTCAGAGGTTTTAGTCCACCACTGCAGGGGAGGCATGGCAGAGCAGTACACATGGCAGTCAGGAAGAAGAGAAAATGCCTGCAGTAATGGGTTTTGTCATTTTTCCTCTTTTATTCCATTGACATCCACCAAAGAAATGATGCTACTCACATGCAGGGTTGGTATTTCCCTCTTGGTTAATGCTCAAAGACACTCAGACTTTTGCAATCACAGTTTGGCCCCTTGTGAATCTGAGACCCCAAAACATCTCCCTATACCATACTTAATCTCCAAATAAAGACAACTAAAGATCATAATGCCACCTAACAGGACGTAACTATTCTCTATACAAAGCAGTCCACTTATTCCTTCCCAAATTCTCAACAGTTCCAGTATTGCTAAAAGTTCAAGTCCATATCTTCCCAAGACTCAAGGCAAATTATTAGCAGTAAACCCCTATAAAATAAAAAAGAAAGTTACATACTTCCAATACTTTCAACACACAATGCTACAGAGTAAAGACTCTCATTACAAAGGGGAATAATAGAAGAATATCAACAGGGGATCAGACAAAAGCAAGACCAAACCCCAGCAGTGCAAGCATTAAATCCTACAGCTTCATGTTCAGCTTCTGGTGCACGTGGTACCATGATGTAAGCTCCACCCTTGCAACCTGCAATCAATATGGCCCCTCTCTTGAGCTGGCTTT
Organism: Castor canadensis; assembly: GCF_047511655.1. Lineage (NCBI taxonomy): Eukaryota > Metazoa > Chordata > Mammalia > Rodentia > Castoridae > Castor > Castor canadensis. Next base: position 192,586,815 of record NC_133386.1, read on the forward strand.
TCTGGCTGCTGAAGCTTAGCCCACCAGACATTCCAAGTCCTTAGCATTTCTAACTTCTGGGGGTTTCTATTGTGCCTTTAGTTTCACACTCACAGCTTTTACATCTCCATCTCAGAAGCTCCTACAGAGATTCTGACTTTGCCACAAATTTCTTGCCTGACAATCATTTTTTTTTAAATCCAGGTGGAAGCTTCCATGACCCCGTAACTCTTGCATTCGGTACACCTGCAAAACCAACACACATGGATGATGTCAATGTTTGCAACAAGCCCACAGTAAACAGGCCCTTTTCAAAACCAAGGATGCAACAGCTTCTGAGTCCCTGGATTGCTGAATGAAGAGAAATACTTCTCTAGATGGCTATGAGGAAATAGGGAGCACTGCAGCTCTCTTTTCAAAGTAAAGTCTTTCAAACAAGTTAAAACCTTTACATCCTTAAGCCTGTGAGGGGTGCAGTTGATCAATTCCTGTGATGCCCACAAAGCATCTTTCCTATAATCCCAGAACAAAGCACTTGGCTTCCTTTTCATGGTCTTAATCTCTTCAACAGCCATCCTTTTCTGTGCCTTAATTTTGTGCATGCTTCATTTTTGGGAAAATTACAAGTTTTTTTTTAACCTCTCCACTCTGCATTTAGCTTACAATTCAACATAAACTAACAACAGCTTGAATTCTGGGCTGCCTTGAAATTTTCTACACCAGATTAATCAGTCCATTACTTTTAAATCAACCCTCACTCAAAGTCTCATTTCTTGGACGAAATAGTCAAATTTTTCACTAGAATGGCCTATAGTCTTCCAAGAGTCCTCCTTTCCATCTGAAATCTCATGAGCACCAACTTTAATGTCGGAATTCCTTTTTTTTTTTTTTTTAACAGCACTGTGTAGTTATTAACCATTCAAGTACAGTAGCATCTGGTAAGGTTGGGACAGAATTGGGATTGAAAAGTGAACAGATATTCAGCATTTAATATCTGTATGAAGCCACTTCATACTCTCTTCACAAATGTTTTCACAGAGACAATACAGTACTAGCCATTAACTCAGTACCCCAAGGTACTGAAGTAGAAAAGATGCAACAAGAAAAATAGCTACATTAGAAAGACCAACACTTTAAAAAAAGAGTAAAATATTTTTAGTTTCTCCCCTTTATCCCCTAAAACAACATCTTACAGTCTGGATCTACCTATACAGTCCTACATCAGCTTCTAGAATATTTGTCGGGGGGAAAAAATAAAATGACACTGGCCAGTACAGTCTTTGGATATTTAGGAAGGGGAGGGGGAGAAAGTCAGTTCTCAGAACAAATTAGTCAGCTTCAGTCTCATCAGCAGGATCTCTGGATTCCTTGTTCTTCCGCACCTCTTCAACGTGTTTATTAGGAATTCCTATCAGCATTTTGATTTTCTGAGCTCTAATTAGAATCACTTAATAAGATTTACTTTTAACATTTTATCGCTGTTCTATTCCTCATTTTCCAAACTTTTCGCAAGTTTCTCCTGCAAACCAGTTCCAAAAGTTTCTGATCTACATGATCATGTAGTCACACAAACAACCTCACTTCTCAGTTCCAATTTATTTTAGTGAATTTTTCATTACTGTGAAAATATCTGTACAAAACAAGCTAAGGGAGGATATATTTATTTTGGCTCATAGCTTCAGAGGTTTCAGTTCATCATGGCAGGGAGGGTATAGAAGACCAGAGGAGCTCATACTATGGTGGGCGAAAACCAGAGAGAGAGAGAGAATGCCTTCACAAAGGCTCTTTCCTTTTTCTCCTTGTATTCTGTCTATATCCTCAGTATATGGGATGGTGCCACCCACATTCAGGATAGGTCTTGCCTATTTAGTTAATCCCCCTGGGAAACAAACTTAATAACTTACCTAGAACTGTGCTTTGCTAATCTAGGCATCTCTCAGTCCAATCAAGTTGATGATGACAATTAGCTACTACACATTCCTGTGAAATTCTGCATTAATTGGAATGTTTGAGAAATATGCTGCTATCTTTCTGAGATGTCAATGCTAAGGCAGTTTGTTCTCAAGTAATGCCAAGGGGCTGACATGAAACTCACATTTGCCCACTGGTCAGAATGCAAGCACATCCAGGAAATTATGACTTCTATTACTCTCCTAACCAGTCAAATATGTCAACATATTATCTCATTTTCAAGCTTTAAAGTGATATCTTATTTGAAAAGATTTTCTGGAGAATATAGTTGCTTATTTCTCTTTTTTTTATTCAGAGGAAGTTTAGAAGTAATCATGGTTACTATATTAGTTTCCTATCATCTACAATGTTCTTCACACTATGTAATGGAATATTTTTATAGGGTTTTGGAGTTTGTTTATGGACATTTTTGATGTATTTTCTTGCTTATGAAAAAAGCAACAGATGTGCCAACACATGCCACTCTTTTGACAATTAGGAATCCATATCTTGTTTCTATTTTTGGAAGCATTTTTTCTTTGAGAGATAGGAATTTATAATCTCTCAAAACACAGAATTATGGGTAAAACAGTTGCTTGCTAGATCATTAGTCTTAACATGAGATGAGATATTTCTGTTAATTAACTTGTGTTTTCGAGATTTGGTGGGATAATTGTGTTTGTCTATTTGTTTGGATTCAGAAGTGCTGAGAAAGTTAGTAAATCACATCTCTGTATCTAAGAAGGCATTTCCAGACAAGATTAACTAAATGGGGACAACCTTCCTTGAATGTGGGTAGTACTACCCTACAGGCTGGGAACTTAGATGGAATAGAAGAGGAGAAAGGGGAGAGCCTACTATTATACCTATTCTCTCTCTCTCTCTCTCTCTCTCTCTCTCTCTCTCTCTCTCTCTCTCTGTGTGTGTCTCTCTCTCCTTCCTGTCCACCATGATGTGAGCTGCTCTGTTCATTGTTCTGCTCTGTCAGGTCCTATCCCCACCCCATTATGGACTACCATGATGGACTAAAAACTCTAAAACTGTCAAACAAATTAGATATATCCTCCCTTGAGTCGTTTTGCAAGTTTTTTTTGTCACAGTGATGTAAAACTAACTTACCTGTAAGGGTAAAATTATGATTGTATAGTAATACACCATATCTTTTATTAAACACCAGCAAGCCATTTCAAATTCTATTCTTCACTGTCTTCAGAATGGAATGATAAGACTTTAGATTCCATGCATGTAAATCATTTTTGCATCCTTTTGACAAACAAAATCATACATATAATTAATTTCCAATAAATTAAGAGTAGGAAATTGTTCAGTGGCAATGTTGCTTGGAATATTATAATAGCAAAGAGAATATTCCCATAAATTGGTTGCTTAGGACAAAGCATATAGAAAGCAGGAAAGGAAAAAAGTGCAGGTTTTACTAGTGATGACCAATCACTGCTTCTTTTATGGAAGGTTGCAAAGTTGAGTAAAAAAATATCATTTTATGCATTTGACAGTTTGGACACTCAGCATGAATATATAAGGACCAGTTGTATATACTAAAGCCCATGTTATTGAACCCTTGAATAACCACCATCCGTCTTTTCATTCAAGCTTCATATTCAAGAGGAAATCACATAAGGGCAGAAGTGACTATATATAAATATTGACAGCATCCACAGCAAGATCTTTTTAATTATTTGGAGACTTGCTAGACAGCCTCCAGTGCAGGATTATCTGATATAAGGAGCAAGAAGAATTCCCAGTTGTGACACATTGTGTTTCTAATACTCAGAGAATTTGAGAAAGTAATGAAATTCCTTTCTGGTATTGAGGAATAGAGACAAAAAGTGTTCCTGCACTGCCAGAGACTCATTAATCACTCACATAATCTCAATGAGCTACTTGGAAAGCAGAACTCTGCATTTACTGAGGTTTATCAGCTGTTGCTGTCTCTCAAAAGATTGACAAATCTGGGTTAGCAATGTCACTAACTGGACATTTTATATATATATATATAAATTTTAGAGCATAAATGAAAGGTCATTAATGTTAAATGTAATTCAATTGTTGAATATATATATATTCAACATGTATATATATATACACACATACATATATATGTAAATCCATATATAATGTATATAAATATATACATATATATAAATTTTAAACCATAAATGAAAAGTCATTAATGTTAAATGTAATTCAATTGTTGAAGGAAAATTTCAATAAGTTTATTCTACCAGTCCTTCTACATAGCATTTCAAAACAGGGGAATACATTTATGGGGTGGAATGGTAGGAGCATATAACTTATTAATTCCTACCAGAAGCAACAGCACTTTGGCCCTATCAAAAAGGCCCCATCTACAAGGAAATGTTAGTGTTGGTACCTCGACTCAAGTGAGCATTGAACCATCCTACTTTGATGAAGCTAAAAACCCTTTCTTCCCATGGAATTGGGTAGGATTATGACTTGGGCACCAATATTACCCAAAGTGATTCTAACATCTATTTTGACTCCAATCCCTATTTTCAGTACTTCCCAGAATACTCAGATTTTTGTTTAAGGCCTTGTATTCTCCTTAGATACTTGTATATTGGTCCCATTTTAGTCATCTTTTCTCTCTAAGCAGATGGGTTTATAGAGAGGTGAGAGTAACTCAGGATGCTAAGAAAGAAAGCATTTCCATGTCACTTGAGCAATATATGTCAGTTTGTAGTAGTTCTTTGCTTGCCAGAGTCTCAACGACATTAGTTTCCAATGTCTTCACTTCACACAAAAATCTCCTTTTGACCTCACTATTGACTATTTATTTCAGCTTGAGCCTCCTTAATATAAATACTATAGTCTCATTGCCTTTTAACTATGCTCAGAGACTTGGCTGCTCCATTATGAAATAGATATTCTCACTAGAGAAAAATAACCAATACTAGCTAGATAATTTCAAATCTATTTCTCACTGCTTTGAAATATACCCAAAGGAATGCAACTCAGGTTACTCCAGAGGCACCTGCACACCCATGTTTATTGCAGCACTATTCACAATAGCCAAGTTATGGAAATTGCCAAGATGCCCCACTATAGATGAAAGGATTAAGAAAATGTGGTTGTCATACAGAATGGAATTTTACTCAGTCATGAAGAGGAAGAATGAAGTCTTATCATTTGCAAGTAAAGGGATGGAACTGGAGAACATCATCTTAAGCAAAGTTAACCAGGCTCAGAAAGCCAAAAATCGTATGATTTCCCTCATATGTGAACTTCAGATATAAAACAAATACAGTAATATTATTAGGCATGGGTCACATTCTAAGGGGAGCACATAAACAGGAGGAATAAGAAAACGTAGGAAACCCAAAACTTCAAAGTGTTTGATATGGCCACTGAAAAGGAGCTAATATAGTAACCTTAAAATGACAGAGGTCACTATGGGAAGGTGACCAGGAAGTAGTGAGGAGGAATCAATTCAGGTTGTAATACACAAGTGCATGGAAGCAATGCTAGGAATCTCTCTGTATATCTATCCATATCTCAAACTAACAAAAACTCTATGCCTTTCTTATTATTGCTAAATGTTTTCACTTCAACAAAACTGGAGAAGAGGGCAAAACAGGTTCTGCCTGGAAGAGAAGGGGGGTGGAGAGGAAGGAAGAGGCAGGGGGCAAGGGGGGAGAAATGGCCCAAACAATGTATGCACATATGAATAAATGAATTAAAAAATTTTTTAAAATGCTAGCTAGATAATTTCAAATCTATTTCTCACTGCTCTGACTGTAAACATTAATAACAGGAAAGATACTGGGGATCTCATTCACCCACCTTTGTGACATGCCTTGCTAAAGTGAAAGTACTACTAGATTTTGTAAATCTCAGAGTTACAAATTTTGCTTTCTCTATCTCTCACAAAGTTGTGCCACTGTTAACATTCTATTCTTATAATCAGAAAGAAAAATAATTCCAACAGATGTGAAATTATAGCCTTTATTCCAGCTAAAATGTTAGTCTAGCACAATTTTATGACTTCTGGAAGGAATCATGAGAGTCCTAGAGACAAAATAATTTCTATTCACATTAAACACCACAAGACTGAAAGTCACTTCATTTCCTACTGTCTCCAAATTTCCAGAGGGACATTTCATTAATGATGAATGTGGATATGGATGGGGCACATGGGGTGAATTTGTGTCACAGCCATGGGGGGCCCTGAGCTGTTTGTATCTAAATCTTTCACAGTGGGCAACCTGCTCAACTTAGACCCTGGAGTGAGACCTTATTTTTGCTATATTTGACACTAAACAAATTTTCCCACTCTAAAATTATTATTTCCAATCACTGTTGGGTGGTGCCTACAAATTTTACAGATGTATCTAAATATTAGTCTCCATTATTTTCTTCCTTTGTTTTCAATAAAGTAAATGTAAAGCACAGAAGCCATGGAATTTTAAGACACATGCTTGTCCAAATAACATCTGCCTTCAGGATAGGTTTGAACCTAACACCACTACATGATAGTGTTCTGCTATCTGCTTGCAGATTAGAGGACTCGTGATTCAGACAGCACTTGGCCCTTGATGACCAGCTGAGGAATCATGGGAGCTCGGTTCCCTCTAGTTAGGTTTTCAGTCTCTCCAAGGGCTAATAACCAGTCAGAAACTTTAGTCTCAAAAGACAAATAATTATCTACTGGAGAAATTGTCTCCTTCCTCTCAAATCATAAAGGACTCAACTCTAATGTCCTTTAGGGGCCTAACAAACCTTCATAAACATCCATACTTCCCTAGAATTCAAATTGTACTAGAAATGCTATGTGTTATCACTTAGTGCCATTGCCATTTACCAGCAGGAAGCACTGCTTTGCACATCTTTTTGGTTTTGTTTTTTGCTCTGGATACCATTCAAATCAGGTATCTTTATGAATTGCTCAGCAAATGGGTAAGAGCAGCAGAGATAGTAAGATATAAGTAGCCACCAAAAATAAAATGCCATAACTTATTCTTCACTTTTGAAGGTTATTCTCAGTATGCCTCATACTACTATATCAGGAGGAATTTCAAAAGCCCAGACATATGAGTATTTGGGGATTAAACTGCACTGGGCATTCATATATATCAGCATCTCATATTATATTTAAGAATCTCATTTTCATCTGGTCCAATCATGAATTAATATGAAGTATGTTGATAGTATTTAACGCTATATCATAACATTTGATTTTCAGGATTTCAAGTAAGGAGTGTGATTCACCTAAAAGATTGATAAATTTCTCCCAGGGTGGATAAAAGGAGATAAAGATCTTTTGTGATGATTCTAACCCTCTCGGGTTGCATAGAGCATTAAGTTTATGAGAGAGAATGGACTCAAGTTATAACGGACAGTGTTGTTAAATTTTGTTACAAAGGATGTGTGTTGAGGCTGAATTGCCAAGGGAGCAGCCTCTTCTAATCCCAGCTATGAATTTAACATAATAACTGTCTCTATAGTTGAGAAGTGAGGATTTACAAAATCCCTTTCTCTCAAAGTTTTAAGCCAAAATTTGTCATTGGGAAAAAATGTGTTATATCTGCAAGACCCAACAAATGCAGAGGTTGTTATTTATACCAGATATGGAGGACAGATGTCCAAAGTGGTGACATTCACATGTTTCTGAAGGTCTCTTTGAAACAGACCCAGCCACTTCTTTAACCTCTCTACAGGCATGAACTCATTCTTCACATCTGCACTTCAGGTTCATGTTGGAGTAAGTTTTTCTGATGTTCCACCTTCTGGCTTCTTGATCTGTACTATCCTCTTCCTTACAAAATTATTGTAGGTCCTAACTGTGATTTTAAATTCCTTAATTTCATGATATTGTAAGTGGTTTTGTTTTTCTGACTGACCCACAATAAGGAACAATAAACAGTATCTGAACAGTCTGACAAGGGATTCTTGACAATAACACTTATCCAACAATAATTTTCTATCTATTCAATCTACTTAACATAATATATATATACATACATATATATGAATACACATATACACAATTTTGCAAGATTGCACTGAGTTTTACCTCTGATAGACAGCATAAGGAAGACTGCCTATTACCTGGGATTTGATGGTCAAACATTGAACAGTTGAGGAAAGAAAATGAAAAGGTTGAAGATGTAGGACATGTAATAATTTTCAGGGCATAAGCTTCAGAGGAAATCTCTGAGCATGTGGATGATTATCCTACAAATACTAAGGGCCGGAAGGAAAGGGAATCTGCATGTGAGGTATCCCAGGCAAGCTGCCCAGTGATTGCAAAGGGAGTAATTTCCTGCACTTGTTTAAGGACAGCAGTGTAGCTCCTCCAGAACAAAACGGAGCTTCCATGATAACAATAATGTTCATAATAAAAATCCATGCTACCTGAGCACTTAATGTTTTAGCTAATATTGTAATTTCCAGGGTATCCAAAATTTTGGAACATGTAAAATTCAACCCTGTCAAGAAAGCAAAGACTGTTTTCATTTCCTGTAGACAGGGGAATGTTACAGAACAAACAGGACAGTTTGTTAGCATTTTGGGTATAAGGGCCTTGATAGACACCTGATATATTTTGCCAAACTTTGAACAGTTTCTGTATGAATAAATAAACATGATATCTGTCTTGCCCAAATATAAGGCTGATGTGAAGATTATCTTAGATGACATAGAAGTAGAAAAAATGAAAACTGTACTTTCTCTGCTGCACTTAAAGGAAGAATTTTAATCTGTCATCTTTCTAATAACCAGAAAGAACTTTACATGAGTCAAAGTCCAGAGCGTTGATTTTACTTTTTCCTTCTATCACTGCATGGTTGAAGGTATGGAATAAAAGAAGATTTCTCAATTATTTTAAAATACATTATTAGTCTGAAAAAAGGAAAATTGTGTGTACATATATATATTTTTTTAGATATACAGGCATGTATATGATTTTCAAAATAGTGCTGATTTTTTTTATTCATTCACAAATACTACATATTGAGAAAAGAGAATTCAGAGCATTTATATATGCAATAAATACTCAAAAATGCCAAAAACCACATGCCCTAGAGAGATACACCATTAGCATATTGGCTTACATCAATCCCACAAAGACAATTATCTTATGTTTGCTTCATCTGTGGAAGCTATGGGAAACAAAACAAAACAGCCCAGGTCATGAAAACAAAGGGGAACTACTAGGGAGGTGGAAAAAGAAAAGGGAGAGGGAGCACAGGGATAAGAAAGATTATGACATCATACACACATATTAAAGTGACATGATAAAGCTTCTTATTACGCACAGTTTAATATATGCCAATAAAAATGCAAAAATATTGCTTATGGCCTTACATTTTACCATTTCTTAATAAATATTTTTTTCACCTAAAGATTTAGTTACATTTTTAAGAAATTACTTACATGTCTTGTGGAATAATCATAACATGAAGTATTTTCTTTATATATTTATATTTTTATCATACTCTAATTTTCCCATTTTTTAATTTTCTCTTTTTGCTTATGTTTAACATAGGTTTATCTATCTTACCATTAACAAAGTTTTAAATGAAATCATCTACTTATATTTTACTCCATGAAGAATTTTCTACCTTGGTATTCCTACTTGTACCACATCACAGTAAAAGTGTAGGAAAAGCCAAAACATATTTGAAAATATAGAAAAGGGTCCTTTGAGTAGCTGTAACATGTTATGTGAGCCATCCCTATCTTGTTGCATCACTTCCTACAAAATCAAGATTACTGAGAAGATGTGCTCTGCAGTGCTTTATTATAGACATTTCTACATCTACTGAATGGCCAAAGGAAATCATTCAGCCGTGACTGAGTTTATTCTCTTAGGACTGACAGATGATCCAGAATTTCAGGTCATTCTTTTTGTGATCCTTCTAACCATCTACTTATTTACTGTAATGAGTAATCTTGGATTGATTTTGCTAATCCAAATCAGTCCCCAGCTTCAATCACCTATGTATTTTTTCCTAAGTCATCTGGCTTTTGTTGATTTTTGTTACACTTCCTGTGTCACCCCAAATGCTCTGGTTAATAGTTTGTGTGAAGTTAAAAGCATATCATTCTATGGATGTGCTGCTCAAGTGTGTTTCTTTGTCACATTTTCAGTGTGTGAAGTTTCCCTGCTCTCTATAATGGCCTATGATAGGTATGTGGCTATTTGCAATCCTTTACTCTATGTAGTTCTCATGCCTAGGAAACTCTGCTTTCAAATAGTCACTTGCACATACATCTATGGATTTTTCATGGGACTTATACAAGCAGTGACTACGTTTCTTTTGTCTTTTTGTGACTCCAACATGGTCAACCAGTTCTTCTGTGATGATATTCCCTTGATTGCTCTGGCTTGTTCTGACACCCAAGTCAAAGAGTTGATGTTGCTGACCATGGCTGGGTTCAATGTGTGTTGCTCTCTTCTCATCGTTCTCATTTCATACATGTTCATTCTATCTGCAATACTGAAGAAACACTCGGTTGAAGGAAGACAGAAAGTCTTTTCCACCTGTGCTTCTCACTTGTCTTCTATTGCTATATACTATGGAACTATCATTTTTATGTACTTACAACCTAAATCTAGCCATTCCCTGAGTACAGACAAATTTGCTGCAGTTTTCTATGTAGTAGTGATCCCCATGCTGAATCCTTTGATTTACAGTTTACGAAATAAAGAGGTAAAAAATGCTCTAAAGAGAAGTATAGAGAAGGTTCCTTTGAGTATTAATAAATGAATTGAAAGAATTTAAAATAGGTAATGAGTCTAGATTTATCTTGGACCAAATGCCATTATCTATTAGAAGAAAAAAAAACCTTCTTCTCCTTGGACATTGTTTCCTGATTTCCCTGAAATAGAGAATCACTGTGTTCATTATTGTGATCTCAGAAGTATGTATATAATAGTACATTCACAATTATTTTTAGAATAATTCAACTGAGAGACAAGCTCCTTGAATACATTTTGACCATAAGTTTTTTAAAAATATTGTTCTGATTTGAGATTCAGAACTTTAGTGTACATTGACAGAGATTCTATCAAATATTTGAAAAATGATTCAATGAAGAAGCCAATTTGTTTAGATTTCACAGGAAAAATAGATGTACATCTTTTAAAGGATTTTTTTTGCTTAATTACTCCCAATGATATAATAATTGCTTCTTTAAAAGTCTTGTATTTTACCTACTTTTATCTTCATCTTGGTGGGTTGTGATGACATAATGAAAGTCAATTTGTTATCTACCTGCTTTTGTGAAGTGTTATTGTTTTATTTCAGTACACCAGAGTAACTTAATACCTTTTACCTGTTCTGCTTATTTATATAACATTGGAATTGCATGTGACCCTTTATACAGAATGATTTTCAGCCTCATTCTGGGTCAGTGTTACTGTACCCTTGTTGCTACAATATCATGATAACTGATTTCCTAAAGAACACAAACTTGTAAGTCAGGCATGATAGTACATACCTGTAATCCCAACACTCAAGAGACTGAGATAGGAACATTACAATTTCAAGGCCAGTCTGGCCTATAAGAGAGACAGATTCAAAAACAAAACAACAAACAAAAACAAAAAAGCATTGAGTACAAAGGTAAAATTTTATTTTCTCACCATCATTTAAAAATTATAAGTAAAAAGTTTTTTAAAAATTTCATAGTGAGGTACTTCTGTACTTGCTAATAACATCTGGTGATGTCCAAAACAAATCATCTCTACATCGATAATATTTAAAATTAGTATGTCATTTTCTTGAAGCAAAAACAAGCCATATATTTTGTGAAGATGAATACTAAAACCTTATGTTATTCTCAAATTTGTATTTTCAATAGCAAGTGAGCCCATTCAAAATTTCACAAATAATAAAACTGATCTTTATTGAACATTTACTATGTCTCAGCAATTTGGAGAATACATTTAAGTCTATTACTTCAGGTAACTTGCACAATAATTCTGGCTATTTATGACTAACTCCATTGTACTAAAAAACAAGTTGAGACAGTGGGCTTAGTTTACACACACACACAGATCTTTAGCCAAGATTTCAATAAAGTTTTACTTGATTCTGTAGCTTCTTTTCACAACGACATGATTAAAGTTACAAATGTTGAATAAATACTTTTTATTTAAAAATGAATGATTCACTAGATGTCACCCAAAGAATAAATGCATTTAAAAAGATTTTATAGAGTCACAAATTACTGCAATGCAGAGATTAGGGAGAACTTACTTTGACACATAAGGTTGCTTTCAGCTATGTTACTTGTTATATTCTGAAAGGAAACCACCCCCCCCACACACACACACACTGCAGAGAAATATTTCCTATGGACATCTCTAAACTCCTTTCCATTTCGGTGATGGAGAGTTCAAGCATCTCAGAGACTCCCAGATTTCCATGGAACTGTGCCATTTATCACTCTGATCAAACACAGTCATATTCCAAAACTGGAACATAACTTTGAGAAATCCAGTTTAAATTTTTATTCCTAGTCAAGTTCCTTCAAGGTACTTGATAACTTTGAGGCACATTTTCTAATTCATGAAATAAAACTTTTCATATATCTTAAAAGATAATTCCCTTTCATATATGTGTAACTGAGTTACCCAGGAAAAGTTTAAGAGACTAATGTTGTTGGAGATGTAAAATTCTAGGACAATGGAGTAAGGAGAAACTGAAGCGAGACAGGGAGAGGAAACAAAACCAAGATGATATTAAAGGTTGAAAAGTAGGTATCATGCAGAGATACAGACTCACTTTTCCAAAGAGATGTCTCTAGAGGAGATGTACAGAAGTACAAAGTTTGAAAACATAGCAAACCTTGGGACACAGAAGTCTGCAAGAATCTCATTGGTATCCAGCATTGTCCGCCCTTACCACCACATCCAGATTTGTTCCATCTATAGTCTGTATTTTGGAAATCTAGCATGTTGTTTTCATACATCTGGTCAAATAACCCAGACCTGCATAGGCTGAAGGGTCTAACACTTTGATAGCCTGTCCTTATAGTGTTACCTTTGCTGAAATTACCTATGAAGAGTTTCCACTGAGTATAAAAATATTACATGTCACAGTAAATCTCCTGAATTTTGGTTACATATATTATTCTCCATGTTATTTGACAGAAACACAAATTCTTCATGATGATCTTATTGATTACAGAACCAGTAAACTAATTCCTTTTCTTTTTTGACTGCTAATTCACTGGCAAAATGAGTACAATGCACGCAGATGGTAGCCATGGTCTCCAGCACAGTGATTATTCTGAGCCCCACAAAGGAAGTATTTCTATTTGAAAACTGGATATATAATCTGGCAGAACCTGAGGCTATAGAGTCAGATGGAACAGATTCTTCAACATTCACTAGACATGAGGGAGAGAGGGGTTACTCCTATTCTCTTCTTGGCTCAGTATCTTTTATTCTATCTATGATGGCTGTAGTGTCATTTACCAGGCACACATTTTATGTATCATTACACTTTGGAGTATGGTCTCCCTGTCAATGAGTAGAGCAGGCTCCAAGCTGATGCCCTTGCTGAGCATCCAAGGGCTTTTCCCCTTTCCACGAATTCATGTCTTTCTGTGTAAGAGTATCATGATATGTCATTTAAAGTCATGTGTGCATCTTTGTGCCCTATGGTGAAAAGCATCCCTTTCAGGAAGCAACACTATGGAATACAAAGCCAACAAATAGGACTTTGTATAAGAACTCATATGGGGGTGTTGTCAAATGCAGTGCAAGCAAGGAAAGCCCATCTGTGTTGGGAATGTATGTTGATTGTCATAAGAAAAAATTATTTCCACCTCTAACATAAAAAAGCTTTAATGAGATTTACCAGGCACCATTTTGTTTTTTGGTGTCACTAAATAATGATGCAACACAGTGTTCACAAATGGGCTTTTCTGATGAAAAACTAAATCTTGAACAGTGGTATAGCTCAAATAGAATTTGTAGGAAAGGTGCATAGTTTTATGGGCATATTCTTGCAGAGTGAGTGTTCTAAGAAATTTTGATTAATAACCACACACAAAATAAATCTTGCAAGACTTCTCAGTTGTATATTCTATCTACTCATTAATATTACAAACAAATATCTGCATTCTTATGTTCATATCTATTATATGGGACTGATAATCTCTCATTTATCTCATACTTCTTGTTCAAGGCAACACTATTTATATCTTCACTGAAATTTATGTATATTTATACTTCTAGGAGCATTTTATGCCTTATGTCAAACATGCCAAGAATTCTACTTAAAGCTTTACTCACTGAGGGATACAGTTGCAACACTCTCAATATCACTACTTATCTTCCTATGTTTAATAAGTTTTAAGTTTATTTCTGACTTACTGAAAAAGACCTGAGTGGGAACCAAGTTTGACAGTTTTTCATAGGGAACACTCCACACCTACTATTTCATGAGCTTAAGTCATTAGTTAGAGAAACACTTTTGTTTTAACAGAGAAATTTATCATAGAAACCTGCCCCAACATTTGTTCAATTAACACTCATTCTTAGGTATTAAAGTAGCACTTATGCCAGAAAGAAATTGTTGCTGTAGTACAGCAAAACTAAAGACTCATTGGATCACATAAAATCCAGCTTATGATCAAAATATCAAAATGTAAACATACTAGAGGATAATTAGTATTTCCAAAGGACCAGCAGAATGTGAGGAGCTATCTTTTATAAGTTGGTTTGCTTCCTGCCATAGATAACATGACGAGCAACTGTATTTACTGCATTATACGTCCCAAGTGGCAAGTCAGATGCATAGTAGTTTGGGTCTAATTAAGTGTTTATATGTCTCTTCTGTACATGGGACTGACTAGCAATTTTCTATATTACTCAATGGAAATATTTTCTTTTTTTTTTGCAAAGAATAACATATACATTTTTAAAATTCATTTATCCACACGTGTGTACATTGTTTGGGTCATATCTTCCCCCGTCCCCCTACTCACCCTCTCTCCCCATTTCCCCCCTTAGAGATGGTGAGCATTTTTTATGTGTTTTTTGGCCATTTGAATTTCTTCTTTTGAGAAAGTTCTGTTTAGTTCAGTTTCCCATTTCTTAATTGGTTCATTCATTTTAGGAGAGTTTAGTTTCCTGTATATTCTGGTTATCAGTTCTTTGTCTGATGTATAGCTGGCAAATATTTTCTCCCACTCTTTAGGTGGTCTCTCCAGTTTAGAGAAGATTTATTTTGTTGTGCAGAAGCTTTTTAATTTTATGAAGTCCCATTTGTCCATCCTTTCTCTTAGTTGCTGAGCTGCTGTAGTTTTATTGAGGAAATTCTTGAGTATACCTATTAGTTCCAGGGTGTTTCCTGCTCCGTCCTGTACTAACTTTCGAGTTTCAGGTCTGAAATTAAGGAAGGTCCTTGATCCATTTTGAGTTGATAGTAGTACAGGGTCATAGACATACATCTAGTTTCAGTTTCTTGCAGATGGATAAACACTTTTTCCAGCAACATTTGTTGAAGAGGTTGTATTTTCTCCATTGTATATTTTTGGCACTTTTGTCAAAAATGAGATGGGTATAGTTGTGTGGATTCATATCCAGGTCCTTTCTTCTGTTCCACTGGTCTTCATGTCTGTTTTTGTGCCAGTACCATGCTGTTTTTATTGCTATTGCTTTGTAATATAATTTGAAGTCAGGTATTGTGATACCTCCAGCATTGCTCTTTTTGCTGAGTATTGCCTTGGCTATTCGTGGTATCTTGTGTTTCCAAATGAACTTTAGGGTAGATTTTTCAATCTCTGTGATGAATGTCATTGGGATTTTTTGTTGTTATTGTTGTTGTTGGGGTTTTTTTGTCTTATTGTTTTGGGAGGGTTAGAATTTTTTTTTATTCATTTGTGCATGCAATGTTTGGGTCATTTCTCTCCCCTTCCCCCACCCTCTCCCTTACCTCTCACTCTTCCCCCCACCCCCTCGACACCCAGCAGAAACTATTTTGCCTTATCTCTAATTTTGTTGAAGAGAGAATATAAGCAATAATAGGAAAGACCAAGGGTTTTTGCTAGTTGAGATAAGGACAGCTATACAGGGAGTTGACTCACATTGCTTTCCTGTGTATGTGTGTTACCTTCTAGGTTAATTCTTCTTGATCTAACCTTTTCTCTAGTTCCTGGTCCCCTTCTCCTATTGGCCTCAGTTGCTTTAAGGTATCTGCTTTAGTTTCTCTGCGTTTGATGGGAATTGAATTAAACATGTAGATTGCTTTTGGTAGTATAGCCATTTTTGCTATGTTGATTATACCAATCCATGAGCACAGGAGATCTTTCCATCTTCTGTATCTTCCTTGACCTCTTTCTTCAGGAGTTTGTAATTCTCCTTATAGAGGTCATTCACATCCTTTGTTAACTTTACTCCTAGGCATTTGATTTTTTTTGAGGCTACTGGAAATGGAATTGTTTCCCTATATTTCTCCCCAGTTTGTTCATTGTTGGTGTATAGAAAACCTAATGGCTTTTGTAAGTTGATTTTTGTATCCTGCCACCTTACTATAGCTGTTTATGGTGTCTAAGAGTTTTTGGTAGAGTTTTTTTGGTCTTCAAAAAAGGTATAGGATCACATTGCCTGCAAATAAGGATGTTTTGACAGTTTCTTTACCTATTTGTATTCCTTTTATTTCTTCTTCTTGCCTAATTGCTCTGGCTAGAAATTCCACTATGTTGAATAGGAGTGGGAATAGTGGGTGCCCTCATCTCGTTCCTGATTTTAGGGGAAATGGTTTCATTTTTTCACCATCAAGTATGATTTTGGCTGTAGGTTTGTCATATATAGCCTTTACAATGTTGAGGTATATTCCTCTTTTCCTAGTTTTCTTAGAGCTTTTATCATGAAGTGGTGTTGGATTTTGTCAAAGGTTTTCTGCATCTATTGAGATGATCAAGTGGTTTTTTTCTTTGCTTCTGTTGATGTGCTGTATTACATTTATAGATTTGCATATGTTGAACAACCCCTGCATCACTGGGATGAATCTGACTTGGTCATGGTGTATGATCTTTCTGATATGTTGTTGGATTTGGTTTGCCATTATTTTATTGAGGATTTTTGCATCGATATTCATTAAGGAAATTGGCCTGTAGTTCTCCTTTTTGGAGGTGTCTTTGTCTGGTTTTGGGATGAGAGTAATATTTGCTTCATAAAATGAGTAAGGCAGTGCTCCTTCTCTTCCTGTATTGTGGAACAATTTAAGGATGGCTGGTATTATTTCTTCTTTAAATGTCTGATAGAATTCAGCAGTGAATCCATCAGGTCCTAGACTTTTCTTTTTTGGGAGACTTTTAATTGCTGCTTCAATTTCTTTTTGTGTTATAGATCCAGTCAGGTGATTAAAATTCTCTTGGTTCAGTTTTGGATGGTTGTATGGCTATAAGTTTCTAGACATCTGTCCATTTCTTCAAAATTTTCAAATTTACTAGAGTATAGTCTCTCAAAGTTCTCTGATGATTTCCTGGATTTCTGTGGTGTTTGTTGTTATCGCTCCTTTTGCATTTCTGATTTTACTGATTTAGATTTTTTCTCTCTCCTCATTTTAGTCAGGTTTGCCAAGGGTCTGTCAATCTTATTTATATTTTCAAAGAACCAGCTTTTGTTTCACTGATTCTTTGTATTTTTTTTTTGTTGTTATTGTTTCTATTTCATTGATTTCAGCCCTTATTTTAATTGTTTCTCTCCCATTTGTTTTGGGATTTGCTTTTTCTTGTCTTTCTAGGAGTTTAAGCTGTGATATTAGATCATTGATTTGTGATCTTTCTGTCCTTGTAATGTATGCATTCATGGCTATAAACTTTCCTCTTAGGACTGCCTTTGCTGCATCCCATAGGTTCTGGTAGGTTGTGTTTTCATTTTCATTAACTTCCAGGAACCTTTTAATTTCCTCTTTTATTTCTCAATGAGCCATTGATTATTGAGCAATGTGTTGTTCAGCATCCAATTGTTTGCATGTTTTTTACTGCTGTTTTTGTTGTTGATTTCTAGTTTTAATGCATTGTGGTCAGATAGAATGCATGGTATTATTTCTATTTTCTTATATTTGCTGAAGCTTGCTTTGTGGCCTAAGATATGATAAATTTTGGAGAAGTTTGCATGGGTTGCTGAGAAGGATGTATATTGTGCAGAAGTTGTATGAACTATTCTGTATACATCAGCTAGGTCCATTTGATCTATTATGTGATTTATTTCTAGGATTTCTTTATCGATTTTTTGTTTGGATGATCTATATTGGTGATGGGTGTTGTTAAGGCCTCCCACTACCACTGTGTTGGAGTTTATATATGTTTTTAGGTCCTTCAGAGTATTTTTGATGAAACTGGGTTTATTGACGTTGGGTGCATATAGGTTGATAATTGTTATTTCCTTTTGGTGTATTTCCCCTTTTATTGGTATGGAGTGTCCTTCTTTATCTCGTTTGATCAACATAAGTTTGAAGTCTACTTTATCCAAGATAAGTATTGCTACCCTTGCCTGTTTTCAGGGGCCATTGTCTTGGTAAATCTTCTTCCAGGCTTTCACTCTCAGTCAGTGTTTATTTCTGTCAATGAGATGGGTCTCCTGTATGCAGCAGATTGTTAAATCTTCCTTTTAAATCCAGTTTGCCATCAGTGTCTTTTAATGGAAGAATTAAGTCTGTTAACATTTGGTGTTAGTATTTATAAGTATGTGATGATTCATGTCATTTAGTTGTTTTTGTTGTTTAAGGGTTTGGATGTGTGTAGCTGAATCAATGTTACTCTCTACTTTCTGCCTTTTCTTCTCCTGTGGTTTGGTATTGCCTTCCCCTTCATGGTTTTGCTTGCCTTCACTTTCTGTGTGCAGAAATCTTTGAAGAATCTTTTTTAGTATTGTCTTGGTGGTCATATATTGTTTTAGTTTCTGTTTATCATGGAAGACTTTTATTGCTCTGTCTATTTTGAATGGTACCTTTGCTGAGTAAAGTATTCTAGGATTGAAGTTATTTTCATTCAGTGCCTGGAAGACCTCACTCCATGCTCTTCTTGCTTTTAAGGTTTCCATTGAGAAATCTGCTGTGATTTTGATGGGTTTACCTTTGTATGTTATTTGTTTTTTTCTCTCTTACAGCCTTCAATATTCTCTCTCTATTCTCTGTGCTTTTTGTTTTAATGATAATATTCCGTGGGTTAGTTCTATTTTGGTAAGTCTGTTTGGTGTTCTGGAGGCTACCTATTCATGAATGGGCATAGTTTTCTCTAGATTTGGGAAATTTTCTATTATTATTTTGTTGAATATATTACACATGCCTTTTGCTTGCACCTCTTCTCCTTCAATGTCCATGATTCTCATGTTTGGTCTTTTGATGGAGTCAATGAGTTCTCGAATATTGTTTTCACAGGTCTTGAGTTGTTTGACTAATAGTTCTTCAGTTTTTCCTTTAATTGCCATTTCATCTTCAAGTTCTGAGATTCTATCTTTTGCTTGTTCTATTCTGTTGGAACAGTCTTCCATTTTGTTTTGTATTTCTATTTCATTCTTTTTTCTGAGGTTTTCCATATCATGGGTCACTTTCTCTTTAATATTGTCAATTTTCAACCTTAATTGATTTATCTCTGTTTATGGTGTTCTCTGTTTCAGTTTGATGTTTACTTAGGGCTCCTATGATTTCACTTATTTGTTTTTGTTTTTTCTCATACTGTTTATTTTTGTTGTCTTGGAATTTCTTCAGTGCCCTGAGTACATTTTGGTTAACCATGTCAAGTAACATCTCAATGAAATTCTCATTAATCACTTGCAGGATATCTTCTTTCAGGTTGTTCTTGTGGGCTTCTGCATTGTTTTCCTTGGTATAGTTTATCTTTATTTTGTTGGAGTCTGGATCTAAGTATCCATTTTCTTCATTTCTCTCTAAATCCTGTACTAATTTATTTTTTGGGAGGAGAATAGTTTTCATTGCTTTTTGTCCTCCGTATTTCCACTAGGTACTGTTTCTGCCCCTGAAATAGTATTAGCTGAGTTACAATATTAATACTAACAAAGCCAAGAAAGAAGGAGAAAAAAGAGAAAGATAAAAGAAAGAAACAAACAAAAAAGTGAAAAAAATGGGAGAAATCCTGGACAAAAAACAGCAATCCAGACAACTAAACCCTTAAAGAAAGGCAAAACAAACAAACAAACAAAACACCAGTTTGGAACAATAGAATTACAGTCTTAAGTGTTCTGATGTTACTCCTTTAGCATCCAGTCCTCTCTGTCTGTGTCTCTTAGGCATGTTTGGAGTCCTCCTGTGGCAGCTTGCTGTGCAGGGGGCCTGGTGGAGCAGCTATGTGGCCAGCCTGCAGAGCTGGGGCTTGGCGGGGCCAGAAGGGCAGTGAGCCCAGTGGGGCCTGAGTGGCAGGGAGCTTAGTGGGATGGGAATCCAACAGTCCCCTGTGGAGTTGGGGCCTTGCTGGCTGAGGGGCAGGGAGCATAGTGGGGTGGAATCCTGTGATCCCACATGGGGCCAAATCCTGTGATCCCACATGGGGCTGGGTGAGGCCTGAGATGTGGGGATCTGGCCATCCCACGTGAAGCTGTTTCCATGGCAGGGCTCGAGGGGCAGGGTGCCCAGCGGTGCAGGGATCTCACGTCCCACGTGGAGCTGGGGCCCAGGCCAGAGGGGCGGGGAGCCCGTCCGAGTGAAGCAGGTGCTCCACAGGTCTGTGGAGTGGGGACTTGTCAGGCCTGCTATTCTTTTAGTAGATGGTGGTGTGGAAAAGCTGTCCACAATCTAGGGGTTCAGAGTGCTGAACCTTGTGCTGTACCACAGCTAGGCGGTTCTCCAGCATCTCAGCAAGGTCCCTAATTCACAGAGCACGCGGTCTGTGGCTGTGTCACAATCACCATCTTGGATCTCTCCAGTAAATATTTTCTATTACACAAAAATTATTAATTGAAATATTCTAGAGCTAATAGGCTTAAACAAATTAACTTATTACATATCTTGAGTCACAGGATTGTTTCCTGCTTGGGAGCAGGCTTGATAAAACTTGTCTGGGTCCATTCATGAGTGTGTACCCTAGCAGCAGGTTACCTAGGACCTGGCTAATCGAAGATGATCACACCTGGGAAAACTGGATGTGAACAAGGGGTGACATGAGTTTGTGCTTCTGAAAAAGGCAAAAGAGCAAGGCAGGGAGTTGTAACACTAGGTCATTTTCAAGCCTATGTTGGAGGCAAGTTTTTTACTAAAACACTAGGTGAAAGAAGTCACATGAATGGTGCCAAAGAAAGGTTACTCCAAATTTAGAGGGAAAAGAGTAAGGTTACAGGAAGGTCTATAATTGAAACCATTAATACAAACAATCTGCTGTATCAGACAAATGTGATAGAACATAACTCCTGATAGAGGCACATTAATCCTGCAATGTCTTCATATTCTTATATATACAAATTTTGGGTATTTTCTGGTAAAAGTTCTGAGATGTTGTAAATTTAATGGCCAGAGAGTGACAGCTGAACCAGTAGAAATTATATAATGAATTAAAATTTAAAAAATACATTAGCTTTAAAGGGAAATCTTGAGAGTAAATTTGTGGTTTTTACAGAAAGAAAAAAACTTAAAAACCTTTCAATGATAAATGATTTGCTGATTATCAGAGGTCCATCCAATTTACTAGGACCTACTGTAAACCATGACTTCTTGCAAAAATTCCCAACTGTAATGAAATGTGCAATATCACATATAAGCAAATAATTAGTTAAACATTTTTTATTTGTTTCTTATATGTTAAAATGATCTTGTTTGACTCTTGCTGGTGGGGTTATCTGAATAAAATGTGTTTATAGAAAAAATGATCCTTGCTATTATTCATTATTTCTTCATTACACTTAGGCTCAGAATAGTGATCTCCCATTCAAGTGCTTGAATTTTGCCTATCAGTAAATTGGGTCCCCAAAGATCAAACAAAGCATAATTGCTTGTGTTTTGAAACATCACTATATTTTTGGTTCAAAAATTATTGAAAATGATACAATTCAAGGAATATATTCTATAGGGAACAATACATCATACAAAATGTGCTCAAATATCTAAGAAATGTTAAGTGTTGGCATTTACACAGTGTGCCTCAAAGTATATTGGAGTTCATTTCGTTTAGTTAATTATCCAAAAGTAATATGTAGTAGGAAGAACATCAAGGTAATAAAAGCAGTAAAAAAATGTTTAGAAGAACAAAAATTGAATTCATTTGTGTAATTATTTTAATAGTGCAATCTGAGTGTCTACTAATCACTAAATCCTGCTAGGTATAGTCATTTATTCTATTAAAGATATTGCAAGTGATGAAACAAGTCTACAATAAAAGCTTACTTACCAAAAATTTAATTAACCATGTTAAGAAGTTTGGACCCTATCCCAAGTTTGATGAGAAACAATACATAAGATTTGCCTATTAAAAAGTATACTTAAGCTGCCATAGGCACAAAAAGAGTAGTGATGCTGATAGTTTAAACCAAAGTTGCAGCAATAATCTACCTGTGATTTGGAGTCTAAATAAATTAATTATAGAAATTATTACAATGTAAATATGTTAAATTAGCTTAAATAATCAGTAATGTTTAATAATTGTTTATTGGTTGAAATAAGATGTATGTAGAAAATATGTTTTCTTCTTTATGATCATGTGTATTAGTGGATGAAGGATGGTACCATTCACTGAATTAGGACATATATAATCTAGTGCATGTAGCTGGGGTGGAAGATTTTTAATTTATCAATTCTCTATGAATGTGTTAATTTGGGTATCTCTGGAGACTGTGATTGAGGTTGCCTGTGAGACAGATTTGTGTGCCTGGAGTTTAGAGGAGAAATTTGGCCTGGATAGCTAGACTTTTGTGTCTGTACCATATAACAGACAATTGTCCCACTGCATTGGACAATATCTCCCAACAAACAAGGATGTGGAAAAATGTTGCCAGTTGGCTTTAGAAGAATACTAACATAGTAGAGTTATTTCAAGCATAAACAAAGAAAGTAGATCATCAAAGAAAGTAAAAATGGACAGAGAGATAGTAAAACCAAGATATTTTGGTGTTTTAGAAACCAAAAGGTAATTTTCTCATGATGAAATATATCAATGAAATACATCAAAGATCTTATGCTAAAGAAAACTCAAATAGGAAATACTCATTCTATTGAGAGGGATAAGAATGTTAATGAACTTGGAAAGAGTAATTCTACTGCCATTCTAATAGAAAATATCGGAATGCAACAGGTTGAATTATAAATGCATAGAATGAAATGAGCATCAATGACTTTTCCAGGATGCTCAAAGTGAAGGAATAAAGAGGGAAATAGAGGTAATTGAGTAAAGGCAGTGATAGAAGTCAGAGATCACTGGTGAGACTCTTTGCATACATTTTTTTATGTTGATAGGAAAGATTTAATAAATTAGACTAGAAAGAAGATATGGGAAAGAAAAGAGTTTGGGAACAAAATATAAGTTTAGGTATTAAAAACAGAACATAATTACTACATAAAATGGAATGAATTGGTGTCATAGCAAGTACTCTTGTGCAACTGATGGCAAGGAGTAAATAATTTCTCTCCCTCTAATGTCAAAAATGTTAAAGTCTACTGGGAGTAAACAATGGACATCCAAGGAAGGTCTATTAAGAAATTCAAAGAGGCAGATTGACAAACAAAACCTTGGTTCACAACAAAGCAGATGAAGTAAATGCTGAGTTAATATTCATTATTAACTTTATAAGAGCTCCTTTTGCCTAAATATATTCTTCATAGTTCAGATAAATTTGGTAAGAGAAAAACATTTCAAAATACTGTGTTTGAGATATGTAGAAAGAACTTTGGCAACAAAATTTTACATGTTGTCCTGAATAGTTGTTGTATAATAATCATGGAATCTCTGTAAGGAAAATGTGAATAAAAGAGGTGACAAAATAGATAAGAAGTCATTAGTAGAGATTGAGGAATGTACATAATGAACAGTTGCAGTGTCATAACTGAGGTAAAAAGGAAAAAGCAGAAAGTTGTGATCATAAAGTAATGTTTAAATTTTGGATGGAGAGTACTTGGTCAATTTCCAGATAAAACAATTTTCAAGAATCATCCATGGCAGCGGGAAGCTTAGGTGGAATGGTGTTGGAGTAGCTCATTGTAAGTGAAGAGGGACCTGAGAAGGCAATATTAAATGTATAGTGTGTGTGGTTAATGAAATAACTGTGTGGAAGAGTAACTGACATGAAAATACATAAGTGACAAAGTATAAAAATGTATGACTTAAAGCACGAAGAGATGTACACAAATCTAAAATGGGCTAATAGAAGTGGAAAGTGTACTATCAACAAAGCCTTATGCCACCTGCCACTTTTAAAATAAAGGAAGAATTTCAAATTAAACAGAGAAGTGATAGGAAGATAAGTAGGTTTTCAAGGCTAACCAAGTTTTAAGAATAAAAAAGAATTGAAGATGTTGGAGATTTTGGCTCTAGTAGAGCAAAAGTTTCACAGAATATACAGCACATTAACATAAGTACTAAAAAGAATAAGATTGAGAAGAACTAAGAATTAGAAATCACAAGTTAGTGAGGTAACAGAAGATCACTTCAAGCTATTGCAAACAAGATCAAACTGCTATATTGATCACTGTGAGGAATTTCACACAAGCTTTTAATGAATAAGCTTCAATCTAAACAACATTAAATCTAATCAGGTATGGTGGCACATGCCACTAAGACCAGCTGCTCAGGAGTTTGAAGCAGGAGGATTGCAACTTCAAGGACATCCTGGGCTACATAGTAACTAGGAGGCCAGAGTAGGCAATTTACTAAGAATTTACTTAAAAATAAAATATAAAAAGGACTGAGGAAATAGCTCAGTAGTTCAGTGCTTGCTCAGCATGCACAATGCCCTAAATTTAATCCTATTCCCTCAATAAAGACAATAATATTGATACTAATAAGAGCTAAAATTAATGTCCATGGCACATAGTATGAGATAGTCACTGTTTTAGCCAATGAACTCATAATTACTGTGATCTCTGGTTCACAGGAAAATTCTGACTCTCTGAAAGGGAATTATTTTCATGAACTATGAATTGAGGTTAGAGAATCAAGTATAGGACTTACCTGCTACACTATATGCTGCTCAAGAAACATGAAGAGGGTATGAGGGCTCAGCCACAGTTTCCCCATATGAGTAGCAAGATGACAGCAAAAGTAGATATGAGATAAAACAGTGAAGAAAGTCTAATTATCTCTTCCAAGCAAATGAAGATTACTAAATCTTCCCTGGTAATTAGTCATGAAATACTTTGTATTTCTCCAAATATATCCCAGATTATTTCTTCTCCTAATTTTTATTCAGATATTTGAAAACATATGATAAAGGTGTTTTTGAATCATGAAATATATTTCAACCTATTTGGCATATTTCAAAACCAAAACAAGAATATTCACATTGTTATTTTTCTCTTGGTGAGGATGTGGGGAAAAAAGAACGCTTGTACACTGCTGGTGGGAATGCAAGCTGGTGCAACCACACTGGAAAAAAACTTGGAGGCTTCTTAAAAATCTAAACATAGACCTGCCATATGATCCAGCAATCCCACTCCTGGGGATATACCCAAAGGAATGCAACACAGGTTACTCCAGAGGCAACTGCACACCCATGTTTATTGCAGTGCTATTCACAATAGCTAAGTTATAGAAAAAAACAAGATGCCCCACTACTGATGAATGAATCAAGCAAATGTAGTGTTTATACACAATGGAATTTTACTCAGCCATGAAGAATGAAATCTTATCATTTGCAGGTAAATGGATGGAACTGGAGAACATCATTCTGAGCGAGGTTAGCCAGACTCAGAAGACCAAAAATCATATGTTCTCCCTCATATGCGGACTTTAGATCTAGTGCAAATACAGCAATGTGGTTTGACTTGGGAAGACACATACAGGAGGTATAGGGATAGGTAGAAAACCCAAAACATGAACACATTTGATGTCCCCACTGCAGAGGAACTAATACAGAAACCTTAAAGAGACAGAGGTTAACATGAGAAGGGGAAGAGGAACCAATGTAAAGATCAGTTAGAGATGAATCAACTTGAGTTGTAACACATTTGTATATGAAAGCAATGCTAGGAATTTCTCTGTATAGTTATCCTTAACTCAACTAGCAAAAACGTTTTGTCTTTTTATTATGCTAATGTCTTCTCTTCAACAAAATTAGAGATAAGGGCAGAAGAGGTTCTGCCTGGAAGTGAGGGGGGGAGGGTGGGAAAGGTTGGGGGCAGGGGATAAGGTGGAGAAATTACCCAAACAATGTATGCACATGTTAACAAATGAATTAAAAAAAACCCAAAAAAGACAAAGACTTCTTTGTTCTTGAAAACAAAGTTGCATTTAATAGAGTCCAGTGTACAGAGCAACCAAAGAAAAGAAACTTGGATTTATTTTGTGAATAAAAGTGTTGAAAGTAAACCCGGTGAGGGAATTTCATTGTTTAATGAGAAAAGAAGGAAGAATATACTTGGTGAGGTTATGAATATTGATATAGGGGGTCCAGTGTATACAGGGTTCTGTGAAGACAGACATGGGAGATATGATCCAATCCTCAACTGGGACTGCTCCCAGTACTACCCCTTCATGGTTAACACTTCACTTCTTACAGTCTCCTGCATCCTGCAAGGTGGGGAAGGGGTGATAACTGGTTCCAACCAGTTCTGAATGCATTCTCATACATACAATTGTAACAGTGAATTATGGAAAGGAACAATCACAGTGAGAAATCAGTTATGTAACATCTGGCTGCCAATAAAATCTGTTAATTACCTTAACCCCACCTGTAGGAATGCCCAGGTGTCTCCTGCCAGTCTGACCTGAGCCAGATGAAAGCCAAACAGACCCCAGACAAGGATACTCTTAATCTAGGCAGGCTCCAGCCAGTGGTTCTCTCTTTTTTTTTTTTTTTTTTTTTTGTGTCTGGCTTATTTATTTATTTTTTTTTTTATTCATATGTGCATACAAGGCTTGGTTCATTTCTCCCCCCTGCCCCCACCCCCTCCCTTACCACCCACTCCACCCCCTCCCCCTCCCCCCCCTCAATACCCAGCAGAAACTATTTTGCCCTTATCTCTAATTTTGTTGTAGAGAGAGTATAAGCAATAATAGGAAGGAACAAGGGGTTTTGCTGGTTGAGATAAGGATAGCTATACAGGGCATTGACTCACATTGATTTCCTGTGCATGGCTGTTACCTTCTAGGTTAATTCTTTTTTATCTAACCTTTTCTCTAGTTCCTGGTCCCCTTTTCCTATTGGCCTCAGTTGCTTTAAGGTATCTGCTTTAGTTTCTCTGCATTAAGGGCAACAAATGCTAGCTAGTTTTTTAGGTGTCTTACCTATCCTCACCCCTCCCTTGTGTGCTCTCGCTTTTATCATGTGCTCATAGTCCAATCCCCTTGTTGTGTTTGCCCTTGATCTAATGTCCACATATGAGGGAGAACATACGATTTTTGGTCTTTTGGGCCAGGCTAACCTCACTCAGAATGATGTTCTCCAATTCCATCCATTTACCAGCGAATGATAACATTTCGTTCTTCTTCATGGCTGCATAAAATTCCATTGTGTATAGATACCACATTTTCTTAATCCATTCGTCAGTGCTGGGGCACCTTGGCTGTTTCCATAACTTGGCTATTGTGAATAGTGCCGCAATAAACATGGATGTGCAGGTACCTCTGGAGTAACAGTCTTTTGGGTATATCCCCAAGAGTGGTATTGCTGGATCAAATGGTAGATCGATGTTCAGCTTTTTAAGTAGCCTCCAAATTTTTTTCCAGAGTGGTTGTACTAGTCTACATTCCCACCAACAGTGTAAGAGGGTTCCTTTTTCCCCGCATCCTCGCCAACACCTGTTGTTGGTGGTGTTGCTGATGATGGCTATTCTAACAGGGGTGAGGTGGAATCTTAGTGTGGTTTTAATTTGCATTTCCTTTATTGCTAGAGATGGTGAGCATTTTTTCATGTGTTTTCTGGCCATTTGAATTTCTTCTTTTGAGAAAGTTCTGTTTAGTTCACCTGCCCATTTCTTTATTGGTTCATTAGTTTTGGGAGAATTTAGTTTTTTAAGTTCCCTGTATATTCTGGTTATCAGTCCTTTGTCTGATGTATAGTTGGCAAATATTTTCTCCCACTCTGTGGGTGTTCTCTTCAGTTTAGAGACCATTTCTTTTGATGAACAGAAGCTTTTTAGTTTTATGAGGTCCCATTTATCTATGCTATCTCTTAGTTGCTGTGCTGCTGGGGTTTCATTGAGATAGTTCTTACCTATACCTACTAACTCCAGAGTATTTCCTACTCTTTCTTGTATCAACTTAAGAGTTTGGGGTCTGATATTAAGATCCTTGATCCATTTTGAGTTAATCTTGGTATAGGGTGATATACATGGATCTAGTTTCAGTTTTTTGCAGACTGCTAACCAGTTTTCCCAGCAGTTTTTGTTGAAGAGGCTGCTATTTCTCCATCGTATATTTTTAGCTCCTTTGTCAAAGATAAGTTGCTCATAGTTGTGTGGCTTCATATCTGGATCCTCTATTCTGTTCCACTGGTCTTCATGTCTGTTTTTGTGCCAGTACCATGCTGTTTTTATTATTATTGCTTTGTAATATAGTTTGAAGTCAGGTATTGTGATACCTCCTGCATTGTTCTTTTGACTGAGTATTGCCTTGGCTATTCGTGGCCTCTTGTGTTTCCATATAAATTTAACAGTAGATTTTTCAATCTCTTTGATGAATGTCATTGGAATTTTGATGGGAATTGCATTAAACATGTAGATTACTTTTGGGAGTATAGACATTTTTACTATGTTGATTCTACCAATCCATGAGCATGGGAGATCTCTCCACTTTCTATAGTCTTCCTCAATCTCTTTCTTCAGAAGTGTATAGTTTTCCTTGTAGAGGTCTTTCACATCTTTTGTTAGGTTTACACCTAGGTATTTGATTTTTTTTGAGGCTATTGTAAATGGAATTGTTTTCATACATTCTTTTTCCGTTTGCTCATTGTTAGTGTATAGAAATGCTAATGATTTTTCTATGTTGATTTTATATCCTGCTACCTTGCTATAGCTATTGATGATGTCTAGAAGCTTCTGAGTAGAGTTTTTTGGGTCTTTAAGGTATAGGATCATGTCGTCTGCAAATAGGGATATTTTGACAGTTTCTTTACCTATTTGTATTCCTTTTATTCCTTCTTCTTGCCTAATTGCTCTGGCTAGGAATTCCAGTACTATGTTGAATAGGAGTGGAGTTAGTGGGCATCCTTGTCTGGTTCCTGATTTTAGAGGGAATGGTTTTAATTTTTCTCCGTTAAGTATAATGCTGGCTGTAGGTTTGTCATATATAGCTTTTATAATGTTGAGGAACTTTCCTTCTATTCCTAGTTTTCTTAGAGCTTTTATCATGAAATGATGGTGGATCTTATCAAAGGCTTTTTCTGCATCTATTGAGATGATCAAGTGGTTTTTGTCTTTGCTTCTGTTAATGTGGTTTATTAAGTGGTTCTCTCTTGACAGAGTCTCTTTTACTTGATGCTTTCAATAAACTTTGCTGCTTGCCTTGCACTTGTTGTCTTTCAGATCAATTCTCTGATTGTGACTCCAGACAAGAACCTGACATGCTCCTGGATCCTTGGTGACAATATAATTGAAAAAGTGAGGTAGAAGTCTGATGTAATATATTTGGGTGAGAAATGGTAAAGGAAAGAGAAAAGATACAGGAGTAACCAAGCTAAAGTTTCTAATATAGCAATCAACAGTTAATAGTTCATATGTTTTTGGCACCTTTGTCAAAAATTAGTTGGGCATAGCTGCAAGGATTCATATCCTGATCTTCTATTCTGTTCTACTGGTCTTAATATCTGTTTTTGTGCCAGTACCATGTTGTTTTTATTACTATGGCTCTTTAATATATTCTAAAATCAGATAATGTGATACCTCCAGCATTGCTCTTTTTGCTCAGTATTGCCTTTGCTATTCAAGGTATTTTGTGTTTCCAAATGAGTTTTAGAATAGATTTTTCAATCTCTGTGATGAATGTCATTGAGATTTTGATGGAAATTATATTAAACAAGTAGACTGCTTTTGGTAGTATAGCCATTTTTGCTGTGTTGATTCTGCCAGTTCATGAGATGGGAGATCTTTCCACCTTCTGTAGTCTTCTTTGATCTGCTTCCTCAATAGTTTATAGTTCTCCTTGTAGAGGTCATTTACATCCTTTGTTAAGTATATTCCTAGGTATTTGATTTTTTTTTTGAGGCTATTGTAAATGGAGTTGTTTTCCTACATTCTTTCTCAATTTGTTCATTGTTGGTGTATAGAAATGTTGCTGAATTTGTAAGTTGATTTTGTATCCTGCTACTTTGCTACAGCTGTTTGTAGGGTCTAGGAGTTTTGGGGTGGAGTTTTTTAAGATCTTTAAGGTATAAAATCATGTCATCTGACACTAGGGATAGTTTGACTACTTCTTTACCTATTTGTATTCTTTTTATTTCTTCTTCTTGCCTAATTGTTCTGGCTAGAAATTCCAGGACTATGTTGAATTGGAGTGGGGAGAGTAGGCACCCTTGTCTTATTCCTGACTTTAGAAGAATGGTTTCAGTTTTTCCCTATTAAGTATGATGTTGGCTATAGGTTTGAAATATATAGCCTTTATAATATTGAGGTACTTTCCTACTATTCCTTGTTTCCTTAGAGCTTTTATTATGAAGTAGTGTTGAATATTATCAAAGACTTTTCTATGTCTAGTGAGATGATCAAGTGGATTTTGTCTTTGCTTATATTAATGTGCTGCATTACGTTTACTGATTTGTGTATGTTGAACCATCCTTGCATCCCTGGGATGAAGCTGACTTGTCATGGTGAATGATCTTTCTGATGTGTTGTTGGATTTGGTTTGCCATTATATTATTGAAGATTTTTGTATCAATATTCATTAAGGAGATTAGCCTGTAGTTCTCCTTTTTGGTTGTATCCTTGTCTGGTTTTGGAATGAGTACAATACAGGCTTCATAGAATGAGTTAGGCAGTGCTCCTTCCCTTTCTATTTCCTGGAAATATTGTATATTTCATGTATTGTGTATTTCCTGCCAAAAACATACAATGGAGAAAAAACAGCCTCTTCAATAGATGTTGCTTGGAAAAGTGGTGGTTATCTTCATGCAGAAAACTGAATCTAGATCCATGCCTATCACCCTGTACTAGTAGCAACTCAAAATGAATTAAGGACCTTAATTTCAGACCTGAAACCTTGAAATTAGTACAAGAAAAAGCAGGGAATACTCTGGAAGCAATAGCTATAGGCAAGGAATTCCTCAGTAGATCTCAAGCAGCTCAGCAACTCATAGAAAGGACTGACAAATGGGACCACATGAAATTAAAAATCTTTTGCACAACAAAAAGAAATGGTCTCTAAATTGAAGAGACCACCCACAATGGAAGAAAAATCTTTACTGGCTGTACATCAGGTAAGGAACTGATAATCAGAATATGCAGGGAGCTCAAAAACTAAACCCCTCCAAAGTCAATAAACCAATAAAGGATTGGGCAACTGAACTAAACAGAAATTTTTCAGAGGAAGAAGTCCAAATGGCCAAAAAAAACCACATGAAAAAGTGTTCACCATCTCTGGCTATAAAGGAAATGCAAATCAAAACCACACTAAGATTCCATTTCTCTCCTGTTAAAACTGCTACCATCAAGAACACCAACAACAAATGTTGGCAAGTATGCAGGGGAAAAGGAACCCTCATACACTGCTGGTGGGAATGTAAGCTAGTACAATCACTTTGGAAAACAAAACAGAGGCTTCTCAGAAAACTAAATATAGATCTGCCATATGATCCAGCCATTTCACTCCTAGGGATATACCCAAAGGAATGTGACTCAGGTTATTATAAAGGCACCTGAACACCCATGTTTATTGCAGCACTATTCACAACAGCCAAGCTATGGAAACAACCAAGATGCCCCACTACTGACAAATGGATCAAGAAAATGTGGTATTTATACACAATGGAATTTTACTGAGCCACAAAGAAGAATGAATTTTGTCATTTGCAGGAAAATGGATGGAACTGGAGAACATGATCTTAAACAAAGTTAATCAAGCTCAGAAGGCCAAAAATCACATGTTTTCCCTCATGTGCAGGTTATAGACCTAAAACAAATGCAGTAATATCGTTGGACACAGATCACACAGAAACTGCACACTGGAAGGATAAGGAAAGGGAAAAAAACCAAAAACTTGAATGTGATTGATGTTCACACTGTAGAGGAACAAATATATTAATATTAGACTGTCAGATGCCACTATGTAACAAATAACCAATTAATTGTGAGAAGATTGACATACCTCACAGGAATGATTTGTTAAATTCCCTCAAATTAGAAGTCTTACAAATAATTTGAATTACACTTAAATTTTATTATGATTCTCCAGGCACAAATTCCAAGACACACTATTGAGTTGGAAATTGTAAAAAAAATAAAGCATTTACATTAAAATTTTATCATCAATATAAGAACAAAATCTATGCTGCACTTTTTTTTTTTTGGTAGTACTGGGAGTTTGAACTCAGGACCTTGCTTTCATTATTTTTCTAGTAACATCGTGCATTTATGCCAGCGCAATCTGAACTACAATCCTTTTAAGCTTCTTGTGTAGCTGGATGATAGAAACGTGCCATCATGTATAATTTAATGAGACAAATATATAACTTAAGAACTAGTTTTAAATATACTGTCAATACCACTCATGTTCTTCAGGTTGCAATATATTTTATTGAATTTATCAATACCAATACAGCATAGAAGCTGGGCGTGGTGGTCCATACCTGCAATCTTAGCTAATCAGGAGGCAGAGATCAGAAGGATCAGTTTAAGTAAAAAGTTCATGAGAGCTCATCTTTTTTTTTTATTTTATTATTCATATGTGCATACAAGGCTTGGGTCATTTCTCCCCCCTGCCCCCACCCCCTCCCTTACCACCCACTCCGCCCCCTCCCTCTCCCCACCACCCCCTCAATTCCCAGCAGAAACTATTTTGCCCTTATTTCTAATTTTGTTGTAGAGAGAGTATAAGCAATAATAGGAAGGAACAAGGGGTTTTGCTGGTTGAGATAAGGATAGCTATACAGCGCATTGACTCACATTGATTTCCTGTGCGTGTGTGTTACCTTCTAGGTTAATTCTTTTTGATCTACCCTTTTCTCTAGTTCCTGGTCCCCTTTTCCTGTTGGCCTCAGTTGCTTTTAAGGTATCTGCTTTAGTTTCTCTGCATTAAGGGCAACAAATGCTAGCTAATTTTTTTAGGTGTCTTACCTATCCTCATCTTAATCAATAAAAAAATAAGCTGGATGTGGTGGCACATGCTACTCCAAATCAGACCTCAGCTTCATGTATCCAGACATTGCTTCCACCTTGCATTCATTGGTTTTTATGGTACCTTTTTTATCACCCAATCACACTTGTAAACTCCCCGAGTGAAATTAAAAGCATGCCATTTTATGCACATGCCACTAAAGGGTGTTGCTTTCTCACATTTTCAGATGAGAATTTTTATTGAGTTTTCTCATGCATATAATCAGTAAGTATCCATCTGTATCATTTTATGGAATTCTTATGCTTTAGACATTCTGAATTCAAATGGCCAGTAGCTCATATATTTATGAATTCTTTGTGAGATTCACAAACAGTGGATACTTTTGACATGTCTTTCTGTGACTCAAGTGTAATCAGGCATTTCTGCATGATGATGTTCCCTTAAATACTCTGGCTTCCTTTGACAATCATATTAAGGAGCTAATATTAATCATTTCTGTGTTTAATGTTTTGGTTTTGGTAGGACTGGGATTTAAACTCAGGGCTTTGACTTTGCAAAGCAGGCACTTTTCCACTAAGCCACACCACCAGTCCATTTTTCTCTGGTTATTTGGAGATAGATTTTCACAAACTATTTTCCCTGGCTGGTTTAGAACCACTATCCTCCCAATCTCAATCCCTCAAGTAGCTAGGACTACAGGTATGAGCCACTGGTGACTAGCTTTTGTTTAATATTTTGTTCTCTTGTAATTGTTCTCATCTCCTATGTATTGACTGTCATTGTCTTCCTAAGGATCCACTGCTTCAGGAAGACAGAGAGCCTATTCTACTTGCACATTTCATGTATTTTCTATTACTGTGTATCATGGGTCCCTCAGTTTTCTAAAACAGTCCAAGTCACGCCACTAACTAGATAAAAACAAACTTGCCTCAGTATTCTAGATCTACAGCTTGAAGAATCAGGAAGTTAAAAAGGACAATTAAAATATTTAAAAGTTGTATTTAATTAATTAATAATGATGTTAGCTATTATTTGAATCAAGGCTTGAATATTTAGACAGTGGTAGTACATGCAGGAGCCATTGTCCTCTGGGGCTTTTTTTTTCCAATAAAATGTCCTTTATAATACATATTTATATGGATTTATATGTATTTGGCTTACACAGATTAGGCACTTTACATATGTTTGTTTAATTTATTTTTTGGAGAGACAGGATCTCATTATGTAGTCCTGGATGGTTTTGAATTCATGATCTTCTCTTCTCAACCACGCTAGTGCCAGAATTACAAGCATGTAGCACCACACCTGGCTAATTACTGAATTCTAAAAGAGATGTAATAACCATCCATTTTCTTCACCAGGAAATGCATCTAGAATAAATATAAATGAAGAATAAAGCAGACTCAGGAAGTTGCCAGAGTCTGTAGATTACAACCCCTTTGTCCACAATGAATCCCTTTGTTTATATTCACACCAAGTCTAGTGCCTCATATAATAGTATGCTTAAATTGATGCTAATGAATAGTTAATGATAATTGACTCTGGGAGTGCCCTAAGAATTTGGAATCTTCTGGTTTTTTTTCTTCATGGGAATGTTAAATGTCAGAAATTCAACACTATATTTTTCAAAGTCTAATATAGATGTTGGAGTTGCACAAGGGTAAAGTCAGAAACTCTACCTGACAGATCCACCAAATATCAGACATGTGATAGAGGTCGTCTTGTACTTTGCAGAATTCTTATTATACTAACTACTTCTCCATGAAGAGTTGTCTAATTAGACAACATATTTATGAAAGACAACAAATAATTATTTTAGAACACTAAAGTCTGTCGCTTTGTTAAATTCAGTCAGTGATAGCCAGAAGAAACAATAGTGATTGCATACGAATTGTATTTTTAAGAACTAAATTAGCTTCAAGACAGTTCTGAGGGAGTTTGTTTAAGGTTTGAACAGAAGTAGTGTTAATTTTTCTGTAATTGTAATATCTTTATATTCTTTCCAATAGATTTTAGGAAAAAAATTTCAACTTAAGTCATTTTTCTCTTTGAATGGTACTTTGAGACATAAACTTTCTGACATTAAACTAAATGTACCCCCAGGCCAATTTGGAATTCATAATTTATTATTTGCTTACATCTTAAGAAATTATTGAGTTTTAAATACAAATTTTGATCATAGCATAATGCAAATCCTTTCTTGGTAGCCTTGCAAAATCAAACAAGACAATTTACTTTGATATAATGTATATCATAACATCTTAACATGCCTATCATAAAATTCACAACTTCAGTAAAATCTATAATAATATATAAAAGCAAATCAAAACTAGCTTGAAATTTTGTGGCTGTTTTCATATGCTCAAGGAATCTTTGCTAATATTTCCTAACTATTGATCACATTTAGGCTTAGTGTAGTGATCTCCCATTCAAGTGCATATTTTTGCCTATTAAGTAAATTGGGTCCCAGAAGACCAACAATAGTGTAATTGCTTGTGTTTGTGAAACATCACTATATTTTTGATTCATAAATTGTTTGAATTGTGTGATTCAGGGAAAATATTCTACAGGGACTGACACATCATTCAAAATAAAGACAATATTTAAATCATGTTAAGTATTGTTGATCTCCACATAGCTTGCACCAAGGTATATTAAACTTCTTTTGGCTTTGTTGTACATTCTCAAAACTAGAACTTAGTGCTGTAAAAGAACCAAGGCAGCTGAAGTAGTTAAACAAGTTTAGAGGAACATGAATTTTTGTTCATCTACTCAAGAATTGTAACAGTGTATTTGGTGTGTCTACTAATTTCTGGGGTTTTCTCAGTGTAGGTATTTACTATATCAGGAGAAGAACAAGTAATGAGACTAATTTACAAAGAAAGTCTTATTCATCAAGCCTAATTAAGCTCGTAAAGGAGTTTGGACTGAACCCTATTTTGTTAGGAAGCACAAGCTAAGCTTTCATGTTAGAGAGTATGCTATGGGGCCATAGGCACAGAGCGGGGATGCAACTGGTGGCCAACAACAACTACAGCAATCTCACAGCTGCGATTTGGGGCTTAGATACATACATGTAAATATATTCGAAGCTGGGCATGGTGCTACTTGCCTATAATCCCAGCACTCTGTAGGCAGAGATAAGATCCTGAGTTTGAGACCAGTCTGAACTATGAGACCCTGTCTCAAAACAACAAACAAAACAGTAGAATCATTTGAAATAATAGGATAAATAATTAGTAGTGCTCAATAATTTGTTTCCATTGGTGGAAATTAGGAGGATATATGAATATGTGCTTTTTCTTTTCCTCTGTTTTTTTTTCTTTGGGGACAGAGCTCACTGTGTAGCTAAGGCTAGACTCTACATCACAATCCTAGTGTAGTCTCCCAAGTGCTAGGATTATAAAAATGTGCCATGACACCCAAATGAAATATGTGCTTTACTTTCTCATTTGAATTACTGAATACTATATATATGTATAAATACATACACATATGCATATATATATATATGAATTTTCTTTGAATATGTTAAATTTAGGTACCTATGGTAAATCTAATTAGACTTGCCTGGGAGACAATGAGATATGTGGGCCTGGAGGGGAATTGTGGCCCAGAGACCTTGACTTTTGACTCACCACCACTTAATAGACGCCCAAATCCTGCCCATAGCATTCTATGACAGCCCCCAATAAGAATGTGCAAAAATGACATGAATTGCCAAAAGAAAAATAATAAAGTTATTGTGGTATTTCAAGCATAAAAAATTAAGCAGAGGAATCAAGGAAAGTAAGAGTATATAGAAAGATATGAAAGCCCAAAGATTTTGGTAAGTTAGAACCCAAAAGTAATGGCTCTCATAATGAAGGGAGATGTTGAGGATCTCAATGCTACAGAATAAGCAGGTAAGAAGTTTTTAATGGCTTCAGAGGAAAGAGAAATGTTGGTGAACTTGGGGAGTAATTTCATTTCAATACTGACAACAAAAGTAGGCCACAATTGGTTGAGACATAAATTTATAATATGAAGTGAGCATTGGTGACTTTCCCAAGACTTCAGATACTGAAAAATAGAGAAGAATAGAAGTAATTGTGTAAAGGCAGAGAAATAGAAGTTACTCATTGACGGTGAGACTTTTCATATAACTTGTTAAGTTTGATAGGGGAAAATTGAATAAAGTACTATAGGAAGAAGATATGGGGGGGAAGAACATGGGAACAAAATATAAATTTATGAATTAAAAATAGGATTTCTTCATGACACCCCTCCTAAAATAAAATGGAATGGGTTGATGTAAAGAGAGTAGTTTAGTACAACTAGTGATAAAATGTGAGAAGTTTTAAGTGCCTCCCCAATGTCAAAAATGTTCCCATCTACTGAGGATAAACGAGGAGGTGATAATGTGGAGTAGCATTGAGTAATTCAAAAGGTATGAAATTGTGACACACAGCCTGGGAGACAGAAACACGATTCAAGAAAAAAAGAAGAGCAAGACAATGGCTAGTTCATTTCTAATGTGGTAAGTTTATAAAAGCTCATTTTTGCCTAGACGTTATTCCTGCAATTCAGTTTCAATTGCAAAGCAAGCAATTCCAAAACCCAGAATTTGATACAACTCAAAGGAATTAGAGAAAGAAAATTTTATATTATAAAGAGTAGTTTTAGTAAAAAGTCATGGAGTCTAAACTGTATAGAGGAAATATGTAGGCAATAAAATAGATAAGTAATTAACTAAGTTTAAAGAATGGATATAAGTGAGAAATGAAAAATTTTACTATTATACCTGAAGTAAAAAAAGTTAAAAGGCAGAAGGCTGTGATCACAAACTAATGTTTTAATTTTGGATGTTTGATTAATTTAGAGCTAAAATAATTTTCAAAGGAGGTTAAGGAAGAGAGATGATGGGGGTGATCTAACCAATGTACAATATAAGCTTATTTGATTTGTCACAATCAATTCACTCCCTGTACAATGAATATATTCTCAAAAAAGCTTTAAAAATAATTTTGAAAATGAATCCATGGGAGTGAGAAGCTTAGGTGAAAAGATGGTGAGGTTGCTGAAGCTATATGTTAAATATGTGGTGTGCATAGCTACTGAAAAAGAATTTGTAGAAAATGAATGAGCTGGAAATATGAAAGTGATAAACCATAAAGGTATAAAAGGGCAAAAAGCATCCAAGTAGTATAAAAAAATACAATATGTGATAACAGATGTGCAACAATGTTCTTGTGATCAACAAAGCCTTACCTTACCTGCCCAATTTGAAATATATGAAGAGTTTCAAATCAACCATAGAAGTAATCTGAAGAGATGTACGTTTTCAAGGCGGACCCAAGTTTTATTTTAGGAAAAGAAGAACCCAAGAATTGAAAATAATAGAACGTTTGATACTATTAGAACTGAGGGTACACAGGTTTCACTGTGCATCAATGTAAGTACTAAAAAGAATAAGAGTAAGGAGAAATAAGGATAAGAGATCACACGTCAGTAAGGTAATAAAAGAACATTTCAAAATACTGAAGAAAAAATCGTGTTCCTATAGTTACCATTATAATACTGTGTACACATGTATGTAAATGTAAAATTGATCACTGTTGAAACTATTCCAGGAATGGGGGCTGTGGAGGATAAAGGAGAGTCGTAGAGGGGTGAATTCCACTATGATAAATGTCACAATGTACCCCCACTCATCACAACAATAAAAGGAAAAAAAAAACGATGAAAAATTGAAGGGACTGCACACAGGTGTCTGCTGAGTGAATATCAATCTAAGAAATACTATGCAGAGCAAAAATTGGTGTATTTATTTGGCACATAGTAAGAGATAGGTAGTCACTATTCTAAGCACTCAATATGGATGAAAACAGATAATACCTTTCAAACCTTGTCTGATTTACTGTGATAGGGAAATTTCTGTTTCTCCAAAAGGAGATGGTGTGCATGAATTATACTGGAATCAGAGGAT
Source organism: Castor canadensis (assembly GCF_047511655.1). Lineage (NCBI taxonomy): Eukaryota > Metazoa > Chordata > Mammalia > Rodentia > Castoridae > Castor > Castor canadensis. The sequence goes on from NC_133386.1 coordinate 192,626,077, forward strand.
CAAGATACATGACTTATTCTGCTTCAACATGTGCTAGTCAAGAAACACAGAGAAGGTGTAAGCTCTCAGTCTCAGTTTCTACATTTGATGATTAAGTTGATAGCCATAAACAGGCTTTATATAGATATAAGGTAAGATAAAATGATGAGAAAAATCTAATTTATTTCTTCTGTTCATCCTTTTAATTAGTCAGGGACCAATTTGTACCCCCAGGAATTCCTCCTAAATTTTTTTCCTTCATCCACTTTGCATTCAGGCATTTGAAGACACATGATAAATGTGTTTTTTATTCATGTAGTGCATTTTTAATCCTATGGATATTTCAATAAAAGCAATGCTATTCAATTGGGTTTTTTACTCCATTTACTGTACAAATTCTACAAAACGACTGAAGAAAGTCTAGGAACTATGGATACATAAAAGAACAAAATAGAAGTTAAAAATCATCCTGAACATATGATATAGGGATCACCAGTTTCCAAAGCTTTATTTACAAATCATTTATATGAGCTCTCTGGAGTCAATTTTTAAATTTATTATTTTTACTAATTAAAATTTCCAAAAGAAATGTTGAAAAGTATTTCAACAATTATAACATTGTTTTTTGTTATTGGTATTTAAGTAATTTTCAATCTCTTTTTTGTCATGGAAAACAGTTGTGAGACAGATGGTCCAGCTATGAAAAATTTTAAAACACAATCTTTCCATCTTTATGAATCCCTATGCAGCTGCATGTTTTAGAATTGTCATCCAGGACAAAGCATTTCATTGTGAAAGTAGGATCAACAGGAATATGCTCCTTGAGTGTGTTCAATTTAAGATCAACAAGTGAGAATCATCTCTTCACCTCCACTAGATTATTGGATACAGGAGGAATTTTGAGCTCAATGTGTGTTCTGAAGTGTGCTTTTGTAGAAAACATCTATTCCTGGTCTATGGCCAATAGTAATCATTCAGTGGTATCAGAGTTCATCCTTTCGGGACTCACAAATAATCCAGAGCTTCAAGTCATTCTCTTTGGTGTGTTTTTAGTCATCTACTTAGGTAGTGTGATGGGCAATCTTGGATTGATTGTTCTAATCCAAATCATTCCCCAGCTTCACACACCCATGTATTTTTTCCTTGGCCATCTAGCTTTTGTTGATTTATGTTATACCTCCTCTGTCACTCCCAGCACACTGGTGAATTTTTTGCGCGAGGTTAGAAGCATAAGATTTTATGCATGTGCCATTCAGGTGTGCTGTTTTATTTCATTTGTAGTTTGTGAAATGTATTTGCTGTCAATCATGGCAAATGACCACTATGTAGCCATCTATAACCCTTTACTTTATGTCATTCTCATGCCGAGGAAACTCTGTGTTCAACTGATTGCCAGTACATACATTTATGGAATCACAGTGGCAACCTTCCGCTTGTCCTTTTGTGGCTCCAATTTGGTCAACCACTTCTATTGTGATGATGTTCCCTTAGTTGTTCTGGCTTGTTCTGACACTCATGTCAAAGAGATACTGTTGTTAGTCATTGCTGGGTTCAATACCCTTTCCTCTCTAGTGATTGTAATCATTTCGTACATCTTCATCTTCTTTGCCATCCTAAGAATTCATTCCACTGGAGGAAGATGGAAAGCATTTTCTACCTGTGCTTCCCACTTGACCTCCATCACAATATTTTATGGGACAATCCAACCATTCTCTGAACACAGATAAATTTGCTTCAGTGTTTTATGTGGTAGTGATCCCCATGTTAAACCCACTGATCTATAGCTTGAGAATTATAGAAAAGCTATGTTTGCCTATCAAATAATGTAAGAATCAATGGAGAAAGATTAGTGGACTTTGAATATTTTCTTACCTAGAATCATAAATCTGGTGAATGCTAGAGATATGTTCCTCACTTTGAGTGCTTATACTCATTCAGGGCATGCCTCAACCCACTTTTTCATTCTTAGAGATTTCCACATGAAAGACATTTTGTAAATTTTGAGCTGTTTAATTTCAAAAAGAGATGAGATAGAGAGAAAGAGAGAGGGAGAGAGAGAGAGAGAGAGAGAGAGAGAGAAGGAAGAAGAAGAAGAAGAAGAAGAAGAAGAAGAAGAAGAAGAAGAAGAAGAAGAAGAAGAAGAAGAAGAAGAAGAAGAAGAGAGAAAGGAAGAGAAGAGAAGAGATTTTGATCTTTAACCACAACATCTTCATAATAACTAATGAAACAGTATTGGGAAATAGAGGCCTTCTCTGAGCTCTGTGTGACATTGAGAAATTTTGATTCTTTTGAAATACATCAATTTGTGGTATCTTATATTTCCAGGTTATGGCACAAGTAATCTCGGAAAATACCAAAGTTTAATACCATGGATTTGTATGATCTTAAGAGCATGGATATTTTCCCTAGGTCTCCAGTGTCTCTGCATTCACTAGCAAAATTACCTTGACTTTGAATATTTAGTGACAGATTCAGTGCCAGGTCATATTGCTGGACTCCCTTCATGCTGCTATAGTTGTAATGGCTGCAGATATCATAATCTTCTTTTAAAATGGAAAATAATAGGATAAATCACTAGTTTGATTTCTTTTCTGGAATGTTAAAATAATAAATTCATATCAAATCACTGTTTTTATGATGTGTCATGATCTATAAGGATATTTGGATAAACAGCATCACTATGGGTGACATAGTAACCCATAGTTATTTCTAATTGAACAAATACTCAAATACATTGAACATATTAATTTCTAAGCATAATTTTTAGAGGCCATGTTCTTCTAACTATATTTAAAAATCTAATTAACTTATTACCTTTATTCTCTTTTTTGTGTGTGTGGTATTGGGGATTGAATTCAGACCAGCCCTATTTTTGTGAAGGGTTTTTCTAGATAGGGTCTCATGAACTATTTGCCCAGGGTGACTTTGAACCACTATCTTCCTGATGTCTGCCTCCTGAATAGCTGGGATTACAGGCACAAATCACCCCCCACTTAATACCTTCATTCTTAACACCCACAGGGTTAAGTAAACAAACCTCAAACAGACTTTATTTTACATTTAGAATTTTCATATTACTATTTATGTGAAGTTAGGCAACTTATAAGTGACTGAAACACCCGTGAGGAAACCTCTTAGGTTTGTGTGATTGTAATACATAGTACTGCTTGACCAAATGCATGACAGGGAAGAGAAAACAGCTAGTCTTTGTCTCTGCAACTTAATGACTGAGAATCCAATGCATTTTAATCTTTACTTCATATAACAAACATTCATATAACTACGATTTAACAAACACTAGACTTGATTTAATTCAACGCATTTCATGAATATTAACCCATGCAATCCTCAAGGGATAGCAATGCGTCTTATTATTTTCCAGTACTGAGAATATTACACAGAATAGCAGCCAACTATCAAAGGTTACATGGATAATAAGTAAAGAAAACAGTTTCAGACCCATCCAGTCTTGTCCAGAGCCTTAACAAAAGCACTGCCCTGCCGCAGGCTGGAATACACATACTTATGATCACTTGTGTGAAGGAGTCTGTATTTGTATTTGAACATGACTTAAGTGATCTGTTAAAGCTATGTGAACAGGAGAGCCCGTTTTTGGTTTGTTTTTACTTTGGAGACACTTCTCACTGCATACAGGCTGGCCTCGGCCTCAAAATTGCAACTGTCCTTAATTCTACCTTCTGAGTGCTGGGATTACAAATGTAAGCCACCATGCCTGGCAATGAATGGGACTTTCTAAGATCCACTTGGGTTCTCACAGAAAATGCCAAAATTTGTTAAAGTAACAGTCACATTCTTGATTGGTTGGGAAATAATTGTAGGAAAAAGTTTGACTTTTCTGCTCATACTTAATAAAATATTATTATTTTCTTAATTTTAATGTTTTTAAAGTTTTACAACATTTATCCAAGGCTTTCTTGGAAGCATTTTTCACTTCTTTGTTCCTTAGGCTGTAAATTAGTGGGTTCAACATGGGGATTACCACTGTGTAAAACACAGAAGCCATTTTGTCCATGTCCAGGGCATGGTTGGATTTGGGCTGAAGGTACATAAAGATCAGTGTACCATAGAAAATAGTAACAGCCACTATGTGGGAACCACAGGTGGAAAAGGCCTTGCGTCGTCCCTGGGTGGAGCGCATTCTTAGGATAGCAGAGATGATAAAGAGGTAGGAGATGAGGACGATGGAAGAGGAGCAGATCATATCAAAACCAGCAAAGGCAAAAATCAGAATTTCCTTTATGTGTGTGTCTGAGCAGGATAAAGCTAAGAGGGGAAGATCATCACAGTAGAAATGGTTAATCACATTGGGACCACAGTAAGTCAAACGAAAGGTGATAATGGTATGGAAGAGGGCTACCAGAAAGCTGTATATATAAGGAACTGCTACTAATTGAATACAGACTCTTTTTGACAGCAGTGTTGAATAATGCAGGGGACTGCAGATGGCGACATAGCGATCATAGGCCATGGAAGCTAAAAGGAAACACTCAGTGATCATGAAGGTGAGAAAGCAGCCCAGCTGTGTTGCACAAACATTGAAAGAAATAGTATTGTGCTCCACAACAAAGTTCACCATCATCTTTGGTGTAATAACAGAGGAGTAACAAAGGTCGACAAAGGCCAAATGACTGAGGAAGAAGTACATAGGTGTGTGGAGTCGAGTATCAATCCTGATTAGGGTAATCAACCCAAGATTGCCCAGCACTGTAACCAGATAAATAACTAAAAACACCAGAAAGCAGGGTATCTGAAGTTCTGGACGGTCTGTGATTCCTTTGAGAATGAATTCAGTGACACATGTGACATTAACTTCAGCCATTAAATTTAGCAGATTTTGTGAATTTTGCTGTAGCTGAAAAATAAAAATGTCATTTTTCACGACCCCTGCCAATCTTGGGTGAAAAATATCATTGGCATCTTCTTGCTCAGAATGATGTCATCATGTGAATGAAATGTGCACCTAACTCTCTAATGAGAGTTCTTAGTTCTTCATTGTTCTCAAGGGAGAAGTCTTTTTCTTTCAAGTTAGTCTTCATAAGAATTACTTAGCTTTGCAATTTTAGAAAATAATAGCGGATATTATTGCATTCAAAAATTAATTATTATGAAATGCTTGGACATGACTGACAGTAATAATTCATTGTTTTTACTAACACTGTCTTTGCTATGCATATATAAGTATAGCAGTACCAAAATGTGCAATTCATAAATAGATCCATATTTATATTCCCTTATTTTTCAATTTTGTGCATGCTCACATAAGATGTATTGAAAATATATTAAGATAATTTTAAATACTAATATGTATTAGAAAAAGTGTGTATCTCCCAAGATCTACACACTTTCCTATATGCCCTTCTGTATTTACAGAATACGTAATTATGCTTTGGGAGCTAAAACTGATCAGAATACAAGAAAACATATCATGTTACTTACATAGAAATTAAAGTTATAATTTTTCCCAACTCAAAGTTCACCACATTTTAAAGTTTCTTACCTAAGGAGCAAACATACATCAAGTAATTTATCAAATAACCCATTATTCTGCACTACATGCATGTAAATATCTTTCCTCATAAATATACACCAATATATTTCAAAGAAGGACTAATGTATCCAAAACGCTTACCTTAATTTGATGTACTTTTAGCTACATATTCCGAAAATATATTCTAAGAAATACATCCTTATATTTATATTTATACATATATGTGTGTATATCTGTATAGCCTTACAGATCTATATATCCTTATTGATGTACATATATAAGGAAACATTCAGTTGCAGACAGTTTTAGGAAAACATACACAGGTTGATGGAGTTTCTGATGCAACTTTCAGAGTAATTAGAATCATTTGTACTTATACTAGTTATTAACAAAGAGACTAGGTTCAATAATAATCCAGTTTTACACTATTCAAAACCCTTTTTTGCTCCTGGATTTGTTCTTTTAATGAAGCAGAACCAAAAAATATTAATGAGAAAGGATTATTTAGAGTGACCATATATAATTCCTTCATATTTCAATTTTAATTTATTATTACTATTATTTTATCTATTTCAGTTAAGTTCTGTTTTTATAATATACCCTACTTACTACCATATATGAAGTCACTTAAAATAGCTTCATACTTTTCCTATGCTGAAGGTTCTCTCCTACCCATCCTAATTTACAATAGGAAAAAAATCTAGTCTTATGTTTACGACAGCGAGTGGATGGTGTAGTATGAATGTGTGCTTAACTTCAGAGATCATATTCTTAATAATTTTTTATTCAAAGTGTATGGGGTTCTTCCATCAGCTTTAATTGATGAGATAAAAGAACAAGACTATCATATACTTCCAGTTAGAGGAGACAAGCTGGAAGCTATAGTTTATTGAGGATTGCCCGATTTTCCACATACCTGGTCAAAGTGAAATCACAGGCTCCTGAAATTTTAAAAAGTTAGGTTTATAATGTTATCTTTCACAGTAGATAATTGTTTCACTCAAGAATATTCAGAATTAAGGGTTCTCTGACTTCCATATGAAACTTGAACATACTCAACTTATCTCAAAATATTTTGTATGCAGTTCCAGTAGTGAAGTTATATTTAAGTTCTGAGGATAATTATAAAGTTACTGGACAATTTGAAAGCATATTAAACCACCTTCTCTGAAAAATGGTATCAGAGGAAGAGGTTTACATATAATTTATTATATTTTTGTACTTAAGCAAGACCATAATTATATTAGAATTTCTTACACTATTGTTTTTGCATAACTTCAAGATACATGAAGATTGCAAAGTACATTCAAAACAAATCAGAGAAACCATATAAAAAGATAAAGGCATCAATGAGAACATTAGATGCAGTGAATATTTAGCATTAGGTAAAGTGGAATGTGTAAACATCACATTGCAATAGAAAAGCAAAAAAGTTCATAGTAGAATTGCATATTAAATTAGAACTTGAATTCCAAATTCAATTAAATTAAATATCACACAGAGACAAAATGACATATGAAAGTCTGTTAAAATACTCTACCTTAGAACTCTAGATTATTTTTTATCAATTTCTATGATTCTCAAAAAACAATTTGTCTTTGTAGCTTCCAACTAATTTCTGTAGGCTGTACTGATGCAATCACCATCCTATTGCCTGACCATTTATTTCTTCATTCTTTTAACTAGCTCTGTCATCTTTTAGGGGAAATTCTTAAAATCCTTGACATAATTTATCCATGGATTTCTTTCATAAGCACTGGTGTTCCTTACTGTGTTGCCTCTTTCCTACAGCAAGCTTTTCCTCAAACTTTCCTGAATATTAGAATCACTTAAGGTCTTTCCAACATCCCAGATGTTTCTAAAGTAGAGCCAGCATGGAGAACCAGAACTTTACAGAACAAATACAGGAATTGGAATAGCAAACAGAGCTCAGCCACATTTCATATTGTTTTTCTCTTTTATTTTTGCTTCCCTAAATTCTGGTTGAGCTAGTTTAAGTATATGATTCCACCATGTCAATGGAGATCAATTCAGAATACAACTATTTCAATTCAAGAGAAAAAAGAAAAAAGCCAACAAGTGTTATGTGGAATAGTTTTTAGGAAAATCACTTTTCAGTTTCTCCATTTTCACACCTGTTCCTTTCTGAAAACCATTTGCTTATGAAGGCAGTTTCACACTCTGTTCTCACTTGTCTTCATTTTTAAAAACTGACCCTTCTCTGATTTTACAAATGAAAGTCCTCCTTCCCAGCTCTCAACTATCTACATCCTTAGTGTTTGTTTGCTTTGGTCTTGAACTCACTATGCAGTCCAGACTGGACTCAAGTGCATCAATATATTCTTTTAGGGAATTGGGTAGTTCTTTTCACCAGGAGACCATAGATATGCTCTACAGCCCATTAATAAAATAAAGTTCAAATAAAGGTTAAATTTATGTTTAATCTCTATTCATAAAAATTTTAAAAACAGACCAATAATTTTCTAATAAGATACATTTAACTATAGGCTCTCTCTCTCTCTCTCTCTCTCTCTCTCTCTCTCTCTCTCTCTCTCTCCCTCTCTCTCTGTTTCTCCTCCTCATACATATATATAAGCACAGAGATATAAAAAAGATATTTTAATGTCAAATATCTATAACATAAAAAATTAACTTTCTGTACCTATTGTAATATTGCTGGAAAATATTTAGATATTCACTTAGCTATATTAGTTGATATTAAATCTTTAGTCCCAAGCAAATTCATTTATTTGGCTCTCTCAAAGTCTCTGCAGATTCTATTTTTCTATCAGATTACAAAATACAGTTGCAAAGCAAATTAAATCTCTCTCATACACTAATTCTTTAATGGGCTTGCTTCCTAAGAATTTATGTCATATATGTGATGTTTTATACACAGTGGAATCTGATACAACAGCAATGCTCTACACAGACAACATATTCAATAATGTGGAAAAAGCAAAATATTTCCTGATTATACTGCTTGGTATGGTACAATTCCTATTTTTGTTTTTTATCAGCATTTGCAGGGATTTCCAAGCTGAGCATCCTTTATTCCAGGGCTGCATTAAACTTGTTTACTTCCCCAAAGTTTAACAACCAGACCACAGAGCTACACTGTGAACTATAGGTGTACAGATTCAGTGACTTCTCTGGCTATCAGATGATCAGTCTATGCATCCCCAAAACATTCTGGTGTGAGGATAGGTTAGAAAGTCCTCAATTGAAGCTGATTTGTTTGGAGACCTGATTAGAGTCAAACGGTATTCAGAGAAGCAATATTAGGTAAATGATACGCCAATAGACTTCTATTTTATTTCAGGATTAATAAAGTATAATATCATTCGTTAATGGAGAAATATTTTTGCTGTTGTCATAGTATATATCTGTAATCCCAGTCCCTAGCACTTTGGAGACTGAGGTATGAGAATTGCAAATTAGAGGTTAGGCTCAGCAAAAGAGTGAAACCCTAGCTTTTTTTTTTTTTAAGGTAGAGAAATTTTTACCTTATGTTCCAACTGTCATAGGAACAAGGGCTAAGGATTAAGTTTCTAATGAGTGTTACCAGAACTTAAATGTAGAGCCTTTCTTAGTGAAATTCCTTCATAAAAGAATTTTAGACAAGAAATCTTACCTATTTCCATATCCTTCCTTCTTCTAGAAAGAGGGTAAATTCTAGCAGGTTATCTAGTTAACTTAACATGAGGTTATTTGAGGCCTCGTTTGTATGTGTGTGTGTCTGTGCGTGTGTGCCTGAGTGAGAGAGAGAGAGAGAGAAAGAGAGATGAAGTAGTAATTTAAGTAAAATAGCTTTTCTATAGAAGGTGCTGAAAAGGTCTAAAAGTATGAAATGCAGTGAGGATGCAGTCTGATTTCACTTCACCAAGGATAATAATAATTGGCTCTAAAACTAGATTCCATCTGACCTGCTTATCAATGAGCTTGGTGCCCCATGAGCTCATTGTGAAGTTGTTTTGATGATTTTTATTCCTTAGGTCCCTTTGGATATAAACATGAACCTCCAGAGGTATCAGAAAGCTGTGATGTTTCCTTTCTTGCTTTTTTCAATGTAAGATGGATGAGCTGGAGAAATTACACTAGTGTTTGGGGGAGAAGTCCTTTAACCATTTATATTCCTAAAGGAACCACACTTCTAATATACCAATTAGATATTTGCTTAATAGTCAATGTCGGGCTTACTACTGGGAGCAACATAATAAAACTTAGATGCTTAGGTAGTTTGATTAAAAACTCAAGTTCTGTGAAATGACAAAAATAATGGCTAAATCTTCAGTAACAAGATATTGGGCAAAGTCCATACTTGCTTTAATTCTAAATTTACTTAATTTAAAAAATTATGTAAATTGTTATCTTCCATAAAATGAATTTATAAATATTGAATGAGGAGCCATATATAAATGGCTTAGTTAACTCTCTGGTTAACAGTAAGTGTCAAAAAATCTTTTTAAAAATGAGACAGAAGAAGTATCATAAATGAAACCAATGTACTTCTAAAAAGTGACATAAAAACAGGCTACTACTACAGTTTTAGCCTCTATCTTGGAGAATAAGAAAATATAGTAAATATTTTTTATAGTTATCATGTTATCTTTAATAAAAATGATTGATGATCTTCACATGCTCCTCAGAATTAATTTGCTCATTCTTCTTTCCTGCACAAATGTGTGTGTGTGTGTGTTTGTGTGTGTGCGTTAAGATTCCTCAAACTCATACAATTATATCTCTCAAGATCAGCAATGGGGTAAGTAATGGAGCATAATAGCAATAAGATCAATAAACACTCATATTGTCTCATATTGTGCCAAGCACTATCTCAAGACATCTGTGTACTAGCATATATAATTCTCATAATGACTCAATAAGTTATTATTATCCCCATTTTCAAAGGGAGAAACTGAAGCCTAAATAGTTCAAACATCTTATTAAGGTCACACAGCCATAAATTGCCCAAACCAGGACATAACTACTGACTTGTACCTCTTCCCTACTCTCTAAGTACAGGAATACCAACTGCCACATACTGCCTGTCTCAGGAATGCTTGAGACCTGGTTTAAACTGGATGCAGCCAATGGGCAAGAGAAACTGTTACATAAAATCAGATGGCATAAGAAGAGGGTGGTCAGAGTACTTTAGTGGTGCTGTCTCCCTGCCTTGGAAGACATTTCAGGAAGTAGCTGCATCAGTTCCCTCTGGGCAACCTCTTATCCACAATGTAGTTTTCATTGAGCTTCTAATTCTTTCTATGTCCCTTCCTTCAGCCATTGAAGTGATGATAGGATTGGATGGCTGAGATTCTAGTTGTTCACTATCACTTTTTTGTTCTCACCTGTTTATTTAAAGTATTATGGGTTGATTCTTCTCAGGAATCTGATAAACACTTCAGTAAATTTCAACATTGAAATTAGTCCTACTATTTCTTGATAACTACAAACTTTGAGAATTTTTTAGAAAGAGATATCACCTCTATGTATTTAGGTGAGGGTGAATTCATTGTATGATACTTGGAAAGAATGGAGCCCTTAAATTAAGAATTAAAAAATGGATAAAATTATTATCCTAATGAATGAGAAAATGCTCAGAAAACTGCATTGATTATTATATTGCTTTAATTTTATAGCATTCACATGATCAAAAATATATTTGAAAAGAATTATGTATGAATATGTGGAAGAATAATGCATCCACTGAACAAATAACTATAAACGATATACTAGTTAAACTAATGTTACTCTAATGAAATATCCAGGCAATGAAATTGTAGAGTAAAAGGTGATTTTTGGATCATGGCTTCAGTCCAGGATCCACTGGTTCCAAAATTTTGGACTTCTGATAATTTTAGGAGCATATGGGGGAACAAACTTCTCACTTCATAAGCTAGGAAACAAAAGGAGGAAGGGAATGAAACTGTGGTCTAACATTTCCCTTAGAATGCACACTTCCATTGACCTAAGGAGTTTGAATAAGACATCTTCCTACTAGATGTCCCCAGCACCTCCAAGTAGCACCATTCTGTGGATAAAGGCTTTAACATATAGACATTTAAGGAAGACAATATATGAAATGGCTTGCAGTCTGAGATTTACTTCAGTGAGAGCTTTGGAGGGCTAAGATATGAGATTATGAGTATGAATGAAACATATGTGACTATGCATTGAGAAATCGAAATCGAAGTTGGGCAATTGTTATAGAGGATTCATTATATAAATTCTTCTAATTTTGGAGAATTCCATATTAACTAGTTCTTAAAAGATATATAACAATAAATTTATTGAGTAAAACACAAAGTACATTAACTTTTAAAGATGTATTATAATGAATTTTTTAATGAAACTATAGATTGTTTACATAATTGTGATCCTTTGAATGTTGAAATATCAGTGCATCTTTATTGAAAATTACCATACTGTAATTGGATCCTATTCAGAAAATCATTAGCTACGCCTATATCTTCTAGAATTGTTTCTTTTTTCCTATCGTACTTTCAAAGTTTTAGGTCTTGTACTAAGGTCTTTGATCTATTCAGAGTAAATTTTTGTTCAGGATGAAAAATATGGGTCTATTTCAGTCTTCTGCATGTACATAACCAGTTTTCTAAGCACCCATCTTGAAGTTACTGTCTTTCTTCCAGTTTATGTTTCTGACTGCTTTGTCAGAGATAAGATAGTATATTTATGTGGCTTTATTTCTGGGTCCTCTATTTTATTCCACTATTCTTCATGTCTAGCTTTGTAGTAGTATCATGCTGTTTTTGTTACTATGGCTCTGCAGCCTATTTTGAAATCTGATTCTGATGTTAGGATTCCTCTAGAATTGCTTTTTGCTCAGGATTAGTTTTACTATTCAAATGTTTTATTCTTCCATATTAATTTTGAGATTGGCTTTTCTATTTCTACAAAGAATAACTAGAATTTTTATGGACATTGCTTGAATTTGTAGGTTACTTTCAATACTATGTGCATTTTCATAATATTTATTCTGCCAATCTATGACCATGGGAGGTCTTTCCATCTTCTTGTTTCCTTCATTTTATTTCTCCATGGTAAATAAACATGGAGTATGGAAGTATTTCTCTTGCATATTGATTTAAACCCCTTTGATATATGCCCCTGAGTGATATGGTAGGGTCATAAGTTATGTCTATTTTTACCTTTCTGAGGAAATTCCATACTGATTTCCATAGGGGTTATATCAGTTTACATTCCCAACAACAATGTTTGGGGCTCATTTTTCCTCACAGCTATAGTCAATGAAGGACAAAACTTTGTGATAGTCAGTAGGGAAAACATTAGGGAATAAATTTGCAAAGAAAGGACCATAGTGACATGCTGTATTATAAGTCCCAGAGTAGGGATAAACAAACAATGTATACATATATAAATAAATGAATAAAATAACTTTAAAAAATGAAAAATTTTAAACATACTGATATAATCAGACTTAACATTTTCAAAGCATTCTTCAAAAACAGTGGCTCAACTTTATGGAATATTGTGGCATGATTTGAACAAGACTATGTTGGGATAATAGAAAAAGAATGAAATTCAAAATGAGCAAATTATATTATTGCCTATGTGTATGAACCTAAAAAGTGACAGAGCTTAAAGATTTATTTGTTTAGTTTACTATTACCTAGATTGTATTGTTGGATTCATAAAGAGATGTAGATCTTGTTTGTGGGATAATAAGTTTTGTTTGGTTATGATGGATTAAATAATTGAATGATATACAGCATAAATGTATACATGCATTAAAGAAAAATTTATCCTATGATTACATGTTAAAGCATAGTAAAGAAGACTTTATTTGGGGCCATCAACATAGAAGCAGGCAACACTGCAATGGCATGATGCAATGGAAGAGAGAGAACAGGCTCAATTCTCAACACAGCTGGAAAAGTGAAAATTTACAGCAAAAGAGCAGACTGGGAGTGGATGCAAAGTGATTATGAAGAAACCAGGAGTAAGTGAGGTGCTTGCTAAAATGATCAAACAGAATTCTTGTTGAAAACAGGGCAGCATGATCAGACATCAGATTGGGGATGAAGAAGCTTATTAGGTATTAAGGGTGATCAAATATCAAGGGTCAGGGATCCTTGCTAAACTGACTTGGCAAGATTCTTTGCTAAAACTGAATCTTACAAGCAAGTACACAGATGGGCCTAGAAGAAGGTGGCCCAGGACACCAAGCAAACTTGGACCAAGAAAATAATATTTTCTTATCTATCTATCTATCTATCTATCTATCTATCTATCTATATCTCTGTATGTATAGATGTATCTTTCTATATAGCCATCTATTATCTACCTATGTGTTTATATTTATTTAATACAATATTTATCCTATTACTAAAAATAATGAGAATGTAACTGATGTTACTATATATATTGAAAGGGACACAATCATAATGCATACTAAATTATAAAGAATAAATTATATAAAATCTGTTATAGTTATATTTTATACATTTATATATGCTTATAATATGCACATGAATATATTATGTATACATATTTATATAAATCATATCTGAATGCTGTCTCTGAGAGAAAAGAGAGAGAGCAACAATGAGAAAGTTAAGAGTATCCATTGCATAGTTATGTTGTGGATCTAGTATCTATCTAACATAATTATCAGCTGTGACTTGAGGCAAATTCTTTAAGTCATCAGAGAATTTAAAATGTGAGGTCATTTAACTTACATCCTGGTGTACTTGTAAGGATTAATAATGAGATGCATAGAGTCAGTTTAGCATCTCAACTTGGACATAATGAGTAAATTTTAGACACTCATTATTATTGAATTATCATTCCATTCATAATCTTTATAGCATCAATGATTTGCAGTTTGCACATCAGTTTAATATCCATTATTAGTTTATTCCTCAAAATAGTCCTGTACTGTAAATAGAATCTTCATTTCTTAATTGAGCTCAGAGTTTCTGACCCTTCTATGAGTGCACAGGTCAATAGCAGAAGACCCTGAGCACAAACCAAGTTCTAGCTCCAAATATTCTCTTCCCACTAAGTTGCCTGGTCTCCCAGAGGAAAGCAGTTCAAGTAAGATACAGCTGCCCCTGAAGAATCATAATCACCTCAACAAACTCAAACTAAATTACATATTCATTAAACTTAATGAAAAAGTTGAAACTTTGTGTTGATTGAGATTGGTTTCACTTAATATATCCCCATGTAGAAACTAAGTAAACAGTCATTTTAATAAGGCCCCTAGAAACTGATTAACAAGGAAACCCACTTTATAGCCATTGCAGTAGGGAATTTTCTTTGCAATGATGTTTTTAATAAGACCCAGAGAGACAGTTTCATCATTGATACTAAGAAAATTCTGACTTCGATTTCTCTCTCTTTAATGATCAATAATTATTCAATTAAAATCAGTAGGTGAAGAATAGAAGTTATAGAAAATGTCACTTTTCCTAATTTTTTCAGATACTCTGAAGCTTTTAGAATCATTATGCATGTTATATAATATGGGAAGATAACAGGGACTTGGCAATTCCTAACTTAGGTGATAAGACACTATTTATTAGCCAGTATAAAATAACTTGGGATTATAGTCATTGATTTAAAAATTTAAGATTCAGTGACAACTTTTATCAAAATTAAACTTTTTGACACAAATGTACTGTGACTAGAAGATCTTACTAGAATGCAGCAAAGGAAACTAAATATGCTTCCTTCTTTCCTGAATAAAGAAAATCCAAATGTTGTACAGTTAAATCCCTATCCAGATAGAGATGGGAAAATATTACATGTAGATGAATACATGCTAACAATGTATGATGGCACATACCATGTTTGTATAGTTTGGATAGGGCTGATGGTTTGTGACCTGCAATAATTAAGCAGATTCATTGTTTCTTCATATTTTGATAGTATGCATTATTAATTGAACTAACATAAAATGCTTCTGACTATGGTTTGATAATTTTCTAGAAATATAATAGGCCAAAAAATTTCATTTTAAAATAAAGATTATTTTAAAAGATTAAAATAAATTATTCTAGTAATACATACTGAAATAAGCTTGCTTAAAGGAAAATATGAAGTTTTGGTGTAAAATATAGACATAACTTTGTGTGTGTGTTTGTTTACAATCAGGACACATACAGAGAATTATTCATGTGCAGTCATATATTCTTTTGAGAACTTAAAATGAAAGAGTGAAATAGGAATTCCAACATCTGCAAACATGAGACAGAGCATCCAAAAATACAGTTTTAAAAATGATCAGTAACTCGAAGAGGACTCAAATAAATGAATGAAGTAAAGAACTCAATCCAGGCCTGGACAATAAAATTTCACTTTGCACAAGAGGGTTAACAATTTGGAAGAGAAATTCATCAAAGAGACAGAGATTAACAAATAAAAAACCAAATCAAAACAAAAGCAAAGAAGTAAAAGTAAACAAAGGAAATCTTGGAAATGAAAACTTAAAAAAACAAATAGAAACTCAATGCAAAGCATGACCAACATATTAAACCAGATTGAAAAAAATCAGAGATTAAAGAGAAGATTAAATAAGAAATTAATACATTCAAATAGCAATAAATAAAAAAATAAGCAGCCATGACCACAACATCCAAGACCTCTGGCACATAATGAATCTTCTGTGTAGAGAGGTAATCAAAATATAGACTGAAGTCTTAGAAAAATTATCCAAAGGAACTACATCAGAAAATTAGCCACAACTAAATAAAGAAATGGACATCCAATTATGCAATACAGTTAAAAACCCAAACAGATACGACCAGGAAACCTCTCAATATAATTTTGTAGTTAAAATTCTAAGAGTAGAAAACAAATAAAGAATACTGAAATATAGAGATGGTGGAGTGTCTCAAGCAGGAAAGCACCTGCCTAGCAAATAATGAGGCCCTTAGTTGAAACCCCAGTATTGAGAAAAAAAAAAAAGAATACTGAAAGCTACAAGACAGAAGCACTAAGTTACTTACAAAAGTAAGCCTATCAGAATAACAGCAGATCTCTCAGCAGAAACTGTGAAGGTAGGGAAGCATGTACTGATGTACGTCAAACCTTAAAACAAAATACATGCCAATCAAGACTGGTGTATCCAACACAGTTATCCTTAACAATTGAGAGAGACTTAAAGACCTTCCATGAGGAGAAAACTATTGCAGTTCATGAGGTAGCATTATAGAAGATAGTTAGAGGAATACTTTACAAAGAAGAAAGTTATGCACAAGCACAAAACTCAGAAAAGGATAAATAACGCTAAGAGAATAGATAAACTAATGGGAAGTAGGAAAGAATTAAGCATTGTTAGCAGTAAAAGAGCCAACCTCTCAGATGAAAATAAATTGAGGAAATTACTAAACTCTAAATGAAGTAAAGGGAGGAGGACAAAAAGCAAGACTCAAGAAAAGGAGTGGTACATAAGCAAAGTATAAAAGTTACTGTATACAACACAGGTATAAAAACTGTGACTCTATGTACATTTATTACACAACATACAGTATATTTTTGTGTGGATATATAGCCAAGTGTGTCTGTGAGTGTGATTGGTGACTTGGAGTAGTGTTGAGTTTTCTGACTTTTATTTCCACATTACAAACATTTCCCACATTGGCATATCATATTGTCTGCTAAGTGTATTTAAGTAAATTTGAAAAGTAAACTTTATATAACCATTGAAAATGTTATTCTGTACTAATCATCATAATTTTAACAAAAATTATATAAGTAGTAATTTATTTAAAATATTTTTATACTATATAAACCTGTTATACTTTAATAAATATTCTCATCTTGTGATGAGAATACTGTTAAATGGTAAAATTCTTGCTTACCATGCACAAAGCTCTGGTTTGATTCCCAGTACCACAAAAAGAGTTAATCAAAGTTTTAGAAAACTATGATAGCTTAAGTCATTCCAAGTTATCATAGGACAGATTTTAAGCTTAAATTTAGATGTTAGCTTTATGTGAAGATAATATTAATATTATCATAATAGACTACTTTGAAAATTATTCTTATGTCTGCATCACCCAATCAAAACACTATCATTAAAACAATATCAACATGTTCTAAATATATTGTTCTCAATGAACAATTTCTGGAGTGAAATATGGTTTTCAATCTCATAAATTCGGTTTTGGAGAGAAATACTCACTCTTAGCAGAAAAATATTGATTGTTAAAACTATGACTGTCAATATTGAAGGGAAAGCACTGAAAAAGGAGACATTTAGTTACTTGCTTTATAATTATAAAAATAATGCATTACATAGCCCAGAGCCTAAACAACAAACTGAAGCTGGAGACAAAACTCATAATTTGAGTAGAATTTAAGGTTATTGAATCTTTGAGAGGGATCCCTGTGCTCCTTCCTGAGTGGTCCTCTGGATTTATGTGGAGTGTTGCAGAACCAACAACCAAGAGTTCTTTGTTTTTTGGTTTTAATGGTTTAGATAAGTTTGGGGCTCTCCCCAACTGACAGAGATATTAGCTAATCCTCCCAAGGTGTAATCAGGTAAAATGGTAAAGGCTCATGGAAACCACAGTTTCAACATGGCAACCACACAGAAACAAGATGTATAGGTTTGATCACCCTGTGGGAAAAAAATGCCACAAACTGAATGCCAAAATTTTTCTCTCATGATTCTGGAGGCTAGAAACTCAAAGTGAAGGTATTGGCAAGGCTTTTCTCTTCTGAAGACACTAGAGGAGTCTTTCCACTTTTAGCATCTAGACATTTCCTTGACTTACAGCAGGCTAATGCCAATATGTGTTTCTTGTTTCACAATGCTCTCCCCTTCTATGCCTGTGTCCAAATTTCTGTCTTTGTAAGGATGACAGTCACACTGGACTAAAGGCCTTTTATATTTGATATGTCCCCATCTCAACTAATTACATCTTTTAATGATCTTATTTCCAAAATGAAGTCATTTTGAAATACTGAAAAACTTCATCATATATTTTGGGAAGACACAATTCAATTCATAATAAATGACAATAGCTAAAGATGTACCTCCAAAAACATCTGATAGAGGCACTGCTAGACAACACAGACTATACCATACAGCATGGTAAAGAGAAAAGGAATGATGAGATTTTCTGAATCTAAGCAAGAATCTTACAAGAATATCAGAGGTTATTGCAGAGAAATATTCTAGAAATTGGAAACAGAGGTGATTTATAATCATCTCACTCTACAATGGGAGTTTCTTGGAAAAGACCTCATGAAATGGTGAAGCAAAAATGGATACAAATTAATATCTAATTTCTTCCAAGGATATAGTAAGGTATAGAATTGAGGTATCAAGAATCAAGTTTTGAGGCTGGGTGTGGCCGCCCACACTCAGCCGGGCTGAGTGTTTTCAAAATCTTTACATTACCTTTTATTTTTTTTCCTTTTTTTGTAATTTTATTTTATTTTTTTCTTTATTCATTTATTCATATGTATATACATTGTTTGAGCAATTTCTCCTCCCTGCCCCCCTCCCTTTCCCCCCTCATCCCCCTCACTTCCAGGCAGAACCTGTTCTGCCCTTTTCCCTAATTTTGTTGAACAGAAGACATAAGCAATAATAAGAAAGACATAGTGTTTTTGCTAGTTGAGATAAGGGTAGCTATACAGAGAGATTCCTAGCATTGCTTCCATGCACAAGTGTATTATAACCCGAATTGATTTATGTCTACCAGACCATTTCACTACTTCTGAGTCACTTTCCCATATTGACCTCTGTTGCTTTAAGGTTACTGTATTAACTCCTCTGCAGTGGGGACATCAAACACTTTCAAGTTTTGGGTTTCCTGCCTTTCCCTATTCCTCATGTATGTGTCCTCCCCTTAGCATGTGACCCAAGTCTAATAATATTATTGCATCTGTTTTAGATCTAAACCCCACATATGAGGGAGAACATACGATTTTTGGCTTTCTGAGCCTGCCTAACTTCGCTTAAGATGATGTTCTCCAGTTCCATCTATTTACCTGCGAATGATAGAATTTCATTCTCCTTCATGGCTGAGTAAAATTCCATTGTGTATAAACACCACATTTTCTTAATCCATTTGTCAGTAGTGGGGCATCTTGTTGTTTCCATAACTTGGCTATTGTGAATAGCACTGCAATAAACACTGGTGTTCAGGTGCCTATGGACTCACCTGAGTCGCATTCCTTTGGGTATATCCCCAGGAGTGGGATTGCCGGAGCATATGGCAGATCTATGTTCAGTTTTTTAAGAAGCCTCCACATTGTTTTCCAGAGTGGTTGCACTAGATGGAATTCCTACCAGCAGTGTACAAGGGTTCCTTTTTCCCCACATCCTCGCCAACATTATCTTTTATCTTTTAATTATAAACTCTATCTTTAAATCATTCTCTTCTTACAGCTTCCTGAATGTTTCATGGTAATTGACTCTGAACCATTTCAAAACCATACAATGACTTACATATTATTGCATCCTTGACGATTACATAAAACAATTTATTATATCTTATGAAGGACACAGTGGGGTATAATATTTCCTGTCTTGCTCAATTACATTGAGTCACACACCCACAGACATTCACAGGAATAGAGACATTCCAAACCCATCCCCACCTCCTCTGACATAGCAGACACACCCTCCAAGATAACGGCATTTGTCTCAAATTCCAAGACAACTGGTTCACAGGACTTTCTGAGAATTCTTTGATATTTGAGATACACTATTATTATATCACTGAAATGAACCAATCATTAACAACAGACTTTTCACAATAAACACACTGGATTTTTGAGCCTCACTTCAATCATTTAATACCTAGATATTGTTGAAATTATTGAACTCTGGAAAAAATTAAAGAGGTTAATAATATGCAAACATTATGAGATCAGTGGGTAATAGGTTGATAGCACCCTCAAAATTCCTACATGTAATCTAACTAAAGCAATGTGTAAACTACACACCCTATATTATACTATATGGAATATTTGTGTAGTAACTATATGGAAGATGTGTGTGTGTGTGTGTGTGTGTGTGTGTGTGCATGCACATGCACTGGCAGAGATGTGGTTTCCAATCTTTAGGCCTATGTTGATACATCACATAAACTGCTAAAAATGTTTTACTTAAATTGATTTAATAACTACATTTAAATAAATCTGAAAACTAAACCTTACATAACAACTTTAATTCATAATTTTTCACTCAATTTCACAAGTAGAAAGTGACAAAAATTATAGTGAAACATTTAAAATATGAAAATGTGTGAGATAAATTATTTCATGTTATATTTCAGTCACTGTTGATAAAAGTGACTATATTAGGATTTAATTAGCTGTGTCTGAAAACTGCGTTAGCTTAATTCATTCCAAGTTATCTTAGAAAAGATGTCATCATTAAATTTAGCTGTTAGATTCATGAGATGACATTATCACATTAAACTATGTATTTTTGTGTTTATTTTTATGGATGTTGAGATTCAAAGTTAACATAATTTATGTGTATTAGAAATATAATTTTTCTCCCCATACATTATTTAAATATATAGAAAAAAATTTAGCTGACAGACTAAACTAAAACAGTCAGCAACCATGGACCAAATTTGACCAATTGGCCATACCATCTAAACCCCAATCTTGCTACATAAGATTAAGATATTTCTCTGCCAACACTTGTTTTCTATCTTTTCATCTTTGTTTCATTTTGTTTTCTCTTTAATTAATACAATAGTTTAGCAAATTTATGGATTTTGATATCGTATTTCAACACGTCCATAAGCTGTGCAATGATCAAATCAGGAAAATTAGCATTCACTTCTACTTCCACTTGGCTTTATGTTCATAAGGTAGTAAGGTTCACTATGGGTACACAAATGTCCATTTTGCATTTATCAAGAACAGATTGTAAAATAAGTAAACTGTGAATATACCAATCAAGATAAACTAAACATTAATATTTGTAAGATTTTTTCACCAGGCCCTACATTTTAAAATGTATTGATCACATTTGAATGAATGATCATGCACTAGCATTTAGTTGAATAACTAATAAATTCTAGCCATCAAAATCTGGTGAGCTGCTAATTCAAAATTTATAAGGTATTGTTATTGAAAAAAAGATGAACACAAACAGTTTCAAATCATATTATCAACAAAAATGTATAATGTGATGATATTGTATGGTAAAAGTCAGATGTTAAATATCAGAACATTTGTACTTATTTGTCTTTTGATTATGATGAAGATAGGACTGTCTTCTTTTCCAAAATATTTCATTTTCCTACATATATACCAAAGTCTAACTCCAAGGAGTTGAAGTGGAAAAACAGACTGCTGAAAGGCAAATGTCATTAACTATGGAAAAACACAAACTGAAGAAGAACACTTTATAACAGTGGAAAGACACTACTTGAAAATTCTGAATACAATTTCATTGCTAAAAATATGCTTTTATATGAACATTTTAGGTACATCATACCAACCAAATTCCTATTGTCATGGGAAGTAAATGAGTTCTTGCATATTTTTTCCTGCTAAAACTGTACCTTTTATATTAAATCTAAGATGAAGAAATGTACATAAAAAAGGTACCCTAAGAATAATGTGCAACTCTAAGAAAGAGATTCCTAAATTGTCAGCTACACATCTAAACTTACTTGTAAATTATTCCAATAATTGTGTGATTGCATTCACCCATTTGCATTCCAAATGCCAACGACACTGTGTCACTGCAACACTGTTGACTATAAAGAATAAATCATGCTTAATAACTATTTTGTATTCATGAGGTAAAGTGCCACTCTGTTAGATTGGACCTTTTAGTTTTTTTAAGGATTGTCTTTAGAAAGTGTTATTTGAGCTAGGAATTTTACACTTGGTCATACATCATACAGATGAACACACTACTAAAATATCTGTTACAGTTTCATTGCCTCAAGTTTGCCTTGGTGATTGCTTTGTTGACTGCCTCTTTTACATCCTTGTTCCTCAAACTGTAGATCATGGGATTCAACATGGGGATCACAGTGGTGTAAAACACAGCCACCATCTTTCCCTGCTCCACAGACTCTTCAGTTGGCCTCTAGAGATACATGAATATGAGAGTCCCATAAAACATAGAAACAGCTGCCAAGTGAGATCCACAGGTGGAGAATGCTTTCTTTCTTCCATCAGCAGAGTGTGTGCATAGCACAACAATGACTATGAGGGTGTAGGAGATGAGGACCATTGAGAGGGAATATGTGAAGTTGATTCCAGCAATGATAATCATTGTGTATTCTTTGATATGCACTCCTCCACAGGCAATCTTGATGAGAGGAGGATCTGCACAATAGAAGTGGTTGATTTCAAAGTTTCCACAGAAGTATAAGCCATACATCCACAGTGTGCACATCAGACTCACAGAGAAACCATAGATACAGGGCACAGAGATAAGCCGAACACACACAGTCCTAGACATCCTACTTCCATAAAGCAAAGGTTTGCAGATGGCCAAGTAACGATCGAACGCCATCACTGCCAGGATATAGACCTCCACGTGTACAAGGGCAATGAAAAAGTATCACTGCACCAGATATCCCACAGGTTCTTGTGGTACTATTTGCCTGGACTGGCTTCAAACTGCAATCCTCCTGATCTTGGCCTCCTGAGTATCTAAGATTTCAAACATGAACCACCGGCACCAGCTCATTCTTGAAACTTTTGAATTACAATTTTCCTTATCCAAATAAAATAATTCAAAACATGTAGATATTTCACAATGTCTAATATGGTCATTAAATGCATTATAATTTAAATGAACTGATTAAAAAACATAAAGGGGGTCTGAATTTTAAACTCTGAATAAAGATCCACTATTAGAGATTCCCATGGTTATAGATTAGATCTTTTTATTCATTTCAGGTGTGACAAATATTAAGTAGATGACAGCTACAGAGTTTGATTATGACATAGAGCTGAAGTCAGGGATTTTCCTATATAAAAATTCTAACCTTGGAGGTGAAGGCATGGCACAAGTGGTAAAGTGCCTCCTTAGCAAGCTCAGGCCCTGAGTTCAAGCCCTGTTATCACCAAAATTTTTCTAACATTAAAGAAACACCCATGTTCTCTCATTATCTGAATTTAACTTGGTACTACTTGTGGATTGTACTTCCATTTTATGTTAGCTATAAAATATATAAACTATAGCATTGAGGGATCTAAGAACATAAACTAATTCTATCTGAACTTGTTTCAATCATTGGGTAATATTGGCATTTCTATTTCTCCACATGTAATTGTTAGCTGTGTGGTAGGAATTGTCTTATCTGTTTTGGAATTGTACAAATTGCCTTTGTAATAACATATAAAAGATGTTCAAAAATAGGCATCAAGTAAGATTTTAAAAGTGTTCTGATCTTTGTATCAAGATCATATCCCATATTTCCATTTCATAACATACATGATCCCAATACTATGAAGATTCTCTAAAAAGGATTTGTTTTCTTCAACAGGCCAACGTTTTATAATATTTGTATGAATGGCTAGTATTTAATGAATGATCACTATATTTTTTGCATGCAAAGTCCTATGAAACATATTCTTTTTGCACGTTCCTTTTGCAAGTAATAAAAGTAAAGCAGTGACAGATTTAGATCTTCCTAAGTCAGAAATCTACTAATTACAAGATTTGGCTACAAACCAAAGAATTTGACCCCAATTTCTACTCTAAATAATCTTGTATTGCCATCTCTTTTCACTTAAAATTCAGTGTTGATTATCTGCCAATACAGACAAAAATCATCTTTTCATGCTTCATCTTTAATGAAATAATATTAACAGTTGAGCCAGATAATAAAGACAGAAGACCACTGCCTCTCCCTATCCTTCTAAATTTAGGTGACTCCATTGATCTAGGATAAGAAATAAATAATAATTAGTGAGAAAACCAATTTATTATGTAGGCTCATATCAGCTATTAAAATAATCACATTGGCAGAATATTTTATTAATACTTCACTTAATGTCCCATGAATATAAATAATAGAATTGTAAATTATTCAATTAGTTATTCCCAACTCCATTCATGTATATTTAAAAACAATAATGTGTAAATCAAGACAAAAAATATTTATAAAAATAAATCTATGAATAAGAGCTTAGTTTCTTTTCAAAATAGCATCTAAAATTATCCAATTCTGATTGCATAAATCCATATTGCAGATTCTAAAACTTGCATACCTACCTTCAGCAAAGAATGTTAATTCTTTGAAAAGTAAATGTTAATTTCTTTGCTGAAAGTAAATGTTAATTTCTCACTATTTATATTAGAGTCTTGAGTATTAGGAGCATGGAGACTACCTCTCTAAGGTATTGTCTGGGTAATTATAAAACAATTACTAAAATGCTAGAAAAATCTTGGGGGAAGAAGCAAAGGTGGAATAATAATTCTTAAAATTGAGAAATTGAAATTCATGATATTGTGACATATTTCTCACTGTCACATGGGTTCTGCCCTCTTACATTCACACATGGGCAATTAGGCATCCCAGAAAAATATTATTGGAGCCCATCATGAAATTATTGGTAAATTACTTTCTTTTATGCAACTGTTATGAAAAGCACCACGTGTGAGATAGACATGATCAGAAATACCTGTTCTACATATCTCAAAATTGTTCTCCAGTGTCAGGCGTGTGAAAGCATAGATTACCTGGCAGGACCTGGAAGGACGAGTGTGAATGGAAATCACTGGTGAAGATGAGGTGACTCTTGTCAAACATATCCAGAATCAAAACCTTGATTCTAACACTTTATGTGAGCTTGGGCAAGTAGCAGTCTCCTCAGCTTCAATATTCTCATCTGTGGAAAGTAGAAACTACTCTCTAACAGTGTGGCTGGATGATCTCAGATAACACAGGATACTTCTGCCACCAACACATGTTTCATATAAAGCACTAAAGATGACATTATGTATTTAGTTTCATTTTTACAATGTTTACAATTATTATCTCACAACAATTCTGAGATTGTGACTAATGTATCCTTACTTTGAAGAATAGACTAGGCATATGTATATGAGGCTGTATTTGTAGACCCAGTTTAGAAAGCTAAAAAGTTAAAAATCAATCTAGGTTTTTCAACAATTCTAAACTATATATTGTCTCAATTTGGTCCACAAAACTATGGACAAAACTGTACTCCAGGTAAATTTTCTCTTTCTCCTGTGTACCCAAGTACCCAGAAATCTTGAGTTCCTTCTCACTTATTATGGAGGAAATCCATTAGATAATCTCATTTATTGCATAGAATTATGATATAATATACAATATCTAAGAAAATGTATATTGGAAAATATAAAAGTGTAGATATATATATCCACATATATATGTATTGATGTATATATATGTGTATATATGTGTGTGTATATTTCATTTATTTAACTGTTCTTTCTGCACCAAAAAAGAGAATGATTTATTTATATGTATGCCTGAGTACATAAAATTTAATAAAGTAAATTGTTGTTACCTCAGACTTGTACCTCATGCAATGAAATGCAGGACAAATATCAAATTATATTAATATTATTTTGGAAGGACTTGTTATTGCTAACTACAAAAATGCCATCTAAAGTATTTTTTCTTTAAAATGCAACAATAACTAAAATGTTATTGGCATATCTTAGACACAGATATATTTGGTATTCTATGGGATTATCAATTGAATATATTTTAGAGTCATGTTCTTACAATGACACATTCACCCACTAATTCTATCTACTCTTTAGTCAGACTGAAGACAATGTTGGGGACATGTGAAAAGCTCACAGTTTAGTCATTTGAAAACTTAGAGTTGAAATAGGTCAGTTACAGGAATCGGTAAAATAGAACACACTCTGTTATGTTAAGGAACACTAAAAAATCTGATAGAGAATTAAATACAATAGTGTTTCTCTTTTCAAATAGTAGTGTCTGGACAGACTCATCCTTCATGATGAAAGAAGGATTAAGCATTAAACAATCTTATAATCATCATTGAGACCAGCATATTTATATCCTTATACTAGAAAACTAACTTTAGTATGTGGTATTTATGCTAAAAATTAGTTTCTAAAAGGGCAAATAAATATTTCTCAAATTCATCTTCTGCACTTTTGAATATAGAAAATAAAATTATGAAAATAAATAAAATAGCTAATATTTGAACAATCTAAATTAGTGCAACTATGAACTTTGAAGCAAACCATCTTTCCAATGAATTATTTTACACATTTTAATCAATTTTCAGTGCTTATATCCACAATAATTGGTCACTCTACTATTATTTCTACTTTTCATTGCCATTTTTTCCTTTCTTTTCTTCTCACAAAAGATCTTTAAGTTTATATACCCATTTACTGGCTAATAACCTGTTACCAAATAAATAATAGAAAAATTATCTCAGGCTTTATTTTGCTAAACTTGTTCTGCTAATCACTTTGTCCATGGCTTCCTTCACATCCTTGTTCCTCAGACTGTAGATCATAGGATTCAACATGGGGATCACTGTAGTGTGGAACGCAGCCACCATCTTCCCTTGCTCCACGGACTCCTCTGCAGGTCACCTGAGATACATGAAGATCGGAGTACCATAAAATATGACCTCAGCCGTCAGATGGGACCCGCAAGTAGAAAAGTCCTTCCTCCTACATTCTGTTGAGTGCACTCTTAGAACAGCAATGAGAATGAATAGATCAGAGATGATAACCACAGTCAGGGAATATGTGAAGTTAATGCCTGCAAGTATGGTCATAGTATTCTCCTTTACAAATGTCCCAGCACAAGCCATTTTGATGAGAGGTGGGTCTGCACAGTAGAAGTGGTTGATCTCAATTTTTCCACAGAAGTATAAGCCATAAGTCCATAATGTTGCAGCCAGACTAGTCAGAAAACCATACATATAAGGAAAAGAAATCAGCCGAATACAGAATATCCTTGACATTTTTCTGCTGTAGAGCAGAGCCTTCCCAACTGCCGTGTATCTATCAAAGGCCATCGCAGCAAGAATAAAAATTTCCACATGGATAAGACAAATGAAGAAGAAACATTGTACTAAACACCAGCATAAGAAATAGTTTTTGTCTTTTATAACAGGTTTTCCAACATTTTAGGAGTGACATTGGAAGAAAACCAGATGTCAATAAATGACAAATGACTGAGGAAAAAGTACATGGGGTTGCTGAGCTGTGGACTGACCTTAATTAACACAATCATGCCAAGGTTGCCCAGCATGCTAATAATATAGACTATAAGTAAAATGACGAAGAAGAGAACTTGCCATTCTTTTCTGCTGGTTAATCCCAAAAGAGTAAATTCTGTCACGTTAGTGAAATTCAGCATATCCACAATTCTGTCAATATGTGTTATAAATCTCTATGGAACTAAAAGGAAATAAATGAATTAGAGGTATTAATCTAAATAAATACTTTCAAAATCTGGAATAGAGTCTTACAAATTTATAATGGGGACAGAAATTGAGAAAATGACTGACACTTCTCTGTAGATCCAGCAAAATCCCAGGAAGCATTCTTGTATATTTTGCAAATTTATTGTCAAATGCAGAGCTTACAATATGAACTTTTCTAGAAAAGGTTCTTCAAACTATATTCCTTAGGAAACACTCATGTCTTGTATTATGTTAATAAATACTTTGGAGAAAAAACTGTAAGTGTTCTCTATATTAAATAGTAGTGGAAAGTCTTTGTTCTCTGTTTGATTTTTGGAGATAAACAACCAGCCTAGTAGAGTTATACTATGAGGAATTGTATGTTTAAAAACTGTTACATTTTCTCTTCCTAGTTTACTCAAAATTGATGCACATATACAAATATGTATATGCAGGAGAGATTCCACTACAATCAATGAACATTCATTCTGTGAGAACACAGTTTGCAAGTCTATCAAATAAGAACTTCAAATATCATTTCAGCAAGAAAATGAATTGGTAGAAGATAGGATTGTGGATTGTGTTCATATCTTTTGATGAATAAACTTTATATCTAAGGGATATGATTATTCCAAGAACCCTTGTTTTTTCAACCTTAAGTGTTGTGCAATTTTCAGTCACAATTTGCTGGACCATATATATATATATGTTTTCACTCATAATCACCAGAAAAAGTAGATAGCAGGAAATAATGTAAACTTCTTCTTTATACTGGAAATAAGTGGACTTTATGCTCAATGATAATCGATAACTTTTCTCTTGCTCAACTTAGAACAAAAATTTGTCAAATGATAAAGGAGAAAGCCACCAGCCAAAATAAATTAGGCTGACTGTATATGATTGAAGAGTCTTAGTCTAATGAATCAAAATTCAAGGCATTAACTAGTGAGTAAATGTTTAAAATGAAGTTAAAAAATGCATACAGCTGTCTAAAATTTGAATAAACTACCTTAAAATACAGTTGTGTATTGACTGACAAAAAGTATGTTAAAATGTAAAAATTGTCTCTTAAGTTTCTTATATTCATATCTGTATAGAGCTCAGCAGATAATCTCTACTGAGTGATACAAGAGATAATATGTAGTACATCACAGAGGGTCACCTAGGCTGCTCTTTACACTTTTTAAAATTAGCAATATTGGAATTCTTTTTTGGAAAGTCAAACCTTATTATGTGGAACCAAGGATGATCCAACACAAAGACATAGAAGATGACATTTTTAGTATTTGTTAAAAGTTAAATTCAAGAAAATCTGAATGATGGTTAACTTGGGATGGGTAACAGTAAAGTCATAGGAAACTTGATTTGCTTAGATCTGATCCTAAGGAGTACAAAGTCTGCAAAAGATGTTGAGTTAGTGCCCTCAAGAGTATTAAGAGGATTTTCTCATGATATAAGTGTAAAAATGCAAACATTAACATCCCCTATTTTGTGTCACTCTATTTCAAATTAAATCACCATTAGATGTAGAATTTTTTCCTGATCAGATTTAAAGAAATACTAAGTATTCCAGTTAAATAGTTCTCATTCCACTTTCAGACTTTGCTTAAATGCAGGATCCAGGCTTTCTGGACTTTAGCATATTGTATTCTTGTTCTTTTTGGTTTTGATTTCTCTGTTGCTCAATACGATTAAAGATGATAATAGCATATATTTTTGCATGTGTTTGTAAATATGAAAAGAGATATTACCTATTAAAATATGAATATGGAAATATTAATTATTAAATGTCCTACATTAATAAATTCATAGGAATCAAATCTGTCTGTTGTCTATTTTCACACACAAATACATAGAAACATTAAAGTAGTCTTATAAAAACTAACAAAAAATAAAATCTAGTATACAAACTCTATCTCATAGGTACCTTTCTATAACCAACCTTAGATGAAGAAAAAACTGTCAGTAAGAATGTGGATTTCACAAGTGAATTCTGTATGGGAGAATGGTAAATAACTTAAACCTGGAAAAAAAGAAACTGGGAGTCAATATGAGAGAATCCTCCCTTAAATGTTTGCCTTAGAAAACAAGAAGCTATTAAGAGTTTTCCCCTAGGAATGATGCTGGTGAAGTAAATCTCTAGAGGAAGAGTTAACTTATCCTTTTTTCTTTTCATTACAGATTTATAAGTTTGTTTTTCCCCAAGTTCCAAGGCAGTTATTTTGAATGCTCCCTTAATTGGTTTTCTGTTACTATAACCAATTATGAGTTTGGGAAATTTATAAAGAATAAATAATTATTTAGCTCATAGATCTAGAGCCTGTGAAGTCCAAGATCAAAGAGCTTCACTAATTGAGTTCTTGGTGTTGGTGACTCTGTAGAATCCTGAGGCCACTCAACTCATCACATGGTGAGAGGAGTGCATAGAAGACACGGAGCCAAACTGGCTTTTACAACAGGTCTACTTGCCATATATCCCACTAACCAATCAACCCATGAAAGGACCATGAAAGCAGAGCCCTCATGATCAAATCACCTCTTGAAGGTCTCACCTGGCCTTCCCTCTTTTTAAAATCTTACCATTTTTATTAATATATGTTAATTTTACAAAAAGCTTTCACTGTGATATTTCCATATATGCGCAAAATGTACTTTGGTAGAATGCACCACTCTATTGCTCTTTTTCCTGCCTCTTCCCATTTGCAGCCAATTTTAATGTGTTTCAGTGTTCTATTTTCATACATGCATATAAAGTACTTCAGTCATAATGCTCTCCCATCATCTTTTCATTTTACCCTCACTACTCCCACTGGGTCTCTCTCCAACAGCTTCCTCTTTATGTTCATATCATTCCTTCTTTTTATCCCCACCTCTTACTACTTCACAGTGGGGATGAGATTTCAACATGAGTTTTGGTATGGGCATTCAAACCATAACAAATGAACCTTGGTATTAAACAATGTGCTTGGGTTTGTCTCATATTAAATCTATAGATGATATTGGTCAACTTGTGTACAAAAATCATGGACTGTATAACTGATAATATATGTCACTTAGCTTCTCTAGTGAATGATGAGATAATTATTTGTCTCTCTAATTAGAATTACAACATAGCAAAGTGCAAAA
Organism: Castor canadensis; assembly: GCF_047511655.1. Taxonomy (NCBI): domain Eukaryota; kingdom Metazoa; phylum Chordata; class Mammalia; order Rodentia; family Castoridae; genus Castor; species Castor canadensis. The sequence goes on from NC_133386.1 coordinate 192,657,080, forward strand.
ACACAGTCTGTTTCAACTCCTTCATTGTATAAACAAGAAAATAATAATATTGGCAAAAAAATGTATTTATTGAAGTAACCACATGGTATATGCCATATTACCTGGAGTAATTATTACTCCCATTGTACAAACAAGAGACAGGTTTTCAGAGATTCAGTGACTCATTCAAGATAACAGTTTCAGGTAAATCAGCAAGAAGATTCTTGATGCCAAAATTTATACTGTTATCCATCACATTCCACTGCCAGATAAAATACCAAAATTTAGAGTTACTGAGCTAAAAGAAGATTCACTTCCACCATTTGCCTGTTATATATTTTACCAAGGTCTTAATAAAGTTGAGAGAACAAAAGTTACTTTTTATACCCCTGAAAGCATAAATAATTTCCATCATGTACCTTTGTGATGATGTTAACTGGGTTGCCTGGTAATTTATAACCACACCCAAACTTGTTTATTGAGTTGCAGAGGATATTGCTGAATTTCTCAGAAATATTCTTCTTCCTCCCAGAGAATAGAATTTTGATTTGAAGGCCACTGATTACCTTTCTCATTGCCCTGCCCCAGTGTCTTTTACAGTACTTGGTCCATAGTAAATGATCTATGATAGATGTTCAAGAAATATTTATTCAATGAAGAAAACAGTTAAAGTGATCATACTTTTAATGTGTTAAGTATCTAGATGAGATGGTACATACCCAAGTATTCTGAAGACATTGTTCAAAATAATGATGAGAATGTTATTCATTGAGACCATACTTTGGAATTTAACTACAGTGATTAAGACTTTGTAAGTTTGAGCTCTGAGTGGGTCTTTAGAAGATAATTCTTGGTTTGAGAAAATATTTGTGCTGTGTAAGGTTAGGTGTTTACTATCCACAAAGTTCTTGAGCCTAACTAATATCATAAAGGGTAACCAGTTATTTTCTAAGCCTAGAATTTCTTTCCATCACAAACTGATTATTTTTCTGATGTTTTGTTAGATTTTAAGACTAATCTCCATAGGACAGTAAACAGCCTGATGTGATTCCTGTCTTTTCTGTTACTAATAAGGCACTCAGTGTAAAAAAGCTAGGAGGAGAACTCATTCAGCACAGAGAAATCCAGATAGGACTACTTATACAGAACAATAAAGTAAATTTCATTATTCTAACTAATTAAATTCTTTCCAGGCCAGGAAGAAGTTACCTTAAACATTTCCTGGGTTTCCTCATTGAGAATTAATAATATTCACTCCTGCATTTCTGCATCACTTAGCTTATATTTCTTATATATATCTCCATAAATACCTTGCTTCCCACAAATAGTTCTTGAATGCTTTTAGGTTGTGGTTTTTCTACTGGCTAACACATCTACTTAAACACTGCCCTTCAAGAATCTGCATGGCTTGTCTCTTAACTACCTGCAAGTGGTTTTGCTCAACTGTATTATCTTTTGTTTTGATTGTCTTTTTGTTTGTTTGATTAATTTTTGTTTTTGCAGTGCCAGGGATCAAATCCAGGGACTCACACATGACAGACAAGCACTCTAACATTGAGCTGCATCCCCAACCTCCATATCTTCTGTAATATTTAGCCTCACTGTCATGCTTAAACCAGGTGTACATATTTACTTATTTATTCTGCCCTATTCTTCTCTGAATTTTGGCATAGTACCCCAGTTTAGCATGTCATATAATTTACCTAAATATTGTATTAATTGTTGATGCTTGTCTCATGACACTGGAATATAAGCCTTGTGAGGTCAATATTTTTTTTCTTTTATGTTCCCTGATAACAATGTACTAAAACGGAACCTAGCATATAATAGGCAGTTACTAATACAAGTTAGATGAATGGGTAAATGAACCAATGAAGACTGGAATGCTGAGAAAGTGGCCAAAAGAAATATAAACAAATAGATTTTCTGTATCTTATCACTGACATTTTTAAGTTAGTGGGGAATGACAGTTTATTATATAAATAATGCTTGCTAATTTTGTGAAAATCAATATGGACCTTTGCCCTACTCAACTTAAAATACATTCTGAATAAATTAAGAATATTTCAAATATATATGTGCTAAATGAACTTTTGTGTGAATGGTTATCGGCTGTTTATGTGAGGTAAAATGACGCTGGTGACATTCTCTGAGACCTTGATGGTTTGACATAGCAGGAGTTTACATCTTGCCCATGTAATGGTTAGTATGTATGTCGGCAGGAGGAATGACAGTGATTCTATGACCATACTTTGCATCCTTTCACTTCACATCATCACTTGCGACCTCAGAGAGCTATGGATTTAGCTAGTGGACAGACAAAAGATAAGAAATAAAATACAGCATTAATCCTGCAAGACTTTTATGTCGAGGGTTAGAAATAGTACATAACCCTTCTATCCACATGTCCTTTGACAGACTTTAGCCACTTAGACACAGAAACTACACAAGAAATTGAGGAATACATGTAATTTTTTGTTTTGTTTTATTTTTCACTAAAAATAGTCTGTCATTGGATTGAGAAACAACATAGCAAACTCTAAAATCCCATGTTCAGAAGAAGAAATTTTTTAATGATAGCACCAATGATGACAGACATAGACAGTTAGTAAATCAAACTACATCAACATAAGATATATAAATATGTTATAAATGCCATAAGATGGCAAACAACAAGGTAAACATAAAATGTGGCATAAATAGTTAATAATCAACTCACTGACATGATTAGCAAATGTTAAGCCCATGTGATATGCAGAATTTATAGTACAAATATTACAATTGTTATCAAGTCAGAGAGGATCTCTTCCCTCACAGAAGTTGAAGTTCATTGAGTTAGCATTTTTGAACAGAGAGTAATTAGTATAATCACTTCATTTCAAGCAATATGAATTGTCCAACAGACAAATAAATGATAAAGATAAACAGAATTTGAATGACTCAAATGCCTAAGAACCATGTTGTAGTATTTAACATCATTAATATTCCAGCACATTTAAATGATAACTGAGGAAATTTTCTGCCTTTCAAAATAACTATGTTTCATGATCTATGGTCAGGTTATATCTAATGGTGAAACAGGTAATTTGGTCTTTTTTTAGTTTCTTTTTTGTCTTTTTTTTTTTGGTGCTAGTATCAAACCCAGGGCCTTGTGCATTCTAAGCAAGCTCTCCACCTCTGAGCTACATCTCAGCCCAAAATAAGCAATTTGGAATTATAAACTTAACTGTAATGGAAGAAGAATAAGAGAGTACACAAAGATAGCATATGATATAACATACAAATATATTTTTATGACAAATAATTTTGCATTAGAGGACATTCCTAAAGAGGAACCGCTAAAAAATTCTAATTGTAATCTGAAATAAAGTTAAACAGTTATACACAAACACATACATTCACACACGAATATACATATATATGTACCATGTATATATATATGCATGCATATTGATAAGTAATACTTTTTATTTTCTGTGAATGCCCCAATTTTATTTGTAAGGATCCATATTAAATTGTTGCTAAATAAGACTTGCATCCTAACATGAAAGGTAAGAGATTTTGTAAGCACAATGTAACTAAGATCTTCAAACCTCAAAAATTTTCCTGTTTTTTTTAAATGAAAGCTTTTTATGTGGAAAAACAAAAAAGGATAGGGGCATCATATGTAAATATAATTTGTTGATTTTGAAAATAGATATTGTACAAATTAATGCACTAAAATTTCTAAAGGGCCAGTTAGTTTCTACTATCACTAAACCCCAAAACTCAAAGCAAAAAAAAAAAAAAATACAAAGAAATCAAAGACTAAATATATCTCTTGAAATTTGTCTATAAGTAACTTCATGAAATATACTTAGCAAAGCCCATCTCTAATTTCAAAATGGTGCTATCACCTGCTAGTCATTTTAAAAGATAAGTCAAAAATACCATCTTAAAAAGATATCATAGGATACTTTAAAAGTATTTTATAAATGAATTTTACTAAGTTACACTAGTGTACACTTGAAAGTGAAAATTCACATAGTGTTCAATTAATTAAAGCTGCTTAGAATTTATTATTTGGAGTATATAAAATATTTAACTATCAGGGGTGTTGTCTCCAAGGATAATAATGACGAATGTTGAAACTTATTCAACTTAATCATTTTGAAATAACCTGCCATCCAGAACAAAACGTCATCTGTGAATGTCAGCACAAGGAATCTCCCTGGATAGCTATCTTCATCTCAAAGTCTCTTTTCATCTAATATGTTTTCTCTTCAACAAAATCAGAGAACAAGAGGCCAGAACAGGCTTTGCCCAGAAGCGGGTGTGGGGGGGAGGGGAGGTGGCCCAAATAATGTATACACATGTAAGTAAATGTAAAAGTGATAAAAATAAAATTAAAAGAAAAGAAAAATTTTAAAATGGATGGAATTGGAATTTAAGCAAAGTTAGCCAGGCTCAGAAGGCCAAAAATTACATGTTCTCCCCCATATGCAGATTATAGACCTAAAACAAATGCAGTAATATTATTGGACATGGGTCACACACTAAGGGCAGAACATGCACAGGAGGAATAGGAAAAGGGAAGGAACTTAAAACTTGAAAGTGTTTGATTACTATATTCACTGTAGAGGAATGAATATAGTAATCTTAAACTGGCAGAGGCCACTACGGGAAGGGGACTAGGAACTAGTGAAGAGGTCTAATAGAGATGAACCAATTTGGGTTGTAATGCACATATGCATGGGAACAACACAAGGAATTCTCCTTTTCAACATTAAATGGCTTTTTCCTACTCACTGGAAAAAAAAAAAACAATTCCCTCAAAGTGATGAGAAAGAAATAACTTCCACAATTTCTAATGATCTCATTAGAAATTGCATCATACCTTTAAAGCTTCTACTTATTTAAAAATGCTCTACTGATTGCTTTGTTCATGGCCTCCTTTACAACCTTGTTCCTGAGGCTATAGATCATGGGATTCAGCATAGGAATTACTGTAGTGTAAAACACAGCCACCATCTTCCCCTGCTCCACAGATTCCTCAGTTGGGCTTCTAAGATACATGACGTGACAGCTGTCAAGTGGACCCACATGTGGAAAATGCTTTCATTCTTCCTTCTGCAGAGTGCATTCTTGTGATGGCAATAAGGATGAATATGTAGGAGACAATAATGACCAGTAAGGAATAAGAGAAGTTGAGACCTGCTAATGTACGCATGGTGTATTCTTTAATGAAGTTTCCAGCACAGGCCATTTTGATGAGGGCTGGATCTGCACAGTAGAAGTGGTTGATCTCAATGTTCCCACAGAAGTACAAACCATGGGTCCACAGGGTTGAGATAAAACTTATAAAGAAGCCGTATACATAGGGGAAAGAGATCAATTGAATACAGACAGTTCTTGACATTCTGCTTCCATAAAGCAGAGGGTTGCCAATCGCCATGTATCGATCGACAGCCATCACAGCAAGGATGAAGACTTCTACGTGGACAAAAGCAATGAAGAGAAAGCACTGCACTATACATCCATTATAAGAAATGGTTTTTGTCTTCGATAACAGATTTTCTAACATTTTAGGGGTGACATTGGAGGAGAACCACACATCTGCAAAAGACAGATGGCTAAGGAAGAAGTACATGGGACTGCTGTTGAGCTGAGGGCTAATTCTGATTAATATGATCATGCCAATGTTCCCAATCAATGTGATAATGAAGACTAGTAAGAAAACCACAAAGAAAAGGAGTTGTAATTCTGGACGACTAGTTAATCCTAGAAGAATAAATTCTGTTACATCAATAAAATTGAGTATTTTCTTAAATCTGGTTCACAGAGAGAAGCACTTTATCTAATAAAAACAAATACAAATCAGTAAATACAAAAGGTAGAGCCATTTTAACATTTTCTTAACCCATTTGCTTTCAATACTTCACTAATTTCTCTTCTTTGTATATAGATTACTACCTATTCTTTTTATACATGGATATATATATATATATATATATATATTAGCTTTTATTTAACAGAAGTGATAAAATGACTTATTTTGTCTATCTTTACTTGTCTAGAAACAAAAATTTCAGAAGGCAATTTTTATTCATGTTGTCTTCTGGAAAGAGAAAGACCGTTTTATCAGTGGTCCTAACTTTTAAAAGGTGTATATTTATTATTTATTGAATAGATTTGTACAATGTAGAAATCTACTCATACATTAGAAATTTATTCAAAACCTCAACAATTCTATTCCTTACTCAGAATGTTAAATGGTTCCTCTATATAGTCATCTTGAATATTTAAATGATTTATTACACAAATTATTTAATAAAATTGAATAAATGGCTTAAAATAAATCTATTACACATGCAGAAGAAATAAAAATCCATTAACGTATGAATCACATTAAAAAAATTCACCTGAAGCAAAATTCAATCCTTGCCAATCATGTCTGCAAACAAGCCTGGTTAGAATGCACCAGGAATCACCTCCTCTTAAAATGTACTCACCTTTGACTCTGAAGAAGTAACAAACTCTATGACAATCTCTTAGTTTTTTTTCTAATTATAAATGTGAGTAACAAAATAGTAGTGAAATAACAAGTGAAATCCAATATTATCATTTATAAATGTTTAAATTTAAATTAATACAAATTTCAAAATGTACCAGAAAGCTCAGGAAATCTGTTAGGTAGTTGGAGACAAGGTTGTTTTTGGCTTTTGGCTATTTTAGATTAAGATGTCTTTTTTTCTACACTCTAGAATATCATAAATACGTTGAACTAATTTGCAAATGGAAATCATATTAAATTCCATTTATTCCTGAGCCATTTATTTGTAGTCCTTCATAAAATTATCCTATAATTGCCTACCAACATACAAGTTAGTAAAACATCATTTTGATCATGTTGTGTTAGTGTGTAATAATGTGAAAGAGCTGAAAGAGAATAAAGATTGATTTGCATATCTTGTGTTTTGCATTAACTATTAGATATTCACAAATGAAATATTTTGTTAGTAGTAAAATGGCACTATGGGCTCAATTACCAGCTTTGCTATTTACCAAACTTGCGATCTTACCCTAGCTATTTTACATTCTTTGCCACAGTTTCCTTAAGAGTAAATGAGGAATAAGAGGGTATGCTAAATATGGTTATTTGAGGATTAATTGAGATAACTTTAAGTGAAGTACTGTAAAGTGGATACACTGATTAAAAACCCAAGCCATGAATTCTAATCTGTCTCTGTTACTATTTTTTTAATTTGGTGCTCAACTTCCTCACTTGTAAAAATTAGCAGATAAGATGAACAAAATGAGTTCCACTGATGTCATGTATTTTTAATAGAGAGAGCTATTAAAAATTCAAATTTTATTTTAATATCTCCTTTTATACCTTAAGGAAAAACATAGTTAGCACTTGTTGATTTTTCTAAATAGCTTTTAGTTTATCTTAAGGTGACCAAAGAGGAACTGTAAAACACTTTTTATGTTTCTCAGAGTTTTAGATACTACTTCAGGGTATCCACTACTGACTAAAAAAGACCTGCTTTGTTTTTAGGAGGTTCTCAAGTTTTCATAGTTAAGAGTGTTATTTGTAAATACATGATGTTGTGATTGTTCTTGTCTTAGAGAACTACCAACACAATACCCAGAATGAGAGGAAGAGGGAGGATATCTCTAATGCAGTACTCAAGTTGTCCTGCAAGTGGGTTTTCTGCAAAATGGAAATGTCTAAGAAAAAGTCTCTAATGTTTCATCTTTAACATTACCTGGCCTGGTATTTTTAATCCTTTTTAAGGCATCATTAGTTAGAAGGAGTAAAGAAGTTAAAATATGTAATATTCGTATTAAAAGAATTAATATGAACATATATTATATGCTCTTTATACTAACAACTGAAATATGTAAATACATTTACATACATAAGCACACAAAATTTATATAGATCCACTTCTTATCACTATCTTTAAAAAAGAACTCTTTGCAACTACATCATGAAATTATAAGGATAAATTAGATATTAAATGAAAAACATATTTCAGATATACAGTTGTATAGAATGTAGAAAACAGTCTTAACTTTTACCTTTATAAGGCAGCATATGTTTACATTGGATCTATTTAAAAAGAGATGTTGTGTATTTATATGTTCCACTAGAAAGATTTGTAAAGAATAGTTAAAAATATTAATTTTCATGATACAAGAAAATGAGGTTTAATTGAAGAGAACATTCATTACTCACCTCTTGAAGATTGTTTCCTAGGCTGAAAAAATTGAGATCAAATAAGATGACACAAGACAGTAAAGGTGAATGTGACACACAGGAAGCAATGTTAGCTAGTATTGATTTTGCATATAGCTCATACATACTCATTCATTTTGCATAACTCATATATCATACACATTTATGATAACCTCTTCATCAATCCCCCTTATGATAAGCATGTCATTGAACTCTATTGGCAGATGAATTTTCTCCTGCCAATCTGAGTCATTCACTGCCAAAATGCTCATTAAATCCTGTGTGTACCCGTACCAGCTACACAATAATTTAAGGTATTACTGCTCCTATGTTGCAGTTTAAGCCCTGTTAATTTGTTTCTTTATTACTTACTTATTTAAAGATTTCTAGAAAGCTCACTGCTTCTCCTTTTATGCACTAACAACTTATTAGAACTTATTTCTAATCTACAAAGACACACCCTTTGTTTATTCATCCAAGATCTGCCCTTTTCAACTTATTCCCTAGAATTTTTCTGTGAAAAATTCACCTCACTTTTCTGTGAAATCTTTCCCTCCCAATATCATTTCACAATTGGAATGCACATAACAGGCAAACACGGAGCTTAGAAAAGTAAGAAATTATGTTCTTACTTTCTTAGAGCATTGCCAGTGATTAAAATAAGTAGGTAGCATTGTAGATAGTCTCTAATAAAATGTCAGGGACAAAGGATGTTACTTCATTCAATTGTGAAATCAATTAAGAGAGAAACAGAGAGGCAACTCCATTAACACATGCTCTACACTTCAAGGAGAGTCCATCATTCCCTTTTCTTTCTTCAAAAAGATTGGTCGTTTTCCAAATATCTATGTGATAATCCATTTATGTTCTTGTCATACTATATGCAAACACTTTGAAAGAGCATTTTTTACAGCTTCATTGATTTATGTGATGATTAGTAAACCTTATATATTTACAGGTACAGTTTTACTTATTCCTTTTTGACAGTAAAGCAATTGGAGGCAGGAAATTAAAAAAAAAAAGAAATGCTATTAGACTTCACACACCAAGTGCTAAATGCATCAAGGAGTAAGTTAAGATGTTCTTGGCTTTGAGGAAGCCTCATTTTTAGTAGCCATTTAATGACAAATTTGAATAGGTGAGTTGGAGATCAAATTGTTGACACCGTAATGAAATCTATCTACATTTGTTACCAGTTCAGTCTGCTGTGGAACAACTGCCACCCAGTTTGGGAAATTCCTAGCTTGAGAATGAAAGCTTTAATTCTTGGGAAAATCCATGTTTCTAGTCAATCCAGGAATGGTGGTCACCACAGGAAGTATCAGAGCTCATTAGTTAAACTTCTTACAGAAAATTGTATAGGGTTCCATTTATAATATGACAAGGGATACTTGTCTCTGGATGATGCGAAGTAAAACAACATTTAAAATATTGAAGAAGAAAGGGATAAAAACGAACCGGTGTATTCTAGATAATATAGGATAATTTGTTAATGTCTTGTGGAAAAGTAGAGTCTTTGCTAAATGACTGAAAATATGTTGCTATTGTACAGATATTAATACTGTATAAAAGTTTAGAGCATGCATGTGAGAGGGAAGCAGAGGAATTAGTAATAGTACATATTATCATAAAATAGCTTTAAAAAACAGAACCACAGTTCCTTTTTACTACTTAATAACACTTTATGAAAAACATTCTCATTGTTTGTTTAGATTAAATGATGTGCAGTCCTTAGACTGGTGCTAAAAACCCAAAAAACCATCCACAACAGACCTCCACTGCCACAGTGAAGTGTCTCCAATTTCACTTCCTAGAATCCTTCCATAGAACATCCCCCTCCTAGAATTCCGAGAACAGCTGAGAGAGCTGACATGCTGGTCTGATTCTCTCTGTGCTTGAACCTACCTGTGCAAGAAGAGGCAATGTTCCTGGAAACATTGCATCTGTTATCAATGGATAGTTTAGAAGCATTTATAAAGACTGAGTTAACTACTATGGGGCTTTATCTCTAGAGAATACAGGAAGAAACCTGAGGAATTAATTAAAATGTTACATATTGCATCATCTAGAATAGAAAATGAGTCTCAAGAGTAAAATAACACAAACATGTATATGTCAGGCTTTAATCAGATTAACCTCCCCATGACTTACTTTGTACTTTGCCAAGGCAAAGCCCTCTTGGACTATCAATATAACATGTTAAAAATTGAAAGACAATTTGATTTTTTTTGAGGCTATTGTAAATGGAATTGTTTTTATACATTCTTTTTCCATTTGCTCATTGTTAGTGTATAGAAATGCTAATGATTTTTCTATGTTGATTTTTATATCCTGCTACCTTGCTATAGCTATTGATGATGTCTAGAAGCTTCTGAGTAGAGTTTTTTGGGTCTTTAAGGTATAGGATCATGTCATCTGCAAATAGGGATATTTTGACAGTTTCTTTACCTATTTGTATTCCTTTTATTCCTTCTTCTTGCCTAATTGCTCTGGCTAGGAATTCCAGTACTATGTTGAATAGGAGTGGAGATAGTGGGCATCCTTGTCTGGTTCCTGATTTTAGAGGGAATGGTTTCAGTTTTTCTCCGTTAAGTATAATGCTGGCTGTAGGTTTGTCATATATAGCTTTTATAATGTTGAGGAACTTTCCTTCTATTCCTAGTTTTCTTAGAGCTTTTATCATGAAATGATGTTGGGTCTTATCAAAGACTCCAGAGGCACCTGCACACCCATGTTTATAGCGGCACTATTCACAATAGCCAAGTTATGGAAACAGCCAAGATGCCCCACCACTGACGAATGGATTAAGAAAATGTGGTATCTATACACAATGGAATTTTATGCAGCCATGAAGAAGAACAAAATGTTATCATTCGCTGGTAAATGGATGGAATTGGAGAACATCATTCTGAGTGAGGTTAGCCTGGCCCAAAAGACCAAAAATCATATGTTCTCCCTCATATGTGGACATTAGATCAAGGGCAAACACAACAAGGGGATTGGACTTTGAGCACATGATAAAAGCGAGAGCACACAAGGAAGGGGTGAGGATAGGTAAGACACCTAAATAACTAGCTAGCATTTGTTGCCCTTAACACAGAGAAACTAAAGCAGATACCTTAAAAGCAACTGAGGCCAATAGGAAAAGGGGAACAGGTACTAGAGAAAAGGTTAGATCAAAAAGAATTAACCTAGAAGGTAACACCCACGCACAGGAAATCAATGTGAGTCAATGCCCTGTATAGCTATCCTTATCTCAACCAGCAAAAACCCTTGTCCCTTCCTGTTATTGCATATACTCTCTCTACAACAAAATTAGAAATAAGGGCAAAATAGTTTCTGCTGGGTATTGAGTGGGGGGAGAGGGAGAGGGTGGTGTGGGTGGTAAAGGAGGGGGTGGAGGCAGGGGGGAGAAATGAACCAAGCCTTGTATGCACATACGAATAATAAAAGAAAAAGGAAAAAATTTAAAAAATTTAAAAAAAATAAAATTACAGAAAAACAAAACAAATACAAAAAAAAATTGAAAGACAAGAAGCTAAAGCAGTCCTTTTCTGGGGATGAGTATCAGTGGGAGGGTGAAGAGCATAAAGAGATGAACCAATGTGAGTTACAATATACGAGTGCATGAAACCAATGCTAGGAATTTCTCTGTATAGCTACCTTTTATCTAAAACTAGCAAAAACAATATGTCTTTCTTGTTATCTCTTATCTTATCTTTTCAGTAAAATATGAAAACAAGAGGGTAGAGCAGGTTCTGCCCTTAAGCTGGAGTGAGGGCGGGAAGGGGTGCAGGGGAGAAGGGGATGGCCCAAACAATGTATACACATGTAAGTAAATGTAAAAACACTAAAATAAGAGAATGAAAAAAAAAAAGGGAAAATTATGGCAAATATGGTGGATGTGTTTTGTATTCATTTATGAAAATATAATAAAGAAACTTGTTGAAATCCTTCTAAGAAGTGGTGGAGTAGGAAGGATGAGGGATAATGATAGAGGGGGTGAATCTAACAGATATATTGTAAGCACATATGTAAATATCACAATGTATCCCCCTATAAAACTATTATATGATAATGAAAAGTAAATTTAAAAAGTAAAATAACTGTGAATAGAATTTTAATTTTTCAGAATCCTTGTAACCATATAAAATATGTTTGGTGGTGAAAAAGTAATCATGTCTTATTGTATCTTATATAATAGAAAATAAATCTGAAAAGCAAAATAACTTTCAATAAAGTTAGAATTTTAAAAACAGATCCTAGAAAAATGAAAGATTTTGATTTCTTCCTGTTTTAAAATGGTTTCTCTGAATTCAGGCAACCATATTGCATTTGTTTGGTGGGGACAAAAAAGGCTTAAGTTTGTCATACAATAATAATGTCAGTATTGTGTCAGTTACAACCTATATTTTGAATAACCTATACTTTCTAGTTGGCAAACACTAGGACATTTCTTTATATCAGTGAAAAATTATCTTCCCTATTTCAATAATAGTTTTTAAAAAGTTAGAAAATAAAGGAAGATACAGCTCCTATGCACATGTCATTGATGAACCTTACTTCTCCTCTTCTGAAAGAGTTAATTAGTGCTCTAAAACCCAACTTAATCTCTAGATTGGTGCTGATAAAAAATATTTTTGTGCTCAGCCGATGGTGCTATTGGGAGGTATAATCTTAAGTTGTGGTATCTAGAGGGAGGTCCCCTAGGCATTGGGGACACGCAGTTGAAAGAGCACTGGAATAATTTCATTGTGTTTCATTGTTCTACATTCATATATGTGTACAAAGAAATGGTGGGGGTTGAGGAGGAATTAGAGAGGGAGGTAAATTTGATAGAGATATAGTGTTTGCATATATGAAAATATCAGGAGAAACACCTTTGTACAATTAATATATGTGATTAAAAAACAGAAAAAAGAGTATTCATTAAATTCTTAATCTGTAACAACAAAAGTGGAAATAATTGTTTATTAATAGAAAATGAAAGGATGTTGGAACCTCAGCCCATTCTTCTTCCTCTCTCTGACTCCCCTGCTCTGAGGTGAACAGCTGTGCTCCCCATGTGCCCTCCACCATGCTGTGCTCGCTTGCCAGAAGCTTAAAAGGAACAGGGCCAACCAATCATAAACTGGAAATTCAAAAACTATGAACCAAATCAGCCTTTGTACTTTACAACTTGATTACCTCAGGTATTTGTTATAGTAACAGCACCAGGCTAACACACCCAGAAATCTTTTTTTTAATTTTTTATTTTTTTATTCATTTATTCATATGTGCATACATTGTTTGGGCCATTTCTCCCCCCTGCTACTCACACCTTCCCTCTCTCCCCAATCCCCCTCACTTCCAGGCAGAACTTGTTCTGCCCTTTTTTCCAATTTCGTTGAAGAGAAGACATAAGCAATAATAAGAAAACCAAAGTGTTTTTGATAGTTTGAGATAAGGATAGCTGTACAGAGAGATTCTTAGCATTGCTTCCATGCACAAGTGTGTTATAACCCAACTTGGTTCATCTCTACCTGACCTTTTCACTAGTTCCTGATCCCCTTCCCATGTTGACATTTGTCACTTTAGGTTTCTGTATTAGTTTCTTTGCAGTGGACACATCAAACACTTTCATGTTTTGGGTTTCCGACCTATCCCCATACCTCTGGTATGTGCTCTCCCCTTAGCGTGTGACCCAATTCCAACAACATTGCTGTATTTTCCCTAGATCTAAAGTCCGAATATGAGGGAGAACATACAATTTTTGGTTTTCTGAGCCTGGCTAACCTCGCTCAGAATAATGTTCTCCAGTTCCACCCATTTACTTGAGAATAATATTTCATTCTTCTTTATGGCTGAGTAAAACTCCATTGTGTGTAAGTACCACATTTTCTTGATCCATTCATCAGTGGTGGGGCATCTTGGCTGTTCCCATAACTTGGCTATTGTGAATAGCGCTGCAATAAACATGGGTGTGCAGATGCCTCTGGAGTAACCTGAGCCACATTCCTTTGGGTATATCCCCAGGAGTGGGATTGATGGATCATATAGCAGGTCTATGTTTAGTTTTTTAAGAAGCCTTCATATTTCTTTTTCCAGAGTGGTTGCACTAGCTTGCATTCCCACTAGCAGTGTACAAGGGTGCCTTTTTCCCCAAATCCTCACTAACACCTGTTGGTGGTTTTTTTGATGATGACTACCCTAATAGGGATGAGGTGGAATCTTAGTGTGGTTTTGATTTGCATTTCCTTTATGGCTAGAGATTGTGAGCATTTTTTCATGTGTTTTTGGCCATTTGAATTTCTTCTTTTGAGAAAGTTCTGTTTAGTTCACTTGCCCATTTCTTTTTTGGTTCATTAATTAGGAGAATTTAGTTTTTTGAGTCCCCTATATATTCTGGTTATCAGTCCTTTGTCTGATGTGTAGCTGGCAAATATTTTCTCCCACTCTGTGGGTGGACTCTTCAGTTTAGAGACTATTTCTTTTGTTGTTCAGAAGCTTTTTAATTTTATGAAGTCCTACTTCATAAATCTTACGATCATAAAAAAAAAGCCAAGGAGAATGGTCCTAGAATTCCAGAAGACCAGAAACAGTTGGTCAGTACATTTATGGGAGGATGTCTGGTACCATCTCTGAATGATAAGCCCCAGTCACTAGTGAGGGAAGATTTGTGTAAAAGGTCTTCTGTATGTGTGAAATCTATGCCCTGCTATTTGGACAAACAGGAAAGGCCAAGAGCCTCCCTCTGTGTTTTTCACTCAACAGTCCTAGACATGTTGTGAGAAATGTTTTGGTTTCCTTCAGTAGTTTTATTTATGGTGTTTTTCTCTCATAAAAAACTATAAAAAATTAATTCCTTAATGTATGTGATTTGATAAAAGATGATAGTTATTTTCTCATATTTCTGGGGGAAATAATAGCTGTTTATACATGTTTACAATTCTACCAATTTGGAAGAAAAAAGTTCACACCCTTGTGAAAACTAATTTTTATTGGTAATAATATTTGTTTTTAAAAGTAGTACACATAAACCTTAGTTTGCAATATTTATTTTGTAAGGAATGTGACTTTACTCCTCTAGTTGAACTTAATTAATATTTTGAAGTTTAATTTTTAGAAGGAAGAAGCTTAATTTCATTAGTTTTTCTCCCTTGTTTACACTGGGCTGCACCTGAATTCTGGCAGAAGAATGTTCTCCAAGACATTAAATGTCATAGCAATTCTTTGCTTTGGTGTCATAATCTTTAGACAATGGCATTTATTTATTTAAGTAGTTAACATTGGTTATGTACCTAGAATGTACTTTAAAACATTGTATCTATTATCATAGAAATTATGTTCTTATGATATACTCTCTTATTTGATTACTGCTGAATTTTTCCATATTGTCACTGAGACCTCTTAATTATTTTTCAGTTTTATGTACTTTTTGTACAAGACAGAGCAGTGAACCTAGGACTGCACCACTTAAGCCACGACACCCAGATTTAATTAACTAAAAATAACTTGATTAAAATTGATTTAAGTTCAAATCTAATAAAATTAAATTCACATCATAATTAGGAAAATTAAAAAATAAATAAATATAAATATAAAATAAGAAATGATAACATTTGTGAATTATTATTTATTATAATCAATATACTACACATCAAATATTTCTGCTTCTTCTAAAGAGGTATTTATAGAGACTGTGCAGCCAAATATTTACATTTAAAAAAAGAGGGGGAGAAATGACCCAAACAATGTATACACATGTGAATAAATGAATAATAAAAAAAGAAAGAAAGAAAGAATGACCAAGAAAGCTAAAAGCAAGATCCATTTGCTTAAGTTAGGTTTCCCAAAATGTCCTATGTTTTTCAACAAAAGTCAACACAAACACTCAAGAAAAATGTCTTTTCTCAAAATAACAACAAGAAAGAACATGTAGGTTATAATTAAGACCCTCCTCCTCTTCATTGCTAGCATAATTTTCTGTGAAAAAGAGACTCCCATAAATCCAATTCTCCTTTTTCACCAATGCCCTGAGCTTTTACTTTAATCCTCAACTCATTTTGTGTTTACTCCCTAATGATTACCCTTAGTCAGACAAGAAAACTCACTCTCTCACTGCTTCTTTCCTAACTCTGCTTTCTATGATGTCTGATTTCTGTGGTCTTTTTCTTTCTCTTGCATCTCCTCACCTCTTGAGACATTTGCTCTGTGTCAAGTTCCATTGCCAGCAAATTTTAGCATATCTTCAAGCTATTCCCTAAATTTAACATTCCCTCACTGCTACTTGATCTATCCAGAGACAACAATTTCTCCTGCAGAATTTCTATTAGGGGATAGTTTTAATCTGCACTAGACCTGTAAAGCAAGTATCTTCTTACTCCTGTTGCATTTCCATCAATTTCCCCCAAAATATCCAAACGTTAAGCCATATGATCAGATTATATCATCCATTGTTCTATATTTTCATTGATAGCTATTATCTCTCAGATTACTTACATTATTTCTCTATGATGTTAGAGCAACCCTTACTACTGTAAGTATATTCATTATTTTATTTGTCTTAGTGTTTGGCTCTTTCATGATATTCACAGACAACCTTGTTCTCTCAGTCGTGCACTCTTCCTGCTCAATGATCTTGTTTATCACCTTCACTCAGCTACTCATACTTATGCTATAATGAGGGATAGTGCTGTACCCCTCACGACAGTGATAACATCTGTTTGTTTATGATCTCATTCTCTTGCATTTTACTCTAAGCCCACAACCTTCTCTTTCTGCTCATGTTATTGACACCACTGCCATTTTACTCTCATTTATGTGCTGTCAATGACAATATCATTACCTTGATTGTGATCCTTCTTTTACTTTCTTGTATTCTCTTTGAAACCCTGACTAAAGGCAACAATCTTTATATTTAATGCTTGAAACTATGCATGTGGATTTAGCTGAACAAAAATGAAACTGTATTAAATTCCACCAAACCGTATCTCCATAGGATTTCTAATGCTTCCATACCACCCTACTTTATTTATTACATCCTTAACTTCTCCTTCTCTTCCCCCTCCTCTCTCTCGCTCCTTCCTCTCCCTCTCTCTCTCTCTCTCTCTTTCTTTCATAGCTGTTCCTTTCTTCTCAAACCCCTCACATTTCATCCTATAGCTAATATCTCATTCAATACTTTTGTTTTCTTCTCCAATGAGAAAATTTAAGCAATGGGAGAAAATGTCCAAAGATTCTCAAGGTCACATCTACTGATATGCCAGCTCTTGAATGTACATCATTGACCTCCTGTGACCAGAGTGGAACCCTCCATGTTGCTGGTTAATGTCACACTCTCCACTTGGCATTGGATTCTGTCCACTGTGGATTACTGCATACCATACTCTAGCCATCACTTTTTTTTTTCTCATTCTTGCCTCACATCATGAATGGTTGGATCTTTTTATTAACATTCACAAAGGAATAGAGCAGATTGCTATTCTTTAAAAAAATTCAATTCGTTTTCCCTACCATTCACCTCCCTTTACTTTGATTCCCTGTGTTTTAAAAAATAGCCTCAAAAATTATCTCTAAATTTTGCCTCCAATTTCCTCTCCACTATTCAAATTTTGGTCCACAAAAATTACTTATTAAAATTAAGTTTATATCTTATCCTTCCGGAGCATTTGACATTTCCTTCATACACTTCACCTGCTTGGTTTAAAGAGATGGTATTTTCTTGGCTTTCTCTACCTCACTGACCATTCTTTGCCAGATTCTTTACTGATTCCTTAGGTTGCAGTTCACTCACAATTTCTGTTCATTGTTGGAAACAGGCATAGAGCTCAGATATCAGGACCATCTCTTTTCACTCTTACTTGCTTAATGAAGTAATCAATTTCATGACATTATACACCATCTAAATGATAAGCATTCATAAATAACTGCAAAGCAATTGATCAAATTCCACATCCAATCATTAAAATCATAACTATTAAAGAAATTAATAACTTTTCTCCTGGGGAATGTTAGAATTATTACTATTAAACAGGAGGGTAAAACAGGTCCTGCCCAGGGCACCAGTGGGAAGGAGGGATGGCAGGGAAAGGGGGTAGGAGGGTAAAGGTAGTGCAAAAAATGCGTACACATGCATGCAATTGCAGCAATGATACCTGTTGTAACTATCCCATGAGTCTGGGTAGGGGGGATAAAGGTGAGCAGTGGAGAGGGTGAATTCAAATATGATATAGTTGACATATCATAAGAACCTTTGTAAATGCCACAATGTTCCCCACCCAGGAACAACAATAAAAAAGAAAATAGAAAGTTATCTGTCACTAGAAGATATCTGCTAACATGATTATCTATGCAATTTTGAATGTGAAGGCAGAGCTTGTGTAATAAGATCATAGAAGAAGGCATTACAACTGAAAATAACTCATACTCAGATGTATGTAAAATTAGTATCTGTTTGGGCACTGAGCTCTCATGCTGGCAATACCAGCTATTTGGAGGCCAAGATGGGAAGGATGATTGTTTCATGCTAGTTGGAGCAAAAAGTTTTGGAGACACTATCTAAACCAATAGCTGAGAGTCATAGTGAGCACCTCTCCTCTCAGCAATGCTGGGACACTTAAAATAGGAGGATTACAGTCCAGGCCAGCATGAACAAAAAGTGAGACCCTATCTCAAAATAACCAGACCAAACAGGGCTGGAGGCATGGCTCAAGCGATAGAATTCCTGCCTTGCAAGGACAAAGCCCTAAGTTCAAACCTCAGTACTGCAAATAAATAAATAAAATCAGTATCCAAATATAAAATACAAAGGAGATACAAGAAAATTAATAGAAACATGAGAATTTAGAAAAGTGGTTGGCTGTAAGATCAATATATGATACACAATTTCATTCCTACACTTAAAAATAATTTTAAAAGATACCATGTATAAGAGTAACACAGTTTTAAGGAATGTATTATAAAAATGTAATAATATTATTATATGGAAAATTACTTAACTGTATTAAAAATTAAAAATCTTAAAAATGGAGTTTCTTTTTTCACTGAGGAAGAGAATTCCATACTATAATGAGAAAAATCTATCTCTGAATAGTCCATGAAGTCAATTAAATTTTAATCAATATTCCAATAAGAATTACCATGCACAAGCTGATTATAGTATCTGTAGGGAAAAAGTAAAGGTCTGGGAATGATAAGCATCTCCTAGGATAATAAACAGCGAGTTTCCTATTGAACAACATGATTTACTACAAAACAGGACAGTGTGTTATTTACAAGCACTTGGAAAAAACAATGTTTCAGAATAGGAAGTTCTGCAGTATCTATGCTATGTACACATAAAGGCTTGATGTTTATTTGAACATCTCCCATTTATTAAGCCACAGCCACCCAGCGTTTCTTTCTCTCCATAAATAATATATTTAAAACCAGTCTTCCCTCCAGAATCTTTGTTGTCGCCATTGATTCTCTTGGCTACAAATCCTAAATATTTATTGTTTCATTATTTTCATTATTCATGCTTCAACTCAAATGTCACCTTCTCCAAGTGTTCTTTCTTATTTTTTGAAATTAAAATATTAACAAGACCTTCATTTCTGAGACTGTCTAGTCATTTTTTTCCAATCTGTTCCATTTTACATTCTGTATTGCACTTCTTTCAAGGACCTGAAATTTTTTGTTATAGGTTTTGTTATAGGTTTGTTTAGGTATCTATCTAGTTGTCGAACACCTGGACCCTAAAATGTAATAAAAGACATTTTCTGTCTGAGTTTCCAATACGTAACATATTGTCCTGTAATCAACATAGACTGAATGGATGTGATACTTTAAACCAAAGATAGGACTCACTGTCTCCAGAATGATAGTTCTGCTAACACTGCAGAATCTTAATGGGAAGACAGAAAGTCTTGGGTGAGAAATGTGGAAATTAT
Organism: Castor canadensis; assembly: GCF_047511655.1. Classification (NCBI taxonomy): domain Eukaryota; kingdom Metazoa; phylum Chordata; class Mammalia; order Rodentia; family Castoridae; genus Castor; species Castor canadensis. Next base: position 192,677,195 of record NC_133386.1, read on the forward strand.
TGATCACCATTGTGTTTGAACCCATAAGAGGAAATAAATAGTTCTCAGAAGTTTTGGGGACGGTAGGTACAAAAAGAAAAGCATCTTAACTATGGAAATCAAATTATACTAGAAGAGAAATGTAATCATAGCACTTTTCATAGTGTTATTATAGTAACACTATATACATAGTGTATAAGCGATGCTTTTAACGACAGTATCAATCACATTTTTTCATGTATTACTAATGGCATACACATAATAACTTTGACAATAAATATTGATTTAAACAAAAATTAAAATATGACTCTATGAGTCAGGTTTAGTGGCACATATCTGTAATCTCAGCTACTCAGGAGATGGAGATTAGGAGGATCACAGTCCAAGGTCAGCCTGAGCAAAAAGTTAGAAAGACCACATCTCAACAGAACAAGCTGGATATGGTGGCTCACACCTGTGATCCAAGCTACTTCAGAAGCATAGTAAGGAAGATTGCATTATGAGGTAAGTCTTGTGCAAAAATTTCAATTTCATATTTGAAAAATAACTAATGCTATAAAGAGACTAGGGTATGGCTCAAGCTGAAAAGTTCTTCCAAAGCATGAGGTCCTGAGTTCAAACCCCAGTAAAAATAAGATAGATTAGATAGATAATGATAGATAGATAGATAGATAGGACTCCACAGTGATGATAAAGAGATGGAACTGGTGAATGTAGGGCAGAGATGAATGGACTGTTAGAAAAATCCTAGCACTTTATCTTTAATAAAAAATTGGCAATAAATCATGTTTATTTTTGAAAAATAAGTAGAAGTATAAACATTTAATTTTAAATAGGTTATTTTCCAAAGAAAAGTTAAGAAAGTATTATCTATAAAAATTGTGGGTAAAGATAGAAGTGAAACAGGAGTTTCTAAAGGCCTTGTAATATTATTTGACATTTAAAACTTTATATGTGTTTATACATTAGTAATTTTAAATAATAACTATAACTAATATAACTGAATGAACATATTTAGGTAAAAGCATAGAAAATGTCTAAGAAAATACAAAAGAATCTCAAATTATGATATTTTTGAGGCGTATGTACTAATTTTCTGTTATGTACTTCAGTGTTTGAATTTTGTGTAAATAGTGATGTGTCCATCAGAAGAAACAATCCCATGCTATTGAAACAAGAAAATGCAAAAAGACATAGTACTTAATAAAATCAAAGGATATTCACCAGCATTCTACATATTCACTATCCGTTGACTGAAAACTTTTTCCCAAGTCTTCTAACTAAACAGCTGCCATGATAAATACTGCAGGTCACCATGGGACAGAAAAATAGATACACTGAAAAGTAGTCTCAGGAACAATCAAGTGCTCAATTGAGAAGTGACACCTGTAAATTCTAATATAATTCATTTTTCAGAAATAGCCACATTTGAATTTTAGAAAAAAATTAAACCTTTAGGAAACTGTAGTATTCCCCGTTGGTGTCCATACTTTCTTAATTCACCATCAATATTACATCTGTAACACACGCAAAAAAATATTTTGAGAAAGCTTGGAGACCAAAATTAAAATGATTATTTTTAAGAAAATGCTTTTCTCCTGGACAGTTCTTTGGTTAAGGCTTCTTTCACATCTTTATTTCTAAGGCTATAAACCATGGGATTCAACATGGGGATGACTGTGGTATAAAAGACAGCCACCATTTTTCCTTGTTCCACAGATTCCTTTGAGGTGGGTCTGAGATACATGAAAAAGAGAGTTGCATAGAATATGATAACAGCCGTCAGATGAGAGGCACATGTGGAAAAAGCCTTGTGCCTACCTTCTGTGGAGCGAATCCTCAGGATAGCAGGGAAAATATAAAGGTAGGAAATGAGAATGATGAACAGAGAAAAGGAAAAGTTGCATCCAGCCACAACAAGCATGGACGTTTCTTTGTTATAGGTATCTGAACAGGCCAGATTAATTAGTGGCGGATCAGCACAGTAGAAATGATTAATTTCATTGGAGCCACAGAAGGCCAGGTTGTAAGTCCACATGGTCTCCATCAGGCCGGTGAGCGCTCCATATGAGTAAGGAAACACAATGAGGGCTGTGCACGTCCTCTTGGACATTCTGCTGCTGTAAAGCAGAGGGTTGCAGATGGCCATGTATCGGTCAAAAGCCATCAGAGCCAGGATAGAGATCTCGACATGGACCAAGGCAATAAAAAAGTAACACTGAACTAGGCAAGCAGGGTAGGAGATGGTTTTCCTCTCTGAAAGGAAACTCTCCAGCATCTTTGGAGTCACATTGGAAGAGAAGCACAGATCCACAAAGGATAAATGACTCAAGAAAAAGTACATGGGGGTGTGGAGGCGAGTATTGACCTGGATGAGTAAAATCATGCCAAAATTCCCTGCCACTGTCATCATGTAAATGGCCAGAAACAACACAAAGAAGAGAACTTGTAATTCCAGGCCACTGGTCAGTCCCAGGAGAACAAATTCCGTCACTGAGGTGAAGTTTCCCCTCATAGTGGCCTTCAAGGAGAAATGAGAACTATAGATCAGCATAAACGCTCTTTTCAATAGCAACAATTCTCATATTTTCTTAGAATGTCTTATCTTTCTTCTCTGATCTTTTTAGATTTCTTTTCTATGACATTGATTAGTCTCAGGACTCTCCAGAAAGAGTGGTTAATTAAGACAAGAGCTAATTAAATATTAGCAAACACATTCCAACTGACTCTTAGATACCAATCACTGTGAGCTTCAGGTCTCTTTCTTTTCTAATTATCCTTTTCCTCTCTTTGTCTACTAAACTCTTTGGTCCATAACTGCATTCCTTAGCCATCTTCATTTCTACTTTGCTTTTTATGTTTTACTTTTTCAACTCACATCAAGTTGTAATTTGCAGATTTTGCCACTCAGTGTGAACAGACAAATGAATATTCACCATGCATTTCAATTAATTTTCCAGATAGCTTACTTAGGAGAAAAGCTATACCAGAAATTCTCTCCTGATAACATTTGTTGCTTCTAGACCATGCCAGATAAAATCTCTTAGGTTTTAAATGATGATTCCAAGTGATAAATTAAAAATGTACCTTAATTTGTCATTTATAAGATATAAAAACCAGCGTATCCTATTTTAGGATAATGCTACTTTGGAAGAAATGAATGAAAAAAGCTACAAAATTAAACAATTACAAACCTTAAAGGAAATATTTCCACATTTTTTCCATTTATTTCACAAATAGACATAAATATTATTGCAACTATATGGAAAACAGATTTTTTTTAAAAAGACATTTAGTGAAAAAAAGAATAATTTTTGAAGTTTGAATATTAGACAAATTTACTCTTTAAATTTCCATATGTAAATTTCTTTAATTTTCACTGTGTATTCTCTAACACTTATTCCCCAGCTTCATAATACCACTCTGTTTTCTCTTCTTTCTCTTCCCCTCTCATGTCTTACCTCCACCTTGTCTTCCTTGAAATGACCTAAAACACTTCCTAATTTTGCCTCCATATGTTTTTGAACCATCATCTTTTACTGGCTCCAACTCTCAAGCTTGCCTGGATATATATCTTAACACTGTGTACACACTGAGGTGTTTTGCAAAACTAAAAGGCTTTTTTATATAGTAGGAACTTTATATAGGTGGATGGCGATTAGAACTATTTCTCTCTTCTCTCCTCTGACTATGTATACAAACAATGAACATTATTTGTACCCACACTAAAACTGCACATACATATATATGAATGCATGCAGATACATAGATATATAGTTTTATATTATTGCAGTATGTGTGAATATGTTTTCATGATGGTTGGGGTATGGGATGCCTCACTGGCTTTTGCTTGTCTCCTCCTGGAAAATACCGGAACATCTTGTTGCACCCTTTTACGCATTCATGCACTATCCCTGCATCCCACCTTTCTTATAAAAGGTCCACTAAAGTATCTTTGTTCTCTCTAGACATTAAAAATTGTTTGGTCCTAAGTCATTTCCACCAACTGCTGCACTAAAGTGAACCTCACAAAATCAACTCAGAATTTTTGGAACTGAGCAGATTTGACTAAAAAAAAAGAAACATAACTCTGTAATTGTAGAAACCTAGTTAACTTTATGAACTTTAGATTTTTTTCTTGAAAATGCTATTGCAGCCATTTTCTTAGAGTTTCAAAAGTGATTTATGGGAAAATGATAATGTATGGAAAAAATCAGACGTTTCACTCACACAGTCATCACAGGGAATTTTAGTCTCTTCCTGTTCTTTGTTTAATCTTAAAACAAGTACAAATTCTCAGATTTTGTGCATTGGTGCTTTACATATAAATAACAGCAATCCTTTCTGTACAGTCATTTTACAGTTTCTGTTCATGCACTCATTCCTAGCATATATGTGTTTGAATTCCAAGTATTAAAAAGCAAACAAAGACAAACTAGTCAAAGCAACACTGCAGATTGCTACCAATACACACAAGATAGCCTTACCTATTATGAAGTAGGAGATTGGGGAAAAGAGAAAATTCAGTGAGGACAATTTTTGCCTATGTTTATAAGGTTGATTTCCCTACTGCATTTTTTAAAAATTAAGATGATGTCATCAATTCTATCAATTAAAAGTTTCCTGAAGACAGCTCTGGGACTTTTAACATTGGAGTCAGGGATGATTTAATTGTCTCTTCTGAGTCTCCTTCATCATTCTTGGTAATGACTTTACTCCTTGCTAGTCCTGACTTACTGAGCATTTGTCTATCTTACTACCTGCATTACACAGCAGAAAGAGCTGTGTTCTATAAAACAGCACTTTGCTCACTTATTTTACTTGACCACCAATGCAGCCAGAGTGTACTCTACCAGACTGCATCGTTGTAGGAAGCACATATTCATTTCAAAATAACAGCTATTTTTGTTTGTTAACTTATTCCATATTGCTATGTTGAGAAATGTCCAAGAGCAAATGAATGAAATTGGAGAACTCTAAGGGATTCTCTTAAAATAATTTCTTTAATTCTTTATCTTCCTAAGCCATGGCATAGTTAGCATAGTTATTAGGTGTTTTTAATATATCTAGTTAGTAAAAAAAATTTCATGAACTCAACCTCTTAATTTTTCAAGTATTATGTTATTGGAAGTTCATTAAATATGTAAGGTGAATATTTTAAACCCCTTTTACATTGAAGAACTGAGCCTTAGAGATTATAAACAATTCTCCTAATATACAAAGGGCTGTTAAGTTAAGAACCAAAAGCATACATGACTAAAATCTTCTCTCTTTAGACACTAATACATATGGCTTCGCTCACCATTAGTTCATCTAATTTCATGATTAAATATTCACCAAAGAGAACAAAAAATGTCCAATTTACTCACCTTTAAAATATAATAGTGTATTACATAGTATATCCTGGATCATTTCAAGTTCAAAACCATACAAATATGTAGGCACTTTAAGACAGGAGTTTAAAGAATATAATTTTCTTTTATTTCCCTGAGAGTTTAATAGAACTCAGCTTAAGATCAACAATTTTGGGGATAAAGTTAGATTTATCATCATGCAGTTTAGGACCTTGATAGTGCAGAATTGAGCAGCCCAACACCAAATCTATGTAGAAATGGGCACTATGAAGACAGTAAATCAAAAGGATCAAGTAAATGAATGAGCAACTCATGTGGTTCATCTAAATTAGTCCCTAGATGGGTGTGGAGAACTAAGAATCTTCATCAGGAACAAAAATGGCCTCAGAAGAAACACTCATTTGTTGGATAATTATGGTGGCCAGCCATGCAGTCAGTACCGACTGAATTGTTCTCTCTCAGGCACATGCTAAAACAATGACTGTAAGAGACATTATCTTCGTGTCACTGCTCAGGTTAAAAAGTGTTGGTGTTTTGTCATTGCTACGAAATTAAGTCAAAGTATATTAATAAAGTGTTCCATGTCTTATTTTTCTGATCCAGTTTTACTATTCAACCTTATCAGTTCTCACTTTCCAGTCTGTGATTGGTGTTCCAATTAAAATCAATCTATTCTTCAAACTATTGCTTCTCTATTTAAGAAATGCATTTGCTCCATTCTTGAAGCCTTGACATTCTTACTCCACTTTCATTTTTTTTTCTAATTTATAAACAATATACTTTTTTTGCTCACATATATGGAAGCTGAGAAGTCCAAGATGAAAGTGCTCTATCTAGAGAGGATCTTCTTATTGCATCATAACATGGTGGAAGGCATCACATTGGTGAGAGAACATAAGAGAAAGAGAAAGAGAGAAGAAGAGAAAGAATGCTACACATCTTTCAAAATCCAGTTCAATTTTTTAGACAACTACTTAAAAGCTTTAGAGTTACTTTTAGTCCTTTCTCTGTGTTTGCAAAACACCTAAAATGCTTCAACTGTTTCTCTTACCCTAAGTTCACAAGTCCATTGTAAACCAGAGAACAATTGTGGTGAGGATTCTGCCAGCTCCCAATGATGTCTGTTGTAGCTATGCATCCACAAACTGAGGAAATTACTGCAGAGTGGGTTCATTGTGAGATGGATCTGGATTAAAACTTCACTGATCACCTGACCTCCAATAATGTCATACTCACTGAAGGGTCACAGAGGCATTTTAAGTTTCCTAGAATTAATGGCAGATGAACGTGTGTCCACTAGTCACCAAAAGTCTTTTTTTTTTTCTTTCCCAATCCTAGCTAAAAAGGCTTTAGGTCCCTATAGAGCCTGGTGATATATGACATATTTCCAAAGGGGAACTCTGTCTGTCTTCATTCAAAGGCTTCGTGTCTGTAACTGGTTCAAATCCAGAAATGACTGAAAGGCAGAAATTCTCATTTTTTATGATTCAGATTAAACTTTTCTTTATTAGAACCAGAGCTGTTCTGCCCACACAGACCAAGTAAGAATTTGGTAGGTTACATATATATTTCATTTCTAGGAAAACAATTCAATATATAGCATCGTAAGTCTACCAGGTTAAGACTATTATAATCACTGCCTTGACTCTGTTGTCCATCACAGTAACTTGTATCGACTTTGTCTATGACTACTGACACTTGGCCCCTGCTACACCAAGATTTGCTATTTATTACATTTAAGTTTTCTAATTGAACAGCTGTGAGGTCTTATCTATCCACATTGGGGTCTTATTTACCAAGAGCAGCAATTATGGATGCTGGGGCCCCCTTTACAAACTTATTTTTCAAATTATTCAGGAACAGTTTGTACACTGAACCCTCCCAGTGTGAATGAGAAGGTCTTAAATGACAAATCCATGCTAGCATTCTGCTCTTCCTAAGCCTATGAATCCCTTCCTCTATGGTAAACTAAAGGAGATCAGGCATTTCCAGCTCACTCACAGTGAGCTATCATTTCACTGATGTTTCAGTCTATCCACCAAAAATCTATTAGTACATTTCTTAATTCCCTGAACTGCAATACTATATGCCAAATCTCTGTTTAGAGATCCATGTCAATTAATTCAACCTTCATGAAATTATGATGTCTAAGAAGTCTCAATTTCTCCATCTGTGACCTGGAAAGCCCCTGGTACAACAGGGTTTTTTTTTTATTCTCAGAAGGTTGTTACTCTTTTGGATGATGCTTACTCACCCAGTGAGGAAAATCTTCTTTACTTTTTTACTGATTCAAGTGTTAATCTGTCTTATAAAATGCCTTAGTAGATACACCTAAACTCTACATTTAAGTTCATGAATAAAATTAACTATTATACTCATATTTTTGAACATTGCATTCTTCTTCTTTCTATTTATTTGGTGGCTTAAAGAGTCACATGCATATAGGACATATACAATTTAATTTTACCATTGATTCCTTCAATGAGATGCCATTACTTCACCATACTTTTAATATAGGATTAAAAACAGAGAGATTTTTCTGGTTTATAGACTAGAAAGAGTCCATATTTGTTGGTACAATATAAACCTAGAAATTTTATATACTCCTAAGCACATTCTAGAGGTACAACATGGTTTATAATAAAAATATGATTTTATTTGAAAGTCCATGTAGTCACAGGAGGCTAAATACAATGATGGTCTATGGTATAGGTTCTGAAGAAAACACCTGTGATGTTAATCAAGTTTATATGAAATGGACACATTGGCAGGGGACACCACATGAATGTGAATCACCTTGGTTGTAACTGCAGATGACCGTGTAAATAGATTGCTACCTATGTCAGAAGAGACAAAAGTTTGTGTCAACAGGGGTATGATCGTGTTATACTGTTCAAATAAATCATCTATGAAACGAAACCTTTCAACGAAAATGCTCATCAGAAACTTCAAGAGTTGCTAGTCTGAGGTTGTGAGCTGCAGATGTATGCCCACATTTTTTAGATAAAAAGAAATTGAACATTACTAGAAACAGACAAGATAGGCGGCAACATTGGACATTTGGTGAACTTCAGGAAGATAGATTCCTTCTCTTAAGTCCAATTTATACTGAGTATTTCCAGATGAATTTTCTATTCAAGGAAAATAAAAGCAGACTAATTATATATGAATAAATCATACACATTTATGATTATATCAGTGTGCTTTATATGTTTTGTAGAAACATTTCATGGCCTTAAAAAATTAATCTATTTATTAATCTATTTATCTGTTTATCATCTACAGTTTTTCATGGAGCAGTGACTATGTAGAAAATACTTTGAAAACTTGTTTCTGACCTTGTGGCATTTATAGTGTTACAGAGAACAAAGGCAATAACCATATCCAAAGACTTATGACTCCTTGGATTAGTGAAAAACATTCAAAGGTATAGAACACATAAATCAAAGTTCTAGATAATGATTTAAATTGAACCTTTGTTGATTTAGTGCTATGTATCAGGGACAATCTGAAAACCTTTATATGCATTGACACATATATTTTCCTATTCAAAATTTCCATGAGAAAGTACTATATCTTCAATATTTTCCTTTGGAAGAAAATGATACTGAGTCAGAAGGAGACTGTGTAATTTGTCCAATAAGTTTGATTTCTGAGTTCATACTATTAACATCAATTTAACTAATAAATAATAGAATCAGAATTTAACCACAAAACTTACTTTATTGAACAAATTGAATTTGTTTATACATTATGAAGTAAGATATTTTCTTAAAGTGAACTACATCATTTATTGTACATGAAACTGTCAAATAACTCAAATAACTGATCAAAAGCACATTTGAAAGACAAAAAAGTGTTTGTGTTATTCATTGGATGACTGTCCTTTAAGTGAAGTATGGTGGGATAAAGTTCATGGTAATGGGGAAAATATCAATAAACTTTGAAGTCAGCTAGATCTAAATGAACCTAGCTTTTCATACACATGATTTTAGGTTAATAATGAATCTATGAGTCTTGGCTTTCTCATCTTTAAAACAGGGATTACAAATGAAACAACCTATGCTATAATGGTGCTTGAATTATCATGAAAATGATTATTTCTTTATGTATGTGCATGTGTGTCTATACATTCTTCACATACCTATTGCACTCAAGACATATCTGCTATATGGGTAAAGATGTTAGACTCATAAAACTGTGTTTCCATTGAACACTTTGTAATACAAATGGATATGTTTTCTTTAAAAAAATAGCAATATAGTGATCATCTCCTACTTATGTGAGGAGAAGACTATAAAACACTTTATAATGACTGTTATTCCTTTGGGAACTATGGTTAATATCCTCAATTTTATTCTGGATTCTTCATCATATTGCCCAATTTATTCAATTGTTAAATAATTCAGCAAAATCAATCTTACAAGGAAATGAACAAGGATTTGGAGCCTCTTCCTGAAATCCCTCATGGCAGACTTCAATAAGGGAATTTAATCAGTCATTAATAAGGAAAAATTCCATGATTTAGGTAAAAATCAGAACTTACTACAAAAAATAGTTAATCTAAAAAAATTCATGAGCACTTACTTATTCTGTGTCCAGCACAGTACAATATGAAACAGGCGGCCTTGAGACAATGCTATAATTCTAGCCAGCCAGTAATTAATGAAAGCACTTGATGTAATTCCTCTTTTATCTTAAACTTGTGCGTATTTGACACAGCTATGGATTTCATGTTGCTAGAATCAGTCACAAATATAAATATCATTATGTTCACACATATTTACTTCTGAAAAGTGCTTCTGGCTTAGGACTGATAATATATTTCTTCAGAATATTTTCTTGGTCTATACAAAGACCCTTTCTTAGATTTCTTAAAATGGAGGCACTTTACTTACTTTGAAAATAGAGATTTGTTTACTTTTTAACTCTACAATCATTACTGAACTTTTTTGTATGTAAAGTTAGGATATAAAGACAGATATATGGACCCTGAGATCTAAATACTTGAAATGATAAAGGGACTGCTTTTGCAAAACTAAATAGTTCTAAATATTTGAAATGATAAAGGGGCTATTTTTGCAAAACTAAATGTGTACGTGTGTGTGTGTGTGCGCACGCATGTGTGTGTAAGTAGTGACACACCTCAAATATGTTTATAAGAAGAATCAAGTAAACTATTTATTGAGTGTGAAAAGTGATTATAAGATGAACAAATCTGTGTAGTGCACAGTGAGATAGGGGTGGCTTCAATTCATTCGAAGTTATTTTTTCTTTTGCTCCATCATTAGCAAATCCATATTCTTATATTATAGCACATAATAAATTGTGTTGATTTTTCTCTTCATATATTCACAACTTTTTCAAAACTGTACCATTCTAACACTTCTGGGAATTTTCTTGATACAAAGAGCACAATGTGCATAATGCAGACAATCAGTAAAATTTGTTGTCAACTTTGCTTGTACTATACAACTAGAAATTCTCCAGAAATCCTACACTTCCTAAAACGTCAACTTATCATTTGCTTCATTTACTATTAAATACAAACAAGTGAACATGTTTCATACTTAATTAGATATGTAGTAACTAATCATGGCAATGAGCAGCTGTGGGTAAAATTTACACTTTTGTAAAAATATGTAGACCATCCTGACATCAGATTAACGATAAGGAAAGACATGGAATGTTTCTGGCCCAAAACTATAGAAGCCATTTTGATAATCTCTACAGCAGTAACAAGTATTTGAGAACAGCCATATGCTTTGGTAGAGCCCTTCTTGCAGGCTTCACAAGTTAACATCCAAAAATTAACTGCCTGTAGGTTCTGAGACCAGTCTCATCAACACACATGTAAAACACTGTACTGAAGCACCAGCATAATGACTGCTATAGAATTATAAGTTACTAAAAATCAGCTCATGGACTTCAACATGTGTTTTCACAATGTGTGCACATATGTAAGAATACATTTGTTGTAGATATGAAACTTTTTCTTGAAACTTAAAAAATGTTAAAAATGATAACTCTTAAAAGTGAGAATGGAAGATAAAGCTGGAGGAAAGAAATATTTTACTCTTAGTTTATACCCTTCTTTTGATTCTGGATATTTTACTATAAAATGTACAATTTTAAGAATACAAAAGTAATGTATAGATCTAGTTTCTTAATAATAATAATAATATTAACAATGTGACATGATTGCAAAACAGGACTCAGGGAAATAACCAATAGGAAGGGAAACCAGTGAGAAGGGGAAAGGGCAAGGGGGATGGTGATAGGAGGGTGAATATGATAGATGTACATTTTATATATATTCAGAATAGCATAATGAAACACACTAAACCTGTTTTTAAAAAAGAGGGATGGAGGAGGGATAAGGAAGAGTAATAGAGCAAATGTGATCAAAATATACTATGTTCATATATGGAAATATCACAATGAAACACTATGTATAACTAATTTACACTAACAAAAATGTAATGTGTAAAGATAATGTAAAATTATATGAGTAATTATTTCCCATATCTGCATATGTAACTGTCCATTCTTCACATATACATTGCATTTACATATCACATGTAGATTATAAATCTTTCTCCCTATATATTTTATGTTTCGTTGTTAGATTATACCACTTCATCATGGATATCAAATTGACCTTATTGTAAATTCTATTAAAGTCAGATACAGATCTCATAAATAAATTTTTATTTCATTTTTAAAGAAAGATGCTCTATGATTTTACTTCAAATGCACATTTTTTTTCCAATCAGTTTCCTAAAAGCTTGTTTAACATCCTTGTTCCTCAGACTATAAATGATTGGATTCAACATAGGGTTTACAAAAGTGTAGAAAACAGCAATAATTTTGGACTGTTCAACTGACTTATCCGTGGGAGGTCTGACATACATGCAGAACAAGGTCCCATAAAACACAGTCACTGCCACCAGATGGGACCCACAGGTAGAAAACGCTTTCTGCCTTCCTTCAACAGAATGCATCCTCAGGATTGCAATGACAATGAACATGTAGGAGATGAGAATTATGAGGAGGGAGCTAGAGAGATTAAATCCTGCTACCACAAACATGGATGTTTCCTTAATAAAAGTGTCAGAGCAAGAGAGTCTGATGAGGGGAGGGTCAGCACAATAGAAGTGGTTAATGATATTGGAGCCACAGAAGGTCAAGTGATATGTCCACATGGTTTCCATAAGGCCACTAAAGAACCCATAGATGTATGGAGAAGCAATCAGTCAAATGCATACTCCTTTGGACATCTTGCTACTGTAAAACAAAGGGTTACAGATGGCCATGTACCTGTCATATGCCATCACAGCTAGCATATAATATTCAGTAATCACCATGGCAATGAAAAAATAGCACTGGACCAAACAAGCAGCATAGGAAATGGTTTTCTTCTCTGATACAAAATTCACCAGCATTTTAGGAGTCACATTAGTGGAATAGCACAAATCCAAGCAGGACAAACTGGCAAGAAAGAAGTACATGGGGGTGTGCAGGCGTGAGTCTACACTGATCAGTACTACCATCCCAAGGTTCCCCCCAACAGTGATGAGGTAAATCACCAGGAACAGCACAAAGAGGATGGGCTGAAGCTCTGGACGATCCGTTAATCCCAAGAGAATAAATTCAGTCACCATGGTGAAATTTCCTCTGACCATTTTCTTAGGTACCATCATGTTTGCTTTAGAGGAATTAAAATATATCTCAGATACTTTCTCTCTCTCTTATTCATCCTCTCTCATATTGTCCTCTCTCTTTCACCCTCACACAGTGTTACAGGAAAGAGTCTGAGCACGTAGGAGTTGGTTGTATTAAGAAGGACATTGTCCTCATTCAATGTGCAGATGATTCCTATAAAGAGTGGTTCTAGAGCCACCAACTTGTTTTAGAATGGGATTATTTTGAACCAAAGTGTGTCTAAAAATAGATTAAAACTCATACTGTTTCTTAAATTCACTATAAAATAATGGGTATTTTCTAAAATGTGTACCCAGGCCTAGTGCTAGACAAAATGAGGCAATGTGTATTTGGAAATATTTCTGCAGTCAGTAACACTGGTGCATATTGGGAGCCTCACCTTTGAGAACTTAATTCCTGTTCACTGTATAAGACGACACAGAGTTAGACTGATTTGAACTAAATTCTATGGCTCTGTTTTCATGTTATATCCATAAATTTAAGGAGCATATAATTCCTGTGGGACTGTACCAAAGATAAAGCTACTAATATTGGAACAGCAAAGATCTGTATGAATTGCTAAGGAAGAAATTTTCAGTTAGAGGATTTTATATATATATATAAAGCAATAAAGACATAAATAAAGGAAAGAGAAGTCATAAAATCCTAGGTGATAGCTTCATTTGCTCATCCATTGAAATAAACATTCAAGGGATTCATCGCTTATAATAAAATTTGGCAAATTTTTTTGCTGATGGTGGAACACAAATTTGATGTTAGGCTTTCTAGCAGCATGTAGAAACATTCAACTCTTTTCAAAAGAGTATCACAGTGTTCAGAATTATGAATCAAATCTAATGAAAACAGAATTATGTTTAATATTGAGTTCAGAAAATACTAATGATAATGAGGAAATTATGCTTTCAGATACTATCAGTGCAGATAATATAAGTATAATCACAAGTAAAATTGGAAATTTTCATGCTGCATTCTAGATAGCATATTTTCATTATGGATCATTAATGTTTCTTTTGCTATTTCAAAAGTGATATTGTAATCGAGGTAAAGGATCACAACCTAATTGCCTGTGTGAGCTATTTAGATAATCAGAATGAGGAAAGTGACTGACATTGCAAGAACCTTTGAATGTGCCACAATGTACTTCCACCCAGCACAACAATAAAGGAAAAATGTCAACTAAAGTGAACTAAAAAGTGCTCCAGTGCTAGTCTATCTGTAGAACAGAACTTTTCTTTATGAAAGTATGGGCTCTGTGTTGTGAGACCTGAAAGATTAATATTTTAAGTATCAGAATTCATCATTTTCATAAAATCTACCAAAACTAGCTTTGGTAATTAAAGTTTTCTTTAAACAGGGTACAAAACAGAAGTCAGTAGGCTGAATCTGCCCTGATACACGTAACTATGTCACGTAATGGCAATGTCACCAGCTGTATACTTGCACTGCGTAAGCCGTTCCTGGAAATGGAAGCAAGTACTGCAAATTATCTACTTTGGCTCTGTAATGGTGTCAGGATGCTGTATTGATTAATCACTAAATGAGATAACCTTATACACACACAGTGTTGGACACTGTGTGTATATAAGTTACTTTGCCAAGAAAATAAAGAAAGTTTTAAAAGCATTTCTCTCTTTTATTTATTCATTCATTCACATGTGCATACATTGTTTGGGTCATTTCTCCACCTTGCACCCCTCCCCATACCTCTCCCTCCCATTTCTCTTGAAAGAAATGTACTTAGTCTCTCTTAGTAAGGGAGAAGAAAATTACACTTAAATAATGAATAGGTATTGTCAAGAAAGATAAGAATGGGAGGACTTTTAGCCAGTTTAAACAGTAAATACAAAGATTTTGCTCAGGAGGTTTTCAAGAGAAATGATAAGTATCCCACAGAGAAGTAGAGATGAATTTTCTATTGTGACAACCAAAATTGTGGTAGGCAGTCAAACAAATGCAAGATACCTCGCAGTGTTCACTGCACTCTGTGTGCTCTGTAGTTCCAAAGATTTCTCATATATTTTACATTTACATAAGCTGTAACAAACTTTATCTGTCATGAAGTTATCCTTGTCTAACTTCTATTCTGATATAGAATACCAAGTAATTCAAATTCAAATATTGAAAATATTACTTATTCAGTTTTCTATCAGCCATAAATATTTTGTACTTTGTATGAGAAATATCACACAGAAAAAAAAATCACAGTAAGAGAAGTCAGTCGAAATCCTTCTAAATAGAAGTTTTCCTATGACACTGATGTTTAATCTGCAATTTCTGGGTAGTAGGAGTCACTATAGGTAGCAATGAAATTTTCTACATCTGTAGTCCTATTGAAGCAAATGTAACAGATACAGCTCTCCATAAAGTTTCACTGGCTCAATAATATCAAGGTTTTATTTTTTCTGGATTAGAAGGATCAAAGTTATTTTAGATAATAAAGTCAACACAGATTTGTTAAATTTGATGATTTTTTATTCACAGGGATGCCTGTATCTATATATGCATATTTATTTATGTAGTATTCATTTATGTAGACAGGCTTTTGTTGTGTAGCCTAGGCTGGTCTCTCTACCTTGTGATCCTCCTGCCTCAGCCTCCTGAGTGCTGGTATTATAGGTGTGTGCCACCACGCCCTCAGCACATATGTGTAGTTATTCATAGGTATATGGTCCCAAGGAGACCACCACTGAGGAAAACCATGAATGCTTAGGATACATAGAGCTTAGTGCTCTCAAAATACTCACATTTACTTATGCCTTACATACAGTAGATCAAAGCATATGCAACTTGAAACAGCATGGATTTGGCTACATTATTATCATGAAATTTATGTTGTACATTTTAATACTGCAAAAACTTAATACTCAAAAACTGGATCTTATTTCCTGCTCTTTACTTGACTGCTGTGGATGTTGGATTAATTTTTCCTACAGTGCTGCCCAAGACATGCTTCCTTTTGACAAATCAAAATTTTACTTTATCATCTACATTGAGCACATCACATGACCGTTTTGGCTTTGGAAAATGACTATAACTTTTACCTTGTTGTTTGAGCACCATTTGCTTTTTGGTAGGGACATTTTCACAAACTTATGGGCCAAGAAACATTCAGCAGACCACACAACGATTTAAACACAACTGACAATAACCTGGGCCTGACTGAGAGGTTCTCTGCATGAATTGAGCTGAGTAATGAGTGCAAAGGAATTTAAATTTTTGGTTTTGAAATTGCTTTAGATTTCCTTCAATTGTTTTTTGACCATTACTGCAAGTAATAAATCTGCAAATAAGACGGGATAACTGTATGTATCATTTAGTAGGTTGTTTAGATTTTGTCATTGAGAGAAAAAGGTAACTAATATGGTAAATTACTAATAATGATAAATATTTAGATGAAACTCTGAGTTCCAAGAATTTCCTATCCTTCAAAAATCACAATAAACTATTATAAAGCTGGGAGCATGGCACTTGCTTGAAATCTCAGCTATTCCAGAGGCCAGGACAGGAGAATCTCAAGTTCAATACTAGCCCAGGAAAATGTAGCAAGATTTTATCTCAAAAATAAATAAAAACAAAAGGGTTGGGGTCTGGTTCAAGTGGGAAAGTGCTTGCCTAGCATGCAGAATCCCTTGGTTTAATCCCCAGTACCTAACAATAATGAGCAATAATTGAAAATACAATCCACAAAATTCTCTTCTGCAAGTGTCATTGATACCTGAAGTACTACTTGTTGAAATGTACATCTTAATTCTTCAGGCTTCAGTTAATATCCAAACATCTGAGGTAGCAGGAGAGCACAGAACTGCTATAGTTAGTAACTATTTTGTGTGCATTTGTATAGAGTATTAGGTAGTCCTATAAATTAGATTGAGTGGAATCCTGGAGGAGATTGAAGCCAAGGAAATGGATAGAAAAAACAGAAGTGAGGGTTACTAATGTTTAATTTCAGTAATTAAGCCCCAAACCTACCTCAACTGAGCATTAAGACATAGAAAAGTCTATAAGAGCTACCAATAATATTATAAGGTAGGAAATGAAGACAAACATGAGTAAGTCATGTAGTTGGTGGGGCTCTGCAGCTCATGTGAATACTAATTTCTAGGAAGGAGCACTTTTTTGTGTGTGCTTTACTATAATAGTCTCCAGCACCTTCTTCCTCTTCTTGTTTTCCTTTTCAGTGACTCACAAATACAAGATTACAATGTCTGACTCTAAATTCTAGGTCATGTTATGCATTACACTTTCATTCTTGACTATGTTGTCAGTAAAAATTCCTTTGATACTTCATTTAGAAAAGACATCCTATACCTTGGCATAATAACTTTCTTCCTTTGTGATTCAGAGTTCTCATATATTCAATGTCGGACTTTGAAAAATTTCAAAAGTGCCTATTATTGCTAATATTCTGATTTTTCACATATAAGTTTTCTAATCTTATACTTGTTAACAGAAATGAACCTCTTGGTTAATTTTAAATTTGCTCCCAAATCTTTGTTCTCCAATAATTGAAAGAGAGGTCTTTTAAAGTTATGTAACATTTTATTTTTGCTGGAATCAGTTAAATTCCAAATTAATTTGTATCATCTGGATTTCTAGTAAGGTGTTCTTGGGATCAGGGAATTGTTCTAAGGACAATTATTGAATTGTTCTAAGAACAATTATTTTATTGTTCTAAGAAATATTATTCTATAACTATTAGTAAGTTGATTAACTCAAGTGTTTACTCCTAGGTGGTGATTAAATGTGTTTTCAGTACTTGAATGAATGATAAAAATTCTATTTGTAAAGTAAAATGGTTATTGTCAATGCATAATTTCAATAAAATTTCAAAAAATTTTTATGGGTCCATCTGAATAAAAAAATGCATACTGATCTATTTTAACTGGTAAGAAGCTAAACCTGCTATGGCTGTCCCCTGACTCCCACTGAAGAAGAGCCAAAACTCAACAACAGGAAAAAGTAAGAATAGAAGGCAGAATTTCCCTTCCTACCTGACCACAGGAAAGTTCCGCTCAGAGACACTAGTGGTCCAAGAGATGAGCTGCCGAGGATGATTTATACCTAATTTGTGATCTACACCTTTTATTCCTAAGGTTTTTTTTCAGCACACCATCAAGAGACAATTACAAAGTTACTACAAAATAAAACTCCCGGGAAAAAAGAAGTAATTGGAATAGATTTACACTCACTAGAGCTTTGGGATTTGAGCACTGTGACTGCATCAGTTTGTAATCATTCTGAACTTACTGTTTTGGGTGATCAGAGAAGATTGTCATGGGACTTTTGTATTAGGGACCACCATTTGTTCCAAACATAAGAATAGAACAATCAAATCAATAACATAAAATTATGACATAATTAATGAACTTTGATATGTTTGTGGTTCCTTCCCAATCTGAATTGTGTACTGGATATCACCCTCACAAAATAGCTAGAATAAAGTGGCTAAATTACAAAATCCCATAAGTAGAGTAATTTAGACATCACACAATGAGTTATAGAAGAGTTCTTTCAAGGTGTTAGCTTCAGATGTTGGGAAGGAATATTTTATGGGAAAGCTAGAGCACATGTAATTTAGCAGTGTATTATTTATTTTCCAACAGATGAAAATAAACAATATAATGAATAAAGGAAATGTTGTATCTGTACACAGTGGAATTTTACTCAGTCATAAAGAAGAATGAATTTATTTCATTTGTAGTCAAATGGGTGGAAACCAGGTGCAGTGGCTCACACCTGTAATACCAACTACTCAGAAGGTAAAGATTGGAAGAATTGCAATCTGAGGTCAGTCTTAGGAAGAAGTAAGATACCATCTCAGCATATAAATTGGGCATGGTGCTTCATATTTATAATTCCAGCTAGTTAGATGACAAAAGTAGAAAGACCAAGGTCTAAGACTCTTTCCAAAAAATGACTAAAGCAAAAAGGCTAGGAAAAGGGTTCAAGTGGTAGAGCACTTGCCTGCTAGTTCAAACTACAATATGGCAAAATAAAAATTGAAATCACCATTTTAAGTGAAATAAGCCAGTCCCATAAAGACAAGAATTTCACATATTCTTTCATATGAGGAATCTAGGAAAACAAAAGTCTACAAGGGATACTGATAGAGAAGGGAGATTTGGGAAGAGTAGTGGAGAAGAGAAAGACACAGAGGGGGAGAAAATGATCAGAGTAAAAAATGTTCATATATGGGAATGTCTTATTGACATCTTTAATTCATATAATTGCTATATTACTACATGTTTATATAAAAGCAAAAAATTAAAATACCTTATCTGCCTTTTCTTCAAATATTTGACCTTATCACTTAAGAGATAGAAATATAAACAAGGCACAGAGCAGATGTTCAAATATTAGTCACAGTATGCAAGCAAAAGATGCACATAAATATTTCTTTGGAGGGGAATTTCACAAGTAGCAAGTTTGAATCAAAACACTTACATATTTTCATCTACATCGTCACTCCCATCACTCTCTTCTCCCATGCACTGCTTTGTACAAAGCCCATTCCAAACACAAACCCTCTCTGAGGCTTTATCCACTGCTTTGACTTCTATTTCTCCCACATTTTCTTCAGCAATTGCCTAACTATTCAGATAGCAGCGTGGATGTCAACCCACTGGGAAGAGTAAATCCACATACATTAAAATTTGGATAAAGCCACTACAATTATCCTTTCTCATATTGCCTTGTTCTATTGTGTTGACACTTATCACAATCTCAATTTTAAATGCAGTTTATTTTATTTGTATAAGATATATATTCCCCTCCAGCCAATAAAAAATAGAATATGCCCCTCCCCAAATGTTTTATTCACATGTTGCTTCAAAATTAACACATTTTGCTTCAAAATTAACACATTTTGCATTAAATATAATATTAGGAAATTCTTCCAGTAATGAAAACATTCTGAATACTCTTGGTTTGCTTCCTGCCATGGAAAAAAATGACTGGAACTAAACAACAGATTTTTCCATTAAAGGGAAAATATCCCATAGTTTGGCAAAAACTCTAAATATATTACTATCATTTTCTTAGAGCCACTGCCCAAATTTTTAATCTTGTTTGAATTGTGTTTTGGAAATACTGGGGTTTAAAATCAGGGCCTCATGCAGGTGCTCTACCACTTGAGCCACTCTGTGCCAGCCCTGTTGTATGTTGAGTATTTTGGGGAATGATTTCCTCAGGCTGGCTTTGAAGCACTATCCTCCTGATCTCTGCCTCCTGATAATTAGGATTATAGGTTTTAGAGCCTGGATTGTTTAATTTTTTGACCACATGAATGAATATAGTGCTACATGCACTAAAATTTCTAGTTACAAGGTAGAACTGGTACTGCAGAAAATACTTCAACCTGCAAAAGTTAACAATAGACATCATAGATGATGAGGCTAGAGCTAAGATGTCGTTATCAGGAAAGACAGAACAAATCATATTACATGTGCAAAAGTTATGAATGAGAAATGGAAACCTATGTCCCTCTTAAAAATGAAACAGCAAAGAAGGTCAAGAATTCCTTCAACCCTTTTCTTCTTTTGTTCTGAGTATCACCCCCAAACCAAGGACCATATCCTGGTTTATGCATGGGTGATGTTGCGAAGACAGTGGAAGAAATACAGAACAACACTGTGGCAAATTACAAGCAGCCTTCTGTATAAAAGGATGCTAAAGTGACACAAAAACATGAAAATCATGTTGCAGCATACTGAGCTAAATGAAAGACGGATGTGACAACAATAGGAGCGGTGAAGACTGAACACAGCAGAAAAGAGGAAGATGGAGAAGGGGGGAAGATGAAGAAGATTAAAAAGAAGAAGGAGAAGATGAAGAAGAAATTGATGATGAATAAGTTAGCTCTAGTACACCTATTTATCTTATCAATAAAGCATTTAGACCTCTGTACACAATTCACTCACCTTTTAAAGAAATATTTGAAATGTAAAGCTGTGTAAAATTTGTTTTAAACTGTGTATCTTTTTTTTTAGGTTAACAAACCACTAAATGTATCTCTAGACACTGTTGTGGGATTATTATAGCCATTTACTTTGCCTGTACATTAAGGAGATTATAAATTGAAATGGAAATTTAAGGCAGGTTCTTCTTTGTCCACAACACAGTTCAGTTAAACAGGAAGAAGTTTGATTTTCATCTTCAGTTGACAAGAAGCAATAGTCGTTGTTCTCCTAACTATACATTACTCTGAAACTACAAAAAAGAAAAATATGTAGTTGAGTTGTTACATTTCAAGGGTTTTTAAATAAACACAATACTTTTATTAAAGAAATGTTTCATTATTGTATAAATAGGCAAAAGTAGATATGGAATAGGCCATAAGATAAAATATCCTATAACTGTGGATCCCTACGTTCTGGTTGGTTCCTGAGACACACCTGTACTACTGGAGTGCTGTGAGATATTCTATAAAAATATAATAAATTACCCTTTTATCCTATCTTGTCTCAGAAAATTCTTTTTTTTCTTTTTAAAAGACAGAGTACATTAATATTGTTAATTTATGTTCAATTTAATATTGTGTGTATATAATATTTTATGACTTTTATTCTCTTATAGTGGAATAACAAGCTGCCTCTTCCAAAATAGGAACTAAAGAAATACTCAACATGTTAGGGTAGTAGGAGGGAATTTGGAGTTTTGAATAAACTAATTGATTACCTGTCTTTTAAATTATTCATTTTAAAAGTATTTGGCTTCCTTAGGGTTTTTGAAGAGGACTTAGCAGTTTCATTTCCTCCTGCAGATCATATCTTTATGGCCATGGTACATATATTATAAACAGGATCCAGATAGATAGATAGATAGATAGATAATAGACAGGTCATGAATTAGGTCTAAGGTCAGGAAGGAAAGAATTAACATTACTTAACTAAAAACAATTAGGAATACAAGAATATTAAAATGAAGTTAGAGTACTAGCTGGTATGGCCTATGCTCTTAATTTCTCCCTTAACTTAATCTTTCCTCATATCACTTTTTCTAGATATTTAAAATACAGGTTAAACAGAAAACATCCTCCACTGGCTTGTGGGTTAGAGGAAGGAAGCACATTCCTATAGCTCAGAGAGCTCTAGCCACAAACTCAGGTCAAAGAAGAGTCATTCTGCTCCCCTCTCATCCCAATGTCAGCCCTATCATGAAACAAGCACATTCATAAGAAACAGGAAATCACTATCATGACACATTGTATCTGGTTTTATTTAATGAGTCAGGGTAAGAATACAGAAAGTTGTGTTTCATGAAGACACCTCAATCCAAAAGACATATTAGAGTAATAGTGGAATAAATTCAAGAAATTGAGCTCAGAGCAGGTTTATCCTGCTTAGAGTTGTAATCAATAAGGGCCCACCAGTATTCTGGGGTATCAAAGTTGGGAGTTTTCATCTAGAGGATGACTTCTTAAAATTTAATGTTCCTACAAATCACCTAGCATTTGGTTAAAATAAGGATTTATATAGTAGACCTGAGGTATAATGTTTGATTCTGCATCTCTAGCATTCTAGCCAGTACCTATGCTACTGGTCCATTGACCACATACTAAGGAAAAAAAAATGCCTAAAATTAAGTGCACAAAATATTCCCAGACCTGAGATACTTCTTAGTTGAGATACTTCGGATATATCTATAGAGAGCACTAAAATTCACCTTCAAATTATGAGTACACTATTAAATTTAATTGACAAATGAAATGGCTTGTATTTATGGCACGTTTCATATATGCATACATGTGGAATAGCTAAATCAAGCTAACACTATTTTTTACTGGTTCTATAAACATTTAAAATGTACTGTCAGCAATTTTAAGTATGCAACACATAAGCATTAACTATAATTATCTTTCTGTACAATAAATTTCCTGACTTTAATCCTTCTAACTGAATTTTTGTGTCTTTTGAACAAAATAACCCAAATCCTAGCTCTTCTTCTCAGCAGGCACTGGTGATAGTCTTTTGTTCTTTGCTTCTATGAGTTAGGTATTTTTATACACAAGTGAGATCTTGCATTATTTATATTTGTGTGCTTGGTTTATATCACTTAATGTAAAGTCTTCCAGATTTATACATGTTGCCACAAACCTTTTTATTAGTGTATGTTAGTTTTACAGGAGGTTTCTTTGTAACATTTCCATATATGTCATATGTGTACAATACACCCTGTTTGGTTCATCCTCTCCAATATTGTCCCTCTTACCCTCCCTTCTTTAAACGAATTCACAGGTTTCAATGTTCCATTTCATACATGTATAGAAAATACAATAACCATATTCACCCTCCTTTACCCACTTCATTTAATCCCCCCCACTTAGTACCTTCTCCTTAACATGACTTGTTTTACATTCATGTCTTTCATTTTTTAATTGTATGTTCACTGTTCTGTGGAGTTTTCATCCTGAACATAAGCCACATTTTCTTCTTCAACAACAGACATTTAGGCTGATTTCACATCTTGGCTAATGTGAATAAATCTGCAATGAACAGGGGAGCATAAACATTTCTTCCATATATTGATTTCATTTCCTTTGGATATATCTTTAAGTATGGCAACTCTAGATCGTATGGTATTTCTATTTGTAATTATGTGAGGTGTCTCCATACTGCTTCTATAGTGGCTTACTAACTTATATTTCTAACACCAGTATATGAAGACCATGCCTTTACATTTGAGGTAATATTTTAGTTACTATTTAAAGAAACAGTAGAGGTTATCATTGTTCTGACAAAATTTCCTCTGAGGACATTATTCGAGGTCTGCTTTGTATCTTTGTTTCTCAGACTAAATCAGTGACGTAAGCACAGGACTTAAAGGCATGTAAGGAAGCTATTCACTATTTTAGATTCCTCTTACTATTTTAAAATATATATAGCAAAATAATCAAACTTTCTTTCAATTGCATTATATATGTACTCATGGTCATTATAAGTACTTTGTTATCCATAGATGAATGCTGTCTTCTTCTACTGCTTTGACAAATGCTTTTCCAAATGGCCACACTTCATAATTATGAGATTCATAGGAAATACTTTCCCTTTTTGCATTATTGTTGTACTGGAGGTACATTAAGACATGTACCGAAGTTCTTACAATATATCGTAGTTGAATGCACCTCCTCCCATCATTGTCCTTTATTCTCCCTTCCCCCAATTCCTGGAATAGTTTCAACAGGTCTCACCCATTTTTCTGTTTCCATACATGAGCATGAAATATTTCCACCATATTGACCCTCCTACACCCTTTTCTTATATCTCTCCTCCCTAGGGGAATATTTTGACAATTGTAAGTTCAAGGTAACTTTAAACCAGGGTACTTTATACCCTTAAGGTCCTGAAAACTGTAACATTACTATTTTATTTCAACCTCAGAGAATTCACTGCCATGTCTTGAAATGGAAAATTCTCATTCTGATTGTGAACTGTACAGAAAGTTCAACAGGGATCCCAACAATATTGCCATTTGTTTGAAACAGTCATATTTTAAAAATGCGTCTGTATTTTAATTCAAGAATAGTAACCAAGAATCCTAGCGCTCTAAAAAGTAAAATGTGAATATCTCACTAGTTCATGAAAGCACAATTAATTGATTTATTTAGTTGGTTAAATAGTGGCTTTGGGGGACCAAAGCATCAGGATCTTTTCCAATCCTTCAATATTATCCTCCTGTTTGTCATTTTAATAATCACCTCTGTGAGTTAGATACTCTCAAGGGTCTTAAATATTTACCTGCCACTAACTTGAGGCATGATTTCCACGAGGATCACATAACAAAAGTATATAAAAATAATCACTGAAAGAGCACACTGGGATTCTAGTTTGTGGCCTGTAATGTCTATGGAAAGAGAAACACATTAGGTAACCACAAGTAAGCTAAATAGATGAAATAGCTGTTAACATAGGTGTTCAATTGAGACAGTAACCAAAAGGAAGAAATTGTGAAAGAAAAATTTGAAAATCATCAAAACCATTATGTTGTATGTATTTATTTATTTTGACTTTCTTTGACATTTTTTTCTTTATTCTTTTATTCATATGTGCATACACTGTTTGGGCCATCTCCCCCCGCTATGAACTGTGCTGCTACTGCTGTCAGCAGATGGTCTCAGCACTTTGGACTCAACTTTAGCTGATGAACTGTTCTTTTGTAAGCATAATAAACACTCAAGATGTAACATGATCTTTTATTTTTGAGAACTTTTTATTGTATAGTTATTCATAGTAGTTTTATTATGCATCTGACTCAGAAGTACTCTAGTTTCAGATGCTAACATAGTCGTTAATACATCTCTGGAATAATACACTGAACATTTTCATGGACAAAACTACTTCAATTGATTTTATTTAAACTAATCTTTAATTAGATCTTCAGGCATAAAAACTGATTCCTGTATTTGCACTTTAATTCATGAGAAGAAAATCTTGGGTCACTAATAAAAATGAGAAATTTGCTCTTTAAATAAAAGGCCACAAAAATCAATTTACCTAAAATAGCTGACTATTTATTCATTCAGAGCATCACCACTAAACATTCACTGATTATACAAAATTTTATACATGTTTTCATAGAAGGTACC
Source organism: Castor canadensis (assembly GCF_047511655.1). NCBI lineage: Eukaryota > Metazoa > Chordata > Mammalia > Rodentia > Castoridae > Castor > Castor canadensis. The sequence continues at coordinate 192,702,836 of NC_133386.1, forward strand.
AAGTTGAAGTCCATAATTTCCTTTTTTAACTACTGTAATCTGATTGAAGAAATAGCAAATATAGAGAGGGAGAAAACTGTCATACCAGTGGCAGAGACAAATCACTATGGATTTTCAGAAAAGAAAATAACTACCCCAGTTAGAATACGAAGATTAAAGTCATGGAAAATGTTTTAGTATTATAAAGAATGAAATACTTATTTTAAAATCTGCATTTGTATGTCTTTTTGTGTTTTTCACAATCTTTCATTTATTAATCAAAATATAATAAAGTATGGCAATGCCAAAATACTTTCAACCAACAAAAAGCATAGCACTAAACTCACAAGATGATTGCAGCTATAGTGACAAAATGAGGTAAGGAAGTGACAACAAGGCATCTTGCTTGTGTGAAAACAGAAAGACAAGACTAATCTATTGTAATCACATCTGTTTGCAGTGTGGGTTTATGTTGAGTAGGTGGAAAACCTTTCTTTCCCTTAAAAACACACTTTTGTTAGGCCTAAAATACAGGACAATATGATATATAACAAAGGAACACAAATTCTAACAAGATAAATATATTGTGGTATAACTTTAAAATGCAATCCTACTAGATAAGAGAAAAAAATAGCAGGCTTGTGATCCATGCTTGATTCTTCAAGATATATTGCTAAGTGAAAGACTCCAGGCAAAGAATGTACATGAATCCACTATATTAATATGAAATGCTAGATGTATAAAATTAGTCTATCGTTAGGAAGCAAATCAAAGCTCTTTTTGTGTAAAAAGAACTGGCTGAAAAGAGACTTAATAGGAAATTTTGATGGCTGGAATGTAGCTTAAGTGTAGAGCACTTCCTTACCACGTCCAGAGTCTTGTGTTCAATCCCCAGGACTGCATAAGAAGTTAAAATAAAAAAACAAACAAAGGATAACTTTGGTGGTAATTGACATGTTTGTTAAACATATTAAATAGTACTTAAATTAGACATGTTATATTGAATATCGATTATATGAATACTGAATATCAATTATTTACCAATCATAAAGTTTAAAAAGTTCCATTAGTTAGCTGGAGAAGAGGCTTAAGTGGTAGAGTATCTGGTAGAGGCTCAAGTATTAGACCCTGAGTTCAAACCCCAGTACCACCAGCCCCTCAAAAAAAATCACATTAGTACTATTATTATTCCCATTCAAACTAGAATGGGTTAAGTATTAAAGAAGACAGATTACTTCTTTTTATTTTTTTATATAAAGTAAGATTTATTAGAGAGAAAGGAAAAGTTACGGCTAGAGAAGAGTAGGGGAGCCCAGAAGCCTGTAGCTCCACTTCTTTTTAAATATATACAGATCATTCAGCAACAGAGATCATATGCTGAACCATAAAAGTATCAGTTAATTTTATTATATAAATATTAAGAGATGCCTGCTGATAGACAATGATAGAATTAAGTTAGAGATACATAGCAGTAAAATATGTTTTAAATTGCCTAACTGCCTACTAATTAAGTACACACTCTTAATCACTCACAGTTAAAGACATCCAAGAAAACTTATGAAAATATTACAAATGGAATGAAAATAAAAATTACATTAATTTTTTATTTTAAAAAGCATGAATATTAGTGTCTTGCAACTAAAGCAGTGCAAGGGAAATATATATACCTTTAAATATTTGTACAAGAAAAAAACAGAAATGAACAAGTTTGTAGGGCTAAAGGCTCATATTTAAATGTAAATATTATAAATCTTAGCAACAAACAGATATGGAATAAACAATTAGACATAAAATTTCTCATGGATTTAGCATTCCAAAGTATGGCTGTACTCTTGGATGCTGTGAGATATTACCATATACTCATAATAAATTCTCCCTGCAGACTTAGTTTCAGGGAATTTTGTTCCTTATAAAATTAAACCAACCAACCAACAAATAAAAAGATCAAACAATAAAAACAAAAAGTAGAGATTTTACTAGTGTTGTTATTTAATATGCAACTTTATTTACATTATATGCATATACTACTTTTCTGTGGATTGAAGTTTAGGAAATACTTAGCACTTTGGGGCAATAAACAAACATTTTGGTGAGAAGACTCTTTATTTGTCCCTTAATTTATTCATTTTAGCAGAAGTCTTGAGGATAAACCTGTACTGATTTTTTTGAGTTTTTAAAATTCCAAAACAATTTATTTCTTTTCCTAGATAAAATCCTCACTTCCATGGTACATATAAACAGACCATATGCTGTATGTGCACTTAGCCATGGAAAAAAATGGCATTATGTTTACTACACAGCACATTCATAAGGAATAGGAAACCATTATCATGATGCAGAGTTTCTGACTTTACTTAGTAACTCAAGAGTCTTAAAGATTCTTCCACAAGAAGACAAATGAAAAGGGGAATGGAAGGGACTAAGTTGAAAATGTGTTTATCCTGTTTACTCTTGTAAACAGTAAGAACACACTAGTGTCCTGGAAATACCAGTTTTCCTAGTGCTAATCAAAGTTTACCATGCTTAGAAATCTCCTGGGGATTTGACTGAACTACAGATTTGAACACAGTAGATCTGAGGAGTAGAATGTGATTCTGCATTTCTAAAAATAATAACCTCCAAGGTCACGCTTATGCTGTTGACCTTAGAACACATGTGGAGGAGCAAGGGATAGAAAAACAAGTGCTGGTAATTTTCCTACAAACATGAGCATTTACCTGGGACACTCAAGATATAGCCATGGAGAATAAAACTCATCACCAAAACACAAATGCATTTAGAACAAAATTATAGAGTTATGTTTTATTGGAAAGTGGAGGCACTGACATTGTCCTGACCATATTTTGTCTGAGCACATTCTTCAAAGCCTGCTTTACATCTTTGTTCCGCAGACTGTAGATCAATGGATTAAGCACTGGATTTACAAAGGTGTAGAAGACAGCCATTATTTTGGATTCCTCAACAGTCTTATTGGTGGGTGGTCTTACATACATGCAGAAGAGAGTCCCATAAAACAAAGTCACAGCCATCATGTGGGAACCACAAGTGGAGAATGCTTTGCATCTTCCCTCTGCTGATTTGATCCGGAGGATGGTTGCAATAATGAAGGTATAGGACACAAGGATGATGGTAAGGGAGTTGGAGAGGTTGAAGCCAGCTGATATGAGCATGGCGTGTTCTTTGACATAAGTATCAGAGCATGAAAGCTTAATGAGTGGTGGGTCAGCACAGTAGAAGTGGTTGATGACATTGGATCTACAAAAGGTCAAGCGGAAGGTCAGGATGGCTTGGAAAAGTCCATCTGAGAAGCCATAGACATAAGGAAATGTGGCCAGGCAAATGCAGACTAGCCGGGACATTTTCACACTGTAGCACAGAGGGTCACATATGGCCATGTAGCGGTCATAGGCCATTGCTGCCAGCATATAAAACTCTGTGAGGAGAAGTGCAATGAAAATGTAACACTGTATAAAGCAGCCAACAAAGGAAATGGACTTCTTTTCTGATAAGAAATTAGTCAACATTTGTGGGGTTGCATTCGACGTGTAGCACAAGTCCACAAACGCCAAGTTGGTGAGGAAGAAGTACATAGGTGTATGAAGGTGAGAATCCAGTCTGATCAACACTATCATACCCAGATTGCCTAAGATGGTGACAAAGTAAACAGTCAGAAACAGCATGAAGAGGAATGGCTGGAGTTCTGGACGATCCGTCAGCCCAAGCAAAATGAATTCTGTTATTGCGCTGCTGTTTGTTGAAGACATTTCCTGAGACTCAGGGTCTGTGCTTAAGCCTATAAAGATCAAGCAGGTATAAAGATACAAATTAATTCCAGTCAAAAATCATATTTCATTTAAGTATATCAACAAAAAATTTTTTTGGTTTATTTATTCATTTATTCATATTTCCATACATTGTTTGGGCCATTTTCCCCACCCGCCACACACCCTGGCTCTTGTGTTTTGTCCACATATATTCTTTTTTTTCAACAAAAAAATTTTTACTATAATATTTGTTAATGTTTCTACTAAGACATTATTTTGTTTGTTTGTATTAAATCACTACAATACATTTCTGTTTATATCTATATTCACACTTACATTTGTACTTGTATTCATAAGTAAAACTTAGCTACATCTACTGTATTTCCATGCATTTTTTTTGGCTCCCAATCTATTCATCTTACAAAGTTAGGATTAAAGGCCACAGCTTTGAGAAGCATTCCTACTCCCATCTTGTTTGAGACTGATTTACTCTCTTTACGTTCTATGCTTCCAGTATATCCAACATAGAACGCTTTTCACTACTATATAAGTTCTTCAAGGACAAGAACAAAGTCCAGTTTATCATTATGCCATGACTACTAGCATATTATTTTTTAAGAAGAAAACACACGGTAGCCTGAAAGAATGAATTATTATCCAGGTTTAGTTATAGCCACCTCCCTCAGAGTTTTACATGTCCTCATCTACTGAGGAAAACTAAGTATTTTTGATAGCTTAGGTACAAGTCAATTTCTTGCAAAGCTAATTATTCAACCAAATACTGAAACAGTTAAAGTTGTAGAATATTGGGCAACTCATAAGAACTTTCTTCAGTCAAAAAGGATGAAATCATATCATTTTTTTGGAAAATGGATAGAACTGGAGGTTATACTGCTCTGTGAAATCAGCCATATACAGAAAGAGAAGTATTGCATGTTTTCTCTTACATGTGAGAACAATTAAACAAACCAGGAAAACAAGCAAAATGACTGAAAAATGGGGACAGACATTTAGGGAAGGGTAAGGCAATGGGGAGAGAGAGGAGAAGGTAAGAGAGTATAGTAGTAAGGGTAAATCTGATGTTAGCTTGATATATGAATTTATAGACTTATCACAATGCAACTCATTACAATTCTTCCCTCTATATTCTTTCTACTGAGTGGAAACTAAGAGAATTGTGAGTAAATAAATGCTATTTCAAATAGCAAATAAGATCAAGGAAGATTTCACTTTGAAGTGAAATTTGTCTTTATCAATGAATGAAGAAAGAATACATAACAATAATTTAAGTCTTTTTTAAAAAAAGGATATGGAGAAGACACAAAGATACCATGTGGTGTTTATATTGAAATGTTAGCAATTATCTAAGCACAGATTTCATGAAGAAGGGGACACAAAATTCTGGCTGAGAGTTTCCCTAAAACACAAATGTTCACTCCTTTAAAAGTCTGATCAGTTTCTACCTATGACTTTCCCATGACTAATACCAAACAATCTTCACTATAGAACAGTGGTCAGTGATTACTTATAGCTACTCTTCAAGAAGTGTCTAGCAGAAAATATTCTAAAAAAAACCACATTTGTGTATTAGGAGAAAGGAGCATATGAGATATTTTCAAGATTCTCTTTTCTGGAAGCCACAGAAAGAACAGATGTCAGAAAATTGAACAGAGAAATATGGGAAGAAAGCAAACAAAATGTAAGCATTTCATATTTTTAAGAAAAGATACAGCCAGGAATTATACTTGAGGTCATATGCATGAGGGATTATTTGTTGTGTGTTACTTAATGATTGCCTGTAGTATTTTAAGCAGTTTTGACCTAAAAGCTCTGTGTCTTGCATGTAATCCAGTAACATCCAGTTCAAGTAAAAGACAGAAAAGCAAAAACCAAAAATCTAAGATTATAAGTAAGATAAGTGCACAAACACAAAGAAATACACAAGCAGATCTTGCTGCTTCTATATTTCCAGAGGGAAAGGGGAACACCTGAACAAGGAACATGTGGGCTTGCTACTTCTGCACTCCATGAGCCTTAACTTGACAGAGCAACAACCAGTGGTTGGATAGTTCAAAGAGAAAAGAAAGCCAGAAATTATAAATCCTGGGACCACAAAACACAATACACTGGGTCCACTTGAAAATAAGAATGTAAAGATGCTTGTTCAAAAAATTAGAAATTTCAAGCTTGTGAAAGTGGAGCATCAGACCAAGTTTGGAAATCTTCTCAGTCCAGAGCCTTGTGCAACTGTATAAAATGCATACCTGTGTCCTTCAGTCGTACTCAGGACTGTGTCATGACCCAGTTGTATCTGAAGGACACAGGATATCAGTCCTGAGAGTGGGGATAAGGAGAAGATGAGCCTGCCTCCTTAGAAAGAGAAAAAAAGAAAAGAAGGAAGGAAGGGAGGAAGGAAGGAAGGGAGGGAGGGAGGGAGGGAGGGAGGAAGGAAGGAAGGAAGGAAGGAAGGAAGGAAGGAAAGAAGGAAGGAAGAAAGGAAGGAAGGAAGTTCTCAGTGTTATAGCATAAGTGAGAATGGACCAGCAGGTAGCCAATTTCTAAGCGCTAGCTGTCTAGGTAGATCTTGGAGGTTATACAGTAATTACAAGTGAGTGAAAAGAAACTCAGAGAAAAAGAAAAATAAAATGAGGGGGGAATGAAGGAGAATGATGGAGAGGCTGAATTCAAGTATGATATATTTGATATATTGTAAAAGCTTTTGTAAATGCCACAATATAGCCCCATCAAGCACAACAATAAAAAAAGAAAAGAAAAATAATTAATTTTTAGAATAGTCCCTTACGTTTTTTGGATTTTTTGTTTGTTTATACGAACTCTTCAAAATACCACTGAAATTATAGTCATTGTTGAGGGCAAATGTCTATCCTCAATTTCTTACCAAAAAAATACATAAGTCCATGAACTCTTCTATTAAAACAAGCCCAGTCCCACATCAGAAAATGGTCTTATGTCTTCAGTTATTGAGTGAAGTATTTCTTTACCCTGGTTGTTTTGGACCAGTGACAGTTCTATAAGATATTGAAGGTCAAATTCTGCTGGTAAAAGCAGCAGAAAAGACTACCTGTACATGACATATTATTGGGAAACAGGGTTCAGCAAAGTTAAATTTCTCCTAAACACCTGCAGGTAAAATATAATTTTGCCAATTTGGACTTTTAAGGTAGAGACAAGCAATAAACAACAACTATAATGATCAGTTTCTTTTTAACAAAGTAACCTTGTAGGTGACTTAAAATCTGAATAAAGTTAGGGTATAATAACTGGTATTAGAAATATAATTGATACTCTTCATAGCTGGCTTCCTCTCTCTACTTCTTTGTACACACCCAAGAGAAAATATCTTCTTTCAGAACTTAAAATCAAGATTCCTGTCCCCCACTGATTTTCAAAGTCAAGATAATCCTGACTTTTAAAGCTGGTAAATGAATGTAACTGTAGTATAATTTCTACTTGACTCAAAAAAGAAAGTAAAAACACCAGGACTTACTTCTGGTTTGGTCAACCTCTGATAATGGAAGTATCTTGATGCCTCTATAAAATGTGGTCCTATTTATATAAAGAAGAGGGAGGTGGGGGGGGCCTCTTAAAGCAATTCTCAGAGAGACTGAGGAAAAGCAGAGATGGGTTTCACAATGGGAATCACCTTTCTTAACTTTAATTGGAACATTCTGGGATCATGAAGCAAATAGGCTGCCTTGGTCATATTTTGTATAATTTCAAACTTATCAGTGTTTATCTTACAAGCTCTGCAGAAGCACAGCCTTTTTCCTTAATTTTCTTTTCTAATGGGGTAAGAATATTTAACATAAGGTATAATTTCTCGATTCTTTTTGACAACTATAGACATTTCATATAAAGGGAATCTTACAGTATTTGCCTTTCTATGACTGACTTATAGTATAATGTCCTCTGGGTTTAATGACACTGTCACATGAAAATGTTCTAAGTATGAATAGTAATTTTATATATTTATATGCCACATTTTCTTATCCACATATCCATCATTGGCCATCTGAGTTTTTTGTCCATTTTTTATCTATTTTTAATAACAATGCACTGAACATAAAACTCAAAGTCCTGATTTCCATTCTTTTACACATATACCAAGAAAGTAGTATTCCTGGATGACATAGTAGTTATATTTTCAATTTTTGAAGCACCTCCATATATTTTCCATAGTCACTGTATCATATTGTATTGTCCCTAACCATCTGTAAGATTGTAACTCCTACACACACTCACCAACTTGAAAAGTTCACATATCCATGATCATTATACTTAAAGAAATTCAACACTACTGAGGAACATACCAGTTATAAAAATACCAGTCAAATCTATGGAAATCCATAAATGTATATATATAATATCTATTTATACATATAATATCTCTATCTATCTATCTATATTATATATTATATCTATTTACCCTGTAGTTTGTTCCCAGTACTTCCTTGGCCATATTGATTACTTTTCCAAGTTGGGAAGTCTTGGTTTTTGACCTTACAATCAGGATTTACTTCTAATTTTTCCCTTTGATTCACTGGGAGCAAGAAGCAGACCCTAAGCACTGACATATAAGCCTTCTCTCATCTCCTCTTGGCTAATAGTTAAACCAGCATCCAAGCGTAAATCATCAGTCATAGAAGACTTTAGAATCACTGGTTTTGACATGCCTTCTTTCTCTGTCCCTGCAACTTTGTTACTGCACTCAATTCCTGTGAATAACATGCTAAATAAAATATTTGGTTATTTTTGAGCATTCAGTTCTGTAGAATCAATAGGATTAATACAGAGAGACCATGTTCCCCAAGATGTTTGAAATGTGTGGCCAGTCTCCACTATCAGAAATAAGTCTCATAAATTAATGTAATGGGGCCAGAGTTAGTGCAGGTGAATTTGGTAATATCTGACATTCTCTATAAATCATCAATCTATGGTTCTATGATTCAAAATAAAGGAAAAAGAGGGTTTCCACTTTTAATTAAATGGATTTTTACTGATACATTAAAAATAAAAATTGTACATATTAGTGGGGTACTATGTGTTGTTTTGATATAAGTATCACTGTGGAATGTAAATCAAATTAAACATATCTACTTCCTCAAATATTTATCAGTTGTTTATGGTAAAAATAATCACAGTTATTCCCACTAGATTTTTGAGATATAAATAAGTTTAAAAATGACAAGAAATTTTTGTCTCCTTGCTTCTCAGAATGTGGGTGAAAGGATTCATCATGAGATCATCATTGAATAAATCACAGATCCTACTATCCCTTGGTCCATTGTATAGTTGGAGTTGGGGTACACATACGTGAGCATGAGGGCATCAGTGAAGAGGTCCTCACCATCATTGGAAAGTGTGGGTAGAGAAGATTGTGCTTCCCTTCACGACAATGGATGCTCAAGATGACAGTGAGGATGTAGAGATAAGAAATATGGACCATCTTGAAGCAGCTCAGTTCATCAAAACTGGAAAAAGAAAAAGTTACTTCATTGACATGTATGTCAGAATAGAAGAGTTTCTGGAGGGGTATCACAAAAAGAGTGGTTGATGATATTGAGCAACAGAAGGACAAACTGGAAGGCCAACTAGTGTGAACAGCAGCACTCATAAACCCTGTAAGATATATTGCCAATGCTACAAGAACACTGAGATTGGCAGGGGTGGATGTCATGACTTTGTAAATGACAAAGATGTCTATGAAACAGTCATAGCCTATAATAGCCAACAGGTTTCTTTCTATGGCAAGTAAGGAACCAAAATAGCAAATGAGTAGCACATTCATTAAGTGAAATGAATGTGTTCTTTTCTCAGGACTTTACTGGCGTTTTTAAGTTAATGACAGAAAGAACACAAATGAAAAGAGATAAGGAACTGAGGAAAACTACATTGGAGTGTGGATTCCTGAATGATCTTGAGAAGTAGGAGCATGCCAAGATTTCTGACCACAATGATCAGATACATGACTAGAAAGATCACCAAAAAGTACAGTTATTCTTGATGGTGATCCTTGAATCCCAAAAGAATGAATTTAGTCACTGTTGTATGATTGCTCATCCCTTTGTCTCAGAATGGGTGATTCCTTTACAGGGATACAAAAGGGACAAACAAAATAAATTGGAGAAATAAGCATACAAAAAAAATCAAATATTCATTCACTCTTCACAGATTACTTCTAAGATTTTCTGAGAACCTGTGAATTATAGCTCTGTATTTTTTATTGAATTAAAGAAGAAATGAGTCCTTATGTAAACTCATTAATGCATTTTATTTTAAAATGAATATATGTGCATGTGTCTGTGTATATTCGTGTGAGGTCTTTGGAGATTCATTCTTGTTAGTCCATAGCTTACCCTACTTCCCAATTTTTTTCACTTCCTCCCTGGATCCTACTGCCTTCAAGACTTTATCATTTTTTTCTTTTGCCTTCTTCGTGGCAATCAAAAATATGTATTGACACACTAAATATACTTTCCATATCCAATTCTACTTAGACTAGTTTCTTTTAAGCCTACCCTAACCAGGCTTTCCTTTCATCACTGCATGGAAACTACTCTTGAAAATTATTAATGGCCTTTACATTACTAAATCCAGTGGTCAATTTTAAATCTTCACCTTTCTTGATTTATCAATGACATCTGACATCAGTGATTGCTTAGTTTTTCTTCAATAACTTTCTTGTCTTGTACACCAGGACACAAGTCTTTCTATGTTTTCCTTCTATCATGTAGATTTCTCTTTCTCATTATTTGTCATATTCTTCCTTTCTCCTTGATTTTTGATTTTGAGTAGTTTGGTCCTTGATCCTCTTCTCATTTTTACTTCCATTCTTCTTTGGAAATATTATTTATTCTCAGACCTTAAAATATTATCTGAATATTACAACACCTCAATTTATACCTCCATCCCTCACCTCATTTCCAAACTCAAGATTTATAATTTATATGCTTACATCCCCATATGAATATCAAATAGCAAGTCAATATGACCAAATCTTATATCCTAATGTATTTTGCTAATTTGCTTCAAACATTGATTTCCCACCTCAAATTAATAAGAACTCAGTATGTTCGTTTGCTCAGAAGAAATTTTTGAAAATAGACAAATACGTATGGAAGCAATTCATATCACTGCTCACTCTCCCACATTCCAGAACCAGTCCATCAGGTAATTTTGTTATTTTTACCTAAAGTACCTTCAAATCTATAAGACAACTATCTCCTATCACTTCTGTTCCTACCACAATGGCACAGCTTAACATCATTTTTCAATTGGATTGAAATGCTGTTTTACACTGATCTTCCTGTTGCTAAAGCCTGCTAAAATCTTGCCTGTAAAATAACCACTTAAAATTTTTGCAACTTTTCTTTAATGCTGTTTAAAGATATGGAAACACACACACATACACACACACACACACACACACACCTATAAGTGGAATAAAGACATTAGTTATGGGAGAATTAAGACATGGTCAGTTAATTTCACAAACAATAGAAATGCTGCTTCTGAATCTGAGACTATTAATCTTGAGATTTAGTTTCTACAAAACACTCAGAAGTCTAACATCTGAACTATGGCAATGTAGAATTAAAATTTCATTTGATTCTTGATGAGTTAATTGAACTATTTTTATCTCCAGTGAGGTACTGCTTCCTGGGAGAGTAGGCATTTAAAGAACAAAATGTGTTTCATGTTTCGGGGGCTCCATTGAACACAGTATTGAATTAAATGAGCAGATATTATTAGATTCTCTAAACTTCAGAATGACTGTTAAAATACTATTCTATTCATTTCTTCTATCATACAGCTCTGATTTCATTAATTTATTCATTCACCCAAAATATTTAATCAGCTTAATTTATGGAACAGAAGAACTTTACTTCATATTGTAGGGTAGACAACAAAATCAAAGTTGATTTTCTTCATGCTACTTGTAATATGGACTTGGAGAAAGACAGCTTTTACTAGATGATATGAAATAGTAAAGGCCCTTGTAATCATCCACTCATTCCCAAACACCTTAAAAACTGAAATTCATTCTCTTCTTTAATTTCTCACACTAGCCCACATACATTTGTCTCCTTGCTATTTCTTTAAAAACCAAAGATCATTTTGCCTCAGAGCCTTTGTGTGTTCACTTTGAGTACACCTAGAAACTCTTCCACAAACATTCATGTGGTATTGTACCCATCCAATCTTTCTCAAATGTCATTTTTACAGAGAGCTCTACTGTCATACCATCACTTCCTATCAATGCTTGCTTTATTTTTCTCAATATACTACTATTATCCATGTGAACCATACCTATCTTCTGATTTGGGAACTGATCTTATTTGAGAGAGAAGAGAAGGATAAGCAAATAATAGGAAATGTTGAGGACACTTTACTAAGCATGTTAAACCACAAACAGAGAATACTTTAATGGTAGTTACCAAAATAAGTGACTAGACATAAGACTAAAAATATGCTAATTCACTTTTTTCTTTCACATTCTCCTATCACCACTATGAGAGGAAAGGAGTAAGTTTCATGAGCCTTTTGAAGAAGTGATGGATAGGTATGCTAGAGACAGACTCCAGGTGCTTGCATGCATTTTAAAGATATTTTCCACATAGATACTTGAAGAAAATATTCTAATGTAAGGTTCTAGATAACAAGCAGTTATGCTATTATTAAGATAATTTTTATTCATGAAAAAAGTAACAAATTGATCATAGAATAGAGATTTCATAAATGGAAGGATGCACATCTAAAAATTTGATACATGACAGTTTGCACTACAAATTGAATTACAAATATGTGTAAAGTATTCAAAACATGGAAAATTGATGATTTTCTTTAAACATTAAGATCTCATTCTGTTCTACAAGAATTAAAATAATAGAAAGAATAAAGTCCCTAATATGCAAAAGCAAGATCCTAAAATGTTGGAAGGATATATATCTTTACAAAAGGAAATAATTGGTTAAATATATGCAAAATACAACCAAAATTAGATTAATAAATTTGAACTATGTTAAATGAATAACTTTCACATCATCAATTATATCATTCACAAAAATGAAATCCAAGCTATAAATTGTTGAAAAAATCTGCACTGCACGTAACATTAAGGGATTGGTACCTAGTACATTATGCACAGGAAGTATTATAAGTGCATGCAATAAGGATAGAACACTCCTGGTGAAAAGTGGACAATGGATATGGACATACAACTGAAAACAGAGGAATCTTGATTAGCATCAATGCTTTTAAAACACTTAACTTTATTTGTAATGATAATATAAACTCAGGAAATGAAAATCCACATGGCCTACTTCAGATTGGGGAAAATTTAAGAAGTCTGAAAACTCCCCACATTGGCAAGAAAGTGTCTAATGACAACACTCACTTTTTGTTGGAAAGAATGCAAATTGCTTAAGCAATTGAAGACGAATAGTAAACATAAAAATGCTCATATCTTGTAATGAAAAATTATCAGCCTTCATTAGAGGAACTCTATCACAGCTATATGTTTAAAATTACACAAGCAAATTTGTCACTGGGTTTTCATGTTATCAAGAAAGTGGAAAGGTAATTTCTATCAAGAGTAGAATGAATAGGTTTTTCTGTCAATAAAAATTGTTGCTATGTGAATCAGCATAACTAAACCTAACAATGTTAGTGAAAGTTAAAATAATTACAGAAAGACAATACTTATTTTATTTTTATCAAGTTATAAACCCATCAAAATAATACTATATATTTCTATAGATAGATAATGGCAAATAACATAACTCTACACAGGGATAAGAACATTAAATTGTTTACCATGGAAAATGGAGAAAGAAAAAGAATCAGCTAGTGAGAAGTTGATTTCACAGTATCAAACTCTTTGAAATATCTGAAACAAAAGTTACAACATGTGAAAATTTAATGATTAATTGCACTTACAACAGGACTTGTTATATTATTCCCAATTTTTAGCTCTAGGTTGGAAATAGTTCATCAAAATAAATAAGAGAAACCCTAAATCAATTTAATGATATGGATAAATAGCAACTTAATCATATGTGGAAAATAATTTAATTTCCTAAGAGCAAACAGTGAAACAACAAAATGAATTATAAATCATTTAACATTATGAAAAAGAAACATTTCAAAAGACATGACAATAAAAAGAAAAAATGGAAAATGTATATATTTATATATATGTATACACACATTTGATCCTATATAGTAAGGAAGAGTTTTATCTTCAAGAAAAAAGTCTAAAATGAATAAGAACATACATGTGTATATATATATTATATATATTCACAATACATAGGTATATTATATATATTCACAATACATATATATATATATATATATATATACACAAGTTAAAAACAGGTAAAGGCTATGGATTAAACCCAAGAGAAATTTAAATAATTATTGAACAAATAAATGTGTTATATTGGTATGAATATCACACACTCAATGCACATTTATGTGGTTACAACATCAAATTCAGTCTGTTTAAAGAGAAAAGGCAGTGAAAATGAAAGAGGGGAAGAAAGGTGACAAATTAATGGCAATGCATAGTCCTTGATGAACACCAAACCCATTGAAGGGAAATTTGGCACTTCTATAAAATAACTAATGTATGAGGATTCCCTCTGGTTAGTCAGATAATTCAAAATATGTATCTTAGAGTAATAATCTGAGATATACCAAAATATTAATTTACCATACAATTTGTCTAAAGTTTTAAAAACAGAAAAACTCAACCACTATGATCCAAACAAAATACACTTCCAAAAATACTTTGGAAGTTATTTAGCTGTGTATCAGCCTAACGTATTGTCATTGCCATAGCACTTGGTTATTCTGCAGTTTATGAATCAGGGCTAACCTGGGCAGCATGGACAGAATCATGTGTTCTTTCCTGATTTTACAGAGCAGTAACATTGCTTCTGGCTTAGTCTTAGAATTTCTATGGTTTCTAAAAATATCAGAAATGCATAGTAAGTTCTGTATAATGAGCACACACACTAGAAAGCACAACATGTGAATTCTGAAGCACAAAAATAATCAAGGACACTGATTTATCAATTTAAAATGTTAAGTTATTTGTCAGATAATAAGTATATCTCACATACCTATGATCAGAAATACCTTCCTTTTTTCCTTCTTTTTCTTTCTACTTTTATTTTATCTTTTTTATATTTACTTACATGTGTATACATTGTTTGGGCACCTTCCTCCTCACACCCCTCCTCAGTTGCAGGTAGAACCTGCTTCCCCCTCTTGTTCTCTAATTTTGTTAAAAAGAAAATATAAGAGATAACAAGAAACACATATCGTTTTTGCTAGTTTGAGATAAAGATAACTACACAGAGAAATTCCTAGAGTTGCTTCCATGTACATGTGACTTGCAACCCACATTGGTACATCTCTGCCAGACCTCTTCACTACTTCCTAGCCCTCTTCCCATAGTGGCCTCTGCCAGTTTAAGATTACTTTATTCTCTCTTACACTGCGAGCATATCAACCACATTCAAATTTTAGGTTTCCTTTCCCTATTTCTCCCGTACATGTTCTCCCCTTAGTGTGTGACCCATGTCCAATAATATTACTGCATTTGTTTTAGGTCTATAATCCACATATGAGGGAGAACATGCGATTTTTGGCCTTCTGAACCTGACTAACTTCACTTAAGATCATGTTTTCTACTTCCATCCATTTACTTGTCAATGACAATTTTCATTCTTCTTTGTGGCTGAGTATAATTCCATTGTGTATAAATACATTTTCTTGATCCATTTGTCAGTTGTGGGGAATCTTGACTATTTTCATAGCTTGGATATTGTAAATAGTGCACTTTAAAGTTACTTTTGGAAAACTTTCCTTATTGCTCTCTTAACATCTTTATTTCTCAGACTATAGATGAAAGGGTTTAACATAGGACTCACAAAGATATAAAAAACAGCAACAATTTTCCCCTGTTCCACAGATGTCTCAGAAGGAGGCCTCAGATGCATGCAAAGCAGTGTGCAGAAAAAGATGGTGACAACCGTCAGGTGGGACCCACAGGTAGAGAAGGCCTTGAGCCTCCCCTCAGCAGGGCGCATGCGCAGAATGGTGATGAAGATGAAGATGTAGATGAGGATGATGGTGAGAAAACAGATAAGATTGGATCCAGGCACCACAAACATGGCAGTTTTTTTAACATAGGTGTCAGAGCAAGCAAGAACCATGAGAGGTGGGTCTGCACAATAAAAGTGATTGATCTCATTAGGTCCACAGAAGGACAAACGAAGCATCAGGATGGTCTGTATAAGGCCATTAACAAATCCATAAATATAAGGAGCACCAACAAGAGAGATGCAGGCACATCTGGACATTTTGCTACTGTATAACAGAGGCTTGCAGATGGCCATGTAGCGGTCATAAGCCATCACTGCAAGCATATAATAATCTGTGATCACCAAGGTAATGAAAAAGTGGAATTGCATAAGACACCCAATAAAGGAAATGATTTTTCTCTTGGATAAGAAATTCACCAGCATCTGAGGAATGACCGTGGTAGCATAGCAGAGATCCACAAAGACTGAGAAAGAAGTACATGGGTGTGAAGCTTTGAATCACTTCTGATTAAGAGAATCATGCTAACATTGCCGATTACAGTGATGAGGTAGATTACTAGGAACACCGCAAAAAGTACAAGTTGCAATTCTGCTCGAGCTGTTAGTCCCAGGAAAATAAACTCAGTCACCACTGTGTTGTTTTTCTTTAACATTATGTGTGCTTCGCCTCAAATAAATCCTAAAGAAAAGGAAGCAAAACGTATCTGGCTTTTCTCATTCATTCATAAACACCATCATGTCATCTGGTATTTCCTCCTCCTCTTTCAAGTTTATGAATGCATGTGGCATAAAGAAATAATGTAGTAAGCATATGATTGATTTTTAAATGTGAAATGGATATATATATATATACATATATATAAAAGAAGTCATATGTTAAATAGTTTCTTCCAGTCTGTATTACAAGCCTGTAATTACAGCCTATATTACAAGGTTTTCATGTAGGAATAATATTTATCTTTTTGAAAGTATTTTTATTTGTTCATTTTCACTTTCCTTGAATACATGGATAGAAACACTGCTGTCCTTAGAAATTACAACTCTTTGTTTTAAAAGGCAGCTTTGGATGTGGTAGGCCAGCTATCACCATTGAAACTTCTCTGTTTTTCACAGCTGAATAAACTTGAGGAAGTTAACTCAGAAATGGTGCAATATCTCTATACAACTAGGATCTATCTTCCCTTCTCAACCCCAAATCATTCAAAATTATCCCTTCACTCCTTATATATGCTCATCTTCCTCACTCTAGTCCATGTCAGGTGATCCTCATACCAAGAAATAGTTCTTAACTTTTATGAAAAGCTCAAGATCTCATTTGTTTTAAGTATTTATTGCCACATTGCAAATAATTGGGTTGAGGAAAATAAATCTTAATTTTTTCTATGCATTCATATATATGTATATACAAAGACATAAATAATAATTATAGATATATATAAATTGATATATATGTTCATGTATACTGTTTGTGTCAAATGGTCATGAGGGAAAATTGTTTAAATAAAACCATACTGTATCAATGGTATGATGGGGCAATAATGAAAAAAAATTGACAACCAAATCTTCAAATGATTTGTTATATGTCTACCTCATTCTAATACTTGTGAAATTTTTCAAAAATCCTATAGCTTAAATTCAATATATGTCTCTTAAAACATAAACTTTTTAGATCTTGGTGAAATAATGCTATAATAATTACATAACTAGGACAGTACTTAGGATAATATCTATGTGGGCACAGTGGTGGCATTGTTTAACCCAGCTACAAAGGAGAGGTAGGCATGAGGATCATGAATTGGATTCCAGTCTGGGCAAAGTTAAGGTAATCCTTTCTCAAAAACAAAATATGAAACCAAAAGGCTAGGGCATGGCACAAATGGTAGTGCGCTTGCCAAGCATTTGCCAAGCCCTGAGTTCAATCCCCAGCTCCAGAAAAAGAAAAAGAAAAATACAATTAAGTTCATTCCTCCAATTTTTAAGCAGAATAAAACTGACCATAGAGACTATCATGGAAAATTGACATCCTTCTTCAATGACATATACCCACTTATAGTGCTGTTTTCCTTTTTTTAAGCTCATAAAGCCCATCTGAACTTAATCATAATATTGCCAAATAATCAAATACACTGTTGGTGCTGGAATGGTATTTTTAATAACTTTATTTATTGAAATATTAATCAAGATTCAAATAACTACCATCTCCATCAGCTTTTCACTATTGGAAATGAGATAATGCAAGAAATGAGCAACCCAAATATGTTAACTGAGTGCTTTATGTCAATGTCTCTTCTTTTAAGGAAAAAAATCACAAACAAGCTATAAAACAGTCAGTGAAATCTTCAAAAATATTTTTGGCATGTAGTACACACTTAAAATGTTGAAGTCTCTGATATTTTTATGGTGAAAAATGCAGGTCTAATAAAGAACAATATTATACATCAAAGCCTAAGCTTCTTAGAAACAAGAACCATAGCCAATCTGTGGATAAAGAAAAATAGATGTTGTAGCTAAGTGCTTCCTCAACTAGAAATAGCCAGCAATACTGATAGAGTTAATGTCCCTATTGGTCTAGGTCCTTTTCCATTATTAAATAACACTCTAGTGTATAGTGTCATAAACACTATATCCTGAGAATATTAGTAGCATTTTAACAAATATATTTGCTAATTTATCAAATTATGATTCACACCAATTTTTATCAATTAAAATATTTATTTCTAGATTTACTAATTTAAAAGTACTATGGTTAATCCTACCTTGGCAGGAGAGTGATTTCAGGATGCTAGAATCAATATGAAGAAACTGCAGAGTTTATAATGGAATTGTTTCATAGAAACCAAATCCCAATGGTTCAATTATTTCTTTGAGAAAATAATTTAGATAATAAAAAAACCACTATATTCCTGTTCTGAAAATCCTAAATAGTGAAGGGCATGAGTTTAGCTTATTTTGTAATGTCAGTAGGGAATCAAACCTTAAAGAACGATGAAACAATGGGAATTATTATTCAGATTATGCTGAATGCCCTTTATTGCTTCACTTAGAAATTGTAAAAAACCATAACAAATAGAGAGCATGACAGAGGGAAAACAATTTTGGAATCCACAAAACATTGGAAAACCAATGAATATTTCTTGAACTAGCTACTGATCTTGAGCTGTGTAGTTATTTTTAATTGAAATACTAATACATAGCTACAGGACCACTGTATCTTGATAGACAATACAGGTGTGCTATGGACTCTCTCCTTGCCCATCTCCTCCCACCCAGATCCATTGTCTCTTGCTTTGTATCCTTGAAGTTACATACCCCATAGTACATCTTCTTTGATATTTGATTTAAAACTGATTTTGGACAATGGGAGGAACCATGAAGAGGTGAGGAATGGAAGAGAGAGGAATTGCTTTGTTTCTTTCTTATTCACTTCTTTTTTCAACATGAACACACTACAGTGGTGCTATCCATCTATGAAGGACTCATTTTGGATATTTCTTCTTGAAGAAGTAGGCAAGAGATTTTCTGACTCCAACTCTCACTGGGTTCTGGCGAAAAGAGCTACTGCTCTTGTTTCCTCAAGCCTTTTGTTTTCTGCCATTAACCTCTGCAATTACATTATCACATTAGATTTTTTCACCCATTTGAATAAACCAAATAGATTGAATGACAGTTACAGAATGTCACAATAAAAAGTATAGGAAAAGTGTTGTGCGTGCATGTGTTTCAATTGTATCAGGATGTTTGATCACCATGACTGAAGCGTTTTTACTCTTTGCATACCTATGGCAACAGGTATATCAGGTTTCTCTATTCTCATCTCAGAAAAAACAAAAACAAATAAAAAGTCTAATTATTATATTACTTGGTTCCTTAGGTCAATACGTAATGATGTATTACATGAACATATGAACTCTAGATTTCCGTTAACGAGAAGCTTTGAACTTAGAATAGTCAGTGATTTAAATCATCTCGTAGTTGATTTTTCACTTTAGGCAATTTCTATTCAGTTATATTGTAATCTTCTTCCCTTTAAGTGACTTAAGAGGCCTCCTACTAGTGTGAAACAGAAACTTAAATCAGCATCCATTACCTGGTGCTAATTTTTGGCCTCTAATCTACCTCCAGGTTACTATTTTCCCTGCTGTCATCCACCATGACAAGTGCATCTCAAAATCATTTCTGATTCCTGGCCAGACATAACCTGCAAGATTCCTGGATGACACAGCTGTACCTTGGTCCTCACAGGGATTATGGACTCCTTTAGATTGCCCCTTATACATGTTCAGAACTGACCCGGGAAGTCCACTGTGTAGTATGTAAATTCATAGTATAACACATCACATTCAGGAATTCTTGAATACTGTCATACTCATATAAAATTTGGAAATACGAATATTTGTGGAAATTTTTAAAATATAATTCTATCCATGGCACATGGAAACAAAAGAAAGTATGGGACATCCACTCAAGCCCAAGTAAAAACTTTTTAAGTAACATAAGTGCAAACATATCAAGAGGTTGACCCAGGGATAAGTCATAGGGCAGGAAGATTGGGTCAGTTTGTCACTGAGTGATCGTCAATATCCTTAAAACATCTTTTTCTCTTTCTTCCCCATTTATTAGTATACCCATGCTGAAGGTTCGGTCTTTCAGGTTTTATTTCCTCTCTGTCATAATCTTCATTTTTTTATGTTAAGCAATAATGGTGAATGAAGTTCAGGAAAAGATTTAGTCATATGAAATATACAATGCTATTTTATCTTTTATTATTGCTCATAATACTATTATGACTCTAACACAAAAATACCAGGACTTTATTTCAAAGCCCAGGCTGACTTCAATGCTGTGATCCTCTTGTCTCTGCCAGCCATGTTCCAGGGATTTTGTGTGTGTGGCATTATACACAGCTATCGTGATTCCCTCTAAAGATTGAATTTATAATGTTCCTCCAGACTTGGAAAACTAGGAAGAATAAAGTCTTTAATATGCAAAAGCATGACCCTAAAACATTGGAAGAAAACAAAGGAGACATCTTTACAAAGGAAAATGACTATTTACACAATACATCCAATGTAAAACTGTAAGGAAATCAATAAATCCAACCTTCATTTTGCTCAGTTGTACAGTCCTGGCCCACTGAGCATGAGTTCCTTCATTCCAATTCCACCATTACATCTATGTACAAATATAAATCTATAGGAAAACATAAATATCTTTATCTCTATCTTATCTTTAAGAAAGAATTCAAGAATGAATAAAAAGAAACATTATAATTTTAAAATAGACAAATCAAAGGTTGTGGATATGTTATAAATGAATTTGAATGGGCAGCAGACAAATGAAAGCATTTCACTGCAGTGAACTTTACACACATAAATAACTATACATTAAAATGGCTAAAACAGCTAATGCACTCTATTTAAAAAGGACAGACAATTGTAATCAAAAAGAGGAGGAGAAAAACCATATTGATAGGAATGAAATTGTGTTAACAATCACAAAATTCTTTAAAGGGAAATTTTTGACATTTCTACACTCCTAATATATTCCAATAGATCATTTGAAAGATATATCTTAGAGTAATAATCTGATATATACCCCTCAATTTTTAGCTAACATATAATTTGAATGAACTTTTAGAAGTTCACCTATTATGGTTGAAAGTTCTTGGAAATAATTTGGAGGTTAATAAGCACAATACGAATGTTTTGAATTACAGTGACCATAGCCTTTGGAAAGTCCATCTTCTATAACATTGTATCAGTGTGAGTACCATGGATGGAATCAGCTGTTTCACATTGCTTTTATCCAGCAGTAGCAATGCTTATGTTCTACTCTTCTAATTTCTATGCTTTTTTAAAATAAAATTTACAGATACAGCACTGTAAACTCTTACCACTGAGCACAAATTATAAGTGCTATGTGTGAATTATGAAAGGCAAAAAATGATCAATGAGAGAAAGTGATTAACAAATTTAAAATGCTCCTTAATTTGTCCAATAATAAAGATATTTTACATATCTCTGACCATATACACCTTAATCAATAGTTACTTTTGGGTAACTGTCCTTATTGCCTTTTTAACATCTTTATTCTTCAGGCTGTAGATGAAAGGTTTTAACATAGGACTCACAAAGATATAAAAAACAGCAACAATTTTCCCCTGTTCCACAGATGTCTCAGAAGGAGGCCTCAGGTACATGCAGAACAGTGTCCCATAAAAGATGGTGACAGCTGTCAGGTGGGACCCACAAGTAGAAAAAGCCTTGCGCCTCCCCTCAGCAGAGCGCATGCGCAGAATGGTGATGAAGATGAAGACGTAGGAGAAGAGGATGATGGTGAGAGAACAGGTGAGGTTGGATCCAGCCACCACAAACATGGCTGTTTCTTTGACATAGGTGTCAGAGCAAGCAAGGACCATGAGAGGCGGATCTGCACAATAAAAGTGATTGATCTCATTAGGTCCACAGAAGGACAAACGAAGCATCAGGATGGTCTGTACAAGGCTATTTGCAAATCCATAACTATAAGGAAAAGCAACAAGAGAGATGCAAGCACATCTGGACATTTTGCTACTGTATAACAGAGGCTTGCAGATGGCCATGTAGCAGTCATAAGCCATCATGGTGAGCATGTAATGGTCTGTGATACCCAGGGAAATGAAAAAGTTGAATTGTATGAAGCACCCAATGCAGGAAATAGTTTTTCTTTTGGATAAGAAATTCACCAGCATCTGAGGAGTGACCATGGTAGCATAGCAGAGATCCACAAAAGCAAGATGACTGAGAAAGAAGTACATGGGAGTGTGAAGCTTTGAGTCACTTCTGATTAAGAGAATCATGCTCACATTGCCTATTACAGTGATGAGGTAGATGACTAGGAACACCGCAAAGAGTATAGGTTGCAATTCTGCTGGAGCTGTCAGTCCCAGGAAAATAAACTCAGTTACCACTGTGCTGTTTTTCCTTAACATTTTGTTTGGCTTCAAGTAAGTCCTAAGGTGAAGGAAATAAAATGCATTTGGTTTTTGTCATTCATTTATTACCCCCATTGTGTTATGTGGCATATAGAAATGGCTTAGGAAGCATAAGGTTAATATTTTAAACATATAAATTAATATGTGCTCATATATATATGTATGTGTATATATATATATATATATATATATATATATATATATATATATGGACACATGTATAGGCAATCATATTTTACATGGTTTTGTGCCAGCCTTTCTTATTAGAATATTTATTTTTTGCATATTTTCACCATGTTTTTTCATTTACATTTTCCTTGAACATCTGGGCAGAATTCACAGAGCTGACTGAACTGGGGAAGTAAAGCAGAGGTATGGTGTACATCCCTAAAGACCTCATATCTTTTTATCTGCACCTCTGAACCCAAGATGACTTTCCAGCTGTTCCCTCATTCTGAAGTGTATGTTCATTTTCCTCACTCTAGTCCATGACAGGGAGTCCCTATTCCAATAAACCTTTCTTAACTTTTAAGAATCAGCTCAGGATCTTTTTTATTTTGTACATTTTTACCAAGGTGGACAAACATTTGTTTTAGTGGAAACAAAAGTAAATCTTAACTATTTCTATATATACAAAAAATACATATGCATGTGTGTGCATTTACATGATACATGTATGTACAAAGGACATTAAATGATATGCATATGCATATAGGTATACACATACACTTATATTGATGGTGTTAAAACATAATATATCAAAGTTTCTGGTGGTGTGATGGGACAAAAATTTAAAAGTCAATGAACAAAACCAAATGATTTGCTGTTTCACTATCTCATTCTAACACTTGCAAAAAATTTTTAAATGATCTAGCATAAATTCGATGTAGGCTTCTTAAATCATAAAATATATATTCTTTTTAATGGTGGTGATACAATATTAATATCAATTTTATAACTGAGACAGTGTATAAGACATCATGCCAAATGACACAGTGGCACATACCTTTAATCTATGCTACTTAGGGGAAAGAGACAGGAGACAGTAAACTTGAGACCTACCTGGGCAAAGTGAGGCACACCCTATCTAAAAAACAAACAAACAAATAAAATAAATAAATAAATAAATAAAATAAAAATAGGGCAGGGAGAGTGACAACTGTAGACTTCTTGAATAGCATGCATGAGATCCTGGGTTCAAAACCAGCCGCACAAAAAAGAAGATAAGATGTGCCCCATCCAACATTTGGAATGACCAAAAATGGACCTGGAGATCAGGATGAAAAATTGGCATCTTCCTTCAATATCATGTACCTGATTATGATTATGTTATAGTGCCTCTTTTCCAATGACTACCTATCACAGATAGAAGCAGGTCACTTTGAAAAGCAAGTTATAAGCAGGTTACACACACCCACAGGAAATTAATGTGAGTCAGCTCCCTGTATAGCTATCCTTATCTCAATCAGCAAAAACACTTGTTCCTTCCTACTATTGCTTATACTCTCTCTTCAACAAAATTAGAGATAAGGGCAAAATAGTTTCTGCTGGGTATTGAGGGGGTGGGGGGAAAGGGAGGGGGTGGGGTGGGTGGTAAGGGAGCGGGTGGGGGCAGGGGAGAGAAATGACCCCAGCCTTGTATGCACATATGAATAATAAAACAATTAAAAAAAAGAAAAGCAAGTTATAAATCTGTCATCCAAGGTATCTTGTTCATTGTGTTATCCCATTCTGCACATGAGGAGTTTAGACTTGTTACCTATGATAATAAGATGCAAGACAAGCTGGTACCAGTGGCTCACACCTGTAATCATAGCTACTGAGGAGGCAAAGATCAGGCGGTCTGTGGTTTGAAGCCAGCCACAGGCAAATAGTTGTTGAGTCCCTAACTTGAAAATACCTAGTATAAAATAGGGCTGGTAGAGTGGCTCAACTGGTAGACTGTCTGCCTAGCAAGCATGAGGCCCCAAGTTCAAGCCCAGTCCCACAAAAAAAAAAGAAGAAAAATGAGTCAAACTCAATGAAATCCTAGTTTATGTTTTTTTTTTGCTCATGAGGTCCGAACTGAATTTAATCATACTATTACCAAATAAGCTAATACTCTTGCTGCTAGAATGGTATTTTTAATGGTTTTATTTATTGAAATATTAATTAAGATTCAGAACAACCAATTTGAGTTGCAATACACATGTGCATGGAAGCAACATTGGGAATCTTTCTGTATACCTGTCCTTATCTCAAGCTAGCAAAACTGCTATGACTTTCTTATTATCTCTTATGTTTTCTCTTCAACAAAATGGGAAAAGAAGGCAGAACAGGTTCTGCCTGGAAGTGAGGGGGTGGGGGAAGGGGGAAATAGGGGACGGGGAGAGATGGTACAAAGAATGTATGCACATATGAATAAATGAATAAAAAATTTTAAAAGATTTAAAATAACCCATATTGCCCTCCATTTTTCACTGTAGGAAATGAGCTAATATAGTAATGAGCATTCTAGGTACATTAATCAGTGCTTTATGTCAATAGCTTTCCTTTTAAGAATAAAAAACACAACATCCTACAGAGGTTAAGCCAGAAAATTCTGAAGGAATTAAATCAGTGAAATCTAAAATATTTCTGGTATGTATGAACACTTAAAACACTTAGCCGCTGTTATGGTGAAAGATGCAGGTCTAATAAACAACAAGATTCTGAGTCAAAAGCATCAGCCTCTTAGATACAAGGACTGTAGCCAGTCTGTGGTTATAGAAGCACACATGCTGTAGATAGATGCTTCCTCACTGGAAGCACCCGACAGTGTTGATGGAATTAATGTCCCTATTGGTCCAGTTCCCTTCCCATTATATAAATAACTCTAGTGTACATTTATTCATGAGTATTGTACTCTGAGAACAATAGTAGCATTCTAATAGAGACATCTGCTCACTTATCAGATTAGGTTCGTACCAATTTCTTTTATTAGTTAAAATATCTATTTCTGAATTTCAAAATTTAAAATAACTATGGTTAATCCTACCTGAAACAGGACAGTGATTTCATAATGACAGCATCAATATAAAGAACCTGAAGAGTTTATAACAGAATGATCTCATAGAACCCAAATCCGTATGGTTCAATTATTTCTTGCAGAAAGTAGTAACATTACAAACAACTACTGTTTTCCTATTGTAAAAATGTTTAATTAACTAAGAACGTGAGTTTAGTCTGCTCTTAACTGTTTTTAAGGACTCAAATCCCCAAAGAATTATGAAGCAATGGGACTTATTATTTACGTTAGGTTATGCTGAAAGTCACATTTTTTTAAACTTGGGAATTGTTTACAAGCTATAAAATAAAATAGTGCATGGTAGAGGGAAAAATTTTTGGAGCCTGTAAAATATTGAAAAATCAATTGTTGCCTTAACTAGTTATTTACTGATTGATGATTGCACACTTTTATTTTTAATGGAAACAATAATTCATAACTATAGTAATATTGTGTTTCTCTAGATAATATGGGGTGCTGGGGATTCACCCTTTGCTACTAATGGGCATCATGACATTTTCATAATGGATACATTGTATGTCAATCACATTCACTCCATTACCCTATCTCATACCCTGCATGTTTGTGCAGGTGCCCTTCAAATACTTTGTCTTCTACATTCATGTGTTTCCTTCTAAATCTACATTCCACATATTAGAGAAAATGTCATTTATTTCTGCGTCTGGATTATTTTGCTTAATCTAATCTACACTTTTATCAATTTTCATGCAAATAGCATAATTTCATTCTTCATTATGACTAAATCATACTCTAATGTGTATATATAGCACAATCACTTAATTCATTTATGTGTTGATGGGTACCTCGGACGATTCCAGGCCTTGGCTATTGTGACTTGTGCCTCAATAAACATAGGTATACAGTTATCTCTATCATATAATGACTATGATTCTTTTGGGTATATGGCCAGGGATAATATACCATGGTATATAGTATTTCTATTTTTGTTTTTTTTTTTTGAGGAACATCGATGTAGATTTTTAGAGTGAATGCATTAATTTACATTCCCACAGAAAGTATAATGGTTCCATTTCCTTTTTGTCCTGCATTCTCTCCAGCATTTGTTTTTATTTTCTTGACGATAGCCACTCTGACTGGGGTGAATGTAATTTCATGTGGTTTTGATTTTCATTTCTATTTCACTTAACAATGTTGAACATTTTTTCATGTATTTATTAGATATTGATACTAATATTGATATTGATTTGAGAACTGTCCATTCAATTCATTTGCCCATTTGTCAGTTGGTGCTTAATATTTTGAGTTATTTATATATTCTGCATTTTAATTCTATGTCATATGTACAGCTGGTAAATATTTTATACCATTCTGTAGACTTTTCTCTCTGCTGATTATTTTGTTTAGTTTTTGATCTGCACAAGCTTTATAATTTGATGTAATTATATTTGTCAATTCTTGCTATTATTTCCTGATTTTCTGAACAATTGGATACTATTCAGAAATTCATGGCATATATATTTGTGTGTGTGTGTGTGTGTGTGTGTGTGTGTGTGTGTGTGTGTATCTAGTAGTGTTTGCGGTTTCAAAGTTTCAAGTCTTACATTAAGATCCTTGATCAATTTTAAACATATTTTTGTACAGGATGAGAGATGAAGGTCTCATTTCAGCTTTCTACATGCATCCATCCAGTTATCTCATCACCAAATTTTGAAGAGGCTTTTTGTCAACATAGATTTTTGGCACCTTCTTGAGAATCAGGTAGCAATAGCTGCATAGGTTTATTTAAGTGTCCCATATTCTATTGCATTATTCTATTCTGGTTTTGAGTCAGTGCCATGATATTTTTGTTATTATGGCTCTGTAGCATAATTTAACCTCAGGGGTTGTGGTAACTCCTGGATTGCTCTTTTTTGCTCAGGGTTGTTTTGGACCATTGGCATTTATTGTGCTTCCACATGAATTTTAAAGCTATTATTTTCTATTTTTTTGAAGTATGTCATTGAAATTTTGATGGAAATTGGATTGAATCTATAGATCTCTGTCAGTAATATAGCTATTTTCTCAGTATTTTTTGGCCAACTAAAGGAGAATAATGGAGGGGTGAATTCAACTAAGATATATTATAAGAACTTTTGTAAATGTCACAGTGCATATCCAGCACAACAATAATAAACAATTTCATTCTTCATATAATTTTATTTATAAAGTTCTTTTATCTTCTTTGTTATGTTTATTCCTAGTGATTTTGTTGTTGTTTTGTGACTATTGTAAATAGGATTGTTTCCTGATTTCGGTCTCAGCATGTTTATTATTGAAATATAAAAAAAGTTTGTGATTTTTGTATGTTGACTTTGCATCTTAGTACTTTACTGTAAATGTTAGGCTGACCTAATAGGTTTCTGGTGGGGTGTTTAGGCAGGGTCTTTAAATGTTTAAGTGTATAGAGTGCTGTAATTATTTATCATATCACCTACAATGTTGACTTTTCCTTTCTTATATGCAAATTTCTTAATGGAAGCAATGCTAGGAATCTGCCTGTATAGCTATCCTTGTCTCAAACTAGCAAAAATGCCATGTTTTTCTTATTATTGCTTTTGTCTTTTCTTCAACAAAATTGAAGAAGAGGGCACCCAAAACATGAAAGCATTTGATGTCCCTACTCCAGAGGAAGTAATACAGAAACCTTAAAGCAACAGAAGTTAACGTGAGAAGGGGATCAAGAACCAGTGTAAAGATCAGTTAGAGATGAATCAACATGGGTTGTAATACACGTGCACATGAAAGCAGTGCTAGGAATATTTCTGTATAGCTATCTTTAACTCAACTAGCAAAAAAGCTTTGTCTTCCTTATTATGCTTATGTCTTTTCTTCAACAAAATTAGAGATAAGGGTAAAACAGGTTCTGCCTGGAAGTTGGTGGGGGAGAGGGTGGAGGAGGGATGCAGGGGGGAGAAATGACCCAATGTATGCACATGTGAATAAATGAATAATTAAAAAAAAAGAAGGCAGGACAGGTTCTGCTTGGAAGTAGGGAGTTGAGGGGAAGGGAGGGGCAAGGGAGAGAAATGGTCCAAACAATGTATGCACATATGAATAAATGAATAAATAAACCAAAAAATACTTGAAAATTGAATTCAATAATACATTAAAAAGATCACACACCATAATCACTTTGGTTTTATTTCAAGGATGCAGAGATGTTTGCACATATGCAAATCAATACACATTAAATCAGGAAAATATATTACATAATAGCTCAATAGATTCAAAAATAATATTTTTAAAAATTCAACATCCCTGCATGATTAAAAACCCTCAAATAGCTAGGAATAATAGGAACATACCTCAACTGAGTAAAGGCTATTTATAATAAACATATAGACAGCATTATACAAAACAAGGAAAACCTGAAATCATTTCCTCTAAAAATACGAGCAAGATGTATATATCCTCTCTCTATATGTATACTGTTACTCAATATAGTGAGTGCCTGAATTAGTCAGTGCAAAAGAGTCTATCCATTATAAATGTTCAGTACACTGATGGCTTGCACCTAAAAATACTCATGAGATGACAGTAGATGTCCCCCTAATAGAGTTGCAAATCTGTGCACTAATTTAAACAAAATGGACTAGGGCCATGGCTCAAGGAGTAGAGTCCTTGCCTAGAAAACACAAGGCCCTGGATTCAATCCCCAGTACTACAAGGGAATAAAAAAACTTTGACATAAACATACTTCAACTAACTGTGAATCATGTGAAACTCAGTTTCCTAAATAGCTTTAATCCTGGCAAACGAGCATAAAACAGCAATTATCTTTGTTTTGCATTTAAAATCTTTTTAAATATAATGTACATAAAATGAGAAGTAGTCTATAAATTGTCTATTGTGCTTTGCTCTTCCACAGAATTCCTAGCTAGTTGAACTGATATGTGGTGAAATTAGATTTTAAATGTTGCTTTTCCTAGTGAATATGCTACAAAAACTAATAGCATCCAATTTAAGTTTAGGAAAAGTCAAGATGCAATGTCATCTACCTAAACGATGTGTAATGCTTACAGTGCTAAAGTTGACAATAAAAAATTAATTGTAAGGTCATCAGCAGTAGTTCAATTACTATATAATTTGTGAACAAATTGAAATTCAAAGAGTTTACTAATTCAAATTCAAAGCACTATAATAGGCTGGGGTCACTCAAGTGATAGAGCATCTGTCTAGCATGAGAAAAGCATTGAATTTAAATTTCAGTACCATAAAAAAATAGATGCTACAACGGACACAACTTACCCCTTTAAGTTAGGAAATGTGATTACTTTTATGGAGGTGAGGGGATTGAGATAGTGTCTTATTATCAAACTTGCTATGTAGTCCAGGCTGGCATCAAATTAGAGATCCTCCTGCCTCTGGCTCCTGAGTGTGAGAATGACAGGTGTGCACTACAACAGCAGGCAGGAAAAAGAATTCTTAACCAAACATAAAAACGTAATTAATTCTAGCTAATGTTTTTAATGAAGATTTAAGAATAGATTTACTTTATGATAATTATAAGATTAGAATTTTTATTCATTTGAATGAACCAAGTAGACAGAGAGGCATTTCCAGAATGATACGATAAAGAATATAGGCAAGGTTGTGGATTTCTTTTTTTTCCAAGTATTTCAGGATTTTTGCCCACCATGGTTCATACTTTTGTTACTCATTGCATGTTTATGGTAAAAGGTTTACCACTGTTTTAGATGTTTCTCCTTTCATTTTAGAGGAAATTACAAAGAACAAATAACTTTAATTCTGTTCCATTGGTTTTCATATTTATTTTTGTGCCAGTACCATTCAGTTTTTAATGCTATGACTCTGTAGTGTAGTTTGAAGTCGAGTGTTGTTTTACTGTTTTTTTTTTTAATGTTGTGCTGGGTGGGGTACATTGTGGTATTTGCAAAAGTCCTTACAATGTATTAAATATATTATACTTAAATTTACCCTGTCCACTTCTCTCCTTTCACCCTCCCCAATTCCTGAATAGTTTCAACAGGTATCATTTTTGCATTTACATACATGTGTACACAGTATTTGCACCATATTCACCCTCCTACTCCCTTTCCCTCCCAACTTACCCCTCCTACTGGTACCCAGCCTCTCCCCCTGTCCCCACAGGACCTGTTCCACACTCCTGTTCTTTGATTTTTTTGTAAGAGAAAAAATTTAAGAAATTAGAAAGAAATGAAATTTTTGCTTGTTTAAGATAAAGATAGCTGCACAGGGAGAATCCTTGTGACATTTCCATGTATGTATGTACTATTACCCCAATTGGCTCATCTCCTCTATTTTTTTTCGTTCTACTTTAGTCCCTATCTTATGGTGGTTTCCACTGGTTTAAAAATTCTTTATTCATTCTTATATAGAGAGTATATCAACCACATTCACCTTCTTAGTTTCCTTCTTTTATTGGGTATTGTGTTTGGTTCTGGTTTTGTTTTCCATTATTTGGATGTGTTTATTATACATGGGGTATTCATGATGACAATTCTGAATAGCCTTACATTGTACATTTGTTGGATTGCCCCAACCATCTCCACCCCATCCCCTGCAAAACACTCCCTGACCCACTTAAAGCAATTGCAAGATGTTTAATTGTTCTATTTCATATATGTATGAAATACATTAACCATATTCCTTCACTTTCAACTCCTCCATTTACCCTCTCCCCTCCCACAAGTAACCCACACACTGTACCTGTTTTACAGTCCTGTCTTCCACTATTAATTCTAAAGTCAAAGTTCAAAGGGGTTTCCAAAGTATCTCTGCTGTATATACTTTAGTTTGGTCAGTTGAACCCCTTCCATTACTCTCCCTTACCACTTCTTCCACTCCTCATTATTCAACAGTTTTCAGTGCATATCATTATAGCATTTACCTGCACAGATGTAATGCATTTCAATATTTTTGACTTTCTATTATTATACTTTCCTTTCCATTCTCCAAGTTTCACAGAGTAGTTCAACTGTTACTAACACGTTCTCTATAAAGGTTTGTATATGTTGATCTTTTGAATCTATCATCCACATATAAGAGAAAACATGAGGCCTTTGTCTTTCTGAGCCTGGTTAACTTCACTTTATATTAAGTCCTCCATTATATTATGTCCTCCAATTGCATTCACTTATCTTCAGACCACATGGTTTCATTCTTCTTTATGGCTGAATAAAACTCATATATATATGTCTCTCTCTATAAAATCATATGGCAGTTCTGTTTTTAGATTTTTAAGAAATCTCTACACTGCTTTCCATAATGATTGCACTAATTTATAGTCCCACCAGCAGTGTATATGGGTTCCTGTTTTGTTGCATTTGTCATTGTTTTTCTTGATGATAACCATTATAACTCTGGTGAGAAGCAATTCTTAGTTTAGTTTTAATTGCAATTCTTTTACAGCCAGGAAATATGAGCACATCTTCATGTATTTACTTGTACTTCTTCCTTTTAAAATTACCTATTCAATTCATGTGCCTATTTCTCCACTGGATTGTTCAATCTTTGGGGGTTGAGTTTTTTGCATTCTCCACTGATTCTGAATATTACTTCCTTATCCAATGAACACCTGGCAGATCTTCTCCCATTCTGTGGGGAGTCTCCTGAAGCTAATGATTGCTTCTTTTGTTGTGCTGAATCTTTTTAGTTTGATGCAGTCCCATTTGTTCATTCTATCTCTTAGGTGCTGAGCCATTGGAGCTGTATTTAGGAAGTCATTGCCTGTGCAATATTGCCAATGTCCCAGTGTATTTCCTACTGTTCCAGTTGTTTCCAAGTTTCTGGCCTTATATTAAAACTTTGATCCACTTTGAGTTGATATTTGTACAGAGTGAGAGACATGGATCTAGTTTCTGTTTTCTGCATGCAGATATCCAGTTTTACCAGCAACATTTACTGAAGAGGTTGTCTTTTCTCTATCATATGTTTGGGCACTTTTGTCAACAACAGGTGGGCATAGCTGTGTGAATTCATACCTGGGTCTTGTGCTCCATGGTCTTCATGTCTGTTTTTGTGCCAATACCATGCGTTTTTATTGCTATGGCTCTGTAGTATAGTTTGAAGTTGGGCATTATGATACCTACACCATTGCTCTTTTTGCTCTGTATTGTCTTGGTTATTCAAGGTCTTTATGTTCCAGATGAACTTCAGAGTTGAATTTTCAATCTCTCTGATGAGTATCACTGGAATTTTGATGGGGATTGGATTGAACATGTAGATCGATTTTGCTAATATAGTCATTTTCACAATATTGATTCTACCAATCCACAAGCATGGGTGAGTTTTCCTTCTTCTGTAGTCTTCTTTGATTTCTTTCTTCAATGGTTTATAGTGTTCATTGTAGAGGTCATTCATTTCTTTTGTTAAATTTATTACCAGATACTTTTTTGAGGCTATTGTAAATGGAATTGTTTTCCTCTATTATTTCACAGTCTGGCCATTGTTGGTATACAGAATGGCTACTGAGTTTTATAAATTGATTTTGTATCCTGCTATGCTGATGAAGATACTTATGATGTCAAGGAGTTTTTTGGTAGAGTTTTTCAGTTCATTTAGGTGTAAGATCATGTCCTCTACAAAAAGAAATACTTTGACTTCTTCCTTTCTGATTTAAATTCTTTTATTTCTTCTTATTATTTTATTGCTCTGGCTAGGAATTCCAGGGCTATGTTGATTGAGTGGAGAAATTGGACCCTCTTGTCTTGTTCCTGACTTTAGAGAAAATGTCTTCAGTTTTTTTCCATTTAGTATGATGCTGCCTACAGGCTTGCTTTATATGACCTTTATTGTGTTGCAGTACATACCTTCTATTCTTAGTTTCATCAGAGCTTTTATTA
This sequence comes from Castor canadensis, assembly GCF_047511655.1. Taxonomy (NCBI): domain Eukaryota; kingdom Metazoa; phylum Chordata; class Mammalia; order Rodentia; family Castoridae; genus Castor; species Castor canadensis. The sequence continues at coordinate 192,736,561 of NC_133386.1, forward strand.
TGAAAGAATGTTGAATTATGTTGAAGACAAATTCTAATCAGGTTTCCCTTCATCATTGTGTGGAAACTGCTCTTGTGAAAGTTACCAAAGGTCTTTACATTAAAAAATCCAGTGGTCAGTTCTTAATCCTTACCTTGTTGCGTCCATATGAGTTGATATTGGTGATTGGTAACTTCTTCCTTAATAGTTTTTGTTTTTTCATCTTTCATGATAAGACTTTTGTTTTCCTTTTATCACTTGGTTTTAATTGTAATTATTTCATTTATTTTTTCATTCTTCATAATTTTTAATGTAGCTCAAGTAACAGACCACATGTTTTACAAGTTGTGAAGAGTGAGTTTAAACCCCAGTAACAAAAAAAAGAGAAAAGAAAAAGGGCCAATGAGGGTTCATTACATTGTTGTGAGTTAACTCACAGGCAGGGAATGTTATAGTGGTAGCTGCCAAAATAAATGAACAGATACAGAACTAAATATAGTCTATAATTGTTTTACAGCTCTTTCATATTTTCTTATCACTTTTACTACATGAATGAAGTAGATTTTATGCATCCTTTGAAGAAATAATAAGCATGGACTCTAGAGAAAATCCAGATAGCTCTATATATTTTAAAGACATTTTCTCTCTTATATTCACAGAAAACACTCTACCATTAGCTTCTAAATAGATAGTGGTAAAGCTTTATTAAGAAAATTTTAATAATGAAAGGATTGAACTAATCCTAGAATAAAGAATTCACAAACAGACTCATTCATATATGAAAAATTGACACAGGACAGAGTTTACACTACAAATTCAATGACAAAAGTATATAGTAGTCAAAATTGGAAAATTGATAATTTTCTTTTTATTAATTTTCTTGAGATAAGGTCTTGCTATGTTAGCCAAGGCTTATGTCAATGCTGTGTTTCTCTTATTTCTGCTTCACAAGAACTAAGATTAGAGGTGTGTTCCATCACACACAAATGTAATGATTCTCATTAAAAATAGAGTTTTATTCCCTTCTCCCAGATTTGGAATATTAGGAAGCAGAACTCTAAACATTGGAAGAAAATACAGGGAATATCTTTACAGAAGAAAATACCTGTTTAAACACCACAGAAGGCACAACTACAAAGAGATTAATAAATTTGAAATTTGTTTGTCTCAGAATAGAGCTCAGTTTACAGCTCCTCCCTACCATACCTGGGGCTTACAGTTCCATCCTCACCACACTCACACACACATATACACACACAACATAAATTAAAAAGTACTATGTTAAATTTAAAACCTTCACACCATCAGATAAATCAGGCACAAATGAAATAGTAGCAATAAACAGATTTATGTATTTACTTTACATAGAATGTGACAAGATTTGCTCCTAGTACAGAGTATGTAAGAGCTATCACACAAGTACACAAATTAAAAGCTAGGGATGATAGAGCATTCATAAAATGCCACCTACTGAAGAGACAGTTGGTGAAGGATTGTAAATTTGAAGCCAACTCAGGTAAAGGTAATAGGAAGACCCTGTCTCAAAACTAAAAGGGATGAGGATGTAACTCAAGTGGTAGAATACTTGCTTAGTATGTATAAGACCTTTGATTTTCTTATCAAAACTAAAAAAAAAAGGATGAAGAAAATATAAAAGAAAATCTGAAGTATGCACAAAAATATAGTCATACAAGTAAAAAAAGAGGAAAACTGAATTAGTGTCAACTCATTGAAAAATATTCAATTTCACTTGTAATGTTGAGCCAAACTTAAAGGAAAAAGAAAAATTCAATTTGCACTCATCATATCAGGAAATATCTGATACAATTATGCAAATACTTCATGCAGCCAAAACTGTGAAATTAAAGAGAACACCCACATACTCTTGCTAAGAGTGTAAATTGGAAAAGCAATTGCCAACATACAGCAAATTGAAAGCTCTTATGTTCTATGACCCAGAACTATCTGAGACAAACTTTTTCCCTGACACATATTTAGAAATATAAAGGAAGTTTGTTTCCAAGCTTTTATGAAAGGGAAAAGACCTAATTGTACATCAAAGGTAGAATGGATGTTCTATATAAGCATGGCCTATATTAGAGAAAATAAATAGTATATGTCTTGGTCCCACGCAAGTGGGTTATGAGACCTGGTTGGGAGCGACAGAGAATGAAAAAGACAAAGACACAAATAGAGAAAGCTTGGGTCAGATGGACTACACACTCCTGATGGGAGATGTAGGCCCCAAACTGTTCCACCTCGTTTATTTTATATGTAAGTACAAGGAAGTGAAAGCAGGAAAATCTTTGTGCACAAGATTTGATCAAGGCACAACAGTAGTGGAGGTTATCTGCAGGTCATCAGACTGAGGGATGTCAGGAGGTCTCAGAGGAAGTCACGGATTGTTTATCTTCTTGAACCAGGGAACAAGTATGAGGATGTGGTAAGCTATTTTTTAGGGTTGAAGGTCAGTATAGAACTCTGGAACTTTTGCAAGAGAGCTATGCAAACTCTTATTACAGGAAGGTTGTGCAAACTCCTGTGGTTCCAAGCTGGGAAGCTAGGGCTGTGCCATCGGAGCTCCTTTTCCAAATCATGGCGGGGCTTATGCCAGGGAACCAACTCTTTGCCTGGCTTCTAGTCCCCTACATACATGTATAAATCTAACAACGTTATTAAAAAATTAAATTGCAGGAAGTTACGTACATTGATTTGACTTATATCATTTTAAATTTTTCAAAACAACATTGCATAATTCTATGGAAATATACACACCTAGAAAATGATGTGCTCTGCATGTGGATAGGATACATTAACACAAGCATACTCAGAAAATGAAGAAACAGGAACAGACAGGAAATCTCAACTTCATGGTATCTGAATATCTGAAGTATTTGACAGCAATGTGACATTGTGTGAAGACTGCATGATTCTTAGTTGTGCCATGAATATGGGTCATTTTTAAAAATTTTTGACAGGTTGAAAATAGCTCATCACAAAATGTAGTTAGTGAAATCCTAAATTTAATTTCATAATTTAGGTAAATATCAACCTTATTGTATTTAGAAAATAATTAATGAGAGCAAACACTGTAACAATAAGATGAAATATAAGTCATTTCCTAATATGTAAACATAAATCAAAATGAGCATTGTAAAAAAATAGGGCAATGAAAAGTGATAAAATGGAAAACATTCATTTATATATGTTTATACATATGCACATATACTTATATAATAAGAAAAAATTGTGTTTTTAAAATGGAAGTCTAAAATAAATAATAAAAGAATAAACATCACAATTTTAAAATAGACAAATCAAAAGACATGGATATGTTCTAAGATGAATTTGGACAGGAAATAAAGAAATGAAAGTGAGCCAGGTACCATGGCCTCATAATTTGGAGGCTGAGATTGGAAGAGTTATACTTCAAGGCTAGCCCAGGCAAATAGTCTGTGAGACCCTCATCTGAAAATAACCAGAGCACAATAGACTGGAGGCATGGCTCAAATGTAGAGTGCCTGCTTTGCAAGGTAAAGCCCTGCAGTGAATTCTACACACATAAATACTCATACATGAAAACAGTGAAAGCAGCAAATTATTCTATTTAAAAAGAACAGACAATTGTAATGAAAGAATAGAAAGGTGGCACATTGATGGGAATGCGTACTTGTCAATGTTCACAAAAGTCTCATAAGGGAAATTCTTGACATTTCCATTTGCAGCTAATGTATACCATTTGATCAGTAATGTCATTGGAAAGGTGTGTCTTAAAACACTAACTTGACAAAAACCTCCAGAATCTTAATTAATATACACATGAAGTAAGTCTAAAAATAACTGGACTGGCAGAGTGGCTCATGTGGTAAAGCTCCTGCCTAGCAAGCATGAAGCCCTGAGTTCAAACTCCAGTGCCACCAAAAGAAAACAAAAGCCTAACCTGCTATGTTTGAAAAATTTCTGGAAGATAATTTGGACATCACTCAGAACAATAAAAATCTAAGGCACTGCCATGTCCACAACTGGGAATCCAGCATTGTAGCAGTGTGAGTAGCACGAATGGAATCTTCTGTTGTACATTGATTGTACACAGCAATAAAAATGTCTCTGGTATAATTATCAAATATCTATGCTTTTTTTAATTCACTCATACAGCACTGTAAACTCTTAATTTAAACTTCACATATATTGTAAATCCCGTGTGTGAATTATGAATAAATCAATGACAAAGTGATTTTCTAACTTAAAATGCTCATTAATTTGTCTAATATAAGGATGTCTTACATATCTCTGACCACATATACCTTACTTAATCAGCAGTTACTTTTGAAAATATTCCTTATTGCTCCTTTAACATCTTTATTCCTCAGGCTATAAATGAAAGGGTTTAACACAGGACTCACAAAGATATAAAAAACAGCAACAATTTTCCCCTGTTCTACAGATGTCTCAGAAGGGGGCCTCAGGTACATGCAGAACAGTGTCCCATAAAAGATGGTGACAGCTGTCAGGTGGGACCCACAAGTAGAAAAGGCCTTGCGCCGCCCCTCAGCAGAGCGCATGCGCAGAATGGTGATAAAGATGAAGACGTAGGAGATGAGGATGGTGAGAGAACAGGTGAGGTTGGATCCAGCCACCACAAACATGGCTGTTTCTTTGACATAGGTGTCAGAGCAAGCAAGAACCATGAGAGGTGGGTCTGCACAATAAAAGTGATTGATCTCATTAGGTCCACAGAAGGACAAACGAAGCATCAGGATGGTCTGTACAAGGCCATTTGCAAATCCATAAATATAAGGAGCACCAACAAGAGAGAGATGCAGGCATATCTGGACATTTTGCTACTGTATAACAGAGGCTTGCAGATTGCCATGTTGCAGTCATAAGCCATCACTGCAAGCATATAATAATCTGTGATCACCAGGGCAATGAAAAAGTGGAATTGTATGAAGCACCCAATAAAGGAAATAGTTTTTCTTTTGGATAAGAAATTCACCAGCATCTGAGGAGTGACCATGGTAGCATAGCAAAGATCCACAAAGGAAAGATGACTGAGAAAGAAGTACATAGGGGTGTGAAGCTTTGAGTTACTTCTGATTAAGAGAATCATGCTCACATTGCCAATTACAGTGATGAGGTAGATGACTAGGAACATCACAAAAAGTACAGGTTGCAATTCTGCTCGAGCTGTCAGTCCCAGGAGAATAAACTCAGTCACCAATGTGTAGTTTTTCTTTAACATTATGTTTATTGACCTCAAGTAAATCCTAAAGAAAGGGAAATAAAATGCATCTGCCTTTTCTCATCCATTCATAAACCCCATCATGTTATCTGATATTTTCTTCACCTCTTTCAGAATTGTAAATACATGTGGCATGAGGTAGTAAGCATGTGATTGGTGTTTAAGCACCTAAATTAGTATAGAGTTTCATGTGTGTCTGTGCGGGTTTGCGTGCAAGCAGTCTGGAGTCATCTTTTCCAATGTTTTATGCTATTCTCTCTCATTCTTTTCTTGTTTGAAGAGCTTTTATCTTTTAACAATTCTTTTTTAGATTTGCTTAAATTTCTTTCAGTATATGTATATAATCATTGCTTTTAAAAATATAATCCTTTATTTTACAAACATCTTTGGATGCAGTTTCTAAAGTGTCAGTCATTATAACTTATGTTTGTTTTTCACAGTTAAAAGAACTTAATAACTGAAACTGGGATATGGTGCATATTTTTATAAAAATAGTATCTCTCTCTGTTTTTGATGGCTTTGGGTTTTGAATCCAGGTTGGTGCCCTACCACTTGAGTCACTTCCTCAGCCTTTTTCGATTTAGTTATTTTTTGGATAGGTTCTCACGTTTTTTCATGGGGTCTGACTTGGACCACAATCCTCTTGCTTACATTTATCATGTAGTTGTAATTAAAGAGTGGCCACCACGCCCACCTTATGGGTTGAGTTGGGGTCTGGCTAACATTTTTGCCTAGACTGACCTCTAACCATGAGTGATTCTTCTAATCTCCACCTCTCAAGTGACTGGGATTACAGCCTTTTACCACTATGGCCAGTCCAAAACTAGGATCCCTTTGCCTTCCCTTCTGATGCCAGAATCTTTTTAATGCTATTCCTTGACTCTGTTACCTATGTTCATTTTCCTTACTCTACTTCCAAGACAGGTAGCAATCATACCAAGCAACTTTTTCTTCACTTTTAAGAACTAGATCAGGAAGTCATTTGTTTTATATAATTTTATCCCAATGGACAGATAATTTTGTGGGAGAGGCAAAATAATTCTTACTTCTTTTATTTATGTACGATGAATGTATAAATAATATGCAATTTCGTTTTATACAGTTATATGCATATGTACATTTGTATCATTAAGTATTCATAAGAGGGCAGCATTTAAGGCATAACACAGTGCACCAGAAGACTCTGGTGTGATGGCAGTTGGGCAGTAAATGAAAAGAAGATTGAGAAATGCATGCTCAGAACTAATGATTTTGCTGTAAATTTATCTCATTCTAAGTTGTTATTTTTTAATGTTATAGCATAAATTCAATAGAGGTTCCTTAAAACATGAAACATAAGTTCTATGATTCCTAGTGAAATAATAATCTTATTAATTACATAAATGACATAGTACTTATGTCATGAAGTGCATCTCTCAACCTTTGGGCCGAATAAATTGTTATTGAGACCATCATGGGAAATTGACATCTCCCTTCAATGGCTTATACCCACTTATAAGGTTATATGATACTGACTTTTTTGGGGGGAACTATAATATGAATAATGGAAAAATGGTCATTTTGTGAGGCACTTTATAAATTCAATCTTCAAGGGTTCTTTCCCAATACATTTTCACACTCTGCACATGAGGACAAAGAAATCATTTGCTATGGTAATAAGACACTAACCTAGTCAGCTAATAAATTCTAATTACTTCATGTGTTTAAGTTCATAAGTTCCAACTGGATTTTAACATATTGATTGCTAAGTAGGCTAGCAATTGCTGGCAGGATTTGTGGGTGCTAGAATGTTTTTGGTGGGATTTTGGGTGATGTATTTGCTAAGCAAATGCTCTACCACTCGAGCCACACTCCCAGACTTTTTTGCTGTTAGCTTATTTTTCATAAAATTCTCAAAATTTTTCCTTGGTCATTCTCAGATCACTACCCTCCTACTTCTACTTTCTGAGTAGCTGGAATTATAGACATGAATCACCTTGCCTGGCTTTGTTTTGACATAAGATCTTGCTAACATTTGCCTATGCTGGCCTCAAACTGCAATACCCCTACCTTTTCCTCCCAAGTGATTATAGACATGAAGCACCACACCAGCTCTCTGGAATACTATTTTTAATGTATATACTTATTGAAATATTAACCAAGACTCAAAATATTTACCTTCTCCAAAACTGTGGGTAAATAAGATAATGCAAACAATGAGAATTCCAAATAATTTGATTCAGTATTTTTTGACAATATCTTGCATTTTAAGAAAATGAACACAACATCCTACATGCATTAAGCCATGAAATCTCACAGAATTATTTTCAAAGGATAAAAGTGGCTCTAAGGCGTACTAGCTTTTGTACTCTTAAAACTATACCATGAAGTTTTGTCATTGAAATGATTCCTGTCATGGCACAGTCCCCAAAATGTCTGAACCATGCTGGCTTTAACAAGGCTAGTGTCTCCTTCACTTGTAAGTCATGGACAACTTGAAAAAATAATATATGAAATGCACCTTCATAAAGTCTATTTCAATTATTTTAGATAAATAATGCTGATTATAAACCTGGAAGTGGCCATTTCCCAATCAAGGTAATGATATGACAAAATGCTTAGTTATAAAACAGGATTTTGAACTCAAATCATACAAACACAGAATTTTAAAAGATATTGAAATCACCATAAGAAGGGGACTATGGAGAAGGGATAAAAATATAGATGACCCAGTTTATTTGTAATACATATATCCACGGAAATGTCCCAATGAAACTCCCTATATAATTATCTTAAAAGATAAAAAATGTCATTTCTTTTTTTGTTACAAAATCAAAAAACAGGAGGGCTGAACAGGTTCTGTCTGGGGGTACCAGTAGGAGGAGAGAAGAGGTGAGGTAAGGGTGTGGGAGAATGAATATAGTACAAATACTTTGTACACATGTATGTAAATGGATAAATGAGACTTGCTGAAACTATTTCAAGAATGGGGAGAGGGGAGGACAAAGAATGATGGAGGGGATTAATTCAAGTATAATATATTTGATATATTGTAAAAACTTTTATAAAAACCACAATGTATCCCTACCCAACACAACAATTAAAAAATCATAAAGATTGCTAATATCGCCAATTATTTTTCTTCTCTTCTTATGGAGCAGTGACAGTAAGCATACATGGCTAATTACTGAGTCAAGAGTGTAACAGTTTGTGGTTCCCTGAAGTCCTACTTTTTGGGTGGAAATTCCAGTTTCTGTAGTTACTATGTGTGTGACTTGGGAAAATTATTAATGTCTATGTGTCTTAATTTTCCCATTTGTAAAATTTAGGTAATAATAACAACTGCTTCCATGCAAGGAAGTTAATTCAGGGAAATTCTTAATAATATTTTATATATTTCTCAGGTAGTGAGTACTTAAAAAGTTGCAGCCACTTGAGTTATGCAGATTTACACTACAATAAGATTTAGCATGGAAGCATGTGTGTGCCTTATGGACAAGGATATTGCAACTAATCTGTGATTCTAGACACAGCAGCATTTAGATGAATGCCTTGCCAGTTGTAAGCAGTCAATTTTTGTCAATGGAATTATATTCACTCAAATCTAGCACCCTCTCCACTGTGTAAAAATCACTCCACTACACATCTATTTGTACATACCTTGTTCTGAGAAAAATAATGGCATTTTAACAGAGACATTTACTAATTCATCAGTTTAGGGTTCTGCTCACTTTAGTTTTATCAACTGAAATATTTATTTCTGGATTTCAAATCTAGAAGGAGCTCTCATTAATCCTACCTGAGACAGGAGAGTGACTTCAGAAGGACATCAGTGTGAAGAGCCTGAAGAGACCATAACAGAATTGTTTAATAGGCACCAAATCCCTAAGGAAGTTATTTAGATTATGAAGAGTCACTATATTACCAGTCTTAAAACACTTAAGTCATTGAGGACACCAGGTTTGACCACATCCCTCAACCATCAGGGAATCAAATCTCTCAAGCATGATGAAGCCATGGGACTCATTATTTATTTTATGTTAAACATCTTACTATATTTGGATTTGATGAGATAACTAAATTCTTCTATTTACAACCTAACACAAAACAGCCCATGACTGAGGGAAAAAGTTTTGGAGTCTGAAAAACATTGGAAGACAAATTTTTATAAACTTTGGCTAATTTTTTTATCAATTTTCAATTCTATACCTTTATCTTTTTAATAGAAATAGTAACTCATAGATAAAAGAACACTGTGTCTTTATAACAGTATGAGTAAGCTGGAGATTCTTCATTTGACAGTCTATTCCCACCCACATGTACTCTTTTTTTCCACATAGGTTCATTTGTCTACTTGGAGTTATAGACCTCACAATATAATTCCTGTGATGTTTAGTTTAATGCACACTTTGGCTAATGGGAAGAATGAAGAAAAGGACAGGGTAGGGACCAGACAGAAGTAGCCCCATTTCTTTCTCATTCTCTTCTTATTTCAACTGAATATGCTGTGGTTGTATCCATCCACAGAAAGGACCTTCCATGGTACTTCATGGGGAAGAAGGTGGCCAGGGATTTTCCTTCTGGCTCCAGTTCTCACTGGGCTGTGGCATCACTGGCCACTGTCTTTGTACCCTCACACCTCTAGTGAAAATTGTTTTCTACCAGTAGCCTATGGCACTTCAACTTCCGTGAATGATATCTTTAATCTTGCTGTATGCTCCTTTTTTTCATTATATTCCTTTAGGCTAAGCCTTCTGAGAAGCATTTTCTTTTATGCAGCCTCTGTAACCCAGGGTAGAATGGCACTCAACTAATGTTGCAGTAGATGTAATTTCAGTCATAATAATAATCATTAAAATTCCAAGATATTTATGGGTCATTTTGGCACTTAGATGGGCCATTGAATAACCCTCTTTCTGTATCCTGAATCAATTGAGGGCTACATATATAAGTCAAATGGTATCATTACTGGCAGCATTTCAGACAAATCTGAGTTTGACCATATTGTTTAGGCATGTTTTTCTGCTCCTTTCCTCTGAATTAATATATTGTAAATACAGTAGAGTAATTTCTTTTTCTCCCCTTTCCCTTTCCACAACTGGCTTCAGTATTCATATCAATCTCAGAGGAATGTAGTAAATTTTGTATTCACAACCTGGTATCTTTATTAAGTCTTTTTCAAAATATCACCAGATAGATTCGCTGCTGAATTCTACCAGACCTTTGCTTCTCAAACTATTCCACAAAATACAAAGGAAAACAACACTTTTAAACTCATTCATAATGGCAGAACTACCCAGACATCAAAACCAGATAAGGACACATCAAAAAAGGAAAACTACAGGCCATTTTCCCTATTTAAGATAGAGGCAAAAACCCTTAGTAAAACACTTGCAAACTAAATTTTAAAAACACATTAAAAATATCATACATCATGGCCAAGTTGAATACATTCCAATAATGAAAGAATGGTTTGATATATGCAAATCAGTTAATGTAATACAGCATATATAAAAAATCTGAGTTTAACAATATAGTTCCGGCATGCTTTTCTACTCCTTTCCTCTGAAGAGTAATGAGTGAACTCTTGCCCTTCTTTCCCTTTCCAGGGTAATTTCCAACCTTAGTAACCATATCTGTAACACAGGAGAAGAGGATGCTTTCAATTAATACTTAAACATGTTTAATAACTCTTTTAATCAATTTGCCAATCTCTTTGCACCCTACTAAGGCAGGCACAAGTCAAAAGTCAAGAGAAATTTTCAAAGTACTCTTAAACCATTCTCTCTAAAGTCACATAGTCCTCTGTTTTAAAACTTTTCCTGTTCTTTGTACTTCTTTGCAACTGCTTGTGTTTTCCAGAAATGTCTGAGTCACTTTGGTTTATTTCCTACCCCAGCCTGTGCTAAATATCATCTCCACAACTTTTTAAAATACCTCAATAATCAAATTTTCTTACAACCAAACAAAGAAGAAAGAAATTTCCACAGTGGCACAGAACTTCTAAGCAGATGTTAGCAACAAGTTTGAAAATATTGGAAAAGACTTTATCTTAAAATTCTATAGAATTTTACTGATCATTTCCCTTACTAAAATTGTAATTTTAGGAGTGCAATAAGTGGAATTACATTGCACAAGAATAATAATTCATGGTTCTCGAAACTTCATCAACCTGGTTCTCAACCCCATCCTTTTGGCATGAAAAATATAATCAAGTGCCCCCAACAGTCTTCTCCATAGGAAAAATTGTACACGTATCTTTCAAATCCACAAGTTTTTATAACTTCCTAAAATGTAATTATGCATAAGTGTATTTACACTTCCAACTTGGAGGAGTCAGTGATTTAAATAATCTCAAAAAATGATATGACAAGTTCATAAACAAGGGACTGCTTGGTTCCACCAGTGAGTGGGAGGAGGGGAGAAGGAGTAACAGGGAATACTATACATATACCATATATATTTATATGTATGTAAATAGAATAATGAAATTCATCTAAAACTGTAAAAAGAAAGGGGGGAGAGAGTTAAGAAAGAGTAATATAGATGAGGTGACTTCGATCAAAGTACATTATATGTATGTTATAAATATCACAATGAAACCTCTTTAGACAGTTTTAAATGAAACCTCTTTAGACAGTTTTAAAAGGAGAGAAGTAAATGATGCATTGATTGATTTTTCTCTTTAGGCACAGTTCCAGTCATTTACAGATCAACTTTCTTCTCCTTCTGTGTCCTAGGAGGCCTCATTTAGTGTATAAAAGAGGCTTAGATCTTCATTCATTTTTCTTATACTGCTCTCTGGCCTCTAATCTACCTAGCTCCTATTTGTTCCACTGACATCCAACAGACATCTCGAAGCCATTTTCTCAATATTTCCCAGACTTAACCTGCTAATATTCCTGGCTGACCCACCTACAACTTGGTCCTCACAGAGCTTATAGATCTCTTTTCGATTTTCCGTTTGGTCTCTTCTAAGCTGGCCTAGAAAGTCTACAAAGCAGGACATAACTTCACTGAATAACATGTCCCATTCATGAACCCTTACCTAATCTCATACTCCCAAACAAAATTTGGTAATATGAAAATATGAGTACCAACCATGACATGTAGAAAGTAGGGGAATAGTGATCCAAACACAAGTAGGAACTATTTAAATAAGCTGAGTTCAAAGTTCGCTTTGTTTACCCAAGAAGTTGACAAAGGCAAAGAGATCGAGACAGCTTGTCTATAAAAGATCTTCTAAGGCCTTAAATTGTCTTTTGCTCTTTCTTCTCCGCTTATGCTAGAGGACAGTTGTTGGGTTTTTATTTCTATTTTCTCTTTGTTATAATCTACAGGTTTTATTCAAGCATTAATGGGAAATGAAGTTCGGGTGAGGAAGACTGTCTCAGTCCTGCAAAAGAGCACTACGATGTTGTTATTCATAATAGTACTTTTATGGTCTGACCCCAAAATGTTACCACTTTTCTCTGGTTTCAAATATAAACTTAGAGGAAGTGTCATGTGGACTGATGTATCTCTTGAATGACACATCTTTGTGTAAATGATGTGTGCTAAGTCTGTTCTTATGTCTAAATACACTAACTAGTAGTGGAGCTAATTTTATTTAAAGTAATTATTAGATATACCCAAAAGAATGTGACACAGGTTACTCCAGAGGCACCCGCACACCATGTTTATTGCGGCACTATTCACAATAGCCAAGTTATGGAAACAGCCAAGATGCCCCACCACTGACGAATGGATTAAGAAAATATGGTTATCTATACACAATGGAATTTTATGCAGCCATGAAGAAGAACTAAATGTTGTCATTTGCTGGTAAATGGATGGAATTGGAGAACATCATTCTGAATGAGGTTAGCCTGGCCCAAAAGACCAAAAATCGTATGTTCTCCCTCATATGTGGACATTAGATCAAGGGCAAACACAACAATGGGATTGGACTATGAGCACATGATAAAAGCGAGAGCACACAAGGGAGGGGTGAGGATAGGTAAGACACCTAAAAAATTAGCTAGCATTTGTTGCCCTTAACACAGAGAAACTAAAAGCTGATACCTTAAAAGCAACTGAGGCCAATAGGAAAAGGGGACCAGGAACTACAGAAAAGGTTATATTAAAAAGAATTAACCTAGAAGGTAACACACACACACACAGGAAATTAATGTGAGTCAACTCCCTGTATAGCTATCCTTATCTCAACCAGCAAAAACACTTGTTCCTTCCTATTATTGCTTATACTCTCTCTTTAACAAAATTAGAGATAAGGGCAAAATAGTTTCTGTTGGGTATTGAGGGAGTTGGGGGGAGAGGAAGGGGGTTGAGTGGGTGGTAAGGGAGGGGGTGGGGTCAGGGGGGAGAAATGACCCAAGCCTTGTATGCACATATAAATAATAAAACAATAAAAAATAAATAAAGTAATTATTACCATTTAGCTATTCACCCAACAACTATTCATCAAGCATAAATCTAAAATATTCTGCAGATCTCCACAGAAGATACCAAAGTTTAATTGATATTGCATTCTCTGAGCATTTACAGTCCAGTAAAAATTAGAATATTATAAAACTAAATAAGTATTGTAAAATAGGCAGAGAGAAGACAACCACAGAACTTCAGAAGAAAATTAAACATTATTTAGGATGAGGACTTGAGAAAGAGCATCATGGACAAGTCTTTTGATTAGAAAGAATGGATTACGTTTTTATCTACCCCAGAATTAATCCCAATATCAAAATCAGTACTACATATTTTGCACTTGTCAAGAAATACTACATTTTTCTAATGGTTAATTTATAATCAAACAAACAAAATGACATGAAAGTAAAAGGGGGACTATTTGGAGAGGGAGACTGTTTGGTGGGGTCCAGAGGGAGGACAAGGGGAACAGGAAAGGGTGGTAATGAAGTATAATGAAAGCACACTTTATACATGTCTAAAAATGTAATAATGAAACCCATTATATTGTACAGTAAAAATATAAATTAAAAATTGTTGCTAAAGATGTGACTTTTGTAAATACCTCCAGAGGGAGATCTTAATTTCATCCCATGGTGATTTCTTCACAGTTCTTCAGATATAAATTCTCCCATTTTGTGAACTTCCAGTGAGGATCAGAAATCAATGCCCCTCCACAGGTAAGTCTGGCAGTCCTGACAACCAATAACTCATAAGAGATAGTGCTTGATTTCTTGTTTCCTCCTTTGAACATAAAATGAAATTAATGGTAACCATATGAATTGCCATATGAATACAAAAACACAGATATACAGACCCATACTCTCTCTAACAAAGACAAAAAGGTGACTACTGATATATCAGGTCTGTCAGTCCCTGTAACCATTCCTGACCTTAGTTACAAATCTGTTATCCACGCTACCACTAAAATTCAGAGTATTCTTACATGTTGATTACTAGCCAGATCTTAGAATTCAAACTTGTTTGCTTTCTCCAAACCTAGAGCTTTAAAATTTGGTTCAAGACGATATATTTTGACACTACATGTCTTTAATGATTTCATACAGTTACTACTAATTAAAAAATGTGTCAAGAGATTTAAGTAAAAACAAGTGTAACAAAAGGGTGAGAAGGAAAAAACCTAAATGGAAAATAGCAATATTGCATATTCACTATGACTCAAGCATTTCTCCAGGTTCTGGGGACATAGTACAGATAACATTACTGTTCTCATGTGGCTAATGTTCAAATGCAGGAGGGCAGTCAAAAACATAAATAGATAATAGTTTCAGAAGTTATAAGTAGTGTGAGGAAAAATAAATCATGGTTCCTGAGAAAGAGTTATCTATAATAGAGCTTATTTGGACAAATGCCAAGGCAATGTCTCTCAGAAGAAATGTTATAACAAGAGAGAGCTAAGTAAATTGATGAAATGCATCAGAAGAAGCCTCATCTATGCTAAAGACCCTGTGGAGTATTTGACCTTGACTGAGTAGAACATTATGATTCCAAGAAATGGAATGTTGCATGTAGAAAGCCAAAATTACCTTGATCTACCTTAGACCATTAAGAAAAATATCACTTACTTTTAAGCTTTGTATCTTACCTAACATTGTTCTAATTATTAGCAATCTCTAAATGTATTGTTAAGCTTATCAGACTTCTAATTCCACCAGCCCTAACGTCTGAGAACGATAGGAAAGATTTTTGCACTTTGATGTAGACTGCCTATTTACTGTTCTTACCCATGTATTTAAAAAAAAAACCCGGGTGGGGGCAGGCGGGAGAAATGAACCAAGCCTTGTATGCACATATGAATAATAAAAGAAAAATGAAAAAAAAAATAGAACGCTGAGGCCTGTCAAAACCATTTTAAGCAGGGGGAGGAGGATGGCAGAGGTGAGCCTAATCAAGGTGGAAATGTCACTCCCTGTACAACTAATATATGCTAATAAAAATGTTAAAAACAAACAACAACAACAACAAAAACCCAAATGATCAGTTATTGGTTTAAAACACAGGAGTTGAAATGAACAGAATCCAAGGAATCAGGAGATATTCATTGCTGCCGGAGAGTAAATAAGGAATTAGGAAGAAATAGAATCTGAATATATGTAGAGTATGTACGCCTGTGAACGGAACCAGCAGTGGGACCGTGCCTGTGTGATTTAGCATCTGGCCTTGTGAGAAAGCTCTAAGGAACTGAGGCAAAGGTCTCAGAACCAGATATCCAGAAAAACAACAGTGCTCAAGGTTCCCCATCTGGCTTCATGTCCTTCAGCTGTAAATAAGAAGGTTATGCTGACCATGTGCTTCTCCTACTTCTACGTTCCCATTTTTAAAAAAAGAGTTAATTCTGACTGTGATTCCCTGTACTAATGTAACCTTGACACATAACACTTGGCATGCTTTTTCTGATCAAATGCTCTCTGTGTAAAATGAGTTTATAAAAGCAATAGTATGCTTCATTAAAGTGGCTATTAAGCAGGACTCAGTAGTTCCCTCTTCTTTTATGGATCTGGTCACCCATGATCCGCCAGTAAACAGCTTACACAGTAGACTCTCACAAAATATGTTGTTCCCCCATTTACAGAAGGTTTACTTTGATGACAATGGAAAAACCAGACTATGAATCATCACCTATTGGCCTTATTCCCTGATCTAATTATAGCAGCATCCATGTGTAGGCCAGTTTACATCTGCCTGGTCACTTTTCCCTACCTCTGGGGCTCTATGGTAGGAACAATGCAGGTAATATTGACTTCTCGCTTGTCCTTTTGTGGACCTAACACCATCAACCATTTCTACTGTGCTGACCCACCGTTGTTAATGCTGACATGTTCTGACACTTACATAAAGCAAAGCGCCCTGTTTGTTTCCGCAGGGATCAATCTCATAGGTTCCCTGCTCATTACCCTCACCTCCTATATTTCCATCTTCATCACCATTTTGAGGATCCGTTCCAGTGAAGGACAACGCAAAGCCTTCTCCACCTGTGGCTCTCACCTGACAGCAGTCGCTATGTTTTATGGCTCCCTCTTTTGTATGTATCTGAGACCAGCAAATTAGCAGTCTGTTGAGCAAGGGAAAATTGTGTCAGTGTTTTGTATTTTTGTGAGTCCCATGCTGAATCCATTCATCTACAGCCTGAGAAACAATGATGTAAAACAGGCTTTGAGAAAACTGTTTATGACCAACCTTGGTAAAATGGAGAAAAATTCAATGCCTACAGTCTCTCAATAGAAATGTCTTTAAAAATTAAAAAGTTTCTCTTATTTATTCTACCTGAATGCAATTCTCTGGAATAAATATAATATATTTTTGTATATGCATAGTTAGGAATCAAGGGGGAGTCTAGTGGAAATAATGAATGTGAACATTGCTGGAAATGATTATTGATAGGAAACACAATGGCAGACATCATTTCTTCATGATTAAGAGGGGTCGTGTTTTATCACACTCAATAATTCTTTTCTACCTGATTCCTTAGCAGATAGACTCTTCCATTCACTTCCCGAGTCATCAATACCAAGTCTCTCTGAAAAAGTCATGTGAGCAAGTTGAAGTGATTTACAAGATATTTTGTGCATAAGATATGATTTCCATTCATGGGATGTGTTGCAGTTTCTTTTAATAAGAGGTGATTATCTCTTAAAAGAAAGAAATATTTCTAATTTCAGATGCTTTTCTCACTTTAGTTTTGTTCAACTTTTGTTTTCATTTATCTTGAATTTAAAACCATACATGTCTTATTATTTCAACAAGGTATGTCAAATCTCACATATTTTAAGGCCCTATGATTTGTTTCATTAATATCCTTTAAGCAGACTACCTTCTTATGATAAATCTTCTGATTTATCACTATCCTTTTATATACATGTGATTTATATAATTTTGTCCCTAGAAATTACTAGTAATTGCTAGTTATGTAATTTTTCTATCTATCTACCAACAAATTATTTTAATAGTAATATGTGTGAAAACTTGGTTTGAGTGTTTTCCAACTAAATTACAGCATAAGTGTGTCCCAGATTATATGAAAATATTTGAAATTAGCTTTTTAAAAGTGCATTATCAAACTTAACATTGATAAAAGACATTTTGATATATAACTTACTTTTAATACTTAGGTAACATTTTACCCGTCTAAAGGATGGGTACAAGTTCCTGCTTCTGATCAATTACTATATAAAGATAGATTTCCACAGTTGCACTCTTTTTTAAAAAAAATGAGGTTAGATATTTATATCTTCTTACCTATTTCTAAATGTCAGCATTCTTGGTCATACTTGAAAACACTTTTTAAAAATCCTTGGCAACCTCTAACTACTCCTGGTGACCTTGGTATTTCCCTTTCATACACTGATTTTTTTCAGAAAAAAATAATATACACTTTTTTGGAAGTTTATCTAACATTATGTTTTAAGCAATTAAAAATATTTGGACTTATTCACTAAGCTACCTCAATTTTGGAATCTGTTGATGGCTTAATTAGAAACTTGCCTAAATATTTTCATGAAAATGTTTGTTTCATAATTGAATTTTAAAAACACATAATATATAGATTACACATAACTCTCATTTTGCATAATATTCTGTTAACCAAAATCTGTCTATGCATTGTCCTTAGTCACCAGAGAATCACACAAAGCAAGGGATGCCTAAAGTGTAATGACAAATAAGGTGCAGGCACCTACCAAACAGAAAAGAAAGTATCCATAAATGATGAGAATGATGTCATTTTACTAGTTAGCGTTTGTTTTAATGTTCATTAACACAACATTTTTTTCTATGCCTGAGAGGAATCACAATTTAGGAGTATCTGTTCATATGTCATATCTTCTGAGGGAAAATTGCTTGCAAAAGGACCACATAGTTAAGTTCAGGATGTAGTTCATTTGTACAGTATTTGCTTCACATGCATGAAACCTGGGTTCCATCCCCAGCACCAGACAGAAAAACAAAGTTGTATTAATCAAAAATTTGCTTAAATGTTTAAGAAGATGGAAATGCTAACTACCCTGATTTGAACATTACTTACTATATACATTTGTCAAAATATCACACTTTACCCCACAATGTCAAGATATCACACTTTACCCCACAAATTTGTACTACTAAATTAATGGGCACTGAGACTGGCAGAAACAAAAGTTCTCAAATAGTTTTACTAAATTGATAGCATCATTGTACCCACATTAAATGTGTTTCTTCTTGTGTATAGATCACTAGCAATTCTGTCTTTCTGGCAAATAAACTTAACTCGTCTATATTCTTTCATCGCTAAGAAGAGCTCTCTTTGACCTCCCATTCCACACATCTCCCATTGAACATGAGGGACTGTGCTATAACAATGTTACTATTAAAATATTTCCCACATTTCTGGTATGATTTACAATGCTAATGTATCACATGCACAACCACATTTAAATTTAAGATATATTTTCTATATTGACCATCGTATGTGTAGTTATTTGGTTAGAAATACCCAATTACTAGAGCATCTAATTGACATTTTCTTAAGAGAAATTTGGAAGAGAAAAAAAAAAGATGGAATTTCTCTTTCAGAAATTAAGATTCACTTTAAATCCAAATCAATTTTGAGAATTTAGTTCAAAATAAATTAGTAGTGTGCTCAGAGGTATATAAGAAATAGAGCAGATATGGATTTATTTAGCTTAGAACAAAGATGACATTAGTAATCATTGGAACACAAAGCCCTGCTTAAAAAATGATGGGAAGAAATTTCTTAAAGATGTAAGTGAATACTTCCATGTAAATAAAAACATACCATAAAATTATATTCCAATGTAAGTTCTTGTTTAATTTTATGATAAGTAAATGCTCCAAATGAGCAAGATTAGTATTTTCAAAATCATGATGTACATATTCTTTATGTGAGGAATCATAAAAAGAAAGAAAGGCAATTATCAAACTGACAGATATCATTTATTTGTTAAATATATATTCTTTTGTTCAATTTAAAAAAGATTCTTTCCTAAGAATTTCATCTGAGACATAAAAATAGCTGATAATCTTAAATAGTGTTTCCTAATATTGATAAAAGTTTCAGTAAAAGAGTTGCCTTCAAATATTACTAGCCATAAATACAAATTGTTAGAAGCTTTCTGGAAAAAAATTTATCCATAGAAAAAGTTTCAAAGTTTTAAAAATATTCAGAATATTTAAATCAATAAATCTGCTCCTGGGAATGTAACTTAAATGAAAAATCAGAGAGCTATGTATAAAAAGAAATGAATCCACTATAAAAATAATTGGAAACATAAATAAAATGGTATCATTTTCAAGATAAACCAAATGGAATATGATATATCAAATTCTGATGTCAGCTCTCTTTAGGTGAGATATTATAATTAAATTTTGTTATTATTTCTTATCTTTTTCAGTATTTTCCAATTTGTTTTTCTGTAAATGATATGTATTATATTTGCAATTATCATCAATATAAGTAAATTATAATCCTAAACAACAAATGGTATTTACTACAACTTTAACCTAGGTGAAAATGTATACATTTTATTATCAATTTAAAATACATGTTCAAATTCATGTGTGGCATATGATTCAAAGTTTGTTTTATAAATTACTAACACACATATACATAAATTAATTAAGACCAGACAAAAGATTACAAGTTACACTTTGAATCAAACAATTTCACTAATAAACTTTCTTCTTCATATATATCTTTATTTTCTAGTTTTTCATAATGAACATGCTATTTGGAAAATAGATGACTAAGAAGTGGTCAGTATAGGTCTACCATAAATCAATCTTACATGCTCTTATAAGGAACAGAACAATAATTCTGCTTGTAAGGCACATAAATTAATAACTTAATTTGAAATCTCAAGAGAAAGAGACATTAGTTATTACTAGGGTACATAACATTATCATCACAATCACCATAACTCAATATAAAATAGTAACTTCATCAGTGTTTCATTCTCAGTTTGAGTATGAATTGGAAACAGATGAGTCACCAAAGATGAGTTGAAAGAACTTACTATCAAATTATGTGTGAACAAGATAATTGTAAAAGGTTGAAGGGGAGGAACCATTTTTTAAAATCCGGGAAAATACACTCAGGTGGCAGATAAGTTTTAAGTTCTCTTACTTGGTAAATGATGAAATAGCTTTTCTAATAATCTTTTAAATAAAAAGCCAGTTTGACTCAAATTGGCCAGTAAAAAAAGGAAAAAGAGAGAATGGAAATTGAAAGATTTGCCTTTGTGATATCTTGTCCAGGAGTGATGTTGGATAAGTCATTTACTTTCTGGAATCACGCTCTATTTTGGAAATGTATTAACCCATTTATTCATGTGCAGTGCATGGAATTATTAAGTGCTAACCAATGCATTTTCTGATTTTCTGATAAGCAATATTTATTCAATTTTGTATTTTATTTTTATGAAAATAATTTGTGTTAAAGACTTTCTAGAAGCAATTAACTAAATTGGCAATTAACAGTTCCCTATGATAAACAAGTCATGACACTAATGTACTAGTTTTATCTTTTAAAGGATTCACTAAGACACCACAGAAACTTAGTGATTACAAATGAACATACAACTAAACTGCAGTTCTTTTAAAGAACTGACCCTTGGTCACTTGCTGCATAGCACAGATGACATCCTTATTCCTTAGACTATAGATCAATGGGTTCAACATTGGACTCAAAAAAGTATACAAAACTGCAATTACTTTGGACTCCTCTACAGATTTCTCTGAAGGAGGCCTTAAGTACATGCAGAAAAGCGTTCCGTAAAATATGGTGACTGCTGTCAGGTGGGACCCACAAGTAGAAAAGGCTTTGTGCCTGCCTTCAACAGAATGTATCCTCAAAATGGACACAAAAATAAAAATGTAGGACAGAAGAATGATGAAGAGAGAACTTGAGAGAGTAAAGCCAGCAACTACAAACATTACCATCTTTTTGACATGGGTGTCAGAGCATGCCAGCATTATTAAAGGAGGGTCAGCACAGTAGAAATGGTTGATTTCACGGGAGCCACAGAAAGATAAGTGAAAAGTCAGCAATGCCTGAGAGAGTCCATTAAGGAAGCCAAACATGTAAGGAAAGGTGACCAGAGAAATGCAAACATTCTTGGACATTCTTGTGCTGTAATGCAAGGGGCTGCAAATGGCTACATAGCGATCCAGTGCCATGGAAGTAAGCATATAAAACTCAGTGATCACCAGGGCAATGAAGAGAAGACACTGTGTGAAGCATCCGGCATAGGAAATGGTCTTCTGATCTGAGAGGAAACTGTACAGCATGCTTGGAGTAACACTGGAAGAATAGCAAATGTCTACAAAGGACAGGTGGCCAAGGAAGAAATACATGGGGGTTTGGAGGTGGGAATTGGTCCTGATGAGTATGATCAAACACAGATTTGCTGCCAGTGTGATCAGGTAGACCACGAGGAACACCCCAAACAGGATCTTCTCTAGCACTGGGCTGTCTGTGAGTCCCAAGAGAATGAATTCTATCACTGCAGTTTGATTTTGGGAAAGCATTTTCTTATCCGTTGGAAACTGAAAATGACAGACAACATGAGGAGTGCTTTCTGATCCAGATTCTGCTTTTATTCCATTTATTTTATCATTTACCCAAGAGAATGAATTCCATCTCTGCAGTTTGGTTTAGAGAGGACATTTTCTTATACTACTTGTATTTTTGCATATATTCACTCATTTATATCTGCATATTTAGCAACTTCTACATTCAATATTTTCCCAAACTTTTTGGAAAAAGAGAACCGAAGTTAAGAATAATTAAAACAAAGTCGCCTATCAGCAAGTTATTTTCATCATGCAAATGGACCAATGAAAGTAGTTTGATTGATTTTCAGGTTCCCTGAAACTTGAGAACTTGAGAGAGTAAAGGCAGCAATTGCAAACATCGTCATCTTTTTTATATAGGTGCAGAGGAGGCCAGCATTATTAAAGGAGGGTCAGCACAGCAGAAATGGTTGATTTCACGGGAGCCACAGCTACAATGTCCTATTTTTTGGTGAAGAATAAATGATGAACACTGACTACAGCACTTTAAATTAAAATTAATAGTTTTCCGACTTCATTCAAAGGGTAATGAATTTCTGAAGCTCATCTTTTGATACATGATAGTGAAGATTCAGAATCCAGAATCGTTCTCTGCCATGTATAGTAATACATGTCTATAATCCCAGTACTTGGGAAGTAGTAGAAAAAGTATTGAGAATTTCAGGCCAGCTGGGCTGTATTGCAATTCAAAGACACTCTGTTATATAAGGAGAACCTGTCTCAAAAACACAAAAACAAAACTAAAAACCAGGAACAACACATTAACAAGAATTACTCTCTATTTGGAAATATATTTACCCATTTATTCATGTACACTGTGTAAGGTTGATTTTTTTCCTGTGTTATAGTAAGAGTTTGTTGCAGTGAACTCATTCTTCACCCTCACATAGCACACACTGCAAAGAACAGAGAACGAACAGTAAACACAGAGAAAAGATGCAATGCAATAAATGAAACCACAGTTCTGAAGAAAAACATGAAAGTGGGATGCTTTTACATGATAGAGAAGGTCTCCTGACCAGTTAACTTTTGAACAATCAATAAGCATTACAACTATCTGGAGACAAGTGTGGATTTCTTCATTGACATTTTTTATTTCACTAACATGTTCATGACAATATTTGTCTAGGGAACCAGAGACCTTTAAATGTGGCTTCAGTACCAGTTTCATCTACTCTTCATGATTTTTTTGTGAAAATATGCTATGAATATACAAATCAGACCTCAAGTGTTTCATCCTAAGGCATTGTTTGTTTCTCACACATATATCAGAAAAGCTTACATAGAATAATGGATTCTTTAGAGAATCCCAAACCTCTTATATATGAATAGAGAATGATCAAAGTCAATTGAAAATACTTTCCACATAGGTGTGATACATTAGTTCACACACAAAACCTCCAAATATATTTTTAGTTATTAAATTGAGAAAGTAACTCACCTTCTTTACTGCCAAAAGAGGCAGGATAAGTTATTTTAAAACTAAAAAGTCTTTACCTGGAAGATCACCCAACAACACATATGAGGACTTCCAACTTATAACATTGACTTTTAAAAGTTGAGGTTATTAAATATTTTTAGCTCCAGACACCAAAAGCAATATTTCATCATCAAATACTCTGAGTCTTAGATTAGCATCATTTCTTAATTCTGAAACTTTTGTTGCTGATCTTCAGTGAAGAGATGGGTGTCAACTGGTTGCTCTTGTCACAATCAATTAGACTATGTTGGGAGAAATTGTACTATATTATTCTGATTTGTTGCTGTGAGCTCAAGGCTAGTCTGGGTTACATAGGTAGAGGTTGTCTCAAACAACAAAGGAAAAAGAAAAACAAAACCAAAAAATAACAATGGGCAAAAAGAATTGTTTTCTCTGCTTTGAAAATGTATCCACCACATCAATTTGATCTACTCTCTAAGATCTGATTTTTGTGAAAATATGATGTGAGCATAAAAATTACTGCTCAATTCTTTCCTTCATGGAAATATTTGTCTCTGGAGTGGGATATTAATCCCCACACAAAACACAAGATGTGTTTCTATTTTACAAATGCAGAAAGGAACCTACCTGTAAATGTTTTCCCACCATATATTTACTATGCAAGCAAAGTGGGAAGAATTGTAATGTATTTATTTTCTACAGTCCCCTGAGTTTTAAAAATAACTTTAAAGATCCAATTAAAATATTTTTTGATCCTCAAAGGCATAAACTTAATTTGATGCTTTGAAAAGTTGGATTCTCCTTTGAGACCCCAAATCTCTACCTAACATTTTGTATACAGCTATTATTTGTGTCCATGAGATCATTAGCACAGATAGAAGAATAAACCAAAACCTCCAATAATATAGAGGAAAGAATATATAAGTAGATAAGTTTTGTATTTTCATTAGAAGATGTGGAAAAATGGATTAAAACATTGGTTGAGCAATAAATCTATGTGGTAATAGGAAGTATGTGAAAATGCAGAATAAAGAAAGGTAAATTATGAGATTGGGGTTCAATTCCTCATTCACATTATATTTTTTAAATAAAAGTAAATTTATTCCTTAGGTACTTTTAAGTGACTTTTTCCTGATTGAATGACAATCAGTCTTTTGTTGAAAAACATATACTAAGGAGGATTGTAATTAACCTATGGCTAAAAGTTTTAAGAGTTCTCTAAATTAATATTCTTGTGTATATGTGTGCAGTAGACTATTAAACATTGGGCAAAAGTTTCTTTTGTCCCTGGAATTCTAGAAGACAACTGGCTAGTTACTATAGCCAACATTCAGGTTTTATTTTAATTTTTTTCACACTTTAGTCTTGGCATGCCTAATTTAAAATTTTTTGTGCATGTGTGTATATGTGTATAAATGTCAGTAGGATGACTTTTAATGCTAATAAACAAAAACTGTTCTCACTGTAAAAACTTGGTATTCTTATCTAAGTCAGGTATAATGGATATATGAGTACTTAGGAATTAATTCTGGGATGAACACTTAAGGAAAAAGTGGCTACTTTAAAATTCAAAGCCTCCGAAAGCATCTTAAAATTTGGTTGCTCAGATAAATGATAGTAATCTGTTTCTTAAAATACATAGGTCTATTAACAATTATGTTTTTGTAAATTATTATATTAAAACAGTTTTAAGATTGCTTTTTTCCTTTATCTGCATTGAAATGCTAAGGCTACTAAGGATTTTATTTTGGGGGAAAAAATTGTCTAATTTCAAGATGCAAATTAAAAAAAGACAAAAAGGAATCAGTAGGTAGGAAAAATGTAAAGAGGATGAAGATATATTTTTTAAAAAGTTAAAGGGAAAGAAAAATACTTTGGGATAAGACAGAATTTTGTAAAGTAAACTTTGTCCTAAAGGATTGTTTCAAATCAGAAAAACAGGATAGTACAAAAACTAGGAGGATCAGAAAAAGTTGAAAGGGTATGAGTGGGTCTTAAGTTCCATATATTTATGAAATGCTTTGTGTGTGATTACTATGGTTGTAAAATATTCTACACATGTATGTAAATGGAAAAATGAGATCTGTTGAAACTGTTCTAGGAATGAGGGAGGGGAATAAAGGAGAATAAGGGAAGGGGTGAATTCAGCTATGACAAATTATAAGAAATTTTGTAAATGTCACAATGCACTCCCAGTGCAGCAATAATAAAAATAAAGTATTAAAATTTTTTCTGAATGGGTAAAATATACAAAGTTCAAAAAATTCAAGAAGAAATGAGTAAAATACAGTCTTTTAAGACTTAGTATCTTTTAGCCATATTTGAAAATATTGTGGTTTAAAACAACTGCTATGTTAGTAAAGTTTTTTAAACATTTTGTTAGCATATATTAGTTGTATAAGGAAAATTCATTGTGACATTTCCATACATGCTTAAAATATGCCTTAGTTATGCTCACTCCCACTATGTCTCTCCCTCATTCTCTTCCCCCTACTTAAAACAATTCCAGGCAGGGGGAAGAAATAGCCCAAACAATGTATGCACATATGAATAAGTGAATAAAGAAAAAAATTCCAACAGTTTCCATTGTTCCATTTCATATAAGTATATAAAATACATTAACTACATTTACCCTCCTTTCACCCTACCCCTTCCCATAACACCCACCCTCTCACAGAACCTGTTTTACAATCCTGTCCTTCATTTTTAGTTCATATTCATGTTAGAAGGAATTTTCTGAAGATATTTCAGCTGTGAGTATACTATACTTTAGTCAGATTAACTGCTTTATTGTGTTCCTTTGCCCTTTCCATCTTTCCCTCTTATTGAACAGCTTTCAGAAATAAATTTTGTATTTAATATCCTCACAATATTTTCTTGATAATTTATGCATCGATGCAGTAGTGTTCTGTTTCTACCATATTTGTGTTTCTTAGTGTTTCTACACAAAATATATTTGGCTTGAAATAATGGAGTTGAAATACAAAAAAAAGAGGAAAATAAAAGTTATTTAAGGATTACTTGAATGATTCAATACATTGATGTAAAAGTAACAACCAATTCTCTTATGTCTATAACAACAAGGCTGTCTTAAGGATAATGCTATGCATTTAATAAAATTACTAAGAAGTCACTTAGAGAAGAGATTTTTGCTTTACCAAGATAACTACTTATGTTCTCTGTTGATTTTTGTTAGAGTTTTGATTACTGAGGAAACAGTCTAAACTAAATAAAAGTTCACTTAAGGGTCTGCTTAAGTCAAGTCTTCTAAATGACCTCTTCATAATTGTGGCTAAAGAAGTAACACAGTTGTTGTATATAACTGAAGATACATAAAGCTATATATCTAAACATAATCTAAATTTTGTAGAAATGTTTACAAAGTTAAAAATGTGTAAGTTTAGTATAGGTGAAATGACAATCTGATATAATGCTTTGTTTTTTCCAAGATTCACTAGATCTAAACCTTTTATGCATAAAAATGATTGATAGGACTTTTGATATTTCAGCTATTTATAGTCATGCCATCAGATGGGAGTGGCCTGTAATTTGGATAGCAATGTTGTTTGGAACCTGGACTATATCTGTTTGTCTTGGCTGGATAAGCATTGATGTATCTATGAGATGCACTTGTATACTAGAATGTGAGGCTATTTGGAATAGTGGTGCTGCCCCTCTAACTTGTCTGAGACCTAGAGTTTTGATTTTTTCAGTATACCTGTTATCTTACCCATCAAATAATTCAAAATTTTACTCCAAGAATAAAAACTAAGTTATTGTATGTGAATGATATATGTAAAGTATAATGCTAACTGTTCCTGGCTCCTTTGTATGTTAAATGTATTTGTGTTCTCCTAGTATATAAGCTTTCAAAAATGCAATGTTTAAGAAATGCTGGTGTCCTACAAATTGAAACTTATAGCATTGTGTATATGTGTTCCCAATTGTAACAAAGAGATGGTGCCGATGTAATGCTGTCAGTCAAAATTATTATCCTAAAATGCTGTATGCCATCACAAAACTAAACTGTTTTTGATTGCTAACTACTTAAAAATTCTAACAATGAGTTTTCTAAATGCTCTTGTTGTCTGCAGTTTGTATTCTCTAAGTCTTCATAATCAAACTCACGGAAAACATCTCTAGGAAGTATTTAATTTTCAAACATTTATTTCTTCAAATATTTGTTTTCATTTGTTTTGTTTTATAATTACCTTGTAAAGTTTTGTGACTATTGTCTGTTGTATTCTATAGAAGCACAACTTCTATCTAACAAAATAAACTAAAGAGAATTTTTTAAGATACCAGGACATTAACCCACAAAGAAGGCAAAATTAAACAATGAATTTCTGGTAGTCACAGCCTAGGAACTATTCCTTCTAAAACTCTTTTTTGCTTAAACTTGGCCAAAAGGTTCTAAAAGCACAGATACCCACCTGAACTGCCTGTTACTCCCCTCCAGTGAGGGACCAAATCAGACCAACAAGGATGGAACATCTTATCCCAGCAATGAGGAAAGACCTACTGGGACAAAGTTTTTTCCATCAGTGAATGGCTGTTTGAAAATAAGCAAGTTTAAAAGGAAAGTGTTCAGACAAGAGAAGAAATTGTCAGATTCCAAATGGAGTCACTTGTGCCCTGCCCATCACAAAGCAATTAAATCCAAGAAATTAAAAAGAGTAGTTCACAAGCATGATTACCTGATACCTATGCCTGATTACCTTTCAACTGGACAGGAACT
This sequence comes from Castor canadensis, assembly GCF_047511655.1. Classification (NCBI taxonomy): domain Eukaryota; kingdom Metazoa; phylum Chordata; class Mammalia; order Rodentia; family Castoridae; genus Castor; species Castor canadensis. The sequence continues at coordinate 192,764,989 of NC_133386.1, forward strand.
CCCCTTATTTCCTATCACCCACTTTTTCTATAGCTGCAGGAGAAATCCAGATGTTCCTTATTAAAGCTTATGTTAATGCTTTAACCAAGTTCGTTTCCTTTTGTCTCCAGGCTAGAAAACTACAAATGATACAACTCAAGGGATAACTCCACAAAACTCTTGTTAATGGCATTGATATAGTCTGTGATGAGAAGACTTCCAAATTGTTTGTGTCCTATAGGCAACAATCCATTGCAGGACACCTGGGTGTAAGTGGAGTTTATTAAAAGTTAGGAAAGGAAAATACAAAAAGAAGCATAGTGAGGCCCAGGTAAAAGCCAGTAGCCCAGAGAGTATGTTTCCATTCTTCAAGTGCTTTTAAAACCTATGATAACCTATGGGAAGGAAGGAACCAAGTGACTTCCATCTGATAATCAATGAATAGAAAAGCGAATGGGTGGTTCCCCAGCCAAATGAGGACATGTCATTACCTGGCTGCCTTGACCTTTTTTTTTTTTTTATTAGTTTATTATTCATATGTGCATACAGGTTTGGGTCATTTCTCCCCCCTACCCCCCACCCCCTCCCTTACCACCCACTCCACCCCCTCCCTCCCCCCCCACCTCCTCAATACCCAGCAGAAACTATTTTGCCTTTATTTCTAATTTTGTTGTAGAGAGAGTATAAGCCATAATAGGAAGGAACAAGGGTTTTTGCTGGTTGAGATAAGGATAGCTATACAGGGAGTTGACTCACATTGATTTCCTGTGCGTGTGTGTTACCTTCTAGGTTAATTCTTTTTGATCTCACCTTTTCTCTAGTTCCTGGTCCCCTTTTCCTATTGGCCTCAGTTGCTTTTAAGGTATCTGCTTTAGTTTCTCTGCATTATGCCTTGACCTTTTTTATTATTATTATTATTACTATTCATTTATTCACATGTGCATACATTGCTCATTTCTCTCCATTGAACCCGCCCCCACCATCTCCCTTGAGTAAGCGGAAGGAGCTGGGCAGACTCCTGTACACAACTATGTTAATTCTGAGGTTCCCCATCCATGAGGGAGGAAGTTCCCATTCTTTCTAACTATTTGTAATTACAATGGCGCTTATAGTCATGTGAGGGCAGGGTCCCAAACTTTCCCTAATTCTAGACAGCCTCACTCTGACTGCGGCTTCTCCTCATTAAAGACAACTACCACTGATTATGATCTCCAAAGATATACTCCCTTCAAAAGGACTCTCCTGGATCATTCATGGGATAATCCCAATTGTCTTCATCAACAGACAGCAAGGATAAGAGTCTCTTGACCTAGGCTTACACCCCAAATATGGAGAAATTATATTATTTTAGTGTAAACTGAAAGGGCCAGACTGAGACATTAAAGATAGAAAGCAAAAATGAAATAGAGCATCTAAACCCTCCATCCTATAAGATGTTAAATTACAAAAATAGACCTAAAAGAGTTATCTGCATCTGTTGTAAGACCCCTTGTATGGGTGGAGCAACAAACAGAATGAAAAACTTGTATGCCAAAGGGAAGTTCTAAAGTGTACCTATTGTGGTTGTGTTTTGGGTAGGCTTGGATGACATCTTCCTGTTTTAACTATCATGTTTGCCACTTAGATCCATTATCTTAATGAATAGAGATTAGAGGTAGCAAGATGTGACCACCTGTATTCCAGCTGGGAAAGTAAAGACTAAGAGATAAGGATCATCATCTTGAGTCTTCACTCCCATTTCTTTTATGGGGCATGGGAAATATCTCTCCCTTTTTTTTTCATTTCTCCTCACTTTTTATGTATCTCACTCTTGACAACTGTATGTATTGAATAGTTTTGTTATTTGTAGCAAATGATGGGATACACCACTTAGATGTGCCTTTCATGGTTGAGGAATTTATTTTCTAAGATGCCAGATATTTTGGCAGCTGACATTTCAAAGCTCATTTCCAGGCTGGAATTGATCTGGCTGAAAGGAATTGTCTGGCCAATACTATTCCTTCTTCTATTGGGCAACCTATATTATTCATCTACAGTATGGATTTATCTCATTTGCCCATGGGTACACTTCTAAGCTATATAAGCTATCTTAAAGTTAAAAACCACACTTCACTTTATTTCCTTTCACACAGAAAAAGAGCTTAAGCTGTCACATAGTACTGCTAAAAGGAACATATATTTTTTCCTACATGACAGTAGGATGGATAACACAGATTTATAGCATGTGTTTCTATAAGTTCTTCTTCAGGGCCTCTTTCACATCCTTATTTTTCAAACTATAGATGAGTGGATTTAGCATGGGGATCACTACTGTATAAAATACAGACACAATCTTATCCTGTTCTATTGAGTAGCTAAATGTAGGTCGCAAGCACATGAAAAGAATTGTCCCAAAGAAGATGGTGACAGCCATAAGGTGGGAGGCACAGGTGGAAAAGGCTTTATGCCTTCCCTCTACTGAAGACATCTTCAATATGGTAATGAGGATACACAGGTAGGAAGTGAGAATGATCATAACACAGCTGATGACAGTAAAAGTGGAAAAAGCCATGATCACAATGCCATTGATCTGGGTGTCAGAGAAAGAGAGTTTTAGCAGGGGTGGGGTGTCACTGTAGAAATGGATGATCCTGTTGGAACCACAAAAAATAACCTAGAAGTCATCCCTATGTGGGTGGCTGCATTGCCAAAGCCTGCTAGGAATGAAGTAGCCACTAAGAAGGAGCAGATTCTCCCAGACATCAGAACTGGGTATAGTAGGGGATTCCAAATGCCTGCATATCGATCATATGCCATCATGGCCAACAGGAAGCATTCCGTTCCCAGGAAGGAGCCAAAGAAGAAGAACTGGACTGCACACCCATTAAATGAAATGGACTCCTTTTCAGCCATGAGGTTCACCAGCATCTTATGAGTGACAGAAGAAGAGTAAGAGGCATCAACAAAGGAGAGGCTGCTGAGAAAGAAGTACATGGGGGTTTGGAGACAGTAGTCAATCTTAATCAGTACAATCATCTCCAAATTACCCACCATTGTTGCCATATAGATTGACAGAAACAAGGCAAAGAGAGCATCTTGCAGTCTAGATTGTCTGAGAGTCCTAAAGGGATAAATTCCATCACTGCTGTTTGATTTCTGCTCTGAATCTCTGTCATATATCTTGTTCTTTGAGCTAGATTAAGAGAGAAGATGGAACATTACATTTGGTTATGTGAATACGTGGTAAAAAATATAAACATATTTTACTGACATAAATAAATTGTAAAAAATTTTTAAAAGAAAAATGAAAATAGTAAATACTATGTGGGACTTAATATCTAACAATGACCTTGAGAACAGTGATTCAGTATTTGTTTACAGCAATGAATTTTGTATTAACTCTTCATTGAATAATCATAGGACATACTATTAAAATGTTGCTGTCATTATTATTTAGGATAAATAAGTTCATTAATAAATTCACATAATCTCTGTATGCGATTTATGGAGAAATATGACACCATTAACTTAGACCACTGAATTTTCCTTCTCAGTGCTAATGGAGTAATTTAAAATATTGAAAGTTAGCCTGATGTGATAGTGTATGCCTCTAATCCCTTCCACTCTGGAGGTGGATGCAGGAGGATTGGGTGTTTGAGGTCAGCCTATGCAAAGATAACTGTAAGACACTGTCTCAAAACAAAATAAAAACAGAAGGTCTGGTGGCATATCTAAAGTAGTGTAGCACTTGTTTGACATGAACTAGGACCTGGTTTCATGCGCTAGTACCACATAAAATGATAAGAGAAATTTAGTAAAATGAATCAACCATGACAAATAAGGAATATAGCTGACTCTGTGGGAAGGGCCTTTTAAAACATTATAGCTAAGGAAAAAATAGAGGATACCATCATGCAACCAGCTTTAAATGTAACCCAAATTTCCCAGAGTCAGCATCTATGAACACAAAAATGAGAATTTTTAGTAATTCACTATAAAAATTAGAGAATCAGATTATAAAAATGAGTGAACATCTCAACAGGACTAGCCAAGGGAGTGAAAACCTCTACAATCAGATTTACAAAATGCTAACAGAACTGATTTAGATAGTAGCTTGTACTACAGGTACAAATTGTGCATTGTATACCTCAAAAACCTAAAGAAAAATGTTTAATGTTTTCACCATATAAAATAAATGTATAAGTACTTATATATATATATAAATATATATACACATATATGAGTATTATTGGAACATTACACAATATAAACGTGTATCAAAATTCACATTGCTACCCCATGAGATGTACAGTTTCATGTTTTCATGTACGAGTTCAAAAAAATTTAGTAATAATAATAATAATAAAATAATAAAACCAGAAATCCCCAGAGGTAGCAGATGGAATGTTCAGCTCCCTTATTGAATGAGAGGGAAACTTAGCATCATGTAATCTAAATGGAAATGTTCTTTGTAGAAAGCAGCAAAGTCAAAGAAGAACAATAAAAGAAAAAGTAAAACTTAGAAGAGATGCCCCGCCTAGATCTTCTGAGTAAAAATTTAGAAGCAATATCTACCAGTGGATTTCTACTTTTTCTGTTCTACTTGGTTTTATTGTTTTACTGGGTGGGGATACATTGTGACATTTATAAAAGTTCTTACAATATATCTAATATATCACACTTGAATTCACCCCCCTCCACCATTATCCTTTATTGTCCCCCCCTCCTTCCAATTTCTGGAACAGTTTCAACAGGTATGTTTTCATTTACATACATGTTTGCACAGTATTTACACTATATTCACCCTCCCGTGCACTTTCCCCACCCACTACAAACCCCCCACACAGGACTTGTTCTGTCCTTCTGGTCTCTGATTGTGTACATGAAAAAAAATGATATTTTTGTTTATTTAAGATAGTTACACAGGGAGTTTCCTTGTGACATCTCCATGTATAGCCCAAATTGGTTCATCTTCTCTATCTTTTTATTGTTGTGCTGGGTGGGATACATTGTAGCATTTATAAATGTTCATACAATATATCAAATATATCTACTTGAGTGAAGAGGACTGGTAGAGATAAACCAATTGTGGTTGCAATACATATATGCATGGAAACAACACAAGGAAACTCCCTGTGTAGCTATATTTATCTCAAAGTAGCAAAAACACTGTTTCTCTTTTTGTCTTTTATGTTTTTTCTTCTACAAAATAGGAGAACAGGAGGGTGGAGGATGAATATGATGCAAGTAACTTATGCACATGTATGTAAATGCAAAAATGATAGCTGTGAAACTGTTCCAGGAATCAGGAGAGAGGGGATGAAAGAGAGCAGTGGATTTCTACTTTCATTTAACTCAAATCTCCTACCTCAACCATCACCTTAGATTGCTTCACAATGTATTAAATTTTGCTAGGCTAGTTATGAAGAAATGTCTCAGAGAACGAGACAATGTGATAGTCCTTCACAGCTCTCAGAAAGAATCCACTGAACACAGCTGGGGGAAGAGTGAGAGATTCTAATTTCAGTCTTATCTACTGATGCTCTGCTCCACTTAGCTTACAGTGAGACAGAGGTTCAAGATCAAACAACAACCAACCCCACATTTACACAGAGTATTGCAGCACTTTCAGTGTGTCATTCCACTTTCTATTTTATGTGAACTTCACCACAGATTGGTGAAGGAGGATTAGCAAATACTATTTCAAGAATTTCAAAAGATTATCCTTGTTAGATGATGGTTCAGCAAAGTATACAGGTTTCTCAGCTAATCACGGGTGAATCCCAAGCTACAACATAGGTCCCATGATGCCAGAATATTTTTCCTTTTCAACACTGTATTCTTTTTTTTTCTTTATTCATTTATTCATATGTGCATACATTGTTTGGGCCATTTCTCCCCCTTGTCCTCCCATCTACTCCCTCTCACCCACACCCCACTTGCTTCCAGGCAAACCTGTTCTGTCCTCTTCTCCAATTTTATTGATGATAAGACATAAGCAATAACAAGAAAGAAAAACTGTTTTTGCTAGTTGAGATAAGGATAGCTACACAGAGAGATTATTAGCATTGCTTCCAACTGCATTCTTATGCCTGCATTTCACTTGCACAGATGAAGAGACTGGATCATCTTTGTAGGAGGAACCTTGATGTTTGAACTTTAAAAACAGCATCTCTAGGCTGGAGGTGTGTCTGACTCAGTAGACTATCTCCCTAGGAAGCACAAACCCCAGTCCTGCCAAAAAAAAAAAAATCCTCTACATCTCCAAAAATAAGGAGTGGATCTTTTTTCTCTCATTCCCAAACAGGAAGTTTCCCTGAAAGTATAAATAATTTCCAAGAGGAAATTAATCACCTGAATAGATCTATAACACAAAATGAAATTGAAGCAACAATAAAGAGTCTCCCCAAAAAGAAAAGTCCAGGACCTTATGGATTATCTGCTGAATTCTATCAGACCTTTAAAAAAGAACTGATACCAACCCTCCTTAAACTGTTTCATGAAATAGAAAGGGAAGGAAAACTGCCTAACACATTTTATGAAGCCAGTATCACACTTATCCCAAAATCAGGCAAAGACACCTCCAAAACAGAGAACTATAAGCCAATCTCCTTAATGAACATTGATGCAAAAATCCTCAACAAAATAATGCCAAACCAAATTCAACAACACATCAAAAAGATTATTCACCACGACCAAGTAGTTTTCATTCCAGGAATGCAGGGGTGGTTCAACATACGAAAATCAATAAACGTAATAAACCACATTAACAGAAGCAAAGACAAAAACCACTTGATCATCTCAATAGATGCAAAAAAAGCCCTTGATAAGATCCAACACCATTTCATGATAAAAGCTCTAAGAAAACTAGGAATAGAAGGAAAGTTCCTCAACATTATAAAAGCTATATATGACAAACCTACAGCCAGCATTATACTTAACAGAGAAAAACTGAAACCATTCCCTTTAAAATCAGGAACCAGACAAGGATGCCCACTATCTCCACTCCTATTCAACATAGTACTGGAATTCCTAGCCAGAGCAATTAGGCAAGAAGAAGGAATAAAAGGAATACAAACAGGTAAAGAAACTGTCAAAATATCCCTATTTGCAGATGACATGATCCTATACCTTAAAGACAAAAAAAATTCTACTCAAAAGCTTCTAGACATCATCAATAGCTACAGAAAGGTAGCAGGATATAAAATCAACATAGAAAAATCATTAGCATTTCTATACACTAACAATGAACAAACTGAAAAAGAATGTATGAAAACAATGCCGTTTACAAAAGCCTCAAAAAAAATCAAATACCTAGGTGCAGACCTAACAAAAGATGTGAATGACCTCTACAAGGATAACTGTAAACTTTTGAAGAAAGAGAGTGAGGAAACTATAGAAAGTGGAGAGATCTCCTATGCTCATGGATTGGTAGAATCAACATAGTAAAAATGTCGATACTCCCAAAAGTAATCTGCATGTTTAATGCAATTCCCATCAAAATTCCAATGACATTCATTAAAGACATTGAAAAATCTACCATTAAATTCATATGGAAACACAAGAGGCCACGAATAGCCAAGGCAATACTCAGTCAAAAGAACAATGCTGGTGCTAAAAATATATGATGGAGAAACAGCAGCATCTTCAACAAAAACTGCTGGGAAAACTGGTTAGCAGTCTGCAAAAAACTGAAACTAGATCCATGTATATCACCCTATACCAATATTAACTCATAATGGATCAAGGATCTTAATATCAGACAACAAACTCTAAAGTTGATACAGGAAAGAGTGGGAAATACCCTGGAGTTAGTAGGTATAGGTAAGAATTTTCTCAATGGAACCCCAGAAGCAGAGCAACTAAGAGATAGCACAGATAAATGGGACTTCATAAAACTAAAAAGCTTCTGCTCAACAAAAGAAATGGTCTCTAAACTGAAGAGAACACCCACAGAGTGGTAGAACATATTTGCCAGCTATACATCAGACAAAGGACTGATAACCAGAATTTATAGGGACCTTAAAAAACTAAATTCTCCCAAAACTAATGAACCAATAAAGAAATGGGCAAGTGAACTAAACAGAACTTTCTCAAAAGAAGAAATTCAAATGGCCAAAAAACACAGGAAAAAATGCTCACCATCTCTACCAATAAAGGAAATGCAAATTAAAACCACACTAAGATTCCACCTTACCCCTGTTAGAATAGCCATCATTAGCAACACCACGAACAACAGGTGTTTGCTAGGATGCGGGGAAAAAGGAACCCTCTTACACTGTTGGTGGGAATGTAAACTAGTACAACCACTCTGGAAAAAAATTTGGAGGCTACTTAAAAAGCTAAACATTGATCTACCATTTGATCCAGCAATACCACTCTTGGGGATATACCCAAAAGACTGTTACTCCAGAGGCACCTGCACATCCATGTTTATTGCGGCACTATTCACAATAGCCAAGTTATGGAAACAGACAAGATGCCCCAGCACTGACGAATGGATTAAGAAAATGTGGTATCTATACACAATGGAATTTTATGCAGCCATGAAGAAGAAAGAAATGTTATCATTCGCTGGTAAATGGATGGAATTGGAGAACATCATTCTGAGTGAGGTGAGCCTGGCCCAAAAGACCAAAAATCGTATGTTCTCCTTCATATGTGGACATTAGATCAAGGGCAAACACAACAGGGGATTGGACTTTGAGCACATGATAAAAGTGAGAGCACACAAGGGAGGTATGAGGATAGGCAAGACACCTAAAAAACTAGATAGGAAGTGTTGCCCTTAGCGCAGAGAAACTAAAGCAGATACCTTAAAAACAACTGAGGCCAATAGGAAAAGGGGACCAGGAACTAGAGAAAAGGTTAGATCAAAAAGAATTAACCTAGAAGGTAACACACACGCAAAGGAAATTAATGTGAGTCAACTCCCTGTATAGCTATCCTTATCTCAACTAGCAAAAACCCTTGTTCCTTCCTATTATTGCTTATACTCTCTCTACAACAAAATTAGAGATAAGGGCAAAATAGTTTCTGCTGGGTATTGAGGGGGTTGGGTGGGAGAGGGAGGGGGCGGAGTGGGTGGTAAGGGAAGGGGTGGGGTCAGGGGGGAGAAATGACCCAAGCATTGTATGCACATATGAATAATAAAACAATAAAAAATGTTTTCTTTTAAAAAAATAGTGGAAAGAATATGATGCCTCAGATGTGCAATCACAAAAAGAAAGCAATGGTGACTAAAAAAATAAATATCACCCTATCCTAAAGATTTCTTAATGGTACCCAATACTTTGAAACACTATTAAGTGTTTCATTGCAATATTTTATTTAAATCCTATAGGAAAAGCAGTTTTATTATTTTTTTCATTTTCTAGAGGGGAAATACAAAGTATAAATGATTTACTTGACAAGAGTCACAATGAAGCTTAAATTTACAATCAACCAATCTAATTCTTATTTCTTAAAATTTGAGATAATTTGCAAGGTCCTTGTCACTAGTACATAGAACACTAATAGTGCATTTCTTATAACTTCATTAATACTCCAGAATACAATTAGTTACATTAAAAAGTCTTGCATCTTTTGACAAGAAACTATAATTACAATTTCAGAAAATTGTCTTTCTTAGAACTCACATTTATTAATATGTACTTTGCAAAATACAGTTTGATTTACATCTACTGGTGTGAATGACATGCTTCCAACTCCTCCTTTATTGTGATAAATACATTATGTGCTTCTCTCTGATATTCACCCTAATGCTTTCAAGAGTTTTCACTTGACCTTCTAGTATGGAGATGATTGGTTTTATATATATATATATATATATATACATATACACATATATATATATGAACAAAAATAACATAATGAAACCCACAAAAATTGTTAAAACAGAGAAGGGAGGAGGAGGTGTCTTAGAAATAGTACTATACATGGGGTGAATTTGATTGAAATACTTTATATATGTGTTGTAAATATCATAGTGAAACCCCTTCACACAATTAATACTTGAAAAATTTATATAAATATTTGAAATTTCTAAGAGTTTCTAAAAATAACATCAAGATTTTTATAGATATTGCTGATGATTAGAAAGACCCAAGAAGTCATATTATTTGCCACTGCTCATCTTTCTCCTAATGACCTACAAACATATTAGTAATGAAAATGGATGCAATATTTTTAGCACTTTTCTTAACTAGTGATTTTGGAACTCTATTAGCAAGCAATTGAGGGAATTAACAAAATTGTACATTTTTTCAGGTCAATAATTTAAATGAGCATAATTATTCATATCTCTTCCTTATATTTTTTAACTTCTCAGTTCCCCTTTGATTCCTTTGCTCCTGTTATAAGGTACATGAAGAACAAAAAAATCAGCAAAGAAATATAAATCTCTCATCACAGGAAGCAGGCTCTCTAATTGTCCAAGTTTAAGCAGGAAGCATAGTTGGAATGGCCCTAGAGACCATTCATTATAGAGTTAGGAAAACTGAAGCTTCACTACATTAAGCAGAGATTGAATCTGTCCTCTTATTTTTCCTTAAAGAGAAATATCCCAATGTATACTATTATTATAAATATCTTTAAAAATACAGAGTCTGTCACTGCAGAGCAACTATAATACAGTTCACTATAACTTCTTATTACACAGTTATCGGAAAAGGTTCTGGAGTGAGCTTCTGAACTTCTTTTAAGTAGCATGTATTTCTTGTTCTTTGTTCTCTGGGGACTATATCCCTCTTGTTACCTTACTGTAAACCACTTGCTTTTCCTCTCTGAAATTAAGAAAGTTGCTTGTTACCTTCATATTTCTATGCTCTACCTTTGGGATACCTGAGCCCAGCGTGAATGGATTTTGAGTCCAGTATTCCTAACTGCCATTAAACATGCTTCTGCTCTGGGCCCACATTTTGTAATGGAGCTGTGAATGTATGAGTTAGGCCCCCTGGATAAGTGTGAGGGATCTGAGTGGAGGAGACAGAGGGAAATCACAAGAACAAAGCCTGCTCTTTTGACTTGAGACCTTGGCTTTGTACATCACTGATTGTTTCTATGTTTCAATGGGACAGTTTAGGAACAGTTGTGTGCATTTCATTACCCTTGGGAGATCCTTGCAGGGAAAAGACAATCTTGTTAGTTATACCATTCTGCATTTGTTGGGTTTTTTTTTGTTAAAACAAAGTCTTATGGGTACAATGTTATGTGCAAAAGCAAATGTTTGTGTAGTGATGTTAATAAATCCATATGATGAATGGTTGAAGATTAAATGCTTGTTTTATAATCTACTGGTCAATCATACTTGTCTGCCTTGGCAAATAAACTTAACTGATGCCTAAGCTTCAGATACTAAGCCATTCTCACTATGGCCTCTACTCCACCCAACTCTTTTAATACAATGAACTTTGCCTTAACAATAATACAACTAGTAACATATTTTCCATACATTTTACATAATCTACAGTGGATGTGTTGTGCAAGTATATAAAATCCACCTTGGGATTTTATATAGTTTCTAGCTTGAACCGTCATAAATATAATTTCTGTGTTAAAGAGAACTAGACTGTTACAGGCATCTAATATGCATTCTCCAAAAAAATTTGAAAGAAAAACTGGTGAAGTGAGAGGTTTTTTTTAATCATAAATTAAGGAATTAAAATACAGATACAGTCTGGCTGGATAAATAGAATAAGCCAGAAATGGATTCAATTATTGTACAATAAATATGGAATCACAAATCTGTGGTAAACAAAGGATTGTTCAATAAACAGTGGGAGGAAATTGGTAAAAATGTGAGGCAAATAGTTATATACAATGTTATAAAATTATTCTGTAAAATATGACCATAGAAAGCCAGTAGGTGAATTTAAGTGCTTGTTTATTCAATTTTGGAAGGAAGAAAAATTAGAAAACAACAGCACAACAACTGATAAAATTTTTGCAAATATTAGGATAAATATTCTTTATATGAAGAACTATTAAAAACAACATGAAAGACAATCAACACTCTGATATATACATCCTTTATTTTTAAATGTATATGTCCTTTTTTCTGATTTCAAATTGCAAAAGGATTCTTTTATTTATTTATTTTTATTGTTGTGTTGGGATATTTACAAAAGATCTACAATATATCAAATATATCATACTTGAATTCACTCCTGTAAGAGGGTTCTTTCTGAGTTTCAGTTGAAAAAATGCAAAAAAAACCTTAAATGATATTTCCTAATTTTGATAAAGTATATACTAAATTGGTTACCCTTGAACATTACTGACCATAAGTATGAATTGGTAAGAATTTCTATGACAAATATCTTTATCCATAGTAAAATTCATCATGAACTTTAAAGATTTTCAAAATAATTACTTTAGCAATTCTTCCCCCAGGAATGTATCCTAAATAAAATATCAAAAGACAAGTACAAAGAGATATGAGTCAACTATAAAAATAATAGATACATTGATATGATGGTGCAGTGGTAAGAAGAATAGAATAAGTGGAATAAATACATTAAAATTATGAGGGCAGCACTTGAGATGAGATATTACAAGTGGATTTTGCTTTAATTCCTTATGTTTTTCAATTTGTTTTCTACAATTTGTATGTATCATTTTTGGAATCAATATCAAGTGGGATATAATTACCCACAACAGACAAATGCATAAAGAAAATGTGGTATTTAAACACAATGGAATTTACTCAGCCACAGAGAAAAAAGAAATTTTGTCATTCACAGGCAAATGGATGGAACTGGAGAACATGATCTTAAGTGAAGTTAGCCAGGCTCAAAAGGCCAAAAATCACATATAATTCCTCAGATGCAGACTATAGACCCAAAACAAATGCAGTAATGTTATTGGACATGGGTCACACACTAAGGGGAAACTGTGTATGGGAGGAATAGGGAAAGGGAAGGAAACCTAAAACTTGAATGTGGTCGATGTGCCCACTGTACAAGAGTGAATATAGTATCTTAAACTGACAGATGCCACTATGGGGAGGTGACCAGGAAGTGCAGAGATTCGGGTTGTAATGTACAAGTGCATGGAAACAACGCTAGGAACCTCTCTGTATAGCTGTCTTTATCTCAAACTAGCAAAAACCATTTGCCTTTCTTATTATCACCTGTGTTTTCTCTTCAACAAAATCAGGGAAGAAGAGGGTTGAACAGGTTCTGCCCGAAGGGCAGGGGGTGACAAACAATGTATATACATGTAAGTAAATGTAAAAATGATAAAATAAAAGAAGAAAAAAACAGCAAAAAAATTACTAAGCATAAAATTGCACTAAATGATATCTACTAAAATTTTAATGTGCATGTAAATAGAAATATGACACTTTCATGTAAAAATCTATGTTGACAGTCATATAGACATAGGAATTTATATTTTTGAATTTTAACAACATGCATGATATAAATTTACTAAAAAGAAATATAAAAAAAGAAATTCATCATTGTTTTAGTGTATAAGACTGATAAATTTTCTTTCATCAGACCCATCCTTATCTTCTAGCTTTTTGTAATGAATATGTGGGTATTTATATAGTGGAAAACACATTAATAAAATGGTCTAATAAGTCTCTTATATTTCAAAATTGCCTGCTTTTAATGAAACAGTAAAATAGTCTTACTAGTAATACACATAAATTATAATTTTTAATTTGAAATGTCAGAAAAGTAGAATTTAGTTATTGCTATGACATATATCATGAGAGTCCGAATCACCAAAATTTCATTCATCAATGACCTTGGGCCCACATCCCCAAAGTGGCATCCAGCATTTGCTGTGTGCATTGAAGATTTAATACATAAGTCAGTGTGAATCAGAAGGAGATAAAATTTGGAGTTAAAATATTCTCTTTTGTGCTATATTGTGCCTGAGTGACTTTGAATAAGCCATTTAATTTCTGAGCAAAAGACTCCACATATCATAAATGGAGAAAATACTCCTTTAATTACTTCATTTGCAATGATTGAAACCAATAGTCACATGAAAGTGAGCACTAGTCTATGACTACATGTCATAATTATTTTTGTATCTAACAACTTAGACTCTTACCTATTTTTAAAGAATTTCTGAGTTTAAGTTGGATTTCTGCTAGCCACAGAGTGCTAAAAATGAAAGAAAGCATTCTGTTATAATGCAAAATACAGAGTATTTTTCAGTGACACTAAAACACATTTTTTCAAATAGAATTATATACCTATGGTGTCAAACCTATATGGTTGCCAGGAATGGAAAAAATCTTTGTTTACCAAAAAGAGAAATTGTTATGGTACTGAAACATCCCCAAGGACAAATGGTACTGATCAGCAAAATGGAAGGAGAACCAGAAACCATGCTGTAATGGAGAACTTTTACAACTCCCCTTTAGAATTTTCTTCTTAATTGCTTTCTCTCCAGATTACCTTCTCTTATTTTCCCACTATCATGGTGTTGCAACAGAATGAAATACACAGACAAATACTTCTGAAACTCATTGTATTCAGGCAATCCAGAAATCACCTTCTCACTTTTTTAGTTACTGTCACAAGTGAGATTTTGATAGAACCAACCTTAATCCAGCATGATTTAAGAATAAAGCAGTTTTACAAAAACTACAGATCTGGGATATTTTCATAAAAATATTTTCAAAATTTTACAGTAAAGATAATGGATGAATTCCTATGAACATTTCATGGAGAGATTTTAGTTAAAATTAAAGCTTAAGATATTTGAATGCCAATCATTGAAGGAAATTTAATAAAGACTATTTCAATATATAGATAACTCATTAACACTGCAAAAATTAAGGTGAATGCAGTATGTATCACCTCTTTTTTTTGACATGGGATTGAACTCAGGCCTCACTATTGTAAGGCAATTGCTCTACCAGAGAATTAGTTTAAAAGCTTTTGTTTTAAAGAGTTAACAACAACAACAAAAAAAGAACAGCATCATTGATCAGGCAAGTGCACAAAGCCAGGGCGCCTGCTCAGGTCAGGTGTGAAGATCTTGAGCAAGGTGCATAGAGCAAAAGTCTCAAAAATATCCATTCCTTTTGATCCCCAGAAACAATTCTATGAATACATCCTGCAAAGCACCAGTGATGTAGACAAACATTTATGTGCACAGCTATTTACTTTGATTTATTTATAATAGTCATTTTATACTATTCAATAGAGATATAGATGTAGATGTGTTATATAACCATTGTCTTTTAAATTAGAAAATAAAATTTAGGGAATAATATAAAATTTACCATATATTTTATAAAGACCTAGGACAGAGGAGTTTGAAGGTTCCCAAGGCAAAGAAATGATAAATGTAAGGAGAGAGAAATGCTAATTGTCTTGATTTGATATCACCTATTGTGTCCATATGTCATTTTATCAAACTGCAGCCCATAATGTGTGAGATTATCATGTATCAATTAAAAACAAATTTAAACACACAGGGAATTGGAATAGATTGGAAAATGTTTATGATATATTGGTAGGTAAAATAAATCAGGAAGCAAACTGTTTTCAATCTGATCCTGATTAAGCACAAAACATATCTGTACATGAATTGAAAATAAATTGCACGGAAAGGGTGGTTAAGGACCGCAGTTAATTTTATTTCTTCCTTTGACTTCTGATATGTCTAAAATATATATAATAAATATATTTCACTTTTGCAATCAGATAATTTAAAAAAAAAAAACTTTTGTTTTTATTTTGCTTTTGAAATACTGTATCACTCCCCTTACCTGTGCTTCCTTCAAACTCACAATTCCAGCTACCTGTCTGGTAGCTGGAAATATAAGAGTGTTCTGCCATGCCTACCCCAGTGTTCCATTTTGTCTTCAAGGTAACTTAGTTAACATATAATTCCCCATGTAAGTGAAGACATTAAGTATTAATATGGAATTCTTATGAAGTAACCAATGCATATTCAGGGTTTCTCTGAAAAAATGTATTTTCTAATTTCAACATTGTCATTTCTTATGAAAACAATTTCAGTGGATAGTGCTGAATTCAATAAGAAATGAGCTAAGTGGCCACTGAGGGTTCATGTTGATAATCAAATCATAACATTAAAGCACTTTAAGAGATTCACTAAGACACCAGACATTTAGTGATTACAAGTGAGCACATACCTAAATTGCAGTTTTCTTAAAGAACTTGTCCTTGGTCACTTGCTGCAGATAATAGCACAGATGACATCCTTATTCCTTAGACTATAGATCAATGGGTTCACCATTGGGCTCAAAAAAGTATACAAAACTGCAATTACTTTGGACTTTTCTATAGCTGTCTCTGAAGGAGGTCTTAAGTAAATGCAGAAAAGCGTTCCATAAAATATGGTGACTGCTGTCAGGTGGGACCCACAAGTAGAAAAGGCTTTGTGCCTGCCTTCAACAGAATGTATCCTCAAAATGGACACAAAAATAAAAATGTAGGACAGAAGAATGATGAAGAGAGAACTTGAGAGAGTAAAGCCAGCAACTACAAACATTACCATCTTTTTGACATGGGTGTCAGAGCATGCCAGCATTATTAAAGGAGGGTCAGCACAGTAGAAATGGTTGATTTCACGGGAGCCACAGAAAGATAAGTGAAAAGTCAGCAATGCCTGAGAGAGTCCATTAAGGAAGCCAAACATGTAAGGAAAGGTGACCAGAGAAATGCAAACATTCTTGGACATTCTTGTGCTGTAATGCAAGGGGCTGCAAATGGCTACATAGCGATCCAGTGCCATGGAAGCAAGCATATAAAACTCAGTGATCACCAGGGCAATGAAGAGAAGACACTGTGTGAAGCATCCAGCATAGGAAATGGTCTTCTGGTCTGAGAGGAAACTGTACAGCATGCTTGGAGTAACACTGGAAGAATAGCAAATGTCTACAAAGGACAGGTGGCCAAGGAAGAAATACATGGGGGTTTGGAGGTGGGAATTGGTCCTGATGAGTATGATCAAACACAGATTTGCTGCCAGTGTGATCAGGTAGACCACCAGGAACACCCCAAACAGGATCTTCTCTAGCACTGGGCTGTCTGTGAGTCCCAAGAGAATGAATTCTATCACTGCAGTTTGATTTTGGGAAAGCATTTTCTTATCCGTTGGAAACTGAAAATGACAGACAACATGAGGAGTGCTTTCTGATCCAGATTCTGCTTTTATTCCATTTATTTTATCATTTACTAATTTATCTATTCATTTATGGCACAATTCCTATTCTGTTCTCAAGAAATGCATCATAGTTTATATGTACCTATATTATATCTCTCTGCTTTCTCACTATCTCAAACACACACCCACACACACACACACTGTTGACTTTCTATTTATCTTTCCTCTCACATTTATATTTGTGTACATGAATTCACACTTATATTTTACATGTATTCAAACATTTATTTATTTTACCAATGGTGCATTTACTGCCTTTTTTAAACTTTTTGATGAAAGAACCAAATTTAGGTAAATAAAAAATGCACTTCAGGAAGTCATTTCAAATTTGACAAATGAAGTTGGAATTCCAGAGTCCTTGTAACTGTAATATTTTATTTTTAAGATGCCAAATAAAAGATGAGCGTGAAGTGTAGTTTTCACCTAAAATGCATAGGTGTCTGGTTTAACTTCATTTGCAGAGTAATGGATTTTTTTAAAGTCATCTCTCAATATATGACAATGCAGATTCAGATAAAGACTTAGAACATGTCTGTAATCTCAGCAATCTGGAGATGGGAGGCAGGAAGGCTTGGAGTTTCAGCCCAGCCTGGGCTATATTGCAAGTTCTAAGCTAAACAGTAAGAACATATCTCCAGAAACCATGATAAAGCAAAAAAGAAAATAAATGAAAAATGACAACAAAGAACCCAAGAATTTTTCTCTCATTTTTGAAAATAATCTAGCCATTTATTTCTATACACTGCCAAGCTTGATTTCTTTTTTGTCTTCTATAATATGTACTTACAACAATGAAAAAATTCTGTACTCTCTAAGAGCTCACATTGCAGAATACGGGGAACAGGAATCAAACATGAAAACAAAGCTGTGCAATATAATGTCAGTTAAAGCAAGTACTGATGAAGAAAAATGAGGCCAGGGAGCTTTTAGTTTACAGAGAAGAGCTTCCCAAGAAAGTAGCATTTGAATAGTTCAATAAGCAATACAAGAATCTGCAGAAAGGTGAGGATTTTTTGGTTCACATTTTTATGTTACTTACCCAGCCATGGAAATAAGATTTTAAGGAAGCAGAGGTGTTTAAATATGGCTCCACTACCAGCTTAATCTACTCTCTGCATATTTTTGTGAAATTGTTATGTGAACACAAAAATCACTCATCAAGTACTTCATCCTAAAACTATTGTTTTCTTGGTTCTCAAAAATGCATCCACATATCTATATAGAATTATGGATTCTTTCAAGAATCAAAAATATATCAATATATGAATAGATTGTGCAAAGGCAATTGATGAACATATTATTCCACAATCACAGGACACTAATCTGCACACAAAAACACAAGATGTATTTTTAGTTAACAAATGCAGAAAGTAACCTACCTGTAAATATCGACTCACTGTGTACTGTACAAAATGGGAAGATTTATAATGGATAGTCCCCTGAGTTTCTAAGAATATTTCTAAAAACCAATTAAAATATTCTTTGATCCTCAAAGATAGAACCTTAATTTGATACCTTTGAGGATCTGGATTCTCTTTTGAGACCAAAATCTCTACCTAACATTTGTATACACAGCTATTATAGGTGTGCATGAGATCTTACAGCACAGAAAGATAAAAAGTAAGCCATTACTTTCAATAATATGGAAGGAGGAACATATGAGTAGATAAGTTTTATAGTTTTAGCATAGTAAAGACAAAACAATTCCCATAAAAGACTTCTGTTTTCTCTAACACTAAGTTGAGGTCATCTAGAGAAGGTGAGGAATAAGACTGTATCATAGCACATGAGAGTGGAGGAGAGGAGTACATCGATGAGCAGAATACTGATATTACCTTATTTTATTCTCCATTTGCTAAAGTTCAGGTTTGCATTGTATGCATGCATGTATATATGTAAATTTAGTTTTGAGGTAAATTTTGTTTTCCTCAGAGTCTGACAGAGCTAATTATTCAATATTATCCTTTGATTACTTTATGATTAAAACATAATTCTAATCTTTGGACATATTCTGACATAGTCTATCAATCATCAGTTCTCCTGTAATTCAATCACTCTTAAATCAAGGAGCCATTAAAACTGAAATAAGTCAAACTGATTCTTTACTCAGTCTTATTCTGTCTCAGACACCCTTATATTGTTCTTTAAAACCTGAATAGGCTATAGAAATTTCATACTGTAGACTGTTGGTATCTGTGAATGTGTAGTTCCAAGGAGAGCACCATTGAGGAAAAATCATGACTGCTCAGGATACATAAAGTTTAAACACAATGTGAGGCTGACTGAGAGCTTCTACATATCCAAATGAGCTGTATAATGCATGAGTAGGAATTGTTTCTGACAGTAGTTGGTCAAAACCACAACTAAAGGAGGCTTAGCATTTGGTTATTTTAAGCTTTTAACTCTTTGGAACAAGTGGGACAAGATGGACCACATTTTCCAGAAACTTTCAACATTTACTTTAGTTCTGCTCAGAAAACAAAACAAAACAAACAAAGAAACTCACAACACAACGAAATTGAACAAGAGTGAATAGAGATAGCTTTGATTATTTTTCACATACTACAGAATCTTAACATTTCTGGCTATGATTTTAATTACAGAATTACAAATAGGTTATTTCAAAAAATTTACCTAAGAAGCCTGGGGGTGTAGACCAGTGATAGTTTGCCTAGCATGTGTGAGGCCCTGGGTTTGATCCATAACACTAAATAAATAAATAAATAAATACCTAAGGAATCTTTGACCACCTTATTTCTCAGTTTTAAATATGAGGATTAATCATGAGACACCACTGTGTAAACATAGACACCACTTTGACTTGGTGATTTGAATAGCTGGAGTTGCCATGTAGTTAGATCAGGAAAAGCATCCCAAACAGGAAGGTGACTATCAATGGGAAGCATGTGAAGACTTTGTGCCTCCCTTCTGCAGAATAGATCTCACTATGACAGGGAGCTATAGAGCCATAGTAACAAAAACAGCATGACTAGCACAAAAACAGGCTTGTAAGACCAATGAAATCAGAGGTCCCAGAAACAAGTCCACACTGCTATAGGTATTTGATTCTTGATAAAGGTGACAAAACATACACTGGAGAAAAGACAACTTCTTCAATGAATAGTGTTGGGAAAAACTGAGTATCCACAAGAAGCAAATTGAAATTACAGCCCTATCTCTTTCCCTGCACCAAAATCAATTCCAAATGGATCAAAGGTCATAAAATAAAACCTGACCTTTTAAAACTATTCCAGGAACACACAGGGAAAAGACTTCAAGATCTAGGGATAGGCTTTGACTTCTGATATGAATCCAATAGCTTAGGAAGCTAGACTGAGACTTGACAAATGAGACTGTATAACATTAAAAAGATGGTGCACAATAAAGGAAGCAAATTTTTAGACTTAAGAGACAGCTTTTAGCATGGGAGAAAATACTTGCCAGCTACTCATCTTGTAAAGGACTAATATCCAGAATACATGAGAACATATAAAGCACTCAAAAAATTAAACAGAAAATAAAATAATACAATTAATAAATGGTCAAAAGAAGTGAACAGACAGTTCTCAAAAGAAGAAATGTCAAAGACAAAAAATTTATAAAAAGTGTTAAACAGCCTTAGCCATAAAGAAAACATAAATCAAAACCACATTGAGATTCTGTATCACCCCTGTCAGAATGACTTATCATCAGAAAACAAGCAATAAAACTGCTGGTGGAAATTCAGGAAAAAAGAAACTCTCATACACTATTTGTGGGAATGTAAATTAATTCAGCTACTATTAAAATTAGTACGACGGTTCTTCAGAAAACTTATCATAGAATTATCATTATCATCCTGCTTTACCTCGCTTGAGTATGTACCCAAAGGAATCAAAGTCAGCATATAATATTGATACCTGTACACCCATGTTCATTTTGGTAATATTCACAATAGTCAAGCTATGGAACCAGCCTTGTTGCCCATCAATGGATGAACAGATTTTAAAAATGCAGTATATGTACACAATGTTCATATAAAAGGATGAAATTAAGCTATTTGCAGAGAAATGGATCAACCTGGGAACCGTTGTGTTAAGTGAAAAGTCAAACAGAAAAACAAATATCACGTGTTTTCTCTCATATTGGGAATGTAAGTCTAAAAATAAAAACAAAAAAAAGAACTATTTGAGAGAGGACCAGTGGGAAAGAAGGTTCAAGAAAGGGTCTTGTGGGGTAAATAAAACGGAAGCACATTGCATACATATACATAAATGTCATAATGTAGTCCATTATTTTGTAAAATAAAAATTACATATTAATGAAGTAACATGCTACTGTTTATAAGCAACTAATGCCATAGCTAGGAGGAGAGCACAAACACTGTATTCCTAACATACTGCTCTGTTAGCAGGTTGCAAGTAGCAGCCCCTAGGAACAACCTATGCAAAGAAGAACCTGCTACAGTTTCACTAGTTGTAAGCACCCACACTAGATGTGAAATCAGAAATCTACTTTAAACAAAATAAGAAAATGGTTTATTATGATTGAAATAAGAATGGTCATGGCCCAGGGATATGGATTCAAGTTACCTGGAGTGACATATCCCACTGTAGAAGAGTTTGTGTAAACTTTTAATAGTCACAGAGCAAAAGAAAATCATTAGTCAATACATGTTAAAATAACTTTGGTGAAAACTTCAGGAAGTCAGGTTTCAGCAAGGTGAGGAAATCTCTTTTATAATTTCCTGATGTTATACCATTCTTAGCTTTTGGTTTGGTAAAGGATAGAGGTCAATTAAGTTTAGCCACTCATTCTAAGAATTTTACATAGTCATGAGAGTGTTAGGTCACATATAAAAGTTAAGGTAAATGGCTAATAAGGGTCAAAGATAGCCCAAGTTAATGCTGATTCCCAACCTACAGCATTTCATCTCTCCACAGCCACAAAGTTCTTGTCAGTCAGGGTAAAGCAGTCCGCAGGACCTTTAAAATTCTTCTGAGGATTTCAGTTCACACTACCAAAACTATGTTCCTTCCTTCAAAGAATCCATTTAATAATCCAATGCATAAAACCTCTTCCCTTCAATAACCCCTTATCTTATTTATAAATCTGCTACTTATTTGCTGCTTATCTTAAAAGTGGAATTAATGGTAAAACCATTGCAAGTGATATAGAAAGCACTCTTTTGTATGATTTTAGTTAAAAAATATTACTTATAGGATTTACCATCTGAGAATCCTAAATCTTGTTTAGCATGTGCTGGCGTATGGGAGTGCATTCAATTTAAGTGTTGAATTTTAAGGAATAAATTTTGGGAAGTGACAAAAGTTAGGAAATCAATTTCATTGCACAGGAATTGGCTATGTATGTATATAGATATTCATATATTTATACATGAATACAAATATATGGATAATCTTTAGTGCAAATAATAGGATTACTTTCAACTTTAAAACATATTTAGTATACATAGTATTAATATTGAATTTCGTAAAGCATTGTTTCCTTAGTGACAATTGAGTATTGAATAAATATTTGGTCAATACAAAAAATTTTAAAAGCACATATTCAAGGTGGAAAAATGACAATAAAGATATAAAGAAGAGAAATAAGAATCATCAGGATGCAGCTCAGGTCATTACAAATGGAAAAAGCAGAAATGGTAACCTCACTTACATGTATGCCAGGGCATGAGAGTTTCAGGATGGGTGGAGTATAACAGAGGAGTGATTGATACTGCTTGGGTGGCAGAAAGAAAGCTAGAAGTAGGTCAATATGAATGGAGACATTTATAAAACCTAGACGATATATATCTAAACACAGTCTGGCATTAAAGTGGTTAGTCAGCTTTCCATCACTATAACAAAAAACCTGAGATAATCAATTTATTCCAAGAAAAGTGATCTTTGGGCTTATGGTTTTGGAGGTTCCATTTCATAATTAACTGGTGCCATTGTTTTGGGCTGTTTATAAGGCAAAGGGTAAGGTGGGAGTGGGTGTTGGTATAAAACTACTTACATTATGATGAGCCGAAGAACAAAAAAAGAAAGAGGAAGAGAATTGGGTCCGATAGTCCTCTTCAAGGGCAGGCAGTCATTGGCCTAATGACCTCCAACTAGGCTCCATCTCTTAAGGATTCACCACCACCTCTCAATATTACCTTCTTAAGAACCAAGCCCATAATACACAGACCACTGAGAGACATTCAACATTCAAACTATAGCAGATGAGGGAGGGGGAAATCATGCCTATAAAAGAGCAGTGTGCATGTGTCCACATAATGGTCATTGGTCATCATGGACAGCAGGGAGTTGTGAATGCCAGTAAAGGAACTTAAAAGAAAAAAAAATGAGTGCTGCATTCAGGAATAGGTCATCCTTCCTGAAATTTTGCAACAGTTGAGTAGGAATGAAAAAGAATAATAGAAAACAACAAGTGAAAACTTATTGGAGATTGGAGATGAGAGGCAATCTTCATTAATGGAACATTCCAAGATTTCTGATCACAGTGGTCCTATAGATGATAAGAAATATTACAAAAAAAGTGTAGCTCTGGACAATCTCTAAATTCCAGGAGAATAAATTTATTCTTGTTCTATGGTTGCTCCTACCAAAGCAACTGCTAAAACAAGTATTACAAAAATACAAGGAAAGTCAAATAGTTCATTTTTCTATCATGTTCTGAGAACATGTGTGTAGTGACTCTTTATATCTGATTGAAGTAAAGAAGAAAAGATTCTATAAGTAAACTCAGTAAACTACTTTGCTTAAAAATGAACATGCATTAGCATGTGTGTTGTGAGACATGTGACAATTTACCCCATTTCCTCGTATCTCACTCTAACATCCAGTTTTTCCTTATTCCTCCCATGACCTGACTTTTTCATCACCTGCCATGTTATTCTTTGCCTTTCCCTTAGCAATTGAAATACTGACATGGGAAAATATGCTCATTATATCCAATCTTATTTTTTCTTGTCGCAGCTTACTATTTATCATGTCCTAAAAACTGATCAATTCTAATATGACAATATTGCCTAAGTCAATCATGAATTCTGACGTTTCATCTTTTGTGATCTTTCATTGAAATTTGACCAAGCAGATCACATACACATCCTTGAAAGACTTTCTTCTCTTACATTTCAGGAGATCAGACTAAGCTGTTCAAGGTTTTTTTTTTAATTCCCACCACATGGGTGGGTTTTTCTCTGTCTTTGCCTGTTTCTTTCTTTTTTTATTCATTCATTCATATGTGCCTTCATTATTTGGACATTTTTCCCCTCTCCCCCCAACCTCCTCCCTTTCCTCCCCACCTCCCCTCATCTCCAGGCAGAACCTGTTCAGCCCTTTTCTACAATTTTGTTGAAGAGAAGACATAAGCAATAATAAGAAGCACAAAGTGTTTTTGCTAGTTGAGATAAGGATGCCTATAAAGAGAGATTCCTAGCATTGCTTTCATGAATAAGTGTGTTACAAGCCAAACTGATTCATCTGTACCTGACCTTTTCACTAGTTCCAGATCCCCTTCCCATATTGACCTCTGTCACTTTAAAGTTTCTGTATTAGTTCCTCTGCAGTGGGGACATCAAAGACTTTCAAGTTTTGGATTTCCTGCCTGTCCCCGTACCTCCTGTATGTGCTCTACCCTTGACCCAAGTCCAACAACATTGCAGCATTTGCCCTAGATCTAAAGTCTGCATATGAGGGAGAACATATGATTTTTGGTTTTCTGAGCCTGGCTAACCTCTCTTAGAATGATGTTCTCCACTTCCATCTATTTACTTGAGAATAATAAGATTTCATTCTTTTTCATGGCTGAGTAAAACTCCATTGTATATAAGTATCATATCTCTTAATCCATTTGTCAGTAGTGGGGCATCTTGGCTGTTTCCATAACTTGGCTATTGTGAATAGTACTGCAATAAACATGGGTGTGCAGGTGCCTCTGGAGTAACCTGTGTCACATTCTTTTGGGTATAACCCCAGAAGTGGGATTGCTGGATCATATGCCAGATCTATGTTTAGATTTTTAAGAAGCCTTCATATTTTTTTTTCCAGAGTGGTTTCACTAGCTTGCATTCCCACCAGCAGTGTATCAGGGTTCCTTTTTCCCCATATCCTCACTAATACCTGTTGGTGGTGGTGTTTTTGATGATAGGTATTCTAACAGGGGTAAGGTGGAATCTTAGTGTGGTTTTGATTTACATTTCCTTTAGGCTAGAGATGGTGAGCATTTTTGCACATGTTTCTTGGCCATTTGAATTTCTTCTTTTGAGAAAGCTCTGTTTAGTTCAGTTGCCCACTTTTTTATTGGTTCATTGATTTTGGGAAAGTTCAGTTTTTTAAGTCTCTTGTATATTCTGATTATCAGTCCTTTGTCTGACATATAGCTGGCAAATATTTTCTCCCACTCTGTGGGTGGTCTCTTCAATTTAGAGACCATTTCTTTTGTTGTGCAGAAACTTTTTATTTTTATGTAGTCCCATTTGTCCATCCTTTCACTTAGTTGCTGAGCTGCTAGGGTTCTATTGAGGAAGTCATTGCCTATACCTATTACTTCCAGAGTATTCCCTGCTCTTTCCTATACTAACTTCAAAGTTTCAGGTACGACTTTAAGGTCCTTGATTCATTTTGAGTTGATACTAGTACAGGGTGATAAACATGGATCTAGTTTCAGTTTTTTGCAGACAGATAGCCACTTTTCCCAACAACATTTGTTGAAGCGGCTGTCTTTTCTCCATCATATGTTTTTGGCACCTTTCTCAAAAATAAGGTGGGCATAGCTGTGTGGATTCATATCCAGGTCCTCTATTGTGTTCCACCCATCTTCATGTCTGTTTTTGTACCAATACTATGTTGTTTTTATTGCTATTTCTTTGTAATGTAGTTTGAAGTCAGGTATTGTGATACCTCCAGCATTGCTCTTTTTGCTGAGTATTGCCATAGCTATTTGAGGTCTCTTGTGTTTCCAAATGAACTTTAGGGTAGATTTTTCATTCTTTGTGATGAACGTCATTGGGATTTTGATGGGAATTGCGTTAAATCGGTAGATTGAATCTTTAAGTTGGAAAAGATAGGAATTCTGTTTTATCTTCCTAGCTTTTCTGTTTACATTCAACTTTGGTAATATTATTGAATCTCTTCATTTTAAATATCATCTATATACTTACCCTGCTGAATTTATATCTCTAGACCTAATCTCCTTTCTAAACTCAATACTTAAAATTCTGTTGATTTTATCAAGACATGGGTATCAAGTAGCAACAAACGTGACCAAAACTGAACCCCTCATGTCTTTTCCTAATTTGCTGCAAACACAGTATTGTCCATCAAGATCATTGAGAATTCTGCATTATCAATGAAATTAAATAAACTGACAAATTAATATCCAATGTAATCTTTTCTCTTTTTCAAACACTCTATAACAAAA
Source organism: Castor canadensis (assembly GCF_047511655.1). NCBI lineage: Eukaryota > Metazoa > Chordata > Mammalia > Rodentia > Castoridae > Castor > Castor canadensis. The sequence goes on from NC_133386.1 coordinate 192,791,521, forward strand.
CCACAAAATAATTTTGTTGACTCTACCTTCAAATATCTACATCTTGAAACACACTTCCTCTTATAACCTGTATTCCTGCCCTCTCAGTTCCTATCTCCAAATCCGTCATCCTCCTTACTTAGATTACTACAATAGCCATTTAAACTGATCTTCTTATTTCTAAAATCAGCTTAAATCCTGTCTAGCAAAATAACTATTTTAGAAAATTTAGTCTTACTTACGCATACATATACATTTTGTAAATGTATAAATTTATAAAAATGAAATATATATTATTAAGATGAAATTTACCAAAATGAAATTATATCCTATGTGTCTATGAGTACATACTCATATCGTCAATTTTTGTAATTCTTTCTTCCCAACATGCATACACAATTTAGATTTACATTCTGAGAAATACATAGGGAGTGTTCTATAGGACACGTATTATAAAAGAGTATGGATTTACAAACATCATCCCTCATGGAAACAGATTTTCACAATAAACTAACTTAAAATAATGGAGATAGAATTCTCCTGTCATATAAATGTAGACTTTAATTCAGAAAACTTGTTCAACAACAGAGAGCAAATAAAACTAACCCACAAGACTAAGATTGAAAATGAATATTGACATCAGATACTCAACTGATGTATGCAATAGCATAAAATTATGTACTAATGTAGAAATATAGAACAGAAAAAACCAAAAATATTCCCTGTCCTTAAGCTGATCACAGTTCTGGTTACCAGAAGTACAGAATAAAGCAATTTCTTAGCAAGAATGGGATATCTTACATTACCTGTCACTGACCATGGAGAGTTATTAATAGCAGAAGCAGTATAATCAGAATTTTTGTGATGCACATTTTATATCATAAATGTCTCTAATCCTTGTTTAACTTCATACATATACTAATAAAAATCTAATACTCTTTTTAAAAAGAAGTTTGCTCCAAGATAATAGAGGTCAGCATAATAAAGACGAAGAAGTATAGAAGCTACTAGCAAGGAAACATAGAAGGAGAAAGAAAAACAGAAAAATGAGGAGATATTGAAGCTAAAGGGAGGTGTATCAAGATAGTTGGAAGAATAATTGTGCAAAATCCTCCTGAGATAGTTTGAGATCTCATGTGTCCTTGAGAAGATTGAATTAAAAGGTGAGCTAATATAAAACACAGTTGTAACATGTTATAGAATAAGTGGAACATGAACAAACAGAGAAAATGAGTGGAGACAGTTATTTAGAAAAGATTAAATGTAAAGGGAACAAAGGAATAATTTGGTGACTGAATGGGATTTTCTGTCAAGGAAATTATCAGGTATAACACTAGAGAATATTTTGAAACAAACAGGGATATGAAAACAAACTTTGAGATATGGAAGCTTAGGGAAAGTAAGAAATAATTTCAGAAATACAGTCTATATGAAAAATCCCAACTATGTGAAAGAATTAATCTTATCTACTTCATATCTACTATGGGTGGAAGGAGGAAGGACATATGTATTTAGAAATGATAAGAAGATAGGATTATTATATGTTTTGTTTATGCTTAGAGGGTGAAGTATGAGGTAAGATCATCAGAAGACTGTAGAGTGCTGAAGGGTTTTCCTTAATTCTACCAATCAGCTTAAGTTGGAAACAGCACAGAAACAAATTAAGTTTAAGTTGGTACATAATAAGATGAGTAGATGGAAGGAAGATGGAACTACGGAATGGAGTTCTTCAAAGTGAACCATTATATAATCAAACATGGAACCTCAAATAGCTAATGAGTGAAGTTTGAACATAATAGTTGTGATGAATAATAACAAAATGGCAACTAATTCAGAATGGTGGTTAGGAAGAAGTTAAACAGGACATGAACAAGAATAACAGCATAAATGAAGAACTTTGTAAGGCATGATACAATTTCAGGTATCTTTGAGAAAAATCTTGGTTTACTTTTAAATGGAGAAGTTATCCATTGATAAAAAAGGATGCTTGAGGTGGTCAGGATGAGATAATTGCTCCCTTGGGGACTCTAACAAGTTTTTAGGGATAAAGTAGTCTCATTTGGAGCAGACAGAATACTAATAGTCTCCCTCATGGTCTGCAGTGAATAATGAAATGGAAATAAATAAGGACTAGACATTTACCTGATTGCAAATCGCATAGCATCCCATCAAGAAAGCTGCTGTCCCACTGTAATAGAACATGCTTCCCATACAGTTAACATAAGTATTAGACAATTTAATTTGATAAATGTTTATTTAAAATTACTTGAAAATTTGGAGAAGTATACATAGAAAGTTAAAGTACCTTGATTTCTAACTTCAATATATTCCAAGATATAGAAAGTCAGTAAAATATTTCCCAATAAGCATTGTGGTTTTCACTTAACCATAACACTTGATAAGACACCTTTGTGTATCTTATACGATATTTTTGACAGTGATATGAGTGGATAAGTGTTGTCATTTGCCCTGGATGCTATAATTCACCACCCAGATATGCCTTTTCCAGAAAGTTAAAATATTCATTTCCTCAGCATCCAGGAATTGGGCAGCTGACAGTTCACAGTTGACTTCTATTCTAAGAATTACTCCTGCTGAAAGCATGTACCTTGCCCAAGATTATGCTTCCTCTTATTAAGCAACCCACATTCTAAACTGGCCATTGGGGTTACAAGTTTGAGACATATCTGTAGGACCATCTCATTCCAGAACTCCACCTGGAATTAATTAAATATTTTTATGCAGTTCAACACTATTCAACTTCTTAGGGCCAAGCCTGCTATCCTCCAAATAAAGGTACTGTTCCTGAAAGCACATTGAAATAAGCTTCCTGCATACACAAGACTGTCTCAAAGTCTCTTTGCCTTTAGCTCAACTAGACACAACCATATATGTATACATAGGTATATGTAAAGATATATAGATATATAATAAAAGTAATATTAAAAAGATAAAGTAAATGTTTGAATCTAAGTCAATTTCCAATGATTTGGTACTTGCAGCAGACTCCTGATTAATCCACTATGTTGATTGACAACATGGAAATTATATAGACATATTCAAGACACTAAGATAATAAGATGTCATCATTTTAATCATCTACTTTAGCACAGAAAAAAATGTTTCAGCAATTACATAGTAGATCTAATAGGAACATGTATTTTTTCCTACATAAAAAGAGGATGGGTAATACAACTTTACAGCCTGTGTTTCTGTAAGATCTTCATGGCCTCTTTTACATCTTTATTTTTCAAACTGTAAATGATTGGATTTAACATAGGGATCACTACTGTATAAAATACAGAAACAATCTTGTCCTGCTCCATAGAGTAGCTAGATGTAGGTCGCAAGTACATGAAAAGAATTGTCCCAAAGAAGATGGTGACAGCCATAAGGTGGGAGGCACAGGTGGAAAAGGCTTTATGCCTTCCCTCTACTGAAGGCATCTTCAATATGGCAATGAGGATACATAGGTAGGAAATAAGAATGATCATAACACAGCTAATGACATTAAAACTGGAAAAAGCCATGATCACAATGCCATTGATGTGGGTGTCAGAGCAAGAGAGTTTTAGCAGGGGTGGGGTGTCACAGTAGAAATGGTTGATCCTGTTGGAACCACAAAAAGATAACCCAAAATTCATCCCTGTGTGGATGGCTGCATTGCCAAATCCTGCTAGGAATGAAGTAGCCACTAAGAAGGAGCAGATTCTCCCAGACATCAGAACTGGGTATAGTAGGGGATTCCAAATGGCTGCATATCGATCATATGCCATCATGGCCAACAGGAAGCATTCCGTTCCCAGGAAGGAGCCAAAGAAGAAGAACTGGGCTGCACACCCATTAAGTGAAATGACCTTCTTTTCAGTCATGAGGTTCACCAGCATCTTGGGAGTGACAGAAGAAGAGTAAGAGGCATCAACAAAGGAGAGGCTGCTGAGAAAGAAGTACATGGGGGTGTGGAGACAGTGATCAATCTTAATCAGTACAATCATCCCCAAATTACCCACCATTGTTGCTATATAGATTGACAAAAACAAGGCAAAGAGAACACCTTGTAGATCTGGATTGTCTGAGAGTCCTAAAAGGATAAATTCCACCATTTCTGTTTGATTTCTGTCCTGGATTTGTGTCATGTATCTGATTCTTTGAGCTACAATAAGAGAGAGCATAGATTGTTACATTTAGTTAAATAAATTCATGATTAAGCTATAAATATAATTTCCTAACATATATGAATTCTAACAGAAGAGTGACAAGTGATGAAGATAGTAAAACATCTGTTGGACTTGAGGTCAATCAAAAAACATTTGAATCTAAATTTGACATGTTCCAGCTATTCTCCAATGGCTTGGAGACAGTAATTTAATACCTAATAATTATAAGTACTTTGACCACTAAATTTTGAATAATCATAACATGGTCTTAAGGTATAATTTATCATTTATGATAATGAATACTTGACATAGTAGACCTCTTTATGGATCTTTTGGAGAATAAGTTCAGAATTAAATTATGCCATTCAATAAGCCTTCTTAGAACTAATGGAACAATTAAACTATTGAAATTTTGCATAATTAGTAAATAATGACAAACAATGGAAATGATTGAATCTCTATGAGGGGGCACTTTAAAATTTTATGAACAAAGAAGTAGAGTGTGTCATCATGTAGCCAACAGGGTTTAAAATTTACTTCCAATATCCCTGAATCAGGGACTACAAAAAAATTGAGTTCATTAAGTATTGAGAATTTTCAATAATTCATTCCAATAATTAGAAAGTTAGAATATTAGAATGAAAAACATCCCTGAAAAAAATAGCAGGACTAGCCAAAACAGTGAAAACTTCTAACATTCAGTTTCACAGGTTCATAACAAAACTATTACACAAAAAGTTGACTTAGAAAACAGCTGGGTACTTGAAGAAAAGACTTTGCATGTTTATCCTAATTTGAACATTACACAAAGTAAGTGTGTATCAAAAAAATCACGATACCCCAATAAGATGCACAATTTTTATGTTTTCATGTGTCTGTTTAAATAAATAACAGAACCAAGAAATACCAGAACAGCACATGGAATTTTCTTACTATTTTATTGAATAAGTGGAATAACTTAATAACATATAATCTAAATGGAAGTAAGAAAGATTAAGGTAGAATGAAGAAAATTAGAGGAAATAAACCAGTTGAGAGTATAATACATATATACATGGAAATATCACAAGAAAACACCCTGTGTAGCTACCTTTAAAGCTTTCTTGTTTTTTATTTCTCCTACAAAATCAGAGGAGACCAGAGCAGAACCTTCAGTGGGGAGGGGGAAGGGAAGGAGATGATAGGAAAGGGAGTAGGAGGGTGAATACAGTGCAAAGAAGTGTAGATACGTGTGTGAAAATTCAAAAATGATACTTGCTGAAGCTATTCCAAGAATAGGGAGAGGGAAGGAATAAGGAGAGCTGGGGAGGGGGTGAATTCAAGTATGATATATTTGATACATTGTAAAAATTTTTGTAAATGCCACAATGTATATCTACTCAGGAAATAAATAAACAAAAAGCATCCCAAGCATTCCTTATAAATTGCAATGAAGTGAAATAAAGGGAAAAATAACAATCAGAAGAGATCTTCCAAATAAAAAATTTAGACAACGACAGCTATCAGTGAGATTCTTCTTTACTATCACTCAAACCCCCACCTTAGATTATTTAAAAAGTAGATTGAATTTTACTGGGCTAACTATGAAAAAATGACTCAGAAGGTGAAACGAAGAGCTAAATCCCTTATCAATCACAGAAAGAAGTCATTTGATACTATTGAAAATCAAAACATGAGGCCAATATTATCCCATAACTTTGCTCACATTAGAGATTAAGGGATCCACTGAACAAAGCATGGAGAAGAGTGAACAGAGCTGATATTTTTCCTTGCAGACACAAATGCCTACTGATGTTCTGCTAATTTCTATTGACATAGGTGCTCAAGAGCATAAGCAAAAACACTACATATATTCATAGAGTTTTATAACACTTCCAAAGTATCCTTCTTTGCTCCTGTAATCTTATATGAGACTCACCACAAAGGAAAAATGAAGAATTGGTAGCTAATATCCTAAGGTTATTTATAATAATATGTTTGTTGGATGAAGTCATCAAAGTCTGGGGATTTCTCAACTAATCTATGGTGAATCCAGAACTACAGCATAGGTCTCATGATGCCAAAATAGTTTCTTTCTTTAACAGTATATTCTCATATCTTCATTTCACTGGGACAAATGAATGGACTAGGTCCTTTTCTTTGGAGTAATGGTTTTTGAACCATAAAAATAACATTTTCCCCAATAGTGAAAAGGAAGGAATGGATCTTTTTTTCTCTCTCTCTAATTTCCAAACAGAAACTTTCCCTGAAAGCATAGTCTAACAAAAACATTGAAAAGAATAAAATACCTCAGATTTGTTAATCATACAAAGGAAAGTAATGATCAGAAAAAAAAATGCTAAACTTTTCTTTGATGATCCTACATTCAGCAAACACTGTGTGAATTGTTTTGTAAGCATTATTTTATTTAAGCAGTGTTAGCTTTTTTGCAGAGGAGAAACATAAATAACAAACAGCAACTTACCAAGAATCAAAAAGCCTATTGGACAACTATGTGGACAAATGAGAAAATACCTTTTGTCTACAGAAAGCAGCAATCCTACATAAACATGGAGGTCTCTGTCTGACAGGATAGCTGCTAAGTCAGATCATTCCCTTCCATACACTTAAAAAAAAAAAGCCAATGGAGTTTATATTTATACTCCACTAATGCAATTTTTATTCTTTTAACATTTGAGATCATTTAGAATGACTCTGTCAATAATATATATGAGCAGTAGTGCACAATACACTTAGTAGTGTGATTTTCAGTTTCATCAATACTTCTTATAAAAAACTGATTGTGGTGGCTAAAATTTATCTCTCTTGGAACCCACATTTATTGTACACATTATTAATCAAAAGTTATTTGTTTTAAACCACATCATGCAAATTATATGCTTCCATGTCCTCTATTTTTCTTGAGACAGGGTCTTTCTATGTAGCCCAAACTGGTCTCACACTTGTGATCCTCAAGCCTGAGCCTCCCAAGCACTAGGATTTCAAGTGTGCCACCAGACCTGGAATTCCTTCTCTATTCTGAAAATTTACTTCTATTTCTCTTCAGTATTCTCCCCAAACTATTGATATTTTGCAACTTCTATCCCAGAAAATATTAATATAGGCTATAAATTTGTAGGTACTTCTGAAAATGAGAATAGTTTCCTCAGGTATTGCTGTTGTTCAAAAAAAGCAATAAATTCTTATTCTTATTTTCAGCTGCTTACTACAAACATTAGTAATAAAAACAGATGTAGTAGTTATTTATCATACTTTCTTTTTGTTAGGACTGGGATTTGAACTCATGGCTTCATGCAGCTCTACCACTTGAGCCACATCACCTTATTATACTTTCTTAGGCACTCAGTGCTTTCATAGATTTGGGGTAATGAGAAAGTGATAAAATTTACAGTATTGTGAATTTTTCTTAATGTCAGTAAGTTAAATGAACAGAATTCTATATATCTTTGGCTTACTTTTTGTTTACTGCTTGACTTCTACTTGATCCTTTTGCTTGTTCCTGTTCTAGGCCTACATTCACAAAAATAGAAAAAAATTCAGGAAAATGCCCATAAACCCTTCTTTGTAAAGAAAGTAGTATTTCTGATTGTCCCAGGTAAAACAAAAGGCATAGTTAGAATGGACTTACAGACCATTCATTACAGAGCTAGAAAAACTGAAACTGCATTCAGCAGAGATTGAGTCTTTCACTTTTCCTTAAAGATACATATCTCAATGTGTCATATCATAATAAAATACCTTTCAAAATACAGGATCTGTCACTGCAATGCAGTTGAAGTTTAGTTCACCATCACTTTCACTTACAGAGTCTTCAAAACAGACTAGGGAGTGAGCATTCTAACTTAAGTAGAACACATTTCTCGTTTTTTGGTCTCTAGGGACTGTATCCCTTGTGTCAACTCATAGTAATCTACTTGATTTTCCCCTCTGATATTAAGAAAATTACAAGTATCTTTCATATTTCTTTTTGTTACCTTTGAGATACCTGAGCCCACTGGAAATGAATTTTGAGTCCTGTATTCCTAACCAACATTAAACATCTTTTCTTTCTTCCCTGATAATTGGAGTTTTCTTACATTTAGGGAAGATTAAACAAGTTCACAAAAGAACAAGCTATTTATTCCCCATTCCCACATTTTATAAAGGTCTGTGTGTAAGGAGTTAGGCTACCTAGATATCTGTGATTGAGCTCAGTGGGAGGAGACAGAGGGAAGTTGAGAGAAGTAAGACTTTTGGGGGAGAAATCCTAGCTCTGAGGATCACTACCTGTGTGACTTTGGTTATTTCACTAAATCTCTCTGTGTCTTAGCTTTTCTATTTCTAATGCCAAAAACATCCAGTGACTCTGGAGATAGCATCATGAATGTGAATTGCTGCATCCACTACCTATAGACAATAAATAAGCAATGCACTCACCATGATACTCTTTCCCACTCTCCAGAGTAATATTAACAATTTAAAGTTATAAATTGTTAAGTAATAGTAACAATTTATGGGTTTAGATTCAGAATTACAAGATCCAAATATATCTTCCATATGAGAGATCCAGGGTCTGAAACAAATTGATCAAAATGTATCAGGTCACTTATTGATGGTCATTTATGTTAATTGTGCTACTTTGATAAACTACTATGAGTAATTTATCTCTCAGTGTCATTTGATTAATTAAATGTGCACCAAATGCTGGAGGAGTTATCTCCAGCAATTAACATAAGAAATATTTCCATTATTTTCTTAAGTCTTATCCCACCATCTTTTTGTGTTTTGTTTTTTGAGCTTTCAGGAAATTTTTTTTCACTTTATGCTTTGTTTACACTATTACATTTATTTTTATATTGATACTTTGGAGTGAAAATACAATAAACTGCTACTAATGCAGTGTCTGATTTGCATTCAAATTTGCCAATTTGAAGGTTAACTTACTAAATAAATGTATAACCCTCATCTAATTGTGCAGTAAATATTACATGGGAACAACTGTGATACGTTAATGAGATTAAGATTTTTGCAGTTGAAATATAATTTGATTTGGAAAAAGAACATATAACACTAAGTTAATAGTAAGAGATAAAGGATATCAGGAGCTTAAGAACTAGGTGGTAGAATGAAATGTTGGACAGCAAAGGAGTAATTAGGACATAGGGTGGGTGGTAGGACATAGTGAACCTCAGGCTGTGAAACAGGACATTTCAAAGAGCTTCAGAATGAGAAAAGAATTCATTTCTAATGTTGATTTGAGTGTCTTCACAGAGACCCAGGTGAAACAATGTTTGCCTGATAGCAGGATGGGAACCAATCGGAAGGTAGCAGAAATGTGATCTCCATGGAACATTCTATGAGTTCATGGGATTTTAAAGGGATAGTTCTATAGTAATAAATCATTTGCAGTTTAGTTGCCATGATCTTTTTCTGAAGAACCATGTAATTCCTAAGTCTAATAAACAAAGGATAAGCATTTATTGAGAAACTAATAGAGGCAAAGCTGACACCTAAAGAAGTGATCCCCACTCTAAGGAAGTTTATGCATCAATGTGAATTATGAATAATGATGAGAACTTGTCCATCCAGTTCTCTCCCTGGTCACAAGTAGAATAAATTAGGACCATATGATAATAGCAACTAATATTTGCTCTGCATTCAGTACTGGCCACCTTTCTCCTATATACATGCATTTGCTAGCACATGCATCTACCACCTTAGATAAATACATTGGGGCCAGGGAAAGGAACTTGAATAGATAGTTGATACAGAAATGAACTTGAATTCAAACACAGTTTATGCATTGCTAATCATTTGTGCTACTTCAGCTTAAAAGTAGCAGAGTATTACAAAAATATGCTTCCATATTAAATATGAAAAACACATAAACTACAATGACTAATTACTGATTTGATGTCCTCTGAGGAATATCTGTAGTATGTGTGATAATCTTGTTGACATTGGTTTCTAGAAGAAAGAGTGAATTAAAGTAAAGATACTGGGAGGGGATAAGTGAACTATACGACCCTTCATTTGAGAAGAATTATTTTGTACCAGGTACTTAACACTTAAAAGAGCTCAAAGAAAAAGGATGGTGTATTACCTATTATGAACATTTGTAACTCTCAGAGTGATCAAGGGGTGGATCCAAGATGGTGACTAGAGAGCAGAAGCAGACAGCGTGAGCTCCATAAATCAAAAATTTTGCTGAGATACTGGAGCCACATTTGGCAGAAAAAAACCACAAAGAAGAATCAAAACTCCAACACCCTGAACCTCCAGCCTATACAAAGCTTCTCCACATCATGTTACACTGAGAAAACAGGAGGGTTCCAAACCTGCTTGGGAGATGCAGCCAACAGATGAGCAAATAGGAGGCATGTGGTATTCCCACAGTACCCCTGGGATAAACCACCATAGTCCCCTGGACAGACTGACCCCCACCCTGTAAAAAAAAAGTGAATAATAAACAAAGAACTGAAAAAGAACACATGGCAGAGGGGCAGGGTGATCTGAGAGCACCAGAGAAGGGGGGAGGAGCAAGGAGCTCATCTCCACTCAAACTTTCTGTAGACAAAGACTGGAAAGGCAGCAGGCCTGACACTGGGTGGGTGATAAGATGCTGTCTGAAATAGGGCAGACAGCAGTCCACAAAGTTCATCTCCTGAGCCACTGAGCAACATACAAAGTCAAATGACACTGCAAAATTGAAAAAGAATCAGCAAACCAGCATAACACACTGAAAGCTGAGAGCTGGCTGATGGATCTCTGACCTTGCCCCAGAGAAAAGGCGCATGGCACAGAAACAAGCCCCCACTAAACCAACACAGCAAAAGCCCAATTCCAAAGCAGGATGGCTAGTGGGCCACAGAGCTGATCTCCAGAATCTGAGGACAAGCCACACCTCACTGAGGGAAGAGCTAACTAAGCAGCTGCTACTGAAAGACAGGGAAAAAACAAAAACAAAAAAAAACAAGAGAATCTCCCCAACCACCTGGCAAGACTAAGACAGAGCTTCTGCTTAAATACCAACACCAGGACTGAATGATGAAAGAGTAATACCAGAACTACTAAGACTGAAATTCTATTGTTCCTGAACCTGGATTTTTTTTCCTTTATGTGTTTGATGTTTAGTTCCCTGTTTGTATGTCTACCACCTCTCCCTGTTCATTTCTTTGGTTCTCTCTCTCTCTCTCTCTTTTTCTCTTTTTTCTCTTTCTTTGTTTTGTTTGTTTTACTATTGTAAGTTAGCTAATACTAAATTACACACAGAGTAAAGACAGAAACAGCACCAAGTGGAGTGATGAAACATAAAAAAGGGATGGAAAATATTCTTCCCCCAAAAATAAATTAATACAGGATTCAGAGGGAAATGAAGAAAACTGATACCCAGTTTCAGATTCCAACAAAACAAAGATAAATGACACTAAGGAACTGAGTGATGCCCACAAAAACAACCTCTAAGAAGAAATCCTGTAAGTAATCACTGAGAATTTCATGGAGATGTTATTAGACAACCAAAATGTGCAAGAAGCACTCAAGAAACTCCAAGACACCAAAAATAAAGAATATGAGAAGACACAGAAACAAATAAATGAACTCATAGGAACCCTAAATAAACACCAAAGTGAAATGAAAAACACTATAAATGGAGAGAAAAATGAATTAAAGACAAAAATTGACAACATTAAAGAGGAAGTGACCCATGATATGGAAAACCTGAGAAAAAAGAAATACAAAACACAATGGAAGGCCTCTCCAGAAGACTAGAACAAGCAGAAGACAGAATCTCAGAACTTGAAGATGAAATGGAAATTAAAGGAAAAAACAAAGAGCTAATGGTCAAACAACTCAAGCCCTGTGAAAGGAATATGCAAGAACTCACTGACTCCATCAAAAGACCAAACCTGAGAATCATGGGCATTAAAGAAGGAGAAGAAGTACAAGCAAAAGGAATTTGTTATATATTCAACAAAATAATAACAGAAAATATCCCAAATATAGAGAAAACTATGCCCATTCAGGTACAGGAAACCTCCAGGACACCAAACAGACTTGACCAGAATAGAACTACCCCATGACATATTATGACATATTATCATTAAAACAACAAGCACAGAGACTAGAGAAAGAATATTAAAGGCTCTAAGAGAGAAAAAAACAAATAACATACAAAGGTAAACCCATCAAAATCACAGCAGATTTCTCAAGGGAAACTTTAAAAGCAAGAAGAGCATGGAGTGAGGTATTCCAGGCAGTGAATGAAAATAACTTCAACCCTAGGATATTCTACCCAGCAAAATTATCATTCAAAATAGATGGAGCAATAAAAGTCCTCCATGGTAAGCAGAAACTAAAACAATATGTGACCACAAAGCCACCACTACAAAAGATTCTTCAAGGAATTCTGCACACAGAAAATGAAAACAAACAAAACCATGAAAAGACAGGCAGTACCAAACCACAGGAGAAGAGAGACAAGAAAGTAGAAAGTAACATTGATTCAGCTGCACACAATCAAACCCTTTAACAACAAAACAACTAAATGACAGGAATCACCACATACTTATCAACACTAACACTGAATGTTAACGGACTTAATTCCCCCATCAAAAGACACTATTTGGCAAACTGGATTAAAAAGGAAGATCCAACAATTTGTTGTTTACAGGAGACCCATCTCACTGACAGAAACAAGCAATGGCTTAGGGTGAAAGACTCGAAGAAGATATACCAAGCCAATAGCCCCTGAAAATAAGCAGGAGTAGTAATACTTATCTTGGACAAAGTAGACTTCAAATTTACATTCATAAATTAGATAATGAAGGACACTCCTTACTAATAAAAGGGGAAATACACCAAAAGGAAATAACAATTATCAACCTATATGCACCCAACATCAATGTACCCAATTTCATCAAATATATTCTGAAGGTCGTAAAAACAAATACAGACTCCAACACAGTGATAGTGGGAACCTTGATATTCCGCTATCACCAATATATAGGTCATCCAAACAAAAAAATCAATAAACAAATTCTAGAACTAAATCACACCATAGATCAAATGGACCTAGATGATGTCTGCAGAATATATCATCCAACTTCTACACAATATACATTCTTCTCATCAGCTCATGGAACATTCTCCAAAATTAATCATATCTTAGGGCATATAGCAAACCTCATCAAATACAAGAAAATAGAAGTAATCCCATGCATTTTATCTGATCACAATGCATTAAAACTAGAAGTCAACAACAAAAACAACAGTAAAAACATGCAAACAATTGGAAGCTGAACAACACATTGTTCAATGATCAATGGATCATTGATGAAATAAAAGAGGAAATTAAAAGATTCCTGCAAGTTAATGAAAATGAAAACACAACCTACCAGAGCCTATGGGACAAAGGAATGGCAGTCCTAAAAGGAAAATTTATAGCCATTGGTGCATATATTAAAAGGACAGAAGGATCTCAAATCAATAACCTAATGCTATATCTCAAACCCCTAGAAAAATAAGAAAAAGCAAATCCCAAAACAAACAGGAGAGAAATAACAAAAATAAGAGCCAAAATCAATGAAATAGAAACAAACAAACAAACAAAAACATACAAAGAATCAAAAAAAAATGAGACAAAAAACTGGTTCTTTGAAAAAATAAATAAGATTGACGGACCCCTGGCAAACCTGACTAAAATGAGGAGAGGAAAAAACCCAAATCAGTAAAATCAGAAATGGAAAATGGGAGATAACAACAAACACCATGGAAATCTAGGAAATCATTAGAGGCTACTTTGAGAATCTATATTCTAATAAATTTGAAAATCTTGAAGAAATGGACAGATTTCTAGACACATCTGACCACCCAAATTGAACCAAGACAATATTAAACACCTGAATAGATCTATAACATGAAAATAAATTGAAGCAGCAATAAAGAGTCTCCCCAAAAAGAAAAGCCCAGGACCTGATGGATTCTCTGCTGAATTCTATCAGAACTTTAAACAAGAATTAATACCAACTCTCCTTAAACTGTCCCATGAAATAGAAAGGGAAGGAACACGGCTTAACTCATTTTATGAAGCAAGTATTACACTCATCCCAAAACCATACAAAGACAGCTCCAAAAAGGAGAATTATAGGCCAATCTCCTTAATGAACATCAATCCAAAAATCCTAAATAAAATAATAGCAAGCTGAATCCAATAACATATCAGAAAGATTACTAACCATGACCAAGTCGGCTTCATCCCAGTAATGCAGGGGTGGTTCAACATATGCAAATCTATAAATGTAATACAGCACATTAACAGAAGCGAAGACAAAAACCACTTGATCATCTCAATAGATGCAGAAAAAGCCTTTGACAAGATCCAACACCACTTCATGATAAAAGCTCTAAGAAAACTAGGAATAGAAGGAAAGAACCTCAACATTGTAAAAGCTATATATGACAACCCTACAGCAAACATCATACTCAATGGTGAAAAACTGAAACCATTTCCCCTAAAATTAGGAATGAGACAAGGGTGCCCACTATCCCCAATCCTATTCCACATAGTCCTGGAATTCCTAGCCAGAGAAATTAGACAAGAAGAAGACATAAAAGGAATACAAATAGGTAAAGAAACTGTCAAAATATCCCTATTTGCAGATGATATGATCCCATACTTTAAGAACCTAAAGAATTCTACCCAAAAACTCCTAGACACTATAAACAGCTACAGCAATGTGGCAGGATACAAAATCAACTTACAAATATCATTAGCTTTTCTATACACCAATAACAAACAAACTGAGAAGGAATATATGGAAACAATTCCATTCACAGTAGCCTCAAAAAAAAAATACCTAGGAGTAAACTTAACAAAGGATGTGAATGATCACTACAAGGAGAACAATAAACCTCTGAAGAAAGAGATTGAGGAAGACTACAGAAGGTGAAGAGATCACCCGTCCTCATGGATTAGTAGAATCAAAATAGTGAAAACGGCTATACTACCAAAAGCAATCTACATGTTTAATGCAATTCCCATCAAAATCCCAATGACGTTCATCATAAAGAATGAAAAATCTAGTCTAAAGTCCATTTGGAAGTACAAGAGATCACGAATAGCCAAGGCAATACTCAGCAAAAAGAGCAATGTGGAGATATCACAATACCCGACTTCAAACTATATTACAAAGCAATAGCAATAAAAACAGCATGGTACAGGGACAAAAACAGACATGGAGGCCAGTGGAACAGAATAAAGGACCTGGATATGAATCCATACAACTATGTCCACCTTATTGTGACAAAGGTGCCAAAAACATATGATGGAGAAAAGACAGCCTCTTCAACAAATGTTGCTGGGAAAAGTGGTTATCTGTCTGCAAAAAACTGAAACTAGATCCATGCTCATCACCCTGTACTAGTATCAACTCAAAATGGATCAAGGACCTAAATGTCAGACCTGAAACTCTGAAGTTAGTACAGAAAAGAGCAGGGAATACTCTGGAAGCAATAGGTATAGGGAAGGACTTCCTCAGTAAAACCCCAGCAGCTCAGCAACCAAGTGAAAGGATGGACAAATAGGACTTCATAAAATTAAAAAGCTTCTGCACAACAAAAGAAATGGCCTCTAAACTGAAGAGAACACCCACAGTGTGGGAGAAAATATTTACCAGCTATATATCAGACAAAGGACTGATAACCAGAATATACAGGGAACTTAAAAACTAACCTCTCCCAAAATCAATGAACCAATAAAGAACTGGGCAACTGAACTAAACAGAACTTTCTCAAAAGAAGAAATTGAAATGGCCAAAAGACACATCAAAAATGCTCACCATCTCTAGCCATAAAGGAAATGCAAATCAAAACCACAGTAAGATTCCACCTCACCCCTGTTAGAATAGCCATTATCAAAAACAAAATCTAAACATAGATCTGGCATATGATCCATCAGTTCCACTCCTGGAGATATACCCAAAGGAATGCGACACAGGTTACTCCAGAGGCGCCTGCACACCCATGTTTATTGCAGAACTATTCACAATAGCCAAGTTATGGAAACAGACAAGATGCCCCACTACTGATGAATAGATTAAGAAAATGTGGTATTTATACACAATGGAATTTTATTCAGCCATGAAGAAGAATGAAATCTTATTATTCTCAAGTAAATGGATGGAACTGGAGAACATCATTCTGAGAGAGGTTAGCCAGGTTCAGAAGACCAAAAATCATATGTTCTCCCTCATATGCAGACTTTACATCTAGGGTAAATACAGCAATGTTGTTGGACGTGGGTCACATGACAAGGGGAGAGCACATATGGAAGGTATGGGGATAGGCAGGAAACCCAAAACATAAAGGTGTTTGATGTCCCCACTGCAAAGGAACTAATGCAGAAACCTTAAAGCAACAGAGGTCAACATGGGAAGGGGATCAGGAACTAGTGAAAAGGTAAGGTAGAGATTAATCAACTTGGGTTTAAATACATTTGAACATGGAAGCAATGCTAGGAATCTCTCCGTATAGCTATCCTTATCTCAACTAGCAAAAACGCTTTGTCTTTCTCATTATTGCTTATGTCTTCTCTTCAACAACACTGGAGAAGAGGGCAGAACGGGTTCTGTCTGGAAGTGAGAGTGTGTGGGGGGAGAGAGAGGAGATGGGGGCAGGGGAGAGAAATGACCCAAACAATGTATGCACATGTGAATAAATGAATAAAAAGTTTTTAAACAAGAATGATGAAGGATACATTATATGACCTAGTGCATGAAGAGCAAGGATAAAAAATGAAACCTGCAAAGTACAGGACAGGTTTTCAAATAGTCCACTACATGTATATAATTATATATATGTACATATGTACATACACCTCAATCTAACATGTAAAATAATTACAGATATATTTTGTTTACATATAAAAGTATTGTTTAATAATTTCTATATTAATAAACTTGTCATGAATGCCTCCATTAAGTAACTCAAGGGAGAAAATCTGGTTAGATTTTTAACAAGTGTATAGGACATTTTAGAAATTTATACTGAGGTAGAAGGTTGCAACACTACTTGGGGTGCTTAAAAGCTTACATCAGCCTACATCACACAAGTGCAATAATCCACCCTTTTTATTTTATAGTTGTGTGGGACCAGTATGTTATTAAAATAAGCATTACTTTATTGAAAAATGGAAAAATGAAACCCCTTGTCAATTCACTAGACAACAGATCTAAAAATTCTTGCCAAAAGAAATATAAGCTAATTATTTCCATTGAAAGTCCACAGTAACAAGTATATAGAACTTTGAATGAGTGTGTTTAATGTATGCTTCTTCATTTTCTTCATAGGGAAATGCCTGTGTTTCCAAAGAACATGTATAAGACTTCATGGCAACTTCTAGATGCTACTTACAGTGATCTTTAATACACCTATATTGATTCATAGTTGATAGGCCACAAACAACAGCACATATTTAGTGTGCACAATTTGGTGAGTCATGATACCATCTACAGAGCTGAATTAATGAGCATATGCAACACTTCACAGAGTTTTCCTGTGTCCATTTGTTTAAGTTTAAAATTATAAATAACTTTTTTCTTCAACCATTACTCTATGGGAAATGGAAGGTATCATTCTTTCACAAAGGTCTTTTAGATATCAGAAGAGCACCTGCCTAGCAAGTATGATGCCTTGAGTTCAAATCCCAGTGCTGCCAAAGTAATAATAATAATAACAAGAGCAAAAAGCACTAGAGGTATGGCTCAAGTAGTACAGTGCCTGCCTAGCATCTGCAAAGCCCTGATTTCAAATGCCAACACCATGAAAAAATGTTTAAGATAATTAGATATCAGTTAAAATACTTCCCAATCATCCCCCAAACCACAGCATTCTGGTATCTTTAGGCTAGACAAAAGAGCCCAAACAGTGCATATACCAGATTCAATCATCAGTAGAGCATTTTAAAAATCCCTGTGTTTCCTCCCTTTATCATTAAGGTTGAAGGAAGAGAAAGTGTAATTCCTTAGGGTATAACAGTTCAGCAAATGTTTGAGTCTCTAGTGGATGCAGAAAATCATTTCATCATATTTCTTCTGGGAAATTATTTGTGATTTAAGTTCCCCTTGCACATGGGAACAAGGACAAGATGAGCAGTCGCTCTGAAACCAGCACCAGGAACCCTCAAAAATATTTGCTTTGTATAACCTGTCATAGAGGAGGAAACATCAACCTGTAACCAACAGGTGAAAACAGGTCAGATCACATTTGAGACAGCAGGAGAAAGAGATGTGACCTGTACATGGCAGAACATCACACTGCCCAGTGTTGTTCTAAGCACAGGATCTGCTTGGCATTGTTATAAAATTTCATAAAGAGACACCATCCTTGGGTGTTTTTTTTTTTTTTTTAGTATATCACAACTGTGAATTCAAGTAATACTAGAATTGGAAGGTTCTCGGAAATTTGTATTCTCTACCCCATCCAATTCATAAATAAAGAAGTTCCTTTGAATATAGCAATTCACAAAGATCAAACACTTCATTACTGAAAAGAGCTACAACCAGGATCTGCTGACTCTTACTCAAGGATTCTTCTCATACAAGCTTCAAATTCAGGTGACACATAGAAACATAAAATAAATATTGTCCTATGTTTCCTTCCATAAGACAATACTTATGCTGTACTCTTGTTAAATATTTCAGTCTTTGGCTAACAATTAAATGAACTTGTGTTCTCAATATTCTACCATTTCCTTAAGAGTCCAGCAGGCAAAACATTAGCTATACAAGATTAAAATGAAAACATGCGATTTTTCTTTTCTTTTGACTTAGTCAAACCCTGATTTTGAATATTATAGCCTAATATTCTACTTGTTTTACCATTTAATAGAAATGCAATGGAATTAAAATCATAGCACCATAGAGACTATCTGTGAAATATCACTTCTATGAGATAAACATTGAAGGTTTTTGAAGAGCTATGAATGAAAGCTCATCTACTGAATTAAAACCTTAACACACACAATGGCCAAATGCATTGAGTATTTATAACATTGCAATCATTTTATTCAGTACTTTACATATAATCTAATCAATTTTTGCATCACTTTATTTAGGTCCATGATTTCAAGAAGATAAATAGTGTGCTGGAGTTCAGTATCAGTAAATCAAAGGGCCTGAGTTTGCCTGCCCACTGTAAAAGCAAGCAGGTGGAGTGCTTTACAATTGTCAAAGGTCCATCTCATACCCTGCCTCATTTAACTGGAGACTTGTCTCTATAATGGAGGAGAAAATGATCATCTAACTACATTTTCCATTGAACGAAACAATCTGAGCGGCACATACCTACCTACAGACCAGAGTTCTGACTCTTGATGCTATGTACTTATAAGGTCTCTCTTACTCCTATAAATACTGCAGTCTGGTATCATGCTTACATTTTAGAAATTGAGATCTGGGTCTGTTTCCTTATCTATAAAATGATAAGTTTGGTTTCTATTTTCAACAATAGTATTATTTTCTCTTTTTCTGAAGTAGAAAGACATGCTAACAAGACTTTTAGTTATTGTTGCTCCTCATGGGTTGCTTCTGCATTCTTATGTGAAGATTTATGTGGGAAAATGAATATAGCATTATCTTGGAAATCGGCAGTCCTCAATTCTATTCTGATTCTACAGGTAACTTACAGGGTAACTTTGCAGGTTCCCGTGGCCTAAGTTTAAGTTTCCTAATGAGTCTAACCTATGAAATCATATGTGTATTCATATGTAGTAGTAACAAGCTGAGAGGTGAGCACTCTTTTATACAACTATATTGAAGTATCTGTGAATGATATAGAATAAATAGAATATATTCAAGGTATAACATTTGATATGTTTTAGTGTATGTGTACATTCATGATATGTGTGCGTACATCAAAAGTAGTATTGTGAATTAATTCATCACACCCAAATGTTTTCTTGGACCTCTTGGTACTCCTTCCATTTTACCATTCTCCACACGTACCTCTACAAAGACAATCATCGATCTCTCTCCTGTCTCTATTAGTTATGTTACATTTTCTAGATTTTTATAAGTGGAATCATACAAGATATTTTCTCTTTCATGTCTTCTGAGTCTCAGCTTAATTATTTTTAGATTTATCTGTCATACACATGTATCAAAAACTTGTTTCTTTTATGTGTTCAATAATATTTCAATTCCTTTAAATGGACACATGAAAATGTATTTTTCCAGTCGCTTACAGATATTTGCAAGCATTTTAATGACAGAATCATTAAGTTGGTTATGAACACATTTGATTTTATAAGAAAATGTGAGCGCTTTGCATTCCTCCCAATGATAAAGGTGCCAATACCCCTACTTCCCTTAAACTATTCTAATATACCTGTAGTAATAATTCTAATATATGAAGTAATATTTCATTGTGATTTTAATGTATGTTCTCCTGATATGAATATTTGAGTACTTTTCACACATTTATTTGCTATTCACATATCATCTCTGGAAAGGACCAAAAGAAATCTCTGATAGATTCTTATTGACTTGTTTATTTTCTTATTATTTAGTTTTTAAATTTCTTTGTATATTTTGGATACAATTTTTTGGCCACAAATATGTTCTTTGAATAATTTATTCCCAGGCTAGTCTTTTCATTCTTTGTTTCCTTATTGATCTAGTATATGAAATGATGTACACATTAACAACATATTAATAATGAGTTGAATAGGAATTGATATAAATGTTTTACAGGCTACAAACTCTCAGGACAGCATATGGGGTTATTAGATCCCTGACTTGTGGTGACTGACTATATTCTATATAGATATTGAAAGTTAAGGGCACAGCTTTCTTCATTTCCAGGATTTATGATAGTCTATTAAAAAGTTCCATCATTTCATGAATGATACATTGTACTATTTTGCTTTCTCTTCTTTCATAAACAATAAGACAATTAAAACTGATTCAGTCTGTCTTGTCCCTCAAGTTTAGGTAGCGATAATACTTATTTCTATATTAAAATCTTGTGTTTTGTTTATTTGACTCACTTTAGTTTGGTTTAACTGCCCTCAATTCTGTAATCTTCCTCTGAGTACTGAGAAAAAAAAAATCTCAACAAATGCACGCTCCAATTTGAACACTCAGTTGGACAATGCCTTCTCTGTTTCCCCTGAGTGAGGGATTCTTGAATTTTAACTGAGCTGAACTATGCAACAGGCTTTTTGGTTGTCCAGAAACATAGCTATATACTCACCCTGATTACACTCCATTCTTCAACCCTGAAGTCTTCTTAAGATTATAGGATGGACTGTTTAAATGCCAATGCATGAGAGACAGAATGGGAAAAACAAAGAAATTCACAAAATCACATTTGCCTGTCATCAAATCACAGGTGCTCAGACGATAGAAACATGAAGTGGACTCTGGAATCAGACCCAGATCTGCAACTCACTGGCTGTTGACTTTGTTAAAGTTACTTAATATTCAGGCATACTCTTCTTAGATATAAAATAATAGTGTTGATTCCTACCTCATAAGAGTCGTAAGGATGAAAGTATGTAATGCATATAAAGTACTCAAATAAGTTCTATCATATAGTAAATACTCAATAACTCCTGATTCTTTAAAAATCATTATTTTTGCTGCCTTTTCATGTATTTCTGATGCTCTGCATTAAGCATTTCCCATTCTGTTTGTGTATATGTGATGTGCTTTATTTTGAAATCCATGGGTCTTTAATTTACCTTTCTAGCCCCACTTGCAATGAGAATTAATGTCTAGGCATCATCTGTATTCATATTTGTTTTGTTTTAGGAAGACAGAAGAAACACTGAAGGCATTTTCTTTACTGATGAATGAGATACATAATTGCCCAGACAAGGTCAAACATCTGGTGTCATGTGATTCAATAACCTCAGAGTACCAAGGTCATTGGAGAAGCAGAACTTGCCATTCCCCAGAAGCCAGCATCTTCTATTGTGTGTGGGCACCTGGAGAGGGCACAAACCATCACCTTCACCAAAGTCATCAGATCTAATTAGTGGAAGGATGTTTGAGAATCAGACAAACAAAGCCAAATCCAGGTACCTATAAAATTGGAGCAATGAATAATGAAAACCATTCAACAGTAACTGAGTTTATCTTTATGGGCATCACTCAAGATCCTCAGCTGCAAATCATCTTTTTTGTTGTCTTTCTCATTGTCTACCTGGCCAGTGCAGTGGGGAATGTTGGTATGGTTATCCTTATCATCACAGACTCTCAACTTCACACTCCCATGTATTTCTTCCTCTGCAATTTATCCTTTGTTGACCTGGGCTACTCCTCGGCCATTGCTCCCAGGATGCTGGCTGACTTCCTAACAGAGCACAAAGTTATCTCCTTCTCCAGTTGTGCCACTCAATTTGCTTTCTTTGTAGGTTTTGTGGATGCTGAGTGTTATGTTCTGGCTGCCATGGCCTATGACCGCTTTGTGGCCATCTGTCGACCTCTCCACTACAGCACTCTCATGTCCAAACGGGTCTGCCTTGTCCTTATGCTAGGCTCATACTTGGCTGGTCTAGTGAGTTTAGTAGTTCACACATCCCTCACTTTCAGCCTCAGTTACTGTAGTTCCAATATCATCAACCATTTCTTCTGTGAAATCCCACCCCTCTTGGCCCTCTCCTGCTCAGATACCTACATCAGTGAGATACTGTTGTTCAGTTTGTGTGGTTTCATTGAATTCAGCACCATCCTTATCATCCTCATCTCTTACACCTTCATCCTCATCGCAATCATCAGAATGCGCTCAGCTGAAGGCCAGCTTAAGGCTTTCTCCACCTGTGGGTCTCACCTAACTGGTGTCACCCTCTTTTATGGCACAGTCATGTTTATGTACCTGAGGCCAACATCCAGCTACTCCTTAAACCAAGACAAGTGGGCTTCTGTGTTCTACACTATTATCATTCCAATGTTGAATCCCTTGATCTACAGTTTGCGAAACAAAGATGTGAAAGCTGCTTTTAAAAAACTAATTGGGAAAAGACCTCAATAAGAACAAAACATGAAAATCTACTTTTTGAGAGACTTTTTTTGGGCAGGGTTAAATAATAGTGGTAGAAATACAGTGACAGTAGACAAAAATACAAATAAATTGTCAATGAATACTACTTAAGTTACTATCTCCTGCTGAGCGAATCTCAAATTCTAAATGGTTTTCTATAACTCAACTCTACAATCTGAAAGAAATATTCATATTTTTAGAAGAAATTCTGAGAAAGAAAAAATTGGCTTTTTAATCTAAGTTTTTGATTAGAAAAATCATATCTTGATTAAAAATTGAGGAAAGACTTAGCAAGAAAATGAAATAGCTAATCACCTTAAAGCATTTTTTTCAGGACCATGAGGAATGCCAAACCCAAATTTTGAAAATTTTCTATTCCGAGAGGAATTCAGAGCAAGTATAGTTATAATCATGGAAAGTATGGTTAATGTGAGGGATGATTTAACTCAATCTGTTGTCGTTCATTTATTCTAACAAAAATTTACAAGTGCTAGGTACATGCCAGGTTTGGGAGTAAATATGAAGAAGTCGTGTCTTACCAACTTAGACGGTTGGTTCCAGTTGCTGATCTCTCTCTGAATCTGTTGCCACAAATAACAAAATCCAGAACTGTTCAAAGTCTAACAGCAAGAGCTGGAGTCATAGGCTGTGCAGGTAAATAGCTGTGTGAGCATCAGGACTCTTTTCTTTTATATTGGCTTTGCCCTTTAGTGAAGTGGCTGGATGCTTTTCTTCTTCTATGCATTTATTATATTAAAAAGACTTTTATGTGAATTTTATCAAATTCACACATTTTTAAATAAATTTTATTAAGATATATTCATTATACAAGGAGGGATTCATAGTGACAATTCTGATTAGAGTTATACTGTACATTAGTTACATTGCCCCATTCTCGCCCCCTCAACCCCCTCCCCACCCCACTTAAAGCAATTTCAAGGGGTTTCTTAGTTCTGTTTCATGTAGGTATATGGTGTCCATGTACTATATACCCTCACCTTAATCTCCTTCATTCACCCTCCCCCTTACACTGTACAAACACACAAACACTGTACCTATTTTACAGTCCTGGTTTTCCCTACAAGATCTGAGTTAATACTGGAGAATCATTGAAACTCTGAGACCATAACAAAGATATGGAGCAATTTCTAAGTCTAATTTAACAAGATACAAATGTCTACAGGATTATTTTACCTACTGCCACCTATAGTCTTTCTCTCTTCCACTCTTAAGTAGATGCTGGTCTTTTCCATGCGTCTCCATTTTATCACCATCATACCCAAATAACAGTCTCATTAACCCTGGTATATCAATGACTAAAAAGGAAGAGAATATAGATCCTCTTTGCATGCTCTTAAGGCCATAAACCGTCAATTAAAAGCAAGATGTCAGGCATCAACAGAGGTAAGAGCAGCAGAGTGAGACTTAGCAAAAGCTACTTTTGTTTCAGATATGTCATGGGTCCATCGTACCCTCACTCTCACATATTTGTGATGGGTAATCCTTCTATTTCTTTCCTTTCTCCACTGTATCTAGTTAAAAGTCAGGGAAACACATGGTTCACCTGACATGTAGAGCAGCCACATTTATCCCGAAAGGCAAAAAAAGTTTTTTAGGTATAAAAGACCTAGGATTTGCCCAGCCTTCTTATGGTGCCACTGTACATGAATGGTGATTGCTTTGGTTACAGAATAGTCATGTCATGTATTTACACACCATGTTACTGGTGCCACTATGAGAAATAAAAAACACTGGTTAATGGACAGATGTAGAGTTTGCAGTCCAGAAGTAGCGTTTGAGTTTTTGTATAAGTAAGAGTGTAAATAATATATTACCAAGTGAAATGTAACTATATAATAAATATAACCATATCTTAATTGCTTTAAGTCAAGTGTACATTATAACTGAAAGAGCCACTGTTTTAGAATGAGGAAGACATTTGGATCCCTTTTCTAAATATCTATTCAATAACCTTGTTTCTAAAAGATGTTTTCTAATTGGTTGTAGTATTCATCCAATAAACTAAGCACTTTAAATCTCATCAAATTCTATAACAACCAGGAGAGTTGGGCATTATCCCATTTTACCAAGCACAAGATTAAAGCTCAGATAAGTCAACAATCTTATCAAACTTAAATGATGGAATTAAAATCTGATCGAAGGGCTGCACTTCCCATCCAGGATTGTGCGATTTTAAAAGAAGCCTTATATAGATTCTGCTGTGTTCTATCTGTACAAATTTGGACAAATTACCTCTTCTCTCTAAACCCCAGTTTCTTCATCCACTAAATAGGAATAATAATGCTTACCTTTTAGCATTTTGCGAAGAGCATGTCAAAATCTCTATAAGTATCTGTTACATAGAAGATGCCTAGTAAGCATTAATTCCTTTTATTTTTTCTATCATTTATATGTTACCTATACATATTTATGCATATCTATAATTATGCTAACAATATTACTTAATAAAATGATGATAAATATTTTATTTTCTAGATGGTAGTAGAAGTATTTATGTAAAATTATGATAAGAGAAAAATTTATGTGGGTTAAATAATCTTGGATTTTAGTCCAATTCCACTAATAGCTGTCTCAAATAAATCATTTAATATCTGTGTGCTTCAGTTTGTTCATCAATAAAATGAGGACTGTTATGTACGTCTTGTCCTACTGTTAGTTTTCACAGGTAAGAGATCAATAAATGTTTTATGTTTGAAAATATCTCACTTCTCTTTTATACCTTAAAAAGTTTTAAAAATAATAATAGTATAACAATGATAAACATGTTAATAATATTCTCTATAATAGGTTGCCAAAATCATGTTAATTGATTTTTTAAGTCAACAAAGTTGATAACACTGTGTTAGTGTCTGTAAAGGAAAAAGTGGTACAAAAGTTGTTCAGAGTGTGCTTTTCAATGTGACATAAGACTGGGATTCAATTCTACTTCCTTTATTCCTCAGCCATATAACCTAAGGTGAGAGTTTCCCTATCGTATGTAAGACTTGATGGGAAATATGAGATATGTATACATGACTCGTAATATTTAGATTTATAAGGATATATAATAAATGCAATTATTTTATATGAAGAAAAAATAATAATAAATGTTAAAAAGAGATTCACAAACTGCTGTTGTAGCTCACACTGGCTTGATAACATATCCTCTTGGGAGATGAGAAGACCCATATGGAGGGTGGACATCTGAGCCATCTTTGAAGCATGAGCCAAAAACTAAAGAGAGAAGGAAATGAGGCTGGAAACACAATGAACAAAGGCAAAATGGTCAGAAACAATGGGTCAAGTCCATAGATAATTTGCACTGGGTGTTCAGTGGGAGGGTTTGGTGGTGAAACTGTAATGTAGCTCAATTATCTGGTACCACTTTAGGGATGTGGAAATTATCCCTTGAGGAACAGGGAGTTTATCTCTTGCAGATTCTAGAGAACACCCCTCTTAGCTCTCTGAACTCTTGTATCCACCAGCAGAGCAACATTTGTGGAAACCATTTATCATCAGAGGATAAAGGTGCAAATCTGAGTCCACTCTGGCTATTTGAAGCAGGTTTAATTGTATAGATAATATATCTTTCTTACAGAGGCTTGCATGAAACTCCCATTTAGCTAAAGGTATGATCTTTGCCCAAGGAAAGAATTTAGACTGAAATCCCTGCTTTAAATATTTACCTTACAGTGGATTCCTGAAATTATTAGGGTCTAAGAATCCTTATGTTTCCCATACTTATCATTATTTCTTAAATCAGCATCTGTACAATTGCTAATATCTTTTGTTTGCTAGTCCAAGTTTTCTTCCCTAAACCATCTGTTTGGTATTATTTCTCCTTGCTCTCCTTTACCCAACAGATTCTTTTTTTAAATTCTCTTCCATCTCCACTGAGTCTTCCTCAAGAGCCTCAAGTCCGTGATTCAGAATGTCCAGTCTCTTTTCTTCCTTTATCAGCTTAAATACCACAACTCAGAAAGCTCATTCTCTTCAATCTATGAATCTGGCAAAAAAATATTCTCTTCTGTATAGTAAAACCTCCCAAATTTGTAACATTCTTTTCTCATTTGTGTGACTATACTCATACATATACATGGATTTAAAAATTACATGTAAATACTATATAAGTTTTCCCTGTACTAGAAAATTCATAATGGACTCTGTAAAATGTGGAAAAATGTAGTAATGATAAGAGTTTGTGGGTTGCATTTCTTTACACAGCTACAAGCTCTACAAAAGTGTGCACACCCATGAGAGACTGTGGTATATGTGATTTTAGCTGTGTTAGGTCATGTGTTTATGAGGACACCAAGTCTGCATTAGATCTGGCTTTAGGATACTAGACCAGGGCCCACAATGAAATCAACACCATGTCATGGATGACATCTGAAATCCTCCATTTTCAGTTTCACCCCTAGCCATTCCCTTCTATGTCTTGTCTTCCAGAATTTTAAGCCACACTAAACTCTGAATACTTTTGCCTATACTGGGCCAAGCCCTTAAAGCCTTTGATCTACTTGTAAAACACATACTTCTGTTTCATATTACAAATCAGTCATCCCTTCTGCCAGAAGTCATTCCTGAACTCAGCCTCCAGGACTTTTTCATCATAGTGAATTAGTACAAATGATACCTCCATGGGAGGGTTGCTGTGAGGACAAAGCATGGCAAATGCTACTGTGTCAAGTGTCCCTATTGTTCAAAGAAGGTTCAGATTTTGCCTGTTGTCCTGAAGTAAATAGTAATAATGTAAAAGTACTCCAGGTAAGATATGAAAGTACTTTAAGAGCTGAAATATAGCATACATCCAATTGATATTCGGTGACTCTCCAATGTGCTAGAGAAGTGCCGTGGTGATTATTCTGCAATGACTCTAACATATATATCCCTTAATATGACAGATTCCTTGGGAGATCAGGAGGCTTTAAGGAAGGCAAGTTTTTAACCTCTCTTAAGAACTCGTATATATTAAGTAGGTAACAAATAGTCACTGAATAAATGAGTGAACATACCTTACTGAGATAGAGAAGTAATGGAATCTAGACCCAATTCTGTGTCTCAAGACATTTACTGAAGATGCATACAATCTCCCTAAGATTCATAAAGGGATCTTTGTTGCTCCATTTCATAAAATAATGACACTGGGGTTATGAAAATGTAAATGGCATGCCACTGTGCTCTGAGCTTGTAAGTAAGTAGAACTGAAAATATAAGAAATTTTACCTGATTTATACTCCTATAGTTTATAGATTAAGGAAATGTATAGCATGGCAGAAAGTGATATGATCAGAATTGAGAATGCAATTTGGATTGTAATAGGCTGAATTTGTGGCTATCTTCAGTCTCATGAAGGGATTAGTTTCATTAGTCAGTACTTACACAGGATTGTACTTGAAACAATTGTTGAAAGGCCCACAGTTGTTTATACCTATGATCAGCTGAATCTTTGCAAAGTCAAGTAGCGGCAAAAGTCATTATAACATGAATATATAGATAGAATGAGGAAAAACAAGAAAGGGTATCCAAGAAGCATTTTAGACCACAGATTATACAGAAAAAATTGATATCATAAAGCATAATTATTTTACTATGAAATTAATTTCCCTTCACTGTATTATAATTCTCATACTTTCTAACCAGGATACTAAGCAATTTTTAAGTTAAAAGGTAAGACACCCACTTGGAAAAATGGTAACATGTTATAAGGTAATAATGCTAGTTTTCTATCTGTTGTATTTATAGTGATGACATTAGAACTTTCCTACATCTTACTATTGTCCTTAAAATTAATCAGGCAGCTCCAAAGAGTAGAATTAAAGAGTCATGCGAGGCTACATTTTGACAGGAATATAGTAATTTTATTTTCAGAGATAAAAAAGATGATAGACAGGTAGGTGATAGGTAGACACTTTACCTAACAAATGTTTTATTTTATAAATGAGTAAAGTGAGGTCCATAAAAATTAATTAAACCCCATCCTAACATGGTTAAATTAGAACCTGCAAATTATAATTTTGTTCTCTTTGTAACTATAGTGTATTAATAATGATCAAGTACTGAGAAAATATAGTCTATGCCAAAGACTATTCTCTATTCTGTTTGTTTGTTTACGCTAGAATTTTTGCAAAGAAAATCATCACATATTTTTCTTTCATCTGGGAATCTGTGGGAGGGATGTGAAAGTAAAAAGGACTACTCAAGTTGCAGAAGAAGGAAAAGGAGAAAGGAGGATTAGAAAGGTCTAAAAATGATCAAAGAACATTATATTCATGTATGAAAATGCCATAATAAAACCTCTGTATAATCAATACAAACGTAAAATTCAGAAGAATGTAGTATGAAATAAGTACATAAAGCATTAAACATTTGCATATTTAAACATTAAAATTTTAGGCATTTTAAAATGCTGGTATACTTCGTAGTTATGCTGTTGATATTTTATCATAGTCACAAACAAATGTAAGGAGGAATTTCTGTAATATGACATTTGATGTTGTAAAGGATCAATAATTCATCATGATGTGTTAGTTTTGAAACCAGTTGTTCTTTGTTGTAGCAATGATTAGCATATAGTACAAAGAATTATTTATTTAATGTCATTAAAATATTGTATTTCTCTTTCATGTTAAAAGAAGCAAACATATGAATGAAGTAGAAGGTGGACTCATAGGAAAGGGGAAAGGCAACAAAAGATAGAGAAGGGGACAAAAGAGAGGGAACCTGGGAAGAGTACACGATACACATGTGTGAACAAGACATAATGAAACCCTTTGTTTTGCACAACTAGTATTACTAAAATTTTAGTAATAAAATTTTAAGAAAAGAGGACCACATGAGACCTAGATTAGGGAATAGGCCATCTGAATTACATTATTTATTTTGGTCCACCTAGTTGCAAATTATTGGTAACAAACAAACTAGTCAAAAATGAATTGCTAATAAAGCAAAATTCACTTCCACTTGTTTTAAATTTTTGGCTAAATATGGGCTTATGAGAATAACTTTATACAATTTAATTCATCAAATTTTATAGTTGAGAGGTAATCAATTTTTAAATTTTTTGGTAAATTTCCATAAAAAAGAAAACTTTCAAGTTGAATCTAAGAATTTTATGTTCCTTTTGCAAAGTTAATATGTTATGTTTTTAAATAATATACTGTCAACTAAGCATGTCTTTCTTATTTGATGATTCTTTGAAGAATTATAAATGGCATTGCTTGCTCTAAATAAGTTCTATAAAGAAAGTTTGTTAGCTGAATATTTTCTAATCCTATTTCATGTATTAAGCAAATATATAATATCCTTAGTCTTTTATATACAAAAGGAAATAGTTTTAAAGAAAAACTTCTCTGTAAGGAAGAAGTGATTCTGGTTAGTGACTTTACTTTTTGATTTTGCCTTTTAAATATCTAAACTTTATGTCATTGATGTCTAATTTATATCATCAGAGCTGCCTTACCTACTGATTGCCTACTGATTGTATAATACCTTTGTATTTAGGTATCAGATGACTCTGAAAGATGAATTACATTCTTTTGTGTTTATTCTAAACTGTAGATTAAACTAGTGAGAAACCATTTTAGAAACAATTTATCTCTGAGTAGTGTATCAATCATAGACCCTATTAACAAAATTGGAGAAAAGGGCAGAACAGGTTCTGCCTAGAAGCAAGGGGGATGTAGGGGAGATGGAGGGGGTGAGGGCAGAGGGGAGAAATGACCCAAACAATGCATATACATATGAATATATGAATAAAGAGAAGAAAATATTAATTATATTAATATTAAATTATATTTGGCTATTCTCTTAATTCAAAGTACAAGAACAATTCCCTTTGAAAATACCACTAGGTGACAAGCTTCAAAACACAGGAAACACTTGTTTCACAAATTTATGTTTATGTATGCATTTCATATATATATATGTGTGTATCTACATATATATATATGTGTGTGTGTGTATATACTTTGTCCCTCATATATCATAAAATATTTTCAAAACTTTAAGTTGTCTCATGTCACTCTTCAGAATATCTACATTTCACCAAGAATAACTCCCCACTGTGTGCCACATCAGTTTAGCCCATGACTAACAGCTCTTACCTCAGCAGTCAGGCTTCCTGCTGCTCTGCTTCTCATTTGTTTTCCTTCAGTCAGATCTTACTCTTTCCTATCTCTGCAGTATTTGCTCATAACCACCCTTTACTGAGAAAGCTCTGCTAGTCAACCTTTCTCTTATCTGTCCTTTTGGTCTCTGTACTGCTTCTTAGAGAGGGAGATCCTACTTGTCATTTTCTGTTACTGCCTCTGATAATTATTTCCTTTATAAATGCAATCATCATAATTTGCCAATTTGATAGCAAATGTGTATATATGTGTATATGATTATATTATAAATGTTTATGAATATATGTAATTGTATTCTATGTGTATATGAGGACAATACTGTTTTGTTAACATTCTATTATGCAGTCATCCAGTAATAGGTTATGAAGGAAAAAATTAATTCATTAATTAACACTTAACCAAATCTGCTTCTAATCAATGCTAACCCCCAGTCCATACATTCAGTCTATAACTACCAGTAACAAACTGGAATTAAATTAAATAAGATTTCTTGATCCATTGCAAAGAGGAAATAAACATCTGGGTAACCCTAGAGTATCTCATCAAACATGAAGAAAAAGAACTACCATAGGATTGGGAAAAGGATAAAGTTTAGGTCAAATTGAAATGAAACAATATTTTAATTGACTAATTGCAAATCAGAGCTGTATGTGAAGGTATTTACATCAAGTCTAAACCAGACAGTAAATACAAAGTACCCTTTCCTTGGAAATTACAAACTTAACTCATGTGGAATGTAGCATCTAAAAATACTTAATCTGAAGTTTTACACACCTGCATAGGAAACTGAGATTTCTCTGTTTCAAAGTGGTTTAGATTTTCTAGGCAGAGTTAAGATATTCATCTTACTGATATAATTTCAAATAATTTTGGAAAATCTATGATTTTGTAGAAGCAAGTTTTTTCAGCAAGTAACAAAATATTATTCACTCAATGAAAACAATTGTTATGACACATTAGAGATTTGCTGTATCATTGGAGGGGAAACATTTCTTCTGTTGAATTTACAGGTGGTCTTTTTTTGAATGGCCAGAGTAGATATTGACAATCTAAGTAATTTTTACTCTGTTCCTTCACATTCAGAAGGTTAACTAGCATATATTAACAATTGAGGTTCATGTTCCATGAATAGCTTCTATGTCCTCTGTTTTTTAATAGCTCTCCTTAAAGCTCCTTTTACATCCTGGTTCCTTAGGCTATAGATTAGGGGATTAAGTATGGGTGTGACCACAGTGTAGAACACTGCTATGACCTTGCCTCCAGCCCTGGAAGATTTCGACTGGGGTCTCATGTACATGAAGATAGCAGTTCCATAGAATAAGCCCACTACTGTCAAGTGGGAAGTACAGGTGGACAGAGCCTTGTACCTCCCAGAGGTTGACTGCATCCTGAGGACAGACAGAAGGATCCGGACATAGGAAACAACAATGAGGAAGAAAGGAATAAAGACAATGATGATACTGAAGATAAAAACAACCAGCTCAATGAGTGAGGTATCAGTGCAAGCCAGCCTCAGAACAGAAGGCACCTCACAGAAAAAGTGATTCAAGACATTGGGCCCACAGTAGGGCAAACTCAAGGTGAGCATATTGATAACCGTGGAACTCAGAAAGCTACTGGACCAAGAAATGGCTGCCAGTTGGATACAGGTGTTTTGGTCCATAATGACAGTATAATGAAGAGGATGACAAATGGCTACATATCTGTCATAAGCCATGACACCAAGGAGAACACATTCAATCATCCCAAAGGAGAGAGAGAAGTACATCTGAATAGCACAACTGAAGAATGGGATAGTCTTCTTTCTCCCCACCATGTTGGACAGCATTTGTGGGACATTAGTGGATGTGTAGCAAATGTCCAAAAAGGACAAATTTGTAAGAAAGAAGTACATGGGGGTTTGGAGACGAGGCTCTATCTGGATAATGATGATGATAATAACATTCCCAACCACTGATAATACATAGAAGAACAAGAATATAACAAAAAGAATGTACTGCACCTTTGGGTCAGATGAAAGCCCCAAGAACACAAATTCATTCACAGTGTGGTTCATTTTCATTTTATCCATTTTTCAGCCTCCCTTCATTTCATAGAAGACAGAACCCCAGAACCACTCATTTGAAGACAAAATCAAGTGCCCTAAATGTCTGTGTTAGGGAGAGTTAACATGTAAGAAAGTAGGTAAAAATCCTGACCAGAGATTATCTCTTGGGTTCTGAACTTTAATAGGAATGGAAAATTTTTCTCCAGTTTTGGAGGAGATAGTCTTGTGAGATAGGAATATCAAATTCGAATCTCAATGGAGTTGAGCAGAGTTACTTGGCTTTTCAAAATAAGAATTTCCTTTCACCTATTGATAATCATTCCAAAGTCAAAGTCTTAATCGGACATCATCTACTTCAAAAAGATCTGATTCTCTGTTTTACTTCTGCAGCTAACAAAAGAGCGGCCAAAGGGAGCATTCAAGGAAATAGTTAATGGAAGCCATTGCTTCATGTGCTACTCTGCTAATTGATAAGCAAAGTCAGGACCCCAGTATAAGTTCATTCGGTGTCACTCTCATATACGTCCAGTTCTTAGTCACTCTGACATCCAGCAGAACAAATACCACACCAGCAAAAATAGACATGTGAAGCACTAATTGCTAATTCTTTTAGTTCCCTCACTTCCGTACTGTGTAAACTGGAATGGTGTCATTATGTTTAAAATGAGAATGATGGTCTGGAAGTGTGGCTCATGTGGTAGAGTACTTACCATAAAGTGTGAAGACCTAACTTCAGACCCCACTACAGACACAAAAAAGGAGGGAGTAAAAGTGCAGTATCATACCAACTGTGTGAAATTTTTTTAAGGATAAAATTAAATAATATTTCCAAAGAATTTTAAATAATGTCTACACATTGATAACAATCTAAAAATAGTGTCTATTATTTATACTGTCAAAAGCATATATTGATGGTACATTTATCTGATGATAAACATTTCAAAAGAGCAATATTAATTAAAAGATCCAGAAAAGTTAATGCTTCTACTTCTATTTATTGAATACAAAATATGCACAGGCTGGTCCCTGTGCATATTTGCTCTTAGCTCAGACAGTGTTAACATGGATTATTTACTACTTTCTGGTCTTAAAAATTTAAGGGTAACAACCTAGAAAGGCATGGGGTAATAAAGAAACCCAGCAGTAAGCCCTGCACCAATGGCAAGAAGTAGCTATCAATCATTTGTTCATTCTTTTTGTTTTCTTTCTAGCTTTTTCTTTCTTTGTTTCAAAATTAACTTTCTTGATATTTCAGTACATACCAGATGCAGGCTAAGTACTAATAAACATATCAGGCATTCTTAATAATTTTATAAAGATGAAAGTCTGTGGAAAGTTTCAATGAAGGATAGAAACTGGCTCTTGAAGACATAGAACACCTTCCTCATGAAGACATTTGAGTAACTAGCTGCAAGTCAGAAAAAGAACACAACATGAAAAACATCTTTTTGCATATAGTATGTTTTAAGAAGCTTCAAATAAGTTGAGGCGTATCAGAATTTTGTGATCAAATAATTGCATAAACTGGTAAATTAAATTATCTAAAATATGAAATCCAGGTATAAAAGAAGAATGGACCTGGACAAGGCAGAGAGAAGTTCAGTCATGGTCTTCTTTTCATCCAAAGTAGCAAGACAGAGTGTATGCAGGAAAGATTTCAGCATACTCTTCCAAATCTTCCAAACAGAACTTGGAGTCCTACTGTAAATAGAAAAATGTTTGGGTGATTTTTAGAAAGGATTATATTAACAACAGTTGACACCTGCAGTTTCTTTAACTGAGTTTCTCCACTGACAGTGATGACACAAAATCAGGAGACCATGAACTAGTAGCAAATTCTATAGGATCTGTCATTAGAGAACCTGAATTATGTGGTTGGTCCCTCCATACATCAGCCGAAGGGCTTTGCACAATTCACTGCAGCTATCTATGTATAACTCATTCTCCTAATCCATAGAATGTGAGCAAAAGTAACATCAATCTCACAGAGTTGAACCAATTTAATGAGATAATGCATGCAAAATACCTAAAAGAGAGGTAGGTATGAGTTCTAAACACTCAATAAATGATAAATGTTATCATTGTGCCATGTGACCCTCATTAGAGGATTCTTGCTATGTGAATAGGAATTATTGACCACTCTCCCCAAAATGACAGAGAAACTCTCTTTAATACATTAAAAATGTGAGACTATTTGACTAATTACTGAATATATGCACAACCACTAACAACACACATGTACCAATATATCTATATTTAGATCATCTGTGTATATAATAATAAGACCACGTCAAAAATAATAGTCTTGATTCTGCAGGCAGGCATGTTTAAGCAAAATTTTGCAAATGTAATGGAACATAAATGTTTTGGGTCAAGTTGTAAACACTGTCTAAAATTTGAAGATTCAAAAAAAAAGGATACCCTTAATCCTTGTGAACCACAGTTGCCTGAAAAAACATCTTTGGTCACATTGCGGATGTTGCTGATGAAATCTGGCTATAACCTATTCAAATGCACAGTTTTTCAGAGTATAAATCAATTCTCTTCCTATCTGAATCAGCAGATTTTTATATCCTTCATAAGGAAGGCAAAATAAACCACTTTTGAAAATAAATTTAACACCCACAGTATGAAAAACTCACCAAATTAAACATGGAATCCAAGAGAGCTGTATATTTTTCAACTACCTGTAAGCAATCATCTAGTTAACCATATACCCTCAGTTTACCTCATAAGGCAAAGTCTACTGTTGCCAAATGCCTTCTTCCAATATCTAAAAAATGTTTTTTTAGATACAGGCATGCATGACATCATCTTTGAAATTACTCCCTAATTTCTTTCACAATACAAAAGTAATGACTCTCTTCTACAATTCATTTCCATCTTTTGAATATATACTCTACTGCTGTATTGATGGTGGTGGTGATGGTGGTGGTGGTGTGTATGTACATGTATAAAAATGTATCAGCCTATCTCATCATTTAACTTTGTGTTTCTGTCATGTTTGCTTATGTTTCTTCAGCCTGTAGCATAAATAAGCACTATTAAATGCTAGTAAAACACAAGTGAATCTTTCCTATTTCCTATGTTTGTCTTGAGTTTTAATGAAGAATAAGTTCATTCTCATTGTAGCTATGATTTTAGGCAAAGTACATAGTCATGCAAAGTAATTTTCCCCTCATGATATCTCTTTCAGAGCAATACTGCCTAATGCTAAAAAGTCATGTAGATCAGTTACAAGAAGAAGAAAAAGAAGAAGGAGAGGAGGAGGTGGAGGAAGAGGAGGAGGAGGAAAAAAGTTATCCGGCATTAGGCCAAGAAAGCACAATGTGTGGCTAACTTACACTCTGCATAGGGTTACTTAGCATCATAAACGCTGTATATACTACATATATAATCAACTGACCTTTTCATTCCACAAGTTATAGGAAGAACACTAAAATCTTTTACATTAAACTACAAAAGTCTGATGTTCTTTCAAAACTTCATATTTAAAAAAAACCTAACTTTTTAATTTTTGTAACATGAACTGAATATATTGTCTTATCCGATGTTTAATTAAATTGCTTATTACTTATGGTTGACAAGTAGATTTATGGATACAGTGATATTCTTTGGTTTTAATAATGATTCATTTTCCAAGGATGTTTTTTCAAAGTAATGCAGCATAGAGGTTAAAAGTATACAAAAACAGCAGGAATATGAATTGTAACTCCATCACCCCCATACCAAATCACCTGAGAAAGCTTCTAAACTATTCTAAGCTCTTGCTTGTCCTATTATAAATATGAGCTGATTAGTACTTAGTTCATTAGGAAATATATTTAGCAGTTTTATTACAGTATATGACACATAACAAATGCTTTGTAAATCACAGTTAAGATATTTTATAGATTATTATTACTCAATTTGCTGCAAACTTACAAAAATTCTAAGAGTGGGAGAGTTGTTATGTATAACCATATTAGTAAGTAGTACTTAACTATCACTATAAAGGTATTTAGATCCTGCTTAAACTCATATAAGCCCTATTGATAAAATTTATGGTGTCAATTCATGGGACATCATTTCTTGAAAAAATGAAATGTATTATTAGAAGCAAATTTAAGAATTAAAAAGAGTTAAGAACTAAGTATAATAAAGATTATATCATCAAATACCATTACTATTAAATAAGGATATTAGGAAAGTTGACCAGAAGTCCAAGAAACAACTTTCTCATAAATCCTTCCTTGAGTTATGAAAAGTATGCTAAAAACTCACTTATGACTTGATAAAAGGTAAACACCACTCAACCACTCACACTGCTTACAGATTGTACTGCAGATGACAACTTACCACTTGGCAGGAATTAATTTCACATATTATCTTGATTAAATACTTCAGGTCTTGTTTTAATAGTGTGGTGGGGAAAGAGAAGAATGTGAGAGCCAGGGCTCCTAGAAAATCATGCCGTAGCAGCCAAACCTTCAATTAGCTAGAACTTCATGGGGGGAAGCATGACAATAAATGTTAACAATTTCTGATGTTCAGTGGGAGCAAATAAATCTCCTTTCCCCACAGTGCAACATCATCAAAAAGGGAAAAAAAATCACCTAAAAACTGACAGCAATTTTTGGTCACTATTATTCTCTATTATATAGACCACATTTTAGTAGGTATTTTTTAGGTATCAAGTTTCAACTTCATGGTAATTCTGAAATGTATTTATTTTAAACATGAAGATATGAAATATCAGAGAGTTTAAACAATTTTCTCAAAGTCAGAGTATTAGTAGAATCATAATTTGTACTGAATTCTGAATAATTCTAGTATGTCTTTCAGTTAAATAACATTATTATTATTATTATTATTATTATTATTATTATAATTAGTCTGAAACAGCAACTACAAACAGGCACACTGGTAAAACATGACCTGAAATCATAAGCAACATATGAAAATAAACTGCTTCATACCTGCCTCTCCATATATATGTGCATACAAAATCCCATTAAGAAAGTAGATAACATTCAGGTGTAAATAAATGCAGTTTCAAGGAGATAAATCTCTTGCTATGATAACTACAAGTGAGGTACTGCTGTCCCTTTTATACATCAAAGAAGAAGAAGAAGAAGGTGGGGGCTGATGCAATGAAATGTCTTAGTATCTAAGTCTTTGTTTTAGGCCCTTAGGCTGAATTTTAAATTCTTGAGGGACAGTGTCCCAGACCAATGATTAAAATTTAATCATTTGTTCTGAGGAGCTCCTGGTTGAAGTGTTTGATAATTTCTTCCCCTCCCCTGAAAATGAATTTGTTTTCCATAACTTGTGTGCTTTCCAAATGACCAGAGTTCTCATCCTTTTGAGTTGCTTAACAATCCTAATCATGACAATGGGTTCATACATCATAGGAACAGCGATTCCCAAAATGCAGGGTTCAGGGGCCTCATCCAGAGTCAACAGGAATTTATAGATGATTATGATCCTAATACATTTTTAATAATTTACAAAGCAATTTTTAAATCTAGGTTCTTTTCTCCATGATCATAACAAAATCTGAACCCACCTCTTTTTTTTTTCACCCCCTAACCACTTCTTTTATTTTTCCAACTTCTCTCCAGGTCCTCATTCATTGATTTATCTACTCACCTTGTCTATATTATATATAGAATACTGGAATTCTAAAAGCTAATTAGATTATCTTGGTATCCATGTAGAGAAGATAAGGAAAAAATTATTTCTGCTCATCATCCAATTTTAGCCACTATGCTTATGATAGACTTGAATGTTAAAAGAAGTAATGCTTATCATGTTTGTAGATATGCAAATGAAACAAAAAATTTAAATTATAGATATTATTATGGATTATAAAAATGATACTTCAATGCTATTCCCATGATTGTGTCATAATAATTGACTCTATATTATTGAAAACAATGATGATGATGGAACTTAATGCTTTTAAAACAGAACTGATAATGTAAGCCATTGTGTTTAATGTTTTATTGTTTTATTTAGAGGAAGCTAAAGTTCAATATTCTTGAACAGAAATACAGAAAATTCTTTAAAAAATACTTTCAGACAAATTTCAACAGCACATTAAAAAGATAACTTTCCATGATCAAGTGGGATTTAGCCAATGGATGCAAGGATGGCTCAACATATGCACACCAATAAACATAATATATCACATGGACAGAATCAAGGACAAAAACTGTTGGTTAATTCAATCAATGCAGAAAAATGATTTGATAAGATGCAATATTCCTTTGGGAAAAAATTCTGAACAAATTAGATATAGAAGGAAAGTACCTCAATGTCATAAAGGCCATACATGGCAGTGCTACACCTAACATCATACCAAATGGGAAAAAGTTAAAAGGTTTTCCTCAGCTATCGGGGAGTCCACTTTCACAATTTGCATTCAACATAAAACTGAAAGTCTTAGCCAGAGCAGTTAGGATTCAGAGTGATATTGCTGAAAAGCAAATAAATCAATGCAGTATAATAAAGCCCCCAGAAACAGACCATATAAATGTAGTGAACTGAACTTTGACAAAAGAACAAAGGTCAAAAATGAGCAAATGAAATCAAAGGAGAGAGAGTGAGAGAGAGAGAGAGTGTTTTCACAATAATAATGGACAACCAGAACCCCTAAGGAAAAAAATAAATTATAGCACAGGACTTAAACAGTTTACAAAAATTAATTCAAAGTGTGTCACAAACTTAAATGTAAAATACATAATTATTAAATTCCTAGAAGATAACATAGTAGAAAATCTAGATTACCTAGGATTTAAAAATGACACTTTAAACGTGAACAAAGAGTTACATGCACAAAAGAACTGATAACCTTGACATCATTAATATTTAAATTGCCTGCATTACAAAATAACTATGAAGAGAATAAAAAGAGAAAATATTCATAAAATGACTATCTGATAAAGGACTTAACCATGACACATAAAGAAATCTTAAAAATCAGTAATCTTATAATTCAATAAACTAATTTAAAAATAAGCCAAAAATACTAACCAACACCTCACCAAAGAATTGACACAGTTTGGGAATAAGCAAATAAAAAGAAATTTTGTATGTGTGTGCTTTTGTGTGTGTGTATGTGTGTGTGTGTGTGTGTGTATCATCAAGGAAATGCAAAATGAAATCACAGAGATTCCAATACAAATCCATTAGACATATCCTGGCCAAAACCAGAGCAATGACATAGCCAAATACCAGTGAGAATATAGAGAAAGAGGAATTCTCATTCATTACTGGCAGGAAGTCAAAATATTACAATTGCTACTGAGTTTGCCAGACTTTTACTATATATATATATATATATATATATATATATAGTATATATATACATACTATATATATAGTATATATAATAAACTAAAAATATATATTTATTTACATATATATAATATATATAAAATAAGCTAAATATATATGCAGTACTGGGGTTTGAACTCAGGCACTACACCTTGAGTCATTCCACCCGCCCTTTTTTTTGTGTGTGGTGGGTTTTTTTGCAATAGGATCTCGTGAACTATTTGCCCTGGCTGGCTTCGAACCATAATCCTCCTGATCTCTGCCTTTAGAGTAGCCAGGACTAGAGGTGTGAGTCACCACCAGCAGCCATTTACAAAATATGTTCTTGCCAAATGATCCTAGCAATTCTGCTCTTTACTATTTATTCAAAAGAGTTGAAAACATAGTCACATATTATGTTCACATGAATGTTTATAGCCACTTTAGTCAGAACTTCAAAAACTTGGACACAACCAAGATGTCCTTTTGTAGGTAAATGGAAAAATAAACTGTGGTACACCTATATAATGCAATATTATTCAAGAGTGAAAGTGAGTTATCAAGCCACGAAAAGATAGGGAAGAACTTTAAACGCATATTACTGAGAAAAGATGTCAAACTAAAAAGGCTACCTACTGTGTGATTCTAACTATATGAATTTCTACAAAAGCAAAACTATGTTATCAGTAAAAAAAAAATACCAATCTTTGTCAGAGGATGGAGAAAGAAACGGTCACAAACAGAGCATAGAGGATTGCATTTAAGGCAGTGAAACTATCCCATTTGACACTGGAGTGTTGATGCATTTCATTATACATATGTCCAAATCCATGGAACATATAATACCAAGAGTGGCCTCAAATGTTAACTACAGATTTAGAATTACAATGATGTACTAGTGTAGATTCATCAGTTTTAACATCCTGATGGGTGTTAATATCCTGGTGGGTGATGCTCATAAAAGGAGAGGATATATGTGGATGAGGCAAAAGGTATCTGCTAAAGATAGAGACAAAAGGAACCAAAGATTCTCTTGCTGATCAAATTGTAAAACTCTGAGTGTCAGAAAATCATGATAAAAACAAAAACTACACTATTTTAATGTAACATATAAAACCACGAAAGCTAAGGAGTCTAGCATACCAAAAAAATGCAGAAAAGTGTAACTGGCCACCAGTTGCTCACAACCATCATCCGACCAACTTGGGAGTCTGAGATTGGGTGGATCACAGTTCTAGCAATGCCTGAGCAAAGAGTTTGTGAGACTCCAACTCAACAGGAAAAACTGCTCATGGTAATCCATGCCTATCATCCCTGTGACTATGAGAAGTTAAAAGAGGAGGACTGTGGCCCAGATCCACCTTGGGAAAAAGTTAAACCCTATCTCCAAAAATAACAAGAGCACACAACCAGAGCAGAGTTGTGGCTCAGACAATACAAAGCCTGCCTCACAAGTGCAAAGCCCTGAGTTCATGTCCCAGTACTGCCAAAAAAGCAGTGTATATAGAGAATAAAAGAAGTTAGTGATAAATTAAAAGAGGATAATTATAAAGGGGAAGGGGGCAGAGAATGGACCAAACAATGTATACACATATGAATTAATGAGTAAACAATAAAAAAATGTATAAGAGAGATAGTGGTATGTTTACCTATGTACATGACATGTAGAAATGTTTGGAAATTCAAATAAACATAAATATACCAATATTTTACTGATATTATCAGTAAATAGTAAATGTAAATAACTGTGTTGTATAAATATATTAGCAAACTTAGGAGCTCTGCAAAGGAAAGAAAGGAATTATCAACATTGATGAATACTATTAATAACAATCAGTAACAATTGTTATAAAATATAATGGAGTTAACTCCACACAATGCACCTATGCTGAGAAAACTATCTGCATACATACTAATCCTTCATGTTTCCTCGTTACTAATTATGCAATGTTTTTCTGAGCATGTGAGCCACTTCCTATAATATGATGTTAACTTCAAAAACAAAGTCTTTCCAGACTGTGAGAGAGAACAGGAGATTCACATATAACTTTAATAAAGGGAAGAAAAAAATTATACTTTTGTTTTTGCTATATGAAAACCACAAGCTTCTGGTAATATTCCTCACATGAATGAGAGCATGTGGTATTTGTTTTCTGTTCTTGGCTTATTTTACACAACATCATGATCTCCTAGCAAGCCACATGCTGCCTGGGCAGAGAGGGAGGAAAGAGATGGGAACAGAGGTTGTGGGGGGAGGGAAAAGGGCATCATGCTTTTAAGGTGCCCCAAAGGGAAACTGTGAGACATGGAAACCTTGGCATGAGAGTTCTCCATGAACCCCAAGCTATGAGGGGGAGTGTGAATTGTATGAATGGACACCACTGGGTCACACAGGCCACCTGCCCTGCAACGCAACCCATGGAGAGGTCCCCATGTTGGGCAGACACCACTGGGTCCTGGGCACACCCTCCACCCCCAGGAGTCTCCTAGCTGCGTTTCCTAAGGGTAGAGTTTGCCCATCTCCTTCTGTTTGGAAAAACAGAAGGAAACAGAAGGAAGACAAGAAAAGAGAGTAGAAATTGAGTCTCGGGGAATACTGTTTCTCCTGGCTGGTCTTGCCACATGATGGCTGCTGATGGTGGAGCTGGTAATCAGAAGCCTTCCAAATTCTTTGTGTCCTATGTGAAGGACACCTGGGTATAAATGGAACTTATTAAAGTTAGGGAAGGAAAATACAAAGGGAAGCATGGTGAGGACCAAGTAGAATGACAGACTGTGAGAGAGTGTGGTTCTCTTCTCCAGGTGCTTTTATTTATTTTTATTCATTTATTCACACGTGCACACATTGTTTGGGCCATTACTCCGCCCTTTCTCCCACTACCTCCCTCTCCCCCTCAACCCCTTTCTTCCAGGTAGAATCTGTTCTGCCCTTTTCTCTAATTTTGTTGAAGAGAAGACATAAGCATAATAAGGAAGACAAATCATTTTTGCCAGTTGAGATAAGGGTAGTTATTCTAGTATTGCTTCCATGTACAAATGTGTTACATCCCAAGTTGATTCATCTCTAACTGTCCTTTTCACTAGTTCCTGATTCCCTTCTCATACTGATCTCTGTAGCTTTAAGGTTTCTGTATTAGTTCCTCTGTAGTGGAGACATCAAATACTTTCATGTTTTGGGTTTCTTAGCTATTCCCCTGCCTCCCATGTGTGCTCTCCCCTTATCATGTGACCTAAGTCCAACTCCAGGTGCTTTTAAAAACCTATGCTAACCTTTGGGAAAGGAGGATCCAGGTGATTTCC
The DNA here is from genome assembly GCF_047511655.1 of Castor canadensis. Taxonomy (NCBI): domain Eukaryota; kingdom Metazoa; phylum Chordata; class Mammalia; order Rodentia; family Castoridae; genus Castor; species Castor canadensis. The sequence goes on from NC_133386.1 coordinate 192,835,452, forward strand.
TGGATTCCTGATTGAGTGGGGAGGGGCATGGGTAGCTCCTGAGCCAAGTGAGGGCATGTCATTATCTGGCTCCATTGAACGTTTAAGCCAGGGGGAGGAGCAGGGCAGACTTCCACATATGCCTATGTTAATTCTCAGGTGTGCTACCCATGAGGGAGAAAGTTCCCATTTTTTCTAACTTATTGTAATTAAAATGGACCTCTTATGGTGAGTCAGGAAGGGGTCTCAGTCCCAAACTTTCCCTAATTCTAAACTGCCTCAAAACTGCTAGAGGAAAACTTAGGGGAGACATTTCAAGATCTAGGCATAGGGAATAACTTTCTGTATAGGACTACAACAATTTAGGAAATAAGAGCCATAATTTACTGTGTAATCCCAGCTGTTCAGGAAGCACAGAATGGGAGGATTGCTGGTTGAGGCCCAACCAGGCAAAAAGTTAATAAGAAACTTTCTCAACCAGTAAGCCAGACATGCTGTCTGTGATGCCAGCTGCTGGGACCCATGGGTAAGAGGACAATAGTCTGGACTGGCCTACAACAAAAATATGAGACCCTACCTGAAAAGTAACAAGGCAAAAAAGGTTGTGTGGCTCAGGTGGTACAGTTCCTGCCTACCAAGTGCAAGGCCCTGACTTCATATCCCATTAACACCAAAAAATAAACTAAATTTTAAAGAAAAGACTTGGCAAATGAGACTCTTCAATTTAAAAAGTTTCTACATAGGAGAAAGAAACAATCAACAGAGTACAGAAAACAGCCTGGAAAATGAGAGAAAATCTTTGTCAGTTATTCATACAGAATTTATAAAGAAATCAAATTTTGGTAATAGTTATTCTAATTAGAGTAAGATGATAACTCATTATGGTTTGATTTGCTTTTCCCTGAGGAGTAGTGATAGTGAGCATTTTTCCATATACCTATTGGCCGTTTGTGTGTCTTCTTTAGAAATGTCAACTCAGACTGTCAGTTTTTAATAGGGTCATTTGTGCTCTTATTATTGAGCTTTCAGAGCTTCTTGTATTTTAATCCCTCTTCAATGTGAAAATATATTTTTCCCATTTTATAAGATATCTCCACTTTGTTAATAGTTTTCTTTGCTCTGCAGCTTCTTAATTTCATGTAACTTCATTTGTCTATCTTCGATGTTACTGCATTTACCTTTGAGGACATTTCCAAATACCATTGCTCAGAACAATAACACCAAGCATTTGCCCTAAGTTTTCTTCTTCCAGTTCCATACTTGCAGATCTTAGATTTAAGTCTTCATATAAGCTGAGTTTTATATCGTCAGAGATTTCATCTAATTTCATCCTTTTGTATGTACATGTCCAGTGTTTTAACACAATTTACAGAAAAGATTATGCTTTTCCCAATGTGTGTTTTTTCACATCTTTGCAAAAAGTCAGTTGGGTTTAAGTGTATGAATTTATTTCTGGGCTGTCTATTTTCTTCCTTTGGTCTTTACATCTGCCTTTATAATAACACCATGGTGTTTGGTTACTAAACTTTGCAGTAAATGTTGAAGACAGATAGTGGCAAGACATCTAGATTCATTCTTCTTTAGTCAAGGTTGCCTTGACTAGTCAGTATTTCCTGTGGCTCCATAGGAAGTAACTCTTACGCAATTTGCTAATTGGCTTTCTCTTGTTTAGTTGCTAAGTGACCTCCCATCACATCCTTAGAACTCATTGTAAGTGCATGTTCAATTTGAATATTTTATCTTATATGACTTTCTCTTACCCTCTAAAATCCTGTATCTTTCTCAAGATGGATAGTTCATTATGTCATCAAGTTTTGTTATGTTTGCATTTTATTGAGAGAAGATAGCATTTATTAAAAATAATGGAAATTCTGTCCTTCTAATTAGGTGACTTCTTGGCTAAGTAGGTTAGCTAATGTGAAACAGAGAAACTCAGGTCACTGTTTTCTAAAGAACCATTTGTTTGAATATTTTCATTTTAGGATTTCTTTCTGAACGTAACCACATAGAGACTAAGTTTTATATCGTAAGCATACATTGTAGAATTTTGCTGTTAATTCATTTCCTGGTCCTCTGGGATCAGTACATCCTGCATCTTGCTTTTGGGAATTTCCAAACAGACATTTTCCTTTTTCTTTTTTTTTTAGTCCCAATCGGGTGGCTTATTGCAATTGTCAATTTCCTTCTCCTTGCTCAAATCTCTCATCATCTCCTCAGAGCAATACTGTGTTAGAATCTATGCAAAATCAGACAGCATTCACACATTATTAAAAAAAAACTGCAGTTACAATTGCAAAAAGATTAGAGTGATTCCTTAAAAATGCACACATATGTAGGCATAAACATTTATATAACAAATTATATATGTATGTATATATGCATACATGGTAATAAGACATCAACGTTGCTTTTTTTTTCTACTGACTATTAAATTTCTAAACAATTTAGTTTCTAAGAACTTGCCTGTATTAACTTATAATCAACTAATAATTCAAAGCACTCTTAAACACATTCTCTGTGCAATTTCTATTCTTAAAAATAATTTTACTTACTAAGGAAATGTCATTTCTACACATATTCCATTTTCACTTGATCATAAAATGACATAGTAAACTAGACTGCATTTGCTACTTTGAGTTTGAAACTGGAATTTTGCACCCAAGGCCCAAACTCCCAAGATTCCATCTGCCAGATTTGACCACTTGCCCATAAATGCCAAATAAAGAGACATGATGAAGGCAGAGAAGAGAGATTTATTACACAGCTTAGGACATGTCTTGTAAAGAGGCACTAAGTACTCAGCCCACTTCTGGGATACAGACATGAGCTACAGGTTTAAGTAGACAAAAAAACTTGGGTACTCAGGACAAAAATAGGCATAGTTAAACAGTCCAAGTCACTGGTGTGTTCTGGGTGACCATTGTTAGTTAAAGGGTTACGAGAGGAGTTCCAAAGATGTTATTGCTGTCATCACTTGAGGGGAGCAATCCTGTTCCTGTGAGACTGCTCCTGCTTCAGGATACAACAGCATCATTATAGGTAACTAGCCTCATTTGGAGGGCGATCTGTCCTGCAAGTCTCCTCTGTTCCTTATACAAAGTTTTAGTCCCTTGTCATAAAGATATTATCTGTCTGTCCTTTCTGGAATCCAAGGTAATCACAAAGTGCAAACAGAATGGCTTAGACAAAAACAGCTGCAAAATGGAGGCAGGGAAGCTAAGCTTCTCCTGTTTTTAGTTAATTCATAGCCCAAGAAGGAGTCAATGCTTTCAGCAAAAGCAATTTGAGGACCTCTTACAAGTTGACTGTGGTATATGTTAGATATTATCTATAAAATCCTCATGCTTGGGCCTGCCATTTTGTAAACATTATAGTTGTAAATACTGTATTTATTAAGGTTTGAAAATGAGAAAAGAATAGAATGAATCTGAGTTCAATTGTTATTCACAGTGCTTTACTTGATACAATGTTGGGGAAGTGATTATCTTTGTTTTCTACAAGAGTCTTGGACAAACAAATGTTCTGGTTAACACTTCACTTAAATTGTAGAGCATAAGGAGGAACAAACCAGGTTGACATTCTAAGACAAGGGAGCAATTTGAAAAAATGAAAGGAGAGGTGACCATAATGGAAGGTTTGTAGGTAATTGCACAGAGTTTTGAGTTTTGATACAACTTAATGCATGGTGAGGCTAGACAGAAATTTGCTAAGTTCCTATTCATTCTTGCAAAGTAGCTCAACCCATTAACCTTTTTGGTGGGGAGGGGGACTGGGGTTTGAATTCAGAACATCACATTTGCAAAGGTGACTGACACAACTCCAGTCTATTTTGATTAGGTTGTTTTGGAGATGGCAGTCTTTCGAACTGTTGTCCTGGACTGGACTGGCCTGCAACTGAGATCCTCTTCAGTCTCCCAAGTAACTAGGATTCTAGCATGAGACACTGGAGTCTGGCCTCATCCTATTAACTTTTAAGTTAGTCTGAGGATGGGAGAGGAACTCTTTGTTGATAATAGTGTGACAATTAAATAACCATTCTTGCTCAGTACAGTGGCCCATGTGCAAAGGTTCTTTCTACTTGCAAAGCAGGCACTCAACAACTTGATCCAAACCTCTAGTTCATTTTGCTCTGGTTATTTTTGGAGATAGGGTCTCACAAACTGTTTGCCTGGGCTGACCTGGATCTGTGATTCTCCCAATCTCAGCCTCCAAAGTAGCTAGAAATACAGGCATGAGTCACCATCACCTGGCTGAGATTACACCTTTGAAAACCTTTAGTAAATTGCCTGGCACTTACAAAATGTTCAGTAAATTTATTATATTATGATAAATAATGGAAAAAGTGTGTGCAAGTTACTTTTAGCTAGTGTACCATCTTGAATATAATTGTCACATTGGCCAGAAGAAATGACTACCTTTCTCCTCACATCAAAATTGAACAATGAGCTAAGAATCAAGACTGGATTGAATCATTGTGAAATCATTCTGGATAGACCTTGAGAAAATGTGCCTCTAAAGCTCCATAGTCACAGATGAATAGATACTCAAAGATTAAATTTGTCTGAAGTGGCCTTATTGTAGAGAAACAACCATGATTTAAAACTGAAATTGCTTTATATGCAAACCCTAATTGCACTTATTTCAAAGTTTGATTTATTGAAAAGTTCTGTATGTACTTTTTCTTGACTATGAAGTGAACTGAAACACATACTTCAAATAATTTTTTCAAAATATTCATTTATTGAGAATTTTATTATTTAAAACTTTCCACATAGGCATTTTTAAGCATTTAAATTTCTGACCTTTGTCTTTGTGATCCTGGCTAACTTCACTTAAGATGATATTCTCCAGTTCCATCCATTTACTTGTGAACAACAAAATTTTATTGATGGCCCAATAAAATTCCATTTTGTGCATGTGTGTGTGTATGTGAGTGTGTTTTTGTGTGTGTGTATGTGTGTCTGTGTGAGTGTGTCACATTTTCTTAATCCATTCATCATTTATAAGTCATCTAAGCTGTTTCCATAGCTGGATATTTTGAATAATCCTACAGTAAACATGGGTGTGCAAGTGTCTTTATTGTATCTTCTGTTATACTTCAGGTATATCCTTAGAAGTGGTTTGATGAATCATGAGGTCATTCTACAATTAGTTTTTTGAGGAGCCTCCCTACTGTTTTCCACCATGATTGCACTAACTTACATTCCCACATCCTTACTACCATTTGTTGTTGTTGGTGTTCTTGATGCTAGCCATTCTAACAGGAGTAAAGTAGAATTTTAATATGTTTCTGAGTTTCAGTTTGTTTATGGTCAGAGATGTTGACCATTTCCTCATGTGTGTTTTGACCATTTTTTAATTATTATTCATTTATTCACATGTGCATAGATTGTTTGGGTCATTTCTCCCTCCTGCCCCCGCCCCCAGCTCTTCGTCCCTCCCCACTCCTTTCCAGGCAAAACCTGTTCTGTGCTTTTCTCCAGTTCCATTGAAAAGTAGAAATAAGCAATAAGAAAGACATAGCATTTTTGCTAGTTGAAATAAGGACAACTATACAGAGAGATTCCTAGCATTGCTTTCATGTACAAATGTGTTACAACCCAGGTTGATTCATCTCTAATTGATCTCTACACTGATTCCTGATCCCCTTCTGGTGTTGACCTCTGTTGTTTTAAGGTTTCTGTATTAATTCCTCTGGAGCGGGGAAATCAAATGCTTCCATGTTTTGGGCTTTCTATCTAACCCTGTACTTCCCATATATGTTCTCCCCTTGTCATGTAACCCAAGTCCTACAACATTGCTGTATTTGCCCTAGGTCTAAAGACCACATATGAGGGAGAGTATATAATGTTTGGTCTTCTGTGTCTGGCTAACCTCACTCAGAATGATGTTCTCCAGTTCCATCCATTTACTTGCAAATAATAAGATTTCATTCTTCTTCATGGCTGAGTAAAATTCCATTGTGTGTAAGTATCACATTTCTCAATCCATTCATCAGTAGCAGGGCATCTTGGTTGTTTCCATAACCTGGCTATTGTGAATAGTGCTGCAATAAAAAATGAGTGTGCAGGTGCCTTTGGAGTAACCTGTGTCTCATTCCTTTGGGTATATACCCAGGAGTGGGATTGTTAGATCATATGGTAGATCTATGTTTAGAATTTTAAGAAACTTCCAAATTTTTTTCCAGAGTGGTTTAACCAGCTTGCATTCCCACCATCAGAGTGCAAGGGTTCCTTTTTCCCACATCCTCACTAATACCTGTTGTTGGTGGTGTTTTTGATAATGGCTATTCTAACAGGGATGAGGTGGAATCTTAGTGTGCTTTTGATTTGCATTTCCTTTATGGCTAGAGATGGTGAGCATTTTTTCATGTGTTTTTTGGCCATTTGAATTTCTTCTTCTGAGAAAGTTCTTTTGTACTTTTCCTTTGAAAACACTGTTCAGTTCATTTGTTCATTTCTTCATTGGGCCATTGAGTTTTGGGAAGTTCAGTTTTTTGTGCTCCTTGTAAATTCTGATTATTAGCCCATGTCAGTTGTAAAACTAGCAAAGATTTTCTCCCATTCTGTGCCTGCCTCTTCAGTCTGGTAACCATTTGCTACACAGAAGCTTTTTAGTTTCATGTAGTGCCATTGGTCAGTCCTTTCTCTTAGTTGATCCATTGGCATTCTATTTAGGAAGTCATTGCCTATGCCTGTGTGTTGCAATATATTCCCTACTCTTTATTGCACTAATTTCAAAGCTTCATGTCTTATAGTAATGCCTTTGATCAACTTTGAATTGATATTTGTATAGGGAAAAAGGCATGAATCTAGTTTTAGTCTTGTACATGCAGATATCCAGTTTTCTTAGCAACATTTGTTGAAGAGGCTATCTTTTCTCCATCACATGTTTTGGGCATCTTTGTCAAAAAACAGGTGGATATAGTTGTGAATATTTATTTCTGGATCTTCTATTTGATTTCATTGGACTCTGTGTCTGTTTTTGTGCCAGTTTACTTGTTTTTAATATTATGGTTCTATAGAATAATTCAAGGTTGAATATTGTGAGAGCTCCAGCATTGATTCTTGCTCCCACATAGGAATTTTTAAAGACTAGGTTCCCAATGCACACTTATCATCATCAACATTTTTCAATCATTTTATTTTTTGATGTGGAACAAATAATAACATTAGCACACTTTTTTGTTAATTGTCTTTCAGAGACTTTCAAAAGTACATAACTCCAAGGTGCTTGAGGGATCAAATACACTGGGGAACCTGAGCAGGAATAAGAACCATGGCTCCATGGTGCGATCCTTTGTTGCTTGTGACAGGGAGAGTTGAAGGTGAATGTTCTTGTGCTGGGTGAGGAGTGTAGAACAATCTGGACTTAGCCAGGATTGCCTCTAAGTGAAAGAGACAAAGCGATCTGTCCCCAGATGTCGTGGACAGTGTTTGGGAACTCTTATTGACCCTGCTGGTAAGTACTTTCTATGAAATCTGAGTTTCTATATGTTTATTTCATTGGCTTCAAAATGTACTAACGTACATGTGAGGGACCTATGGAGGTTGCTAACAAATGACAGTTTGATATGGAAAATGAAAGGAGATGGCTTCCTGTTTAATTGTCAGGAAGTCTGCGGAGACAGTACCACTTATTAATTGTAGGTTTGTTAGCTGTTTATTAAACCTCAGTTTAGACATCTGCAATTATCACCATTAAGTTTTAAAATATACAATATGGGCACTGTGAAATTTAGGTGAAATACTACACGTGGGACACAAAGCACAGTGCTTGACTCTGAATAAATTGTTCAAAAATGTTAACTACTATTTTTAAAATTATAAATCCTGGTATTATAATGAGAAGTAGAGTATATTGAAATTGTAAGATATTGACATTGAGATAAAAAACAGGAGTTTTGAACTTTTTTCTGCAGAAAATCACTTGAGTGCTTATAGACTGTGCTAAACAATTGTTCTTATTTTGAATTAAACATTTGATTTTAAAACAATAACTTATATAACCTCATAATAAATGTACAATCATATGATGTATACATTAAAGTAGCCTATGTTTTTAATCAATTGCCTATGGCAAAGAGCATTTTCCAGTGAAGAGGAAAGAAAGAAGTTAAATAGATGGGATCTATGTATTATTAGACAATGAGCAGTTCATAAGATGATAATATGTTAGGAGAGGTAAAAGAGATTGGTAAAGGCAGTAGATTGCAAAATATTGATTACAGAACACCATAAAAAGTCATGTAAGATATTATAAAGAACTGACAATGTAAAAATTTTATTTCTGAAGATAAATGTAGGGAAAGAATTCTAAGATCAGGGAAGAACATGTAGCAAAGCATTGAAAATGCCCTATTTGTTCTAGGAATAAGAATGAGGACAGAATAGTCTGAGTGCAGAGAAAATGGAATGGGTGAACAGAAGTTGGTAGTAGCATGGGAATGAGGGGCAGATCACACAGAGCTTAGACATCTTTGTAAGGATATTGAATTTTATTCTGAATAAGTTGAGAACTCAGGGGAATATTTAGAACATAATAGTATCAAGATCAATTGGAATTTAAACAGGACCACTCTGGATGTCAAGTTGACTCCAGTGTGTGTAAGAATGTAGGGAAAGAGAAACTTACAAGACTTGCAGTGCTACAAATGGGAATAGTGGTGGCTTCACTTAGGGTGTAATTATAGGAGCTGGGAAAAAAACAAACAAACTAGCCATTGTCCAGGTACATTATAAAGGTAAAGACCAGAATACATTTCTAATTAATAAGGGACAAAATGAAAGACTGAAATAAGGTAAGAGTAATACTAAATGAGTTCCAGTAACCTGGAATAATACCATTTTCTGCAGTGAAGAAAGAGCTTCAGGAAGAATAGCTGGTAGTAATCTTATAACAGGAATTAAGGTCACATTCAAATCTATGTTTCTGGAGTACTTGGAAGAGACATGGTCAACAAACATGACATTCAGAATTACACACAGATAACATTGAACACTGGAGATTACCTGAGAGTACTTTTAGATGAAAAAAACAAGAGATGTAAAATATGCTCAAGGGAACGTTCCAAGATTTAAGAGCTGTCATTATAGTATTGAGAAACTAGAACAAAAGAAACAAAAGAAAAATCAGGCAGATATGATTATTGGGAAACTAAATAAAAAGAGCATTTTCTTTCAGGAAGGAGTGATAAAATACCATACATGGATTGAGCAAACCAGATGAGACTCAAAAGTTTTTACTGGTTTAATCCTATGAAGTCATTGAGCCTGTAGGGGAGTAGCAGGCATGAAAGCCATCCTGTATCTTATACCATTCTATATTACAGTCAATAAAAGGACTATTAAGATTGAAATTTATTAAGACACATATTGAGAATTTGAGTATAGACTATGTTCTTAGTTTGTATTAATATGGAAATACAAATAAAAATCATATTCAATGAGAATTTTTTTTGCCTACAAAAATGAAAATTCTTTCTAAATGAGCCATTGGAGTGTGGCATTCCACACTTGTATGATTACCAGGAAAGCATTATACTATACATAGCTTAGAACTTTACCGTATTTCAACTCAGTAATTCAGGCCAAATCCTCATTTTCTTTCCTCTAAAATGAGAATTAATACTTCAATGGAGAAGAAAAATCACACAGCAACTGAGTTCATCCTGTTGGGCTTCACTACCAATCCTGTGACGCAGCAAGTCCTCTTTGTGGTGTTCCTTGTCATGTACGCATTGACTTTGGTGGGAAATTGCACCCTTATAATATTGATCTGTAATGACTCTCGCCTCCACACACCCATGTACTTTTTCATTGGAAATCTATCTTTTCTTGATCTCTGGTTGTCCTCTGTCTACACTCCAAAGATCCTAATGACCTGCATCTCTGAAGACAAGAGCATCTCCTTAGCTGGCTGTGTGGCTCAGTTCTTCTTCTCTGCTGGATTGGACTATAGTGAGTGTTACCTGCTGGCTGCCATGGCCTATGACCGCTATGTGGCCATTGCAAAGCCACTATTTTATTCTCAGGCCATGCCTTTAAAGTTATGTGTATTCTTTGTAGCAGCCTCATATCTTGGTGGTTTTATTAACTCTTCCATCATCACCAAAAAAACTTTTACCTTTGACTTCTGCAATGACAATGTCATTGATGACTTCTTCTGTGACTTGATTCCCTTGGTAAAGCTGGCCTGTGGAGGGAAAGAGGGCTACCAGGCTTTGATGTATTTCCTCCTCACTTCTAATGTCATCACTCCCATCATGTTCATCCTGGCCTCCTACCTCTTCATTATCACCACCATTTTGAGGATGTGCTCCACCCAGGGTCGCCTCAAGGCCTTCTCCACATGTTCTTCCCACCTGATCTCTGTGACCTTATACTATGGTTCTATTCTCTACATCTACCTTCGTCCCCAATCAAGCTACTCTTTGGATACAGACAAAATAATTTCTACATTTTACACTGTGGTGTTTCCCATGTTGAATCCCATGATCTATAGCCTGAGGAATAAAGATGTGAAAGAGGCTCTGAATAAATTCTTCAAATAAATCAGGATTATTTCCTTCTAAGAAGAGGCACAGATTATTCTTAAGTAGGATATTTTATTTCAAGCACAGGTGCTGGAGATCTCCATTAAAATACCATGTAAGTTAAAGTGTTTCTACCCTTCACAACATGCCAGTGAAGAAGATCCAAACTTTTTAAAAAATAGGATAATGAAGGTGATAATGCATGAATGTAAAAATGTATGAATTTGATTAAATTTCATATTACTTTTGATTAAAAACAAATACTTAAGCAAACAATTTTCCTTTAACTTTAAGAAATGACAGAAGATTCACTCTCTTTAGTAGAATATTTTGTTGACTGGAATATATAAAACAGTATCTATGCTTAGTTATTACTCCAATTAAGTAAACTGAGGAGTTAATTTTAATAGTTTATTTTGAGTCATGACTATGTTGTATTTATGACCTTTCTTTTCCTCAGCACAATATCTTAAACATTTTTAAGTAAAACTCTTTTATTATGAAAATTTTGCACAATGATCCAAACGTACTCAAGAAATGCTTTGGTACAACTTCTTCCCAACAGCCATGATTCTTGTAATCTATAGGCCTCTGAGGTTGCACTAAACAACTCCCTGGGCTCCACTTTTTTTGAAACAGAGGAAAACATAAAAGAATCTCCATATTGTGATCACTAAACACAATCATTATAAAAAAACAATAACTACAGTTAAGTAAAACATCTTGAAAAATAAAAGAATATGAGCACACATTCATAAGTGGAGAAAATTTTATAGAGAAAATACATAGTGATAAAATTAAATAGTAAATGTGATATGGTGCATTGAATTTTAATTAAACTTTCAAAGTAGAACAATGCCTATGTTTTATTTGTTTTTAAAGCTTAAATATGCTTTGCTTTTACTGGCATGTTTAGTAACAAAAGAATGTAAAAGAAATTGTGAGTCAAAAGACTTAGCAAACACCTGCTAGGACCCAAATACACTGGTGATTACACAGGTTTACCTGGCCTCAGATAAGGACTGTAATCTGTATCCATTGTAACACACACTGACCCTGTGAAAACAGGCATCAACAGTATAATTCCACGATGCTTCATTTGGAAAGCTATAGAAATTCAGTCTCTGGTTTTTGAAAAGATAGTTTTTATTTCTCACTAATAATTATAAAATTATTATAAAAGGCATTCTTTCAAGATAATTTTAACAAGACCACATTGCATATTATAGTGGCAGAACATCTGTTAATTCATGTAATTAAGTTAAACCAAAAAATACATAATTCCACTGAGAAACACTGAGTATAAAAGGTAAAATAAATACCAAAAATTTATTCTTACTGCATATCCCTATCATAAACACTGAAACATAACTGTATTTTGAAAGCATTTTCCAGCTATTTTCCAGGCCCTCTATGCTAAGTCTCTTAAGGGAAGCAAGCCAGGTCCCTTTTCCAAATAAAAACAACATATGTGCAAATACTGAAAGCTTAGATCAACTAAATGTAGCTTCATTTTATTTTTATATGAAAAACTTGACTCCAGAATCATGTATAAGTAATATCATCAAGGCCCTATGGAAAAAAAGAAAGAGCAGCTGCTAATAAATGTAGAAAAGCAAATATGTGCAATATATAAAATGTAATTAGACATGTAGAATTGATGTTTTAGAACATATTTAAATATGTACTTAGTAGGAAGCTCTTTCTCTCTCTGTAGGGAATATTTCACATGCAATTTATAGCCTCAAAGTCTTCAAAAGAATCTTCCATATGAATTTGAAATTATACTATAAACTCTTAAGGAAATTTTCTTAAGTACAAAGTTCAAACTCTTAATACAATATGGTTTCCAGATGTATCTTTACAATGAATTTTAATAAATTAAATCTATTTCATGATTTAATTTATTTTACATCTTTATTGAGTATATTATAATATTTTTATTAGGATATATTCAATGGCAAGGGGGATTCATTATGACAATACCATATAGGCTTATATTGTACATTGGTTAGCTCATCCCCACCATCTCTCCTCCTCGACCTCCTCCCTGCTCACTTAAAGCAATGAGGCTTCTGTGTTCTATTTCATGTAAGCATATGAAGTCCATCCATCATATACTTCACCTTAACCTCATTCATTTGCCCTACCCCCTCCCAGAAGTGTGCTGGCACATACACTGTACCTATTTTACAGTCCTGTCTTTCATTTTTAATATTTAAGTCAGTGTTCCAAGGGGTTTCTCAATGTGTCTCTGCTTCTTTTGGTCCTTTCAATCCCTTCTGTTGTTCTCCTTTACCCTTTTATGTCCCACCCCCCATTTTTCAAGTTTTCAATACATAGCCTCTTGTCCTCTACCTAAACAGATGTTATGTTTTATAACATTACTGATGCTCTGTCATTGTGTTTTCCTTTCCCTCCTTCCTCTCCTTCCATAGAGTAGTTCCACTGTTACAAACATGTTCTACATATGAGTTTGCATTTGATCATGGTCATTTTTGTGTATATGTTTTTCTTTGGATCTATCTTCCTAGTATGAGAGAATACATGCAGCCTTCGTGTTTCTGAGCCTGGCTTACTGCACATGCATGATGTCCTGCAGTTGTATCCATTTACCTTCAAACTACATGTCATTATTCCTTATGGCTGAGTAAAACTATTCTGTGTATATATACCACATTTTCTTGATCAATTCATCAATTGTAGGGCATCTAGGTTGTTTCCAAAGCTTGGCTATTGTGAATAGTGCTGCAATGAGCATTGGTGTACCAGTGTCTCTATTGTATCCTGACTTACATTTCTTTGAGTAGATGCCTTAGAAGTGGTATCACTGGATCATATGGCAGTTCTATCTTTAGTGTTTTGAGGAATCTCCATACTACTTTCCATAGTGGTTATTTTAATTTGTGTTTCTGCAAACAGTGTATAAGGGTTCCTGTTCTGTCACATCCTTGCCAGCATTTGTTGTTTTTTTGCCCTTGAATATAGCCATTCTAACTTGGGTGAGATGAAATCTTAGTATAGTTTTGATTAACACTTCCTTGATAGCCAGGGAAGTTGAGCACATCTTCATAGATTTCCTGGTCATTGTACTTCTGTTTGATACATGTATACAATGTTTAATGAAAGTAAACATATTTAAAAATATTTTTTAAGTAGATTGCTCTAGGGAATAAGTCTCTGAGATATAAATGTTCTACAGAAAATAAACAATTTTTAGTATTTGTATTCATCTGTGTTCTTCATAGAACAGGAACTCTTAGGATATCTATGTGTGTGTGTGTATATATATATGTATATACATACACACACACACATATAAACATGTTGCTTATGAAATTTAGGACTTACAAATCTTCAGGGTAACTATGCAGGCTCAAGACCAACAAGAGCCTAAAGGTTCAGGAGAGCCCCTGGTACATATGAAGTCCAGAGGTAGTGACAGAGAATCTCCTCATGGAAAGCCACCACCACCTTCTTCCTTCTTATTCTTCTCCTTCCCCTTCTCCTTCTTCTTTCTTCCTCCTCCTCCTCCTCCTCCTCCTCCTTCTTCTTATCTTTCTCTTCACCCTCATCTTCTTCTACCTTCCTCCTCCTCCTCTTCCTCCTTCTTCTTTTTGTTCAACTTTTTAAGGCCTTCAAATGATTAATTTATTTAAAATTTCCTTGACAAATTAACTTCTCTGAAACTTGTTTAGAAGTTATTCTAATAATTTCACTCAGGTTTGGTAATGGCATTGGTAGAGCACTGTAATGTAAGCAATCATTACAGCCCAGATCTCCCCCTCTTTCTTCTACCTGGAAGCATTTAATCAATTTTCAATGAAAATATGAATACACTTATGAAATGCACACATAAGCAAACAAAGATATTGTACACACTGTTCTGTGCTTTTCATTTTAATAAAAATACTTTGGAGAGGATTATGTTGTTGCATATTAAATAATTAATTACTAGATACTATGGAGGGCACTATGGTAGGGCAGAGATATATATACATATGCCGCTGAACAAAAATGGGCAGACTCAGAGAGTGGATGGGTGAATATTTTTGGAGTCATATGGCCAGAAATAGAAGTGGTGTACCTCCATTTGTCTATGTCTCCTCTCATGATCATGGTTTAACTACAGATGTATCTGTAAATTGCAGTTTTCCTGTGTGTCCAGATAGAGCAGATGTGCTTGGTACACATCTATCCTTGCAGAACATCAGCTATTTCATGTAAGTTGAATGGAACCAGAGAAATACATCATTTAAAAGGAAATCATTGTCTACAAAATGTAAAACCCATGTGAAAAATGTATTGTTAAAACATATCAGTATCATAAACACTGACACATAAATTCTGGAAGAATGCTTAACTATCATGCAGGGCTCTATACTAATCCTTTTTGTAGAAATAAGCAAATTTCTGTCTTCAAATAAGAATCAATATATATTGTATGTTTTGTTGACCTATGTGTTTATTCAGGTTATTTTTTGTGAGGAAATATATATTGAATCATGTATAAATTTTATCAGTAAGACCCTAGATAACATGTAAAATGCCAAATGGGCAAGTGGTTCATGACAGTAATCATCACTTGTGGAGACTAAGGCAATAGATTGTGAGTTCTAGGCCAGCCTGGGCAACATGTGAGATCCTGTCTCAAAAAAAAGTAAAATGGAGGTTATAATAAACTTAGCAAAACATAAAGATAAATAAGAACACAATAATAATTTAAATAAGCATGCCAAATTCCTGTGTTACAATATTCTTGCATGTTAATTTAACAGTAAGCTCTTTGATTCATTGTAGGGAATGTTTTGTCTGCAATTCATGGCTTTAAAGTGTTCAGAAGAGACTTTCACATGAGTTTGAAATTGCTGTATAAATTCCTAAGGGAATTTGCTTAGTCAACTCACAAAGTTCAATCTTTTAAGACAAAAATGCTTTCAAAGTGGGCCTTTTAGATGTGTCAGTTTTAATAAAATAAGCATTTTTTAAAGTACAATTTTTAATAGACAGTCTCTTCTATGCAAAAAATGTTTGTACTTGCATATTCCACTTAAAAAATTGAATGACTCTTAGTATTTGTATTTGTCTGGATTGTTCCAAGAAACATAACCTATGAAATGTACATAAATACATCTTCATATATATCTATAATTGATATATTCATGGATGGGAATTACTGTTCATGTATATGAATAATTATACAATCTGGTAAGTGCAAAATTGGAATATGGTCCAACAGGATCCATACCCAGAAAAGCTGAACTGAAATTACAGTTTCAAGCAGGCAGCCTGGACCTCAGGAGACCTATGGTTTCAATGAAGGCCAAAGGCAGTGTGCAAGCATATTCTCTTTGGAGAATTTCCGTGTTTAAAATTGCCATCATTGATTCATTCTGCTGACATTTGTTTAGGAGATGGAAAACATTTTTTTTTCATTTTTTGATAAGATCTCTGAGTTACCAGAAATGACTGCAAACAAACATCCTGCAAGATGTGTCCATTATCACAGGCCAGAACAATCCTCTCCAACAGTGGTTGTCATTAAAAACTTCTTGAGTTTTCTTCCAAAAGAGTATTATTTATTTGCAAGGATTATAAGATAAGTCTTTATTATACACACAGAGACTTATGGTAAAATAATGCACATATTGTTCTTTGATCCATTACTTAAAATACCTCAAAGATTTTGGGATTTTGGTTAACTAATTTATAAAAAAGCTCAACAAATATTTATCAAATGCTACTTCATAAGCTATGTTAAGGTAAGGAAATATACACTGATGTACACTGGACTCAGCCTTCCTGAGGTTATGATTCACAATCACAAACACATGTAAAATTCACAACAAATACTTATTACAAAACAGAAATTTTTCATCATGGATACTTTAAAGTGCTTTCTTGTTACCAAAATAGTCATACACATTATATAGAAAGAGGAAAATAATTAAAAGCCCACTTCAAACTTCCATTTAATATCCAATCTTCTTGAATTTAACTCTCTTCTTTTGAGGTATTATTTCCTTTTTTTTGAAAGATGTCATTTGTTTAGAAAAGATTTATAGTCACAGAAAAATATAATGGAAAGTTGAGAGAATAATTCTGTTTGAAGGATTTTTTTAACTTCACATTTGACTGTAAGATGTAATGTGAAATAATGCCTTAATTACAATCATGTTTTCCTATCCCTATATCAGCTTCATTTAAGGAAATGATGAAATCTTTGTGAATGTTCACTGGGCATGCACTTTATTTTTAAATAGTGCTTTTATTTAATTTTTTTTTCTTTTGGTAGCAATGGGTGTTCAGCTCAGGTAGGTAGATATTCTCTCACTTGAGCCATCCTTTCACCTCTTTTCCTTTGCTGCTTGTTTTTATTTATTTATTTATTTAGAGATAGAATCTTGCTGTATATGTGGGCTGGCCTGGACCACAATTCTCCAATTTGTGCTTCAATGCAATGCTGGTATGGCAGGTGCACACCACTACACCCAGTCATTGGCTGAGTCAGGATCTCACTAACTTTTTGCCAATCTGGCCTCTAACAAAAACTTTCCCTATCTCTGCCTCCTAAGTAGCTAAAATTGCAGTCTTGCATCACTGTCATCAACTTACTAATGAAATTCATTTTTATCAAATAGGTAAAAACATCAATATTGCATTAATCTAGCATCATGTGATAATTTTGATACCTGCGTACATTTGTCATGTTTAAATCTGGTTAAGTGTAGCATTTATCACTTCCTTATGGGAGAAATTTTCAAAATCCTTTCTTCAAGTGTTTTGTGGTATACATTATTGTTATCTGTACTCACCTGATTGAAGGACACAGAAGATGTTTTTACTGTTTTCTAATTTTTACTTAGTATTCCTTGGTCAACAATTTCCACCTCTCCTTCCCTTGATAACCAAGGGATGGTTACCTCCAGCCTCTGGCAACCATCATCTAGTCTTAACTTACATGAAATCAGTGTTTAATTTCCAGACATGAATGGGAAAACATGGTATTTTTTTGTTCTTGGCTTGTGTTACCAAACTTTATCTCCCATTCTGTTCATGGTTTTGCAAATAATGGAATTTCATTTTTTCTTACTGCAGAATAGCATTCCATTGTTTATATATACCACGTTTTCTTTATTCATTCCTCAGGTAATGGACAATCAGGTTGTTTCCATCTCTTGGCTATTGTGAAAAATGATTCAATAAACATAAGAGTGCAGATGTCTCTTCACCATACCAATTTTATTTCATTAGATATTTATCTAACCCCAGGAGTGGGATTGATGAATCAGATGTTAGTTATATTTTACTTTTTGTGGAATCCCATGCTGTTTTCATTACTATACAGTTTGTACCCCCACCAACAGTGTGTAATGGCTGCTCTGCAACTATGACAGAATTTGTTACTTATATTGAAATTTTAGTGTAAATTAATTGCTGAAAGTAATGGATTCATCATGATGTTTTGTACTTGTATATTTTGTACATATTTCAATCTTATTCACCCCATCTTTATCTTTCTCCCCCTATACATTATGCTCCTCTTTACCACTGTAAGTTCCCCTTTTGCGCTCATTTTCTTTTTCCTCCTAATTCCAAATATGAGAGAAAATATGTAATACTTGTCATTCTGAGTGTGGCTTATCCCGCTTGATATCATGATCTCCATGTTCATCCATTTCCCAACAAAAGATATACTTCAATTCTTATTTATGGCTGAGAAACTCAATTATATATGTATATATATATATAGCTTGTACTTTTGGATAATTCTATAAATTGGCCATTGTGAATAATGTCACAATAAACATAGGAATGTAGTTATCTCCATAGTAAGTTGACTTTGATTATTTTGGGTGCATATACAGATGTAGTGTCACTGGGTAATATGAAAGTTCTATTTAAATTTTTGAGGAATCTCCATAAAGATTTCCATAGTCATTGGACAAACTGACATTTGTACCTACAACATGTATGTGTTCTTTTTCCTGCATGCTTGCCAGCTAGCACTTGTTGGTTTTTGTTTGTTTGACAATCTGAGTAAAATTGGAATCACAATGTAGTTTTGATTTGCATTTCCCAGATGGCTAAAATGTTGAGCATTTTTGTGCATTTATTGACAACTTATGTTTCTTCACATGAAAAGAATTTGTTCGCATCATTTACCCTTTTATTGACTGTAGCATTTGCTCTTCTGGTGTCTCAGTTTTTTGGAAAAAAGAATGTCACTAGAAGAGTAAATTATCAAATGAAGATTAGTAAAGAATCAAACATTGGAAAAGCCACCAAGTGATGACAATTACTACATACCTTTCAATAATAATTCTGAATGATAATGATCTCAATTCTCTACTTAAAAGACATAGACTTGTGGAATGGCTTAAAAAATAAGACCCATATGTTTTCTGCCTGCAACAAAAGCACCTCACTAACAAAGACAAACACGGATGTAAATGATGGAAAAAGATATTTTGATCAAATGGATCCTGGAAACAAGTAGGAGTAGCTATACTCAAATGTGGAAAAGCAGATATTATGCAGAAAATAGAATACACCAAGAAGGTCACTTTATATAGATAAAGGCAAAAATCTATCAGGCGGACCTAAAAGTTCTGAACATATATGCACCAAACATTGATCATTGCACCAAATTCCACAAAGCAAACATTATTTAACAGAAAAGCAGAGATAGAACCAATAGAGTAATACAGTGTGACTTCAACATCTGAAGCTCACTAAAAGATTGCTCTTCCACACAAAAAGTCAATAAATAAACAAAAGAATAAAATGACACTATAGCCAAAATGTACCGAACAGGAATCTAAAGAAAATTCCATCCAACAGTCAGAACACACATTCTTCCCAGCAACCCATGGAACTTTCTCCAAAATACCTAACATTTTAGGAAATAAAGCAAGTCTTCACAAATACAAGAAAATTAAAATAACTGTTTATATATTTTGTAAGATCACAAGGGAAGAAAGCTAGAATTCAACAATAAAAGAAATGATAGAAAAATCCTCAAACACATGTAGATTGAACAATTTAGTTTGAAATGATCAGTATATCTTCATAGAAATTGAAAAGAAAATTAAAACTTTGTAGAATCAAATGTAAATGAAAACACAATACACCAGAACCTGTAGGATTCTGGTGTATTAATGAAAGTAGTCTCAAGAGGTCCCAGGAGGAAAGTTAATAGCAATATATGCCTACTTTTAAAAAAAAGCAAGATATCTCAAATCAATAACATAATAATAATGGACTCCAAAGTCCATTATTAGCCAATCTCAAATTAATAAGATGAAAGAAATAATAAAGATCAGAACTTAAGTTAATGAACTGGAAACATAAAGAAAATTACAAAGTATTAAATAAAGAATGAGTTGGTTCTTTGAAGTGGTAAATTTAACAAACTTTTAGTCAAAGTAAGCAAAAGAAAGAAGTCAATTAACAAAATTAGAGCTGAAAAAAATTATGCTATTACAAAAGAAACTGATAAAATCCCAACAATCATTAGACAAATTCTGAAATCTTATAGTTAAAAAATTGGAAATTCTAGAAGAAATGGATTACCAAAATTAAACCAAAAGATATAGAATCCTAAAATGATCAAAAATAAGTAACAAGATTGAAACACTATTAAAATATCTGCAAGCAAAGATAATCCCAGGACCTGATGATTCATTGCTGAATTCCAGCAAACCCTCAAAGGAAAACAAGGCCCCTCCAAATATTTTACAATTACAAAGGGTAAGAAGCCTTCCAAACTCAATCTATAAAGCCATATTACCCTGATACCAGAACTGAATAAGCATAGAGCACAAAAAGAAAACCACATGCCAATTTCCTAGATAAACATAGATGAAAAATGCTTAATAAAATACATGGGAACCAAATTCAGTAACAAGTTAAAAAGATCATGCCTCATGATCAATTTGGACTCATTCTAGTAATGCAAAAGTGGTTTAACATATGCAAATCAATAACTATAACATAACATGTAAATAGAATCAAAGAAAGAATCCCATATACATCTCAATACATGCAGAAAAAAAGGAATTGACAAAATTCAACATCTCTTCAAAATAAAAATCTCTGAACAGATAGGTCAAAGACAAATCATATATCAACATAAGAGAAGCTCTATATGACAGACCTATAGTTAAGATTGCACTGAATAGGAAACCTGAAAATTGTTCCTCTAAAATTAGAATGAGGCAAGACTGTCTGCTCTTACCACTCTTGCTCTTTAAATCTTAGAGCAGTAGGGCATCAAAAAGAAATAAAAGGAATGTAAACAGGATAAGAAAAACTTAAATTATGTGTTTGCAGATAATATGACCTGGTTCTTAAAAGACCCTAAGGAGTATAAGAGAATAATGTTAAATCTGATAAACACTTTCAGCAAACTAGAAGGATAAAAATTCAATATCCAAAACACAGAAGTTTTATATACATCAACAATGAATATACTAAAAAAGAAGTCAGGAAAGAAATTCCATTCAAAATAGTCTCAAAAATAATAAAATACCTAGGAATAAATTAAATCAACTTTGTGAAAGACTTCTACAAAGACAACTATGAATAACTGAAAAACAATAGCAGATGAACAGAACTTCCATGAAGTCTGAACTTGAACCCTTGTCTTTTACCTTATATAAAAATAAACTCAAAATAGGTCAATTACATCAATGTAAGACATGAAGCTATGAAATTAGTAAGGGGAAACACTCAAAGTACAGGCATAGGCAAAAATTTTTGAAGCAGTAGCAGCAGCAGTAAATATGAGTGAAAATTGACAAATAAGAGTACATCAGATTAATAAAAGGTGTTGCACAACAAAATAAACAGTGAAGAATAAAAAGTCTACAACATGGGTGAAAATCTTTGCCAGACATTATTATATCTGAACTAATTTTTATATTTATATGTTCACATCTAGAATATGCACAAGGAACTCAAAAATTATCAAATCAAAAAATGGCCAAATGAACTGAGCAGGTACTTCTCAAAAGAAGAACAAATGAATAATAAATACATGAAAAAACTTCCAGCATCTTTAAACAACAGAAAAATGCATATCAAAACTACATTGATTCCATCTTATCCCAGTTAGAATGGCTATCCTCAAGAATACAAAAGAAAATTACTACCAAGGATGCAGGGTTGAAAATCGCCCTTATCCACTGCATATGCAAATGCAAATTAGTCCAGCCAATATGGAAATCAATATGGAGGTTTTCAAAAAAGAACAAAAATGGAAGTGCCATATGACCCATCCATACCACTTCATGGTATATATCCAAAAGAGCCAAAGTTGGCTTAATATAGACACAGCTTCACTTACATATTCACTGTGGCTCTGTTCACAATAGCTCATTTATGGAATCAGCCTAGAGGTCCATCAGCACATGATTGGATAAAGAAAAATATGGTATATACACATGACTAAATTTTCTCAGCCGCAAAGAAAAATGAAATAATACTGTTTGCAAGAAAATGAATGAAACTGAAACTGAATGTTAAATGAAATAAGCTAGTGTCACAAAATAAATATCATGATTTCTCTCATATATAGAATCTACAGTGAAAAAAGAAAATCAAAGTAAAAAAATGTTCTACTAAGCATGTGAAAGGGAATGAAGCAAGGAGTGAGTTAAGAAAGAGCATTGAGGAGGTGAATATGGAAAGGACCTTAAATGCATGTATAGAAATGCCATAAGGAGCACACTACTTTGTAAAATAAATACATTGCAATTTTTAAATGAAAAACAAAGGCCCCTTTAACAGCTGTTACTGGGAAAACTGTGTATCCACATGTAGAAGAAACTAGATTTCTGAAACTAGATCACTAAATATTTTCCTATACAAAAGACAACTGAAATTGATCAAAGCCTTCAGTTTATGACCTAAAACTTTGTACCTAATAAAAGAAAACACTTTAGGGGAGCAGGAGGGGGTGGAGTGGGTGGTAAGGGAGGGGGTGGGGGCAGGGGGGAGAAATGAACCAAGCCTTGTACGCACATATGAATAATAAAAGAAAAATGAAAAAAAAAAAAAGAAAACACTTTAGGGTATAGTCATAGGCAATTGTTTTCAAATAGGACTACAAAAGCTTAGGAAGTAAGAGAAATAATTGACAAATCTGATTGCATAAAACAAAAAAGCTTCTGCACAGCCAAAGAAACAAGTAACAGTGTGAAGAGACAACCAACAGAATGGGAGGAAAGTTTTACAAACTATTCATCCAACAGGGAAATAATATCCTGAATTTATAAAGAGCTCAAATTTGGCACTAATTATTCTTTTTTATTAGCATAAATTAGTTGCACAAAAGGATTTCATTGTGATATTTGAAAATGAGCATGTCATGGTCTTTGTGCAAATTCAACCCACCTAGTGCCCTAGTGATCTTTCTTATCCCACTTATTCCCTTTTAAAATAATTTTAATGGGCTTCTTTATTCTATTTCATTCCTAATGTAAAGAGCTTCAACTGTGTTCTAATGGGATAAGGCAATATCTCACTGTAGTTTTTTTGTTTTGTTTTGTTTTCCTCATGATTAGCAATGTAGCATTTTTCTTGTACTTGTTGGTCACTTGATATTTCTATTGGCAAATGTCTATGCAAATCCTTAGCCCTTGTTAAATAGTTATTTAACAATGAGTTTTTTGAGTTCCTTGAAAATTTTGGATTTTATTTCTTATTATGTTCAGATACTCTCTCCCTATTCTGAACTTTATCTCCACTTTGTTCATAGGTTTTTTGAGTTTTATGTAATCTCATCTGTTTGTGATGTTCTGGGCTTTCTTGAGGCCATATTATAGTATCATTTCTCAGACCGATGTTACAAAACATGCAACCTAAGTTTTCTTCTAGTAGTTTCATATTTTCAGATCTTAGACGTACGTCTTTAGTCCATTTGAGTTGATTTTACATGAATGTGAGAGATTATTTAATTTCAATCTTTTCTATGTAAGATTCCAGTATTGCAACACCATTTACTGAAAGATTACCCTATTTCCAAGGTGTAACTGGCACCATGGAAAAGTTTTTCCATCTTTGCAAAAATCAGTTGTCTTTCAGTGTATGGACTTAATTCTAGGCTGTCTGTTCAGTTCTTTGGTGTATAAATGTTGTAAGTTAAAATAGCTTTGTAGTACATCATCTTAAAGTCACACAGTGCTAGGGACATTATTTCTGTCTGAATTGTCCTCAGTGTGCAGGAATAACCATGACTTTTAAACTGAGATTGCTTTGGGTAGAAAATCTAATTGTACTTATTTATAACTTTGATTTGGACAGGCTAATTATTTGTTCTGAATATTAGCAAATTATTCTATGATAACATGAAACAGAACATATTAGAAGCATAAGACATTAACATAGAGATGAAATCCTGCATTTCTCAGCTTTTCCCACAGTTGACATTTGAATGCTCATGGATTGTGCTGAAAAACTGTACTTACTTTGTTTTAAATGTTTCATTTACAATGAATCATCAACACAATCTCAGAATGCAAGTACAAATCATGATGACATATATATTAAACTGGTATATGATTCTCATCAAGTGCAGAGGGAGAAGAGCATTTTCTAGTGAAGAGGAAAGAAATATATTAAAATAGTGAGATATATGTAATCATATATAATGAACAGGTATGGGGTGATAATATGTTATGAAAGATATAAGAGAAAGGCCGGAGCAATAGATTCCAATATATTGATTGGAGAATACCTGAAAAAGTGATCATTAACTTGTAAGAGAATAACAGTCATAGATGACTTAGTACAACAAGCTTATATCATTCTATATGTTGCTCAGAGATAAGATAACTAAGATTGATATTTATTAATATTAATATTGAGTTGAATATATAATACTTTCCTAGGTCCCATGGGAATGGGCATGCTAATAAAAATCATATTCCCTGAATTTTTTTTATTATTTGCCTGCAAATGAAAGTTGTTAATAAATCAGCCTTTGTACTTATAGTGCAGCATCCTACATTTCTATGATTACCAGGAATGTGTTGTAATATATTTAGCACTTTTACTATGCTTCCAGCACAATTTCTCAAGCAGAACTCACACTTTCTCTCCTCTAAGGTCAGAGTTCCTACTACAATGGAGAAGAGAAATCACACAGTGACTGAGTTCATCCTGTTGGTCTTCACTACAGACCCTGTGATGCTGCAGGTTCTCTTCATGGTGTTTCTTGCCATGTGCATGTTGGCTGTGGTGAGAAATTGCACCCTCATAGTATTGATCTTCAATGATACCAGAATCCACACACCTATGTATTATTTTCATTGGAAATCTGGCTTTTCTGGATCTATGCTCTTCCTTGGTCTACAACCCAAAGATCCTAATGAACTGCATCTCTAAAGACAAGACCATTTCCTTTGCTGGTTGCATGGTTCAGTTCTCCTCTGCTGGGCTGGCATACGCTGAGTGCAACTTGCTGGCTGTCATGCTTATGACTGCTATGTAGCCACTGCAAAGCCACTGCTTTATTTTCAGGCCATGCCCATAAAACTATGTTCATTTTTGTAGCAGCCTTATATCTTGGAGGCTTTATTAACTGTCTCCTCAGAAGCACAAAAATATTTTACTTTGATTTCTGCAATGACAATGTCATTGATGACTTTTTCTGTGATTTGCTTCCCCTGGTGAAGTTGGCCTATGGTAGGAAAGAAGACTACCAGGATCCGATGTATTTCCTTCTCATCTCCAATGTCATCACCCCCATTGTCCTCATCCTAGGCTCATTCATACCTCTTCATCTTCATCACCATCTTGAAGATGCACTCCATCCAGGGCCACCTCAAGGCCTTCTCTACATGCTCCTCCCATCTGATCTCGGTAACCTTATGCAATGACTCTATTCTCTACATCTACTCTTGCCCTCAATCTAGCTATTCTTTTGATACAAACAAAATAGTTTCCATATGTTACACTGTAACATTTCCCATATTGAATCCCATGATCTATAGCCTGAGGAATAAAAATGTGAAAGAGGATCTGAACAAACTCTTCAAATAAACCAGCATTACTTCCTTCTAAGAAGAAGCACAGACTATTTTTTGTCAGGTTATTTTATTTCAATCACTGACAAATCAATGTAGAATGGTGGCTATTTGGAAAGGAGAAGGAGACCAGCAGGAAGGGGGGAAATGTACAAGAGAGTAATGGGAGACGAATGGGATCAAACTATATTATAAACATGTATGAAAATATCATGAGCCTATTGTTTGCTTAACTAACATGTCCTAAATAAAAAATAAAAATATATCCTATAGTAACAGACATCTTCACTGCCATGCCAGAAGTCAGAGAAAGATAAGAAATGTTCTTACTCCTCAAAACAGTAAAATAGCCATTGCATTCTAAGATATGATATGTTGATGAAAGGATTTCTTTGAATTATGCCCACCATTTTCTATTGTAACTCTTGAAAATGCTGGAAGTTCCAAAAGGGATACAATACTTCTTGCTAGAAGAGGCAAGAAAATGAACGTTTAACTTCATGGACAATGATACAGTAAAGAAATAAGTCAAAACAAGTAAGCACAAAAACTACTACGAAAAAGAATACATACTGTTAAAATGTCACACAGAAACAACAGAATGAAATAATGCAACAGAGTAAGGGGAAATAATCTAACCCATGGACAAAAAAACAAAACAAAATAAGCCCTTAGGATCACTTACACTTCCTTAAGTTTGATAATTTCCAGGAAAATTCAACTTATAATACATATATTCATGGAAAAGTCACAGGAAATTCACAGTATAGCTATCTTAAACAAAAATGTTTTTTTTCTTTCAAAAATGGAGAAGAGATAAAACAGGTCCTCTGGGTGTTTCAACCAATCATAGAGAGGAAGATATTAAGAAAAGTGTTAAGAAGACAGGATGTAGTGGAAATATTATGTATACATGTATGAAAATGGAAAAATAAGACCCAGGAATGAGAGGAGGGAACATGGGGTGGGGGTGAATTAAGCTATGATGTATTATAAGAGCTTTTGTAAATATCACAATGTACCCTAAGAACAAAAATAATGCAAAAATTTAAAAGAAAAAGAAAACTCAAAGCTATATGGTATTTTTTCAATTGTAACTAGCATGTTTTAATAATATCACAAGACATTCATACCAGATTGCATTTACTTGGTCACTTGTTCGTTAACATGTTGTTCTACATCTTCGTTGTCCCTGCCAGTTTCCTTATGGAGAGGAGCAATTTGCTTGGCTTTCTCACTAAAATATCCTCGACATTTTATTACTCAGATTATATCTACTCATGCACAGTGAAGTGCTGAACAAAAAATGTTCCAGACAATAGAACAAAAGATATTTTAATAATTTTGGAGGGAAAATCTACTTTCAGATAAAAGTTAAAATTTAGATAAGAGGATAATATTTTGGTGAGTATCATTCATGATTCATGTAGAGGTTACCATAATCTCTCGTTCTGATAAACACATTCAGAACTCAGCTTTTCCCACTCTGGTATACATAAGTGGCTTTCATAGAAAAAACTTAGGAAATGTGGACATAGTCTTGTGTGTGTGTGTGTGTCCAAGGATGAATTCGGAGCATTTTTTCCAATGACAAGAATTACACAGCTTTCCAGAGAGTGTTAAAGAGCACAGGAGCCCAATAAAAGTCCGATATCTTTTCTAAAATAATGGATCTGTGAAAGAAAACATAAATGAGTCAAAGGGATGGAACATCAAACTGGGCTTCATGACATTCACATTACTGAAAGGACTTTCATACAAACATATTAGTGATGAGGTAGAGAAGAGAAAGCTGCCACAAGAAAGGAAATATATCACAGATATATATTGTCATGAGATAGACAACACAACTCAGAAGTCAATAGGCAAGGCAAAATTTACTTCTGCAGAAGGGTGCACCACAGACAGAGTTTAGTTATCAAACACACTGAGTGGAAAGTACACTAAGGTTTTTATCTGTAATGCAAGTCTGCTCCTCACCCTGATTAAACAGGTTTGGGTTCACAGTCTTCAGGATTGGCTAATTTGAACAGTGACACATGGCTCAAAGTGCTTTGGGACATGGGAAGCCAGGAAATTAGTCATTTTAAGAAGTATTTTTAAGATAGGACATCTGGTGATAACAAGAACTTATTTATCTCATAAAGGAACTTATTTACCTAAAAAGGTTCAAAAACAAGAGCCTTGTATGGTTAAGTAAAGTTTTATAAAGCACATAGGTAACAATTTGGGGATGTTAAACTGACCTCTGCACAATCATAACTATACTATAAATTAATTCTTTTGACAGAAAAGACCTGACTTTAGTTGTTTCTTACTAGTAGGATAGTATAGAATACAAATTTAATCCAGTGCTATGTCTTGCAGTTGAAATAACCATAAGAAGAACACTAAGGTACAAAGGTGAAAAATGGAAGGGATGAACCAATTTGGGATACAATACATATGTACATGGAAATGTCATAATGAAACTCCACATATACCCATCTTAAATAAACAAAAAAGTCTTTTTTTCAAAAACAAAGGACAGGAAGGTAAAACAGATCCTTCCCAGGAGTTGGTACCAGTTGGGGCGGGGGGGGAGGACATAAAGAAAGGGTGTATAATTATGTGGTGGGAATATTAGGAACTTGTGGAGAGCAGAGTAGAAGAAGCCTGTGAGGACTTTAGCACAGTTGTACTCAATGTTCTGCAGGCTGAGTTTGGCACAGTCCCAACCACAGAATAAGGCTAGAGTACAATGCAGCTCAGCTGCTTTTCCTAAGTTGTTTGAAGCAGGTTCCTCTTGTTACAATGTCATCCCCTCCCCAAGAACAGTACTTCATCTCCTTATTTACACTGAAGGAGGACATGAGGCTTTTGGCTTTTGGATTTTGGATTTGGGAGGCTTTTGAGAAGGGGAAGGCTTTTGGATGTGGTAGGCTTTTTGGATGTGGGAGGCTTTTGGAAGGGAGGATTGCTGGAGGGAGATTGCTGAAGGGGGAAAAGAATTGCTGAAAGGGAATTGCTAGCAAGTCTGAGGGCCGAGACTTTAAGAAAGCTAAAGAGAGAACATGGGACAGTGCAAGTCTGATGGAACAGTGCAAGTCTGAGGGCAAAGACTTTAAGAGAGATTATGCTAAAGAAAAGCTAAGAGAAAACATCAGACAGAGCAATTCTAAGGAAAGAAACTTTAACAAACAGAAAAGAAGACTTTAGAAGTGAGATTTTAAAGAATAGAAAGAAGAAAGACTTTAGAAGCAAGGTTTTAAAGAACTGTAAAGGAGTAAGGCCTTAAAGAATAAAGATAGAGAAAAGTAGCAGTGTAAATGAAAAGAATAATAGAGAAAAGAAGTAATGAGTCAGTTGTGTGTCTCCATCCAACTACCCAGCACACCTGGCCCCAGCTTTCTGTCTGTCTGTCTATCCTTTATTTTTTCTGCATCTCCCATTGGAGTTAGGCCCCACACCAGTTAGGCCTACCCAGTTAGGTTCAGTGGTAACAGGAGCAAGAGCTAAATCTCGCTCCATGTACTCATGTATAAAAATGGAAAAATGAGGCCTGTTGAAACTATCCTAAGAAGGAGGAGAGGGGTGATAAAGGAAAGCACTTTTGTAAATGTAATGATGTATCACCCATGTAAAAATAATATGATAATAGATAAGTGAATCAATAAGTAAAAATTAAAATAATAATAATAAAAAAGCAATACTCCTCTTTTATAGCTGCATAACTTCTTTAGCTACAAAGGACAGTTTCATTAAATGTCATTAACATACCAGGCACCTTACAGGTAATACCTCTTTCATATTTTCCTTCAACTGTGTGAGTAAAATAGTCTCATGACTGTAAGAGATGAGAAAGTTAAGGTTTGAGATATTTCAAAAAAGTTTCCCAAGATCACAATTATTGAAATGGTTGGCATCAGGATTCAAATGCAGATATGTTTATAGCTCATCATTTAAAACTATAGCACTACACAAAACGTCTTGATATGAGTTAACATATTTAGTCTTCATAACATTGTTATGCTGGTAGAGATTCTGTAATAGACAGTAATAATAATAGTAATCATACAACTGATACTTCTTCTAGCATTTCTCAGACATCATCTTCAGGAAACCTGTATTACAAGCACTTGGGCTGCTTTAGTAACAGCAGGCTCCTAGGACCCATCCAAAACCTAAAACAATGGGTTGAGGCTAGATGATTCTTATGTGCACTAAACTCTAAAACCATTGGTTCATTGATGTGCTTGGATCAAACTTGATTTAACTCCTTTAAAACAAGTGCCAGGAAGATAAAATATCTCTCCCTTAAATATGAAAAAATGAGGTTATACTTCATTTACTAGTAATGGAGAGCTTGAGTCTTTGTTAATTACTCACAAACCAATTTCTTTTTCCATGATGCCCCAGTTATTTTTTAATAAAATTTTATTAGTATATATTCATTATGCAGGGTGGGATTCATAGTGACAATTCTGATTAGATGCATATTGTACATTATTTACATTGCTCCCATCATCTCTCCCCCTCAACCCCCTCCCTGCCCCTCTTAAAGCAATTGCAAGAGGTTTGTTAGTTCTATCTCATTTAGGTATATGAAGTCCATCAACCATATAAAGTCACCTTATTCTCCTTCATTCATGCTCCTCCATTTCCCTAGTATGCCTCCATGCACTGTACCTATTTTATATTCCTGTTTTTCATTATTAATATTTAAGTTGATTTAAAGGGGTGTCTCAGTGTATGCCCACTGTGGGTTTACTTTACCTTGATCCATTCAACACTTTCCATTACTCTCCTTTACCCCTTGACTTCCCAGGCCCTATTTTTCAACGGCTTTCAATTCACATCCTTTTACCCTCTACATTCACATCTTATGTTTTACAATATTACTGATGCTCTATCGTTCTTTTCTCCTTTCCCTGAGTTCCATAGAGTAGTTCAACTATTACAAACATTTTCTACATCTAAGTTTGTATGTGATTATGGTTGTTTAGGTGAATATATTTATATTTTGTATCTATCTACCACATACGAGTGAAAACATGGAGTCTTTGTGTTTCTGAGCCTGGCTTGCTTCACTTAACATGATGTCCTCCAATTGTATCTATTTTCCTTCAAAACACACGTCATTATTTCTTGTAGCAGAGTAATACTTCATTGTGTATATATACCACATTTTTATTGATCCATTCATCAGTTGTTAGGGCACCTGGGTTAATTTAAAAGCTTGGTTATTGTGAATAGTGCTGTGATGAACACTTGATTGCAAGACACACTTGATTTGCAAAAACAAATGTGGACAGACTGACCACTTTGTGGACATATTTCACTTCTTCCTGTATCTGTCAGTTATCAGAAAATGTGAGATATCAAATAATTCCATTGTTGTTTTAGAATAAAATAATATTAATGCTTGCCCAAAATTCAATTCTACTGACGTGTTTCTCCCCCAGATCAAAGCTTCACCTTCCTTCCTTCCTTCTTTCCTTCCTTCCTTCTTTCCTTCCTTCCTTCTTTCCTTTCTTCCTTCCTTCCTTCCATCAGAATATACTTATTACTTGCTTGTTATATGCCTAGTACTAGTCTATGTATTCATCCTATGATAATGAGCAAAACAGATAAAAATTGCGTGGAAGTTCTGTAATAGTGGACTCCTAGTGCTTCTGGACACTAAAAACACTAGAAACTACTGAAAAATGTTGCTAGAATGCTATAGCATTGCAGGTAATTTAACCACTTTGTACTATCTCTCAGTCATTATATCTGTTTCTTCATCCTGTTCCTATAGGAAACCTTTGAGGAGCCAATAAATATAAAACAAAGATTTGAAGTATACTCTTGTTAGGGAATGTTAACATCCTTTAATGAGCTTTTCAAACAGTGTGGTTGTATTCTTTATTGTTACAATGATCAAGGGTCCCTAATATACAAGGACCAAATGTCCTGGACCATGGATTATGCTCTTCCAAGAATCATAATCTACAATCTACATCCAATGTCTTGATGGACTTTTGTGCATGATAAAAGAGCTTAATAATTATATGAATGTAAAATCTATTCTCCTTTACAAATAAGCACAAGTTATATTTTAGGTGGTTAAGACTATATTACTAGTGTAATGGAGATATCACCTTTCTATGTGACATAATCAGACGGCCTTCAATCTAAATCTGGTTCTCCCTTAGGATTTAAAACAAATGTGCCAAGGGATCCAGCAGAGTAACTAAGGGACAACTTCCTTTGTGTTTGTGAAAGAAAACCTGGTCACCATCTGTACACCACAAGAATTATCTTAGCAACATAACCATGAACTCACATATTTATCATCTCTATCTATTCTTTTACAAGTGTGAAATATGTGGTACATGAATATACACTATAGTTACCATACCGTGCAACAGGTCACCAAACTTGTTCCCTTCATCTAACTAAACTGTGTATCCTTTGATCAACATGTCCTCTTTCCCTATTCACACACTGATCATAACCTCTAGTAACCACCATTCTACACTTACTTTTATAAATTAAAGTGTTATAGAGTCCATATATATGTGATGCCACTCAGTATTTGTTTTTCTATGTATAGCTTGTTTCCCTTACCATAATGTCCACGAGATTTGCCCAGGTAGTCATTTATGACTGAGTGAGTTCTTGATCCATTTTTCCATTGAGTCCATATATACTGCTATGAATAAAGTAAATTGAGTCCATATATACTGCTATAAATAAAGGAGGGAAGGTGTTTGTTCTACATACAGATTTCATTTCCTTGGCACATATACTTAGAAGTGGAATTGTATGATCAAATGGTCATTCTATGTTTCAGTTTTAAAGGAAACTCTATATCATTTTTTATTCATTTATTCACATATGTGTACATTGTTTGGGTCATTTCTCCACCCTTGGCTCCCTCCCTCATCCTTTCCCCTCTCACCCCCTCATTTCCAGGCAGAACCTGTTCTGCCCTTATCTCTAATTTTGTTGAAGAAAAGACATAAGCATAATAAGGAAGACATAGCATTTTTGCTAGCTGAGTTAAGGATAGCTATACAGAGAGATTCCTAGCTTTGCTTTCATGTACAAATGTGTTACAACCCATGTTGACTCATCTCTAACTGATCTTTACACTGGTTCCTGATCACCTTCTCGTGTTAACCTCTGTCACTTTAAGGTTTCTGTATTAGTTCCTCTGGAGTGGGGAACATCAAAAGCTTTCATGGTTTTTCTACCTATTCCTGTATCTCCCGTATGTGTTCTCCCCTTTTCATGTGATTCATGTCTAATCACATTGCTACATTTGCCCTAGATATAAAGTCCTCATATGAAGGAGAACATACGATTTTTGGTCTTCTGAGTCTGGCTAACCTTGCTCAGAATGATGGTCTCCAGTTCCATCCATTTACCTGCAAATGATAAGATTTCACTTTGAAAATGACTTTGGTAATTTATTTTCCTCCAGTAGTGTACAAAAGTTCCCTTTTCTCTATCACCTCTTAGAAAATTAACTCCTATCTTTTTGATAATAGCCTTTCTAAAAGGTGTGATAAGATATTTCATTGTGATTTAAATTTGCACTTCCCTGGTGATTTTTAATATTGTGGACTTTTCCATTTATCTGTTGGCATTTGTATGTCCTCTGAGAAATGTGCATTAAGGTGTTTGGCCCATTTTAATGGATCTTTTTTTGTAACACTATCTAAATTCAGTTAAATCATCTTCTAGTTCATTTTTACCTCATTATCCAGTCTCATTTTCTTAGTAGCATTAAACATTAACTGAAAATCTATCTTTACTCAAGGCTTTTTAAAATGTGTTTCACTCATTCTTGGAATGAAGGATCTGGCTCCATAGAATGTGGGTCAGACCTAGCATCCTCACTGCCATATCCCAGGGTCCAGAAAGCACTTGATCTTCAGAAATATTTTCTGAAAAAAAAGATGGATAAAGTCACATCACAATGTTAGAAACTTCTTATTATCAAATGAATATGCTAAGGCTAAAAAAATTGCTATCCCATGACCAAAGTACAAAAGATACCTGTTTAGTATTAACTACATCTCTTAGGTAAAGCACAGAGATGGTCCCCATTTATACTAATGAAGGCAAACATTTTTCTCTGCTCCATTCAATGTCTAAACACACATAATTTCAAATCAGTGCTAAGTGATAGCATAATGCTTCAGGAGAAGATTAGGAAACTGAATTTCTTTAAAATCTGTCTTATTTTGCATGAAAATACATTAATCAAGAAAGATTTTTATTTTATATTATTTCATTTCTTTACCTTTAATGATATTACTATAATCTAAGTATGTAATAGTCTTTCTACTGGATAATGATACATAGTTTTAAGAAGCAGAATCCAGATCTATTTACAAAGGGTAGAAGATGTATTTCTAGGACATCAAGTAAATGAATTTTACATGGCTTGTCCCCTGAGAGTAACTCAACTTCTCTTTTATCCATTAGATGATAAGTATTATTTGAAAGTGAATATAACAATACATTACTATAGAGAGTCAGAGAATCCTGTCAAACACTGACAGGATTGTGTGAAGTCAGAAGAATAAGGAAGTAAAGAATGTTTGAGTGGAAAAAAAGGAGAAATGAATGCAGGAGAAAGAAAGTATAAGAAATATTATCATTAATATGAATGGGGAAATGGCTACACTCATTTGTCCCAAATTTTAAATTTTCAGTGCATAATATAATTAGACTCATTGCAGTAATAGCTTTACTTTTATCAATAACAAATTTCTAAAGTCTCAGGTTCAAGCTCAAAATTTGTAAGATACATAATTTATAATCTTTAAATATGCAGAGTTTAAATCTTCTGCAGGAAAAAGAAATCTCTGGTTCTAGAATACAGGGGGGGTATTTGTTAGTTCATTCATTTCATTTTGTTCTATTTGATGCTGATGTATTGCTGTCATGGGGCTTACACTGCTTGACCTCATGAAGATTACTGTAGAGTACTGTCTGTGTGAGAGAACACTCACTTAGACTAATGGAAAGTCATAAAAATATGTCTTTCACTGTGAATTTAAAATATTTTTCTTTAAATCTAAACAAATCTTTAAAATTATGCACATAATTATTTATGTATGTATGTTAATGTAGAAGGTACAGACTTGCAAAAAGTATTCTGTATTTTCAAATACATGATTAGGAAGAAATTTGGATAGTACACATTATAAAAATAGAAAAATATGTACATAAGATCTTGAGCAATTTCTAGCAATTTACCCATTTCATATCATTTCCTTATCCAGTAAAATTTGTTCCTCAAACTTCAAAGTCAAACTAAGTGGGAAAATCATTCAATTTTTCTTTTTCTTTCTAAGACAACCCAAAAATGACCAAAAGAATGAATTTTATCTTAAAAATCTAATACACCAAGACTAAAAATATCACATTTTACAATAACATGAACTTAAAATTACATAAAGGATAGTTTACTCAATTTCATTGTTATAACTCTTCAAAGTTAATTGAAATACAGAAATGCACACAAATAAGTCTTCACATCAATAAATTGTAAACTGCAATAAAGACATAAAAGATTACCATCATGCTTCTGTTCTGGCCTGTGTTACTTTCCTGAAGGCTTCTTTGACATCTTTGTTTCTCAGGCTATAGATGAGGGGGTTAAGCAATGGGTTGATTATGGTGTAGAACAGGGCAGCCACTTTGTCTCTTTCTAGGGAGTACTTGGAACTGGGCCTTGAATACATGAAGAGCAAGGATCCATAGAACAGTGTGACAGAGACTAGGTGGGAAGCACAGGTGGAGAAAGCCTTGTGCCTTCCTGAGGCTGAGAGGATCCTCAGGATAGCCAGGAGAATATTAAAATAGGAAATGAGAATAGCAAGAAGGCAGGAGAGGACTGTGAAGCCAACCATACTGGAAAGGATTTTCACGTACATCTTGGTGTCTGTACAGGATGTTTTTACCAATGGGAGCACATCACAGAAAAAGTGGTCAATAACATTACTACCACAGAAACTTAGTCTGAATGTGTTAGCAGTGTGGGCTATGGCATTCAAAAACCCTCCTATGTAAGAACCAGATACAAGCCCAGTACAGAGAGAAGTGGACATGATACCTGAGTAAAGCAGTGGGTTACAAATAGCCACATAGCGGTCATAAGCCATGGCTGCCAGCAGATAGCACTCAGTGTAGGCAGCAACACAGGAAAAAAAAAACTGAGCCCCACATCCAGACAAGGAAATGCGCTTATCTTCTGAGACACAATTGACCAATATCTTAGGGGTATACACAGAGGTATACCAGAAATCCAAAAAAGACAAACCACCAATGAAAAAGTACATGGGTGTATGCAGCCAGGAATCAATTCGAATTAAGATAACCAGGGTCATGTTCCTTAATAAGGTTACCAAGTAGAGCATTAGAAATGTTCCAAATAGAATCAGCTGCCACTGAGGGTCTGCAGAGAAGCCCAGCAAGATGAATTCAGTCAGAATGGTACGATTTCCCACTTCCATGTCCACAAAGAGGAAGACCCGATTAACATCATAAGTAGGAAAATAATTGAATTATATTTCTGTTAAGATAATAAGCCATACATTAATTAAGTAAACAATTATTAGTGAGCTTGTGTATTTTTAGTCATTTAAATAACCATAAAATTACAATAGGAACTATGGGACTTCAGTCTGTTACTTGGCAATACTAGAATTGAAGTCAAAATCTGAGATTTAAATTAAAGCTTTCATTTATGAACTGCTTATTTCAGGGCCATCTCTTATCAAACAGAAGAGAAAAATAAAGTTAGTAAGATTACTGGTAGTTTTCTGACAGGTTGTCAAACAAATATAGAAGATACACAAGAAATTATCCAACCCAATATTTGGTTCAGTCTGATTTCTAAAATAAGTTGTCTATCATATCCCTCCACGAGTTAATAAGAATGTCTATGTGTCAGACATTGTGATAATATGTAAGTGAGTATCAATATACTGTACTCTTCCTGCTACTATAAGTACCAATAGGAAAAAAATATATCACTGGCCATTTGCCAGATACTATCCAAGCCCTATCCTTAACCATTTTATTCCTGATCAGAATCTCATAAGGTAGGTGAGATGATAATATTTTTGCTGCTGATGATGAAACTGAAGCACAGAAGTTAGAGTGATGTACAACTTCACAGGGCTGGTGAACAGTACAGCTCATAATGGAACTCAGAATTTTCTCATTAGAAAGTATATGCTCTTAAAGTTTAAGGTATTCACTAGTCTTAAAAGTGTTTAATTGTTTTCTCCCATTTTTTCCTAAGGTATTGCTATACCTCACTAACAATATGATTTGTTTACTCATTTAAAAACTTTTTAAAAACATTTTTTTCTAACGCTGAATTTTTCTACTTTCCTCTAGGTGATGTGGGAATACATACATGTTTGATGCATTGTATGATATTATGGATGTTAAACATTGGAATGAATTTAATTTTAATATTATGGCATTGAGAGATTATAAATCCTAAAGCTACAAAAATTTCTGAGGAAAGCTAAAAGGAGGTATTTAATTACATAAACTACCCAATTTTCATTTAAAAATTGATTAACTTCTAATAAATATTTTTAAAAATTACTCTGTCTCAATTATTGACCTAGTATCCAGCTGACTATTTTAAATGGTTTCATTAGTTTATATTAGTCATACAGGGGGTTTTGTCATGACATTTCCATATATGCATATAATGTACCCAGTTTGTTTCATCTCCTCCAATATTATCCCTCTCCCCCTTCTCATTATTGAAATGGCAGGTTGCAATATTAATACTCAGTATTTTGCATGTAAATATATTGTAATTTAATAGGTGTAAGCCCATATTAAAGCAGAGGACAAAGTTAAAACCAAGAAAGATGGTTATTTATTTCTATGTTTTAAACATTTGTTTTTGAGCTAAGTCAAAATAAGTGCTGTAACTACAGTGTAAACCCTCAACCTCTAGATTTTGTATTTCTACTGGGTAGGAAGTTAGATATTTGTGTCGTTTCAAATGTGGATCATCAGAGAAGACATAATTTCACTGGTGACATTAAAGACACTTACACTTATCTGACTATTGTTATATAATAAATCTTTTCTCATTAACACAAACAGTACAGTTTCTTAGTCCAACTGGTGGTGTTCCAGAAGTTGACTTTACATTACCTTATAGCACTTTCCCTCATCATTTGCTTTCATCCATTTAAGTCAATCAAACCATATTAACCACATGACTGATTTCACCATTATAATCTTACAGACTTTAGGAGCTCCACGCTTTGTTAGAAAGTCTATGTTCTATGTATTTGTGAACTATTTTTATGAATCTGCTCAAACATGAGTATTCTTATTTTCAGAATGTATAAATGTTGGGTTACAGCCATCATCTCAAGGGTCACTGTGAAACTTGCTATGCTATTATCTGCCTATACAGAAATATATGTGAGACTTATTAAGTATATTTTAACATGAGTCATGGAAAATTGAAATACACAGACATTGAAAATTAGAACACATTTTACATTGATGCAAAAGGCTGAATAATTGATAAATTGTGTAGCATAATAATCAAAGTGCTTTCCTTTGTTTGCTGCTATAGCTTATCATATAGGAGAGTTCCTAGTATATTTGTGGCCTATAATAAATAGGTATAAAAATAACCTACTTACTATAACCAGATGGGTTATTTCCTTTATTCATTGAAGATGTTTCTCAAAAGTATTGTCTACTTCTAACCTAACTCACAATTTTCAGGGAAAAATCTACCTAAGCACATTGTACTACATAAAAAGAATAAAAGAGAGAAGACTAATTTTTCATGTCTCAGATTCATCTAGAATTTTTAATTGTCTGTTAATATGCAAATATGAAATAGTAGGGATAAAAATTTAGGAG
This sequence comes from Castor canadensis, assembly GCF_047511655.1. Taxonomy (NCBI): domain Eukaryota; kingdom Metazoa; phylum Chordata; class Mammalia; order Rodentia; family Castoridae; genus Castor; species Castor canadensis. Next base: position 192,873,897 of record NC_133386.1, read on the forward strand.
CTTATGACTCTAAAGCCTCCTGTACAGAATGGCACATGAAGATGCATCCTATATAGAATGACTGAAAAAAGACTTATTAAGAGCCTCTTAGCCCATTGCATACATGGAATGACTTACTAGGAAGTTTCTTACTCTATAGCAGCTTGTTCCCACTCCCTTCACTTAAAAACCCATGGGAGTAATGTGACCATCTGGCACCTGAACATGAATAGCAAGCAAAGGACAAAAAACAATTAGATTAAAAAGCCTGTCATATATTTTGTCCCCTACATCCTCCACCATTTAAGTGAGAATGTATGTGAACTAACGTTGCTCTCATATTGCATTTCAAATTGTAGATGAACAACAGATATATCATCAAATGGATTCTGATTTATCAGGAAGTGTGTATGTGTACACATATACCTGAATGTGTTAAGTACAGCAATAATCAATTAAGGGTCAGGTCAGATTCTATCTGCCTTCTAACTGTAGGTAAAATCACAGAGTGGCCAAACTGGTATGTATACTGAATTTCAAACCAAGTACTTACCTTTGGTCAGAAAGGCCAGTTCTTAGAAGTGGCACCCTTATCCCTGTTCTCTGGTGATTTAGCATGCCTTTGTTGGACTGGATATATGCACTTCCTCAATTGCCTTTTGAGACTCCTTCCACACAATAGTACGGGAATATGTTCTTTAGTCTCAAAAGACTCAATTAGAGTAGATGTGGAAGTTCAGGATGATGTGTTAATTGTGTTATGGTAATATTAGTAATATTATATTCAAAGTTGACATAATGGATCTAAGTCACAATATAATTATTAGGTTTATCTGATAATTGATTCTCCAAGTGATCCTAATTAATCTTTCCTAGAATGTATCATCTGTTCCTTTCCTCTAAGCTATAATTCTTAGTCTTGTCCACAGGAAAGTCTTCATCATTCTTGCTGCTATGAACTGAATGTTGAACTCTTCCAAATTTACTTTGAAGTTTTAATATCTAGCATCTGAGCATTTGCCTGGGTTTAGAGATTGAGCATATAAAGAGAATAGTAAGCTAAAATGAGATGTTTGCAGTGTATGTATATCAAATATTCTGATGGTGTCCTTATAAAAAAAGAAAACTTAGACATGGAGATACCAGTTACTTTTATGCAGTAATAATTCATGTAAGTAAGCAGCAAAGCAGCATACCTGTAAGCCAAGGAGAGAGGCCTCATGTATAATCAAATATATAATCAAATTTTAGTTCCATCCTTTTTCCTACAAATGACCTGATTTCATTCCTCTTTATGGCAGAATAAAACTCCACTGTGTAGATAACAGACACAGATATATATGATATATATTGGATATATTTATAGCATATAACCATTCATCAGTTGATGGGCACCTTAGCTGATTCCATATCTTACCCAGTGTGAACAGTGCAGAGTAGATATGGGTATGTGGGAGTCTATTTTATAAGCTGACGTCATTTCCTTCAGGTGCATAGCCAGATGTGGTGTAACTGGACTTCAGGATATATCAATTTTTGGTCTTCTAAGGAAACTCCATACTGTTTTGCACTGTGACTGGACTAATTTCTATTCCCACTCACAGTATACAATCATTTCCTTGTTCTTGTTCTCCATATCCTCTCTAGCATTCATTTTTATTGTTGTTTCTGTTTTGTTTGGTAAAGGCCATTTAGTTGGGATAGAAAATACTTTTTCATGTATGGAAATAAAAAATGATCTCATAAAGCAAACATATATTTGGACTTTTCAGGAAGGAGCACAGGAATGCAGAAGGTGGAGGTGGGGCAGGCAAGAAGCGGAGTATTGAGGGTGAATATGATCAAAGCATGAGACAGGCATATGTAGGAATATCACAGTGAATTCCATTAACTTATAGAATTACTATGATTGTATAAAAAAGAAGTAACCAACCTTGCTGGTACCTTGAACTTAGACTTCTAATTTCCATAATTGTGAGAAAACAAATTTCTGTTGTTTAAGTCACTGAAATGCATTTACATCTTGTTATGCAGCTTTAACAAACTAATGTATTCAACTGTCAGCATTGGGGTATTTTATTTGAATGAAAACATGTGTTTCACATGCAAAAGAGTGTCTAAATTAGGTATAGATCATGTATCGCAATGCTATGTTCTCTATAATTTAACCTGTCTTTAAAACTGAATGAGCAAGGAAATACAATCATAGAATCTTAATTTTATGGTTAATTGTTTATTGAATGAAAACCTTCCACATAAATCTTCCCATAAATATGGAAATCTTGAAATCTCTCTTTCTTTCTCAATTTTCTATTTCTTTCTTTATCAATCTACATCTTCATTTCTGTCTATTCCATGCAACTTTTAAGCTTTTGTCTTTAATTTTTGAATTGTTGGGTAAATAGTCTTCAGGAACTTCGCAGTTACTCTGAGAAGAAGTATTCACAGTCACCTACATCTATAATCAAGGAACTGTGTTACCTTTGAGTCACAACAAAGTAAAGAAATGAAAAGCAGAAAATAAAAAATACACTATTTTCTAGTCCCATATGTGATTTATGAGGTTAATATCCAAAATGAGTTAAAAAACACTCAATAGCAAAAAGATAAATAAAACAAATAAAAAAGGCAAATGATCAACAGGTATATGAAAAGTACACATCATAACTAATAATTAAGAAAATCTAAGTAAAAACTACAATGAGCTATCACCTCACACCTATTAAAATGAAAATTATTAAAAACAAGTGTTGGTAATAATGGGAGAGAAGGGAAACTTTAAACAGTGTTGGGAATATAAATTAATAGAATCATTATGAAAAATGGTAAGAATACTCCTCAGGAAAATAAAATAGAATTTCCATATGGTTCCACGGTACTACTTCTGAATATATATCCACTGTAAATGAAATACACATCTCAAAGAAATAGTTGTACTCCTAAATGCTCATTACAGTATGAATAATGAGACCAAAATATGGAATCACCCTAAGTTTCCATTGATGAATAAAGAAAGAAAGAAAATATGAAATGCATATATGAAGTGGACAAAGTAAGGGGTTTCATTATGATAGCAGAATTCTTAGTCATTCACTTCAGCATGATGGCTAGACATCCCTGGGGATAAATTTCCCAATATTTGTTAGCCTCAGTGTCAGCAGCAAAATGATTCATAATAAACACAACAATACCTTTAAAGCAAGAAAATAAGACTTACACACAAACACACACATACGTGATATGCACACAGATGAATATTATTCAGCATTAGAAAAAGAAGTGAATTCTGTCATTTTCCACAACATGAACAGTCCCTTAGGACATTATTCTATGTGAAATAAGCCAGGTACCCAAAGACAAATCCAGCATGATGTCACATATGTATGAAGTTAAAAATCATTAAAAAAAGAAGAGTAGGAATGGTAGAATAATATTTTCAGGGTATGGGCACATTTAGGGAAAATGGTAAGATTTTGGTTGAAGAGTAGAGTTTAAATTATACAGAATGAATAAACTCTCAATATGTAATGTAAAGTATGTTGATGATAACTAATAATACTCTATTGTATTCATGAAAATGCTGATAATATATTGTAAATGTTTTCACAGACATGCACATAAATACTATTTCAGGTATTGAGTATAGTAATTACCTTGATGATGGTAAACCTTTGCAATATGCAATATCAAAACAGCATGTGGTTAACACTGAATGTATACAATATTATATATAAAATATATTTCAATAAAACTAAAAAATACACTAGCCTACACAGCAGTTTTTCCCAATGCCTGAGCATCATTTATTTTAATAACATGCTAAAATACATTAATACCAGTTTAATAAGACAAATGCATACTGGAATTCCCATATTAAACAAAGATGATTTTAGTTTCCATTATCATTTATGTTTGAGATTTAGGCATTGAAAAAAATACGTTTTCAAAAGCTGTTGCTTAACAAGATTTTCATTATTTTATTCCATGTTATATTTTCCTCAGAGTATCTTTGACAACTTTAATATTTAAGCTAATGATCAAGGGGATCAAAATTTGGATCATAGAAACATAGGACACTGACTTTCTAGAATATAGCTAGTGCTTGGTGAGGAGTAAATGTAGAGAACTGTACCAGAGTACAAGGTGACAGTGTCAAGTGAGATCCACAAGTAGAGAAGGCAGTAGGGAGACCCTCAGAGAAACAGAAAGTTCAATATCACTGTGGTGGTGAGGAGGGAGGTGGCAAGAATAAGTGTGGTGGGAGTACTGATGTTGAGGCAAGTACGAAATAAAATACAGCCTGGTATCTCACCTTCACATCACATGTCAACTTCCTACAGGGGAGCAGGTCACAAAAGGAATCATCAATGATATTGTTGCACACAATCTCAGGATAAATGTCTGACTGTTGACGATGACTGTATGAAGAATGCTACCAAGGTATGAAGCAACAACAAGAGTAGCCATAGCCCTGGAGACACACCATAGGAGAAATTATGAGGACAAGAGATGGCTAAACAATAGCCATAAACCATAGAGGTCATTACAGACCAATTTAAAACAGAATTGGGCCAGGCAAGTTGAAAACTAGGTACTGCTTTGACAAGTGTCTAAGTCATTAGGATTTGAGGCATATAGACCAAAGAAAACTAGAGATCCAAAACAATAGGTTTCCAATGAAGAGCAACATGGGTGTGGGGCCAAGAATTGTGGCACAGAGAAATTGGGAAGTTGTTCCTTGAGATAATGATGACATTAATAATGAGGAAGGTTATAAAAAGCATGTTCTGTAACTCCATGTCTGCTATGAGTTCTAAAAGAATGAACTCCTTCCCTTTCAAGAAATATTTCCCATGCATTGTTTTATGAATTTCTCTTGTCTATTTTTGTGAAAAGATTAATGCATAAATCATGACTTAATATATTACTTTATGTTTCCTCATCATAACATAAAAACTCAACTGATTCATACATGTTTTTTGTTGCTAAGTGTCATTGTGTGAACTAGATATCATTTCTTTTGATTAGACAGGATGTCAGTTTTATGATGCATTGAAGGATCAGTTGCCATGTAAATTACATGGTATGTATCACAGTTGTCCTTCTTCTGGGAGAGTGTGATTTATATGTGTCTTGTTCTTGAACCTAGGATGGTTGAGAACCATAGGGCCTATGTGAAAAAGATACTTGAAAGGATGTTCTTACTTTTTCCTCAGGTCTTTCAATATTTTCTCTTTTTCCATGTGATTACATGGAAAAGCATTATCTTACTACTGTAACTGAATATAGAATACCACTGGACATACATCATAGTGTAATTTCCTAGAAAGCAATGATTCTATTTTAGACACATTTTTATCCACAAAACCAAGAACACTTTAATAAAAGCACAGATTTACTTATAGTATAATAATCCTTTTAACTAAATATATATGACCCTCAAATATACCTTGATAGGAAGTTAAATATTATTTAATGGACAATTGTGTTTATAATGTGAACAGAATTTCCTATACAATGAGAGTTAAAAAAGAAAACTAAACTGAGCTGAATGTTTTGGGAGTGTATGGTAAGCACCCCAAGTCATGTTTCATAGTGATTCAGGTTCTCTTCCTTTGCACCTGTGAACGTTTATATAGGAAAAACTATCTTTGGATGTTTTAAGGTAAGAATCAAGATGGTAATATGTTCAACAACTTCAAGCATCCTTGAAAGAAGGAAGAAAAGGTATATTTGACCATAGACAGAAAAGGAAGAGGCAATTTGGCCATGGAAGCAGAGACTGGATGATGGAACTATAAATCAAGGAATGCCACAAGAAAGTGCAAAAAGCAGGCGAACAGACTCTTGACTAAAGCCTGAAAGCATCTTGACTTTGGCTCAATGATACTGAGTGTGGACATTTGTCTTCCAAAACTTTAATAGAATAAATTTCTGGCACTTGAGCAAACAAGTTGATGGTACTCTGTCAGTGCAAGTATGAAACAAACAGGATATTATGGAATTCAATCAGGGTCCTCTTTCCCACAGAGTTTGGAGCTTAGACCGGACTGTTGTTAATAACAAAGGAAGCATCCTCCTTGCATAACTATGTTAGAATCCAAACGTTAATATTATAATCTACCCCAATGAAAAAATAGCTAGACTGTGATTGTGAGGGTTCTCAATTGGCAGGCAAAAATAAAATCTCTGCCTCTAGAACAAAGGTTTTAAAAATATTTTATGCTGAGGAAAACAAAAACAATACTTTAATCTCAGCCATTATGCTAAGGCAAGAACTTAAAGTTGACAGAAAATATAAAGAATAACTCTTGGAATTGCCATGATTTCATGAAAAAATACTATTTCAAAAGATCTTGGGAGACCCATGATGGCAACTAGGGTGCAGAAGCAGACAGCGTAATCTCTGTGACTCTGAAAACTTGCGGAGACACTGGAGCCACACTTGGTGGAAATAAAGCAGCAAGAAGAATCAAAACTTCAACACCCTTAACCCCTAGCCTGTGGAAAGCTACACCACTCCACGTTACACTGAGGAAACAGGAGGTCTGCCAGCTGCCAGACATTGGCTCCAAACTTGCTGGGGAGACATTCAGCAGACCAGCAGGAGAGCACCAAGGAATTCTGCACCCAGAAAATGAAAGCAAACAAAGCCATGAAAGGACAGGCAACTCCAAACCACAGGACAAGAAAAGACAAGAATCAGAGAGTAACATTAATTCAGCTGCACACAATCAAACCATGAAACAACAAAAACAACTAAATGACAAGAATCATCACATACCTATCAATATTAGCACTGAATGTTAACAGACTTAACCATCTGTCAAGCTGGATTAAAAAGAAAGATTCAACAATCTGTTGTTTACAAGACCCATCTCATTGACAGAAACAAGCACTCTCTTACGGTAAAAGGCTGGAAGAAGATTTACCAAGCCAATGACCCCCCAAAAAGGCAAGAGTAGCAATACTTATCTTGAGCAAAGTAGACTTCAAACTTACCTTGATCAAGCAAGATAAAGAAGGAATTCCATACTAATAAAAGGGGAAACATACCATAAGGAAATAACAATTATCAACCTATATGCACCCAATGTCAGTGCACCCAATTTCATCAAACGTACTCTGAAGGACATAAAAACATATATAGACTCCAACCCAGTGGTAGTGGAAGACTTTAATCCCCTCATCACCAATAGATAGGTCATCCAAACAAAAAATCAATACAGAAATTCTAGAACTAAATCACACCATAGATCAAATAGACCTAGCTGAGGCCTACAGAATACTTCATCAAATTTCCGCACAATATACATTCTTCTCAGCAGCCCATGGAACCTCCTCCAAAACTGATCATATCTTAGGGCACAAAGCAAGCCTCAGCAAATATAAGAAACTAGAAATAATCCCATGCATTCTGTCTGATCACAATGCATTAAAGCTGGAACTCAACAACAAAAACAACAGTAGAAAACATGCAAACAATTAAAAGCTGAACAACACATGGCACAATGATCAGTGGGTCATAGATGAAATAAAAGAAGAAATTAAAAGGTTCCAGGAAGTTAATAAAAGTGAAAACAAGACATACCAGAACCTATGGAACAGAGCCAAAGCAGTCCTAAGAGGTAAGTTTATAACCATGAGTGCATATATTAAAAGGACAGAACGATCTCAAATCAATGACCCAATGCTACATCTCCTAGAAAAACAAAAACAAGCAAAACCCAAAACTAGCAATAGGAGAGAAATAATGCAAATAAGGACTGAAAGTAATGAAATAGAAACAAAAAAATATACAAAGAATCAACAAAATCAAAAGCTTGTTCTTTGAAAAAATAAAGAAGATTGACAGACCCCCAGCAATCCTGTCTAAAATGAGGAGAGAAAAAACCCAAATCAGTAAAATCAGAAATGCAAAAGGGGAGATTAAAAACAAACACCAAGGAAATCCAGGGAATCATCATAGACTACTTTCACAGCCTATTTTCCAATAAATATGAAAATCTTGAAGAAATGGACAAATTTCCAGATATTTATGACCATCCAAAATTGAACCAAGAAGATATTAATCAGGTGAATAGGTCTGCAACACAAAATGAAATTGAAACAGGAATAAAGAGTCTCCCAAAAAAGAAAAGTCTAGGACCTCATGGATTCTCAGCCGAATCAGACCTTTAAAGAAGAATTAATACCAACTCTCAAACTTTTCTACAACATAGAAAGGGAAGGAACACTGTCTAACTCATTCTATGAAACCAGTATTACACTCATCCTAAAACCAGACAAAGCCACATCCAAAAAGGAGAACTATAGGCCAATTTCCTTAATGAACATCAATGCAAAAATCCTCAACAAAATAATTGCAAATAGAACCCAACAACATATCAGAAAGATCACTCACAATGACTAAGTCAGCTACATCCTATGGATGCAGTCTTGGTTCAACATATGCAAATCTATAAATGTAACACTGCACATTAATAGAAGCAATGACAAAAACTATTCGATCATCTCAAAAGATGCAGAAACAGCCTTTGATAAGATTCAACATCACTTCATGAAAAAATCTCTAATAAAACTAGGAATAGAAAGAAAATACCTCAACACTGTAAAGGCTATATATGACAAACCTATAGCCAACATCATACTTAATGGATAAAAACTGAAAGCATTTCCCCTAAAATTAGAAACAAAACAAGGATGCCCACTATCCCTACTCCTATTCAACATAGTCCTGGAATTCCTAGCCAGAGCAATTAAGCAAGAAGAAGAAATAAAAGGAATACAAATAGGTAAAGAAACTGTCAAAATATCCTTATTTACAGATGACATGTTCCTATATCTTAAAGACCCAAAAAACTCTACCCAAAGACTCAAACACCATAAACAGCTTCAGCAAGGTGGCAGGATACAAAATCAACTTACAAAAATCATTAGCTTTTCTATACACTAACAACGAACAAATTGAGAAAGAATATTTGGAGACAATTCCAATTGTAATAGCCTCAAAAAATCAATTACCTAGGAGTAAACATAACAAAGGATGTGAATGATCTCTACAAGGAGAACTGCAAACCCCTGAAGAAAGAGATTGAGGAAGACTACAGAAGGTGGAGAGATCACCTGTCCTCATAGATTGGTAGAACCAACATAGTAAAAATGGCTATACTACCAAAAGCAGTCTACATGTTTAATTCAATTCCCACCAAAATTTCAATGCTATTCATCACAGAGACTGAAAAAATCTACCTTAAAGTTCATTTGGAAACACAAGAGACTGTGAATAGCCAAGGCAATACTCAGCAGAAAGAGCAAAGCTAGAGGTATCACAATACACGATTTCAAGCTATCTTACAAAGAAATAGCAATAAAAACAGCCTGGTACTGGCAAAAAAACAGACAGGAAGACCAATGAAACAGAATAGAGGACCCGGATATGAATCCACACAGCTATGCCCACCTTATTTTTGACAAAGACACCAAAGACATACAATGGAGAAAAGATAGTCTGTTCAACAAATGTTGCTGAGAAAAGTGGTTATCTGCCTGGAAAAAAAAGCTACATCCATGTTTATCACCCTGTACTAGTATCAACTCAAAATGGATCAGGGACCTTAATATCAGACCCAAAACTCTGAAGTTAGTACAGGAAAGAGCAGGGAATACTCTGGAAGCAATAGGTATAGACAAGGACTTCTACAATAAAGCCCCAGCAGCTCAGCAACTAAGAGAAAGGATGGGATATGGGACTACATAAAATTAAAAACCTTCTGCACAACAAAAGAAATGGTCTCTAAACTGAAGAGACCAGTCACAGAGTGGGAGAAAATATTTGCTAACTATACATCAGACAAAGGAATGATAACCAGAATATACAGGGAGCCCATAAAGAAATGGACAACTGAACTAAACAGAACTTTCTCAAGAGAAGAAATTCAAATGGCCAAAAAATACATGAAAAAGTGCTCACCATCTCTGACCATAAAGGAAATGCAAATCAAAAGCACACTATGATTTCACCTCACCCCTGTTAGAATAGCTACCATCAAAAACACCACCAACAGGTGTTGATGAGGATGTGGGAAAAAAGGAAACCTCATACACTACTGGTGGGAATGCAAGCTAGTGCAATCACTTTGGACAACAATATGGAGGATTCTTCAAAAACTAAATGTAGATCTGCTATATGATCCAGCAATCCCACTCCTAGAGATATACCCCCAAAAATGTGACTGAGGTTACTCCAGAGGCACCTGCACACCCATGTTTATTTCAGCACTATTCACAATAGCCAGGTTATGGAAAAAGCCAAGATGCTGACTAATGACAAAGGGATCAAGAAAATGTGGTATATTCTTGGGGATATACCCAAAAGATTGTGACACAGGTTACTCCAGAGGCACCTGCACACCCATATTTATTGCGGCACTATTCACAATAGCCAAGTTATGGAAACAGCCAAGATGCCCCACCACTGACGAATGGATTAAGAAAATGTGGTATCTATACACAATGGAATTTTATGCAGCCATGAAGAAGAACGAAATGTTATCATTCGCCGGTAAATGGATGGAATTGGAGAACATAATTCTGCGTGAGGTTAGCCTGGCTCAAAAGACCAAAAATCGTATGTTCTCCCTCATATGCGGACATTAGATCAAGGGCAAACACAACAAGGGGATTGGACTTTGAGCACATGATAAAAGTGAGAGCACACAAGGGAGGGATGAGGATAGGTAAGACACCTAAAAAATTAGCTAGCATTTGTTGCCCTTAACACAGAGAAATTAAAAGCAGATACCTTAAAAGCAACTGAGGCCAATAGGAAAAGGGGACCAGGAACTACAGAAAAGGTTAGATCAAAAAGAATTAACCTAGAAGGTAACACACGTGCATAGGAAATCAATGTGAGTCAACTCCCTGTATAGCTATCCTTATCTCAACCAGCAAAAACATTTTTTCCTTCCTATTATTGCTTATATTCTCTCTTCAACAAAATTAGAGATTAGGGCAAAATAGTTTCTTCTGGGTGTTGAGAGGGTTGGGGGGAGAGAGAGAGGGGGTGGAGTTGGTGGTAAGGGAGGGGTGGGGGCATGGGGGAGAAATGACCCAAGCCTTGTATGCACATATGAATAATAAAACAATAAAAAAAAAGCTAATGGGCACATTTTCTCTCTTGTGGACTATAGGCCCGGTGTAGATACAAGCAATGTTATAGATACGCACATACAAATATATACAGAACATTATCCAAAAGTGAGACTGATAGACGAGACCAAGGGAGGAGGAAACGAAGGAAAGGAAGATGGTGAATTATAATGAAACACATCTCGTCTGTGTAGGAACAAGACACAACAAAGCATACTGAAACTGCTAAATGACACAGGATGGGGAAAGGGTGAAGAAATGCACTAGAAGGGGTTGCACTGACTTAATGACAGTGCATATACAGGCATAATACCAAGGCAAAAATCCCAGTGAACAATGAACAGACACTTAAACAATAAAGGACATGGGTAAAAAGCAGGTCATATTAAGGGGAGGGCTAGGGTAAAAAACAGAAGTAAAGAAGGTGAATATGGTTGATGTATTTTCAGTAAAACAAAGAATATAGACTGTTGAAATCTCTTCAAATCACCATAAGAAGGGTACTTAGGTAGAAAGGAGAAAAATGGTGTGGATGAGCCAATTTAGGATATAATACATATATACATGGAGATGTCACAAGGAAACATCTTTACAGCTATCTTAAACCCCTAAAAATGTCATTCTTTTCAAAAACCAAAGGCAGGAAGGTAGACAGGTACTGTCTGGTGATAGGTGCCAGTGGGAGGTGCCAGAGGGAGGATGTAAGGAAAGGGTGAATATCATAGAAATACTAGGTACTCATATATGAAGATGGAAAAATGAGACAAGTTGAAACTATTCTAAGGGAGAGAATGATGGAGGAGGTGAATTTATGCACTTTGTAAATGTCACACCATCCCACCAATATAACAATAATAGTAATAATAAAGCTAAATTTAAAAAATAGATTCAGGAAAGAAAAACAGACAGCTAAAAGGTTCCATGGAGGTCACACCATGACACCATGTTTAGGAGGGAAAAAAATAAAAGAAGAAAGGAAATAAAAAAAGAAAATGTGGTATTTATATACCAAAAATCATATGTTCTCTTTCATATGTGGACTTTAGATCTAGGGCAAAGCAGTAATGTTGTTGGACTTGGGTCACACGCTAAGGGGAGAGCACATACTAGAGGAATGGGGATAGGTAGGAAACCCAAAACTTGAAAGTGGTTGATGTACCCACTGCAGCAGAGCTAATACAGTAATCTTAAAATGACAGAGGTCAATATGGGAAGGTGACCGGGAGGTAGTAAAGAGTTCAGGTAGAGATGAATCAATTCGAGTTGTAATACACTTGAGCATGGAAGCAGTGCTAGGAATCTCTGTATAGCTAGCCTTATCTTAACGCTTTGTCTTTCTTATGATTGCTTATGTCTTCTCTTCAACAAAATTGCAGATAAGGACAGAACAGGTTCTGCCTGGAAGCCAGGGGGTGGGGGGAGGGAGAGTGGGTGGGAAGCAGGCGGGAGAAATGGCCCAAACAATGTGTGTACATATGAATATATGAATAAAGAAATTAAAAGATCTTATGCACAACATTCTGACTGCAGTTAATAACAAAGTATTGTATATTTGAAAATTGCTAAGACTCAATTTTAAGTGTTCTCATCATCAATATGACAAGTATGGAGATAATACATATGTTAATTTAGTCATCTCACAATATGTATTTACTTCATAGCATCATATTACACATGCTGACTGCACAAATTTTATATCTCAATTTAAACAATGAAAAAAGTAAATCTAACATTTGGAAAGATAGAATGTTGGTGCTTGCAAAGTAGTCAACCAAAATTTTAATTTGAGTGAGCAGTGTTCCTAAGAGAAAAGTTGACTTTCCTAAAAGCACACAGGTGATCAGTTTTGGACGGATACTCTATTTACAGGACTCCACCATCCAAAGTCAATGGCATGTCCTTGTCAAAATACAAGGGTAAGGTATCATGCTGTTTATTTTAGCTTTTGTTGTCTATTCCTTGGTGTCATAACCTCTTTCCCCAAAAAGAAGATTGACAAGTGCCTCTATCCCTGTTTTAGGAGATTTATACTTTCATGTCTTACATTTATGTTTTAATATATTTCTAGTTTATTTTTGTGTGACGTGAATTATATTCTTTTTACATATGGATGTACTGTTTTCACAGCACATTCATTAAGGATATTTCCCATTGTGCATTTCTCTCTTTTTCTTAAAGATTAAACACATGGATTTATTTCTGAGCCCTCAATTTTATTGCCTTACTCCATGAGTCTTGTTTTATGTCAGTGATACTGTATTTTAATCACTACAGTTTGTAATATACATTGAAATCAGGAAGTATGGTAGATACCTCAGTTTAGTTCTATCTCAGGTTGCTTTGATTACTCTGTATCTTTGGTGGCTCTAAGCAAATTTTGAGATTTCTTTTATATATCTTCAATAATGTCATTATAACAGCATGGATAAACCTGGAAAGCATTAGGCTAAGTGTATAATATAAAAATGTTGAATACATATAAATACAGGACAGACTTGTTATCAGGAACTGAATGATGAGGAAGTATGGAGATATTGGTCAATGGATATAAAAGTTAACTTACAGATGAATTATGGTTAATAATTTTTGTAATATATATTACAAATGTGGTAGGAAGTGCTTCTTAAATGAAAAAAACAAAGAATGGTTAAAATGATAATATATGTTAACTTTTATGAAACTATATGAGAGTATATGACAAAGATATTAAACTGCATTTAGCAGAATTCTGAATTATGATAACATTACTCTGGCTTAAATTGCTTCTATATGGAAACTGGAATTATTTATTTTCCCAGAAGCCCAAATTTCAAATAAGACTTTCACCATTTTTCCACTTTGTAATAAAATAACTGCAATTTGTTACATGTATTTTCTTTCCACCAAGGGAATGTACATATAAACTTGAAAATTATGTATTTTCAGATGTGAAGAATGTATGTTGAGCAATTATTAACAAACTTTCCCAAGTTTACAGAGCTGTCATGTAATGGAATCAAAACTGGAACTCAGGTGATGCTTGAATTATTTAGTTCTGTATATGCCAGACATTTCTGTCCTCAGCTGGTCATGTTCACATGTCTGTGGTTAACTCTTAGCTCGGATGTGGCATGAAACATATAGAATGGATCATGTTAATGGCAGCATAAATCACAAAGTGAACACAACAGTTATCTCATTATCCAGCAAGTCAGCTCTGTCTTATTTAAAAGGTGGTAGGAGGATTCCAAAAGTGAGAAGAGAAGCATTAAAATCCTCTTGAGACCCAAGTTTGGAATCCACAAGGGGCTGCCTGTGCTGTGACCTATTCATAAAAATGGAGCATGAAGGCATGCTATACCCAAGGGGTGGGAAAAACACAATGCACTCTTGAATCACACAGTCAGTAAAGAACTGTGTCCATAGACGACTTTGAAAACCCATACTCAAATAAATTGGAAAATATAGAAGAAATGGGCACATTTCTACACACATATGATCATTCAAAATTAAACCAAGATATTAATCACCTAAACAGATCTATAACCAGCAATGAAATTGAAACAGCAATAAAGAATGTGCCAAAATAGAAAAGTCCAGGACCTGACAGAGTCACTGCTGAATTCTACCAGGCCCTTAAAGAAGAACTAATAGCAAGACTCCTCAAACTTTTCCATGAAATAACCTCTGCGGGAACAAGAAGCAATGCTGAAGGTATCACAATACTCAACTTCAAACTATAGTACAGAGCCACACCATCAAAAACAGATAGTATTGGCACAAAAATAGACACCCTCAGAGACCAATGGAACAAAATAGAAAATCCAGACTAACTCCACACAATTACATCCACATGATTTTTGACAAAGGTGCCCAGAACATATGATAGAGAAAAGACAGACTCTTTAACAAATGTTGCTGAGAAAACTGTATACCTGCCTGTACAAGACTAAAACTAGATCCATGCCTTTCACCATGTACAAATATCATTTCAAGATTGATCAAAGACATTAATATAAGGTAAGAAGCTTTGAAATCAGTGCAAAAAAGAGTAGGGAATACACTGCAGCATACAGGCATAGGCAATGACTTCCTAAATAGAACTCCAATGGATCGGTAACTAAGGGAAAGGATTGACCACTGGCACTACATAAAACTAAAAAGCTTCTGCACAGCAAATGGTCCCCAGACTGAAGAGGCAGGCATAGAATGGGAGAAAATCTTTGCCAGTTATACATCTGACAGGGGATTAATAACCAAAATTTATACTGAGCTAAAAAAACTGAACTTCCAAAAAATCAATGATGCTATGAAACAATGGACAAATGAACTGAACAGAGATTTTTCCAAGGAAAATGTACAAATGGACAAAAAGTATATGAGGAAACGCTCAACATCTCTGACCATAAATGAAAGGAAACACAAAACCATACTAAAATTCTACCTCACTCCTGTCAGAATTGCTTTCTTCAAGAATGCAAACAACAACAAATTTTGGCAAGGATGTGGGGGAAAAGGAACCCTCATACTGGTTAGTGGGAATGTAAGTTAATGTAATCACTATGGAAAACATTATGGAGGGTCCTCAAAAAACTAAAAGCAAAACTGCCATATGATCCAGCAATACCACTTCTAAGGATGTACCCAAATGAATATAAATCAGAATACAATAAAGACAGCTGACAACCATGTTTATTGCAGTGTTATTCACATACCCAGCTATGGAAACAACCCAGATGTCTTACAAATGATGAATGGATGATGAGAGGATTAAGAAAATGTGTGTGTTTATGTGTGTGTGTGTGTGTGTGTGTGTGTGTGTGTGTGTGTGTGTGTGTGTGAACATATAATGGAATTTCATTTAACCATAAAGGAGAACAAAATTTTATTGTTCACATGTAAATGAATGAAGTAGAGAACATCATTTTAAGTAAACTTAGCCAGGTTTAGAAAGACAAAGGTCAGATATTTAAATGTCTAAGAATTCCTATGTGGAAAGCTTTAAATAATAAAAATTTCAAGAAATAAATATTTTTATGAAACTCTTTGAAATGCGTACGTTAGTTCACATCATAATGAAAATAAATATACACAGAACATGCAATTAACCTATTCAAATCAAAGTTAGAAATAAGTGCAATTAGGGTTTGCATCCAAAACCATTCCAGCTTTAAATTCATGGTTTTCCCCTACAATAAGACCACTTCAGACAAGTGTAACATTGAATAGTATCTACTCATCTGTGACTATGTTGCTTTACAGGCACATTCGACTCAAGTTTCTATGCAGATAATTTCACAATTAAATCCACTCCTGTTTCTAAGTTCATTATTCAATTTTGATGTTATGAGAAAGATAGACACTTTCTTCTGACCAATGTTACAATTTTATCCAACATGGCATACTAGCTAAAAGTATGTTGTCAACTTTCTCCATTATTTACCGTAATAAATGATAAAATTTATTGAACATTTTATAAATCCCAGGCACATGACTAAAGGTTTTAAAAGTGTAATGTGAGCCAGGTGCCTTGACTCACACCAGTAATTCTAGCTACTCCAGAGGCTGAGATTGGGAAGATAAAAACTCCAGGCCAGCCCTGGCAAATAGTTTGTGAGACCCTATCTCCAAAAATAACCAGAGCAAATGGACTAGAGGTTTGGCTCAAGTAGTTGAATGCCTCCTTTGCAAGCACAAAGTCCCTAGTTCAAGCCCCTGTACCAATCCCCTGCAAATGTGTAATCTCAGTGAACCTTCAAAATGATCTTTTGATACAAGTACAACTATTATAACTATTTTACAAACTAGTTACCTGTGCCAACGGAATGGGCATATTTACTTGTTTAAGATCTTGCAGTTTGAAACTATAATGATTCAAAATCAGTTCTCTTACTGCCCACCATTTGTCCCCAAACCTGCATGTCTGTCTAAAATTAGTATCTTCTAGATTCTTTGAAAACCACTGAAGATTTTGTTTTGGAGAAACCAAAAGAAAAAAAATTAAACAAATAATTGTAGTAAGTTTTCTTTAAATTATTATACTGATAAGTGAGAAACAGGCCAGAGCAGAGAGCAGTCTAAAAACATTCCATACATTATGATAATTTGACATACAAGGGAACTTCTAATTCTGGAGTCTGGGCTGTGCAGTCCCTAAATACAAAAGCCAGCTTGTTTCCTAGCAAAAGGACACATTTAATATGCAAATCAACCAATCAAAATCCCATATCCTTGATGTTAGAAATATCAGGGTGCTGTCACGATCACAAATCAGACACGTGCTCAGAAGTTGATGGGCAAGGCAACATTTACTTCTGCAGAAGGGTGTGCCTCCAACTGGAGTCAAGCAAGCAAGCACACCAGACAGAAGGACCACCTCAGTTTTTTTCCTAAAGAGGACTTCCCCATGCTCCAACAGAGGGAGCTCATGTTCACAGTCTTCACAATTGACTAAGGTTGAAGTTTAGCAGAGAGTAAGTGCAGACATGATTGGAGAGCATGAAGACAAAACTTAATTTGGTTGGTGTACGCAAACACAAAGGGATAATCTATGAGGCACAGAATCCTAGAATTCTGGCAAAACTGAGGCCTGAAATGGCTGTTGACCTAAAATGGCAGCACCAAGTATATAATTAACCTATGGGTCAAGGGGACCTTGAAGCAGAGATTCCTTTGGACAATGTTTCTTAAAACTAGCAGTTTGAGTTTAGGGCATCCTATGATAAACAATTCTCTGTGGAAGGCAGATAATTTAGAGTTAGGACACATGCCACAGATCACATAAGCATTGAAGAAATTAGCTAATATCCATACAATGACCCATATTCCACAGTGCAGTACCAGACAGGATGGGGGCAATGTTTAAACCCATTACCCTTTGACAGAAAATACCCAATTTATTTGACTCTCACACCAATAATCTACTTTAAATTTTACCCATACAAAGTCAGTATTTCCCCTACCTATATCACCCAATACCAGTTATTTTTCAGTTAGGATCTTAGAGTCTTTGCCCAGGCTGACCTGGACCATATATTCCTATTTACACCTACTGTGAAACTGGGAAGACAGGTGTGTACCACCTTACTGAGCTTTTTTGTTGAGATGGAGTTGTGGTAACATTTTTGCCTCAGATAGCCTTGAACACTAATCCTTCCTGAGTATCTGATATTATAGGCATGGGTCACAGTGCTGAGCAAGAATGGTAATTTATTTAATTGTGATACTGTAATAAGCAGTTCCTCTCCCCATCCTCAGGCTAACTTGAGAGTTAATGGGATATGGCTAGACTCCAGTGATTCATGCTGTAATGCTAGTTACTTTCAAGACTGAGGAGGATCACAGTTCCAGGACAACCCAAGAAAATAGTTCAAAACACCCAAATCTCCAAAATATCCTGATCAAAATACACTGGCAGTTGTGACTGTAGTAGTAGAGCACCAGCTTAGTAAATGTGTTCTTCAGAGTTCAAACCCCAGTCCCATTCCCCATTACCACCAAAAACAAGTTGATGGGTTGAGCTGCTTTGCAAGATAGAAAAAGAGCTTAAGCTAGACAGATTCTTTCCAGGCCGACCATGCCTTCAGTTGTGTCAAACCTTATGGCTCTGTGCAGTTACCTACACAGCTTCCATTATAAACAGCACTCCTTGCATTTGTTCAAATTGTTTCTTATTCTTAGAATGCTATTATATGCTACTCAACCTGATTTGTTCCTACTTATGCTATACAATTTAAGTGAAATGTTTAACCAGAACATTTGTTGTTCCTGAGAATCTTGCATAAAACAGAGTTAATCTCTTTCCCAACATTGTACCAAGTGAAAGAAAGATCCAGGGTACTCTGTAAAAAGCACTGTGAATAGCTATTGAACTTAGGATTCCTTCCACCCTTTTCACATTTTCAAACCATATAAGTACAATATTTACAATTTTAATGGCTTACAAATTGCCAGGACCAAACATGAGTATTTTATGGATATTATCTAATTTATACATCAGTTAACTTGTGTTCAAACTGCTTTTGCTGAAAAGCACTGACTCCTTCTTGGGCCCATGAATTAACTATAAACAGGACAAAACTGGCAACCCTGTCATTCCCTTTGCAGTCATTTTGTGATCACCTTGGATTCCAGAAAGGAAAGACAGAAAATATCATTATGACAAGGAACTGAAACTTTCTGTAAGGAAAAATGGAGACCTGCATAACAGACCATCCTTCCAAACGGGGACAATTATCCATAATGATGAGGCTGTACCCTCAAACAGGAGCAATCATCTCATGGGAACCAGACTGCTCCCCTCAAGTGATGACAGCAGTAATACCTTCTCTGGAACCCTTCTCATAACCCCTGCACTGAGACAGTGGTCAATCAAAACACACCAGTGACTGGGGCTGTTTGACTATGCATACCTTTTGTCCCTTGTCCTTACCTAAACCTGTAGTTCATGTCTATATCCTAGAAGATGGGCTGAGTGTTTATTCTGTCTCTCGGCATGTCCAGAACCATGTAATAGATCTCCTTTCTCTGCCTTTACCATGCCTCTTTATTTAGCATTTAGGTGCAGTGGCCTGATCTGGCACATGGAATCTCAGAAGTTTGGGCTTTGGGTCCAAAACTCCTGTTTCAAAATCAGAGTGACAAATGCAGTCTAGTTTACTATGTCATTTTATGATCAAGAGAAAATGGAAATTGTATAGAAATGACACTTCCTTAGTAAGTCAAAGTGTTTTTTAAGAACAGAAGTTGCAAGAGAATGTGCTTAAGTACCTGTTGAATTATTAGTTGATTGTAAATTAATACAAGCAAGTTCTTAAAAACTAATATGTTTAGCAAAGTAATAATCAATAGAGAATAAAAAAACAGTAAATTTGCTGTTTTATTTCCGTGTGTGTGTGTGTGTGTGTGTGTGTGTATACATATACATATATAATTTGCTATGAATAAGTTCATGCCTATATATGTGTATTTCTGAGGAATAACACTAATCTTTCAGAAATTATAGCTGTAGCTTTCCTAGTAATGTGTAAATGCTATTGATTCTGCATGGATTCCCCAAAAAATTGTTCTGAGCAGTTGATGAGCTATGTGAGCAAAGAAAAGCAAATTGACAATTGCAACAAACCACCCAATTGAGACTAAAAAAAAAGTGTCTTGTTTTGAAATCCCCAAAATCAATATACAGGAGGTACTGATCCCAGAGGAGCAGGAAATGAATTAACAGAGAAGTTCTACATTTATGCTATGATCTAAAACCTAGTCTCTGTGGTTATGTTCAGAAAAAAAATTCAGAAGTATTCAAACAAATGGTCATTTGGAAAACAGTGAGCTGAGTTTCTCTGTTTCATATTAGCTTACCTACCCAGCCAAGGAGTGACCTAATTGGAAGGACAAAATTCCCATTATTTTTAATAAATGCTATGTTCTGTCAATAGAACAAACATCACAAAACTGGATGACAAAATGAAATGTCCATCTTGAAAAAGATTCAGGATTTTAGAGAGTGAGAGAAAGTCACTCTCAGTCTTATCTTTATATAAGATAAAATATTCAAATTGAACATGCACTTACAATGAGTTCTGAGGATGTGATGGGTGGTCATTTAGCAACTAAATAAGAGAAAACCAATTCAGAAAATTACATAATAGTTACTTCCTATGGAGCCACAGGAAATCCTGAATAATCAAGGCAATCTTGACTAAAAAAGAACAAAGCTGGAGGTATTATAACTACCTGTCTTTAAGATTTACTACAGAGTTTAGGAACCAAAACTTGACAGGTATTATAAAGACAGATGCAAAAACCAAAGGAAAAACATAAGCAGCCAAGAAATAAATTCATACACTTACAGCCAACTGACTTTTTTGTAAAGGTGTGAAAAAAACACATTAGGAAAAGCATAGCCTTTTCAGTAACTTGTGCCAAAACACTGGATATGTACATACAGAAGGATGAAATTGGATGAAACCTCTCATCATATATAAAACCAGCATACATAGAATAAAGGCTTAAATCTAAGATCTGAAAGTATGGAATTAGTAGAAGAAAACTTAGGGAAATGCTTTGTGACATTGTTCTGAGCAATGATATTTGGAAATGTCCTCAAAGGCAAGTGCAATAGCATCAAAAATAGACAAATGAAGTTGCATGACATTAAGAAACTTCTGGACAGCAAAACTATCAACAAAATGGAGACAACTTATAAAATGGGAAAAATTAATTTACATATTTTACATCTCATAGGAGTTAAAATTAACTCAGAAAGCTCAATTAAAAGAGCACAAATGACCCTATTAAAAATTGACTAACAGTTTGAGTTGACATTTCTAAAAAAGACACACAAATGGCCAACAGGTATATGCAAAAATGCTCACTATCACTGCTCCTCAGGGAAAAGCAAATCAAACCATAATGGATATCATCTTACTCTAATTAGAATTACTTATCAACATTTGATTTCTTTATAAATTCTGTATGAATAACTGACAAAGATTTTCTCTCATTTTGCAGACTTTCTGTACTTTGTTGATTCTTTTTCCTATGTAGAAATTTATAATTTGAAGCATTCTAACTTGCCAATTCTTTTCATTTAAATTTAGTTTATTTATTTTTTGGTGTTAATGGGATATTAATTGCCATTACACCTAATGGTAGGCAGGCACTCTACCACTTGAGCCACACAACCAGTCTTTTTGCTTTAGTTATTTTTCAGGTAGGGTCTCATGATTTTGCTCCAGGCCAGTCCAGACCATCCTACTCAAGCCTCCCAGAAGCTGGGATCATAGGAACAAGGTACCATGCCTGGCTTGTTCACTAAGATGGGGGTCCTATTAACTTTTTGCTTCAGTTGGCCTCAACCAGCAATCCTCCCATTCTCTGCCACCTAACTAACTGGGATTATAGGCATGAAGCACCATGCCCTATTCTATTTGTCAATTATGGCACTTATTTCCTCATCTGTTGTAGTTTATGCAAAAAATCATTCCTATGCCTAGATCTTGAAGTGTCTCCTTGAAGTTTTCCTCTAGCTATTTCAAAGTTTCAGGACTTACATTAATATGTATAATACATTTTACCTTTCTTTTTTTTTTAACAGTGTGAGAGATAGTCACCTAGTTTCAGTCTTTTATGTATGGATTCCAGTTTTCCCAACACTAACTGTGAATGAGACTACCTCTTTTCCATTATATGTTTTTGAAACCTTGTCAAGAATCAGATGGTTTTAGCTGCTTTGACCTATTACTGAAAGTAACGGCTTCTCTATGTAGCCCAGGCTGGTTTAGAACTCACAGTTTTCTTGTTTCAGCCTCCAGAGTTCTGAGATTACAGCCTTGGACTACCACAACCATCTTGTACTCTGTCTTTCAATGACAGCCTTGCTGATACATGATTCATGCTTCCAAAACAAAAATAAATAAACATACATTTAGATCAGGGAAGCTTATAATAACTTCATGTCTATTGATTCTTATTTAGAGAAGGAAACTTGTTTATGTCACCTAAAATGATTAGAATAGAGGTCCTGGACAGTAGTAAGGGCATTTGTTCTTCAGTTATGTGTCAGTGTTTATGATAATGAAATGTCCTAACCATGTATTTGTCACACTGGTTTTAACTTTATAGCCAGCATTTCCTCGGAGTGATGTACTTTTTAGTTTCCTTCAATTGACATAAAGTAACTGATGTTCTGACACTGCAGTATGCCAATTGAACCTGTTAACATTATTTTTAAAATAAGCATCTTATATAAATTTTATTATCATTAGTGAGAAATGAAGATATCTTTCAGAAAATCAGAGACTGAGTTAGCATAGCTTTCCAAATAAAGCATCTTGAAACTGCTATTTTGGTCCCTATCTCTACAGGGTTGCTGAAAGCTAGAACTAATAATGATTCCTGAAAACCTTGTGACTGTCAATGCAAATCAGACTGTCCCACGCAAAGCATCTGTATTATCTAGGTTTAATTGCCTAACTTAGGGTTTCCTATATTTTCTTTCTTTATGAATTCACAAAAACAAATGATGTATTTATGATTCATAAAATGTGTTACAATACCATTGTCTCACTTTGAAAACATGATAAAAATTAAATGTAACACACGATGCTTACCCTTTAATTACATCCCTGTCTCTGTAGTCTCTCTGTAAAGTTTTCTTTTGAGTAATGTGTAGTCATGGTTATTTATTTTTTAAGTCATTTTGTTTCACCATAATTACTATTAATTTTATTGTAAAAATTTTGTTTTGTTGCTCAGAATATCACAATCAGGTTGTGGAAGTACATATAAGTTTCCACTTAAAAAATGAAGAGGAACCCAGAGAGTTATACAGTGAGTAACAGACATCATATCTATGAAATTTCATTAAGCAAGGAATGGATAAAAGGTCTAAAAGTTTAGAAGGATTACACCCGCTGTGAATTATTTGTAGAAAACTATTTTTGTTAGCTCTTCATTTTTCTGCTAATAATTCTGAGTGAAAAAAAGAAATAAGCAAACTACTGAGAATGTTGCTGAGGTAATAAAAAGTAATAAATATCAAATGATTAATCATAGAAAATTTTAAAAATTAACTCAACAAATTTGTTCTTATCTATAAGTAGAAACTAAATAAATATTCTTTATGTGTCAGTCAAACACATCTATTTTTGCTAATAAAAATAGTTTATCTATTACTTTCTGAAATTAGAAACCATTTTTGGATTGTCATTCAAATTCCTATATTTTGTATTAATATTGTATGTCATATACTATCCTAACTTTCTTGTGTTTGTTCAATTAAATTGTTACATGTCAAGCATAAAAGTCTTTAACTGGCACTATAATAATACTAGGTCACAATGAAGCACAATGCCATCTTGGTTTAGAATGTAATAACTTCATCACAATCATCTATGCTTCTCTGAAGATGGAAATAATCTTGATTTATTTGAAGAGTTTATTCAGAGCCTCTTTCACATCTTTATTCCTCAGGTTGTAGATCATGGGATTCAACATGGGAAATGCCCCAGTGTAAAATATGGAAACTATTTTATCTTTACCAAAAGAATAGCTAAATTAGGGACTAGAACAGATGTAGAGAACAGAAGCAAAGTATGAGGTCACAGAGATCAGGTGGGAGCAGCATGTAGAGAAAGCCTTGAGGAGGCCACAGGTAGAGAACATTTTCAAGATGGTGGCAATAATGAACAGGTAGGAGGCTAGGATAAGCATAATGGGGGTTATGAAATTGGAAGTAATAAGGAAATACATCAGATCTTAGCAGTTTGAGATGCAGAATTAGGTCACTTATTTGAGATCTTTCTGTGTTTTTAATATATGCATTCATGGCTATAAAATTTTCCCTTAGGACTTCCTTTGCTGTGTCCCATAAATTCTAATAGGTTGTGCTTCCATTCTCATTAAATTCCAAGAACTTTTTTATTTCCACCCTTATTCTTCAATAACCCGCTCATTATGGAGCAATGTGTAGTTCATTTGCCAGGTGTTTGAGTATTTTCAGCTTTCTTTTGTTGTTGAATTATAGTTTCATAGCTTTGTAGTCAGAGAGTATTCAGGGGGTTATTTCAATTTCCTTATATTTGTTAAGACTTGGTTTGTGACCTAAAATACGGCTTATTTCGGAGAAAGTTCCCTGGGCTACTGAGAAGAACATATATTGTGCTGTTGCAGGATGGAATACTCTGTATATGTCTGTCAGTTCCATTTTACTTATGGTATCATACAATTTTAGAGTTTCTCTGGTGACTTTTTTGTCTGGATGACCAATGTATTAGTGACAGAGGAGTAATGAAGTCTCCCACAACCGCACTGTTTGTATTTATCTGTGTTTTTAAGTCCAGAAGTATATGTTTAATGTAGTTGGGTGCATTAACATTGGCTGCATATAAGTTAACAATTGTTATTTTCTTTTTTATGTATTGCTCCTTTTATTAGTATGAAGTGACCTTCTTTGTCTCTTTTGACAAATATCTCTTTGAAGCCCACTTTATCCAATATAAGTATTACTACTCCTTCTTGTTTTTTGTTTTGGGATCATTAGCTTGGTAAATCTTCTTCCACCCTCTTACCCTAAGGCAATGTTTGCTTCTGTCTGTAAGTTGGGTTTCCTGTAAACAACAGGTTCTCAGGTCCTCCTTTTTAATGAAGTTTGCCAATCAGTGTCTTTTGATGGGAGAGTTGAGGCCATTAGCATTCAGTGTTAATATTGAGAGGTATGTGGTGATTCCTGCCATTTAGTTATTTTTATGTGTAAGGGTTTATGTACATGCAAGTAATTCTATAATAATCACTGATTACTTGTCTGCTCCTCTCTTGAGGTTTAATAATTCCCAACCTTTCTTGGTTATTTTTGTTTTCATCTATGTGTCAGACAGCTTTGTGGGGAATCAGATCAGGGTGTCTGAGCCCAGGCTTTCCTTGGTGTGATGTGTCATCTGGTGATCTGGTGAAGGAGAGCTTTCCAAAGTGGTCCTGGGAAGAGCTAGTATGTGAGCTGTTGCCAGGCTCTATTGTCTGCAGCGCAAGCCTGGGAGCTTGAATTGAGTTTTTGGTCAACCCCTTTTCTCTTGGAATTCAGTTTTAGCACAGAAACAGTTTCTCCAAGGTGGTGGAATGTTTTGCATTCACCTGACTAGGCCACCCTGTCCCCACACAGGTTGAATCAGCTCAGGGTTCCACACCACCCCCACCAGACAGAGGTTAAATTTTCCCTCCATTTATTTGACCACAAGTTTTGTTCAGGGAGGTTGCAATCTACCCACAAGTTGTACTGAACTATGTAAGTCTCTCCAGAGCAGATTGTGTGTTGCACTCACCTGGCAGGACTGCGATTTCACTCAGTGGAATCCAGTCAGCTCCAG
Organism: Castor canadensis; assembly: GCF_047511655.1. NCBI lineage: Eukaryota > Metazoa > Chordata > Mammalia > Rodentia > Castoridae > Castor > Castor canadensis. The sequence goes on from NC_133386.1 coordinate 192,899,867, forward strand.
GATGGCTCAGGCAGGAAAGAGTCCAAAGTTATGTATCAGCTAATCCAACATGTCCCAGATGCTTGAAGAATTCATTTTACAGTTCTCTACATTGTGTTTTTGCAGACGAGGAGAAAAGAAGCTAAAAGAAAAAAAGGGAAGAACAGCTGTTATGTGTTATAAAAAGCTAATGTAAAGGTCAGTCATTGTACTTTCTGTGCACCCTAGGTATAAGTATAATACTTGGCAAAAAACCTGGGTTACCTGATCCTCGCCACCAAAAATGTGAAGTAGTCTTCAGGAATCATGGAGCTCAGAGATCCAGGGTCCTTTAGCTATCTGCCGACTTGGTTTCTCTTCAACTTCATTTTTATTAACAGCTGAGTAAAATTCACACTGGAAAATAATTCCACATTTTCTTAATCCATTTGTCGGTAGAGGAGCATCTTGACTGTTTCCATAGCTTAGCTATTGTAAATAATGCTGCAATAAACATGGGTGTGCAAGTGTCTTTAATGTAACCCTATCTACATTCCTTCAAGTGTATCCCTAAGAATGGTATCGCAGGATCATATGGGTGTTCTCCTTTTAGTTTTTTGAGGAGCCTCCACACTATTTTCGATAACAGTTGTACTAATTTACATTCCCACCAACACTTATGAGGGTTCCTTTTTCCTCACATCTTAGCCAATTGTTGTTGTTTGTAATTTTGATGATAACCATTCTAACAGGAGTGAGCAGAATCTTCTTTTTTTTAATTTTACTTTTATTATTATACTGGGGTACATTGTGGGATTTATGAAAGTTCTTACAATATAGCATAGATGAATTTATCCCCTCCATAATTCTACTTTATCCCCTGTCACCCCATCATTCACCTGGAATAATTACAACAGGTCTCATTTTTCCAATTTCTATACTTCCACCATATTCACCCTCCTGCACCCTTATACCCTCTTCCCACCCATTGGCATGTATCCCCCAGATGGGACCTATTATGCTTTCCTGTTCTTTGATTTTGTAAAAAAAAAATTTTAAAAAAAGACAATTTTGTTTGTATAAGATAGCTGTACAGAGTGTTTTATTGTGACATTTGCATTCATTCTTACATAGGAAGCACATCAACCCTATACACATTGTTAACTTCCTTCTTTTATCCTCCCTCTCTTATTTGTGACCTCCCCTTAGTGTAACCTGTTTTTCATAATATTGCTTATGTTTGTATTGAATCTACATTCCACATATGACAGAAAACATGTGACCTTTGGCTTTCTGAGCCTGGCTTAGTTCATTAAGATAACGTTCTTCAATTCATCCATTTACCTGCAAATGACAAAATTTCATTCTTCTTTATGGCTGAATAAAATTCCAATGTATATAACCATCACCTTTTCCTAATCCATTCTTCAATTGCGGACCATCTTGGCTGTTTCCATAACTTAGTTACTGTGAATAATGCAATAAACAAAGGTGTGTGGGTGCCTTTATTTTAGTCTTATTTACATTCCTTTGGATATATCCCAGGCATGGAAATGCTGGATCACATGGCAGTAACATTTTTAGCTTTTTGAGGAGCCTCAGTACTGTTTCCCTTAGTGGTTGTACTAATTTTCATTCCCACCAAGAGTGCATGAGGGTTTTTTTTTCCCCACATCTTCATGAACATCCAACTGTGGTTTTGATTTGCATTTTCTGTAGGACCAAGGATGCTGAGCATTTCTTTATCTGTGTTTTGGTCATTTTTAGTTCTTCCTTTGAAAAAGCCCTGTTCAGCCCATTTGCCCTTTCTTCACTGGGTTACTGATTTTTGGGGAGTTTAGCTTTTTGAGCTCCCTGTATATTCTGGTTATTAATCCCTTCTCAGATGTATAGCTGGCAATAGTTTTCTCCCATTCTGTGGTTTGCTTCTTCAGTCTGGTGACATTTCTTTTATTGTGCAGAAGCTTCTTAGTTTCATGTAGTCCCATTTGTCAATTCTTTCTCTTAGTTGCTGATTCACTGGAGTTCTGTATAGGAAGTTATTGCCTATGCTTATAAGTTACAGTGTATTTGCTACTCTTTTCTGCACTAGCATCAAGGACACTCTTGATATGGATGTGTTTTTAAATAAGAATGTGGAATGCATGTGGAATGTATGCATACAAAAATGTAATCCAGTTTTTATTGAACACTGTCACATGTAATTTGAACTATTCATATGGCCCTCATTTTTTATTCCAAGACCTCAGTAGTTTTGAATATACTATTTGAATATTTGAATATACTATTGTGGATAACATAAATAAAAGTTCTGAAATTGTCTATGGGTTTATATACAAAGTATATGCACATTTGGAGAGGCTGTTTTTTCTCCATTATATGTTTGGGCACCTTTGTCAAAAATTAAGTGCCCACTTTATTTTTAGCTGCATGAATTCATAGCTGTGTCAGCTATTTTGTTCACTTGGTATTCATGCCTGTTTTTGTGCCAGTACCATACTATTTTTATTGCTATTGATCTGTAGCATACTTTGAAGTCAGGTATTTTGATACCTACAGCACTGTTCTATGTGCTCACCATTGTATTGTTTTGAAGTTAAATTTAGGGCTGATTTTTCAATTTATGTGATGAATTTCATTGGAATTTTGATGGGTATTGCATTGAACATGTAGATTACTTTGGTATAGCCATTTTCACAATACTGACTCTGCCCATCCATGAGCATGGGAAATATTTCCATCTTCTGTAGTCTTCTTTGATTTCTTTCTTCATTGGTTTACAGTTTTCATTTTAGAGGTCTTTCACTTATTTTCTTTAGTTTATTTCCAGGTATTTTTTGAGGATATTGTAAGTGGAAAATTTTTCCTGTATTCTTTCTCAGTTGGTTCACTTTTGGTATATGGAAAGGTTACTGATAATTGATTTTTTACCCTACTACTTTGCTGAAGGTGTTTATGATGTTTAGGAGTTTTTTGGTGGCGTTTTCTGGGTCTTTTAAGGTATAACATCATGCCGTCTACAAATAGAGGTAGTTTGAATTCTTCCTTTCCTATTTGCATTCCTTTATTTCTTCTTCCTGTCTTATTGCTCTAGCTAGGAATTCCAAGACTATTTTGAATAAGTGTGAGAGAGAGAAGAGGCATATTTGACTATAGATAGAAAAAGAAAGGGGCAATTTGACCATGGAAGCAGGGACTGGAGTAATGCAAACACAAGCCAAGGAATGCCAGTAGGTACAAGAAAATGCAAGAAGCAGGTGAATAGACTCTTGACTAGAGCCTACAGGCTCTAGATGGAGTGTGGCCCTGAAAGCATCTTGATTTGGGCTCTATGATACTGAGTGTGAAAAATCATCTTTCAAACTTTAACAGAATAAATTTCTGGCATTTTTAGTCATGAAGTTGGTGGTACACTGTTACAATGAAAGTAGTAAGGTAACAGGAAGCTATGGATTACAAACTTCTTTCCCCCAGAGTTTGGAGTTTAGACTAGACTGTTGTTAAAAATAGGAGAAGCATCCTCCTTGCATAACTATGTTAGAACCCAGATGTCCATATTACCACCTACCTCAATCAAAAATGACTAAACTGTGATTGTGTGGGCTCTTCATTGATGGAAAATAAAATCTCTGCCTTTAGATCAAAGGATTTTTTTAAATGTGCTAAGGAAAACAAAAAAATTAATCTTGGCCATTATGCTAAGGCAAGACTTAATATATATAATATAATATAAAGTATAAAGACTAGCTCTTGGAATTGCCATGATTTCATGACAAGATACTATTTCAAAAGATCCTTTGCACAAAAGTTATGAGCAGTATTGTATTCTTAAAAACTGTAAGACTAGATCTTGAGTGTTCTCATCAACATTGTAAGCATGTGAGGTAACACAAAAGTCAGTTGGCTCAATTTAGCTATTACCCAATGAATAAACACTTTATAACATCATATTGTACATGCTGAATTTGTACAAATTTTATGTAAATTCAAACAATGGAAAATAAATCTAACATTTGGAAAGACAGATTAGTGCTTGCAAAATAATTAATCAAAATTTTCATCTGTGTAAGCCATGTTTCTAAGAGAAGAAATGACTTTCCTAAAATTACACAGGTGATTTGGAAGTATATTCTACTTATAGGACTCCTCAATACAAAACCAACGTCATGTCTTTGTTAAATTACAAAATATAGCCCTGTTTATTTTTGCTTTTGTTGTCTATGCCTTGGTGTCATAACCTGAAAATATACATTGCCAAGGAGCTCTTTCCCTATTTTCTTTATGAGTTTTGTTATTTCATATCTTACATTTATGTTTTCATATATTTCAAGTTAACTTTGGTGTGAGATATAAGGTAAGGGACCAATTTTATTCTTTTTACATGCAGATATGCTGTTTCCACAGCACATTTATAAAGAATACTATTTCCCCATTTTGTATTTCTCTCCTTTTCTTAAAGATAAGGTGCATATATTTATTTCTGAGCTCTCAATTTCATTGCATTAGCATATGGGTCTGCTTTTATGCCAGTGGCATTCTATTTTGATTATGATATTTTATAATGTACCTTAAAGTCAGGACTATGATAGGTACCTCCACTTAGTACTTCTTCTCAGATTGACTTTGGTTGCACTATATCTTTTGTGGTTCTGAATAAATTTTAATATTTTTTATATTTTTTAAAAATACCATTACAAAAGCATGGATGAACCTGGATAACATTAGGCTAAATGTATCAAACCAAAAATACACAAATATTACATAATCTCCCTTAAATATGTAATATAAAAATGCTAAATTTGTATAAATACAGAGTAGACTTGTATTGCCAGGGACTAGGAATGAGGAAGTAGGGAGATATGGGGCAATGGATATAAAATTTAAGTTAACTGTTATAAAATTGCATGTAAACTAACCTCATTCAGAATGATGTTCTCCAATTCCATCCATTTACCAGCGAACGATAACATTTCATTCTTCTTTATGGCTGCATAAAATTCCATTGTGTATAGATACCACATTTTCTTAATCCATTCATCAGTGGTGGGGCATCTTGGCTGTTTCCATAACGTGGCTATTGTGAATAGTGCCGCAATAAACATGGGTGTGCAAGTGCCTCTGGAGTAACCTGTGTCACAGTCTTTTGGGTATATCCCCAAGAGTGGTATTGCTGGATCAAATGGTAGATCAATGTCTAGCTTTTTAAGTAGCCTCCAAATTTTTTTCCAGAATGGTTGTACTAGTTTACATTCCCACCAACAGTATAAAAGGGTTCCTTTTTCCCGCATCCTCACCAACACCTGTTGTTGGTGGTGTTGCTAATGATGCCTATTCTAACAGGGGTGAGGTGGAATCTTAGCATGGTTTTAATTTGCATTTCCTTTATTGCTAGAGATGGTGTTCTTATTTCAATTTAAAATTCTTAAGTGATTTTCTCCTTGTATTAATCAAGCTTTCCTATCACTGGACATGAAAGTGGTAACTGTCAACACCTTAACTAATAAATCTGATGAGCTTCTCAGCAGATTCCTAATGGAAGATTATTCTATTTGGAATATTTCCAATGCTCTGCTTGGTAATCTTGTCAGCGAACATGGCCATCTTTTTTTTTTTTTTTTTTTGTCTTTTTATTTATTTATTTTTATTTTTTACTATTAGTATTGTTATATTGGGGGTACATTGTGACATTTACAAAAGTTCTTACAATATATAATAGTTGAATTCACCCCCTCCACCATTCTTCTTTTTTTTTTCATTTTTCTTTTATTATTCATATGTGCATACAAGGCTTGGTTCATTTCTCCCCCCTGCCTCCACCCCCTCCCTTACCACCCACTCCGCCCCCTCCCTCTCCCCCCCCAATACCCAGCAGAAACTATTTTGCCCTTATTTCTAATTTTGTTGTAGAGAGAGTATAAGCAATAATACGAAGGAACAAGGGTTTTTGCTGGTTGAGATAAGGATAGCTATACAGGGCATTGACTCACATTGATTTCCTGTGTGTGGGTGTTACCTTCTAGGTTAATTCTTTTTGATCTAACCTTTACATGGCCATCTTTAACCAGATTGACTCCTGACTTCACAGACCTATGTTTTTTTTCATAGGAAGACTTGTTTTCTGAAATTTTCATATAAGCATCATGAAGCTTTAATTTTTTTAAATAATTATTTATTATAATTTATAGGGTGAAGTATGATAAATCAATACATACATGCAATGTGAAATGATCAAAATGAGGTAGTACACTTTCCCATCTCCTTAAACCTTTTACTAAATTTTGATTAATATGTAATAATTACACTAAATTAAGAACAGTGCCAGGTTTCAATACAAATATACAATGTGTACTGATCAAATCAAAGAAATTAACATTTTCCCCTCATCCTTCCTTTGTATTTGGGACCTTTGATCCTTTCTTCTAGTAATTCATAAAATACATAATAGAGTGTTGTGAGCTATAGTCACTCCTTGGTCTTGCACAATATTATAACATCGTTTCTATGTAATTGTGTTCTGATACCTATTAACCTCAAAGTATCCCCTGAACAACTCCCAGACTTTAGTAATCACAATTCTACATTTTACATTTTTAGCATCCACATATAAGATAGAACATGTGATACTTGTCTTACTCTCACATTTTTCATTTAACATAATGTCTTCTAGTTCTGGTATAACTAAGCATTCAACCCAAATATTCTGCCAAATTTATCTCAGAAAATAGCCACATTTCCTTGGCTGGATGGGAGGCTCAGTTTTTGTTTTCCTGTGTTGCAGCTTACACTAAGTGCTATCTGCTGGTAACCATGATATATGACTGCTATGTGGCCATTTGTAACTCATTGCTTTACTCAGCTGCTGTGTCCACTTCTCTCTGAACTGGATTTCTTTCTGACTCCTATATAGGAAATTATTGAATGTCATCACCTACATTGCTAACACTTTCCAGCTGAGTTTCAACTACTCTCTGGAGAAAGACCAAGTGGCCAGCCTGTTCTATGCTATCATCAACCCACTGCTCAATCCCCTCATCTAAAGTCTGAGAAACAAATGTCAAAGAGGCCCAAAAGACCAAAAATCGTATGTTCTCCCTCATATGTGGACATTAGATCAAGGGCAAACACAACAAGGGGATAGGACTTTGAGCACCTGATAAAAGCGAGAGCACACAAGGGAGGGTAAGGATAGGTAAGACAGCTAAAAAATTAGCTAGCATTTGTTGCCCTTAATGCAGAGAAGCTAAAGCAGATACCTTAAAAGCAACTGAGGCCAATAGGAAAAAGGGACCAGGAACTAGAGAAAAGGTTAGATCAAAAAGAATTAACCTAGAAGGTAACACACACGCACAGGAAATCAATGTGAGTCAACTCCCTGTATAGCTATCCTTATCTCAACTAGCAAAACCCCTTGTTCCTTCCTATTATTGCTTATACTCTCTCTACAACAAAATGAGAAATAAGGGAAAAATAGTTTCTTCTGGGTATTGAGGGGGTGGGGAGGAGAGGGAGGGGGCGGAGTGGGTGGTAAGGGAGGGGGTGGGGGCAAGGGGGAGAAATGACCCAAGCCTTGTATGCACATATGAATAATAAAACAATAAAAATAAATAAATAAATAAAAATAAAAACTCTTTGCTTAACCCCCCAAAAAATAAATAAATAAAGTCTTCTGTGAAAGAAAAAAAAAAAAAGACTGTTTTATTGATAAAACCTCCAGTATAGAAATATATGGCCAAACAGAAGCACAATCTCCCTGACATAGCCTGAGAATAAAACAGTAGCTTTGAGATGGCTACATAGTGATAATAAGCCATGGCAGCCAGCAGAAAATATTCAGTATATCCCAGCACAGCAGAGAAGAACTGAACTATGCAGTCAACAAATAAGATACTTTTGTCATCAGAGATGCAAGTCATTAGGATCTTTGGGGTGTAGACAGAGGAATGCCAGAGATCCAGAAAAGACAGTTTTCCAATGAAGAAATACATGGGTGTTTGGAACTGGGAGTCCTTGCAGATCAACACTATGAATGTGGTATTTCCTAACAAGGTCACAGAATACACTCCAAAGAACATGACAAACAGGACCAGCTGCATCTCAGGATCTGTTGTGAATCCCAACAGGATGAACTCTGTCACTGTGTGGTTGCCCGTCTCATGGCTTAAAGATCTTGAACCTGCAAATAGAATGGAGTTTAATGCCTCTCCCAAAACCAAATGGGGGCATTCATTGTGCGAAGTCCCTGAAATGTAATAAATAATAAGCAGAAATCTTGTCTGTCTCAAGAAGTTGTTAGCAGTTTTCTGAGCCTTGATATACTTGTTTAAAATGATAAAGGGTGATTAATCATTTTCATTATTTCTTGAATCTTAAGTATTGATTTAGGCAAATGAAATTTAGCAGCAAGGATGATCAGAATATAATAACTATAATTATATGCAATATCTGAAATAAATTATTATCTACTTACATAATATTAAAGATATATAATAAATACTGTGCTTTATATAACTGTGTAGACCTTTTTCAATGCAAAAATGTACATCAAAACTCTCCACATAAGAGGTAGGACAAAGCCCTTTAGAAAGAACTTTCTCCTGAATGTAAGACATTTCCATTCTATTCTACTATGTGTTCAGTAGCAAGGAAGCCCCAACATTCACATCAGTAGGAACACAACCACCAAGCCACAAGTGTTACCCTCTGCACCTCCACCCCACAGCGTTGAATTTTACTTTATAACCCTTCCTATTATGATTTTTAAAATATGTGAGCTCCATCCACCTTTTCAGGGGTTCATTCAGGATTGGGGTCAAGCAAATTTAGGTACCACAAGACATAAATGGTAAGAAGACAGGAAATGTGGCCATTTTATTCATCAAACTATATCCTGTGTTTAGATACTACCTGGCATTTGTAGTTAAGTAAATTTAAATTTTTTAACGCATGAATAAATGGGCAGCTCTGATCAGAAGAGAAATAAGTCAATAGGATTGACTTTCTGGGTGAAATCTATGGCATTTAAAAATAAAACCATGATAGAATTATGTTTGAATTCTCACATGAATTTTGTGCAACCAGTCATCAATGATCATTATTATTCTTTGCAAGCAGGAACAAAAAGAAACAACCAGCTAGTTTTCTGAGATGCAGTGTTTATGAGAAGAAAATGTTTTTCCATGTCAGCAACAGATTGTTTCTCATTGTATATTGTGGTGGATGGAAAACGTGCATTATGGAACTATCAGAGCTGACTGCACAACCCAATGACAGCTGAAAAAGCATTTTGCTTCCTGAAAAATAACAAGAATTTAAGTTCACCAGCACTAGTCAACAATGTAGTTTCAATTTCCTTATGTGTAAGATGGGAATAACTTACTTTCATTAGGGTTGTTGTAGAAGACCAAATAAGGAATAAGCACAGCACATGGCATGATACAAACCTTCTAATAACAAATAGTTCTCAAATTCTTTGTACATAGGACCTGCTCCAGGGATTCTAACTTATCAGGTTATGGGTGGGGTTCAGGTTCCAGCTCTCATTAAGCTCAAGTGCTTACAATACAGGAAATCTGCACATCACATCTGCAAAATTCTGTAATAGATACTAGTTTTATTAGTAGGAGTATTTTTTATTGCTGGAGTCTTGTGTGCATTCCATTATTGTAAAGAATCAAGGAGTCAACAAATTTATAGACCTGTTGCCTGGTGTTGCACATTTTAAAGGTGAGCTATAAACAAATCTATGTCTCAGTTCTGTTACCAGCAATTTCTATAGCTATGACTTGGGGGACTTATTTGAATTATCCTAATTTATCTATTTAATGAGACAATAAAAGTTTCCTCATCTGATAACAGGAAATTTACAGGAAAATTGTGCAAAGTGCTTTGTACATGATCTGTCTTAGAAAATATCTGGCACGTACAAGTAACAATGTTACATGATTATAAATTAATGATATGATTTGCAAGGTAAAACATTGGAGTAAATAAATTCATACTTAATACCATGTCACCAATCCCTTGATAAGTTTTGTCTCTCCTATCAGTATTCGCTTTGCTTATCCATCATCATTGCCTTAGCACAATATTCATCTCAATGACTTAACCTTTATCTATCAGTGATCCCAGAGTGATGCTCCATCCATTTTACCCTATCATGCATTATGTCAAGTTGTCTGCTCAAGTTTATTATGTTAGAATAGATGATTAACGACGGATATTCTTATAAAAATTACATAATTCCTTTCTGTAGGAAAATGTGCTTATAATTGACATAGGGACCTACACACACACAAAAAATTAGATAGGATACACATTGTCTTGGTGTTTTCCACAAAACCCACTCACATACACTGCTAAAGAGAATAGCTTGGAGATCTGATGTCTATATTCATTAATGCAATACCTTGTGGTGTATGTATAACCTTCCAAATTAAGGTTATATGTTTGTGTAATTTAAAAATGTATTTTACATCCAAAATAACTGAAGAATATTTTTGTGTATTTAGAGATAAGGGTCTATTGCATGGAAACGTTCTCAAAAATATATGCATTTTCTTTTTTTTTTTCTTTTTTCTGTTTTTTGTTCAAGGAAGTTCCAATGGAGTATTTTTAATGCATTTTCTTAAAATAATATTCCAACTGAAAGAAAACTAAAGTATTACTCATATTTTCTTGCCCTGAAACTAATAATCTCTGCTACATCATTAGTCTTATGATCTTTTCAGGTACTATTTCTTTTGTTAGTATTTCTTGGTGACTACCTGGATTTTTGTTTGTTTGTTTTGTTTTGTTAGTGCACTTAATTCAACTTCCTTTATTTTTAGGAGATTTATTGTTGTATTTTTTTGTCTAATTGTGAGACATTCTACCTGTCTTTGTGAACTCTCAGTAGTTTAGTAAGTGCAATAAGAAAATGGTGACGTTTTTTGAGGGGTCCTTCTTGTTTCCTTGCTTAGTAATTACCACACCTTAGTATTTAAATATCTATTGCACTATTTGTGAGGACAAGTAAAATTTTCCATCTAGGAATATTACATCAGTTTGGCAACTTACCTAAATTTTCAGCCAACACCATCATCTCAACAGAATTCAAGCCTTCTTCTCCCAAAGTCTTTTATGGTCATTTCTAAGTCCCCAGAGTTTAGATTTCTACAACCCCTCAGGATTTCATAAATTGGGAAATTACTAACAAGCAATTAAATAAAACTGTATAATGAAAAATCAAGTTTTATTTAATAAGGTGTAGAAATACTTTACTATTATTCCTTGAGGAACATGTAATCATAATTGTCCTTCTCATTCTCCCTTAAATTGTTCAGTAGCTAAACTAAACATAATGTATATACATATTTTAAATATGCTAAAATATTCATATGTGTACATGCTCATAATAGGTATATATATATCATCAATAATTGTTGCTGTTATATGTTAGATGTCTTCCATCTGTACCTCCAAATCCATTCTATAGCCTCCTAACTTCTTTTTAGGCCAGGATGTATTTAATGCAGCAGTGAGCTCTTTTGTTCTCTGACTACTCAATGGGTTTGTGCAAATGGTTGTTAACGGCAGACAGAAGAGTGAGCGCAGAATATTCTCACAGGCTGTTGGCCTGTAGAGTTGACAAAGGTGGCTAATTTCCTGGACTTAGACCCTAGGTCTTGCCAAATGATGCTCTTTCAAGGCTGTCCTTCCAGTGCACAAAATAACTCCCTCTTCTTAGACCTTCAGATATAAATGTGGGAACAGATCTCATAAGTAATTAATCTTAGAGCTATGATAATTCCTTGAGAATTACCTAAAAATGTACACATCTTTATAGTAAACTCTTTATTAAGCCCTCCTCAAATTAAATTAACCTATTTAAAGGGCTATATGTCATCTCCCAAGTAAATGACTAATAGGGTCTTAAAATTAAGCAAACATTCAAATGAGATTGGGTTATTCACATTTTTGAATATGAGATAAATCAGAATGTAGCAGAAAGAAATGGTACATGGTATCAAAATTAAATCATGACAAGTAGCATCCTGGTTTACAAGTAGATAGTGAGCACAGTGTGGCTAGAGGCATGCATCAGGTGATAGAATTGCCATGTGATGTCTTAACTTCTGAAATTTAAATTTGTAACTAACTAAGTAAATAGAAAAAAAAAAACCTACAAAAACTAGAGCCAGAATGCATAAATCAAAAAGTATCTCATCTCTTATGGTCTTTAGAACATTTAGTTGAGCTGAAAACCAATGTCATAGAATGATTGCAAGTATTTTAGCACAAGTAAGTGACTAGTTTTTGTCGGTATTTAATGGAAAGATAAGAATACTGATTGGGAAGGAGAAAAATCCTGAGACAAAAGAAGGGACAGTTGGTAGAAAAAGAAAAGAATTTATGGCCTCAAATCCTCCTGAACCACTTTTCCAAAACAATTCTTCCCTTCATTTGGGAATTTTTTTTAATTCTGTGAATGATCATCTTTCTTGACTTCACCAGGGAGGTTTGCCTAGAAACTGGTGCAACTATCCTTAGTGGTCAGTCCCTTACCTCACGTTACTTCTGGGTTCCTAGTGAGTTTTTAAAGTCAACATGGCCCAAATACTAAGATAACTAATTTATCTAACAATAGTTATAGAACCTCACCAATCCATGTTTAGGAAGTATCTGAGAAACATGCATAGGAATTAATTCCTGAACATAAAACAAAGGAGAATCAAATACTGTTTCACTCAACAAAATTTATTAACCAAGACACAATCATGAAGGATCTGTGATTTACCTCACAGAACTCCTGAAGGAATGGAGAACATTCTCTAGGCTAATTAACTAGACATTGCATAAATAGGCTGCAGTCATTAAGATCACAATGTCAGACCAACTATCTTTGATTAAAGAAGTCTGAAGATACAGGAAGATAAAGATGTTGTAAAGGACACTCTATATATAATATGCTCTTCCACTGCATAAACGTCTCCCTCCTGAACTTTCATAATTCAAGAACCATCATTTTGCTAAAGCACTATGAAATGCACTCATAGGCACTTCTGGCTCATTTCTGTAATCCTAGATTCTTGGGAGGCTGAGAGTAGGAGGATCTCAGTTAAAGAGCAACCAAGGCAAAAAATATTCATAAGACCCCATCTCAACTAAAAACTATCATCAGTAGACAAAGACTGATGGTAAAAAAAGCTACAGCAGAATTAGATTCCTAGCATAAAGGAAACCAGAAAGCATTGCATAACTGTGAGAGAAAAGGTGGAAGTCATTACCATACAGCCACAAATATACATGGTAATAAATCATTTCATTGTATAGAAATAACTGGCACCGTCTCTTGAATTAGGAGGCTCTGCATTAAACAACTACACGAGGAATCAACCAAGGCACTGTCTTTTTCTTGTAAAGAAGAAGCACTTCATTTGTATTTGGATGAAAACTACTTCAAGTTGTCTACACGAGGAAATAAAGACTCTGAGGTAAATTTTCTCAATTAAACTAGTTTATAGTCAGTGTACCAGAGACTGAAAAGGCAAGATTTCTTTGAGGAGGGACTTGAATGGTAGCCAGTATATATTTGGATCACAAGACTTCTTAGATGGCTTGCAATCATATCACAGTAATCTCATAGTAGAAAAAGAAACCCAGATCATTTAAGTTTTAATTGACGCTATCTTAGAACTGACATCAATCACTCAAAATGGAAAAACCTCATTAAGGTACATACTCAGCACAGGAGCTATTGGAAAGAGCATGAAAGATAGTTTCAGCCTTAGTGAATCTCTCACTGGGTCCAGTAGTTCCAAGTACACTTATAATCATTATGTCCCCAAACTCAGAAATCACACTGTACACAAATATATAGACTAACATAGAATCTTCTTAATCCAACCTTGAGAATAAGAATTATCAATATTGGAAGGTTCAAGTGGAATGAAAGATAATGTTGTCAATCCCCTGCCAGCTACTATAGATATTTTGTCAAAGGTCCACTTGACCTTGAACTAGAGTGTTAGGTTGATCACTTCATCAACCTAATTAGTGAGGACCTTCCAATGAATGAATTTTAAACAAAATTGTACACCTGTGAAAATAGGGTTTAGGACAATTTTCAAAATAAGGGGTATTAATGGCAGAATCAGTGTTGTCAAAACTCAGTGTGAGGATGCAATTGGAGGACATCATTTAAGTGAAGTAAGTCAGGTTCAGAAAGATAAAGATTGCATGTTTTCTCTCATGTATGAAAGATAGATCCAAAAGATAAACATACACACAAAACTAACACGATCATGTACAAATGTATATGTAGAACATATTTATAATAGTGGAACTACTCTATGGAACCCAGGGAAGTACAGAAAGGAAAAGGGAATGAAAGAGCACCAACCTTATCATAATACATAACATCTGTGAAAGTAGAGGACATAAAGATGTGTATTGAAAGCTATTGAAAAATGGGGGAGTGGGAGGAAACAGGTAAGTAGAGTAATGGAAAGGGTTGAATTGGCCAAAGTAAAGTATATTCACAGCAGGTATACATTGAAATACCCCTTTGAATATCAACTTAGAAATTACCAATGAAAGACAGGACTATAAAATAGGTAAAGTAGTGGGAAGGTACTTGTGGGAGGAAGGAGGTTGAATGAAGAGATTAAGGTGAGGAAATGTGGTCAATGTTTATACTAAGTAGAACAATGAAACCTCTTACAGCTGCTTTAAGTAGGAACAGAGGGGGAGAAATGGTGGGGGTGATCTAACCAATGTACAATGTAAGCCTATTTGGAATTGTCACACTGAATTCTGCCCTCCACAACAAATATACACTAATAAAAAAAAAACTCATTGTGATGCATACAATATGTATCTTAGATGCTTTACCACATGGCTCTCTAACCTTTTTACATACCTAAATGGATTCTCTACCTGTACAGGAGTGGAAGTTCTTAATGTGAGTCCATTGATCACCAGAGAAAACAAAGATGGGGTTTAAAGAGTCAAAGAGAATTTCCCTGAGAATGTTTGTATGCTAGTCTGTTCAAGAGCACCTGTTAGATTCTCATTAAGGTCCATGACTGAGAGTTCTTGTTACAGGCTTCAGATTTGCAAACCCAAAATAAAAGTCTTCTAGAATGATGATGTGAGCACTCACTTGCAGTTGATTCAAGAAATATAACAACAAATGATAAACTAAATTGAATTTCCTTTAGAACGCATTAAAATTCTAGACGCCTAGAACTCATGATGTTTAATAGTTTTCATTGAAAAACTGCAACCATTTTTGATTTTATCATTTTGATCAATAGAAGAGTAAGCCTACATGAAACAGCATGAACATATTCCCAGGAGGAGGGGAGAAGTAAGGATATATTGGTATTTAATTGTTAACAACATGCTAAAAGCAGAGGACAAGTTGTCAGTGAAGAATCACTTGGTTTTCATATTAATTAATGTAAAATAACAGCAAAATGATTATGGCTCATATACATGAAAAAGAACAACAATGATGCAATCAGACATTAGTAGCATATAGTTTAGTCCATTCACTTATTTTAAAGGTGAGAAAAATACATGTCTTCCCTTTTGCTCTCAAGGAGCTTATGTCCTACTGAATGGCTTAGACAGCTACATGTTCACCTAATCATCTGCTGTTCTTGGCACACAGGAAGTCTACATTTTCCAGAATGCCTTCCAGTCAAATGATGCTCATGTAGCTATATTTTGGCCAAGGGGATTGGACAAATATTACAGACAGAATTGATGACAAAGCTGCCAAGGAACTTAAACTATAATTAATCTCACTTATCTGACAAAAACAGTACTGGTCACTGATTTAAAACACCAAGCAAACATACACTGAAATCCCAATAAACAAACAGGTATTGTAATTATTAAAAATCAAACAAAAATGTATGATTTGCAAGTATTCTTTCTCAGTCTGCAGGTTGATTCTTATTCAAATAAATTTTTCAAAAATGATCACTATAGGAATTATTGGCATCAGTATTCAATGTAGAAATGTTTATACTTCATTAATTTAAAGGAATAATATTATGCAGCTCATCTTTAAATATTTTAAGTCCTTAGTCCTTGAATCTTCACAACATCATAACACTGTTAGTGGTCCTATAATTAACAGTAGTAATGATAATAATACAACTGATATTTATTTCAACATTTCCTAGACATGACCTACACACAACCCAAATTACAAGTACTTGGGCTGCTCTACAGAAAGTAGGTTCCAAGAGAACCACTCACAACCTCAGAAACAATGAGATGGGCCAAGTGACTCTTTTTTGTCCTTTTTATTTTATTAATGTATACCAATTGTGTAAGGGATTTCATTGTGATATTTCCACACATGCATATGATGTACTTTGGTTGTGTTGATCCCTTGTATTACTCTTTATTATCTCTCCCACAACTCCTATTATACAATATTATTGGGTTTTCATCTATGCATGTAATGTATTTCTATCATTTTCGCCTCCCCCCATCAGGGCCAGGTGATTCTTATGTACACTGAATTTGAAAAATCCTCATTATTTGATGTGCTTAAATGTTACTTGTGTTAACTCTTTTGCAATAATCCAGCAATGAGATTAAAGTGTCCCTGCCTTAAATATGTAAATATATAAAAAAAGAAGTTACACCTTGTTCAATAGGGATAGAGAACGCTACTCTTTTTTAATTGCCTTCAAGGTGTATACTTTTTCCATATTGCCCCTCTATTATGGATTCAGGAGTTAGCCCTAATACCTAACCTGTTCATCATGATATATAATGACAATCTGTTCCTAACATACAGAACACTTTTTTTCTTTCTTCTTAGCCCATTTCATTCCCAAAACTGTAGTTGGAATACAGTATAGACAAATTTATTTTTTCCTATGTCTATCAGTAAAACACAATTGGCCAGAAATTATTGTCAAAAACTGTGGAATAGCAAATAATTCTATGGTGGTCTCAGGATAAAACAGCTTCATTGGCGACCAGGTGAAATCAATTCCTCTGACTTCTTTCTCTATCAAATCAAGTTTGATCAATGGTTCATTTATTCAATCTTTAAGCAACTACTTACTTGTGTCTACTATATGACATGGATATAAGCTAATGAGCAAAACAGGCAAAAACTACAGACATCTCATGGAATTTACATTATTGTGGACTCTTAACACTGACCCAAATAACTCAGTGTGCCCCTAAAACAGCCAGCAGAACATTGTCAGCACAGGTAATTTGACCTCTTAAGAATATTATCCTATTATTTTCTTTTTCTCCACACAATTCCTAGAAGAAATCTTGGAAGATTCAAAAACTAAAATGTAAAATTTTGGAGTGCCATTCTTAGCAGATGGAAAATCTTTTAAGAAACTTAAAAAAATTTATGTGGTTGAATTTTTGATAATCCGAAAGATAGAGCCCTGATGGCTACTTGGTATGTTGGAGATAAGGATAAAATGTTCTACACTAAGGAGAGTCTTCTCCAAAGAAAACTGTTCTACCATCTATAACCAGGGTCTTGATGGACAAACATACATTGAAAAAGATCTTTATAATGATATAAACTTGAAATCTTTTCTGCTTTAAAATGTGCCAATCAGCTTTCCAGTCTTATGAAAAATGCCTGAGATAATCAATCACGTTACAAAGAGAAAAGGGTTATTTGTGCTTACTGTTTTACAGATTCCAGTTCACAGCCAGGTGCTCTGTGGCGTTGGGCCAGTGGAAACATCATGGTGGATGATCCTGGCCGAGCATCACTACTCACCTCCTGACTGAGGCCCACAATCCTCTTCTAGATCACACCCCACTGACCCAAAGATCTCCCACGAGTCCCGTCTCTTCAAGTTTCCACCACCTTCCACTAGCATCAAGCCAGGAAGAGAGTCTTAACACATGGATCTTTGAGGAATATTTAGTATTCAAATTACAGCAATAAGTAAACACAAATCATATTTTACAAATTCAAGAATACAGCTAACAGAATAAGGGCAGCATCATATTTTGTTTGATATGACCACATAGAATAATTAATTAACTTCTTTCTTGACATTTGACCCTGATTGTTCATCTGATTCTCCCCCCTAGAATTTATATCAAATATGACAAAGGCTCCAGCAGTAACCAAGGGTGATATAAAAATTATGCAAGGAGTTAGAAAAACTGATGGCTGAGAATGATAGCTTGGATATTTATAAGGAGTCACAACAGAATGACTTGTGACAAATAACAGGGCCTTGGGCACCTGCACCCCCTGTAGCCCATAAAAAATAACAACCCCCATCTGACCACCTGAGGCCATTACCCTGCCCATCATGTGGGAGAAGTTGATGACATTTAACCAAGTCCCTGGAAATTAATGACACCTAACCCAATTATCCAGGAGTGACTATACATGAGATTCCAATAAAAGCATAAGATCTTGAGCCCTCACCCCAGGGCCCTTTCTGAGTCTGCCCACTCTCTGTCTGAGAGTGCATGTTTGCTCTGCTTTTGACTTGATTTGCACTAATAAACCTGCTCCAGCATAAATCTCCTCTGTGTTCATCCTTGAATTCTTTCTTCAATGAGACCAAGAACTATCTGGCCCCTGGAGCCAGTGACCCAAATCCAGCAACAAGTTTCTCACTGATTGTGGAAAACATGCTTCTATTCACCTTCTAGACAGGTCTGCAGGGACTTTCTCTCTTACCATGGTCCCTGAATGACTTGTCCACTTCTAGATGGGAAGTGGGAATAGAGTTTTTCTCTGAGTGTTTATTTCCATTTAACTTTTTTATCCCAGTTTAGCTGGGCAGACGGGTGCACAGCTATAATCATATCACCTGGCTGAGTCGGGATGATTGTGAGCTTAAGGCCAGCCAGGGCTACGTTTCAAGACTGTTAGACACAAAATAAAATTACTTACAATTTTAAAATTTCCTGCCTTATATTTATATATCAAACACAGAGTGATGTAATACATGTTATACATTGTGGAATAAATTAGGCTACTTTTCTACCTGTCACCACACATATACTTATCATTTCTTTGTAATAAGAATATTTAAAATCTACTTTTTGAGCAATTTGAAAATATATAATACATCGCCATAAACTTTAGTCACCTTGCTGTATTATGTATTATAATACTTTATCTATTCTTAGGTTAATGTAGAAGGTGAAAGATATAAACAAATATATTCCATATGCTTAATTATAGATTTAGAAAGATAATTGGTGAGGACACATTACAAAAATATATATTTCTATATATATTTCTAACCATTTATAATTTCATATCTTTCTTATCCAATAAAGTTTGCAAACTTCTAAGTCAACTTTAATAAAAGGAAGACCATTCAGTACCTATATTCTCCTTCTAATACCTACAAACAAAACCAAGAAGATGAATTTTATGAAAAATATAGTACTGCAATGAAGCAAAATACCATAATGTACAGTTTTAAACAACACAATATGATAGGCTTTTTAAAAGTTACATGAATAAAAAAGAAATTTAATGAAAAAGTATCTGGTTCAATATTTCATTATTACAAGTTCAATGTGCCAAAACTAGTTGACATACACAAATGCATACAAGCCTATCTACAAATTAATCATTTATAACTAACAAACCATAAATGAAAAACTTCACACTTGTGTTCTTATGGTCTGTGTTACTTTCCTGAAGGACTCTTTGACATCTTTGTTTCTCAGGCTGTAAATGAGGGGGTTTAGCAATGGGTTGATGATGGTGTAGAAGAGGGCAGCCACTTTGTCTCTCTCTAGGGAGTAGTTGGAACTGGGCCTTGAATACATGAAGAGCAAGGATCCATAGAAGAGTGTGACAGAGACTAGGTGGGAAGCACAGGTGGAGAAAGCCTTGTGCCTTCCTGAGGCTGAGCGGATCTTCAGGATAGCCAGGAGGATATTGAAATAGGAAATGAGGATGGCAAGGATGCTGGAAAGGATGCTGAAGCCCACCATACTGGAAAGAATTTTCACATAGACCTCGGTGTCTGTGCAGGACATTTTTACTAATGGCAGTACATCACAGAAAAAGTGGTCAATGATATTTTTACCACAGAAACTCAGTCGGAAAGTATTGATAGTATGGGCTATGGCATTCAAAAATCCTCCTACATAGGAACCAAGAACAAGTCCTGTACTGAGAGAAGTGGACATGGTACCTGAATAAAGCAATGGTTTACAAATGGCAGCATAGCGGTCATATGCCATCATTACAAGCAGATAGCACTCAGTGTAGGCTACAAGAGCAGAAAAGAAAAACTGAGCCCCACATCCAGACAAGGAAATGCGCTTATCTTCTGAGATACAAATTGCTAATATTTTAGGAGTATATACAGAGGTATACCAGAAATCCAAAAAAGACAGATTACCAATGAAAAAATACATAGGTGTATGCAGCCGGGAATCAATCCAGATTAAGATAACCAGGGTCATGTTCCCTGACAAGGTTACCAAGTAGAGAATTAGAAATATTCCAAATAGAATCAGCTGCCACTGAGGATCTACAGAGAAGCCCACCAGGATGAATTCAGTCAGAATGGTGCGATTTCCCACTTCCATGTCCACAAAGGGGAAGACCTGATTGTCATGAGAGGGAAATAAATCAGTGATATTTTCTACTAAGAAAAATAGTGAATTAATTCAGTAATATCTTTAAAAGTTTATAGATTTTTTTCCTTTACTTTCTATAATTGTAGGACTTCATTTTGTGACTTTGAAATTCTAGTAGAATTGGAATAAGAATTTAATTTTAAGATTAAAGCTATCATTTATTAACCAGTTAATGAAAGACTAGTTACTCATCAAATACATAACGAGTAGCTACCTTCTGGAAATATTATCTAATCAAGTAAAAATACACATGAAAACATACAGCCTAATGTTTAGTATACTTGTGTATCCAAAAAAATCAGTATCCTATCATAATTAAAAAGAGTTTCTAGTGTGTTTGGCATTACGATATTTGTATAAATACCAGTATGCTGTACTTTTCCTATGCTACTCAACATACAAATTGAGAAAACGGTGTGTATTTCTGTGTCCCAATTACTACTCTAAGCCCTGTATTTAACCATTTCATTTTCTACCTTTCTAAACTAGATGCATGATGATCTTGTTACAATTGATAAAACTTGAACATAGAGTTTAAGCAGCACTCAGTGGTCACAATTCAGAGCATGGCTTTCAAATGAGTCCAGAACTTTTTTAAATGAGAGTACTTACTCCCAGTGATTAAGCCATGTACCACTCTTTGATGTGAACAATTGGTATAGACCACTTTCTTGTAGCTAAGACAATGCTACTGCTTTCCAAATAGATTAATATATTTACCAATTGAAAAGAGGTTCTAAAAATATTTTCTTACTTGTTCTTTTTATCCACTTTCCTCTAGGTGACTAAGTTACATGAGGATTACATACATGATTAAGGCTTTGATTGTGCATGTCTGTGTTACTGGGAATTGAACTCAGGGCCTTGCACTTGCTGGTTAAGTGCTATACCACTTGAGCAATGCACCAGTCTTATTTTGATTTTGTTAATTGAGATAGGGTCTCTCTAACTTTGCTTGAGCTGCTCAGTAACTTGAGATCCTCTTGCTTTTCTCCTAGTAGCTGGTATTTCAGGGGATGCTGATTGAAGCATTTTTTTGATAGCGTGGATGCTAAATATTTAAAGAATATAAGTTTTAATTTTAAGGCATTGAGATATAATGATCTTTCAAGTTCATATCCCAAAAACTACAAATATCTCAGAGGAAAGCTAAAAGAAAGTATTTAATTAAATATACATAAACTTTTAAAACTACATGAATTTTTAATAAATAAACTTTGTAAAATTACCCTGTTTCGATTTGACCATTTAAATCCCTCCCTAGTTATTAACGTAGAGGGAGACATTTAAAAGCCAAGATAGAATTATTACTGATTTAGGTGCTATGATCATTTGAATTTGATATAAGCCTAAATAAGTGCTGTAACTAAAATGCAAACCCAAGACCTCTACTTCTAGGTCTAGTATCCTTGTTTGATGGGAAGTCAGACTTAGGTGATGTCTTTCAAATGTAGATAACAATATCAAAAGAAGACATAATATAATTTCTGACACTATAGTTAAAGCAATTTAGAATCCTGAAGCCTCTTCCATTGTTTATTATTACTTACTCAAGTTGGAGTAAAATTGTCTTGGCAGTAATTTATGGTTATTATATTATTATAATATGAATATATATAAAATGTTGGATTATATCCATACTCACCATAGTTATTATGAACTCTTCTATGTTATAATCTCTACATATAAAGAAACAAATTTGAGGATTTCAAGATTTTTTTCTGATATAAGTTGGATAAAATGGGTATATATGAATAGAACAAACTACTGCAATTTTTATGCTGATTCACAAAAAAGGCAAATGATGTATAAAATGTCAAGGGCATTATCCAAAGACTTCCAAAAAGAAAACTATTGAAATGATACCTGAAAACTAATAACCATTTAAAAATATTTAAGGTAAGCAGAGAGGGTAGAACAACACTGCCATAAGAAAAGTACGTGTAGCACTTTCACACAGAGAAAACCTGGCTTCAAGTTAGAGAATGAATGATGAAAAGAGCAGTTATCCACTCTTAACTGGAAACTATGAAATTCTCAGTCTTCTGTCACCTGTTGAGACCAATCTAGTGATAAAGACTTAAAGAGAGCCTTTAAACATTCTATATAGAATACCAAGTATTGCATAAAATGAAACCTTGTCTTAGAAGATAGGACTTGAGACTTAATCTCAACCTTTTTTCTAAAAAGGAATTTATTTTTGAATAGCACCCTATCCTCAAAGTTCCATGGAAGTCTAAAGAAAACATCTTTTGCATTTGATATTTAAGAGTTCCCTGACTTTACTTTTACACAAAAACTCTCTGTTCTTAGAAAGGTTGGTTAAATAGACTTGATGAAAGCTTCAGAACATAACTTTAAAAGCCTAATCCTATTGTCATTCTTATGGCTTCTGTGTGTATAAAAAAATACATCTCATTATATTTCAGTACTAAAGTTCTTAATTTTAAAATAAGGAGAAAAATTAATCCTGAAAGCAATCATTGATATGTTAGAGGGCAGAAAATTGTTTGCAATTCTTTATGGATTTCTATTCTTTTAAGAATAGATTCTGTTGTCTCAGCCCTTAAGATATGGATACCTTGTGGTCCTTTTTCAAATAGATTGGGGCAGAGACGGCCCCAAGGGCATTGCAAGCTTGAACCTCAGTAAGGTTTTCATTCTTCATCCCTCACTTTTGGAATCCTACCAACATCAAGTAAATAGGCCTGGGCAAGCTTTCTGGATAATGAGACATCCCACTATGTTCTCTCTGTTGCTCAACAGAAAGAGTGGGGCCATTTAACATGTTCCAATCCCATTTAAGCTAAGAGCTACCGCAGACATGCAAATGAGCTGATCTGAATGCAGACAGGTCTGGCACAGAAGGATCTCATAATGGAATGTTGGGTTCAAATCTTGATTCTATTACATGGTAGCTTTGTAATTTTGGGAAAGTCTCTTAAAAATCCTTTATCCTACAGTCTTCACCTCTCTGAAAATGCAAGGACATGTCAGTGTTGTATAGGTAAAATACATAAGCTGAAGAGAAAATATACATAACCCATAACTGTTTTTATTCCAAAAGAAAGGAATAATACCTGACTAATTTTTTTAAATTGATATTCTTGGGAAAAAATAAGGCCCAGTTCCCCAAAAAGACAATTTAAGTCAATTAGTGATATCATTCAGAATCTTATTAATATTTAATGTATTTACCATTTTTTTCTTGATGAGAATATTTAAAAATTTTTCTTTTACTGTATTAAAAGTGTGGAATGCAGTATAATTATCTACAACCAGGATGCAAGGCATCAGATCCTTAGTTTGCATTCATCTCTGTGTGTATGGGTTTGTAGGAATTGAACCCACAGCCTCGCCTTGCACATGCTTGACAAGTGCGCTGCCACTAAGCTACACCACTCGCTGTGCTGATTTGTCTTCAGCTGAGAGTTTGCGCCACACAAAGTTATAGAAACCAATCACTGCTTCCCACATACCACATCCTAGCCTTTGACTATCATCATTCTACACTCCATTTCTGTGTCACATGCAGGATTTTCCTGTCTTTTTCTGACCTATTTATAAATTCCACATGTAAGTGAAATCTCATGGTTTTTCTCATTTTTTGTCTGGACTATTTCAGTGAGATAATGTTCTCCATGTTTATCATATGAAATTGGCATTTAGACAGAAATAGAAAAAAAACCTCAAATTCATTCAGAACCACAAAAAGCAGTGTAGAATTATCAGGAAAAAAAGAGACACATAGACATATGCAATAAAATTCAGGGCCCAGAAATGAATCCATGCTACTATTCCTTGGCATGACCTGCAAAAATACAGTGTGGAAAGCAGACTATCCTCAGTATATGAATTTGGAAAAACTGTATATCCACATGCAAAAGAATGAAATTAGACTTCTATCTCACAAGAATCAGAAAAATTAACTTGAAATGGTTTAAAGACATACATATAAGACCTGTAACTCAAAAACCCCTAGAAAAACAGGGGGGAAACTGTGATATTTGTATTAATAATGATTTTTTGGCTGTGACACTAAAAGTGTAGTCAACAGATTATAGGTGCAAAAATTAACAGATGTGATGACATCATCTCCTCTTACAATTTGACAGAGAATAGACAGAACTACAAAAGCCATTGGCCTTGGATTGTCCTGTAAATATAATACAGCCCCAGTGCTTAACACCTGTGTGATTTTAAGGTATTCATCTCTACTTCAAAAAACATAATTCAGGGGCACCCTCTCTTGGGACCCCCATCCAATTCTGAGGCCTTTTCTCTCCTACTTTACACTTTTCTGTATCAATAGACTCTTTCACTTTAGGCTTTTTAAAAAAGAAACATAATTCACATATGTATGAATAATTTTAATTCTGGGCTGGAGGTGTACCTCAGTGGTGGAATGTGTATCTGGCATGTAAAATGCTCTTGGCTCAATCTGCAACATCACCAAAAAAAGTTAATAAATTTTGCATAATGAAAGTTGTAGGCCTACAATAATCTATTTTCTAACACTCCTTACACTCACCTTTCCTTAATTCTGCCCAGCCTTGCTTAATATTCCAGATTCACAGACATTCCACCCCTGCCCCAGCATTCAAAACAATTGACTTTCTGTGTCTTCTGCTTGAAAATTTATTCTTCAGATATTTCTGTGGTTTACCCCCTCATCTACTTTAATTACCTTAAATGTCATTTTCAGACCAAAACCTATTTTAAGAATGATGAGCAATTTACATATCATCTTTACTTCCTTTAACTAACAATCCCCATAGTTTTTATGTATTCAGACTGCTCAATTCCCAATTTCTCACATACCTACTATCACCTTCTAACTCTTCTTTATTGGGTCTTTCTCTGAGCAAGATTATAATATCCCTAGAAAAGAAAGAGTACTATATTTGTTTCCTGCAATGACCCAGGACATTGAACAGTTCCTAGTAATTATGGGGCCTTAAATGAATATTTCAAGATTTAATAAGCATATGTTCATTCCTTTGCATCTTAAAACTAGCTTAAACTATTCAGATCAAAAATCTACCAAAGGACTTCCCAAGTTCAGTGTACTGCATCACTACCAAAAAGGAAGAATAAATAAAACAGAAGACTCACTTTCAAGTCCTCAAATCCATATGGAACTTGATATAAATTGTCAATTAATATGTAAAATGATAGCCATCAAAATAATCAGAGCCTATCACATGAAAGCCTACTACCTAGAAACAGTTATCAACATGCATCTTGCCTTATAGTAGACCTTCTCTGATCTCTTTATAAGAGAACTCAAATTACATGGAAATAAAATAATCCTTTGGCACTTGAAAATAAGTACTGAGATGAAAACATTATATTCTAGAACTCTTGAAAATAGAACAACCACTATAGTCAAAATATTTTTTGTTTTTTGTATTCACTACTATGTAAGTGAACACATAGGGTCTAACATAACTATTAAAAAGTCAGACAGAATTTCAAATTGTAGATAAGGACCAGCTCTATCATTGAATGGAATCTTATTTAGCAAGGAGAGAAAACAAGGGAAAGGAGAGAGAGAGACAGAGAAACACCTGTAGCTAGCTATGTGTGTTTGATATACCAATGATTCATGCACAGCCAGGTCAAACTTACCTCCTTGTAATTTCAGGTCAGGTCACAAAGAGGCCAAACTGCTTTGCCAAACCTGAACCCCTCGCCCTTTACCTTTCATCAGAAAGACAAATTCCTAGAAGTGAAACCCTTTGCTCTGCTCTCTAGCGTTTTGACATGTCTTTGTTCAGTTCAATATATGCATTTCCTAAACAGTCCTTTGAGATTCTTGCTACATAGCAATGGAGGAATATTTATCTCAGTCTCCAAAGACTCAATTAAAGACCATCTGAAATTTGAAGAAATGTTAATTAGGATATGAGGAAATAAGTACTATTTTATTAAAAGTAGACATAATGAATCTGTCATAATATGATCATTAACTGTGCCTGATAATAGAATTTCTCCAAATTATAATAATTAAACTTTTCTACAATATATTCTGTAGCATATGTGTGTGGGTATTCTTCCTTTTCATATGCTTTTATCACTCACTAAACTAAAAGAACAATACAAAGAATCAATTAAGCAAAGAGTTGATTCTTTGAAAAGATAAAGGATTGACAAACCGTAAGTCAAACTAATGTAAAGAAAGAGAAGACCTATATTAGTAAAATAAAGACAAAAGGGTGATTTGAAATAGATACCAGTGAAATACAGAGAATCATTAGGGAATATCTTTAAACTTATATTCCAGTAAATTGGAAAATCTAGAAGAATTAAATAAATTCCAAGACACATCTGACCTACCAAAATTGATCCAAGATAATGTAAACAATCTAAATGAATCTGTAATGAATAATGGGGTTGAAGCAGTAATAAAAGAAGCTTCCAACAAAGAAAGGTCCAGAATAGATGGATTCACAGATGAATTCAATCAGACTTATAAAGAAGAACTAAATCCAATGTTCCTCAAACTATTCCATAAATAGAAGGGAAGGAATGCTACCAAAACCACTATATGATATCAATTTACATTGGTGTCAAAACCAGATAAGGACACAACAAAAACAACACTGTGAACCAATTTCCTTGGTTAACATAGATTCAAACTTTCTCAATAAAATATTTTCAAACTTAATTCAGGAACACATCAGAAAGATCATACACCATGATCAAAATGGTTTAAATCCAAGGATGCAATGCCAGTTCAACATGTGCAAATTAGTAAAGAAAATACAGCATGTAAAAAATAATCAGCGGCAAAATTACATGAACATCTCAATAGATGGAGGAAGAGGCTTGGACAAAATTCATTTTATCTTCTTGATAAAAGCCCTGAAGAAAGAAGGAGTAGGAGTAATTTACCTCAACATAATAAAGGTTATATACAACAAACTATAGCCAACATTGAACTGAAAGAGGAAAAATTGAAAAGCAGTTTCACTGAAGTTAGGAACAAAGCAATGGTGTGAATTATCTCCACTCTTATTCAATATACTGCTTGAATTTTTAGCCAGATCAATAAGGAAAAAGAAATAAATTTAAAAGGATACAAATGAGACAAATTATCCCTATTTACAGAGGATATAATCCTATAATTAAAAGACCCTAGAGACTCCACTAATGAGTTAATGAGTATTTTCAACAAAGCAGCAGGATACACCATCAGGATAAAAAAATAATTATCATATAGTTTTTGCTAATAATTTAATACATTTATCACACAGAGAAAAAAATCAGGAAAATGATTCCATTCACAATACCTTCAATAATAAATAAATAAATAAATAAATTAGATTTTACCTAATCAAGAAGGTAAAAGACCTCTACAATGAAAACTGAAACACTGAAGAAAGAAATTGAAAATGACCCTTGAATGGAAAGGCTACTAGCTGGGTTAATGTTGAGGAAATGGTGATCTAATGATTCAATGCAGTAACTGTCAAAATTCCAACAACATTCTTCACAGAAATAGAAAAAAAAAGAATTCTAAAATTCAGAAGGAAGCAAAAAAAGACCATAATAGACAATCCTGAGTAAAGAAGCAATGCTACAGGTAGCATAGTAGCTCACTTCATATTATATTCTGAGCCATAATAACAAAAATAGCATGGTCTCGGTACAAATATATACACATAAACCAATGGAATATAACAGAAGACACAGAAATAAGTCCACACAGCTACAGACGTCTTTCAACAAAAGTACCAAAAGCATATGTTTAAAAAAGACCACCTCTTTAACAAACAGACAAACTGACTATTCACATGTAGAAGACAGAAAATAGATCTGCAGCTCTCACCATGTACCAAAATCAGCCCCAAATGGATAACAGACCTTAATGTAAAACTGAAAAGTTTGAACTACTATAGGAAAACACCTAGTTATAGGTATAGCAATAACCTTCTGACTAGAACTCCAATTGCTCAGGAAATAAGATCAAGAACTGATGAATGGGAATGCTTCGAATTAAAAAGTTTCTGTACAATAATTAAAACAACTGACTGAAGGAAAAGACAGACTAGAATGTGGGAGAAAAGTCATTGCCAGCTTTTATTTTGGCAAGAGATTAATACCCAGAATATGTGAAGAGCTCAAAAATTAAACACAAAAGAACAAATAATCCAATTAATAAATGGTTCAGGTATTGAAGCAACAGTTTTCAAAGGAAGAAGCACAAATGGCCAATAATTGCATGAAAAAATGTTCAATGTCTTTACTATAAAAAAAATGAATATCAAAAGGACACCAAGTTCCATCTCACCCTAATCAGAATGGCCATAATCAAGAATGCAAACAACAACAAATGCTGAAGTGGGGAAAATGGAAGCCTTACAAACAGTTGATGAGAATGGAAATTAGTGCAGACACTATGAAAACCAATATTGAGGTTCCTCAAATTATTAAGAATAGAACTGTGATATAATCCTCTACCACTTCTGTACATACACACAAAAGAATCAAAGTCAGCATACAATATACACACCTGCACACATATTTCTCATGGTGTCATTTGTAGGAAAATGGGTAGAACTAGATATCATCATGTTAAGCGAAATAAGCCAGACTCAGAAAGCCAAAAATAGCATGTTTTTTTTCAAATGCAGAATTTTGATTTTGAAAAAAGTGATAAAAAATGTGAAAATAAAAGAGGAACTATTTGAGCAAGGAGTGAATCACAAGGAAAGGAGCAGATAAGACACAGTGATGGGGTATGAATATGACTGAAATATATTGTTTACATGTATAAAAATATCATAATGAAATCCATTATTTTGAACAGTTAACAAGGAGATAAATAACTCATAGTTCAGCTTTCAGTACATAAAATCCACAATTTCAAGAATACAATTTAAACTTCACAAAATGACTTTGCTGTTTACAGTTCAGAACTTTGTTACTGAAAAATTACTTCTGTTTCTAGAATAGCACTATTTAAAAATAGACTGAAGTTAAATGTTTGGATAAATAGACCTATTTCATTTGTGTTAGCTTTGATATTTCTGGTGTTTCCTTTCACCTCATTTATTTTATGATACATCGATGCCCTCTCTATTTTCAATAAAAATCCATAACATTCCTTATTTTGCTATAACTGAGCAAACTTTGTATTTACTAACTAGAAGGATATGAAGTATATTCCCAAACATTAACAATTGTTATATTGTTTTCTCTCCAGCTTCATAAATCTAATCTTAGGGCAACCCTAGATGAGAAAGTCATGTAATATTAAATTATTTGGGACCCAAAACTATTATTGTTACTCTACTATGAAATAAAATAAGAAACCAATTTTTAAACTATACTAACATTAAAGCTAATCTACGAGCTATTGAATAAACTAGGGTCCAGTCACTACATCCAAACAGCAGACATTTTCTGGATGAGTTAATACTAAAAATTTAGTGCAAATCTCCGATTTTCCCCTGAAGTTGTTTATCACTTATTACCAATCTGAGAAGAGTGAGTGAACTTAGACTTCAGATTGTGCTAACTTGAAGAATTTTTTAAGAGCTTCTTTCACATATTTATTCCTCTGACTATAGATCATAGAATTCAACAGGGGAACAACACAGTATAAAAGATAGTAACCATTTTGTCCTTATCAATGGAGTAGCTGGAACTGGGGCATGAGTAGATTCAAAGAACAGAGCCAAAATATAAGGTCACAGAGATCTGGTGGGAAGAGCATGTGCAGAAGGCCTTGAGGCATTCCTGGGTGGAGAGCATCCTCAAGATGGAGGCAATGATGAATAAGTAGGAGGCCAGGATGAGTACAATGGAGCAAAAACATTGGGCGTCAGGATGTAGTAAAACATAGACCGATAGCTTTCCTTCACAGAGCATACCAACTTCATGAGGCATCATGAAGGGGTAGGATATCACAGAAAAAGTCACCAATGGCATTGCAAAACAAAACTCCAGTGTGAATGTGTTGCTGGTTAATATTGTTGAATTAACAAAACCTCCAGTATAGGAATATAAAACCAAACAGAAGCACAATCTCCCTAACATGGCCTGAGAATAAAGCAAGGGCTTAGAAATGGCCACATAGCAGTCAGAAGCCATGGCAGCCAACAAGTAGCTCTCAGTATTTCCCAGTCCAGAGAAGAAGAAAGACTGAGCTGCACATCCATCAAAGATGATGGCCTTGTTTTCAGAAATGCAGGTCATTAGGATCTTTGGAGTATAGTCAGAGAACAACCAGATATCCTGAAGACAGCGATTTCTAATGAAGAAATACATGGGTGTGTAGAGCTGGGAGTCACTGCAGATCAACACTAGAAGTGTAGTATTTCCTAAAAAGGTCACAGAGTACACTCCAAGGAATAGGAAAAACAGAACCAGTTGCATCATAGGATCTGTTATGAAGCCCAAGAGGATAAACTCTATCAATGTATGGTTGCCCCTCTCCGTGGCTTAAATAGTTTTACCTAGAAATAAAGAAGAGTTTAACTACCTCAATCAATAACAAATGACTCTCTTTGCTAAGGCATTCTCTTTGATAAGGCCCAGAGGTGTGATCAACAGTAAAATGGAATCTTGCCTCACTTTTGAAAGTGATAGAAGATTGTGAGCTTCAATATACTTATTTCTGTAAAATGTACTTAATAAGAATACTGTAATGCTGAAAGAAGGGTTATTCATTTTATGGAGTATTTTCAGGATCCACAGTGATGTTTTTGGCACTGATATTTAGCTGTGTGGATAATAGAGCAAATACTAATGCAAATACTCTATAACACAGAGATACATAATAAACAAATGAAAAGGTAAGTATAGTTATATTTTTAGTTGATTATACAAGCTATTAACATAAAACCAGATATTGGGATAAAATTGAATTTAAAGAGATGTCAATTAAGAAGAATTAATAAACATTCTTTTTCCATTTCACTGCTTTGAATTAACAAGTTGGTCAGATCCCATGAGAATAGAGAATGTCCCCATGGTTTAGAAGGTGATGTTTCATCCTTAATAACTGTGGAAATTTTCCTTCAGGTACTCTTCAAAAGCATTCATCACATACATGATAAATCTCAGGGAACCACAGTGTGTATCAGTATAAAATATGAATAGAGACCAACAAATTATTCCATATGACAAATTATGCTAAGTAACGCAAATGTGATGTTTACCTTCCAGAGCAATCATAGCAGACACCTTAAAAATGTAAGTTTTGTTCATAATGCAGAATAATTGCAAGGAAATTATTTATAATATAAAATTATATCTACCTATATGTAATTGTACTATATTATTATAGTATATACTAATCAATATGCAAAGATATATAATATATAATTTCACATTTATAGCTGCTACAGAAGATATAATTATTAAAATTTGTGTAATTTTAAAGACCTTTTCCAATACAAAAATATCCGTCAAGAGGCTAGGTATAGTAGGTAAGATGTATTTTAGATAGAGTTTTTTCCCAGTGGATGCAGGACATTTTCATACCAAATAATAAGTGATTCCCAACAATTGTGGCAATAAAAATACAGCCACACAATTAAAAAAATGCTATAATTTAAGGATGTTACCATATGTTAAAACCTCTCCTCCACAGCTCTGCATTTTACATTGTGACTGTTCATAGGATTCTTCTATGGATTTTATGAAGAAATAGTGGGAGGGGGGAAGGAACAGGTACTGGGAGTAATAAGGACCAAAGTACGTTTTATATACATAGATAAATAGATAGATAGATAGGTAGATAGATAGATAGATAGATAGATAGATAGATAGATAGATAGATAGAATGAAACCCACCAAATGTTATTTAAAAAGGGGGGAAGGAAGGGGCTCAGTGAATATAATAGAAGGGGTGGATTGTTCAAAGTACACTGTACATATCTATGAAATTATCATAACAAAATTCACTATACTATTAATGTATGCTAATAAAAATAGTTTTTAAAAAAGTGAAATAAGAGCCTGGAGCCAATGGCTCACCTGTAATCTTATCTACTCAGGAAGCAGAGATTAGGAGGATCATGTTTTGTTTTGTTTTCTTTTATTTTATTTGTTTATTCACATGTGCATGCATTGTTTGGGTCATTGCTTCACCACCACCTCCTTCTTCCCAACCCCCTACCCCCTGCTTCCAGGCAGGATCACGGTTTGAAGCCAGCCTTGCAAATAGTTCATGAGACCGAGACCGTATCTCCATAAACCCTTCACAGAAAAGGGCTGGTGGAGTGGCTCAAAGTGAAGACCCTGAGTTCAAGCCCCAGAATAGCAAAAAACAAAAAAAGGAAAGGAAAACAAGCCAAAGTGCATTATATGCATGTATGTAAATTGCACAAACCCATTGGTGCATTTAATTTATGCTAATATTTTTAAAAGAAATGACTTGCAAATAAAAATATCTTCTATTAAGTCAGATATGTAGAAAAAGAAAGAAAATAACTGTGGAATATTTCTGGGTGTTCATATTACCTATAGTGATAAGATGCTCCATCCAACTTTTAATGGGTTGACTAGGAATCGGGAATAAACTACCAAGATTAATTTCTAAGAAGGAAGGGAGTTTGTCTGTTTTGGTTATTATCATATAGCTTGTGCTTAAAATAATTAAGTTTTGTTTTATTCCAGGCCTTTTAAAACCACATCATTCATTTTTTTTCTGGAAAAGCAAGTGCTTCTAACTCACCCTGGGATGCACAAAGAAAGATAGGACACATTTTCCCCCCTGGAATCCACTTATTACATGTGCATTTAATAATCAAAAATGAGAGGGGGGAGATGGAGGGGGTGGAGTAGGTGGTAAGGGAGGGGGTGGGGGCAGGGGGGAGAAATGACCCAAGCCTTGTATGGACATATGAATAATAAAACAATAAAAAAAAAAGAAATTGACATGAACATAAAAAAAAAATGAGAAAAACACAACACCAGACAGTGAATACCAAAGAGCTAATAAGTTTGCCTTCCTAAGGTTATATTTTGTATTATAAGATAAGAATGTATTTTCCATACAAATTATTAAAATATATTTTTATACTTAATATAACTTTATATTGCTTAGAAATTTTCTTAAAAAGTACATATGCCTTTGCATTTTTTAAAGATTATCAACTGTCTTCCCTGGTTCTTTAGCACTAAGCATATCATAGTATCTAAATGCCTATTGGATTCTTTGTGAGGAACAAGTAAATTTTTTCATCTACTTGTAATACCCTTTATTATCTAAATTTGACAGCTTACCTAAATTTTCAGAAACATCATCATCTAATTTCTAAGGCTCAAGAGTTTAGATTCCTACAATCCCTTCAGATTAAATAACTTGGGAAGTAAAAAACAAGGAATAAAATAAATCAGTGTGATAACAAATCCAATTTAATTTAATAAGGTGGGAAAATAGTTTTTACTGTGATTCCCTAATGAACACGTAATCAGTTATTATTTTCCTTCTTTTTCATTCTTCCTTAAATTGTACAGATGATAACCTAAACACTATTATGCACATATTTAAAACATATTGTAATATCTTCCAAAAGCTCAATAACATCTCAATAACCAAATGCAAATTAACAAAATGGCTGAAATGCTAGACAAATAATTTAGATTTTACTCTTAAAATGATAACAAATAGAGGATTTAAACAAATAGATAAATGAACTAAGGATATCAGTTCAAAACCAGGACAAGAAACTCAGCAACATGGATGGAAAACCTCAGCAAATAAATTACAAACACTGAAATGTTGAAAATTGAAAGCTCAATAAGTCAAATTTTAAAGCCAGCAGAAAGGATCACCAGTAGACTAAACTGAGAAGAAAGAATATCAGAAATTCCTGATAAGATTAAGGAAATATGAAACTTACATTTCAATAAAGAAAAAATAAACAAGCATGACCAAAACACTCATGAACTCTGGGACAAAATCAAGGGACCAAAATAA
Source organism: Castor canadensis (assembly GCF_047511655.1). Taxonomy (NCBI): domain Eukaryota; kingdom Metazoa; phylum Chordata; class Mammalia; order Rodentia; family Castoridae; genus Castor; species Castor canadensis. The sequence continues at coordinate 192,934,383 of NC_133386.1, forward strand.
GAATCTATGGGGTAGAAGATGGAGCAGAAATAAAGCCTAAAGGCATGAGAAACCTCTACAATAAAATTATAGCAGAAAATTGACCAAGTCTGGGATAAAATATGGATATCCAATAATAGGAAGCACTCAGAATGCCAAATAGACTAGAACAGAAATGAGCCTCACTATGCAACAACATAGTTAAATTTCCAAGATTAGAGAACAAAGAAAAGATATTGAAAGCTGCAAGAGCAGCTATATCCATATGTCTTTTTCATTCTTATCAACTTACTAACAAAGCAAAAACCAAGCAAGCATGGTATGATATATTTCAATCCCTGCAAGAAAATATCTCTCAACCAAGATAACTTTACATAGCAAAAACATTATTTAAAAATCAATGGTGAATTAAATACCTTCCAACATAACCATAAGCTAAACAATTCATGACCACTAAGCCACAATATACTTGAGGGAATATTACATACAAAGAATGAAGAAAGTCACAAACACAAGAGTGTAGGAAAGAATAAATTTATAAGAGGAATCTATGAGTATGTAAGAATTAGGAAAAATTAAACATTTTCAACTCAGCAAACTATCAAAATCCTAAGATGAATAAAGAGCAAGAGCTAAAAACACACAATATTCAGATCAACCTGGGACAAAACCACAATAAAATAATAGGAATCAACGAATACCTTTACATAATAGCACTGACTGTTAACAATCTTAACAAGTCTTAAATACATAGACTGCCTGGTTGGATGACAAAACAAGATCCAACTGTTTGTTATAGACAAGAAACACACCTCACAGACAAATACAATCGTATATTAAAAATTAAGAGCTAGAAAATGATTTTCCAATCTATGGAAGTCAAAAGCAAGAAAGAGTAGCAATACTAATATCTCAAAAAATAGAATTAAAGCCAAAATTGATTATAAGGATAAGTAAGTTCACTACTTAATGATACAGGGAACAATCCAACAAGAATATATGATTTTAAAGCCATATGCACTGAAAGTTGGTGCATCCAATGTCATAATAAAAATATTAATGGACATAAGGAGACAGATAGGCCCAGATATGATACACCCCACTCTCATCAATAAATCCACTATACTAAGAAAATGACAAAGATGTATCAGAGCTAAATAGCACCACATATCAAATGGACTTAAACAATATCTACAGAGTGTCTATGCAACAGCTGACAAATGCACATTGTTCTCAGCACACATAGAGCTTTCTCAATAATAGATCACATTTTAGGTGACAAAATAAATCTTAGTAAATATAAAAACTCAAAATAATTTCTTGTATATTAACAGATCATAAAGTAATAAAAATGGTATAAAAATAAAGTCATAAAGATAGACTACAGAAACTAAGAAAACACATGAGATTAAGCAACACATTTTTGAATTATCAGTGGGTCACTGAAGAAATCAGGGAAGAAATTTAAAATTTTCAAAACTTGAATAAAAATTAAAGCACAACTTACCAGAAACTTTGAGGTTAGATGATATATTATTTTTGGTTTTTATTAATGCATATTAATTATATGGAATAATGAGTTTTATTGTGGGACATTGGTGCATGCATATAGCATATGTAGACCATTTCTTCTCCAGATATAACCTTTTATTCGCCTCTTCCTCATTCACTTCCCCACTCACATTTGATTTCATTCCCCTTTTCACGTCTACTTTCATGTCATTGCTTTTTATTATTTCAGACTTCACATATGGGAGAAAACATGAAGCACTCATCTTTCTGAATCTGGCTTAAAGGATGCTATCCAATTTCACCATTTTCTTTCAAATGATAGAATTTCATTTTTGCTTTGTCTTTTTGGCTGAGTAATACTGTATTGTATATAGATCAGGCACTAAAAGAAAGCAGAAACAACTACAAACATATCTGATAAAACAGACTTGAAATCAAAATTAGTCAGAAGATACAAAGAAAGTCACTTCATATTGATTAAGGGAACAATCCACCAAGAGAAGATAATAATTATAAACATATGTGAGATAACAACTATTAACATGTGTGCACCTGTTAGAACTAAAGTCATTAAACAAATACTACTGGACTTATAGCAGAGATAAATCACAATCCAATAACAGTGGGAGATTTCAATACTCCACTCTTGCCAACAGACATGTCATCCAGACAAAAAAAATCAACAAAGAAACCTCAGAATTAATCAATACCTCAGAACAATGGACTTGACAGACATCTACAGAATATTTCATCTGGCAACTACAGAATACAAATTTTTTTCATATGCACATGGAACTTTCTTCATAATAGATTATATTTTGAAGATAAAGCAAGTCTTAGAAAATGTCAGAAAGTTTAAAAATGGAATTCAACAACAGTACAAGAAACAACAGAAAATAGGCAAATACACATGTAAACTAAACAATACATTTTTGAATAGCCAGTGCATTATGAAAGAAATAAGAGGGAAATAAAAAGTTTCTGGAATCTAATGAAAATAAAAACACATCTGGGAAGCAGCAAAGGCAATGCTAAGAAGAAAGATTATAGCTATTAGAATCTACATCAAGAAAACAAAAATCTTTTTTTTTTTTTGGTGGCACTGGGGTTTGAACTGAGGGCTTCTTACTTGCTCAACAAGCACTCTACCACTTGAGCTAGGGATAGGTAGAAAACCCAAAACATGAAAGTGTTTGATGTCCCAATGGCACAGAAACCTTAAAGTGACAGAGGTCAATATGAGAAGGGGAGGAACTAGTGAACAGGTCATTTAGAGATGAATCAACTTGGGTTGTAACACATTTATACATGGAAGCAATGCTAGGAATCTCTCTGTATAGCTATCCTTAACTCAACTAGCAAAAACTCTTTGTCTTTCTTACTATGCTTATGTCTTTTCTTCAACAGAATTAGAGATAAGGGCAGAAAAAGTTCTGCCTGGAAGTGAGGAGGGAAGGAGGGAAAAGGTGGGGGCAGGAGTCATGGGGAAGAAATGACCCAAACAATGTATGCACATGTGAATAAATGAATAATGAAAAAAAGAAAACAGAAAGACACAAATAAAAACCTAATGATGTACCTCAAGCTCCTAGAAATGCAAAAACAAATCAAACTTAAAAATAGCAGGTCAAAAGAAAATAATAAGCTTAGGGCAGAAATTAATGAAATAGAGACTATAAAAACATTCAAAGAATAAAAGAAACAAAAAGTTGGATCTTTAAAAAGATAAACAAAAAATCCTAGCAATTTGAACAAAAAGAGGAAGGAAAAGAGCCAAATTAATAAAATTTGATATGGAAATGAAATCCAGAAGGTCATTAGGAATACTTTGAAATGCTGTATGTCAGGTAAATCTGAAGAAACAGATAAATTTCTAGATTCATTTTACCTACTAAAATTAAACCAAGTGTATATAAAGTACTTAAATATATCTATAGCAAGCAATGGGTTTTAAGTTATAAAAAAGAATTCCCCAACAAAGAAAACATGGGACTTGGTGGATTCACCACCAAATTTTACCAGACCAAAATGAAGAGCTAACATCAATACTTCTCAAACTTTTCCATGAAATACAAAGGGAAGGAACACTATCAAAATCATTCTATAAAGCCAATATTACACTCATTTCAAACCCAGACAACTACACAACAAAAAAAATCAACGTTTAAACCAATCTCTTTTATGAACATAGATGCAAAAATTCTCAAAGAAATACTTGCAGACTGAATTCAACATGTTAAACAAGGTCCTAAATTTTGATCAATTTGGCTTCATTCTAGGAATGAAAGGATGTTTCAACAAACATAAACCAATAAATATAATACAAAACCTAAACAGAAAAAAGGACAAAAAACACATGATCATTTCAATTCAACATTTTTTCATGCCAAAAGCTCTAAAGAAATGAGTGGAAGAAAGTCTATATATAACAAACCTGTAGCCAAGATAAAACTAAATCTCAATGGATAAATCTCAATTTCCTTTAAAGTCAGGAATGAATGAAGGGTGTCTACTCTCCTAATTCTTATTCAATACGGTGCTACAATTCCTAGCCAGAGAAATAAGGCTAGATAACGAAAAAGGGATTCAAATAAAGAAGGAAGTTGAAATTCGATATTTGCAGATGTCATGATTCTATAATTGAAAGACCCCAAAAATTTCATCATAAAACTCCTAGATCTGATAAACACTTTTGGCAAGGTAGTAGGGCATAGAATCAGCATATGAAAATCAGTAGTTTCTCTGAATATAAAAAATGAACTGACTGACAAAGAAATAACCAAAATAATCCCATTCATGGTAACTTCAAAAAAAGCCTATGTATACAACTTAACCAGGGAGGTGAAATCCCTCTGCAACATTGAAGAAGGGAATTGAAGAAGATACCATAAGATGGAAAGACCTCCTGTGTTCATGGATTTGCAGAATTAATAGCAAGAAATTATCTATACTACTGAAAGCAATCTACAGATTTAGTACAATGTTCATCAAATCAAAATTCCAATGTCATTTTTCACAAAAATAGAAAATTCAAGGCAAAATTCTTATAGAAGAATAAAAACTCCAAATAACAAAAACAATCCTAAGCAAAAAGATCAATATTGCAGGTATCATAATACCAGACTTCAAATTTTACTACAGAGCCATACTAATAAAAACAGCATGGTACCAGCACAAAACTAGATGTGATGACCAATAGAAAGGGATACAAAATTTAGAAATAAAACCACGCAACTTCAGCCATGTGATCTTTGATAAAGGAACCAAAGATATGCACTGAGAAAAGACAATTTCTTCAAACATCATAATGGAAAAGCTCTATCCACATACAAAAGACTAAAACTAGACCCCTCTCCCCCTTGGTAAAAAATCAACTATAAATGATCAAAGATCTTAATGTAAGATCCAAAATATCTGCAGGGAAAACTTGGAAAGATATAGGTAATTATTTTCTTAATAAAACTTCATTTGCTCAGGAAATAAAACCAAAAGTTGAAAAATGAGAATGGCATCCAATTAAAAAGTTTCTGCACATCAAAAGATATAACTCTCAGAATTAATAGACAATCCACAGAATGGGAAAAAAATCTTCACCAGCTCTTCAACAGACAAGGAATTAATGTACAGAATATACAAGAATCTCAAAAAACTAACCAGCAGAAGAACAAATAATCTAATTAACAAATGGGCAAATGATTTGAATAGACAGTTCTCAGAAGAAGAAATACAAATGGCTAATAAATACATGAATATCCTTACCTTAAAGGAAATGCAAACCAAAAGTACACTAAGATTCCATCTCACTCCAGTCAGATTGATGATACATCAAGAAAACAAACAACAACAAATGCTGGCAAGGATATCGGAAGAAAAAACAATGATACACTGTTGGTAGGAAAATAAACTAGTGAAACCACTATGGAAATCAGTCTGTGGGTTCCTCAAAAAGCTAAAAATAGACAGACCTTATGACCCTGCCATACCACTCTTGGGCATATATCTAAAGGAGTATGAATCAGTATATAGAAATACCTGCATACTAAGGTTTATTGCAACTGTCTTCACAATACTCAAACTGTGAAATCAGCCAAAGTGCCCTATAACCAATGAATGGTTATATTTATATATAATATTTATATATATAATGGAATATTGCTCAGCCACAGAGACAAAAAGACAAATGAAATTATATGGTTTGCAGGGAAAATTGATGGAATGGAAGATCATCCTGCTGAGCTAGATGCCAAGCTCAACAAGTAACATACTGCACATTTTCACTCATTTATGGAAACTACATCTAAAATGATGATTATGGTTATATTAATGATGGTGAAGAAGAAGAGGGGGAATAAGACATGAATGTATATGGGGGACTGTCTGGGGGATCAGTGGGAGAGGGGAGGGAAAGGACACAAAAGGGTAAAAAATTAGAAATAAAAATACTGACAAGCAAATTGGAAGTAAAATTTCTGGAAATCTATTTCATCTAGAAGCACACTATTTCACATTTTAACATATCTAAAATTGGATGTGTCTTATAATTAATATGATAAAAGCATGTATCAGGGTTTCACTGGAAATTTTTTCTTTCTTGATACATAAAATAGTACTGTAGAATCAATATCATATTTAATTCAATACACTGTATCTTCATTTTGAGGTAAGTTATTGCTGCCAAAGGAACTTCAGTCTGGGCCATAGGTCCACAGTTTTCTAACCAAAAGAATCCCTAGGAACCCAGATTCATATCAATGATGTGGACTACAAAAGAGAATCCACCCTTCTTGGGCAGATTCTCTAATGCAAACTTCAGCTGGAGCCAGAGTTCAGTGGATGAAGAAGAGCATGAAACATGGAAAACAAAGAACAATGAATGAGGGACTCTTTCCTAGAGACCAGGACCAGAAGCCTCAGACAAGCTGTACTAGCATCAGCTGTCTGTTGCGTAGCAATATTGCTACACACTTAGTTGCTTAAAGGAGTACACATGTATCAGCTCACAGGTTCTGTCAGACAGATTATAGACACAGAGCTGAGACTTATGCTTCATAGTCTCAGACAGTCAAGAAGTCTACAGTCAAGATGCCAACCAGGGATGGGGTTTCACCTCAAGGCCAAACTGAGGCAGAATCCACTTCAATGCTCATATGGCTGTTGGCAGAACTAAGTTCTATAGCTGTATGTCCTAAGCTTCTACATAGTTACTGGCAAGTGTGGTCTCCAGCCACACATGGAGTTGTCCAACATGGCTACTTGATTCATCAATGTCAACAAAAGAAACAGCCTGCCAATAAGAAGGGCATCAGATCTTGTGAGATGCAATCACAGAAGTGGTATCATATCACACTTGGTATATTCTAATTGTCAAAAGTAGGATACATGGTCATGTACACTCAGGGGGAGGGCTTTCAAAAGTGTCTGAATACCTGGAGATTGGGGTTCTGCACGCTAGCTTAAAATCTATCCACGTAGTAGACAGAAAAAGGAGTTGATCCAATAGCTCCCCTTCTAAGTAAATATCCAAAGGAATTGAGATTAGCAAATCCAACAATAATATTGTCTACTGAAAATAAAATAAAATTATGGAATAAAAATAAGTTAAAATGTGTACTCTCATGCTCACTGTAATATTATTCACAATAGCCAAGATATGGACAAACTAAGTGTCCACCAGAAGATGAATAAAGAAAACATGGTATATATTCACAATGGAATAATAGCCCATCATAAGAAAGAAGGAAATCCTGTTATTTCTGACAGCATGATGGAATGAGGGAAACTTACACTAAGTGAAATAAAACAAGAACAAAAAAAAAAACCCAAAAACTGCATCCCTCCCACATACGTGGAATTTAAGTCTTTTATACTCTCTCTACAACAAAATTAGAAATAAGGGCAAAATAGTTTCTGCTGGGTATTGGGGGTGGGGAGAGGAAGGGGGTGGAGTGGGTGTGGTAAAGAAGGGGGTGGGGGCAGAGGGGAGAAATGAACCAAGCCTTGTATGCACATATGAATAATAAAAGAAAAAGGAAAAATAAAATAAAATAAAATTCTTGCCTTAATACTAAAAAAAAAAAAAAAAAAAGACTTTTGAACTCATAGAAGTGTAGAATACAATAGTGGTTACTGGACTCAGGAGAGGGGATATGTGCAGATGTTGAACAAAGTAAACAAAGCAGGAGCCTGTGGCTCACGCCTGCAATCCTAACTATTCAGATGGCAGAGATCAGGAGGACTGCAGTTCACAGCCAGCCTGCTAAAGAGTTCACGAGATCCTATCTCAAAAAACACCCAACAAAACAGGGTTGGCAGAATGGCTCAAGTGTTAGAGAGCAAGCGTGAGGCCCTGAGTTCAAACCCCAGTACTGGCCCCACAAAAAACAAAGTATGCAAAATCTCGGTGGACTGGGGAATAGGGGTTTGCACAACACTATGTGTATAATTAACAATAGTCTATTATACATTTTGAAATTGGTAATAAATTTCAAATGTTTCACCACAAAAAAAATAAGTAATTGGGCTGATGACCTGTTAGTTAGCTTGAAATAATTATTCCACATTGTATGCATAATTCATAATATTACTTTCTACCTCATAAATACATACAACTATGGACTATAAATTTATAATAAAATTAAAAATATTGCAAATGAAACATTGCCAACATTGAGTGAAAATCTACTGCTAAATTTATACTTAGTGTTCAAAAACATGTTCTAAACCATCAATGCCACATGTTAAATAAATTTTTATTATTTTTTTTCTCTTCCATAGTTTATCACTAGCAACCCTTTCTCTTTTACTAGGGAGTGCATAATGTTAGGTAAACATTTGTACAGAGTTGAGATAACTTTTCCAGACAGAAAATAAAATTAACTTACCCATAGGTTACTCAAGGTTATCTGGAACTATATTCATTCTTATTTAAAGAATAGAACATGACTACTTTTTTCTAAAAAGATTAGCACAATAGCCCTCAAGTGGTAGTTTATGTGTCTGCCTATTCTGTAATTATATGTCAAAATTAATGATGCTAGTGTGACTTAAAATTATGTTTCCATATAATTTTTATTTTTGTAACCAAAAGGAACATGAAATAAACTGTTCTGCTACTTTAATATGTTGTGCTTCTGTCTATCATCTATCTGTCTATCAATTTATACTATGGGCATATATGTGTGTGTATATACATATATATTTACACATTGAATATGCTAACATTACTTTAAATGTTTTGTAGGTTTCTTTGTCATTGTTGGGATGTAATTTTCACAACATAAAGCATACAGTTGACATAACTAACTTTCTTTTTAGAACACTGTCTAAATTGAGCATCTTGGGATTACAGTGTTAGGCCAGTTTCTATTTGCTTACTGTGCATTACAGCTCGGGCTGATTATAGGCCTGCATTCTAGGTGGGAGTGACCGCCAATATGGATCACGCTTTCCTGCTCAAGGTCTACTTGACCAACTTCCAGTTTCTTTCAAATTCATTTTCTATTGCTGGCAATGATAAAAGTGTTTATAAGCATATGTTATATTAACATGGTTTTACTATGAAATATTAAACAAAATTAAATGCAGAATAATATTTCTGCCCTTTTATTTTATCATTATCTGTGTGTTTTCCACATAAAACTATCTTTGCTTTTGGAATTCTACTTTGAAAGTTGTTTTATTTCACCATAATTATGTTTTCATGCTAAGAATATCAAAATTTGAATGTAAGAGCCCTTGTAAGTTCACACCAATAAAATAACAGGAAAGTGGGGAGTCATATGGTCACAAAAACCATATCTATGGCATCTCAGTTTATTTATCCCATATGTAAGAGACATTATGTAAGAGATTACAAGGGTCAGACCTGCTGAGTTTAGTTTTTGCTGAGTTATTTCCTGAGTTTCTGGTATCAACGTGCTAATGCTATGGGAGATAATGTACATATAAAAATGCTTAAGCTATTCTGTTAAGGGAATGGAAAGTGATGAATTGCAAATAGTTATTAACCACAGGAAAATATTAAAGCCTAATTTGGTATGTTTGTTCCAGTTCTGGGAAATAGCTTTATCAATGCTATTCTATACGGGTCAGTCATCCAGATCTTCTTATGCCAAGATTAGTGAACTCATGTCACTTTAGGAGAGTAGAAAAATGTCTTGGGGTGTATGGTTTTTGTTTATTTGTTTTAAATCTAGAGTAACATGTAATTTAATTAAATTCAAGTTCATATAGTTCATATTCAAACTTTATCTTTAAAATTATGCTAATTTTCTTATCTTATGTGTGAAGACTAGAAACCCTTAACATACATTGTATTCTGATTAAGCTCAAAAGCATCTTTACTTGGAATATAAGTAAACTAATGAAAATTGTCTGCAGTTTCCTTAGAAAGAAACAATCTTGATTTATTTGAAGAGTTTATTCAGAGCCTCTTTCACATCTTTATTCCTCAGGCTGTAGATCATGGGATTCAACATGGGAAACACCAGTGTAAAATGTAGAAACTATTTTGTCCCTGTCTAAAGAATAACTAGATCGAGGGCGAGCATAGATGTACAGAATGGAACCATAGTATAAGGTCACAGAGATCAGGTGGGAGGAGCACGTGGAAAAGGCCTTGAGGTGGCCCTGGGTGGAGCGAATCCTCAAGATGGTGGTGATAATAAAGAGATAGGAAGCCAGGATGAGCACAATGGGGGTGATGACATTGGAAGCCAGGAGGAAGAACAACACAGTCTGGTAGCTACCTTTCTTGCCACAAGCCAGCTTTACCAGGGGTGGGATATCACAGAAAAAGTCATCAATTACATTGTCACTGCAGAAGTTCAAAGAAAAAGTGTCTCTGGTGATGATAACAGAGTTAATAAAGCCACCAAGATATGAGGCTGTTACAAAAAATATACACAGTTTTATAGGCATGGCCTGACAATAAATCAGTGGCCGTGAGATGGCCACATAGCGGTCATAAGCCATGGCAGCCAGCAAGTAGCACTCAGCATAGTCCAGTCCAGCAGAGAAGAAGAACTGAGCCACACAGCCACCAAATGATATTCTCTTGTCTTCAGAGATGCAGGTCACCAGGATCTCTGGAGTATAAACAGAGGACAGCCCAAGATCCAAAAAAGACAGATTTCCAATGAAGAAATACATGGGTGTGTGGAGGCGGGAGTCATTGCAGATCAGTACTATAAGGGTGCAATTTCCCACCACAGTCAATGCATACATGGCGAGGAACACCACAAAGAGGACCTGCTGCGTTAGGGGGTCTGTTGTGAAGCCTAACAGAATGAACTCAGTCACTGTGTTATTATCCTGCTTCATGGCTATAGGGAATCTCATCTGTGAGGAGAGAACATGAGAATTCAGACTGAGTCAGAGTGCTGAATAAATAGATAATATGTTCAATAAATAAATCCTAGAAAATGTAATTAACCAAAATGTTTGTTTGCTTTAGGAAAATCTAGCTCAATGCAAAAGAAGGGAATGATCGAAAGATGTTAATGATAATATTAGACATAAGGTGATTCTATATCATATGCATGATTTTATAAATTTATAAGGATTACCATTTGAAAATGGTAATTGAATTTTATTGAATTTAATTATTTAATTAATTAAATTATTTAATTTATTGAATTCTCCAATTTTATAAAATATGTGTTACAGTTCCCATTATAGAGAATGGATCCAAAGTGATTAATTTATTTGCCTGAAAACCGTGAAGCAAACACAAGTAGGAAATTAACCCAAGATAATCAGTTTATAAAATTCATTATTTTTCTGTATACCAAGGGTACCTTAGAGGAGCACAATCTTTGAGTATCTATTCAGATATATCATTTTAGAGGTAGATTTCACTTTTTCTTAGTTCTATACAGATAGATTTTGCAAGCATATCCACTCTCATATTCCCTTCATTTTGAAGTCCTAAGAAAGATATCATATTAGTTAATGAAAAAATTTCGCTCCATGAGACAATTTCACCAAGGCATCATACTGGCTAAGAACCATCTGTCAATATTTTCCTTTACTTATCTTAATAATATTTATTGAGCATTTAGTATGTGCCAGATGTTCTACTTATAGCTTAAAAAGTGTTATATTGAACCATCAAAATAAACTTGTGAAATACAAGTGTATATTCTCACTTTCCAAATGAATTATCTAAGACATAGATATGTTTGTGCACACTTTGTTCAAGATCACACAATGGGAAGTGGGTGCAGTCATGATTCAAAACTATTTTCCCAGTGTTCATCTATCCCCAAGCCTGCATATCTGTCTAGAATTTCTCTTTTCTAGATACTCTGTTAGGCACTGGAGAAAAAAAGACAAAACTAAGTCATGGGGCATGATGTAAAAAATGATATGTTTTACTGAGAAAAATCAAATCTTTGTAGAAAATGCAATAGCTTATGATGAAACAAACTACCATATCTGATATTGGGAGACAAGTCAAATAGGAAACCCGGCTAAGGCCAGCGAAGTCAATATTGTGTGTGTGTTGAGAGGTTTTACACAGGAGAAGGAAACATGACTCTCTGCTTGAAGAATGAGAAGAGAGTTAATGTGTGGAAAGACATTTCTGGCCAAGGAAAACACAATTATCAAATCACAGGAACAGGAAGTAGAATGGAGAGGGTTGGACTGTCAGAACTTTGGAAGGTCTACCTGTCATTTACAGTGTATTTGAGGAATAGTAAACACAAGGTTACGTAAGATCACAATATATTTTTATGCATAGAGCATTCCTGAGGATTTCACTAATCATGTTTTTTTTCTGTACCTTATGACATTTTAACATATTGGAGGCCTTGCTAATCCTGAGACTATCCCTTCCAAGAGGAGTTTATGCTAAAATGTAAAAATCAGTTTCTCTGCAAGCAACAGAATACCTTTCATATGCAAACCATACAATCCAAGGCCACCCAAGCACTTTTTTCTAACTTGCATCCATAGCAAAGCAGTATTTTTCACTGCAGCACAGACAAGTAGAGATTTCTCTTGACCCAAAGCCAGTGGAAAGAATACCACATCCAGTCTAAAACTTGCTCCTTTTACATTACCTTCACAGACAATTCCTTCCCACAGAAACTTCAATAAAGGCATTGGGGTTCTTTTGCTCTTCTTTCTTATCAAACCTGATGTTTTCCCATGTGGTGCTGGTATGACCCTTTTTTTGACGGGAAATATAAGTAATAAACTCATCTTTCAAAGGCAATTACCTCAGTGCCTTGTCATCTTACTGCAATTAATTAAAACAAACCCCACATACACAGCAAATCAGAGATAATGGCCTAAATTTGATCAACATTAAAAGGATTGAGATCTGAAAGAAATGTAGTGAAAATGCAGTGGCTTTCAAAATCATTGCAAGCATCTAGTCTCTACAGTGAATGCATAAATGCTTTACTCCACCCCTACTCAGGATCAGAGCACTTAACTCTAGAACTTATATGTCTACAATACGACCTGAGCTTCAAATCCTGGGAGCATTGTCACATTTCCATAGCACATGAGGCTTTCATAGTCCAGATCATTTCTGGGAAATACTACTAGGCAATTCAATTAAGTATTGAATGAATCAGTTTGGAATTGTTCCTAATTATAAAATTACAAATAATGAGTTAGAGGTGGAGAAAGAGGCAGAAGGAGAAAAAAATATGTGCCCTAAGCCCAGGTGCTGTACTAGAGAATTTGCACACATAATTTCCACTCATCAAAGCTATAATCAGGTAAATACTTGATTGGGAACAAACTGTACTCCCTAAATTCATATGATGAACCCATAACACCAGTGTGAATGTATTTGGGGATGTATAGGACTTTGCTAAGGTAATTAAGGTTAACTGGATTCTAAGGATAAAGTTCTGTTCTAGTGGGATTGGTAACATTATAAAAGAAGAAATTCTCTTTCTCTTTCTCTCTCTCAACTGATGTTTATATTCCAGAAAGGGAACCCTCCATGCTGACACACAAATTTTGGACTTTCAGACTCCAGAAACTATGGGAAAATAAATTTATGTTTTTGAAAACACCAGTTCATGGTACTTTGTCATGATAGTCCAAGCACATGAACACAATACCATTATTGTTACCCACATTTTACAATTGTAGAAATAGAGGCTTAAACGGGTTAAGCTTCATAGGAGAACTAAGGATAGAATTTGAGGCTAAAGCCCAGGTTCTCTGCAGCATACCATGCAAATATGGGAGTATTAGGGAGTATTATACTCTCTTAGATCCACTCATCTGCATGATAGAATTCAGAGTAAACAAAAAAAGAAAAGGAAAGAAGAGGAACAGAGAGGAGAGGAAAGGTGAGGGAAGGAAAAAGGCCCTGCTATGCTCTATATGGATCATAATCCCAGGTCAGTCCTTCCAGGCTCAGCCATTCATCAGCTATTCCACTTGGGACACCAATGAATACCTGTGAAATGTCCCCCCAAAGTGATTTCAAGTGGTTCCCTATCACTGTCTGAACTTTCACTGCATTCCAAGTGCTATATGGGAGCTCTTTCATGTGATTTTTCAGTCATAGGAGATAAGTACTACCATGATAAGGAAGTTTTGTTAAAATTAAAATGTATAAAATGTAGAGCGGAACTTAATATTATTAATAATAAAATTATAATATAGGAAAAATTAATGTAGGAGAATAATTTTCTTGCTCTAAACTACGGGTTTTAAGGGAAAAATCCACAAAAAATGAATTACTGGGCTAGTAAAGGTGGTTGGTAATCCAGTGACGGGATGGAGGTGGAACGAGAGCTCTGCATATAGTACAAGTCTAGTTCTCAGGGAAATTCTTTGCAGAGTAGCTACATCACTTGTATGAATTTAGGCAAACAGATTTATACTCACTCCCTTCTTATGTAGCCAAATAGGCTTTAAGATTTCTGCTGGTTTCTCCTTAGAACTTTCTTTTACCATTTTTGTTGCCCAAAAGTACCTCGCCTGCTCAGTGAGATATTCCCTGAACACTCTCTTCAAAGTGGTCCACAACCCCAGCATTCTCCCTTTGCTTTAATTCTTCTTCAGAGCAGTTAGGGAATGGGCCACGACACAACTGACTTAGTCCTCTAGTTTGCTAGAGGATTGGCATCCTACCAGGAAGAAGAGCATGATTTGTTGATTGTCACTGCTATCTGCTACTGTGGCATGTCTTTCACACAGTAGGCTCAAATTGAATATTTTCTGAGTGGATGAAGCATGGACTACTATAATCCTCAAGAAGCATGTCAAACAAATCCATACTGCAGTCTAATCTAATCATTGCATTTAACTCTAAAGGACTTGTTTCTTATCCCACATTTCTTATCATAACTAAAAATCTCTCACTACCTTGTGCTCTTTACTGACAAGCACAAGAAACAGCTAAAAAGAAACAGTCACAAGATCCATACCCTGGCTACTGAAACGTGAAGAAAAATTGTATTTATTTCAAGACAAAGTTTATTTGTGAGGGCTGTAGTTCTTATTTTAGCAGTACATTGTCTTTCACATTAAAAGAGCTCTTAGGATCCATGTTTTCTACATCAGAGGCAACCACAAGGAGAGAGCCAGCAAACCATACACAGCACAGGGACTCAAATCCACCTCTCTGCTTACCTGCTCTCAGAAAACTTCATACACATTATTCAATTCAATTAAGTCTTAACTGTCTCATTTGTAAAACAAGAATAAAAACTGTAACTGCTAGATGGGGCTATTGTAAAATTTTTTAAATAATCTAAGCTAGTTACTAGAAGAATCTACACATAAAAAAATATTCAAGATCAGTGTTTTAATTCGGAGGACATAACACCACCTGACACATTACTATAGTTGTAGCTCCCTATCCCTTATTCCCAAGAGATTAGGATTTAGAAGGTGGGGGTTCTGGTAGCCTGAGTGATTCTGATGTAAATTGATTCTATGCAATTCTATGCAAGAAAATTTGCAATATTGCCCATTATAATTATAATGTAAGCAGTCCTACTTTACAATGGTGTGAAGATCAAATGAAGTGATGTGTTACACACGAAGGTATTTTGTTGGTTTATTCAATAATTTTGGAAGGCAGCATGAAGTTTACAATCAGACAGACTTGGGTAGAATGCTTATTCCAACCTTTCAGAGCTTGGTGACCTTTGAAAATATCTTGATCCTTTTTAAAAAAAATTAAAGAATAAAAACTTTATTTGGCTCTATAATGAGAAGCAGATAAAATAAAAACTCATCACCTCATTATTCTAAGTTCCCTTATCTAGACTATATTTCCAGCATCCCTCACAAAACCATCATATGAAACTCAGCTTTATCTTAAACTGGGCAAATTGAAATTAATAAATCCTTTTTGATGATCAATTTCCTCACCTATAGTCCAATGCACTTTTCATCTATGATAATACATTACTTGCAAGATTATGGTCAGACTTAACAAAGACACTGTATTTAAGGGTATTAAAGGAGTCGCTGATATCCAATAATAATTATTGTGTGTTCTGCATTTACTGTTATTTTGTTTACTAATGTGAGATAATTATAATGAGGTGGGATGACTACTATTATGCAATGTGTGAAAACTGTACAATTGCCCCTTTTATCTTTGCTATTTTTCTCTGCTATTGAAAACTAAACCTCTTTGCCCCAAACATTCTTGATGATTCCAAACTTCCCATAATGGTGTCCATTACTTAGGCTTTATTGCTTTAAAAATAATTATGAATTTTATGGGATCCCCAATGCCTTCATAACTGAACTGTCTATATCTTCACAACAGAAAATGCTCAAATCCACAACACAAACAAAACAGCATAAATATCTTCACAGTATCTTGCATCCAGTAATAGATATTGGTGAGGTTTACCCTGTGACCTTATATCACACGTTAAAGTTTTCTTTTCAGATAGATGTTCTCGGGCCAAACTCACCTAGAGACTATGGCAACCTGACAATCATGGTAAGCTCTTGTCTGACATTCTTTTACATTGGGTTATCCTACCTCTGTGGAAAAAAATAACCTAAAAGTATTGAAAAATTTCATGATTTATTTTTGTGCATGAATTAAGAAACACTAGTCTATCAGCCTCTAAGTTTCTTGAGATATTAACAGTGGCTTATTTCCTTGGTAAGTGGCTCTCAAGGACTGTTCTATTAGTTGTGGAGTCAATAAACTTTGTTTTTTGTTTGTTCCATTAACATAAATAGTCCCTTATCATCACAAATAGAAGAGGAATTTAAACCTCACTTTAAACCTCACTTTTTTGCTCTCAGGAGTTTTACAAATGTTGTAGAATGATGGAGAGATTTAAAAAAAGATGGCTTTGTAGCTCTGCTTCCATAATAGAATGCAAATAGCTATTCAATCATTATGAGTACAGAACAAAATTTCTATGACATGGATAATATCTGCATCACACAACTTACCAAATTTGCAGCAAGTGCCTCGATTCAATATTCAGAGATTCAACTCAGCTAATTTCAGGGGTTTTTTTATAACAGTTATTTGATCCCAGGGGTTTTATCCTCATGGTTTCATAGCTTTGGGGAATTACAAGCAAGATAATTAAACAAAACAATGCACTAATAAAGCCAGTTGAACTTAATTTAATATGATTCAAAAAAATTTAGTTTAGGGAGTGTGATCACCCATGATGGATGTATTGAGTCATAACTTCTTCATATTGTTTTACTGAATTCAGATATCCACTGCAGTAGTGATAAGCACACAGATTCAAGTATTTCTGTAGGATGTTAGATAACCCATTTTCTCTAGATCAATGGCCATCTTTTGCCATCCTACTTCCTGTTCCAAGAGACTAATCTCTAAGAACTATATCAAGTAATTTTGCAAACATGGGTAGGAATTCAAAGGAAAGACTGAGGTCAAAGTGCTAACTCCCAAGCTTTTTCTCTGGAGGGTAATTGAAGGCCACATTCATCCCTGTATTAATGCCAGTGCTCTGTTCAGTAGCCCTCACTGCCTCCACATGAAATGAAAATCACAATTTCTCTCTCTCCCTTTCTCTCTCTCTAATTATTCTTTACCCATCTCCCTTCAGGTGTAGATGTAGTCACACTCTGTGGCAACAGGTTACTCTATAATTTTCAATATCCCCATATTCTTTTCACAACTTTCTACCTCTTTATTCAGTTCTCTTTAAAGTATCAAGTTTGTGAGGGACATCTCTTTGCAGACAGGACTCTAACTGATACATAATTGATATTAGTATTAACTCTAAAATCAAATCCTTAGCTTGGGTTTCTAGAATTAGTTGATTCACATATTTCAAGAATATGTAGATATGTCTGCTGCCAGGTAAATGGAATAGTGTAAGCCTTGGCATGTGGTGTCATCATGACCACTTAAATCACCACCAGTGATGACAGTGAAGTGAAAGTGGAGGGTGAGGCACTGATCATTGAGTGATCAATTGCTGGTAGCATAACCAAGGTAATACTAATTACGAAAAGCACGGGGCATTTTGCTTTGAAAATATGAATGTCTTACATGAAAGAGCAACTAGAAAAACCCATCTTCATCTTGGAAGGAGCTTCTTCTCTCCTGTACTCCTTTAGGAATAATATGACTGAGATTCTAGCCAGGACCTGTTTCTAGGGGTTGCAGATTAAATGCTAATTGATACTGGCCAGAAATAGTGGCATGTGCCTATAACACCTACTGAGAGGCATATCAAGGAACACTGCTCTCTGAAGCCATCCCCTAGCAAAAATATGAAATCCCACCTAAAAATAACCAAAGCAAAAATAGGGCTGAGAGAATTGCTTAACTGGTAGAGCATCTGCTTACCAAGTGTGAAGCCCTGCCTAAAAAAATGGTAAACATTGACAGAGGGTTTTTAATTAATTAAAAGCATCAGTGGGGAAGAATTGAGACCATATGGGACAAGGAAAATCAGAACTAACAACAAAAATACTTGACTGCAGAGGCAATCCCTGATTCACACACATATACACACACACACACACACACACACACACACACATATGTTGGAAGGAAACACCATTCTCCTGGACAAAAGTTTTCTAATGAGTGCAGTAAGGAGCATTTTAAGGGTGGCAAAATAAGAAAAACAAAACGTAGTGATTAATCAAATCAAATTGATCTTCACTGATGCACCTTCATAAAATTCACAGATTCTTCTTATTTCCTGAATTACATAGCAAAAACTTAACATTCCAGTCTATTAGGTTACCTTTTTAGTTCTTCCTGATAATGATAACCAGAAATTTTTGGTCTTCACACAACAGAGGCATAAACACACCTATTTTCCTTCATCAGTGTACATCAATCCTCCATATCTTCAATACTAATTTTTCTTTATTATTCTTTGGAAAGCTTCTAATTTTGTAGGGACTTCTTAGAAAGCCAAGTTTTTAATGAATTATTATTTATTGCCCATTTTAAAACATATGGACAGTATTCATTTATTTATTGAAATTTCTACACATTTCTGCATGCTGTGTACACATTTAAATGCCAATCAAAATAAAGCAATCTACTAGTCTATTATTTTATCACTATCTTCTTTTTTTCTTCATATATACTTATTCTAGTACACTGGATGCCCTGGCAGTTATTGTTTCAATATATTGGAATTTAAGCTGAGGATCATTTTGTCCTGCTTTTTTTTAATTTTTCAGACTGTGACAACTACATGAACAGGAACCTTTTTATTTTGACTCCTTTCATTCCTGACCTCCCATTTGTAAAAGCACCCACATTTCCTAACACTCAAAAATGTTGCAGATACCTGCTATACATAATTTCTTGTTGTAGGTCTCCTCAAAGAATTCCTGATACTTTTTGCTGAACAGTGTTATTAGGAACCCAAATTTGACCTACAGAGAGCAAATAATGGATATCAACAATTACTCCATGTTGCCTTCTTTGAGCATAAAAAGAGTGATGGTCTCAGTGGTATGTATCATGTGTACTGACAAGTAACCTGGGAAAACCTAACCTCATTATCTTCTATAACCACTGGACCAAATCATTTTATATATATATAGGGATCAAAGGATCCAACTAATTCAGGAAGTACTGGAGCAATGAAATTAGATGACTATAGAATGGATTTGGAGGAACAAATGATAGACAGCCAACTTAAAATAGAAATACTAGTATAAAAAGACATGTACTTTTTAATATGCACATGTGCACATGTTAATATTAGTAGCACGTGTAATATATGTATATATGTTTAGCTTCTAAACAACAAAGAATAAGAATGAAAATTATTATTAATTGTCTTTTTTACTAGGGAAATAAAATCTCCAATTTTTTTCCTCTCTCTTATTCAATAGCATCCAATCTGTCAGCACATACATTTTTAAAAAATTATACTGTTAGTTCCTCGCTAAGCAATGATATCCCAACGGGCTTTAGCAATCTACAGCCCTGGGAATCCAGCAACTGAGATAAAAGATACTGGGATCAGAAAATTTGAATTCTGTTTATATGATGCTGTTGCTGAAAAATTTTAGGTAAGTTGCTTAATTTTCTATTTGTAGAAATTGTTATGTTTTCCTCAAATCCAGCCTTTTCATACTAATATAAGGTAGGTGCTAGAGCAAGGGCTTCTTTTGAAATATTTTCACCATATTCATATTCTCATCTCAAAATTCCTGAGAGTTCACATAGAGAACTTGAACTTCAGATTATATAAAAAATAAACAATAATTATCAATACAGGAAAATACAAGGGAAAGCACTAAATGCACAAACAAGAAACCACTAACAAAAGAAGAAGCCTTTGTTAACATACCAAGGGCAAAGGAGGAAGAAAAATGAAGTAGCAGGGATTATTAGGGACAAGAGACATCAAAAAAAGTTTAAAGTTCTTTCTTTAGTTTGATACTCTTTAAAGAAGCATGAAGACATATGGTATTGTTTAGAAAACCTCTATGAGAAAAAGTTGTATTCAAAAATTTTGAATGGAAAGCTCATTTCTGGTTTATAATACAAACATATAACCTTTGTTAAGAAGGTGAGCATACTGGCTGAGCTGCATACACTGGCAGATATCCTGGGTTTTTTCCTGTGGTTAACAAATACAAGGCTCATCTCTTTCAGCTGGTCTTTCTCCTGGCATACATAGTGAGTGTCATGGGGAAACACCAAGGAAACATATGCCCTGTCTTTCTTTGTGTGACTCCAGGTGAATTGTGAGTGTTGTTTTATTCAAGTGAAAAGAGTTATACAGCTTTTACAAAAATCTCAAGGAACTGGAACTTAATAAAAGTTAATTATCTATTTCAACATAGTAGATCTCAGGAGAAACATGAATAGAGGAATAGTAGAGTAAACATGATAGAGAGTCACCCTGGGCTTCCCTGATGGATGCTTAGGTCTTTGAGAAGATAAAGTGCAAAGATCGTGGTGATGGTGAAGGGAAGATACTGCTGATAAAAGAGGTAAAGGTTTGAAAACAAATTTAAATCATTGCAATGTTTTACATGAAAAGGCAACAACACCACTGCATTACAACTGTATAATGTCCTATCACAGATATGTTATAGGACAATGGGCTAAGTACTTCATATATAATGCACTCTTTATATTGTCTGATAATCACATGAAGAAATTATTATCATTTTTCTATTAAAGAGAATAGATGAGAAGAATGAGATGAGGCATTTAAATAAGTGTTCCCAGGTCACTGTTATGGAAATTGTCAATACTGAAACAACTATGTTTATGCTTCATCTTTTTAAAATTTATAAGCACATCTTTACCTGTGTAAATTCATTGAGTCTTCATAACATTGCAATACAGTCAAGGGTTATGAAATAAATCAACAATAATAATAATAACTTCAACATTTCTCAGTGTAATTTATAGAAATCCTGAATTATAAGCACTTGGGTTGGTTTCATGAAAACAGGTTTCTTGAAGCTTACCTGAAACCTGCTAAATTAGAAACATTAACCAGGTGATTTTATGTACAAAGAATTTGAGAATCACATATTACTCAAGTTTATAAAATATGCCAGCTTAGTCTTTCGTTAAGTCCTTTGCAATAACCCTAAAGAAAGATAAGTTATTTCCATTCCATATATGAGGAAGTTAAGAACTTAGATCCTTTTTAACTGCTTAAAAGTCAATTTTTTTTGGCTGTGCCTGGTTTAAGCAGTCAACTGTGGTAATGTCCAAGACATGCTTCCTATTCTTTGTCTGTTACAACTTAGAAAATACTCTTTTTTTTTTTTTGCAGACACGTATCATTTGTAAAATCAAATATTTGACTAAACTAACCATTCAGTAGACTTGTCTCTTTATTTCTTCCCATATGAGTCTGCAAAGAACACAAATGACCTGGGTGTGGTTTTAGAGTAAAATAACTTCATTTGAGGCCACTCAGAACATCAATCCTACTGAGTTGTTTCTTTTCAGAATAAAGGCTGCTCATTCATTCATTCAGTAACTATTTATTGTGTCTATAACATACCATTACTGTTCTAAGCTTTAGAGAGAAATGATGCATGAAGCTGGATGAAAATTTCTGCTCTCACAGAGTCTCCATTATTGTGGACATTTATCTGTTTGACACAGAAGAAATAGTAAATGGAGAACTATATGATTGCAGGTGATTTGACCACTTAGTGATATTCTAAAATTATTGTTTTTTCTTTCTTCACACACCATCTAGAAGAATCTTTAAAGATTTTTCTACATTTACAAGGTAAATTATAAAGCTTCAGGATAGGAGTTTAACATATGGTGCTCCCATTTAAGAATATCTTCTAACCATGTTGTTGGATTATTTATTGTCACAGATATTGGAATCCCCACTGGCAGTTATCTTGTATCCATGGGATGGTCCTATGCAAGGGTAAAAATGTCCCATCCCCTTCATCTAGAGTTTTTATGGACATTTATGAACTGAAAAAAAATCTCTAAAATTACATGCATTTGAAATAACTCCACTACACAAGCAAACAAAAAGTGTATTTTATATTGTTCTTCTATGCACTAAGTTAAGTAGGATTTTAAAACTGAGAAAGGATTCTCATTTACTCTGTTTGGAAGTTTATCAAGTGTTGTATGTTTGGCAATTAAATCTTATTATCAATGTAAATGCCACTTCTGTTATTTGTGTCTAAAATATTAATGATCATTCTATAAGCATTATCTACTTCATTGTATATACCTATGTCACTAAGTGAACAAGCTTTTTTAACATATTTAAATTTGCATTACTTTACGACCTTACATTATCAATATTATCATATAATAATTATGTTATGAAGAACTTTTCTTTATATAAGTTTTACATTTAACTTATGATAATTTGCAAACATACATATGTATATTTACAGTTCGGTTAAATTACCTACAAATTTCATCAAAGTACTACAAAAGAAGGACTAAAAATATTTGTGTTAAAATGAAAATTTTTTTAATGTAATGAAATTCAAAACCACTGTCAAACATAATGGCAACTTGGGATGATTATCTTTTTAAAAAACATGCCCAAGGCTAGTTTTAGAGGCTAGAACACAGTTAGTTAGTCCCAAGCTTGAGAACCGAAGGGCTCACAATGACACCAACACTTCTTTTTACATTACATAAACAGGTTAATTTGTGAGTCTCCACCCAAATTTCACCCCAATTCTCCATGGGGCTCATTCTCCAGGATTTTTGACAAATATGTCAGAATCGTTCATTAGCAGAGGGGAGAACGATTTCTGTGGTTGTGGTAAAAGACAGTGGTATTATCTCATAAGCCACAGATCTTATGAATTCTCAGTCTTTACAATTTGTCTGTTCTTAGCTGGGAAATAGGAAAATGGGCATTTATTCCCCTCTGTGATTTGTAGGAGGATTGCAGTTTGAAGTGAACCAAGAAACAACCATGGAACTGTATCTGAAAAATAATTGAAGCTACAAAAGAGCTGGGGATGTGTCTCAAGTGGTAATGTACAAGTCTAGCAAGCACAAGATTCTGAGTTTGAACTCCAGTATCGCCAAAAAATAAATAAAATTAAAACAGCACCTGGGGCTAACAGAACATTTTACAATAAAACAGAATGACCCATCTCAATGACATTTTGACTTTCCTGTTATTAAATGTATTCCATTGTAATGACTATACTGAAGCTCAGAAAAATCCCAAAATTTGCCCAAGGTAAGCAAGATTCCTGATTGATGGCAACCAAACTTCAGAAATTTAACACACAGAATACCATCATCTATTATTGTTCAAGGGAATGAAACTCTTCTCTTTACCGAGGTGAAAGCTCTTTAAACCGCGGACAGGAGTAATCACACAGTGAATGACTTCATCCTGTTGGGATTCACAACAGATCCTGTGATGCAACTGGTTCTGTTTGTCCTGTTTCTTGGAGTGTACTCTCTGACTTTGGTAGGAAATACCACACTCATAGTGTTGATCTGCATTGACTCCCGGCTTCACACACCCATGTATTTCTTTATTGGAAATCTGTCTTTTCTGGATCTCTGGTATTCCTCTGTTTACACCCCAAAGATCCTTGTGACTTGCATCTCTGAAGACAAGAGCATCTCCTTTGCTGGCTGTCTGTCTCAGTTCTTCTCTGCTGACCTAGCGTACAGTGAGTGTTACCTGCTGGCTGCCATGGCTTATGATCACTATGTAGCCATTTCCAATCCCTTACTTTATGTCCAGGTCATGTCAAGGAGACTGAGCATTTGTTTGATTATATATTCCTATACTGGTGGTTTTGTCAATGCAGTCATCTTAACCAGCAACACATTCACATTGGATTTTTGTAATGGCAATGTCATTGATGACTTTTTTTGTGATGTCCCACCCTTGTTGAAGTTGGCATGTGATGTAAGTGAGAACTACCAGTCTGTGCTTTACTTCCTCCTGACCTCCAATGTCATTACTCCCACCCTGCTCATCCTGGCCTCCTACCTCTTCATCATCGCTGCCATTTTGAAGATCCGTTCCACCCAGGGCCGTCTCAAGGCCTTCTCCACATGTTCTTCCCACCTGATCTCTGTGACTTTGTGCTATGGCTCCATTCTTTACATCTACTCTCGCCCCAGTTCCAGCTACTCCCTTGAGAGGGACAAAATGGTTTCTACCTTTTATACTGTGTTGTTCCCCATGTTGAACCCTATGATCTATAGTCTGAGAAATAAAGATGTGAAAGAAGCTCTGAGAAAACTCTTCAAGCTAACACAGTCTGAAGTGTAAATTCAGATACATTTCAAAGGCCAGTGCTAAGTGATAACAAACTACTTCATAAGAAGATTAGGGAACTGAACTAAAAAAACATAAAATTTCCACTAATTGAAATTAAACATAAAATTGTTTTATTAGTTCTTTTCCCTTTGATAATTTAAAGAAAATTATTTTTTATTAGATCTTTGTATATAATCTCTACTATTGACTGTAGATTAATTTTAATATTAATTTAGCTTTTGAAAAACAATACTTGGGTTTAATACAAAATAGAAAAATATGTAACAATTTTAGCTTACCAAAATACTATTTTATTCTGTCTCCTAATATTTACTCTATTTTTTCCCCAAAATAATTACAATTATGGGGATGTGAAAGAAACAGTGTGGATTGGTGGTATTTAGGGAATATACCCATACTGCTGTGGTACTCACAGGGCTTCCTTAGAAGAATATAGAATGTCAAGATTATTCCTACAGAAAGAGAGAGGGCAATGACAGGCAAGAAACTAAAGCAAAGTTAATAAAAGGAAATGTGAGAAGTTTGGAGCTAATACAAATGATTCAGTGTCTACAACTATTTTTCTTGTTTTTTTCTAAATTTAATGAATTTTGTAAATGTGCTCAATTCATTAATCACAATAACCTTTCAATTATCAAGTTCCAACCTCTGAGCTACAAACTCCTCATTTGTAAAACTTTACTAATAATTTTCACTTGCACTCTTGTGAAGAGTGTTTAATAAAATCACCAAACCTGCCATACATTGAATATGAGCTCAAAGTTTTCCTTTTTTTTACATAGTGAAAACTTGTTGAAATAATACTAGCATTGGGTCTAGAAATGTGGTTTCGTCTATCTGAACATATTTGCGGAGTTTCCCCAAAAGCACTAGCAGAGAAGTTTCCCGAAGGCAATACCCTAAACCATCCTGAGATTGGGCCTGCTAAAATTCCACAAAAGAATCACTAATTAAGTTGATCAGTCCACAGCATTTATTAGGGGAACTTAAATACAGAAGGTCTTCAGGGACCTTGCAAAGGGTAGCAAGACAAGAGATGCTCTACTGAATTGGTCTCCCACTGGTGACTGTGTTGTTGGATTTATATGAAAGCTTAAGGAATTTGATTCAGGGCCGGGGCTAGTTTTTATGAGTTTAGCAACATATTTCACCATTCAGCATTTCAGGCAACAATCTAAACAATCTTATCAGAGCTTGATAATGTACCTAGTCCTGGTGTGGGGTAAAGACGACAGAGGAAAATATGCAGGTAGCTGGGACCCAGTAGTTAAGATATGCTGTGTTTCATGGTCAGAACAAAAGAAAAAACAAGAAACTTTTTTTTTTTGATGTTATTTTTACCTATTGGGGACTTTGGAGAATGGTGGATGAGAAGCCTATGATAACTTGACATAGGCACAGCAGTGTCAAATAATCTGCAGGCTGAGTTTGGCATGGCCCCAGCTGCAGAAGAGAACCAGAGCCAAAATGCAGCACAGCTGATTTTCCTAAAATGTTTACCTTCAGAGAGAAGTGGTCGCAGGTTCCTCCTGTTCCCAAGAACTACAGCGTCGTGCCCTTCCCCCAAGAACTGTTGCTCCACCTCCTTGTTTTGCCACTGTACATAATAAATTCATTGGAGGTGGACGAGACTGTTGTATGTCTCCGTTCGAACAAACAGCCCACCTGGCTCCAGCATTTTTGTATGTTTGTCTTCTGCCTTTTGTCCTTTCTTAATCTCTTGTTGCCCCTAGTTAGGTTTCTAGGACATGCTCTCATGGGTCACAAGAGGAGGCACCTCAACAGAGACCTAAGTACAGGGGAACTTGAAGCCTGAGACAATGAGACACTCTCCGAGAAGCATGTGTTTAATAATAAGCAAATAAGATGTAATAGAAAAGAAGTAAGGTGAGGGGAAGAGTGAATTGAATACAGCCAGGTGTAAAAACATGGGACAATGTGAGTCTAAGGACAAAGAATTTTATATACAAGCTTTAAAAGCTATGCTAAATATTAGAGGAAGCAGCGTCAGGTCACTTCAACTTATGGAGATTTAGATTTTGTACAGGGTACTTGCTTATGGCTCCCTGAAGAGGGTACTGTAAATTTGGAAACATGGAACAAGGTAGCAGATGGGCTGAGGGTGCAATATACAGCTGAGGGGCCACAACCAATGTCCATTTTTACTTGCTGTTTGTGGTCTATTATTAGAGATTGTTTGGGGCCTACTCCCTCACATAAACAAAGATTTTTCTCCTCAGTATTTGAACCAGGATGTGGAACTCAACCCTTAGAACCAGTCATCTAGGAGTGTAAGAGGCAGTATCCCTTGAAGGAACAAAATGCTACAGGTGGTGGAGCCACTGAACCATCAGCCCCACCTTATGAGGATAAGCTTTCACATAAAATTAAAATTCAGTCCCAAGATGATTCTGATTCTGATCCAGTGTCAGATGAGGAGGGTCAGGAGTATGCTCTGGTCCATCAAGTACTGGGAACATGCATTTGGGGTTACCTCTGTGGGCCAAGAGACTTCCTACTCTTGCTAAGAGTCCTCTGCAGGCTGCCTTGCAGGCAGCTCATAGTCAAGAAGATACAGCTGGCTTTAAGTTTTACCCTGTGCTTGAGATACTGGACCCTAATGACCCTGGCATGCAACAGAGATTTCATGAAAATATTCCATTTAAAACTTTAAAGGAGGTAAAACAAGCTTGTACAATGTATGGCT
This sequence comes from Castor canadensis, assembly GCF_047511655.1. Taxonomy (NCBI): domain Eukaryota; kingdom Metazoa; phylum Chordata; class Mammalia; order Rodentia; family Castoridae; genus Castor; species Castor canadensis. The sequence continues at coordinate 192,961,782 of NC_133386.1, forward strand.
CTACAGTGCCATTTACACCGGGGCTATTACAAAGTGTGGTAGGAGATACTGCTATGCCTCCAGATGACTAGATAGGGCTGGCTAAAGCATGCATCTCCAGGTGATTACATGCTGTGGAAAACAAGTTTTATAGAGCTATGTCAGTTTGGCCCATGGAGTGCATGTCACTGCAGATATGCTCATAGGAAGAGGACCTTTTGAAGGCGTAGATAATCAATTACAGTATCCCCCTCAAGCTTATCAGTAGATTGCCATTGCAGGCACAAGGGCAAGGCAAGAACTACCCAGAAAAGGAGAAAAGACTTTGGAATTAACTAGCAATCTCCAAGTTCCTGATGAGCCATATCAAGAGTTTGTGTCACACCTGCTGCAAAACGTAGACAGGATAGTGGTGGATACAGAAGCCAGAAACATATTGGTAAAACAGCTGGCTTTCAAGAATGCTAACAAGACCTGTAAGACAGCCCTTTGGCCATATAGAAAAAGATCTATTCTGCAGGATTAGAATTTGTGCAGATGTTAGGCCGAGTCACATCTAGCATATAGCTTTAGCTGATGCCTTAAAGGAAATATTCTGCCCTGGGAAAAGAAAAAAAGGAGCAAGTTTTTCCAGTGGAAAAATGGGACATTATGCTAGGGAGTGTCGGAATATGTCCCGACTAGAGCTAGGTATCTCAGAGCCTGTCACCAGGCCACCAACTGGTGCCAATGGGCCCAGGGCTCAAACCCCCAGGACATGTCCTTAGTATCAGAGGAGAAGACATTGGGCAAATGAATGTCACTCCAAAACAGATATAGATGGGCAAACTCTTATAGGATAGGGAAATATCCAACAGGGCCTGCCCCAGCCCCATCAAACTGTGGGGGCAACTACTATGCAGGCTCCTCACCAATACCCACCATTGAAAACCTCAGTTGTGCCACCCCAGGAAGCACAGGGTTGGACCTCAGTCCCACCTCCTGATATGTGTTAACACCTGATTTAGGAGTGCAAGTTATCCCTGTGGTAGTCTATGCTCTTCTGCCCCAGGGTGCAGTGGGTTTAATATTAGGGAAAAGCAGCACAACCATAAGGGGATTAAAGGTTTATCCAGGAGTGATTGATGAAGACTATACTAAGGAAATTAAAATAATGACCCAGGCACCAGGTGCCTTTAAAGCAGTATTCCTAGAGGAAAAAATAGCTCAGCTGGTTATTCTCCCAAATGAGAACAAAGGCAAGGTGATAACTCACACCCTGTGGAGAGATGGAGGATTTAGTTCCTCTGATCATGCCTACTGGGAACAAGTAACAAAAGATAGGCCGGAAATGACTTTGTTCTTCAATGAAAAATGTTTTGTGGGACTTTTGGATTCTGGTTCTGATGTCTCTGTAATTGCTGCTAGACATTAGCCAAAAAGTTGGCTTTGCCAACCCTTTGCTGCCAATCTGCAGGGGTAGGGGCCTATCATGGCCCTTCCAGAGTGCTCAGAAGATCTGTTGGAGGGATGAAGAGGGACACTCAGGAGTTTTTGATCCTTATGTCTTAGACAATCTTCCGGTCAATCTGTGGGGAAGAGATGTATTAGAGGGTATGGGAGCTATAGTCTGCAGTCCTAATAGCATGGTCTCTCACCAAGTGTTTCAACAAGGCTATAATCCCCTTAGGAGATTGGGAAAATATCAACAAGGCCAGTTACATCCTGTACAGCCTTTAGGGAATCTAGAAAGGATGGAGCTAGGATATCAGGCCATGCAGCATTTTCAGTAGGGGCCCTGGTCCAACAAATTAAATACTCCCCTTTCAAACATGCAGCCCAGATCACTTAGCTCTCAACAGATCCAGTCTGGGTGGACTAGTGGCATTTGGCAGGGGAGAAATTGGCTGCAGCCTCAGCTCTGGTAGAGGAACAATTAAGGACAGGGTATATTGAGCTTACCGATAGCCCTTGGCATACTCCAATTTTTGTGATTAGAAAAAAGTCGGGAAGATGGAGGTTCTTACAGGATTTAAGAGCTGGCAACAGAGTAATGCAGCCAATGGGAGCGCTCCAGCCTGGCCTTCCCTCACCCACAGCTATCCATTACAGTATTGTCTTTGCATTTTGATCTTAAAGATGCTTTTTTTGCCATTCCTCTCCATTCAAAACACAGAGAAAATTTTGCTTTCACTTTATTATCACCAAATCATCAGGGCCCTGGGCACAAGTTTCATTGGATAATGCTGCCCCAAGGCATGGCTAATAGTCCCACTATGTGTCAGGAATTTGTTGCTGCCAGAAGCCTAAGTATCCAGTAGCTTATGTCCTTCATTACATGGATGATATTCTGATAAGTCATCCCAGTGAGTCTATACTTCTATAGTCTTGGCAGATCTTACAAAGGAACTTGAAGCCTAGGGATTGTGCATTGCACTGGAAAAGGTACAAAAAATGCCTCCTTTTCAATATTTAGGGCAAGTTATTGATGGATGCTTGATCTGTCCTCAAAAGGTAGAATAAATCAGGAAGTATACTTTAAAAACTTTAAAAGTTTTACAAAAACTGCTGGGAGATATCAATTGGCTCCCTCTCTAAAACTTACCACTGACACCTTATCTCCTCTTTTTCAACTGCTCAAGGGCGACCCTAATCCTTCCTCACTTTGAGAATTTATGGAGGATGCCCGACAGGCATTGGTTAAGGTACAGAGAGCAATTACTACAGCCCAGCTTCAGGGCTGGGATCCACAGCGCCTGTTCAATTACTCTGGCAATTGCAGGGGGTGTTGGAATGGTTACACTTAGGTCATTCTGCTGCTAACGTTCTCACACCACATCATGAGCTGGTAGCTAGGCTGATTGCTATGGGATGCACTCATTGTTGTGAATTACTGGAGCATGAGCCCAGTAATATTGTTGTCCCATTTTGAAAAGGTCAACAGCATTGGTTATGACAGTTTTCAGATTTATGGCATTCTGCACTGGTTAATTTTTCAGGACAGGTCGGGGAACATCTCCGCATTCAAAACTTTTACAGTTTGCAGCCCTTCCAAAAATTATTCTATCTTCCCCTCTGTCATAGACTGTCACATTTTTCACTGATGCTTCTGGGTGTGGTAATGCTGCTTATTACACCAAAGAGTGCCCATCAGGCTGAACATGCTGTTTTTGCCTCCTCTCAAAGGGTGGAGCTGTTTGTTGTTGTCATGGTCCTCAGGGACTTTCCACAAGAACCTATCAATCTATACAGTGATAGTCACTATGTGGTAGGTGTTTTATGCTGCATTAAAACTGCTTATATTGGCCATACTAGTAGTGAAGAGTTATTCAATCTTTTCTTTCAGTTATATAGTCTGGTGCAAACTCACTTCTATCCTTATTTTGTGAGCCATTTGCACTCCCATTCTAATCTCCCTGGCCTACTCACTGACAGTAATGCCTGGGAAGATAACCTAGTCTCTGGGTTTACCCACGCAAACAGCCACACCCATAGAAACTGCCCAGCTAAGTCATGCTTTGTACCCTCAAAATGCTTCAGCCCTGCATAGGCAATTTTACCTTACCAGGAAGTAGGTTTGACAAATCATTAAACCATGTCAGCAGTGATTCACATTTGCCACAAGTGCCCGAGGGGGTTAACCACTGGGGCCTTCAACTTAGAATCTTGTGGCAGATGGATGTCACTCATATTCCCTCTTTTGGCTGGAAGTGCTATGCTCATGTGTCAGTGGACACTTATTCAGAGTATATCTATGCCACTGTGCACATTGGTGAAGCTACTAAGCTTGTCATTGCTCATTGTTTGGATGCTTTCGCCCATGCCATGGCCTGTGTGGCTAAGCTGCTGAACCTGACTGGGAGTGATGGGAAATGAGAAAAAAAGACACAGAGACATAAAAACATGAAGCTGGGATTTGGAGGATGGCATATTATATTCCTGGTAGTATATGTGACTGCCTACCTAAGCCAGAGTGTTTATTTTATAGGTCAGCACAAGGAAATGAACAAGTAAATATCAAGCTTAATATGTCAGAAGTCCATTTGATCTAAGGTAAAAGGAATGGAGTCTGATGGGCTAATTTTCCTCAGGCTTAATGAAACTTAACTACAAAACATCTGGTCTGGAAATCATCAGAGCTCACAGGATGTCTTATCTATAGCTATTGATTAATCCAATGTCAAAGGGTTCCAAACAGTTCTGGTAATTTATATAGTTCTGCATCAGAGAACTGGAATGTGAACATGGCAAGTTATTTTCTTCAAAGGAGATGTGGGAATGCAGGTCACAATACCAGGTGCCAGGAAGAGTGTGAGTAGGAGAACTTTGCAACCTCCTACTTGGAGAGGCTTTGCAATCTCCAGTACTTCCCAGTCCATGGTCCGTGCCTAGTCCCCGATAGCTTTTGGTAAAACCCAAAAACTCAAGACTGACAATGAGCCTGCATATACTTCAATTGCTTTTCAGCAGTTCTGTGAGGCCAATCACATACACCACACCACCAGTATTCCTTATAATCCTCAAGGGCAGGCCATAGTGGAACACAGACACATGCTATTCTCAAAATGCAATTAAAAAAATTAAAAACTTCAGAGGAGGGGGGGAAGACCCACCTCCCACATGAACTGTAAATAAACACGCAGGCCTGACAACGCGGGGGCAGTGTCACCTTTCCCAGTGCTTGGAAAGGGGAAAGCCTGTAGCAGAGGCTCCCGCACAGGAGAACTCTGAGCAAACAAAGCCTGTGGGACCAGGTGAGTGCTAGCTCACCCCAGAGATCTGCATAAATAACGCCGCCAGCTACAGGATGAGAGCAGCAGGCAGGCAAGCCACAGTTGCAGATACCACTCTCAGAACTGTCTCCAGACACTTTTTTTTCTTTTTCTCCCTACCTTTGATGAGAGAACAACCGAATTACAGCTGCAAGCCGAAAAATTTACTGAAACTGTATTGTATTTGAACTTGGGACATTGGGTGGGGCTTTTGTGTGTGTGTGTGTGTGTGAGTGTGTAGTTTTGTTCTACTTTATGCATCCCCTTTGATGAGACAACTACAGAACAACATCTGAGGCACCAACTCCAGGACTGGAGATTGAGACAGACACCCAAATTATTAAGACTGAAACTGCATTGCATATAAACTTGGAAGTTTTTTGGTTTTTTGTTTTTTTTTTTTAATTTTCTATTTTCCATTTTATTTTAATTCAATTTTATATATAGATATTTCTTTCATTTACTTATTTTTTATTTTTTTATCTTTGATTTTCAATCCTCTCTCAGTCTCTCTAATGTCTGTTCAGCTTACTGTCAATTAGTACACTAACACTCCCTGTTTATACCTTTGAAACTCTTGTCTAATACCTTGTTCTGCTTTCTCCCTCTTGTCTGTATATTTGTTTTCCCCACCCTTCCATTCTAAATATTACCACTGTTATTATTACAAGCTAGAAAATACTTAATTGCACACAGTACAGGGACAGTAACAACACCAAGGACAATGACGGGAAGACAGAAAAAACAGGGAAACCAGTTTCCCCACAGCAAAAAATTAGTACAGGAACCAGAGGGGAATGAAGAGAACAGAAACTCAGATCCAGACTCCAACAAAATGAAGATAAACTATGCCAAAGGACCCAATGAAGCCCACAAGAATAATTTAAAAGAAGACATACTACAAGTACTCAATGAGAATTTTATAGAGATGATACTGGATAGGGTCAACCAAAATGTACAGGAGATACTCAGGAAATTCCAAGACAATAAAAATAGAGAATTTGAAAAAGCAAAAGAAGAAATAAAGGAAACCATAGAAGCACTGAATAAACACCAAAGTGAAAGAGAGAACACAATGAATAAATGGATAAATGAACTCAGGACAAAAATAGACAACATTAAAGAAGAAAACTGCCAGAATATGGAAAACCTCAGAAAAAAGAACAAAACAGAACTGCAAAACAAAACGGAATGCCAATCCAGCAGAATAGAACAAACAGAAGACAGAATCTCAGAACTTGAAGATGAAATGGTAATTAAAGGAAAAACCAAAGAACTATTAAATAAACAACTCAAGACATGTGAAAAGAAAATGCAAGAACTCACTGACTCCATCAAAAGACCAAACTTGAGAATCATGGGCATCAAAGAAGGAGAAGAGGTGCAAGCGAAAGGAATGTGTAATATATTCAACAAAATAATAATGGAAAATTTCCCAAATCTAGAGAAAGATATTCCCATACAAATGCAAGAGGCCTCCAGGACACCAAACAGACTATATCAAAATAGAACTACTCCACGACATATCATCATTAAAACAACAAGTTCAGAAACTAAGGAAAGAATATTGAAGGCTGTAAGAGAGAAAAAACAAGTAACATACAAAGGTAAACCCATCAAAATCACAGCAGACTTCTCAACAGAAACATTAAAAGCAAGAAGAGCGTGGGGTGAGATCTTCCAGGCACTGAATGAAAATAACTTCAACCCCAGGATACTCTACCCAGCAAAGCTATCATTCAAAATAGATGGAGCAATAAAAGTCTTCCATGATAAGCAGAAACTAAAACAATATGTGACCACAAAGCCACCATTACAAAAGATTCTGCAAGGGATCCTGCACACAGAAAGTGACACCCAACTTAACCATGAAAAGGCAGGCAGCACCAAACCACAGGATAAGAAAAAGCAAGACAGAAGAGAGTAACATCAAGTTAGGTACACACAATCAAACCTTCAAACAACTAAGACAACTAAATGGCAGGAATCACCACATACCTATCAGTACTAACGCTTAATGTTCATGGACTTAATTCACCCATCAAAAGACACCGTTTGACAAAATGGATTAAAAAAGAAGATCCAACAATTTGTTGCTTACAGGAGACTCATCTCACAGACAGAAATAAGCATATGCTTAGGATGAAAGGCTGGAAGAAGATTTACCAAGCCAATGGCCCCCGAAAACAGGCAGGAGTAGCAATACTTATCTCTGACAATGTAGACTTCAAACCTACATTGATCAAACGAGATAAAGAAGGACATTCCATACTAATAAAAGGGGAAATAGACCAAAAGGAAATAATAATCATCAATCTGTATGCACCCAATGTCAACGCACCCAATTTCATCAAACATACCCTGAAAGACCTAAAAGCATATATAAATGCCAACACAGTGGTTGTGGGAGACTTTAACACCCCATTATCATCAATAAATAGGTCATCCAAACAAAAACTCAATAAAGAAACCCAAGATCTAAAATATGCAATAGATCAAATGGACCTAGTAGATGTCTACAGAACATTTCATCCAACCTCTACGCAATATACATTCTTCTCAGCAGCCCATGGAACCTTCTCCAAAATAGATCATATCCTAGGGCACAAAGCAAGTCTCAGCAAATATAAGAAAATAGAAATAATACCGTGCATAATATCTGACCACAATGCAGTAAAAGTAGAACTCAACAACAAAAGTAAAGACAAAAAACATGCAAACAGCTGGAAACTAAATAACTCATTACTTAATGAAGAATGGATCATCGATGCAATAAAAGAGGAAATTAAAAAGTTCTTGGAAGTCAATGAAAATGAAAACACAATTTACCGGAACCTATGGGCCACAGCTAAGGCAGTCCTGAAAGGAACGTTTATAGCCATGAGTGCATATATTAAAAAGATTGAAAGATGCCAAATCAATGACCTAATGATACATCGCAAACTCCTAGAAAAACAAGAACAAGCAAATCTCAAAACAAATAGGAGGAGAGAAATAATAAAAATAAGAGCTGAAATCAACGAAATAGAAACCAAAAAAACCATACAAAGAATTAATGAGACAAAAAGTTGGTTCTTTGAAAAAATAAACAAGATCAACATACACCTGGCAAACCTGACTAAAATGAGGAGAGAAAAAACCCAAAGTAGTAGAATTAGGAATGCAAAAGGGGAGATAACAACAAACACCATGGAAGTCCAGGAAATCATCAGAGACTACTTTGAGAACCTATATTCAAATAAATTTGAAAATCTAAATGAAATGGGCAGATTTCTAGATACATATGATCATCCAAAAATGAACCAAGAGGAAATTAATCACCTGAATAGACCTATAACACAAAATGAAATTGAAGCAGCAATCAAGAGTCTCCCCAAAAAGAAAAGTCCAGGACCTGATGGATTCTCTGCTGAATTCTATCAGACCTTTAAAGAACTGATACCAACCCTCCTTAAACTGTTCTACAAAATAGAAAGGGAAGGAAAACTGCCAAACACATTTTATGAAGCCAGTATTACACTTATCCCAAAACCAGGCAAAGACACCTCCAAAAAGGAGAACTATAGGCCAATCACCTTAATGAACATTGATGCAAAAATCCTCAACAAAATAATGGCAAACCGAATTCAGCAACACATCAAAAAGATTATTCACCATAACCAAGTAGGCTTCATCCCAGGGATGCAGGGGTGGTTCAACATACGAAAATCAATAAACGTAATAAACCACATTAACAGAAGCAGAGACAAAAACCACTTGATCATCTCAATAGATGCAGAAAAAGCCTTTGATAAGATCCAACATCATTTCATGATAAAAGCTCTAAGAAAACTAGGAATAGAAGGAAAGTTCCTCAACATTATAAAAGCTATATATGACAAACCTACAGCCAGCATTATACTTAACAGAGAAAAACTGAAACCATTCCCTCTAAAATCAGGAACCAGACAAGAATGCCCACTATCTCCACTCCTATTCAACATAGTACTGGAATTCCTAGCCAGAGCAATTAGGCAAGAAGAAGGAATAAAAGGAATACAAATAGGTAAAGAAACTGTCAAAATATCCCTATTTGCAGACGACATGATCCTATACCTTAAAGACCCAAAAAACTCTACTCAGAAGCTTCTAGACATCATCAATAGCTATAGCAAGGTAGCAGGATATAAAATAAACATAGAAAAATCATTAGCATTTCTATACACTAACAATGAGCAAACGGAAAAAGAATGTATGAAAACAATTCCATTTACAATAGCCTCAAACAAAGTCAAATACCTAGGTGTAAACCTAACAAAAGATGTGAAAGACCTCTACAAGGAAAACTATAAACTTCTGAAGAAAGAGATTGAGGAAGACTATAGAAAGTGGAGAGCTCTCCCATGCTCATGGATTGGTGGAGTCAACATAGTAAAAAATGTCGATACTCCCAAAAGTAATCTACATGTTTAATGCAATTCCCATCAAAATTCCAATGACATTCATTAAAGAGATTGAAAAATCTACTGTGAAATTTATATGGAAACACAAGAGGCCACGAATAGCCAAGGCAATACTCAGTCAAAAGAACAATGCAGGAGGTATCACAATACCTGACTTCAAACTATATTACAAAGCAATAACAATAAAAACAGCATGGTACTGGCACAAAAACAGACATGAAGACCAGTGGAACAGAATAGAGGATCCAGATATGAAGCCACACAACTATAAGCAACTTATCTTTGACAAAGGAGCTAAAAATATACGATGGAGAAATAGCAGCCTCTTCAACAAAAACTGCTGGGAAAACTGGTTAGCAGTCTGCAAAAAACTGAAACTAGATCCATGTATATCACCCTATACCAAGATTAACTCAAAATGGATCAAGGATCTTAATATCAGACCCCAAACTCTTAAGTTGATACAAAAGAGAGTAGGAAATACTCTGGAGTTAGTAGGTATAGGTAAGAACTTTCCAATGAAACCCCAGCAGCACAGCAACTAAGAGATAGCATAGATAAATGGGACCTCATAAAACTAAAAAGCTTCTGCTCAGCAAAAGAAATGGTCTCTAAACTGAAGAGAACACCCACAGAGTGGGAGAAAATATTTGCCAACTATACATCAGACAAAGGACTGATAACCAGAATATACAGGGAACTTAAAAAACTAAATTCTCCCAAAACTAATGAACCAATAAAGAAATGGGCAAGTGAACTAAACAGAACTTTCTCAAAAGAAGAAATTCAAATGGCCAGAAAACACATGAAAAAATGCTCACCATCTCTAGCAATAAAGGAAATGCAAATTAAAACCACACTAAGATTCCACCTCACCCCTGTTAGTATAGCCATCATCAACAACACCACCAACAACAGGTGTTGGCGAGAATGCGGGGAAAAAGGAACCCTCTTACACTGTTGGTGGGAATGTAGACTAGTACAACCACTCTGGAAAAAAATCTGGAGGCTACTTAAAAAGCTGGACATCGATCTACCATTTGATCCATCAATACCACTCTTGGGGATATACCCAAAAGATTGTTACTCCAGAGGCACCTGCACATCCATGTTTATTGCGGCACTATTCACAATAGCCAAGTTATGGAAACAGCCAAGATGCCCCACCACTGACGAATGGATTAAGAAAATGTGGTATCTATACACAATGGAATTTTATGCAGCCATGAAGAAGAACGAAATGTTGTCATTCGCTGGTAAATGGATGGAATTGGAGAACATCATTCTGAGTGAGGTTAGCCTGGCCCAAAAGACCAAAAATCGTATGTTCTCCCTCATATGTGGACATTAGATCAAGGGTAAACACAACAAGGGGATTGGACTATGAGCACATGATAAAAGCGAGAGCACACAAGGGAGGGGTGAGGATAGGTAAGACACCTAAAAAACTAGCTAGCATTTGTTGCCCTTAACGCAGAGAAACTAAAGCAGATACCTTAAAGCAACTGAGGCCAATAGGAAAAGGGGAACAGGTACTAGAGAAAAGGTTACATCAAAAAGAATTAACCTAGAAGGTAACACCCATGCACAGGAAATCAATGTGAGTCAATGCCCTGTAAAGCTATCCTTATCTCAACCAGCAAAAACCCTTGTTCCTTCCTATTATTGCTTATACTCTCTCTACAACAAAATTAGAAATAAGGGCAAAATAGTTTCTGCTTGGTATTGGGGGGGGAGAGGGAGGGGGCGGTGTGGGTAGTAAGGGAGGGGGTGGGGGCGGGGGGAGAAATGAACCAAGCTTTGTATGCACATATGAATAATAAAAGAAAATGAAAAAAAATTAAAAAAAAGAATTCTACAACATTTAGTTTATTATGTAAGAAAATTATAATACAATTTCACATTACTATGAATATGTTTTTACACTTTAAATAATTATGCAATAAAATTGACTTTTTTAGAAAAAAAAAAATTAAAAGGGGGAGATAAGGTACTTCCCCCCTGCTTATCAATTGCATAAAGTTTTATATACACCTAATTTTTTTAACTGCCCAGAACAGGGTTTAACACTTGCTGAAAGCATTGGCAACTGTAGGAGCTGACTGTCAGGCCTCAGGTTCTTTGGAAAAATGTATTGACTGGCAAGTGTCACAGTCCCAGTCCTGTCCTGATGTGGGATCAAGGGCATGCTTGTGTTTTTCCTGAAGATGCAGAACACCCAGTGTGGGTACCATCATGGTTTGTCAAGCCTCATGGACCCCCCAGTCCCAAAAATGAGGAGGCTGAGACTGGAAGATTCACCCCATGACAGCGAAACACTGAGGCTGATTCCTCTACCAACCAGAGGGTGGCCAAGAAAACAGCTACCTGCAAGATAGACACAGAACAGTGGGCCACCCACCTGGGGCCAAATGAAGAAACTAATGGACATGATGACAATGGTAACCAGTAACCTGGGGATGGCTGGGAATCCCACAGCCACATTGCTGGCAACATTGATCATAATCACAATACAGGTGGGTGTTGTCCAGGGCGATGCACACTGGACTTTCATGCCTAACTTCCTAATAGTGCATCCTACCACTTGGTAGAGCCACCCTGTACCTATCTTCACTGATGATACAGTGTACATGGGAGGTCATTCCTCAGGACATTTAGTCCTTCAATATAGTGACTATAACTTTACAGGTTAAGCTCATCTTATGGACACATGAGAATGAAGCAAACGATACTGTGGACTTATGGCTATTAAGGCAACAAATATTGGCCATGCAAAACATTTATGATAATGTTGTTTTTCCAGATACAATTGCAAAACTATCCTGGATGAATTCAAGGGTTTCAATAAGCACTCCTTCTGGTATTTGGCAGGAATAAGTGTGTTATGGTTCACCTGTTTTTTTTTGTTCTTTCTTTCAGATGCTGCACAGTGCAAAGACAACTCCTTGCACTTAAATGCTTTATTGAGAGCATTTAAGGAATAAAAAAGGGGGAGATGTAGAGAGTGGAGTATGAGAAGCCTTTGAGCAATTGACATAGGCAAAGCTGTGTCAAATAATATGCAAGCTGAGTTTCGCACAGCCCTAGTCACAGAAGGCAGTAAGCACAGTTATGCCCAGTAATCTGCAGACTAAGTTTGGCATGGCCCCATCCACAGAAGAAAGCAAGGGCAAAATGCAGCACAGCTGATTTTCCTAAGATGTTTACCTTCAGAGAGAAGCGGTCGCAGGTTCCTCCTGTTCCCGAGAACTACAGCATTGTGCCCCCTTCCCCAAGAACTGCTGCTCTACCTCCTTGTTTTGCCACTGTACGTAATAAACTCATTGGAGGTAGACGAGGCTGTTGTGTGTCTCCATCTGTGCACTCATCCCACCTGGCCCCAGCTTTTTACATGTTTGTCTTCTGTCTTTTGTCCTTTCTTAATCTCTTGTTGCACCCCGTTAGGTTTCTAGGACATGCTCGCACAGGTTGCAAGAGGGGGCTACATTGCTGTGTGATCCAAAGGAAATTTCTGTAGAGTACCCACTATCCCAAGGAGAGACAACATTGTTCAAGGTGATGTACAATTCTATGGACATGTATTTCTCCATGGATTTGGAAAAGGTTTGTTGTCACTAACCCTTGTGGTTTCATAATCTAAATAAGCCTTAAGCACTTTAACTAATATGATATTAATGAGGAAGACATACAGTTTGCAAAGACAATTTCTGCACACTCAATTAGGTCTTTAGAATGAATTTATTACAAGAGACACTTTACTAAAAATAAAAATGTTGAGCAAATTTCCAGCAGTATCACCATTCCAAATCTGCTGTCAGCCAGTAACAATTGTTCATTGAATGTCAAATAAAACTATGTCCTTGGAACTGTGTAATTTACTTTTTTCTTAAAGACTTCCCAGTAACAACAAAATGAATTGTATGAAAAATATAATTCAAAGAATCAAAATAACATATTGAAACCTAATGTTATATGTTTAAAATAGTTTATATCACCACAGAGTGATAACATAATTAACTCATGTTCTCAATATTTTATTACTTATGAGATCACTGGTTGAATTTAACTGAAATACATAAATGTGTATAAGCATGTTTATAGCTCTTATTATTTGGAAAACAAAATAGCAACATTCAGCAAATGTGTTCATGCTTGTGGTCGTATGGTCTGTGTTGCTTTCCTGAAGGCCTCTTTGACATCTTTGTTTCTCAAGCTATAGATGAGGGGATTCAGCAATGGGTTGACCACAGTGTAGAACAAGGCAGCCACTTTGTCTTTTTCCAAGGAGTAGGTAGAACTAGGCCTTGAATACATGAAGAGCAAGGATCCATAGAAGAGCATGACTGAGATTATGTGAGAAGCACAAGTGGAGAAAGCCTTGCGCCTTCCTGAAGCTGAGCGGATCCTCAGGATAGCTAGGAGGATGTTCATGTAGGAAATGAGGATGGCAAGGATGCTGGAGAGGACTGTGAAGCCCACCACACCAAGGAGGACTTTTTCGTAGATTCGAGTATCTGTGCAGGACATTTTTACCAATGGTGGTGCATCACAGAAAAAGTGGTCAATGATATTTTTACCACAAAAACTCAGCCGGAAAGTATTAGCAGTATGGGCTATGGCATTCAAAAATCCACCTATGTAACATCCACCAACGAGCCCAGCACAGAGAGAGGTGGGCATAACAGCTGAGTAAAGCAATGGGTTACAAATGGCCACATAGCGGTCATATGACATGGCTGCCAGCAGATAGCACTCAGTGTAAGCTACAACACAGGAGAAGAACAACTGAGCCCCACATCCAGCCAAGGAAATGCGCTTATCTTCTGAGACACAATTATCCAGGATTTTAGGGGTATACACAGAGGTATACCAGAAATCCAAAAAAGATAGATTGCCAATGAAAAAGTACATAGGTGTATGCAGCCGGGAATCAATCCTGATTAAGATAACCAGGGTCATATTCCCTGATAATGTTACCAAGTAGAGAATTAGAAATATTCCAAATAGAATCAGCTGCCACCGGGGGTCTGCTGAAAAGCCCACCAGGATGAATTCAGTAAGGATGGTGCGATTTCCCACTTTCATGTCCACAAAGAAAAGCCTAGTTATCATTATCAGGGAATAAAAATTACATACTGATTTTTCTATTGAAACAAGATATTGAGTATATCAATTAAATTAACAATTACTAACAATTCCATTGAATTTTACTTTTTGCTATACTTCTTACTATGTAGAATTATAGAACTTGAGCCTGAAACTTTGACAAAAAGTCAAAGTAAAAATGACCTTAAAATTAGGGAATTCACTTAGTATCTTTCACATAGGGCCAGTACATTATTCTCATAAAGCAGAAAACAAATCTCAGAAATATGACTAAATTTACTAGCAGATTGTATGTTTGAGGAAGGAATACTTTTCGCATGAAAATACTCAGTCCAATAGTAGACACTCAAAAAATATCAGTAGCATCCTTCTAAAAGTTATTGAGAATTTCTTGTGTGTTAACCATTGTATACCAATGCACTGTACTATTCCTCCTGCTATTAGTACAAATGTAAAAAATACACACATTGCTATTTTAAAGTATAAAATGTTGAATTATAGCCACAATACCAATGGTTACTATGAACTTTGCTACTTCATCACTTTTCTATGAAAGGAAACATTTCTGAAAAGGCTCATTTTCAATTAGGACTATAACCTGAGGGGAAAATGAGATTGTCTGAACAAGGCCACTTACTAAATTTCTTATTCAAACTTTTAAAAAGGCAAATAACTAATAGAATAAGTTATCTAGTCTACTGACAATATTTTCCCAGAAAGTGAGTCACATAAAGGAGAGTTGAAAAGTGAGAACTGAGCTGGTGGAATGGCTCAAGCCATAGAGTACCTGCCTAACAAGTATGAGACCCTGAGTTCAAACTCCAGGGCCACAAAAAAAGAAAAAAGAAAAAAAATGTAAGAACTGAGCCAGAAAACCTCTCACTATGAGTAAAGAAAAGCAGGAGAGAAATTTCACCATAACAAAAGTAAGTTATCAGCATCTTTACCTGGAAAAGAGTAAACAAGCTGAGAAAAGTTAAATGAAGATGGCTGGTTATAGGTGCTTTGGATGAAACAAAACATTTACCAGATTACAAAAGCTTTTTGAAGACATATAAAACATTTTTATCCTTTATATCAGTACAAATCAAAGCCCTAGCCATTGTGTCGAGTTAGCATGAACAGTTAGGCTCACGTAAAGTTCACTCTAACTGCAGATCTGAATGTGAACTGAAGGAAGCCATTGCTCACTTTTAAGTAGAAACTGAAATTCTCCCTCCTTTCTCACCTGTTGGTACCACTCTCCTGATCTCTGTAGACAGGAAAAGGAGGCACTAAAGGTTCTGGATGAATTCATAACCATTGTATAAACTAGGATCATATCATGGCAGAAGGGATTCAAATATCATCAGCTCAAACTTACTGTAAATAGAAATTTCTATTTACATAATAATTTCTCCTCAAAATGCATGTTGAAGTCTAGGGGAAAAATCCTTTCAAAATAAAGATTGCTAATAACATTTCCTGTCTCTATTTTTAATGTAAAAACAGTGAAATCTTGGAAAGAATGGATAAATAAATTTGATGAAGGACTGAGAAAACCCCAGTAAAAGACTCAATACCACATTCATTATTCTGACTTCTGTGTGTAATATTTTATCATAGATTCATCACTTATTTTTGTGCCAGAGCTCTTAAGATTGGAATACAAAAATTGTAAAGGAAATGAAAACATAGACCAACATATTATGTGTTGTAGATCCAAAAAGTGTCCACAATTCTTACTGATTTTATGAGTTGATTCTGTCTTTTTCTACCTCTTCACACTCAGATTGCCTGGTGGTTTGCTTTGGCCAATGTGCTGTAGCATAAGCAGCCCCACATGGAGTCTAGGCCTGGGTCTTAAACTTTCTTCTTGCCTCTGTCCTCACTTTTGAATCCTGCCACTACACTGTAAATAAACACTCTGCTAATATTCTCTAATAAAAGATGAGTAGTATATTTATGCATTAGAACTTAATGTGGTCAAAATGTAATTCTTAATCCTCACTTCCAAACATTGATCTATCTGTTTCTTCTCCATTATTGTTCATAAAAGTTGACCCTTTTGGTTTCTGAAGCAAAGAACTTGCAATCAACCTACATGTTTTCTGTCCTATCTATTATTCAATCTTTCAGTAAATCCTGATTTCACCTCCTTCAAAGTTACCCTGAATCTACCCACTTCCCGCCTCCCGTGTAATAAATATTACCACTTTGGTGAAAACACTCTCATCTTTTACCAAGAGTATTTCAAGAGCTTTCTAACTGGTCAACCCCCTTGTCCCCAACAGTAGAGTCTTAATATAGCAGTCACTATAGTCCAACAAATAAGTTTAAAAGGCAATATAACTCCTGAATTTAAAATCTTATAAAGATGTCCACTTTATCTGAAGCTAAAAACACACTGGCTGAAAGTCATCCATAGTCTGACCCTCATTTACATCCAGAGCTTTGTCTCCTAACAGTCACCATCCTTGCCCCGCCTTCATTCTACTCAAGCCTTGCTGATTTATGACTGCCTCAAATATGTCTCCTTGTGCCAGGCACCAGTGGCTCTTGCCTGTGATCTTAGCTACTTACGCATCTGAGATTGGGAGGGTCGTGGTTCAAAACCATTCTGGGTAAATAGTTTATGAGACCCCATC
The DNA here is from genome assembly GCF_047511655.1 of Castor canadensis. Classification (NCBI taxonomy): domain Eukaryota; kingdom Metazoa; phylum Chordata; class Mammalia; order Rodentia; family Castoridae; genus Castor; species Castor canadensis. Next base: position 192,978,687 of record NC_133386.1, read on the forward strand.
TCCAAAAATAGCTAGAGCAAAATGGATTGGAAGTGTGACTCGAGCAGCAGAGTGTCTGCTTTCAAGACACTGAGTTCAAAATCCAGTTCCACCAAAAAAAAAAAATTAATAGTGGATTTCTTTTCTCTGAAACACTATTTCTTCTCATATTTGCATGGCTCATCTATTTATTTCTGTGAAGACCCTTTCATATGTAATTTTCTGACTATGACCCATACTAACTCCTTTTTAAAAAAAATTCCATACCCACTCCCAACAATAATCTTCATCCTTAAATATTCTACTCTGATTCTGATATGTTGCTCTCTTTCTCTAACACTTATATTCTAAATCTTATCATGTCCTAATCTTGTCTATTAAAATTATTGCCTCCTCCTCCTCACCAGAATGCAACATTCACAAGGGGAAAAAGTCTCTGCTTATTTACTGCTATATTCTAACATCATCAAGAACAGTTTCTGACAGCATGGTGGCACTCAAATATTTATTGAGTCAATAATTTACTGAATTTTTTTTATCTTAAGCCTACTTTTCCTCAAATACTTCTAACTTAGCTTAAAATTCTCTGAAGACAATCTATCCTCAACTGGACTATCACAGCACAGAGTACTGTCATAATAAGAAGGAAGAATAAATAAAAAGAGGACTCATTTTCAAGACCTCAAATTCATCTTGAATTTGAAATAATTTGCTGACTGTATATGAACTTGAAGATGTCAGAACCTGTCATGCTAAGGCATCCACACAGAATGGATTATCATGATGCATTTTCTGCTTTAGCAACCCTATTACCTGCTGCCTTTACTGCAATAAAAACTCTGTAGAAGGGAATGTCTCTCTAGCACTTCAAAATGAGTTCCAAGAAGTGAAAATAGCATATGCCACTAGTCTGAACAGCACAGAACAGCACAATCAATGGAGTAAAAAGGAAACATTTTTGTCCTTTTGATGTTTCATTATGTAATTGAATATCTGATATTCACAACATAAATATCAGACTGAATTTCAGATTGTATATTAGGACCATCTATGCCCTTGGGTAAGTCTGACTTGCAAGGTGTTTGTGTATCTGTGTGTGTGTGTGTGTGTGTGTGTGTGTGTGTGTGTGTACCTGTGTGTTTATCTGTGTATCTATGTATGTGTGTGTATGTGTGTAACACACACATCTGTTAGCATGTTGGCATAGCAATGATCCTTTGACATCCAAGCCAGACTCTCTATCTCCTTTCTAATTTCAGTTGAGGTCACAGGATGGCCAAATTGCTAATAAGAATGTTCTTAGTACTTACCCACAGTCAGGAAGGCCAGGTGACACGCTTTCCTCTCTGTGATGCTCTCATGTGCCTTTGCTGTACTCAACATATGTACTTGTTCAATACTCCTTTGAGACTTCCAGCACAGCAGTCAGAAATATGTAATTCAGTCTCCAAAGACATAATTAGAGTTCACATAGAATTTGGCAATAGTATATTAATTAGGACATGATCAAAAGAACATATTTTATGAAAAGTTGACTGTGTTATTGGCTCTAAGGCACAAAATAAAAATGTGTCTGCAGAATTTTTATAAATTTTGTTACTTAGATTTTGCAGAATATATCATGTCTTCTATACATTTTTCCTTGTCATATGCTCTATACTCTGTCCTTGTCTCCTCTACTGAGAAACTACTACCCTTCTCTGGTGTTGCAGGTTGAATCATGTCTTCCCACAATATACTTGAAGCTTTTGACTTCCAGTTCCTCAGCATGTGATGAAGATAGGGCCTTTCAAGTAGTAATTAAGGTAAAAGGAGGCAGTTAGAGTTGGTCCTAATTCAATACGAATGATAATGGGTTTTGTGCTTGTTTGTGTTAGGGGGGTTTTTGTTGTTGTTTTTGTGGTTCTGGAGCTCAGGGGCCTTGTGCTTGCTAGGCAAGTGCTCTACTACTTAAGCCATACCTCCAGCCCTCTGTGCTATGATTATTTTTGTGATTAGGTTCCATGTTTTGTCCCACAGGGCAGCCTCAGACTACAATCCTCCCACTTATGTGCTCTTGTGTGGCTGAGATTACCGGCATGTACCTCTCTACCCAACATGTTTATTGAGATAAGGTCTCACTAACCTTGAGCCATGATCTTCTGTCTCTGCTTCTCAAGTGGATAAGATTATAAGTATGAATCACCATTCCAAGCACTCAGTATGGTTGATATTTTTATGAAGAGGAAATCTGGGCATAAAAAAGACATACCAGGCCAGGGTATGACTACAAAGAGAACAGATTATTTGAAAACACAATAGTAGGGCAGTTATCTGCAAGACAGGGAAAGAAACCTCAAAAAAAAAAAAACAAAACTAAATCTTTTAGTTGGACTTCTAGCCTCCATCACTGTGAAAAAATTAACGTCTATTGTTTAAGCTATACTCCATGTGATGTTCTGATCCAGAAGTCCTATCAAGCAAGTACTCTTGATTATCAATGCTAGGATGTTTTGATTTTGGAGCAACCTCATGTATTATATGTAAAAAAACTAATAAAATTAAGAAACATGATACAGCATAATAAAGTATTCTCTGATTTTGATTAATGCACAAAACTAAATAAAAGAAATGGAAGCATACATGGATCCTTATTTGTAGTCAATCACCATTTTACCCAGTACAGATTTCCACTCTGCATCTTCTTTACGGATGCAAACCTTTAAAAACTTCCTCCTCATCACTCTCTGTTTCTACATTCCTGGCTACTGCTTCTCCTTTCTCTCTCATATAACTGCTGTACCATTGCCCTTGAGGAAAGTGTGTACACAGTGCCTATGGGTAACAGTTGTTCACTGCTTCTCCTATTGGTAAGGAAATAGATCATCTTGAGTTAATGGCAAGCCAAGAAGTGAGAACCAGAAAAGGAAATACATAAATGAACTTCTTTTAGGTGCATGTTACAGATTTTTTTAAATACAACTTCCTAACTCACTTTCTCTCTTAATATATGAGGTGAAAACCTTTGGCGTTGTAAATTCTGGTTTTATTTTCCTGTATATTTGCCTATGAGCTACATGATTTGAAATAACCCATAAATCCATCGAATCCTTATGATTCCATAACAAAGTATATTATTCCCATTTATAATTTAAAATATTATAGATAAAGGCAACTTGTGAAATGTTGAATGAATTTTTAGCTAGTCTGCTTTATTTCAAATTTCTCAGATTTCGCACTATTTTATAGACTCTGTTCTAAGCTAGAATGAATAGCAAATTTTCCAATTCACCAACTTCATTTATTTTTAAGAACATACTCAATTACATTAGTACCAGCTTATAAAATGCAGACTACTGCTTCCATATTATGAAATGATTTGTTCTTTGTTTTACTTATTTCTGAGAGTACTGTATGAATAACATCAATGACATGGAAATGTGTTTTTAAAACTGGCTTACCAAATATTTTCATTTAAGATAGTTTTGCTCTGTCTAACATTTTCCTCAAGGCATCCTTGACATCTTTATTTCTTAAGCTATAGATCAAGGGGTTCAACATTGGAATCACCACAGTATAGAACACTGACACCACTTTGTCCCGTTCCAGAGCATAACTGGTGCTTGGTCGGGAGTAAATGAAGAGAATTGAACCATAGTACAAAGTGACTGCTGTCAGGTGAGATCCACAGGTGGAGAAGGCCTTGAGGCGGCCCTGGATGGAACGGATTTTGAGGATGGCTGCAATGATGAAGAGGTAAGAAGCAAGAATAAGTACTGCGGGAGTGATGACATTGGAGGCAAGTATAAAATATAGCACAGCCTGATAGCTGTCCTTCACATCACATGCCAGCTTCACCAGTGGGGGCAGATCACAGAAAAAATCATCAATGACATTGTTATCACAGAAGCTCAGAGTAAATGTCTCACTGGTGATGATAGTTGAGTTTGCAAAACCGCCAAGGTATGAAGCTGCAACAAGACTCACACATAACCTTGAAGACATAGCCTGGGAATAAAGTAAGGGGTTGGAAATGGCCTCATAACGGTCATAAGCCATGGCAGCCAACAGGTAACACTCACTGTATGCTAGACCAGCGGAGAAAAAGAACTGAGCCAGGCAGCCAGCAAAGGAGATGCTCTTGTCTTCAGAGAGGCAAGTCATCAATATTTTGGGAGCATACACAGAAGAATACCAGAGATCTAGGAAGGACAGGTTTCCAATGAAGAAATACATGGGTGTGTGGAGACAAGAATCAGAACAGATCAGAGAAATCAGGGTGATATTTCCTAAAAGACTGGTGACATAAATGATGAGAAAGATGCAAAACAGCACCCTCTGTAACCCCACATCTGCTGTGAATCCCAAAAGGATGAACTCCTTCACTTGGGTGAAATTTTTCTTATCCATGATTTTGGCTTTCTATGGTGTTTTCTGTAAAAAAAATAGTATGTACGTAAGGACTTAAGACAGCACTGTATGTGTTTTTCTACTACTTTCATTCTAGATAATTGAAAACCCAACTGATCCATATACATTGTTTATTCTGAAATGTATTTATGATGAACTGGGCATCAATCCTTTTGGGAAATCAAAAAGGAAGATGGGAAATCAGACCTATCAGAGATCAGTTATTATGCATGTGACATATCAAGTGTTGCCTTACATTTTCATTCTAATTTTTGGTTTTTGGTTATTTGTGGCATTTACAAATGTTTTTACAATGTATTGAATAAATAATACTTGAATTCACCCCCTCCAATTTTTTATATTTTCATTCCAATTTTTTCTCCTTTCTGGAGTGGGTAATTTGTGTATTTTATTTCAATGAAAGTTTTTTATTCTTCATTTTTAATATCAGAGTAGATTTGTACTTAGAATTCAGAAACCATTTCTTTCTTATTTTTTGCAGCACTGGGATTTAAACTCAGAGCCTACACCTTGAGCAACTCCACCAGCCCCTTTTTATGATGGGTTTTTTCAAGATGGGCTTTCATGAACTGTTTGCCAGGGATGGCTTCAAAATGCGATCCTCTTCCTCCCTGTCTCCTGAGTGGCTAAGATTACAGGAATCAGCCTAACTTAATTTTGGAATACAATTAAAAGTACATTATATTATGATGTCCTTAAAAGAAGCAATTATACTTTATTCAATAACTCAACCACAAAACAATGAACACAAGTTTGAATAAGGTAGAAAATAAAAGAGCAAATTTACTTCAGTAATAGAAATTTGAGTCCATAACTTCCTACATGACTCTCAAATGTTCCCTGAAGTTAAGTGAAAATATTTCTTATTGGATAAATGTGTTTATGATGTGGGTTTAATTTACTTCAGAATTAAATTCTGAATTTAACTAATTAAGAACTAAACTTTAAACTGAATGGTTTGAGGACAATTTGGAGACTAATTAAAATAAAATTCTTACTCAGTTCCCCAAAGATATTCAAGTGCTAACCCCAGGAAACTATAAATGTTGCTTTGTATGGAAAACGGATCTTTGCATATATTGAGAATCTTGAGTTGGCTGAGGATGTAAGTAAGTGGTAGAGCAGTTGCCTATCAAGAGTGAGGCCCTGAGTTCAATCACCAAAAAAAATTAAAACAATTTTGAGATATGGATATTTTCATGGTTAGTCATACATATAATCATATGTATCCTTACTAGGGAAAGTGAGAGAGAGAGAGAGAGGCAATGTGACCATTGATGCAGAGACTAGAGTCCAACCAAAGCCAAGGAATCCCAGTAGCCACAAGAAAGTGCAAGAGGCAGGGAAAAGGTCTGGGATGGGATGTGACTCCACAGCCACCTTGATTCTGGATTGGTGGGGTGTTAAATTTCTGCGAGTAGACCCAATACTTTAAAAATATCTTTTGCTTAGAAAAGTACCAAGGCATCTAAATTGCGGCAATTTTGCTAGAACATAACCTTAAGATTGTTATACAAAAATAAAAAATTGCTCTCTTGGAACTACTTCTATATAATGAGACAGTTTCTTTCCACTAGACTTTGAGCATCAGAATCTCTCTCTCTCTCTCTCTCTCTCTCTCTCTCTCTTATTGTAGAGATAGTGTCACATGGGGGGGCTATATATATATTAATTTAAAATATATTTATTTTAAATTAAAATATTAATTCTAGGGCTATTGTTAAAGTAAATGTTTTTCATAATGAGAGGACTGGATTGTGGTTGTCTTCACATATCAAGTCTTTCAGGTGCTACGGAAATTACTAACAGGGGTTCATCCAGGAGGCAGAATAGGGTCAAGAGTCAGAAGACCTGGGTTCTGAACTTAGTTGGCCACTACCGATACTAAATAACAAAATCACTTACAGAATTCTGCTTTCTCATCTATCTTTATCCAGTGGGACCTCATTACATTACAAATAGGAGAAAGAAGTTTGAAAAGTTGGGGTTAAAACTATGTGCCACGTTCTCTAAATTTCATGGTTTGCTCATCTCAGTAATCCACTTCTCATATACATTTTCTTCACCTACCAAGAATTTCCCATTGTATATATGCCATGACTGCCAAGTTTTCTGTGAGTTCACTAACACAAACCACCCTCTATAATAGGTAGATTTATATCAACTGGGTAGTTTCTGAGCTTATTTTTAAGAATGAAAATGACAGGAAACATTTGCTTCCTAACCCCTCTTGTTTTCATCTATGGTTAGTAAAGTATAAAGTAAATATGTGTGAATGTTTATATATATGTATATATATATATATATATGAATAATATACATCAGTGTTTTTTCAAATAAACTGGATTGAAAGTGGCTTAGTATAAGACAAAAGAAAACCATCTTTTGTATTTATAAAATTGCATAAATTAATAAAGTTAAAAGGAAAAAACTGAACCAAAAGTAAAAACAGCAATAAAATCTATTGCACACCCATGAGTCCTATGCACTGCTCTGTGTGGATGGATCACATATTTGACTAGAAATTTTCTAGCATACCACATATATAATTAGTAGTGCACAAAACAAATGAATGAAGCATAATTTTCAGGCAATGCAGTATCATTCCTGATACTAACTTTAAAACCATTTCTCCCAAGTTCTCCCAAAGTTCCTTATAAAGAGCATAAGTAAAACATCATGCATAATATGTTCAATACTGTAGTGTGTGTATATATGTACATATACATAACAATGAGTGTATACATAGATGATAGGTAGATGGTCAGATAGATAGATAGTTTTATTAAGCTATATTCACTTGTAATTCATTCATAGACATAAAGCTGGCTGCATACATGTTAAATTCAAGGTGTTCTCAAATAACTTCTCCCCACAAATCATATCTCTTTGCCCTCTGTCAAATAGCTTGCTTTACCAGAATTATTTAACAGGTAGATGTCTCTGGGAATGGTTACAATTTGCAAACTGTCCTCTTACCAATTTCTCATTCCTCTCCAGGCTTGATGCTCCTTCTATCTCTACCATTTACTTTGTCACTTTATTATAAAATTCTTCAGGTGTATATTAATTTAATTGTACAACATGGCATATATATGTGATATGTATAAATAATTTCACTCATTTTAAGAAGTTTATCCATTTACTACCTAATATAGAAAAAGAAAACACTGTGAATTCATTACACATTGACACATGAAATTTTTCTTGTGTTGACTTGCCATAAGTATTAATATAATTTCTGTCATAGAAAACAGTAGACCATAGTTACAGAGATTCGATGAGAATGAAAGCATTCATCAACCACAAATCTAACTACCTTTTTCACTGAAAGATAAAATAAACCCTGGATAGAAGATACTGGGGGATACTTTAGCTTTCTTCATTCAACACAATCATTAAAAAGAAAACCTTACACTATTTCACAAAACAGAATTATGTTATGGCTTTCTTACATTAACAATCACATTGTCTTTTGTCCATAATGTGATTTGGTGACCATCTTCATTGATAAGTTTAGTATAATACATACTTTCATGAACACAAACAGTTAATCTGAATACCAGCAAAGCCCAGAATTTCCCACATTACCTTAGAATAAAGGGTGCCTCCTATTCTCAGAATGCTTTCCAGTGACAGCAATACTAGGAGACCATATAAGCCTGCACATCCCTTTGGGATTTGCTACTGAAAGAGAAGATGATCTTCATATGCTATTCTGGTGCCAAGTGACCAGTTATAATGCTCAGTTGTCTTTCCAGAATGAGGTGGGATGAGATCAATTATCAAGTACCTAAAGGATCCAATTAACATAACAAGAACAGCAATCACTACAAATCTTTTGGTATGTGAGCTCATTTACAAAGTTCCAAGAAAAAGAAACTGACAGAACTATTGACAGGATATTCTGCAAACAATAAATATTCAGAAATTATTTAGTACATATAAAAAATTATAACAATAATGATAATAAACAAGACTGCAAAATTTTAATCCTAAAATGTTGACTATCATTTAAAAAGTATCCCTTAGAAAAAGGAACCCTTTTACACTGCTGGTGGGAATGCAAACTAGTACAACCACTCTGGAAAAAAATTTGGAGGCATCTTAAAAATCTAAACATAGATCTACCATATGATCCAGCAATACCAGTCTTGGGGATATACCCAAAAGAATGTGACACAGGTTACTCCGGATACACCTGCACACCCATGTTGATTGCAGCGCTATTCACAATAGCCAAGTTATGGAAACAGCCAAGATGCCCCAGCACTGACGAATGGATTAAGAAAATGTGGTATCTATACACAATGGAATTTTATGCAGCCATGAAGAAGAACGAAATGTTATCATTCGCTGGTAAATGGATGGAATTGGAGAACATCATTCTGAGTGAGGTTAGCCTGGCTCAAAAGACCAAAAATCGTATGTTCTCCCTCATATGTGGACATTAGATCAAGGGCAAACACAACAAGGGGATTGGACTATGAGCACATGATAAAAGCGAGAGCACACAAGGGAGGGGTGAGGATAGGTAAGACACCTAAAAAACTAGCTAGCATTTGTTGCCCTTAATGCAGAGAAACTAAAGCAGATACCTTAAAGCAACTGAGGCCAATAGGAAAAGGGGACCAGGAACTAGAGAAAAGGTTAGATTAAAAAGAATTAACCTAGAAGGTAACACCCATGCACAGGAAATCAATGTGAGTCAATGCCCTGTATAGCTATCCTTATCTCAACCAGCAAAACCCCTTGTTCCTTCCTATTATTGCCTATACTCTCTCTACAACAAAATTAGAGATAAGGGCAAAATAGTTTCTGCTGGGTATTGAGGGGGGGAGCAGGAGGGGGTGGAGTGGGTGGTAAGGGAGGGGGTGGGGGCAGGGGGGAGAAATAAACCAAGCCTTGTATGCACATATGAATAATAAAAGAAAAATGAAAAAAAAAAAAAAAGAAAGAAATAAAGTAACCGCTTTAGAAATCTCAAAAAAAAAAAAAAAAAAAAGGAAGAAGCAACATGGACTTCAGAATCACTACTTACTGGAAACAGGAAGTTTCCTAAGAACTTTCACTGTAATGTAATCTGGCCTTCCCCTAGAAAAGGTTGAGTCATTCATTTAAACATCAAACAAATACTGAAAACCCAACAACTGGACAGTTTTCTAATTGTTAATATTAAGAATCAAAGAGAAAAATAGGCTCAAGAAAGATAATTTAGTGAGGGAAAAAAACGTAACTTGCAAGCAAGTTATTATAATAAAATATGTCTCAGAGGCAAATTAAAAGAAATTATTTTCTTTTTTCCCATGTTATCAGTTGTATTTTATTTGTTTTTTTTTTTATTGTTGTGCTGGGTGGGGTTACATTGTGGCCTTTACAACAAAATGTATGTAAATGCAAAAATGATACCTGTTGAAACTATTCCAGGAATGGGGATAGGGGAGGGATAAAGGAGAATGGTGGACGGGGTGAATTCGAGTATGATGTATTTGATACACTGTAAGAAATTGTCTTTTATACCTTCACTGTATTTTGTTGTGAACCTAAAAATCAAGTGTGTTAACATGGGAGATAACTCATGGGATGAAAGCTGAATTTGAATGGGGCTGAAAGAGGAAAGTTGAAGGGGGTATTCATCTTTTATCCTCTATATACTTCAGTATGGTTTGACTATTTTTAGCAACAAGCATACAATACTACATTACCCATGCAACAGAAATTTTAAAAAATTTTAATTGGTTTTTACAGTATTTATAAGTACATGTAAAATACTTAACATTGTGTTCATTATGAATAATATGTTCAAAATTTTACCTTTTATATAATTGTTTTCATATGTGGACAGCCAAAGAGCACATTGCAGCTACAGCTTAGCAGGGAAAGTCCTTTCTTAGAGAATTCTTGCCATCTTGTGGTGACTGGAAGCAATACCCATCTTTAGCTTAACCATCTATTTGCTGGACAAGTTGCTAGTCTTCCACAAGCCGGGTTCTGTTGCTCTAAACACATTTATAGAATTCGCACACTTCAAAGTGTCCATGACCAAGGACCTCTGCTTTGTAGCACTTATGTGGTAAAGTTTACATGTACTTTGGATTATAAATTCTCCAGTTGTACCCCAAAGTACAAGGTACAAGAAGGTAGAGTTCTATCCATTTTTGTTCATAGATATATATCCCTGCTCTAACATGGCCCCATAAATAGCACCTTATAAAGCAACATTTATAAAATACTGATTGAGTTAGGTAGTTAAATAATTAATATTAATATTCTTCATCATCTCCAAGGTATTTTTAAATATTAAAAAAAACAAATCACAGAACTGTGTATGCAGTGACTTCCAGTTTGCTTTGGTGTGCATACTAAAATTTTTTTCATGTGTACTTTGCATGAAGTAGATAAAAACCTTCTAATAGAAACACAGGAATTATGAATTTTTATTGCTTCCTAAGAGAGGGTAGCAGGAGGTCTGAGCTATGATGGTCTCTCAGTTCTTATTGTGCACTTACTTGTTTACTTTATGGGAGCATTTGTTCTGATATGTATTATTCTTTGATATAAGATACAGTGCCAAACAATAAGTATTAGTATAAGCACTGCTACATAGAAACAGCACATTTATATTTTCATGATTTGTAAAAGGAAATAATCTTCACATGCCTTTTTATTGCAAACTTCATGTTTTAATGCTTTTAATTTTTTTTACTTTGTCATTTTTCCTCTTTGTGGTACTGGGCTTGGAACTCAGGGCCTTGTGCTTGTTAAGCAAGTACTCTGCCACTTGAGCCACGCCTTCAGCAGTGTAAGACTGAGTGCGTTTACAGTGTCTCTACCTTGTGGAAGAGATAAGTCTACCTACTTAAGAAGTGTCTTATATCACACGGTTATCATTCGTATGGTAGCAGCATATAACAGCCAATCTTTTTACATTTGCTAAGAAAACGACACATCGTTAGTTCTACTCACTATTCTGTATAGAGATGTCCTGAGATTTATTCCTCCTAGTATTTCCCCCAACCACTCTTACCTCTGGTAAATACTATTATACTCTCTACTTTTACAACATCAAATTTTTAGGTTCCATACAGGAGTAAAATCATACAGCATTTAATTTCTATGCCTGGATTACTCCACTTAACATCCAGGTTCGTCCATGTTGTTGCAAGTGCCAGGATTTCATTATTTTTATGGCTGAATACCATCTCATTTCGTATATATACACTACATATTCTTTTTCTATTTGTTTGTTGACAGATACTTAGGTTGATTTCATGTCTTAGTTATTGTAAATAATGCGGCAACAAGCAAAAGTGAAGATTTCTCTTCAGCATACTCCTCTTATCACCTTTGAGCTTCTGGAAGTGTCATTACTGGATCATGTGTTGGTTCCACTTTTATTTTGTGTATTATATCTATGCATATATTTGCGTATTTATTTATTGGTTCTGGGGGTCAAACCAGTATATTGCACATGTTAGATAATTGCTTGACATCATTCTCCAAACCCTCATTTTAAATTTTTGCCAAACCCCCATCTTATTTTCCATGCTGACTATGCAAATTTTCATCCCCCCCAAAGCATTCTCCTTTTTGGAAATCCTTGCCAACACTTTCTATCTTTTATCTTTTGATGAGAGTAATCTAACTGAAGTGAAGCAACATATTATTGTGATTTTAACTTGCATTTCACTGAAGTTTAGTGATGTTGAGCATTCTTTCATATACCTGTTGGCCATTCGTATGCCTTCTCTTGAAAAATGTCTCTATTGAGGTCTTTCTCTCAACACCTTTTTTGGCAGTACAGGGGCTTGAACTCAGGGCTTTGCATTTGCTAGTTAGGTGCTCTATTACATAAGTCACGCCTCAGCCCTTACTCATTTTTAATTCAGATCATTGTTTTTCTTTTTTTTTTTTAATGGGGGGAATTGTTGTTTTGTTTTGCTATTAGGTTGGTTGAGTTCCTTATAGAAGGATTCCCACTTTCAATATTTGGCAAAGTACTAGAAGTTCTCTCCAGTGCAATTAATGAGTAAAAAGAAATAAAAGCTATCCAAAATTAAAAGAAGGAAGATAAAGGGCTTCTATTAATGGACAACATAATCTTAAATATTTTTTAACAATTTTAGTCCTCCACATGCTATTAGCACTAGTGAACAAACTAAATAAAGTTGCATAATGAAAATAAACATACAAAAATAACAATGTATCTGAAAAAGAAATCAAGAAAACAATCTCACTTATGATAGTTACAAAAATAAAGACAAATTTAGTCAAGGAGGAGAAATATCTTACAGTGAAAACTAGAAAGCACTGATGGAAGAAATTGAAGAAGACACGAGTAAGTTGAAATTTATCCAATGTTAATTTAGTGGAAGAAATACAATTATTAAAATGTTTGTGTTACCTAAAGCAATAAACACATTCAATGTAACTCCTAACAAAATTCCAGTGTTATGATTCACAAAAATAGATAAGAAAATCCTAAAACTTGAATGAAATCACAAAAGACATCAGATAGTCAAATCAATCTTGATCAAAAAGAGCAAAGCATAAAGCATAACACTATCTGACATAAAAAATACTATAAAGTTATAGTAAACAAAATAATAGGAAACAGGCATCAAAATAGACACATAGACCAATGGAACAAAATAGATAACCCAAAAATTGAACACAGCCTACAAATTTTCCACAAAGATGCTAAGAACTGACATTATACAAAGGGTATTCTTTTCAGTAAATACTATGGGGAAAACTAGATATCCACATGCAGAAGAATAAAATTAGACCCTTATCTCTCAGTACAAAATTCAACTTAAAGTGAGTTAACATCTTATAATAGTGACCAGATATTATGGAATGAATACTTGCCCTACATATCAGAAGTATCAAATTCTAGAGCAGTTTCCTTTTCTAAATAACTCTATGAACTTGAACAGTTCAATTCCCCATTATGCATTTCCTCATTTGACAAATAAAAGGTTCCACAAAGATCATATATAAGGTGATTTTGTGTTCTAACATTTCTTTGGTTCTACTTCACATGAGTTTAGAGTCTGAGCAAACAGCACTTAACACTTCAGAGAAAGCAGTACTACAAAATGTAACTCAAACTACTCTTGGCAGTGTGAGACAGAAACTCCAAGACCCAAAACTGTTACAGATGTTTCTAATAAGATGCCTTGGGCATCATTAAGCTTGATTGGGTGTTCAGAGACTCTATGAACTTGAACAATTCAATTCCCCATTATTTATTTCCTCATTTGACAAATAAAAGGTTCCACAAAGGTCATATCTAAGGTGATTTTGTGTTCTAACATTTCTTTGGTTCTATTTCACATGAGTTTAGAGTCTGAGCAAACAGCACTTAACACTTCAGAGAAAGCAGTACAGCAAAATATAACTCAAACTACTCTTGGCAGTGTGAGACAGAAACTCCAAGACCCAATAAATGTTACAGATTTTTCTAATAAGATGCCTTGGGCATTTAAGCTTGATTGGGTGTTCAGAGACCGGCAATTACCAAACTTTAGAAATTATCTGCTTCACTCTTAAACAAGAGTCAGAGGAACTAATTAATCAAGGCAATTTTAAATAAGAAAACTTCCTGGGCAATAATTGTTCAGCTCTAAAGATATCTCCAGGGACCCTGCAGATCAAGCAGCAAAGATGGACTGGTGCTAAGGATAGGCAATGCCTTTGTAAGTTGATTAAAGGCATAAGGAATACTTTCCAGCATCCTTGGTTTATTAATATCTTGGGTTTTAATCCTTTATCTAACAAAACAAAACATATTCCAATTCAGCAAACCCAGGAGATCAAATTAACTCATAAAATTGAAATCTGTGGGAAAAACTACAGTGCAAATGTTCATTATGCTCAAGAGCATAGGTCTTTGAGGAGACACCGCCAGGCTGGAATACCAGCTTTTGATCTTGACAAGTTATTAAGAGTATTGAGTTTCAGCCCCTCAAATGTAAAAGCAGTTTAAATAAGAATACTTCCAGTGGGATTTACTGGAGATAATGCATTTAATGTGCCTGGAACATACTCAGCGTTCAATAACTGCTCATTGTCACTGTTGTTTAACCACCCCTGTAATTCTCTCACAGGCTATCACACTAGCTCACGCCAGTTTGCCATTCCTTCAGTCACAACTTCCTGACCATTCTACACAAACAGATAATCCACACATTAAAAGATGTTTGTGCTTGGACCCTTGCTCCAGAAAAACTAAAGCCCCAACTCCTTCAACTAATTAAGTCATAAACTGACTCCATCCAGTTTTCCATTCAAATTCCCCACCTTTGCTCCCCACTCTTATATCCAGCTAAGCCCATTCCTTTCTGTGTCATTTCATCAGACTCTTGTTGATGTTGTTCGTTCGTCTGGAACCCCCTCAACTTTAGCTAGATGATAATACCTACCTTCGCCACCAGTCTCCAGGCAGGAAGCGCCTTTCATCAAATCGCTGAGCGCCCTAAAACTTCCTCCTTCCTTCTTTTCTTCTTTCCTTCCCTAACTTCCTTCCTCTGAGTCTCTATCAAACCTTGTGTTTGCTTCTTAGGAACATTATATTGTCATATTTATGCATTAATTGGTGCATTAATTATGCTACACCTCTCTGTTTTATTAATAGTGATAACAAATACCAACAAAGTATTGTGTTATTTTAACTTTAGTGCACGCCATTCATTACTCACAAGGAGTTATTGTTCTATTTTATACACACAAAACAAGGCCCTCCCTAGAAGAAAGATGGCTTCTAAAAATTTCAAGAAAGTTGGGACAACACTATGCTTAAAGTGATTTTCCCAAGATAGCCCATTATTTTCTTGATTTTATCTGAACAACAAACAATATTATCAATGCTTTTTGTGCTCCCAGGCTACTCCATAACAGCCACGATTGCCAAAAAGTTAGTTAGATAACAACCTTTTAAAAACACAGTTATGTAACTATAAATCTAGTTTCTTTAGGTCTCTAAGCCATTGTCCTTTACTGTTCCCTCTCCAGAGTCCACAGGCCCGGAGTTCTTAGACTCATTAGAAGTGCTTTAGCAGAACAAAATCCATGGCACAGGGACCTCAGTTGTAAAACTAGGCAACTCAACATGGGAGAAAGAAGTGGTCACTGCACCTTTTATACCAGAGCATTCTAAATTAAATATTTGAAGTCTAGGCATTGGTGAGACAATCAAATCTACAGTGTTACTGGCTGATAATGATTAATAAGTAGGTTAAATCTGCTTCTTTTCAAATTCTAGCCTCACACCTGCACACCCATGTTATTGCGGCACTATTCACAATAGCCAAGTTATGGAAACAGCCAAGATGCCCCACCACTGACCAATGGATTAAGAAAATGTGGTATCTATACACAATGGAATTTTATGCAGCCATGAAGAAGAATGAAATGTTATCATTCGCTGGTAAATGGATGGAATTGAAGAACATCATTCTGAGTGAGGTTAGCCTGGCCCAAAAGACCAAAAATCGTATGTTCTCCCTCATATGTGGACATTAGATCAAGGGCAAACACAACAAGGGGATAGGACTTTGAGCACATGATAAAAGCAAGAGCACACAAGGGAGGGGTGAGGATAGGTAAGACACCTAAAAAATTATCTAGCATTTGTTGTCCTTAACACAGAGAAACTAAAGCAGATACCTTAAAAACAACTGAGGCTAATAGGAAAAGAGGACCAGGAACTAGAGAAAAGGTGAGATCAAAAAGAATTAACCTAGAAGGTAACACACACACACAGGAAATTAATGTGGATCAACTCCCTGTATAGCTATCCTTATCTCAACCAGCAAAACCCCTTGTTCCTTCCTATTATTGCTTATACTCTCTCTACAACAAAATTAGAAATAAGGGCAAAATAGTTTCTGCTGGGTATTGAGGGGGTAGGGGGGAGAGGGAGGGGGTGGAGTGGGTGGTAAGGGAGGGGGTGGGGGCAGAGGGGAGAAATGACCCAAGCCTTGTATGCACATATAAATAATAAAATAATAAAATAAATAAATAAAAAAAACAAATTCTAGCCTCAGTTAAAAATAAAAAAGAGTAGAATTATGATTCTTAAAGAGGACAGTAGAGAATTAGGTAAAGATTCTGCAGGGAATTCTAGGGTAATTTCAAAAGCTATGATCATCTTAGAAAGCTTAAACAACACCAAAACAAAATTTTTGTGTCATTTGCATTCTTATTACACAAATATAGCTACTATAAACAAGGTGACTTATTTCTTTCTACTTTTGATTTTTGTTTATTAAATTGATTCTGGTTTTGAAGGGTTATTTGGCTTTTTTGTCTTCCTCCATGTACAGTGTTTTTAAAACATGATTGTAACATTTTATTTTTATTCTGCTATTTAATAAGAATATTCTCTTTGTGGTTTTAGTCATAGCTGAATAATGTATTTTGATAAAGTATATAATGCTACAGTTCACTTGTCTAAGATGTTCAACAGAGAAAAATTATTATTTCCAGTAATTTACAATTATATCTATAGCCAAGGTCAACTGGCTTAAAACATCATTTTCATAGTAGGCAATCTTCCATTTTGTGAATTTAGAAACATGGGTATTTCTTTAAGACAGAACATTTTCCTTCTTCCATGAGAATTTTAGTCAGCTTTTAATGCATGTGATAAAATCCAATAAAACTCACCATTTTAACCATTGTTTATCTTTTAATGCATTTCTATGCATATGGAGTGCAGTTTAATCAAATTCAACTCCCCCAGGAAATATGGGAACCAACATGGAGCTGGTAGCTACCCTGGTGAGGTAAGGTCTGGCCACAGGCAGCCTCCTCAGGTACTCTCCACAAATGAACAGGTCTGATCTGTGTCCCACTGCTCATTTCAGTCAGACCTAAGTCAACCACCCCAATGGTCCCTCTGTGGATAAGCATCCGGGATGCTTCAGGATAGCTACATATTCCATTATCTGTAGAAACGTGGCCAGGCAGGAGTTAGTGGATATCTTGGCCTGAGGGAGTCTCTAGGCAAATGTAACTCTTACGTGGGCTTCCAAATTAGTCTTCATATTTTATTAGGTACCTTTTTGCTGATGTGTCATTTCACTATCTGGTATCTACACTATAGTTGAATCATCTAATAATTCATGAACATTCAGCAAATTAGAGATTCATCTAATGTTTAGATGTGTAATACTTGCTTTTGAAATCTACTTTTAGTATAAGAAATTTCAAATTACATTTAGCAAAAAGAGAAAATATAAAATTGCCTTGTTTTTTAACCAGTAAAAACTTGTACGTATTTATTGTGTACAACTTGATGTATTTATATATCTACCTTATGATCTTTATGATCTCTTATATATCTTGACATATATATACATATACATTGTGACATAATCACCAATGACAGATTTAAATATCATTTCTTTAAACTTCAGTTCCTTAAGAAATATATCTACTGTAAAATTTTTTCAGATATTATCATCTGACTTATTAAAATTTATGAAAAACTTCAGACATAAACTATAGATGATAGTGTACTGGACTACCTGCTTCCTCATTACTCAAGTTCAATAATGATAAATTTTGAATAGCCAATCATTTTTACTCTTACCAGTGCTGCTTAAAGTGTGGTCCCTAGACCAGACTATCAGTATTACCTTGGAAGATTGCTAGAAATGTAATTCATTATCCTTATCTGAGAGACTGAATTAGAACCTTTGTGATAAGGCCCAGAAAAGTTTTAATCATTTCTCCAGCTGATTTATAGAACCACTCATATAAAATATATGTACATACATATATATGGGTGTGTGTATATGTATACCTCACCTTCCAGAGTATTTTTAAACAAATCCTAAATAACACCCAGGTATATTATTTTATATTTAATTACTAAAAAACATAATCATATATCATGTCACCTAGAAAAATTTAACTACAATTTCTTAATATTATCAATCATCCACCTTAAAATTATTTTAAAATTTTTTAATTTTTTAATTTTATAATTACCATATATCAATAATATAAGGAGGTTGTAGTGTGACAAGTTCATACAAATATAAATATACTTTGAGCAAATTCACCCCCTTCTTTATATTCTCATTCCCTCCTTTCTTCCCCCCTTTAATTATCATAAAAAAATTTTCAATTAGAATTTTTCATTTTCACTTCAATAAAGACCTAAAGTAAATTCATGCTCATGGAAGCAAACTCAGATTTCCCATTCAAAAATTAGAGAAAATGTTATTAGCAATTTTTATATAAATTTAAATTATTCCTCTATATTTCATATTTTATTTGTATAATCATAGCATATTTAAAAATTAATGAAATGCCTTACCAAGCCCTAATATACACCATAGTTCTTTCTAGTTGCTCCAGTTTGTCCTCCAAATATTAAAGTTGGTATTTATTATTTTACCATGAGAGCACCACAAATAATAGAAAATAACTATTGCTCAATATGTGTCAAGGCATTGTAGTCATTCTAAAAAAACTGACTGTGTAGTTACTGTCATCACCCCTCTAAATGTGAAATGTGGAAGCCCAGAGAGGTTAAGTAACTTGCCAGCATCACAGAGCAATTAAGCAGTATAGTCAAGATTTGGCTAGAAAAATTAACGTGTATGGTCCCCTATAGCTAAAGAGTTTTACAATTACGTGGGTACTTATAAAAAATTACCTGTTTTCAAGAAATTGTGCATTATGTAATAACCACTTGAAAAAAAGGCCATAACACTTTGTATGTACATAAAAGTTTAGAAACTTTATTAATTTACCTAACTGGTAGACTGCGACTTGCAATGAAAACTTCTCAGTCAAGTTTTCTAAATTCATTGGGAGGATTAGGTAAACTTAGGAGTTCTTTAAAATTCTTAGTACACTTCTATAACATTCTAGCCATGACACTGTAGTGTCATGTAAGAAGCTGATACACTTTCTTGGTAAAGCCCTCTCCTTTGTGTTTATTCATTCCAAAGAGGTAAAGCCAAATTAAGACACAAAAAAGACCTGGGTATCTCTCTAAGAGGATTTGAGGACCCTAGCATGGAAGCCACACTCAACATGCAGTGAATTTATAATTCCACATCGCTGGGCTACAGAGCTAGAGGATGTCAAGTACCTCATGCTCCAGAGTCATATCCATGAAATTGAACTTCATGGGTATGAGTTTTTGTGTTGTTGGAGCATGTAGTCCTTGTATAAAGGCTCGTCACCAAAACTGGCACTCACAGCTTATGATTTCATGCCATTCGTGAGGCTAACAATAAAATCTCACATAGTTTTTTCTAGAGACTCCTATTTGTGTGAGCTAGATATGAATGCCAGATTTACAGTACTGAATTTTTTAACTTGAAACGACAAAGCGCAGAAAAGGAAAATATACTAGCAGAACAATAATTAATAATAAATAATTTTTTTAGATAACTGAAATGTAAGGTGTTTGATGAATAAAAAATTTAAAGGACTAGATTTGAATGGTAATATTTGTAAGTTATAAAGAAAATATCACATTTAGGGCTTAATGAAGTCATGTGGATTGAGTAAACTAATGAATAACTGGATGGATGAATAGATCAAGGGATGTCAACCCTCCCACAAACACTTGCAAGTGTCCTGGAATCTCAGGAATCCTATCAGCTAATCTTTTCTAGATAAGAATTTAGGTGCTTTATGACTTCCATTTCAAAACATTTATGGCACCTTTGCACAATATTCATGGCTTGCTTCTTCAGGCTGCAGGTTAGTGAGTTCAGTTCAAGAATCACTGCACTGTAGCACACAAACATCACTTTGTTGAGATCCAGGGAGAAACTTGCATTAGGCAAAGAAAAGAGTATTATAACAAAGAAAAGAGTACACATAGGATGGAGATGGCTGTCAGATGATAAGAGCAGGTTCTTTGTGGCAGCAGGGCAGATCCTCAGAACGGCAAAGAGGATGTAACTATAGACCAGGATAGTCTGACCACTGAAGACTCCCACAACTCCAGCCACAATGAAAACTAATAACTTGTCAGGCCTGTACATTCAAAAGAAAGCATCAGTACATGTCACAAAAGAAATGATTGGTGGGATTATGGTCACAAAAAGCAAAATAAACAACTACTGCTGAAAAGCACAGTCCAAGAAAGAGATGGATTGTATCAAAAGGCATTAGTGAGCATCTTGGGCCTCAGGGTTGAGGAGAAGCAAATGATCACAAAGTACCAGTGACTGAGAGAGGAGGACGTGAGGAATGAGGACAAGAATCAACTAGGATGAAAATAATCATTCCCAGGTTTCTGGTTAGATTGAAGATGTAGAAATTAATAAATGGAAGGAGGAAGAGTTGCAGCTACAGTTTACAATTCAAGCCTTGGAAAATGAATTCAGTGTTTATCGTGCAGTCTTCAACATCCATTGACAGGTTCTGGTTTCCACTAGAAGAAAAACAAAGGTTTCACAGCAAATTTTAAATATGCTTTCAAAACTGAGACCCAGAAAATACGCCAGAAACTGAGAGGAAGTTGGGGATAGTATAAATTAGGTACACACTTCCATCAAAGAAAAAAGTGCGATGTACAATGAAATACAGTGGATCTGAAGCCTTAATACTTCAGACTTTGCAATCCATCTACTAGTTGATGAGAAAAATGTAAGCCTTTAAAAGAGGAAAAGCTTGCTCAAGGTACCTGAACAAACTACTGGCAGATCTGGTTCCAGAATAGTTATCTCATATCTCCGACTTTAGTGAAACTTATCTGACTCCAAAAGGTGTACATACCTCTGGTGAAGTGATTCAGGAGAGTGGAAGTGAACCAAGTTAGAGAAGAAATAAGCAGCCACTCATTTCTAGGTCATATACTTTGCACTTGATGATTGCAACCTAAGGCTAAATGTATGTGGTCCAACTTCTCTGAAAACTTCTTCCTCTCACCCTGAGAAAGTAACTTATCTACATCTATGAAATGGAAATGATAACAATAATTTGTGCTTTGTAAATATTGTAAAGATTAAATGATGAGAAGCCTTGTTAAACACATTTTACATGCTAAGTATCAAACCCAGGGCCTTACACATGCTAGACAACTAGTCCACCACTGAGTCATAACTGCACTCCAGGCAAAACACTTGAGCCTTATTGAACACCTAGATACATTAGCAATAATTATTAACAATTTTATCACCTTGGTGAATCCGTCCAAAAGGTCTGTATGCTAAATATCATTCTATAATTTTACATACAAGGAAAATTTACAAAAAATTCATATTTACACATCCAAAAGAAGGACTGTGCTCCTTCCTTTTTCATGCTGATGTGCCTTCACAGTTGCCTTTATGTGAAAGAAACTCAAATTGATTTCAGTTTGAAGACAGGGTAATGGATCCTTGGCTTACTATTCCTAGTGTTAAGGTTATAGCCAATAGCCATTAGTGGGAAGATCATAGAATGTTATAATGTTGAACTCAAATACCACTTTCATGGGAACAACACAAAGAAGATTCTGAGAAAAGATCCCAAATTCCCTAACTCCATAGCCTCTATATATCTTTTTGTTACCTGCTATAGAGGTGATCTCTCTAAACCAACGTTGCTAGAACTTTGCTCTTTGATGTCTGAGAATTTTCATCCACCTAGAATGAAAGATCAGTGCACAGGTGCTTGGAAAACTATTTCCAACTTAAACTTGTCATTAGCCCCAGAATATTGGAGACCAAAACCATGCTTAAACAAGATACCTTTCTTTCATTCTCTAATTTTAAAATTATTATTTGACTTAACAAAATCTCTTCTGAACCCAATAACAAAAGATTTTCATTATCTCCTTTGTTTCAGGGTAATTAAAGAGACAGATGAGTCACCAGTTTTTCCATCATCACATATATCTGTTGCTTAAACTTTTTTAATAGTCTAATAGCTCCTCAAGATCGCTCTATAACTCACTCTTTCCACTTACCCCTGCCTAAAAATCCTCTTTTCTTCCTTGTTAGACTTTCTCTCTAGGCACATTTTAGTTCCTCAGTTTCTTTGTTTCATTCAGGGCTTAAAATAGAATACATGGGTTCATATAAGTCAAACCGCACAGAGTGGAAGACAGATTTGTGCACATGTTCAGAGCACTGGGAAACCATAGTCACACATGGTGATAGCAAGAAAACAGCCAGATGGTTTAGACGGGAATGTAAATTGAATGCAGCGATGTCTTTTCCTCTTTTCTTGCTGTTAAACACCTCTGTCTCCTTATATACTTATGTGATTATAGTCTGATACATTTGCAGAACCTTGACTGGTCTCTATGTAAATAAGGTCTTTTTACATCTTGCTAAATCGCCCACTAATGATGAAGATAATGCTGCACCTGACCAAAAATCAAAGTATGTATTTTAATTCCACTTAAAAAAATTTTTGTTGAACTTCTTGAGACAAGAAGATGGGAAAACAACTTCAAATTTCTCATCCTACATTCTAATCGGTTTCCTCTTTTTCTAAAAGGTAAATAAAAATTAGACAAGTTTCTCATGTCTCTTCCATCAACTTAATATGACAACCTTCACACACACAAAATCAGAATTTGCAACAGTCACTTTTTTTACTTTGTATATTCTTCCAAAAAATGTATCATACTCCACTGTTACACAGTGTGGAACTATTCAGAAAGTCGTTGTCTATGCCTGTATCATGAAATGTCTCCCCTTTTTCTCTTGTAGTGGTTTCAAAGTTTCAGGTTTTACACTGACGTCTTTATGCACTGAAAGGTGACGCTTTACAGAGTGAGACATCAGGTTCTACTTATAGTCTTCTATATGTGAATGTACAGTTTCCCTAGACCATTCATTGAAGAGTCTCTCATATTTCCAACATTTATTTTGGCACCTTTGTCCAGAATCATGTGGCTTTACTTGTGTGGTTTTATTTCTGGGTCCTCTACTGTTGCGTTGGTCTACATGTACCTTTGTGCCAGTCCCACAGGGTGTTACTATGGCTCTGTAAGATAATTTGAAATCTGGTATTGTGATACTTCCAACATTGCTCTTTTTGTTCAATATTGTTTGGCTATTGAGAGTCTTTTGTTGTTTCCAACAATCCTACGAACTTTAGGATTGTTTTTCCTATTTCCATGAAGAATGTCATTCTAATTTTGATGGTAAGTGCATTGAATTTTTAGATTGCTTTCATTAAACGGCCATTTTCACATATTGATGCTGCCAACTGATGAACATGGGAGATCATTCATTCACCTAGCGTGCTCTTCAGTTTCCTTCTTCGGTGTTCTATAGTTTCATTGTAGAAGTCTTTCACCACCTGGGTTAGTTATATTCCTAGTTATTTGATTTCGGAGACTAGTATGAATGAGCTCATTTCACTGATTTTTTTTCTAAGTATGTTCATTATTAGTATTCAGAAAACTACTGATTTTCATATGCTGACTCTAAATTCTAATATCCTTCTATGTTAATAAGATACAGAGTTTTTAGGGGATCCTTTAGGGTCTCTTAGGAGAGAGATAGAATCATAACAGATATAACAGATGGAAATAGGGATAATTTGACAACTTATATACTTTTTTAATTCCTTTACCTTCCCTTAATGCTCAGGCTAAGAATTCAAGCACAATATTGAATAAGACTGGAGAAAGTAGACACCTTTGTTTCATTCCTAATTTTTTAGGAAATGCTTTCAATTTTTCCCCATTTAGTAAAATATTACCTAAAAGTTTGATATATGTACCCTTTATTATGTTGAGGTATGATCTTTCCATTCCTAGTTTCTAGAGGGCATTTATCATGAAAAGATATGGAATTTTATCAATGGCTTTTTCTGCATCTATTAAAATAACCATGTGTTTTCATCCTTTATTCAATTTATGTGCTGTATTACATTAATTGATTTACCTATGTTGAGCTACATTTGCATTCCTAGAATTAATTCAGCTTGATCATGACGCATCATCTTTTTAACATGTTGAATTTAGTTTGCAAGGATTTAATTGAGAATTTTTGTGTCCACGTTTATTACAGAAATTGGTCTACAGTTTTTTCTTACTTTTTTTGTATCCTTATCCAGTTTTAGTATCAATGTAAACCTGGCTTTGCAGAATGACTTTAGAACCATTACTTCTCTTTCTATTTATGGTGTGATTTAGGGTGTATGGATGTTGTTTAAAGCTCTTTAAAGTACTGGAAGAATTCAATAGTGAATCCAGCCAAGCCTGGACTTTTCTTTATATGGAGACTACTATTGCAGCAAATTCCTTGCTCATTATTAATCATTTTAAGCTGTTTTGATCCTCTCAGTTCAATTTTGGTAAGTCATATTTGTCCATAAGTGAATCAATTTCAATTTATTGGAATGTTAATTTTTCAAAGTATTCCTTAATGATCTTCTAGATTTCTGTCACATCTATTACAATTCCACTTTTCTTTCTAATTTTATTAGTTTGGATCTTTTCTCTCTTTCCTTGGTAAGTTTGGCTATGAGTTTATCAATCTTTATTTATCTCTTCAAAAACAAATTCTTTGTTTCATTGATGCTTTTGCTGCTCTTTTAATCTCAACTTTATTAACTTTTGCCTTCATATTTATTGTTTCTTTCCATCTACTAATTTGGGGCTTGACTTGTTCTTGATTACTTAAGACCTTGAAGTTCATCTCTAGGATATTTATTTGAGATTTCTCTAACTTTTTAATGTATACACTCTTGGCTATAAACTCCCTTTTTATACTTCCTTTACTGTATTCCAAAGGTCCTGGTAAGCTATGTTTCCTTTTTCCTTTGATTTTAGGAAATTTTAAATGTCCCTATGATTTATTTAATGATTCACCAATTATTCAAATGTGTATTGTTCAATCTCCTTGCCTTTGCATGATTTCTGCAGTTTCTCCTGCTATTTATTCTAGTTTATAGCATCATGATCTGATAATATATTAGAAATTCTTTCATTTTATTTGTTGAGAGTTGCCTTATGGCTTAAAATGATCTCTGTCACCTTTGGAGAAAGTTCCATGAACTGCTGAGAAGAATCTATGGCTGTTAGATGGCATATTTTATAGATGTCTAAAAATTCCACTCACCTATGATATAGTTTAACTATGAATTTTTCTTTATTGTTTTACTGAGTGATCTACCTATTGTGAGAATAGGATATTGAATTCACACACTATTTTTGTATCTGGACCTATCTGTGCCTTCTTTTCTAGAAGTGTTTCTTTTATGAAATTTGTTAAAGTCAACAGTGGATGCATATAAATTTGAAATTGTTATATCTTCTTGATGAATTCTTCCCTTTATAAATATGTTATAACCTTATTTATCTCAGTATATGTAACAAAGAAACAATACTGAAAACTACAAGACTTATTTTGGCTTTAAGTCTGCATTATCACATACGAGATATCACTACTCCTGCTGTTTTCAAATTCTCTTTGGTCAGAATATTTTTATCATTTTTTATAATTTCACTTTTGGTCTGCATGTGTCTTTGCTGGTGAGGTAGTTTCCTGAAGACAGAAACCAGTTGAATCTTTTTTTTCTTACCCATTCAGCCAGTATGTCTTCACATTGGCTAGTTAAGACCATTTATAGTTAAGGCTATTATTGAAATATGGGTGCAAATTTCTCCCTTCTTCATCTTAGATGCTTCCAGTTTGGTGGATTAATAATATTTAATTCTTTCCTAATCCTCTGTTGCTCATTCTTCTACTGAGATTTATCATTTCCTGAGCCTTTTTTTTCCTCTTCTGTGTGTAGCTTTCCTTTAGGCTTCCTCTACAACACTGACTAAGTGCTCATGAGTTGCTTTAGTTTGTGCTTATCATGGAAGGTTTTTATTTCTCTTTCAATTTTTAAGGATAACTTTGCTGGATATAGTAATCTGCATTTGCAGTTATTTTGTTTCAGAGCTTGAAATACATCAGTCTATTCTGTTTTGGACTTTAGGTTTTCTGTTGAGATGTTTGCTGTTATTCTTATAGGTTTGCTTTTGTAAGTATCTTGACAAGTCTCTCTAGCATCTTTCAGTACTCTTTGTTCTATATTCTTAGCATTTTAACTATAACTTAATGTTGAGAGGTTCTTTTCTGTTCATGTTTTTGGAGGGTTTTATATGTCTCCTATGCTTGGATGGCCTTCTACCTGGAGGATTTTCTACTATGATTTCATTGAATAGTATAGTCAGTTTGACAATATTAATTCTGCCAATCAATGAACATGGAAGATCTTTCCATCCTCCAGTATCTTCAATTTTTTTCTTCAAGGTTTTATGGTTTTCCTTGTAATGATCTTTAACCTCATTAGTTAGGTTTCTTTCTAGGTATTTAATTTTTTAAAGCTATTGGTAATGAGATTGTTTCCTGATTTATTTCTCTGCCCACTCATTTTTTGTGTATAGAAAAACTACTGATTTTTGTATATTCATTTTTTATCCTGCCACTTTGCCAAGGCAGAAATTGTAGACTATTTCATCCTTTTCCCTATGTTACCTTCCCCCATGCTTTTAAACATTCTTGACATCTCTTTCTTCATTCCCAATGCTCTTCCTCTCTTTCTTTGGCATATAGTGCTTCCTTTATTACCCTACCTCTTCTCATTCACAAACTCACATGAAGGAAACTTCTAACTCACCATCTTGCCTGGAAGATTTAATTTTAAAATTACCTTTCTAAAGTTATAAAAGCATGATTTACAGGTAGTTATTTTCTGGCTACAATGGAATAGTTACTTATGGTTAAAGTTAGCATGTCAAATTCACAAGGTAGATCCATTTATCCAAGAAAAGGCAGACAAGTTTATTTTAGGTACTTTTTTCATAGACCCAGCAATTTTATGCATATGTAATACTGTAATAATTAATAACAAATCAATACTCATATATTATGAAGTGTAATATTTTAAGAATCCTAGCAAATAATTATATGTAGATTATTTGGTGACAGGCAATGTTCCAAATATCTTTCACATTATTTCATTTAATTTTCACAATAAGTCAGTTAAATGGGTGGTATTTTATTCTCCATTTCAAGGATTCAGAGTTTGAAATTGGAGAATATAAGAAATCAACCCAAGTTAAAGAGTTAATCTGGCTCTAGACTCTGGAGTCTAAGCCCACATCCTTCGCCCATGTTTTTGCTTACAATCCCCTACAGCAGATGCAATGTGGGTTAAAAGAGCCAGAATATCTATATTATCCACTAAGCTGTCTGAATTAGTGCCCACTGTGATGATGACCTTCACAGTTTTCTGTTTGGAAAATGCACACAAATAATTCACAGTCATAAAAGACTGAGTGAGAAGAAGTGAAAAAGTGGAAATAAGCATAGAAAGCTTGTTTTTCAGGGGTTTTTTTTGTTTTGTTTGTTTGTTTGTTTTTTGATAGGAGTGAGGTTTGGACTCAGGGTTTTGCAATTGCAAAGCAGGTGCTATACTGTTTGAGCCACACCTCCAGTCCCTCTGGTTATTTTGGAGATGGGGGTCTCACAAACTATTTGACCAGTCTAGTCTCAAACCCAATTCTTCCAGTCTCAGCCTCCTCAGTACCTAGTATTATAGGCATGAGCCACAGGAGCCCAGTGAAAGCTTACTCTTAAGATGAAATTTACTAATTTTTGTTTGTTTTGTTTTGTTTCCTTGGCAGTACTGGGGTTTGAACTCAGGGCTTCACTCTTGCTAGGAAGGCACTCTACCACTTGAGCCATGGGTCTATCTCTTTTTGCTCTGATTATTTATTTTGTAGATAAAGTTTCACTTTTTGCCCAGTCCAGCCTGGACAACAATCATCTCCGCTTTTGTACTTCTCACCATAGCTGGGGTGACAGGCACATGCCACCACACCCAGCTTTTTCCTGTTAAGATGGGGTCTTATAAACATTTTTGCCTGGCTGGCCTGGAATGATGGTACTGCCTCCCTCATAGCTTGGGATGACAGGGACATGCCACTGCACCCAGCTGTTGGCTGAGAAAGAGTCTCCTGAAGTATTTGCTCTGCCTGGAACCACAGTTTTCCCAATCCCAGACTTTCAAATACCTAAGACTGCAGATGTGAACCATTGGGTTTGTCAAAGGAAAGAGGGTGATGGCAATAAGAGTGAGCTTTTTCAGAAACATTCAGGACTTTTTTTTAAACCTTGTTTTACATTAGTATTCTTGTTGGAAAAATAAGGATAATAATATTGAACCTTTGGATTTATTGTGAGGCTAAATGGATTAGTATATTTTGGGAGAACAAATCAGTGTCTGCAATGATGTAAGTCCCTTATAATATTAGCTATTGTTCACCCCAGTAGAGAACAGAAATAAGGAGGCCAAATAAAACACAGTTTTAAGTAGGGTATAGAGGATTAGACACAGATCTCACTTCCTAGCCCTCAGATAGATTCAGTGTGGAAAACAGAGTGATCTCCAGATGAGAGATGCAGTAGAAGTGATGCTTCCTAAGTACAAGGTGGTTTCAAGTATAGCTAAAAGTGAATAGACACCTTCAGTGATCTGGTAGAAAATTCCAGAGTGTTTGATAGCACAGATTCATTGGATTCCTTCAAAATACTTGAAAAGGAGTGGTGGAATGCATGGAGGCATGTGGTGATGACAGAATGGGAAGAAATAAAGAATGGAAGACCAGAGAGACACATATCTTGTGAAGGGGACAGGGAAAGAGAAACATTAAATGTGTGGTTTAGTGAACCCAGCTTTTCAAAATTTGCATTCAAGTCAATTCTGCAGTCCCATGAAGGGTGGAGAGGAAAGGACACTGGTTTCTCAGGATTCTGCAGCATCTTAGATGAGTCACCGAAGCCAATGAAGTCAAGGCTACAATGCAGGGGGAGAACCCAGGCATCTAGAGGTGTTGGGGATAGCTAGCTCAGATTGAAGGCTCACAGCTGCATGCTCAGACATTCCAGATCACCAGGAATGATCAGCACCTGAATGGAAAGACATCTAGTGGCAGACAGTGGCAGCTGAGGCACAATAAAAGGTAAAGTGAGGAATTGCAAAATTTTAGATTGTTTGACTAACCAGCAGTTCATGAATAGGAAAGCAGCAATATTAAAATTGGTTTCAGAGTCTGCTGAGGGAACACAACAGGAAGGTTTTTTATGGTGAATGTGGAAACAAGGCAAAAGAAATGCTTGTTTATTTACAATTATGTAGTTTTCCTTATTTGGTCCATCCAGTTGCGAAGTCCCTAGTTTTACAACTGTAAGTCAGTTCGTGGCTTCTAACTTAAGTTTCCATTTTTAATATACGCAGTTAGAAGATATAGCACAAATAATAAAGCAAAGTAAAAGTTGCTTCCCTGGCTTACCTGGCCTTAATCTGCTCAAGGTATTTTCAAGCCAGGTCTCTTTATTGTACTTTACTGTATTGTATTGTATTGTATTGTATTGTATTGTATTGTATTGCATTGCATTGTATTGTATTACATTGTATTGTACTGTACTGTATTGTATTGTATTGCATTGTATTGTATTGGGGTTGGGGATTTAGCTCAGTGGAAGAGCACTTGCCAGGCCCTGAGTTCAGTCCCTAGTACTGGAAAAAAAAAAAAAAAGGAAAAATAGAAAAAAAAAAAGACAAAAAAAACCAAGGCAATTGCATTGTATTGTATTGTATTGCATTGTATTGTATTGTGTTGTACTGTACTGTATTGTGTTGTATTGCATTGCATTGCATTGTATTGTATTGTATTGTACTATATTGTATTGCATTGTATTGTATTGTGTTGTACTGTATTGCATTGTATTGTATTGTGTTGTACTGTACTGTATTGTATTGATTGCATTGCATTGCATTGTATTGTATTGTATTGTACTATATTGTATTGCATTGTATTGTGCTGTATTATATTGTATCGTATGTTATTTTGTTTTAGCAGAAGGAAGTCAGTATAGTGGGAATATTGAAGCATTATACCATTAGTTTTTGTTACCTCAATCCTGACCACTGCTACTCAAAATGATTGCAACATAAATATCTTTAAAAGGAAAAAAATGTATTTTTTCTTGCATCCCTGAGAGAAGAACTTTAGACATTCAGAGATTTTCTAATGCAATTTGAAAAGCATGAACTTAATCAACTAAACTGTCAACCTCTCAAAAAATGAGTATATTGCTCTTGTAACTAATAAAAACCTAGCTCTAATTACTCAGCTGGAAAGTCCCTAGTAAATAAATCAAGTAACAGGTTTGTCTTTATAACTTAAATTATCATTACAATATTTTTTACATTTTCATGAAACTGTAGATTCACAAAGAATATAATGAAGAAACCCCAGATCCTGAGTTGGGAATATTGATCTAGACTAGTGGTTCTCAACCTGACAATGAGATAGAATCACTAGTGGAGCTTTTAAAATATACTAGAGACTAAGTCCCTTTCCAAAATAATCAGAATCTCTGGTGGAACCCAACTAACATCAGTGCTCAGACACCATGGATGACTCTAGACCTAGGCTGAGCCTCCTTGGAGGCTTCTCCCCTCTCATTCCACCCCCATCCTGCATCCAGGACCAGGATTTACATGGTGAGCTAGATTGATCCAGGAAAAGTATTTTGATGATAGAATGATTATGTCCAGAGTTTTCTCAATTCCTGATCTTCAAGATGTCTAAATGAAACCAGGCAAAATGCAATTCCAGATTTCAGGGTAGCAAAAACATGACTTCCTCCATAAAGAGTCTCTTTTCTGACACCTTCATAGCCAAAGCAATATCTTCTTCAAACGTGAGGTGACATCACCTATGAAACTTATCAGAGTTACCTTTTATTATGGTGCTTTTGTGTAGGGTTTACAATCCCTTACAAAACACCAACCATAGAAGGTTGAGATCACAGCTTAATTAACAGACATGTAAAATACCCTGTATATACTAGTCTGACTGTACCAGCTATTAAATGGTAAAATACAGGCCAGCGATGGTGGCTCATCCCTGTAATACCAGCTACTTGGGAGGTGGAGAATGGGAGACTCATGATTTGAGGCCAGCGTGGGCAAAAAGTTAATTATGCCCCCATCTCAATTAATAATGCTAGTGAGTGCCTGTGGTCCCAGCTAAGCAGAGGCCACAGGTGGGAAAATTGCAGTCTGAGGTCTGCCCTAAGCTAAAACATGAGACCCCCCCCCTTGAAAAATAACTAAAGCAGGAAAGAACTGGGGCATGAGTCACGTGGTAGAACAACTGCCTAGCTCCCATATGATAATTTTACATAGAAATTTCCTATAGTTCTATAAGGATTACATTTTTTTCAAGTTTGCATGTTAGTTGAAAAATTGAGTCCAAATATACATAAACATGAGGATATATGAAGAAAACTTCCAAAAACTAGTAAGTGTGGGGCCGGGGAAGGGGAAGGTACACAAAAGACCAGACATACTAATTAGTAACCACTCTATATAAATAAGTGTAAGAGCAAAGTAATACTAAAACACAAAAAAAGCAGAAGTCTGAATAAAACCGATATGACCATGCTCTATATTTGCTAATAAGAACATATATGGTAAAAGTGGTCATTTCATAAGGGGAAGAGAGCTTGAGAACCAAGAAGGATTTAACTTGGCATCTGTGTCTTGCATTTCTTTCCATGTAGCTTCATCAAGTCACTGCACTTCAAGGAACCTCAGGTCTCACACCTACTACCATTTATGACATTCCTTTTCTTAAAATGTATCTCAAGAGTTCAACTAATAATAACATTTTATAATTACCTTTATTATCCATACATAAGTATTGCCCATGAAGAGGAAAGAGATTACACTTAAGGTATTTTACAATTCCTGAATGATTAAAGTAAAAATCAAAATTTTTAAAAAAGGATCACCAAAACAAATATTTACCAGATATCTTAATCCAAGGTCAAT
Source organism: Castor canadensis (assembly GCF_047511655.1). Classification (NCBI taxonomy): domain Eukaryota; kingdom Metazoa; phylum Chordata; class Mammalia; order Rodentia; family Castoridae; genus Castor; species Castor canadensis. The sequence goes on from NC_133386.1 coordinate 193,010,901, forward strand.
ATTCAAAACAGAAACAGTAATGAAAATTTTTTAAATTTCATTTTGAAAGTAGTAAACAACAGGCTAAGAAAAGTATTTGAAGTCAATGTTACAGAGCCTTTTTATTTGGTATCATTATAATGATACAAGAATGTCTGATGACACACAACTAAACAATGTGTCACGCCTGTGAACTGGCATGACATAATTCCATTACATGTCATAGGAAAATCATTGTCCCTTTATAATTTAATTATGTAACTCAAAAGATATGAATGTCAAAGCAGATCCATGATTATTACATTTTGGTGTGCTATGAACTTTAGATAATATAATGAAAAACTCTGATCCTTCCTTGTGGAATAAATGTGCACAAACACAAAAAAACTTCCATATGACTTTTGTCAGCCATTCATTATTCATTCTTAGATTTTGAAAGGTATCTGTGAGCCTATCCTTTTAGTAATGTTTCAATTACTAAAGGAAATATTGGAGGAAAATTTTGTTGTAATTAATAAGCTCATGCTGCCATCTAGTGGTAGTGTTTATCAACATCTTTAGAAGAAACAAATTTATTTCACCAGGAGTGTTACCTACCTTTTACTTGAACACATCCTATATTCCCTTAAGACCATGTTAAAGAGACTAAAGAGTTGAAGAGGAGGAGAGGAGCCAGGCACCTGTGTCTCACACCTGCAATCCTAGCTACTCAGGAGGCAGAGATCAGGAGGATCATGGTTCAAAGAAAGCCCCAGCAAAATAGTTCAAGAGACCCTACCTTGAAAATATGCAATACAAAAAAGGATTGGTGGAGTAGCTCAAGTGGTATATCACCTATCTAGCAAGCATGAGGCCCTACGTTCAAACCACGGTATTCCCCCAAAAAGAAGGCAGGAGGGGAGAAAAAATGCCTCATGAATAATGTGAAATGTTGCATGTGATGGGTACTAAAAACAGTTTGACCCTTGTTCTAAAATACAACTAATATTTAAAAGTAGATTTGTAAAAATTCAGGACATAAGGTCATTTTGGTAAAATATTAACAGAAAAACTGTAGAAGGACAAAACAAGTTTAATAGATAATCCTTTTATCACATTCAGTATGCTCAGGTGAGTTTAATAAACTTTTTAATAACTCACCAGAAACTATGCTAGACTAATAATAAAGTGCTATCTTCTCAATGTGTATGAGTTTTTAAAAGAACTCCACTATTTCTAAGCTAACAAAAGTTTATAAATTTTAATTAGGGGCAAACAATGTCACTTGTCTTTAACATCGATAAAGATGACCATATTGCATTTATATTAAACTAAAGAATATCAGTAATAATAGGAGTAATATTATAATTAATAATAGAAACATCAATGATCATCTTCTGAACACTTAATTATAATATCGTTTTTAGTTTGTTATTCATATAATGCCCTAGATAACATTATCTCCATTTAATACATGGGTGTATTAAGATTTTTATTCAAATTATCTGTGATTTTTAGATCTGGTTCTTACAGTAGAGAATCCACTGGGATATGGCTTTCTGGAAAACATCACTGAAGAAAAACCATGCATGCTTAGGATGCAGAGTTTGGCAATCTGCTGCAGATGCTGGATTCATTTCTCCCACAATGCCACCCAACTTTTGCTAAGACATGCTGCCTTTCCACAAAGCTAAAATTTTCACTTTATTACTTAAATTAAGCACATTAACTTCTACATTGTTTTTCAGGCACCATTGTCTTTTGGAGACAAAGATTTTCACAAAATCAAGGGCAGGGAAACACTCAGCAGATCACACCACAATTTAAACACAACTTATGATAATGTAGGACTGAGGGCTACTTTGCAACAATTGAGCTGGGTAATGCACATATGAGAATTTAACAGTTTTTATTTTGAAATTTCTTTTTTTTAGTTTTTGACTTCTCAGTCAAAACAATGTGTAGTAATTTGAAAATAGATTGGGCTTACTGCATTTTCTATTTTTCAATATACAGCCTCAGTTGTGTAAGCCAAACATAACTGTGTTGTTCATATTTAAATACACTATCTCTCTCTCACACACACAACCCTAATTGCAAAAATATAAAATGTAAATTTTAATACACTGTTTTCCACATTGGTAAAGTATAGGAAAATGTAAAACCAGTGTCTTTCTTTGACTCGTATACTCTGTCCAAAACATTTTTTTTTGCATTTTCATCTCTTCAAAATTGATACCTGTTAGGAAAAACGCCACTCTCAAAGAAAGCTCACGAGAAAACTCACGTCCATAGAGCAAGGTTTAATGGCAGGCCCAAACTGCCAGGCTGGCCAGGGAAAAGGTGGCGCAGCCCCGAGTCTGGGTGAGCAGTGGCTTTTATAGCAGGGGGAGGGGAAGGAAGTTAGCACATGCTCAGTAGTCTCTGGTAGGGGTGGGGCTGTCTTAGAGCACAGGAATTTGTTTAAGGATGGGGCTGCCATTTTGGCTGATTCACAAAATGGTGACATTATTGTTCTGCTCAGTAGTCTCTGGTAGGGGTGGGGCTGTCTTAGAGCGCAGGAATTTGTTTAAGGACGGGGCTGCCATTTTGGCTGATTCACAAAATGGTGACATTATTGTTCTATCATTCCCCCATTTTTTCTTTAATAATGATGAGGGTAGGGGCTGAGGATCAGGAATTGGGGCGAAGCATCGATCTCTTTAACTGCTTCCTGCTGGCAGGGGGCATTGTATGGAGCAGGATCCTCAGGTTCCTGTGGTGTCCTGGATGGGGACTTCACAGTAGTTTTCAGGGCGGTTTTGGAGAGGTTGGTATCCCTGGAGGTACAACTGGTTAAATTTTTGATTAGCAATAACAGAAATGCAGTATGATACAAGGGAGGAGGCTTAAGAATAGGAGAGCAGAACATAGGCATTAGGATGGACACTGGCCAGGAGAACACTGTGAAATGTTGTTCCCTAGACAATTTCAAGAGTCCTCCAACTACAGAGAGAGAAATGGGTGGCCATACATTATCTAAGACCCAAATAAGAATATTACGAGGAGCATAAAAAGGTGTCTGCTCAGGGACTACATACCTAGGAATCTAAATTCTGCAAAATCCTATAACTGCCAGGAAAGCTGTAAGCTGTCTTATGGTATGGGGGTTAGGAAATGGAAGATTGGGTTGATGCATTTAAGACTCAGGGAGTGAGTCTGTCCCTTTAAGGCCACACCTAGGTAGGTGACCTGTGGGAAGCAGGGGCTGTCAGGATTTAAATGTAACACTCTTGGATATGAAAGAGCTTTAGCTCATAGTTTTATATAAATTGACACTTTTAACTTTTTAAATGTTTGTACCATATTTAGATAAAGTATAACATAACACTGTTACAAGGTGGTCATTTTAGACACATAAGCAAATATGTAAATGAACTCTGATTTAGTAGTACTTAAAGCTTGACAAGATCAGCAGAAAACACAAATAATTTCTTTGATAAAATCTTTCTCTGTAATGTTTTTTTGTAGATGTTACTCAGAGCAGAACAATATTAAGATAACCTTGTTATTTTATAGACATAGAGGATTTGATTTTAGTTTGACATGACCCTAAAAATCTTTTAGGCAGCTCTTAGGTTATATTTAACTTTATCACACACTGAAGTTTCTTATTATGCACTTTTAAAACTTACTTAGATCTTTATATAACATATTAAACCCTTTGATGGCTTGTTTTTATCCCTCCTATTTGAAACAATCTTTAGGATAAACCCTTTTTTACAAAATCCTTTCTCATCCAAAAAACCATTCCTTTTCTCTTTAACTTCCCAAAAAATATGTTTATTACCTATCTATATCCTTTCCAGTTGTTTACTTTGTAACTTGTATTTTAAAATTAACTTTTATAAGAATTTAAAATTTATTATAGGGGCTGGAGCAACTAATTAGTAGCCCTTACTGTTTTTAGGAACAGGCATAAGGCTTCATTGTCCCTCAGGCTTGAGGGGATATTGTTTTAGGTGTGGAAACTGTGAGGAATTTGAGTTTTATTTGAATAGGGAGGGCCATCCTGGCTCACCCTACACTCATCTCATCAGTCCACACTGTGGGATCTATTTGTTCCTGAAAGAGGGGGAAGCAGAGATAGCTGCCTGGGGGGAGGAGAATTTGAGCTCTTAATTGAGATAGTAAATCCTGTCCCAGCAGGGACACTGGAGTTTTAGGTACTATGAGGAAAGAGTGACAGAAGAGCAGGTCTCCCCAAGAGCAGGCCAGAGGCCAGGTAAACTAGCGCTCTAGGGGCTGGCCAGATTTGCCCCAAATGATAGCTTTTGTCATTGGACTAGGGACCAGGAGAAAAAGGTAAAACAGAGAAATGGGCTCCACTGTCTAGGAGGAAAATGGCCTTTTGTTTTTCTGCCATTATGGCTCCTCAACATTGATGCCAAGAAGTTGAGTGTGGACAGGGGGTCGGGACCCATCAATCCATAGAAGGTGGCACCTCGCCTTCCATCTGGTGACGGGGGCACTTAGACCTCCAGTGGTTACCCTTGCAGAGGGCAGGGTCCCGGTTGGGGGTGGAGCTGTCTCCCGGGCTGTCCCCCCTTAAGCATTCTCTGCAGAAGTGCCCCTCCTGTCCACCATGGTAGCAAGTTCAGGATACAGGCCCCAGTCGGGTGGGGCCCTCTCTGAGAGCAGCAATGAGGCCATGGTGTCTCTTATCTTTTTCTCTCCTGTTAGTAAGGTCCTGGACATACAGACGTAGCCATAAATACAGACATGGCTAGCTGTGTTACTTGGCTCAATGACTTTTCCCTTCAGCCACAGTCTGAGTTTTTATGAATATCTGGGACTGACTGTTAGAAATTTATCTTTGAGGAGAACCTCTCTCACCTGTGACTCTGAGTCCACCGTGGTAGGCTTTCTGATAGGTTGTTGCTGTAAAGTAAAGTTGTTATTTTACATTGACACCTGACACTCTGGAGAGCAAGTCTCTGAACTGTTCTGGGCCTCAGTTTCCTCACTTGAAGAATGAGGGATCTGGTCTAGGTTAAACTATGTTTTTCCACTATGAGATGGCTGAAGTGACATTAATGCCACTTATCTTGTTTACCATTTTTTTTTTTAAGTAATGCTGGGAATTGAACCCAGGGCTTTGCACATGCTGGGCAGACATTCTCCCATTGAGCTACTTCCTCAGCCCCAAATATTATTATTATTATTTCTTACTTTGGATGTACTGGGCTTGAACTCAGGACTTTCTGCTTGTAAAGTGGCACTCTACTGCTTGAGCCATATAATCATTTCCAACCTGAGTGGCCTGGGCCCGAACCCATTGCTTTTCTAATGAGATGAGTCTGATCTAGAAGCATAATATCCTTTCATGTCAGTTGAAAGGTTTGGATCACAGAGTTAAAGGCTTGAATGTATTTATCTGGGCATCAGTACAGCTGTTTAGATGTTTTTAAATTTCCCTTAGATCTGATAACTGGAAGGGGACATACGATTTGCCCTCTTCCTACCATTGCCTGTTGGAGAGGGAAGCACTCATTAAGAGGTTCTGAGTACTGGGGTGGCTTAGAAGGTAGAAATTTTATAGGGGACCTCAGTTTACTTTTTTACTTTTATAGAAAAGGTCTAATTGGAGTATGGTATTGTAATTTAAGGAACCCTGTGAAGGCCACTTCTCTTGGTCACCCAAGGCATACTGAGGCTGACCTCAGTACAAACCTTCCAACATCTACCAGCCAAAGACTGGAAGGTGCAGATTCCATCTACAAAGAACAAAACATTAAGGATCCTGTTTTTTGGCTAACAGCAGGCAGCATCTTTAATAAAGGCTACCTTTTTAACAAAGAAATCATTTGTAAAGTTAGGGAAGGGCATTCAGAGGGCATTTCAGGCCAATAACAGTGCCATACGGGACAACTAGTGTTAATATTTGGAGGGAAAAATTTATGCTGAGGCCAAAGTTATAGAAAATTCTAAATGAGAAATTTAGAGACCACAGTAATACCTATTTTGTTATTTTTGGAACTATAACCTTGAGCTAACAATTGGCTTACAAGGGCTGGGTCTGATGCCCTGAGGTGTGAGGTAGGGCTAGGAGCAGGACTTGTGCAAGGCCACTCCCTCCACACACACACCTGGGACAAATGACCCTGACTGCCTAGCCTGATCCTGTGGCCTGTCACCTGTCCCCCCCTTCCTGTGTACTCTGCGCACGTTTATTCTAGGGGAAGTGGCGGCAGGCCACAGTCATCACCACGTGTGGCTGGCAGTCCAGGATTTGCTGGGTCCTCTCTATGGATTTTCTTAGCTATGGCAGGCATTTTTGCTGTGTCCAGGAGCCAGCATCCTGTGCACAGGTGCGCCTGTTTGCTTTCCCTCCTCCCCTTGTTGGGGCGGAGTTAGAGTGTAAGCATGGCAGCTGCAGGTTTTTGTAAGTGCTTTTGTAAAGCAGCTGATTTAAAATTATGTTAGACTGAGAGGCCTGGCAAACTAGTTGGAATAGCTTAAGTCATAAGGTACCATGGTACAGGTTTTTCATGGGAGGCAGGGTCCCAGTAAGCCCAGGGAGGGGAAGGCAGACAGAGACAAAGGACACGTGGTGAGACCATGATGGAGGCAGAAAGGTGTCCTGACATCTTAGGTAAGGGAGGGGAAGGCAGAGCCTGGAAGCATGACACATGCTTAGGGGATTAGCTATCACCTGTGTCTGTAGGTTGCTCCCATTGATTGGTACTGATAGGTTTTCAGGAAACGAAACCTCCACTCTCCGGTCACCAAATAAACCATGAGCTCTCTCAGAGCTGGAATCGCCTGGAGGTCAGAATTGGCAAGGAGTGGCTTGCTTAACTCCATGACAGGGAAAGTTTTTCAGGAAGATAGGTGGAGATAGCTATGGTAAGCAGTACAAGAAGTCTGTTTACATGGGGAAGGAGGAGGTATGGGAGAGGAATTGGCTGATTTAGAAACCAGTTTACAGGCTGATAGAATCTGTGCAGGGGAACAGAAAGTACAGAGGGAGGGTTTGATGCAGAGATAGGGAAAGGATTGGATGTAGCAAAGTTCCTTCCATTTACCAGCATGCTCACAGAGATTGTATAAATCCCTTAAAATATTGGGATTGAAAGTGCCATTAAGTGGCCATTTGGAGGCATTGTCTAATGGATATTGGGGCCAGGCCTGATTACAGAGAAAAATGAGCTTTCGTGGCTTAGTAAGATCAGGCGTTAGGCAGAGGGGCCCAAGGTTGGCCAGGAGATATCCCATTGGGGAGTGAGTCTAAAGGAATTTGGGACGGTCCAACTCCCATGGTGAAGGCCTGACCTGAGGAGAGATATGGCGGGCGTCCCGAAATATCAGGTCCTCAGGAGAGAGAGAAATGTGGAAAACAACCCCCAGAAGGAAAGTCTTCACTACCAGGGGGACCACAGTCCCAAGTGGGGAGCCCAGTTTTCCCTGGGAAGAGAACGAGCTGCAACCCAGTACTAGGATTTTCGAGGAAATGAGAGAGAGACCACAGCTCAGCGTGCGAGGAGGACTCACCAAGGGAGAGAGAACCTTAAGGGAAGATTGGCCGGTGGTGGATGGCAGTTGGAGGCGTGCTGGGGTGGAGGAACTTCCCTGTGAGCTAGTGAGAGAGTGGCGCTTTCTAGGATTGGGGGTCCCAGCAAAGCAGCTCAGATCCCGGAGGAAAGCCAGGAGAGCTAGGTCAGTGCCGGGAACTCAACCCAATCCCGGGTTTCGGCACCAACTGTTAGGAAAAACACTGCTCTCAAAGAAAGCTCACGAGAAAACTCACGTCCATAGAGCAAGGTTTAATGGCAGGCCCAAACTGCCAGGCTGGCCAGGGAAAAGATGGCGCAGCCCAGAGCCTGGGAGAGCAGTGGCTTTTATAGAAGGCAGAGGGTAAGGAAGTTAGCACATGCTCAGTAGTCTCTGGTAGGGGTGGGACTGTCTTAGAGCACGGGAATTTGTTTAAGGACGGGGCTGCCATTTTGGCTGATTCACAAAATGGTGACATTATTTTTCTATCAATACCAAATGTGTTTGTCTGCCCAACCAGGTTTCCCTTTCCCTTCTTTTGGCAGCAGAACCACTCATTTAGTGAGACTGACTTGCCTCCTCCTGGTAAGACTGTCCATCATAAGGCCCTGCCTCTCTCAAAATCACAGAAATTAACATTCGACCCAAAAGTGGATATCAGTCAGAGGAGCCTAACACCCTGGACAAAGATGCCAGGTCCATAAGCAAAACTTGAGCCAATGAAGGACAGTAAGTATCTTTATCAGTGATAGAGAAAATGAGTAGAAACTGTCCTCTTGTATTTATTATCTTTCAATGAACTGAAGTTTAAAAGCCAAGCCAATCATCTATCAAAGATATCATGTGGATGTACTGCCCCCGCTCCACCTCTGAAAGACAGATTTGTATCTCTTTGGATTAGGTTTGCCTATATATGACAGAAAATCTAGAATAAGAGTATGTAAGTGAGTTGAAGGATTTTACTTAACTTTCTCACGAGACACGTCAGGGGGTAGCCAAGGTAGAGCTGATATGGCTGATATGTAGTGCAAGGAACATAAGTATTTCCTCATGGTCCAGGATGACCCTCAAAGTCCAGCCATTTAATCATTTAATCTGCCCCCTGTGTTGCAGAGAGGAGATAGGTAATAGGAAAAATACTAACTTGATCTAAGGAAATGTCCTTAGGTTTTCTTCCTTGATAAGCACCACATTAGTCTACCACTTCTATGTCATAGGTTGTACTTGATCACATGATAATAGCCTTCTAGACAGGAGAATGGAAAATGTAGTTTTTAATCTTTTGCAGTGTGCTGAATTGCAAAATAAAAATGGTACTGGTAGTAAACAGGAGGAGAATGAAAGAGTGATTGAAAGAGTGAATAAAAAGCTCTATAGTAATTCATACCACAGAGGTAAATGTAATTTATTTGGTTTCTTTCCTTTTCAGCCAGTCCTTTCTCTAGGAGGAATTAGTTAATGACAGTATTACTATAAGAACCAAAAGCCTCATTCTGCTTACTGGGGACCAGAGTTAGCATCCCATCCCCACTATGTATTGGCTACATGATCCTGATATTCCATCCAGTTGTGCTCTTCTTTTCTGCAGGAGTGCTGGTCTCTAGTTGGTGTGACTTTATTTGCAGCCTCCCTCCCTCCAGTGGAACATAAGCCCCAGGGGACCAGAACTATGTCTGTTGTGTTATTCGCTGTTACATGCTCTGAATGTGAGATAATGCTTACACACTAGGAGTCACCATATGCAAATGTGTGGGTGTAATTATTGTGGCAATTAAAGTCCTATTGAGAAAAATGTGTAATAGAAAATAATCTACCTAAAAAATTTAGATTTATGATTCAGTTCAAAATAAGCAACAAATAATATGTAATATGAAACCTTTTAAATATATACATACACAGACAAATACTATTAGGGATATAACAAATAGATTTAATATAAAATATGTTTACTAATAAAATAACATTTAAAAATAGTTTCTCAAAATCTGACCTCTTATAAAATGGACTGTCTTTGATTATATAGAAATATGTATCACTTAATTATATATATAGCATATAAATATACATATTTAAGAAAATACTAGAAAAATAAAAATAGGCACTGTTTTATATGAATCGAGAAATTACACATATTTTAACTTCTTTGTGTTCCAGAATATCTAGAAAATAGATTCTGATTTTAGTGTCCTCCCCCCAAAAAAGACTTATATCTTTTCCTAGGCAGTAGCAACAACAAAACCATCCACATATATTTGAAATACATTTTGATTCAGCTTCCACATTAAGTTATATAATAATCTAAGTAAATTTGAGTATTTTATTAATTTAAAAAAGGATTTCACCATTAAAAAAAGAAGCAAAATACATGGTCAGAGAAAGTCATTTCTGGACTCTTAAGAGGTCAACTCTACGGATCTCTTACTAGGCTACAGAGAACTTGGCTCTTTGTTTGGCACCATGAGCTTGGCTTTGAGATCTCAAACTGTACTAAGCATTAGAATTGCTCACATGAGATTCAAGCAGAAGGAGGACACTGGCTTATCACTCTGAATTCAGACACCGGCCCTGTTTCCATCTAAATGCATGCCGTGGTTCGCTCTATGGATGGACTCACAGAAACCCCTTTGGCTCAGAATCAGCTAAATCTCCCTGAATTCCAATAGCCAGTGTGAGAATATGACGAGCTGCTAGTTAGTCAACCTACTGAAAGAGGGTTTTGTTTTTGTTTGTTTTGATTTTGGATTTTTATTTAAATGTTGCTCATTTTTCCTAGTCTGAAATCACAGAAAAAAAAGACATCATATTTATGAATGTTCCTGAAACATTAAACTTAGAGATTAGAAATTCTACTGCCAATCATTGATCCAAGATTGGAGGGAGGCAGCAGACAAGGAAATGTTCTAGAACCTTCCTGGAGTGCAAAGATCCAATGATGAAGCCTTGAGGAAATGAATGTGGCTACAAGTCATGACAAAGCACAACCTCCTGGAAGCAGAATTTCACTTGCTGAGTGTGAGATTTGAACTTTTTGTTTTTCTTATTCAGAGAGAGAAGGGAAGACTGATAGTCACCAAAATGGTAGAATGTAAATCCTGATTAAGCAGTTATTTCTTTTCCATTGACTCAGAAGAATTGTTAAGTGGCCTGAAATTTTATGCTGTATCACAAGTACATTTCTTTTCATTTTCTAGACTGGTCTGAATTTAGGTCCCCTTCCATATAGGCAATTCTATTGATTATGGGACTCCCAACGCATAGCTCTTTTTTTAGAGAGAGCTAGGAAAATTTGTTGTACGTGATTAATGGATGCTGAACTAATTCCCATCCAGGATAGATATTATTTATCATAAAATCAAGATAAGGAGACTGTGTCTTCCAGCTTAGCATTAAAGAAAGAAATAAGGACTATCCAGATGGTTAGATCACCGAACTTTGCAATTCCAAAGTGAATTGCAAATTCACTTCACAATTAAGGAGCAACGGCCTGAATGATAGGGACATAAAGATTCATTGTGCTACTTTATTATCTTATACAACTAAAAGTACCTGAATAAAATAATTTTAATGAAAATGTGTTATATATGATGTCAGAATGTTCAATGTGGAATGATGTGAGGTTTCTCAGAGGCGATCATGAAGATTTTGAAATCAACAGCTATTGTGAAGTAGTATAGGGCTCATGAGGCTAAGGCACAGAGCTTGCCCACTACCATGCACCACCTCCATGTGATGTGGCAACTGCACTGAGCTCTGGGCACCAGCAGGTAGGTATACTGTGGATGACAAAGGAACCCTGTTAGTCATAAGAATACAATGCACCTCTGCTCTCAGGCACAACCCAAACCTGGTTTTAGAAAACTTCATTTTAGAAAAATAAATATGTTTAAATTAAAAATTACAAAGGAGTCACCTTATTTTGCTATGAGTAGCAAACATATCCACATCTGGGACTGCTCATCATATCATACATCTAAACAGTCATTTCAAACCTAAACAAATATTATAACATAAGTGGAAGAAACTTCTGAACTAAAATATGAATACGCCCCATAACATCATATTGCCACTGTTTCTGCTTCTCTGGGTGTCGAGCTCATGACTCTTTCCCTTTCTCAGGAACAATTGCAGCACAAATCTGTTATTATCTCTAGTCTATCTATCACTGTCAGAGTTTTGGTCTCCAGCTTTCTGCACATCTTGTTGAACCCTCTGAACTCAAATCACTCTCTTATCAGACTCTGAAAAGCACTATCTCTGGAATCAACACTCAAAGCAGAGGTAACTATCCCCTAGCAGAGAACACAAAGGTTTTGACACTGTTTTTCCAACAATGTCACCTAGGAAAGTGTTCATTTGCCCAGCAACCTCATAAAATCCATGTGGGCAGTAGCTTCAGCTAAGTCTACATACATCCTGGTTTTTCCTTGTATCACTATTTATACCTGTTTTGCCTTGCTTTTTTTCCTACTTTGGGTGCATATCTTGCTAAAATCCAGATAAAGTTGTGCCTTTTTATATCATGCCCTACTAACAGAGCTAAAATTACCTGCAGATTTTGGTTTGTATCCAACAAACACTTTTCAAGCATCATTTTTTATTCCCTGAAATTGTAATTCTTGAATTCCTCAACATGTTATCAGAGGGAAAGAAAGGTGTTAAAATTTTTTTAAACTTCCTTTACTGTAGTGCTTTTTAAAAATTTAGATACAAAAAAGACTAACATGAAAAGAGACTATAGAATTTTTCTGGTTTTCTCATTCACTAATTTGCATTATTTTATTTGTATAATAAGCTATTCATACTTATTTTTATCTTAAAAAAGTAGGAAAATACCAAAATATCAAGTAATGAGTAATGGTTGAAATAGCTTTAGAGTCAATTACACAGAGAAACATCTGGAAGTTGTTACTAAGATTTGTCTCTGGGTGGAACAGTAATATTAGAGGGATTTTATTTTCATCATTGTTCCTCCTTTGCTTGAATGTGGTTTTTTTCTGCAATGATCATGACATTTTATTTTTAGAAAGTAAGAATAAACAAAACAAGCATAAAATGAATTGAAAGGAATAAATAAAAGGGATTCCTTCAGTTAAAAAATCATTTGTAACCAAAAAAAATTTTTAAAAGCCTGCTCTCCTTGGTATTTTTGACTCTGTATGTAGGAAATGGGAAACCACTTGCATCGTACCTGATCTGGGCATTTACGTTATTTCACCTAGTATAAGAGTGTCAGTAGCTAAGTCATTCTACCATTTATTAAATTTTATCATAATTCCAGTAATAAAGAAATTTAAGGAAAGTAGAAATCTCAGTTAGCATCTTGAGATGGTATCTAGGTTGTCCAGTCATGTCTGGAAGTTTTTCCTTTGATCTATCTTCTGTTCTTGATGGGAATTTATTTCTTGATGAAAAACTTCCTCTTGGTGATCATCCTACCCATAGCAGCTTTCACTTCTTTATTTCTCAAGCTGTAGATGAGTGGATTTAACATGGGGATGACTGCTGTGTAGAACACTGACACCACCTTATTCAGGTCCAGAGAAGAAATGGCACTTGGTCGCATGTAGATAAAGAAGAGAGTCCCATACAAGATGGAAACTGCTGTTATGTGAGAAGAGCAGGTGGAAAAGGCTTTGCGCCTCCCATCAGCAGAGCGTATCCTCAAGATGGCCATGAGGATGTAGAAGTAGGAGATTATAATGGTCAGGCTACTGACAACCAGTACAGCTCCAGCCACAATAAAAACTAACAATTTATTAATGCGGGTGTTAGCACATACAAAAGAAAGAAGGGGAGACATGTCACAGAAGAAATGATTGATAAAATTGGAGTGGCAAAATGGAAGTCGAAAAGCAGCAGTTGTGTGAGTCATGGTGTTGAGGAAACCAACAGCATAGGGTCCAACCACCAGTTGTACGCTTTGGGACATAGCGACTGAATACAAGAGTGGGTTACAAATGGCCACATAGCAGTCATAGGCCATGGATGCCAAGAGAAGGCACTCAATGGCCACAAAGAATCCAAAGAACCACTGCTGTAAGGCACAGCCCAGGAAAGAGATGGCTTTCCTTTCAGTGAAGAAGTCACTGAGCATCTTGGGACCCACAACTGATGAAAAGCAGATGTCCACAAATGACAGGTGACTGAGAAAAAAGTACATGGGTGTGTGAAGGCGGGAGTCCATGTGGATGAGAATAATCATGCCTAAGTTTCCTATCATAGTAGTGAGATAAAAAAGCAAGAAAAGCAGGAAAAGGAAAACCTGTAGCTGGGGGTGGTATTTTAAACCTATGAAAATGAATTCTGTGATCCTTGTATAGTTTGTGTCAGCCATCACTTGGTTTTGGTCTCTATGGTGAGAAAAATAAAGAACTGATCATGCTCTCAATGTCTTCAGCTCAAAACACAATGGCCTAGGAAAAGAAATTACAGGTAGAATTTACTTTGGAACAGCAAGCCTTGTATGCACATATGAATAATAAAAGAAAAAGGAAAAAAAAAGCTTAAATAAAATAATAGCAAATTAACTATACCACCATTGTAAAGAATAATAAGACTTAATTGTTTTAAAGAGAAAATTGGGGTTTAATTAAGAAATAGTTAGAAAATCTATAAAATTATTCACTACCTTTATAGACTAAAAGGAGAAGTATTATGATTATTTCTATGGAAATTAAACACACTGAAATGCTCAGAAATTGTTTATCAGAACCAACTTATAAAAACTACCTTTCCAATATGCACTTTTATGATTCCCTCTGAGAGCTTTACACAAAATTCTGTTGAGTTGAGTGGTTTTGCAAATTCTTATTGAAATATTATATTCAGTTCTAACTTTCTGAATAATTTTCCTCTAACTTTATCATGAAAGAATAAATATATGAGAACCTAGAGAAATTTGGGCCCTGGAGAGGGTAAGAATGACAATTCTTATCCTAATTAAATGGATTTCCCCTAGCTAAATGAAAAGACTTTGACCTTGAAGGATGCAGAGTGGAGTCAATGGCCAGCTCTTCCATTTAGTATAAACCTGATTGAGACAAGTGGTTCAAACTCTCTAAAGTCCCATTTTCCCCAGCTGTAAAGTGGAGCTAGTAATTCATCACAAATAAAAGTTGAAGAAATAAGTAGGTTGTTAATAAAATATGTAGTAAATGTCTATCATATAGTAGATTCTCCAGCAGATGTATGATAATAGAATTACCATTTAGGAATAAAATATTACATACTAATTATAACTTTTTAAAATGATGATGTTAGCATGGAAATAAACAAACAAAATCATCAAAGCTATAGACTCTAAAAGAAACTACACACAGATTTATTTGTATCACACATCGGCAAGAGTAAGTTTGAAAGTCAATACATCTTTTTAAGATGAAGAATTCAAAAGGATTATCAAGAAAGAGGAAGAATTTCTGGAAGGATTAATTATTTTATGATAATTATTCAAGAAAATTGAACATTAGTATGATAGGCAGAACTTCTAAAATGGCTCTTCATCTGTGTCTTGGAATCTGTCAATGTGATAAGCTATCATTTGCATCATTTTGTTATGCTATACTGCACAGTTAACTTTATAAGAGGTTTATTAGCCTAGGAATGGATCCAGACCTTTCTCCAGTTATAACAGAAGTAGAAGACAGTGAGTACCAATGCATGGAAAGGAGTAGAAGTGATATTGCTAGTCTTAACATGAAAGACCACATGAGAAAGAATGTGAACAACTGTAAGTGGCTACTAAAGGCCTATGATTGACAGCCAGAGAGAAACAGTCACTTCAGTCCTGCAAGGGCAAGGGCTGAATTTCATTGACCACTCAAATGAGCTTTGACATGGATTTTCCCCCACAGTCTCCAGAAAGGTGTCTCAGTCATACAACATGTTGACTTTAGTTTTGGGAGGCCATGAATTGAGAATCAAGTGATGAAGTATCTGGATTTATGGTTCACAGAATAGGCAAAGTGGTAAATTTGTGTTGCTTTAAGCTGCAAAGTTTGTGGTAATACATAGAGCAGCAACAGAAAACTACTACACACAGTACAAAATTCTTTTAAATGGAAATAGACTTATTATAGACATCAGGGAAGTCTGAAAAGCCTATAAACCACATTGCTTGATAAATTACATAGCCTTTTCTTCTGTTCTGATCTAGGATCAATAGGGAACAGAATTTGCTCACCTTCTCCAAACCTACCCAATTTGAGGAGCCTTTTCCTTACCATCTATTTTAAAAGAAAACCTTCTACCCTCATTTGTTCCCTTCATTGATTTTTGTTACAAGTGATACCACAAAGAGATAAATTTCTAATTTTTTGTCTTTCTAACCCACTAGCCCATAACTTCCATCAGAACTTATCCTTCCAATATGAATAGTACCCAATAATGTGCCTATACATAACAGACCCAAAAATATTGTGACTTGATTAACACTTGCAACATTCATTGGCTCCTGTTTTTTCTCTAGTTGCATAGCTTAGTTTATTATGACCCAAACATTATCACCAATGCAGACATGAAAATTAGAGAACATGGTGAAGGAAAAGGAAAATGACAAAAATTCTAGCCTTCAAAATCCATAGGCTAAAATGAATTCTCTTTTTAAGTGGACCTGATTTCCAGAGGCTGAAAAGGATGGAAAGGGGTGGAGAGATTGGCTGGATAATATAGTGAAACATTAGTTAGAAAGAAGGAATAAGTCCTACTGCTCCACAGAACAGTCTGACAACTCTACTTCAAAATGACTTATGTATTTCATGAATCACAACCAAAGGGTCTCAAAGTCTGAAAACATATAGTAATAAAGTGATGAAAATATTAGTTACCATGATTTTACCAGTATCCATTATATAACTGTATTAAAATATTGCACTGTACCTCCTAAATATGTACAAATACTAAACAAATATAAAGTTATTTAAACAAATTGTTAAAAGATTAAAAGACTTTTGAAAGAGTACATTAAAGACAAGGCAGTATGTGGATCTCAAGGAATCTTAAATCTATATAAAGCATATGTCTTCTACTTTAATTTCTTGGATTTGATGCTATATGACAGAAACAAAAGGGATCATATACTTGAAAAAAATATTATTTCTGGAGAAAAAAATGTGGGGACAGAATCATGAAGTAATGGGAAGCCATTGATGCTTCCTGGTTGTCAATTTTATCAATTGTGAAAGGTAAATTAATTCCTTGCCTACCATACAAAACTTAAAAATAAAAAAGATGTAATAACTATTATTGTATAAATAACATAGTAATATCTGCCACTGCATTAAGAACAGAAATGCTTTCTGTAACATGAGAAGCATAAAACATTTACTTACAGTGGCAAAATTCCAAAAGCTGTTACTATAACTACAAAGAACAATGGATATAAAACTTTTCTGTAAAAAGTATACTCTAAACCTAAAGATTCTTTTTGAAGAGGTCATTGTTTCTTATTACCTGAATAATACACATTATAATAGTTTGTTTAAAATGATTCATGAAAAAACTTATAGATAATTGACAGACTCAACATTCTGTTAACCAAAACTGAGGTCACTTTAGCTTCACTGACTTTGAGTTTTTCATTATTTGGAATTTAACATAGAATGTCTCTTATCCTATTCACAAAATTTTGGAATATTTACTAAAGTAATATAATCTATGTATCTCAGTATAAAGTTCTAAATCTAAGTTTCTTGTAATAAAAACAAGAAACATTGGGAAAACACACAATTATTATCTAAAGATGCTATGTGACATGACTCATCAAAGCTACAGAATAGTAGGAGTGAATCTCAACTTAAATACAGGTGTTCCAACATCTAGCTTCTATAATGCTTTATCTCTCAAACTGTAGCAAAACTTCTTTTCAAATATTCTTCTGTATGAATCTTTGACCTCCTTGTTTCTCAGACTGTAGATAAGTGGGTTCAACATGGGAATCACTGCTGTGTAAAACAAAGACACCACTTTATTGATATCCAATGAGAAACTAGAGCTTGGACGAACATAGATGAAGAATAGAGTCCCATAAAGGATAGAGACAGCTGTCAGGTGTGAAGAGCAGGTGGAGAAGGCTTTGCGCCTCCCATCAGCAGAGCGGATCCTCAAGATGGTGATGACAATATAAATGTAGGATACCAGGATGATCACTCCACTGAGAACTCCAAGGGCTCCAGCCATGATGAAAAGCAAAAACTGATTAACCTGAGTATCTGCACATGCCAAGGAGAGAACAGGAAGAAGGTCACAGAAAAAGTGATTGATGATACTTGGACCACAGTATGGTAGACGAAAGGCAAAAGTCATATGGGTGGCAGTGCTTATAAGGCCCATAATATAAGGTCCTGCCACCAGTTGCACACAGACCCGCTGGGACATAATAAGTGTATACAGCAAGGGCTTACAGATGGCCATATACCGATCATATGCCATGGAAGCTAGCAGGAAACATTCTGTTACTACAAACTGACTGAAAAAACATAACTGAACAGCACAACCAATGAATGAGATCACCTTCTTCTCCACAAAAACATCAGACAACATTTTGGGACCAATAACAGAAGAAGAGAAGGCATCCACAAAGGACAAGTGGCTGAGGAAAAAGTACATGGGGGTGTGGAGTCGGGAATCCACCCAGATGACAGCAATCATCCCCAGGTTTCCCAGAAGAGTGACAACATACACAACTAGAAATGTCACGAAGAGGACAACTTGGATCTGGAAGGATTTTGTTAAACCCATGAAAACAAACTCAGTCACCATAGTTTGATTTCTGTTACTCATTCCTCTAATTCAATCTGTATGAGCAAAGGAAAGGATTTTCTATGAAAACAAATTAAAAACTAAAGTCTTCTTAATTTTACTTCTGAACTTAACTTCTATTAATCTAAGTTCTACTCCTTGCCATCCTTCTAAATCATGCCTAACTCTCTTAGCCTTCTAGGTGCTTCTGGGTTATTCACTGGAGCACACTGAGCACTTCAGTTTTATCCTTGTCAAGAAATGATTTTTGTACAGAATCAAATATTAGACCTAGAAGTAAACTATGAAGATTGTCTAATGCAAATCCTCTAAATTCCAGGTTACCTATCTCTAACACCTGCTTTTGAATTAAGAATATTTTAGGAGACATTGTGTAGAAAAAGAGAATTTTGTGGATTCAGGGAATTCAGACAAACAAACTTTGATCCAGGTTAAAGATAAACAGATATTAGGAATATAACTTCCCCCACATTCATAGATTCTGCAGAAACAAATAGTCAAATTGTCACAAAGCAATTTCTGAAGTCTAAGAGATAGAAGGGCAGGAAGAAAAGAAAATGCTCAAGCAATTCCATATTTTCTCTTCCGGAATCTGCTATCTAAGTCCTTCATATCTTTGTGAATACCCACTAATTCAATCATCCTTTATATAATTTTGAAGTCCTTCAAAAAAGAACCAATTCTTAAGTATTGATTGTTGTATGGGCACTTGGGAGAGAAAAACAAATACTTAAAAAAGAAGGGGACATTCTGGGACATTTATCACAGAGAAATGAAAACTTTAAACTACAAACAACCTATACATAATTCTTCACAGAAGCTTAATTTATAATAGCAAAAAAACAAGATGTCCTATACTACATGAAAAGTTAAACAAAGTATAATACATTCTACAAAGTGGATTGATCTCAAGGGCACTAGACTGAGTTGAAATAACAGAATTTGAAAAGTTCACATACATTATGAGTCCATTTAGATGGAAAAGTTGCAGAGATGGAGTGGTTTTCAGGGATAAGAGATGGCAGTGTGACTAAAAAGGAAGAACTTTGTGCTGATAGAATAGTTCTGATTGTGATGGCAGTTGAAAAATCTACATATGATAAAATGATAAAAAATGATACAGACAAGTCATTTCCCTATTTTGATAGTATGTATGTAGTTACATAAAATATTACCACAAGTGAAAATTAGGTGAAGGATATATGGGAACTCCTTTGCTATCTTTTATAAATCTGTTATCATTGCAAAATAAGCATTTATTTTAAAAGAATAAAATGGTGAATCAGAATAAGGGAAGAAAGGACAGCACAAGAAAGTAAAACTGGAAAATATAGGCATAAATTTTGGACCTTGAAATAATCACATTCACATAAAATCACTCCCAAGGTGTGTTGCCATACAAGTTTGACAGAAATCTACCAAATTTTTCTGTAGTGAGCAAACTTGAGCAGGTTTTGGATTAACTAGAAACTATTCACAGGAAAAGTTGCTGACCTCTTGCAGTTTCAGGGACAATGGAGCTCAGAAAACAAAAACCTGGAAAGATGAGATTAAGGTTAGAAGGAAAACTCTATCTTAGCAGTAAAATGTTTCAAGGATGTTATACTTTCTAGATATAGAAACTCTTTTCAGGCTACTTATATTTTTCTTAGCTATTGAATAAGGAAGAAAGAAACAAACCATTTTAGGTGTCACAATGAAATTATAGAAAAAATCATAGGCTGAAACTGAATGGGCAAATCTATGTTCTCAAACGATTGCCCCTGTAAATAAAGATACTGAAGTACATGATTAATGGTACTTGTTATGCTTTTAACTTTTGTGTTCAACTTGAAATCCTATGTGCAAATTGTTCCTGACTGCAAAAAAACTCTATTAAGCTATATTTTTTCCAGTCTTACACAGTATAAAGATGTTCATTGAGAAAAGCCATTATTCTACAAACAAATGTACTTTGGGCACTAGAAGATTTAGGGGTTTTGTTTTCTATTTGAAGTTAAATAAATTATAGGTGAAGGGCAGAAATTAAGATCCACAGAAAAGATATCCAAATGCTAGCATTCTATTTTCCATCACATTTCAGTGTCCCTATGCCAAACACACACACACACACGCACATGCACACTCATACACATGCGCACACACAAGCACACACACATAAATTTTTTAAAAACCATGCCAAAATATACATTCAAGTTAGGTCATTTTAAACAAAAGACACAGACTAAATATTTCATGTATACCAAATTACTCATGGCAAGCTTAGAGATGGTACTTTCCCAGCCAGTGAAGTCAGTTTGAATACCTAGCCCCTGAAGTATATAGGCTCTCAATTAATTCAAGTCTCAGAAGAAAGCAAGCCAGTATATGCCTTCCTATCTAGAATGAACTGGTTTGCAAAACTAGCAGTTCCTGATATGAAAAAAGTTTCCCTAAAAATGTATACTTGCACTTCTTAGTGTTTTCAGATACCTCAAAAAATAAACAGTGTGCAATACCATCTTGAAGCTGAGCCTCCCAATAGCACTTCAATAAGGAGCACTAACTTAGTTATGCACAACACACCTGAGAGATAAGACCTCTGAGTAAATTGGAGTCACCTCCCACATGGAATCAGAAGCCCAGGAGACCAAACCCATAGAGTAGATATTAAAGGGAACATTTTTCAGATTTATTAACACACAACTCACAAAGAAAATTGCATGTATTAAGGCTGTGTGTGACTCAAAAGTAGATCATATATTTAGCATGTACAAAGCCCTCATTTTAATCCAAGATATATGCATTGGTAGTATATGATGTGATGTTTTTCTCTATGTAGACATTGTGAAACAATTCATTCAAGCTAATTAATTATCTCTGATCTCATATTCATTGTTTTTGTGGTGAGTACATTTCAGAACTATTCTCTTGGCAATCTTCAAATATATTCTATTTTAACTTTAACTATAGTTACCCTGCTCTACAAGAAATCTCCAGAACTAATTAAAATATTTTTTGAGAAAATTGTTTTGGAAACTGAATCAAGTGCAACTGCTAAAATAGCACTCTTTCTCTTGTGGGAAGTAACCTGTCACACCCTTTAGACATACTGGCTTTCAGTCCTTCTCATTATAAACCACTTCTTCCTTGTAAAATGATCACCCACCTTTGGCTTTATGCAGATGTGTGATCTCTAAACTAGAATCTCTGTGTTTAAAAACATTGACCTTGTCTGGTAGTGATTAGTAGAGGCTTGGAAGAATAGAAACTACAAGGGAGAGCTGAATAGTAGTTACCAAGACTCAGGTAGATCAGCATAATAAATCCTGGAGGATTTTTTAAATCATACTGGGGTGATCACAGTCACAAAAACCTATTGTGTAATTTATGAAACATTAGAAGAGGTAAGCTTGAGGCTCCAAATATAAAATAATGATAAAGAGATGGAAACACTAATTACCTTGTTCAATACATATTATATACATATATTGAAGCACATATTGTATATATGTATTGAAACTTCAGACTGCACAATTATTAAGTATTCTTCAAAAATTTTTTCTGGCTGTATTAGTATCTGAACTCAGGACTTAAGCTTACTTAGCAAGAGCTCTAGCACTTGAGGCATGCCTCCAACAC
Source organism: Castor canadensis (assembly GCF_047511655.1). Lineage (NCBI taxonomy): Eukaryota > Metazoa > Chordata > Mammalia > Rodentia > Castoridae > Castor > Castor canadensis. Next base: position 193,032,771 of record NC_133386.1, read on the forward strand.
TTTTTGCTTTAGGCTCTCCTTCAGCTAGGTTCTTATGCTTTTCTGCTGGGCCGGCCTCAAACTTTGATCTTCCTACCTGTTCCTCCCCACAGACCTGACATGAGCCACTGTGACCAACAAACAAAATATTTAAATGATTTAGACAAAAGAAGTGTGCTCTAAAAAGCTAATATAGGGTCAATAATTGTACCATACATGCACCCTATGTCTTGGCAGAATCTTAGTTTGCAGAAAAAAAGAAAAAGCGCCAGATTAGTAGATCCTTGCTAACACGAATCTGAAGTATTTTGGAATCATGAGCTCAGGGTTTCAGAGTCCTTCAGCTTTCCACCATCTTAAGTGGGAGGGTGAATATGCTATGAATACTATGTACACATTTAGGTAAATGAAAAAATGATACCTGTTGAAACTGTTCCAGAAATGGGGGCAAGGGTAAATAGTAGAGGGGATAAATTCAAGCATGATATATTTGATATATTGCAATAACTTTTATAAAAACAACAATGTACCCCCACCCAGCACAACAATAAAAATAAAAAATAAACTAGCATGTAAAAGGGATGAATTGGGTAGGAACATTTGGTAGTGAAAAATTCACTATCCTCATCATTCATTTGAGTAAAAATACTATAGTAGAAATTCTAAATTATATTTATTCTGTCTGAAAAACATTGTTTAACTTTGGAAATTATTAAACTCTAATCTGCCATTTTACTTTCAAATTGTAAGAAATACTAGGTGATTATAAATATTACACAGGTGCAATAGACCATGGATATGAATACAATAAAAAAAGAAGAAAGAAATGTTAATACTTCCAAAGGGACCATTGCTATATATATATGTTTATATATATTTATATATATGATGTGTATATATGTACATATATATGCAAATATATGTATGTGTATGTATATACGTAAGTGTACATGCATATATATCATACATGATATACATACATCATATAGATATGATACTCTACTTTATAAATTTGTACAATTTAAATAAATAAATGAAATTCAAAGTTAAAGTCTAGTCCTGATCAAAATACTTAGCAATCAGAATAGGAGAATGGTGCACAGCAATGCTAGAGATCTTGTATTTGGTTTGGGAGTTACTAGATGGATGAGATCATTATAACTAGAAAATTTAGAAATGGTCACGTGGTTATGATGGTGTTCACAGGTAGGCTAAGATACAGGTAAAAAATAAAACTGAGAGCAGTTTTTTTTATGTGGTGATGTATAGTTACAAATTGTGACAGCATCACTGAGAGGCAAACAGTAGTGCATGACCATGTGAAATATTCAAATTCTAAGACTGAAGAATGCATTTGGGCCTGAACTCCATAAAGTTCTTAACATCAGGCTAAGGAGGTTTGTTTATTTATTTTTAATTTTTATTCTATTTTGAACTAGCATATATTAGTAATATGAGGGGACTTCATTATGATCATTCCACACATGCATTCAGACTAAAGAATTTGAACTTGTGTCTCTAAAGAATGAGGAGTCTTTCAAGGTATTTCTGAAGATACTAACACTCATTCACACAATAGTCGCTGCTCATTAATCTCATAACTTGTGACATGTTATTTGGCAGCCTTCATATAAATGCTTTAAGAGTAGTATCTTGTTCAAATACCAAAAGAACTCAGTGAAATAGATTGAGTTCCTAACCCCTCCCCTACAACTCAGTTGACTACTTTTAAAATGAGGCATCCTAGGTAAGAACCTTTTCCTTCCTTCTGGTTATAGATCTTTTCTGTACAGATAGTGGCAAAAGTTATTTACTTCATAACAATTTCATTTTGTATTGTTACTTATTTTATTGTTGTGCTGGGTATGGATACACTATAGCATTTACAAAGGGTCTTACAATGTATCAAATATATCATACTTGAATTTACCCCCTCCATTGCTCTCTTTCATCCTTCCTCCCCTGATTGCTGGAACAGTTTGAACAGATATCACTTTTGTATTTGCATTCATATGTGTACATTACTTGCACCACATTCATCCTCCTACCCCTTTCCCTACCACCTCCCCCCTCTAATCAGCACAAAACCCCTCCCCCTGCCCACCCCCAGGAAGAACCTGTTTCACCCTCCTGTTCTCTGATATTATAGGAGAAAAAAACATAAAAGATAAAAAGAGAAACATGGCATTTTTGCCAGTTTGAGATAAAGACAGCTATAAAGGAAGTCTCCTTGTGTTGTTTCCATGCATATCTATATTAGAACCCCAACTGGTTCATCTCTTCCAGGCCTCTTCACTCCTCCCTAGTGCACTTCCCATGGTGGCCCCAAACAGTTTAGGATTTCCATATTCATTCCTGCACAGTGAGCACATTAACCACATTCAAGTTTTTTGTTTCCCTCACTTACCCTACCCCTCCAGTGAGTGGCCTCCCCTTAGTGTGACCCATGTCCCAGAATATTGTTGCAGTTGTTTTAAGTCTTTAATCTGCATCTGAGGGAGAACATGCAGCTTTTGGCCTTGTGAAGATGTTCCATCCATTTACCTATGAATAACAGAATTTCATTCTTCTTTGTGGCGTTCTTTTGTTGTGACTAGTTCTGCAATAAACACGGGTGTGCAGGTGCCTTTGTTATAACCTGACTCTCATTCCTTCAGATATATCCCTAGGAGTGGGATTGCTGGATCACATGGCAGATCTATGTTTAGTTTTTTAAGGAGCCTCCAAATTGTTTTCCAGAGTGGTTGTACTATAGCTTACATTCCCACCAGCAGTGTATGAGGGTTCCTTTTTCCCACATCCTCACCAACATTGTTGTTGATTGTGTTCTCTAATAGGAGTGAGGTAGAATCTTAGTGTGGTTTTGATTTGCATTTCCCTTATGGTCAGGGACGGTGAGCCCTTTTCATGTGTTCTTTAGCCATTTGGACTTCTTCCTTTGAAAAAGTTCTGCAGTTGCCCATTTGCTTATTGGGTCATTGAGTTTTGAGAAGTTTAGTTTTTTTGAGCTCCCTGTATATTCTGGTTATCAGTCCTTTATCTGATGAATAACTAGCAAAGATTTTCTTCCATTCTTTAGGTAGCCACTTCAATTTAGAGACCATTTCTTTTGTTGTGCAGAAGATTTTTAATTTCATGTAGTCAGATTTATTGATCCTTTCTCTTAGTTGCTGAGTCATTTGAGTTCTACTGAGGAAGTCCTTGCCTATGCCTATTGCTTCCAGTGTATTTCCTGCTCTTTCCTGTACTAGCTTCAAGGTTTCAGGTTTTATATTAAGGTCCTTAATACACTTTGAGTTGGTACTCGTACAGGGTGACAAACATGGATCTAGTTTCAGTTTTATATAGGCAGATAACCACTTTTCCCAGCAACATTTGATGAAGAGTCTGTCTTTTCTCCATTATATGTTTTTGGCACCTTTGTCAAAAATTAGGTGGGCATAGCTGCATGGATTCATATCCAAGTCCTCTATTCTGTTCCACTGGTCTTCGTATCTGTTTTTGTGTAAGTACCATGTTGTTTTTATTGCTATGGCTCTGTAGTGTAGTTTGAAGTCAGGTATTATGATACCTCCAGCGTTGCTTTTTTGTTCAGTATTATCTTGGCTATTCATGGTCTTTTGTGCTTACAAATGAACTTTAAGGTTGATTTTTCAATGTTTTTGATGAATGTCATTGGGATTTTGATGGGAACTGTGTTGAACAACTAGATTGCTTTTGGTAGTATAGACATTTTTACTATGTTGATTCTGCCAATCCATGAGCATGGGAGATCTTTCCATCTTCTGTAGTCTTCAATTTCTTTCTTCAATGGTCTGTAATGTAGTTTTCCTTGTAGAGGTCATTTACATCCTTTGTTAAATTTATTCCTACATTGTTTGGTTTTTTTTTTTTTTTTTTTGGCCTATTGTAAATGGAATTATTTTCCTATATTCTTTTTCAATCTGTTCATTGTTGGCATATAGAAAGGCAACTGATTTTTCTAAGACAATTTTGTATCCTGCTACTTTGCTGATGCTGTTTATGGTGTCTAGTTTTTGGGTAGAGTTTTTCAGGTCATTTAAGTACAAGATCATGTCATCTGCAAATAGGGATAGTTTCACTACTTCTTTATCTGTTTGTAGTCCTTCTATTTCTTCTTCCTCCCTTATTGCTCTGGCTTGGAATTCTGACTATGTTGAAAAGGAGTGGGAAAAGTGGGCACTCTTATCTCATTCCTGACTTTAGGGCAAATGATTTCAGTTTTTCCCCATTGAGTATGATGCTAGCTACATGTTTATCATATATAGCATTTATTATGATGAGATACATTCCTTCTATTCCTAATTTCATCAGAGCATTTATCATGAAATGGTGTTGAATCTTATTGAAGGCTTTTTCTGCATCTATTGAGATGACCAAGTGGTTTTTGTCTTTGCTTCTGTTAATGTGCTATACTTTTAATGGCTTGAGTATGGTAAACCATTTTTGCATCCCTGAGATAAAGTCGACTTGATCAAGGTGAATGATCTTTCTGATATGTTGTTGGGTTTGGTTTGCCATTATTTTATTGAGGATTTTTGCATCAATGTTCATTAAGGAGATTAGCCTGTAGTTCTCCTTTCTGGATATGTCCTTGTCATATTTTGAGATGAGTGTAATACTGGCTTCATAAAATTAGTTAGGCAGTGTTCCTTCCCTTTGCATTTCATGGAAAAGTATAAGGAGTGTTCATATTAGTTATTCTTTAAAGGTCTGGTAGAATTCAGCAAAGAATCCATCAGGTCCTGGACTTTTCTCTTTTGGCAGACTCTTTGCTTCTTCAATTTCATCACATGTTATAGATTTGTTTAGGTAGTTAATATCCTCTTGGTTCAGTTTTAGATGGTCATATGTATCTAGAAATTTGTCCATTTCTTCTAGATTTTCCAATTTATTTGAGCATAGGTTTTCAAAGCAGTCCCTGATGATTTTCTGGATTTCATTGGTATTTGCTGTTATCTGCCTCTTTTCATTTCTTATTTCACTAATTTGTGTTTTTTCCCTCCTTTTAGTCAGATTTGCCTGGGGTTTGTCAATCTTGTTTATTTTTTCAAAGAACCAGCTTTTTGTTTCATTCATTCTTTGTATTTTTTTTTTTTTTGGTCCCTGTTTCATTTATTATGGCCCTTATTATTGTTATTGTTATTATTATTATTATTATTATTATTATTATTTATTTCCTGCTTGTTTTAAGTTTAGCATGTTCTTGTTTGTCTAGGAGTTTGAGATGCAGCATTAGGTCATTTATTTGAGATCCTTCTGTGTTTTTAATATATGGACTCATGGCTATAAACTTTCTTGTTAGAACTGCCTTTGCTGTGTCCCATAAGTTGTGTTTTCATTTTCATTAAATTACATGATCTTTTTTATTTCCTCCCTTATTTCTTCTATGACCCACTGATCATTGAGTAATATGTTGTTCAAACTCCAATTGTTTGCATATTTTCTGCTGCTGCTTTTGTTGCTGAGTTCTAGTTTTATTGCACTGTAATCAGATAGTATTTCAATTTTTTTATATTTGTTGAGGTTTGCTTTGTGCCTTAAGATATGGTTTATTTTGGAGAAAGTTCCATGGAAGGCTGAGAAGAATGTAATTTGTGCTGTTTTTGGATGACATATTCTGCAGACATCTGTCAGGTCCTATTGATCTATGGTGTCATTTAGTTCTAGAATTTCTTTGTTGATTGTTTTTCTAGATGACCTCGATGCATAATAGAGGAGTATTAAAGTCTCCTACTACCACTGTGTTGGGGTCTATATGTGATTTTAAGTCCTTTAGTATATGTTTAATGAAGTTGGGTACACTGACATTGGGTGCATATAAGTTGATAATTGTTATTTCCTCTTGATGTATTGCTCCTTTTATTAGTATGAAGTGCCCTTCTTTGTCTCATTTGGCTAATATAAGTTTGAAGTCCACTTTGTCTGATTTAAGTATTGCTACTCCTGCCTGTTTTCAAGGGCCATTAGCTTGGTAAAACTTTCACTCTAAACCAGTGTTTATTTCTCTCAATAAGGTGGGTCTCTTGTAAACAACAGATTGTTAGATGTTCTTTTTTAATTCAATTTGCCAAATGGTATCTTTTGATGGGGGAGTTGAGACCATTAACATTCAGTGTTAATATTGAGAGGTATGGTATGTGGTGATTCTTGTCACCTAGTTGTTTTTGCTGTTTAAGGATTGGAGTGTGTGCAGCTGATTCAATGCTACTCTCTGAGTACTTGTCTATTCTTCTCTTGAGGTTTAATACTTCCTGTCCTTTCATGATTGTGTTTGTTTTTGTCTTCTGTGTGCAGAATTCCTTGCAGAATCGTCTGTAGTGATCCTATATTGTTTTAGTTTCTGTTTATCATGGAAGAATTTTATTCCTCCATTAATTTTGAATGATAGCTTTGCTGGGTAGAGTATCCCAGGACTGAAATTGTTTTCTTTCAGTGCTCATAATACCTCACTCCATGCCCTTCTTGCTTTAAAGGTTCCTGTTAAGAAATCTGCTATTACTTTGATGGGTTTAGCTTTGTATGTTATCTGTTTTTTCCTTCTTACAGCCTTCAATATTCTTTTTCTGTTCTCTGTGCTGGCTGTTTTAACAATAATATGCTGAGAGGTTCTTTTTTGGTCATGCCCGTTTGTTGTCCTCAATGCTTACTGTACCTGAATGGGCAACTCTTTCTCAAAGTTTGGGAAATTTTCTCTTATTATTTTATTGACTATATTATGTATCCCTTTGGCTTGCACCTCTTCTCTTTCTTCAATGCCCAGGATCCACATGTTTGGTTTTTTGATGGACTCACTGAGTTCTTGCATACTCTTTTCTCAGCTCTTGAATCTGTTGTCTAAGGACTCTTCTATTTTTTCTTTAATATCTGTTTTGTCTCCAAGCCCTGAGATTCTGTCTTTTACTTGCTCTAGTCTGCTGGAATGGCTTTCTACTATGTTTTTATTTAATTTAAGGAATTTTTATTTCCAGGATTTCTGTTTGATTCTTTTTTCTGAGGTTTTCCATATCTTTTTTAAAATTCTCATATCTTGTTCTGTCTTCTCTATTTCATATATCTCTTTTTTTATAGTCTCCTTTGTTTCACTTTGGAGTTTGATGAAGTCTTCTCTGAGTTCATTTAGTTGTTTCTGTGTCATAAGTTTTTTATTTGTTGTCTCTTGATACTGTTTAATTTCATACTATATATTCTGTTTAACTGTCTCTTGTAGCTTCTACATGAGTATCTCAATGAGCTCATTCATGATTTCCTTTTTGAGAGATTTCTTTTGGACGTCATTGACCTCATTGGTCATATTTATCATTATGTTGGGGTCATGAACTGGATATTTATTTTCATTTCCCACTAAATCCTTTATTGAATTGTTAGTCTTTTGAGAGGTGGAATTTCTTTACCTTCTTCTTCTCCTTATTCTTCTAAATTGTGGTGTGTTCCTATGTTATTGATTGGCTACTTGGCTGTTTTAATTGCCTGTTTTCTTTCCTTTGAATTACTATGTTGTGACTGGCTTAGTCAATAGCTGGGTTGATGTGCTATTTCTGTCCCTGGCCTGCAATTATAAATTAGCAATAAAAAATTTGCAATTTCAATTCCAGACAAGTTGTTTACATATTATATAGAGAACCCCTTGTTGATAATATCTATAAACAGTGGGAATTAGAGGGTAATAGATGTTTAGATAGAGATAGATACTTGGTAATTTGAAAAAGTGAAACTAAAGGGGGAGCAGAAAAGGTGGCATGGGGTGAGGAAGGAAGATGTGTGGGGATCTAAAGGGTTTTAGGGCCTTTGTTTGTGTTAGGAAGTAGTTCAGTTGTTATAGTGGAGAGTGCTTGTGTCAGGGATTACAGAGGAATGGGGTGTGTACTGTTGGTACAGTAGGATAATTAGTGGGTTGTAAGTGTGCAGGATGAAGGTCTGGTGGGGTGACAGGTAGGAGAAGGCAGAGAGGGGAAGGTGAAGTCATGGGGAGAGAGCAGTTGAAAGGGGGGCAGAGAAAATAGTAGGGGTAGAGAACAATGGGTTGTAGTACAAGAAAGTGAGAGAGAGTGAAGGGAAAGAATAGGCATAAGAAAACAGTAATGATGAGATTAAAAGTACTAAATAAAAAGGGAAAAACTAGAGAGAAGGAAAGAAAGAAAGAAAGAAAGAAAGAAAGAAAGAAAGAAAGAAAGAAGGAAGGAAGGAAGGAAGGAAGGAAGGAAGGAAGGAAGGAAGGAAGGAAGGAAGAAAGAAAGAAAGAAAGAAAGAAAGAAAGAAAGAAAGAAAGAAAGAAAGAAAGAAAGAAAGAAAGAAAGAAAGAAAGAAAAGAAAGAAAGAAAACAAGGACACAAAAAGTATGGTAAGTTTGATGAAAGTTCTGGACTTACTGTCTTGGCATCCAATCCAGGTATTGACAATTATGACTAGGGGTTTCTTGGTCTCTCTGTCTCTTCTCAAGGTTTATATTTTGGGCTGTGTGAAGAAGGGTGCTGCCCCTCTTTTCAGACATCTTGTTGGGAGAGTCAACTGGGGGTTTTTTAGTCCTGTTTTCTTTAGTCTGATGGGCCATCTGTTACAAACAAGAGCACTGAAGTGGTCTCACCAGATGGCTGACTTGTGAGCAGTAGTTGGCTCCTTCTGCACACAGGGAAGGTTGCAAGTGGGATCTGTGATAGTTCACTACCAGTTTGTGTGAAGTGGTCAAATCTGTTGTTGTTTTGCTAGGTGGCAGCTGAGTTGCCCCACAGCTGAACTCTGGGTGGTCAGCTCCTCCCCTGACAAGATGGAACAATTCAGTTTTGTGTACCACCCACAGTCCCACAAAATTATTTCAGTGATCTGCCATGTCCCTGCTCTGGGAGGTTGGCTTGTCACCCAACCCCAGCACTCAGTGCTTGTTCCCACCCCACCCCTGCTTGCAAAGTTTGGCTCTTTGTCCCACCCCCATTATCTGAGGTTGCTTCAGCATCCCACTTTGTCCCCATTGTCAGTGGTAGATTACAATTCACTACCTATGTTTGTCAGTTTTGTTTGTGGGGGGGGTGCAATCTGCCCATGTGCTACACTGGATTATGTCAAGGGGGGCAGGCATGTAGTGCATGGTGCTCACCTGTTGAGTTTGCAGATTTACACAGGCAGCTTTGAAACCGGCTGGCAGGATGAAAATGTGGGTGGCTTTGCACAAGGCAGATGCTCACTGGGACTGGGTTCAAGCTGATGTAGGTAGGCTTTCCACAGGTTAGGGGTCCAGTACATTGCAGGGTTCAATTCTGTTTAACACTCCATTGTCTGCTTTTTGCAAAAGAAAATGGTAGGGAGAAATAGCCATGGAACTCTTCCCAGGGCAAACACAGCTTGTGCCCATGCCTCACCAGGATTTCCCTAGATGTTAAGAGCAATTAAGTCTGTTTTAAGGGTCATTCTTTGAATTTTATGTGTACCTTATGTGTTGGTAGTTATTTAGTTTGCTATAAAGAATCAGAATCACCCAAATGTAACTGCTACATCTCAATGTTGTTTCTGAAACTGCAGAGCTTAGGAATTCTGATTTCATTTCCTATCTGCCATCTTGGGTCTTCCCTTCATAACAATTTCTGCTCATGAAAAAGCCTTCTCTCTAATTATCCCTGTTAAAACAGAACAGCTGACTACACTCCAACCTTCATTAACATTCTATTCTTGTCTAAGTTTTATTTTTTCATACCAATTACTATTGATTAACACTGAATTTGTTTTTCTTCCTTTCACTTCATAAAAATGAGTATTTATTTTATGAGACTTTCCATCACATTTTTCAAGCTTCAAGAATAGTGCCTTACATAGAAATTGTTCAGTAAGTATTTTAAATAAATGAGTAAGTCCCTTAAAGTACAACTAATTCTAAGAGTGTGAATATAGGAAGGAAAGTAAGGAAGTTAACCTAATCTCCTTTTTGAGTTAGACACAGAAAACCTGTTGTGAAAACAGAAAGAAATAAAGAATATTTCACTGTGAGATTTTCTGAAGAAAAAAAATTCAAAAGCATATCAAAAAGCTTACATGCCATAATCAAGTAAGATTTAGCTCAGATATGGAAGAATGGCACAATATATACAAACCAACAAGTCTAATACATTCTATCAACAGAATGATCATAAGAGTAGATGGAGAAAAAGCAATCCTTTATGGTAAAAATCTCAACAAATTATATACAAACTGAATATCTTAGCACAAACAGAGCATGTGTATTACAAAATCATACTGAATGAGGAACAAGACAAGAATGTCCACATTCACCAGTCTTCATGTGGTTTTGAAAGACTTAACCAAACACATAAGGCAAGAAAAAGAAATAAAAGGCACAAATCAAGATAGGAGGAAGTCAAATTATCCCTGTTCACAGAAAATTATTGTGTATATAGAAAAATCTAGAGACTACCTGTTCAACTGATAAATGAACAAAGTAAATTTTCAGGCTACAAAATCAATATATGAAAATCACTAACATTTGTAAACACTAATAATCAGACTTCTGAAGGAAAAAATGAAAGCAATCTCATGAACAGTAGCTACAAAAATGCCTAGGAATAAATTAACTAAGGAATTGAAGTATCTCTACAATGAAAATTACAAAATCCTAATGAAAGAACTATAAGGCAGTGTAAAAAATAGAAAGATTTCACATATTCATAGATTGTAAGAATTAATGCTGTTTGAAAGTACAAACCACTCACAGAGGTTCAGTGAAATCTCTATCAAAATATCAATAGCATTCCTAACAAAAATAGAATGAAAAAAGTTCTAAAATTCATGTGGGACCACAAGAGACCTTGAACTCAAATCTTTAACAGACAAAGCTGAATATATCACACAACCTGAACTCAAAGCATTGCTAGAAAATTAGATTCAAATTCCCCTGATCATAAGTACACAATAATATAATCATACAATCTGCAAACAAGGGTAATTTGACTTCTTTATTTTCTACTTGTTTTGCTTTTATTTCTTTCTCTTGCCTTATTACTCTGGCTGGGGGGTCCTAGCACTATATTGAATAACAGTAGAGAGAGACTGCACGCCCATGTCTTGTTCTTGGTTTCAGATTTTCCCTATTTAGGATGATGTTTCTATAGGTTTATCATATATATTATGGTGAAATTGTTCCTTCTATTCCTCATTTCTTCAGGGCTTTTATCATGAAAGAATGGTGATTTTTGTCAAAGACCTTCTCTGCATTATTGATATGATCATGTAAGGTGTGTTCCTGATTCTATTTATGTGCCCTAGTACATTAATTTATTTGTGTATGTTAAACCATATTTGCATCCCTAGAATGAGACCAAGTTGATCATGGTGTATGAGCTTTTCAATGTGTGTTAAATTCAGGCTGTGAGTATTTTGGTGAGAATTTTTGCATCTGTGTTCATCAACCCAATCTTCATCAAAATTCCAACATCATTTTCACAGAAATAGAAAAAAAATCAATCCTAAAACTCATTTTGGAAACACAGAAGACCCAGATTATCCAATGCAATCCTGAGCAAAAAAAAAAAGATCAATGTTGGAGGTATCACACACAATACCTGACTTCAAATTATACTACAGAGCTATATTAACAAAAACAGCATGGTACTGATACAAATACAGACACATCAATCCATCGAATAGAACAGAAGATTCATTAAAAAGCCCATATAACTATATTAATATGATTTTCAGTAAATGTGCCCTAAACCTAGGTTTGAGAAAAGACAGTCTCTTCAACAAATTTGTATTTGGGTTTATATTTGATTAGCAGATGACATTTGTACATATTGTTAAGGTACAATGTGAGGTTTTGTTCATATATGATTGGTAATAATCAAGTCAGGGTAGTTAGAAACTCCATCCTTGAACACTTATCATTTCTTTTTCTGATTAAATTCAAACTCCTCTCTTCTAGCTAGTTTTGAGACATGTGTGTGCACTTTCATTAATTATAGTCATCAAACAAAACAGAACTCATTCCTCCTATCAAATAATAACATTGTGCCATTGTTGGATCTCTTCTCTTTTCTCATCCCTGCCATTCTCCCCAGTTTCTAAGCAAACCCTATTCTAATGTCAAATTCTTCAAGGTCAACTTTTTTTATTCCAATTAGTGAATAAGATCATGCAGGGTTTTTTCTCAAATCTGACTTATTTTACTTAGTATAGTGTTTTTTAGGCCCTTCCATGGTGTCACAAATTACAGGAGTTCGTGGTTTTTATGGATGACTAGTGTTCTGTTATGCATATACACTACATTTTCTTTATTCATTTCTGTGTTGGTAGGCATTTAAGTTTATTCCATATCTTCACAACTGTAATAGCAGAGCAACCAAAGTGCAGGCATCTCTTCAACATGTTGATTTCATTCCTTTGGATATATGTAATTACTGGTAATGTTGCTGGATTTTATGGTAGCTCTGTTGTTACTCTGGTAAACCTACATATACTTTTCCATATTGGTTGCAGTAACTTATATTTCCTGCAACAATATATAAAATAGCCATTTTCACTGGATTGAGGTAGCATCTCCTGTGGTTTAGATTGGTATTTACTTAATAATTAGCAATACTGAGCATTTTTCATATATATATATGTATATGTCAGACATTTGTATACCTTGCTCTGAGAAAAATTCAACCCAAATTTAAAATGGGCTAAGAAAGGCAACATTTTAAATGAACTTCAACTGCAGTTTAGAGATCAAATTGCATGAAAACTAAACCCAAGAATTGCATTGCAAGAGGTAATGAAAAACAAAGGAAGCTGATTTCACAACTTCTGAAAAAACTTCTGGAAGACTTAGACACTGAGAATTGGGACTATGACATCTGTGTGGATGTGGTTGAGACACCACAGTTTCCTGATGCCTCAAATCCTGCATAAGTGACCTTCTCACCCTTGGTGGAAGATAGCAAGCTTCTTTTACCTATAGAATATAAAGAGGTCACACCTAAGTCAGTTGCTTCAGAAGAAAATAATACATTCTTCATCATACAATATATCATCATATAGTCTCATTTACCCTCATTTAGACTTATTAACAAATCCAAGGCTCAGAATGGTATTATCTAAGGACTAGAGAACACTGACCCTGTTTGAGAATAAAATATTATGCTTCAAAAGAGTTACAGCATTTGGCTCATATGACTGGCAAATAATTACCTGGAAAATATGGGAGTGTATACATATTGAACATAATATACTTAGAGTGAGACAAAATAGCATGCTGAGACAGAAGAAATTTACAAACATGGAAAAACCACAATGATTTAAGAATTAGTTTGCAGGCAAGATGCTAGGAAATGGCACTGGGTATTAAGTGAGGTAAAAAAGACTTCTGCGTGGTAGAATGGTGAAGATAAAGACCAAATGCTCAGAGTGTAGAGGATCTGAAAAGGATTTATTAAGCAAAACCATCATGTGATGAATGTTTCCTGAGAAGACCCAAAGGTCATCCCTTCCTCTACAGCAATAAAGAAAGTACTCCAACCTAGAGAGAAGCTCTGCAATGGTAGGTGCTGCTATGGATCTCCACTTCCTACATTAAGGGAAATGAAGAGATTAAGAAACATTTGAATCCAAAAGTTTTTTCAAGAGCCTGGCACTGGTGGCTCACACCTATAATCCTAGCAACTAAGGAGGCAGAGATCAAGAGGATCACGGTTTAAAGCCAGCCCAGGCAAATAGTTCGTGAGACCCTATCTTGAAAATACCCAACACAAAAAAAGGACTAGTGGAGTGGCTCAAGGTATAGGCCCTGAGTTCAAACCCCAGCACCACTAAAGACATGAAGTTTGCAGCAGAAGTCATCAATCTTCTCTTTCTACTTACTTCAGCAATATGACCCCTGCAGAAACTATATGGCTGCTAGAGAATGAATGTAGACCCCTCAAGTTCAACCAAGTAGTAGCTCCAATAGCAGTGTTGTACCTTACATGGGATCATATGCAAGGCTTCTGGTATGTGATAGACAGTTAATGATTTGAGGAATGTGTTCTTTTCAGCTCCAGTTGGAAAAGAGGATCAAAAGCCATTTACATTCTTGAGATGAACAATACTCATTTACAATTTTGACTCCAGACTATGCTAACTGTCCTACCTGCCTTCATAATATAATCTAAAGAGATCTGACCTCTTCAGCATCCCCCAAAATACTATGATAGTCCACTACATGGATCATATCACACTGACAGAGTAGCTTGTTTAAACACTGGAGGTCTTAGTAAAGCACAGGTGCTCCAGAGATGGAAATAAATGCAATAAAGTTTCAGGAATTTGATACTTTAAGAAAGTCTTTACAAGATGAGTGCTAAGAACCATACTGGAACACCTACTCCAAAGTAAAATTCACCAAAGAAAGAGAGCTACATTTTTGTTATACCTCCTTAGTTTTTGAGACAACATATTGTACAATAAGAAATGCTGCTCCATCTCATATGCCCAATGGCACAGATGTCTGCCAGTGTTAAGTAAGATGCAGAGCATGAAAAGGCCCAAACTCAAGACAAGTAGCATTGCCATTTGGGTCACATGATACAGCAGGCTTTATGACATTAAAAGTTGTAGTTGTAAGGAAAGAAGCTGTCTGGAACTTATTGAAGACATAGTTCTGTGTGTTAGGAGCAAGTCCGTGCCATTTTCAGTCAAGCATTTTATGGCTTTTGAGAAGCATCTCCTTCTTTTTCTGCACTGCAATATAGAAGGAATGATGCACAAAGGGCATCATATCAACAAGCATCCAGACTTGCCCACCACAATCAGGGTCCTGTCTCATCCTCCAATGAATAAAATTTGATAGGCACAGCTGAAATTTATCATAAAATGAATAGTACATCTAAACTGAACCCCAATTGAGCCAAAGAGCATTAATGTTATAATTCAAATGTATGCAAATAAACATGTCCATTCCTATCCCCAACACCACTCCCATTGAAGTAACCAGTGTCCACAGATGACTGTGTATCCTTCATCATTCTCCCTATATTCATATGTGTATACACATCTTGGCAGATTTTATTCATTAAATAGATGTTTAGCTTTTGAGCTGTGTGATCAACATTGCATACTGATTTACAATTTTGTGGTTTTCACCTAGCAGAGATGGTGAGAAATAGTTCTCTTCAGAGCAGTCCTTAAATACAGTATTCATTCTTTCTTGGCTGCAGACCATATCACAATAAGAATAATCTATTTCTTTATTTTTAATGATGAATATTCACCTTATTTCCTTTAATGATCTTTGCTGTTATACATAAGGCTACAATATGTATAGTCTTTATGCACTTGCATACATGATTCTGTGATCTAGGTTTACAAAGAAGGATTTCTAGGTCAAAGGTTATGGTTGGAGTAGAATAGGGAGGCTAGATAACAACATAAACACAGTTTGATAAAGGAACAATATCTGATGTTCTGCAGCAGAGTAGTATGGCTACAGTTCAGAATACCCTTTATTATTTATGAAGATTTGAAGGAGAGGAGCTTGAAGACCCAAACAAAGAAAAAAATAAGAAAACAGAAATGTTAATTACACTGTTATGCATGTGTTGAAATATCACACTAAACCTCATTAACAAGTACAATTAATGGATATAATAATTCAGAAATGTAAAGTTATGTTAAATGGAATCTATAAAATTTCTTTATGGAAATGAGGTCGTTAATATTATTAACAGTATGAAATTAATGTATGTAGCCATGTAAAAACATCACAATCAATGACTACTACGAATACTTCATCTTCAATGAAAGGCACTGCCTTTCACATTTCATTTTACTTCATTTAATTCATTACTTCAAAATGATGCTGAAAAGTCTTCCATGCATTTTTGATGATGTGCATCTCATTTTGGAGAATTGCCTTTTCATATGTTGGCCCATTTGTCTATTCTATCTTCTTTTATAATGATGCATTTGAGGCTGCTCTTCACATGCCATGGATATGATTACATTGTAACCACATGCACCATATATTTTCTATTATATTTTGTCAGTTTCCTTGTAATATCATTTTAGCACTCCAACATTTTACTTAAAACTTTCAGTTTTCCTGATTAAATTAAAAAGTACAGACACATTCAACATAGTACAAATATTCAGCTATCTTTTCTTCTATTATCTATTATATTTGTATTCTCAGCCTACCTCTATTCTACATTATTTTAAAACACTGATCACAGAGAATAGACACATGCAAAAAAGTTTAGGAACCTATCTACTTTTCAAGTAATCTGTGAAAACACGGAACTAGGACTCAAATACAGCCTTTGATTCCCAGTCAATATGTTTTGCTATACACTTTTTGCCAACAACTTTGATACTAGACAAATAGAGTTCTACCTCACCTGCTTAATAAAAAATATTTCCTATCCAATATTCTCCTGAATGCATCTTTCACCTCCTTGTTCCTCAAGCTGTAGATGAGAGGATTTAACATGGGGATCACCACAGAATAAAACACAGAAATCACTTTATTGATATCCAGGGAGGAACTTGAGTTGGGTCGAACATAGATAAAGAAAAGTGTCCCATACAGGATGGAGACAGCTGCCAGATGAGAAGAACAAGTGGAGAAGGCTTTCTGGCTCCCTGTTCTTTGCATATTAAGGATATTTTATCTTTGTTGGTTCATTTGCTAATAGTTTCTGTCATTTTATTGCTTTTCTCAGAATCGTCTTTGTAGTACTTTGGAAATTTTCTTTAAAAAAATCTTTTTTCATTACTGGATTAAAAAGTACTCACACACTCAAGATTTAAAAGTACCCATATATTTTCTTCTATAAAATTTTAAATTTATACTCTCAAATCACCTTTATACTATTTTGAAACACTAATCTGTCACAGACAACAAGACAGAGCCCCAAGAGTATTTAACCATTTCTCTATTTTTCAAGTAAACTCTAAACAAGCAGAAGAAGGTCTCATGTAGAGTGTTTTATTCTCAGTCCACTATTCTTTGCAGGAACATTTGTGGTACTACACAAATTGAATACTACTTTATCTGCCTATTATAGAAATAGTATCCTTTCAACCTTCTCCTGAATGCGTCTTTCGCTTCATTGTTCCTCAAGCTGTAGATGAGAGGATTCAACATGGGGATCACCACAGAATAAAACACAGAAATCACTTTATTGATATCCAGGGAGGAACTTGAGCTGGGCCGAACATAGATAAAGAAAAGTGTCCCATACAGGATGGAGACAACTGCCAGGTGAGAAGAACAAGTGGAGAAGGCTTTTTTCCTACCATCAACTGTCTGGATCTTCAAGATAGTCACCAGGATGCACACATAGGAGACCATGATGATCAGACCACTGACCACTCCTACAGCTCCAGACAAAACGAAAAGTACTAACTTACTGATCCACGTGTCAGCACATGCTAGGGAGAGCAATGGGGAAATATCACAGAAAAAATGATTGATAATATGTGGACCACAGAATGGTAAGCAAAATGTGAAAATCGTATGAGTTGTGATGTTTATAGCAGCTATAGCATAAGGCCCTATAACCAGCAGCACACAGATGTCCTGGGACATAATGAGTGTATACAGCAAGGGCTTACAGATAGCTGTATACCGGTCATATGCCATGGCAGCCAGGAGGAAGGACTCAGTTCCCACAAAGAGACCAAGGAACCACATCTGTGTAGCACAGCCCACAAAAGAGATGCCTTTTTTCTCTGCAAAGATATCACACAGCATCTTAGGAGCAATGGAAGAAGAGGAACAAATATCTACAAAAGACAAATGGCTAAGAAAAAAGTACATGGGAGTGTGGAGCCTGAGGTCAACCCATATGAGAATGATCATCCCCAAGTTACCTCCCAGGGTGACAAGATAAACAAAGAAAAGCATGATGAAAAGGACAATCTTCTGGTGGAGATTATCTGTGAGGCCTAAGAAAACAAACTCAGTCACTATTGTCTGATTCTTTTCTTCCATTGGTTAGTTGAATCTGCCATAAGAAAGAAAAGAATTATTTTATTATAAAAATAGTGACAGCTACCAAAAATATTTTATGTTAACAGACTATTTTACAGATAATTGTGAAATATTGCTCTTTCTAAGTTAACAGTAATTAGATAACCTAGTTAATAGGTCCTGGAAAGTTGGACAAATATCCTGTATAAAGTTGAGTAACTTACCCTTGATCTTTTTTAGATTCTCATCAAAAGCAATCCACCTTTATAATCTAAAATTCTCAATTGTAAAATTATATTCAAAATGATAAGTACTCTCTGTGTTTATAACTATACATAGTTGTTCATAATAGTCTGCCTTTTACTAATGCATGTTAATTGCACAAGTGAGGGGTAACATTGTGCTATATCCATATACACATGTAACATAGTTTGATCATGTACACCCCCTGTATTATTCTTTATCTCCCCTCATCCAACTTCCCCCATTTTTAACTTTTTTGCAAATTTTTAGATGGGCTTAATTATTACCTTTTCATACAATGTACTTTGGTCATATTTTCTTTACCACCCTTTGTTTTCCCCATCCTATCTCTCACTGGTTCCACCCCCTAAAATGGTCCCCTTTCAAGTTCGTGTTCTTTCTGTTTTTTTAGATCTATAATCCACATGTGAAAGAAAACATGAATATTGTTTTTCTGAGTCTGGCTTATTTCACGTAGCATAATTATCTCCTTGAAAGACTATAAATCTGTTGTTAAAAAGAAAGAATAGATTTATGCTATGTCCGATGTGATGTTAACAGGGGTATTTAGAATCAAGATGAGAAATTGAGAAGAAGGTAAATGGGGTAGAAATTTTTCCCAGCTGCACAATTCTACCAAAAGAGTATCTTGTCATAGAAGGACACACAATGCCATGCCTTAAAATCTGACAAATATTGACAACAATCCTTAATAGAAATTGTATAGAATATTCAACATCTGCTGAATTACATGTGTAAATTACACATGTAATTTTTTACATGATTTATTACATTTAATACACTTAACCATATCCTGAAATCAGATATACCAGTAATGTATGTCTAATGCCAAGTGTCTGTTTTATTCAAGGAAAACCTTCAAGAAATATTTTTGAGTGACCCATTCATCTAGAAAGACAAAATAAAACTATTTAAAACTCCTAGAAGATTATGTAGAGTAATTTATATGAACAATATTGTTTATATGGCATCACCAATTAATTTCCTCTGTAAAAAATACATATCACTTGAGTTGCATAAAAATTATTTTTATGTCCAAACAATGTATACACATATGAATAAATGAATAAAAAAGAAAAAAGTGTATACAATAAACATATTTTACCAAAAAATTATTTTTAAATCTCAGTGTATAGTATATTCAAATAATTCATAAATAGTGATGGTAGCTATTTGATTTATGATTATTTTGTCAGAGCATGATTTTTGCATAATACTACATGGGTGTATTTCAGCATTCTCAAAGACTACGGTAGGATTATCAAGAGCATTATCCTTTGCAGAAATGTTTGTGTTTATGGCCATCGTAATATGCAAGATAGGTGTTTAGGAATAAAGGGCAGCACCAACTGCTTCTAGTAAATGTAGATGTTATAAAATGACTTACTCTGGTAAATCAACTCTCTGATTACCTCACATAGTTATTATGAATTTTTCTCCCTTAATATGGAAAAGTGTGAGAACACTTAAAATCTCTACAATACATTTGGTATTAAAAGTATGTCTGTGTCATGAATAAAATAGGCAATTCATTAGAGAAAAATCACACAAACCATTTGTTTAGTCTTATAAAGATATGAATAGAATGCTGATGTCTGCTTCCTTTAGAGAACCAGGGATAGGAAGTTTTATCCCAAAGTTCACACTAAACCTCACATTTATCTACTGTATTTCAAAAACTTCATATTCTCCAAAATGCATTGTACATACTTCTTTATGGATATTTGTTAAATATCCCTTTTACCTACTTCAAAGGAAATAATCATTTTCTAGAAGAAAAGATGGAAGATTAATGCTCGTTTGTGGTGGTGACCTTTTGAAGAAGCAAGGTCTTCTTTCTAGACAGTTGGTGAAGAAGACAAATCTCCTTTCTTGGTAGACCCAGGCATAATAACCTTGACCTGAACATTGATTCACATACTACACAGAATAAGGGCCCTTTGCTAGGAAATTTACACTAATTTAGAGCCAAATCCCCCAAAGAACTTAAACCTCAAAGGTTTACTCCCAAAGGGACAAAATTAAAATGATTTCAATAGCATTTGGGACAAATATTATTTTCCAACTGCGTATAATTTCAAAACAAAGATGCCTAAAGAAATGTGCATGTGTGTGTGTGTGTGTGTGTGTCTGTGTCTGTGTCTGTGTGTGTATGTGTTTTCTTCTTTGGGATCCTCCTTGCCACAAAAGCCTCTTGTTTTGGACTTGTAATTCTTTTTCAATTAGCATATATTAATTATATATGAAGAGATTTATTTGCATGCATGCATATAATGTATTTTGATCATATTCACCCCCTTGATTATCCTATCTTTTTTATTTTATTAGCATATTGTTGCTGTACTGGGAGGTACATTGTGACATTTACAAAAGTGCTTGCAATATGTCTTAGTAAGATTCACCCTCTCCAACATTCTCTTTTCTCTCTCCTCTCCCCTTCTTTGAATAGTTTCAACAGATCTCATTTTTCCATTTCATACATTAGTATAAAATATTTCCATTATATTCACCATCCTTCACATTTTCCTTATGTCCTTCCTAATTGGTTCATCCCTTCCATTTTTCTCCTTTCTACCCTAGCCCCCTAACGTGGTTTCAACATGTCTAAAAATTCTATATTCATGCTTATATAGATAGTACATCACCCTTATTCACTTAGTTTACTTCCTTCTTTTACCTTCCCCCTCCTGTTAGTGTGACCTGTTTTCCATTATTGTCCTTCATTGTTCAGGTGTCTGTTCTTGTTCAGTGGGATTTTTGCCTTGGTTTTATACCTGTACATGCATTTTGCTTATGTCAATCTAACCCACTCCACTGCACTTCCTCACCGTTTCCTCCTCTCCTGTGTTGTTTAAGTTTTTGGTGTGTTTTGTGGTGTCTGTTCTTACACAGATGTGGTGTATTTCATTATTATTCACTATTTTTCCTTATTTCTTTCACTCCTCCCTTAGTGTCCTCTACCAGCCTCACTTTTGAGTGCATGTTCTGTATATACATGTGTATATATGTAATATTGCTTGTATTTTTGTTGGGCCTATATTCCACATTTGAGAAAAAACATGCAGTATTTGGTTTTCTGAACCTGGCTAATTTCACTTAAGATAATGATTTTTCTTGTTCTCCCTCCTCCTTGTCCTCTTTCATGTCCTTAATTATTTTTCCTTTATTTTCGTGTCCTACTCTATATATGCAATTCAATTTTAGCCAGGCCTTCTTTTCCATTAGTGGAGAATGATGCTATGCATTAAGCAGCCAGCACCTGGGATCAAGGAGCTTGGTGCCTGAATTCTGGAGCCATATCACTTTTGCTAATTCCCAATTCCATAGTCCTCTGATTGTGTCACTTTCAGCAAGTTTCTAAGCCCATCTGTGCATTATTCCCTTAATCTCTAAATTAAGGAAAATAGTAGATTCTAGCTCATATAGATGTCAGAAGGCTTTGTTGAAGTAGTTCAAAGATCATCCAACAAAGAGTAACACAGTACTGGTAAATGTATTTACTATTATAGGGGATCTTGAGCATAGGTGAAGAGATGACACATAAACAAATGGCACTACAGAAGAAATAATAATAAAGAATCTGAATTCATAGCATCTGTAATTCTTGTGAATAAGTCAGGAGTCTGAAAGATTTAGGCACTGAAAATCAAGGCTAAGACATCTGTGTGGCCCACTACCTCTTGGTGGAATAAAGCAGCCTTTCTTCGCTGACAGAATGTGAGGACGTCTCACCTGAGTGCGACGCTTCACAAGAAAATAACTACTCAATATATAGCCCTGCCTACCTCCATAGCGTTATATTTACCAGCCAAAGGTTAAGCCAGGATGCTGTGGTCAAGGAATAGGAAGCATTGTCCTCTTGGGAAGGCAGTGATTATTCTGCGGAGCAGTTGCAGGGTTTGTCTCACATGACTGGCAACATGCACTCAGACAGCACACGAGCATACATTTTGAGGGTAATCTACTTAAGAGTGAGAGGAAACCATGCTGGGTAAAGAAGAACATTGAAAGAACCCCAATTACTCGGGAATTACTTCGTAGGCAAGACACAGGAGCTGATTCTAATTCACTATGGGATGGCTCCTTGATCTCAGAAAAAAATACAGTGAGATAATAGTAATTTTCCCTTCAAAAGATGAAGAAAGAGATCAAAGGCTCAGAATATAGTGTTTGAAAAGAATCTATTACGTGAGAACAAAGAATGTGTCATCTGATAACTGTTTTTCCTGAGAAGACTCCAAGGACACTCCTTTCACTACAGCAATTCTGGAAATCACTAGTGAGAGAGATTACAGCTTGGATAGAAGCTCAGTGGTATGAGATGCTTCTGTGAATCTAGGCTTCATGTGAATCTAGGAATGAAGTGATTCCCTAACACTTGAATCTGGAAATTAATGCCACCACTAAAGACATGACATTTTCAGAGGAGATCATCACTCTCCTCTTTCTTAATTCAGAAGTCTGACCCCTGCAGAATCTACATAACTGCTGGACAATGACTGTAGACTTCTTTAAGTTCAATCAAGTAGCAGATCCAATAGCAGCCCCAAATACCATGCTACATGCTAATCCGTTACATTGATAACCTCATACTCATAAAGCAGATTGTTCAAGCAGTGCTAAAATATTGAACTCCTTAGAGAAACATGTGCTCCAGAGTTTGAGATAAACTCTACAACAATACAGGAATTTTACACTTTGGGAAAGCTTTTATAGGATCAGTGTGAAGAGACACAATAGAACACTGACTCCAATGTGAAATCCACCAAAGAAAGAAACACTTTTTTAGACCTCTTTGAGTTTTAAGGAAATATATTGCACAAAAAAAAAAATAGTTTTCCGGCCCATAGATCAAATGGCACAGAAGGCTGACAGTGTTAAGTGGGATGAAGAGCATAAAAGGGCAGTTTCAACAGAAATAGCACTGCCATTTGGGTTATATGACATAGAAGACTTTATGGCATTGAAAGTTATAGTAGTGAAAAAAGAATCTGGAGCTTATGGAAGCCACAGTTGAAGATTAATTCAATTCCTAGGATTCAGGAGCAAGTCCATGCCATTTTCAGCCAAGAATTTTTTGGCTTTTGAGAATCCACTATTCGTCTGTTTTTATACAGACAGGGAATGCTGTTTTGTACAAGGATTGCTTGCTTGCCATAACAATCATTCCATAAATAAAGTTAGATGTAGCCATGAATTTTATAAAGAATTAAACCCAGGTACTATCAGAGATTAATAAACTGTAATTCAAACATGTATACATAAAACTGTGTATTCCTACTTCCAAAGTCACTCCCATTGAAGTAACCAATTTCCACAGGCAAATGTATACCTTTCATTCTCCTCACTGTGTTCATATGTACACACATATATATGCTCATTTTCTCCATATAGATTTTACCTTTTAAAGTATGTGATCAGTATTGCAAACTCACCTACAAGTTGATTTTTTTCACCTAAGAATGACCATATCAAATAGTCCTGTCCAAGTAAGTTATTTGTATTTGTTACACAGTAAGAATATTTTTTCTTTAATTCTAATGGTGAACAAGCATGTTATTTCCTTTATTCTTGCAACTACATATAATGCTGCAATATATGTAATCTTTATGCATTGAAATATTCTGTGGTCTAGATTTCCAGAGAAGGTTTACTAAGTCAATGGGATAGGATAAGGGTGGATTAAGAGTGATGAGTGAATAGTAACAAACATAGATAGATAGGAGGAATATGTTCTGATATTCCACAGCAAAGTGTGATGACTGCAGTTAACTGTACATGTTATATATTTTATGAAGATCTAAAGGAGAAGAGCTTAAAGACATTAATATAAAAAGTCAATAAGGAAATGGAAACATTAATTACCCCAAACTGATCAGGGAAATTGCTATACATGTTGAAATATCACACTAAACCTCATTAACACGTATATTAACATATATTAGTCATACAAAATAAAAAGTAATGAAAAAAAAGATGTTCAAAATTGTGATCTTAAATCAGAAATATCAAATTTCTTTAAGGAAATTGAGCCATTCATACTCTCATCGGCAAATAATGAGTACACATAGCCAAATAAGAACCTCACCATCAGTGGAAAACTATTAATGTTTAATCTTTATCAAAAGGTACTTCCATGGATGATGCTGAATGTTTTCCATATACTTTTGGTAACACACATCCCCATTTTGGAGAATTGCCTGTTCATTTATCATCTCGTTTACCTGTAATCATTTTTAACTTTTTGAGATTGGATTTAAACCTGTTCTTTGCGTATTAGGGATATTGTATCTTTGTTGGTTCATTCACTAATAGTTTCTGTCATTTTATTGCTTTTTTACTTTGGAAATCTTCTTTAAAAAAATCTTTTTTCATTACTGGATTAAAAAGTACTCACACACTCAAGATTAAAAGAACTCGTATATTTTGTTGTATAAAATTTTAAACTTATACTCTCAAATCACTTTTATACTATTTTGAAACACTAATCTGTCACAGACAACAAGACAGAGCCACAAAAGTATTTAACCATTTCTCTATTTTTCAAGTAAACTCCAAACAAGCAGAAGCAGGTCCCATGTAGAGCATTTTGTTCTCAATCCACTATTCTTTGCAGGAACATCTGTGGTACTACACAAATTAATACTACTTTATCTGCCTATTATAGAAATAGTATCCTTTCAACCTTCTCCTGAATGCGTCTTTCGCTTCATTGTTCCTCAAGCTGTAGATGAGAGGATTCAACATAGGGATCACCACAGAATAAAACACAGAAATCACTTTATTGATATCCAGGGAGGAACTTGAGCTGGGCCGAACATAGATAAAGAAAAGTGTCCCATACAGGATGGAGACAACTGCCAGGTGAGAAGAACAAGTGGAGAAGGCTTTTTTCCTACCATCAGCTGTCTGGATCTTCAAGATGGCCACCAGGATGCACACATAGGAGACCATGATGATCAGACCACTGACCACTCCTATAGCTCCAACCAAGACAAAAAGGACCAACTTATTGATCCAGGTGTCAGCACATGCTAGGGGGAGCAATGGGGAAATGTCACAGAAAAAGTGGTTGATCGCATTTGAACCACAGAAAGGTAAGCAAAAAATCAACGTTGTGTGAGTTGTGATGTTTATAGCAGCTATAGCATAAGGCCCTATAACCAGGAGCACACAGATGTCCTGGGACATAATGAGTGTATACAGCAAGGGCTTACAGATGGCTGTGAACCGGTCATATGCCATGGCAGCTAGGAGAAAACACTCAGTTCCCACAAAGAGACCAAAGAACCACATCTGTGCAACACAACCCACAAAAGAGATTCCTTTTTTCTCTGCAAAAATATCACACAGCATCTTAGGAGCAATGGAAGAAGAGGAACAAATATCTACAAAGGACAAAAGGCTAAGAAAAAAGTACATGGGAGTGTGGAGCCTGAGGTCAACCCATATGAGAGTGATCATCCCCAAGTTACCCCCCAGGGTGACAAGATAAACAGAGAAGCATAATGAAAATGACAATCGTCTGATGGAAAAGATCCGAAAGGCCCAAAAAATGAAACTCAGTCACTGCTGTCTGATTCTTCTCTTCCATTGGTCAGCTGGAATTGGTCTTAAGAATAAGAAAGAATTATTTTATTACAAAACTGCAATCATTAGTAACTACAAATAATATTTTAAATCAATGATCTCTGTATTCTCTGCTTCCATCCACAATGATCCACCTTTGCACTCTAAACTCCCTCAGAATATAAAATTGTATTTGTAATGGGAATCACTCTCCATGTTCATAAACAATATTAGAGTTGTGCATTGTCAGAAAGTTCTTCCTTCCCTTATTGGCACACATTAATTGTACAAATTGAGGGGTTTAAATGTGATATTTCCATACATACATTCAATGTACTTTGACCATATTCACCCCTCTATTATTCTTTCTTTTCACCCATCTCCCCAACATTCCTCTTTTTTCTTTACATTCTTGAAATGAGTTTCTTTTATTATTCATTTTTTTATGGCACTGAGGTTTGAACTAAAGGCCTTACACTTGCTAGGCCAGTGCTCTACAACTTGAGCACAAGTTTCCTATTTTAATGAGTTTTGCTTTGCTCTTTTCACACATGCATGAATATACTTTGATCATATTATCCCCTGTCCTCTCTTTTCCTCTTCCCACCTCCCACTGATCCCCTCTGAAATACTCTCCTGTTCATATTCATATCTTTTTATTTATATCTATATGGCACATATGAGAGAAAACATGTAGTGTTTTTCTGAGTCTGGCTTACTTCATTAACATGATGATCTCCATCCGCCCTAAGACAGAAGAGACTTACTCCATGACAGATGTGAACTTAAAATAGGCATTAGAACCAACGATAGAACGTGAAAAATTGGGATGAAAGAAAATGGGGTAAAAATTTCTTTCAACTGCATAATTTTAAGAAAAAAATATGGTGTCATGAAAGGACATGTGATACCCTGCTTTACGGATCAAATTATCTGGCTAATTTTGGCAGTCTAACTTATTGTAGAAATTATGCAGAAAATTAAGCATCTGCTGAACAAAATACATACAATTGTTTTACATAATTTCCTATGTTGTACACAAACTTCTTTTAAGGCACATATTAGAAAATCAGTTCTATTAACGGTGTATGTCAAATGCCAATTGTATAGTTTATTCAGGAAAATTCTTCAAGAATATATTTTTGAGGACCCATTAGTTAAAGAGCAAATAAAGTTGTTTAAAACTTCTAGAAGAAGATGATTATATGGAAGAATTCATATGAAACAAATCTGGTTTCTACAGACTAACCAATTAATGACCTCTATAATTAAAAGCAATATACCACTCAAGTTCTAGAATAATTATTTTTGAAACCCTATAAAATGTTTCAAATGGTTAATAGTGATTTCTTCTGTTTGAGTCATGATTACTTTCTCATTACCATTTCAATTTTCATTATGTCTTGTAAGTGCTTTTATTCAGTCACAATACTACTGTAGGATTGTTTAGGATTGTTACTTATTGCAGAAATGCTCATATTATTGTGTTCCAAATAGACCAAGTTAAGTATTTGGGGATAAGGTTTAGTGCAAACTGTTTCCAATTTTGGTATAATCACTAGTTAACTGGATAGGTTAGTAGGTAGATAGGAAGGTAGGTAATTAGGTAGTTATTTGAATAAAAGTCATTTCATGTCTTCTATAAAGAGATCAGGATAATACTTACGCCTTTCCCAGGTCTTATTTTTTATGGTCTTAGATTTTTCATGAACATTCTCTCTGTCTCTCTCTTTTTTATAGAGTTAGGTATTCTTGATTGGAAAATAAAATTGTATATATTTTACATGTACAATATGGTTTTGAAATATGTATACATTGTGGAATAGTTAACTCAGGTCAACTAACTTACATGTTACTACAAAGAATTACCATGTTTTGTTCCTCCTTTAAAGGGATATGGAAAAGTGTGAAAGCACTTAAAATATCTTAGCAATTTTCAAAACTACAGTGCATTTGTTGCTAGAAGTATCTCTATAGTGAAAACATAGGCAATTTATTTCAGAATGTTCACACAAACCAATTGCTTAGTGTCATGAGGATGTGAACAAAATGCAAAGTCTCCTCCCGTTAGAGAACCTAGGGTGAAAACTTGTGTCCTAAGCTTCAAACTAATATTGAGGTTCCAATGCAATACTTGAAAAACTTCATATTGTTCAAAATTCAGCACACTTATTAATTTTAGGAAACCTATTAATTATCCTTTTTACCTACCTCAAAAGGAAAGGATCATTTTCTAGATGTATGGAATGTCCAGCATCCTTCATGGTGATGACATTTCCAAGACGCAAGACTTTCTAAGCAGTTGGCAAAGATGTATCTCATTTTGGTGGGCCTGAACATGAAGCGAAATCATGACCTGAACATTGATTCACAAACTGCACAAGATAGGGGAACTTTTCTTGGGAATTTGCACTAATTTAGAGCCAGGTCCCCAAAGACCTTAAACCTCAAAGGCTTACACCTGAAGGAACAAAATTAAAATGATCTCAGTAGCATTTGGACCAAGTGTTATTTTCTAGCACTTATTTCAAAGAAAGAGTCCTAAGAAAACATTGTGTGTCTTTCCTCACTGAGATTCTGTTTAACAGGGAAGCAATTCTTCATTTGCAATTCCTTTTTAAATAACATATATTAATTGTACAAAGTGGGGTTTCATTATGCCATTTTCATAATATATTTTAATCATATTAACCCCCTTGATTATCCTTTTTGTCCTCCCCTTATCCCCTACCAAGTCCCTATTAGTCCCCCTTTATTTACATGTCCTATTTTCCCCTAGATTCAGTGAAATTGTAGTTGAGCCTTCTTTTCTATCAGCAGAGAGTTATGCAGTAAGCAAACAGCACACCTGGTATAAAGGAGATTGCTGCCTGTGTTCTGGATCCACATCATTTAGGCATAATTGCCAACTCCACAGCTTATTGACCATGTCACTCAGCAAGTTTTAAAACCTGCCTGTGCATTATCCCCTCAGTCTCTATATTAGGGGAAAAACCATTTCTAGCCCACACAGATATTGAAAGGCTTTTTTGAAGTAGCACATTCAAAGTACATCAAAGAATGTTCAACACAGAGTAGCATGTATTTATTATTATAAAGGACCTAGAGCATTCTAACCAATAATACAAAAATAAAAGACTAGTTCAAAGCAGCATTTATCTCTATGTAATAATTTTTCAGGAAAAGAAAAACAGTTACTGAACTGCGAAGGAAGGACATATCACTTAAGCTAGAGTAAATGAGACTATTTTATGAAAGAAACTGTCTGGAAGATAAGCAAAATTTAGGTAAATTAAAGTTATGAAAGGAGTCATTCCAAGAAGTAATAATTGGGGAAACAGGAACAGAAGCAAGGACTTTGTTAGGGAGAGAAGGGCAAAAGATAAAAGAAAGTGTAAAATTGGATGACATGGGTTGAACTATCTCAATTCTCATCAGCTGAAAACCTTATTTTTCATCTCATCAGTACTAGCTGATAACTCATGCTGAAAATTCCCACAATTGTTCTTTGGCAGCTCATTTTAAATCTACTAAGTATTTATTTTTTAAAAACAGGCCTGGATGCAGCTATATTAACATCAAACTACATATATGTTATTCAAAAAAAGTTACCAAGGATAAAGAAAGTATTTCCATGATGAAAAAAAGCTACAAGAAGACATGATAATCCCAATATGTGTGCACTTAAAACCCAGCTTCAAAATATCTGAAATGGGCATTGAGGGAATCTAAGAAGAAACAAATAATCTACAGCTAGAGTTGAAGATTTCAACATTGTCTCTCAACAATTCATAAAACAGACAGACAAATGTCAGCAAGCATGTAGATGACTTAGACCATATTGTGATAAAAAAAATAGCATTTATGGAACACATGAATCAGCAATAACAGAATACCATTATTTTTAAATATTCTTAGGATATTTATCAATACAGACCATATTTGAGGCCATAAAATATCTCATGATTTCAAAAGGATTCACTTCACTGAAAGTATGTTCTATTCTCTTTATGTCAACCTAAACATAAAGTTTTGAAACCCCTCCCCATCTCAATGAATAAGCCTGGTGTGGTAGTATGCACCTGTACTCCCAGCTACACAGGAGGCTGAAGGTAAGAGGATAGTGGTCTGAGGCCAGTCTGGGCAAAAACATGAGACCCTACCTGAAAAATAAATAAAAACCAAAAAATGGCACAACTGAATGTTAGAGCAACTGCTTAGCAAACCTGAGGCCCTGGGTTTAAGCCCTAGTACTACTGAATAAAACCAAATGACAAAGGGGAAAAATATTTTAACAGAATGAAAATGAAAAGACAACAAGTAAAATTTAGTGGAATATGGGTAAAGAAGTATTTAAACTGTCAACATTGGGAAAGTTTAAAATCAATGACTTCAGAACCCCTCAAATATATCAGGCCCTTATCCCTGGAACCTGTAAATGTTACCTTATTTGGATAAAAGGATTTTAGGTGTAATTAGATTAATAGTCAGACATAAAAATGTTTACCTTGATCATTTCAATGGGGTTTAATGCAAAAATCAGGCTTTCTCATACAGGTAAAGAAATTATCAGTGTGAAAGCAGAGAGAGATTGAAGTGGTTTGTCCACCAGTCAAAGCTTGGTTGCAAAGCAGGAAGATTCAAGGAACAGGTAGAACTTTCAGATGTGGAATTACCAAGATGTCATCTTTATTTAGGACCAGTTTGTGAAAAATTGTCCCAACAAGCATGGGAAACTAATAAAAAAAAGGAAAGAAACATTAAAAATCATAGTGGAAAATCAATAAAATAGAGCACAGAAAAATAATTAAAATGAATTAAAAGGAAATTCATTCACTGAGGATGTCAATAAAAATTAATAAACACAGTGGCTTAATAAAGAAAAAAGGACAATACTAATATAATCCATTGTAGACACAAATCTATAAATCCTGCAGTTATTAAAAGGATAAATAAGAATCATGAATAAACTTATGCTGATAAATTCAACAAATTCCTCTAAACACACTCGCAAACTGCACTCATGGAGAAATAGACAACTTGAAGAGCTCTACATCTATTAGCAAAATTGATTTATGTATGAAAATGTTCCTATAAAATCATAACATGCGCACTGGCTAAATGTTTAAAAAGAAATAAAACAGTACCCACATACTCCCAGAATACTGATAATGAGAAAATACTTCTTAAGTCACTTTGTGCCAAATTACTCTGATAATAATACCATATCAAGGCATCATAGTAAAGAAAAAATACAAGCCAGTGTCTTTCATAATGATAAACATAAAAATTGTTTATGAAACTTTAGAAAATTGAACCCAACAATTTAACGAACTGGTGTGCATTCTAAGAATGCAAATTTGCTATAACATTTGAGTTTTTACAGTGCAATTCACTATGTTAGCAGAGTATTAAAAAGAAAACGTAATCATTTGCATAGATGTAGTAACAAGCATCTGAAAAATCAAACAAAATCTGAAAAAAAAAACATTCTTTTTTTTTAATTTTATTTATATGTGCATACAATGTTTGGGTCATTTCTCCCCCTTTCCACTCCCCCCTTAACCCCCTGTCCCCCGCTTACCCCTTGCTAACGGAGAAACTATTTCGCCCTTATCTCTAATTTTGTTGTAGAGAGAGTATAAGCAATAATAGGAAGGAACAAGGGTTTTTGCTAGTTGAGATAAGGATAGCTATACAGGGAGTTGACTCGCATTAATTTACTGTGCATGTGTGTTACCTTCTAAACTAATTCTTCTTGAACTAACCTTTTCTCTAGTTCCTGGTTCCCTTCTCCTACTGGCCTCTGTCACTTTAAAGTATCTGCATTAGTTTCTCTGCATTGAGGGCAACAAATGCTATCTAGGTTTTTGGGTGTTTTACCTATCCTCATACCTCCCAAATGTGCTCTCACTTTATCATGTGATCGAGGTCCAATCCCCTTGTTGTGTTTGCCCTTGATCTAATGTCCGCATATGAGGGAGAACATACGATTTTTGGTCTTTTGGGCCAGGCTAACCTCACTCAGAATGATGTTCTCCAATTCCATCCATTTACCAGCGAATGATAACATTTCGTTCTTCTTCATGGCTGCATAAAATTCCATTGTGTAAAAATACCACATTTTCTTGATCCAGTAGTGGGGCATCCTGGCTATTGTGAATAGTGCTGCAATAAACATGGGTGTGCAGATGCCTCTGGAGTAACCTGTGTCACTTTCTTTTGGGTATATCCCCAAGAGTGGTATTGCTGGATCATATGGCAGATCTATGTTTAGATTTTTAAGAAGCCTCCAAATTTTTTTCCAGAGTGGTTGCACTAGTTTACATTCTCACCAGCAGTGTAAAAGGGTCCGTTTTTCTCCACATTCTTGCCAACACCAGTTGCTATTGGTGTTCCTAATCATGGCCATCCTAGCAGGGGTGAGGTGGAATCTTAGTGTGGTTTTAATTTGCATTTCCTTTATTGCTAGAGATGGTGAGCATTTTTTCATGTGTTTTTTGGCCATTTGAATTTCTTCTTTTGAGAAAGTTCTGTTTAGTTCACTTGCCCATTTTTTTATTGGTTCATTAATTTTGGAAGAATTTAGTTTTTTAAGTTCCCTATATATTCTGGTTATCAGTCCTTTGATGTATAGCTGGCAAATATTTTCTCCCACTCTGTGGGTGGTCTCGTCAGTTTAAACACCATTTGTTTTGTTGAGCAGAAGCTTTTTAGTTTTATGAAGTCCCATTTATCTATGCTATCTCTTAGTTGCTGAGCTGCTGGGGTTCCATTGAGAAAGTATTTGCCTATACCTATTAGTTCCAAAGTATTTCCTACTCTTTCCTGTACAAACTTTAGAGTTTGGGGTCTGATATTAAGATCCTTGATCCATTTTGAGTTAATATTGGTATGGGGTGATAAACATGGATCTAGTTTCAGTTTTTTGCAGACTGCTAACCAGTTTTCCCAGCCGTTTTTGTTGAAGAGGCTGTCTTTTCTCCATCATATATTTTTAGTGCCTTTGTCAAAGATAAGTTGGTTAAGTTGTGTGGCTTCATATCTGGATCCTCTATTCTGTTCCACTGGTCTTCATGTCTATTTTTGTGCCAGTACCATGCTGTTTTTATTGTTATTGCTTTGTAATATAGTTTGAAGTCAGGTATTGTGATTCCTCCAGTGTTGTACCTTTTACTGAGTATTGCCTTGGCTATTCGTGGCCTCTTGTGTTTCCATATAAATTTAACAATAGATTTTTCAATCTCTTTAATGGATGTCATTGGAATTTTGATGGGAATTGCATTAAACATGTAGATTACTTTTGGGAGTATAGACATTTTTACTATGTTGAGTCTACCAATCTATGCACATGGGAGATCTCT
Organism: Castor canadensis; assembly: GCF_047511655.1. NCBI lineage: Eukaryota > Metazoa > Chordata > Mammalia > Rodentia > Castoridae > Castor > Castor canadensis. The sequence continues at coordinate 193,065,879 of NC_133386.1, forward strand.
CCACTTTCTATAGTCTTCCTCAATCTCTTTCTTCAGAAGTTTATAGTTTTCCTTGTAGAGGTCTTTCACATCCTTTGTTAAGTTTACACCTGGGTATTTGATTTTTTTTTGAGGCTATTGTAAATGGTATTGTTTTCATATATTCTTTCTCCATTTGTTCACTATTAATGTATTGAAATGCTAATGATTTTTCTATGTTGATTTTATATCCTGCTATGTTGCTATAGCTTTAAGTGGTGTCTAAGAGATTTTGAGTAGAGTTTTTTGGGTCTTTAAGTTATTGGATCATATTGTCTGCAAATAGGGATATTTTGACCATTTCCTTACCTATTTGTATTCTTTTTATTCCTTCTTCTTGCCTAATTCCTCTGTCTAGGTATTCCAGTACTATGTTGAATAGGAGTGTGGATAGTGGGCATCCTTGTCTGGTTCCTGGTTTTAGAGGGAATGGTTTCAGTTTTTCTCCGTTAAGTATAATGCTGGCTGTAGGTTTGTCATATATAGCTTTTAAAATGTTGAGGTACTTTCCTTCTATTCCTAGTTTTCTTAGAACTTTTATCATGAAATGGTGTTGGATCTTATCAAAGGCTTTTTCTGCATCTGTTGAGATGATCAAGTGGTTTTTGTCTTTGCTTCTGTTAATGTGGTTTATTACATTTATTGATTTTCCTATGTTGAACCACCCCTGCATTCCTGGGATGAAGCCTACTTGGTCGTGGTGAATGATCTTTTTGATGTGTTGTTGAATTTGGTTGGCCATTATTTTATTGAGGATTTTTACATCAATGTTCATTAAGGAGATTGGCCTATAGTTCTCCTTTTTGGAGGTGTCTTTGCCTGGCTTAGGGATAAATATAATACTGGCTTCATAAAATGTGTTAGGCAGTTTTCCTTCCCTTCTATTTCATGGAACAGTTTAAGGAGAGTTGGTATCAGTTCTTCTTTATAAGTCTGATAGAATTCAGCAGAGAATCCATCAGGTCCTGGACTTTTCTTTTTGGGGAGACTCTTGATTGCTGCTTCAATTTCATTTTGTATTGTAGATATATTCAGGTGTTTAATGTCCTCTTGGTTCAGTTTTGGATGATCATAAGTATCTAGAAATCTGTCCATTTCTTCAAGATTTTCAAATGTATTTGAATATAGGTTCTTGTAGTAGTCTCTGATGATCTCCTGGACTTCCATGGTGTTTGTTGTTATCTCCCCTTTTGCATTCCTGATTTTACTGATTTGGGTTTTTTCTCTCCTCATTTTAGTCAGGTTTGCCAGGGGATCTATCGATCTTGTTTATTTTTCAAAGAGCCATCTTTTTTGTTTCATTAATTCTTTGTATGGTTTTTTTGGTTTCTGTTACATTGATTTCAACTCTTATTTTCATTATTTCTTTCCTTCTGTTTGTTTTGGGATTTGCTTGTTCTTGTTTTTCTAGGAGTTTGAGATGTATCATTAGGTCACTGATTTGAGATCTTTCAGTCTTTTTAATATACGCACTCATGGCTATAAACTTTCCTCTCAGGACTGCCTTTGCTGTGTCCCATAGGTTCTGGTAGGTTGTGTTTTCATTTTCATGGACTTCCAGGAACCTTTTAATTTCCTCTTTTATTTCATCAATGACCCATTGTTCATTAAGTAATGAGTTATTCAGTTTCCAGCTGTTTGCATGTTTTTTTGTCTGTATTTTTGTTGTTGAGATCTAGTTTTATTGCATTGTGGTCAGATAGTATACACGGTATAATTTCTATTTTCTTATATTTGCTGAGGCTTGCTTTATACCCTAGGATAGGATCTATTTTGGTGAACATTCCATGAGTTGCTGAGAAGAATGTATATTGTGTAGAAGTTGGATGAAATGTTCTGTAGACATCAACTAGGTCCATTTGATCTATGGATTTCTTTATTGATTTTTTTGTTTGGATGACCTATCTATTGATGATAGTTGTGTGTTAAAGTCTCTCACGACCACTGTGTTGAAGTTAATATATGCTTTTAGGTCCTTCAGGGTATGTTTGATGAAATTGGGTGCGTTGACATTGGGTGCATATAGGTTGATAATTTTTATTTCCTTTTGGCCTATTTCCCCTTTTATTAGTATGGAATGTCCTTCTTTATCTTGTTTGAGCAATGTAGGTTGAAGTCTACTTTGTCAGAGATAAGTATTGCTACTCCTGCCTTTTTTTGGGGGTCATTGACTTGGTAAATTTTCTTTCAGCCTTTCATCTTAAGCCTATGCTTATTTCTATCAATGAGATGGGTCTCCTGTAAGGAACAAATTATTGGATCTTCCTTTTTAATCCAGTTTGTCAAATGGTGCCTTTTGATGGGGAAATTAAGTTCATTAACATTAAGTGTTAGTACTGATAGGTATGTGGTGATTCCTGTCATTTAGTTAATTTAGTTGTTTGAGGGTTTGGTTGTGTGTAGCTAAATCGATGTTACTCTCTACTTTCTTTTCCTGTAGTTTGGTACTGCCTGCCCTTGCATGGTTATGTTGGGTTTCACTTTCTGTGTACAGAATCCCTTGAAGAATCTTTTGTAGTGGTGGCTTTGTGGTCACATATTGTTTTAGTTTCTGCTTATCATGGAAGACTTTTATTGCTCCATCTATTTTGAATGATAATTTTGCTGGGTAGCATATCCTAGGGTTGAAGTTATTTTCATTCAGTGCCAGGAAGACCTCACTCCAAGCTCTTCTTGCTTTTAATGTTTCTGTTGAGAAGTCTGTTGTGATTTTGATGGGTTTACCTTTGTATGTTATTTGTTTTTTCTCTTACAGCCTTCAATGTTCTTTCTCTAGTCTCTGTACTTGTTGTTTTAATGATAATATGCTGTAGGATAGTTCTATTTTGGTCAGGTCTGTTTGGTGCTCTGAAGGCATCCTGCACCTGGATGGGCATAGATTTCTCTAGATTTGGGAAATTTTCTGTTATCATTTTGTTGAATATATTATGCATTCCTTTTGCTTGCACCTCTTCTCTTTCTGCAATGCCCATGATTCTCAGGTTTGGTCTTTTGATAGAGTCAGTAAGTTCTCGCATTTTCTTTTCACAGGTTGAGTTGGTTAACTAATAGTTATTTGGTTTTTCCTTTAATTACCATTTTGTCTTTGAGTTCTGAGATTCTGTCTTCTGCTTATTCTATTCTGCTAGATTGGCCTTCCATTTTCTTTTGCATTTCTGTTTCATTCTTTTTTCTGAGGTTTTCTATATCCTGAGTTTCTTCCTCTTGATATTGTCTATTTTTGTTCTGAGTTCATTTATCTCTTTATTAATCATGTTCTTTGTTTCACTTTGGTGTTTATACAGTGCTTCTACAGTTTCTTTTATTTGTTCTTGTGCTTCCTCAAATTCTCTACTTTTGTAGTCTTGGAATTTCTTGAGTGTCTCCTGTACAATTTGTTTGACCATATCCATTATCATCTCTATAAAATTCTCATTGATTACTTGCAGGATTTCTTCTCTAAGGTTGTTCTTGTGGACTTCATTGAGTTCTTTGGCATAGTTTATTTTTGTTTTGTTGGAGTCTGGATCTGGGTATCCATTTTCTTCATTTCCCTGTGATTCTTGTACTGATTTATTATTGGGGGGAAAGTGGTTTCCCTCTTTTTTCCATCTTCCCATCATTGCCCTTGCTATTATTATCCCTGTACTGTGTGTAATTCCATATTGTCTAGCTTGTAATAATAACAATGGTGATTTCTAGAGTAGAAGGGTGAGAGAAGAGGGAAAGCAAAGAAGGTAAAGAAAAAGGGGAAAAAAAAAACTCACATACACTCACACACACACACACACACATACCCAAAAAAAATAGCACCAATGAAATAAACAGGGAGAGGTAGTGTACTAATCAATGGTGAGCTATACAGGCATTAGGAAGACAGATAGAGTATAGTAAAACAGAAAAAAAAAAAAAAGAAAAGAAAACCCCCAAGTTCAAATACAATAAAATTTCAGTCTTAATAATTTTGGTGTTAGTCCTTCATCCTCCAGTCCTGGTGTGATGTTCTGCCATTGTCTCATCAAAAGGGAAAAAACAAAACAAACAAACAAACAAAAAACCAGAAACCAAAGCACATCAAAAGAAATAAATCCCAAATTTAAATGCAATACAGTTTCAGTTAATCCTTCAGCATCCAGTCCTAGTTCTGTCATTGTCTCATCAAAGGATGAAAAGAACAAAAAAAGAAAGAAAAAAGTCTGGAGACACCTTTGTGAATGTCTGTCTGGGGCTGTGGCTCACCTGCCACTTACTGTCAGCCCTCTGCTACTGCAGGCTTTGTTTATGTAGATCTCAGGAATGAGCTTTACACTCACCTAGCCCTGCAGGCTTTGTTTGTTTAGAGTTCTCCTGGTCCATGCCCCTTTTGTTTTCTCCAGTATGCAGCCCTACCTGCCTGTTACAATTGCAGTCTTTCTTTTATTATTTAGAGTTCCCGTGGGGAGGCGTCCCTCCCCACTCTCCTGTGGAGCATGCTATGCTTTAGCCGCTTTTACAAGCCTTCCCCTCTGCAAGCACTGCGGGGGAGGAGTGGTGCTGCCAGTCCTACCTTCTCCTGCTGGCTTGTTTATTCATAGTTCAAGTGGGGATTTCCCCTCCCCCATTCTCCAGAGCTCAGGGCACCCTGCCCTCTTTACTAAATGTCTTTTTTTTTTCAGCTACTTGTTTATTATTCAGATTGCTTTTTCCTCTTTTTTCCCTGGGTGGGGTCAGTCTGTCCAGGGGGCTATGCTGATTTACCATGTGCTGCTTAGCTCACCTGGTGTCCTGCATCTTCCCAAGCAGTCTGGGAACTAGTGTCTGGCAGTGCAGGATCCCTCCTTGTTTCTCCATTTAACGTGGACTGGGGATGCTATGCGTGGGCTGGGGGTGTGGAGGAGTCAGAGTTTTGCCTCTTCTTGGTGGTTTTTCCTGCCAGGTGTATCTCCAGCATCTCTCCAAGATTTTACTTTAGGAAGCACACTTTCTGCTTCCTCCCTCTAGTCACCATCTTGGAATCCTCCCAACATTCATTCTTAATGTTGTATTATTTTCTTTGTACAGATTATTCATACTCTTTGTCAAATTTACTCCTAAGTATTTTATTTAATTTTTCAGATATGATTCTAAACTGGATAGATGTCTTAGTTTCTTTTGCAGAGAATTCATTTCACTATATAGGTATACTACTATTTTTTGCATGCTGGATTTTTTTTATTCTGCAACTTTACTACATTCATGTATAGTTTCTCACAGGCTTTTGGTCACAGTTTAACTGGATTTTATATCATTAGATTTTTGCAGATCTCATTATCAGTTGAGGAAGGCAATTTCAGTCCCTCCTTTCCTATTAACATACCTTTTAAACATTTCCTTCTAACATACCTCTTATCTAGCTGCTCAGGTCAGGACATTGAGGATAGAAATGATGATGCAAGGCATATATGTCCAGTTCCTGGTATTAAAGAGAACATTTTTAACTTTTCATCAATAACTGTGATGTGAGCTGAGGGCTCCATATATGTAGATATAAAGATATACATAGATATAGATGTAGATGATATAGATACAACCTTCACTATGTCTGCATACATTTTTTTCTTTATGCAATTTAAGTGTTTCTAATATAAAATGTTAAATCTTGTATAAGTCTTTTCTATGTCTATTGAGATGATTTTCAGATTTTGTCTTTTATTCTGTTAATGTACTTTTCTAAATTTGTGTATTATTGAGTCATCCTTACATGTTAGGGATGAATCCCATTTGATCATGATGAATTTTTTTTATTATTATTATTCATATGTGTATACAAGGCTTGGTTCATTTCTCCCCCCTCCCCCCACCCCCTCCCTTACCACCCACTCCACCCCCCCTTCCACCCACCCCCTCAATACCCAGCAGAAACTATTTTGCCCTTATTTCTAATTTTGTTGTAGAAAGAGTATAAGCAATAATCAAAGGAACAAGGGTTTTTGCTGGTTGAGATAAGGATAGCTATTTTTAATGTTTTGTATAACTCTATTTGGCAGTATTCTCTTGAGGAATTTTGATGTGTGTTGATAGAAGTTATGACCTTTATTTTTCATTTTTTGTAGACTCTGTTTCTGGCTTTGGAGTGGTGGTAATTCTGGTTTCATTAAATGAGTTTTGAAGACTCCCCTCCTATTGTTTGGAAGAATAAGTTTGATATGGAGTAGTACTCATTAAGTGTTTGGTAAGTGACAAGATTGTATGGTTTTATGACTGATTAGTATTCTGTCATGCAGAATCTTTTTGTCTATTGATGAATATTTATGTTGAATTCATATTTTTTGGCAACTGCAAATAATTTTCAATTGTGAGTAGTGTGAATGAGATTGAGATATTCCAGTTCCCCTGACCTTGAAGAAGTTACCCTTTCCCCCTGGTTGGAAAGCAACAGCCTTCCTTTACAGATAGAATGTAAAGAGGTCTCTCCTAAGTGTCTCTCAAGAAAATAATTACTTTTCCTCAATATGTTGTCTCACCTAAAATCAAGCCACATAGACTTAATAACAGAACCCAAGGCTCAGAATGGTATTATATAAGGAATGAAGAGAATTGACCCTGCTTAGAAGGAAAGGATTATTATTCTCTGGAATAATCCTTTGGTTTTGACCCATATGACTGGCAAATATCCACCAAGATAACATATGGTTATGTATATTGAAGGTAGTGTGCTTAGAGGACATGGAAACAGAATGCTGGGTAGGGAGAATTTGCCAACATGGGAGAACGCTAATTATCAGGAATTAGTTTGCAGGGAAGACACCAGGTGCCAATCCTAATTCAGTAGTGGGATGGCTACTTGGATCTTGGTGAAATTACAGTGTATAGTAAATGAAGTACAGATAAGTTTACTGCCATGCCAGAATGGTGAGAATGGGGACCAAGGGCTAGGAGGGGAGGGTTGGGGACTGAAAAGGACTTAATATATAAAACCAAAAAATGTGTTGTTGATGACTGTTTTCCCTGAGAAGACCCAAAGAATACTCATTCCACTGCAAACATAAGGAAAATCACTAGTGAGAGACTCCAGTTTGGAGTGAAGCTTAGTGAGATACTGCTGGGACTCTAGGCTTCCTACAGCCATTGAGGATGAAGGGATTCCAGAACTCTGGAATCTGTTTCTGTACCCAATTTGAGCAAGAGGAATGTTTAAACATAGATGTCATGTCACCATACATCCAAACTGTCCACAATGAGCTGGGGCTTGTCCTATCCTCCAGGAAATGAAGTTAGGAGGCATGGCAAAGATATAATAAAATTGTACATGAATTACACCCAAGCAGAACCAGAGAGAGTAAATGAACTAGAATTCAAATGCAAATGGATAGAACCTCTCCTTTCCTCTCTTTAATACATTACTGCTGAAGTAATGAGTGTATCTTCATTACTGTGCCTATGTCATATATACATGCATATGTATGCACATTTTATCCAATATAAAAATTTTCCCTTTTTATTAACATGTATTAACTGGACAAAGCAATGTTTTCAATATGACATTTGTATACCTGCATATAATATACTTTGATCGTATTCACCCCCTGTATTACCCTTTCTTACCATCCTCTCCTATTCCTTCTCTCCTTCCACATTCCTAACAGTCCCCCTTTTACTTCCATGTCCCTTTTCCTCCTAAATTCAACACATGAGAAGAAATATATAATACTTGTCTTTGTGAGACTGACTTTTTGTAATAATTGCCAGTCCCATCCATTTTCCTCCAAAGAACATATTCCATTCTTTATGGCTGAATAATACTTCATTGTGTATACCACATTTTCTTTGTTCATTCATCCATTGCTGGGCACTTATACTGATTCCATAAATTAGCTATTGTGAATAGAATAAAAAAATGGATGTGCAGTGTAGTAAGCTAATTTGATTTGGAGAAATATATACTTTTACTATAGAAAGATCATATGATAGTTCTATTTTACATTTTTTGAGGAACCTCCATACTCATACACACATTGGTTTGACTAACTTACATTCCTACTAAAGCTGTGTAATTGTTCCTGTTCCCCACATCTCCACCAACATCGTCTTTTTAATTTGTTTCTTTTGTTTTCTTTTTTTATTATTATTCATTTATTCATATGTACATACATTGTTTGGGTCATTTCTCCCCCTTCTGACTGGGATGAGATGGACTCTCAAAGTAATTTGATTTGCCTTTCCCTAATGGCTAAAGATATTAAACATATTTTTGTGTATGTATAGGGTATTTAACATGTCTGAGTATGTGCAGAGTACTACATATTTACCTAAAATTTCTTCCAGACTGACTGTCTAAAATTGTTCACTTCAAGTCAGTTTATAGATACTTCATTTCTCTTATTTTCCATATGATATTTCACAGAAAGAACATTCATTTCTTTTTTCCTGTGGTGAATATCAGTTCTAGCCTTTAATTTTCATTGCCTCTACTCACAAATATTTATGAATTGCATCTTTGCTTCTGTGGTTGAGACTTCTGAAGGAGGGATTTTTTTGTAACAAAAGCCATGTAAATTTATTATTTTAAATGGAAACTAGCAGGTTCCTTTGTGGGAAAGACACTATTCATACATTTGGAAAGAAATAATGAGTGTACATAGCCAAAAATGACAAAGCACTTCATCACTGAAACAATTAATGTTTTATCTGCATCAAATGCAATGCATTTGTCATTTAGTTTTACTTCATGTATTTTACAAATAAAGATGTTGAACAGTTTTTCCATGTGTTTGGCAATTTGCATTTCCATTTCTGTGAACCATCCACTCATTTGCACACTGAGTTTTTTTTTTTTTCTTTTTGACTGCAAATCCAAAGCCTTTCTTTGTACATTAAGGATATTTTACCATTGGTGGAAAACATATACAAACCTCTTCTCCTATTTATTGTTTTACCTTTGTGATGAGGTTCAGTTTTGAATTGTATTTTCTAAGAATTAGTTTTTATGTTTGGATGAAAATGTATTCATACTCTGAAGACTGTAGACATATTCATCTAAGTTTTCTTTTAGTATATTTTTATATCTATATTGTCAATATATCTCAAAATTATTCCAAAACACCCATTACAATACACAGAAAAAGAAAGATGCAGAAAATTTTAAATTTCTGCATTTTTAAAATAATCTGTAAACTGGAGGAGTTAGGAATTCCATGCAGTCTGTGATTTTCACTCCAGTGTAAATTTATTTTATTTTGTACCAACTTCTAAAGGTAAAGCATAAATTGAGTTCTGCCTTATCTATTTAATAGAAAGTATTTCTTATCTAACCTTCTCCTGAATGCATCTTTCACCTCCTTGTTCCTCAAGCTGTAGATGAGAGGATTTAACATGGGGATCACCACAGTATAAAACACAGAAATCACTTTATTGATATCCAGGGAGGAACTTGAGCTGGGCCAAAATAGATAAAGAAAAGTGTCCCATACAGGATGGAGACAACTGCCAGGTGAGAAGAACAAGTGGAGAAGGCTTTTCTCCTCCCATCAGCTGTCTGGATCTTCAAGATGGCCACCAGGATGCACACATAGGAGACCATGATGATCAGACCACTGACCACTCCTATAGCTCCAGCCAAGACAAAAAGGACCAACTTATTGATCCAGGTGTCAACACATGCTAGGGAGAGCAATGGGGAAATGTCACAGAAAAAGTGGTTGATCGCATTTGAACCACAGAAGGGTAAGCAAAAAATCAACTTTGTGTGAGTTGTGATGTTTATAGCAGCTATAGCATAAGGTCCTATAACCAGGAGCACACAGATGTCCTGGGACATAATGAGTGTATACAGCAAGGGCTTACAGATGGCTGTGAACCAGTCATATGCCATGGCAGCTAGGAGAAAACACTCAGTTCCCACAAAGAGACCAAAGAACCACATCTGTGCAACACAACCCACAAAAGAGATTCCTTTTTTCTCTGCAAAAATGTCACACAGCATCTTAGGAGCAATGGAAGAAGAGGAACAAATATCTACAAAGGACAAAAGGCTAAGAAAAAAGTACATGGGAGTGTGGAGCCTGAGGTCAACCCATATGAGAGTGATCATCCCCAAGTTACCCCCCAGGGTGACAAGATAAACAAAGAGAAGCATAATGAAAATGACAATCTTCTGGTGGAGAAGATCCGAAAGGCCCAAAAAATGAAACTCAGTCACTGCTGTCTGATTCTTCACTTCCACTGATCAATTGGAATCTTCATAAGCAACAAAAATAATTACTTTATTATAAAAAGTCAGTCATTAACAACTACAAATAGTATTTTAAGTCAATGGCAGATTATCTTGACAAGTGCATCACAGAAAATTTTGAAATATTGTTTTGGGGGGAGATAATATTCTCAGCTACTTGTATAGGTGATTGTGTAATGATCCTGTGCAAACTTGGCCAACTTACCTTTGATCTGCTCTCATCAATAGTAATCTACATTTATGATAAAAAAATCCCTCATTATAAAATTATATTTGAAAAGAGAATTACCGTTTAGAAATAGAGTGACAGACATTCATGTTCATAGAGAAAGAATAGAGCTACCCTGTTTCAGATGTATAGTTAAGATTGGCATCAAGAACTGAGAATATAAGATGAAAAACTGAGAAGAAGAGGGTGATAGAAATTTCTCCCAACTGCACAGTTCTAACAAAAGAACTTGAGGCCCTGCCTTATATCAAGTGACCTGACAAACCTTGGCATAAACTTTTAATGGAAATTGTATAGAAAATTATGTGTCTGCTGAGCTAAAATGGTTAGAATTATTTTTGCAGTATTTCCTACTATTTATATAAACTCTTTAAAGGCACATACCCTGAAACTATTTATGTAAATAATGTATGCAAAATATCAAAAGTATGTTTTATGCAGAAAAAATGCTTAAGAAAATATTTTAGTAACTCATTAGTCACGAATAAAACTCTTTAAACTCTTAGGAAATGAAGATTATATATGTGAAAAAATGTGGTTTGCACAGCAGAGCCAATTAATGTCCTCTGTAAATAATAAGTATGTCATTTCAGTTTCATAATTATTTTATAGAGTTCAATATAGAATAGTTTCAAATGGTTAGTAAACAGTGACTATACCTATTTGATTTATAATTATATTATCACTAGCATGACTGCATAATGCTATGTGGATTATTTCAGCAGTCATAAATACTACTTTAGGTTTTTCTTAGGACTGTTATCTATTGTAGACATTTTGTTTATGATCACTCAAATATGCCAAGTTAGGTGTAAGAGGATAAACTCTAGTATAGACTGCTTCTGTTTGATCCTATTTCTATATATTTGGTAATTTACTTACTTACTTACTTGAATGCAAGTCATACTGTCTTCTATAAACACGGCAGGATGATACATATAACTTTACCATTTCTAATAGTTTGTGGGTTTATAATTCTTCACAGACTTTACCTCTCTTTTAAATGTAGAACACTTGTTTTCAATTGATAGAAAAATAATTGTATATATTTTGCTGTACATGTAATATTTTGGAATATATATTGTAGAATAGCTAACTCAAGCTGATAAACTTATTTATTACTTCACACACCCTATTTTGTTCCCTCTTATTTTTTATTATTGTGCTGGGTGGGGGTACATTGTGGCATTTACAAAGGTTCTTACAATATATCAAATATATCATACTTGAATTTACCCCTTCACCATTTTCCTTAGGGATTTGGAAAAGTGTAAGAACACTTTAAATCTCTTAGCAATTTTCAAGACTACAATGTATTCTTACTAAAAGTATGTCTATATTATGAAAAAACAAACAATATGTTTCAGAATATTCACACAAACCAGTAGTTCAGTGTCACAGGGATGAGAGCAAAATACAGAAGTTGCTCCCTTTAGAGAACCTGCAGTGGAGGCTATATCCCAAAGTCTAAACTAATGTTATGTCCATCTACCCTACTTCAAAAACTTATATTGTCCAAAATGCGCATTTACTTCTTTAAGGATACCTCCTTTACCTACTTCAAAGGCAATGATCATTTTCCAGAAGTCAGAATGGAAACTTGACCTTTCTTCTTGGTGGTAACCTTTCCAAGATGTGTGTCTTTCTAAACAGTCAGTGATAAAAACAAACCCCCCATCTTGATGAGGGATCAGCATAAAGAGCTAATCCTTGGCCTGACATTGATCTACATACTGCACAGAAGATGGGACCTATTCTTGGAAGTTTACACTAATTCAGACATAGGTCCCCAAAGAACTTAAACCTCAAGGGCTTACACCTGATGGGACAAAATTAAAATGATCCCACCAGCATTTGGGCCAAGTATTCTTTTCTGACACTACTATTTCAGAGAAGATTCCTAAGAAGTCACTGTGTGCAAGTGTGTCTGTGTGTGTATGTGTAAGTTTCCTCTATGGGACACTCCTTGCAAAGAAAGTCCTCTTTTTTAACTTGTAATTCCTTTTTAATTAGTGTATATTAATTGCACACAAATAAGGGATTTTATGATGACATTTCCATTCATGCATATAATGTACTTTGATTACATTCACCCCTCTACTACTTTTTCTTGTTCTCCCTCTCCTTTTTCCCCTTATAAGTCCCAAAAGTTCCCTTTGCATTATTTCTTGTTTATTCATTTAAAAATTTTTTGGTGGTACTGAGGTTTGAACTTAGGGCATCCCACTTGTTCACTGTACCACTTGAGCCACACCCCACAAACCAATATGCAAGAATTTTTTGTTTTGGAGATTTGAACTCAGGCCCTCAACATTTGCTAGGCAAGTGTTCTCCCTTTTACATTCAGGTACTTTCTTTCCCCTACATTCAATTAAAATATAAGTTAGTCTTCATTTCTATCAGTGCAGGGTAATGCAATGACAGCCAGCATCCTTGGGATGAAGGAGTTTGCTTCATGTGTTGTGGAACTACACCATTTAGGAAAAATTCCCAATGCCGTAGTTTACTGACTTTGTCACTGGCAGCAAGTTTTTAAGCCTGTTTGTGCCTTTTTTCCTTAATCTCTAAAATGAGAAAAATGATATAGTAAACACTTTGTACCATGAACATATGATTCCAAAGGCACCGCTATGAGCGCTCAGGATGCATAGATTTCGGTACTCTAAAATTGTCAAATTTACCTGTACCATATGTACAATAGATTTGAGCATCCATAACTTGAGACCACATGTAGTAGGCTAGAGTACTGAACACATTAATACTGCCCACAAAAAATAGATTTTATCACATGCTCTTTATCTCAAATACTGTGAATGCTTGATTCTGTTTTCGCATAATGCCACCCAACTTCCACTAAAGTGGCAAGCCACTTGCCAACAAAATTAAAACCTTTATTTCATTATTTAAATTAGGAAGTTAAGTACCCTCTGGAGCTTGGTATAATTTCCATAGTTTTTACTTTGCTTTGAGGGAACCATCTGCCTTTGTGGAAGCATGTTATCACAAAATTAAGGGTAGGGAAACAGCAAAGCACACAACAATTTGAACACAAGTGATGATGATGCAGGACTAACTGAAAGCTTAATCCATATCAACCCAGCTGTGTAATGATTGTGCACAAATTTGACCATTTTGTTTTTGAAATTTCTTTCGATTAAGTTATTTTTAGCTGCATTTATTCAAAATCGCATGCAAGAAACCCAGGAATAAGGCAGGCTTACTGTAATTTCTAGCTCACATAGATTTTGGAAGGTTTTATTGAGGTTAATACATTCAAAGTACATCAAAGAGTGTCTAGTGAAGAGTGACATCATATACAGTAATGCCTTTACTATTTTAAGGAATCTAAAGCATATTTGAAGAGCTGATACATGGACATAAAAGTAAAATAGCAGTTCAAGCAAGACAGGATGGTAGACTAGAGACATTCGCTACATTCTTGTGTCTCTACAGACCCAAAATAGAATATCAATTACATGACTGCAAGGAGAGTAAGATGTCTTAGAACAGAAAGGGAGGGCACCAGTAAAGAGTAATTAGTTACAGAATAGGGGAAAGTCAGTAATACCTAAGCTTAAATCTACAAAAGAATCCTAAGTAACTTAGAATCCTAAGTAAAATGATGAGGGGGAATATCCTCAGTGGGGCTGCAAGTGAAAGAGAAAGGAAAGTCCCCAATCTTAGGAGACCACACAGGCACTCTACAGAAAAAAAGTTTAAGACAGGAGCTCTGCAGCTTATCCAGCAAGCAGACACCAGAGGAGGGGATCCCCATGCATCTTCACTCACTCACAAGTACTATGGAGGGGAGTCTACTGAGGAGGGGTCTTGAAAACAAGTCTCACAGATGGGAATAGCAGAAGTCCCTGAATGATTTGTGGTTGATGCTATTCTTGTTGCTTTTCCTTTTAACTCCAACCCTCAACATTCTCCCCTACTTCAATAACTAAACAAAACACCAACTAAGATTCATTGTGGACCCAGAAAATTGGGGACTTAAACTGAGATCCACAGACATGAAGCTGCTTGAATGGAGAATGTAAGCTGTGTGTGGTTCCATGACTGGAGCTTCTTGCACTTGGCTAAAGAAAGAAGGCTTCCCTGAGCAGGCTCTGACACACCTCTGTACTTGGGCAGAAGGAACAACCCTGATTCCAAGATACTCCTCTCCCAGCTGTAGCCTCATTCCCAAAAGAGCTCTGTCCAGCCAGATTTGCTGCCTCCACATTCCCAAAGTAGTCCTGTGGGTTCCAGAGCTGGGATCCTGCTCACCTAGGACCTCCACCTCCCCACTCCCCCAGCAGCTTCTCAGGTGACAAAGCAAACCAGTGCCCCAGAGCTGTTGCTTGGCACCAACAGTCTTGGCCAATCACTGTGTCCAAGCTGCACTTTGAGGGTGTTTGCAAGAAGTACTGTGTCCAGAGGCAAGCTAGTACCAAACCCATCAAGGAAAACACAGATGGAATTCTGAGGGTCAGAAAGTAGAGGAAAATTCTCACCTCCCCCCACCCCTGTGGTGGGTACAAACTATATCTATTATTCTCCTTAGCCAGAATGGGGTTTTTTCCTTCTTTTTGTACATTATATACAAATATGTAAATATCACAATGAAATTCCTTTGTATAATTAATTTATGCTACTAAATTTTAAATGATTAAAGACACAAAAAATGAAAGTTATAGAACAATTTTCTTTTTTATTATTATTATTCATATGTGCATACAAGGCTTGGGTCATCTCTCCCCCTGCCCGCACCCCCTCCTTACCACCCACTCCGCCCCTTCCTCTCCCCCCCAACACCCCAATACCCAGCAGAAACTATTTTGCCCCTATTTCCAATCCTGATGCAGAGAGAGTACAAGCAACAATAGGAAGGAACAAGGGCTCCTGCCGATTGAGATAAGGATAGCTATACAGGGAGTAGACTCACATTAACCTCCCGTGCATGCGTGTTACCTTCTAGGTCAACTCTCCCCGATCTAACCCTTTCTCTAGTTCCTGGTCCCCCCTTCCCATCGGCCTCAGTTGCCCTTAAGGTATCCGCTTTAGTTTCTCTGTGTTAAGGGCAACATATGCTAGCCAATTTAGAACAATTTTCTTAATGAGCTTATGTGCACAAATTCTCAATAAACACATATCCAACATTGTACTAAACTGGCAAAAACTGGAAGCATTCTCTCTGAAGTCCTGAATGAGAGACAACGGTGTCCACTCTTATTCAACATGGTGCTTGAATTCTTAGCCAGAACAATAAATTAAGGAATATAAATAAGAGGGACACAAATAGAAAGAGAACAAATCAAATTAGTTCTATTTTCAGATGATATGATCCTATACTTAAAAGATCCTGAAGATGCCACCAAAAAACTCTTAGATCTGATTTCAACAAACTAGCAGAATATAAAATCAATATACAAAAATAAGTAGTTTTTCCATAATGAATGTGCTGATAGAGAAATCAGGAAAATAATCCCATTCACAATAGTCCCCAAAAATATGTAGGAAAAATCTTAACTAAGAATGTGAAAGACCTCTGCAATTAAAACTATAAAACACTGAAGAAACAAATTAAAGAAGTCATTGAATGGTGGTAAGACTTTCCACATTCATGGATCAGCAGAAGCAATATTGTGAACATGGCTACACTACTAAAATTGATCTTCAGATTCAATGAAATCCTCATCAAAATCCCAATGACATTCTTAACAAAAATAGAAAATCAACCTAAAATTTGCACAAAAGCCCCCACATAATCACAATAATTCTGAACAAAAAGAGCAATGGTGGAAGTATACAAAATCTGACTTAAAACTACACTGCAGAGTCATAGTAACTAAAACTACATGACACTGGCACAAAAGCATATACATAGACCAATGGAATAGAAGAAGTGATCAGGAAATCAGTCCAGAAAGCTATAGCAATCTGATTTTTTTTTTAAAAAGATGGCAAAATATCCATTGGAGAAAAGATAGCCTTTTCAACAATGGTGCTTGTAAAACAGGATTTCTACTTAGTAATTGGAATTTAGAAATTTAGATCCATATTTCTTCACTCTGTTAAAAAAATAAACTCAAAATGAGTCAAAGACTTTAATGGAAGACCTGGAACTTTGAAAGTTCTACAGAAAAGCATAGGGAAACATTTTATGGCATAGGTATTGGCAACAACTTTCAGAACACGACTGCACCAAATTAAGAAGCTTTTGCACATCAAAGCAAACAATTACTAGAATAAAGATACAGTCTTTAGGTTGGGAGAAAATATTTACCAGCTATCCATCAGACAAGCGATTAATAACCAGAGTTATTTGAGTTCTTTATATAGAACTCAAAAACTTAAGCAGAAAAAGAATTAATAATCCAATGAATAAATGGACACCTGTGTAGGCAATTTTTAAAAGAAGCATATATAGCCAAAAAAATACATGAAGAAATGTTCAATACCCTAAAACAACATTGAGATTCCATGTCACTTGTTTAGATTAGCAATCATCAAAAAACAACACATCCTGGGAAGGGTGTGGGAAAAGGAACCCTCATACACTGTTGATGGGAATGTAAACTAGAACAACCACTAGGGAAATCAGTGTGAAGTTTCCTCAAAATACTAAAGGTAGAGCCAGTCAAGTGCCAGTAGCTCACAGGTTGTAGTCCTAGCTGCTTGGGAGCCTGAGATCAGGAAGATCATGGTTCTAGAGCATCCTGACTAAAAAGTTTGCAAGACCCCATTTCAAGTGAAAAGAGCTGGGTATGGTGGCAGGTGCCTGTCAGCCCAGCTCTTTCAGGAAGCATAAGCAGAATGACAGCAGTCCAGGCCAAACCAATCAAAAAAGTGAGACCCTGTCTCAAAAATAGCCAGAGCAGAAAAGGCTTATGACATGACTCAAATGATAGAGTATCTGCTTAGCCAGGGTGAAGTCCTAAGTTCAAACCCGAATACTACAAAAAAGAAACCTTTAGAATTAAAATTCCCATATGCTATATCATTCCTGGGCATATATTCAAAGGATTGCAAGTCAGAATAAAATAGCAATACCTGCACACAGATGTTTACTGCAACACTTTTTATAATACCCAAGTAATGTAATCAACCTAGGCACCCATCAGCAGATGAATGGATTAAAAAGTGTGTTAGATAAATGATAGATAGATAGATGATAGATAGATAGATAGATAGATAGATAGATGATAGATAACAAATAGCACATATAAATGTGGGTCTGCTTGGAGAGAAACCAGCAGTAGTAGGGGAGAGAGGAAGAGAGGAAGTTGGGGAAAAATAATATCAAAGTACAGTACATTGTATCTATGTATGAAAACAACATGATGAAACTCACTAAATACTAAAAAGGGAGACCAGGTGGGAATGGGGATATGAAAGAGTAATAGCGGGGGTGAATATAATCCAAATGCAATCCATGCATGTATGGAAATACCACCATGAAACCCTTTTGCACAACTAACATACAATCATAAAAAAGTATTAAAAATAAAAGAGAAGTTCAAATTAACATTTCTTACCTTGCACTATACATTTTAAAAAAATAATTACAGAATACCAAAGGAATAATCAACTAAACTGTAACACATGAAAATATTTTTAAGGAAGGCACTATCCAAAAGATAAAATTTGTCTAAAATGTATATAACCTAAAGTCAACAGGGAAGCCATTCCAAGAAGTACTAATTAGGAGCTGAAGCAGGGCGGCAGGAACAGAAGAAAGGGCATTGACTGGGATGGAAGGGTCCCTTAAGAGAAAAGAAGGTGTAGGGTTGAATGATAGGTTGAAGTAGCTCAATTTCCATCCTCTCTGAGCATCTTACCACCTATCCCATCAGGAAGAGGTGACATATCATTGTACAAACTCCCATAATATTTCATTGGTAGCTCTGTTTCTATTATTACAGAATGGTGGATTTCATTACGACATTTTCTTAATTGCACATTATGTATTTTGATCATATTCATAACTCATCATCCTCTTCTTCCCTCCATCCTCCCACTGGTCCTCATCTTTCCTTAAATAGACCCCCTTCTGCTTTCATGTCTTTCTTGTTGCTTTTGTTTGTTGGCTTGTTTTTTGCCCACTAGGGGGTTAAAGTCAGGGCCTTGCACTTGCTAGGCAGGCTCACTACCACTTGAACCACTCCACCAGCCCTTTTGTTATTTTTGAGACAGGGTCTCACTTTATGCCCAAGTCAGCTGGAACCATGATCTTCCAGTTTGTGCTTCCCCATGTATCTGGGATGACAAGCACATGCCATTGAGCCCAGTCATTGGTTGAAATGGGGTTCTTGTGAATTTTTTGCCTGGGCTGGCCTCAAACCACAATCCTCTCAATCTCTGCCTCCCTAGTATTGAGGATTACAGGGTGGCACCACTGTGCCCAGGCTACATGTCTTTTTTAAAAATCTAGATGTGACCTATGAGAGAAAATAAATGATATTTTTGTTTCTGATTCTGGCTTATTCCACTTTAAACAGTTCTATCCATTTTCTTGCAAACAACATCATTTCTTTCTTCTTTACGGCTGAATAATACTCCTCTGTGAATATATTTCCCATTTTCTTTGTCAGTTCACTATCTAGGTTGGTTTTGTGATAAAACAATTGCAAATTGTACCTCAATAAATATAAGCATGTGTACAATAAAACCTGTATAGTGAAAGAAGAAAGAGGAAAAAAGAGTAATGCTGGAAGAAGGTGCTCATTTTCAACTTCTATTAAGAGTCACTCAGGCACCAGTGGCTCACTTCTGCAATCCTAGTTACTCAGGAGGCTGAGAACAGGAGAATAGAGGCTTAAGAGCAGCATGTGCTAAAGAGAGGGAAGAGAGAGAGAGAGAGAGAGAGAGAGACCCTATCTTAAAAATACAGCAACACAAAAAAGAATTGGCAGAGTGGCTCAAGTGATAGACAGCCTGCTTAGCAAGCATGGAGCCCTGAGTTCAAATCCAGTACTACCAAAAGAATAATCACTCAGGCTAGGCATGGTAACTCACCTGTAATCCCAGTTACACAGAAGGCAAAAATCAGGAAGGATTACTATTCAAGTCCAGCCAAGACAAAACATAGTAAGAACCCCTCTCAGCAAATAAACCTGGAGTGGTGGCATGCCCATGGTCCCAGCTTTGCAGGAAGGTATAGGTAGGAAGACTGTGAATCAGGATGACTCCAGGCAAAAATTCAAGACACTGTCTGAAACATAACCTAAAGCAAAAATAATAAAATAAAATAAAGAGCAGGAGACATGGCTCAAGTGACAGAGTGCTTGACTAACAAGCACAAAGCCCTAAATTTAAACCCTAGTGCCATCATAAGAAAAAAAAAAGAATCAACCTGAAAAAGAAAATATAGCTGCCTTGATGCAGCTATATTTGCATCCAACTACATATATGTTAGAATAAAGAAAATCATTAGGATAAAGAAGGTATTCTATGGTGTCAAAAGGACCAATTTGTAAAGATCCAATAATCCCAAAATTTATGGCCATGAAAACAGACCTTCAAAATATCTGAAACAAGGACTGAGGGGACTGTAAAAGAAATTCACAACTGGAGTTGATTTCAACACTCTTCATATTCATAAAACAAGAAGACAAATGTCAGTAAACATATAGAAGACCTAGGTAATGCTATGAAAAAAACAGCATTCACAGAACACACAAACCAACAGCAGAATACACATTGCTTTTAAATATTCTTAGAATAGTTATCAAGACAGACATTTGGGGCCCATTAAAAGTCTCAATAAATTTGAAAAAATTTACCTCATTGAAAGTATTTTGTCTGATTCAATCAAATTAAAATAGAAATCAATATCAGAACAGAAACAACTTTGAAAATACTAAATATTTGACATTTTTCAGTTTTAAATGGTAATCTATAAGTAAAAGAAAAAAATTAGAAACACAGAAAATATTTTTACAGAATGAAATTGTATACACAACAGGTAAAGCAGCACTTGGAAATTTCTAACACTAAGCACCAATATTAGGGAAGATTGAAAAGTCTGAAATCAATGACTTCAGCATCCCTGAAACCTGTAAATGTACCCAACTTGGTTAAAACATTTTTCCAGATGAGAGTAGGTTAATAATTGGACATGAAAAAGTTCTCTTGGGTCATCTGGGTGAGCCATAAATACAAAGTCAAATATTCTTAGAAAGAAAGATAAAGGAAATGTCCATAAGAAAAGACAGAGATTGAAGTAATATATCCACAACCAAAGGAAAGGAATAGATTGAGCTTCCAGAGGCAGAATGACCTTGCTGCCATCTTTATTTGGGCTCAGTTTGTGAATGTTGGTTACAGCTGCCATGAGAAAATAAAAAAGAAAAGAATAAACGAAATGGTAAAAATTATATGGAAATCCATGAAATGGAAAACAGGAAAAAAAAGAATAAAATCAGAAATTGGTTCTTTGAGGACTTCAATAAAAATCAGTAACTTTCACAGCAGTTAAGACATGGAAAGAGAGAAGACAAACACTACTATTATAAAGTTCTGAGGATGGTAAAAAGATAAATGAATTGAACAATGTTATGTTAATAATCCAACAATCTAGTTCAAATATATAAATTTCTCCAAACATTAGCAAAATGCACTCATGGAGAAATACACAATTTGAATAGCCTTGTATCTGTTAACAAAATTGATTTATATATGAAAAAAATCTTCCTATAAAAATTATTCCACACTCAGTCTGAATGTTATAAAAAGAAATAAAACAGTTTCACACATACTTTTTGAATATTAGTAAGGATAAAATACTTCCCAAGTCACCTGTGGCCAGTTACTGTGACACTAAAACCATACAAGCACATCACAGGAAAAGAAAACTTCAAGCCTGTGTCCTTTAGAACAGTAAATATAAAAAATTCTTAATAAAATTTCAGAAAATTGGGCCCAATAATTTAACCAACTGGTGTGCATTTTAGGAAAGCTAGTATGCTGTAACATTTGAATTTTTAAAGTGCTATTCACTGTATTGTCAGAGTATTAAAAAGAAAACATGATCGTTTCAACAGATGCAACAAAGATCATTTGAAGAATTCCAACATGTACCCCTTATATTTTATAGTTTTCCTTATACAGATTTTGCACCTTCTTGGTTAAATTCTTCCTAAATATTTATTTTACTTTTTTGAGATGAGAATCTAAACTGAAGAGTTCTTTCTAAAAGATGATTCATTTTTACAGTATAGAAATTCTCTTTTGTGCATGTTAATTTTGTGTTCCGTAACTTTTTCTGTATTTCTTTATAGGTTTCCACAAGTTTTTTGTGGAATCTTAAGGATTTTTTATATTATAGTGTTTTTTTCTCTGACATATCATAAGCAAACAGAGGCTATTTAAATTCCTCCTTATTTTAAAACTTTGTCTTTTCCAATTACTCAGGCCAGGACTTCCAGTACTTTGAGAATGGAAGTGGTGATGGTAGGCATACTTGCCCAGCTGCTTATATTAAAGAGAAAAACTCTCAAGGTTATTACAACATAAAGAGACTTCACAAGATAATAATATGTTCCTCAACATACAATTTCATATACAACCATCACATTTAGACTTATTAACAGGGCCAAGACTCAGAATGTTGTGATTTAAGAACAAGAGAGAATTGGCCCTGCTTGGGAAGAAAAGATTATTCTCCAAAAGAGTTACAGAATTTAGCTCAGATGACTGGCAAATATATGCACCGGGATAACACATTCAAGTTTATATCTAGAGGCTAATATACTTAAGAGTAAGAAATGAAATGCTGAGTAAGAAGAAATTAATAAAAATTGAAGAAACTTGATGACTCAGAAATTAGTTTATAGGCAAGATGCCAGGAACTCATCCTAATGCAGTAAGTAGGATGGCTCCTTGGATCTTGGAGGGGAAATGACAATGTGCAGTAAGTGAGGTACAGCTGACTTCATTGCCGTGACTGAATGATGAGGAATGGGACAAGAGGCTCAGAGTTCAGGATGCTTGAAGATTTTTATTATGTAAAATCAATGAATGTATCATCTGATGACTGTTTTCTTGAGAAGACCCAAAGGACATTCTTTCCACTACAGCAATTCAGAAAAATCACTTGTGAGAGTGACTCCAGCATGGAGAGAAGCTCAGTGGTGTGAGATGCTGCTGTGAATCTAGACTTCCTACAGCCAATGAGAATGGAGGAATTCAGGACACATGACTCCATAAAGTCATACCATAAACGGAGCTCAACAATCTTCTCTATTTAATTCAGTAATCATTCCCCTGCAGAAATGATTTAGCAGCTACAGAATGACTGTCAACCTCTTCAACTTCAACTAAGTAGTAGCCCCAGTGCTATCGTGTGCATGAAATCATTTGTAAGGCCTCTGGTACGTGATACATGCTCAGTGATTTAGGGAATTTATTCACGTAAATTATGATTACTAAAAAGGATTGGATTTACATTCATCAACGATGAGCAAAAATACTCGCTTATGATTTTGTCTCCAGGCAATGTTAGTTGTTCTACCTTCCCTCATCATATTATCTGGAGAGATCTAGCCAGTTAAGCATCCCTCAAAACACCATCCTGGTCACCACATTGACAACATTGTACTGGTAGAGAAGATTGCATGAGCAGTTGCTAGAATAATGAAGGCCTTTGTAAAAACAAAATCAGGAATTTGATACACTGAGAGAGCTTTTACAGGATCAGTACTAAGAACCGTATCACAGCACTGAATCCAATGTTAGGATTTTGAGGCAACGTGTTGCACAACAAAGAATACTTTTCCAGCCCATGGATCCAATGACATGGAAGGCTGCCTGTGTGAAATGGGCTACAGAGCAGGAAAGGCAGTTTCAAGACAAACAGCATAGCCATCTGGGTCGCGAGATACACCATACTTCATGACACTGACAGATCTACTAATGGAGAAAGAAGCTGACTGGGTTTATTGAAGCCACAGTTGATGATTAACTGAGGTCCTGGGATTCAAGAGCAAGTCCATGCCATTTTTAGCAAAGAATTTTATGGTTTTTGAGAAGCAGCTCCTGGTCTGTTTAGTACCTTGATGAAGAAAGAATGCTTGCTGGCCAAAGGATATTGTGTGACTCTGTTTTTAGGCCTGTTCCTTTAAGGTAGGGTTTATCCTCTAATAAAGTTACGCAGAGTATCAATTTTACATAAGGTGAAAAAAAATATCTGAATTGAACCAAAGTAGAACCAGATAGCATTAATAATTCAAATTTATACAAATAAATTTTAAAAACTGCATTGTAGTGCCATTCCCATTGAAGTAATCAATGGCCACAAGTGAATGTATACCCTTCATCCTTTCTCCATCTTCATATGTACATGCATATTTATGCAAATTTTATTCATCATATAATTTTTAAATATGTGATCAGTGTTGCATATCAAACTAAAATTAATTTTTTTCACCTAACCATACTGGCATCAAATAATAGTCTCCAGATTAGTCCATAAATGTCTTTTTTAATCTATTTATTTGCTCCAAACCATCTCACAGTAATACCCTTTGCTTCTAATGATGACTACTCATGTCATTTCCTTTAATTACCTTTGCCACTACATACAATGTTACAATATATGCAATCTTTTTGCATTGGCATATATAATTCTTTGGTCAGATATTCCAAGAAGGGATTTCCATCAAAGAGTTAGGGATGAGCAAAAATTAAGGGGTTAGACAACAGCACTAAACACACTTAGATAGACGGAATAATTTTTGGTATTCTGCATCACAGTGGGGTGCCTATAGTTTACTACACCCATGTTTTATGAAGATCTGTAAGAGAGGAGCTTAAAGGTCCAAATATAAAGAAATAATAACAAAATGAAAATGTTAATTACCCCAAAAGAAATAATAACAAAATGAAAATGTTAATTACCCCAATTTGATCAAAACATATTGTTAAGCATATGTTGACATATAACACTGAACCTCATAACATGTACAATGGATACATATTAATCATACAAAAATAAAGCTAATAAAAAGCCATGTAAATTTATCACAATAAATGGAAACTATCAAAATTCTGCATAGAAATAAAATTATTCATATTATCGTCAGGAAATAATCAGTGTACAAAGTCAAATAAGAACAGCTTCATTACTAGAAACTATTAATGTTTCATTTTCAATCAAAGGTACTACCTGGCATTTTAATTTTACATTTACTTAACCAGCAATAATGTTGAAATTTTTCCATATGTTTTTTATAATTTGCATTCTCACTTCTGATAATTATCTTTTCACTCATTAGCTCATTTAGCTGTTTTTACTTTCTGATAATGAATTTGAGATGTTTTTTGCATATTTGGAATATGATTTATTATAGGCACATGCCCTAAATATTTCCTGTTCTTGTATTCGTTCCTTCAGTATTGCTTGTAGTACTTTGATCTTTCCTTTAAAACTTCCATTGTTTATGACTGGATTAAAAAATACACACTTAAGAGTTTACAAATTATTCACCTAGGTTTCTTCTAGTATGTTTTCTATTTATATTCTCAATCCATCTCTATATCATTCTGAAACACTCATCTTCTCCAGAGAATTAGACAAAGGCATAAAAATATTTAAGAACATTTCCATTTTTCAAGTAATCTGTGAACAGGAAGAACCTGGATTCAGAAATATAATTTGATTCACAGTACAATATTTTAACTATATATTTTTCCTATTATCTATGGTATCACACAAATAGAATTTTACTTCACCCACCTATTTGAAAGTGTTTCCTATCCAACCTTCTCCTGAATACGTCTTTCACCTCCTTGTTCCTCAAGCTGTAGATGAGGGGATTCAACATGGGGATCACCACAGTATAAAACACAGAAATCACTTTATTGATATCCAGGGAGGAACTTGAGCTGGGCCAAACATAGATAAAGAAAAGTGTCCCATACAGGATGGAGACAACTGCCAGGTGAGAAGAACAAGTAGAGAAGGCTTTTTTCCTACCATCAACTGTCTGGATCTTCAAGATAGTCACCAGGACGCACACATAGGAGACCATGATGATCAGACCACTGACCACTCCTGTAGCTCCAGCCAAGACAAAAAGAACCAACTTATTGATCCAGGTGTCAGCACATGCTAGGAAGAGCAATATTTGGACTACAAAAGGGCAAGCAAAAAGTGAAGGTTGTATGGGTCATGGTGCTTATAAGAGCTATGGAATAAGGTCCTATAACCAGCAGCACACAGACAGTTGGGGACATTATGAGTGTATACAGCAAGGGCTTACAGATAGCTGTGAACCGGTCATATGTCATGGCAGCCAGAAGGAAACACTCAGTTGCCACAAAGAGACCAACAAACCACATCTGTGCAGCACAGCCTATAAAGGAGATGCCTTTTTCCTCTGCAAAAATATCACACAGCATCTTAGGAGCAATGGAGGAAGAGGAACAAATATCTACAAAGGACAAGTGGCTAAGAAAAAAGTACATGGGAGTGTGGAGCCTGGGGTCAGCCCACATGAGAGTGATCATCCCCAAGTTACCCCCCAGGGTGACAAGATAAACAAAGAGAAGCATAATGAAAAGGACAATCTTCTGGTGGAGATTATCTGTGAGGCCTAAGAAAACAAACTCAGTCACTATTGTCTGATTCTTTTCTTCCATAATCAGTTGCATTCTGTCAAAAAATAATGATTTTTTATTACAAAACATCAATCATTATCTATACAAGTGATATCTTAAGTCAAATATTTTTCTAATTCAAATTACTCCCCATATTTTATTTTGCTGTATGACAAGTTAATAAAACCTACTTAGGAATATCTTTATTTGACAATTATATATTGTCTACATAAGTATGAATATGGGGAATTGAAACCTGTTGAAGTCATTTTAAGAAAGGGAAGGGGAAAGAGGAATAATAATGGATGAGCTAAAAAGGGGGGGATACATTGTATATGTATGTGGAAATGTCACAATGGAACCCCCTGCCCAACTATTACATGCTAATAAAAAACAATAAGATGTCAGGGTTCTCATATTAGAGATCAGGAAAAATAATTTTTATTCTTATATGAATTATCAATAGTATAAGTTATTAAAACATAATTTGTCTATGTATCCCAGACTAGTTCCCAACCTCCTATAAAGGGTTTTGGAAAAGACGATATAAACACTTGACGAAGAGGTTTCTCAGTCTGAAGATTAGTAGAAACTAATGAGAGTGAGATTATTTCATCATGATCTTGATTTTCTGCATAATGCCGGTGGGTTGGATATATTTCAGCAATCACAAAGACTATTGTAGGCATTTATTAAGACAGTTATTCACTACAGAAATATACGGTCACCCAAATATGTCAAGATAGCTGTTTAAGGATTGCACCAACTGCTTCCAGTTTTGACCTAATCACTATGCACGTATGCATGCGTTTTCATACACGTATGCATATTTGAATGAAAATAATTTTGAGTCTTTATAAAATTGAGAGGATAATATTTATGCCTTCTTCATGTGTAATATTTGGTAGTCTTAAATGTTTTCATAGATATTATACCTTTAACAGAATCATTGATTTGTAATTGAGAAATAATATTATATATATTTATCATGTACAATTGATATTTTGTAATAGCTAACTGAAGCTAACATACACATTATCTTACATACTTGTTTTTGGGTGAAAAAAACAAATCTCTTTCAATAATTTTCAGACTACAATACATTGTTTTATCAGTATCTCTATTTTTTTTAACTAAAGAATTCCATTCAGAAAAAATACCACACAGACCAGTACTTTAGCCACAAAAGGATTTGAAAAAATGCCAAATTCAGCTCCCTTTAGAAAACCTGGGGTGGGATGTTATGTCCCAATGTTCAAACTAATCCTGATGTTTCTCTACAATATTTCAAAACTTCATATTGTCCAAGATGCACCATACTCACTTCTTTAAGGATATCCTGTAAGTATCTCTTTTACCTACTTCAAGTGAAATGATCATTTTCTAGAAGTCAAAATGGAAGATTCAACTTCCCTCATGGTGGTGACCTTTCCAAGATGAATAACTATCTAGACACTTGGTGATGAAGACAAACCCCACATCTTAATGGACCTTGGCATGTAGAGCTAATCCTTTACCTGACTTTTCTTGGGAGTTTACACTAATTTAGAGCCAGGTCCCCAAACCCCAAAGAACTTAAACCTCAGGGCTTACACTTAAAGGAACAAAATGAAAATGATCTCAGCAGTATTTGAGCCAAGCATTCTTTCCTAACTGTACCTTATTTCAAAGGGAAGATTCCTAAAAAAAATGGTGCATGTGTGCATATGTGTGTGTGTGTGTGTGTATCTGTGTGTGTCTATGTGTATGTGTGTGTATGTGTGTGCTTATGTGGGTGTGTGTTCATTCTCCCCTTTGGGCTCTTTCATTACCTTCTGTTGGGGTAGAGTGATACAGTAAGCAGCCACCACCACTGCAATGACAGGCATTTGGCACCATGCCTGGGAAGTGTGATATCTCAATACAATATATATGTATATTATATATTTATTACAATTATCTAATTAGGTCAATTAGCTTATCTATATTGCCAAAATTATCATTTATTTATAGTAAGAATATTCAAATCTTTTCTTCTACCTATTTTAAAATATAAAATTATATAATTTTGAGATCTAATGTTATGTTTTGATGTACACATATATTCTGGAATGTTGAAATCAAGCTAATTAACATATTCATCTATTTTTTATCCTTAAAGAATTATCTTTTTACTTTCTTCCAATATCATAGGTCCTATTAGATTGCATGTCTTTACATGAAGCTAGTCCCCTTTTACATTGTATGGATTTTTTTCTCTTTTTTAAATTTTTAAAAATTATTTGTCATTTTTATTAGGATATATTCATTGTACAGGCAAGATTCATCATGGCAATTCTAAATAGACTTACATTGTACATTGTTTATCAGCAACTTATTTTATAGATGAAAATGTTTAAAATCTACTTTTAGTGATTTTTGTAACATATTAACCGCTATCACCACACTGTGTGATGAATCATTATTCCTCTTCTATAACTCAAAATTTGATTTGTCTTGACCAGCATCATCACTCACCACCCCTGATTTTGGTGTTGATCATTCCATTCTTCATTTCTATGAGCTGGAATTTTTTACCACCTACCAATAAGAGAGATCATACATATTTCTGTCATTGTCTGGCTTATTTCAGTTAGTATGATGTCCCCCAGGTTCATCCATGTTAACACAAATGACATACATTTCTTGTTTTAAAAGGTTGCATATTCTATTCTGCATATATACCATATTTTCTCTATGTGGAACACAGGTTTTTTCTATCTCTTGACTATTGCAAATAATACTGTAATAAACATGGATTCCAGATGTTTTCTCAATGTGCTGATTTCAATTTCTTTGAATATAAGCCCAAGAGTAGAATTGTTATACCTTAAGATAATTCTACCTTTAGTTTTTTTGAGCTATCACCATGCCATTTTTCGTTATGGTTGTATTAATTTTCTTTCCCACCAACCATGTACAAGGGCTCCCTCTTATCCATATCTTTACCAACAGTTGTTATCTTTCATCATTTTTATATTAATCATTCTAGCATGTACCAGATGATATCTTTGGCATGTTAATTTGCATTTTTTGTTGGTTAATGATGCTAAGCATTTTCTATGTATTTTTTGGCCATTTGTATGTATTATTTTGAGAAATGTTTATTCACATTATTTCCCGTTTTTAAGTCATGGTGTCTATTTTCTTGCTTTTTTAAAGCTATTTGAATTCCTTATATATTTTGGACATTAGCACTTTATCAGACGTATGGTTTGCCACAATCTTTGCAAAAGTCTTCCAGTCTGTGGGTTATCTCTTCACTCTGCTAATTGCTTCCTTTGATTTACAGAAGCTTGCTTTTTGTTTGAAACAATTCACTATGTCTAATTTTGCTCTTGTTGCCTGTGTTTTAAAGGGCCACAAGAGTTGTTGCTCAGGCCATTGGCATGGAGGTTTCCCATCTGCTTTGTATTAGTAGTTTTGCCATTTCAGGTCTTTCATTTAATGTTAACTCATTTTGAGTTATTTTTGTATATAGGTGAAATAAGGTCCAATGTCCTTTTTCTGCATGTAGGTATCCAGTTTTCTCATAGCACTTATTGAAGAAATGGCTCTTTCCATATATGTTCATACAGTTTTTGTCAAAGAGCAATTGACCAAAAATACATGAGTTTATTACAAGGATTTTCTTTAATAGTTGTCTTTATTTTCTTTAGTTTGTTCCTCTTTTCTATGATTGTTGTACTGAGGTTACATTATGACATTTACAAAAGTTTTTACAGTATATCATTGTTGAATTCACCCCCTCTATTTTTCTCCTTTATCCCCCTCTCCCACCATTCCTGGAATAGTTTTAGCAGGTCTCATTCCAATTACACACATGAGTATATACTTTCACTACATTCACCATCCCACACCCTTTCTTTATATCCTCCCCCTTCCCACAATCCCAGTCAGAACCTGATTTACCTCCCTGTTCTCCATTTTTTGAAAAACAAAACATTTTTCTTTGTTTAAGTTAGCTGTACAGGGATTTACATTATGACATTTCCATGTACATATGTATTATAACCCAAATTGGTTCATTCCCTCTATTTTCCTCCTTTCTATCATGATCCCCTTCTTACAGTGATCTCAACAGATTTGAAGAGTCTATATTCATTCTTGTACAGAAAGCACATCAACCATATTCACCTTCTTAACTTCCCTCTTTTACTCTTCCTTGACTGTTAGCTACCTCCCCTGAGCATGACCTGTTTTTCATAGTATTGCTGTGTTTGTATTGGGTCTATATTCCACACATGAGAGAAAACATGTAGCTTTTGGCCTTCTGCACCTAGCTAACTTCACTAAGATGATGTTCCCCATTTCCACCCATTTACCTATAAATGACAAAATTTCATTTTTCTTTATGACTGAATAAAATTCCACTGTACATAAATACCACATGTTCTTAATTCATTCACTATTCTATCTAATGTGTTCTATTGATTTATGTGTCTGCATTTATGCCAGTCCTGTATTG
Organism: Castor canadensis; assembly: GCF_047511655.1. Classification (NCBI taxonomy): domain Eukaryota; kingdom Metazoa; phylum Chordata; class Mammalia; order Rodentia; family Castoridae; genus Castor; species Castor canadensis. Next base: position 193,096,365 of record NC_133386.1, read on the forward strand.
TTTTCATTACCATAGCTTTGTAATATATTTTGAAATCAGCGTGATACCTAAAGCTTTGCTCTATTTTCTCAAAAGTGCTTTGTCTACTTGGCGCTTTTGTGATTAACTCCGAATTTAGGGACTTTTTTACTATTTTTCTGAAGAATGCCATTGAAATTTTGATAGGGATTGCATTGATCTATAGATAACTGTGAGTAGTATGGTCATTTCAACAGTATTAACTCTTCCAACCCAAAATACAGGATATATTCCTATTTATTTGTTTCTTCTTCAGTTTCTTCCATCAGTATTCTATAATTTTATACATACCTTTCATCTTCTTGGTTAAATTTATTCCTAAGACTTCTATTTTCCTTGACACCATTATAAATAAGATCAGTCTCTTAATTTCTTTTTCAGGTAATTCATTGATTTTTATATTTTGACTTTATGTCCTGCAACTTTTCTGAATTTACTTATAAATTATAATAGTTTTCCACTTAGTCTTTGGGATTTTCTAAATATAAGACCATGTTCTCAGTAAACAGAAACATGTTTCTTCTCCCTTTCCAATTTGGATTCATTTTACTTTTTTTCTTGCCTAATTGCTCTGGCTGAGACTTCCAGTGCTATGTTGAATAGAAGTAGTGAGAATGGGCATCTTTGTCCTGTTCTTGATCTTTGAGAAAAAGTTTTCAAGTTTTCAGCATCATGTTAGCTGAGGGGTTGTTCCATATGACCTTCATTGTATTAGCATGCATTGATTGCTTCCATACCTAGTTTTTGAGAGTTTATAACTACGAAATGATGTTAGATTTTTCCAGTTGTCTTTTGTGCTTCTATTGATTATATCTTTTTTATTTTTATTTCATTAGTATGGTATATCACCTTTATAAATTTATGTATGCTGAAACATCTTTGCATCCCAGGGATATATCCCACTTAACCAATTTTCCATTGAATTTGGTTTTCTACCATTTTGTTGACAATTTTTGCATCCATGTTATTCAGGTGAATTGGTTTAATTTCCTTTCCTTGTAGGATCATTGTCTGGCTTAATATCAGGCTGGCCTCATAAAATTAGTTTGAACATAATCACTCCTTTTCCTTTTATTTTCAGCATTATAAGGTAAAGTACAAGAAGCATTTCTTGTCTATCTAGAAAGAATAACAGCAAACATTATTAGTCTTACTCTGGGGTATTTTCATTCTTCTGCTTCCAAGCAGACTACATTTTGGAGCAAACTTGACTATCTGAACATCTGCAAGAATTCATCTCATGCTAGTGGAGGAGGAAGCAACCTAAGTTAAAATATATTTAAACTTCTTAGATGTTACAAATAGCTTGGATGTTTGGTCAGGTACCTTACAGAAGCAAAATTGGAAGATCAGTGACAAAGAGATCTGGATATGAATTATGTGACTAGAACCTCAGGTACATGTACAATGTATGAAGATCTTTCTGTCTCATATTGGTGTCAACCGGTGTCACTCCCTGCAGAAGTACTGAAAGGTAAAAAGGATAACTCAACCTGTTCTTGGCACCAGCCTTTGTCCTCCTCACCTCAATGCTAACACGATGAAACTATGAACAGAGTAACCAGTATCAAGGATGAAGGAGATCGATTGTCTCAACAGTGTGCGCTCATTCTCACCAGGGCTGATCACACAGTCTTGCAGAAGAAGCTGATACTCGATGTTCATGTTGTTAATAGAAGAGACAGATTTTGAGCTGTTGATGTGATCCAATTCCTATAGGAGACTAACCAATCATGTCATGGTAAATTGACTTAGTCCTATACCTTGCACATTAAGAAAGCAGTGGTTTTTTTTTCATTTTTCTTTTATTATTCATATGTGCATACAAGGCTTGGTTCATTTCTCCCCCCTGCCCCCACTCCCTCCCTTACCACCCACTCCTCCCCCTCCCTCTCCCCCCACTCAATACTCAGCAGAAACTATTTTGCCCTTATTTCTAATTTTGTTGTAGAGAGAGTATAAGCAATAATAGGAAGGAACAAGGGTTTTTGCTGGTTGAGATAAGGATAGCTATACAGGGCATTGACTCACATTGATTTCCTGTGCATGGGTGTTACCTTCTAGGTTAATTCTTTTTGATCTAACCTTTTCTCTAGTACTTGTTCCCCTTTCCTATTGGCCTCAGTTGCTTTAAGGTATCTGCTTTAGTTTCTCTGCGTTAAGGGAAACAAATGCTAGCTAGTTTTTTAGGTGTCTTACCTATCCTCACCCCTTCCTTGTGTGCTCTCGCTTTTATCATGTGCTCATAGTCCAATCCCCTTGTTGTGTTTGCCCTTGATCTAATGTCCACATATGAGGGAGAACATACGATTTTTGGTCTTTTGGGCCAGGCTAACCTCACTCAGAATGATGTTCTCCAATTCCATCCATTTACCAGCGAATGATAACATTTCGTTCTTCTTCATGGCTGCATAAAATTCCATTGTGTATAGATACCACATTTTCTTAATCCATTCGTCAGTGCTGGGGCATCTTGGCTGTTTCCATAACTTGGCTATTGTGAATAGTGCCGCAATAAACATGGATGTGCAGGTGCCTCTGGAGTAACAGTCTTTTGGGTATATCCCCAAGAGTGGTATTGATGGATCAAATGGTAGATCGATGTCCAGCTTTTTAAGTAGCCTCCAAATTTTTTTCCAGAGTGGTTGTACTAGTCTACATTCCCACCAACAGTGTAAGAGGGTTCCTTTGATCATAGTGGAATTAACACATATTTCAGGTATAGATTGCCCTTGCAGCCTGCAATGGTTTAGCTGTCATTATAATCCAAAAGTTCACAGAGTAGCCAAACCATCAGCATAGTATTTAATTAAACATCATCTCTGCTTGGAAGCATCATTGTCTGAGATGATGTATCCATCTGCAATGGATAAGAAATAAGCAATGAGCACATAACCATGAAACCAATATGCTTTCTTTTATGCCACATAGTCCAGAAGGTACTAGCCAACTGAATATTGAAATGGTTCATAAGTAGTGTAGGTTAACAGTTGGGGGTGATAGCATGATTTGAACTCTGATTTTCAAGATCCTTTACATAGATCAAACCAATGAATAGTCATCCTATGCAGTGCCGTGCATCTGGTATCTAAAAAATATTGGTCTGAGATCTAAGTAATAGATGTAGAACTAAAGACATATTTGGGGAGTTTGTGTTTCCTGTTACTGAAAATTTAAGAAATGCAAATTGACCTTCATTTATTTGCCTGAGGACTTTCATTGCCACCTGTGTGGCAATTAGCTACACTGTGGGTAATTGGCAACCCCCAAGGGCTGCCTTTGAAGTATGACTGATGAGAATTGGTATATAAAAGTCCCATTCCCCTTGCTCCTCAGGTAGGTTAGCTCTGAGTTCAGGCTCTCCTCAATTATACCAAATTCCACTTGGCTGCAGTAGTTACCTTTTATTGGTCACCTTTTCCCTGTCTCATTTCCTCATCCCTGTATTATCCTTTCCTTCTCTTTCCAAATAATTTAAGCAGCCTTGAGTCTTTGTCTCAAGTTCTGCTTCTAAGAAACACCTGTGAAAGTCTTTGAAACCTGGCCAATGACAAGTTATGACCAACAGGTGGCAGCATGTCCACATACAAAGAGATCCAATCCTGTGACTTCCTGTCTGTAAATTCCTCTCCAGGCTCAAACTCAAAATCTAAGTACACCATTAATAGACCATTAAAAGACCATGCTTTAGTATCTTCTTTTCCACTGTAAGCTTCAAATATCCTAAATATGAACTTTGTTACCAACTGGGAACACAATCTTTCACAACAGATTGCTCCTGAAATCCTTATTATTAGTTAATTGACTTGCAGAACAGAAAACAACCTTTCAAGAATGTGGGATTATCATTGACTTAGTTATAAAACTGTTCTAGTGTTTATAAAGTGCAAATTTATCTTATGTTTGGTAGGCAGTTCTTCAATTTAAAAAGTTTATTATCAAAGTTTCTTCAATAAAAAAAAAACTTTGAAATGAAAAAATTTAGAATCACCCATTCTGAAAGTAAAATTATTATAGGTGAGTAAAAAAATGAGAATAAAAATATACAAAGCCACTTTTGAAAGAGCTCTCCCATTATACTGAACAGGAATAAAATTAAGTATGGCCTTACCTAAAAACAGAGCAGATCTATTCAAAAAGGAACTTGCAGAATGGAACCATGAACAATCTTCTAAATATAGAGTAAGTAGTAAGGAGAATAAGTGGTAAGGAATTATTCAGGGTCATTTTTACTGTATCTGGCTCAGCTGCTACTAAAGTTATAGAAACAGTTCCCTTATCCATTTCTATGTCCACAAAGCAAGATTCATATGTCCCCTACACCATGGAAATTTCCCTCAGAGAGCCAGAAATGCAAGTTTCCTTGTCTATAGAGACTACATACTTAATGATACTTCCTGGCACTCTGACTATGAATTTTTCTCTTGTGAGCTTTTGGAGGGCTTACAGTTATCATTATCTTGTGATGTTCTTTGGTACAACTTAGCACCCATAAATCTAGTTATCCTGGAACAGAAGATTCTGTACTTGAAAACCTAATAAGATCTTGGGCTAGAATTCCAAGATTCCTCAAACAGTATTTTTTGTAAGATCTATAGACAACTGCTCAACTTCCTTTCATGATACCGACAATAGTCTATGGGACTCACCTTTCAAACATCAACTTATTTGCTTTGGAGGATATCTCTTCAGAGATGCAAACAGTTATCTGCCTACTACTTCTTCCTAAGCTTCGTGAAGCCTATAATTTGCCATGTAGTCTTTTTCCCACTCACATGAGCAATTAGATAGTTGAATGATATCAGAAAGAAGACCAAGATCAATTGGTGAAATATATTCTAAAAGGAAGCAAACTTGATGTTATATTGTTTGAGGCCAAATAATATGACAACTAAAAATGTCATTTTTTTTCTAATTCAGATGTGACTTGTTAATCTTCCATGGCATGGTTCCTTCCTTCTATTTTCCAAGATAGTGAAAAATGACTGTTCTTAACAATTTCATACAAAGCTCTTATCTTTCTTAACAAGGATATTTGGGTGACTGATTTATTCATGATCTCAAAAAATATTTAACGAAAGGGCACTCCATAGATTATGGAATCTGACCTCTTATTTTATAAATAAGAAAATGAAGGTTTTATACAAGCATCCTGACTCATGGTCATGTAACTATTAGTGGCAAAGCTCCAGGCCATCCAAAGTGGACACTGGTGCCAGGTAAAATGACCTCAATGCAAATAATATTAAGATTTTATTGTGTGTAGAATATGTCCCAACTTACACTTGATGAATATTCACTGACCTTTCCAGGTTCCAAGGTAGATTTATGGTCATAATAATTCATGTGGCATCTTTTGAAGTTTCTGTGAAAGTCCCTGGGGCTCCCACTTAAAAAATACATGCAAACACCTGGTCCATCTGACTCACCCACAGTCTGGCAATTTCTGATATGCCATGATTAAAATAGCATTACTATAGCTTAAGATTTTATACCCCTGTTACATTTAGAATGCAAATACACCTGTGAGATATTTTACCAGTCAACATTTCAGTAACTCTTCAAAGTAAAAGTGCTTCTTCCTTTAAAGAGCTGTTTGTTAATCCATTGTGTATGGTTTGTTTGTTTTTTTTGTTTTGTTTTGTTTTGTTTGATGATGTGTTTAATGAGTGTCTACTTTCATCAGAGGGTTGCAAGAGTTGGGAGTGAATTAGGTCTGCTGTCTTCACAGATTTCTCAGTGTGTCAACTGAGAGAAGGATTTAGTAAGATGTGATATTTGGAAAAATGTGCTTTTATTGCTACATAGGACTGGAAACTGATTTTATTTCATGGTGATGGGTAAGGTTGAATTAAGGAGGTTTCTTAAAGCAATCCAGAGAATGCATTAACAGAGTAACTTTAGAAAATTTATGAGGGCATTCTATATCTAAAGGGATGTAGGGAGAAGGGAGTGTAAAGGGAAGAGGTGGATAGAGAAACAGATATTTGGGTTTCTCGAAAAATGACTTTATCTATTGCCATTTGATCAAGTCCAGGTAAGCCTAAGATGCTTGAGATATGAGCTAAAGATATATATATAGAGAGAGACCCTTAAGAGTGTCATATTCCAGAGTGAATATGAAACTAATATAATATATTGATTTTCAATGTTGGATAACTGAAGAGACTCATTAATACCACTGAATGTACTCTTAACAAAGGTAAAGATTATCGAAAGAAAACAAAATTACAACCAAGCACCAGAGACATTCACGACTTCTATACCCAACTTCCAGGAACATTTTCTAATAGATTATGATGTATTTTGTATCTGAATCACAAATTACCAAGGTACATAAAAGACACCTTGGGCTTAGGAAAGCCAGAGATGTGTCCAAAGAGTGTTCTTTTATAGCCCTCTGGTCGCATGACTGCATGAAAAATTAGGTTGTAAGACCAAGAACAACAGAAGAAATCATGAAAACAAAGTGCAAACTATCATTCTGTCTTCTTATAAATAAAGCTAATAAACTACTATAAGTTCCTCACTTGATCTGTCTCAGACAGTAGCAGAGAAATATTTATAATTAGTTCCTTGATTTCATTCTGGTTTTGCCAAGGGTCTCTCTGAAAATAAGTATAGGATTGCAACAGGCCTGCTGAGATTAACCATGTATTTAGACATGTTACCTATACTATTTCAAACTAAAAGAGGATAACTGAAGATTAATTAATCAAAACAATGATAGTAAAATGTCTTCTGTCTCCACTTCTACCCTTTCATTCCTATATTTCCCCCATTCACATATTTCTGTTTTGACCCTTTTTAGGGTTCAAAAGTCTAAATTCTCTTGGCCACCCCTGGCTGAAGTTGAGATTTGTACCTACTCTTTCTCTTAGCCCCAGACTTAGTTGTGACAGTAGTGGTATATCCAACTCACATCTCACTACTCTCATTTTGTTGCTGAAGCTGGTGGGCCTGACCTCCAAGTTCCATAACTCTCAGACACGAAAAGGAGAATCACTATTTCTTTGCCTTCCATAGATAGAAGATTTTTGGCAATGGTTAAGACTGGATACTCCATGCCTTGGCTTTTAAATTAGGGTTGGCCACATGTGAAGCTTTAGAGCCACTGGTGTAAATTCCTTTCTACTCAGATTTCAGAAATTCTCATGGTGAACTTTCAAGTGGCACAAAGACACACAGGTTTAGAGATGTCTCTGTCTGTGATATTTTAAAGGGCCACTCCTAAGGGCTTTTAAGGGACTCAAATCCATTAAAAGTGCTGCTTCTTTGAAGTAATCCACTGTCCTAGAAACAAGGTTAACCAGGATGGACTGCAACTAGGATTTTGATGACAAGTTAGCAATTCAAGTCCCAACTTGAAAAACCACTATAGCATGCCACTCCCCAACCATAAAAAGAATAATACTTGGAACCTCAAAAGCAAATGAGCTAAGAATTTGGTTGAGCAATAGTCAGGATTTATTAAATAATGTTGAGAATTTTCCTTTGCCAGAGAGTCAACTGTTAATTAAATATAAACATGACTTGGGAATGCAGAAAGCAAACTATATGCACAGTAGGATACAAAACTGAGGAATGAAATTCAAAGAGACTCCCTGAGAGTAAATGTCATCCCCACCCCACTACCAGCTTGAGTGTATGTTAGATACTTCACATTCTAGCCTTCCAGCACAGCACAGGAGGCCCTAAAGAATGGTCAGAGTCATGGAACAATGTAGCTAATTGGGAAACCCAGAGGGTATGGACTGAATCCCAATAGTGTGAAGTTGGAGATAAATAAATGGTAGCTATTTTGTTCTGATTCCCACCAAAGAGTCTGGTTGTAGAAAGGGAGCAAATTCTAATTCTAATAACTGTACTCCTAAGAAAAACTATTTCCCAACTCAGAGTTTTCTCAGGGACTGTGAAGCAAGCTCTGCCTAGCAGTAGTTCTAGAATCATCAGGGATAAACACACTGTAATAAAGAGCTACAGAAGTAAACTGGGCAAAACACCACTCCTCAGAAAAACACAAAAATTGGCCACGGTGAGAGATTTATAGACAAAGACAGGCATCGTGTCTTGATTGACAACCTTCTTTCTTCAGCTTCCCAGCCCTACTTAGCACTGTGTCCTCATTTTCTCTCTCTAAAGAGAAAGATCAAGAGTGATATGAACAGACCTGCAGAAAAGCAGTGAAAGTGGACAATGCATTACCCTCTTTGGGAAGCTAGAACCAGACAGTGTATGTACATCACCTAAGCATCTCATGATGTAGAAAGCAATAATTGGAGAGGAGCAGTAGAAAAAGACAAAAGGCATTGGGGACAGGATAAAAAATGAAAAGGAAAATTCTTCTCAGGCTTGAGACTGACTGGTTTCAGTAAGTTATGAGTGCTAGAAAATAGGAACTTTTAATTTGAATTTGATATGTTTTTAGGAAATGTAAAAAGTTATTCCTTCTTTTTGAAGGGATGAAATTTTTTAAAAAGAAAGAAAATCCAGATGTTCACAAAAGATATTAAAACGAAATCGTGATAAAATTGCCATGATGTTTGACTTGTCAAAATGGCAAGCAGCAGCAGGGGAGTCACAGAAGAGCCACTGTCCCTGTGGTTCTCAGTCCCTGTCCTAAGATTTATGGTCCTCAGAAACTTAACTCTCCAAACAATAGCAAGGTGCTCAAGCAGTCTTCCTATTTTTACTCTCTACAGACGTCTGTAATATTTTCATGTTACAAATTTTTATCTCACCCCATCTATGTAAGTAGGATCATTTAGTTCTCAAGTAAGTCTAGCCATTTTGCCCATAATTTATGAAGATTTTTTTGATTTACATTATTTCTCTTTTTTTGGAGAAGAAGCAGGTTTTGGTTTTTTTTTTAATTTCTCTATGAAGAAAACCAACTTCTGGTATTGGAAGTGGAAATGAAGATAATAAACAGTAAAAAAAAATAATGGTTCTCAAATGGAAAAACAAAAGGTTTGCTTAAATGTAAATCTTAGCAGTAGATTACATCTAAAAAAAAAAATTCATTCAAGAGAAAAGTACCATGGCAATGAGACCTGAAGATAGAAACAGAAAACAAATGTCTCTTGGTAGAAATGTACTTCAGGACAAAGTCAGAATTTACCAGGATCTATCTCCTTGTTTTGACTAATAAAAGTACTGGTGAGCCTGCCCAGTTAAAGGTGACTATTGAGCAGAAGTTTATCACTGAGTTGGGAGGAGAATTTTAGAATTGCTTTTCCTTGCTTAATGCAAATTTAATCAAGGGAAAGACAACTGGCTTCCTTGATTTATATCATTTTTGTGGTTTTTCTTTTTTTTTCTAAACTGAAGAGGCTCATACAGAAAAGGTTACAGACTAGTATAAATGCTCAACACAGACAAAATATATCTATTCATCTCAGACAAAAATGCTTTGGCACACGAAGATACTCCAGGCAAAATGAACTTCTGGGTTTAAAGCAAGTAGAACTGATTCATATTCTTTGGGGGAAATGCTTCCCTATTAAGCTATACTTCATCAAACATTAAGAAAGCCCCACAACAATGACAGGTAACAATGAGAAGAACTTAACTGCTGGAAAAATTGGCAGTAGGAGAGGAGAGGGGACAGAAGGGGAAGAGAAGGGAGAAGAGGAGGGAGAGGAGGACAAGAGAGGAGAGGAGAGAGAAAATGAAAAGAAAAGAAAAACTTAGACTTGCCACATGAGCTTAGATTTGCCATAGTAGTATTATTTATTTTAGTAACTTCATAGATTAGTGATTTATTTATAAAATTATTAATTTCCAGTGGAACCAAAACTGAGTTGAAATATGGAGAACAGAAAGTTCTCAGGGAATGAAGTATAACTACAACCCAAAATATATCAAAAAGTACTCATCCTCATAAAATAAAAAATAAGACTGTACATAAGCAGTATTTTGAATAAGTAAGAACCTGTTCAATTGGTGAAAATCCAAACATTTAACCATATGCCATCTGCTGAGGAAGTTGTAGAGAAATAGCTACTGTCTTCCACAGCTGGAGACTATGCAGAATGTCTTGACCGTCACGGAGTGCAGCTGTGTAATAGCCATCAAAATGGTCAATTCAAACTTTCCACTGCCAGACGAATGTGCAAAAATGTCAAATATCATACAGAAGACTATTACTCAGCCTTAAAAAAGAAAGATGTCCTGCCATTGTGACAACATTGGTAGGTCTAGAGGGCATAAACTAACTGAGATAAGTCAAACACAGAATGACGAATAATTTACAATCTCATATGGAGAAAACAAAAGAGTCAAACTCAGAGAAGCACATAGTAGAATGGGGAGAGAGGAATGAGGAGATGGGTAGCAAATACAAAGTTTCCATTGTACAGATAAATGCATTCTGGAGAGCTAACCTACAGTGCAGTGCCTGTATACACTAATCTAAGTATGTGTGTACTTCACATTTACAAAGAGTATCGATCTTATAAAAAGTTTTCTTACCACCAAATAATAGTGACAATGATAATAATAATAACAAATGGGAATGTGGGAGAGGAAAGACATATTTGTGGCCTAGATGGTAGTGATGATTTAATGGATACAAACTTATTCCCAAATTCACTGAGATATATACATTATAAATGTACAGTTTTTGTTTGAAAATTTTGCCTCAATAAAGTGATTTTGAAAATGATAAATAACTTTACACTTTTACCTTCATGTTCTACTTTTAGGACTTTATATGATAGATTTCTTCAGATATACAAAATTATTTTGTCATTCAGTGAAGTATGGAAAATATTAGAAACTTCCCAAATGTTAACCAGTAAGAGAATAATGGAATGTATTGCAATAAAAATGAATCAAGAGGATCTCTACATATTAATTTAAAAATATGCCAAGGATATATTAATAAAAGCACAGTAAAGAATACACACATATTATGCTGCCTTTATATAGGTAAGAGATGGGGCAGATGCTGGTGGCTCACACCTGCAACCCTAGTTATTCAGGAAGCCGAGATCAAGAGGCTCACCATTCAAATCCAATCCCAGGCAAATAGTGTGTGAGACTCTATCTCAAAAATACCCAACATACACACAAAAAAGGGCTGGTAGAATGGTGCACATGGTAGAGCACCTATGTCTTGAAGACAATATGCATGTGTGCTTATCTCCAGGGAATTTGTCCAGAGCTTGCATCAGATTATCAAAGGACTCCCATGATTCAAACCAGGTCAGAAATCAGAAAATTCAGAAGTCTCTAGACTTAATCTTCTTGAATATCAAAGCCACTATTATGACCTAGTGATTATGAATATGAGTTCTGGATTCAGGAAAATGGAGTCTCCAAAAAACTTCACCACTTAATAGTTGTGTATCTCTGAGCAATTTATTGAAGCTTTCTCATCTGCAGTGGAAAAAAAATACAGTATCTACTTCAAATGATATTGTGAGGATTAAATAAAATAATGAATTAGAGTGCTTAGCTAAACACCAGACACATAACAAGAACTCAAAAACATTCCTCATTGCAATTATTGATCTGAATATTGGTTCTGTGATTACTTAGCAAATTTTGGAAAGGATCACAGTATTCGACACTCTTCATTGACTATGTTGAATCTGAATGACCTGGAAAATACCTAGTATATCCAATAGGAAGCCAGATTTAAAAGTCTGGAACCCTGGAGAAGTGTTCTGCCATGTTAGTAAGATTTGTTTCTGTCTGCACTGACTAGATGATCTCATCTAGTTTCATGCCTTTCCAAACCAACTATCTGCTGATGACTTACAAATTTATCTGTCCAGCTCAGACCTCTTCTCCAATCTTAGATTCCAAATACCTACTCAACAAATGTTCTTGGATGTTTTGTAGCCATCTCAACATTAATATAACCAAAAACAAACTTCTGAATTGCCTCTTTGAACCTGATCCACCAACAGCCTTGCACATCTTAATTAACAGTAATTCCATTTTTTTCTAGTTACTCAAGCCAAAAAGTTTGAAGTCAGCCCTGATTTTCCTCCTTCATTTCCACCCCTTGCCCAATCCATTCATCAGTGTTACTGGCTCTACTACAAAATATATCTAAATCCAGTTGTTTCTTACTCCCTCTCTTGCTACAATGCAGATCCAAGTCACATATATCTCTCACTAGAATTATTGCTACATAATATTTATATAAGAATTTAACTGGTTTTTATGATTCCATTTTTCTTCCTAAAGTAGCTTCTCAGCAAAATAGCAATTATGTGATTCTTTGATAAATCAGACTGGGTCACTCCTGTGCTCAAGACTTCAATGGCTCCTATCTCACTTGGGCCACAACCAAATACTCTTTTCATAATCATGTGAGTTTATTTTTTTTAACTCACAGACAATTTTTCTTCTCTTGAGGCATTATTTTCTAGACTCAGTGACCTTCTCCCTGTTTGTCCAGCATACATCAGAAACAATCTTACTTTCTACCTGGACTCTTCTTCATCTCTTTCAAGGCTCATCCTCTCAGTCAAATGTTTCCTGACCAACCCAACTTAACTTGCATTTCCCACATATCTTCTACCTTGTTTTCCTGTTTTATTTTTTTCTATATCAGAAGTGACCATACAAATATTATAATTGTTTACTGTATTTATTTGCTGACACCCCTTCCTAAATATAGCTTAATGGAGTTACATATTTTGTATATACCTCTTTCATATCTAGTCCCCTTTCATTGCCCTATTATTTCTTCCCCAGTTCCTAGAATAGGGTCAGGCACATAGTGGACATTCAATAAGTAGCCATTTATATTTTTAATTGCTTTAGCTAATTTTTCATAATGTACTCACTGTACTTCTGAATTTGCAATAAATTTCCCTGAGGAAAGTCAAGAGACTAAGATTGATAACCCAGAGTCTAAACCCTTCCAATCAATTCCCTTCCAATCAATTCCCTTCCAATCAATATCCAGCCACTCTCAAGGACTAGAGGTATACCTCAATAATAGAGAAATTGCCTAGCATTCATGAGGCCTGTGTTCAATCACCAGCACCAGAAAAAAAAATTCAGCCATTCTCCAGATCCAGAGGCCCTCAAGACTTGTCCAGCATAGAAAGACCACATCACTGCTAAAGGGCACATTGTAAGAAGTTGGGTGGTGGAGTGTTGTCCTTTTTAAAAAACTTTTTCAAAAGTCTAAGGCCTCCTTAGAGTCATTCTTAAGACTCTAACCAAATCCTCCAGTCAGCAGTACTTCCCTCTAAATTCCTTCAGTAACCAGAGGAATTTTCATTACTTCTCCTCCGATTCAACTCTGCACCATAAATGTAAGATAATTTGGAAAGAGATGGGATAAGGAAAGGTGGTGAGTGAATGTGCTCTCTTAGACCTAACTGTAGGAAGAGTTCTTAGATCTAGTTTGCTAAACACTTAGCAATATTGACCCTGTCCATGAACTGAATTGACTCAAACTCAGGTTTTCACAGACTCTCTGCATCTCTTCTTCAGCACATGTTATGATTGCTAGCCAAACCAGTGTGCGGTCTTGAAAACAGAGAAAACCCACAATATTCAGTCTGTGCAGAGACAAGACCAGGAAATCACAGCTAAGGAAGCCATCAGGATGAAACACACTAAAAATGACAATGATGTTACCATAGGGAAATAGGGAAAGCCCTAGGGCCTACACAGATATCTAAGAGAGTCTTCCCATTCCATTTCACATAAAGTTCCCAGAGCTCTTTCTTCATATCTCATAACCAACTTGGAGAGGAGTAGGGTGAAGAGGCATCTGAAATACAGGGTTGTTAGAGATTACCAGATCAACTGCTTTAACAAGTTGGACTCAGGATAGTGGCCGCTGCCATTCATTAACATGTGGGCTCACAATGACAATAAATTATGGAAAAATTTAAATAGAATTATTTACATATCTTAGTATAACATAGAAGTGTCTCCTTCTGCTACATTGGGAATTTGTAATCTAATATCCAATGGCCTGGATTTCTCAGCATGGATCTTCTGTCTGGATCTGCTTTGCCAGGATAGCTTCTCCAAATTTGAGACATGGTATATTCACTAGCTATCGTTCTTTTCCTCATTCATTCATTCATATTTTGCATTTTCTACATTTTCATTAGTTTTTATTAATTGTATGAAATGACTGATTTCATTGTGGTATTCCCATACATGTATATAATATACTTCATCCTTTCTATTACTCTCTCTTAACCACTCCCAGTATCACCCCCGTTTTGTTTTTCTTGGAGTTTTTCTAAATGGGTTTCATTATGAACTTTTCACACATATATGCATACACACACACAAGGCACTTCAATCATATTCTCTCTCCTTTACTTTTTCTGTTCCACTTCCTACCTCCCACTAATCGTTCCCAAATAGTTCCCCCTTTGTGTTCATGTTCATTTATTTCTTTAGCTGTGGTTTCTGCATAGAAAGGGAAACAACACTGTATTTGTCTTTATGAGTCTGGCTTATTTCACTTCACATAATGATCTCCAGATTCATCCATTTTCCTACAAGTGAAACAATTTGTTGTTCTTTATGGTGGAATAATGCTCTTCAGTGTGTGTATCCCACATTTTCTTTATTATCTGTTCAAGTTCAATAGTCTCAAAAATAAAATTCTTATGAATGAGCTCATTCATTTTTCTATCAATCATACAATAAATGAGGACAGCTAGGGCATTTAAAAAAGAACCAATTGAGAAATAGAAGAGCTGGTGTCAGTCCTCAGAGCCATTAACTGCCACTCATTTTGTGACTTTGGGCGTTTCTTTGACCTCTCTGAGTCTGTTTCCTTATCTGTGAAACAATAATAATAACCAGCTTTGAACTACTGGCATTTGTATTAAGATAATGATTATGAAAGATCTTGGACCATTTCAAAGTGCTTTGCAAATGTAAGGCATCATTATTAACACCTTAAACTTTTTTCTTTGCATTGCTGAAGAGTATGGAAACCAAAGCCAAACAATGGCTTGTTAAGTGCTCTGTCACTGAGCTACACCCCCAACCTAAGAATGGGTACTATTAATACTAAAAAAAAAAAAAGACCACCACCAGCTGATTGTCTACTATATACCATTGGAAAGTACAAATTTGAACAAGACATAGACCCTGTGTTGAAATTTTCATAATGTAATACTTAAAGCCTCTAACTCACCTGGCTTGCTCTGTGGATTCCACTCTGACTTATCAGAAATCAGTTTACTTCACACTGAGAAAGACTGTTTGGGCTGAGGAAAAACACAGTATTTGACTCCAGTGTATTCTCTTGAAATGAGTCACTGTGTCATTTACAATTCTCTGATCCATGAAAGCAGCACCTTCACTGAGACCCATTTTCTCATATACCTGGTAGACAGGAGCCATAACACAGACAGGGATAGACTGTATTAGACAGGGTTAGGGACTGATATAATCCTAAGAGAGCATCTTCTTTACCAAAATCAAATCTTAGAGATCTCAGCTATGCTACAAAGTGCAAAGCAGAATCTTGAAAGATTCCCTTGCATGATGTTTGCAATATTATACATAAATCTACCTCACTAATTCAATCCCACATATGTCAAGTGGGAAATTAAAGTACTCAGCCAAATAATGAACACCTAATCATTTGCTGTTGAAGGACCTGGAATTAATCAGATGAGCTGCTAACATTAGGCAAAATGGTAGGGAAATAATTCCTCTCTCTACTTCATTTTGATAGGATTATGCACACACATGTATATATAATTTTGCATTGTTATGATAGTCTACATTTTAAATTAAGCATGAGAACCAGATTCTCACAGGCCCCTCTGTGCTTGGAGTAAGCTCAAATAAATATGTGATTAAGAACTAAACTCATACCCACTGTGCAGATGTAAAGTTCAGGAGTCTTAACTCCCTTATGCCAATCTAAATGTTTACGTATGAAACCAGAAAAAAAAATTTAAAGCCATTCACATAAAAAACTTAATATATGTGTGTGCCTATATATGTGCTTTCTAGCCTACTTCACCCCCAAGGTGAAATCAAGTTCACAGGTGTTTTCTTAAGAAGGAAAAAATAGACACAGTGCTTTGTCTCTGGAGAGTTTGCAGAGGGAGGAGATAATTGGGCTTCTGCTCTTTGATAAGATATGCAAACAATTAGGAGTAATTATCCTGATGCCAAGGTACAAGTAACTGTGGGGCTGTTTTCACTCTGAGATTGCACTTCCAGGAGAGCATAATTCTTGAGTCTGTGATGGAACAAGTCTGAGTGATAATATAATGAGGCTGAGAGAATAACAGAAATCAAACTAAATAGGAAAGGTAGATTTGGGGATCAAAGGAGGCTTTCTTTTAGAAAGTCTTTTCAACTTCCTTAATTCTTATCTTAAATGCTATCCATACAAGTTAATCCTTGCTGTTATATTAGGAAAAGCACTAGGTGTTTTCTTATAAATTATTAACCTGGAAAACTGAAGTGGGGAAATAATGTCCAGTGCACCCTGACCTATGATGTATCATCAATAATAAAAATAGCCCATACTGCCTGAGCCTCTTCTGTGCATCTTGTATTTGATATAAACACACATTCATTCAACTACAACAAAAACAGACAAAGCCCTCCTTATATGTTGTTTACATCAAAGAAGGCATACAATGTCAAAGTAAGTTTTTAAAAGAGAAGCTCCATTAATGATAGTAGTTATAAAGAAAAAATAGAGAAATGGGTCAGAGATGAATGAGTACAACCAGAATTATATAGAGTGGTTATGAATGTTTTTCCAAAGAGACGGAGACTGACATTAGAGCTGAGTGTGAAATGATCAAATGCAGGAGTTTCCTCGAACCTCAAGGATAACACATGCCTCACATATGGTGCAGAAGTGTAAATGACCAGTCAAGATCGATCTTGATTAGTGTGAATTAACTGAAAGAAATCTTTAAGTAAGTGCTGTTTTCCCCATTTTATAAGTGGAGAATTGAAGCTGTTGAAGTTTAAACGTCTTTCTCAAAGTTACTTCATAAGTGCATGCCACTGCTTAAGATTATTTTAACTTTGACTGTTTGAATGGGCAAATCAGTTACATATCCACCAAAGTACAATATAAAGGCATTCACTGGGAAGTTTCCTGACTTCCTTTGTTCATAGAATTCCATCCCTTGTTCCCACTCCCTAGTGCTTGTATAAAATTGTTTAGGTTCAGTATCTTGGATATTATCCAAGTGTTTATGCATGTACAACCAAATACAATTTTACATTCTTTCCCTTCTTCATCTAAATGTACTACACCATGTAAACTATAAAATGTATAAAAATGTATGTTAGAGACCATTCTATAACAACAGGACAGTATCTCATTTTGACATCTGCTACCCCTCAAAAATGTGAACAACAGTTTAGGTTCTCAGGCTTCTATTCAAGGAAATGCAGATTGTTTCTAAGTCTTTGCTAGTTCAAATGATGTGCATAATCCATTTTGTACAGGAGAGGTCACTGGGTCAGGGTAATTAATAAAAGTTGCCTATTGCCTTCCATTGTGGTAGTAAATTTTTACTCTAACTAATATTTCATGGAGTGTTTTCCCAAAACTCATAAGAAAAGTATTTTGTTAACTTTTGGATTTTTGTCCATCTTTTTGGTGAAAATGATATCTCTGTGTGAATCTTAATTTGTGGCAGCTATATTTATGTTATAAGGAAATCAACCTTTTGTCTTAGACATGCATTGCAACTTTTTTCCTCAACTTGACAGATTCATTTGATTTTATTTAAGTTTGTTTTTTATTTTTTGCTTTGTTTTGCCATTTATAAGATCTTATTTTACATTATATGTTTCTTTGTTCTTTAACATGATCAGATTTATCAGCCTTTCTTTTATGGCATAGAGATGTTTGTGTAGCAGTAATAAAGGTGGTCTCAAATTCAAGATTATAAAAATGTTCACCTATGCATTCTTCGAGTAATATTTTGGTTTTATTTTTTACATAGGTATCATTCTACTTATGGAATTTATCTTTATATGTGGTAATGAGATATGGATATAATTTCTAAGAACTGGCATATGAATTCATATCTGCTTATGTGCTCTGATGTCACCCTAAAGTGAGGCAATGCCTTAAAAGAAAATCTACCTGTTCTAAAATGCACATCTCACCTATTCAAAATTAGTTTGGTGGCACTAAGTGTCATAGGTTCCTGCAGCATTTTTGGCAGATGTGTTGGGTCACTCCCTTTCTAACCTGTTCTAAGGGGTAAGAGTCCACATATGGGTTGTATGAATGAAGACCATAGACAAAGGACTGAGTAACTACTCCAAGCAGCCTTCTTCCCTGTAAAGCCTTGGCCTGCAGTAGTGTACTTCAGAGGCCCTGCACTTTCCATCAGAAGATCTGAACTTCAGTCTGACCTTGGACACTACCTAGCTAAGATATTTGAACAAGCCATTTAATTACCCTGGGTCTTAGTGGCATCAGCTCTACAGGAAGGAGATTAGATCCTTCCTGCTTTGGTGCTATTACTATCAGTAATTTGCTTATAATCTACAATGGCCAGAACTTGAATCCAGTGATCTATATATTGGTGATACCTATGTATTATGGAGACAACAGAACAATAAGTGTTTACTGCTTATCAGGCACCATTTTAAACAATTTTAATGCATGAATATGTTCATAGTCAACCCTCAGAACACCACAGGAGGTATATCATATTTTTATTCTCATTTGGTAGATGAAGGAAATGAGCCACCAAACTCTCAAAAGCCACCCAACACAAAGTAAATGTAGCAGAGCAAATGTGACATTAAAAAAAGAGAACATAGTCATAATGAATTATGATTGAAATACCTTTAGAAAATTTTTCAAAAATGTGGTTAAGAGAGCACATTTTTTGAGTTCTTCCTTGGTTCTTGGCAGAGACCAATATAACAAGAAGGTCTTTTTTGTAAGGAAGGACTCTTGATGTGTACTTATTTGGAGATTTAAATGATGAAAAGTAGTAAATAATGCAAAAAAAAAGGGAATTTACTATTTTGGGAGAGTGAACCATTAGTGAATGGTTCAAGGCAGGAACAAATTTGAGAAGTTGATAGATACCATGTAAGGAGTGTATCTTCACTGGCTACTCCATTACTCTAACAAAGATGTTAAGGAATTTAATTGGAGACTCATATATGAACTATAAGGAACATCTGGTATTATCTAATAACTCCAATGTTAATTGATGTCTGACAATATCATGGAGCTCAGAAGAGTGAGGATAGGACAGTTTGCACAGGAGCTAAGCAAGAAAGATTTAAATTCTTCAATCCAGCTACATCACTACATTTTTCATTTATTAGTTTTATATCTTTGACTTCTCAGAATTTATTTAAACCAAAGACTCCATCACAGAGAAAAGTTGAAAACTCCTGAACCCAAATCACATTACTGGATTGTACAGGACAAAGATTTGAAAGATTAAATAGCTTTCCAAAAGCCACAGTTAGACAGACAGAGCTATTACAAGAACTTCAATATCCTGACTCCCATTACCCATGCCCATTTCTAATCTCCAATAAGGTTCTTTCATGTATTTGAGTTCTTCTCAAAAGCAGGGTCATTGGAAGATGATTTCCATACATGTTTATTTCTTCCCATCTTATGAGACAAAGAGATAGAGATCTGTAAAACCTACTCAGGAAAATAAATTCTCCATTTGCTTCAGTGGAAGCTGGAAAGAGAAAACGAATTTTTTTTTTGTAGTTATAGCTCTAACAATTGGAGATTCCATAATCTTCATATCTCAACAAGAGTATTATGGGATGATGCCTGCACAAAGCCTAGGAGATATCATAACCTCTCTTCTCCATACCCACCCCCATCCTTTTTCAAGTCCTCCTTACTTCTCACCTCAAACCATTGCACAAGCCTCCTGATCATGCTCTCTGTCCTTCATAGTCTTACCTAATTCATCATCTTTCAGGTCAGGTCTTATAGAAACATTCTCCTTCATATGGCCTTCCTTGATTACGACAAGCAAATGAGAATTCTTTCAAACTTCTCTTTCTATACTAGATAGAACATACACTTTCATGGCACTGTCATATGCCATCATTGTTTGTGACACTACTTTGTTCCTATTATAAATTGTACTCTCTCTAAAGACAGAAGTAACCTACAGATCCTAAACTTTCCATCAAGAATACCCACCTCATTTTTGACAAAGGTGTCAAAAATATGCGATGGAGAAAAGACATCCTCTTTAAGAAATGTTGCTGGGAAAAGTTGTTACCCATCTGCAAAAAACTGAAACTAGATCCACGCCTATCACCTTATACTAGTATCAACTCAAAATGGATCAAGGACCTAAATATCAGACCTGAAACTCTGAAGTTACTACAGGAAGGAGCAGGAAACACTCTGGAACTAATAGGTATAGGCAATGACTTCCTCAATAGAATCCCAGCAGCCCAGCAACTAAGAGAAAGGATGGACAAATGGGACTTCATAAAATTAAAAAGCTTCTGCTCAACAAAAGAAATGGTGTCTATTTTTATTTTTTTTTATTATTCACATATGCATACAAGGCTTGGGTCATTTCTCCCCCCTGCCCCCAACCCCTCCCTTACCACCCACTCCGCCCCCTCCCTCTCCCCCCTACCCCCTCAATACCCAGCAGAAACTATTTTGCCCTTATTTCTAATTTTGTTGTAGAGAGAGTATAAGCCATAATAGGAAGGAACAAGGGTTTTTGCTGGTTGAGATAAGGATAGCTATACAAAAGAAATGGTGTCTAAACTGAAGAGACCATCCACAGAGTGGGAGAAAATATTTGCCAGCTATACATCAGACAAGAGACTAATAACCAGAATATACAGAAAATTTAAGAAACTAAACTCTTCTAAAGTCAATGAACCAATTAAGAAATGGACAACTGAACTAAACAGAACTTTCTCAAAAGAAGAAATTCAAACCGCCAAAAAACACATGAAAAAATGCTCACCATCTCTAGCCATAAAGGAAATACAAATCAAAGCCACACTAAGATTCTACCTCACCCCTGTTAGAATAGCCATCATCAAAAATACCACCAACAACATGTGTGGCAAGGATGTGGGGAAAAAGGAACCCTCTTACACTGCTGGTGGGAATGTAAGCTGGTGCAACCATTCTGGAAAAAAAATTTGGAGGCTTCTTAAAAATCTGAACATAGACCTGTCATATGATCCAGCAATCCCACTCCTGGGGATATACCCAAAGGAATGCGACACAGGTTACTCCAGAGGCACCTGCACATCCATGTTTATTGCAGCACTATTCACAACAGCCAAGTTATGGAAACAGCCAAGATGCCCCACTAGTGATGAATGGATCAAGAAAATGTGGTACTTGTATACAATGGAATTTTACTCAACCATGAAGAAGGATGAAATCTTATTATTTGCAGGCAAATGGATGGAACTGGAGAACATCATTCTGAGCGAGGTTAGCCAGGCTCAGAAGACAAAAAAATCATATGTTCTCCCTCATATGCAGACTTTAGATTTAGGGCAAATACAAGAATGTGATTGGGGGAGAGGGTGAAGGAGGGAGGGGTACAGAAGGGAGAAATGACCCAAACAATGTATGCACATGTGAAATAATGAATAATTTTTTAAAAAAAGACCTGAGCTTTAGTCAGACCTTGGACACTACTAGCTAGGATATTTGGACAAGCCATTTAATTACCCTGGGTCTTAGTTGCATCAACTCTAGAGGAAGGAGATTAGATCCTTCCTCTCCTAAAGATCTCCTAAAGGGCCTAATACCATGCCTTGGGCATAGTGAGTGCTCAGTATCACATTTTTATTAGCGTATTTGTACAAAGTAAGGGGGTTCTTTGTGATATTTCCACACATGCATATAATGTACTTTGATAATGTTCATATTTGATAAAAGGACAGGACTGCAAGGTCCTTGCTATTCAACTCCTCCAGTTTAGAACTAGTTCATAGAGAACATATCAGGAATTGAAGAGATTTCTTTATAAACTATTCAAAAGTTCTAGCCAGAGGAGAGAAGATAAAGGCTCATTTGCATGTAGCTTGACAATAAGTAGCCAATAAAACTAGTCATAGCTGAATAACATGTACCAAAGCAGAAAGAACTTCAGTTATGAAGCTACCTGCAAATACATCAGAATCCCAGTCACTTTCCAGCTGTGTGACTTTGAGCAAGCTCCTGTCTATTCTAAATATCACCTGTAAAGTGTGGCCAAGGAACAGCTATGAACACTGCTTTAAAAATTGCAAGTAACTTTTTGGATCAAGGTAGTTAAGGTTTGGGTATTAGTGGAAAGTGGGGATAAAGATTAAAAGGAGAGAGTGAAGGAGGGAGAGTATGGTCTATGTACTTTGTAGACATGTATGAAAATAGAATGAAACCTGCTGAAAATTTTCTAAGAGGGAGAGTAAGATGAGGGAGAATGATGGAGGGGTGAATCTAATTAAAATACATTGTAAGAACATATGAAAATGGCACAACAAATCTCCCTTTACAACTAAAATAAACTAACAAAACTTTTTTTTAAATAAAACAACTATAAGAATCAGAAAATCAACTGCATTACCTAGCATTACCTTCCAGAGTCAAGAAACTGTCACTTACAGTAAATATCTCTTAAAAATGAGATTTGGGTCTTTATCTTACCACATGAAGGATTCATTTGGCCTTTCCTTCTCCTCCATGAGAATTTGTTTTCAGGCTCTGTAATTATATCATCATATCTAAAGACTGGATGCAAATGACATGAAAGTATAAACACCACATTCAAAAAAGAAGTATGCACCTGGAATGAAAGACCTAAGGACACTTCTAACTAAGAAGGGAAGAGGATAATCAGGGATGGCTCCGAAAGAAGAGAACAGGCTGACATTGCTAAGATGAGAAGCCAACCTGGGATTTAATTTATCTGAGATTTTTCACCTATACACTCACCTCTATGACAGAGTAGGATGTGAACATCTCTGGATATTAGTTAGTCACTGACATATTCATTCACTCTACAATCAAGTACTGAGCATTATACAAGGTTTGAGAAACACAGGAATAAAAAACACATAGTCTTTTCCCTCACACAATCCATGGTCTAATGGAGGAGATATACACAAAAACGCAAATGAGATAGATTGTAGTAAAATTACAACAAGTCCCAGGTATAGTAAGAAATCAAAAGAGTTCAGTCCCATCAAGAATGATCACAAATGATCTCATATGGGGAATCTAAAAATGCTGGTCTCATAGGAGTTGAGGGTAGGATGGTAACCAGAGACTGGGAAGAGTGGAGAGGAAGGAGGTGAGGAAAGGTTGAACAATGAGTCCTAAGTTACAGATAGGAGTAAGTACTGGTGTGCTATTGCACAGTAGGGTAGCTATAGCAAACAAGGTGGTACTATATATTTTTAAAAAGCCATAAGAAAATATTTTGAATAATTTCACCAGAAAAGAATGATAAATGGAAAATTGGATGTTTAACCTAATTTATGCATTACACAATGCATGCAACATGTACCAAAATATCACATGATACCAATTAATAAGTACAATTCTTATGCTTTTATTTATCAATTAAAATTAATTTAAATCTAAAAACATTAAAATAGGGAGCAAAAGCAAAGACAAAGCAAAATAATGACCATGATAAAAATAAAAGTGTTGTGAAATCTCAACTACTCAGTGGGTAAAGATGTGGTTCAAGACCAGTCCCAGGTAAAACATTAGGAGACCCCCATCTCAATAAACCAGCTGGGGGCTGGCAGAGTGGGTCAAGTGTTAGAGCACCTGCCTAGCAAGCATGAGGTCTGAGTTCAAACCCCAGTGTCTCCAATATAATAAACACCACGCTGGACATGGTGGAGCAAACCCATAACCTCACGCCTATGTGTGAGATGTAAACAGAGGAATCACAAAACAAGACCTTATCCAAAAAAACTAAAGCAAAAATGGTCTGAGAGCATGACTCAAGTGGTAGAGTACCTGACTAGCAATCATGAGGCCCTGAGTTCAAACTCCTGTACTGTCAAAAATAAATAAATACATACATACATAAAAATAAATAATATCTTAAACTGAGTTTTGATAATGAGTTTCCTAGAAAGGTAGATAGATGGTATGGAGGTACTTCAGTCAAAAAGAACCACACAAGTGAGGCTACAGTGGGCTGCTCTTTGTGACTCATGCACAGTCTTGTTTCCGGCAACAGTGGGAGAATAGAAAATGAAAGAAGTTAGCAAATACCAGCCACTGATGGGCAAAGACCAAATAATCTCTTTCTTGTGAGTCTTCCAAGAACTCCCAGTAATGATGATTGACATGCAATATATTTTCAGGAGATGAGTGCTTATTATTCAACCTCATATTATTTGTAGATAATTTCTACATCTGGTAGGGAAAATTTAGAAGTATGCTTTATCTATGGCTAACAAGAGAAGAATGACTGAAGATGAACTAATAGGAGTTAGGCCATAACAGAGAAATTAGAGTTGGCTAGAAAGAATGTCAGATATTAACTTGACATCCTCAATTACCCTATGAAATTTTTTTATTCAAACTGTAAAAATAATGCATCTAACACATATAATATATATACAACATGTAAAATTATAGAAAGATATTTATGTATGCATAGATAGATGATAGATAGATAAATAGATAGATAGAAATGGACACTCACCTTATTATCAAGTCCTGCCATGCAATTTTGATACTAAGGTTTTGTGTTTGTGGTTTTGAAAATCTTGATGCCAAAAAATGACCAAAGTGACAGCTTTTGGCTTCTAATCTGATATTCTTTGGGATCTCCAATTCCACAAGTCTATCTGATGCAATCCCTCAGTGAGAGAGGAGGATATGAGGACGGGGAAAGGGGAAGCAACTTCGTAATGAACCCGGTACCAGAAATGGGGACTAGAACCCCATGTGTGAGGATCAGTGCTTTCTGACTAGGCAGCAGCCAGACCCATGACTTTCCAGATCTCTGAATACAGCTCCACATGTGGATCTCACAATGGTGCGATTTACCTTCACGGTCAGAGTTGCACTTTCTGGCTTATCTTGGATTAGTTCTGTGGCCCATTCCTTTGAGAAGCAGGCAGAACAGGTCAGAATAAATGACTCCAACTTAGAGGAATAAAAATAGCTTTTTATTTCTGACCCTGTTCATAACTTAGAATTTGTGATTTCATGCTTATAGAAGGAATTTTTACTTCCATTGTGAAGAAATAGTACTATGAACCTCCTATCTATAAGAAAATATTGCCTTCTTACTAATTGAAGGGAGATAGTATCTGCTTTCCTGCTAGGAAATTTTAAAAGCAGAGCATGTTAAGTATTCACTAAATTAATAGCAAATTAATGCAATAAATAATTTAGAGAGAGCCACAGCCTGTAGAGATTTGTGGACTCCACCAACTTGACTCTTGAACAGAATCATGTGAGAAACACTTTTAAAATTGCAGGGATTTCACTTGTTTGTTGGTTGTTTTGTGACACAGGGCCTTACTCTTGCTATGTAGAGACTTTGCCACTTCAGTCATCCCTTTGCTTTCCCTCACACAATTTTATTGCATCAGTTATGTTTCAGATATGGTCTCACTTTTTTAGCCCAGGCCTGCCTGAAAGGCAATCCTCTATTGTAACTGGGATTACAGACATAAGTAACCACACCTTGGCTTTTTTTGTTGAAATTGGGTCTGCCTACCTCAAACTTCAATTCTCTCATTCTCCCCCTCCCAAGTAGCTGGGATTATAGACATAAGCCACCATGCTTGGCTGAAAACCATAGATTCTTGAACCCCAGTTTAGACTAACTGAATTAGAATTTCCACAGGCTAGAACTCAGAATGTGACATTTACAAAAACTCTCCAGGTAACTCTGATGATTACCTAGTCCACCCAAATGAACACCTGCCGTAGTTTTTAAAGCAGAAATCCCTAAATTAAAATGATGGAATAATTATGACAGTCAAATATAATCTTACTTGAGATAAAAATTTCCAAAATCAAATTAATTGGTCCAGTTACCCCTTCCTTTGTCCACCTACTTCTTCTGCTTGATACATTACTTGTCCATTCATTGAACAAAATAATTATTGAATGTGTCACACACTACATTGGGGATAAAATAGTATGCAAGATATAAAGAGTCCTTTTCTCATGAACTCTGTTGTACTCAGTCACTAGAGGACTCAGCCATAAGAGGACTCGTGGATAGAATCTCCTCACTTTTCACACCTATTGCAAGCAAGCCTTTTTGGTTTTCTGGTCCAAACAGTGAAGTGTGACTACCACCAATAGTTCTTAGATTTACATCTTCTCTATTCAAGTTTATAGTCACTTCCAAAACAAATTCACAGGCTCAGTTTGGTTTGGTGAGCTCTCCTACACAAGCCACCATTGCTTGGAGGAAAGAGGTTACATTACAGGGATGTGGTCACTCCAGAGGAGCTGTTTCGTTAAGATCAGTTGCAGCAATTCCATTAGGAAACCATGATGAAAGGACAATTCAATACATTTGACCAACACTTCTTTGAAGACGTATATGCATTTCAGAGCATAAATGTCATGCTGTTCATTCAGGCTGCTCACAGTTTTGTTCTTCTAACTTATTTTTTTTTTAATCTGTCCAGACAACTTATTTATTCTTTCATTATTCATCACATTTAGTAATCAGCGACCTAGTCCAGGTCTTGGGGACAAAAAAGAAGAAAAAAGTGTACCATTAGTTCTCTTGGAGCTCTTCTTGTGGAAAGACAACCATATACACACATATTACTAATTTAGTAAGATACATGTATGTGTCTAGTACCAAGGAAACAAAAGGGAAATTTAGGAAATCTCACAGCTATCTCTAACAGATTCAAAGGAATTTTTAGGATGTGTAGAGTGAGGGGGCTGATCAGAAAAAGTGCATTGTAAAAAATAAAGTTTCTACACAACAGAAACACAGTCAAAAGGTGAAACAGTAACTGTAGGTGGAAGAATAGGGGAAAAAGTGGTAGTTCCAACCCTGACAAATCTGAGCTATGTAAACTTGGGCAAGTTACTAAAACTTTCCCTACTTATTTCATAGGACAATTGTGAAGATTAAGTTTTCTAATGCACACAAGTGTTAAGAATAGTGCTGATATATCTTAAGTGCTTAATAAATGATTTATTGTTGCTATTTTTGTCATCACCATTATCATCATTATTGCAAATAAATTTGCTACTCTTTTTAAAAATTTTATTAGCATACAATAGTTCTACATGGAGGATACATTATGATATTTGCTTATGTGCTTACAATAAATCTTGGTTATATTTACCCCCTCTGTTGTTCTCCCTCTTCAACCCTCTCTTAGACCAATTTCAATCGCTTTCATTCTTCTATTTTCATATATGAATATTTAACCCTCCTGCCCTTCATCTTTTAAAGTGTATATTAATAGTCCAAGGGGGTTTTGCCTTGGTACATTCTGATCAGCATAAATTATGCTTTAATCAAATTAGCACTCCTGTTACTTACTCTTTCTTTGTCACCATGCTCCATTAGTATTCAACAGCTTATAGTACAGTAAATTATATATAAACTAATATACATATATATAGTTAGAGAGAAAACAAAATTGTATATGTGAGTTTGTCTGAGGGAACTACGGGAGGCAGAAGAAGGAAAGAAAATGTCAGAGAATGAAAAATATTGAAACAACCCATCTATATATGAATATAATATAAACATGCTACTCTTAAGTGTGTTTATAAAATCTGATTTGAGAAACAAGATCTGTGTTTCTTTTCATAATACCACAGAGCCTGTAACTTGGGCTTGTCCCTTAGTGCACAGTAATAAACTTTGAGATCACACGCTCTAGGTTTTGAGGTCATGATGGATCTCACAGGATTAGCAGAGGAAATCCTAGTCTAACCTTGTTTCCCATGAAAGGCCCAAGTGAAAACGCATGCTGCTTTCACAGAGTTCATATTCTGATCATGAGGTGACAATTCCACTTAGTTTGGTAAAAGACTCTTCTCACTGAATGCACTGGTCATTTACCTAGTCCCCACCATGAAGGCTCTAAACCAAACCCAGCCATGTTCCTCCAAAAGAACACACCAAAGCATGAGGCACAACTACATACCTTGCAGTTTCAACTTTAGAGTTACTTAATATATATACTTGGTACTTAGACTAAAGGGTTTACTTTGGTTTTAGTAATAGTTAAAGAATTCTATTTCTTCCTCTCTTTTCTCCATCTCTTCATCAGATTACCAAAAATGAGTATAGTAATGGATGGCTGAGAGTGTAGATCTGAAAGTCTTGTCTCTTCCCCTAACTGAAGTCGGGGGAGTCCATGGGCACATGGACCAAGAAATTGCCTATTTAAAATTCAACTTTATTTTTCCCTTGTTAAAAAAAATCCATTTCAGAGAATAATCTTGAAGGATGAATTCAAAATGCATACTTTCTCCATTTCTACAGCCACTCCTCTCATCCAACCTACCATCAGCGCTCACCTCAACTACCAAATGAGTTTCCAAACGGTCTCTCCATTTGAATTTTTCTCAAACCTCTTTCTACACAGCATCCAGAATAAATTATCTTTGAAAATTTCAAATTGTATTATATCCCTTGACTATGTACTACCTCTCAACTTATGACCAGTTATGCTTCAAATAAAACAAAACCCCATTAAGGCACCACCATGATTTTGCATCTGGACCTCTTTTACTCTTCCCATGCCACCGTCTTACTGTGCTTGAAGGCTCCAGGCATTCAGGCCTTCATTTTCAGTTCTTCCAATAATGGCTTAGGCCTCAGAGGCCTTGAAGAATTCCCTTGGAGAATAATGAAATAATCATAAATTTTAACTTAATGTTAAAACATTATTAAATAACAGTTGTTATGGCTTACGCTATACCAATAGCACAAGAAACATGCCATTTTTATTAATCATATGATAAAAGCACATTTCCTTCAGGCAGCACCTATATTTTCCTCTTTAGTCCTCTGGGGTTTTTTGTCATGGTTGTTTTGCTCTGTTTTTCCAGAATCCATGTGACAAAGAGCATATTATAAAACCTGGTCTGGTGATGTTTTTCTGACCCACTCCATTTGCCTGAACTTTGGTCCCCATTTGGGCCTCTGTTTCCGACTTTTGCAAAGTTTCCTAGATAATAAGCTACCTAGACATCAGAGCTCACATCACATCTCCATTGGATGCTACAATTTCATCTGCATCAAAAAGTTATGGAAAACAAGTTATGGGTTTAGCTCCAAACCGTGTATGTGTGGCCCATGAGATACCTGAGATAAAGAGTCGTCCTCTAAGAATTTTTAGCTAAGTGTGTTGGTAGGGAAAGAGCATAAACACAGAAAAAAATACAACACCTACTAGGATAGCCATTGAAGACAAAAATCTTACATGGGAGTTGGGAAGCCTCCAGGAAGCATGAGTGTAGGTGTCAGAAGACCTTTGCTTGACTCGACCTGACAGGAGGTATGGACATAGACAAATGTCTTCTTCTTTCTTAACTGTTTCCTCATCTTTAAAATGTCATGGACACCTGGTTCCTAAAGTCCCATGTGGGTTGAAAAGATTAAATTAATGTGAAAGAGTTTTCCATACTCTAAAACACTCAATGTAATGATGACTAACGTGAGAATCAAAATTGAGTGTTTGCTATGGGGAAAGCATTTCAAATATATGGTTTCAGTTAATCCACACCAAGAGATCTATGAGCTATATCCTACAATAATTTCCATTTTATAGATGAGCTTCAAAGGGATGACAAATTTTGTTCAATATCACATAGGTAATTTAATGAGGGAACAAGAATTTGAACACAGATCTATCTGGCTGCATAGTTAATAATCTTACCTACATGTTATACGACCAATCAACCATACTTGTTTTCAAGAAGTACTTTTACTAAGAGGTCGCTAACACTTGGTTGTAGAACCTAGATATAGTCTGATATTAAGTAAGTCCCAAATCTCTGTTTGGGACCTTGTAAATGAGAGCATTGAATCTAAGATAACTTCATTTCATTCTCTTTCAGTTCATCTGATATTTTATTGGTCTTTGTTTTTTTGATATACTACACAGCATTTATCAGAGAATAAACAATCCATGTCACCTCAGCTAGATGCTAAGGAAAGTGACAAATGGAAATAGACTACAGATACTGGAGGGGGTTGAAGTGGAGAGCTCTCCAAGAGTTGTGGAAGTTGGAAAAGGTTTTTGGAAAGGATAAGACTAAACCATTTCACCATTAAAGCATTCTTTATTATTTTCCTCCATAGTCACTGTATTTAGGAAGATTTTTATTTTTACCTCACTTACAAAGTAACATGGCCTGGCAAAACAGAGCAATTAGAAATCTTTCGGTAAATAGGAAGAGACAAAATTGGCTGCTGCAAGCCTACTGCAGATCAAGCATAAAATAAAGGCATCATTTTGCCATCAGCTGTGAGTTAGCTATATCTGTAGCCAATGAATCCAGAGACCTGTGGAGTTTCCTTTCCTTAGTGAAGCCGGTAGGAAACTCACCATCCACACTGCCAATGTGAGAATGAGCACATGCCAAAAGACAAAATCACAACAAATTTAAAATTATTAATTGGTTTTTACTTGCAAACCTGGAATCCAGAACACACCTCATTCTGCACGTTAGAATGGGTTTTCTAATGACCTGATCATAGGAAATTGATTTTATAGACAGAAATGGGCTAACAGGAGCAGAAATTGATAACAAAAACCAGATTGGAACTCAGGTTTGGTAGAGATAAACCAATGTGGGTTGCAATATACATGCACATGGAAGCATGCTAGGAATCTCTATATATAGCTATCTTTATCTCAAACTAGCAAAAACGCTATGTATTTCTTATTTTCCCTTATGTTTTCTCTTCAACAAAATCAGAAAACAAAAGGGCAGAACGGGATGGAGGGAGGCAGTGGGGAGAGGCAGGGGGAGGAAGTGGTCCAAATAATTTATACGCATGTGAGTGAATGTAAAAATGATAAAATAAAAAACAAGATTGGACATTTCAAAGTTACTTTCCTATAAAGGTTAAATGCAGAGAAGACTTACTTATCATGCTAGGTAAAACTGACCTATTTGGGAATTTGGCTATTATCTCTCGCTATCCTAACTTCTCAGAAGATCAGATAAAGAACTTAATTTTGGCTTAGTGACTTGGACCTTCAGCACAAATGCTCCACTTTGGTATTGTCTGTTGGGCCTAGTGTACAAATTCAGTCCAAACCAATGGTATCCTATACATTTTATGGAATACATAAAAGGCAATGCTTCTCAACCTCCTTCAGGATAAGTGTGCCTCCCAGAGAATAAGTGAAGAGGAAAGACCTGGAAAACTTGAATGTTATGACTAGATGGGAGAGAGGCAGAACTTGCTATTGACATCTAGTGAGAAGAGATCAGGGACCCTACTACATATTCTATTGCACAGCTTCTCACCTTCCACCCCAGCAATAAAGAATTACTTTATACAAAAGGCCAGTAGTGCTGAAGTTGATAAACCCTGATATAAGGGAACAGAAGTTACAACAAAGAAAATGACAGCCAACTCACCAAGGACAACTATAAACGGAAACATCATACTTCTGCTTTCTCCTTTATATTCCAAAATCATAGGGAGAGAGAGGACAACAGCAGAGTTCCTGGGCCATTTTTACAAACTTTGAGTGGTGCAGAAGGAGCTTAAAAGTAAATACAAGGTTGATTTCTAAAATAACTTTTTATTCTGAAATAGTTTGACTCACAAGAGTTGCAAAAATTATAAAGTCCCCATGTATTCTTTGCGGAGCTTCCCCCAGTAATGCTACATAACATAGTATACACTCAAAACCACAAAAGTGACTATGATATAATACTACTTACCCAGGTATTGACACTATTTATATTTCAACAGGATTGAAATGCACTCTTTTTCTCTTTCTATTTATGTTTGTTTTTGTAATACAGGTCAGTGGTATTTTCTCTTATGAGTAGATTCAAGGAACTTCACCACAATCAAGAAACAGAAATGTTCTAAATCTACAAAGAAGCTATCTCATGCCACCCCTTACCAATCACGCCCTTCCCAAACTCCAATCACTAATAACTGCTGCTTTGTTCTCCATCACTATAATTTTGCCATTTCAATAATGTTACATAAATGGAGTCATACAGTAGACAACCCTTTAATTTTTTTAATTTTCACTTATCATAATACGCTTGAGTTTAAAGCCAGGCCCGTGGCATGTGTTTGTAATCCCAGCACGGAGGAGGGTGAGGGGGTGGACTGTGAATTCAAGGCTACATATAAAGGCCTTGTTTCAAAAATAGTCAAGAAATCTTAAAGTACAAAACAAAATAACAAAAACCAAACACACAAATCAGCAAGAGTCATCCAAGTCACTATATGTAGCTACAGGTTATTTGTTCTTGTTGATAGATATCAATGAATAGTATCCCTTGGCATGAATGAGTGTACCACCATTTATTTCAGTTTACTTTTTCAAGGACATCTGGGTTGTTTCCACTTCTTGGTTCTTATAAATAAAGCCTCTGTGAATTTTTGTGTATGGGTTTTGTGTAAACATACATTTCATTTCTCTAGGACAACTACCTAGGCCTGCAATTTCTGGGTCATTCTTGTGATGAGTATATATTTACCTTCATAAGAAACAGCCAAACTTATTTACACCCTTTCACATTCCCATTGACAGTTCATGAGAGATCTATTCACGAGACTGACGTTTTCTTTTCATTTTTGACCTTTATTTTTGCATATGTTAGTTGTACGGGGGGTTTCATTGTAACATTTCCATCTATGCTTACAATGTATCTTGGTTAAGTTCATCCCCACCATCGCCCCCACTCATCCTTAAAATGATTTCAACAGGCATTGCTCTATTTTCATACAAGGATATTGACCATATTCATCCTCCTTTGCCATCTCCATTCGCCCTTCCCCTCCAACTAATAACCACCCCTCCCCTAACAGGATCCTCTTTACATTACTATTCTTCATTTTTACGTGTGTATTCATTGCACAAAGGAGTTTCATCATGGTATTTCATCTGTGAATATAGTGTACTTTAAACAGATTAAACCCCTCTATTACTTTTCTTTACCCTTTCCCCCACTCCCTATCATTCAACAGCTTTCAACATGTTTCTTTATGCCATCTCCCAGCACAGATGCAATGTGTTTAGATATTATTTAATCTCCCTCCTTCTCTTTTCCTCTCCCTCCTCCCCCAGTCCCCTCAGTAAATCCCACTATTCCTGTTTGTGCATATGATATATATATAATGACTGTGTCCATGCTTGTGTATATATTTAGCTTTTGGATTTATCTTCCACATATGAAAATAAAACACGTGCAACCTTTGTCTTTCTGCACCTGGCTTACTTTCACTCAATAGGATGATCCACTTACCTGCAAGCAATATAATTTCATTCAACATTCTTTATATATTTCATAGAGATTTACTGCAGTTTTTTAATCCATTCATCAGTTGTAGGGCATCTGGGATATTTCCATAGTTGGGCTATTGTAAATAGCACTATAATAAACATGGCGGCGGGGGCGGGGGGAGAAGTGTCTTTATTGTATCCTGACTTGGATCATATGGTAGTTCTGTTTTTAGTTTTTTGAGAAATCTCCATACTACGTTCCATAGTGCTTGTACTAACTTACATTCCCACCAGCAGTGTATTAGAGTTCCTACAGCTGATGTCCTCATGTCCTCACATTTGCTGCTTGTTTTCTTGATGACAGCCATACTGCCTAAAGTGAGGTAAAGTCTTAATGTGGTTTTGATTTGCATTTCCTTTCTAGTCAAAATGTTGAGCATTTCTTCATATTTTTATTGGCCATTTGTACTTCCTCCTTTGAAAAAATTCTGTTAGGTTCATTTGCCCATTTTTTTCCATTGGTCATTGATTCTTTGGAAGTTTAGTTTTTAAGCTCCCTATAAATTCTGGTTATTAATCCTTTATCAGATATATAGCTGGCAAAGATTTTCTTCCATTCTGTTGACTGCCTCTTCAGCTTGGTGACAGTTTCCTTTGCTGTGCAGAAGATTTTTGGTTTCATGTATTCTGATTTGTGAATCCCTTATCTTAATTGTTGAGCTATTGGAGATTTATTTAGGAAGTTAATGCCTGTGCCTATATGTCTCAGTGTTTTCCCTTATTTTTCCTGTAGTAGTTTCAAAGGTTAGGCTTTACATTAAGATCTTGATCCCACTTTCACAGGGTAAAAGACAGGGGTCTAGTTTCAGTCATCTACATTGAGATATCTAGTTTTCCCAGCACTATTTGTCAAAGAGGCGGTCCTTCCCCAAACATATGTTTTGGGGTCCTTTGTCAAAAATCAAATGGTTATACTTGTTGTGGAGTTCTATTCCACAACAAGTTCTGTTCCGGGTCTTCTATTCTGTTCCATTGGTCTTTGTGTTTATTTTTGTGCCAGTATCATGCTGTTTTTTTGCCATGGCTCTGTAGTATAGTTTAAAGTCAGGTAATGTGATACTTCCAGTGTTGCTCCTTTTGCTCAGTATTATCTTGGTTATTCAAAATCTTTTGTGCTTCCATATGAACTTTAGGGTTGATTTTTCAATTTCTGTGAAGAATGTCATTGGAATTTTGAACAAAATTACATCAAACTTGTAGAGTAATTTTGGTACTATAACAGTTTTTTCAATATTGAGTCTGCAAATCCACGAGCATGGGATGTACTTCCCATCTCCTAAAGTCTTCTTCAAATTCTTTCTTCAGTGATTTATTGTTTTTGTTGTATAGGTCTTTCACTTCTTTCATTAAATGTCTTCCTAGTTATTTTAAATTTTTGGTGTTATTGTGAATGGTATTCTTTTGTTGATTTCTTTCTCAATCTGTTGGTGTATAGAAATGCTACTGATTTTTGTGTATGAATTTTGTGCCCTGCTGCTTTGCTGTATGTGTTTATGAGGTCTAAGAGGTTTTTGGGTGGCATTTTTAGGATCTTTTAGGTATAAAATCAGATCATCTGCAAATATAGATAATTTGACTTCTTTCTCTCTTACTTGAATTCCTTTTATTTGTTCCTCCTTATGTTGCTCTTACTAGGAATTCCAAAACTATATTGAATAAAAGTGGAGAAAGTGTACACCCTTGTCTTGCTCCTGACTTTAAAAGAAATGGTTTCACTTTATCCTTGTTTAGTGTGATGCTAAGTATAGGTTTTCTGCACCAACTTTGGATAGAGAAGCTGATCTGAGAGTCTTTAGCCTACTCCCCTAGGTAGTCTGGGAGCTTTCAAGCAGTCTACTTAGCCAAAGAAATACCACACCTGAGAGACTAGCTAAAGGTCACTGGCAGACCTTAAATTAAGTTCATACATTACTTATTTAACAAATACTTGATGAAGACCCACTCCTATCCTAGAGTGGTAAACAAAACAAAATTTCCTGCCCTTTGGATGCTAGAAAAATCCCCTTCTTTTCTCTAACCCTTCCCCTCTCTTTGATTGCTAAAGCACAGTGTTGGGTGTTTGAAGGATTAGACCTCCATTTCTCCTTTCTCCCAGTGAGATAAGGTAGAATCTGAGACTTCAACAGAAAAGGGTAATTTCGAACCTATGAAAACCAAGCTGTACTAGTCTATCTGTATCCTG
Organism: Castor canadensis; assembly: GCF_047511655.1. Lineage (NCBI taxonomy): Eukaryota > Metazoa > Chordata > Mammalia > Rodentia > Castoridae > Castor > Castor canadensis. The sequence goes on from NC_133386.1 coordinate 193,132,003, forward strand.
CCCTTAGCAGCACCAGGGCAGCCAATCACAGGCTGACAGAAGACCGGCTAAAGCAGTTCTTCCTGAACATCTACACCAGAACAATGAGACTATTAATCCAAGACTCAAGAAGCTAATTGCAGTGTTTGTCAAACAAATTTTGTTGAAATGATAAAGAACAATTACCCTGGGAAAATGAGTATGCAGTTAATATATTGGCTCATTCACAGAAAACTAGGGTGTGCCCCAAGTTAAAAGAACTCATTTGCAAAACAGATTGAGCAGTTACAATTGTATCTGCACTCATAGGCATGTATACAATATCAGTCCTTAGGAAACTCAAAACACAGTATAAACAGGCAGGTGGATAAATAGGGAGCCAACAAAGAATTGGATCCCCATATACTGATTCCAACTTCCTCTATGGTTCTGTGGCTAAGAAGAATAGTTATATTTCTCACTGAGACTCAGTGCATCCAGTGGAAATAGTTCTCTGGAGAACCTGGAAAATCTTGTACTCATTATAAAAAACACAATTATCATAATAATAGTCCTCTACATTAAGACCATATTTTCACCTCCATTAATACTTTTGAGTCTTCACAACAACTAGAGATATGCATCATGGACCTCATACTCAATTTCACAGAAAACTGAGGTTCAGAGAGATAAGTGACATATGGAAATGTACAGCTTCTAAGAATAAAATAGCAGAAAAGAGGCATATACAGTTCTTCTATCATAAGACCAGAGCTTTCTCACTCTCAAAGATCTTTTTCTCCATTACTTATAGAGTTTGCATCTCCAAGATCTAAGAGTCATATACTGCTATCTAAGCTTGCTATAAAACATCTTTTTAAATTACTTTCACTTTCACCTAAAAGAGCAATGTTTTGGTTTTGAGGACATTACTTCAATGCTGTGCATAAGTTTGACCTTTTTGTTTAGTTTAATACATTGCAGATCTAAAGAATATTCACTTATTTATGTGGAATCTAGATTTTTTTTTAAAGAGAAGCACATGAAGTAGAAGGGGGTCTATTTAGGAAGAAAGAAGGAGACTAGGGTGAGGGAAGAGGGATAAAAGGTAATGGGGAATATGAGAAGGAGAAAAAACAGAAGAAGTAGCAGGAAGATCAGGAGGAGGGAGAAAGATGGGGGAAAAAAGAGGAAGAGGAGGAGACAGGAGACTGAAAAAGAGAGATCAAAAGTAGCACAGTTGAATTCCAGAAAATCTAGTCCTTGTCAGTGGGAGAAGGAAAAATCAGCCTGAATCTACAATCTGTAATTCATACTTGATACTACCCCCAATTCATTCACTAAAGTTATACATGTTTGCCCCTTTTTCTTACCCATGTGACTGTCCATCTTCTACTCCGTTTGGGGAAACTAATTTATTATAAAGACTTAATATCTAACAACAGCAATTGCTCATCAACTATTTTCTGTCATTGAATGCTACATTGACTTAGAAATAACAAATGCTGGTGAGGAAGTGGAGAAAGGGGAACTAGTACACTGCTGTTGGGATGTAAATTAGTACAGCCTTCATGGAAAACAGTATGGCCCACATAATGACATTTTTGTCTATGATAGACTACATATATAACATGGTTCCATAAGCTTATAGTGGAGCTGAAAAACTCCTATCTTCTATGTAATCACAACTATTGCAATGCCATAATGCAACGCTTTACTTAAAAGTTTGTGGTTATACTGGTATAAACAAGTTGACCATGACTGGCAATCATATAAAAATATAGTGCATATAATTATGTGTATTACTTAATAATGAAAATGACTATGTTAAAAATTACCATATGTTCTTACTAAGATGTGGAAGTCAAAGGTTAATCTCATAGAAGTAAATAGGACTGTAGTCACCAGAGACTCAAGAGAGTTGAGGCATGGGAGATGCAGAGAGGGTAGTTAACAAGAAAAGGAGTACAGCTGAATAAGAAGAATAATTTCTGATGCTCTATTTGCTCAGTAGGGTAACTATAGTTGACAAGAATTGTTTATTTTAAAATAGCTAGTAAAAATAATTTTGAATTCTCCCAACACAAAGAAATAAGTACTTGAGGTGATGGATATACCAATTATCATGATTTGATCGCTGCACATATTGAAATATCATACCATACCTCTTAAATATGTCTAATTACTATATCAATTTAAAATATTTTTGTAAAGAATAAAACCAATAGCTAACATTTGTAGACAACTGCTAGGTGTTATATTAAGAGTTGTACATGAGTTAGCATATTTAATTGTCAGAAAGGACAATCTGTGAAACATTAGTGTTAGTAGCTTCATACATTTTTTTTTTAAGAAGAAAATCAAGCTACAGAGTGGTTAAGTCACTTGTCCAAATTCATGGTCCTGGGGGCATCAGTCCTTGATTTTGAACTCTGGCTATTTAAACTTTTATAAAGAACTTGAATGAATAGGGATTGGAGGGGTTCTTTATTTGTTTTGTTTTCAGTATAGCTAAAACTATAGCTATACTGAAAAGAGAAAAGAAAGTTTTGTTCATCTTTCATCTCCAGGTATTTAACACAGCAACCAGAAAACAGTTCTTGGAACATCTTCAATAAATTATGCAAAGGAAAAAGTCCTTGCTGGCAGGAAATACTTCTGTAATGCCTCTGACCAGTTCTAGTCTGACTGGAAGGGACACCAATATTCTGAAAGTCTAAGTTCTCTGGTCCAGAGTTGCATAAGTCTCCTAAGTAACTGACATCTTCAAGTCATAGAACCCCTATTCCATCATCCCACTGAGTGATGAAATCAGAAATACCCATTTATTTTTAAAGATGGTGAAAGTACTGCAGGCACAATGCCAGTCCACAGAAGTCACTCAATGTGAGATCAATGAATGGATTTGTAAATAAATAACTAAATGACTCATCCTCAACTGGAAAAAGATGCCAGCTTTTCAAAAAGCTCTTTGCATGATTAACATCTCAGTATCTTATCCTTAGGAGAAACTTTGGGTTAAACACATTTTATCTGCAATCATAACCATCTGGAGTAGCTGAGGCAAGGCATTTACTTAACTGTCCCCAAGGAGGAGTTATAATATTGTAAGGAAGCTAGAGGCAGTTACTGAAGAGAGATCAGTGCTCTGTGCATCTGGGCAGCCCCTCCACGTTTCAGAAAGATTTGAACACAGTCCACATATACCCAGATTCTGATAGACTCACATCCATTCTGAAAAAGAACATTCATTGGTAGCAAAGTGTACTGAGGACTATTGCTAGGCAAACCCCATTACCAATACATTCTAAGTCTTCCAGACACATAAGAAAGAAATGAGGAATAAATGTAAGGAATGTGAAGGTCTTTAACCAATGCGCCCACTCACTTCCCATCAATGAATCTGCATGGTGTGATGTGCTAAAATAGTATTATCTCAAGCTTACTGCAAATGCCAGACAACTACCCTGGACAATCCCTGACTTTCACCACCATAGTTCCCAGCAGATTGTTGTTCTCAAATCCCCAACTCTGATACTGAAATTTTGGAGTCATCCTGAATTCATGCATGTGGCCTACAAATACTGAATATATGCCTGCTGAATTAATGAACCCTCACTCAGAAATCATGGAAACTAATTAATTTAATATATTAATTCAATGCATTTCTGAGACTTGTGCTTCTTCATTCATTTTACAAGTAGGAAACTAAAGTTCACAGAAACTATATAGTTTGGCACATGATACTGCTAATAAATGATAGAACTGGAATGTGATCCCAAATCCATCTAACTTCTGAATCCAGGGTTTACCTTTCTTTCTTTGTTTCCCTTTAAAAAAGAAACCTTCATTTCTAAATTGTAAGAATAATGTATATTAATTTATAGAAAACTTAGGAAGTAGTACATTTTTAAAAAACATAATCAAGTAACACTGTAATCCAATAGGAACTGCTGCCAACATTTTGACCTATTTCCTTCCCATAACATACCATTCAGTACATACAATTTATTGAACAACTTTTCCTTTGTTATATTTCAATCATGAGTGCATGGCATTAAAAATTCTACAAAAAACTTTTTTTTGAATATCTATATCATATATCAATATATTCGTAATTAATTCAGTCTTCTCCCTTGTAGCTGAACATCTAAGTCACTTCTGATTTTAACAGTTATAATTAATAGTGAAATAAATCCCTTTGTACATAAAATTTGGACTTCATTTTGGAAGATTTAGTTCATTTAGTTTCCCAAATATAAAAATTGATTGTGCTATATTTCATGAAATTGCTTTTCCTTTTGAATTCAGAATTCCATACTGTCCCCAACTACCACCACAGTTCCCTAATCTCTTTTTCTGCTTTCTTTCTAAACCAACAAGTCAATAGTATAAATGTCTCAAATGTAGATGTGCAGAAAGGATGAAAAGAGCTTGTAATTTGGGATGAGAACATCTGGCATGCACCAGTTCACTTCTCACACAGAGGATAATGTTACCTGGCATGAGGTCTGAGGCCTCTCGCCCTTGTTTTCTTACCTGAAAAAATGGAACATTAATAGCACCTCCCTCAAAAGGTTGATGGGTGAATTAAAGGAGATAAAACATGTGACAAGGATCTTGTAAGCATCATGTGTTCTAGCACATGTCAGTGGCTGTTACCTTTATTTTTACTGATAGAAAACTTTCAAAGGTCATTGAAAGTGGAAAAAAGTGATTTATCTCATTTTTTTTTGTAAAATGAAGCTTTCTTTAAACAAAAAGAAGATTAAAAGTATTTGAAAGCACTCTGTTGAAATGACAGCTGTCAGAAAAAGGTTTCTCACATCCACCAAGTATTGTGTGTCATCCTGGAGATTTTGAAAACTGCTGGAGTTCAGAATGTAAAGATCTCTATTCACAGACATGTCAGAGAACAGGTGAACCCAACACACCTTGATGAGTGTAGTGCACAGCCGCCTCCTCTTTGGGGGGTGGATCTCAACATCCTGCCAGGCTGTGATTGGCCCTGGTTCTTTACTCAGAAATATTTAAGGATGAAGGCGGTTACTGATAACAGACCAGCCAGCAGGTAGCAAAGCAAAGAGAGAAAGATAGTCTAGCCTCTCTCAGAGCACAAAAGACTCATGACAAGCTGGGGAGGGGATCTCTCAGGTTTGTGAAGAGGCAACTAGAAAGTTCTCTGTATAGGCATCATATTGCCTTCTCAGGGAACAGAAACAGTCACTTTATGGTCCATTCATAGGATTAGAAATTTCAAGAGTCAACCTAGATAATCTCAGAGATTCTTTGACCATGAAGTTTGAAGAAAAGTTTGAGGGCACTGGGAGCCTTGTAGAAAAGTGTCAGCCATACCTAGACCAAATACATCAGGCAAATGGAAAACCAGTAGCAAATGGGAAAGCCGAGGCCTATGTAAGGCAGGAAGTAAATGGCAAGAGCAATGTGTTCAACAAGAGTCTCAACACTTACACCTGGGAGGAAATCCAGAGACACAATCAGGAGGCCGACCAGTGGCTGGTGATTGATCGCAAGGTTTACAATGTTACAGACTGGGCAGACAAGCATCCAGGTGGGCACCGAGTCCTCAACCACTATGCTGGGGAAGATGCCACGGTAAGAACCTCCAAGCCATTCTCTCATTCTCTCTCTCTTTCTCTCACTCTCCCTCCCTCCCTCCCTTCCTCCCTCTTTCTTGCTCTTCCTGTAGCTCTCTTCCCCCTCAACTCCCCACCGCCGCTTCCTCCTTCCCTCCCTTCTTCTCCCTCTGCCAACAGCTAGGTGGCTGAAATCTTGGCTGTCTTCCCAAAAACATTTAAGTACATGTTGGAGCTCCACAATCACTCATCTCCTCCCAAACCAATTTTTCAGGATTCCTATCTAAGCAAGAACTTGGAAGTACATCAAGCTTCAAGGTGTTAGCTATTAACTGCTCACAGTTTGGGATATACTCAGATGTTGACAGAGGATACTGTGTTTGTATATTTTGGTGTTTCATTTTTTTCTTGGGGCTTTGTTTTGCTTTGATTTACAATGGAGTCATTGTCTTATAAGAAGAAAATAATAAATAGGTTAGTAAAACCTGAAAAAATATCTGCAACTAAAGCAGAGATTTCTGAGATCTTTTTAATTACAGTGTCTAAAAGAAAGATCCAGTGGGCATCAAAATATTGTTAGTAACAACAAAAGCCAACAATTACTCAGACTTTTAGTTTGAAGAGTTCTTTGGCATCTAGTAACTCATTCAGTGTGAGAGGTGATGCAACCCACTTTTATGGACACATTCAAATGCACCACCTTACTTAAACTTGCCATAAGGAAGGTGAATATTATTTCCATATTGCACATGAGAAAGGTGATGTTAAGAAAGGTAAATAATGCATCACACATTTAGCAACTGACAGTGACAAATTTTGGAATTAATTTGGTTTGACCATATAGCCCTGTCTATCTGGTTCTCTAAAACACAGGCTTTCCACTTAATATTTGATAAGGAGGTCTCCCAAACTCTTTAAGTACATTTAGGAACCTCTCTTTAAGTATTCTATAATGACAAATGTTTCCACCCAACTGAAAATTTTATTTTTCACATAGTATAAAAGGATAGAGAGCATAAACAACTAACTCAAGTTCAGAGAAATCAGCATATGACAGAACAGAAATTTACACCTGGGCATTATTTTGTTGCACCTGTGCATTTCAGAAACTAGCATACGACTTCTCCAAATGATTTCCAAGTGCAGTTTTGTTTTTTGCAAATGGTGTGTGCCGATAGTAGAATTTACAGATATTTGGCAGATTTATAAACATTAGAAAATGGCATCTGTTGATGCCATCAACATCTGTTTTCCACAAATGTTTGTCTGTCCCCAATTTTTTACCCCCTTCTCTAACTACTAGGTGTTGTTCTTCTACCATGTTTCTATCTTGATTTTAGGCTACATACTCATTTTTTTCTCTTAGATCTGATACTTTTAAAACAAAGTTCTTCATTCCTTGGGAAAATGAACACAAGCTCATTGCAGTTAGGGATGTGTGTTTAATGGGTATTAGGAAATTATGGACAGGATAGATACACAGTGGTCAGAGATGTAGTAAGGTGGAGAACATTTGTGTGAGAACAATAGAAAATAAATTGACAAATATAAAATGAAAAAAAAAGACCACAGATCCCTAGCTCTCCTGTGCCTTCATTCCTACAACTCAGAGAAAATGAATAAGGCTTTTCTAACACACACCACAAAATTAGCTCAAATATGTACTGGCAAAGGCATAGGTTTCCAACAGTGTTAAAATAGCTGACAAGGCTGGTCATAATAACTCATGCCTGTAATCCCAACTAGTCTGAAGATGGAGACTTAGATGGCTGTGGTTCAAGGCCAGCACCGACAGAGTTAGAGAGATCCCATCTCAACAAACAAGCTAGGCATAGTGGTATACGTCTATAATCCCAGTAATGTAGGAGATGTAGATAGGAGGATCTTGGTTCAAGAATGGCCCTAAGCAAAAAGTGCAAGACCCTTTCTGAAAAATAACTTTGAATCAAAATAACCTCACGCTGGAAGCATGGCACAAGTGTTAGAGTACTTGCTTAGCAAGCTCTTTTTGATGGTACCGTAGTAACCTAGTACCATCAAAAAGAAAGAAAAAGAAAAGTAGTGACAGCTTCACTTGTTTGAAGCCACCCAGAAGATAAATTTATAATTTGTTAGTGGTTTTTACCCCAGGAATTAGGAAATGATTTTCTTCTGCTTCCAACTCTAGCCACATAGGAGCCATCAGATTCTTAGGGATAAATACCCATGCAACCTTCATATTCATACATGTCACAGAGCAAAATCATATGCTTGGTCAGCCAAGTATCTTAGCATCTAGGAAAATAAATCTAAAAATAGTCAGAGAATAGATTCTCTAAGGAAAGACAGCTCAAGAATAATAGAAGAGTATCAGGAGAATCCTGGCAATTATATTCCTACCTGACTCCGGGCTAAGAAACGAACATTAGAATAGGTTATGCGAACATGAGAGAGTGAAATGCTCTGAGATTCAACAATTTGATCTCCAAAATAGAAATGGCATAATCCATTGAATTGGTTTATGGTAAACAGAAAGAATGTATGTGTAGTGTTCACCATGATACCAAACATTAGATAAAAGTTCATGAAATCATGGCTTCTATTATTCATGTCGCCAGCATCTATCATCAAAAACGTGATCATTACTTTCTGGTAGATTACCATCAGTGTAGAACTTCTGATTATCACTGTGCCTTTAATTGAGAACAGAGGGGTGTGTGGTGGAGAAGCATTACACTTCTTAGTGAAGGGAGAAGAACATCAAGTTCAAGGACCTGAGGTCAAATGCTTGCTCTACAACTTAAGAGGTTGTGCATTGATTGGCAAGTGAAGACCAAAATAGAGTCTCTATGTGTCAGCCCTGGGCCTGTGGCTGTACCTGCCCAAGTAGGGCATCTTTCTCCAATTTACACAGGAACTCTTTTCCATGCCTCATACAAGATGGATAATGATACCTAAGTGATCTGTTCCAGGGGTTTGTGAATCCATCCATTCATTTGTTCTAAAACCTTTGTAAGAGGTCTAGCCTAATGGTTAAAAGTACAGGTTTTAGAATAAAACAGGTCTGGTACACATCTGGGCTCTACTCTTACTAGGATGATCCAAAAGAGGTTGCTGAAGTTCTTGGAGTCTCAGTTTCGTTATCTATAAAAGGGAATAATATTTTAATCCTCATTTTGTTGTAGAAGTCAGTGGAGATAAAATGAAGTGCTCCTTATGGTGCATGGCACAGATTAAATACTCAACAAATGACGGTTCTTATATTTAATTATTACTTCATTGTTCTAAGATGGATTTTAATGTTCTCCGAAGAACTTTTCTAAGAAAAATAAACCTATAGAATGATATTGACCCATAAACTCTTGTTACTGAATGAATGAGTTATCTGGTTGTTTTCAATCTATATGGTTTTAAACCAATGTCACTGTCCTTATATATAGAGTTTGGGCCCAGGTCTTTTCACTTGTGTAAGCTTACACTCAAAAAAACTAGAAACAGCCCATAAGTTCAAGAAAAATTAATTATAAAGATTATCATATGATTACAATAGGTTAGGCCATTTTGAGATCTTTAAAATGAGGATAATAAAGAATTTTGATGGCATGACACTTACATGAATAAATATTTGGCCATAAATTTTATATAAGACAACAATGTGTTCCAAGCTCCATCAAAAATTAAATGCTACGCAGAAGTAGCATGTTAAGAACAAAGAAAGCAAGTTTATTATCCTTTGTTCAGATCAACCCACTCCTCAACTCTAGACACCACACTCTAGCAAGGACAGTGAGAGATTCAAATCTTTTCCCATGAGAGCCAAAGGTGGACATGACAAGGGAGGAATGACAAAAGTTTCAAGGATGTTCTGATCAGAGTCTTTTTCAATTGTCTATTGGACTCCTATGTAGAAAAGATAAAGTAATGTGCAACTCTACTCCCAAGTGATTTTGGGATGAGCAAAACCAACAGAAGTAAGGCTGGGGCAAGAGGAAGTAAATGTGAGCAGAGGTGGAGTACAGGTATGATTCATGCTTGCGTTCACAAACAGCATGGGCATCCCAGCCTAGCCACTTCCATCGCTTAGCACAACACTGGCCAAAAGTGCATACTTAATTAGTGACAGTATCTATCATAGTAGGATGGTGAGAAGAGAAAATGGAGAGAAGAGAAAGGAAGAAGAGGGGCAAAGTAAGAAAAATGCAGAAGAGGAAGAAGAGAAAAGATGGTGAATACTGAGTTAAGGAGTTTGCATTTTACCCTCACTACATGGCTGCCTGTCCTTCCACTTCAAGTGATACCTTGCATGTACCATGTTCTCATCCTCACAACATCAACCACTGTTTCTAAGCCATTGGTGAAAGGAAAGTAATAATCATAATAAGCGTGTCTTTCTTGGGTTGTCAAACTTTATAAGCAATCTGACTCCCATTTAAAATGTAGTTACAGTTGAAAAATACATGGGGAGAAGAAAGAAGGAAGTCCAAGTTCTATCAGATGAAAATGGGTCATGAGAAGATATTGCCTCTCTTAAAAGTCAGCCTGGCATTTAAGTAAAGGATGAAATCAAGCAGAGCTATCTCAAATGAAGGAAGACCAGAATAGAGTCCAGGGAGCATGTTGAAGGCCCAAATAAAGCATTGACAGTAGGAATGGAGAGAAGATGGGTGGGAGGTACTTTTAGGAGACATATTTTATATTTAATGAGTAACTGAATAAGTTACCAGAATGTGAAAGTCTAAATTGATTTGATAGTTCAATTGGGCAACTAGATGCCCAGTACAGGATAATGTTCAGAGTTGGAATATTGGAGAGAGAGAGAGAGAGAAAGAGAGAACATTGGGTTGGAGCTTAGCTGAAAGTGTCATAGAAAAAAATATTTCAGTATACAGAAAAGCCTTCAAATAATAAAAGTTTTCAAGCAATAGAATGAATGGCAGTGGAAATCTAACCATCTCCTTATTCCTCTGGATGAAGGGGAATCTAGTGATTTCATGTGAGCATCCTCTACGCCAAAACAGTTTTCTTATAGGACAAGAGCAAAGACACATTCTCCCCCACAATACAGCCTGTTTACAACTCACACTTCATCTGAAATATTAAGAGCCTCCTCTAGCTATTACCATGGAGTGCATAAAATCTGAGGAGGAAGCAGAGAAAATCTGAGGAGGAAGCAGAAACATGGGAAATGGAACTTCATCTTTGGATAGGTATAGAATATTCTTGTGAGTTTTTTTGGAGTAAATCAAGACCTACATTCTAGTTATCTTGTTTTGTGACTTACAATTGCCATTAGTGTTTTTTTAATTTGTTTCTTACCAAACTTCTTTTGGGACATTTCAAGCCATATCAGATGAACTAAGTAATAATACTAGCAATAATATGTAATCATTTATTGTTGTCTAATTCCAAAGCCTAAGCTCTTAAACACTAGACTAGGTCATGGATAGGTTTGAGAATGACTAAGTAAATGAATAAAGGAATTAATAAGTCCATGAGGAGGACTAGCTAGTATTATCTACGTAGGTAATAAAACTGAGGCTTGAGGAACTTAAATCATTTCCCCAATATGAAATAACCTACTTCTCTGCTACCCTCCACTGTACTGTGTAGTGGATTAGAAAAAGCACACACTCTTTGAGTGGTTGCAGCTCCATGGGTGCAAGGTTTGGCAAATGAAATTTCTGCTGGACTTCAGACCACACTTGCCCTCTTGGATGGGTGCCTTCATGCAGGGCACAATTTGTGCAATAGTATTTAAGTTGTAAAACCAACATTTTGCCTCAGACTTTCAGACTTCCCATACATTTCTCTTTCACTAGGGATTAAAATGCTTTTGTACCAAAGTACATACTCCACCTCCCACTAAATAGTAGCAAAAACTTAGCAGTATTTCTAAGGTATTTGTGAAAGCAATGTACTAGTCACATCTTCCCTGTGTTGATACTATTGGAATTAATTGGTTTCAAGATGAGTTCTAATATAAATTGACTAGTAACTCCATGAGTGAAGATGATGACTGAGAAGGGAGTCAAAAGGCTAACAAGTGAAATGGGGGGTATAAAATTAGCAAAAATGTAAAAAATGGAGATGCTAAACTTAGGGAGCAGCACTTAACACCTACATTGTTGGAATGCCACACTTTGATCATCCCAATTCCTCATTATAGAAGTGCTATCTCTGTCTATTCATTCACCCTGCCCTTATTCATCAGGCATCCATTCATCCCATGCTATATTCTAGGCATTGTCATAGGTATTAGGTATACATTGATCAATAACAATGCATAGTTCCAGTCTTCAAACAACTCACAACTCACTAAGAACAGGCAAGTACACGGTTTCATTGCAACATAATTTGAAAAGGTCTAATAGTGTCCTGAGCTCCCAGAAGTGATTATGAGTAAGTGAGGAAAGCCCATATTGGTCTTGGAGGATGAGGAGAACCTTTTACATAGAGAAAATGGAAGAGGGAAGTCAAGGCAAAGGGAACAGTATGCGTAAAGTTTAGAACCATAGGGAGGCATAGAATTTTTTTTTTAAGATTCAATAATTCATTTATTCACTTATTCAGCAAGTCTTTATTAAGCACTTACATGTACCACTCTGCTAGGCATGGTAACACATGATGAAGACAGTCATACCTGGTACCTTGCTCTCAAGGATCTTACAGCCTGCAGGGAACGACTGTAAGGAAGGTTACCAACAAGAGGCCAGTTTGTAAAATGAGGACCCTGTAAATGTACGTGATTGAGGAACATTACACAGCAGCTGGGAAAGGTCTCATCAAAATCGAATAGTATAACTACCTTGCGAGAGGGTCTTTATCCCCCTCTTAGGTTAAAAGAGTGCCCAAGGTCAAAACATCAAGTGGTAGGGCTGACACTTCAGCCAGGTGACCCTGCAGGCTCTGCCTTGCTGTTCCACAGATTAAGGATACAACGTATAGGCATTCTTGCCTTGATTTGACCTGGAATTTCCTCTCCTGATCTCCATCAGACAAATTGGTACAAAGTCCCTCTTATGAAAACAAAAAACAAAAGAACCAACACAACCGTCTCCATCTTCATGCTTTCTAACAGCTGGGGATTATTTTCTAGTTGTTCTTTGTACGTATGCCCATGTTCCTAATTAGATTATAAACTCCTGACCTGCAAGGGCCAGATCTTCCATTTCCTGTGCAACCTTTTGCAGTACTGCAGACAGTCACCCAATAAATGCCCGCTGCATGAATGGACCCGCGCCGCGCGGCCTCTCCTCCTCCCACCCCGGCTCGGCCCCGCCGCCTCCGAGGAGACCCGCGGGGCCGCGTGCTCGCAGCCTCCCCGGGGCCGCGGGCCACCGACCGGCCAGACAGAGCCTGCGCGGCCTGCAGGGGCGCGGGGATGGCCCCGCCCCGCCGCCTTCCCTCTCCCTCCCGGCTCCCTCAGAATGTTTATTAAATGTGAGGCTTAAGTAGAGAAAACAGTGCATAAACTATATAGATCTAGAAGTAAGCCCAATGAGACAGGTTCAAGCCAGAAGCAAACTACTTTATATAACTAAAACCCAAGGTAAAGAAACACCATTACCAACTGCCCAAAAGATATAAACTGATTTTAGCATCATTTGAAAATGATGTAATATTGTATCTTTCAGAATTATACCTGTTAGGCTGGAAAGGATCTTTATGGCTTCATTGCTTTAGAGTCACCTAGCCCTGACTTCAAAACCTGGGGCAAAATGTTTCTCCCCTCTGAGACCTGGTGTCTTTATCTGTAGGACAAATGAAATCTCACAGCTTTATCTGTATGACAGAAGTCTGAAAGCTCTGAGTTAGCCCACAGAGTGCCTTGTACATAAGATGCACCCTGGAAACACTAGCACTGTCCCCTTCTCCCTTCATTGTACTCTGCCTCCTTTCTAGCAGGAACAAACTTGCTCAAGAATGTTAGTGACAGAACCTGTTCATTTTTTTGGCAGACTTTCAACCATGGATTTCACAGCCTATTATCTGGATTCTATTAGAACATTATTAAATATTCTAAGACTATCTAAACTAATTTGTTGTACTAATACAATCAAAAAGAATTTCACATAGAAAGTCAATGCCTACTATTCTGGAAAATGCTGTAGTTCTTTGGTATTTTTTACCATAGTATGGACCTGTGAACTTTCCTGCAGATCAGAAGAAACAATGAACTCAAGAATATTATTATCAGCACATTGTAAAATAAAATTTTAATAGATCACATTCTTCTGCATCATACATTGGTCCATCAGGATATTTTCCTATTCTAACCCACTCTGAAATATCAAGCAAAACATCATTTTGTCAGTACGGATCATCAACAGCTATAATAATCACATTCTTAATCACTGAATCACTCTTTTCTTGGTTATACGAAATAAGCTTTAATATCAGAGAATGGTAATAATATAGCCCATTATTTCTCAAAGGGGTCATACAAAGTATACAAAATACAATATACAGTAAAGCCTGGACTGGTTCCAGCAGATAAAAGCCATTTTTATATTATTGTATATATAGATTCTTAAGTGAAGTGAGTTGATATTGTACCCTTTTAATTACCATATTCATTATATAAGCCTTTCTTACAAATAGATTCATATTTATTTCTTGGATATGTCATTAGTTGTTTCAGGATTTGGAAATGTAGGATTTACTATACTCATAAACATATTCTGAACCCACTCTACATGAGGTATTAGAGCATAGGAATAAAATATCTGAATTGTTGTATTAAAGAGAAGGTAAATGGTGAATTCTTATCTCTAGAGGTAGGCATAGGATAAAGATACCAATAAGTATTACAAACAGCATATGCCAGTCAGCATTCTAATTAATTCATTTGATCCTAATGAGAAATTTATGAATTGAGTGGCTATCATCACTTCCATTTCAGAAGAGAATATGGAACACCACATATAAGTCAACAGACTTGTCCATGGTTACACAGCTAGTAAGTGGCAGAGCCAGAATTTAGGTTTGGAAAGCTGCATCCAGGGTCTACTTTAGGAATTGATACCATGCAAAACCAACCCTATAGAATACTTGTACTGCTTCCATATATTCAACTTACAACTTCACTTTTAATCACTCTCACTCCAAAGCCCTAATGTCAGGAAACCCAGCATCTCCCTCTTGCAGAATCCTTCTTCCCGAAAAATTACATAAAAACTTGAAGGGGAAGTGTCTCTTATTTCCATATATAACAGGATATAGGAACCTCTCTGCTTCTTACAGCAATATGAGTTACTAGTTAACTAGCAACAATGCTTTTTATAGAGTGGTAAGAGTCTTTTAATGATAAACTTAACCTAAAGTGTACTACTTTAGACAGCCCAGGGCTCAAGGACTGTGCTGCCATGATCTCTAATGTCTTTCTTTTTAGCCACTGTCATCAAATTTAACCTATTCTTCTCTGGAAATAACTAATCAAAGGGTTTCAGGAAATAACTAATTCAAGGGTCTCATTCTTCTGGGGCTTGGACCCAAACCCAAAGGAATCCCTCAATAGAAGATGTAATTTGCATAACTAGTCTTGGTTGTTGCATGCCTTAGGGAGTATAAGCAATTTCCACATGAAACCTTATGCTGGATTTTAAAGATTGATCATGGCTCATAAACTAAAGCACTTATCGCTTCTGGTGCTCAATAAAATAAACAATCATGTCATCATTACTCCAAGATAGCCTGACTATATTGGTCACGCCTAGAGAAACAGTGCATAGACTAGGTGAGTCTCCATCTAGCATTAGCATTTGATAGAAGGGTCCCAAGGGTAGTTTTGATTCTTCAACTTGAAACATCAAAGTGAAATGAGAAGCAAATCCTTTGTAATGGAGTCTGCTGATTGCCAAGTTGAGCACAGGATGAGTAAGGAAGGGGTGGATTTGTGGATAAACATGTCTCTTCCAAGCTTCTAACAGGTATCTCTGATTTACAGGATGCTTTCAGAGCCATGCATCTGGACCTGGACATTGTGAAGTTATACCTTAAGCCTCTGCTTATTGGAGAGCTTGCCCCAGAAGAGCCCAGCCAGGAAAGAAACAAAAGTGTAAGTGAAGTCTCAGGATCCAAGTGTGTAGGATGATGGGAACAGGGCATATTTCAAGACAAAGTTACTATTTTCTGTGAGAAAGCAGCTATCTTCCCTGTGTGAGCTCACAATAGAGTACAGGAGCTCCCTCTTATCTGCAGGAGATACATTTCATCACCCCTGTGGACGCCTGAAATTGTGAATAATACTGAACCCTGTATACAAGCAATGTGATACCATGTCAGGTACCCTGCTTATCAGAATCACTACTGAGTGACTAAAAGGAGGGGAGTACCCACAGCATATATACAGTGGACAAAGGGATGATTCATATTCTAGACAGGATGGAAGAGGATGGCAGATTTCATCACACTACTGAGAACATTGCACAATTTAAACACGATGAATTGCTTGCTGCTAGAATATTCTATTTAATATTTTTAGACCATGGGTGACTAAGGTAGCTGAAACCATGGGAATCAAATGGGTACTATTATAAATGAGTTGATTCTGTATATTTCAAAGAAATGTCTTCCTCTTTAGATCCTCAGGACTGGTAAACCACTGTGAAACAAAGGAATAAAATTTGGGGTACTGCACCCAATAGTAATTCTGTTTGTAAACATCAACTTGATGCCAGGCAACTTATGTATATATTTTTTTTACTTCAGTGTCTCCTTATAATTATGTGTTTGATATTTGTGTCTATGTTCCTTACTAAAATAAGTTTCACGGAAGCAAAGATTGTGTCTATCTTGCATATATATCCTTATATCCCTGGGGGTGATAATCCTGACTACACAGGATCAGACATGTAGTAGCAACTCCATAAAAAGTCATTGAATGAAAGATGTAAATATATCTTAACTATCTTTCTTCTCTACTTGGGGAAATTACTATTCATGGAGAACAAATTACTTTCTGAAAATCCCACAACTGATATATCAAAGAACTGGGACTCTAAATCACTTCTTCCTCAGCACAATCTCTTAAGTGCTCCCAAGGATAGATGCCATTCTTCTTTAATATTTTGGGCACATGAAATATTGCCTTTAAGGGATAAGATCTCTATAAGTCTAAAAATTAACCTGGATGGTTTTACATAAAGCTTAAAGGTATTATACTTAATAGTGAGCAGTTCAACTTTTGCAATTTATGTTAAGAACTTAAATTTATCTAATTCTTAACTTTTTAAAAATAACATGTACAAAATACTAATCTACACACCACTGTGAAACAGTGGGAGAGTAAGGACTCCATTCCCTGATTAAGAAATGAGGAGACAAAGTGACATAGGGAACAGGAATAATTTGTGGGCAAAGAACTGGGTATGTATATATCTGAGACAAATGTACCTCCCACACAGCTGGTGTCAGAGACCATAGCTCTGCATAAAAGACTGGACTCTGAAAGTGGATAGCCTGAACGCAAATCCCAAACCTCCCACTTTCAAATTGCTCTGGTTCGTACAAGTCCCCAAACCCCTCTGTGGTTCAGTTTTCTTCCATGTACAATAGCAACAGTTCCAAACACATCTGAATTATTAGGAACATGATTGAAAGAAGTAACATCATTTAAGGAGCTTAGAACATGTTTGGAGCATAACAAATGGTCAATAATTTTTAGAGATTATCATGAACCCAATAGTTGTACTAGTAGTTTACAAACCTACAGATGTTTCCCCTTCATATTGGGCAGATGGCATGAGGTTAAAAGGGAAAGATGATGCAAAGCCAATTTTTATTCTTAAGGCTTTTCTGTAAAATAAAAAATTCCCATTAATGGCTCAGAGCTATAAGATAATCATTATTTAAAACAATGTTCATCTGTGAAGATGAACCATAAATTTTCTTTACATCTATATAAATACTCAGGTCTCTCTATATAGGAAAGTGGTAAAACAGGATACCAGCAAGTGTAGGCTAACCTCCAGCGTCTGTCACTGACTTGCTGATGATTTCAATCCAGTCACTCTTCTGGATTTTGGTGACCTTTTACGCTGCATAATCTGTGGATTAGAAAAGATGATTGGATTTAGAGAAACTCAAGAGATGACTGATTAATATCAATTGTTAAAATTACCTATGGCCACAGAATTTTAAGGTGGATAAAGGATTGGAAGATGAGGCCATCCAGACTTTTGACCAGCAGCAGATCCTTTAAAAGTTGCATCAAAGAAGGGTGTGATAACTATTCAGGAGTTAGAGGTAGGAGGATTGCAGTTTGAGTACAGCCCAGGCAAAAGTTAGCAAGATTCTCTCAAAAACAATCCAGGTGTGATGGCATCTGCCTGTGGTCCCAGCTACTTGGGAGGTGGAGGTAGAAGGATCATGGTTTAAGGCCAGCCAAGGCAAAGTTAGCTTGAGACCCTATCAGAAAAACAAACGAAAAAGCAAAAGGACTGCGGGCATGGCTCAAAAGGTAGAGTCCTTGCCTAGCAGGCAACAAGGCCTTAAGTTCAATCTCCAGTACCACAAAAAAAGGGAAATATTTCATTTGTTCTTCACAATTAAATGTGTGTTCATACTAATAAAATTCTATTAGTAAAATAATTTTATTACTAAAGTAATAAAGTATTACTTCTGTTCACTTATCGCAGAGGAACTAATTGCTCCCTTTAATATTTATTTCACAGCCACAGTTGGTGGCAGATTTCCAAGAACTGCACAGGACGTTGAAGGCTATGAACATGTTCAGTGCCAACATGGGGTTCTTCTTCATCCACCTTGCTCAGATATTGATTTTGGAAGTTCTAGCATGGCTAATACTGCTTCATTTTGGCAATGGTTGGACTGTTACAATATTCATTTCTTTTCTTCTCACAGTTTCTCAGGTAAGCAAGTATCCTAAACCCAGGCAGTAGCTTCAGGAAGTGGCCTGGAGATATTTCTTCCCTCCCTAGATTGATGTCAGCAGCTAGCTGCCTGACACTTCTTGGCAAACTACTTATCAAAGTATCTACAAGTTACTGAACTTCTCTTGACCCCAGTTCTCTTATCTACAGAATGAGGTTGATAATGAACATGCAATGATTCTGAAAAGCACTAAACAAGCTAATGTGTAAATCATCCAGCACTGGATCTGGCATATGGTAAAGGTTTAATTAATGACTCTTGCTCTGTACTGTTCACACTGTCTTATCCCCACAATTTCAGCAACTAAAACCTGTCCTTGACCACATAACATTCATCTTTATCTTTCATTTATTAACCCACCAACATTTTTCAATGCACTAGACCATAAATTCTTCAAGGGCAAAGACTACATTTTGTTATAAGAGAATAAGAACATATGAGTTCCTTTGAAAATGACAAACAACTGGCTCCTAGCAGGGCATTTAATAAATCCTTGTTGAATACAATTTGAATCTTGGAACAAGACAGTGCTATGGATAGGAAGGAAATTCACATGGTCCCTGTCCGTGAGAAAGGAGACATTCAGGAAGGGAGAAGCCATTCAGCTACATGTAGTGCAAGGAAGAATAAGACAAATGCCAAGAAGAACAAGCATGTTCTGTTGGAGTAGAAAGGGGCATTTCATTCTTACAGGAACAATTGGAGAAGGTCTTATAGAAAATTAACAGCAATGTGTTTCCAGATTCCAGAACTTTTTCAGAATAAAGTAATGTATGTCAGAATTTTTATGTCAATATTTTTTCCTTGAAAAACAAACTTGGTTTATTCTTTGGAAAACAGATTTGGGACACGAAGAGAGAGAAATATTTGCTGGGTGCTGAGCATAAGCTAAGTACTTTACACTATGTCAATTAGAAAACAGCCCAGTTCATCAGGTATTATTGTTCCTGTGCATCAGATAAATAACTGAAGGTCAGAGCTACTGAGTGACTTGCCTACGGTGATGAAGAGCCGAAATCTGTCTGATTCCACAATCTGTGGTCTTTCCACTCCACATTGGGAGATTTTGACAATGGCAAAGAGAGAATTCAAGGCTGAGAAAATCCACCTGATGAAGGGATGGGTGTTAGAAAGGAGATGACATGTGGGAAACAGAAACCAAATTTAGATTGAGGTCAGAGAAAATCCCCCAGTATTCTTCTCCAATAGGCTCACAAGTCTACATCACATGGGCTTGATGATTTCCTTGTGACTTCCCAACTTCTCTAACCACTTTCTCTCTCCTAGGCTCAGAGTTCTTTTTTGCAGCATGATGTGGGACACCTTTCCATGTTTAAGAAGTCCAAGTGGAACCACCTGATGCAGAAATTCGTGATGTGTCATCTCAAGGTACAGGATGTGATAGGGATTCTTGAGTGTCATTCCATAAGATAGGGAGTCCCTGCTTGAATGGGCAATCATATCAGTAAAAACTGTTCATGATGCCTCACAGATAAAATGTGAACATACTAATAATGTGCATTATACCTACTAATCTGTAATACCACATTACAAAATATATGTTTGATTTTTTAATTTTATGAGGAAAACATTTATTTTTATTCAACAGGCTCTTATATTTTCCATTAATCTGACAGACAATTTGGCCCAATCCTTGGAACCCTTTGTCCTAAGGAACCACCTCACAAAAGAAGATTTGTGTCTTTACAAATGAAGATAACATTAGAATGGGAATTTTTTTTAAAGTAATGTGAACATTTTTTTTTGCCAGGATCTAGGGAAATCCAGCAGGCCTGATTAATCCTGGAAGGATAAAGCTGAGGAAATAAAGGAAAAGATGTAGGAAAATAGAAAAAAGTGAAGAAAAAGAGAAAGACTAATCAGGGAAGGCCAGAAAGCTCTGTTCAAGAAGAGGGTTGTAAAACTTAGACTTCTGAAAAAAGCAAGCCTTTCACTAAACCAAATCCTTGCACTCAAGTCAGTTCCTCTTAGGAAAAGTCCATGAGCACTGACTTAGAGCTTGTTTGTTCTTAGTTAACATGGTGGTCCTTTATATTATTAAAAAAAAAAAAACCTACTATCTGGTTTTCCAGCCTATAGCATCTTGGAAGTAGCTAGCTAATAAGAGGGTGAAGAAAATCCTGGAGCCAAGCCCACATACAGCAGCAAGCCATAAACATGGCCAGCAAATGATAAGAGTGGGCAGGTGGTCACTCACATTAGATGACTGCTTGCCAAGTATTGGGCACGGAACTATCTCCTTCAGGCTGTTGTCTCATGCAGTTCTCATGAGGTAGGATTACAGCATTCTTTCTTTTCAACTGAGCTGGTTCTTCAAAGGGTTAAGCCAATGTTCATAAACTAAGTAGAAAAATTCATAGCACGGTGTCTAATAGTGCTGACTTTGAAGCAGTGTTTCTTAATTCTGGCTATCATTTGAGACATCTGAAAAACTTTTTAAAAACACTCATGCCTAGACACCATTGCAAATGTTCTAATGAAATCCATTTGTAGTGAGGTCTAGATGTTAGCATGTTTTTGAAATCTCTGCAGGTGATACTAACTTGAAACCAAGTACTGAAAACTGCTGATCTAATCATAGAGCATCCTTCTATGGGAACTCAGTTATTTATTGGCTGGGTCACTTTGGAGAAGTTATTTAATGTGTTCAAATTTCACTTTCTTCACTTGCAAAATGAAAATTTATTATGGCTTCAACTTGGATCAATATAGTTAGGATTATCTGAAATACACGTGTGTCATGCCTAATAAAGTCCCCAAAAGTGCTTAGACATTGTTAGACATTACTAATATTAGGGAAAAATTTTTAATAATAAAATGAGGGCCCAGAAAAATGTTTAATCATGATGGTATTAAGAAGATAGGGAAGTTGATCATAAATCCCAGACAGCCACATTGACTTGCAAGGAATCACCTACTCTAATCTATTGTTTCTCCCAGTGATAAGATTGAAGAATAAGTATCTTAAAGAACATAGAGTTGGGTTTTGGATTCATATTAAAGATATCTTTAAAGGGTTAGGATGAATCATAAATTGGCAATTGATCTGGCAAGTTTCATTTAATCAGAAAATTCTTATAGGCACACAATTCCATCATCACCAGTGCTGGAATGATGATGTGTTTCTGAATTCACATAGAACTATCACAAAATAAAAGCAGCAACATTTCCTTAGTCACTGTGAGATTCAGGTTATGAACCTGCTTGTTTTCCCTCTGCTGTGCTGAGAAGTCAGAAGAAAGGTAAGACTCATGTGACCTAGAGGTAACTGGCAGTTGATTTCGTGCCTCTGTGGAATATCTCCAAACAGCCCCACCCTTGCTAGCACTTTTAAAAGTCAATGGTTTCCCACTGTCTAAATCTGTACAGAGCTCTTTCTATACTGTGTCTCCACAATTTTGAGCTAGTTGAAATTAATATAATGTTGATGGTTTGTGAACAGAAGGAGAAAATGGAAAATGGCTCTAAAAGCAAACCAGTGTACTTTGCCTTTGTGCTAGCAAAGTCAGTGATTCATGAACAAGATGAATATAGGCTTCAACTATGTGCAGAAGAGAAAATTACCTGTGGGGAGGAAAAGTGGGTGGAAGGGAGATGACAAAGAAAATTATAAGTAGCAACATCCCCGCCTTTTGCATGCATCACAATTTTAAACTTCAAAACTTGACTTAACATCAATTCTTCCTCCCCACCCCAAAAAAGGCACAGATATTGATATTACTCAGGATTTTCATTCACTAGCTGTGCAAAGATAAATGCATTCTGGTCTTTGAAGTGAATCCACTATAAAAGAGCCCTTCTAAAAGTAAATCATGAAACATTTACCTTCATTTTGGGCTTAATGTAATGCATGCTGAATACCCCCAACTTAATCCAAGTATTTCTGAGCACTGACATGATGCCACAGTAGAAAATTTCACACAACAAAACCTTGTTTCATGAAAAAAATTATTTAAATGTTGTGTCTATAGGATAGCTCATTGTATATAGGCAAATATTCCAAAATCGAAATTCCAAATACTTCTGGTTCTAAACATTTCAAATAAGAAATATCAGTCTGTAATAAAATCGAAGTGAACTCTTCCACATAGCATATTTTTCAAGCTACTCAGCATGCACATTTTAAAACAGTAAGAATCAGGTAGGCGGCAGTGGCTCACACCTGAAATCTTAGCTACTTAGAAGCCTAAGATCAGGAGGACTGTGGTTCAAAGCAAGCCCAGACAAATAGTTCACAAAACTCTACCTCTAGAGCAAAATGGACTGGAGGTGTGCCTCAACTGGTAGAGCACCTGCTTTGAGAGTGTGAAGCCCCGAGTTCAAACTCCAAACTCCAATCTCACCAAAACAATAAATAAGAATCAAATGTCAAATGTCATTATCGGGACAATGGAGCAGAATATTGTAAATTAAGACCTTCTTATTCCGTCTTCCAAAAACATTTGATGACAAAGGAGAGGGAGTGTCAAGCATGGTATTTCCTATAATTTTTTCAGTAACATTATCCATTTTGCAGATGAGAAAATTACCAAAGTCACATACCTATTAGATAGCCAAGTGGGGATTTAAATTCAAGTTGGTTATGGTCTATATCCTGTAATCTTTCTTCTGCACTGAAAAAGAACCTAACTTGGAAATGAGGAATGAGTCAGGATGGTACCTTTATACAAATGTGTCAAGAGCAGTCAAGCATGAGGCTGATAATATTCTTTTGCTTGTGAAGTACTCTCTCCTCTGTCTCTGGTAAGAGTGACTTCCAAGTGGAGGTGGTTATTTAGATCACACCCATTGTTACCCTGGCCACTGTTCTAAGAACCAGAGCCTAGGTCTGTTAAGATCTGCTCCCTGCCCCAATGTGAATCAAAATCTGGCTCCCATAGTACCAATTACCTTAGATAGTCATTGGCTACAAGAATATAGTCAGCTGGTGGAAGAAACCAACATGTTATCTTGAAGGACTTAATTAAAAGAGATAATCAGTTCTTATCACGCAGTCCTTGTTTAGTTGTCTACTAATTCCTCTGGATTATATGTTTGCTAGTGTGGGAACTCCATTTTAACATGTTTACCTTGCTATCACAAATGCCTTGCTCAGCATCTCACACATGGGACATACTTCAAAATAAATAATGTGTAGGTGAATAAATGAGCGAATGCACAATCTTAAGAATGAGTCATATGGAATTTCACAGGAAAAGTACAGAGTCTAATGAGCCCCAAAATGTGGACTAAAGACTGATGAATTCAATTTTGGATATGTAGAGTCTGAGATACCACAAGATGTTCAAAAGTGGGAAAGTGATTGCCCAACCAGTCATGATTTTCAGAGACAGACCTAGGCTGGATGGAGAGATTTTCTAGAATTGTGTTAGGGGGTGTGAGAAGAGAATTCTACCTTTCACTCCTTTTGGTTGGAAGTGAGTAGGGAGTTGCTAAATTCCTTAGCAAAGCCTCAGAAAGAGTATGGAAATTCAGGGCTGATGCATACAGATTTCAAAACACACTCATCTACTTCTAATATACTAGCTAGACCACCATTCTCTGACAGAAATAAAATGCAAACCATATTCAAATGACACCTATCATTTTAAATTTTCAAATAGTTACATTTAAAAGGTAAATTTATTACACCATATATATTCAAACTATTATCATTTCAACATGTAACCAATGTAAAAACGATTAGAAGTATATTTGTATTCCTTTTATTATACTGAATCTTCAAAATCTTTCAACTGGCCACATGTAGTTAATGGCTATTCTACTGAGCCATATAGACCCAGGACGTGTTAGCCTAGTTATAAAGAGATGAAAAATAAATAGTAAAAACTACTACTGCTGCTTGTTCTTCTATAAATGATTAACATAAATCAGGGGAAACAGTATTGCAGTGTGCCAATATTTTACATACACATTTCTCATCTCTTTGAGCTACCCATAGTGGTAAATGTCATTATACTGCATTTTAGTGGAAGTAGAATTCCACCACAAAGAGGATGATTGAGTTGCCAAAACCTCACAGCAGCACATAAATATCTAGCATATAAAACTAGGTTGTTATGCCTCTAAATCGTCTGCTCTGTTATAATCTTCAGACTTTCAGTAAGAGAGAAAATTATCAGCAAACTAATTAGGGATGATTCAAGCTTGGCACCAGCTAAAATATTTTCATTCTCATTTAATTTTTATATAAGAGCATTGAAGCTGGAACTAGCAATGATCTGAGCCAAGTCCCCTAAGGAGATCACTTCAGATCCATGATTCTTTGAAATACTCATGGAAGTAGGATACTTGGGGCCACTCTTTTTCCCAGAATTAATTAAAGTCTTGGAGCTGAGGCTTCTTTATGTGTAAAATGGAAATAACACTCCCTGTCCCACCTACTTTCAGAATTTTTTAAATGAGAGCCAAATAAGAGAAAGATGGAAAAGCATTTCATTTTAGTAGGTTATTATGTTTTCATTATCAGGAGTTGTTTTAGCCTCAAGTTGTGTCCCTGAATCAGAGAATTACTTCTTCATAAGCTTTAAGAGAAAGAGTTGTTGTTTTTTTTTCCAGTGAGTCATTCTGTTACTTCATTTTGTTAGTGAAGGTGGATTGGAGAAACTCAAACATCTTATTTTGACTTTGAGGATGCATCCAGAAAACTCCATTAGTGAGGGGTATTTCAGGAGGGAATTGTATTAGCGAATAAACTCTCTCTTCTCCTTAGGGCCTGTCAGCCAATTGGTGGAATTACCGACACTTCCAACATCATGTAAAGCCAAACATCTACCCCAAAGACCCAGATATTGACGTGGGCCCACTTTTTCTGCTGGGGGATTCACAACCTGTCAAGGTATTTTATCTATCCCAGGGAACAAGAGGAACTATTCTTAAAGGATTCCTGGGAAGGCTTTCATCTTACTCTTGGAAAAATCAAATTGAAAGTCCTGGCTTCACAACCTGAGAGCATCTCACCTTTCTTTAGGTCCAGAATATAGTTGAAATAACTAAATCTGGGGTTGTAAGAATAGAAGAATATTTGGCATCATAACTGTATGACAGTAAAGGTTATTCAGTTTAGCTTCCCACAGCAGATGTGATAACCCATATCATCACTTGCACAATCTCATTGCCAGGCAGGTCCCTTCCCAGCATTTATCATTATCACTGAAGTAACACAAACCAATGTCATAAAGTGGAATCAGATGACTGAGGCAGCATGAACTTTATGAATTTTAGCAAAGATATGGGAAGACCTTCACAAGAGAAGATAAGTCAGTGCATTTAATAAGCACTAGAGCACCAACACCTAAAAATCCAGTTATTTCAACCAATACTAGCTCAGTTGGAAGAGACTATGCTATTACATCTACTCATGTTCACTTTGGTGAATTTACTTTATATAAACCACACAGGAAAAAGGCTTTGTAAGACACTTAGAGATTCCACCTCTAATTTAGACTTCTTAGTGGAAAAAAGAAGGGAAAACTCATGTCTAGAATTTATCAGCTGTTGATTTTTTTCAAAAACCTCAGCTTAAACCTGCCATGTAAAGAACTATTTAAATTACCAAATTTTGTAGGAGTGTTCCTTAAAAGAGGTTACGTAACTGCCACCACAAAAGGTTATTTCTCCTCAAGGGGAAATGCTGGATCCTGAGAATAGGCTGCTTCAGATGATATTGCTATCTTCTTCTAGAAAAACTTAGAAGTGTTAAAAATAAGATAGTCTCTTTGTCAATTGTTGCCTGAACCTACCTGGTATATAAAACAAAAATGGTACAAATTTTGAAAACAGGTTTTTCCATCTTTGGGAGAATTCACACTCTTTATTAGAAAACAAAATCTCTTGCTTTTAATTTTTCTTTAAAAATTGTTGATGTTATCACAGATTAGTTGCTTTTGACAATAGCTCATCAAACAAGTTGGACTTCCCTGATGTCCTCATAACTAAAGTTGTGATATGTTGATTTCTCTAATGGTCCCCACCTACCCCAGGACAAGAGGAATTTGTCTCACTCAAAGTGTTGAAGCAGCCTGACTCTCTCCAGATGTGCTTCCACATGCTCAGTACACATGATGCCTCTTCATAAATGCAGAAGACACCTCTCCAACTTCTGCAGCTGAGCCAGGCCTATTCTCAGAGTTTTAGATACTACAATTTTAAAGCTACTGAACTGTATGACTTAAACTCTGAAATCTACAGTTCCATATCCAAAGCATTTCTGATTAGTTCTTCCCTCTTTCCCAACAGTCTTTCTACTATATTAAACACCAATTTCTTAACAAGCATTAGCTAAGTCTTCTATATCCTGTGCTCATATCCTGCAAGATTTAATATCCTTCTTCAGGGTAATACTCAACAGTCCTTCCTTTTTCTCACTACTTAGAGTTTGGAGGCTTAGGAGCAACTTAAAATAGTTATCATTATTTCATCACCATGTTACTCCTATTTATGACAATAAAAGGAGGGACTAACTATATTATCTAAATAAAGGAAGAAATCTACATGTAAGAAGGAAGATAGCAAATAGAGAAAATAACAGTCTAACACCTCCTATAGTGTTGTAACTGAGAGAATATAGAGAAGGATATAGAATGGATATGAATCATCATTCATTCGTTCAAACCTCAAATAAGTATTTATGAAGATACTGGTAGGTGCTAGAGAGATATGGTCATTATTTCTACGCATCCTCTCAAAACAGTTGCTGTCATTGTGTCCTAGGCACAGGACAAATAAACAAGGGGAAGCTTAGGAAATGAATCAAATTCTCAGTAGTGAGTAGAATCTAATAATCTAGATGATGAATAATGATATATGACATGTGTTATAATCTCTCCTTATATCTATGTCTATACTATCGTTTTTTAGAATTCACACTATAAGATCTATGATAAAAACACAAAAGAGGAAAGTTGGGAAAGACAAGAAAGACCGTATCAGTATCCTTTATCACATGACCATTTATTGAATATTCATTGGATAAAATAATGGCAATGGAACCTGAGTTTCAAGCAGAATCCTAAATGTTAGAGGTGAAAAGCTCATCAGAAATGTTCCTTTCAGTTACAATTATACTTGAATAAATCTCAAAGTAATTTCCATTAGAATTTTTTCAAAGTGATCAAAATCCCTGTAGTAAAATGAAAAATCCATCTGTGTAAGATTTGCCCTCATTTAGTTAAAGAAAAAAGATGCCCACCTTTAATTAAAGCACAATATTTGCTCCCATCCCTGTTCTTAGGTTTGACAGCCAATGAACACTGATCAGATGGCTCCTTCCACAGAATTTTACACACAAGCACACACACACATGGACACCCATCTGTGAGCATGTTGACCAGAAGTATTGTCTCTTATTTTAGTTTCATTCTCTCTCCATTCAGTATGGCAAGAAGAAAATCAAATACATTGACTATGAAAAGCAGCACCTGTACTTCTACATGGGTGAGTCTCTCAGAGCCACTTCCCTTATCTTTAATGCAAGCACTTGTCAATCCAGAGGTGTGATTAGAATCCTTTCACGGAAATCAGCTCATATCTTGAGAAAAGCAGTAGGTCTTATTTCAGACTCACTGGGATGAAAATTTGAAAAGGAAAATAGGAAAGCAAGCTGTTTTTCAACAGTCATCTCATCACACTAGGTATTAGGCAGAGGAGAAAGAAGATGGGAAGGCAGAATGTTTATCAGAGGTCCTGTGTCCTAGACTCTCATCTTGGAAAGACTAAAAAATTCCAAGAAAAACTAAGAGTGATATTTGTGTGGGGGGGAAGAGAGGTGGGAAAATAATACTGAAACATTTATAGTGTGATACCAGACAAATTAGACTCCAGAATAAAAGTCACCAGTAGAACTACTATGTTAAAGAAAGTGTGCTATTCCCATGACCTACCCACAACTGTAGAATACATACATGCATGCATATCCACGTGGACATGTTGGTCAAGATTGAAAGCAAATCGGTTTAGCTGAGTAATTCTGACATCAATAAAAAAACATCATACACAAAAAGCCTTCACTCTTAACCAAAATCAAATTCCTAATAACCTAAAAATAAAGTTTCCAAGTAAATCTGCAAATTTGCTCATCTAAACCATACTTGCACATTTGGGAAACAAAATCAGGGAGGGAAGCAAACATTGGCTATGGACCTGTGATTCTCAACCAGGGATAATCCTTCTCCCCTGGAGACATTTGACAAAATCTGGAGACAGTTTTGCTTATCACAATGGGAGAGGGGAGGAGATTCTTTGTTGGACTCCAGTAGGTGGAAGGCAAAGGTGCTGCTAAAATTTCTATGATGTCTGGAGATTGGCCCTTCATTAAAAAAATAATTAGCTCCAAATTCTAAGAAGTGCTGAGGTTCAGAAACCCTGTTGCAGAAGATCTCATTTGCCCACATGTTAGCTACTAGTGGCCACCTGTGACATCCCTATGGAGGATAATCACTGGGTAAAGTTTTTGAAATTCACCAACCATCACTGCTATCCCTTCCAGAACTGGATTCAGCCTCCCTGTGCTATACCCATCACTAACTAATCTCTTGGTACTCCATTTTGAAAGATAACTGACCCTAGCCAAATTGTATATGAAGTTGCACAAGAACAAGTTTATTTTCTGAACTTTATTTTCCCTCCTTTCTCTGTAATGGTATAATATCCCCTTAGCTTATAAGGAATAAGTGAATAGTGTGAATTCACTGCAGAATGCCCACCTCAGAAACCATATTCTCCTCTCTCCCCACTTAAAAGCTATTTTAGTGTGTCCTTTCACTTTCAATGCCAGTAGCATCTTGGGTACAAACTTTCACAGTAAAACAGAGACAGACATTCATTAAAGATGGCCAGACAAATTGTGTTCAAGCCACTGCAGTAAGAAAGAGAAATTTCAATATAAACTGAACATTACTCTTTTGAAACACACTGTAGAGAGAGGCTTTGCAATGTCTGGGAATCCTAAAGAAAAATACTAAAGCCTTTGGAAGGTTAAATGATTAGGTTAGGCCACCTGCGCCTGCTAACTGGCACTGATTTGTATTAGGTGTGATCCTCCTTCAGAAACTGTGAGACTGGGGCTCTATCATCCCTCATGATAACATTTCAAAGGAATGGCCCTCAGTTATCTGGGTTTTAGAAGATAAATCTCAAAGGAAGAGAGAAAGTATTTGCAACAATAAGTTTTTTAAATTAAATGCTCTAAGAAAAGGGAGGTCAGGGTCTTATAGTCAGGTTTTGGCTGGAAAAAAAGTTAATTATTTTGCCATGGCATTATTCAGCTTTCTTACACAGGAACTTGAAGTAGGCTGGGAACATCCCAGAGATGTGCTGTTGAGCTGTTAGAAACTATGCTAGTGTTTGCATCAAGATTTTTAGCATAGGGGTGGATCATCATTTGTTTTGAGAGTTTGTAGTCCTCATTAGCCAACTTTGAGACTTAGCTGAGAAGAAGGCTCAGAGGATCCTGACTAAAGTTTTTTCAAGGAGAGAGCCTTTATCCAAAACCAAAGAATCTCCCTGAGTCTATGTCATGCTCTCAGAAGCCTTTTGGATGTTTGAAGTGAAACAGGTAAATAACTCTCTGGCCAGGAAATGAAAATGAATACATTTTCCTTACTCTTGCCATACCAACAACTTGTAAAAGAACACATTCCCAAGGATTTGAGGGTGTTAAAAGACTCCAGTACCTGGAAAAGCATTGAAAACTCACAGCAGAACATTTTGGGGGGTGCCCTCTTCAAAAATGGCTCAAGCCAGGTGCCAGTGAATCGCACTTATAATCATAGCTACACAAGAGGCAGAGATCAGGAGGATCACAGTTTGAGAACCTTCACAAAAAAGGGCTGGTGGAGTGGCTCAAAGTGTAGGCCCTGAGTTCAAGCCCCAGTACCACAAACAAAAGAAAAAAAAGACTCAAATCTTCAAAATTTTGCTAGCTGCTTTGAGAGAACTCAGAACTACTGACCAAACTTCTATTTCAGCCTCTGGGACTTGGAAAGCCCAACAGAGTTCAGGATGGGGTTGTGAATTTCCATTTTGTAGCCTTTCACAGAGCCAACATTGTGGGAAAGGCATGGGAAAGAAGTAGAAATCTGCTACTTTGCACTGCGGCCACATTCTGCTCACTTATTTGCCATCTCTTTTTGTTCTTTTGCAGTTGGGCTGCCCCTCCTCATGCCTATATATTTCAACCTCCAATCCATGCAAGTCATGTACCTTCGAAAGTATTGGGTGGTGAGTAACTTGGCTCACTGTCTAAAACCAGACCAGACAGAAGAGGGGAACTGAAAGTTCTTAGTGCCCTCCAGATGTAGCTTCCTCAAGGAGCAGGATGTAAGATTTGGCCAGCACAGGAAGGAGCCCCTGCCCAGTAAAGACAAATGCAATATGTTCAGGACATCTAACTTTGAAATGTTTTCCTCTGCAGGACATTGCCTGGGTCAGCAGCTTTTACATTAGATATTTCATCACATTTGGTCCTTTCTATGGAATTTTTGGAACTGTGCTGCTCATATTTTTCGTCAAGTAAGAATACTTTCTTATTTCCATAACCCACAAGGCTCTCTTATTTCTTTATCAGAGCTATTTATGATTAACACAGCATTATGACACCACGTCCCATTCCCTGAACTGATATGTTTCTAAGCAAATGTGAAAAAGCAATAATACATTGTTGAATGCGACCATTTTTTTCACAAAAAGAATTTGCCCAATTTCTATTTTCCCCCCACGTTCTTGGAGTCCCAATTAAGTCATTTCAATTGATTCCCAAATCCTTTAAAACTGTAGTTGGACATCATAAGCCCTGCCAAAAATCATGATTGGACTGGAAATTTTTTGGTGGTACTAGGGCTTGAACTCAGGGATTTTTGCTTGCACTTTAAAGACAGGCACTTTAACACTTGAGACATGCACAATTCATTTTTACTGTAGTTGTTTTTCATATAGGGTCTCACATTTTTGCCCACGCCTCAGACTGAGATACTCTTACCTCTGCTTCCCAAAGATCTTAGATTACAGGCATGAACCATTAAGCTCAGCCCAGGACAGGAACTTTTTAAAGTTTTTCTCTGAATAGGTATGTTCCCAAGACTAAAATGACTTCAAACTATTACTTTGCCTACATAGCCCTCCCCTACTTTCCAATTTATTCCTTCCTCATTCTGCTGCATTATTGTGCTAACTCCTAACTAATTATAATGATAAAATCAGTTATTAGTCATGGGATATTTTATTAAGGGCTTCACATGCATTATCTTATTTTATGTACTACTCATACAACCCTATAATATAGATAGCATTGTCTTCACTTTTCTGCTAAGGAAACTGAAGCTTAGAGAGATTAAATCACTTGCCAATGGTAATAGAACAAGTAAGGGCCAATGCTGGTGCCAAGACAGAACTTGAACCCAGCTCTATTTGATGTCAAAGCCCAACTTGTCACCCACTTTTCATATGCCCTCAGAGAGTGTGATATCTTTTACTTTTGCACCAGACCTATAGAACTCTTTGGAGGCACTGCTCCAGCATGGAAGACCATACGGCCAAGTACCTGTTTGTCGACTCTAGCTATAAAAGACATTCAAAAAGGAAAAGGAATGACTGCAATTTTACTGAGACCTTGGAATCTCTTTCATTTCCTCTACTGCTTGGCCAGCTCTGCCAAGGGTTATGCAAGCCCAGTGGCTGCAACTAGAACAGCATAAAGAGTGATCACTTCCTATTTTGATTCCCTAAAAGGTTTCTTGAAAGCCCCTGGATTGGGTATGTTACCCAGATGAGCCATATACCAATGAAAATGAGTGGAGAGGAGAATCGGGACTGGCTCAGCACTCAGGTAATGGTAGAGTCTCAAGGGAGGGTCCTTCCAATCAGACTGACTTAGAATCTGATTACTTCATGTAACAGTAACTCACCTACATATGTCCACCATGAAGTGCTTCACTTGTAACTCCACAAGATAAGCACAATGATTTTTTTTAGCTTCACAAGTTGATAAAATTGAGTCATGAAAAGTTTCAGTAACTCATATACAGTCACACAACTAATAAGTGGTAGAAGCAGGGTTTTAACCTAGGTACCATGATTATAGAAACTTTTCTCTAAACCATTCATGAGTAAACTACAGTCCAGGAGCCAAACCTACTCTCTATTTGTTGTTTTTGTATATCAAGTTTTACTGGAATTCAACCATGTTCATTTATTTACATATTACCTATGACTGCTTGCATGCTATAGCAGCAGAATTGAGTATCTATGAAAGAATTAAAATATTTGCTGCCTAGTACTTTATAGAAAAGGTTTGCTGACCTCTGTTCTAATTTCCTATATGACACAGCCTTTCAAGTGAATCTGAGACTCATAAAACTGCAGGAAGAATTTAATACCTGTAAAGACAATGAAAATCAACTCATTAAATAGTTAAGACATTCTGGACATGAAATGCTCTCCAAACATATTATTAATGCTTAAAAAAGTTATAACCAATACAGATCACCCCTGCCTCATTAACCATAGTCCTTACCAATAGCAGTGCTATGATAACAAGGAAATACAGTCATTACCTTGCTTTTTCTCCAAGTTCATGCCCAAACTCAGAGGACCCCCTACAAGGATATAGAGAAGCAATATAAAACTTTTTGTTTAAGAACCACTTTTTTATCTTTTGGTTTTCACTTAACACTTATTTAATCATTAGTTAGTATAAAAACTTCTCCAGTATTGGATCCTTATATTTCTTTTTGGGTGAATTTCATAGTCTCCTATTCTCTCTAGGGTTCACATGTTTCTTACTGGGTTTCAGAAATCTTTATAGACTAGTAGATTTTGTAGACTAATATACATTGTAATGTATATTACAAATACTTTAGTTGGTTCTTGACCCTGTAATTTTGCTATGGAAGGAATTTTTAAATATTTCACATTGTCTTGCATGCAACATCCCTGCCATGAACCACTTAGTCATCTTTTTCCCACTCACCCTACCTAGTGAAGATTCTGGCATGTAGTTGTAATAAGAAATTTAATTAAAATAATATATCACCATATCATGTTTACAGCTAGTATAGAAGGTTAGTAAAGTCTCTCCACTAACCTACCAACCTACCTTGTCTTGTGAATGTCTTCCATCTAACTTACAATGACTAAAAGCAACGAAAACACTTTATACTCTTAAAAGTTATTGAAAAGCTCAAAAAAGCTTTTGTTTATATAGGTTATATCCATTAATATCTATTACATTTGAAAATAAAACTGAGAACTTTTAGTACATATATTCATTAATTATAAAATATAAGAATAAAACAAATTCATGTTAAGATTACAGTGATTTAGGATATTCTGGGAAATTCCACATACACACATGGCAGAATGAGAATGAAAAAGGCAAACAATGTGTTAGAAGTATTAAGAAAAAGTTTTGATCTTGTAGATACCATTAATATATCCTAAGTACCTCAAAATTCTCAGAACTCCACTTTGAATAACACTAACATAAAGCAGCCACAGATATTAACATTCAAAATGGCAACCACAGGCAAAATTAAACCTTAGAAAGGCATTGAACAGAATGACATTTATGTGGATTTTTAATCTTGATAGTCTGTGAAATCTATGAACTTCCCTCTCAGGATAATATTTTTTCAAAAAATGTATAAAACAAAATAGGTAAGATTAATACATGATAAAAATCTTTGAATGGCCTTTCTCCTCACTTTGAAGTCCTTCAAATCTATTCTATGAAAATGGTAATCTGACACTATAATCTCCACCATAATCTAACAATACCACCTCCATCCTCCAAAGTCCTTATTCATGACGCCTTAGTCTTCTGTGTCTAAGGATTGATAGTGATTTTTCCTCTCCAAATCCTACACACTCTTTCATATTTATTGTTTGTATGTACTTCACTGTCTTTTGTTTGTTGATGGTGGTACTGGGGTTTGAACTCAGGGAGCCGAACTTGCTAAACTGGCATTTTACCACTTGAGCCATGCCCCCAGACCCTTCATTGTCTTTTTAAATGTTAAGATCCTTGAGATCTTGGACTGTGTATCTTTTATATTCCTCATAGTTTCTTAGGCACACACACACACACACACACACACAAAGTACTTAATAAGCACTTCTTTTTTTTTTTCATTTTTCTTTTATTATTCATATGTGCATACAAGGCTTGGCTCATTTCTCCCCCCTGCCCCCATCCCCTCCCTTACCACCCACTCCGCCCCCTCCCCCCCCCCGCTCAATACCCAGCAGAAACTATTTTGCCCTTATTTCTAATTTTGTTGTAGAGAGAGTATAAGCAATAATAGGAAGGAACAAGGGTTTTTGTTGGTTGAGATAAGGATAGCTATACAGGGCATTGACTCACATTGATTTCCTGTGCGTGGGTGTTACCTTCTAGGTTAATTCTTTTTGATCTAACCTTTTCTCTAGTTCCTGGTCCCCTTTTCCTATTGGCCTCAGTTGAATAAGCACTTCTTGATTGTTGACTAAATAAAAAATAAATACTTTCTTGCTTAATAGTTAATCTCATTTATATCTAATGTAATTTTTTTTTGCAGGTCTTGGCCACCTGTAATATTGAACAGTCCTTTTTCAACGATTGGTTCACTGGGCATCTGAACTTCCAAATTGAGCACCAGTGAGTGATAGAAGCAGTCCCTGATAGGTCAAGGATAGTCACTAATAACAGCCCCCAATGTAGTTTAGTGTAAAGCCTTTCAGCTTAGAATCTCAGAATGGAAAACATGAACTAGGATTCTCTAAAGGCTGCTATATTTCTATTAGTATCAGTGGTTAAGGAGGGAAGAGAGAGAGGAAGGAGGTGTAACAGTTGTGAGAAAATGGACTGGAATTGTGGAATTATAACAGTGGCTTAGTTTTCAGATTTGAGTATTAGAAATTGGTGAGTGAGTGAATGTGTGTGCGTGTGCATGTGTGCTTGTAGGCACACATTTGGTTTGTTGAACCCCAAGAGAAATCACACCACTTGAGTAACCAAGTTTTATTGAAATTTAATGGCAATTTAGAGCCAAAGTTACAAAAAGAGAAAGAGACAAAGGCAAAGGAAAGAGGATCTCCAGCTTTCTTAAGTAATTAAAAATGATAGATAAGCCATACTTTCATTTGACCTGCCCCAAAATAAACATGTTAATAGCATTTCACAAACATTTGTTACCCATAGGGCTCACAGGAATGTTAAAAGATAAGATGAGGGTATTTTGGCAAGATACCTGACCTTCCAAGAAGGATTGTGCAAGATTAAGGTTAGACTTGCACTGCTGATGTAATTTTATTTGGTAATACAGGAAATAAAGTTCCCTTGGGTTTTTTTTCAGGTCTAAGTTTCATATCTCCTGTTTGTTTCCCTAGTTTGTTCCCCACAATGCCACGCCATAATTATCACAAGGTGTCACCTCTGGTGAAGTCACTGTGTGCCAAGCATGGGTTACAGTATGTGAGTAAACCCATGTTGAAGGCATTTGGAGATATTGTCAGGTAATAACATAATTTCTCTTGACTCTCAACTCTCAATTTCCATCCTGGCAGTCTCCAGACTACTCACTGGCTTGTAAATCATTCATCCAACAACCATTTAAGAACTACTTGTGATCTCAACATAAGCACAGAAACATACAGAGAACAATTCCAACAATAATGAAAACAGAAGTACAATTTACCTATTGCCGTCTACATACTTCTTAGCAGAAACGTCTTCCTGTTCTACATATTTTAAGTTTCCTGAAACCAAGGCTATGTATCATTTGTATTTGTGTCATTTTCAGAACTTCTTACATGCTTCAGAAATTCAGTGGTGGAAGGGACTATCAAATCTTCCAGTCCACTGTTGCAAACTTACATGTCTATAAGACTTGGTGGGATATAATGTGCGAATCAGTTTGGGGTGACTAGCCACAAGTAGTGAGGCCTACAAAAACTGAAAATTCAAACTCATCCTGAGCCATTCACACACATTTTTCTGGAGGACATTGTGCTGATCAAATTAACAACCAGAGTTCTGGGTTTAATAACTTTCTCTTTCTTTTAAAATCAGTGGGAAAATAGTATCTTGAATAAGGTCAACAAAGCTAGGCCTGATCTCATCGGATCCCTGTCTAGTATTCCAGCTTCAGACTCTGTATTATCTCTTACCTCTCTGCCCTCCAGATATCTGGCTTACTTTCTGTTGCTACAAAACTCCCTGCTCTTGACCATCTCATCTCTTTGCCTTCTGCGTGAATATTCTTCCAAATGTCTCTCTCACCTCATATCGCCTTCTCAGTTTCCATTCACTCTCCAAGGCTCATCTCAAGCTCCTTTTCTCATGTTGGTTTTCATTGATCTCCATGACCAAATCTATCACACGCTCTCCCAGCACCTGGTTTTCTTAATTAATGACCTTTATCACAATGATACTTAACTTATTGGGTGATAAATTATTTAATACATGTCTCCCAATCTATATCAGGAACTCCATGTAGACAGTACTCATATCTTTCTTCTTCAATGCTATCTACCAAGAGCCTTGGAAAAAATCTTCCACTTTATAAAATATAAAATGGGTTGATATATAGATATATGGATACAGAATAGAATAAAATTAAAACAGAACTAAAATATTTTCCATAAAATAAAGGTGAAGTCATCTACCAAATCATTTCAATGTATTTTATCCCCTCCCATAGTCAACAGAGAATGGCATTTATCAGGTATAGCTGGAAGTAACATTGTCCTGATCCATGCAGAGGAGCAAATAAACACTCCAAAGAGAAGTTTGTTTTCCATTAGTTTCACTGACTGATGATTTTGTTTACTCCTCCCACAGGGCCTTGAAGAAATCTGCAGCCCTATGGATGGATGCTTACTATGAATGATACAGAGCCATGCATTTAATTGTATCTCTGAAGGGGGCTGGTGGCTGTGCAAAAGCTCTTTCCTGCTTTACTGGAAACTAACTAGCACCTTTGGTACACCTGAGTGTGACAGGAATGTGAATCCCAAGGACACATGAGAACTGTGTCCCTAAAAGTCTTCTCTGCAAATAAGAACCAGAAGAAACACAAGTTGACTTTGGCCAGGGTGACAAAAGGAAATGAGAGTTTATTATTTTCATTTTTTCACTAAGATCTTGAACTTAGTCCAATCAATAGACTTTAAGCAGATCATGTAAGTCAAGGAGCACAAGTATAGGAATCAGGTGAAAGTTTTACAGATGAAGTGGACATAGAAAGAAATGGGCCAAAGAGAGACATCTGATGGAGTACTTTGGAAAACAGTGTGCAATTGCTCTTTGAAAAGAATCATTTATTTAAAGAAATCACTGTTATAGTACAGATTTTTTCTTATTTCTTCTCAAACATGCAAATTTCTTTTTCTTTAAAAATTGATTATAATTAACATTAAAATATCTTCAAAGATTTCACTATTTATGTCAGACTTTCATTATCATACCTACATGTGTGTAATTAGTGTGTACATACACTGTGTTTCCATATGGAGAAATAATCATCTCATTAAAATCTCATTAAAACACTACCTATATGCAGTCTTAATGGTAACTGTCAAGCAGTTCTATATTACAAGGTGTCTTTGCTTGCTCCCTACTCAACAGAGCAGAACTACTGGACATCCTTATTGGGCTATCGTGATGAAATAAAGAGCTTCATTTTCTATAATGGAGACTGTAGGTTGTGTCAAAGCATTTTTTCAACTTTTGCACCAAATTAAGCATGTCTTGAAAGTGTTTTTCCCCTTGCAAAGGTTTCAGTGCTAGATGAATGAGATCATATCTACTCAGATATGCTCAGTACCATACTGACCTCTTTGCTGTGCTTTTGTTCAGCTATTCTGTGGGGTGTGATAAAACTTGACTTTAGCTATAGGGAGGAAAAGGATAACAGCAAGACTTCTTTACCCAATTCTAAGAAAATCAGCATTATTGGTTTATTTGTTGCCTGAAATTTTACTGGTAAGCATCTATTCTCTCCAAACTCTGCAAAACACTCTGGCATTTTGTTTCTTAATTGAACAATGTTTCTTAATGTGAACAACAGAGTAAATCACCCACAACTCCTGGGGCATTAGATATGTATCCCATGGCTAAGAAAGCAAGAGCTGGTTGTCTGGGAACAGGAAATGTTGAAACGGTAATAATATCAAATAAGGAACTTGGACAGGGAGTGAAAAGAATGCAAAGCTCTGTTGACTTCGTGATTCTTTGTAATGATTGTGTCAAGAGGCCTTGTTCCTCCTGCTAATGGTCTGTAGAAACTTTCACCTGACCAAATTCAGGGTTGCAAGTGGGAGTGGATACAGTGGTCAGCTTTCTGTCTTTTAACTGGTCCAACTCCCAAAAATTCTCAAGCACTCTTTGTTTTCCCAATCACGGGAAATAGCAACAAAATTTGTTCCTGGGCAAACCTAATTACCTCAAAAGAATTCCTCACTCAATGTCAAAACTAGCCTACTTTGTAGCTCCCCAAACAAAGTTAGCTCCTGTATAATTTTGAAGACATCTACTAGATTTAGGTAGATTATGTACGGGGAATGTAGAATCAGTTCAAGAAAGTTGCTAGTCTTCTGGTCCTTGGTTTTCCTTTGTTGGGAGGTTTTAATTACTGCTTTAATCCCTTATTTTTTATTTAACTGTTCAGATGTTCTATTCTTCATGACTTCATCTTGGTAGATTGCATTTATCTAGAGATTTATCCATATCATATAGGTTATCCAATTTGTTGGTGCATAATTACAGTAATCACTATGATCCTTTGTATTTCTATGGTGTACAAAAAGATACAAACGAAACAATTTCCTGTCTAGTGATTCATCAACATGTGGTAGCATGATAAGGGAACTAAGACTATAAAAATAAAAATTGAGAGTCATGAAGGAGAAAAGGCGCTAGGTATGTGGCAACTTCACCCTGTAGGATGGATTGAGGGCTTGAGAGTATTAGACTGGTTTAGGCCCTAGAATCAGAAGAAAATATACTGTGGCAAAAGAGATGCCAGTGAGATTGATGCAGAGGGAGCAATGGCCAGAGTGGCACAAAGTGGGGGAGTTAATGGTCCTTATTCCAAGAGCCATGGGAAGCCAATGAAGATTTTCAGATAGGGCTATAATGTCACTCTCAAGAACTCTCAAGAATTGTTCAATTTAAAGACTCAGGACTGATCAAGCTACCCTCTTTCATGCTCATAGATCACAGTCTTAAAATAAAAGAGCAAAAACAAGATGACCTACAAGATCAATCAACCTAAATTCTAACAGTGCTCAAAGGTCTGAGAAGTTACAAGAGAAACAGACTCTGGTTCTCTACCTCTGTGGAGCATATTGAACAAGTGATAGAAATATAATCAATTCCTTCGCCAAGTGCAAATACCAGTCACCACAGCGTAAGAGATAAAATTAACCAAGATCACAAAGTCAGGAAAATGATGATTTTATTGATTACAACCAACTAACCAAATTAAAATTTACTCCATAGCTACACCATTTAAGATTTTTCTTATTCCAAGATTTTTCTGATTACAAAAATTCTAGTGTAATTCTTTCCAATCAGATAGAAATAAATTTTATTGAAGATATAAGAAACACTTCTGTATTCTTCTTTAATTTGTGTGATGTTTTCAAAGTTAACTTACTTTGTTGCTTATTGCAGGATTTTGTTTTCCTGAGGCTGAATAATATTCAATTGTAGGAACATACCAAATTCTTATTCATTTTATACTGATGAAAATTTAAGTTGTTTCCACATCTTGGATGTTGTGAATATAGCTGCAATGAAGAAGAGGATGCTAATAATTTCTTTGCGATCTTAACTTCAATTCTTTTAGACAAATACGCAGAAGTGGAATTGCTGTATAAAAATCTTACTAATAGTTAGGAACATCTACCAGGCAATAAGTACTGAGCTACACCCTTCATGGACATTGTTTCATTTAATTCTCATAACAGCCCCTTTGGGCAGGAGCTGTAATTAACCTCATTATGTAGATGAAAAACCTGAAACTTACAGAGGCTGAGCAATTTGCCTGATTTCACAAGTAGGAACTCAGGGAGTAGAACTTCAGATCTAGGAATATTTGACTCTATAGTCAATGATCATTATTTCCCATGCCAGGAAATCCAAAGTAAAGTATAATTTAAGTGGCATTAAAAGACATGGACAGTTGGCATCTTTTGAATATTTATGATAGCTTCCCAGGAGCTAATTAAATGGAAATAATCCTCAATGCCAGTGTGTTCCACAGAATGCCTGTGGAGGGGAAAGGGAATTTGGGAGAAGCATATGATAGACACAACAGTAACCTAGAAAGGATCCTTCTCAGCCAACTTCCACTTACCAATCCTTAAAAAGTATCCAGATCAGAGCAATTTCACTTGAAGAGATTCAAGCTGAAATTGAAACTTTCAGAAATATACACGCTGCATTAAATATGGACAAATAAGTCGGAAAAAATTCAGATTTTACAATGGCATAATATGAATTCAATCCATGGAAAATTCATGTCTATATTTGTATTTGTAAGGTTTTCCTCAATACCCTATTTCCTCTAAGGCTTCATTCTTGTTGGCAAAATCAAATAATGAAAATTTGTCTGAGTTTTTAGTTGGACATTAAGTAAAGGAAACTGGATTAGAAGTCATGAACCTAGATTCTAATTTCAGCTCATAATTTTATCCTATAATGACTTTGACCAGTTCACTTACATATTTCATACCTCAATCTTCACTTCTGTAAATAGGTGTGGTGCGTAACATTTCTTGTCTATATGCATCATAGCATAGTTGTAACAATCAAATGAAGGTGAATGGGATGATGTCTTTGGGGGAACACCCATTTTGATTCTGGTTATTACTATAACTAGTGTTTCTCATATCCTAGATCCACCAACATCAAAAAGGATGATAGAGCCACACAGACCCACAAGACAGAAAGACACTCAATCATTTAAATAATGATGAAGGTACCTTTCACCAAATGAGTAGCTTATGCATCACAAATGAGGAAATGATTTCTCCTGTTGCAACAAGTAACACCCACAAGTCACCTGTCTCTTGTGACTGTACCAAAAATCGCCTGAAACCAGCATCCAAGTCTCAAGCTGTCAGGAGAGAAGAGTGAAAGTTCTAGTTACCCAAAATTCTGATTGACCATGTAAGGGCAAAAATCTTATTATAGAAAATCTTACTAAATATAAGAATAACATCTGTTGCTTGATAGATTATTGCTTCCTTGCTAACCATCTCCTCACCTGGTATAATCTCAGAAGTACAGAACATATAGGAAACTCAGGTTGAACTCTATTGAAAGCAAGAATACACTTGGGTATTCTTGAAAGTTTGCAAAGAAATTGAAAATAGAAAAAAATTTATAGTGAATATCTGGGTAGACATCACTTGATTTCAACATCAATATTTTAGTACACTTACTTCCTGCTATATGTATTCATCTATCCTCCTCTCAATTTGTCAATTAATCCATTTTATTCTTTCATATATTTCAATGTAAATTTCCAGGGACTTGTTTTTTAAAATAAACTTCAGGTTATACAGTCAATAGAGTATATTTTTCCTTTATCCTAAAGATACTTTTCAAATGATAAAAGCATAAATGGCTAATAAATACATGAAAAATTTTCAACATACTTAGCCATCAGGGAAATGCAAATCAAACCAACATTGAGATTAAACCTCACTCCAGTCAGAACTGTTATCATAAAAAAGAGATTATAAGCAAAGATGCAGGGGGAAAATGAAATTTTCTTCACTGCTAGTTGCAGTGTGAATTAGCCCACCACTATGGGAACCACTAAGGAAATCAGGTTCTTTAAAACCTTAAAAGTAAAATTCTCTTATGATACAGCCATACAACTTCCAGGTAAATATCCAAAAGAATTAGTCAGCTTACTATAGAGGTACCTTTATGCCCATGTAAATCATGGTATTATTCACAATATCCAAGTTATATAATTAGCCTAGGTACCCATCAATAGATAAATGGATATAGAAAATATGGTATATATATATATATATATATATATATATATATACCATATACCATGGCCTAAGGAAGGATCACATTATATCATTTGTGCTCTACAAGCTCTAGAAGCTTTCACTCTGTTGGAGAAGGCCGTCAATTAGCATGTGGAAGAAAATCAAAGATGACTACATATAAAGAAAATAAATCATGTGAAGTAGGGGTGAATATAATCAGGGAACTAGTTTAGATTAGTTGAGGAGGTCAACAAAAGGTGACTCTGAGAAAAGTATCCAAGAAGCCTGCCATGAGATCCTGATGAGCAGGAT
Source organism: Castor canadensis (assembly GCF_047511655.1). NCBI lineage: Eukaryota > Metazoa > Chordata > Mammalia > Rodentia > Castoridae > Castor > Castor canadensis. Next base: position 193,174,755 of record NC_133386.1, read on the forward strand.
CAGCAGACACAAGTGAAAAGGTGTAGAGGCAGAAACAATCTTTTGTCCAAAGAATGACGTAGGAGACCTGTGTGACTGGAATAGCATGTAAAGCTGCTACCTCAAATACCAGGGCAACATGTTCTGCTATTTAAAAGTATTCAAAATAATTTCCATGATTTGTACTAGTATAGTTTTCTCTGGGAATTTTTCCAGAGTTAGATGACCAGGTTAACTCCCTCTTTATACACTCTTGTGCACTGTGTACCTCACTGATAAAACTGACTGAAGACCCAATAGGGGCAGTGACCTTGTGTCATCATTTCATCACTAGCCCCAACCCATTGTGACCTAATGTGGGTGCTCAGTAAAGATTTTAGTGAATATTTCATTTGTTAGAGCAATAGTAGATAAGCCTGGTACGTAAAAGGATTTCATATTGGAAAACAATCTAAAATGCTATGATGGAATGCACATGCTTGGTTTAGATGACTGCATGGTCCACACAGAAGAATGTGATGGAACCTGCCATGAGATACCCATGAGCAGTATCATCAGAAGAAAGTGCAAAGGCCTCTGATCTGGGGATAGGGGTAAAAATGGATTGGGCTTTAGAAAGACCCATCCTTAGCCGGTAGTGTGGCTCAAGTGATAGAGTGCCTGCCCAGCAAGTGTAAGGCACTGAGTTTAAACCCCAATAGCACCAAAGAAAGACCCATTTTGAAGCCAAAGGTGATAGTACAAATTTGAAATATAAAGGAATGAACAGGGCCAACTTGTGGAGCCTGGATTCACAGGACGTGAAAAGTAATGAAATGTGGGGGAAACTTAAAGAGAACCCCAAGTCTGGATTATGGATGATCACATTCATCAAAAGGGGAAGAATAGGGTATGGAACAAAAGTAATGGGGTGCTTTTAAGCTAGAGAAAAGGTCAGTTCAGAGAAGAATCAACTTAGAATGTAACACATATATACCTGAAAGCAATGCGAGGAATCTCCCTCTATAGCTATCCTTATCTCAACTAGCAAAAACCCTTTGTCCTTCTTATTACTGTTTATACTCTCTCTTCAACAAAATTAGATATAAGGGCAAAACAGTTTCTGCCTGGAAGTGATGGGGGGTGGGAGGGAGGGGGATGGGGTGGGGGGGTGGGGGGGATGGGGGAGGGAGTGGGGGGAGGGGGTGGGGGGAGGGGGTGGGGGGGACGGGGAAGAAATGACCCAAACATTGTATGCACATATGAATAAATGAAAATAAAATAAAGTCTAAAAAATAAGTAATGGGTTGCTTTTAAACATATTGAACTTAACGGCATTAAAAAAATAAGTGAAAATGTCTCACAAGTAACTGGAGAAAAGTCCTTTGAAACTTTGAAGGAAAATAAAGACAAAAGATGCAACTTAGACAGTTTCCAAAGAAGTCACCAAGAAGAAAGAGTAGAGGATGAGTTTTGATTGAGCAGAGAATTTAAAGGATATTTTTCTGCAGGAGAGCAGTGGGGAAAAGGGGCAACAAAGATAAAGATTAGCTGAAACTTGACAGGAAGCACAGAGTATGTGCTACAGAAAGTAGGAGAGAAGGAAGGTTAGTGGTGTGGCTAATAAAAACGACAGTGAGAGAAGCCATTATAGAAACAAGTCCATTTAATTTTATGTTTGACTAACTTTGATTGGTCTGAAAAAGTTGTTTGGTTTATATGAAGAAGGAACTAAACATCCAGGCTGAAGATTATGCATTGAATTTTGCCGCTGTGTTCTAAAAGGATTACTTTGCTTTGCATTTCAAAGCTTTTCATCATTTTTGAAGACACAAATGAGAATATTATATTTGCATAGAACCAAAAAATTTTCTGAAATGGTACAAAAAATTATAAAGTTTATATGAAAGATAACAGTAAGTAGGATTGTATACTTATCCCCTGATGATTTACTGGGAACTATCAGATGAGGGAACCAATATCTCAGCAGCTCAGGATGTCCCAACACACAGGTTGGGAAGTTCTGGTCTATACCACTAAAAGGGCACATGTATGTATTTCACTGACAGCTTTACTAATATTCAGGAGTTTAGTAGTGTCAGTTATTATAATATTGAAATACTCCCATGTCAGTTGGTAAACCTCCACCTTAAGTTCCACAATTCCTTCTCCCTTTCTACCAGGATACCCTCCATCCCCACCAGACTGCCTCAGAATGGGAGGTGGTAATTTTCCATACCTTTTAAGAGCTGTTCAATATACTGAAAAAGCAGCTTGTTTACAAAAGACAAATATCCTGTCCAAAATCAAACTTAAACTCAAGGTCTCAGGTGATTTGAACTTGACCATTTCTACATGGCCTATAAAACCTCCTAATTAAGTATATCAAGCAAAGATGCAAACTGTCAAAACATAGTGAGAAAAATAATAAATTATCTTTCTTCTCATTATAAAGCATCTCATAAGTTCCTGGTAAGTGCTTCTTAGGATCCAGCTCTGACCAGCAGGACCAAAAACAAACAAAAAAAATGCCTGAGTGGATGGAATTTTTAAAGCCTTTAGTTTGGATCTTTGCTCAGTCAACTGAGAGAAGTTTTACAAAAGTGATCTGGGTCCCCACCTTTTTCAGATAAACCTAAACATTGATTCACACCATGAGAATGTATGTCTCAACACATGCTTTATTAGTAAAGAGAAAGTCATAGTGGAAGATTCAAGAAAGTGAGGCCACTCTACATCACACGAAGAGTTTCTAACCATGAGGGTTCAATGACCAGACACTGAACATGGGTTCCTTTAGAAGTGACACTAGTTAATATTTCTACTTCACTATGCAGTCATGGGCTTCTGCTTCTTCTCTAGGGATTGCTACCTTTTTCCACAGATGATGAATGAAATACATGGGATTACTTTGAGTTTTAAAAATAAAATACATGTGAGCTGCATGCTGGTGGTTCATGACTACAGTCTTAGCTACTTGGGAGGCTGAGATCAGAAGGGTCCTCATTTCAAGCCACCCCAGGTAAATAGTTCACAAGACCCCATCTCCAGAAAATAACCAGAGCAAAATGGACTGGAGGTCTGGCTCAAGTGGTAGAGTACCTGCATTGCAAGAGCAAAGCCCTAAATTCAAACCCCAGTCCCACACCCTCCCCTCACCAAAATTTGAAAATACCAGTACTATGTCTGGCATCTGTGCTGACTTCCTAACTACTATCATTGTTACCCTCTTCTTTCTTCATAAGCACCTCTGAACTTAGCATTTCGTTTACCTGAACTCTCCCACATATTTGCCCCAGGGGATCGTTTTCATTATTAAGATAAACTTCTATAAAAGGTTGTGTTATATCATTCATTCCAATTAAGGCACACAGCCTCTGTGCCCTCACCCACTGTGATCTGAAATGTGTCCCCTAGATTTCATATATTGGAAATGGAGTCCCCAGTGCACAGTGTTGGATGATGCAGCCTTTACGAAGGTGTGTAGGGTTTAATGCCATTATGAAAAAGTGTTTGGGGAGTGAGTTTTCCTTTTTTCACTCTCCTGCCATGGGAAAACATTGTATTGTACTTGGACAATCCAAGTACAAATAGAGTACTATTTGGAGAAGGCCTGATAACTGGCTTCAGACTATTTAACAAGTAACTATAAAGAACATACATGGTGGCTAAGACTCACTGCAGGCGTATGGAATAGGGGCATGCCATTGCTCTGCTCTCAAAGGCCTGGTTGAGAGGATAAGATTAATACAGAATAAAAAGGAGAGATTAAGACCACCCATGTATCAAAAATAAGGGTAGCAACAGTTAAAAGTCCATAAGAGTTCTAAGAACGAGTGGTGGAGTTGTATTGAGTAAGTCAACTCTGTTGCCAATGCTTTCTCATGTACTAAACATAAAAATACCTATACTTTATCCAGGTCTGATTTGAACACATCTCATAATCTTATAGGTTATCTCATACTTATGATATAGCAGCCCTTTATGGTGCCTTCAAAATATGTATTAATAATTTTAATAGTGTTTTATGTTTTCCCCCATCAGAATGAGAACTTGAGAACCAAGAACAAACTCTGTGTGTGTGTCACTCTTCTTCTCACCTCTTCTCTTCTCTTTCTTCTCTCCTCTCCTCTCCCCTCCTGTCCATCTCCCTCTCCCTCTCTGCCTCATCAGTGCTCAGAATCAAACTCAGAACCTCATGACATTAGGCAAGTGCTTTACCATTGAGCTACACCCCCAGCCACAAGAACTATCTCTTCTTCACTGCCAGAACCATGATGTGGAACAGTGCCAGGATTAAGTCAGGTGCTCCATGATTGAATGACTAAATGGATAGAGCATCTTCCACTTTTTGTAACAAAATCTCTTGGCCATACAGAAATCATAAGACATCAACAATTTTGGACAATAGAAAAGCTCAATAAAATTTTGTCACCAAATATGTCTTCTTTCTCTGGTCATGTAACGGCTTAAATATTCACGAAACTATTTTTAGCTCAAGACATGGCCCCATCAAAAGATACTTTAGGGGGTAGGCATGGTGGCTTATGCTTGTAACCCTAGCTACTTGGGAGGAAGAGATCGGGAGGATCATGGTTTGAAACCATCCCAGGAAAAAAGTTAGCAAGACTCCATATTAACAAACAAGCTAGCATGGTGGTTTACACCTGTAATCCAACCTGTCAGGAAGCACAGATAGAAGAATCATAGTTCAAGGCCAGTCCCAGGCCAGAACACGATACCCTATCAAATAAGGGCTGGTAACAGCTCAAGTGGTACAATGCCTGCCTACTGGGCACAGACCCTGAGTTCAAGGCCCAGTACCACAAAATAAAACAACAAAAAAAATACTTTATGAATTGAGAGCCAGTGCACAGTATCAGCTGACACACACAAAAAAAGGTGATCGAAAGGTGTCCACACCATGTGTCCCGGTAAGCCTCACCTGCTTTGTATAACAGATGGGGTATTACTAACAATTGGGTTTTTCTGGTTAAAAGGGTTAGTCCTGGCTCAATAAAAGATTATAGCCTGTTTGAAATGAAGGCTGTTTGAGACTAGCTACTCCTGTTCTTCAAAGTCTTTGGATTCATTGGGAAGATTGCTCACATCTTCTGGAGGCTGGCAGGAGCTCAGTTAACCACACCCTGGTGGACTGTGGTCAGTCTTCCCTCAAGTTCTGCAAGCAGCAGAGTTGCAGTGTGAACAGCTTTGCCTTTGCATCATGCTGCCTGGACCAGACCTGCTCTGTGCTGTTCAGGGGTGTTTGACAAGAATGTTTTCTGAGAAATTCGGTGAAGGGCAAGAAAATCCATCTTTGTCTCTGGGGACTGTTGGCAGCTTTTCACCAATTTTTGTTTTGACAAAGTCCCTTATGAAACATTTTGTAATGTGTTTTATTATGTTTCAGTTATACTGAGATGGATTTCTTATTGGTGGTGGTGCTTTGGGGGGTTCATTTGTTTCTTTGGTAATGTCTTATCTTTTCTCTGTACTTGATGTTAACCTACTCCTTCCATCTTTCCATCGCAGTTAAATGGCACCTAGTCACACAATCGATGAAGAAGGTGGAGTCAAACTTCAGTTCTCTCACTTTCAAAATTCAATCCAAAAGCAATTAGCATAAACTCTATCTTCACAGTTGCAAAGTTGAATGCCATTCTCTCCATCTCTCTTTTACTACCCTAGTTCCAACTGCTCTCTGAATTCGATGACTGCATAAGCTTCATATATGACATCTGGCTTCCATTCTTGCTCTGGTGTCTATACTTCAATCAGAGACAATAAGTACTGTCAAATACAATGATTTGCCTTTGTCACTTCCCCCACTTATCCTACATGGCTGAGCTCCTGACAACACTTAGAATAATACCAAACCCCCCCAACCTGGCCCTCCCTCACCTGGATGAGTAATACAACATGTAATAAATCTCTTATTGATCCCTCCAGCCTGCTTTCTTGTCTTCAGAAAACACAAACAAAGCCCATTCCACTTTTCACTTTAAAGATTTTGCATTATTTCCACCTCCTTTGGGTTTGCTCTTCCCACTGTGCTACCTCTATAAGGAGGCTTGTTCTGACTGAAGTTATGCCCCTTTCATAACTGTATTTTATTTTCCAAATAGCACTCCAAAAGACAATCTAAGCCGGGGTAGGTTTCCTTGTTTTTACCCTATTTTGCTACATATAATATATAAAAATCCTTAAGAATCATATCCATATGTTCCTTTTCCTAGACTAGTGCTTAATACATAGTTTATGCTAATAATATTTGTTGCATTTACATAGAATACTATTGAAATAGCATAGAACACTTAACATTATATCACTAAATTAATGTTTTTCCTTAAGACCACTGAAAGTTTCTTCAACTCAGTTTTTATCAAATTTGGGTGCAGCTTAGCCTAGTGACTAATTTCCTAAGATCTGGGTTCAAACTGGTTTGTATAAATTCTAGCTTCAACTTGTGCTATCAGTGTAAGTATGACCAAGTTACTTCATGTTTCATTAGATCCCTTATGTGTAAAATACAAATGCTAACAGCAGTTATGTTATAGGATTGTTTACAGATTAAATAAGACACTACATATAAAACATTTTAGCCTAGGGCCTTAAAATATTAAATCCTCGATAAACACAATTATGATCTGGTTTTTGTGCTCACAGTAGTTAGTATAAGAATTACTTAAAAACTGCTTTTGCTAAAAAGCACTGACTTCCGACTTGGATCTGCAATTGTCCAAAGGGTGACTAAAAGTAGGATAAAAACTCTGAGCCATTCTTTCTCAGTTACTTTGCAGCCACTTTCAAATCCAGGAAGGACAGGACTGATGAATAACATCTTGTAACAGTAGTTGAAGCTACCTCCCCACACCAGACGACAATGACTTTCTTAACAGGAACACATGCCACCCAACTAATCCTGAGTTGATCAACAACTGGACCACACCCCTGACCACCTATGATCACCTGCGACCAGGACTGTTTATCTGTGCATACTTCTGTCCTCCTGCCTTAATTCTTCCTCAATTTAAACCTAAAGATCATGTCTACTTAGCCCAAGAATGTGCTAAAATGTTTACTTGGCCTCTTCCCATGTTGTGCCTGTGCTGCATAACGAATCTCCCTTATCTGCCCTTCACTATTACTCATCTCTTTATTGCCATATTGGAGCAAGGGGCTGCACCTGACATGTTGGAACCCTTGGAGTTGGGCCTTTGGCCTTGAACTCCCTGCTACAATTTTGGCAAGTCACACCAGGAGAAAACATCCCTTTAAGCATTAGCCACTCACAGTAAGTTGACCCTGGGTGGAAAGAAAAGATGGAACGGTCCCAACACAGTTACTAGAATTGCTTTTATTCCTGGGTCTTTTTCTTATTTTTCCACTTGGGCTGGCACTAGCTACTTTTAAACTATCAAGTGGTTAGGCAGAGAAATGAGTATCTGAACTCTATGGGCTTTGGAGTCTAACCCTTGGTAAGTTCTCCTTGACCAGTATACTGCAAGCCTTACTCTTCATTTTCCTAGCTGTCTGGAAGCTCTTTCTGAGTATTTGGGTTTCCTCTGAACTAATTTTGGCTTTTGTCATGTCTTACAGAGAATTTGAGTTCTTTGTCATTTGGAGGCTCTTCTGAGCCTTGAGTTCATTTGAATTAATTTGGGCTTCTGCTCTTTGTCTAATAAGGAATCTTGGATTCTGTAACCATGTTGGTAAGGAAGAAGGAAGGGGTGTAAGGTATGCAGAGAAACTGAGATGTTTGAGGTTTATGCTGTGATCTGTATAAGAATGAAAGGCACTAGTTGAGATAAAGATAGCTATACAGGGAGATTCCTTATTTCAACTAGCAAAAACCCTTGGTCCTTCTTATTATTGTTTATACTCTCTGTTCAACAAAATTAGAGATAAGGGCAAACCAGTTTCTGCCTGGAAGCGAAGGGATGGGGGGGAGCAGGAGGGGATGGGGGGAAAAGGAAGAAGGGAGGTGGGAAGGGGGGAGAAATGACCCAAACATTGTATGCATATATGAATTAAAGATATATATATATAAAAAGAGAGAATGAAAGGCACAAAATCTACCTTGTTGTCCCCGTAGAATTCTAGCTGACTACTGAGAGTGCACTCTGAAATCATGTAATTGCTTTTACATGTCACTTTGCATATGTGTATTAGTCTGGGTCTGTGATGATTGATTTGATGGAGGCTAAAAATCTGATGGCTGTGACAACACAGTCCTGTTGAGGATTGACCCGAAATACTTTGCTAGCATTGATTCTGGCTTCAGCCATCAAGATGAGCCTCTAATAAAATGAGTCCTAAAAAACAACCTTGGGACAAACTTAATATTCTCCTGAAAAATCAAAAAATAAGTAATAGACTTGTGACAGCTTCATTTTTGCACTTTTACCTCATTTCAGGTGTTTAAATTGATATTCTTGACATACCTGCATTACAACTTGTGTATGTGTATATCTTTAGAATAATTCTTGAACTTGTTAATGTAGATGAGCTGTTGCCTCTGTTATTTCTCATTTTCTCTCTTCTTCTGTTGTCTCTTCTGAAAAATTATTTTTTTTTGATGGAGGTTAATGATTTTTAATCTTTTTTTTTCTTTTATTATTCATATGTGCATACAAGGCTAGGGTCATTTCTCCCCCCTGCCCCACCCCCTCCCTTACCACCCACTCCGCCCCCTCTCTCCCCCCTACCCTCTCAGTACCTAGCAGAAACTATTTTGCCCTTATCTCTAATTTTGTTGTAGAGAGAGTATAAGCCATAATAGGAAGGAACAAGGGTTTTTGCTGGTTGAGATAAGGATAGCTATTTTCTTAGCTCAGCAATGTTTAGCCAAAATCCAGGCCTTCAAGAGCTAACTCTCAAACACTTAGGACTAAAGAAAAAAAAGCAGATTTTAAAACCAAGTGATTGCTTCTTATAAAACTGCCTGATTCAAGGTTTGCAAAAGGTATCTGATGGACAAGCAATCTTGATCTCTTTCAATCTGTTGTGTAATTGTAATTGCTGGTTCATTTGTATGTTAAATAGTATTTATGCTCTCCAAGTATATAAGCCTTCTAGAATTCAAAGCTTTGGATTAAACACTTTACTAAGCTGGTGTCTTCCAAATTTAAATCATTAGTGGTGCTAGTCTTTTGCACAGAAGAGGAACAGGACAACTAAAAAGCAAGAGGAAATAGAAAGGCAACTGAAAAAAGTAGGAAACAATTTGCAAATCAACCCTAGCTCCTTGAAAAAAACTGAAGCCACAACTATAATGTAAGCCAGGTGACCCTGATGACAGACTGGCAGACCTGGCCATGGAATAAGCCCACACTTCCCGCAAGTCTTAAACTCAGTGTGGAGATTTGGTATGGCAGAGACTACTTCTGTATAAGAGGCTAGCATTAGAGAAGAATGACATTTTGTCATTCCCCATATCCCATAGCACTATAGCCAGGTGCCATCTTGACAGGGAGTCTATCGTTTCAGACAATCTATTCTGGGGACATGAGAACAAGCAATAATCATGGCTCAGAGAGCCTATGTACAGTGTCTGAGAGGTAGAAAAACACAAGCAAGTTCATGAATACAGAGGGATTTCACAAAAAAAACCTAAAAATAGGGTTGGAGGTGTGGCTCAAGTGGTAGAGCATCTAATTAGCAAACATGAGGCTCTCAGTTGAAACTAAAAATAGATATGCCTTATTATCCTGCTATACCACCCTTGAGCATGTATTCAAGAGTGTATATCAACATAAAATAAAGATACCTGTAACATCTATGTTTATCACAGCAATATTTACAATATCCAAGCATTGTCAACAACCCCTCTGCCTAACAACTGATGATTGGATAAAGCAAATGTGAAATATATACACAATAGAGTATCATTCAGCCAAAAATAAGAATGAAATTATGTCATTTGCAGAAAAAAAATGGATGGAACATGTTGAATGAGATAAGCCAAACTGAAAAGGCCACATGCCACATGTTTTGGTCATATGTAGAATCTAGACCTAAAATGATGATGGTGATAATGACAGTGATAACAGTACATGAGGGAAAAGGAGGACTGCCTGGGGGTAAGGGAACCAGGAATCAGCAGGAGATAGGAAGATGGCAGGGTGACTGGCTTGGGCAAAAAGCAAGACCTTATCTCCAAAATAACCACAACAAAAAAAAAGATGGAGGCATGGCTCAAGCAGTATAGTGCCTGCCTGCCTGGCAAGAGCAAAGCCCCAGAAAGTTCAAACCCCAGTACCACCAAATAAAAAAAATTGGGAGTAGAGAGGGCAAGAAAGAGAAATAGGAGTGAATATGATCAAAGTACATTACAGGCGTTTATGTAAATATTGTAATACAGTTCCTTTGTACAATTAATATATGCTAATTTTGAAAAGATATGAGACATCAAGATATGAGAAAACAAACATCAAAATTGAACTAACAAATCATTCCTTATCAGTAATTAGCTTAAATGGAAATAGAATAAATTCTCCATTCATAAGGAAGAGATTAACAGAATGCATTTTTAAAAATCCAACTTACTTTAATTTAAAAACAAAATCCAACTTCCAGCTATCTACAAAGGATTCATTTTATAGTTAAAGACATCATACACTGAAAATAAAATAATGGAAAAAGATAGTCCATGCAAATAGCAACCAAAACGGATTGGAGGTGGCAAACTTTGTCAGAAAAGTCACAGTTTAAGTCAAGAGACAAGAAAATCATACATTGTTAAAGGGTCAATCATTAAGAAAATACAATGATTACAAATATATACCTACCTAAAAATAGGACCTCAAAATATGTGAAGAAACAATTGACAAAACTGAAGAGATAATTGAACAGGTCTAATGTAATAGTTGGAGAATTCAACACCTTACTTTCAACAATAGGTAATAAAACAGTATAGGAGACAAATAGAGAAACAGAGTTCTTGCATGCCTAACTACATCTAACAGACATCTACAGCACATTCCACCCAACTATAGCAGAATTCACATTCTTCTTAACTACACAAGAAGCATATACCATATGCTCCAGGATACATAATAGGTTAGGGTACCACACAGGTCTTAATTAATCTTAAAAGACTGAAACCAAACTGCACATAGTGCACATGCCTGTAAGTCCAGCACTAAGAAGTCAGAGGCAGAAGGGTCATGAAATTGAGATCTTCCTGGGGTATATAATGACTTTAGGGCAGCTTGGGCTACATAGTGAGACCTTGTCTCAAACTAACAAAAAACAAAAAGACTGAAATTATATGTCTTACTTCTGATCACAATAGAAGCTAGAAATCAAAAATGCAGGGAAAACTAGAAAATCCTCAAATATGCAAAAATGAAGCTATGCATTCACAACTATTGGTTCAAAAATGAAATAAGGGAAATTAGAAAATACCTTGATGAATTAAAATGAATTCATCAAATGAATATACTCACAAAATGAATATTCATAAAATGAATATACCAAAAACTATGGAATAAAAAGGAAACAGTACTTAGAAATTTAGAGCAATAAGTACCCATCTTAAAGTAGAAAATAGTCTCAAATCAATAACCTAATATTGTAACTTAAAAACATAAAGGAAGAGGCAAACAAAACCCAAAGCCAAGGGAAGGAATAAATAAAATTCAGAATGGGATAAAATAGAGAATAGATAAATACTTGAGAAAATATACAAGATAAAATGTCTATTCTTTGGAAAGACAAAAAAAGACACATTTAGCTAAAATGCCTACAGAAACAGACAAACTCAATTTATTCAAATGAAAATAGGACATTACTACAATATTGCAGAAGTAAAAAGAATTATAAGTGAATACTATGAATAATTATATAATTATACTATAGTATTCAAAAAATTAGATAAACCAAATGAAATGAGAAAATTCTTAGAAATATGTGAACTACCAAAAGCAGCTCAAGAAACAAAAAATTACCTAGAACCATAAATGTACTGAATCAATAACCCAAAACTTCTCAAGAAGGAAAACACTGGGGCAAGACAATTTACTGGTGAATATTATATCAAACATACAAAGAAGAATCAACACAATCATTTTCAAAAATTCTTCCAAAAATTGAAACCCAAAGAAAGATCCCTAACTCATTCAATGAGGCAAACATTACCCTAATACCAAAACTAGATAAAGACATCACAAGAAAGAAAATCACAGACCAGTATTCCTGATGGATATTAATGCAAAATTCCTCAAGAACATACTACCAAACTAAATCCAACACCATGTTAGGCAAATGCAAATAGACCCATAATGAGAACTAATGCACACTCACTAGGATGGAATAATTTAAAAACCAAGTGATGAGAAATGCTGACTATAGTGTGCAAAAATGGAAACCCCACTACATTGCTGATGGGAATGTGAAACAGTGAAACCACCTTGCCAACACGAAGTTCTTTAAATATGAGGTGTATAGTTATCATGTGCCCCAGCCGTTCTAATCCTAGGTTTAGACCCAAAGTACTGAGAATTTTGTACAGTATTCATAGCAGCATTATTTACAAAGCAAAACAACCCAATGTAAATCGACTGACAAGTTGATAAGCATGATGTGATATATCTAAACAATAGAAAAATATTCCACCACAAAATGAAATAAAACACTGATATATGTTACACTGTCAGTGGAAATATTGTGCAAAGTGAAGGCAGCCATATTTAAAACACCATATTTTGCATTATTCTATTTCTGTGAAATGTCCATTAAAGGCAACTCTATAAAGACTTGAAGTAGATCAGTTGTTATTAGGAGCTGGGGTGAGGCAGGAATGAGGAACAAATGGATATGAGGTTTGGTTTGGTGCTGGTGAATATGTTCTGCAATTTTTCATTAGTAGTGTTTGCACAAATCTGCAAATATTCTAAAAATTTTGTATGTGCCTTCTAAAAACATCAGAGAATTATCACACGATAATGGGGCAGAGATAAATTATGCAATAAATAATATTGAAGTAATGACTAGATATTGAGGGCGAAGTAAAACTGGAAATTCATCTCGTATGCTACATAAAAATGAATTCAAAGCCACTCAATGATCTCAATTGGAATATTAAATCTTAAAGACAATAAAAGAAAAAATGGTGAATATTTTTAAATTGATGGAATGAAGATCTTTAAAATATGACACAAAATACAAAATAAATTTGCTGCAGAGAGTCAAATTTGCATGCAAATAAACAATAGCAAAGCAAAATAATTAATATTGAGAAATAAATACTAGAAACTTTTATAAGGAAGGGTACTGGACGCAATTTTAAAACAAACATTCATTAAGAGGGGGACATATGTAAAAGACTAATTCACAGAAAAAGAAATATCAATAGTTCTTATGCACACAAAAAGATATGAAACATGACTTGCAAATAATGTGTACACATGTATGTAAATGCAAAAATGATACCCATTGAAACTATTCCAGGAATGGGGGCAGATAAAGGAGAGCAGTGGAGGTGGTGAATTCAAGTATGATATATGTGATACATTGTAAGAACTTTTGTAAATGCCACAATATACTCCAACCCAGCACAACAATAAAAAAAGAAAACTCAAATGCACAGTTTTTCACCTACCATAATGACAAAGAATAATAAAACATTGCAACCAGTGCATTGTACGCACAGATGAATAAAATAAAAATTAAAAAAAAAAGATTGCAACCACTGTATGAAGAAAATTTTGAGAGACTGTGATTCTGGACTTCCTACAGATGGTGGAGGGCAGATTATCAGCACCTATTATCTGTGTCTATACCTTTTGACTCAGAGACACATCTAAATGACTTTTAATCCTGGAGACACTTTCCCATTTATGCCCACTGATACTTATTATAACATTGTTTATATTAGTAAAAGGCTGAAAATGATCTAAATCCCTACGATGGGGAAGAGACTCATTAGGCAGATTCAGGGATGAAGCTGTTCAACAAAATGTGGTACAACCACCTCAGAAGAGAGCAAGGCTTCTTTTTCTGTACTCATGTAGACAGACCACAGATCAATAGTGAGTTAAATGCAAGCTGAAAAACATTGTGAAAAGCACAATGTCATTGTATAGAAAAAAAGCATAAGTTTTAATATATTTTCAAGCACAATGCAAAGCTTATGTGCGGAAGAGTAACAAGAGCTTGTGGCAGGGTGAGCTCCAAAGTGGGGAACTAGAGAACCCCTCTGGGAATCAGGAATGGAGGAGATATGGTTTTTACATTATGTACTTTTGTACTTCCAAATTATTACCACATGAATGACTTGTTATTCACCAAAAAAAAAAAATGATGGTAGGTGTGCAGGAAGGGTGTCAGGAAAAAGGAAGAGGGAGGAAGAAAAGAAGGGAAAGAGGGAGTAGAAATACCTGAGCAACTCTCAAAATATTAAGCAAGAAGTCCCTAACGGCAAACACAAAAATAATTTTCATCTGCTCTGGACAGCTTAAATTTTTTCAGCAGGAAATAACAAATGAATTTGTTCATCCAATTCTATCTCAATCCCTGAGACCCCAGATTCTCAAAGGACTGAGTACTGATTCCTTAAGCCCCAGTTATAAACTCCCTGATGAGAGGAAATTCAGAGACCTTGGTGAGCAACAAGCCTGCACCAGAAGCAAAAAGAGAACCTGGGGGCAGCTCTAGTGTAAGAAAAACAAAGCAAATCCTATTTTCACCATCACTTCTACATCACTGCAGAGTGGGCAGGAGCAGCAAGCAAAGGATCAGAGGCCAAGCTCCAGCATGTCTCGTTCAAGACTAGGTGATTCTACCTCATCCCTGGTGATGTAATGAGGTAGAGTGAAGTGTTTGAATCTAGTTGAGTTTGCCTAGGAAAGAAAGTGACCGACCAAATAATTAAAAGAATCAACCAATGAACTGATCAACCAATAAATATTATATGCACTAATGTAATATTCACGTGTTATTACTGTCATTTGCGGAACACTCATTCACTGCCTGCCATTATGCTGAGATATTTTCACAAATTTGCTCATTTGTTCCTCACATGCTGCAAAGTGGTCTCTTCCTTTCTCTCCTTTTTGTCCTTTTTCATTTCTTATTTTGAAATTTAAATTTGCAAAGAGAGTGCAGAGCTGTTATGAACCCTACACCCACTTTTCCCTCAATAGTTACATCTTACGTAATTATACTATGACACCAAAACCAGGCTTTTGATATTGGTACAGTGAGCTATGTATTTGGCTCTGTACCAGTTTCTTACTTGTTAGATATCATACAAGCACCACAGTTCTCAAGAGGAAGACTATTCTATCACAGATCTTGTATCCCATGCAGGTTTTTCTCTATCACTTATGGACATCCCACCTCACTCCTGTAAACACTGGCAATCACCAATCTGTCTTCATTGCTTCAATTTGACCATTTTGATAATGTTCCGCAACTGAATTTATGTAATATGTGAATTTTGAAGCTAAGCTTCGACTCAGTAAAATACTATTGAGATTCATCCAAGTTGTTGCATTCATCAAAGATTTGCTCCTCTTCATTTCTAAGTACAGGTCCAAACCATGATTTGTTCAACCAGTGATCTATTATTGAGCATTTGGGTTGTTTGCAGCTTGGAGATGTTGCAGGTAAAACTGTTATGAAATTTTATTCATGTTTTGCTGCGGATGTAGGACTTGTGCAAACATAATTATCTAAGAGAACAAGAGTGTTCTATCTGTAAGTATAAGCTTAGATCTTTAAGTATGTTTAGATTTTAAAGAAACCACCAAACTATTTTCCAGAGTGATTGTACCGTTTTATGATCCTGCCAGTAATGAAAGACACATTCAGTAGTTCTGCATCTTGGGCAGCCTTAGGTATTGTCATTCTTTTTATTTTAGTGATTAGGATGCAGTGAGGTTGCACCATGTTAGCATAATGCTATCCTATTGAGTTCTGAATTTGCATTTCTATAATTGATAAGGACATCACTGCAACAGTTATCTTTGTGATCCAGAGACTGCCCAGGCCTCTTGTCAATTTGTTTTTTCTTAATTTTTAGCCTGAATGCTTTATACACTTTAGAAAAAATCCAGTGTTAAATATGTACTTAAATGTTTTCTCACTCTGTCCAGCATTTTCATCTCCTTAACTGGGTTTTTATAGCAAAAGTTTTACTTTTATAAGGTTTAAGTTATTTTATTTATCTATTATGCTTTTGACATCATAAATAAAAACTCTTCACTATGCACTAGGTTCTAAAAGTTTTTCCCTATGTTACCTTCTAAATACTAAAATATTTTGCATTTAAATAAATAATCTACTTTGTATTTATTCTCGTATAAGGCGTAAGGTATACAGAGTTCATTATTTTCCCTATGGATGGCCAGATGCTCCAGCATCGTTTATTAAAAAGCCTATCTTCTTCTATTGAATGGCTTTTGTGTCATTATCAAAAGCATTTGGCTGAACTTGTGTGTTTTCTATTTGAGTTCTCTATTCTGTCTTATCTATTTGTCTACGGCTGTAATCCGCAAATCAAGTGATTCATATATTTTACTCTCAGATATTTTAATACTTTTTCTCTTCAATATACGTTTGAGAATAACCTACTGTATACATAGGTTATACGTATTGTGCTAAACATATCTATCAATTTGGGGAGGACTGTCACTTTATGCTGTTGAATCTTCTAATCCATAAACATGACTTGTCTATTCATTTATATTTTTTTCATCAGTGTTTTCTCATTTTCAGCATACTAATCTGATGCATTATTTGTGGGGTTTATACTTATTTATTTCACTTTTTCAGGTGACTGTATGTATTTAATATCCTACCTGTCCACTTCTAGCACAGAAATACTATTGATTTCTTCATGGTCCTCTTCTATGCTTGTACTCATTCTTGTACTCTTGCTGAACTCACTTATTTGCTCCAGATGGCTTGGATAAATTCCTTGGGTTCTTTATTTGCAGAAGTGCTAAACATTGGCATTTTTTTCCTTTCTGACATATATTTTTTGTTTATTTATATTATTATATAATAGAATTTTCTGAAATTGTATTCCTCTTTACCCTTAATCCACTGACTAAAACTTCCAGAGCTATGATGAAGAGCAGTGCTGAGAGTATATTTGCCTTTTTTCTTAATCCTACGACGTAAGCATTAAACCTCTATCATGATTTTTGTAGATGTTCTTCATCAGGTTAAGGAAGTCACTTCCATTACTAGTTTTCTGAGCTTTTTCTTACAATTATAAGTAGGTGTTAAATTTTATCAATTACCTTTGTCCACAAACTGGGTTTTTTCCTTAGGCTATAAATACGATACATTACACTTACTGATTTTCTTATAATGAACCAGGCTTTTGTCACTGTAAAACCCCCTTGGTCATTGTATACAATGTGCGTTTGTGTCTCTGAAATGTATTTGCTAATATTTCATGAAAGAGTCTTGCTTCTACAACCATGGAAGTTTCTGCACAAACAGTTTCCATTTTAGTGCTATCTTTATCCAGTATTGTTATCCACAGAAATACTGGATTCACGGTATATGTTGGGAAGTGTTCTTTCCACTTGGAGGTTACTTCCCTGAATTTTTGTGAAGTCTGTAGTGATTTTTTGATGGGGAAGTTCTAGAATTATAAATTCAATTTTCTATGGTTCTCTGGCTATTCAAATTATTTATATAATATTGAGTTAGTCATGGTAAATTTTACTTTTTAAGAAATATATCCTTTTCTTCTAATATGTCAGTCACATTTATGTGTGGAGACTTACTCATAGATTTCCATCATGAAATCTATGAATTCACTTCATAGATGATTCAGCCTCTTTTATTCCTGTGTTAGTAATTTATGTCATCTCTCTCCTTTCTCTGTCAGAAATATTAGAATTTGTCAATTTTATTGATCTTTGCAAGGAGTCAGCTACTTGTTTCATTGATATTTTTTCTATGGTTTTACCCTTGTCAGTTTCACTGATTTTTTTCCCCTAGATTTATCTCTCTCTTTCTTGTGCTTTCTTTAGGATTACTTTATTCTTTTTCTAGTTCCTTGAGGTGGGAGCTTAGACAATTAAAGTGAGAGTTTTTCTCTTTCCTAATGTAAGCATTGTGTACTATGTATTATCCTCTCACTGTCTCTTACCCTTCTATCTCAACAACATGATTTTAGTTGTATCTCAAAACATTTGATACAGGGACTGTGTTCCACAAAGTCATTCCAGAACCTAGTAGAAGTAAACCTCAGTAAGCACCAGTAGTACAGTCACCAGACCTACTGAATAGAAATACAAGATGCCCAGTTAATTTTGAATTTCATATAAACAGAGAATAGGTTTATTTACTTTTAATATTTCCCACACAATGTATACCAAAATTGTGTTACTCTCCTGAAATTCAGTTTTTAATTTGGTGTCCTGTTTTATATATAGCAACCTTAACACATGAAGTGCAATGTCTCCATAAATGTCAGTATCTGTCTAACCAATGAGGAATAAGAGGAATAGAAAATGGGTTACACAGTGCATCTTAGCTGTATACACGACAGGTACAGAGATACCATAACTCAGAGAAGAAGAAAGATATTTTTTATTTAAAGTAAGCTATCATTATATATTAATCAAATTGTAACCACATGATTTTTGCTTAGACAAAACCATAATTAGAATGACAAGTGATGCCATGGTAATGCGTTTTTATCACTCTCTTAAAGGATTATCTGCTTTGTGAGGCAAACTCTTTAAATAGAAGCTATAAAACAGAAAGCAGTAAAATGTATGATGAAGCCATCAATGTGTGAATGACAAACATATCACAGAAAATTTTCTTGCTCTACTTTAAGTATTTCAAGGGTTCTTGCTATGATTAAATAATTAAAACAGTAGCTGGCTAAGAAAAACCATAGTCTGAAAAAGTACAAAATCAAATTTTAATATTGCATTATGCAAATGTAAAAGCCTATTTACTATAAAGGAAAACATAAATCTGTGCTTCTTAGATTGACACACTAAAAGTCAGCATTTCTTTATGAAGTATTCATTTTAAAATGAATTCATAGCTGAAATATGCAGTTTATGTACTGGCTTCTTATCAGAAACAGATAAAAATTACTTGAAAAGAAATAAACCCACTTGTTTGTCTTGGTTATGGACATCAAAGTAAAAAAAGTAACATGAAATAGAGTCTTTTATTAGATCAAGGGCAAACACAACAATGGGATTGGACTTTGAGCACATGATAAAAGCGAGAGCACACAAGGGAGGGGTGAGGATAGGTAAGACACCTAAAAAACTAGCTAGCATTTGTTGCCCTTAATGCAGAGAAACTAAAGCAGATACCTTAAAAGCAACTGAGGACAATAGGAAAAGGGGACCAGGAACTAGAGAAAAGGTTAGATCAAAAAGAATTAACCTAGAAGGTAACACACATACACAGGAAATCAATGTGAGTCAATGCCTTGTATAGCTATCCTTATCTCAACCAGCAAAAACCCTGTTCCTTCCTATTATAGATTATACTCTCTCTACAACAAAATTAGAAATAAGGGCAAAATAGTTTCTGCTGGGTATTGAGGGGGTGGGAGGGAGAGGGAGGGGGCGGAATGGGTGGTAAGGCAGGGGGTGGGGGCAGGGGGGAGAAATGACCCAAGCCTTGTATGCACATATGAATAATAAAAGAAGAAAAAAAAAAGAGTCTTTTAATTTGAAGACGTCAAAAAGATTTTCTTCTTTCTTGGTCCTCTCCAGACTTTGGGTAGCCATGACAAGAGGAAATGGCAGTGACGTCACTGAATTCTACCTTTTGGGATTTGGTGTTCAACAAGAGTTTCACTATGTCCTCTTCATTGTATTTCTTGTGATCTACTGGACATCCATGGTTGGTAATACTGGAATAATCCTACTTATCAACACAGACTCTAGACTTCAAACACCCATGTACTTTTTCTTACAACATTTGGCTTTTGTTGATATCTGTTATACGTCTGCTATCACTCCAAAGATGCTAAAAAAATTCATGTACAAAATAAGTCTGTATCATTTGGAGAATGCATAATGCAGTTATTGATCTATGCAACATTTGCAACCACTGACTGTTACCTTCTCTTAGCTACGGCAGTGGACCGTTATGTATCAATCTGTAAGCCTCTCCGCTACCCTATAATCATGTCCCGAAAAGTCTGCATCCAACTGGTAGCTGGTTCGTATCTCATGGGATCAATAAATTCCTGTGTACACACAGGCTTTACATTTTCACTGTCATACTATAAATCAAACCACATCAATCACTTTTTCTGTGATGTTGTTCCAATTATCAACCTTTCATGCTCCAATATTAATATCAATGTCATGCTACTTCTCGTCTTTGTGGGATTTAACTTGATGTTTACAGTGTTGGTACTCATGTTCTCCTACACAGACATCATGGCCACCATCCTAAAGATGTCTTCTATTGCTGGGAGGAAGAAAACATTCTCCACATGTGCCTCCCATCTGACAGCTGTCACCATTTTCTGTGGAACCCTTGTTAACATGTACTTACAGCCTTACTCTGATAATTTGCAGGAGAATTTGAAAGTATCCTCTGTGTTTTATGGCATTGTCATTCCTATGCTGAACCCTCTGATCTACAGCCTGAGAAACAAAAAGGTCAAAGAAGCTTTTAAAGCAATATGCAGAAATTTCTTCAGATTAGATCCAAATATTTAAAATGCAGCACCTCAAAGAATCCAGTAGAGTTTTGTCATGACAATTTAATAATGTTTATAATAGAGAAAATGTTCAGTTCTTTAGTCAGGGTTATGCCTGTCAACACAAAAGATCTTAAAAATATGAGAAATGTCCCCAAAACTGCTACAAGATATTGTATTTTCTTCCAATATCATTCAAAATTATATCTTACACTCTTCATCAAGAAGTTTTTATAGACATTATAACAAGAAGCATGCATAAAACTTACAAAGCATTATTTCAAATGTTTTTCAAATATATTTTAATGGAAAGAAAAATACTATTACTTGTATATGTCAATACTGAAATTGAAATTCATTGTTTTTCTCTCATCTAAATGTTTCCTAAATTGTATGTAGTGAGGTCCTTTGTTAAGTCTGCTCAAATAATTGCACAAGTCTGAATACAAAATAAATGTATTACTTTAAAAATCACCTTGTGATTCAAGGAATCCTTTCTACCCAGTATCCCCATATTTGCTACATTGTTTGGTACTTGAAACCACTGATGTCATTAGTAGACCTTTATGTTCCTACCATTTCTCTCTTACCTATGGAAAAGTAACTCCTGCAAACATTTTCTATTCCTATAGCCAATAGAGATACATGGATCTAAAAATTCACCTAGAAATAGGTGGATATAAAAACCTACCAGTGATCATTTATTTATAAAAGGTATACCAATCATTTTTATTCATACTATTAATGTTAAACACTGACTGTACTCCACATAGTTGTGGTGTGAATGTAATGAAGAAAAATATGTGTGGCTGTTTTCATAACCAACACACTACAGTAGGCTCCTACTGAAAGGAGGTGGTTTTTCAGCTGATGCCCTGATCAGAGTATGATTCATCCCACCACAGATGTACATAGGAGAAACACTTGAGTTAAATCTCTGTTAAGTAAAAGATGTTATATATGTGGCTAATTGTTGTGTCCCCAGGATTAATTCATTGGTGGAAATGTATTCAATAGTCATTAAAATAGTTGTTGAATGACTGAACAAAAATGCACACAGACAACATGAATGTGTCCATTAATTGAGAAAATGTACCAGATACAGTCCAGCCCAGGGTTTATAAGAATTTATTTGGTTCAGAAACTGTTTCTGAACATTACTATAGAGTCTCAAATTTTTATTCAGAGTTTAAGACAATCACTAGCAAAGAAGGCTAGCCCTATAAAAATATTAGTCTAAATTTTGAGGGAATATATATGGTATGATTTATAAGGCAGTTAGGGATAGGGATGACATGGAGAAAAGAATATACAGAAAGATAAAGGATTTACTTACCATTCTATATGCATATTCACTGCTATGCCAAATATAGCTGGCTGTCTATACAATGTTTATTCTATTATTCCTTTCTGAATTAACTTTCTGAATTTTATGGGGAAGACAGATACAGTCTACATCCCAGAATCCATTTTAGCTTGGGTGGCACGTGCTTTAGTTTTCATTCCCAAGACAATATCTTGAATAATAGTCATGAATTTTAGGGTACATAGTGAAGAATTAAACTTACTTAAGGAAATGTCTGCCCTTTGACTTCAATTATAGGAAAGTGCTCTCTAAACTGGCGGGACATCCTGCATAAGAAGAATGTCAGTATTACGTTTGGACTTTGGCCCTTGGATAGTCCAACACAGTGATTTATGATGGATGTATGGGAATATTCTATATCAATTTCAAACTCCATAAGAACTGGAAACAAGGTATTATCTGATACTCTGGTAATGGTTTGGAACTGAAAATCAGATACCACTTAACCTGTATGTCATCAACCCCCCTCCCCCAAAACTCTGGACACCAGGGGACACCAGTGGCTCATGCCTGCAAGCCTAGGTGCTTGGAAGGCTAAGATCAGGAGGATCATGGTTCAAATTCAGCTCTGACAAATAGTTCACAAGACCCCATCTCAAAAATAGCCAGGCCAAAATGGACTGAAGGTGTGACTCGAGCAGTGGAACACCTGCTTTGCATGCATGAAAGCCTGACTGCAAACAAAACAAAAGCAACAACTAAAAAATACATTCTGAACCAAAGACTCAAGTGAGCTCCTGTGTTGGCAATACTCCATGCATCTTGCCCTAATTGATGTCCAAGAAATAAGGCATTATTGTGAATGAAGGAAGTTCATATCCAAATATTTGGATCATATTTGGATCATGAAACTTCGCTACCATCTCTTCCTTTGACTGCTTCTAATTTGTATTATTTTACTATAGCAAAATTGTAGCTGCTTGTGTGGTGTTTTCTTAATATCTTCCTAAATTTGGGCTATATGACAAATTACTATTAATTGGGTGGTTTGTAAATAGCAGTAATTTCTTCCTCATAGTTCTAAATGATAGAAGCCCAAAATAAAATTGCTGACATGGATTTGATGACGGCAACATCTTATTATGTCATCACATGGCAGAAAAAAGGTCTAGAGAACTCTATAAATCCAATCATGAGGACACCACCCTAATGACATAGCTACCTCCCTAAGGTGCCATTTCCTAATACTATGACACTGTGGGAGTCATCGTTTGAACTTTGGGGAGTCTCAACAACTATGTCTATAATATTCTGTCTCTGGTCCCACAAAAATGTTTTCTCTCTTACATGTAAAATGTACTCATTCCATTTCAACAATCCCAGGTCTAATTACATTCTACCACCAACTCTGAATTCTAAAGTCCAATGTCTTGTCTTAGTATCATCCAGAGACGATATGGATGACTTTTCTAGTATGATTTATTCCAAGGCAAAGTTCTTTTCCAGCTGTGAACCTCAGAAATCAATCAAGTTGTGTGCTTTCCATATGGGAGATATGGGAAAAGGTAGAAAACCCCAAACATGAAAGCGTTTGATGTCCCCACTGCAGAGGAACTAATACAGAAACCTTAAAGTAACAGAGGTCAGTATGGGAAGGGGATCAGAAGCTAGTGAAAAGGTCAATTAGAGATAAATCAACTTGGGTTGTAACACATTTGTACATAGAAGCAATGCTAGGAATCTCTCTGTATAGCTATCCTTATCTCAACTAGCAAAAATGCTTTGTCTTCCTTATTATGTTTACGTCTTCTCTTCAACAAAATTAGAGATAAAGGCAGAAGAGATTCTGCCTGGAAGCGAGGGGAGGGAGAGGAGGGGGCCGGGGGAAGAAACGACTCAAACAATGTACACACATGTGAATAAATGAATAAAAAATAAAGTTGTGTGCTTTCAAAATACAGTATAGGATGACCATAGAACAGAAATTCCCACTCCAAAAAGGAGAAAAAGAAATAAGAAAGGGGTGAGGGGTCCAAAAGTAATTTCAAAACCAAGGAGGAACACAAATGTCAAGAATAATCCCAATGTCAAAGAATAAAGTCAAGAATAATCCTCTTTGGCTCCGTAACCTGCCCTCCAAGCCCCAAGTGCTACCTTTCACATGCACAGCCTTAGATCTCATCAGGAGCAGCTTTACCATCCATATTTCTACCCATATTTTATTCATGGTTTCTTAGTCTCCAAAAATAAAAGAACTTTCACTGTGTCTCTCTTTTTCTCTGTAAGCCTTAATGTGAATTACTTTTTCAAGTCTGTTCATAGAAATCTAGACTTTTTCTAGCAGGCACTTCAAAATGTATCCAGCCATTACTGAGGTCCAGAGTTGCTTTATAGTTTTATATATATGAAACATACATAGCACCTTACTCATGGTAAGTTTCATGGTCAGTTTGACTACTATAACAAATTATTAGAGACCTACAGTTTAT
Source organism: Castor canadensis (assembly GCF_047511655.1). Taxonomy (NCBI): domain Eukaryota; kingdom Metazoa; phylum Chordata; class Mammalia; order Rodentia; family Castoridae; genus Castor; species Castor canadensis. Next base: position 193,199,164 of record NC_133386.1, read on the forward strand.
AAACAAGAGAAACTTATTTCTCACAGATCTGCAATCTAGAAGTTTAAGACCATGGTATCAGCATTATTGGGATCTGGTAAAGTTCACATAGGGGTTGCCTTTGCAAAACTTCTCATTGTATTCTCACACTGCAGAGAGCAGAGTTGAAGAAAGTTCCTTCAAGCCACTTACATGGGCATAATATTTCATTAGGGCTCCATTCTTATGACCTATCTAAACTTATACACTTCCCAAAGATCCTCCCTTTTGATACCAGCACATGCAAGAATTCAACATGTAAAGTGAAGAAGACATTGAAACCTAAACATTTAATATATAGCATGAGTTCTATGAGATAATGTCTCATAGAAGTATGAAAAGTGTATTATCAAGTCTAGGGTGACTATGGAGACTCTCAAATTAATAGGCAGTTAGTGTATAAAAACAGTGGCCGTCAGGCTTTTAGATGATGTCTGAAGTGATGTTGTTTCTTTGGAAACTTTTTTCTATACTGTACAGTTTGCTAGTCATTTTGAAAGTGGCCTTCTGAGGAAGCAGAAAGAGCCAGGCTCAAGTGAATTACCTAGCTGGTTTATGCTCTAGAAAACTGAAATTCAGTTCCACAGGGGACTCTAGTGAACTGTGATGTCCTTCAGAATTGTGCCTCTGCTGGACAGATTAAGATATTCATTCAACTCACTTCCTCCACTGGATTAAGGTTTGCCAAGTTTGTCAATATCCCTATCTATCTAATGATTCTAATAAGTGATTGTCCACGGATTTGAAAGATATTCCTGAGGCAAAAAAAAAAAGAGATGCTATAAGATATGGGTCACTAGTGAGCCCAACAAAACTGTCTACCACAAATGCAATGAAATCAAGTACTGAGTAAATGTGGCACAAACTAATCTATAAAACAAGGGGATAGATAATGAGATCTAAGTACAAGGTTGCTGAGGAAATTGGAGAAAACCTTTGTGCTCTTGATCCAGGGTGTACATATGGTTTCCACTTTGCCCTCCTTGCCTTTTTTCCTGCTTTGAATGGAAGTGACAGAATAACAGCTAAGCTATATATGTGAGCTTATGAGATAGCCAGCATATAGAAAAGACTATACAAACCACAAAAGTGCTAGTCTGAATTCCCAGACTACTGTTACGAAGGAAAAATAAATCCATGTATTTAAGCCAAAGGTTGCTTTTCTTCTACTAGCAGTTGAACACTTTCCTAACTGAAACACTAGTCATGTTCTAATTTAATTCACTAGCCTTTTGACAATAAGTTCCCTTCATTCAACTGCTAGTTCATGAAAAAATTACAGATTTGACCCTTGGTTCAATCTTCAGAACAGGAGGAAAAAAAAGCTACAGATTCATTGAATCAAGCTTTCTCTCCATACATTAATAGTTAACCCTAACAGATTCACCGTCAAATAAAACTCAGATCACATACTTCATAGATGGTTTCCTGAAATATTCTGAGGTCATAAGTTCAACTGTCATACATGTCATTGCATAGGGCTGATTTTCAAAATGTGTATAATTTTAGAAAAAGAAGAAATCAAGAGTAATTTCTTAAGTTTTAGCAAGGTTTTATGTAAGTATAACAGGATAAAAGTAGGGAGAAATGTTTAAATAAGGGAAAGAAAAAGCACCTCTTTCCAGAAGTACAGGGGTGACAGACATGCTCCTAACTTCAGAATCCCTTCTTTTCATGACACTGGGGTTTGAACTCAGGGCCTTATACTTGCTAGGCAGGTGCACCACCCCATAAACCATGACCCCATCCCATGAGTAAAATTTGAAGCAAATAAACAAAGATCAATGTGTTATTATGAATTGCATTCACATAATGAATCAGAGATTTTGTTTGCATCTTAACACATGCACTTAGATATGAATAGATGTTAACCTGGTTTGTAATAAGAAAAAAGCAGATGTTAGAGAACAAATGATGTGAAAAAGAATTGGACTCTCTAGAAACAACAGAAATATTTTATTTCTTTTCTCGTGTTTTTTTATTAGACCATATTACTTGTATAATGTGAAGGGTTATTGTGATATTTCCAGACATGCATATAATGTACTTTGAACATATCCACCTCCACCTATTTCTCTTTCTTATGCCCTCTCCCTGAACTTATTTTTTTTTGTAATCTTTCCTACAAACTTTTACATTGATTTAATTATGACCTTTCTTACATGTATACATTATACTTCGACCGTTCTCTCTTTTCTTCCCTCCTTCAACCTGCTGCTCAATAATTCTCCTTTTATTTCCTTTAGATCTAGATTCTACATATGAGAGAAAATGTGATATTTGTCTTTCTAAGTCTGGCTTATTTTGCTTTACATGATGATTTCTCCATTGCTATCTATTTTTCTGCAAATAACATTTCATTTTTCATTTTTCTTTATGACTCAATAATGGTCCATTGTGTGTGTGTGTTCGTGTGTGTGTGTATTATACTTTCTTTACCCATTCATCTGCTTTTGGAGCATATTTCCCTGATTTTGTCTTTAGTTCCTTATACTCTTTTTTCTTCTTGGTCCAGTCTACTGATAATAGTTCCCTTTATGATTTTTATTTGGTTTATTGTTTCTTCATTTCCAATATTTCTGGGTTTTTGTTTTTCAAAATCTCAATATCCTTGCTCACTTTCTCATTCAAATCTTAAATGGACTTCCTTACTTCATTTAGCTGTTTTTTTAATTCTCTTTGAGGTCATTGGTCATTTTTATAAGAAGACTTTTGAAATATTTGGCATTTCAGTATCTTTGGATTTGATTAGTGAGGAGTTTTAAGCTTTTGAGGAGACCTTTTACCTCACTTTTTTATATTTCTTATGTTTCTAGATCATGATTTGTACATCTTGTTGGGATGGATATCTCTACTAACTTTATTCAACTAGTCTTCTGTCTTCTTCTGTTTTGTTTTTTTGGGTCTTTTTGGTGGCATTGGAGTTTGAACTCACAGTCTCATGCTTGCTAGGAAGGTGTTCTACCCCTCTTTCCACTCCTCCAGTCCCTGCAGTCTTCTCTTGAGAGCTCAGTTCCCAGGACCCCTCAAAGGAAAAAACAAACCAATGTAACTGTGCCAAGCTGGTGTTTTATGCAGGCTGAAGACTGAGCCAGTCAAGTCAGGTGTCAGCATAAGGCTGCATTCTCACAGAAGCTTCCCTTCTTTATATATCTGGAGCTGCTATTTGCCCCAAGAAGCTTTTCTGATGTAGGCTGGGCATCTTCCCTCTTGCTCCAAATCCCCCAGTTTGTACAGCTAGGAGTGGCAAATGTCCTATCCTGGGAGTTTCCCTAAGAATATAGGAGAGTGGAGGGAGCCAACAGAGCCCTGAGTTCTTCCCTAGAAAGGAAGAAACTTATGTTGTTCTGCCTGCCAGTCTCCAAACTTTCTTCTGGACCTGAACTCAGAGCTCTTGTTCTTTTCCCGCAGAAATCATACTATGCAGGGAGGCAACTCCAAAGGATTTAGCCTTGTATTGCTCAGTCTTTTCAAGGATATTCAAAAGATATTCAGGCAATGCAGCTCACACTTCACCACACAGCTCCCATGACCTTCAAGGCCCAAGCTCCCTGCTGCCCAGTCTCCCCATTGTTCTGAGTCCAACTCCCTCTCCACACAACTGCCTGTCCTGGTTGTGTCCCACTCAACCTCTGTGTAGAGTGGTGTTCCAAGGATCCTAGAGTTGCAATTGTTCCTTGTTTTCAGGCCCCCAGAGTCTCAGAGAGTAGGCTTCCTGTCAAGATTATACCTGGTTATAACTCTCTGAGATATGAAGAGTGATAAAATAGATTTCTTCTCCAATGCCGGCCTATCACACGGGATTTCACTGTGGCACCAAATCCCCAAAATGGCTGCAAGACTTTTGAGAAACTATCAACTTTACCTGTGGCTCTTCTGTCACCAAGACTGCTGACTTACCTTAGAGTTGTGGCTTCTACTCCCCCTTACCAAGTAACTGGGGTTGGTACCATAAGCTGTTTCCTTTTTTCCTCTGGGTTGCCTTTTTGTTTCTCAGTGGATCTTCCACTGTCCTGTTGCCTCTTTTGTGACTCCTGTTTCTCTTCCTCTCTTTTTCTAGCCTGACTCTTCTTTCTTGTGAGTTACACAGAGGAAGCTTCTATTCTGCCATCATTCCCAAAAATACCCTTACAGTGATTTTGAACCACTATGTTGTTTGGGAACCCATGGTACACTGTGGTCTAACAGAAACATTAAAAAAAAAGTTATTCTCTAGAAAGTTTAAATTCTCTTAAATCAAAAATCATTAGTGAATGTTGTTTTTCCGATTACATCTCAGCTTCTGGAACCTCAGGTCCCCAAGGGAATGAGTATTGATCCCTTAGGCCCTAGCTATAAACTTCCACAGGGAGAGGAAAACACAGAGAGAGACCTTGGTGAGCAATCAGCCTGCACCAGCTGCAAAAAGAGAATCCTGAGGCAACATCAGTGTAAGTAAAACAAAAAAAAACCTATTTTCACCATCAGCTATGACTCATTGAAGTGTGAACAGGAAGCAGCAAAACAAAAAGATCAAAGTCAGGTTTCCAGAATGCTTCATCCACGACCAGAAGGACACACTTCATCATTCATGGTGCAACGGAAATGGAGTGAGGGGTTTGATTATGGCTGAGTATTGCCTGGGGGAAAATGTGAATTAACAAGCAATTGAATGAATCAACCAATTAATTGATCAACCAATCAATAATATATGCCTTTTATGTAATATTTCCGTGTAGTCTTATGGCCATTTGGGGTGCATTCACTCAATCCCTGCCTTTATGCTAGAAAGTTGTTACAGATTTACTCACTTTTGACCCTTACATCATTTCAGAGCAGGCCGTATGTTTTCCTGTTAATTTTTTTTAACATTTTGCTTAAACCTCCAAGGAGGTTGCAAGTGCACTGCAGAGAGTTCCTATGAACCTTCCACCCAGTTTTATCATTTTTTGCTTTACATTTATGGTACCTCTCCAGTCTGGTGCCCACATTTAAGCTGATATTTCTTTTTGGCAACTTTACCCTTTCATTATTGCATAATATCTGTTTCAATCCCTGGCAATTTCCTTTTCTGTGAGGTCTGATTTATCTGATATTAATATAATCACACTTTCATTCTTTTGCTTAGTGTTTGCATGAAATGTACATTTCTTCCTTTTACTTTGAACTACAGATATCATTATATTTGATATGAGTTTGTTGTTCACATGTTTTAGTAGTATAGTGTTTTTTATCTATTATGTCAAATTTTTTCTCTTAATTGGTATTAAAAGAAGACTTGGCACATCAGGAAGCATGAAATAATATGAAAATAGCAAAAATACAGATAAACACTATATACTTCCATCCTTCTCTTCAGTTTGGTAAGAGAAAACTCAAGTCAAACTTAGATTTGACTGCTGAAAGAAAAATGTTAACAGCCTAATGTGGTTTACATCTACATGCAGGAAATAGTTAAGAAAATTGTATTAAGAATGGGAGATTATAAGGATAAAAAAAGTAGTAATGTTTCTATACCACTCAAATTACCACTCAAATTGGTAAAATGCAGCACCAATAATGATCCTATAATTTAATACCTGAAGAGGAACTACTAAAAAAAAAGTTTTTAAAGGGGTATACACCAAAAACACTAAAGATAAATCAAAATTCAGAGAGAAGAAATAAAAACAAAAATAGAATGAACAAAGAGAAAACAAAAAATAGCAGACCCAAGCTTTAGCTTTCAAATGGCAGTTTTAAAAATAAATGCTCTTATTTCTAAAGATAGAAGTTATAAGTTCCTGCTATAAAAATGAAGGTTAAAAACTCAGTTTATAAGATCAAAATGAAGGCCTCTCTCATTGCAAATCACACTTATGAATAATCATAATTAAAGAGTTACATGTGTACTATTTCTCAACTGTATCCAATTTAAGTAAAGAGGATGAAAACAAAGAGAGATTGAGAATGAGAGAAAGAGAGTTCAGGCATTCAAAGGCCCCACACTTTAAATATTATTCTACAACTCGCTTTCTCTTGCAGCAATAAGACATAGGTATTTTTCCATACAATAAACATTTATTACATTTTTGGATTATGTATTAATCTATGATATATATCCAATGTGATTTACTTAAAGGTACTTCCAATTTTTGCTTTTTGAAATATTTTTGTAATACACATAATGAACTTCTAAGTAGGTTCTGTGACACTCATTTTACAGAGGAAAGGAATGGGTCAACAGGGGGTTATGTCTTTTGTTTCTATTAACTGGCAGGACAAGAATTCAAATACAGGACTACCTGTCTCCCTTTCATTGCCCATAAATGAATATAAATGAAGCTTTAGAAATACTGGTATAAGCTAAGCATATCCAAAATATCCTGGTAGTAGACCATTTTCCTATAACATTTATTTGGTTAGGAAATATCTTCATAATGCATGAAACAAGATGATTCACATTGAGTCAGCTAAAGCAAATGTAGAGATTGCAGCTGTGAGATGGGCTGGAGAGGCTAGACCTAAATTCTTGAAAAGTGTCACTATAATGTTATATCATTTTATTTGATTCAGAATAATAAAGTAAAATTGATGAGGCAAATGTCATTACTCTCTCAAGATTCTAGTTTAAATGGACCCCTGACTTTCTCTGTTAAGTGTTTCCCCACCAGATGGAGCTCTTTTGAAAAGAGCCAATCTCATTTATTTTCCAACAATTTTGTCTGAAGAAGGAGCTTGAAACTTACAAAGACGAAGGAGCTTACAAATTTATTTCTTTTTGGCCCTTGCTAAAGATTGAATTGACAATAGTGCTTGTTCCATTACTGGAATTATCCTCCCAGTGCTTATTCTCAAGATATTGAAAAAAACAAACAAAGAAAAAAACCCAGAAGGCTGACCTTAGTTTGCTACATTCCCACCATTAAAGGCTAGAGGCACATTCCTCCTGACCATCTTGCCTGTGCAGATGTAGCTCTACTTAGAATTAAAGACATACAAGAAAAGGAGCATTCTACTGTTAACTTAGAGTGTGTTTTGTTGGTTTATGAGCAATTTCTTTAATTTTATAATATTTTACACATATAAAAGTCTATGAAATTATATGAATGATTATTCAACCTTACTGCTACAAAATAAGAACAATAACTAATTTTAATACCTTCATATGTCCTTCAATAATTATATTCTCATTTATGCTCCATGAAAGTAACGATTATGTGTGTGTGTGTATAAACATGTGCTTGCTCACTTGGTGGGGGTGCTTGAGAGTTTCACACATGGTCCTTCTCTCTTGCAGTTTCTGCTTCCTTAGAGTTGTGTTTTCCTCTCTGGGTTCATCAAGTATAGGTGAACCTATTTTGGATGCTCACATTGATAAGCTAAGGAAGCTCTGATGGCCTTAGGTAAATTGCTGGCCTGCAATTTTAGTCAAAATTATAAATAGAGCTGGCAGAGTGACTCAAGTGGTAGAGCACCTGCCCGTGAGGCCATGAGTTCAATCCCCCAGTCCTGTCAAAAAAAAAAGTTATAAATAATATGCTTCTTTTTAGAAGGCTTTCAACCAATCCTCATTCTTTTAATAATCTTCTCACAATTGGCCTTTAAATATCATTTCCTGAGACTTCAATATAAATCTAGTCAGTTCTAAGCTTTCCCTATTGCTGGCTCAGTATTGAATCTTCTTCAACCAGGCAAAGCAGTAATCCATCACCAACCCACATTTCAAGTAGAAGCTTATACTGTTGCTATATTTTCATTCATTTATGACTTTTAATATAAAAATATTTATTGCATTTTATTACTGAAAAAGAGTTGTTTAAAATAAAACAAAGTGTTGTGAAGAAAAACATCCTTAAAACTCAGTAACATAAAACAGTAAAAATGCTCAGTCCCATAAAACCAGTGGAGGAAGCGTGTGGCTGGCAGAGGGACTACTATAAATTCAGTGTCCCTCAAAGGTTGCCTGCTGAAAACCTTTCTTCAAGGTAATGATATTGGGTGGAAAGGCCTAACAAGAGGTGATTAGGTCATGAGAATTCTACTCGCAAGTCTGAATTACTGTCATTCTAGTTTGGAAATCTTAGTTACCTCAATGGTAGATTTGTTGTGAAAATAAATTTGATTCCCTCTTGCTCTGACCCTATCTTGTCTGTCCACTTTCTGTTATAAGATGATGCAGTAACAGGCCCACCATCTTGGACTTCCCAGCCTCCAGAAACGTGAGTTAAATAAACTTCTTTATTTGTACATAAATTACTGAGTCTGATACTCTCCTATAGAAATACAAAATGGAGTAAACCAAGGAATCCACTCCACAAAGTCATTCAGGAAGCAGCCTAAAGTAGATTTCAATAAGCAACACAAGGAAAAATCACCAGAGTTAACAAATAAAAATATGGGATTCTAAGTTGAATTTGAGTTTCAGATAAAGAATAATTCTTTATTTTATTAAAAGTAAATTGCTATGCAATTTTAGGTGATATTCTTTATAAAATTATGTTATTTTTATGAAATTCAAAATTTAACTTATCCTATATAATATCCGGCCACCCTAACACATGACTTGCAAATATTCCATGAATATTGATATCCAGGTAACAGAGAAAAATAAAAGGAAAAATGTTTCAGGGAGCAAAGATGATTTGGTAAACTGTTTTTCACATTTCCCATCTTCCTGGATGATTTAAGTTAGCGCTTTTCAAGTTGCACATCTCCAGAAGTCCTCATACCTTCATATGTGCCTGAGAAACTAACATGCTCAGTCTTAAACCCTTCTGTGAGGCTCCAAAATAAGACAACCACATTCCCAGTGATAAAGGCTCTGCTTACAAATTTCAGTATTCTTTATGAATTAGTTCAAAGAAAAAAAATCACAAAATGACATCCTTAGATGTTTTACAAGGTTATTGTCCCCAGAAAATGTTTTGTTTTATAAAGTACTGAAATAAATTTTTTTACTCAAAATAAAAAGTAAATAAATAAAAGGAAATTTAGAGCTGGAGATGTGGCTTAAGTGGTACAGCACCTGCAGAGCAAACACAAGGCCTGAGTTCAAACCCCAGTACTGCAAGAAAATGGAGATAGAGCAGAAATTGATGAGCATAAGATACTGGATCAGGCTTTTTACTCATGTGTATTTAAGCAGACATGACATCATGACCACAAACAATTTTGATTGGAACTATGATCGATATCTGCTTCAGAAGAAAATCCATATGTATTGGTGGACAACCAGCCAATTTTTTGCTATAATAATGGCTTATGATATATAATTCCACAATGAATAGTGTTCATCAATATGGAAAGGGGTGTTGAGTATTAAGATATTGAATTAGTGTTTGAAATTTCACACTATGTGAAAAATCATGTGTGAATGCATTTTGGCTGTATGCTGAATCAGGGAGAGAAGAACTGAACCCACATAGAGAAAAACAAAGATACTTATGATTTAAAGTAAGATACCATGTATTTGTCAAACTGTTGCCACGTGGTTTTTTAAAGCTTAATAATAGTTCAAAGGAAAGAGAAAGGTATGGAAATGCAAGAAAACTTTCTCTTACATATCATGAGAAGATTGTGTATATGTGAAGCAAACTCCTTAATGAAAATTATAGGTACCAAAAATGTGTGGAAGAATGCATCTCAGAAAATTCTTCTTGCTCTAATTCTACCAACTTCAATAGCTTGAAGCAGGATTAATGACTGAAGTGATGAACGTAAAGAAAAAAACATATGCTGCTGAGATGATATAAAATAATATTTACATGTTAATAAATGCAATATAGATACCTTTCAAAATAATGCAAAAGTATGAGATCTGTGTTTCTCAGAAAAACATATTAAACATCTATTCTTCTGTGAAGAATTCTGTATTTTAAAATGAGTCAGAAAAAATTACACTGTTTATGTTGTGGCTTTTTATCAAGAATACAGAAAAATTTATTTGGAAAGCAATAAACCCAGTTGTGAGTCTTTGTTACAGACATCAAGTAAAGAGTATAGTAAAACCTATGAAACTTTTAATTCGAGTGAAAAATTCCTTTTTTGTCTTGGACCTTCTTTATATCTTCTCCAGACTTTTGTTAGCCATGACAAGAGGAAATGGCAGTGACATCACAGAATTCTACCTTTTGGGATTTGGTGTCCAACAAGAGTTTCACTATGTCCTCCTCATTGTATTTCTTGTAATCTACGTGTTGTCCATGGTTGGTAATTCTGGAATGATCCTACTCACCAACACAGACTCCAGACTTCAAACACCCATGTACTTTTTCTTACAACATTTGGCTTTTGTTGATATCTGTTACATATCTGCTATCACTCCAAAGATGCTGAAAAATCTCATAGTACAAAACAAATCAATATCATTCGGAGGATGTATGATGCAAGTATTGGTCTATGCAACATTTGCAACCAGTGATTGTTACCTACTGGCAGCAATGGCAGTGGACCGTTATGTTGCCATCTGTAAGCCTCTTCAATATCCCATAGTCATGTCTCGAAGAATTTTCATCCAGTTGGTAGCTGGCTCATATTTTGTGGGATCAATAAATGCTTCTGTACACACAGGTTTTACATTTTCACTCTCCTTCTGTAAGTCCAAAATCAATCACTTTTTCTGTGACCTTCCCATTATCACCCTTTCATGTTCCAGCATTGATATAAACATTATGTTAATTTTGATCTTTGTGGGATTTAACTTGATGTTCACTGTGTCAGTAGTTATTGTCTCTTATATGTATATTATGACCGCCATTCTAAGGATGTCTTCTACTGCTGAGAGAAAGAAAACCTTCTCCACATGTGCTTCACACCTGACAACAGTCACCATTTTCTATGGAACCCTCTCTTACATGTACTTACAGTCTCATTCTGACAATTCCCAGGAGACTATGAAAGTGGCCTCTGTATTTTATGGTATTGTGATTCCCATGTTAAATCCTCTGATTTACAGCTTGAGAAACAGGGAGGTAAAAAATGCTGTAAAGGTCATTGGGAAAAAATTCTTTAGATTTCATCCAAATTGTTAAAATCATCATGTCATAGTATCCAGTACAGATGTGTCATGCGAATTGATGCTGATGTAAGCACATCCCCAAACCCCCATCACAATTCATTTAACAACTCTGAAATTAAAAACATACTTAGCTCCTAAATCATGAGCTTAGGATAATTAAAACCTTAAAATGTGTGACATATCCTAAAATTTTTCTGGAGATTCCTTTCCCTAGACTATCACTTGAAAACATACTTCATGTTCTTTATGGGAAAGGACTTATGGAAATTATTAAAAATATTAAGAAATGTGTATAAAACTTATAAAGTACTATTTCAAATACATGCAAGTTTTTCATAGCAGGAAAACATACTTATATATTACAATATCAAGATTTATTATATTTTCATCTCCTAAAGAAGTTCCCTAAATTGTCTATAATGAAGTCCTTTGTACATTTTGGTAAAATTATTACAAAATATCAATGTAAAATAATTGCATTCATTTAAAAAGCATATTGACTTAAGCTATCCTTCCTATCCAATATTCACATGCTTGTTACTTTTCCTGATACTTGAAAACACTTAATTCTGTTATTAGCTATCCTCTTAATTTTCCTCTAATCATTTTCTTGACTAGCATTTTCTATTTCTATCTACAGTACAGATCACCTAAAAATACATGAATCTGAAAACCTACTAGTAACCATTCACTTACAAAAGTCTTACTTACAAGTCACTTTTGTACAATCTAATGGCTTTAAACTACAGAAACTCACTGGGAACTCAAATGGAGGCAGAGATTTATGAATCAATGGGCACTATCAGCAGAAAAGCTTCAGTACACATATTGCCTTTCTTGTTATAATGGCATGAGAACAATGAAGGAAAGTATTTGTGGCTATTTTCATAGCACACTACAAAATAGTAGGCTCCTACTCAGTATAAATTGTTTTTCAGTTGACACTCTGATCCTCATATGATTCATCCTTCATTATATGCATATATGTGTATATATATGTATGTCTATACATATATATATATACTCAAATTTATACCTGTTAGGACAAAATATTCATTATTGAATCACCAGTATCTATTAACCCCCAGGAATTTATAAAGTACTTTTCAATTTTGTTTTTGAATAAGCAAACATTCATTCTATTATTCCTCCTTGAAAGAACTCTGATTTAATGAGAAAGATAATATGGTTGGAAATAGTTATATTATATCCCGAACTAGGAGATAGTTAGGGTGTCATGTGTGTTAGATTTCATTCCTGAAATGTGATCTAGAGTAAATGTCATATATTTAGGGGTGTATAGTGAAAAATCGAGTTTGCCAAAATAAAAGCCTGACATTCACTCTCAGCTACTGGAAGGTGGTCTCTAAACCAATGGGACTCCCTGCTTAATAGAAGAATGGTATTTACCTGGAGGCTTGGCCACATGACAGTTCAATAAATGGACCCTTCAGAGGGGTTGGAGGGCAGAGTATGGAGCCATAAAGGATTATTCTTGAGCCTTAGGATTTCACAGAGTTCACTTTCTTAGGTTTTGAATTTACTTTAGGCCCATCACCCCTTTCTTATTTCTGTCTCTTCTTTTCAGAGTGGGAATGGTCATCCTATGCCTGTCCTACCATTTCTCAGGTGGAGATATCCCTACTTCAAGACCCACTTGATCAGATCTTACCATCCATATTTGTACCATCATTCCACTCATGGTTTCATAGATATTGCCTGTCATGAGCAAACCATGTCAAAAACATTGACAGACATGCTTGTGTCTATCCACAGTGACAGAATTTATTGAATAAAATAAACTCACAAGCTATGTCAGTTTCATTGGCTATATTTCACCAGTTACTACAATTTCATTTCATGTCCAGAATCATTGGCAAACACATGGTCCTCTATTCTAATCTTAATTATTAATACTAACTCTCAGATCAAACATTACTCCTTACACACACACACACACACACACACACACACACACACACACACATATTACAGAATGGCTATGAAAAAGTTAAAGAAACTGCAGACTTGAGAGGTGAGGTACTGAAGGCACAGGTAGAGAGCTGATACAGAAACAAGGAAAAGTCTCTGTGGGGAACCAGATAAGAAGTTTTATAAACATAGGCATAGAGCTATTCAGAGTGTAGAGTTGTCAAATCAGGTCTGGTGGCAGGGAGTTTCAAATGCCAGTTTAAGGAGGGGTGTGTGTTGTGGGCTGGAGAAACTACTCAAGCTGGAGCTTGGGTACAGAGGCAGAAGTGCCTCACTGTGGCAAATTTCTGGACAGAGCTCATGGTGGATCAGTCAGGTAACAGGTCAATGTGCCTGCCATGTCTCAGTTTTGGGGTGCTGCTTTTTATTGGGGTGAGGAAGTTACATCTGTTGTGATTGACAAGCTCTTGTGTCTGGTGTTCCTGATATGATTTCATATGTTTATGGGTATAGTTACTTATTTGCACAAATTATTTTTCGGTTGTGCCCCCATGGTGTGCTAGCAAGTGGTGATTGTTTACTTGTATAAACAAGGTGTAGAGTAATTCTATCTTGTCACTTATACTCAAAATAAAGGAACTTAGGTCAAAAGTCTACATATTATCCAGATCCAAACCTGTTTCATATTTTTAGATATTTATAAAATTTCTTTCTTAGTCAGTTTGGGTGGCTATACCACATTACTATAGACTGGGCTTAATATAACAACAGAAATTTATGCCTGACAGATCAAGAGGTTGGAAATCTAAGTCAGGGAGTCAGCATGATCAGAACCTGGTAAGTGTTCACTTCTGGGTTATAAACCAAAAACTTCTCATCCTACCTTCACCAGAAGATAGCAGAGAGAAAAATGCAAGCTTTCTTGTGGCATTTACCTGGGCACAAATCCCATTCATTAGGTCTCCAAACCCCTTAACCTCATCTAAACCTCCATTGTCTAATATCATCTAAAAGAACCCATCATCTAATATCAGCACATTGCAAGGTAGGATTTCCACACATGAATGGAGGAGGAGGGTTGGGCCTAAATAATTAGTCCATAACATCATAATTCTAAGAGATATTCTAATGAATTATTGAGTATGAGATTAACTATGAACACCCAAATTTGTAGCCATTTATTTTGTAGAAATTGTGGCCTTTGGGGCCCCTAAGCTTTTTGATGGTGTGTGAAGTGACATCCATTCTGTGAGCAAACTGTGCTGTTTGTTGAACTTCCGGAAGATGGTCTTCCCAGACAAGAGAAGGAATAAGCAGAAAGAGTAAGCTGTAGATTGAGAAAATGCAATTGCAGATGAATTATTCTCCTGGTTTATACCCTGGAAAAGTACAACTCAGTCCCACAGGGTACTCTAGTAAACTATGCAGAATATCCTTCAAACTGTCCCTCTGTTGGACAAGAAGTTGAGACATGTATTCAACTCCCCTCCCCCACTGGTTGAAGTGGGTAACATCCCCAACACCTATGATGACTGTGATGAGGGACTTTTTATAGATTAAGATATTCCTTTACCACAGAGGAAGAAATGTGGAAGATGAGGAACACTAGTGGGACAGGTAAACACGTACCACAAATGAAGTGAAATCAAGTACTGAAGAGATGTGGTGCAAGACACAGATATCTGCTGTTCCATGTTTCTGGACTTGCCCTTGTTCTTTTAACTTATTTTTTCTTGTTATGAATCAGGTTGAGCATCTTTCATATGTCTAAGGATCTGTGTTTAAGTATAGATAAAATCCAGTCAATACAATCATTTTAAAAAACATAACATTTTATAAATGGTCTAGACAATGACATTTAGATGTTTGCTGGGAGATTTGAGGAAAAATTTTGTTTTCCTGAGCAAAGGTATATTTGTAGTTGCCACTCTGCCCTTCTTGTCACTCTGTTTGATTGGTATGGTTGTTTTTATTTTGTTTTTTCCTGTTTTGCACATTAATGTAATGCCTAGAGATATGGTAGACATGGTGGGTTATGAAACAATCACTGTATAAGAAAGACTAAGAAAACCACAAAAGTGCTCATCTCAATTCCCAAACTATTGTTGTAAAGGAAAAATAAATCCCTGTATTTCAGTTTAAGGAAGTTAGTTGGTTTTTCTTCTACTAGCAGTTGAACACATCCCTTATTAAGACACTAGTTATGCAACAGAGAATGCTCAATTTTAGTGCACCAGACTTTTAGCAATAAGTCCTTGTCATTCAATTGCTAGGTAATCAAAAATGCACAGATTCACTGAACCAAGGTTTCTCTTGCTTATTAATTAAAGGCTTGACACTATCAGATTTATAGCCAATCAAAACTCAAAATTTCTTATTTCATGCTGGAGGTATGGCTCAAGCAATAGACTGATAGCCTCACAAGTACAAAGCCCTGAGTTCAAACCCCAGTACTACACATACATAAAATAGTCTGTATTTCACAGATGACTACCTCAAATATTCTGAAGTTATAAAGTACAATTGGAATTAATGTTGAATTGGTACAGGGCTAATTTCTAAAATGTATAATTTTTAGGAAAAAAAGATACCTGGTGTAAATTTCAAATTAATAAGCAATGTACTCGTAGAATACCATCATTATTTAAGGGACCGTATGTCCTAAAATTTGGGATCAATTCAGATTTCATTTTACAGAAAGCTGTATTTTTTTACTGATTATATTAACAAGATTTTATCTACACCTAAACACAAGTGCTCAACCTGACTCAGTATAAGAAAAATAAGCAGCCATTAAAGAACAAATGACATGAAAAAGAATTGTACACTCTGAAAATTTAAAAATATTGTCTTCTCTAGAAAGTTTAAATTCACGTCAGTCAAAAGTCATTATTCAATGTTGTGTTTACAATTGCATCTTAGCCTTGGAGCTTCACATTCCCACCAGATAACTATGGATCCCTTAGGCCCCAGCTATAAACTCCCTGATGGGGAGGAACCACCGAAAGAGACCTTGATGAGAAATCAGCCTACACCAGCTGCAGAAAGAGAACCTGGAGGCAGCTCTGGTGTAAGTAAAACAAAGCAAATTCCATTTTCTCCATCAGCTCTGTGATACAGAGGAAGTAGCAAAGCAAAGGGTCAGAGTCAGAGCTCCAGGATGTCTCATCTACAACCAGGAGGTCCCAGGTTCATCCCTGGTGAGAAAATGGAAATGGAGTGAGGGGTTTGAATCTGGCTGAGTGTTGCCTAGCAAAGAATGTGACTGAATAAACAATTAAGCTAATAAACCTAGAAATTGATCAACCAATAGATATAATACGCATTAGTGCAATATTCACATGTGTTATTATAGCCATTTGAGGCACATTCATTTACTGCCTGCACGTGTGCAGGGAAGTTTTAATAAATTTTCTCGTTTTTAACCGCACAGTACTGCAAAGCTCTTCCTTTCTTCTTTTTTTATAATTTCTTATTCTGAAACACTTATAGATTCACATGAAATTACAAATACAGTGCAGAGGATTCCTACAAACCCTTCATCCAGTTTTCCCTCAATGGTTATTTTTATTTTACATGTTTCTAGTGATATTTAATAATGTTTATTGTAATGATGTTTCATCATTTTCTTAATTTGTATTTGCCTAATGGTTAATAACATTGCGCTTCTTTCCATATGTTTATTTCTCATCTATATATACTTCTTTGGTGAAATAACTATTATTATTAATTTTCTAATCTGATTTTTTTCAGTCTGAGAGGTCCTTTCATACTAAAAATATGACTTCCTTTTCCTTGTTTGCTAATTTATGTTTGATTCTTAAAGGACAAATTATTAGCTCTTACATGGTTCTCAAATGTACATGGAGGAAAATTTTAAGAATATTGAAAAGGGAGATAAAAAGAGATGAAAAAGAAAGGAAGGTTTCTATTCCGCTGCAATAAGGAAATTCAAAGCAAGGCTCCAGTGTCTCATACCTGTAATTCTAGTTCCTTGGGAGGCTGAGATTGGGAAGATCAAGGTTCCAAGCCAGCTAGAGGGAAAGAGTTTGCGAGATTCCATCTGAATGAATAAAAGCTGGGCATGGTGGAACACACCTGTCATCTCATTGACTGCAGGAAACTTAAATAGAAAGATCACAGTCCATGCAGTGCTGAGCAAAAAGCATCATCCTATCTCCAAAATAGCCAGTGCAAAAAGGGTTGAAGGCTTGACTCAATTGGTAGAATACTTACCTCACAAACTTGAAGCCCTGAGTTCAAATCCAGCACTGCAAAAATAAAAAAGACAAATTCAACAATTACATTCCTATAGCATCATACCTAGAGTAGCCACTGAAAAATATCTACACAATGATATACACTTAAACAGCTATATCCAGGCACAGTGGCTCAAAATCCTAGCTACTTGGGAGGCAGAGATCAGGAGGATCTCAGCCTGGGCAAAAGGTTCCAGAGACCCCATCTTAACCAATAAAATCTGGGTGTGGTGATACATGCTTATCATCCTAGCTAGGCAGGTAGCATAAATAGGAAGATCATGTTCCAGGCTGGTCCAGGAATAATTAGGAGATTCTATCTCAAAAATAACCAGAGCAAAAAGGGTTGGAGATACAGCTCAAATGGTAGAGTGCCTGCCTAGGAAGTGAAGACTCTGAGCTAAAACCTCAGTACCACTGCCCCACCAAAAAAGAAAAGGAAACTTCTGTAGATACAGTAAAATAGACTTTAAAAAAACATTCATATGACCCACAGAAAATCAGGAAAAAGAAAACACAGATAGAGAAAAGAAAACAGAAAATAAAAAAAAAAACATCAAACATATGCCTCAGCATAGCAATGACATTTATAGTAAAACAGCAACTCATGAATCCCAAATATAAAAATGAAAAGCAAAGACCTAAGTTTATAAGTTCAAAAAGCAAGGTTCTATATCATCCAAATCACACCCGTGAATAATTATTACTAGATTTACATGTGTATCATTCCTGACCTTTATCCATGAATTCATAAGGACAATGAAGGTGAAAAAGAGAGACAGTTTGTTGCTGAATAAGGCCATGTGCTAAATATTTTTCTACAATTGATTTCTCTTTTGACAATATGAAATGGATACCTTCTTGTGTGAGTAGATACTTATCTCATTCTTTTTGTACTGCTTATTGATCTACAACATGAATTTACTGTCATTTATTTAAACCTATTTCCAAACTTATTTTTAGAAACATTGTTGCCATGCACATAATGACCTTCTAAGTAGGTCGTATGATGCCCTTTGTAGGAGGAAGGGAGTAAAGCAGAAGGAGTTAACATCATTTGGTTCTATTAACTGGCAGGACAAGAATTCAAACCCAGTGCTATCTCTTTTTCACTGCCCAAAGTGAACAAAATGAATCTTCAGAACCATTTTCAGACTAAGTATATATTAAGCATATTAAAATATTCTGGTAATGGGCCATTTTCTTTATAGTGTTACTTTGACTAGGAAATATCGCCATCACACCTGAAGTAGAAATAATTCATATTGAGTCAATGCACCCTCACTGTATATATTCTGTCTGTGAGAATGAGCAGGTGGACATATCTTCAGCTATTGAGAAGTGTCCCCATCATGTCAGATTATTTTATCTGAATTCAGAATGTTTCAAGAGAAATACAAGCAAATGTTATCACCTTATTAAGATTCTTCTTTAAATAGATCAGTGACCTAGCTTCTTCTCAAAAGTGGTTTCTTCCACCAGATGAAGTTTCATTGAAATGAAATTCCTGTTGGTCTATTTTCGCAGCAAGTTTACCTGAAGAAGAAGCTTATATAAATGTTTTCCTTCTCAGCCCTCTCTAAATGTTGCATTACAAAGAATAATATTTTGTTACATTACTGGAGTTACCCACAGTTATTCTTTCTTAAGATATCTGAAAGAGCCAAAGAAGCTGATAAAAACTCCAGGCTTCAGTCACCACATTTCCATCACTAAAGCCACATTCTTCCTGACCATTGCTTCTATGAAGGTGTAGCTCTGCTTGGAGTCACTGATATAAGATAAATGAGATATCTACTGATGTGCTGGAGATGTGTTCTAACTCCATAGGCAATTTGTTTGATTATTTAACACTGCACATGTATAAAATGCACTGAATTTTATGAAGAATAATTCAGCCACACATTTAACTTTGATATAATTTAAAATTAAAATAATAGTAATATTTTAAATCCCCTTATGATCCATCCAATAACTATAGATAGATAGATAGATAGATAGATAGATAGATAGATAGATAGATAGATAGATGATAGGTAGATAGATAGATGATAAATAAATCTGGGAAGGTGTGGTTGTGAGTTTCAGAGACAGTCTTTCTTCTTTCTAGTTTTGCTTTTTCCAAATGGCCTTTGTCTCTGCTCTTTAGGAATCTGATGAGCTCTTTAGGGTTGCTCTTATTCACATGCCAAGAAAGCACCAGTGTCTTAGGTAAGTTGTTGACCTATAAATGATAGCTAAAATGCTATAACCTATTAATTGTTTCATGGAATACTCTCAAGTGATTCTCATTATTTTATAATTCCTCTCAATTCTCTCATCATGTACCTGTTAATATCAACATTTGGAAGATTTTGAGTATAAATCTTGTCAATTATGACCTTTCCCTATTGCTGGCTCAATATTTATCTTCTTGGATCTGATAACTGAAAAATTACTCACAAATCTACTTTTCAGGTAAAACTTGTACTATTGTTATATCTACATTCATTTATTTCTTTTGAAAAAGTGTCTATTGCATTCTATGTGTGAAATTCTAGTTGTTTAAATAAGACTTAACTGCTGTAAAGAATCCTAAATGTCAGTTCCATTTAGCACTAGAAATTTTCAACCACATAAAATATAGTGAAAGACTGGCAGAATGGCCCAAGTGGTAGGGTGCCTGCCTAGTAAGCGTAAGGCCCTAAATTCAAACCCCAATACTACCAAAAAAGAAAAGAAAGAAAAAAAGAAAAAAGAAGACACATTTTCCTTAAAAAATAAATCCAATGGAGGTTGTACATTGCTGGCAGGAATACAGCTATGAATGGAAAGTGTCTCCCAAAGTTCACAAGTCACAAACTTAATCCTCAATGCAGAAGTGTTAGAAGGTAATGTCTAAAATAACCATAAGCTTCAAGAATGAAGTAATGTTGGTATTGTGTGAGAGAGTTAATTATCTCAAGAGTAGACGTGCCATGACAACAGGTTTGGTGCTTTCTTTCTTGTTTTCTTTCACCCTCTTTGCCCATTGACATTATGCTACCAGATGATGCAGCCCCTCCATATTGGACTTCCCAGTTGCCAAAACCATGAGACAAATAAATTTACTTTTTATCTATATAAATTACCACATCTGGCCACCTGCTACAGAAATATAAAGTGGATTAAGGCATGGACCCCACCATACAGTCCTTCCAGTCCAGCCTAAAGTAGACTGCAATAAGCAACACAATGGTCACAGGCTTAGCAAGTGAAAATACAGAATTCTGAATTTAATTTGGATTTCAGATAAAGAGAATACAACTTTTTACTTTTAATATCTCCCACTCAAACTGGGCAAGGTGGTTCACAAATATAATCCTACCTACTTGGGAGGCACAGATCAGGAGGATCGCAATTCAGGAAAACCGTGAAAAATAGTTAACAAGACCCCCCCACACTCACATCTCAGCCAATAAAAATCTGTGTGTGGTGGCACTCACCTGTCATCTCAGCTATGCTGGAAGCATAAATAAAAGGCTCACATCTAGGCTGGCCAGGAGAATAAATGTGAGACCCTTTCTCAAAAATAAAGAAAGCAAAAAGGGATAGAGGCTGGAAGTATGGCTCCATGTAGTAGAGTGCCTGCCTTACAAGGAAAAGGCCCTGAATTCAAACCCAAGTGAGATGATAAATAGATGATAGATATAGATATATAGACAGATAGATGGGTAGATAGATCAATGATAGATAAATGATAGATGATAGATAGAGAGATAGATAGATAGATAGATAGATAGATAGATAGATAGATGATAATTTCCCATTCAATATTTAGGTTATATTTATATTAAAAATTATGTTCTCATCTGAAATTCAAATTTTAACTTGATTAAATTGCACCAAGCTAAATGGCACCCCTCTTCCATGAAGTACTAAGTCTCCCTAAATGTGAATATATAGCTAAAGGATGATGAATGAAAGAATTGAAATTCACATAGTCACAGTGCAGGAAATAGGGAGTGGGAGGGCTGCTTCAGGCCTGGTAGTTGCATACATTACGCAGAACATGAGCTCTTGACCATACAAAGCAAGTTCATTTGGTTGGAAGTGTGACCTATCTCTGTTCCCAGAATGAAAAACATACATATTGATGGACAGCATTTTTGCTGTACCAAGTTTCAATAATGTATTACTCCACAAAGAGCAGTTCTTGTCAATATTGGAAGGTGTTTAAGAAGAGACACTAAATAGAGAGTTTGAGGGCTTACATTAAATGAAAAATCACTCATAATTGCATCTCAGCAGTACATCTAAACACATATGGAGGTACTATAACTCAGACAGAGTAAAGCAAAGATATTTGTGATTTAAACTACGCTATTACAGTGTATTAATCAAATTGTTTCCACATGAATTTGGCTTAAGCAAAGACAGAACTAAACGTAAAAACATTGCCACGGAAAAATGCAAATTTATCTCTTATATAAGTAAGGAGAGGGTTATTTGAAGGAGAAACAGATAGGGATTTTTTAACTTTTGGGGGGTGGTGTCAGGGATGCATAAACAAGGCAAATACTCTAATACTGAGGTGCATCCCTAGACTCAGATAGTTTTTTTTAAAGGAAATCATTGTGATGGGATTACATAAAGGATAAGAGCAAAAGCACACTATGTTGCTATCAAACACTTGTGATTCATGCACATATCTCAGAAAACTCTTCTTCTCTAACTCATTCTAATGTCAAGAGATTAAATTAGTATTAAATTATCATAATAATAAATATTGAGAAGGTGTGGGCTGCTGATTAGAGAAAATCATATTTGAGCATGGCCTCATGTAAATACAGATACCAATTTGATAAAATGGAAAAGTACATTAATCTATATTTCTTGGAGCTACAGATTAAAAGTCAGTATGCTTCTATAAAACATTCTTATTTACTTTATTTTATTTTTGGCAGTACTTGGATTTGAACTCAGGGTCTTGCACTTGTTAGGCAGGCACTTTTACCACTTGAGCTACATGCCAGTCCAGAATATTCTTTATTTTAAAACATACTGTTTATGTAGTGGCTTGCATCAAGAATATAGAAAAATTTATTTGGAAAATAATAAATTCCCTTGTGAGAGATTGCCAGGATAGCCCAACTCGAGAAACTGTTATGAAATATCAGAAGCTTTTTGTATCAACACATCATAAACATTTGCTTCTCATGGTCTCTCTAGATGTTTGGCAGCCATGACAAGAAATGGCACTGAAGTAACTGAATTCTATCTGCTTGGATTTAGTGCCAAACAAGAGTTTTACTATGTCCTCTTCATTGTATTTCTGGTGATCTATCTGATGTCCATGGTGGGTAATACTGGGATGATTTTACTCACCAACACTGATTCTAGACTTCAGACACCCATGTATTTTTTCTTACAACACTTAGCTTTTGTTGATATCTGTTATACATCTGCTATCACTCCAAAGATGCTAAAAAACTTTATAGTACAAAATAAATCAATAACTTTTGGGGGGTGTTTAATGCAATTATTTATTTATGCAGTATTTGCAACCAGCGACTGTTACCTCCTGGCAGCAATGGCAGTGGACCGTTATGTTGCCATCTGTAAGCCTCTTCACTATTCTGTAGTCATGTCTCACAGAGTCTGCACCCAATTGGTAGCTGGCTCATATCTCATGGGGTCAATAAATGCCTCTGTACACACAGGCTTTACATTTTCACTCTCCTTCTGTAAGTCCAAAATTAATCACTTTTTCTGTGATATTCCCCCCATTATCAGCCTTTCCTGCTCTAACAATGACATCAACTTCATGCTAATTTTGATCTTTGTAGGGTTTAACTTGACATTCACTGTATTGGTTGTTATCTTCTCATACATATACATCATAGCCACCATCCTAAAGATGTCTTCTACTGCTGGGAGGAAGAAAACCTTCTCTACATGTGCCTCCCACCTGACAGCAGTCACCAAGGAAGTAAAAGATGCTATAAAAGTGGCAATCTTTAGATTGCATCCAAATTGTTAAATTTTGGCACATCATAGTGTAAGTAGAGATGTGTTACAACTGAAATTGGCATACTATATCACAAATACAATAATTATAAACTAATAACATTTTCAGCTTTTAATTTGAAGCTACACTTGCCAATACCTAAGGTCTTAAAATGGAAGAAGTATCCCAAGACCTGTCCAAAGACTCATTTTCCCTGAAATATCATTTGAGAGCATATCTTACACTCCATCTTGAAGATGATTTAAAATATTAAGTAGTGTGTATAAACCTTACAAAGTATTGTTTCAAATATTTTGAAAATATGATTTTTAATGGGTAGTAACATTAGTCATAATCAACATTTGATATCTAATATCAGCATCAAAATTGAAGTTTATTATATTCCCATCCTCTAAACAAGTTCCCTAAATTGTCTACAATGAGGTCCTTTGTAAATTCTGCTCATATTATTACAAAATCTGGTACCAGTGGGAAGGGGAGGCATAAGGAAAGAGTAGAGGGTGAATATGGTAGAAGTATTTTATAGTCATGTATGAAAATAGAACAATGGAACTTGCTGAAATTGTTCTAAGAAGGGGAAAGACAGGACAAAAATGCAGGGGTCAATCTAATTAAGACATACCATAAGCATTTATGCAAATGTCACAATGCATCCACTGTAAAATTATAACATGCTAATAAGAAAAATGAATGGGCGATAAATATATTTACTTAAAAGCAATCTTACAACTCAAGCATCCTTTCTACCCAATATTCACTCATTGTTATTTTTCTGAGCACTTGAAACACAAATAGTTACCCCTTTATTCTCATTTATTGTTTTCTTGCCTGGCAAAGGAAAGTACTAGAAGCATTTTCTATTTCTATCTATAAGACATATAATTTAAAAGTGGATGGACAAAACCTTCTAGTAATCATTCATTCATTTACAAAAAACATCATTTTTGTCCTGACTAATGACTTTAAATGACAGAAACTCAGTGGGAATTCCAATGGAGACAAGGAGGCATTTAAACAACATGAATGTGAAGCAGAGTGTGAAGGCATTGAAGGTATCTGTAGCCATTTTCATAGTCCACTATTAAGCCATAGGTCTTTACTCCGAACAAATAGTTTTTCAGCTGATACTCTGATTAGAACATCATTCATCTTGCACTAGATATATATTATATGAGAAACACTCAAGTTGAGTATCTGTTAAAGACAAGGCATACGTTATTGTATTCCCAGCATTGATTAGCTCCCGGGAATTTATTAGATACTCATTAATATGGTTTTTGAGTGAGTGAAGAAATATGAACACAGAAATCATGAATGTGTCTGTTAAGTGACAAAGTAAACTACCAACACTCAAGTACAACAAACTGTTCTCATGGCAGCTCAGGTTCAATAAGGATGTACTGGGTTCAAATATTTCTGAACATTCATTTAGAGGCTCAAGTCTTTATTCAGAATTGAAAACCAATCATGAGCAAGTAATGGATAACTTTATTTTTAAAAATACAAATACAGGCAATCAGAGAAGAAATGTAGCATCACTGATCAAAAGACATTATGATGGCTAGGGAAGAGGTAGACATGCTAAGAGGCAGTCACCAGGATTAGAGGCATAGCTCAAGTTGCAGAGTATTTGCTGAGCAAGTGCCAGGCCTTGTGTTCAATCTCCAATACCACAAAAAAAAAAAAAAAAAAAAAAAAGAGCCAACCAGCATGTGAAAAAGACTAAGAAAATTGCAAACGTATTAGTCTTGACTCCCAAACTATTGTTAGGATGGAAAAGTAAATCAAATCAGGCAACAGGGAATGTTGAATGTTAGTTTTGACAATAAGTCTCTTTCATTCAATTGCTAGTTTATAAAAAAGGCAAAGACTCACTGAATCAAACTTTCTCTCTGCATATTAATTAAAGGCTTGATGCTTGCAAATTTATAGCCAATCAAAACTCAAAATTTCTTATTTCACAAATCATTACCTGAATAATTCTGATGTCATAAAATGCAAACAAAACAACAACCCAATGTAAGACTAAACTTTAAAATGTGTAATTTTTAGAATAAATGAGGAAATTAAGTATGAATTTATAAGTAAATATCAATCTGATATTATAAAATGTAATACATGGAATACTATCTTTATTTGTCATACCAGGGGACCATATGCATTTAAATTTAGTATAAATTCAGATATCTTTTTTCAGAAAACTAGAATTTTTACTGTCTATATTGACAGGATTTTATCTAACCTAAACACAGGTCTTCAGTTATATGAAAGATGCTCAACCTGATTCATAACAAGAAAAAATACAAAGCTTTAGAAGGCCAAAGTTTTAGAAGGCTATAACTGAAAAAGAACTGTCTACTTAAAAAAATACTGTATTTTCTACAAAGCTTAGATTCACTTTAATATAAAATCACTAGTGAATGTTGTTCTTCCAATACTGTCTCAGCTTCTGGAGCCTCAGATTCTCAGGAAAGTGAGTATGGATCCCTTAGGCTCCAGCTATAAACTCTCTGAGGGGGAGGAACCACAGTGACAAACCTTGGTGAGCAATCAATGTACACCAGCTACAGAAAGAGAACCTGGAGACAGCTCTGATGTAACAAAAACCAGACAAAGCAAAGCAAATTCATTTTCACCATCAGCTCTGCAGAGTGTAGGAAACCAAAGGGTCAGAGTCAGAGCACCAGCTTATCTCGTCCAAGACCAGGAGGTTACATTTCATCCCTGGTGATGCAATAAAATCGAGCGAGGGGTTTGAATCTAGCTGAGTGTAGACTAGAAAAAAATGTGAATGAACAAATAATTAAATGAATAAATGAAGAAAATGATCAAGCAATCAATATATGCATCAATGTAATATTCACGTGTTAATTGTGGCCATTTAGGGAACACTCATTCACTGCCTGCCCTTGTGCTCTGAAGTTTTCATTAATTTGCTCAGTTTACACTCACATATTGCAAAATAGGTTCTTCTCTTCTCTCTTCTTTTTCTTCATTTTTTATTTTGAAATACTTATAGATTCACAAGAAGTTGTAAAAATAGTTCAAAGGGTTTTTAGGAACCCTTTCTCTCAACGGTTTTCTCTCAATGGTCACATCTTAAATAATTTTACTATAACATCGAAACCAGAATTTTTACATAAGTATTCTGTGTGTGTGTGTCCATGTTATTTTCCTTATTTGTATAGTTTCCTTTAGCCACCATAATAAGGGGTAGAATATTCCATCAGAGATCTCATATTTCATACTGATTTACTTCACCCTACTTCTTACATGCATACTATCTCCCTCTTCTACCCTCGCAAATCTCTACTAATCACAAATCTACTCTCCATCTCCACAATTTTGCCAGTTTGGTAATGTTATACTAGTGTATAATATACAGCACATGACCTTTGGAAATTAGATTTTTGTTAGATTCATTCATTCATTCATATATATATATATGTGTGTATATATGTATGTATGTATATATATATATATAACTTTGGTGACTATAAATAAATAACTTCTAGTGACTCTAAATGGGATATTTTCATTTCAGTCCTCACATTCCATTATTAGTATAGAAAAAACATTAATTTTTTATGATTACCTTGTGTCCTGCAATTTTTCTGAAGTCATTCATTAAGTCTAGAAGTTTTCTGGTTTCCTTGGAATCCTCTGCACAGTCATCCTGTTATCTATAAATAGGGACAGCGTATTTCTTCCTTTCTATGCGTGATTTTATTCCTTTTCTGCCATTATTCCACTGACTAGAAATTCCAGAAGAAGGAGAAATAGCAGTAGTGGGGGTACATCTGCCTAATTACTCATCTTAGGAGGCAACCATTCACTATCTAAACATTAAAAATGATATTTACATCAAGTTCTTCATCAAGTTAAGAAAGTTACTTCTATTCCTAGCTTCCTGAGCTTTTTCTTAAAATCATGAACTGGTATTAAATTTTGTCAGATGTACTTTTTTACCAGACTTATATGATCCTGTTATTGTTCTTCTTTGGCTTCTTTATGGTGGGTTATGGATAGATTTTCACATTCAGGACCTGCCTTTCACTACTGTAATCAACCCACTTAGAGGATGATAATTGTGTGTGTTTTATATTTGCTAGTATTTTGCAATAGAATCTGTCTCCTATGTGAGATACTGGGAATCATGTTTCTTTTTCATACTATCTTTATTTGGTTTCACTATCAGAGTAGTACTAGACTCACAGGATAAACTGGGTTGCATTCTGTCCACATAGTATTTAATTATTTTCTACATTTTGGTGAATTTTCTAGTTATTTTATAACAGGAAAGATTTAAGTTTATAAAATCAATGTTCTTCATGGGCTATTTAACTTTTCAACTCTATATTATTAGGTTAGTGTGGTAGTTTTTTTAATTTGCTTGGTTGGAAATGTGATATATCTCTGTCCCCAAAATAAAAGACATATATCTTGTAGGCAGAAAGCCAATTCTTGCCATATCAAAGTGCCCTGATATATTAATCCACAATGAATTGTGCCTCTCAATATAGGATGCTATTTAAGAAGAGATACTAAATGAGAGAATTTGAGGGTTTACACTAAGTGAAAAGATATTCATGAATGGACCTGAGCTGCAACCTAACTGGTACTATAAACCAGATAGAGAATAACAAAGACATTTATTATTTAAAATAAGTTATCACTAAAATAAGTTACCAAATTATTGCTTCATGATTTTTGCTTAAGCTAGGCAAAACTAAACATTGCCAGGGAAAATTCAAGTTTATCTCTCTCTTATATAAGTATAAGGAGACGATTACCTGAATGGCATTCAAATATTTTTAAGAGAATCATTTAGTTTGTAGAAAGGATGATAGCACAAATACACTATGAATCCATCAAACTCTTCTTGCTCTAATTTATTCTAATGTCAAGAGCTTGCACCAGGATTAATGATTAAATGATAAATGACAAAGAAAAACTAAATGCTGCTGAAAAGAAACAAAAATCATATTTGAATATTGCCTCATGCAAATGTAGATACCAGCTCAATATCATGGAAAAGTATATTAATATGTTTCTCAGACTGACACATTAAAGTTAGTATTCTTCTATGCAACATTCATCATTTTAAAATAAATCATTAGCTCACACACACTATGTATGTGGTGGATTCCTATAAAGAATATAGAAAAATTATTTGGAAATTAGCAAATTGCATTATGAGTGATTGTTAGGAAAGTCCAACTCAAAAGCATGACATGAATTGTAGGAAGTTTTTAATATCAAGAAGTCACATAGATTTCACTTCTTTTCTTGGTTCCTCTCTTGGTCCTTTCCAGATTTTGGTAGCCATGAGACAAGGAAATGGAACTGAGGTCACCAATTCTATCTTCAGGGATTTGCTGCCCAGCATGAGTTTCAGTATGTCCTCTTCATCGTATATCTGGTGATCTATATGACGTCCATACTGGGTAATACTGGAATGATTCTACTCATCAATGACTTCAAACACCCATGCACCTTTTCTTACAACATTTGGCATTTGTTGATACCTGTTACACATCTGCTATCACTCCCAAGATGCTCCAAAACTTCCCAGTAGCAGAGAAATCCATCTCATTTGGAGGTTTCATAATGTAATTTTGGATCTATGCAATATTTGCAACCTGTGACTGTTACCTTCTGGTTGTTATGGCAGTGGACCATTATGTTGCCATCTGTGGGCTTCTTCATTACCTTGTAATCATGTCCCAAAAAGTCTGTATCCAGATGGTAGCTGGTTCATATTTCATAGGATCAATTAATTCCTCTGTACATACAGGCTTTACATTTTCACTGTTCTTCTGTAAGTCCAATCACATAAATCAATTTTACTATGATGTTTCCCCAATCATCACCCTTTCATGCTCCAACATTGATATAAGCATCATGCTATTTCTTGTCTTTATGTGATTCAACCTGATGTTCACTATGTCAGTCGTTACTGTCGTTTATATGTATAACATGGCCACCATCCTAAAGATGACTTCTGCTGCTGGGAGGAAGAAAACCTTCTCCACATGTGCCTCCCACCTGACAGCAGACATCATTTTCTGCATAACCCTCTCTTACATGTACTTAGAGCTTCACTCTGATGATTCCCAGGAGAATATGAAAGTGGCCTCCATATTTCACGGCATTATGATTCCCATGTTGAATCCTTTGATTTACAGCTCGAGAAATAAAGAAGTAAAAGATGCTATAAAAGTGACAGGGAAAAAGTTCTTCAGATTGGATCCAAATTGAAAAATATCAAGTCATCTCATAGTGATGTGCAATCATAATTTAATAATTGAAAATACTAAGCTTTTAAGTGAGATCTACCCCTATCAGTATTAAGATTTTAGAATATGAGAAACATTCAGGACTTCTTGTGTAGCTCATTTCCCTTGGAATATAGTTTGAAAACCTTATACTACTGTAGAGAATGATTTTGAAATTAATATAGCCAAACTTTCAAGTTTGAAAAAATTATTAACTGATTAAATAAATTAACTTCTTCTTTAATGCAGTGCTGGCTATTGAACCTAGGATCTCACACATGTTAAGCAAGCACTCTAACACCAAACTATATCCCTGGTCCTAATAAATGAACTCCTGTTTTATGTGTTTCTTAAAGAGGATGCATCTGAAAAAGTCTTTAATATTGTTGTTATACATTTTGATATGCCTATTTTAAACTATCTGTCATAAAAACAAAACAAAATTACAATAGAGGAGAACATAATCAATGTTGTATAAGCAGCTCCATCAATTAGAACTAAAGAAATCCCTAAGGGAAAATCAAGTTTAGTCCTCTCTTTTTTTATTTTTTGGTCATATCTTGAAAATAGGAAAAACTCTTCTTATTCATCTTTATTTTGTTTTTGTAAAGTAGAGTTTGATAAACCATCTCTTTAGATTATATAAGCAGAAAAGAAGAATCAGACAAGAAAGTGCATAAGTACTGAGGTATTAATACCCTTATCCATCCTTTCTATTTTGTTTTATTCACAAATTGAGAAGCTGACACAGAATTTAGTAAGATAGGATACATACCAGTCTCATCACTGGTAAACAGAACTTGAATCTCTAGCCATATCCCTTTAATGTATAACACTTAGGAAAACAAAACCCAATGCAGAACAAAAGCATTTGCCCCAGTTGAGGCACTATGTCCATGTCCCTCTATCTCTAAAAATAGGAGAAATAAGGGAACCCAGCCTTAAATCTAGAAGGAAAATATAGACTCAGAACCAAGTATCCTATTTGGAAAAATAAAAAAAGGATCAAGCACACATGCATCCTTTGGACAGCAACATAAACAAAAAAGGCTAATACCCTTTTTCCAATTTTCTCCTATCTCATTAGTCAGTTAAACCATTGATAGGATGGAGTTTGCTTCCTTTCTTAATGTTTACACAAGATCCAAATTCATAGGCTGAGCCAGAAACAGTGGAATAGTCAGCCAATCATTACCCAAACATACCAAGGGAATTCAGAAGGTACCAGTCTATTAGCAGCATACATTACAAAAAAGAAATCCCATAATTAGGAAACGCTGGTCTTACATACAGCATTTCTGGTATCCTGCCCATGCTCCACTGTAAGATTGAGAAAAATCTTAATTTTACTCTGAAATTTTGGCAAATCTCTTTCTAGAAATGAAGGATAAGTTTTTATCTTTACCACTCTGGACCAACTCCAGGGAGAGACACATACCTAAGTTTACTACCCTGATATGTCTTCTTATATAAATATTCTTAAATGAAATAGCCATTAGAAACTTTGCTCAACTGGGCTGTGCACAAAAGTGAAATATTTCATAGAGAATTTGTGTTCCAAATGATATCTCTTCAATATTCATAAAGGAAAAATAAGTATACAGAAGACATGCAATAGTAATAAATGAACCCATACCAAACTAAATGATAAAAATAATTTGACATGTTTACTGGGATTAATCAACTTCATATATAGGTACTCTATTTTGTGTTTTTAAAAGAACCCTAAAGACCAAAGAAGACCAGAGCCAATTGTTTTTAGTTTACTTTGCTTCTGCATCATGCACTTCACAGAAACTACAGACTTCTCAGTAGGAGACTTCAGAAAGGGGTATTTTGCTGCTCTTCTCTGAGTAAACCCAAGGGTAGTTTAGGGAGAGAGGGAATCTCTATTTCTGTCACATAGACATTTGTAAATCCCTTTTTATTAACATATAATAGTAACATGGGGATATACATTGTGATATTTATGTGTGTGCTTACACTATATCTTAATTAGATTCACCCCTTCCATCGTTCTCCTTCACCACTCCTCCCCCATTCTTAGAACAATTTCAGTCTTTTAAACCATCATTTGATGAAAGTCAAATAAAAGCTAAATTTGCAAATACATGTAAAAGACAATTTTGCAAACCATTTTAAAACATCAAACCATATATTATCAAATACTGTTTAATTCTATATACATTAGTATCAATAAGAAATAATAGAAAAATGATTAAACCTATCTTTCAAGAAAAGAGAAAATAATTTTATGGAGATAAAGAAGTAATATTTTTGCTTAAATAAAATAAAATTTAATGATAAATATTTAACTGATAAAATTTGTAAATCTAAGATGAGATTCTTTCAAGCAACCATCAATAATTTGGAACAAAAGAGAAAAAGAATAAATTAATTCTACAATCTGAGAATTAACCACAGAACCTGATGGAATCTGTGGTTTTTCTATAAAAACACTGATTATAAAAAGCTACCACAGGAGATATTAAAAAACAACTAGCATGCAAGGAATCAAATAATGAAAATGCAACCTTCTTTCTATACTCCATGACTGATGGAACACTATCATGAACTAGACATATCAATGCAGCGTGAACTAACAGAAAGCATAGCAAAGGGAGGAGTGCTTCAAAATAAATTTTGTAAAAAGATAGCTTTGGCCCAATGCCACTCACCAACATGAACACAAAAATACGAAATAAAAATATCAGTACAAAAAGTCAATTTTTTAAAAATGTGAACTAGGTATGGAAGTACATACCTATAAATTTCAGCTACCCACTCAGGAGACAGAGACAGGAGGGTCATGATTCCAGACCAGTCTGGGCAAAAAGTTAACTCAATCCTATCTCAAAAACAGCTGTAGCAAAGCACCTGTGACTCATGCCTATAATCCTAGCTGCTTGGGAGGCTGAGATTGGGAAAATCATGATTCTAGGCTAACTTGAACAAAAAAAAAGTTCTCAAGTCTGCATCTCCATAGGAAAATTCTAGGTGTGATGGCACAGCTCATCCCAGCTACAGCAGGATGCATAAAAATAGGAGGACTGTGGTCCAGGCTGGCCTGGGCTAAAAGCAAGACCTTGAGTCCTACCTGGGCAAGGTTAGTGCGAGACGCTGCCTGAAAAACAAACTAAATTTGATTGGCCTGGATTGCCTCAAGTGGTAGAGCACTCACCTAGCAAGTGGGAGGCCCTGAGGTCAACCTGTAGTACTGCAAAAACAATAATAAATGAACGAATAATGCACCCAAACCATGTTAGTTTTGCTTTAAAAGAACCAGATATTTCAGAATCATAAAATGTATTAAAATACTACTCTCAATAGATAAATTATTGCATTATTATTCACAATAGCCAGGACACCTATAAACCCTGGTGTTCATCAATAAATGAATGGATAAAGAAAATGTAGGATATATAGATATAAATATATATAGTGCAATATTATTGTCTTTTTAAAAGGAGGGTTATGTGTTCATGGTGATATTACAGTCATGGGGCAGAGATGAATTATGCAAGAAGTAGTATTGATATAATAACTACGTATTTTGGAGGCAGTAAAAGTGCAAATTAAACTCACACACAAAATGAAAATAGACTTATATGGCACAATGATTTAAATATAAAAGTTAAGCTGTAATGACTGTAAAAAGTAGAGAATTTTCTAGACATCTAGAATAAAGGTTTTTATATGACACAGAACACAAACATTATCTACCACATAGAAATCAAAGCACTCTGCATGGCAAAAATAAACAAATGAAATAATTACTATTAAGAACAAATCTTTGCAAGTTTTCTAAAGGAAGGTATTTCACTCAAAATATCAATTTAAAAACAAAATATTTTAAGAAAGTGACATATATAACAGATAATTCACAGAAAATGAAATTTTAATGGTTCTTAGAAACATGAAGAGACATCCAACCTGATTCAAATAAAAAGGCAAATAAACCAAAAATACTATATTTTTCAACTATAATGACAACGTTAGATGAAAGTTCACATCACAATGTCAGAAGGATTTTTAGAAATAGTTACTAGATTTGCAAGAAGTAGTGTAAATGATAAAGCCTCTCTCTGGAGGGCAGAGTGGCAATAACTCACAATTTATCTTTTACTCAGCTTTCACTCCAAAAAAAAGTATTGGTCCTACCAATACTTTCACATTTATGATAACATTGTTCATATTACTAAAAAATTGAAAACTAGGTAAACACCCATAATGCTGAGAATCTGATAAAAACAGATACATGAATGCAGTTATTCAATTATTTAAAAAAAAGTAAGGCTTGTCTTTCTGTACTGATGCAGACATATCTCCCAGGAAAATGCAAATTTCAAAACAGTGTGAAAATTCACTGCCATTTGGAGGGAGTGGAATATATAAGATAAATATCAGTATGTTCTCAAGAACAATGCAAAGCTTGTACAAGGAAAAACCACAAGAGCTGTGGCTGTTGTGAATTACAAGGAGAGAAACCTAAAATTGAAAATCAAGGAATGGAACAGAATTTGGTTTTTATACTATGAACATTTATACTTTTTTGACCATATGAACACCTTGTTATATAACAAAAAATCAATAAAAACTGAAGACAGGGCTTGTTAGGAAAAACGCTGCTCGCAAAGAAAGCTCACGAGAAAAATCCCCATTCAAGAGCAAGGTTTAATGACAGGCTCAAGCTGCTGGGCTGACCAGGGAAAGGTGGCACAGCACTGACTCTGGGCTAGGTGTGGCTTTTATAGAAGAGGAAACTTAAGGAAGCTGGCGCTTGCTCAGGAGTCTCCTTTAGGAGTGGAGCTGTCTTACAGCAAGGGACTTTCTGTTAAGGGTGGAGCTGCCTTTGGGGGTGGAGCTGCCTGGGGAGGCTCCATTTCTCAAGAAGTGAAGCCTGAGATAAAATGGCCACTGATTCACAAAATGGCGACATTATTACTCTATCAGGGATGGAGGAAGGAGTAAAGGAAAGAAAGAGAACATAGAGGAGGAAAGAAAGGAGGGAAGAAAGGAAGGAGGAAGGGAAAGAAGAAGATAGAGGAGAGAGAGAAGGAGGTAGAGGGAGGGAAGGAAGGAAGGAAAAAAAACTTGCTCTCAAAACAGAAGCAAATACTCCCTAATGACAGTAACAGGAAAGTTAATTTTGTCCTCTCTGGAATGCTTGGATTTTTTTCAGTGGGGAATAACAAATGAATGACTGCTTTTCCCATTCCAAGTCAGCCTCTGGAGCCTCAGATTCTCCAGGGAGAGAGTATGGATCCCTTAGGCTCCTGATATAAACCTCCCAATTGAGATGATCCACAAAGAGTTTTGTGGGCAGTCAGCTGGCACTAGTTGCAGTGAGAGAACTTGGGGGCAACTCTGATGTAAGTAAAACAAAGCAAATGATATTTTTAAACAACACTCTCATCATTGCAGCATGCTATTTCATAATATAGATGTAGCACAATTTGTTTAGGCAATAACATATTATACAAGGTTTCAACTGTTACAGTTTGAGGCTACTGCAGGTGACACTTATGAAAATTTGACTACATGTGATGTGAGCATGAGTTTGGGGCAAACGCGTTTTTCTAGGAGCACAAGGATTGAACTTTATGGTAAGTACATATCTAGACTTTAAAGAAGCTACAGTGTTTTCCACACTGTACCATTTTAGATTCTCACCAGTGGTGTATGGGAGGCCTAGTTGAATTACATCTTTGCCAGCATTTTGGTATCATCACTATTTTTATTTTAGCCACAGTGGTAAGTGTGTAGTGAAATGCCATCATGTTTAGTGTAACAATATTGCACTTTTTAGCAATTTTACAATTTGATTCTTAAAATTTTGAGTCTGAGAATTCTTTACATATCCGAGATATGATTTTTTTTCAGATGTGTGTTTGGAAATAATTTCTTCCATTCTGTACAATGCCTTTTTTTTTATTCATTTATTCACATGTGCATACATTGTTTGGATCATTTCCCACCCCCCTGCCTCCCTCCTCCACTCTCTTCCCCCCTCCCCCCCTCGCTTCCAGGCAGAACCTGTTCTGGCCTTATCTCTAATTTTGTTGAAGAGAAGACATAAGCATAATAAGGAAGACAAAGCGTTTTTGCTAGTTGAGTTGAGGATAGCTATACAGAGAGATTCCTAGCATTGCTTTCATGTACAAATGTGTTACAACACAAGTTGATTCATCTCTAACTGATCTTTACACTGGTTCCTGATCCCCTTCTCATGTTAACCTCTGTCACTTTAACATATCTGTATTAGTTCCTCAGGAGTGGGGACATCAAATGCTTTCATGTTTTAAGTTTTCTACCTATTCCCATGCCCTGCCTTTTCATCTTAACTAAGTCTGTAACAGAGCAAATGTTTCATTCTGATGAGGCTCAACTTATTTATTTTTCACCAATCTTGCTTTTTCTGTCATATATAAAAGCTGTTCACTAAGCAGTAGCACCTAAAATTTTTGTCCTTTGTTACCTTCTAAAATTTTCATGGTTTAACATTTTGCATTTAAATGTATGATCCTTTTTTGGTTACTATTTAGATAAGGTGAAATATTTACACTTAGTTGATTTTTCTTATGGATATTCAAATGCTCTATCACCATTATAAAAATGTCTATTGATGGCTTATACATTTTCATCAAAAATCGGCTTATAACTTATGTGTATCTAATTCTGGGTTCTCTATTCTCCTTCATCTCCAAGTCTATCCCTCCAGCAGTATTACCGTGTTGTTTATAACTACCTAACAAATCCTGATAAGAAGTGGAGTTATCCACGGTTTTCATTTTGTTTAGAATTGGGGTAGATTTTCTAACACATTTTTCCTTTTATATAAATTTTAGAATAAGCAGATTGCTATGTAAACAATCTTGCAAGTATCGACAAGAATGTGTTATATCTTTATTCAAATTTAGTGAGGATGGATATTTCATTATATTTAGTCTTCCAACTCATGAGCATGGTGTTTCTATTTAGATCTTTGATATTTTTCATCAGTTTCTAAGTTTCAGCATACTAACTGTACACCAGTTTTGTTAGATTTATGCTTAAACATTTCAAATTTTTCAGTGGCCATAAATGATGTATTTTAATATCTTACCCACATGTCCATTGTTAGCACAGAGATAATATTTTTGTTTTCTGTAATCATCTTGTATTCTGCAACTTTGTTGAATTCACTGATGAGCTTTAGAAGATTTTTGTTGATTCCTAAGGATCTTCTACAAAGATTGTCTCATCACCTACAAATAGTAGCAACTGTATTTTTCCCTTTGTGAAATGTGTAACATTTTCATTTCTTTCATTCCCTCAGCCCTCTGGTGTGTGTAATGGTACTTCTAACATCACACACCTAATGACATTTAGATCATTAGGAGACTGACCTAATGAATGAATTAATCACTCGATGGATTCATAATACATTGCACTTATTGGGATGGGTTAAAAGACAGGATGTGGGGCTTATTTGAAGAAAGTAGGTCACTATGACTACGCCCTTGGAGGCTACATCTTGTCCTAATTCCTTCCTCTATCCTCTCTCTCTGACTCCTGGCCACCATGATGTGAACTGCTTTGTTTTACCACACCCTCCTGCCATGATGGACTAAACTTTCCGAAATCATGAACCAAAATAAATAGTTAAAATAGTGCAGTTATAAGCATGGTTCTTCAGTATCTCTGTTTTATGCTGACTTGGATTCCATTGAGTGTATACCCAGGAAATGGTATAGCATGATCACTCGGTACTTCTGTTTTTAGTTTCATAATGAACTTCCATCCTGAATCCCACAGTGGCTGCACTGTTTTACATTTCCATCAACTGTGTATAAGGGTTCATTTTTCCCCTGCATCTATACCAGCATTTGTTGTTATTTGTTTTCTTGATGATAGCCATTCTGACTGCAATGAGATGGACTCTTAGTGTCATTTTGATTTGCATTTCCTTTATGGCCAAAGATGTTGAACGTTTCTTCATTATTTGTTGAGAAGTGCCTACTCAATTCATTTGCCTGTTTATTGATCTTATTACTTGTCCTTTTGTTGTTATTTTTTGCAGTTTTTATGCTCTTAATATTAGTCTTCTCTCAGAAGAATAAATGGGAAAGATTCCCATTCTGTAGGTTATGTTTTTGTTCTGCTGACTGTTTCCTCTGTCATGCAGAAGCTGTTTAATTGATGCAGTCCCAGCTGTCAATTCTTGCTTTTATTTACTGAGCTATGAGAGTCCTATTCAGGAAATTGCTGCCTAGGCCAATATCTGGAAATGTTTTTCTACAGTTCTCAAAGTTTCATGTCTTATATAAAGGCATTTTATTCATTCTGAACTGATTTTTCTACAGGGTGAAAGATTAAGGTCTGTTTTCAGTCTTCTATATGTGAATATCCATTTATCCCTGTACCATTTGTGGAAGGGCTATCTTTCCTCCAGTGCATGTTTTGATGCCTTTATTGATAATCCATTGGGTGTACATACATGGGCTTTTTCTGGGTCCTCTATTCTATTCCACTGGTCTATGTTTCTGTTCTTATGCCAGTGTCATGCTGGATTTGATAATATGACTTAGTAGTACATTCTTAAGGCCGTTATTGTGATGCCTCCAGCATTACTCATTTTGCCTAGAATTGCTTTGACTACTTAGGGTCTTTCATGCTTCCATATGAACTTTAGGGTTGTTTTCTTCGGTTTATGCAAAGGATGCCATTGGTATTTTGGTAGGGATTGCATTAAATCTATAGATCATTTTCAGTAATATGGTCACTTAAAAAATATTTGTTCTCTTTATTCATGAACATAGAAGGTCTTTCCTCTTCTAGTGTATTTAATTTCTTTCTTTAGTGTTTTATATTTTTCATTATAGAGGTATTTCACTTCCTTGGTTAGGTTTATTCCTAACTGTTTTGGGGGAGGCTAATTTTTTGGAGATTATTGTAAATGGGATTCTTTCCTAATTTGTTATTGGTGGATAGAAAACCTACTGATTTTTCTGTGTTGATTTTATATCCTGCTATTTTCTGATATCATCTCTCAGTTCTAAGAGTCATTTGGTGGGGACATCAGAGTTTCTATATATAGAATCATACCATATTAAGGCTAAGAATGGTGGATAATGTTGGCAATTCCATCACTCAGGAGGCTGAGGCAGGAGGATCCTAAGTTCAAGGCCAGCCTGGACTACATAGAAAGATCTAGCCTCAAAAAATAAACAAACAAACAAAAAAGAATAACATCATCTTCAAACAAGAATAATATAACTTGTTCCTTTCTTATATTTGATCCTGTTGTTTCTTTCTCTTCCCTTATTTCTCTGGCTAAGATTTCAAGTACTACATTGAATAGTAGTATAGATAAGCTAATGACCTATAAGTTATAACCTACAAATTGCTTCTTAGAGGGCTTTCAACCAATCTTTAGTCTTTCATTAGTCCCTTTAACACAGTCACAATGTACCTGTTAATATCATCATTTGGAGGATAGTGTAGTATTAATCTAGTTAATTATATGTTTTCTCCATTTCTGGTTTGGTATTAATCATGTTGGGTCTGATAAGTGAGCAATCACTCACCAATCCTCTTCCAAATAGAAACTTATAGTGTTGCTTTTTCTCCAATAATATATGCCTTTTAATTAAAAAAAACTCCGTTGTGTTATATGACTGAAATATTATTTTAAAACTCTGTTGTAAAAAAATTACTAAATCTCAATGACATATTATGATAGAAATTCCCAATCATATAAAATCTGGTAGAAGGAGGGTATTTCTGGGGACTGCTATGGATTAAACAGACCCCCAAAATTCATGTATTAGAAATGTAATCCCTAATGCAGCAATATTGAGAGGTATACCTAAAGCAAGGTGATAGGGTCTTGAGGATTCTGCTTTCATGAATGAATTAATACTGCTATTGCAAGACAGAGTTAGTTATCCCAAAAATGGTTTGGTTATGAAAACAATTTTGACTCCCATGGCTCCTTTACTCTCACCCTATCTTGCCCTTCCCTCATCTGCCAGGGGATGATACAACAAAAATCCCTTCACAGATGGGCCCCTCCACTGTAGACTTCCCAGCCTCCAGAACTTTCACCAATAATGTATTTTTTCTGTGTATATTAAAAAGTATTATTCTGCTATAGCAACACAAAATGGACTAAGACAGTGACTTCACTCCACACAGTCATTCTGCAACCTATCCTGACGTGAACCTCAATAGTAATACAAGGAAGGTCACCAGAGTTAACAAATAAAAACACAAGATGCCAGTTAAAATATAAATTTCAGATACATAGTATTTTTAACTACTTCCCATGGAATATTTTAGAGTTGTTTCTACTAAAAATTATGTTGCACATTTAAAGTTCAAATTTCAGTGTCCATATTATATCTGGCAACCCTAACATGATTTTCAAAGTCTCTCTGAATGTTAATTCCCTGCTAACAGATAAGGAAGAAAAGGAGTAGAAATACACATGAATCCAGTTTGCATTGTCATAGGAACATATACTACATTTCTCCATGTTCCACTGAGCAAAACTGATCTTAAAACCATATACACCCAGGTTTGATTGGAAGTATGATGTATGTCTATTCCAAAAAAAAGGACACATGTATTGATGAACAGCAGGCTGACACCTGCTATAACAAGAATACATGATGTATTACTCCACAATGAAAAGTGCTAGGCAATACGGAAGGATGTTAAGAAAAAACATGCATGAAGAAAAATCACAAGAAAACATCCTGTACAGATATCTTAAACAAAAATACCTCTTTTCAGAAATGGAGAGCAGGAAGGTAAAACAGCTCCTGTCTGGGGGTTGGTGCCAGTGGAAGGAGAGAAGATATAAAGGGTGAAGGAGGCTGAATGTAGTGGAAATATTAGGTACTCATGTATGAAAATGGAAAAGTGAGACATGTTGAAACTAATCCAGGAATGGGGTGAGGGTGAATAAGGGAGAATGATGGAGGGGTTCAATTCAACTATGGTATATTGTAAGAACTTTTATAAATGTCACAAAGTAACCCCAGTACAACAATAATATAATTAAACAAAAGAAAAATCATGCATGAGTGCATCTCGACTGTATGCTAAAATGTACAGAAGTACTATAACTCAGGAAGAGAAAAGAAAGATTTTTAAATAAGCTATAATTATACATTAATAAAATTACTAACATGTGAGTTTTACTTAAGCTAGAAAGTGAGGCCATAACTAAAGGAAAAGTGATGCTTGGAATACGCGAGTTTATCTTCCTCTTATGTACTTGAAATGAGCAGATTATGTGGTACATGAAGTGAACTCCTCTGCTTAGAGTGGTGAAAGGACATTAGTATCAACATGCAGTGAAGGATCAAAATTGTGTGGATCATGGGCATTTCTCAGAAAATTCCTCTTGAATTAATTCTTGCAAATCAAGAAATTCAATCAGGATTAAATTATTAAAATGATGAATGCCAAAAACAAAAAAAGATGAAGGCTGCTGAAAATGTACAAAAATCTTATCTGAATATTGCCTCATGAAATATACATACCTGTTTAATATAGTAGAAAAGTATCCTGATCCAGGTTTCTTAGAATCACACATTAAAATTCAGTGTTCTTGTATGAAATATTCTTCATTTTAAATTGAATCTATGGCTCAAATTTACTGTTTATGTGGTACCTCCTTTCAAGATTACTTTATTTTTAAAATTATATGAAAAGATCCCCCCCCCACCGTTGAGTTCATGTCAGGAAAAGCTAAATTAAAAAAAATACAGGGAACATAAAACGTTTTTTTTTTTTTTTCATTTCAAGAAGTCACAAGGAAGCAGGGCACCTGGCAGTGCAATCCTAGCTACTTGAGAAGCCGCATTTGAGAGGTTTGAGGGTCGTGACTTGAGGCCAGCCTGGACAAAATGTTTACAAGGCCCCCTCTCAACCAAGAGCTGGGCATGGTGGTGCGTGCCTGTCATCCCAAGCTCATGGGGGGCTAAGATCAGTTGGATTGTGGTTATAGACCAACCTGGGAATGATGTCTGCAAGACCCTATCCACAGAAAAAGTTGGGTATGGTACTGCTCTCCTGTCATCTCAGCTAGAGCAGGAAGTCTCAAATAGGAAGCCAGGGACTGGAGGTGTGGCTCGAGCAGTAGAGCACCTGCTTTGCAAGCATGAAACCCAGAGTTCAAATCCCAGTCCTGCCAAAATAAACAAATAAATAAATAAAATAGGAAGCCAGGCAGGTCTAGGCACAAAGTGAGACCCAGTCTCTAGAAAGCCTGGGCATGGCTCAAGCAGTACAGCCCCTGCCTAGTGAGCACAAAGCCTTGAGTTGGAACACTGGTACCACAAAAAATAAAATAATAACAAAGAGAAGGTTCAGGGCGTGACTCAACTGGCAGAATACCTTGAAGCCAAGTGAGAGGCCCTCAGTTTAAGTGCTAGTGCCAAAAAAAAAGTCACAAAAATTTCTTGGTCCTGTCCAGATCCTGGTAGCCATGACAAGAGGAAATGGCAGTGACGTCACTGAATTCTACCTTCTGGGATTTGCTGCCCAACAAGAGTTTCACTATGTCCTCTTCATTGTATTTCTTGTGATCTACATGACGTCCATGGTTGGTAATACTGGAATAATCCTACTCATCAACACAGACTCCAGACTTCAAACACTCATGTACTTTTTCTTACAACATTTGTCTTTTGTTGATATCTGTTATCACTCCCAAGACGTTGCAAAACTTCATAGCAGCAGACAAATCCATCTCATTTGGAGGATGTGTAGCACAATTACTGATCTATGTAATTTTTGCAACCAGTGACTGTTACCTCCTGGCAGCTATAGCAGTAGACCATTATGTAGCCATCTGTAAGCCACTTCACTATCTTATAATTATGTCCCAAATGGTAGCTGGTTCATACCTCATAAGATCTATAAATTCCTTTGTATACCAGGCTTTACATTTTCACTCTCCTTCTGTAAATCCAACCACATTAATCACTTTTACTACGATGTTCCCCCTATTATCACCCTTTCATGCTCCAGCATTGATTTAAACATCATGCTACTTTTTATCTTTGTGGAATTTAATTTGATGTTCACTGTGTCAGTAGTTACTGTCTCTTACATATACATCATGGCCATCATCCTAAAGATGTCTTCTTCTGCTGGGAGAAAGAAAACCTTCTCCACATGTGCCTCCCACCTAACAGCAGTCACCATTTTCTATGGAACCCTCTCTTACATGTACTTAGAGCCTCATTCTGATTCCCAGGAGAATATGAAAGTGGCCTCCATATTTTATGGCATTGTGATTCCCATGTTGAACCCTTTGACCTACAGCTTGAGAAACAAGAAGGTAAAAGATGCTATAAAAGTGACAGGCAAAAAGCTCTTTAGATTACATCTGAATTGTTAAAATTCAACATATCAAAACATCTCACAGAGGTTGATTACCACAGTTAATCAGAAACAAAACAGTCAGCTTTTAAATCAGGTCTTTCCTTAAGATCTGGGGACATATTCTAAACCTCTCCTGAAACACATTTTTCCAGAAATATAGTTTGAAAAACATATCTTATTTTCCTTGTGGAAAAGACTTGATGAAGAATATTGACAATGTTAAAAAGAGAGCTCCTTATGGTGGCACACATCTATAATCCCACGTAATTGAGAGACAGAGTTGGAAGGATCTCAGTTTGGAGACAGCTCCAAAGAAAAGTTAGCAAACCCCATCTTAATCAATAAGATAGTTGTGGTGGTGCACTAGAGATCCCAGATAAGCAGGAGGCAATAAGTAGGGAAAAAGCTGACTCTAGGCAAAAAAAATGTGAGATCCTACCTGAAAAAATGACTAAAACAAGAAGGTGAGGGCATAGTAAAATACCTGCCTAGCAAGCATGAGGCCCTGATTTCAAATCCCAGTACCACTAAATACACACACACACACACACACACACACACACACAGTGAAAAAGTGTGTATAAACCTTATAAGGTATTACTTCAGTATTATTTGATATACTTTTAATGACTAGAAATATCCTTACATGTGAGTAATCATATTAAAATTGAAGTTTATTATTTCCCCAATCTTAAACAAGTTGGCTAAATTGTCTATAAAGAAGTCCTTTGTAAATTCTGTTCCAATGACTACACAATTCTGAGTGTGAAATAAATGTA
The DNA here is from genome assembly GCF_047511655.1 of Castor canadensis. NCBI lineage: Eukaryota > Metazoa > Chordata > Mammalia > Rodentia > Castoridae > Castor > Castor canadensis. Next base: position 193,242,780 of record NC_133386.1, read on the forward strand.
TTGCTACTCACACTTCTACCCAGTGGACACATATTTGTTATATTCCTTGGCATCAAAAACATTTCTGTCATTTGTTGCCCTCTTCATTCTCATTCCATTCCTTTCTTGTCTATGGAAAGGAAACTCCTGCAAACAGTTTCCATCTACAGTAAAGATCTTCACTGTATAGTGAAGAAATAAACTTACCTAAAGAAAGACCTGAAGCTCAATGTGGGTGTGATAATGCACAACTGTAATCCTACCACTCTGGAGAAGGAGGCAAAAGGATTGCCAGTTTGAGACCATCCCAGGCATCATAGAGAGACTCTATCTCAAAAAAAAAAGAATAAAAATAAAAAACAAGAAAAACGATCTAGCCTTTGTCCTTAGCTACTTGGAGGTAACTCTACACTAATAAAACTCTGCCTGATAGAAATGTGACATTTGACTGGAGGCTACAGCCACTGATGGTCCAACAAAATGATTTTTATTGGGAATTTGGGGATATTCTAGAACAAATTTAAAGTCCAAAAGAACTGAAAACTGAGGTATTTTCTGTTCCTCCATGTATGGCTTAGATTTAAAGATCAGCATGTCATCAAGCCCTAATACAAACTTGGGACACCACAGACTCATGTGACCTTCTAGGTTTGGTGATCATCTATGAATGTCTCCCTAACTAATTTCAAGAGAGTAATGCACTGTGAATATGGGGGAAGTTTCTTATTTGGATACCTCCAAACCTTGCTCTAAGCATCTCTACCTTAGGCTGGTTCTAATTTTTTCCTGTGTTTTAAAAAACTCTACTCAAATGTCCAATGTCTTCTTTATGTCTTAGATACTTTACCTCCTATAATAAATACCAATTAACAAGATGGTATATAAAAACAGAAATTTCTTTCTCATAATTAAAGGCTACAAATCAAAAACTCAAACAGCTGGCATGAATCTGGTGAGGGTGCTGGTCTTCTCAAGATGAGCAGCATCTCATTATGCCTTCGCCCAGCAGAAAAAGGAATAGGGGGCACCAGGAACCAATTCAGGATGGTTTCATCCTCCTGACTTAATTACTACCCAGTGAGTTAGGGTTTCAACACATGAACTTTAGGGAGACACTAGTATTCACTGCACTCCCAGCCCTGTTAAATTATCTTTCTTGCATGCACAATGCATTCACACCATTTCAACAATTCTAAAAGTCTTTATGCATTCCACCATCAACCCTGAGGTCTAAAATCCAAAGCTTCATCCAAATATCTTCCAGATAATAGATGGATGAGATTCATGGTATGATTTCTTGTGGGGCAAAATACTTTTTCAAAGTGCAAACTTTTGAAACAAGAAAAGTAATGAGCTTCCAAAATACAATGGTAAAACAGGTATAGGATGGACAATCCTACTTGGAAAAAAAACATAAATTATAAGGGGCCAGGCTCAGTGGCTTAAATCTATAATCCCAGATACTTGGGAGGTGGATATCAGGAGACTGTTGTTCAAAGCCAGTCAAAAAAAAAGTTAGTGAGACCCCCATCTCCACCAATAGCTGGGCATGGTGGCATGTACCTGTCATTCCAGCTAGATGAGAAGTATTACAGGAGGATCATGATCCAAGACATAAAGGCAACAGTCTATCCCAAAAACTCTAAAGCAAAAAGTGATGAGGGAATGGCACAAGTGGTAGAGTTCCTGTGTGGCAAGAACAAGTCCCTGAGTACAGCCCCCAGTCCACCCAATAGATATAGAGTTATCCACAATGTGATTCTCTGCCTTAGTCCTATCCAGGATCCTATTATAGTTGGGGCTGGCTCACACCCCAAGGATCCATCCAGACAGCCTCACCACCACAGCTCCTATGGCTATAACACTTTGAGATGTGGAAGAATATTCTTCCCACCAACCTATGCCCATGAAGGGACTAGAAGCCTGGATAACTTCTGAATTTTCTTCATGGGTCTTCTTCCCTTCTTCTGAAGAACAACACATTTGACCATCAGTAATTTCATGGTTCAATACTGTAGGGACTAAGAAGTCCAACAGTCTTCCTTCAATTTGTCCCCTGTTCTGCCTTTCATTTACTCCTGTGGCTTATCGCTCGAATAATCCCATCTCACTTCCCGGCTTTTGTTGAGATGACTGATTAAGTCCCTGGTTCATATTTATAATAATCTCTTTATCAATCAGTCACTTGGCCACACCCTTAGTATCCTCTTTCAACATGCTTTCTCATGTGTTGCAGAATGGGTAGGTTGAGGGTTTCCCAAATCTTTAAGTTCTGATTCCTTTCATTTATCAATTCCATCTTCAAATCATTTTGATATTTTCACATATGACTACAAACACTTAGGAGAATCCAAACCACTTCTGCATCACTTTGTTCAGAAACCACTTTTCTTATGCTGCTTTACACAAAACACTAGAACATGATTACAAGTAAACCAAGTTATTTGCCATTTTATAACAAAGATTTCCTTTTCCTCAGTGTCTAATAACACATCCCTCATTTCCATCTGTGACCTCCTCAGAAGCATTTTTACCAGCCATATTTCTACCAATGACCTATCCATGCTTAATTAGGTATTCTCTAAGAAAATGAAAACTATCTCTATAACTCTTTTTCTGCGCTCTCATGTGAATCCTTCCTAAAGTGCTGATCACGTTAATCTGTGCTTTTTCTATAATCCACCCTAAGATTTCTCAGCCTCTACCTATTACACAGATCCAGTATGTTTCAGTGTTTGGTATATATCAATTTCTGCTGTAGAGGGGGTAACTTGTAAATGGGCAAGTACATGTTTACATGCTTCCTAATTTGCCTGCCTTTTCCTTTTTCTCCTGTTTTTAAAAGATATGTGGTGCCTGGAGCTATAGTAGACATGTTGGATTATGAGGCAACAAACAACTCATAAATGTGCTAGTCTTGACTCCCAATTATTACTCTGAAGGAAAAATCATTCATATGTTAAAGCCAAATAAGTTGGATTTGTTCTATTAACAGTTGAACACATTCCAAACTGCAATATTGGTCATGTAATAAGAAATATTGAATGTCAATTCATCAATCTTTTACAATAACTTCTCTTCATATGGTTGATATTTATGCAAAAAGCTATATATTCACTGAATTTACCTTCCTCCTTTCAAATTGATTAGAAGTTTGATCAGAGCAGTTTTTATAAGGAAACATAATTCAAAGTCTCCTATTCAAATAAGATGAAACAAAAGTGTCTATAAATCTACTTAGTGGAAACATTGGCAAAAATACAAACAGGCAATATACTGAAGAGTAGAATAGCAAAATTCTAAGAACAACATTAAAAATGATCCAACTACTTTATAGTTAGAAAAATATAAAAAATAGTAAACCACAACACACTTATTTTCTTAGGCAAAATATATAGAAATATATCATTTTGATGAGCATTGTCATGGAAATTCCCATAAACAATTAGCACCAATGTACACTAGTATATTCATTCTCAAAAGTGTACTGGCAGTACTTGGTCAAATTAAATATGTGCAGCACACCCTCAAACTTCACTTTTGTTGCTATGAATATAAAACAGATAAATTTTCATATTGAGTAACTTGGACTAAAAGCAAGTTGTAGGCAATTTTCTACTCATCATTACAAGGCAGCACAGATGGACAACATGAATCAACAATTCAAGTATGGTTTGTGGACCAGTATCATACCTTGGACTCTATGTTATAATCAGTTATGATGATATCAGTATAGGAAGTGAGCTTGTACATTTCGAACTACTAATGAATTTTGTTAAGTTCTGAAAACATTTCATTTTTTATAAAATTTTGATTTGAAGCATTAAAAAATTTAAGAACAAAAAGAACTCCTGCCACACAATCTTTGTTAGACATATCTATAGAATACTGTGTGTGTGACCATGAATCCATGATAGTCAAAGCAGAGTTGGTATGGAGGGAAAAGGGATAAAATGAAATTATGGAAATAAGTTTGGAAAACATCATATAGCTTAATAGGTAACTTGTTTTCAGATACAATAATTGATGGAGTAAATACTAATTTCAAAAAATATTTTGAGCTTAATGGAAAGTATAACTAGATAAAAAGCATATTTTCATATTCTTTAATGAAAGATTTATGAAATGATCTTCAGCAGCTAAGAACACAGAGAATATTCAATGGCAATTTCTCCAAAACATAAGTGAAGTTATGTAAGTTGAGTACCAATTCTAAACTCCAAGTCAAGTATGTCATAGAAATTGCTCTCTGAACCCTTACCAAAGCAAGTGTTATACCATTTCCAAGTGCTGAATTAGTCTAAAAAATCACAATAGTCTTGCTTTGTCCATTAATGTTTCTTTCTTACTTTTCAGCTGATATTTAATTTTTACTAACCATGGAACAAAACGATGGTACTGAAGTCACTGAACTCATTCTTCTGGGACTTGATAGTCAACACAAGTTTTGGCATATCTTCCTTATGGTATTTTTACTGACCTATGCAGCCACCACTGCAGAGAATATTGGCCTGATTCAACTTATCAAGGTTGAATTTTTCCTTCACATTCTTATGCACTTTTGCCTCCAATATTTGGCTTTTGTTTATCTCTGTTATGTATGCCACTGATATTACACCCGACATGTTACAGAATTTTGTGAGATCAAAAACATCCATCTCATAAGAATGAATATAGAACATCTAAACCTGTTTAAATCACCATAGAGAGGAAATAAGGTAGAAAGGATAAAAATAGGGAGGATGAACCAATTCAGGATATAATACATATACACATGGAAATGTCATAATGAAACTGTGGAACTGTCTTAAATAAGCAGAAATGTCTTTTGATAAAAATGAAAAACAGGAAATAAAAAGGGCCCTGTCTGGGGGTTGGTAACAGTGGGAGGGAGGAGGATATAGAAAAGGAGTGAAGGAGGGTGAATATGGTAGAAATATTACATACTCATGTATGAAAATGGGAAAATAAAACCTAGTGAAACTATTCCAGGAATGTGGGGAGGGAGATAAAGGATAATGATAGAGGGGATGAGTTCCATTATGATACATTGTAAGAACTTTTGTAAATGACACAATGTACCCCCAGTACTACAATAATATGATAATATAAATAATAAATAAATAATTAGTCTTCATCATAGGATTTATAATGCAATCATTTGTCTATGACTCTTTTGTAACCAGTGACAGCTTCATCCTGGCTATGGTGGTGGACCATTATGTGGGCTCTGTAACCCACTGTACTATCCAGTCATCAAGTCCCAGAAACTCTGCATTCAGATGCTGGTTGGTTCATATGTCATGGGCTTTTTAAATGCATTCTGTTGACACAGGTTTTACTTTCTCATTGAAATTTTGCAAGTTCAATGAAATTAATTACTTTTTCTGTAGTGTTCCTCCAGTATTTGCCTTATCGTGCTCTAATATTGGGTTCCATATCATGTTATGAACAGTCTTTGTTGGGTTTAACTTAGCACTCATTCTGTTGGTTGTCATCTTTTCCTACACATATGTCCTGGCTACCCTCTTGAGGATGATCTGTAGGAAGGTAAGGCCTATAAGAAGGAAAAAGGCCCTCTCCACATGTGCATCTCACCTGACAGCTGTCACCATTTTCTATGGGACTCTTTATTACATGTATGTACACAGTGGGACCTATAGGTCTCAAGAGTAGGAGAAAATAGCATCTGTTCTCTGTGGTATTATCCTCATGTGAAACTTCCTCACCTATACCCCAAGAAACCAACCTGTGATAGCAACCCTAAAACACATAGGAAATAAAGCCATCTAGCTTGAAACATGATTTCTCTGTCAACAGGATTCAAGAAAGAAAACATGGCTCTCTAATTTCTCAACTTTAGAAGATGTAGCAAATGTTTCTGACAACTAAAGGCATTCCTTAATTGTCAATAACAACTAACTAAAAAAGATTTTAAATGATTAACTATATGAACATCTTTTTTAAATTCAGAGCTGGTAATTAAACTCAGGGCCTTGTATATGCTAAACAAGTGCTTTAATTCTGAACTGTGTACATTCCCAGCTCTTATATGTGCACTTCTAAATTACAAGTTTTTAAAGAGAAGCACCTGAGAAAACTCTAGCTATTCTTCTTATACATTTCATTATTATTAATTAGCATACACTAATAACAGAGGGAAACTTCATTGTGGTAACCCTATCAGGCATGCAGTGCACTTTGAACAAGTTTTACTCCTCTCCTTTACTTTATTTTTTTATTTTTTTTTTTTGAATTTTTTTTTTCATTTTTCTTTTATTATTCATATGTGCATACAAGGCTTGGTTTATTTCTCCCCCCTGACCCCACCCCCTCTCTTACCACCCACTCCACCCCCTCCCGCTCCCCCCCTCAATACCCAGCAGAAACTATTTTGCCCTTATCTCTAATTTTGTTGTAGAGAGAGTATAAGCAATAATAGGAAGGAACAAGGGGTTTTGCTGGTTGAGATAAGGATAGCTATACAGGGCATTGACTCACATTGATTTCCTGTGCGTGGGTGTTACCTTCTAGGTTAATTCTTTTTAATCTAACCTTTTCTCTAGTTCCTGGTCTCCTTTTCCTATTGGCCTCAGTTGCTTTAAGGTATCTGCTTTAGTTTCTCTGCATTAGGGGCAACAAATGCTAGCTAGTTTTTTAGGTGTCTTACCTATCCTCACCCCTCCCTTGTGTGCTCTCGCTTTTATCATGTGCTCATAGTCCAATCCCCTTGTTGTGTTTGCCCTTGATCTAATGTCCACATATGAGGGAGAACATACGATTTTTGGTCTTTTGAGCCAGGCTAACCTCACTCAGAATGATGTTCTCCAATTCCATCCATTTACCAGCGAATGATAACATTTCGTTCTTCTTCATGGCTGCATAAAATTCCATTGTGTATAGATACCACATTTTCTTAATCCATTCGTCAGTGCTGGGGCATCTTGGCTGTTTCCATAACTTGGCTATTGTGAATAGTGCCGCAATAAACATGGATGTGCAGGTGCCTCTGGAGTAACAGTCTTTTGGGTATATCCCCAAGAGTGGTATTGCTGGATCAAATGGTAGATCGATGTCCACCTTTTTAAGTAGCCTCCAAATTTTTTTCCAGAGTGGTTGTACTAGTCTACATTCCCACCAACAGTGTAAGAGGGTTCCTTTTTCCCCGCATCCTCGCCAACACCTGTTGTTGGTGGTGTTGCTGATGATGGCTATTCTAACAGGGGTGAGGTGGAATCTTAGTGTGGTTTTAATTTGCATTTCCTTTATTGCTAGAGATGGTGAGCATTTTTTCATGTGTTTTCTGGCCATTTGAATTTCTTCTTTTGAGAAAGTTCTGTTTAGTTCACATGCCCATTTCTTTATTAGTTCATTAGTTTTGGGAGAATTTAGTTTTTTAAGTTCCCTGTATATTCTGGTTATCAGTCCTTTGTCTGATGTATAGTTGGCAAATATTTTCTCCCACTCTGTGGGTGTTCTCTTCAGTTTAGAGACCATTTCTTTTGATGAACAGAAGCTTTTTAGTTTTATGAGGTCCCATTTATCTATGCTATCTCTTAGTTGCTGTGCTGCTGGGGTTTCATTGAGAAAGTTCTTACCTATACCTACTAACTCCAGAGTATTTCCTACTCTTTCTTGTATCAACTTAAGAGTTTGGGGTCTGATATTCAGATCCTTGATCCATTTTGAGTTAATCTTGGTATAGGGTGATATACATGGATCTAGTTTCAGTTTTTTGCAGACTGCTAACCAGTTTTCCCAGCAGTTTTTGTTGAAGAGGCTGCTATTTCTCCATCGTATATTTTTAGCTCCTTTGTCAAAGATAAGTTGCTTATAGTTGTGTGGCTTCATATCTGGATCCTCTATTCTGTTCCACTGGTCTTCATGTCTGTTTTTGTGCCAGTACCATGCTGTTTTTATTGTTATTGCTTTGTAATATAGTTTGAAGTCAGGTATTGTGATACCTCCTGCATTGTTCTTTTGACTGAGTATTGCCTTGGCTATTCGTGGCCTCTTGTGTTTCCATATAAATTTAACAGTAGATTTTTCAATCTCTTTGATGAATGTCATTGGAATTTTGATGGGAATTGCATTAAACATGTAGATTACTTTTGGGAGTATAGACATTTTTACTATGTTGATTCTACCAATCCATGAGCATGGGAGATCTCTCCACTTTCTATAGTCTTCCTCAATCTCTTTCTTCAGAAGTGTATAGTTTTCCTTGTAGAGGTCTTTCACATCTTTTGTTAGGTTTACACCTAGGTATTTGATTTTTTTTGAGGCTATTGTAAATGGAATTGTTTTCATACATTCTTTTTCCATTTGCTCATTGTTAGTGTATAGAAATGCTAATGATTTTTCTATGTTGATTTTATATCCTGCTACCTTGCTATAGCTATTGATGATGTCTAGAAGCTTCTGAGTAGAGTTTTTTGGGTCTTTAAGGTATAGGATCATGTCATCTGCAAATAGGGATATTTTGACAGTTTCTTTACCTATTTGTATTCCTTTTATTCCTTCTTCTTGCCTAATTGCTCTGACTAGGAATTCCAGTACTATGTTGAATAGGAGTGGAGATAGTGGGCATCCTTGTCTGGTTCCTGATTTTAGAGGGAATGGTTTTAATTTTTCTCCGTTAAGTATAATGCTGGCTGTAGGTTTGTCATATATAGCTTTTATAATGTTGAGGAACTTTCCTTCTATTCCTAGTTTTCTTAGAGCTTTTATCATGAAATGATGTTGGATCTTATCAAAGGCTTTTTCTGCATCTATTGAGATGATCAAGTGGTTTTTGTCTTTGCTTCTGTTAATGTGGTTTATTACGTTTATTGATTTTCGTATGTTGAACCACCCCTGCATCCCTGGGATGAAGCCTACCTGGTCGTGGTGAATAATCTTTTTGATGTGTTGCTGAATTCGATTTGCCATTATTTTGTTGAGGATTTTTGCATCAATGTTCATTAAGGAGATTGGCCTATAGTTCTCCTTTTTGGAGGTGTCTTTGCCTGGTTTTGGGATAAGTGTAATACTGGCTTCATAAAATGTGTTTGGCAGTTTTCCTTCCCTTTCTATGTCATGGAACAGTTTAAGGAGGGTTGGTATCAGTTCTTCTTTAAAGGTCTGATAGAATTCAGCAGAGAATCCATCAGGTCCTGGACTTTTCTTTTTGGGGAGAGTCTTGATTGCTGCTTCAATTTCATTTTGTGTTATAGGTCTATTCAGGTGATTAATTTCCTCTTGGTTCAGTTTTGGATGATCATATGTATCTAGAAATCTGTCCATTTCTTTTAGATTTTCAAATTTATTTGAATATAGGTTCTCAAAGTAGTCTCTGATGATTTCCTGGACTTCCATGGTGTTTGTTGTTATCTCCCCTTTTGCATTCCTGATTCTACTAATTTGGGTTTTTTCTCTCCTCATTTTAGTCAGGTTTGCCAGGGGTCTATCGATCTTGTTTATTTTTTCAAAGAACCAACTTTTTGTTTCATTAATTCTTTGTATGGTTTTTTTGGTTTCTATTTCGTTGATTTCAGCTCTTATTTTTATTATTTCTCTCCTTCTATTTGTTTTGGGATTTGCTTGTTCTTGTTTTTCTAGGAGTTTGAGATGTATCATTAGGTCATTGATTTGGGATCTTTCAATCTTTTTAATATATGCACTCATGGCTATAAACTTTCCTCTCAAGACTGCCTTAGCTGTGTCCCATAGGTTCTGGTAGGTTGTGTTTTCATTTTCATTGACTTCTAGGAACTTTTTAATTTCCTCTTTTATTGCATCGATGATCCATTCTTCATTAAGTAATGAGTTATTTAGTTTCCAGCTGTTTGCATGTTTTTTGTCTTTACTTTTGTTGTTGAGTTCTACTTTTACTGCATTGTGGTCAGATAGTATGCATGGTATTATTTCTATTTTCTTATATTTGCTGAGGCTTGCTTTGTGCCCTAGGATATGATCTATTTTGGAGAAGGTTCCATGGGCTGCTGAGAAGAATGTATATTGTGTAGAGGTTGGATGAAATGTTCTGTAGACATCTACTAGGTCCACTTGATCTATTGCATATTTTAGATCTTGGATTTCTTTATTGAGTTTTTGTTTGGATGACCTATCTATTGATGATAATGGAGTGTTAAAGTCTCCCACAACCACTGTGTTGGCATTTATATATGCTTTTAGGTCTTTCAGGGTATGTTTGATGAAATTGGGTGCGTTGACATTGGGTGCGTACAGATTGATGATTATTATTTCCTTTTGGTCTATTTCCCCTTTTATTAGTATGGAATGTCCTTCTTTATCTCGTTTGATCAATGTAGGTTTGAAGTCTACTTTGTCAGAGATAAGTATTGCTACTCCTGCTTGTTTTCGGGGGCCATTGGCTTGGTAAATCTTCTTCCAGCCTTTCATCCTAAGCATATGCTTATTTCTGTCAGTGAGATGAGTCTCCTGTAAGCAACAAATTGTTGGATCTTCTTTTTTAATCCATTTTGTCAAATGGTGTCTTTTGATGGGTGAATTAAGTCCATTAACATTAAGTGTTAGTACTGATAGGTATGTGGTGATTCCTACCATTTAGTTATCTTAGTTGTTTGAAGGTTTGATTGTGTGTATCTAACTTGATGTTACTCTCTACTGTCTTGCTTTTTCTTATCCTGTGGTTTGGTGCTGCCTGCCTTTTCATGGTTAAGTTGGGTGTCACTTTCTGTGTGCAGGATCCCTTGCAGAATCTTTTGTAATGGTGGCTTTGTGGTCACATATTGTTTTAGTTTCTGCTTATCATGGAAGACTTTTATTGCTCCATCTATTTTGAATGATAGCTTTGCCGGGTAGAGTATCCTGGGGTTGAAGTTATTTTCATTCAGTGCCCGGAAGATCTCACCCCACGCTCTTCTTGCTTTTAATGTTTCTGTTGAGAAGTCTGCTGTGATTTTGATGGGTTTACCTTTGTATGTTACTTGTTTTTTCTCTCTTGCAGCCTTCAATATTCTTTCCTTAGTTTCTGAACTTGTTGTTTTAATGATGATATGTCGTGGAGTAGTTCTATTTTGATCTGGTCTGTTTGGTGTCCTGGAGGCCTCTTGCATTTGTATGGGAATATCTTTCTCTAGATTTGGGAAATTTTCCGTTATTATTTTGTTGAATATATTACGCATTCCCTTCGCTTGCACCTCTTCTCCTTCTTCGATGCCCATGATTCTCAAGTTTGGTCTTTTGATGGAGTCGGTGAGTTCTTGCATTTTCTTTTCACAGGTCTTGAGTTGTTTAATTAGTAGTTCTTCAGTTTTTCCTTTAATTAGCATTTCATCTTCAAGTTCTGAGATTCTGTCTTCTGTTTGTTCTATTCTGCTGGATTGGCCTTCCGTTTTGTTTTGCAGTTCTGTTTCGTTCTTTTTTCTGAGGTTTTCCATATCCTGGCTGTTTTCTTCTTTATTGTTGTCTATTTTTGTCCTGAGTTCATTTATCCATTTATTCATTGTGTTCTCTCTTTCATTTTGGTGTTTATACAGTGCTTCTATGGTTTCCTTTATTTCTTCTTTTGCTTTTTCAAATTCTCTATTTTTATTGTCTTGGAGTTTCTTGAGTGTCTCCTGTACATTTTGGTTGACCCTATCCAGTATCATCTCTATAAAATTCTCATTGAGTACTTGTAGTATGTCTTCTTTTAAATTATTCTTGTAGGCTTCATTGGGTCCTTTGGCATAGTTTGTCTTCATTTTGTTGGAGTCTGGCTCTGAGTTTCTGTTCTCTTCATTCCCCTCTGGTTCCTGTACTAATTTTTTGCTGTGGGGAAACTGGTTTCCTTGTTTTTTCTGTCTTCCTGTCATTGTCCTTGGTGTTGTTACTGTCCCTGTACTGTGTGTAATTAAGTATTTTCTAGCTTGTAATAATAACAATGGTAATATTGAGAATGGAAGAGTGAGCTGAGATGGAAAGCAAGAAGTTAAAGAAAAGGGGAAAACAAATATACAGACAAGAGGGAGAAAGCAGAACAAGGTATCAGACAAGAGAGTTTCAAAGGTATAAACAGGGAGTGTTAGTGTACTAATCGACAGTAAGCTGAACAGACAATAGAGTGACAGAGAGAGGATTGAAAATCAAAGATAAAAAAAATAAAAAATAAGTATATGAAAGTAATATCTATTTATAAAAATGAATTAAAATAAAATGGAAAATAGAAAATTAAAAAAAACAAAAAAAAAACCAAAAAACCAAAAAACTTCCAAGTTTATATGCAATGCAATTTCAGTCTTAATAATTTGGATGTCCGTCTCAATCTCCAGTCCTGGAGTTGGTGCCTCAGATGTTGTTCTGTAGTTGTCTCATCAAAGGGGATGCATAAAGTAGAACAAAACTACACTCACACACACACAGAAGAAAAAAAAAAAAAGCCCCACCAAGTGTCCCCAGTTCAAATGCAATACAGTTTCAGTAAGTTTTTCGGCTTGCAGGTGTAATTCGGTTGTTCTCTCATCAAAGGTAGGGAGAAAAAGAGAAAAAAGCGTCTGGAGGCAGTTCTGAGAGTGGTATCTGCAACTGTGGCTTGCCTGCCTGCTGCTCTCAGCCTGTAGCTGGCGGCGTTATTTATGCAGATCTCTGGGGTGAGCTTAGCACTCACCTGGTCCCACAGGCTTTGTTTGCTCAGAGTTCTCCTGTGCGGGGGAGGGGGGCCTCTGCTATAGGCTTTTCCCTTTCCAAGCACTGGGAAAGGCGACACTGCCCCGCGTTGTCAGGCCTGCGTGTTTATTTACAGTTCACGTGGGAAGTGGGTCTTCCCTCCTCTCACAAGCGTCCCCGCTCCTGGTTGCTGGCGCGCCCCGCTCCCGCCAAAGCCTCTCCGGCCCGCCCGGCTCGTTTATTTACAGTCCCGGGAAGGAGTCCCTTCCCCCAATCTTCAGAGCTCAGGGCGCCCCACCCTCTTTCCGGCGTGTCTTAACTGTTCTTATTGCTTAGTACTCAGTTTCTCTTTTTTTCCCGGGTGGAGGTCAGTCTGTCCAGGGGGCTATGCTGCTCTGGCCCAGGCTTGTCTGTGGGGGAACCGCGGTACCGCGAAGCTCACCTGGTCCGCGTCTTCCCAAGCCGTATGGGCGCCGGCCACTGGCGGCCCGGGGGCCTCCTCGGTTCTCCGTTTAACGTGAAGTGGAGATTCTCTGCGCCAGCTGGAGGTGTGGAGGAGTCAAAGTTATGCCTTTTCTCGGTGATTATGCCTGCAAAGTGTGTCTCCAGCGTCTCTCCAAGATTTCACTATAGGAGGGTCGCTTTCTGCTTCCTACCTCTAGCCGCCATCTTGGAATTCTCTCCTTTACTTTAATGTGGCCCTTTTTGGCATGTCTGTCATGAAAAAACATTAGAGTAAAAATAGCATTGCCAATGTTGTATAAATTTCTCCAGCAATTAAACTATAAAGAACCACCAGGGAAAAATCCATATTTGATCTTTTCTTGAATCTTCAAGACAACAAATGCTGGTGAAGAGTGGGGGGAAATTAATCCTTCTACACTGTCCGTGGGAATATAAATTAGTGAAGCCACTATGAAATTCAGTATGGAGCATCCTCAAAAGGCTAAAAACAGAACTGCCATATTATCCTGCTAAACAAACTTGTAGGCATATATCAGAAGAAGTGTAATTCAATATAAAATAGAGACACCTGCACACTCATGTTTACAACAGTGCTATTCACAATAGCCAAGCTATGAAATCAGCTTAACAATGAATGTATAAAGAAATTATGGTACTTAAAACACAGTGGAGTATTATTCAGTCATAAATAAGAATGAAATTCTGTCACAAGAAAATGGATAGAATTAGAGATCATGGTGTTAAGAAAAGTCAGACCAAGAAAAACAAATATCTCATATTCAGCATCTATACCTAACATCAAAAATCAATGGCACAAGTGTAAAATGGGGACTGTGGAAATGGGAATCAACAGGAGGGGGACAAAAAGAGATGTTGGGAGGATGAATATGATCAAAGTACTTCATTTGCATGTTTGAAAATACAATAATATAACCAATTAAAATTTGTTTTAGAAAGTGAAGAGTGGGAAAGAGATTGATCAAAGAACCTTATATGCATGTATGGAATTCTCACAATGACAGCCCTTTGTACTATTAATATATACTAATAAAGATATATTTGAAAAAAGAAAATATCCAGTGTCAGCGCCAGCAGTGGGACTGTGCCTGTGTGAGTTGGTATCTGACCTTGTGAGAAAGCTCCAAGGAACTGAGGCAAAGGCCTCAGAACCAGACATCCAGAAAAACAATAGTGCTCAAGGTTCCCAGATGGCTTCGTGTCCTTCAGATGTAAATAAGAAAGTTATGGTGACCATGTGCTTCTCCTGCTTCTCCGTTCCCATTTTGAAGGAGACATAACAAAGAGTTAATTCTGACTGTGCTTCCCTGTACTAATGTAACCTTGACATGTAATACTTGGCATGCTTTTTCTGACCAAATGCTCTCTGTATAAAAGGAGTTTATAAAAAGCAGAAGTGATCTTCATTAAAATGGCTACTACTTGGTAGTCCCCTCATCTTTTATGGCTCTGGTCACCCAGGTCCAGCCGATAAACAGCAACAATCCAGGGCTAGCAGAGGGGCTCAAGTGGTAGAGTGCTTGCCTAGGAAGCATGAGGCCCTGAGTTCAATCCCCAGTACCACCAAAAAAATGCAAAAAAAGTAACATTGTGTGTCTGATGTATGTCTCCCAGCTACATAGTAGACAGAGATGGGAGGATTGGAATTGATACCTGCCCCTGGTATCAAAAATAATGCTGGGTGTGGTGGTTCACACCTATAATCTCAGATTTGGGGACAGAGGTAGAAGGATCATGGTCTGAGGTTGGCCCCCAATCAAAAAGAGAGACCCTATCTGAAAAAATAAACTAAAGCTAAAAGGCTAGGGGCACAGTTCAGATGGTAAAGTGCTTACCTAACAAACACAGGCTCTGAATTAAAATCACAAGGCTCTGAGTTACTGCCAGAAAGAAAGAGAAGAGAGGAAGGAAGGGAAGGAGGGAGGGATGAAGGGAGGAAGGAAGGAAAAGTTAGAATAAAGGAGAAGGAGGAGGAGAAAAGGAGGAGGAAGAAGGAGGAGAAGAAGCAAAGAAAGAAGGAAGAAGGAGGAGAAGAAGAACATTCCATCTTCTCTTTTGGTTTTGATATTCTCTTGAGGATAAGAACAGTTCTTCTCATGTGTCTCTCATATATCTATTTTTTACTGTAAAATAGATAATAAGGTCACAACAGAGGAGTTGGACAGGAGAGCCCATACAGTAAGTCTTCATAGATATTGGGGAATTAGGGACTAAAATCCATCCTCTCCATCTTGTTTTCCTAATTAGAAGATTGATCCAGAATTCAAGAAGATATGGTACATATTATTGTCATCACTGGTAAGCATAACTTGAATCTCCACTTAAATGTTCACTACTTAGAAAAACAAAATCCAGTGCAGAGCAGACCCATTTACTGCAATTGATGCATTATTTCCCACTATCTTTAAAAATAAGGAAAAACAAAGATCCAGGTTAAATCTAGAAAGAAAATACAGACTCAGAACCAAGTATTCTATTTGGAAAAATAAAAATAGATTGAGCATACACTCACCATATGGGCAGGTGACATACATGAAAAGGCTAAAATCCCTTGTTCAAATTCTTCTCTTATATTTCATTAGTCAATTAAACCATAGTGAGGAGTATTTTTATTGACAAGTAGTTAGTTTATTGACAGTTAGTACATTTGTTGGTTAGGTAGTTCACTATCTAATCCAACTTCAAGGAGGCTCAAGTTCATAGACTGAGACAGGAACCATAGGATAGTCAGCCAATGATAACCCAAACATATCAAGGGAACTCAAATGGTACCAGTCCACAGCAGATAATTCACAAAAAATTAAAAATTAATGGTTCTTAAAAACAAGAAAATACACTCAAATTTTCAGATAAGAAAAAGACCAAAATATTATATTTTTCAATAAATACAATAGGTCTCAAGAGCAGAAGAAATGACAACATTGAATAAGAGTTTCATACCATTCTGCAAGAAATAGTGACTAGGTTTTTAAGAAGTCGTGTAACTGATAACTTATCTTTCTGGACGGCAGTGGAAAAATAATTCAATTTTCCATGTTCTTATTCTTTACTCAAGTTTCTCTCCAAAACACTTTTGACCCTACCCATATTTTCATATTTTGAACAATAATATTTACAGTAATATTGTTTATATTGGTAAAAGATTGAACACTATGCAAACATCTTTCAGTGTCAAGAATATGATTAAACAGATTTGAGAATGCAGCTGCTCAGTAAGATATGATACAAACATTTAGAAGAGTAGGACTTATCTTTATGTACTGATGTAGACATATCTCCTAGGAATATTAAGTGAAATGCAAACTTATTTGTGAATGGAGTGGAATAAATAATATAAATATCAGTATGTTTTCAAGTACAATGTAAAGATTGCACCAGGAAGAAATACAAGAGCTGTGGCTGTTGTGAATCCCAAGGACGGAAACTTAAGATGGGAATAAAAGGATGGGGTTTGATTTTTACACTATGCACTTTCATGCTTCTGAATTTTCCCTATATGAATATCTTGTTACTAAAAATAAATTAAAGGCAAGGAAGTAAGTATAAAAATAGAAAAAAAGAAGAAGGGCTAGGAAAGAAGGAAGGAAGAAAGGAAAGGAGGGACAGAGGGAGGGAGGAAAGGGGAGAGGGAGGGAGGAAGGGAAAGAAATTTGAAGTTTGTAGGCAGCTCTCAATGCAAAGCAAATACTTACTTATGGCAGTCACACAAAAAAAAATAAATTTTCCCTCAGTGGAAAGATCAGGTTTTCTCAAAGGGAATAAGAAATGAACACTGTTTTTCCAATTATGAGTCAGCGTCTGGAGCCTCACATTCTTCAAGGAGTGAGTATGGATCCCTTAGGCCCCTGATATATACTCCCTGATAGAGAAGAACTATGAAGACAGACATTTGTGGGCAATCCAACTGGCACTAGCTGCAGTGAGAGATCTCAAAGACAGCTCTGGTGTAAGTAAAACAAAGCAAATGTTATTTTTCAACAACATTTCCTCATCATTGCAGTGTATGCAGTGATGCAGTAGAAACTTGAGTTTGCCTGTGTTGTGTGGGAGACAATGTGAGTGACCAAATAATGATCAACCCATTTATTCATCAACCTATGAGAATTGTATGCTTCAATGTAAAATTGACATTGTGGCCAGGTGAGGAGCACTCATTCAATGCCTACCTTTGTCCAAGTCAGGGCTCGCTTGGCCTTCACATCACTTTAAAGCAGGCTGTACTTTTTCCTGTTTTTTTAAGACAGGGCCTCCAAGCTGAACTAGAATTCATGACCTTTCTGCCTCAGCCTTCTGAGTGCTGGGATTACCAGCATGCATCACCACGCTAAGATTTTTTTTTATACTGAAATACCCATAGAGTCACAGGGAATTGATGATGCAAAGAATTACTATGAACTCTTCACCTACTTTTCCCTCAACAGTCACATTTTACATAATTACACTGATACCATAAACGGGATTTTGATGTCAGTTCAGTGTATGAGTAGCTCTGTATAATTTTTTCACTTTGAGTTGATGATTCCTGTAATCACCATTATAATCAAGATACAGAATATTCCATCACAGATCTCACATTCCACACAGATTTCCCTCACACCACCTCTTATAGACATATTACTGCCCTCCAACTGCCACATGTTACCCCTGGCAATCATTAATCTGCTCTCCATCTCTACAATTTTGCCATTTTGATGTTATACAACTGAAATCACATGATAGGTGAGCTTTGGAATATGCTCTTTTTAAATCAATATAATGCCATTGAGATCCTTACAGGGTGTTTCATTCATTGACAGTTTGCTCCTCTTTTTTCTAAGTACTATTTCATAGTATAGATGTCACACAATTTGTTTAGCCAAAAACATATTATACAACATTTCACTTGGTCATAATTTAGGGCTATTGTAGGTGACACTGTTAGGGAAATTTTATTACATGTTGTGGTGTGAGCATGAGTTTGGGGCAAACGCATTTTTCTGGAAGCATAAGGGTTAAGCTTTATGGTAAGTACATATCTAGGTTTTTAAAGATGCTACTAACCTGTATCCAGATGGTACCATTTTAGATTCTCACCAGCAGTATATGGGAGACCCAGCTGAATTGCATCTTTGCCTGTATTTTGGTATCATCACTATTTTTATTTTAGCCATAATGGTAAGTATGTAGTGAAATATCATCTTCTTTGGTGTAGTGATATGGCATTTTCTTATCTGTTCATGATTTTCAGCAATTTTCCAATTTGAGTTTTTAAATTTTGAATCTGAGAATTCATTACATATGCTAGATATGATTCCTTTTTCAGATGTGTGTTTGAAAATTTTTTCTCCCACTTTGTACCATGAATTCAGGTCTGTAATAGAGCAAATGTTTTCATTTTGATAAGACTCAGCTTATTTATTTTTCTTCATCTATTCTGCTTTTGCTGTAATATGTGAGAACTGTTCACTAATGGTTAGGACCTAAAGATGTGGCTTCTTCTATTGCTAAATACATGGTCTATTTTTGGTTAATGTTTGTGTAAGGTATAAGCTTTGCATTTAGTTTTTCCCTTATGGATACCCAAGTGCTCTAGTGCCATTTATGAAAATGGATATCCTTCTATTTGTGGCTTTTACATCTTTATCAAAAGTCAGTTTCATGTACCAAGGTGTTTCTAATTCTGGGTTCTCTATTCTGCTTCATCTTCATGTCCATCCTTCCAGCAGTACTACAGTGTTAATTGATATAGCTATAAAAGTCAAATCCTAATATCAAGTGTGTTGATTCAAGGACTTTATTTTTTTTCAAAATTGGTGTCAACACTTCCTTTCACATAAATTCCTTCCATGCAAATTTTAGAAGAAACTTGTATAGATTTTAAAACTATCTTGTAGGACTTATGTTACAGCTATTTCAAACTGGGGAGGATTGATATTTTATTATATTGAGTCTTCCAACCCATGAACACAGTATTTCTATTTATTTAGATCTTTGATTTCTTTCATCAGTATTTCCTAATTTTCAGCATACTACTCCTATACAGACTGTGTTAGGTTTATACTTCAGTATTTCAAATTTTTCAGGGACTATAAATGATGTATTTTAATTTCATTGTTAATACACAAGAACTACTGATTTTTCTATAATCATCTCTTATTCTACCACTTTCCTGAACTTACTGACGAGCGCTAGGAGATTTTGGTGGATTCCTCATTATCTCCTACATTGATCATCTCATTATCTGTTCCAACAGTTGTCTTTTTTTACTTTCTAAAATACATGACTTTTCATTCCTTTTCTTCCCTCAGTCCTCTGGGTATGTGCGATGGTGTTTCTAGAGACAATTATAACATGCAGGCTTTGACCCTAATGAATGGATGGGTTATAATGTGGAGGCATTATTGGGAGGTGATGAAAGGTAGGAAGTAGGGCCTAGTTGGAGGATATAGCTCACAGGGGCATGTTCTTCATAACTGTATTTCTCCCTGGTCCCCTCCTCTACCCCTTTTCTCTGCTTCCTGGCTAGCATTATGTGAACTGCTCTTTTCTGCCATGACCTCCCTGTCATGGTGGACTGAACCCTCTGAATACATGAGCCAAAATAAATCTTTCCTCATTTTAGTTGCTTTCCTCAGATAGTTTATCACAATGTTGCAAAAGCCTAATTAACACACCCTTCATCTATTGAAGGCAGTTAAGAAGATGAATATGGTTGATGTACTTCCTATACACTAATGAATATAGAAATTTTTAACCTGTTGAAATCACTATAAGAAGGGGACTAAGATAGAAAGGAGAAAAATGAGGGGATGAATGAATTCAGGTTATGATACATATATACATGGAAAAGTCACAATGAAACACCCTACATAGTTACCGTAAACAAACAAAAATGTCATTTTTTTCCAAAACAGGAAGGTGAAACGCTCCTGTCTAGGGAGATGGTACCAGTGAGAGGAGGGATGACATAAGGAAAGGAAGTGGGTAGGTGAATATGGTGGAAATGTTACGTACACGTGTATATAAATAGAAAAATGAGACCTGTTGAAACTCTCCCAGGGTTGAGGGAGATAAAGGAGAATGGCGAAGGGGGCAAATTCAACTACAATATATTGTAAGAACTTTTGCAAATGTCACATTGTACCCCCAGTACAACTTTAAAAAAAGAAAAAAAGGGTGAGATAGAATTTCAGTGTACTTTTTTTGATTTGCATTTCCCTAATTGCTAAGGTTGTTGATCGTTTTTCATGTATCTTTTGCGATTTGTACTTATTCATTTGAAAACTGTTCAGTTCTATTGCCCATCTGTTGATTGGTTTATTTTCTCTTTGGCATTTTAATTTTTTTTAGTTTTTTTCATATCCTAGATGTTAATCACCTGTTAGATAAATATCTGGCAAGGATTTTTATCTCATTTTGTAGGCTGTCTCTTTGCTCTGTTGGTAGTTTCTTGTGTCGTTCAGAAGCTTTTTCATTTGATACAACACCATTTGTCATTTCCCACTCTTACTTTCTGAGATATTAGAGTCCTAATCAGAAAGTCCCACTTCTGCCTATGTATTCAAGTATTTCCTCTGTCTTGGTCTCCAGTCATTTCAGTTTCAGGTCTTTCATTAAGGTCTTTGATCTACTTCAAGCTTATTTTTGTAGAAGGTGAGATATAGGGGTCTAGTTTTAGCCTTCTACATATAGATACCTACTCGTCCCAGCATTGCTTCTTAAAGAGGCTGTCTTTTATCCAATATATGTTTTTGGCAACTCGATCAAGAAGCAAGTAGAGGTACTTACTTGGGCTTATTTCTGGATCTTTCATTCTATTCCACTGGACCATGTGTCTGGTTTGGGGCCAATATCAGGGTGTTTGTGTATAATTGGAAGTCAGTATCACACTCATGCGATTCTGCAAATATTGCTCATTTTGCTCAGGATAAATTTAGCTACTAGGAGGTCTATTTTTGTGTTTCCATATGAATTTTAAGATTATCAACTCTATTTCTTTGAAAAATGTTATTGGAATTTTGATGGGGATTACAATGAATCCATACAGTGCTTTCACTGTATGGAAATTTTAACAACACTGTATGGTCATTTTAACAACATTTGTTCTGCTGTTCCATGAATATGGAGATATTTTCATCCTCTAGTGTTTTCTAACATTTCTTTCTTCAATACTTTATAGATTTCATTATAAATGTCTTTAGCATTTTTGTTAAGTTTATGTCCAAGGTTTGTTTTTGGTTTGTTTGTTTGTTTGTTTGAGGCAATTCTGAGTAGAATTGCTTTCCTGACTACTTTTTTAATGAGTTCATTGTTGGCATATAGAATGGTGTTTCTGTGATGATTTTTTATCCTTCAACTTTGCTGAAAGTGTTCATCACATCTAAGAGTTGGTGGTGGACTCTTTAGGGTCTTTTAATGATAGGATCATATATTCAAACAGAGATAATTTCACTTCTTTCTTTCCTATTCATATCCCTTATTTTCTTTCTCTTGCCTTATTGATCAGGCTAAAACTTCAAGCCCTATTTGAATAAGAGCAGTGATAGTGGGTACTCTGATCTTATTCCTGATTTTAAAGGAAATGCTTTCAGTTTTTCTCCATTCAGTATATTGCTGGTTATATGTCTATCACACAGCCAGTATTGTGTTTAATTATGAACCTTCTGTTTCTTTATCATGAAGGGATATTGGGTTTGTCAAATGATTTTTCTGCATCTATTGGGATGATTAAGTGATTCATGTCCTTGCATCTATTTATTTGCTATATTACATTATCAATCTGCATATGTTGAACCATCCTTGCATCCATCTGGAATAAAACCAACTTAA
The DNA here is from genome assembly GCF_047511655.1 of Castor canadensis. Lineage (NCBI taxonomy): Eukaryota > Metazoa > Chordata > Mammalia > Rodentia > Castoridae > Castor > Castor canadensis. Next base: position 193,264,662 of record NC_133386.1, read on the forward strand.
TCATGCTGAATGATCTCTTTGTGTTGTTGAATTCAGTTTGTAAGTATTTTATTTAAGATTTTTATACCTACATTCATCAAGGAAATTAGCCTATAGTTTTCTACCAGAACTTTTAAGAAGAACTATCTTAAAAGTTTGAGGAGCATTGGTATGCTCCTCAAAATATTGTAAAAAATACAAAGGAAAGTAACATTTCCAAACTCACTCAATGAAGCCAGTATGTTATCTTTTCTTTCCTTACTTTTGATCTGCATATATCCATCATATTTGAAGGATTTTCTTATACACAGAATATGATATCATAATGTTTTTTCTATACACTCTAAGAAATTCTTTCTCTTAACTGGTACCAATAAAAGGGTTCTTGGAACATTAGCAAAGATGGAAAAGCATGGAAACATCATATAATACTCTCCAATTCTCCTCTCCAGTTTGCTATATTGTGTTTGACTATTATAGAAAAATTTTAACATCCACTGATGTAGCTCTAGTTGTAGATGGAGGCAATATTAAAGATAATTACAGTAAAAATGGCAAACAATATGAGATGTTGGAAAAAAGGAAGTAAGGTTTTTATACCATTTCACATGTAAAATATAACCACAATTATGTGCCTATGATACCTAGAACAGCCACTAATAATTGCTATAGAAAGATATGCTCTGAAAACACTCTATGAAATCTAAAAATGATGGTTTACTGACCACCAGGAAAGCAGAAAACACAGTACAGAGGAGAAAAAAGAGAAAGACAAACAGAAAACAAAAACTAAAATGGAAGACTTAAGCTTTATCACGTCAACACAATACTAAAGATAAATGATCCTCTTCTGTAAAATAGTGTCATGAATTGCTAGTGTAAAACTAAAAGCCAAATAACAGAGTTTACAAGTTTAAAAATGAGATTTTTATACAGGTTCAGGGGCTCTATTAACTGGTAAGAAAAGAATTTGAACCCAGACCTACCTGTCTCCATATTTCCACCCAAAAGTGAATAAAGATTCAGAATTATAGTAACAAAGCATATTTTAAGAATATTTAAACTATTCTGTTGGTGGGTCATTTTTTTTGTAGCATTTGTCTGATTAGGAAATATATCCTTCAGATGTGAAATAATATAATTCATAATGAGTCAATCCATTCTCAATGCACAGATTCTGTCTGTAACATGGGGAGAGGCATTTGTCCTCACCTGTTGAAAAGTATATCTATAAATTTTAGTCATTTTTTTTTAATTCAGAGTGATTAAACAAAAAATGATAAGATAAATGTTATTACCTTATCAAGATTCTTGTTTAAGTAGACCCCTGACGTACTCTAATATGTGCTTTTCCTAACTGAATGGAGTCCCTTGAAAGGGCTCAATTTCAGCAATTATTCAACAAGTTTATCTAAGGAAGCAGCTTGTTAGAACTTATTTCTTCTCATCTCTTCATTAAGACAATGGTGTCTTCTTCAGACACTTGAGTTGCCCCACAGTGCTTGTTTCTCAAGATATTTGAAAGAACCAGAGAAGCCAATATCAACAACTAGCTTAGTTTACTACATTCCTGCTTTTATAGGAGCATTCTTACTGACCATCTTCTAGATGTAGAGGTAGCTCAGCTAAGAGTTACTGATATGAATGAGGGAAGACTCCACTGATGCATTTGAGATCTTGTTTTTCCTCCAAGGGTATCATCTTTTTGACAAAACATTTTACATGAGTAAAAATTATAACATGTGAAGAATGATTCAACCACACATTTAGCCATTATATAATAAAAATCAAAATGATAGCAATTTTACTCCCTGTATATATCTTTTAGTAATTACATTCTCATTTATTGTCAATGAAAGTAACGTCATTATGCATATATTACAATATATAACTGTATCAATAGATAGATCTATAAATACAGATATAGATTGCTCTGAGAATGGTTCATACATTTCAAAGATGGTCCTTCTCCCATATAGAGTCTATTTCCTCCAAATGAATTTTTCTTCAGGTATTTGGTAAGTGAAGAAAGCTCTGATGTTTTAGGCAAGCTATCAACTTATAAGTTATAACCAAAAATTATAACTTATAAATTGCTTCTTAAAAGGCCCTCAACAAGTTCTTATTCTTTGATAGTCCCTCTACACTGTCACAGTGTACCTGTTCATATCAGCATTTGGAGGATAATGCACTATAAATCCAGTTAATTACAAGCTCGCTCCATTGCTGACTTGGTATTTGGTCCTGTTGAAACTGGTAAATGAGCAATCACTTACCAACTCTTTTTCCAGGAAGAAACTTACACTGCTGTATTTTCATTAATGTCATTAATCATTTATGCCTTTTAATTTTAAAACTCTTCATTGTGTTATATGACTGAAACACCGTTTCTAACTGAGACTAACTGTAGTAAAATGATCCCTAAATCTCAGTGACATATAACAATAGAAATTCTCAATTACATAGAATCCAGTGAAAGAAGGATGTTATTGGGACTGCTGTGGATTGTATGTGATCCCCAAAGTTCACTTGTAGGAAATGTATTTCCCCAGTGCAATGAAAAGAGGTGATTGGATAGTGAAGGCTCTGCTGTCATGAGTGAATTAGTGTTGCTGTTTCAGGACAAGGTTAGTTGTCTTTAGAGTGATTTTCTTACAAAAGCAGATTTGACATTCTCACTTGTTTTCTTGCTTTCAGAATCTCTTGCCCTTCCACAATGAGCCCTTCCATGCTGGACTTCCAAAACCTTGACCCAATGTGTCTTTTTCTTATGTAAATTACAGTCTAATAGTCTGCTATAGCAACACAGAATGGACTAAGACAGGGACTCTACTCCACACGGTCATTCTGGAATCCAACTGAGAGTGGACTGCAATAACTAACACACATAGGGTAATCATAGTTAACTAATGAAAATATAAGATTCCCTGCTAAATTCTAATTTCAGATAAAAAGTAATTTTCAAAATATTTCACATTCATTAGTTAAGTCACTTCTACTAAAAATTATGCTCTGTATCTGAAACTCAAATTTTAACTTACTTCCCTATATAGCTCATAAACTAACACGTAGTTTGCGATGTTTATTTGAAGTCAATATCCTGCTGGCAGGTGAGGAGGAAACAGTAGAAATTCAAAGGGCTCCTGTTTGCATAGGCATGCAGGGGCTAGGGGTCATTCAGGTTAGACATTGCATATATTACTTATCTCCACATTTCATTGAACAAAACTCATCTTATGATGACACATACACAAGTTTGTTTAAAAGTATGTTCTATTCTGTTCCCAGAATTAAATCCCTATGTATTGACAGGCAGCAAGAGAAATTTTGCAACATTAAGGGTCCATGATACATTTATACCTCAATAAGAAATAATTGGCAATATGGAAGAATGTTAAGGAAAAAAGCCACAGTAAATGAGAAAGCAGGAGGGCTTACACTAAATGAAAAATCATGCATCAATGGATTACAGCAGCACACATAAAAGGTGTGCTGTAACTGTAACTCAGAGAAAACAAAGATACTTATATTTAAAATAAGCTATCATTATACATTAATCAAATTGCTACCACATGATTTTTTTAAGCTAAGGCATAGCAAAAAAGGAAAAAACCAGTACCATGGAAATTGTAAGCTTATCTTTCTCTTACATATATGAAATGAGCAGATTACATGGTATGTAAAGTGACCTCCTCTGGAGTTGGAGAAACTACAGTAGTATAAACATACTGTGCAGTTACCAAAAATGTGTGAATGATGAATTTATCTCAGAAAATTCTTCTCAAGCAAATTCTAGTAAATTAAGAGTTTGAACCAGGATCAGATGACTAAAACAGTAAATGACTAAAAAAGTAAGCTAGGTATCACATCTGAGTGTTGCTTCATGAAACATGGGTACCTGTTTAACATAGTGGAAAAGTATATTCAATTGTGTTCCTTAGAATCACACATTAAAAGCTGGTATTTTTACTGAAGCTCTCCTCATTCTAAAATAAATCCATGGCTCAGATACACTGTTTTGTGGTATCTTCCTATCAAGATTATTTTTAAAACTATATGGAGAGTTAAAATTCCCCTTAGGGTGTCAGGAAAACCTGAATCAAAGAAACTGATGGGAAATGTTAAGTTTTAAATTTCAAGAACTTGGAAAGATTTCATTTCCTTTATCGATTTTTGGTACTCTCTAGATTTTGGTAGCCATGACAAGAGGAAATGGCACTGAAGTCACTGAATTCTATCTGTTGGGATTTGGTGCCAAACAAGACTTTCACTATGCCCTTTTCATTGTATTTCTGGTGATCTATGTGACAGCCATGGTGGTTAATACTGGAATGATCCTACTCATCAACACAGACTCCAGACTTCAAACACCCATGTACTTTTTCTTACAACATTTGGCTTTCATTGATATCTGTTACACATCTGCTATCACTCCAAAGATGCCGCAAAATTTCATAGTGGAAAACAAATCCATCTCATTCAGAGGATGTGTAGCACAATTATTGGTCTATGTAATATTTGCAACCAGTGACTGTTATCTGCTGGCAGCTATGGCAGTGGACCGTTATGTAGCCATCTGTAAGCCTCTTCACTATCCCATAATCATGTCAAGAACAGTTTGCATCCTGATGGTAGCTGGTTCATATCTCATAGGATCAATAAATTCCTCTGTACACACAGGCTTTACATTTTCACTCTCCTTCTGTAAATCCAACCACATTAATCACTTTTACTGCGATGGTCCCCAAATTATCACCCTTTCATGCTCCAGCATTGATATAAACATCATGCTTATTTTTACCTTTGTTGGATTTAACCTGATGTTCACTGTGTCAGTCATTACTGTCTCTTATATGTACATCATGGCTACCATCTTAAAGATGTCTTCTGCTTCTGGGAGGAAGAAAACCTTCTCTACATGTGCCTCCCACCTGACAGCTGTCACCATTTTCTATGGAACCCTCTCTTATATGTACTTAGAACCTCATTCTGATAATTCTCAGGAGAACCGAAAAGTGGTTTCTGTCTTTTATGGCATTGTGATTCCCATGTTAAACCCTCTGATCTACAGCTTGAGAAACAAAGAGGTAAAAGAAGCTATAAAAGTGACAGGAAAAAAGTTCATTAGACTTGATCCTAATTGTTAAGATTCAGTGTATCAAATCATCTAGTAGAAATGGGTTACCACAATTGAATAATTCAGACTTTTTTTTTTAAAAATCAGCTGTTAAATCAGGTCTTCACCTATTAATACATAAGATCTTGGGAAATGTTCTAAGTTCCTTCCTGAGAAATGAGTTCCTGGAATATAAATTGAAAAGCATATATTACTCTCTTCATGGAGAAGGCTTCATAGTGATAATTAAAAGTATTAAGAATCATGAATAAGCTTTACAAAGTACTACTTCAAATATTAATCAAATATGCTTTAAACAACTACAAAATTTTACATGTAAATAATCAAATTAAAACAAAGGTAAATGATTTCCCATCCTTAAATAAGTTACCAAAATTATCTATAATGAGGTCCTTTGTATATTCTCTTCTAATTATTATACAACACTGTGAAATAAATGTGTGTTGTTACAAAAAAATTATCTTGTGACTCAAGCTATTTTTTTCTACCCAATACTCACACATTTGTTACTATCCTTGACATTAAAAACACTTATTTCCATCATTAATTACTCTCTTCAAGCCAGTACAAGTGGTTCCTGCCTGTAATCCTAGCCACTCAGGAGGCAGAGATCAGGAAGATCACAGTTGTAAGGCCAGCCTGGACAGATAGTTCACAAGAGCCTATCTTGAAAATATCCAATACCAAAAAGGGCTTGTGGTAAGGCATCTGCCTAGCCAGTGTAAGGCCCTGAGTTCAAGCCCCAGTGCTGTCAAAAAAAATTTCTCTCTTCATTATCACTCTGTATCTTCCTTGCCTACAGAAAGGGAACTCATGCAAACATTTTCCATTATTATCTCCAATATAGGTAATGTAGAAACAGTTAGATCTAAACACCTACATAGTATGCATATATGGAAATGTCACAACAACCCCCCTGGACAATTAACATACACTAATTTTTAAAAAGACACAAAAGACCTACCATCCATCATTCATTTACAAAAGGAATACGAATCATTTTTGGTCAGAGAAATTAACTATAGAAACTGTGGGAATTCAGATGCAGGTCAAACGCTCTTTGGCTCAAGAAGAAAATTGTTTAAAAAATGGATTAGGATACATATCGTGCCTCACATTGTAACAGTGCAAAGAAGGAAAGTATTCGTGTCTACTTTTATAACCTACAACATAAGGGTAAGTTCCTACTGAGAATAAATTGCTTTTGGCTAAATGCATTGATTAGGATATGATTCATCCTGCCGTGGATGAAATATCCTGCCATGGATAAAACTCAAGTTCAATTTTTATTGAGAATAAGGATTCATTAGTGCATCTATTAATTGTCAGGAAATCATTAGGTACTCATTAATATAGCTTTTAATTCATGCACACAGTAAATTTGAATGTATCCAGGATATCAGCTGTACTAGCCACAGTCCATTATAGCAAGCTGTTCTCATGGCATCCCATGCTTTATCTGAGCTTACTGAGCCCCAAAATAGCAGATGTATGGAAGCTCAGGTCATCAATCAGAATTTGAAGTCAATTATGGTCAAAGATGGCTAACTTTATAAAAAGCCTAGACTAGACTACAAAGAAAGAAACTGGTTTCATATACTAAGTATTTTGGGATACGAAAGACAGGTAGAAGAAAACAGCTACATACATGGAATTTACTTACTATTCTATGTGTGTACTCACTATTGTGGCAAAATATAGCTGGTCATCTAAACAATAGTCACTCAATTATACACCTTCCTGAAAAAACTCTGAATTTATGAAGAAGACAATACTGGTTAAAATAGATGGCTTATATACCAAGCAGTTAGGATGGTGTCTGCCAGGTCATGTAATTGGCAGTGTGTAGTGAAGAATTTCACTTACCTAAAGAAAGGTCTAAATCTGGATATGGAGGTGCACACCTGTAGTCCCAGCACTTTGGAAACAGAGACAGGAAGTTCACAAGTTCAAAGCTACATAACAAGACCTTATCTAAAAATATTGGGAAAAAAGAAAGAAAGGTTTGACCTCTGCTGTAAGATACTGGGAGGGAATCTCTAAACAAGTGGAATTTATTATCTTATTGGACTGTTGTGTTTATCATAAGGCCTGACCACTAGACAGTCCACACAATTCTTTATCTTGGGAGTTTGGTGATATTCCATATCCATTTCAAAGTCAAATGGAACTGGAAACAGAAGGTATTATCTGATCCTCCATGTGCAGCTTGGATCAAAATATCAGTGATGTGGCCAGTATGTCATATGCCATAAAACTCCAACAAAAACTTGGGCACCACAGACTCAACTGACCCTCTGATTTGGTGGTAGCCCATGAATATTGTCCTAACTGATGTCAAGAGGACAGTGCACTCTGAAGTAGGAGGAAGGTTCATGTTTGGACTCCTCCAAACTGCACTGGCTGATTCTAATTTTTATCCTTTTGCTATAATAAAGGTAGAGTTGTATGTATAGCACCTTCTTCTTTATGTCTTAGTTTAACCTCTATACTAATACCAATTGACTGGATGGTTTATAAACAACAAAAATTTCTTTCTCATACTTGCAGGCTATAAGTTGAAAATCAAGCAGCTGGTATGGATCTCATGAGGGTGCTGTCATTAGATGCAGATGCGTCAACAGCTATTACGTCTTCACATGGCAAAAAAGGGCCAGAGAATAACCTGAACCCATTCAAGAGGGCTCCCCTAACTCATAACTTAATTACTATCCAAAGAGTCAGGATTTCAACACATGAACTTCAGGGAGACACCAACATCCAGTCCATAATATTCCATTCCTGTCCCTCTAAGATCATATCCCTCTCATATGCACAATGCATTCATTCCATTTCAACAATCCCAAAAGTCTTTATGAATTCCACCATCAACTCTTCAGTCTAAATTCCAAAGCTTCATCCAAATATTATTTAGATAACATACAGATAAAACGCAAGGTATGATTTATTCTGAAGTAAAATTCCTCTGCAGGTGTCAAATTCTGGAACTATAAGGCAAAGTACTTCAAAATACAGTGGTAGGACAAGTATAAATGCCAAAAACTAAGAACCTGAACCCTATGAGATTCTAAGGCTTTAGAATATGCCACTCAGCCCCATACTTTATCCTTAAATGTCCACTGAGGAAAATATCTCACCTTCCAGACTCACAGAGGTACCAACATCATACCTAGAGCCCTAGAGCTTAGCTGAGAGTTACAAACAATGTGATTTTTTGCCTTGGGTCCTTGGGGCTGGCTCACACCCTAAGGATCCAACCAGACAACTTCACCACCACAGTTTTTATGGCCAGAAGACTGACAGTTGTTTCCCCCAACCTATGCCCATGAACTCTAAGCTTGTGATGGGAGTGACAGCGCTGATGATTTCTCAATTACCTTCAGAGGCTTTCTTCGACTCTCCTGAAGAACTACACGATTGACCATCAATAGTTCCATGGTTCCATACTGTAGAGTCCAAGAAGTCCAACAACCCTCCATCAATCTGTCCCTTATTCATTCTACCTTTCATTTACTCCTATTGGTGCTCTTCTCTGGAATAATCCCACCTCACTTCCTGGCTTTTGATAAGGTGACTGATTAAATTCACATTCACATTAATCTCCTTATCAATCAGCCACGTAGCATATCACTATAGACTTGGTGGCTTATAAGCAACAGAAACTTATTTCTCACAGATCTGGAATCTTGAAGTCTGAGATTGGGGTCCCAGTATGATCAGGTTCTGCCAAGGGCTCTCTTCTGGGTTACAAACTGCCAATTTGTTAATTATTTTCACAAAATAGGTATAGACAGGGGAAGTAGGGTCACTGTGGCACAAATAAGGACACAAATCCAACTCACTAGGGCCACAAACTTATGCCTTCATCTAATTGTGATTGTCTTCCAAAGATGACCCCACTTCTCAATACCATCATTTTTGGGTGTAGGAGTTCAACATTTGACTCATAACCCCAAAGTTCTATGAGATCTTCTGGCACTTTATCAAACCAGAGTGTGAGTATAGAGGCCCAGATAGTTGTAACCAATTAGTCAAAATGACATAGATTCTAAGGGAAATGTTTCCTCATACTGAGCACTTTACTAAACTTTTTTGATCATGGTGATCTCACACAGAGCAGCAGCAAAAAGAATGAGAGACAGATGGAAAAAAAGTCATGGATGAGTGATTTAGTTATCTTATTTGCTCCTAGGGAAACTGGAATTCAGTCCTACGGGGATCACAATGAACTCTATGTAACATCCCTCAGAATTGATCCTCTACAGGACTAGAGGATAAGATATTTGTTGAACCACCACTAGCTGAAGGTTTGCCAATGGTGTTAACATACCCTCATATCCATGCTGACTCTAATGAATAATGTTCTTTGGCTTAAAAGATATTCCCGAGGAGGGGAAAAAGACATTCCTGATGCATGAAATTGAGAGACACCAAAGAAGACGGGCCACTTTTAAGACAGATAACCATTTGGCACTGAAATCAAGTAGCTAAGGAGAGGTGATGCAAGACAGAGATTTCTGATAGTCCATGTCCCACAAGTCTAGCCAATGACATGTAAATAATTCTGGGGTCTTTAGAGAAAGCCTTTGTTTTCCTAGGCAAGTGTGTCTTCATGTAGTAGATACCTTGCCTTTTCCTTTTTTCCTACTTTGAAAGGAAAGTGAAATCTATAGCTTTGTAGACATGTTGGACCATGAGGTAATCAGCATATGAGACACATGAACAAATCATGAAAATGCTAATCTTAACTCCCGAAGTTTTGTTTTGAAGGAAAACCAAACTCCATATATAAAAGCCAAAAAATTGGCTTTTATCCTACTAGTAATTGAACATGTTCCTAACTTAAACATTAGTCATGTAATGAGTAATACTGAACACAAATTCACTAGACTTTGAAAATAACTCCCCTTCATATGGTTGCTAGTTAAACAAAACGGCACACAGTAACTGAATTTAACTTTTTCCTTTCAGGTTGATTAGAAGTTTAATTGGAGCATTGTATCAAGAGACACAAAATTTCTATTCCACAGAATAATCTGATGTTGTCAAGTGCAAGTAGAATAAAATTTGAGTATACATATATATACATACATATATAATTACATATATAATTACATACATATATAATTACAAATATATATTTTTCTAGAGAAAAAAGAAAAATGTGTAAATGAAGGGTAAACATTTTCTTGAAATGAATAAATGATGGTCAATGTTTTTGAATGTAAGATATATTCATAATTAGTATTTCTGATATCATGGCAGGTACTCTATGCCCTTAAATCTAGATTTACCTTGTAGGTAAAAAATTTAGTTTAGATTGATCTTTATCAGATCGCAAAATTTTTATGATTATGGTGACAAAACTGTATCTGTAGACCCAATCATGTATGAGTAGTTACTCAACCTGATTTATTACAATAAATACTAAGTAGTTGTTAAATAACAAGGCAATCACAACAAAATAGAAGCAAAAGGTATCTAATAACAGCAGGCAAAAAATTCCCCTCCACAAAGCTTAGATTTTATTCAAGAAAAAAATAATTAGTGCACATTGTTTATTCAATTTCATCTCAACTCCCAGAATCTCAGTTTCTCAAGGGACTGAGTATGGATCCCTCAGGCAAAGCTATAAAGTCCCTGATGGGGAGAAACCACTCAGAGAAACCTTGGTGGGAAGTCAGCTGCACCAGCTGCAGAAACGGAATGTGGAGACAACTGTGGTGTAAGGAAACAACCAAACTGAATTTTCCATCAGCTGTGCATCATTGTTGTCTCCGCAGGTCCGCAGGTAATAAGGGAGCAGAGTTACCAAAGTTCAGAATGCTCCTCCCCAAGACCAGGAGTCACCTCATCCCTGGTGACATTATGGCAATGGAATGCGGAAACTGAGTTTGGCTGAGAATTGACAGGATGGATGTGAATCAACAAATGATTGAATGACTGGCTGTTTTTATGACTGAATATTGGGCACCCATTCAATACTGACCCTGTGGTGAAATAAGTCAGTTTCTTTGTTTGAGCTTCACATCAGTAGAAAGCAAGCTTTGATATTTTCTTTTTGCCTTACTTTTTAAAACAATTAAGGCTCTTTTAAAAATGAAAAAGGTAAAGAAGTTTATAAGTTTAATGATTTCTCTCTTTTTCTCCACTTCCATGCCCAAGGGTAATTATTAAAAATTTGGTGTGCATCTTTCTGAACTTTTCCATGGATAAACAAAAATAAGAACATGAGTGAAAGTGATTGAAACTCATTTTTAAATGTTACACATTTTCCATATTGTCCTGCTGCATGCTTTCCTTATTGTACGATATGACATGGACACCTGACCATAAGAGTGTGTATTTACCTTAAATTTTTTGGTTGTGTATTGGTCTATAACATGAATCTGCTTGTTACCTTCTAAGAAACTTTATGGTTTCCATTTTACTGAGGAAAAAGTGACTGAAGAATCAGTAGCTGGTAAATATGTTCAAAACATTTGGGAAATTGGCCATCCTCTTTGCATTAATCATTTGCTTAGTAAACACTCTCAGCATAATGGAACAAAGAATTTCGTATTGAGTTAAACTTCCCATAAGAGATAGATCCCATGTATATGCATGCCTTTTGTTTGCTTAATTCTTGAAAAGTGTCCCCAAAAATGTCATGTCATTTTACTGGAATTCAGACCGATGAAAATTGTTTCTTATTGCATTATTAAAGAATTATCCCACTCATCTATTCCTTAAGATACTTGAAAGAATCAAAAAACATGCTTGGTTTTCTGCATTGCCATCACCAGAGCCACATTCTTATTTAAAACTCACCCTTCATATTGAGGGGGGGAGAGGGAGGGGGGGAGTGGGTGGTAAGGGAGGGGGTGGGGGCAGGGGGGAGAAATGACCCAAGCCTTGTATGCACATATGAATAATAAAAGAAAAATGAAAAAAAAATAAAAAATAAAAAATAAAACTCATCCTTCTGCCTGTCAAGCTACATACAGCTCTGCCGGCATTACTGAGGGAAGGACGACTTCTGCAACTTGTTTTCCTTACTCTGTTGCACTGGAGAGATTTATCTGTACAGGTGTTGTAGCACCTGCTGCCGATTTATCACTGGTTATTTTTAAATGAATCGTTTTCTATGACAAACACTACTGTGATAAACACTCTTATATACGTGTGAATATTTATATATATATATATACTTACATAAACATACAAGTATATATATACATGCATGAATAACCATTTATATGTGGTCATTAATTTCTCTAGAATATGTATTTAGGCTGAAAATTCTGGCCAAAAAACAGGTTTGAAATGCTATTTGTAAACTGCCTCAAACGTAACTATCTACTTTTCCTTCCTAACAGAAAATTATGAGTTCCTGTGGGCCCATATTCTCACCAAAACTTGTCATTTTAAATTGATGAGTATAAAATTACATTTCCATGAAGAATGTATGTGCAATTGTTGATTACTAGTGAGTTGTGTATCTTTCCATATTTCTATTTTGCATTTAGATTTTCTTTCTTCTATAATTTGTCCTGTTATTATCTTTTATGTATTTTTCTGGTAGCTTAAAGAATTATTTATGATATACAGGATATAAGTCTTTGACATTTTATATGAGCTGCAATCAAATTGACGTGACTACACTTCTACTCAGTACCCAGTCTTTTATATATTGTTCATTTTATATATTGTTAATTTTTAAATATTGTTAATTATTGTTTAATAAAGTTGAATTTTTAGTCTCATGATTTATGTGTTTATGTCTTTTTAAATTTTTTTCTAAGCCATATGTAATTAAAAATGTTTTACTTATAAAGTTTTAAAATTTAAATCTTTAATCCCTGTGGAAGCAATTTTTTAAAGCATGAGGTTATAATTCAATATTATTTTTCATATTTATAAATATTTTAACATCACAGTATCTTGTATCATTTTTATAAATCTATATGCTAAAGCATTCATACATCAGGTTTCCACAGAATAATAAATCCATTTTTTTATTTCCTTTTTTAAGTTCCACTAGTCTACTAGTCTACCCTGTCTCATTATTACTTTATAGTAACTTCTGATATTTGGGAGGACAAACTCAGTTCCCACCTTTTTTCTTTAAAATTCCATGTAAAACTGTCAAGTTTGACATAAAACTTTCTCAAGTATTTGACATTGCATAAAATTTATGGGAAATGTGATGTTTACAATAGTGATTCCTTATTCATGAAATAGGTCTCAGTTCCACAACTGTGTAACAAATGTTTGGCAGATATTACTTGAGATAACTAGCACTTTAACCTTTACACGAAGTTTTATTTCATTCACAAGAGTTCTGAACACACCCATTAGATCTGCACTTAATTTCAATTTGCTTGATTATGCATAAATTTTAAATTAGTTTTTCTTTTTCTAGTGAACAGAAATGAAATTGATATTTAATATTACCCTAATATCAAGGGACTTTACCAGTGTCCTCTAGAATTTGACAATTATCTAGGATTTTTTTCATGGATACAATTACTTCAACCAAAAATAATAATAGATAGATCCCTTTCTTAATATGCACAGTAACTTTCATTTCTTGTGCATGTTCTTTTCTCCTCCCTAGGACTTTAGAAAGAAAGACTTAACCATAATAAGCATGTTGTCTTAAATTTTGCTAGTCAAGGTGATACTTAGTATGCAATTTGTTTAATTTAGTTACTAACTTAACACAACTTCCCCACAATTTCCAATTTGTTAATATCCTTTCATAAAAGTTTATTGAATTTTACCAAATAACATTTCCTACTGAGGAAATTCTTTGGCTGTCCTTCTTTAATATATTAATATGGAAAATTACATCAATAAACTTACCAATGTTTATTGATTGCTGATGGTAATTTCTTTTTCCCTGCTTCTGATGTTTCTTTCCTGCAAAGAAAATTCAATTTGTGTAATAAAGGATAACTTCTTTCCATTTTTTTATGCACTCTGTTCCTGGAAAAGTGAAACAAGAAGTCTGATTAGTGAATTTTGAGAACAGCCTGGCTCTGCCCAAAACCTCTTGGGAGCAGCCACCTGCACAGAACACATCTCTGCAGCACAGAGGAGATCCCCTACAATGCATGACAGAAATGACAGTCGTTGCTTCCAAGAGTGCATGGTAAGCCTGCCTACTTACAGTGTTCACTACCAGCAATATCTTGATAATAAGCATAAGTCTTCCCCAGGTGTCTAAGGGTGAATTATCATCTCCATAAATGTACTTTCTTTTATTTCTCTACTGGATAAAAAAAACTAAGAAAGGAAGAAAATAAGTAAGTGCTGAAGCCTCCTTTGGTCTTTGCAATCATTTAATACATGGATGGATGTGGTAAGTCTACATTTTTAAGGGGTTTGCATCTATAACCACAAATAAATGTCATCCTAATTTTCCTTACCTACATTTTACAGATTCTAGTGTGAATGTTATATAAGTCCCATGAAATGAGTTTGAGAATGTTCTATTTTCTTTCAATTTTTGAGAAAACACTATATAACAGCTTTTCCACAAACTTTTGCTTGAAAAAACCAGTGCTTTCGTAAGTAGATTTTTTTAAAGGAAGTTGAACTATTTAATGCTTTAAAATATTTAAATATTCACATGCAGACATGCATGCAACTATACACACAGACATGCATACACACACATTATTAATCCCAAACCACATAACATTCATTTTTTAATTAACAAAACAAAATAGCATACATCAAATTATATCTCTAATACAAAGTATCATCATTTTAAAAACATCATGTACCAGTAAGCTAATATAAGCAGGAAAATAAGCTATTTCTTGGCAGTACTGGGATCTGTACTCAGGACTTCATGCTTGCTAGGCAGGCACTCTATCACTTGAGCCATGCCTTCAGAACTTTATGCTCCAGTTATTTTGGAGTTAGGGTCTTGCTTTTTCACCCAAGCTGATATCAGTCCTCTTATTTTAGGCTTCCTGCCTTAGCCAGGAGAATAGGAATGTGCCACCATGTCCAGTTTTCTCCATAGAGATGGGCTCTTGCAAACTTTTGCTCCAGCTGGACTCAAACCATAACCATCCCAAACTCAGCCTTCCAAGTAACTATGATTAAAGGCATGATCCACTAGCATCCAGATAAGGAAATAGATTTTATTGTAGCATTTGATTCTCCTAGGAAAATGGGCTTATGATAGATCACGACTGCATTTTTTGTCAAAGAACAACCCACAAGGCAATAATGATCAATTATTTTTCTGATTTGATTATTTCTGATTCATAAAGGATAAAACAGCCAAATTTAATAAAAGAAAGAATGTGAGAAAAATCTGTGTTAACAACTGCTGAGACAACAAAAATAAGATGAATAAAAAGCATCTATAAATCAATTCAATAGAAACATTGGCAAAAATGCACAAAGCAATATACTGAAGAGTAGAAAAAAGCAAAATTCTAAGAACAATATTACAAAATAATCCAATTATTTTGTAGTTAGAAAAAATATAAAAATTATATACCAACAGACATTTCCTTTCTTGAGCAAAATATAAAATATATAGAAAAATATCATTTTTGTGAGGAAGCAAGGATGTGGGAATCAAACCCCATACACAGTTTCTAGCAAAGTATTCTAGTGCATTCATTATCAAAAGTACACTGCCAGTACTTGGTAAATTAAATGTGTGGAATACACACTCAAACTTCACTTTTGTTGCTATGCATATAACAAAGATAAATTTTCACACTGAGTTATTTGTACTAGAAGGCAAGCTGTAGGCAGTCTTCTATTCATCTTATAAGACGCCACAGGGAAATGGTGAGAGATGGGCAACACAAACAACCTATTCAACAGTGGTCTGTGGACTCCTATCACCTTGGACTATATCAGTCTATGATGAGGTAAGTAAAGGAAGTGAGCAGGCACATTTAAACTATTAATAAATTTTGACAAATATTGAAACAATTTATTGTTTTTCTTATAATTTTGATCTGAAACATACAAAAATTTCTTAAAACAAAATAATCTGTTGCCATAGAAACTTTGTGAAGCATGTCTATAGAGACTGTGCATGGCTATGAGACCATGATGCTCAAAACAGAACTAGTAAAGAAGTAAAATAAGAATGTAGAAATAAATTAGAGCAATATCAAACAGAATGGAATAGGAAGGTAGTGTCTGCTTTGCAAGCAAAAAGCTGTGAGCTCAAAACTCAATACCACCGGAAAAAAAGAGAAAAAGTATAACTAAATGAAAAAAGATATTTTTGTATTCCTTGATTGACAGACGTATGAACTGACCATCAGCAAGTGAAAAAACAATTGCTATTCAATGGAAATTTCTCCAAACTATAGACAAATTATCTAAGTTGAGTATCAAGTCAAATACATCAGAGAACATGGCCTCTGAACTCATATGAAATCAAATATTATACAATTTCCAAACAAAAAATCAGTTAAATTGCAATGATCTTACTTTCTCTACTATTATTTCTTCCAACATTATGGCTGAAATTTAATTTTTACTAATCATGGAACAAAATAATGGCACTCGAGTAACTGAACTCATTCTTCTGGGTCTTGCTAATCAACACAAGTTTTGGCACGTCTTCTTCGTAGTATTTCTACTGATCTATGCTGCCACCTTAGTAGGGAATATTGGCATGATCCTACTTGTCAAGATTGAATCTTCCTTTCACACTCCTATGTACTTTTTCCTCCAAAATTTGACTTTTCTGGATCTCTGCAATGCCTCTGCTGTCACTCCCAAGACGCTGCAGAATTTTGTGGGGTCAAAAGCATCTATTTCTTTCAGAGGACATGTAGTGCAATTACTAGTCTCTGACACTTTTGTAACCAGTGACTGCTTCGTCCTGGCTGCTATGGCAGTGGACCGTTATGTGGCCATCTGTAACCCACTGCGTTATCCTGCCATCATGTCCCAGAGACTATGCATTCAGCTGATAGTCAGTTCATATGTCATGGGTTTCTTAAATGCTTCTGTTAACACAGGTTTTACTTTCTCATTGAAATTTTGCAAATCCAATAAGATCAATCACTTTTTCTGTGATGTGCTTCCAATTCTTGTGCTATCTTGCTCAAACATTGACTGTCAATATCATGTTATTGACAGTCGTTGTTGGGTTTAACTTGACATTTACTGTGCTGGTCATCATCTTTTCTTACACATATATCCTGGCTGCCATCCTGAAGATATCTTCTGCTTGGGAAGGAAAAAGGCCTTCGTCACATGTGCCTCTCACCTAACAGCTGTCACCATTTTCTATGGGACTCTGTCTTACATGTATGTACATCTCTGGACCGATAGGTCTGAAGAGCATGAAAAGGTGGCATCTGTTTTCTACGGTATTATGATCCCCATGGTAAACCCCCTCATCTACAGCCTGAGAAACCAAAATGTGATAGCAGCCTTAAAGCACATGGGAAATAGTGCTTCTAGTTTGAGACATGATTTCTCTGTTAATATGGTCCAGCAAGAAAGGGCCCATAAGAACTTTGGGCACCATAGACTCAACTGACCTTCTGGTCTGGTGCTAGTCCAGAAGGGCAATGCATCTCTGAAGTAGAAGGAAAGTTCATGTTTGGAACCCTCCAAACTTTGCACTAAGGATCTCTTCCTCTAGCTAATTTAATTCTTATCCTTTTGCTATAATAAAGGTGGACTTGTATATACAGCACCTTCTTTATATCTTAGTTTAGCCTCTATACTAACTACCAATTGACAGGATGGTTTATTAAACAACAGAAATTTCTTTCTCATACTTGCAGGTTATAAATTAAAAATCAAGCAGCTGGCATGGATCTCATGAGGGTGCTGTTATTAGATGCAGATGATCAACATCTATTACATCTTCAAGCAGAAGAAATAAAAAGAACCAGAGAATACCCTGAAGGTCCCTAACTCATGACTTAATTACTACCCAAAGAGTCAGGATTTCAACACATGAACTTTAAGGAGACACCAACATCCAGTCCATAATATTCTATTCCAGCCCCTCCAAGATCGTATCCCTCTCACATGCACAATGCATTCATTCCATTTCAACAATCCCAAAAGTCTTTATGCATTCCACCATCAACTGTGAAGTCTAAATTCCAAAGCCTCATCCAAATATCATCTAGATAACATATGGATGAAAGCCATAGTATGATTTATTCTGATGTAAAACTCCTCTCCAGTTATCAAATTCTTACAAAATACAATGGTAGGACAGCATAGCATAGATATTCCCTCTCTAAAAAAGAAACATAAAAAATAAGAAGGAAGTGATGGGTGCCAAGAAGTGCCAAAACCTAGGAACACTATGAGATTCTAAGGCTCTAGATCTATTTGTCCTTCATACTTTATTCTCAAATGCCCACTCGGGAAGATGTCCCACATTCCAGACCCACAGAGGTGTCAAGAGCACACCTAGAGCTTATCTGGGAGCTGCCCACACTGTGATTCTCTATGTTAGCCCTATCCATACTTTGGGCTCACACCCAAAGGATCCAAGCAGACAGTGTCACCACCATAGATTCCATGGCTAG
Organism: Castor canadensis; assembly: GCF_047511655.1. Taxonomy (NCBI): domain Eukaryota; kingdom Metazoa; phylum Chordata; class Mammalia; order Rodentia; family Castoridae; genus Castor; species Castor canadensis. The sequence continues at coordinate 193,283,313 of NC_133386.1, forward strand.
AGGACTAACACTTTGAGATGGAAGTGGAGATAATTCTACCTCCAACATGTGCCCATGAACTCTGAGCCTGTGTAGGGCTATCAGCACTGAAGATTTCTGAATTGCCTTCTTCCATTCTCCTGAAAAGCAACACACTTGACCATCAATAGTTCCATGGTTCAATACCGTAGAGTCTAAGAAAGCCAACAGTCTTCCTTTAATTTTTCCCCCTTTCTATCTTTCACTTACTCCTGTTGGTGGCTCATCTCTGGAATAATCCCATCTTACTTCCTGGCTTTTGTTGAGATGACTGATTAAACCCCTGGTTCACATTCACAATAATCTCCTTATCAATCAGCCACTTAGTCACGCCCTTAGTTGTGGCCAGCTTCCAACATGTTTTCTCATGGTTTCAGGAAGGGTAGGCTGAAACTTTTCCAATTCTTTAACTTCTGATTCCTTTTAGCTTATCAACTTGTCTTCAAATCATTTTGATCTTTTCACATTTAACCAAGCAGTTAGTAGCAGTTAGTGATACCACTTCCACGTTACTTTGTTTAGAAATCACTTTCATTATTCTGCCTTCCACAAGACACTGGAACATGAACACAGGACTGCCAAGTTCTTGCCATTTGATAAGATGGCCCTTTCCTCATCATTCCATAACACATCCCTCATTCCCACCTGAGACTGCACAAGGAGTATCTTTTTCATGCTTCTACCAATGAACTATTCATGGTTAATTAGGTGTTCTCTAAGAAGATGGGAGCTATTCCTATGACTCTTCTTTCTGAATACTCATATGAATTATTTCTAAAATCTAATCACAAAAATGTTATTTCTATGGCACATCACAAGATTTCTCTGGTCTTTTTCTTCAATATTTCTTCAGTATTGTTAGATATTTTGTACATACCAATTTCTTCTTAGTTTCAGCTGATATAGCATATCACTATAGGCTTGGTGGCTTATAAACAACTTATTTTTTCCCATTAATCTGGAGTCCTAAGTCTGAGATGAGGGTCCCAGCATGATCAGGTTCTTCTGAAGGCCCTTGTCTGGGTTGCAAACTGCCAGTTTGTCATTTATTGTCACAAAATAGACACACAGAGAAGTGGGGTCACTGTGACACTTATAAGGACACAAATCTAATTCATTTGGACCACAAACTTATGCCTTCATCTAATTATGGTTGCCTTCCAAAGTCCCCACCATCATATTGGGGGGTAGGATTTCAAATTTTGGTCCAGAACACCAGAGTTCTATGACATCTCTAGTGCATTATCAAGCAAGAGTGTGAGTATAGAGGCCTAGATATTTGTAGCTAATTAGTCAAAATGACATTAATTCTGAGGGAAAAACTTTCCTCAAACTGTTCACTCTACTAAACGTTTTTGACCATGGTGATTCCACACAGAAAGAGCAGCAGCAAAAAGAATGAAACACAGATGTAAAAAATTTCTTATCTGGTTTACACTTAAGGAAACTGGAGCTCAGTCCTACAGGACAGCATAATGAAACATGGAGAACATCCCTCAGAATTGACCCTCTACAGGACTAGAGGATAAAACATCTAGTGAACTCCACTCCACCACCAGCTGAAGGTTTGCCAGTGTTGTTAACATACCCTCATATATTTGCTGACTCTAATCAGTAAAGTTCTATGACTTAAAAGATATTCCTGAGGCTAGGCATCAGTGGCTCACGCCTGTAAGCCTAGCTACTCAGGAGACAGGGATCAGGAGGATTGTGGTTCAAAGCCAGCTCAGGCAAATAGTGTATGAGACTCTATTTAAAAAAAGAAAAATCACAAAAAGGGCTGGTGCAGTGGCTCCAAGTGTAGGCCCAGAGTTCAAATCCCAGTAGTGCAAAAAAAAGATACCTTTGAGAGAAGAAAAAAGACATTCCTGAGGCATGAAGTTGAGAGATACCATAGAAGACGAGCCACTTTTAAGACAGATAAGACCATTTCTCCCATATGCACTGAAATCAAGTAGCTAAGAGAAGTGATGCAAGACAGAGATTTATGCTAGTCCATGTCCCACAGGTCTAGCCAATGACATGTAAGTAACTCTGGGGTCTTTAGGGAAAGCCTTTGTTTTCCTCAACAAGTGTACCTTCATGTGGTCGGTACCTTGCCTTTTCCTTTTTTTCCTACTTTGAAAAGAGAGTGAAATCTGAAGCTTTGTAGACATGTTGGACCATGAGGTAACCCGCATATGAGACACATGAACAAATCATGAAAATGCTAATCTTAACTCCCGAAGTTTTGTTTTGAAGGAAAATACAAATTCCCTGAATTAAAGTCAAATAAATTGGCTTTTCTTCTACTCATAGTTGAACATGTTCCTAACCTAGACATTGATCATGTAATCAGTAATACTGAACACCAGTTCACCAGCCTTCAACAATAACTCCACTTCATATGGTTGCAGTTTTGCCAAAAGCCACACATTCACTGAATTTAGCTTTCTCCTTTTAGATTGATTAGAAGTATAATTGAAGCATTTTATAAGGAGACACAAAATCTCTTATTCTACAGTTTCTTACAGAAATATTCTAATGTTGTAAACTGCAAGTGGAATAAAATTTGACTTCATGTAGGACTAATTTTTAAATATATATAGAGAGAGACAGTTATATATGTATGCATATATATTTCCAGGGAAATGAATGCATCAATGAAGGGTAAATATTTTCCTTAAATAAATAAATGATGGTCAATGTTTCTGAATAAGCTTAGAAAGTAGTATCACTGATGTCATGCTAGGTACTCTCTGCCCTTAAATTTAGGTTAGATTTACTGTGTAAGTAAAAATTTAGGTTAGATTGGTCTTTTTCATAAAGCCAAATTTTATTATCATTGTGACAAGGCTATACTCTAGATCCAAACACATATGAATAGTTGCTCAACCTGATTTATTAGAATAAACACTAAGTATTTGCTAAATAACATGGTAACCATAAAAAAAAAAGAAACAGAAAGTTCCTAATAACTGCAGGTCAAAAACAGTCACCTCTAAAGAGCTTAAATATTAATCAAGAAAAAATAATTAATGAAAATTGTCCATTCAATTTCATCTCAGTTTCTCAAGGGACTGAGTATGGATCCCTCAGGCAAAGCTATAAAGTCCCTGATGGGGAGAAACCACTCAGAGAAACCTTGGTGGGCAGTCAACTGCACCAGCTGCAGAAACGGAATGTGGAGACAACTGTGGTGTAAGGAAACAACCAAACTGAATTTTCCATCAGCTGTGCATCATTGTTGTCTCCGCAGGTCCGCAGGTAATAAGGGAGCAGAGTTACCAAAGTTCAGAATGTTCCTCCCCAAGACCAGGAGTCACCTCATCCCTGGTGACATTATGGCAATGGAATGCGGAAACTGAGTTTGGCTGAGAATTGACAGGATGGATGTGAATTAACAAATGATTGAATGACTGGCTACTTTTATGACTGATTATTGGGCACCCATTCAATACTGACCCTGTGGTGAAATAAGTCAGTTTCTTTGTTTGAGCTTCACATCAGTAGAAAGCAGGCTTTGATATTTTATTTTTCACTTCCTTTTTAAAACAATTAAATTCTAAAATGTAAAAGATAAAAGTTTTTTTTAATTTAATGATCTCTCTCTCTCTCTCTCTCCCTCCCTCTCTCTCTCTCTCCCTCTGTCTCTCTTCACTCCCATGTCCAAGGATAATCATTAAAAATGTAGTGTGTATCTTTCTGAACTTTTCCATGGATAAGTAGAAATAAGAACAAGAGCGAAAGTGTTTGAATTGCGTTTTTACATGTTCCAGATTCTCCATATTGTTCTGCTACATGCTTTCCTTGTATGATATGACATGGGCACCTAATCATAAGAGTATATATTTATCTTAAATTTTTTGGCTGTGTATTGGTTCATAACATGAATCTTCTACGATTTAGTTAGCCTCACTTCCAAGTTTTTACAAACCATGTTACCATGAACATTCTACCTTCTAAGTAATTCTGCAATTTCCAATTTTTTTACAGAGAAAAAAAAATGAGGCTGAGGAGAATTATCTCTTAGAAGTGCTGGGGCGAAAATTCAAACCCAGGTTGGTCTATTTCTTGTCCACTGCACAATTCAGAGTTTAAATGGAACATTAGAAGTGCTGAGATTATTAACTGGTAAATACATTCAAAACACTCAGGAAATTGGCCATCCTGTTTATAATATTAATTTGACTAGTAAATATTCTCACCATAGATGGAGCACAGAATTTTGTATTAAGTAAAACCTTCCATAAGAAATAGATTCTCAAAAATGTGTCCCCAAAATGTGTCTAATTTTATTTGAATTTGGCATGATTAAAATTTGTCCTATTGCATTGTTAAAGTATTATCTCACTTTGTTATTTAAGATATTTAAAAGAGCCAAAAAAAATCTCAGCAACAAGCTTAGCTTGTTACATTACTTTCATTACAGCCACATTCATATCTCAGCCTTCTGCATACAGAGGTACATACAGCACTACTGAGTAAAGGATGACTTCTGCAGCTCATATTTATTGCTCTTTATTGTGTTGCACTAGAGAGATTAATTAGTACAGATGTTGTATCACCAATTGCTGATTTTTTTCTGTGATTTTTAAGTAATGAATATTTTTCTATGGGAAACAATGCTACTATAAACATTCATATGTATGTGTAAATATTTATTCATATACATTCATATATAAACATACAAATGTATGTATGCATGTATGAATGACCATTTATATGTGGTCATTGATCTCTCCAGAGTACCTATTTAAACTGGAAACTCTGGCCCATAGACATGTTTGTACTGCTATTTGTCACTTGCTTCCAACATAACTTTACTACTTTTCCTTCCTTTCAGAAAATTATGAGTTCCTATGGGTCCATATTCTCACCAAAACTTCTCATTTTAAATTGATGAGTACAAAATTATATTTCCATGAAGTACGCATATACTTCCTTGCTACAATTGTTGATTAGTGAGATATGCATCTTTTCATATTTCTATTTAACTTAGGTTTTCTTTCTTCTATAATTTATCCTGTTCATATCTTTTGCAAATTTTTCTGGCAGATTTAAAGAAACTATTTATGATATGCTTGATCCAATCTCTGACATTTTATATGAGCTGCAATCAAATTTACTTGACTACACTTCTACTCCATACACAGTCTTGTTAATTTTTTAATAGAGTTGAGTTTTTAGTCTTCATTATTTATGCTTTTATGTCTTGTCTAAATTTTTTCTAAGCCATATACAATCAACAATGTTTTACTTCTAAAGCTTTAAAATTTAAATCTGTAATCCATTTGGAAAGAATTTTTGTAAAACATGAAGCTGTAATTCAATATTGTTTTTCATAAGTATAAGAATTTATAGCAACAGCGTATATTTTATCATTTTATGAATCTATGTGCTAAAGTTTTCATAAGTCAAGTTTCTATAGACTAATGGGTCCATTTTTATTTCCTTTTCTCAATTCTATTGATCTATTAGTCTATCAGCAAGCAAGTTCCACAGTCTTTATTATTATTACTTTATAATAACTTCCAATATCTGAGAGAACAACTCAGTTCCCACTCTTTTTCCTTTAAAATTCCATGGAAAGAGAAAAGCCACATGATCCCCTCAACAGACAAAGAAAAAGTCTTTCACAAAATTCAACACCATTTCATGATAAAAGCTCTGAAGAAACTATGATGAGAAGGAATGTTCCTCAACATAATAAAGGCAATATACCACAAAACTAGAGCCAACATCACACTAAATGAAAACAACTAAAACCATTCCTGCTAAACTCCTCCTCCTTCAGGCTTTCTGCCTTAGCTGGGAGAGTAGATGTGCCACCACACCTAGATTTTGTCTGTTGAGATGGGATCTTACAAACATTTGTTCCAGCCGTCCTCAAACCATGATCATCCCAAACTCAGCCCCTCAAGAAACTCTGATTAGAGGTATTAGGCCACTGGTGTCTATCTAAGAAACCAGGTTTTATTATAGCATATGATTCTCCTAGGGGAATCAGCTTATGATAGAACATGACTGAATTTTTTTATATCAAAGAACAAACCACAAAGCAAAAACAATTATTTTTCAGATTTGATTATTTCTGATCCATAAGAGATGAAATACCTGAGGTTAATAAAGGATAGAATATGAGAAAATCTTTGTTAACAACTGATGAGAGAACAAAAATAAGATGAAAAAAAGTATCTATAAATCAACTTAGTAGAAACATTGGCAAAAACACACACAGGAAATAAGCTGAAGAGTAGAATAGCAAAATTCTAAGAATGATATTACCTCTATATTGGGTTTTGCAATAAGGGTAGTGCTGTCTTCATAGAATGAGTTTGGTAGTGTTCCTTCCCTTTCTATTTCCTGTAAAATTTTAAGGAGTATTGGTATTAGTTCTTCGTCAAAAGTTTGGTAAAAGATTCCAGCAGTTCCAGGGATGAAGGGAGGCTCTTTATTACTGCTTCAATTCCATTGCTTGTAAGGGTCTATTTAGGTGGTTAATATCATCTTGGTTAAATTTTGGTCAGTTATATGCATCTAAAAATTTTTCCATTTCATCTAGATTATCTAAGTTCAGTCCCAAGGTGCAGCCTTTAAAATTCAAGTTAAGTATGTCAAAAAAAGATGACCCTGAAGACATATGAAATCAAATATTGTAAAATTTTCAAATGCAGAATCAGTTAAATAACAATGATTTTACTTTCTTTGCTGTTATTTCTTTATAACTTTTTACCTGAGTTTAATTTTTACTACGGAACATAATAATGACACTGAAGTGACTGAATTCATCCTCTGGGTCTTGCTAATCAACACAAGTTTTGGCACGTCTTCTTCGTAGTATTTCTACTGATCTATGCTGCCACCTTAGTAGGGAATATTGGCATGATCCTACTTGTCAAGATTGAATCTTCCTTTCACACTCCTATGTACTTTTTCCTCCAAAATTTGACTTTTCTGGATCTCTGCAATGCCTCTGCTGTCACTCCCAAGACGCTGCAGAATTTTGTGGGGTCAAAAGCATCTATTTCTTTCAGAGGACATGTAGTGCAATTACTAGTCTCTGACACTTTTGTAACCAGTGACTGCTTCGTCCTGGCTGCTATGGCAGTGGACCGTTATGTGGCCATCTGTAACCCACTGCGTTATCCTGTCATCATGTCCCAGAGACTATGCATTCAGCTGATAGTCAGTTCATATGTCATGGGTTTCTTAAATGCTTCTGTTAACACAGGTTTTACTTTCTCATTGAAATTTTGCAAATCCAGTAAGATCAATCACTTTTTCTGTGATGTGCTTCCAATTCTTGTGCTATCTTGCTCAAACATTGACTGTCAATATCATGTTATTGACAGTCGTTGTTGGGTTTAACTTGACATTTACTGTGCTGGTCATCATCTTTTCTTACACATATATCCTGGCTGCCATCCTGAAGATATCTTCTGCTTGGGAAGGAAAAAGGCCTTCGTCACATGTGCCTCTCACCTAACAGCTGTCACCATTTTCTATGGGACTCTGTCTTACATGTATGTACATCTCTGGACCGATAGGTCTGAAGAGCATGAAAAGGTGGCATCTGTTTTCTACGGTATTATGATCCCCATGGTAAACCCCCTCATCTACAGCCTGAGAAACCAAAATGTGATAGCAGCCTTAAAGCACATGGGAAATAGTGCTTCTAGTTTGAGACATGATTTCTCTGTTAATATGGTCCAACAAGAAAGGGCTTCCTTATTTCACCACTTCAGAAGATACGTCAAATGTTTGTGACATAAAAAAGCATTCTTTAATTACCAAAACTATATGAAAGATATTGAAAAACATATAAAATGATTAAACAAATGACACTTTTTGTAGTGCATGGAATTGAACTCAGGACCTCACACATACTAAGAAAATACTCGACAGTTGAGCTACATCTCCAGAACCTATAAATGAGTTTCATTTGTTTCTTTTTTTATTCATTTATTCATATGTGCATACATTGTTTGGGCCATTTCTCTCCCCTCACCTCCAGCCACTCCTCTCCCCTCCATGCCCCTTGCTTCCAGGCAGAACCTGTTCTGCCCAAATCTCTAATTTCGTTGAAGAGAAGGCATAAGCATAATAAGAAAGACAAAGCATTTTTGCTAGCTGAGTTAAGGATATCTATACAGAGAGATTCCTAGCATTGCTTCCATGTACAAATGTGTTCAACCCAAGTTGATTCATCTCTAACTGATCTCTATACTGGTTCCTGATCCCCTTCTCATATTGACCTCTGTTGCTTTAGGGTTTCTGCATTAGTTCCTCTGCAGTGGGGACATCAAATACTTTCATGTTTTGGCTTTCCTACCTATCCCCATCCCTCCCTTACGTGTTCTCCCCTTGTCATGTGACTCAAGTCCAACCACATTGCTGTGTTTGCCCTAGATCTAAAGTCCACATATGAAGGAATACATATGATTTTTGGTCTTCTGAGCCTGGGTAACTTTGCTCAGAATGATGTTCTCCAGTTCCATCCATTTACTTGCAAATGATAAGATTTCATTCTTCTTCATGGATGAGTAGAATTCCATTGTGTGTAAGTACCACATTTGTTTAATCCATTCATCAGTAGTGGGGCATCTTGGCTATTCCCATAACTTGGCTATTGTGAATAGTGCTGCAATAAACATGGGTGTGCAAATACCTCTGGAGTAACCTGTGTCACATTCCTCTGGGTATATCTCCAGGAGTGGGATTGCTGGATCATATGGCAGATATATGTTTAGATTAAAGAAGCCTCCATATATTTTTCCAGCGTGGTTGCATTACCTTGCACTCCCACCAGCAGTGTACCAGGGTTCCTTTTTCATCACATCCTCACCAACACCTGTTGTTAGTGGTGTTTTTGATGATGGCTATTCTAACAGAGGTGAGGTGGAATCTTAGTGCTTTTGGTGCCTTTGTCAAAAAATAAGGTGGGCATAGCTGTATAAATTCATATCCAGGTCCTCTATTCTGTTCCACTGGTCTTCATGTCTGTTTTTGTGCCAGGACCATGCTGTTTTTATTGCTCTGGATTTGTAATATAGTTTGAAGTTGGGTATTGTGATATCTCCAGCATTGTTTGTTTTGCTGAGTATTGCCTTGGCTATTCGCGGTCTCTAGTGTTTCCAAATGAACTTTAGGGTAGATTTTTCAATCTCTGTGATGAAAATCATTGGGATTTTTATGGGAATTACATTAAACATGTAGATTGCTTTTGGTCATATAGCCATTTTTATTATGTTGATTCTACCAATCCATGAGCATGAGAGATCTCTCACCTTCTGTAGTCTTCCTCAGTCTTTTTCTTTAGGGGTTCATAGTTCTCCTTGTAGAAGTCATTCACATCCTTTGTTAAGTTTACTCCTAGGTATTTGGGGGTTTTTTTTGAGGCTATTGTAAATGGAATTTTTTCCAATATTCTTTCTCAGTTTGTTCATTATTGTTGTATAGAAAAGCTAATGATTTTTGTAAGTTGATTTTTTTATCCTATCACCTTGCTATAGCTGTTGATGGTGTCTACGAGTTTTTGGGTAGAGTTTTTTGGGTCTTTAAAGTATAAGATCATGTCTTCTGCAAATAGGGATATTTTGATAGTTTCTTTACCTATTTGTATTCCTTTTATTTCTTCTTCTTGCCTAATTGGTATAGCTAGGAATTCCAGTACTATGTTGAATAGGAGTGGTGATAGCAGGCACCCTTGTCTCATTCCTGATTTTAGGAGAAATGGTGTCAGTTTTTCTCCATTAAGTATGATGTTGGTTATAGGGTTGTCATATATAGCTTTTACAATGTTAAGGTACTTTCCTTCTAGTCCTAGTTTTCTTAGAGGTTTTATCATGAAGTGGTTTCAGATCTTTTTCTGCATCTATTGAGATGATCAAGTGGTTTTTGTCTTTGCTTTTATTAATGTGCTGTATTACATTTATAGATTTGCATATGTTGAACCACCCCTGCATCCCTGGGATGAAGCCAACTTGGTCGTGGTGAATGATCTTTCTGATGTGTTGCTGGATTCAGTTTACCATTACTTTACTGAGGATTTTTGGACCAATGTTCATTAAGGAGATTGGCTTATAGTTTTCCTTATTGGAGGTGTCTTTGTCTGGTTTTGGGATGAGTGTAATACTGGCTTCATAAAATGAGTTAAGCAGTGTTCCTTCCCTTTCTATTTCATGGAACAGTTTAAGGAAGGTTGGTATTAGCTCTTCTTCAAAGGTCTGATAGAATTCATCAGAGAATCCATGAAGTCCTGGACTTTTCTTTTTTGGGAGACTGTTGCTGCGTCAATTTCATTTTGTATTATAGAACTATTCAGGTGATTAATATCCTCTTGGTTCAATTTTGGGTGGTCATAAGTATCTAGAAATCTGGTCATTTCCTCAAGATTTTCAAATTTATTAGAACATAGGTTCTGAAAGTAGTCTCTGATGATTTCCTGGATTTCCATGGTGTTTGTTGTTATCTCCCCTTTTGCATTTCTGATTTTACTGATTTGGGTTTTTCCTCTCCTCATTTTAGTCAGGTTTGCCAAGGGTCTGTCAATCTTAATTATTTTCTCAAAGATCCAGCTTTTTGTTTCACTGATTCCTTATAGGTTTCTTTGTTTGTTTCTATTTCATTAATTTTGGACATTATTATTATTATTTCTCTCCTGCTTGCTTTGGGATTTGCTTGTTCTTGTTTTTCTAGGAGTTTGAGATGTAGCATTATATCATTGATTTGAGATCTTTCTGTCCTTTTAATATATCCACTCATGGCTATACACTTTCCTCTTAGGGATGCCTTTGCTGTGTCCCATAGGTTCTGCTAGATTGTGGTTTCATTTTCATTAACTTCCAGGAAACTTTTAATTTCTTCTTTTATCTCATCAATGACCAATTGATCACTGAGCAATGTGTTGTTCAGCTTCCAACTGTTTGCATGTTTTTTACTGTTGTTTTTGTTGTTGAGTTCTAGTTTTAATGCATTGTAATCAGATAGGATGCATGGGATTATTTCTGTTTTCTTATATTTGCTGAGGCTTGCTTTGTGCCCTAAGAATGATCAGTTTTGGAGAAGGTTCCATGGGCTGCTGAGAAGAATGTATATTGTGCAGAAGTTGGATGAAATATTCTGTAGACATCAGCTAGGAGCATTTGCTATGTGGTCTGATTTAGGTCTATGATTTCTTTATTGATTTTTTGTTTGGATGACTATCTATTGGCGATAAGGGGTATTAAAGTCTCCCACTACCACTGTGTTGGAGTCTATATCTGTTTTTAGGACCTTCAGAGTATATTTGATGAAGTTGGGTGCATTGACATTGGGTGCATATAGGTTGATAATTGTTATTTCCTTTTGTTGTATTTCCCCTTTTATTAGTATGGGGAGTGTCCTTCTTTATCTAGTTTGATCTATTTAAGTTTGAATTCTACTTTGTCCGAGATAAATATTTCTACTCCTGCCTGTTTTGGGGGGCCATTGGCTTGATAAAACTTCTTCCAGCCTTTCATCCTAAGCCAATGCTTTTTTTCTGTCAACGAGATGGGTCTCCTGTAAGCAACAGATTGTTGGATCTTCCTTTTTAATTCAGTTTGATGGGGGAGTTAAGTCCATTAACATTCAGTGTTAGTATTCATAAGTATGTGATGATCCCTCTCATTTAGTTATCTTAGTTGTTTAAGGGTTTGCTTGTGTGCAGATCAATCAATGTTACTCTCTACTTTCTTGTCTTCTCTTCTCCTGTGGTTTGGTACTGCCTGTCTTTTCATGGTTTTGTTTGCTTTCATTTTTGTGTGCACAATTCCTTGAAGAATCTCTTGTAGTGGTGGCTTGGTGGTCAAGACTTTCTGCTTGGCATGGAAGACTTTTATTGCTCCATTGTTTTGAATGATAGTTTTGCTGGTTAGAGTATCCTAGGTTTGACCTTATTTTCATTCAGTGCCCAGAAGTTCTCACTCCATTCTCTTCTTGCTTTTAAGGTCTCTGTTGAGAAATCTGCTGTAATTTTGATGGGTTTACCCTTGCATGTTATTTGTTTTTTCTCTCTTACAGTCTTTAATATTCTTTCTCTATTCTCTGTGCTTGTTGTTTTAATAATATGTCATGAGGTAGTTCTATTTTGGTCAAGTCTGTTTGGTGTCCTGGAGGCCTCCCGTACTTGAATGGGCAAAGATTTCTCTAGATTTGGGAAATTTTTTGTTATTATTTTGTTGAATATATAACAAATTCCTTTTGCTTACACTTTTTCTTCTTCTTCAGTGCCCATGATTCTCAGGTTTGGTGCTTTGATGGAGTCAGTGAGTTCTTGCATATTCCTTTCACAGGGCTTGAGTTGTTTGACTAATAGCTCTTCAGTTTTTCCTTTAATTTCCATTTCACCTTCAAATTTTGAGATTCTGTCTTCTGATTATTCTAGTATGCTGGATTGGCCTTCCACTGTGTTTTCTATTTCTGTTTCATTCTTTTTTCTGAGGTTTTCCATATCATGGGTCACTTTCTCTTTAATATTGTCAATTTTCATCCTTAATTCATTAATCTCTCTATGGTGTTCTCTGTTTCACTTTGGTGTTTATTTAGGGCTCCTATGAGTTCATTTATTTGTTTTTGTGTCTTCTCATATTCTTTATTTTTATTGTCTTGGAATTTCTTGAGTGCCTCTTATACATTTTGGTTGATCATGTCTAGTAACATCTCCATGAAATTCTCCGTGATTACTTGCAGAATTTCTTCTTTCAGAGTGTTCTTGTGGGCTTTGTTGGGTTCCTTAGCATAGTTTATCTTTGCTTTGCTGGTGTCTGGAACTGTGTATCCATTTTGTTCTTTTTTTTTTTTTTTCATTGGTTTGCAGATTTTTTTTTTCATTTTTCTTTTATTATTCATATGTGCATACAAGGCTTGGTTCATTTCTCCCCCCTGCCCCCACCACCTCCCTTACCACCCACTCCACCCCCTCCCACTCCCCCCCTTCAATACCCAGCAGAAACTATTTTGCCCTTATCTCTAATTTTGTTGTAGAGAGAGTATAAGCAATAATAGGAAGGAACAAGGGGTTTTGCTGGTTGAGATAAGGATAGCTATACAGGGCATTGACTCACATTGATTTCCTGTGCGTGGGTGTTACCTTCTAGGTTAATTCTTTTTGATCTAACCTTTTTTCTAGTACCTGTTCCCCTTTTCCTATTGGCCTCAGTTGCTTTAAGGTATCTGCTTTAGTTTCTCTGCGTTAAGGGCAACAAATGCTAGCTAGTTTTTTAGGTGTCTTACCTATCCTCACCCCTCCCTTGTGTGCTCTCGCTTTTATCATGTGCTCATAGTCCAATCCCCTTGTTGTGTTTGCCCTTGATCTAATGTCCACATATGAGGGAGAACATACGATTTTTGGTCTTTTGGGCCAGGCTAACCTCACTCAGAATGATGTTCTCCAGTTCCATCCATTTACCAGCGAATAATAACATTTCGTTCTTCTTCGTGGCTGCATAGAATTCCATTGTGTATAGATACCACATTTTCTTAGTCCATTCGTCAGTGCTGGGGCATCTAGGCTATTTCCATAACTTGGCTATTGTGAATAGTGTATCCATTTTCTTTATTTCCCTCTGAATCCTGTGTTAATCAATGTGGGGGGAAGAATGATTTCTGTCCCTTTTTCGTCTTCCCATCACTCCACTTGGTACTGTATAACTATGTTTTTGATAGGCTATTGGTGGTTTCAGTCACCTGTTTTATTTCCCTTGGTTTAATTTTGTTTTGTGGGTGTGTTGGGTTTTAGGTTAGTGTATGTATGCTGTTTCTGTCCCTGGTCTGTGTGTTATTCAGTATTAGCTAACTCACAATAGCAAAACTAACAAAACAAAGAAAGATAGAATAAAAAAACCAGAAAACCAAAATAATCAATAGGGAGAGGTGGTGGACAAACAAACAGGGAAAAAAACAAACAAACAAACACAAAAAGAATTCCAGTTTCAGATACAATAGAATTTCAGTCTTAGTAGTTCTGGTATTACTCCTTTAGCATCCAGTTCTGGTGTTGGTATTTAAGCAGAAGCTCTGTCTTAGTCTAGCCAAGTGGTTGGGGAGACTAGTCAGTTTGGTTTTTTCCTGTCTTTCAGCATTAGCTGCTTAGTCGGCTCTTCCTTCAGGGAGGTGTGGTTTGTCCTCAGGTTCCAAAGATCTGCTCTGTAGCGCACCAGCCGTCCTGCTTTGGAGTTGGGTTTTCACTGTGTTAGCTTATTGGGGGTGTGTTTCTTTGCCTTGTCCCCTTTCTCTGGGGCAAGGTCAGAGACATGTCTGCCAGCTCCCTGCTGTCAGTGTGTTATGCTGGTTTGCTAATTATTTTTCAATTTTGCATCGTCTTTTGATATTTGATGTTGCTCACTGGCTCAGAAGATGAGCTTTGTGGACTGCTATCTGCCCTATTTCAGGCAGCACCTTATCACCTACCTGCTTGCTGCTCTTCTGCCTTTCCAGTGTTAGTTTACTGAAAGTAAACTAATAGAGATCAGCTCCTTGCTTCTCACCAGAGACACGTTTTCCCTGGAATATAGTTTGAAAAACATATCTTACTTTCTTCATGGAAAAGGCTTCATGGCGAAAATTTTAAATTTTTAAGAAACATGTGTGAACTTTACAAAGTACTACTTCAAATATTTTTCAAATATGGTTCTAAAAATTACAAAATAATTTTACATGTAAATAGTAAAATAAAGGCATATGATTCTCCATCCTTAAATAAGTTGCCAAAATTATCTATAATGATGTCCTTTCTAATTTTCTTCCAATTATTACACAACTTTGAATGTAAAATAAATGTATTGATACACAAAATTATAACTATTGAAAGAAAGAGAATTCAGATAGAGGCCAAGGGAAACTTGAGTCAAGAAGAAAATGGTTATAAAATTTTTTCTTTTTATTCTTCAATTATTCCTTCCTGAAAAAAACTTTTAATTTATAAAGATGGTAATATAGGTTGAAATAGATGGCTTGTATCCCAACTCCATTGCAGCTAGGGTGGTGTCTGTCTTAGTTTTCATTCTTGAGATCTACTCTAAAAGTAAAGGCCATGTAACTGGCAATGTTAGCTGAAGAATTTGGCTTATCAAATAAAGGTTTTAAGATTAAGGTAGTTTGCACACCTGCAGTCCCAGCACTCTGGAGACAGAGACAGTTGGTTCACAAGTTCAAGGCTACATAGCAAGAACTTATCTGAAAAAAAAATTTTTTTTAAATATTTGACCTTTGCTCTCAGCTACTGGGAGGGGATATCTAAACCAATGGAACTTTTTGCCTGAGAAGAATGTGGTGTTTACCATACAGATGACCACTAGACAGTCCAACATAGTGATTTATAATGGGAGTTTGGGTACATTCTATATCATTTTCAAAGTCCAGTGGAACTGGAAACAGAAGGTATTATCTGATCCTCCATGTGTGGCATAGATCAAATGATCAATGATGTGGCCAGTATGTCAAATGACACCAGGTCAACTGGTAAATGCATTTCAACAATCCCAAAAGTCTTTATGCATTCCACCATCAACTCTGAAGTCTAAATTCCAAAGCCTCATCCAAATATCATCTAGATAACATATGGATGAAAGGCAGGTATGATTTATTCTGAAGTAAAATTCCTCTGCAGGTGTCAAATTCTGAAACCATAAGGCAAAGTTCTTCCAAAATACAATGGTAGGACAGGTATATGTTTCTCTAAAAAAGAAACATAAAAAATAAGAAAGGGGTGATGGGAGCCAAGAAATGCTAAAACCTAGAAACACAAACACCATGAGATTCTAAGGCTCTAGAATATTCTACTTGGCCTCCATACTTTATCCTTGAATGCCCACTGGGGAAGATGTCTCATATTCCAGACCCACAGAGGTGCCAAGAGCACACCTAGAGCTTATCTGGGAGCTGCCCACACTGTGATTCTCTATGTTAGCCCTATCCATACTGCTATTCTGTTGGGGCTGGCTCACACCCAAAGGATCCAAGCAGATAGTGTCACCACCATAGATTCCATGGCTAGAGGACTAACACTTTGAGATGGAAGTGGAGATAATTCTACCTCCCAACATGTGCCCATGAACTCTGAGCCTGTGTAGGAACTGGCACCCCTGAACATTTCTGAATTGCCCTCAAGGACCTTCTTCGATCTTCTGAAGAATTACACAATTGACCATCAATCGTTCTATGGTTCAATACTAAAGAGTTTAAGTCTAACAGTCTTCTTTCAATTTGTCCCCTTTTCCATCTTTCATTTACTCCTGTTGGTGACTCATCTCTGGAATAATCCCATCTTACTTCCTGGCTTTTGTTGAGCTGACTGATTAAATCCCTGGTTCACATTCACACTAATCTAATCTCTTTATCAAATCTGCCATTTGGTCACAACCTTAGTATTCTCTTCCGACATGCTTTCTCATGGCTTTCAGAAAGTGTAGGCTGAGAGTTTTCCAAATCTTTAAGTTCTGATAGCTTGTGGTCTACCGATTTGTCTTCAAATGATTTTGAACTTTTCACATTTATACAACTAGAACTCAGTCCTAAAGCAGATTGTAATGAACCATGCAGAACATAGCTGGGCAATTTTTTTCTTTTTTTCCTTTATTGTTGTGCTAGGTGGGGGTGCATTGTGGCATTTATAAAGGTTCTTACAATGTATCAAATATATCATACTTCAATTTGCCCCCTCCACCACTGCCCTTTATCCTTGCCTCCCCTGATTCCTGGAATAGTTTCAAAAGATATCATTTTTTCATTCACATACATGTGTACACAGGCTGTGAGGGCAATCTGGCTGGACATCTGTCCCCCATTGATCACCAGGGTTGACATGGCTGATCTGGCTGGCTGGGAGGGTGTTCCCTTCCTCTCTCACCACTCCATGTGTATCTCTCTGGAAGCCTGAAGCTATGCGCTCAGTGGAAGAGGGCCACCATCCCTGATAGAGGAGTGCTGGTCTTTGGTCAAGGGTATACCAGTAGCTGCACTCCCCTGGTAGAATCTCCAAACATGATCTCATTCCACAGAATTGACCCTCTATATACTAGAAGATAAGACCTTTGTTGAACTCCACTCCACCACTAGCTGAAGGTTTGCCAGTGTTGTTAACAAACCCACATGTTTGTGCTGACTCTGATGGATAATCCTATGACTTAAAAGATATTCCTGAGGCCAGGCACCAGTGGCTCATGCCTGTACTCCTAGCTACTCAGGGAGCAGAGATCAAGAGGATCACAGCTCAAACCCAGCCTAGGCAAATAGTTTACAAGACCCTATCTCCAAAAAGCCCATCACAAAAAAAAAAAAGGATCACCTGTGAGAGGAGGGAGGTGGGAGGTGGCAGGGATGGATAGGAGGATGAATATAATGTATACACATGTCTGTAAATGCAAAAAGTATACTTGTTAAAACTGCTTCAGGAGTAGGGGAAGGAAGATGAAGGACAGCAGTGGAGAGGATGAGCTCAAATATGATGTATTTGATACAATGTAAGAATTTTTGTAAATGCACAATGTACCCCCACCCAGCACAAGAATTAAAAAAAAAAAAGAATAATCTCAAAAAAAAAAAAAAAGCTGGTAGAGTAACTCAAGGAGCTGGTAGAGTAACTCAAGGTGTAGGCCCCGAGTAAAACCCCAACACTGAAAAATAAAAGATATACTAGGAGGGGAAAAAGACATTACTGAGGCATGAGGTGGAGAGATATCATAGAATATGTGCCAGTTTTAGGACAGATAAAAACATTACCGCATATGCACTGAAATCAAGTAGCTAAGGAAGGTGATGCAAGACAGAGATTTCCACTACTCCATGCTCCACAGGTCTAGCCAATGACATGTAAGTAATTTTGGAGTCTTAGAGAAAGCCTTTGTTTTCCTCATCATGTGGTTATTACCTTGCTTTTTCCTTTTTCTCCTAATTTAAAATAAAAGTGACATCTGGAGCTTTGTAGACATGTTGGACCATGAGGTAACCCGCATATAAGACACATGAACAAATCAGAAAAATGCTAATCTTAACTCCCGAAGTTTTGTTATAAAGGAAAATACAAATTCCCTGAATTAAAGCCAAATAATTTTACTTTTCTTCTACTAGTAATTGAATATGTTCCTAACCTAGACCTTGGTGATGTAATCAGTAATACTGAACACCACTTTATCAGCCTTTGGCAATAACTACCCTTCATACAGTTGATAGTTAGGGAAAAATCTACATATTCAATGAATTTAGCTTTCTCCTTTCAGATTGTTTAAAGGTTTAATTGGAGCATTTTATAAGGAGACAAAAAAAATCTCTTTTTCCAGTTTCTTATAAAAAGATTCTAATGTTGTAAAATGCAAGTGGAATAAAATTTGACTCTATGTAGGACTGACTTTTAAACATATATGTATATCTATATAGACAGATAGATATACATATCTATCTGTCTCTCTCTCTATATATATATATGGATCAGTGAAGGTATCAATGAAGAGTAAATTTTTTTAAATGAATAAATGATGAACAACGTTTCTGAATATAAGTTCAGAACGTAGTATCTCTGATGTCATGTCAGATCCCATGTGTATGTATGCCTTTTGTTTGCTTAGTTCTTGAAGTGTCCCTAGAAATATCATCTAATTTTTTTGAATTTGGAATGACTAAAATTATCTCTTATTGCATTGTTAAAGTATTATCTCGCTCTGTTATTTCTTAAGATATTTAAAAGACTCAAAATAAAAAGCCATCCAGCAACAAGCTTAGTTTGTTGCATTACCTTCACTAGAACCACATTCATATCTCAGCCTTCTGCATACAGAGGTACATACAGTGCTACTGAGCAAAGGATGACTTCTGCAGCTCATTTTTATTGCTCTTTGTTGTGTTGGACTAGACAGATTTATTAGCACAGATGTTATAGCATCAATTGCTGATTTTTTTCTGTGATTTTTAAATGATGAATATTTTTCTATGGGAAACAATGCTACTATAAACATTCATATGTATGTGTAAATATTTATATCTCTATATATTCATACATAAGCATGAAAATGTATGTATGCATGTATGAATGATCATTTAAATGTGGTTATTGATCTCTCTAGAGTATGTATCTAAACTGGAAACTCTGGCCCATAGACACATTTGTACTGCTATTTATCTCTTATACAACATAACTGCACTACTTTCTCTCCTTACAGAAAATTAAGAGTTCCTATGTGTCCATATTCTCACCAAAACTCCTCATTTTAAATTGATGAGTACAAAATTATATTTTTAAGAAGGATGCATATACAATTGTTGATTACTAGCAAGCTATATGTCTTTTCATATTTCTATTTAACTTAGATTTTCTTTCTGCTAAGGAATTTATCCTGTTCATATCATATGTGAATTTTTCTGGTATATTTAAAAAACTATTAATGATATACTGGATACCAATCTTTGACATTTTATATGAGCAGCAATTAGATTTACCTAACTATACTTCCACTCATCACACAATCTTTTTTATATTGTTAATTTTTTGATACAGTTTAATTTTTAGTCTTCATGATTTGTACTTTTATGTCTTATCTAAGTTTTTTCTAAGCCATGTACAATCAACAATGTTTTACTTTCCAAGATTTACAATTTAAATCTGTAATCCATTTGGAATAAATTTTTATAAAACATGACATTATAATACAATATTATTTTTCATCTGTACAGGAATTTATACCAACACAGCATATTGTATCATTTTTATGAATCTATATGTTAAAGTTTTCATACATCAAGTATCCCTAGACTAATGTGTCTGTTTTATATTCCTTTCTCAGTTCCATTGATCTATTTGTCTACCCATAATCACGTTCCACAGTCTTCACTATTATTACTTTTTAATAACTTCTGGTATCTGGAATGATAAATTCAGTTCTCACCATTTTTCCTTTAAAAATTCCATGTAAAATTGTCAAGTTTCACAAAAAATTTACTCAAGTATTTGATTGACATTGCATAGAATTTATAGATTAATATGAGGAAAATATGTTCACAGTAGTGATTCCTTATCCATGAAACTTGTCTGTGTTTCAGTCTTCTTCAAAAATTTATACAAAGTTTTACGTCATTAAATGGGTCATGAGCACACCTCCATAAGATGTGCATTTAGATAGTTTATATTTGTTCTTATGTACATGTATTTCAATTTTTTTCTTTTTCTAGTAAACAGAAATGCAGTGATATTTATTTATTAGCCTAATATCAAGGAACTTTACCTGGGTCCTCTAGAATTTATTCAACAATTATCTAAGCTTTTCCATGGATATTAATTACATCACCCAAAAAATAATAGATGTAGCCCTGCTACATCTTTGCATATCCTTTTCTCCTCATTAGGACCTAGAAAAATACTAAATAGATTTAATCATAACAGACAGTTTTTAAAATCATAGTGATATTTATTACAGCAATTTGGTAGATAACATTTATCAAGTTAACACAGCCTCCCTCTATTTCCAACTTGCTAATATTCTATCATGAAAGTTTATTGAATTTTACCAAATATTTTGGATATCTACTGAGAAAATCCTATGGCTTATCCTTTAATATGTTAATATGGCAAATTACATCAATAAAGCAGAAAAATTACTTTCATTCCTGGATAAATGTAAAAGGGATTGCTAATGGAAAATTCTTTTTCCCTGCTTCTGATGTTTCTTTCCTGCAAAGAGAATTAAATTTGTGTAACAAAGGATGCCAACTCTCCATTTTATGCACTCTGTTCCTGGAAAAGTGAAACAAGAAGTCTGATTAGTGAATTTGAGAACAGCCTGGCTCTGCCCAAAACCTCTTGGGAGCAGCCACCTGCACAGAACACATCTCTGCAGCACAGAGGAGATCCCCTACAATGCATGACAGAAATGACAGTCGTTGCTTCCAAGAGTGCATGGTAAGCCTGCCTACTTACAGTGTTCACTACCAGCAATATCTTGATAATAAGCACAAAGTCTCCCCCAGGTGTCTAAGGAGGTGATATTATCATCTCCATAAATGTACTTTCTTTTCTTTCTCTACTGGATAAAAAGAAAATAAGTAAGTACTGAAGCCTCCTTTGGTCTCTGCAATCATTTAATACATGTATGGATGTGGTGAGTAAATCTGTATTTTTAAGGCTTTGCATCTATATCCACAAATGAGTGAGATTCTAATTTTCCTTCCAGGTATTTTATGTATTTCAGTGTTAAAGTTATATAAACCTCATAAAATGAGTTGCAGAATGTTTTTTCTTTTTGAAATTTTTGAGAGAAAACTATATAATACTAGTTATTTCTCCACAAATGTTTGGTAGATCATGCTTGAAACAGATGGATCAGTGCTTTTGAGAAATTTTTTGAAAGGAAGTTGAACTATTTAATGCTTTAAAAATATTTAAATATCTTCTGGTAAGCATGCTTGCCAATATGCACAGACATGCATACACACATACATTATCACTTCCAAACCACATAGCATTCTTTTTTTAAAAATTTGATAAAACAAAATAACATCTATCAAATTGTTTCTATAATACAAGTATCATGATTTAAAAAAAAAAAGAACCATCACGGTACCAGCAAGCTAATATGGGATCTTACAAACTTTTGCTCCAGTTGGCCTTGAACCGTGAACATTCCAAACTCAACCCCTCTAAAGCAATTATGATTAGAGGCATGAGACACCAGTGTCCAGCTAAGAAAATAGGTTTTTTGGAGTATTTGATTATCCTAGGAGAATTGCCTTATGATAGAACTTGACTGCATTTTTTAATTAAAGAACAAACTACAAAAAGAAAAGCAACTATTTTTCAGATTTTATTATTTCTGGTCCATAAGGGATGAAATAGCCAAGGTTAATAAAGGGCATAATGTGAGAAAATCTTTGGCAACAACTGCTCAGAGAAAAAAATAAGATGAGTAAAAAAGCATATATAAATCAATTCAATGGAAACATTGCCAAAAATGCACATAGGCAATAAGCTGAAGAGTAGAATAGCAAAATTCTAAGGATAATATTACAAAATGGTTCAAAATGGTAGGAAAAAATATGAAAATAAACCTCTATGCTGGGCTTCTGTGTTTCATGTTTTATAATCCTAGCTATTTGGGAGGCTGAGATTGTGAAGATCAAGTCATGTCAACGAAAATAGTTCAGGAGACCCCCATCTCCACTATAACCAGACTAAAAATGGACTGGAGTTGT
The DNA here is from genome assembly GCF_047511655.1 of Castor canadensis. NCBI lineage: Eukaryota > Metazoa > Chordata > Mammalia > Rodentia > Castoridae > Castor > Castor canadensis. The sequence goes on from NC_133386.1 coordinate 193,305,507, forward strand.
GGCTCAAGCAGTAGAGCACCTATGTGCAAACACAAAAGCCTAAGTTTAAGTTCAGTATTACTAAAATAAAATACATTGCTAGACACTTATTTTCTTGGGCAAAAGATACTGAAAAATATTTTCTTTTTTTTTTCATTTTTCTTTTATTATTCATATGTGCATACAAGGCTTGGGTCATTTCTCCCCCCTGCCCCCACCCCCTCCCTTACCACTCACTCGACCCCCTCCCTCTCCCTCCCCAATACCCAGCAGAAACTATTTTGCCCTTATTTCTAATTTTGTTGTAGAGAGAGTATAAGCAATAATAGGAAGGAACAAGGGTTTTTGCTGGTTGAGATAAGGATAGCTATACAGGGCATTGACTCACATTGATTTCCTGTGTGTGGGTGTTACCTTCTAGGTTAGTTCTTTTTGATCTAACCTTTTCTCTAGTTCCTGGTCCCCTTTTCCTATTGGCCTCAGTTGCTTTAAGGTATCTGCTTTAGTTTCTCTGCGTTAAGGGCAACAAATGCTAGCTAGTTTTTTAGGTGTCTTACCTATCCTCACCCCTCCCTTGTGTGCTCTCGCTTTTATCATGTGCTCATAGTCCAATCCCCTGGTTGTGTTTGCCCTTGATCTAATGTCCACATATGAGGGAGAACATACGATTTTTGGTTTTTTGAGCCAGGCTAACCTCACTCAGGATGATGTTCTCCAATTCCATCCATTTACCAGTGAATGATAACATTTCGTTCTTCTTCATGGCTGCATAAAATTCCATTGTGTATAGATACCACATTTTCTTAATCCATTCGTCAGTGCTGGGGCATCTAGGCTGTTTCCATAACTTGGCTATTGTGAATAGTGCCGCAATAAACATGGATGTGCAGGTGCCTCTGGAGTAAGAGTCTTTCCGGTATATCCCCAAGAGTGGTATTGCTGGATCAAATGGTAGATTGATGTCCAGCTTTTTAAGTAGCCTCCAAATTCAGAAAAATATTTTCATGAGCAAAGACATACAATTAGCACCTAAGTACTCTAGTACATCCATTAACAAAAGTGTGCTGGCAATACTTGTTCAAATCAAATGTGGGCAGCACACAAACTTCACTTTTGTTACTGTGAATATAACACAGATAAATTTTCACATTGAAAAAAGGTACCAGAAAAGCTGAGTGGAGACACTAACACTTCTTCAGAGGCTTGAGAAGTTTCTCCAAATTCTTAAGAACAGGGCTCATTCTTCATCTTTCTATCTAATGAAGAAGCCCTTCTATTTTCAAGTGCTTCCAGATGAAAACAATTATTCTGTAGACTGATGTTTTATGGACCACGGAACTGCCTGACTTCATTTATCCCAAATATTAAAGGACGGAAATTGATGTATGCTGACAGAATGAGAGGATCCAAGATGGTGACTAGAGGGAGGAAGCAGATAGCATGAGCTCCATGAAGCAAAAATCTTGCTGAGATGCTGGAGACACCACTGGCAGGAAAATCCACCAAGAAGAAGCAATACTCCAACACCCCAAACACCCAGCCTGCACACAGCCTCTCCACACCATATTACACAGAGAAATCAGGAGGGATCCTGTGCCACCAGATGCTGGCTCTTAACCTGCATGGGAGATGCAGACCAATAAGTTAGCAAATAAGCAGCATGCGGTATACCCACAGCCACTCCTGGGATAAATCAGCATAGCCCCCTAGACAGTCTGACCCCTGCTCTGGGGAAAAATAAAACTTAATAATAAACATGGAACTGAAAAGGACACATAGCAAAGAAGGTGGGGTGCCTTGAGCACACCAGAGAGTGAAGGGCAATCTCCCATGTGAACTTTAAATACATAGACTGCAATAGTAAATGTACAGGACTCTCCACCCCTTCATGAGGGGCAGTTCCCCTCATGAAGTTTAAATTAACAAAGCCCTCAAATGTAGCTGGTTTGTAGGACTCTCCACCAAAGAAGAGGGGAAGGGAAGGCTCCCACACAAACTTTAAATAAACAAAGCCTGCTGGAGTATGTGGGTGTGACAGCTCTCCCAACAAATTTTAAATACATAAAACCTGCAATAGTAAATGGCTGGCAGTAGGTGGTCAGTGAGCTGCAGCCTGAAACAAGGCAGATAGCAGTTCACAAAGCTGTCTCCTGACCCAACCACCTGGCAAGACAATGACAGTACTACTGTTTAAATACCAACACCAAGACTGGATGCTGAAGGAGAAACACCAGAACTACTAAGACTGAAATGTCATTATTTCTGGACCAGAAATTTTTATTTTTTATACTTTTATATATCTTTTCTATTTTTTTAAATCATTTTTTTCTTTTTTCATTATTTTTTTCCCCTTTGATGAGACAATGACAGAGCTACTACTCAAATGCCAACATCAGTACTGGATACTGAAGGAGTAACACCAGAACTATTAAGACTGAAACTTCATCTCATCTGATCCTGGATTCTTTTTTACTTTTTCTCTCTTCTTTTTTCTTTTTTCTCTTTCATCTAAATGCTTGTTTAGTTCACTATTGATTAGTACACTATCTCTCCCTGTTAATTTCTTTGTTTCTCTTTTTTTTTCTCTTTTTTCTTTTCTTTCTTTTTTCCTCTTACTCTTCCATTCTACATTTCATTACCTTTGCTATTACAAGCTAGATTATACTAAATTATACACAGTACAGGGTCAGTAACAACACCAAGTGGAATGATGGGAAAGCAGAAAAAGGATGGAAACCATTTTCCCCCCAATAACAAATTAGTACAGGAACCAGAGGAAAATGAAGAAAATGAATACCAAGATTCAGACTCCAATAAAACAAAGAGAAACTATACAAGGAACTCAACTAAGCCCACAATAACATTCTGAAAGAAGAAAGCCTGCAAGTAATTGATGAGAATTTTATAGAGACGATACTGGATATGGTCAACAAAAATGTGCAGGAGACACTCAAGATATTCCAAGACAACAAAAATAGAGAATTTGAGAAAGCACAAGAACAAATAAAAGAAACTATAGAAGCACTGTATAAACACCAAAGTGAAACAAAGAACACCATAAATAGAAAAATGAACTCAGGATGAAAATTGACAATATTAGGAAGGAAGTGACCCATGATATGGAAAAACCTCAGAAAAAAGAATGAAACAGAAATACTAAACAAAATGGAAGGCCACTCCAGCAGACTAGAACAAGCAGAAGACAGAATCTTAGAACACAAAGATGACATGGTAATTAAAGGAAAAGCTAAAAAATTACTAGTCAGACAACTAATATCTGTGAAAGGAATATGCAAAAATTCACCAACTCCATCAAAAGACCAAACCTGAGAATCATGGGTATTGAAGAAGGAGAAGAGGTGTGAGCAAAAGGAATTCATAATATATTCAACAAAATAATAACAAAAAATTTCCCAAATCTAGAGAAATCTATGCCCTTCAGGTACAGGAAGCCTCCAGGACACCAAACAGACTTGACCAAAATAGAACTACCACACAACATATTATCATTAAAAAAACAAGCATAGAATATAGAGAAAGGATATTGATGGCTGTAAGAGAGAAAAAACAAATAACATACAAAAGTAAACAAATCAAAATCACAGCAGATTTCGCAACATAAACCTTAAAAGCAAGAAGAGCTTGAGGTCTTCCGGGCACTGAATGAAAATAACTTCAAACCTAGGATACTCTACCCAGCAAAACTGTCATTCAAAATAGATGGAGCAATAAAAGACTTCCATAATAAGCAGAAACTAAAACAATATATGACCACCAAGAAACCACTACAAAAGATTCTTCAAGGAATTCTGCACACAGAAAGTGAAAGCAAACAAAACAATGAAAGGGCAGGCAGTACAAAACCATAGGAGAAGAAAAGGCAGAAAGTAGAGAGTAACATCGATTTTGCTGCACACAAGCAAACCCTTAAACAACTAAGACAACTAAATGACAGGAATCACCACATGCCTTTCAACACTAACACTGAATGTTAACAGACTTAATTCCCCCATCAAAAAACACCATTTGACAAACTGGATAAAAAGGAAGATCCAACAATTTGTTGCTTACAGGAGACCCATCTCATCAACAGAAACAAGCATAGGCTTAGGGTGAAAGGCTGAAAGAAGGTTTACCAAGCCAATGGCCCCTGAAAACAGGCAGGAGTAGCAATACTTTTCTCGGACAAAGTAGACTTCAAACCTACATTAATCCAATGAGATAAAGAAGGACATTCCATGCTAATAAAAGGGGAAATGCACCAAAAGGAAGTAACAATTATCAACCTATACACACCCAATGTCAACATACCCAATATCATCAAACATACTCTGAAGGACCTAAAAACATATATATACTCCAACACAGTGTTAGTGGGAGACTTTAATAATCCCTATCACCAATAGATAGGTCATCCAAAAAAAAAAATTAATGAATAAATCCTAGATCCAAATTGTACCTTGAGAAAGTGGATCTACATGATTTCTACAGAACATTTCATAAAACTTCTACACAACATACATTCTTCTCAACAGCCCACAGAACCTTCTCCAAAACTGATCATTCCTAGGGCACAAAGCAAGCTTCAGCAAATAGAAGAAAACAGAAATAATCCCGTGCATTCTATCTGATCACAATGCATTAAAACTAGAACTCAACAACAATAATAGCAAAAACCATGCAAACAGTTGGAAACTGAACAACACATTGCTCAATAATCAATGGGTCATTGTTGAAATAAAAGAGGAAATTAAGGAGTTCCTGGAAGTTAATGAAAATGAAAACACAATCTACCAGAACTGATGGGACACAGCAAAGACAGTGCAGAGAAGAAAGTTTATAGCCATGAGTGCATATATTTGAAGGAAAGAAATATCTCAAATCAATGACCTAATGCTACATCTCAAACTCCTAGGAAAAAGGAACAAAAAAATCCCAAAACAGACAGAAGGAGAGAAATAATAAAAATAAGAGCTGAAATCAATGAAATAGAAACAACAAAAAAAAACCTACAAAGAATCAATGAAATAAAAAGTCGGATCTTTGAAAAACTAAACAAGATCAACAGACCCCTGGCAAATCTGACTAAAATGAGGAGAAAAAAACCCAAATCAGTAAAATCAGAAATGCAAAAGGGGAGATAACAACAAACACCATGGAAATCCAGGAAATCATCAGAGGCAACTTTCAGAACCTACATTCTAATAAATTTGAAAATCTTGAGGAAATGGACAGATTTCTAGATACTTATGACCATCCAAAATTGAACCAAGAAGATATCAATCACCTAAATAGATCTATAACACAAAATGAAATTCAAGCAGAAATAAAGAGTCTCCCAAAAAAGAAAAGTCCAGGACCTCATGGATTCTCTGCTGAATTCTATAAGACATTTAAAGAAGAACTAATACAACCCTCCTTAAACTGTTCCACAAAATAGAAGGGGAAGGAAAACTTCCTAACTCATTTTATGAAGCCAGTATTACACTCATCCCAAAACCAGGCAAAGACACCTCCAAAAAGGAGAACTATAGGCCAATCTCCTTAATGAACATTGATGTAAAAATCCTCAATAAGATAATGGCAAACCAAATTCAACAACACATCAAAAAGATCATTCATCACGACTAAGTAGGCTTCATCCCAGAAATTCAGGGACAGTTTAACAAATATAAATCAATAAAGTTAATAAACCACATTAATAGAAGCAAAGACAAAAACCACTTCATCATCTCAATAGACGTATAAAAAGCCTTTAACAAGATCCAACACCACTTCACGATAAAAGCTCTAAGAAAACTACAAATAGAAGGAAAGTACCTCAACATTATAAAAGCTATATAGGACAAACCTACAGGCAACACCGAACTCAATGGTGAAAAACTGAAACAATTTCTCCTAAAAACAGGAATGAGAAAAGGATGCCCACTATCCCCACTCCTATTCAACATAGTACTAGCATTCCTAGCCAGAGAAATTAAGCAAGAAGAAGAAATAAAAGGAATACAAACAGGTAAAGAAACTGTCAAAATATCCCTATTTGCAGACAATGATTCTATACCTGAAAGACCCAAAAATCTCAATCCAAAAACTCCTACCCAACATAAATTGCTACAGCAAGGTGGCAGCATACAAAATCAACTTTCAAAAATCATGAGCTTTTCTATGCACCAATAATGAACAAATTGAGAAAGAATATATGGAAACAATTCCATTTACAATAGCCTCAAAAAAATCAAATACCTAGGACTAAACTTAACAAAGGATGTGAACGACCTTTACAAAGAAAACTACAAACTTCTGAAGAAAGAGATTGAGGAAGACTATAGAAAATGGAGAGATCTCCCATGCTCATGGATTGGTAGAATCAACATAGTAAAAATGTCGATACTCCCAAAAGTAATCTACGTGTTTAATGCAATTCCCATCAAAATCCCAATGATGTTCATCACAGATATTGAAAAATGTACCTTAAAATTCACTTGGAAACACAATAGACCACAAATAGCCAAGGCAATACTCAGCAAAAAGAACAATGCTGGAGGTATCACAATACCTGACTTCGAACTATATTACAGAGCAATAGCAATAAAAGGCATGATAGTGGCACAAGAACAGACATGAAGACCAGTGGAACAGAATAGTGGACCAGGATATGAATCACACAACTATACCCACCTCATTTTTGACAAAGGTGCCAAAAATATACGATGGAGAAAAGACAGCCTCTTCAACAAAGGTGTTGGGAAAACTGGTTAGCAGTCTGCAAAAAACAGAAACTAGATCCATGTTTATCACCCTGTTCCAGTATCAACTCAAAATGGATCAAAGACATTAATATCACACCTGAAACTCTAAAGTTGGTACAAGAAAGAGTAGGAAACACTTTGGAAGTAATAGGTATAGGCAAGGACTTCCTCAATAGAACACTAGCAGCTCAGCAACTAAGAGAAATTATAGACAAATGGGACTTAATAAAACTAAAAAGCTTCCGCATGACAAAAGTGGTCTCTAAACTGAAGAGACCACCACAGATTGGGAGGAAAATACTTGTCAGCTACACATCAGACAAAAGACTAATAACCAGAATATATAGGGATCTCAAAAAACTAAACTCTCCCAAAACCAATGAACCAGTAAAGAAATGGGCAAATAAACTAAACAAAACTTTCTCAATAGAAGAAATTCAAATGGCCAAAAAACACAAGAAAAAATTCTCACCATCTCTAGCCATAAAGGAAATGCAAATCAAAACCACATTAAGATTCCACCTCATTCTTGTTAGAATAGCCATCATTTTTAGAAACACCACCAACAACAGGTGTTGGCAAGGATGTGGGGAAAAAGGAACCCTCATACACTGCTTGTGGAAATGCAAACTAGTACAACCACTCTGGAAAAAAATTAAGAGGCTTCTTAAAACTCTAAACATAGATCTGCCATATAATCCAGCAATCCGACTCCTGAGGTTATACCCAAAAGATTGGGACACAGGTTACTCCAGAGGCACCTGCACACCCATGTTTATTGCAGCACTATTCACAATGTCCAAGTTATGGAAACAGCCAAGATGCCCCACTACTGACAAATGGATTAAGAAAATGTGGTATTTATACACAATGGAATTTTACTAAGTCATGAAGAAGAATGAAATCTTATCATTCACAAGTAAATGGATGGCACTGAAGAACATCATCCTGAGCGAGGTAAGCCAGCTCAGAAGACCAATATCATATATTTTCCCTCATATGTGGACTTTAGATCAAGGGCAAATACAGCAAGGTGATTGGATTTTGGTCACATGATAAGGTGAGAACACACAAGGTAGGTATGAGGATAGGTAATTAACCCAAGAAAGATGATAGTATTTGATAGCCTCAATGCAAAGGAACTAATGCAGAAACTTTAAAGTGACAGAGGCCAATAGGAGAAGGGGATCAGGAACTAGAGAAAAGGTCAGTTCGTGAAGAATCAACTTAGAATATAATGCATATGTATATGGAAGCACTGCTAGGAATCTTCCTGTATAGCTATCTGTATCTCAACTACCAAAAATGCTTTGTCCTTCTTAATATTTTTTATACTTTCTCTTCAACAAAATTAGAGATAACAGTTTCTGCCTGGAAGCGATGGGTTGGGGCGGAAGGGGGGAGGGGGAGAAGGGAGGGGTGGGGCGTAGGGGGAGAAATGACCCAAACATTGTATGCACGTATGAATAAACAAAAAAATTTACATATAGTTCTTGATGTGGAAACATGTATTAATTTTCCTTGAATAAATATTTAGGAGTAAAAAAAGAAATTTCACATTGAATTGTTTGTACTAGAGGCAAGTTGTAGGAAATCTTGTATTCATCACTGCAAGATGACACAGGAAAATGTGAGAGACGGAAAACACAAAGTAACCAACTCAGCAGTAGTTTGTGGACTCCCCTCAGACCTTGGACTCTATACTATCCGTTTACGATAAGATAAGTGAAGGAATGAGCTGACACATTTTAAACTATTAATGAACTTTAACAAATGTTAAGACAATTTATTGCCTTTCATATAGTTTTAATCTGAACCATACTAAAATTTTAAACAAAATGACTTGCTGCCATAGAAACTTTGCTAAAAGTGTCTACAGAAGACAGTGCATGACTGTGAATGCTCAAGCAAAGTTGGCAAGGAGGAAAAAATGGTTAAAGTGAGAATATTGAAATTAGTCAGAGCTACATGAAACAGAACTGTGTAGCTAGGCTAAGGTTCTCAGACACAATAATTTATGTGGATAAATACTATTCTCCAAATATATTGAACTTAAGAAATTGTATAACTAAACAAAACAGGACATTATTATATTCCTTAATGATATATGTATGAAACAACCATCAGTAGCTGAGAATGAAGTGATATTCAATGGCAATTTCTCCAAAATATAGACAAAATTATCTGAGTACCAAGGTGCAGCCTTTAAAATTCAAGTATTTCAAAGAAAATGTTTCCTGAACCCATATGAAATCAAATATTATACCATGTCCAAATTAGTTAAATCACAATGATCTTACTTTATCTGCTGTTATTTCTTCACAACTTTTCAGCTGATCTTAATTTTTACTAAATATGGAACAAAATAGTGGCACTGACGTGTCCAAATTCATCCTTCTGGAACTTGCTGGTCAACACAAGTTTTGGCACATCTTTGTAGCCCTTCTATTGATCTGTGTCACCACCTTAGTAGGGAATATTGGCATGATCCTACTCATCAAGGTTGAATTTTCCTTTAATACTCCTATGCACTTTTTCCTCCAAAACTTGGCTTTTGTGGATCTCTGTTACACCTCTGCTATCACTCCCAAGATGTTACAGAATATTGTGAGATCAAAAGCATCCATTCCTTCATAGGATTGCAGTGCAATTACTTTTGTAACCTGTGACTGCTACATTCTGGATGCTCTGGCAGTGAACTGCTACTTGGCCTCTGCAATCCACTGCATTATCTCATTGTCATGTCTCAGAGACTATGCATTCAGCTGCTAGTTGGCTTATATGTCATAAGCTTCATAAATGCTTCTGTTAGCACAACTTTTACTTTCACATTGAAATTTTGCAAATCCAACTAAATACATCACTTTTTCTGGGATGTACCTCCAATTCTTGCCCTGTCTTGCTCCAATATTGACTTCAATGTCATATTAATGACAGTCTTTGTTGGGTTCAACTTGACTTTCACTGTGCTGGTTGTCATCCTTTCCACACATGTATCATGTGGATATCCTGAGGATATCTTCTGCTGTGGGGAGAAAAAAGGCCTCCTCCACATGTGGCTTTCTCACCTGACAGCTGTCACCATTTCTATGGGACTCTGTCTTGTATGTGTGTACAGCATGTGTCCCAAGTGCAGGAGAAGGTGACACCTGTTTTCTACGGTATTATGATCCCTATGTCAAACCCCTCATTTATAGCCTGAGAAACCCAGATGTGATAGCAGCCATGAAACATACAGGAAATAGGTGCTTCTAACTTGAGACATGATTTCTCTGTCAATATGGTTCAACAAGAAAGCCAACACGGCTGTCTTATTTCTCATCTTCAGAAGATACTGCAAATGTTTGTGACATACAAAGTCCTTTTAAAATTATCAATAACATCTGAAAGATATTGAAAAACATATCAAATGATTAAACAAATGACATTTTTTTCAGTGCTTGAAATTGAACCCAGGGCCTCACACATGTTAAGCAAGTACTCACAGCCTAGTCACATTCCCAGAACCCATAAATTAAGTTCATTCATTTCTTAAAGAGAAGGCATCTGAAAAAAGTTCTTGATATTTCTGTCACACATTTTAATGCACCTCTTTTGAAATACCCATCCTAAAAAACTAAATTACAATAAAGAGAACATAGTCAATATTGTCTATTGTAATCTAATCATTTAGATTACAAAGAATCACCAGGGAAAAATCATTTTTGGCCTTTTCAATATGGTGGGACATATTGGTGAATGTTGAATCCCAGATACTTGCAAAGTGAAGGTGGGTGGTTTGCAGTCCAAGGCCAGCCAAGGCAAAAGCTCAAGACCCCATCTTTAATCAAATTAAAGCAGAAAGGGCTTGGTATTACTCAAATGGTAGAATGGTGGTGCTGAGCTCAAAACCCCAGTATCACCACCAAAAAAACAGTGAAATATTTGGTCTTCATTTCTCATCTTCTTAGGAATAAAAATAACTTGTTATTTCTCTCTTGCATCTATTTTACTAATGTTTCACTTTGAAAGACCACATCCATCAATAATATGTACAGAAGAGAAGAGTTGCATTGAAAGGGCTATTGAGTAAGGCACCTAACTCTCTCCTGTTCATGCTATTCCCTAACAAGTTAGGAAATTGACATAGTAAACTGGACAATCTGGTGCCCATCGGTTTTACCATGAATAAATATAAATTGAATCACCAGCCATATTCCCTGAGAGTTGTGCTACTTAGGAAAACAAAATGCAATGCCTATCAGACACGTTTACCCAAAGTTGATTCATTCTATGCCTTAATCTCCAAAACTGAGGAGAGATAGAGGAACCCAGGGTAAATCTAGAAGTCACATACGAACTCAGAACTAAGTGTCCTAGTTTGATCAAAAGTAAATGTCAAGCACACAACCATCCCATAGACAGGCAATGTAAATAAATACACTAATATCCCTTCATTCTTATCTCATTAGTTTGTTCAACTAATGGAAGAATTACTCCAAGTATTGACAATATAGCATGCACTACTTTCCAGGTGTTTCCAGGATATCCAAATTCACAGGCAGAGACAACAGCGAAATAGTCGGACAATCATAGCCCAAATATATCAAGAGAACTCAGATGATCCTCTGTGGATCAGGGAACACTGCAAGAGAGAAACCCCCAAATGAGGAAACTGTGTTCTCACCAACAACATTGCTGGTGTCCTGCCCATGTTGCTCTCTGTTGAGAGAAGCCTTAATTCTACTCTGATCTTTTCCAGAAATGAAAGGCAAGTCTTGACCTTTACCTCCCTGAACCACCTCTGGGGAGAGACACATAGTTAAGTTTTCCTACCCAGGTATGTTCCCTTACACAAATACTCTTAGGTGTAGTGGCCACAAATGCCTTTGTTAAAGGGAACCAGACTGCAGAAATCTGAGATATTCACAGAGAATCTGTGGTCCAAATGAGATATCCTCAATATTCATTGAGTGAATACTACAGTATCAATTCATGACTAATGCAGTGAAGAAAAAAGTATTTTATAAAGTTACAGAATTATTTGAAAGAAATGACAATTTTAATCAAATTTGTATGTAAGAACTGTATTTTTGAAAATTCACTGATTTTTTTGCTCCTGCAACAAATCCTCCTTGGAAACTAAGAATCTCATAGGGAGAGGCCGTTCGCTTTGCTGACTGAACCAAACTGTGGACTGAGAAGACAGGGAATATCCTAAGAATACAAAAATTATTCCCACCACCATTTTGTTGAAGAGAAAATAAAAAGAAAAATTGCAAATATCTATAAAACAGTATTTTATATGTTATTGTAGAAAAATTAAAACTCCACAGTGCTGAACTATTTTACCTTTATAAATAAATATTAGCATTAAGAAGAAATAGTAGGAAAAAATAATCAAGTCTCCATCTTATAGATTAGAAATCAATTTAAGGTGAGAAGGAACTAATATTTTACCTAATTAGAATTAAAATTTTAATTTCAATTATTTTATTTTTTTCATTTTTCTTTTATTATTCATATGTGCATACAAGGCTTGGTTCATTTCTCCCCCCTGCCCCCACCCCCTCCCTTACCACCCACTCCACCCCCTCCCTCTCCCCCACCTCAATACCCAGCAGAAACTATTTTGCCCTTATTTCTAATTTTGTTGTAGAGAGAGTATAAGCAATAATAGGAAGGAACAAGGGTTTTTGCTGGTTGAGATAAGGATAGCTATACAGGGCATTGACTCACATTGATTTCCTGTGCGTGGGTGTTACCTTCTAGGTTAGTTCTTTTTGATCTAACCTTTTCACTAGTACCTGTTCCCCTTTTCCTATTGGCCTCAGTTGCTTTAAGGTATCTGCTTTAGTTTCTCTGCGTTAAGGGCAACAAATGCTAGCTAATTTTTTAGGTGTCTTACCTATCCTCACCCCTCCCTTGTGTGCTCTCGCTTTTATCATGTGCTCATAGTCCAATCCCCTTGTTGTGTTTGCCCTTGATCTAATGTCCACATATGAGGGAGAACATACGATTTTTGGTTTTTTTTTGAGCCAGGCTAACCTCACTCAGAATGATGTTCTCCAGTTCCATCCATTTACCTGCGAATGATAACATTTCATTCTTCTTCATGGCTGCATAAAATTCCATTGTGTATAGATACCACATTTTCTTAGTCCATTCGTCAGTAGTGGGGCATCTTGGCTGTTTCCATAACTTGGCTATTGTGAATAGTGCTGCAATAAACATGGGTGTGCAGGTGCCTCTGGAGTAACCTGTGTCACAGTCTTTTGGGTATATCCCCAAGAGTGGTATTGCTGGATCAGATGGTAGATCACTGTTTAGATTTTTAAGGAGCCTCTAAATTTTTTTCCACAGTGGTTGTACCAGTTTACATTCCCACCAGCAGTGTAAGAGGGTTCCTTTTTCCCACATCCTTGCCAACACCTGTTGTTAGTGGTGTTGTTAATGATGGCTATTCTAACAGGGGTGAGGTGGAATCTTAGTGTGGTTTTAATTTGCATTTCCTTTATTGCTAGGGATGCTGAGCACTTTTTCATGTGTTTTTTTGCCATTTGAATTTCTTCTTTTGAGAAAGTTCTGTTTAGTTCACTTGCCCATTTCTTTATTGGTTCATTAATTTTGGGAAAATTTAGTTTATTGAGTTCCCTATATATTCTGGTTATCAGTCCTTTGATGTGTAGATGGAAAATATTTTCTCCCACTCTGTGGCCGGTCTCTTCAGTTTAGAGACCATTTCTTTTGTTGAGCAGAATCTTTTTAGTTTTATGAAGTCCCATTTGTCTTTACTTTCTCTTAGTTGATGAGCTGCTGGGGTTCTATTGATGAATTCTTTGCCTATACCTATTACTTCCAAAATATTTTCTACTCTTTCTTGTACCAGCTTTTGAGTTTGGGGTCTGAAATTAAGGTCCTTGATCAATTTTGAGCTAATATTAGTACAGGGTGATAAACATGGATCTAGCTTCTATTTATGCAGATGGCTAACCATTTTTCCCAACAGCTTTTGTTGAAGAGGCTGTCTTTTCTCCATTGTATTTTTTTAGTGCCTTTGTCAAAAATAAAGTGGGTATAGTTGTGTGGATTCATATCTGGGTCCTCTATTCTGTTCCACTGGTCTTTATGTCTGTTTTTATGCCAGTACCAGGCTGTTTTTATTGCTATTGCTTTGTAATATAGTTTGAAGTTGGGTATTGTGATACCTCCAGCATTGTTTGTTTTGCTGAGTATTGCCTTGGCTATTCGCAGTCTGTTGTTTTTCCAAATGAATTTTAGGGTACATTTTTCACTCACTTTGATGAATGTCATTGGGATTTTGATGGGAATTGCATTAAACATGTAGATTGTTTTTGGTTGTATAGCCATTTTTACTATGTTGATTCTACAAATCCATGAGCATGGGAGATCTCTCCATTTTCTATAGTCTTCCTCAATCTCTTTCTTCAGGGGTTTATAGCTTTCCTTGTAGAGGTCATTCACTTCCCTTGTTAAGTTTACTCCTAGGTATTTTTTTTGAGGCTATTGTAGATGGAATTGTCATATATTCTTTCTCAGTTTGTTCATTATTAGTGTATAGAAAATCTCGTGATTTCTGTAAGTTGATTTTGTATCTTGCCATCTTGCTGTAGCTGTTTTTGCTCTCTAGGAGTATTTGGGTAGAGTTTTTGGGGTCTTTCAGGTGTAGGATCATATCATCTGCAAATAGGGATATTTTGACAGTTTCTTTACCTGTTGATTCCTTTTATTCCTTCTTCTTGCCTAATTGCTCTGGCTAGGAATTCCAGTACTATGTTGACTAGGAGTGGAGATAGTGGACATCTTTGTCTCATTCCTGATTTTAGAGGGAATGTTTTCAGTTTTTCACCATTAAGTATAATGTTGGATGTAGGTTTGCCATGTACAGCTTTTATAATGTTGAGGTACTTTCTTTTTATTCCTAGTTTTGTTAGAGCTTTTATCATGGGATGTTATCAAAGGCTTTTTCTGCATCTATTGAGATGATCAAGTGGTTTTTGTCTTTGCTTCTATTAATGTGCTGTATTACATTTATTGATTTGCATTTGTTGAACCTACTGTGCATCCCTGGAATGGAGCCTACTTGGTTGTGGTGAATGATCTTTTTGATGTGTTGTTGAATTCGGTTTCCCATTATTTTATCGAGAATTTTTGCATCGATGTTCATTAAGGAGATTGGCCTATAGTTCTCCTTTTTTGGAGGTGTCTTTGCCTGGTTTTGGGATGAGTGTAATACTGGCTCCATAAAATGAGTAAGGCGGTTTTTCTTCCCTTTCTATTTCATGGAACAGTTTAAGGAGAATTGGTATAAGTTCTTCTTTAAATATCTGATAGAATTCAGCACAGAATCCATCAGGTCCTGGACTTTTCTTTTTTGGGAAACTGTTTATTTCTGCTTAAATTTCATTTTGTATTATAGATCTATTCAGGTGATTAATGTCCTCTTGGTTCAGTTTTGGATGATCATAAATATCTAGAAATCTGTCCATTTCTTCAAGATTTTCAAATTTATTAGAATATAGATTCTGAATGTAGTCTCTGATGATTTCCTGGATTTCCATTGTGTTTGTTGTTATCTCCCCTTCTGCAGTCCTGATTTTACTGATTTGGGGTTTTTTTCCTCCTCATTTTAGTCAGATTTGCCAGGGGTCTGTTGAACCTATTTATTTTTTTCAAAGAACCAACTTTTTGTTTCATTAATTCTTTGTATGTTTTTTTTTGTTTCTATTTCATTGATTTCAGCTCTTATTTTTATTATTTCTATCCTATTTGTTTTGGGATTTGCTTGTTCTTGTTTTTCTAGGAGTTTGAGATGTAGCATTAGGTCATTGATATGAGGTCTTTCTTTCCTTCAACTATGTGCACTCATGGCTAAACTTCCCTCCCACGACTGCCTTTGCTGTGTACCATAGGTTCCAGTAGGTCGTGTTTTCTTTTTCAGTAACTTCCAGGAACCTTTTAATTTCTTCTTTTATTTCATCAGTGACCCATTGATTGTTGAGCAATGTATTTTTCAATTTCCACCTGTTGGCATGTTTTTTGCTATTTATTTTTTTGTTGTGTTCTAGTTTTAAGGTGTTGTGATTAGATAGAATGCATGGGATTATTTCTATTTTCTTCTATTTGCTGAGGCTTGCTTTGTGCCTTAGGATATGATCTATTTTGTAGAAGGTTCCGTGGGCTGTTGAGAAGAATGTATATTGTGTAGAAGTTTTATGAAATGGTCTGTAGACATCACGTAGGTCCATTTGCTCAAGGTATGATTTAGATCTAGGATTTCTTCATTGATTTTTTTGTTTGGATGACCTATCTATTGGTCATCTATTGGGGGGTATTAATATCTCCCACCATCACTGTGTTGGAGAGTATATATGTTTTAAGGTCCTTAAAAGTATGTTTGATGAAATTGGGTGCATTGACATTGGGTGTGTATAGGTTGGTAATTGTTATTTCCTTTTGGTGCATTTCCCCTTTTATTAGTACAGAATGTCCTTCTTTATCTCATTGGATTAATGTAGGTTTGAAGTCTACTTTGTCCAAGAAAAGTATTGCTACTCCTGCCTGTTTTTGGGGGCCATTGGCTTGGTAAATCTTCTTTCAGCTTTTCACCCTAAGCCTATGCTTGTTTCTGTTGATGAGATGGGTCTCCTGTAAGCAACAAATTGTTGGATTTCCTTTTTAATCCAGTTTGTCAAACTTGAGTTGTCTGACTAGTAGTTCTACCGTTTTTCCTTAATTACATTTCATCTTTATGTTCTGAGATTCTGTCTTTTGCTTGTTCTAGTCTGATGGGGTGGCCTTCCATTTTGTTTTTATTTCTGTTTTGTTCTTTTTTCTGAGGTTTTCCATATCCTGAGGGGGTGGCCTTCCATTGTGTTTTTATTTCTGTTTTGTTCTTTTTTCTATGGTTTTCCATATCCTGAGTTTCTTCCTCCTTAATATTGTCTATTTTTGTCCTGAGTTCATTTATCTCTTTATTTATCATGTCTTTTGTTTCACTTTGGTGTTTATACAGTGTTTCTATAGTTTCTTTTATTTGTTCTTGTGCTTTCTCAAATTCTCTATTTTTGTTGTCTTGGAATTTCTTGAGTGTCTCCTGAACATTTTGGTTGACCATATCCAGTATCATCTCTATAAAATGCTCATTGATTACTTGCAGAATATCTTCTTTCAGGGTGTTCTTGTGGGCTTCATTGGGTTCTTTGGCATAGTTTATCTTTGTTTTGGTGGAGGCTGGATCTGGGAATCTGTTTTCTTCATTTCTCTCTGGTTTCTGTAATAATGTGTTATTGGGGGGAAATGGTTTCCATCCTTTTTCCATCTTCCCATCATTCCACTTGGTGTTGTTACTGTCCCTGTACTGTGTGTAATTTAGTATTATCTAGCTTGTATTAGTAAAAATAATGATATCTAGAATGGAAGGGTAAGAAGAGAAAGAAAGCAAAGAAGGAAAAGAAAAAATATAGACAGCCAAAGAAATAAACAGGGTTAGATAGTGTGTTGCCATTTATCAGCTAAACCTGGGTGATTGGAGTCAAAAAAGATGAGGGCACTATCAAGTTGTGCTCAATAGTCACTTTATTGAAGATCACTTATGCTTTCTGTAAACTCCTTTTTCACACAGAGCATTTGGTCAGAAAAAGCATGCCAAGTATTATGTGTCAAGGTTACATTAGTACAGGGAAGCACAGTTAAAATTAACTCCTTGTTATATCTCTTTTAAAATGGGAACAGAGAGACAGGAGAAGCACACAGTCAGCATAACTTTCTTATTTACATCTGAAGGACACGAAGCCATCTGGGGAACCTTGAGCACTGTTGTTTTTCTGGACATCTGGTCCTGAGACCTTTGCCTCAGTTCCTTGGAGCTTTCTCACAAGGCCAGATACCAAATCACACAGGCACGGTCCCACTGCTCACTCCAGCAATAGTGTACTAATCAACTGTGAACTAAACAAGCATTAGAGAGACAGAGAATAAGAAAAAAGAAGACAGAAAAAGAAAAAATAAATCCTAAGTTCAAATGCAATAAAGTTTTGGTCTTAATAGTTCTGGTGTTACTCCTTCAGCATCCAGTCTTGGTGTTGGTGTTTGAGTAGTAGCTCTGTCATTGTCTCACCAAAGGAAAAATAATAATAATAATAATAATAAAAAGAAAAAAATTCAGAAGAGAAAAAAAATAGAAAAGATATATAAAACCATAAAAGAATAAAAATTTCAGGTCCAGAAATCATTACATTTCAGTCTTAGTAGTTCTGGTGTTGCTCCTTCAGCATCCAGTCCTGGTGTTGGTATTTAATCAGTAGCACTGTGTTTGTCTCACCAGCTGGTTGGGTCAGGAGACAGCTTTGTGAACCTCTGTCTGCTCTGTTTGAGGCTGTGGCTCACCTAATGTCAGCTGGCTACTGCTCCACACTTTATTTATTGCAGTTTGCTGCTATTCCAGCAGGCTTTGTTTATTTAGAGTTCTCCCGGGTACCTTCCCCTCCCCTTTTCTCCAGTGAGAGTCCTACCAGCCTGCTATGGTTGCAGGCCTTGTTTATTTAGAGTTCACATGAGGAACTGCCCTTCACCCAACTCTGGGTCATCCACTGTTGCAATCCTTGCCCACCCCAAGCTCACTGGGGTGACAAACCCACCTTCTCTGGCAGGCTTGTTTATTTACAGAAGTCCTTTTCAGTTCCTTGTTTATTATTCATGGTTTTTTTTTTTTTTTTTTTTTTTTTTTTTTTTTGCGGGGCAGGGGTCAGTCTGTCCAGGGGGCTATGCTGTTTTCTCCCAGGGGTGGCTTTGGGAGTACTGCATGCTGCTTATTGCTCATCTGTTGGTCTGCATCTCCCAAGCAGGTTAAGAGCTGGCGTCTGGTGGCAAGGGAGCCCTCCTGATTTCTCTGTGTAATGTGGCATGGGGAAGCTATGTGCAGGCTAGGATTTTGAAGTGTCAGAATTTGGCCTCTTCTTGGTCGTTTTTCCTGACAGGTGTGTCTCCAGCATTTCAGCAAGATTTTTACTTTATAGAGCTCATACTATCTGCTTCCTCCCTCCGGTCAACATCTTGAAACCTCTCTCCCTGTTCCATGTTTTAAAAAAGAATATAATTATTACCATTTCTGACAATATAGACAGCCCTAGAGACCATTATGCTAAGTGATATAAGCCAGAGGCACTCCTGTGTGTAATCAAAAATCACACTCACAGAGGTCAAGAGAATTGTCTTTTCTAGTGGCTGCAGTAAGTGGAAAATGGAGAGGTAATGGTCCAGTGGTAAAACATCTCTGTTACACAAAATAAATAAGTTTTGGAGTTCTGCTGTACCATGTAAGGGCTACAGCTAACAATGCTGCATTCTGGACTTGATATTTTCTAAGACAGTAGACTTATGTTAGATATTCTTACCATAAATATTGCTAACAATTATAATGATAGTAAAAGCAATGGGGAAACTTTAGGAGATGATGGATACATCTGCTCATGGGCTTGTTGTGATGGTGATTTTATGGTGTTGACTTATTGTCAAACTCACCAAGAGATGAATGTTAACTGTGTACAACTTTTTACAAGTCAATCATGCCTTTTAAAGTAATTTCAACAAATGATGAAACTAGAGTAAAAATGTGTGATACTAAAGTATGATCTCTTCAGATGAAAAGATCAACGCAGCAGGTAAGAAATTTCAGGATGGCCAGAGCATTTAATACACCTAAAAAACTAGCTAGCATTTGTTGCCCTTAACGCAGAGAAACTAAAGCAGATACCTTAAAGCAACTGAGGCCAAGAGGAAAAGGGGAACAGGTACTAGAGAAAAGGTTAGATCCAAAAGAATTAACCTAGAAGGTAACACCCACGCACAGGAAATCAATGTGAGTCAATGCCCTGTATAGCTATCCTTATCTCAATCAGCAAAAACCCTTGTTCCTTCCTATTATTGCTTATACTCTCTCTACAACAAAATTAGAAATAAGGGCAAAATAGTTTCTGCTGGGTATTGAGGGGGGGGAGAGGGAGGGGGCAGAGTGGGTGGTAAGGGAGGGGGTGGAGGCAGGGGGGAGAAATGAACCAAGCCTTGTATGCACATATGAATAATAAAAGAAAAATGAAAAAAAAAAGATTGCTAGATTTTCTTGAAGAGTCACTCATCAATCTTTGTAATATAAAGCTTGTAATAAAAGATATTCTTAGAGGAAAAAAAAAAAGATGCTTTACTACGTGATCATAGGAACATTGCAGTCATGGGCACAGACAAGTCATGCAACAAGCAGACCAGAACTAATGACAATATATTTTAAGGGGTGATAAAAGTGGAAGTCAGTGCACACATACCACACAAATACAGATTCAAAGTAGCTCAATGATTTAAATTTTAAAACTAAACTATAAAGGCAGTAAAAATAAAAATACCTAGTTTCTTTTTAAAACATGTGGAATGAAGGCCTTTATACATAACAAAAAATAACTACCTAAAAATGAAACTATATTTCTTCACAAAAATAAATAAACTAAAATATTTTAAATTCA
Organism: Castor canadensis; assembly: GCF_047511655.1. Taxonomy (NCBI): domain Eukaryota; kingdom Metazoa; phylum Chordata; class Mammalia; order Rodentia; family Castoridae; genus Castor; species Castor canadensis. The sequence goes on from NC_133386.1 coordinate 193,325,749, forward strand.
GAAATAAGTATTCATAATCTTCTAAAGAAGAATGGATATCATATTTAAAAATTGTTTTTTCTTTTTTTTTCATTACTAGGGATTGAACCCAGGTCTTTGATTATGTTTGGCAAACACTCAATCACCCCACCACCCATTTTTTTTTGTTTTTTGTTTTTGAAATAGGATCTCACTAACTCTTGCTGCTAGAATTTCCAATCCTCCTGCCTCCCCTGTAGATGGGATTACAGCAGTGTGCCAGCATTCACACACACACACACACACACACACACACACACACAGTATTTAGAACAAATAATTTACAGAAAATAAAATACTAGTGGTTTTTAGAAACAAATAAAATACTTAACCTGGTTCATATAAGAAAAAAAATATCAAAACCAAAGTACATTATTTTCCAACATAACAACACAGTTTCATACCACTCTGTCAAAGGAAAAGTAGAAATAATTACTAGGTTTGCCAGAAGTGACATAAACTGATAGAGCCTCTCACTGGAGAGGGAATAGGGACAACAACTCAAAATTTACCATTTTCATGGCCCTTACTCAGAGTTTTCTCTCCAAAATACTGCTTGAACTGACAAATATTTTCACACTACTGATCAATAGTACTTATGGTAACATTGTTTATATTAGTAAAAGATTGAAAATGATATGCCTACTATTGCTGAGGGGAGAATCTGATTAAATAAATTCCAGCATAGAGCTATTCAATAAAACACGATACAACCATTAAAGACTGAGTCTCCTCTTTCTGTACTGATGTGGACAGATCACCTAGGAATATTAAGTGAAATAAAAGCTGAAAAGCAACATGAAGAATGCACTTCTGTTTGTGGAAAGGAGAACAAAAATACAAATGTTGAGACATTTCAAAGACTGTGTGGGCTTCTGTCTGGAAGAATAATAAGGGCTTGTGACTGGTGATTTCCAGAGGGTGAAACTGGAGATTAGGATGCAAAGGATGAAGAGGGAGGTGGTTTTTTACTCTGTGAATTTCACACTTCAGAACTTTTACCATTTGAATGGCTTGATATTTACTGAATTTAAATTGAAGTGGGGGGGAGAGGAAGGAGGGAAAAAACTTGTTAATAGCAGGGCAACTCTCAGAAATCAAGCAGTAGTCCTTAATGGTAGCAACACAGAAATAAAATATTATTCCCTCTGGAAAGCTGAAGATTTCTCAGCAGAGAATAACAAATGAACATTGTTTATCCAATTCTGTTTCAGCCTCTGAAAACTCCCATTCTCAAGAGAGTGAGTATGGATCCCTTAGGCCCCAGCTATAAACTCCCTGATGAGGAGACACCACAGAGAAAGACCTTGGTGAGCAATCAGCCTACACCAGCTGCAGAAAGAGAACCTGGAGACAGTTCTGGTGTAAGTAAAACAAAGCAAATTCCCATTTTCCCCATGTGCTCTGCATCATTGCTGAGCACTCCAGAATGTCTCACCCAAGACTGGGTTGTCTCATTTCATCCCTGGTGATGTAAGGAAATGGAGTGAGGGGTTTGTATCTTGCCTAATATGTCTTTAAGAAAAATATGGATGAATAAGTAATTAAATGAGTCAAGAAATCAACTGACCAATCTATCAATACTATGTCTTTAAGTAACATTTGTAGGTGTTATTATGGCCTTTTGAGAAGAACCCACTCAATGCCTGACTCTATGCTAGGAACTTTTCATAAATTTGCTCACTTGAACTTCCTCAGGCATTTCGCCAGTTGAGCAAATTCTTGTGTCCACTGTAACAATAAAAAATGTAGGACATTTCTGACAGATCTCAAATTCCACATAGATTTCCCGCACTCCCCTTACAAGCAATACTACCTCCTGCCACCTACAGCTTGCAGCACCTTCCAGTCGAGAATGTGTCTCCATCTCAATACAATGCTACCATTTTGATAATGCTATGGACCTGAAATTACACAACATGTGACCTGTGGAAACTAACTTTCCCTCACTACAGTGCCTTTGAGATTCATCCAAGTTGTGCCATTTATCAACAGCTTGTTCCTCTTTGTTTCTGATGCTATTCCACAATGTAGGTATACTATAATCTAATCAATAATCTGTTATAGAACAATGTAATGTTCAGTTTTGAGTATTTTGATGCTATTACAAGTGAAACTGTTATGAAACTGTGCTCTCATATTTGGTTGTGGGGATAAGTAATGTGCAAACAAAATTGTTGAAGAGTACAGGGACTGGGATGTATGGTGTTTGTTTAGATTTTAAACATACTGCCAGGCTGGGGGTGTAGCTCAGTGGAAACACACTGGCCTAGCGTATGCAAGGCCCTGGGTTTGGTCCCCAGCACTGGAAAAAAAATTACCAAGCTCTTTTCCATAATGACTGTTCTACTAATACATCCTCACCAGCAGCATCACATGAGAAGTCCAGTGACTCTGCACCTTTGCTAGCATTTTAATATTACCACTATTTTATTTAAGCCATTCAATAAGCATGCAGTGATACCACAACTTGCTTAGTTTAGTGATATTCAAAGATACTGAGAAGAAAAGCCAGAGGGAAAAAAATTAATGAAGCAGGATGCCATTGAAAAACATCAATAAAATCAACAAATTTCCAGGAGCTCTGACAGAAAAGGGGGAGAAGTTGTATATTATTAAACCAGAAATTTAACAGCTCATATCAATGCTACTTAGCAGACACCAAAGGAATAATAAGAGAATACTGTGAACAAGTATGCACATAAACTGGAAAACCTATAAACATGATAAATTATTTTAAAATAAACACTACCGTGAATAACTCAGTGTGAAATCCACAATTTGAATAGCCAGACAGCTCTTTAAAAAGCAGAATTTATTATTTTAAAACTTTCCTGTCAAAATCACTAGGGAGTTCAACAAGATTTAGGGAAGAATTAAACACTGCGCTAGAAACTTCCCCAATTATTATATGAATACAGTATTACTCCAATTAACCCACCAGGTAAAAATAGTATGAAAATAAAAGTATTGTGCAATTCTTTTATAAAATAGTTGCAAATATTCCTAAGATACATACACAAAATTATGTATCATCCCTGAGGGTGGTTTTCTACTGTGGCTACAGCCTGGCTCTTTATATAAAAATCAATCAGTGTAATCCACCATACTTGCAGTCTAAAAGAGAAAAAAGATCCCATAGGTTCATGGACTTGAGGGAATGGAAATGAAGCTTCAGAAGCACTGGCACTAAATATATGTTCAGTATACTTAACATATCCTGATAGTAGACCATTTTCCAATAGCATTCATGTGATTAGGAAATATCTTCATCACACATGAAACAAAATAATTCATATTGATACAGCTAATCTCAATGTCCAGATTCTGTCTGTTACCTAGGGGCATTGTCCTCAGCTTCTGAAAGTGTCGCCATGTTATTTTATTTTGTTTGAATTTAAGATGAGAAAGCAAAATTTGTAAGGCAAATGTCATTACCTTATCAAGATTAAATAGACCTCTGACATACTGTAGCTTCCTCTGCTGTGAGTGTTCATTACTGGATAGAGTCTCCTGGAAAATACTCCATTGAACCTTTTTTCCTGTATGTTTATCTGATGAAGGAACTTGTTAACTCTGTTTCTTCCAGGCTTCAAAAAACGTTGAGTTTGAGACAACCACTGTCTTCTTCTATCACCTGAACTATCCCACAGTGTTTATTTCTCAAGCTATTTGAAAGAACCAGAGAAGCCAATGTCAACAGCTGACTGAAGCTAAGTCTGCCACACTCCCAACACTAAGGGTACATTCTTCCTAACCACCTTCTCTCTTCCAGTGTCACGATGAGCTGAGAGTTACTGACATGGGAGAAGGAGCACTCTATCAATATACTGGGGATGTGGTTTCTTCCCTTTGGGCCAATGTCTCTTATGAAACTTCTTACATGGGTAAAAATATATTCAATAATATGAAGACTAATCCCACCACCCATTTATCTGTGATATAACTCAAGATAAATAATTTAATCTCCATATATAAATAGATAATACATATTTCAGAAATTACATTCCTATTTGTCTTCATGAAAGCAATAATATGATGCATATGCAAAATAATAAATAACTAGATTGATTGATGGATGGATACATAGACATGGATAGATTTTATTTGGGGGATGATTTGTGCATTTCAAAGCTTGTTCAAAGATTGTTCTTCTCCCTCCTAAATTCTGCTTTCTCCATGTGGCTTTTTTCTCTTTTTTTTTTCTTCATGTATCAGGTAAGTGAAGAAATCTCTGAGGTCTTATATAAACAGAAGTTATGACCTTTAAATTGCTTCGTTGAGAATTCCAAGATGGCGGCTAGAGGGAGGAAGCAGAAAGCGAGCCTCCTATAGTGAAATCTTGGAGAGACGCTGGAGACACACTTAGCAGGCATAATCACCGAGAAAAGGCATAAATTTGACTCCTCCACATCTCCGGCCGGCGCAGAGAATCTCCACTTCACGTTAAACGGAGAACCGAGGAGGCCCCCGGGGCCGCCAGGGGTCGGTGCCCATACGGCTTGGGAAGATGCGGACCAGGTGAGCTTCGCGGTACCGCGGTAGCCCCACAGACAAGCCTGGCCAGAGCAGCATAGCCCCCTGGACAGACTGACCTCCACCCGGGAAAAAAAGAGAAACTGAGTACTAAGCAATAAGAACAGTTAAGACACGCCGGAAAGAGGGTGGGGCGCCCTGAGCGCTGAAGATTGGGGGAAGGGACTCCTTCCCGGGACTGTAAATAAACGAGCCGGGCGGGCCAGAGAGGCCCTGGCGGGAGCGGGGCGCGCCCAGCAACCAGGAGCGGGGACGCTTGTGAGAGGAGGGAAGACCCACTTCCCACGTGAACTGTAAATAAACACGCAGGCCTGACAACGCGGGGCAGTGGCACCTTTCCCAGTGCTTGGAAAGGGGAAAGCCTGTAGCTTTGCACAGGAGAACTCTGAGCAAACAAAGCCTGTGGGACCAGGTGAGTGCTAGCTCACCCCAGAGATCTGCATAAATAACGCCGCCAGCTACAGGCTGAGAGCAGCAGGCAGGCAAGCCACAGTTGCAGATACCACTCTCAGAACTGCCTCTAGACGCTTTTTTTTCTTTTTCTCCCTACCTTTGATGAGAGAACAACCGAATTACACCTGCAAGCCGAAAAGCTTACTGAAACTGTATTGCATTTGAACTGGGGACACTTGGTGGGGCTTTTTTTTTTTTTTTTCTTCTGTGTGTGTGTGAGTGTAGTTTTGTTCTACTTTATGCATCCCCTTTGATGAGACAACTACAGAACAACATCTGAGGCACCAACTCCAGGACTGGAGATTGAGACGGACATCCAAATTATTAAGACTGAAATTGCATTGCATATAAACTTGGAAGTTTTTTTTTTTTTTTTTTAATTTTCTATTTTCCATTTTATTTTAATTCATTTTTATAAATAGATATTACTTTCATATACTTATTTTTTATTTTTTTTATCTTTGATTTTCAATCCTCTCTCTGTCTCTCTATTGTCTGTTCAGCTTACTGTTGATTAGTACACTAACACTCCCTATTTATACCTTTGAAACTCTCTTGTCTGATACCTTGTTCTGCTTTCTCCCTCTTGTCTGTATATTTGTTTTCCCCTTTTCTTTAACTTCTTGCTTTCCATCTCAGCTCACTCTTCCATTCTCAATATTACCATTGTTATTATTACAAGCTAGAAAATACTTAATTACACACAGTACAGGGACAGTAACAACACCAAGGACAATGACAGGAAGACAGAAAAAACAAGGAAACCAGTTTCCCCACAGCAAAAAATTAGTACAGGAACCAGAGGGGAATGAAGAGAACAGAAACTCAGATCCAGACTCCAACAAAATGAAGATAAACTATGCCAAAGGACCCAATGAAGCCCACAAGAATAATTTAAAAGAAGACATACTACAAGTACTCAATGAGAATTTTATAGAGATGATACTGGATAGGGTCAACCAAAATGTACAGGAGACACTCAAGAAATTCCAAGACAATAAAAATAGAGAATTTGAAAAAGCAAAAGAAGAAATAAAGGAAACCATAGAAGCACTGTATAAACACCAAAGTGAAAGAGAGAACACAATGAATAAATGGATAAATGAACTCAGGACAAAAATAGACAACAATAAAGAAGAAAACAGCCAGGATATGGAAAACCTCAGAAAAAAGAACGAAACAGAACTGCAAAACAAAACGGAAGGCCAATCCAGCAGAATAGAACAAACAGAAGACAGAATCTCAGAACTTGAAGATGAAATGGTAATTAAAGGAAAAACTGAAGAACTATTAATTAAACAACTCAAGAGCTGTGAAAAGAAAATGCAAGAACTCACTGACTCCATCAAAAGACCAAACTTCAGAATCATGGGCATCGAAGAAGGAGAAGAGGTGCAAGCAAAGGGAATGCGTAATATATTCAACAAAATAATAACGGAAAATTTTCCAAATCTAGAGAAAGAGATTCCCATACAAATGCAAGAGGCCTCCAGGACACCAAACAGACCAGATCAAAATAGAACTACTCCACGACATATCATCATTAAAACAACAAGTTCAGAAACTAAGGAAAGAATATTGAAGGCTGCAAGAGAGAAAAAACAAGTAACATACAAAGGTAAACCCATCAAAATCACAGCAGACTTCTCAACAGAAACATTAAAAGCAAGAAGAGCGTGGGGTGAGATCTTCCGGGCACTGAATGAAAATAACTTCAACCCCAGGATACTCTACCCAGCAAAGCTATCATTCAAAATAGATGGAGCAATAAAAGTCTTCCATGATAAGCAGAAACTAAAACAATATGTGACCACAAAGCCACCATTACAAAAGATTCTGCAAGGGATCCTGCACACAGAAAGTGACACCCAACTTAACCATGAAAAGGCAGGCAGCACCAAACCACAGGATAAGAAAAAGCAAGACAGTAGAGAGTAACATCAAGTTAGGTACACACAATCAAACCTTCAAACAACTAAGATAACTAAATGGCAGGAATCACCACATACCTATCAGTACTAACACTTAATGTTAATGGACTTAATTCACCCATCAAAAGACACTGTTTGACAAAATGGATTAAAAAAGAAGATCCAACAATTTGTTGCTTACAGGAGACTCATCTCACCGACAGAAATAAGCATATGCTTAGGATGAAAGGCTGGAAGAAGATTTACCAAGCCAACGGCCCCCGAAAACAAGCAGGAGTAGCAATACTTATCTCTGACAAAGTAGACTTTAAACCTACATTGATCAAACGAGATAAAGAAGGACATTCCATACTAATAAAAGGGGAAATAGACCAAAAGGAAATAATAATCATCAATCTGTACGCACCCAATGTCAACGCACCCAATTTCATCAAACATACCCTGAAAGACCTAAAAGCATATATAAACGCCAACACAGTGGTTGTGGGAGACTTTAACACTCCATTATCATCAATAGATAGGTCATCCAAACAAAAACTCAATAAAGAAATCCAAGATCTAAAATATGCAATAGATCAAGTGGACCTAGTAGATGTCTACAGAACATTTCATCCAACCTCTACACAATATACATTCTTCTCAGCAGCCCATGGAACCTTCTCCAAAATAGATCATATCCTAGGGCACAAAGCAAGCCTCAGCAAATATAAGAAAATAGAAATAATACCATGCTTACTATCTGACCACAATGCAGTAAAAGTAGAACTCAACAACAAAAGTAAAGACAAAAAACATGCAAACAACTGGAAACTAAATAACTCATTACTTAATGAAGAATGGATCATCGATGCAATAAAAGAGGAAATTAAAAAGTTCCTAGAAGTCAATGAAAATGAAAACACAACCTACCAGAACCTATGGGACACAGCTAAGGCAGTCTTGAGAGGAAAGTTTATAGCCATGAGTGCATATATTAAAAAGATTGAAAGATCCCAAATCAATGACCTAATGATACATCTCAAACTCCTAGAAAAACAAGAACAAGCAAATCCCAAAACAAATAGAAGGAGAGAAATAATAAAAATAAGAGCTGAAATCAACGAAATAGAAACCAAAAAAACCATACAAAGAATTAATGAAACAAAAAGTTGGTTCTTTGAAAAAATAAACAAGATCGATAGACCCCTGGCAAACCTGACTAAAATGAGGAGAGAAAAAACCCAAATTAGTAGAATCAGGAATGCAAAAGGGGAGATAACAACAAACACCATGGAAGTCCAGGAAATCATCAGAGACTACTTTGAGAACCTATATTCAAATAAATTTGAAAATCTAAAAGAAATGGACAGATTTCTAGATACATATGATCATCCAAAACTGAACCAAGAGGAAATTAATCACCTGAATAGACCTATAACACAAAATGAAATTGAAGCAGCAATCAAGACTCTCCCCAAAAAGAAAAGTCCAGGACCTGATGGATTCTCTGCTGAATTCTATCAGACCTTTAAAGAAGAACTGATACCAACCCTCCTTAAACTGTTCCATGAAATAGAAAGGGAAGGAAAACTGCCAAACACATTTTATGAAGCCACTATTACACTTATCCCAAAACCAGGCAAAGACACCTCCAAAAAGGAGAACTATAGGCCAATCTCCTTAATGAACATTGATGCAAAAATCCTCAACAAAATAACGGCAAATCGAATTCAGCAACACATCAAAAAGATTATTCACCACGACCAGGTAGGCTTCATCCCAGGGATGCAGGGGTGGTTCAACATACGAAAATCAATAAACGTAATAAACCACATTAACAGAAGCAAAGACAAAAACCACTTGATCATCTCAATAGATGCAGAAAAAGCCTTTGATAAGATCCAACATCATTTCATGATAAAAGCTCTAAGAAAACTAGGAATAGAAGGAAAGTTCCTCAACATTATAAAAGCTATATATGACAAACCGACAGCCAGCATTATACTTAACGGAGAAAAATTAAAACCATTCCCTCTAAAATCAGGAACCAGACAAGGATGCCCACTATCTCCACTCCTATTCAACATAGTACTGGAATTCCTAGCCAGAGCAATTAGGCAAGAAGAAGGAATAAAAGGAATACAAATAGGTAAAGAAACTGTCAAAATATCCCTATTTGCAGACGACATGATCCTATACCTTAAAGACCCAAAAAACTCTACTCAGAAGCTTCTAGACATCATCAATAGCTATAGCAAGGTAGCAGGATATAAAATCAACATAGAAAAATCATTAGCATTTCTATACACTAACAATGAGCAAACGGAAAAAGAATGTATGAAAACAATTCCATTTACAATAGCCTCAAAAAAAATCAAATACCTAGGTGTAAACCTAACAAAAGATGTGAAAGACCTCTACAAGGAAAACTATACACTTCTGAAGAAAGAGATTGAGGAAGAATATAGAAAGTGGAGAGATCTCCCATGCTCATGGATTGGTAGAATCAACATAGTAAAAATGTCGATACTCCCAAAAGTAATCTACATGTTTAATGCAATTCCCATCAAAATTCCAATGACATTCATTAAAGAGATTGAAAAATCTACTGTTAAATTTATATGGAAACACAAGAGGCCACGAATAGCCAAGGCAATACTCAGTCAAAAGAACAATGCAGGAGGTATCACAATACCTGACTTCAAACTATATTACAAAGCAATAACAATAAAAACAGCATGGTACTGGCACAAAAACAGACATGAAGACCAGTGGAACAGAATAGAGGATCCAGATATGAAGCCACACAACTATGAGCAACTTATCTTTGACAAAGGAGCTAAAAATATACGATGGAGAAATAGCAGCCTCTTCAACAAAAACTGCTGGGAAAACTGGTTAGCAGTCTGCAAAAAACTGAAACTAGATCCATGTATATCACCCTATACCAAGATTAACTCAAAATGGATCAAGGATCTTAATATCAGACCCCAAACACTTAAGTTGATACAAGAAAGAGTAGGAAATACTCTGGAGTTAGTGGGTATACGTAAGAACTTTCTCAATGAAACCCCAGCAGCACAGCAACTAAGAGATAGCATAGATAAATGGGACCTCATAAAACTAAAAAGCTTCTGTTCATCAAAAGAAATGGTCTCTAAACTGAAGAGAACACCCACAGAGTGGGAGAAAATATTTGCCAATTATACATCAGACAAAGGACTGATAACCAGAATATATAGGGAACTTAAAAAACTAAATTCTCCCAAAACTAATGAACCAATAAAGAAATGGGCATGTGAACTAAACAGAACTTTCTCAAAAGAAGAAATTCAAATGGCCAGAAAACACATGAAAAAATGTTCACCATCTCTAGCAATAAAGGAAATGCAAATTAAAACCACACTAAGATTCCACCTCACCGCTGTTAGAATAGCCATCATCAGCAACACCACCAACAACAGGTGTTGGCGAGGATGCGGGGAAAAAGGAATCCTCTTACACTGTTGGTGGGAATGTAGACTAGTACAACCACTCTGGAAAAAAATTTGGAGGCTACTTAAAAAGCTGGACATCGATCTACCATTTGATCCAGCAATACCACTCTTGGGGATATACCCAAAAGACTGTTACTCCAGAGGCACCTGCACATCCATGTTTATTGCGGCACTATTCACAATAGCCAAGTTATGGAAACAGCCAAGATGCCCCAGCACTGACGAATGGATTAAGAAAATGTGGTATCTATACACAATGGAATTTTATGCAGCCATGAAGAAGAACGAAATGTTATCATTCGCTGGTAAATGGATGGAATTGGAGAACATCATTCTGAGTGAGGTTAGCCTGGCTCAAAAGACCAGAAATCGTATGTTCTCCCTCATATGTGGACATTAGATCAAGGGCAAACACAACAAGGGGATTGGACTATGAGCACATGATAAAAGCGAGAGCACACAAGGGAGGGGTGAGGATAGGTAAGACACCTAAAAAACTAGCTAGTATTCGTTGCCCTTAATGCAGAGAAACTAAAGCAGGTACCTTAAAGCAACTGAGGCCAATAGGAGAAGGGGACCAGGAACTAGAGAAAAGGTTAGATCAAAAAGAATTAACCTGGAAGGTAACACCCACGCACAGGAAATCAATGTGAGTCAATGCCCTGTATAGCTATCCTTATCTCAACCTGCAAAACCCCTTGTTCCTTCCCATTATTGCTTATACTCTCTCTACAACAAAATTAGAGATAAGGGCAAAATAGTTTCTGCTGGGTATTGAGGGGGGGAGCGGGAGGGGATGGAGTGGGTGGTAAGGGAGGGGGTGGGGGCAGGGGGGAGAAATGAACCAAGCCTTGTATGCACATATGACTAATAAAAGAAAAATGAAAAAAAAAATAAAATAAATAAATTGCTTCGTTGAAGGCTCTCACACAATCCTCATTCTTTTAATAGTCCCTTCTGTTCAACACTGATTAAAAATCAGCATTAGAAGGGTATTTCAGTAGAAATCTAATATTCTAAGCATTCCTGTTGCTGGCTTGGTATTTGGTCTTGTTTAGTTTCAAAAATGAGCAGTTACTCACCAATCTACTTTACAATGTGAAACCTATACTGTTGTCATATACTTATTAATTTATTCCTTTTACTTGAAAAGTTTATTATGTTGTATGACTAAAATATCAATTATTTGAGGCAAGAGTGACTATTGTAAAAGAAAAAAAAAAAAGAAAGAAACAAAGAAAGAATGAATCCCCTAAAACTCAACAACATAAACTAAAATTCCAGTGAAGGAAGTATGTTGCTGACAGAGAGACTACTGTAGATTCAATGTGTCCCCAAATTTCACCTCCTAGATATGTAATCAACATTGCAACAGTGTTGGACACTGGGCTTAATAGGAGGTAATTAGTAGGTGAGGGCTGTGGTCCAATGACAAGATTACTGTAGTTCTTATACCAGAGTTAATTATCTTGAAAGTAGATTTGTCACTAAAGCAGGTGTGTCCCTCTTTTATCTCTTTATTGTCTACCATCTTCCATGGGATGGTAACAGTAAGAAGGCCATTACCTGTTGCAGCCCCTCCATCTTGGATTCCTTAGCCTCCAGAACCATGAGCCATCTCTACTTCCTTTTTCTATGTAAATTACCAAATCTTTAGTACCTTCTATAGCAACACAAAATGGATTAAGACAAGGACTCTGCTTCACAATATTATTCAGAAACCCAGCTTAAATTGGGCTTCAATAAGCAACATAAGAAAGGTCACCAGGCTTAAAACATAGGCAGAGAGCTAAGTTTAATTGAGTTTCAGTCTAAAAATAATTGTTTCCTTTTAGTTTTTCACACTCAATGTTTAAGTCCCACTTTTGCTAAAGATTGATGTTTTCCTGACAATCCTTACACTTGACTTTCGAAGCCTCCCAGAATTTGAATATCCAGCTAACAGATAAGGAACAAAGTGTAAGCAGAGTCATTTGGCTCCAATTTGCATAGGAATGGGGTGGAGACCTGGTTCAGGCACAGATGCAGCACATATTACTTTTGCCCAGGTTCTATTAGGCAGAATACTGTATCATGAATAGACATAAGCATATTTGGTTGAAATTGTAGTCAAGTTCTGTTCCCACAAGAAAAGACACATGCGTTGGTAGACAGCAGGCCAAAGTCACTGCACAGTGGGAAATACTTAGCAAAACTGAAGGGTGTCAAGAAAAAACACACTCAGTGAGAGACTTTGAGGGCTTACACTAAATGAAAAATTATGCATCGGTACATCTCATCTATGCGCTTAAAATGTACAGAGTACCACAATTCAGAGAAAAACAAAGCTATTTACAATTTTAAATAAGCTATAATTATGTCAATCTAATTGCTGACACATGAGTTTTGCTTAAGCTCAGTCATAACTAAAGGAAAAATAATGCCATAGAAAATGCAAGCTTATCATTCTTCTTACGTATATGAAATGAGTGGCTTATGTGGTGCATGAAAAAACTGATGAGAGTTGCAGAAAGGATGGTAGTGTAAGCACACTGTGAAGCTATCAAAAATTTGTGGACTGCAAACATATCTCAGAAAATTTTACTCACTCTAATTCTATTAATCTCAAGAGTTTGACCAAGAATTAAAATGATAAGTGGCTAAGAAAAGTCACACGCTGCTGAAAAGGCACAAAATCATGTTTGAACCTTGCCTTATGCAAATATGAACACCTGCTTAATACAGTGAAAAAGTGCATTCAACTATGTTTCTTAGAATCACCCTGTAATACCAGTCACACAGCAGACAAAGACAGAGGATCATAGTTCAAGGACAGCCTACACAAAGGCATGAGACCCTATTTGAAAACAAGTTAAAGCAAGAGGACTAGAAGTATGGCTCAAATGGTAGAGCATGGGCCTAACAAGCATGAGGCCCCAAGATCAATACCCAGGACTTCAAAATAAATCACACATTAAAAGTCAGTATTCTTGTATGAAGTACTCTTCATTTTTAAATGATACATGGCTCAAGTACACTGTTTATGTTTTGGCTTTCTACCATGAATACTGAAAAAAACCTTTAGAAAGTAATATACCTCCTTTTAAGTGTTTGTTAGGAAAGTCCAAGACAAAAAATTGATGTGAAATGTAAAAAGTTTTCATTTCAAGAAATCTCAAAGATTTCACTTCTTTTGATCTTTCTCTTGGTCCTGTCTAGGTTTATGGTAGCCATGACAGAAAGAAATGGCACTGAAGTCACTGAAATTCTACCTTCTGGGATTTGGTGCCCAATCTGAGTTTCAATATGTCCTTTTTATTATATTTCTTATGATCTACATGACGTCCATGTTGGGTAATACTGGAATGATCCTACTCATCAACACAGATTCCAGACTTCAAACACCCATGTACTTTTTCTTGCAACACTTGTCTTTTGTTGATATCTGTCACATATCTGCTATAACTCCAAAGATGCTGCAAAACCTCATAGTAGAAGACAAATCCATCTCATTTAGAGGATGTATTACACAATTATTTGTTGTATCAACATTTGCAACCAGTGACTGTTACCTCCTAGCGGCTATGGCAGTGGACCGTTATGTTGCCATCTGTAAGCCTCTTCACTATTCCATAATCATGTCTCAAACAGTCTGCATCCATTTGTTAGCTACTTCATATGTCATGGGATCAATAAATGCCTGTGTGCACACAGGTTTTATTGTTTCATTATCTTTCTGTAAATCCATCGTCAATCATTTTTTCTGTGATTTTCTCCCAATTCTTGCTCTTTCTTGTTCCAACATTGATGTAAATATCAGACTACTTATTGTATTTGTGGGATTTAACTTGATGCTGACTGTGTTGATCATTATCTTCTCTTACACATACATCATGGCCACCATCTTAAAGATGTCTTCTCTTGCAGGGAGGAAGAAAACCTTCGCCACATGTGCCTCCCACCTGACAGCTGTCACCATTTACTATGGAACCCTTGCCTATATGTTCTTACAACCTCATTCTGATAATTCCCAAGAGAATATGAAAGTGGTTTCTGTTTTTTATGGTATTGTGATTCCCACATTGCACCCTCTGATCTATAGCTTAAGAAACAAGGAGGTAAAAGAAGCATTAAAATTGATAGGGAAAAAGTTATTTGGGAATGGATAGAAATTTTTTAAATCAGCACACTAAAATATCCACCATTTAGGTTGTACCACAATTTGATGTTTCTAGAATTAAGACCATGCTCACATCTTAAACAAATCCTATTACACTCAAGGTCTTAAACTGTTGGAAACAGAGTAGGATTGAAATCTCCCAGAACTGAAAAAATGCTTCCCAGGAAAAAATTGATATTAAAGTCTCTTACTTTACCATATCAAGAATAGAGGGGGACAATCCCTACATAAGGAGATACACACATAGTTGGGAGATGCTTTATTATACAGGAAAGGTTGTATAATTCTTTCTGCTTAATCATTAATTGCCTTCCTTATTGGCTACTGAATGATGGTGTGACTCAGCCTGCACAAGAAGAAATGAATGTCCTCACCAATACAGACACATAAACATGAGGAAAACATCTTGCTCAGCATTGGATTTCAAGTACCCACCATATTCTTAGTATGTCATCATTGCTCAATAAATATTTGTTGAATAAATAGACAAATGGGAGCAAAGACTAAAGATCAAAAAAATCTAAACACAGCACTCTCATAGAAGTGGGAAAGTAGTAACCTTCACTCCAGCATAGCTCATTTTGGGTGAAAAAATGGGTCCACAGCCAGAGATATGCCAAGCTTATTAGAAATTACCTGTAACAATATCAAAAAGCATTGTTGTAAATAAACCACTGTGACATTCTAAAGAACATTTCTGTCACTGATATGTAGAAGGCTAGAATGAAAAGGTGATAAGACACAGGTGAGCAGAGCCATTCCTCCGGGTCTCCAATGACTTCAATGTCTTTCTGTTACACTTTATAGTGCACAGTTCACATGTGACTACATGTTGGCAGCTAGAGAAAACAACGCGGAATCTCCAATCATTGTTCTGATTTTGTCTCACTACTGTTGTTTTGTTTTTGAGGTCAAGGTGTGTGTTTGTGTACAGAAGACACACAGACAGAAATATTTAATATCACAGGAAAACCTTAAACACTACAAGGGGCATGGTCAGAGCTGTTATTTAACCCAAAAGAATAGTGGGCAATCCTGTCAGTGGATGAATAAGTGGTATCTCCATCACTCCTCATCAAACAAATCAAACTTTCTTGGATTAAACCTTGACTCTTGTTGCTATAGTTTGGATATGGTTTCACTGTGTGCCCTAGAGGTTTATGTGTTAGAAGTTTGGCCCCCAATTTGGTGAAAATAAGAGATAGTGGGACCTTTAGGAGGAGCCTAGTAGGAGGTCGTTGGGGGCACTGCCCACATAAAGAATTAATGCACTTTTCATGGGACCCTGGTAGCTCTTGCAAAAGGGTTGCTATTAAAAAGCAAGACTGGGAGCTGGAGTGGCTCAAGAAGTAGAGTGTCTACCTAGCAAGCACAACGACCTAAGTTCAAACTGCCATGCTACCAAAGTTAAAAAACAAAAAAAGCAAGACTAGCCATTCCAATCTCAAGCATCCTGTCTCATTTTTATACATGTTCCCATCATAATGTCACTCACCATGATGGGATACAGCCAAGGAGGCTCACTCTAGACCCACCCTCTAAAACTGAGACACATAAACCTCTTCCTTATGCATTTCCCATCCTCAGGTGTTTTGTTACAAAAAATGGAAAATGAATTACTGCCCTTGAGGTGATCCTTCTTTTTATTTCTTCTGCAGTTCTGGGATTTGAACTCAGAGCTTCATGCTTGCTAGGCAGGAGCTCTACTGCTGGAACCATGCTAAAAGCATGGTTCTCTGCTTAAGTTGCTTTGTGAATAGGGTCTCATATTTTTGCCCAGGTTGGCCTTAGACAGTGATCCTCCTACCTACTGCCCCTGTGTAGCTGGGATTACAGGCACATGACACTATGCCAGTTTGTTGGTGGACACTGGGGTCTTGCTCATGGTAATTTGTTATATAAGCAGTAGGAACAGGAATTAATATGGTGCCTATTAAAAAACTGTCTGTTTTCAGAGACATTCCTGAGGTAGAGAGTAAGAGATCCCATAAGCGAAGTTAGCACAAATCTCTCTGCCACAGGTGCACAGAAGTCAAGTACTGAGGAAATGTGTGCGAGACATGAATATTTCTGCTAACTATATAGCACAGGTCTAGCAAAGGAGAATACAAGTGGAGGTCTGCCAGGGGATTTGAGGAAGACATTTCCTTTTCTGAACAAAGATATACATGTAGTTGCCACTCTGCCCTTCTTTTCATTTTTCTTTCTTTTCTTTTCCTGCTTTGAAAGGTACTATGATGTCTGCAGTCATAGTAGACAATTTGAATTATGAGGCATCATACCGCATGAGAAAGACAAATTGAATCACAAAAGTGCTAGTCTTGACTCCCAAACTATTGCCATGAAGGAAAAGCAAATCCATGTATTTCAGTTGAAGCACATTGCCGTGTGTTCTACTGCCAGTTGAACACAGTGCTCACTGGACATTGGTCATGCAGTAAGTCATGTTGACTGTCAATTCACCAGCCTCTAACAACAGCTCTTCTACATATATTTGCTAGTTAATGAAAAAAATCCCTGAGTCTAGTTTTACCCTGTCAGAATGATTAGAAGTTTCACCCCCAGCAGGACTCCACCCAAACACAATTCAAAGTTTAATTTCACATATTTGTAGGTGAACATTCTGATATTATAAAGTATAACTGTCTTTGTGGAGGGCTGATTTTAAAAATACACAAATTTTCAGAGAAAAAGAAAGAAGAGATCAAAATTAAAATTTTTCTTTAAATAATTAAACTATAGTCGATGTGATAATGTAAAATGCACTTAAATACATACTAGGGACCCTAAGTTCTTAAATTTAGGTTATATTTGGACTTTTTAGGAGGCTATATTTATAGTTGATATGTGGTGTCAAGAATAAATAACTAGATCTAAATACAGGTTCTTAAGCATGAAAACAGGCTCAATCTCAGCTGATCTCTAATGAGACACTACTTTAAAAAGAAGTCCCTAATGACAATAACTTGAAAAATTGTCACCTCTAGAAACCTTAAGCCTTTGTCATTATAAAAGAACAAGTAAAGATTGTTTTTCCCAACTCTATCCCAGCCCCTGGAACCTCAGGTCTCAAGTGACTGCATATTGATCCCTCGTGCCCCAACGATAAATGAGGATGGGGAAACAAAACAGGGAAAGACCTTGGTAGGCCAGATGCAGAAAGAGAATCTGGAAACAAATTTGGTGTAAGTAAAACAAAGCAAATGACATTTTCAATATTAACCATGTACCACTGCATTTACAGGCAGTTTAGGTGGGGTAAAGGGTCAGTGCCAAAATATGGGCATGTTTCACCCAAGAGCAAACACTATCATTTTAACTATGGTGATGTAATCCAAATGGAGTGAGGAAACGAACTGAGCTGATTGCTGCCAGGAAAAGCAAATGATTGAACAAGCAATTGAATGTACAATTGAAGCAATGAACATAAGATGCTCTTCATGTATTGCTGCATGTGCTTTTATGACGAACGTTAAGTGTCCTTTCAACACTGGTCCTGGGCTCGGAAGTTTTCATAAGAGAGCTCATCGTGTATTCTAGCTCCCTCTAGCAAGCACTTTCATCCACTGGAAGGAAGCCTGGCTAGGAGACATACATTTCATCTCTTTTTCCACTAGTGTACAAGAGAAGGCAACTTACATACGCTTACTGGTTCTTGTCTGTCACTGAATGTAGAATTGAAGGTAAATGTTTCTTGATCTATCCCTAAACTTATAACACTCTGCTTATTTCTCAGGATATTGAAAAGAGCCTGAAAAGCCCATATCAACAGGAGGCTTAGTTTTAAATATTCCCATGACTAAAGGGATGGTTTTGACATTGGCCATCTCGTCTTTGAAACAATGGCTTTGCCTGGAATTATTGACATATGAGCCCACACTGTTGTATTTAGGATGTGATTTTTCTTTTTATGATAAACTCTGCCATTATACAATATTGGATATGTGCAAAAATATATTTAAACTAACGTAACAACCACTCTTCTAGTTGCTATCTAACTTCTGGCACTTGTTTTCCATTATTCAGCTACCAGTTCACTAATTTCTTTTTTCTGATTTACTTACTAGCTTAAGTTTTATGACTGTGCTACTACAAATATTTTTGCATGTAGATGTATGACTATATGTATATGGTGTACAAATGTTACCTATATTTGGGAAAAATGTAATATTAACAATATTCAGCTTTTATCTGTAAGTCAGGTCTATACACTGTTCTTCTTCAACCCTTTGAAGAAGTTGTGTTTTCCCAATAATAACCATGAACTTCCTCTGTTAGATTTATACTAAAATGCTTTATATTTATTGTTACCATATGGAGTTTGTTTTGTTTTCTTTTTTTTTGTTGTTGGTACTAAGGATCAAATTTAGACTATCAAGCTTGCTAGGCAAGTACTGTACCAATATATCAACCCTAAGTATTTTAAATAATTTTTATTTATGGTAAATAAAAATATAATTGGCTCACAAATTAACCTAATATCACCTGACTTTACTAGCATCAGTAATGATTAATCTGACAATTCTCTCACATTTTCTATGGAGATAATTATACCATGCAAAAATAATAACAGTGTGGTTCTTTCTTATAACTGTGGTACCCTTCATTTTGCATGTCCTTTTGCCCTGCCTAGGACTACAGAAAAATGTTGAATGATTCAACATAACAGACATTGTCTCCTTTATTCATTCATAGGCACTACTTTTTATGACTTACTAGTAACAAAGGTGTTTAGTAAAGCAATGAGGTAGAAAGCATTTTACCAAGTTAACAGTTTTCCACTCTTTCAACTTTGCTAATAGGCTATCATGAAAGTTTATTGAATTTTACAAATAATTTTCTGTATTTACTGAGATCATGTGACTGTCCTTTTCATATGTTAATATGGCAAATTTCTTCATTATACTTTCCAATGTTACCCTGAGATAAATGTAACTTTGCCTTGATTGGTACTAGAAAATGCTGTATCCCCAATTCTGATGTTTTCTTCCTGCAAAGAGGCTTTGGCTTGTGCAGTTCTCTCAACTTTATGCACTTCATTTCAAGAACGATGGAATAACATATCTGACTGGTGACTCTGGGAAGAACACCTGCTCTGCCCTCAACCTCTTGGGAACATCCTCCAGCTGAAGGACACATCCCTTCACTTCAGAGATTACCTACAACCCATCAGTCATGGCCAATCATTGATGCTAAGACCGAATTGGTAAGCATGCCTACTTACCATGCTTATTGGCAACAAGTAACTTGCCTAATAAATCTAAAGCTATGGCTATGCATGGTGCCTCAAGTCTATAATCCTAAAAACTTGGGAAGCAGAAATTGAGAGGATTATGTTTTAAGGCCAGACAGGCAAAAAAGTTCACAAAATCCAATGACAACCCACGACTGCATGCAATGGTGACACCTTTCATTCCAGTGTAAATAACCAATGCAAAAAGGGCTGATAGTACAGCTGAAGTGGCAGAGCACCTGCCTAGAAAATGCAAGGCCCAGAATTCAAGACCCTCCCCCAGGACTGAAAAAAGACAAAGTTTTTCTCCATGTGTCTAAAGGTGGTATTATAGTGTTCGTACATATACTTTCTTTTATTTCTCAACTAGTTAAAAACCTGGAAAAGTAGAAAATACCTGTTTATTGAAGCTTCCTTTGTCCTCAGCTGCAAAAAAAAAAAAAAAAAAATTTAGTAAGCACCTTCCTTTGGTGAGTGTGTATGTATTTTTCAAGAAGTTTGCATCTACACTCACAAATGAGTGGAGTTCTAATTTCATTTTCTTGTATTTTGCTTATTTGGTGTCAAAGTTTTGTAGCCTCATGAAATGATCTCAGTGGTTACGGTTTTGAGATTTTATATAATATTAGAATTAGTAGTTCTATAAATATTTGAAACTCTTTACTGGAACATCTTAGAATATGGAGTTTTGTGAGTAAAATTTAAAATATGAAGTCAAATCACTTAATGATTTGAAAATATTTAAATATTGGGTAAACATACAGGCCCATATTAACTACCATTAATCTCTATCCCTTAGTCTACTTCCTTTTAAAATATAAGCAAATAAAATGGCTAGGTACAGTGGCTCACACCTATAATCCTAGCTACTCGTGAGACCAGGGGAATGATGGTTGGAGGGCAGCACAAGCAAAGAGTTCATGAGACCTCATCTCCACCAGTAAAAAAACTGAGCATACTGGAGCATGCCTGTCATCACAGTTACTAGACTGGAGCCTGTGTAGGAGGATTGCCAGCCATGCTGGCCATTCCAGGCATAAATGTAAGACCCTACATGCAAAACAACTAAAAGAAAAAAATAAGGCTGGGAGTTTGGCTCAGTAGTAGAGCACCTGCCTAGCCAATGTAATTCCCTAAGTCCAAAACCCAGAGCCACCCCCCCGCAAAAAGAACATACATATATGATATATGTATATATACACAGAGAGAAAGCATAAAAATATCAAATTGTGTATAATAAAGTAAATCATAAATATTCAATAAGCATAATGAAACAGCAAGCCATTATAAGAGAGAAAAGTTCTATTATTTCAAATGTCTACTGGGAAAAACATATGGAAAAGTGATTGAGCATCCCTCAATGTTTTATATCAAAAGATCAAGGAAAAGCCCAAAAAAGTGATCAATTATTTTTCAAGCTTAATAATTTTGGTCTATAAATGATACCATAAAGAAAATTATTAAATGACAGGATATTTGAAAAATCTTTGCTAAGTCAACAACTAATGAGGGAGTCAAAACTAGAATGGTTTTAAAGAGCACTTACAAGTCACCTTACAGGAATATTTGCAAAATTATGACCAGAAAATTTTCAGAAAAGTAAAATAATCATTTTAATATTAGACAATGATTGAGTAATAGTAGTTGTAGTAGTAGAAAAAAAAATAAAAATGAGATATTACTTTACATGATTTCCCTGCAAGAAAGTTAGTAAAAAACAATGGTCACATGGAATTAAGGACTCAGGAATCCCAGCAGAAAATTGGTAACACTGTACATTGGTGCATCAGTAATGGAAAGTGATCTGGCAATACTTGGTCAAGTTAGATGTGTACAGGATACCCTCAAATTCAACAGTTCTGTCTCTAAGAATGTATCCCAGAGAAATTTTCACACTGAACTATTACTATCAGATTACCAATGATTTATTGGCAACGTGCTGTCAATCGCTAAGAAAATACATTGGCAAATTGGGAAGGATAGTCATTATAGGGCAGAGCAGCTGAGCCATGCACAAGCACCAGACCTTGCAATCTGAGTGTTACCAGTCAATGGTGATATGAGTACAGGAAGTAAAGTGAAGCATTTTAAAGCATTAAAGAATTCTGGCAATGCGGAAATCTTTGTATCACTTTTTACAAAAATATTGAACCACAACGTATTAAGAATTTTTAAAAAGGATATAACCAGACATACTACAGAAATTCTGCAAAATTCTGCATGGCCATGAACTAGGATGTTCATGAAGTTAGTAACAAAAGGGCAAAATGAGAATATGGATATAATTTGGAACAAAATCATGTAGAACACAAAAAGAAGTAAAGATTTTCAATAACTAAGGATTTTACTAAACTGGGATATTTTAACTAAAATATAAACATCATGAAGAGGTAATTAAATAGAAGTATGTTTTATATCTTTGATGACTGATATATTTGTGACATGCCAATCAGTTCATCCCTGGGCACAGGACTACGGCTCCAAGGCAATTTCTCCAGCCTGTAGGTAAAATTATCTACTTTGGGTGTCAATTCCAGCCTTTGAAACCAATGTCAATCATGTTAGGGAAAGTATTTTTTATGTTATTTTGAAACCAAATATTATACTATTTCCAAGTCTGCACTAACATAAAAGGTCACAATGTTCTTAGCTTTCTCTATTCTTCGTTTGATGGACCTTTTCAGCTGAAATTTAATCTATGCTGACCATGAAGCGAAACAATGGAACCCAAGTGAGTGAATTCATCCTCCTGGGATTTGCTAGTCAACACAAGTCTTGGCACATCTTCTTCACAGCATTTTTAGTGATCTATGTGGTCACATTAGTGGGTAATGTTGGGATGATCCTACTGATCAAGACTGACTGTTCCCTTCATACTCCTATGTACTTTTTCCTCCAACAATTGGCATTTGTTGATCTCTGTTATACCTCTGCTATCACTCCCGAGATGTTGAAAAACTTCATAAGGACGAAGAAATCCGTCTCCTTCACAGGATGTACGGTGCAATTGCTGGTCTATGGTAGTTTTGCAACCAGTGACTGCTATATTCTGGCTGCTATGGCAGTGGACCGGTATGTGGCCATCTGTTATCCACTGCACTACCCAATCATCATGTCCCAGAGACTCTGTATTCAGCTAGTAGTTGGTTCATATGTCATGGGTTTTCTAAATGGTTCTGTAAACACAGGTTTTACTTTCTCGTTGAACTTTTGCAAATCCAACGAAATCAATCACTTTTTCTGTGATGCACCTCCAATTCTTGCCCCATCTTGCTCCAATATTCACTTCAATATCATGCTGCTCACAGTCTTTGTGGGATTTAACTTGGTGAGCACTGTGTTGGTTGTTGTCTTTTCCTATGCATATATCTTGGCTGCCATTTTGAAGATGTCTTCAGCTGCGGGAAGGAAAAGGGCCTTCTCCACCTGTGCCTCCCACCTGACAGCTGTCACGATTTTCTATGGGACTCTTGCTTATATGTATCTACATCATCGTACCAGTGATTCTCAAGAACAGGAAAAAGTAGCATCTGTCTTTTATGGCATAATTATCCCCATGTTAAACCCCTTAATCTATAGTCTGAGAAACCAAGATGTGATAACAGTCCTAAAAAGGATAGGAATGAAGTGCTTGTAATTTGAACCTTGATTTCTAACTCGTGGTGGTTTATCAAGCAAAGCAATAGTGCTCTCTTACATCTTAGTCTCAGTAGATGTGTCAAATGTACGGGACAAGGAAGGAATACATTGATAGGTATACATTAGAGACAATATTCAATTCCTTTGACTGGACAGGGCATCTAATTAATCATGGTGCAATTATCATTAAACATGCATATGCATACAACAATGGTGACAGTATGTCAGTAAGTATAGTTATCAGTAATCCAAATTTTGGCATTAAATACTATGATGGGGATTGTATTAAAATGATTTAAGTGTTTAGAAAATTGAATACCATCTAAAAAATTAAGTTTTGTACAAAATAGATTATAGCTTTACAAATATCCTAGGAATATTGTGTATTCACTTAACTGTAGCTGCACTCTCAAGATGGGGTGGGTCAAGAGTCAGTATATAAACTGGAAACTCACTGGGAGACCAGCCCTATTCCCAAGCAAAGGTAATGATAGGTGATCCCTGACGTAAACTCAGCACATTCCATTTTTAATAGTAGAATGTGGACTAAAAAGATTGGACCTACAGGCTAGCACTTACATTCTAATAATATACCTGAATGTCATCAACCATAACTTCTGAAGCGTATCATACATATTTATCATACAGAACTCCAACTCTGTAGGTCTTCCTGGGGAATTTTGCCCACATCCTTCCTAATAAGGGAAAAATTCAAGAATGACCTCTCACTAAACTTTTATAAGCACATTCTAAAGATATAAGATACAAGACATCTCACATTGTGTAGCAATATTTTAGGTGCTCAGAACAGAGTGTCTCTGGGGTGTCACCTGTCATGGGAGCGAGGCTGGGGTCTGCCCTGGAGAATGACTGAGCAGGTTATTTACATAACTATATAGTACGCAGCGCTCTGTAGAGCGGTTATCGTCAACTGTACTCATGTTATCTTACCACGGTTACAGAGCAGTACATGGCATGAATAGAACTGAACACAAAGTTAGGTTATCGAGCCATTCATCAACAAGACTGAGGCAGCATTTCCAAGTCTAGAGAATATCTGCATCCTATAGCAGATTGTTTATGAGGTCTGGCCGAGAAAGAGAGATATCCAAGGGGACTCACTCAGGTTGAAATGAACTTTGACTATACTGTAATTCTTACATTAAACTCAGTTGGTGTTGGAAATGCAGTTGTCATGTTCTCATACGTATCCTAACTATCAACATAAGATCGCATTCTTATACAAGGAAGGAAAAGGTCTTCCATGGAGTTACCTTGCACCTGGAAGTAGGCACCATTTTCTCTGGGACATCTCTGATACATATTAACAGTCTGCCTCCAGAAACTCCCAAGAGTAGTAGACAGCACTGTCTGCATTGTGTAGCATTCTGAAGTTCGTGTAAATCTTTTTATGTATTACAAATCACAAAGAACTTTCCCACAAACTTCCTACTACTTTATTACTTTCAAAAACTGAGAGAGGGATGAGGTAGAATGATTGAGGAAGTGAATTCATGTATGACATATTTGATACATTATAATAACCTGTGTAAATGCCACAATGTACCCCTACCCATCTCAACAATAAAGGAAAAAACCAAATAATCACAAAATAACTATGCAGCAACCTGAAGAAAAAAATCTTCATAAACCCCATTTATGGATGAGGAAACTGAGTTTCTTGATTCAAACCCAAGTCTTTTTACTCCAAAACTACTTATTCAGGACAGAATACAAACTAAGCCCAAAGGCTAAATAACACAGGATCATACCCATATTCTGTTCACAGAAACATCACCTAAAGAAACAACCAGCCTGCACTAGCTGCAGAAAGCAAAGTTGTGAGATGAATCAAATCATCCAATCTAATCTGAGCAAGCTTATGTTTTCGTAATTAGTTATGCATTTGTCCAATATCTGGAGAAAGCACACAAGCAAAGAATGCCAAACTTTGCGCAGAAAATTCTGTCTCTATGTCTAGGCAGAATATTCTGTGTCAAAAAAGACACAAATCCCATGAAGATCAATTCCGGAAAATTTCTTTAGTGACTACATTCTCAAAAGTTCAATTTTTTTTTTATTTGTTCTGTCTGCTGTCAGCTTATTCCCAAATTATTAGCAGAAGGCAAGAAATTCATATAAACACATATCATTGACTTACTTATCTTCTAAAATATATACTGAACTCAAACATCATAAATATTAAAGTATTACCTAGAAAGTAGGGGTACAGAAGTATGAGATGCTCATAAATCATAAAAATGTATAAATTCTAAGAATCTCTGCTATCTTGCACCATCCTGGAGAATACAAATAGTGGTTAAGAGCACAAACATTGGATTAAACAGTGTAAATCACTATGGTACATATTAAATAAGTATGTGTTTACTATGTGCATAGATACCAGTGTTACAATGGCTTAGAACAAAAATATGAAAACATGATCAAAATGTAATAAACTGTTAGAGAGTATTAATCATACAGTTCAGTGCATTATTTCTTCTAGCCCAACAATAATAAAAACATATAAGTAAAGTCCTACAATAAAGCAGTAAGTGAGAGGGACCTGAATATTAAGAAACATTAACAGATAGTAGAAAGAACTGGTTTTTACATCATCTTTAAGAGATGAGAACAAGAGAATTAATGAGTGACTAACAATGCTACATATTAGTGAAAAGGCAAAAAAATTATGACCTTAATTATTACTTTATTATACCAGTCTAGGGCATTTTACTACACTGCCCCATTTTTAACAATGAACAAAATTACAAATAAAAATCAAAACTAAATAGCACTAAACATCTCTTTGAATGGCTAAAAATTTTTTGAAAATACAAGCAAAAGGGTTGAATTCATGCAGGCGTATATCCTAAGGAATACAAGTCAACATACAGGTGATACCTGCACACTCATGTTTATAGAAGCAGTATCCCCAATAGCCAGAGAATGGAATCAGCCTAGGTGCCCATAAGTTGATGGATGGATAAAGAAATTGTTCACAATGGAGTATTTTTCAACCATAAGGCAGAATGAAATTTTGTCATTTACGGGACAACAAATGGAACTAGGAATTGTCATGCTAAGCAAAATACCCCGAACTAAAAAAGTTAAACATCACATCTTTTCTTGTATATGTGCAATCTAGCCCTTAAAAATGAATATCATGTATGCAAAATAGATATTTTTTGGTGGTAGGTACTAGAGGGTGGGGGGAGGGTAAAAGACTGAGGTATGAATGTGGTTGAATATTTTATATGCACGTATGACAATACAACAGTGCAAACAGTTGAATTTGTTACAAGAAGAGGAGAGAGGAAAAAGGGGGAAGCCATAGATGGAATAGGTTGATGAGGATTCATTGCATGCATACATGGAAATATCATAATGAACCACTTTGTACAGCAAATATATGCTAATAAAAATACAAACAACAGGAGTGAATTTGATCAGAGCAATTGTGTGTATGTTTGGAAATATCACAAGGAAACGCATTTATACAATTTATATACATTAATTTTAAAAAGAAAGTGGAATATGTAAAATACAAACAATGCTAAATGCTATCAAGGATGCAGAAAAATGTGATCATTCAGATATTGACAAGAGTGTAAGATGGTATCGGTACTCCAGAAAACAGTCTGGCATATTTCTTTAAAAAAAACAACTAAACATGCAACTACCATATAGCTCAGCAATCTGGCTGTTTATTCCAGAGAAATGAGATTTGTGTTCATTCCAAAACATGTACATGAAAGTGCACAACTGCTTTACTTGTAACAGACAATAACTAGAATCAGCTCAGATGTCTTTCGTTAATGGAAAAACTATCTGTGGTTCACTCATACCATGAGGCACTACTCAGCAACAGAAGTGAATGAAGCATTGGTAGGCAGTACAGTTTAGATGACTTTCCTGAGAATTATGCTTAGTGAAGAAATCCAATCCCAAAGGTTATGCAATGTGTGTATTTGCTTATTAAATATGTTTTAAATTAAAATGCTTTAGGAATGGAGGAGAAACTGGTGATTGTCGGAGATTAAAGGTGGAATGAGAAAGGCATGTGGACAGAAGGAAGGACAGGATGGGGTGTGTGAGTTTATGAAAAAGAAACACAAAACATCCTAGTGGCTTGGAAACTGTTCAAGTGTCTTGACAGAGGTGGTGAGTACAGGAACTTAAGCAAACGATAAACTCTTACAGAACTAAATTAAAACACAAACACAAAGCAATACTGCGGGAATATGAATAAGATGAGTAAGGACGTCAATGTCAATATCTTCATTCTTATACTATTGACTCAGGGTATGTCACCTTAGGATGTATATCAGTTTCCTGCTGCTATAATAAATTATAACAAATATGATTCAAACAATAAAAAGAACTATCTTACAATCCTGGAAATAAGTAAGAAATACAAAATGGGTCTCAAAATCAAGGTGTCTGCATGCCTATGTCTATTATAGCACTATTCACAGTATGGAATCAGCCTAGGAGTCCTTCACCAGATGAATGGATAAAGAAAATGTGGAATATAGACACAACGGAGTATTATTCTGCTATAAAGGAAAAAGAAATCCTGACTTTTGCAGCAAAGTGGTTGGAACTGGAGGTCATTATGCTAGGTAAGACGGACACAGATCCACATGTTCGCTCACATATTTAGAAGCTAAAAGAGGACATACACTTATGTAAAGAAAGGCTTACCATTTGCCCTCAGCTACTGGGAGATGATCTCTAACTCCCTAAATATAGGTTTTCAGACATGGAAACATGCTCAATCTCATTCATTACAAGGAAAAAAAGCAACTGTTCTCTAAAGAGATAGTACTTCAAAATGTAGAAGTCCCTAATAACAAAAACATGAAAAAATTGTCGCCTCTAGAAAGCGTAAGTTAATGTCATCATATAATAGCAATTAAACAATGATTTTCTCAACTCCACTCCAGCCCCTAGAACCTCAGATCACAGCGGAGTACATATTGGTCCCTCATGCACCAACAATAAACTGCAGGTGGGAAAAACAAAACAGAGAAAGACCTTGGTAGACCATCATCTGCACCACCTGCAAAAAAAGAATCCGGAAGCAGCTTTGGTGTAGGTAAAACAAAACAAATGACATTTTCCAACATAAGCCATTCAGCAATGCAGTACGTGAAGGTAAGTTAGGTGAGGCAAAGGGTCAGGGCCAATGTTCCAGCACATTTTACCCAAGACCAGCTGCAGTCATTTCATCTCTGAAGATGTAATGGGAATGGAGTGAAGAAGTGAATTGAGCTGAGATTTGCCTGGGAAAGCAAAGGAATGAACAAGTCACTGCATAAATGATTGAATAATGAACAGAAGATGCTCCTTATGTATTCCTGCATGTGTTATTATGACTATTTTTAAGTGTCCTTTCAATACTGGTCCTGGCATGGAAGTTTTCATAAGTGAGCTCCTCATCTATTCTAGCTCCCTCTAACAAATGCTTTCATCCACTGGAAGGAAGCCTTTCTTGGAGGCCTACATTCCCTCTCTTTTACCACTAATTTATCAGGATTTGCTATTTAGAGGCTGAAATTTCCACACACTTATTCATCTTTTGCTCCAACTGAATGTAACACTGAAGAGGAATGATTCTTTTTCTATCCTAAACTTATCACACTCTGCTTATTTCTCAGGATATCGCAAAGATCCAGAGAAGCCATTGCAACACAGGATTAGGTTGCAATTTTCCTACCACTAAAGGTAAATTCTTATGGTCTTGAAACTGACCATCTCACCTTTGGAACTATAGCTCTACCTAGAATAATTAGCATACCAGTAAAGAGGCTCAATACGGGGTATATTGGGGCTGTGGTTTTTTCTTTTATGATAACTTTCTGTTATACAGTATTTGATATGTACACATGTATATTTCAACCAATGTAACAACCGCTCCTGTAGCTGCCCTCTAACTCCTGCAACTTGCTTTTTATTATTCGGTTTTCCATTGGAGAGAATGATCCATGTAGATATCGTAGCACCTGTTCATTGACTTATTTTTTCTGACTTAGTAGCTTGAGCTTTATGACTATCCTACTACAAATATTCTTGCATGTATATGTATATGCATGAATATATGTATAGTATCTAAATGTTTTATATGTTAGTGAATATCCTTATACATGTGGTCACTAATTTCTCTGGAATAAGTACTTATAATGAAAATTCTGATTAAAGGGAAGCATGTATTTAATTTTAAGAATATTTCAAAATTTGTCTCCAATCTGAGATAAGTAACCTTCCCAGTATAAACATGTGAGGTTGTGTCACTACACATTATCACCAAAATGTGACTTTTTAAATTGATGACCATAAAATTATATTTCAACCAAGTAAATGTACAATTATGTGATAACTAGTGATTTTTGCATCTTTTTGTATTTCTACCGATCAGTTAGGTTTTCTTTAGTTATCTGGTTTACGCTTTTGTGAAGTTTTCCTTTGCGTTGGTTTATAGAAACCATTTCTATAGGATGGTTGCTAATCTTTTCATATGTAGATGTGTTACAGAAATATATAGCTGACTAAATTTCAAGTCAGCATCCAATCTTTTCTATTTTAGAAAGTTGATATTTTAGTATAGTTGAATTTTCAATGTTTTATGATTTGTGCTCTACTTTAATCTCCATATCTTAGACATAGATATTCTGCTATGTTTTACTCTCAATGCTTTAAAGTCTAAATCTTTATTCCATATGAAACTCATTTTGTAACCTAGGATCCAAAATTATTTTTCATATGTATAAACATTCATATTACAACATGATATTACACCATTGTCATGTTTCTACATGGTGGAGTTTTCATGGGTTTGTTTATTATTTTATTTTCTTAGTACCATTAATATATTAGTCTACCTTCACTCATACCAGACTGTTTTTATTATCATCACTTTACAATAACTTCTGAAGTCTGGTATGCCTTGTTCCCATCTTATTTTCCTTTAATATTATCTTACCAATTCTTGGCTATTTTCACTTCCATATGAAATTTAGAATACAATTCTCAATGTATACACAAAATTCTCTCAAGTATTTGATTTGAAGTACATTATCTTTATAGGTTAATATGGGAAAAATGTAATGTTTATAGGACTCAGCACTTATCATGAGCCAGGTCTATAGTTTGGACTTCTTCAAGACTTTAAAAAAAGTTGTATTTCTAATAAGAATCATGAACAGTCTCTGTTAAGTTTATACTTATATGCTTTATTTTTTTATTATCATAGGGAATTTGATTCATTTTCTTTGAGGTTTTTTATTTTTCTTCTAGTACTAAGAATCAAACCCAGAGCCTCAGCTTGCTAGGCAAGTACTGTAATACTGTACCACTAAACCAGCCCTAAAAATTATAAATAAATATCTTTTGTTTATGGTAAACAAATACAATTGGCTTTTGAATATTAACCTAATGTCAATGACTTTATTAGCATCAAAAAGAATTTATCTGGCAATTCTATCAGGTTTTCTTTGGAGATAATTACGTCATCCAAAATAATAATAGTTGTGGTTTCTCCTCATAATTGTGGAACCCTTCATTTTGCATGTCCTTTTGCTCTGGACTTCAGAAAAACACTGAATACATTTCATTATAACAGACATTGTCTTCTTTCTTCAGTCATAAGCACAACTTTGATGACTTAATAGTAACAATGGTACTTAGTACATTGAAGTAGATAACATTTACCAAGTTAACACAGGTCTCCTCTATTTCCAATTTGCTAATATTTAATCATGAAAATTTATTGCAATTTACCAAATAGTTTTCCTAGCTACATAGATCATATGACTATCCTTTTCATATGTTAATTTAGCAAATTACTTCATTTTATTTTCCAATGTTATCCTGGGATAAATGTAACTTGGTCTTGATTGATAATGGGAAGTGCTTTTTTCCCAGTTCTGATGCTTTTTTCTTGTAAAGAGGATAATGGTTCAAGGCCAACCCAAGTAAAGAGTTCATGAAACCCCATCTCAACCAATAAAAAGCTGAGCACAGTGGTCCCTGCCTATCATCACAGTTACTAGGCAGGAAGCCTAAATGGGTAGATTGCCATCCAAGCAGGCCAGCCCAGGCATAAACACAAGACCATGTTTGAAAAATTAACTAAAGCAAAAAGGGCTGGAGTTGCTCAAACAGTAGAGACCTGCCTAGCAAGTGTAATGCCCTAAGTCCAAACTCCAGTATGGTATGGCCTCTCATAAAAATTACCAAATTTTATATAATAAACTATACTGGTAAATATTCAAAAAGCATGATGTAATAGCAATCCACTAAATAAAAAAAAGAAGTTTTATTATTTCATGCATCTAACGGGAAAAAGAATGGAAAATGGAAAACGAATGAGCATCCTTCAATGTTTATTTCAAGAGAACAACTCTAAGGAAAAGAAGGACCAATTATTATTTCAAGCTTAATAATCTGTGGTCTGTAAAAGATGCCAAAAACAAAGTTAACAGGTAACAAAATGTTTGAAAATCTTTGCTAAATAAACACTTACAGAAAGTTAAATATAGAATTTTTTTTAAAGAGCATTGATATAAGGGCTGGCTTAGTGGCTCATTGGGTAGATAGCATGCCTAGCAAATGTCTATACCTGAATTCAAACTTCAGTAAGCCAAAAGGAAAAGGAGCATTTATAAATCAACATAATAAGAATATTTACAAAAATATTAACAGATAATTTTCAGAGAAATAAAATATCACTTTTAAGAATATTAGACAATGATCAAATAATAGTAAAAATACTATAAAAAAATTAAAATGAGATATTACTTTACACATTTTCCCTGCCAAAAAGGTAGTAAAAAACAATTATCACAAGGAATTAACGACACAGGAGTTTAAGCATACAGTTAGCAGCATTGTAAACTGGTGCATCAGTCATGGAAAGTGGTTAAGTTAGATGTCTACACACTACCTCCAAATTCTACAATTTTGTGTCCTAGAGAATGTATCCCAGGGAAAATTTCTAACTGAGTTATTAGTATCAGAGAAATGTTCTTGGCAATCACTAGGAAAAGGCATAGGTAAATTATCAAGGATAGTCATAATAGGGCAAAGCTACTGAAAGTGTGCTCCATGATAAGCACCAAACCTTACAATCTGTGTTACCAGTTCATCATGATAGGAGTTCAGGCTGTGAAACAGAGCTTTTAAAACTATTATAGAATTTTTATGATGCTGAAACCTTTTATTACTTATTACAAAAATACTGGACCACAGCATATCAAAAGTTTTTAAAGAATATGACCAAAAATGGCACAAAGAACTCTGCATGGCGATGAGCTCAGATAGCCAGAGTAAGGTTAGTAACAGGGAAGAAGGGCAGAATGAGAAGGGCAAAAAATCATATAGAACACTAAGGAAAAGTCAAGGTTTTCAGAAAATCAGTATTTTAGTAAACTGGGGCATTTAACTAAAATATGAAAACAATAAAAGAAAAAAGTAGTTAAATAAGATTATGCTTTATATCTTTGATAACTAATATATTTATGACATAGCAATCAGTTTGTCCCCTGGGTACACAGTCACTATTCCATGGCAATTTCTCCAATCTGTAGATAAAATTATCTGCATTGAGTATAAAGTTTTAGCCTTTAATGTCAAATATGTTACTAAAAGTATTCTTTCTTATTATGAAACCAAAATAATATTTTCAATTCTAGACTAACTTAAAGGATCACAATGATCTTAGCTTTCTCTACTCTTCTAACTTTGTAACTTTTCAGCTGAAATTTAATCTACACTGCCAGTGGAACAAAATAATGGCACCCAAGGATTAAATTCATCCTTCTGGGATTTGCTAGTCAACACAAGTCTTGGCACATCTTCTTCATAGTATTTCTAGCTATTTATGTGTCCACATTAGTGGGTAATTTTGGGATGATCCTACTTATCAAGAATGATTCTTCCACAGGATGTCTGGTGCAATTGCTAGTCTATGGTAGTTTTGCAACCAGTGACTGCCATATTCTGGCTGCTATGGCAGTGGACCGGTATGTGGCCATCTGTTATCCACTGCACTACCCAATCATCATGTCCCAGAGACTCTGTATTCAGCTAGTAGTTGGTTCGTATGTCATGGGTTTCCTAAATGGTTCTGTAAACACAGGTTTTACTTTCTCGTTGAACTTTTGCAAATCTAATGAAATCAATCACTTTTTCTGTGATATACCTCCAATTCTTGCCCTATCTTGCTCCAATATTTACTTCAATATCATGCTACTCACAGTCTTTGTGGGATTTAATTTGGTGAGCATTGTGTCAGTTGTTGTATTTTCCTATGTATAATCTTGTCTGCCATTTTGAAGATGTATTCTGCTGCAGGAAGGAAAAAAGCCATCTTCACCTGTGCCTGCCACCTGACAGCTGTCACCATTTTCTCTGGGACTCTTGCTTATATGTATCTACACCATCATACCACTGATTCTCAAGAGTGGGAAAAAGTAGCATCTGTCTTTTATGGCATAATTATCCCCATGTTAAATTCCTTGGTCTACAGCTTGAGAAACTAAGATGTGATAGCAGTCCTAAAAAAAATGGGGAAAAAAGTGCTTGTAATTTGAACCTTGATTTCTAACTCATGGTGGTTTATCAAGTAATACACCAGTGCTATCTTACATGTCTGTCTCAGAAACTTTATTAAACTCATGGGACAGGGAAGTAGTACATTGATAGTTATACATTATAGTTATACATTATAATATTCATTTCCTTGAGCTGGACAGTGCATCTACTTAATTATGTTATTGTCATTAAACATACACATGAAAGCAAAGATGGCAGCAGTATGTCAAGAAACATAGTTATAAATAATTCAATTTGTTTGCCAATTATGATATAAATTGTACTAAAATAAATTAAGTGTTTAGAAAGCTGAGTGTCTTCTAAAAACATAATTTTTGCACAAAATAGATTATGGCTTTATAACATACTCAGGAACATTGTGTATTCACTTAAGCCCAGCTGTACATTCAAGATCAAGTCAATCCACATTCAATGTAGGAAATGGAAACACAGCCAGACCAACCTCTCCAAAGCAAAGACAATGATAGGTGACCCCTGATGTAAACACAGTCAAGTTCCATTTTAGATGGTAGAATGTCAACTACAAGTATGGACCAAAAAATTAACAATGATATTCTAATTATATACCTAAATACCATCAACCATAACTTCTAAAGTGCTCAGTCTCAAATGTAACTCCAACTCTGTTTGTATTTCCTAGACAAATTTTGCCCATATCCTTCGTAATAGGGGGAAAACTCAAGATGACTTCTCATTAATCTTTTATAAGCACATGATAAAGACATACAGGACAAGCCATAGCTCTTGCCTATAATCCTAGCTACTCAGGAAG
This sequence comes from Castor canadensis, assembly GCF_047511655.1. Classification (NCBI taxonomy): domain Eukaryota; kingdom Metazoa; phylum Chordata; class Mammalia; order Rodentia; family Castoridae; genus Castor; species Castor canadensis. Next base: position 193,360,583 of record NC_133386.1, read on the forward strand.
CGAGATCAGGAGGATCATGGCTGGAAACCAGCCTGGGTAAATGGTTCATGAGATCCTATCTCAAAAACACCCTCACAAAAAAGGGCTGGTGGAGTGGTTCAAAGTGTAGGCCCTGAGTCCAAGCCCCTGTACCTCCACCTCACCAAAAAAAGTAAAGAAAGAAAGAAAAAAGAAATATGGGACAAAACATCTCATATTGTGTAGCAACATTTAAGGTGCTGAGAACAGAGCATCTGGTGGGGTATCTTCTGTCCTGCCAGCTAAGGTGTATCCTGAAGAATGACTCTGCAGGTTAGCTACATTACTGTATGCTATGCAGCTCTCGGGAAGGAGGTCCAGGCCAATTATATGCCTGTAATCTTACCACTGCTACAAGGCATGAACACAGCTGAACACAAAGTTAGGATATTAACTCGTTCCTCAACAAGATTGAGGCAGGTTTTCCGTGTCTAGAGAATGTCTGCATCCTGTAGTAGATTCCTTATGAGGTCTGACAGAGAAAGGGACAATCTATGGGGAATATCCCAGGTTAAAATGAACCTCCTATATGTATCTCACTATTGTCCTGAGGTTGCTCTACTTTAGAAAGTAGTAAATATGTCTGCCTTGGGGATAACTTCCACGTGAAAGTTGCCACCAATTTGTCTGGGTTGTCTGAAATACATATTAACAATCTAGCTCTAGAAAGTCCCAAGAATGGGAGAGAGCACTGTCTGCATTGTGTGGCCTTGTGAACTTTGATATAAATCTTTTTATTTATTACAAATCCAAAAGTATTTTCCCTCACATTTTTATCCCCTTTACAACCTTCAAAACCTGTTATAAGCCCCATTTATGAGTAAGGAAACTGAGTTTCTTGATTCAAACCCAGGTCTTTTTACTCCAAAACTATTTATTCAGGACAGAAAACAGCTAAGCCCATAGGCTAAATAACACAGGATTGTACCCATATTCTGTTCACATTAACATCACCTTAAGAAGCAACCAGCCTGTACTATTTATAGGAAAGAGTTCTAAGATGAATCTAATCATCCAATCTAATCTGAGCAAGCCTGTGTTTTCATAATTAGTTATGCATTTTTGCAACATCTGGAAAAATCACACAAGCAAAGAATGCCAAGCTTTGTACAGAAACTCTGCATCTATGTCTAGGCAGCACATTCTGTGTCCAAGAAGACACTAATCACATGAAGATCAATTCTGGAAAACTTCTGTGTCTTGACAGAGGTAGTGAGTACAGAAACACAAATGATAAACTCTTATAGAACTGAATGAAATAAACATCACTAAATTTACATTGGGGAAATCTGAATAAGATGTGTAACAAAATCAATGACAATATCTTCATTGTTATATAATACTACAGTTACTGAGAAGTGATCTCTAACTCCCTGGAATGTCTTTCCTAATAGGAGATCTTTGTCATGAAGCTTTGGCCACTGAATAGTCTAACAGTGTAATTTATAGTGAGGGTTTGTGGATCCCATCAGATCCAACCTCGAGAGAAATGGAGACAAAAGGTATTATGATGACCTTCCAGAAAATGAGGGAAATAAACATTAATTACATGAGCAGCATTTGAGCAGGCCCCAATAAAAACTCAAAACCACAGGCTCAGAAGAACTTCTGAAATTGACAACATGGAGCATATGAACACATATTTTTATTATCATATTATTATTGTGCAGGAGCTACATTGGGGTATTTACAAAATTTCTTACAATATATCATAGTTGAATTCACCTCTCCATCACTCTCCTTTAGCTCCCCCCCCCATTCCTGGAATACTTTCAACAGGTCTCATTTTTCCATTTATACACATGAGCATATATTGCCACAAAATTTACCCTCATACACTCTTTCCTTATATCCTCCCCCCTCAAAAGGTTCCAACCCCCCCCAAACAGGAACTGTTTTGCCTTCCTGTTCTCTGTTTTTGAAAGAAAGGCTTTTTTGTTTATTTAAGATAGCTATACAAAAAGGTTCATTGTGACTTTTCCATTTAAATATGTATTATAACCCAAATTGGTTCATCTCCTCTACTTTTCTCCTTTCTACCTTAGTCTCGTTTTTATGGTGATTTCAACAGGATTAAAAATTCTGTATTCATTCTTGTGTAGAAAATACATCAGCCATATTCACCTTCTTAACCTCCTTCTTTTACCCTCCCTTCATGTTAGTGACCTCTCCTTTGAGTGACCTGTTTTTCATGCTCTTGCTTTTATTTGTATTAGATCTATGTCTCAAATATGAGAGAAAACATGAGGTCTTTGGTTTTCTGAACCTGGCTAGCTTCACTTCAGATGATGTTCTCCAGCTCCATCCATTTACCTGTAAATGACAAAATTTCAGTCTTCTTTATGGCTGAATATAATTCCATTGTATATAAATACCACATTTTCTTCATATGTTCATCAGTTGTGGGGCATCTTGCCTGTTTTCACACCTTAGCTATTGTGACTAATGCTGCAAAAAAAATGGGTGTACAGTTGCCTTTATTGTAACCTAACTTATATTCCTTCGGGTATATCCCTAGGAGTAGTATTGCTGGATTATATGACAGTTCTATTTTTACTTTTTTGAGGAGCCTTCATACTGTGTTCCATAGTGATTGTACTAATTTCCATGTACAAAGGTTCTTTACTCCCCAGATCCTCACAAACATTTGTTGGTGTTCGTGCTGTTGATGATAGCCATTATACCAGGAATGAGGTAGAATCTTAACATGGTTTTGAATTGATTTCCTTTATGCTCAAAGTGGTTGAGCATTTCTTCATGTAGTTTTCACAATTTGGACTTCTTTGAAACAGCTGTGTTCAGTTTAGTGGCCCTTTTTCTTTATTGGGTCATTGATTTGGGGGAGTTTAGTTTTTTGAGCTCCCTGTATATTCTGGTTGTGAATTCCTTTTCAGATGTATAGCTAGCAAAGTTTTCATCCATTCTTTTGGACTATCTCTTCAATCTGGTGACCATTTCTTTTGTTGTGCAAGAGGCTTTCAGTTTGATGTTGGGAGGGTAACCATTTTTTCTGTCTTATATGGCCTTGGGTCTCATGCATGCAGTTCTGGGGTTTAAACTCATTTGCTAGGCAGGTGCTCAACCACTTGAACCATGCAACAGCCCTTTTTTCCTTTAGCTATTTTTCGGATAGGGTCTTGCATTTTTGCCTGAGTTAGTCTAGACAATGATCCTCCTAGCTATAATATCAGCCATGTGATGTCTGGAACTATGGTAGACTTGTTGAACTAAGAACCATCATAGTAGGGAGAAAGATAAATGAAAGACTAGTACTTCTGTGTTAGTCTTGACTCCCAAAGTATTGCTGTGAAGGAAAAGTAAATCCCTGTATTTCAGTCAAAATATGTTGTCTTATCGTTTACTACCCATTGAACACAGTCCTCAGAGGGCCACTAGTCATACAATAAGTAATATTGAATGTCAATTCACCAGCCTCTAACAATATCTCTTCATACATTTGCTAATTAATCAGAAAGCTACAAACTCACTGAATCTAACTCTCTCCTTTCAGATTGATTAGAAGTAAATTTGAGCAAGTTTCAAGTTAAAGATAATTCAAGTCTAATTTCACAGATTTCAACCTGTAAAATTCTGATATTATAAAGTACAACTGTAATAAAGACTGTGTTTGTGAAGGACTGATTTATAAAATAGAGGATGCGGGGAAAAAGGAACCCTCTTACACTGTTGGTGGGAATGTAGACTAGTACAACCACTCTGGAAAAAAATTTGGAGGCTACTTAAAAAGCTAGACATCGATCTACCATTTGATCCAGCAATACCACTCTTGGGGATATACCCAAAAGACTTACTCCAGAGGCACCTGCACATCCATGTTTATTGCGGCACTATTCACAATAGCCAAGTTATGGAAACAGCCAAGATGCCCCAGCACTGATGAATGGATTAAGAAAATGTGGTATCTATACACAATGGAATTTTATGCAGCCATGAAGAAGAACGAAATGTTATCATTCGCTGGTAAATGGATGGAATTGGAGAACATCATTCTGAGTGAGGTTAGCCTGGCCCAAAAGACCAAAAATCGTATGTTCTCCCTCATATGTGGACATTAGATCAAGGGCAAACACAACAAGGGGATTGGACTATGAGCACATGATAAAAGCGAGAGCACAACAAGGGAGGGGTGAGGATAGGTAAGACACCTAAAAAACTAGCTAGCATTTGTTGCCCTTAATGCAGAGAAACTAAAGCAGATACCTTAAAAGCAACTGAGGCCAATAGGAAAAGGGGACCAGGTACTAGAGAAAAGGTTAGATCAAAAAGAATTAACCTAGAAGGTAACACACACTCACAGGAAATCAATGTGAGTCAATGCCCTGTATAGCTATCCTTATCTCAACCAGCAAAACCCCTTGTTCCTTCCTATTATTGCTTATACTCTCTCTACAACAAAATTAGAGATAAGGGCAAAATAGTTTCTGCTGGGTATTGAGCGGGGGGAGCGGGAGGGGGTGGAGTGGGTGGTAAGGGAGGGGGTGGGGACAGGGGGGAGAAATGAACCGAGCCTTGTATGCACATATGAATAATAAAAGAAAAATGAAAAAAAAAATAAAATAGACACATTTTCAGAGAAAAAGAAAGAGCAATCAAAATTAATTTTTTTCCTATGACTAATTAAATGGTAGTCAATGTGACAATGTAAAATGCATTAAAACAACAGTATCTTTAATGTCACACTAGGGACCAGATGTCCTTAAATTTAGGTAAGGTTTAGATTTTTTTTAGAAAGTTATTACTGATTGTGATGACAAGAATAACTAACTAGACCTAAATATGGATTCTTAGACATGAAATAAGGTTCAACCTCATTCCAAACAAGGACAAAAAACAGCTGTTCTCTAATGAAAGAGTACTTTAAAAAGTAGAAATCCCTAATGAAAAAAAAAAACATGAAAAAATTGTTCCCTCCAGAAGCCTTAAGTTAATGTCATCATATAATGACAAGTAAACATTGTTTTCCCCAACTCTACCCCAGCCCCTAGAACCTCAGATCACAAGGGAGTGTATCTTGGTCCCTTATGCCCCAAGAATAAACTGCCTGTGGGGAAAACAAAATGGAGAAAGACCTTGGTAGGCAGTCAACCTGCACCACCTGCAGAAAAAGAATCTGGAGCAGCCTTGGTGCAAGTAAAACAAAACAAATGACGTTTTCAACATCAGCCATTTATCGATGCAGTACGTGCAGGTAAGTTAGGTGAGACAAAGGGTCAGGGCCAATCAGTGTTTCAGCACATTTTACCCAAGACCAGCTGCAGTCATCTGTCTCTGAAGATGTAGTGCGAATGGAGTGAAGAAGTAAATTGAGCTGAGAGCAGCCTGGGAGAGCACATGAATGAACAAGAGATTGAATAAATGATTGAATGAATGAACATAAAATATCCTTCATGTATTCCTGCATGTATTATTATGACTAACTTTAAGTGTCCTTTCAATACTGGTCCTGTGCTTGGAAGTTTTCATAAGTCAGCTCATTGTCTATTCTAGCTCCCTCTGACAAGTGCTTTTTATCCACTGAAAAGAAGCCTTTCTTGAAAACTGACATTTCCTCTTTTTTACCACTAATTCATCAGAAGGCAAAATTTACACTCACTTATTCATTTTTTGCTCTAAATGAATGTAGAACTGAAGATAAATGTTTCTTATTCTATCCCTAAGCTTGTCACATTCTGCTTATTTCTCAAGATACTGGAAAGAGCCAGACAAGCCCATATCAACAGGAGGCTTAGTTTGCAATGCTCCCACCACTAAAGGTAAATTCTTACAGTCTTAGAACTGACCATCTCATCTAGCTGTACCTAGAATTACTGAGTAAAGAAGCCCAATACTGAGATATATTGGGGTTGTGTTTTTTCATTTTATGACAAATTTCTGTTATACAATATTCGGAACATACAAATATATATTTCAACCAATGTAACAACCACTTCTGCAACTTTTTTATTACTCAGTTTTCCTTTGAGATTTATCCATGTAAATATTGTAGCTCCAGTTCACTGATATTTTTCTGATTTATTTAGTAGCTTGAGCTTTATGATTATGCTACTGCAAACATTCTTGCATGCATATGTATGTGTATGAATGTGTATATATACATATATGCATGTATGTAAATATATGTATATTATCTAAATGGTATGCATATATATTTGTAAATATCATTACATTTGTGGTCATTAATTTCTCTGGAATATAACTTATATTGGAAATTCTGATGAAAGGGAAGCAGGTATTTAATTTTAAGAATATTTCAAAATATGTCTACAATCTGAGAATAGTCACCTTCCCAGAATAAATATGTGAGGTTGTGTCACTACACATTATCACCAAAATGTGACTTTTTAAACTGATGATTATAAAATTATATTTCAATCAAGTATTCATATTTGATAATGAGTTTTGCATTTCTATTGATAACTTAGGTTTTCTTTAATTATCTGGTTTATGTCTTTTGTGAATTTTTATTTTGTGTTGATTTATAGAAATCATTTCTATATGATGGATACTAATCTTTTGACATTTAAAGCATTACAAATGAATTTACCTGGCTAAATTTCAAGTCAATATGTTTTAGATATGTACATGGAAGCAATGCTAGGAATCTCCCTGTATAGCTATCCTTATCTCAACTAGCAAAAACGCTTTGCCCTTCTTATTATTGTTTATGCTCTCTCTTCAACAAAATTAGAGATAAGGAATGAACAGTTTCTTCCTGGAAGCGAGGGGGTAGGGGGTGAGGGGGCGGGGGCTAGGGTGGAGAAATGACCCAAACATTGTATGCACATATGAATAAACAAAAATAAATAAATAAATAAAATATCCAATGTTTTCTATTTAATAAGGTTGATATTTTCATATAGTTGAAATTCCAATGTTTTGATTTGTGCTTTTATGTTCTTTTAATTTTATCTCCATATCTAAGATGTAGACAGTCTATGTTTTACTCTCAATGCTCTGAAGTCTAAATCTTTATCCATTTGAAATTAAATTGAATCAAATATTATTTTTTCAGATGTATAAACATGCATAGCACAACATGATACATACGATTTGTCATGGATCTACATGCTGGTGTTTTCATACATCAGGTTTCCATAGAGTGATGGATGTGCTTATTATTTCATTTACTCAGCCCATTGATATATTAGTCTACCTTCACACCCATGGTAGGCTGTCATTATTGTTACTTTACAATAACTTCTGAAGTCTGGTAAGACAAGTTCCTACCATGTTTTCTTTTAAAATCAACTTACTATTTCTTGGCTATTTTCTCTTCCACATAAAATATAGAATATAATTGTCATGGTATACATAAAACTCCCTTGAATATTATATTGAAATTATATTATCTTTACAGGTTAATATGGGGGAAATGTAATCTTAATAGGACTCAGTACTTATCCAAGAGCATATCTACATTTTGGACTTCTTCAAGACTTTTTTTTTTAAAGGTGTATTTTCTCAATAACAATCATGAACATTCCCTGTTAAATTTATACTCTTATTTACTGAAATCATAGGGATTCCGTTTGTTTTCTTTTGTTTTGCTGTAGTAAGGATCAAACCCAAAGCCTCAAGCTTGCTAGAAAGTGCTGTACCACTGTAACACTGAACCAAACCTAAATATTTTAAATCAAATTTTGGTTATAGTAAACAAAAATACAATTGGCTTTTGTGTATTAACTCAATGTCAGTGACTTTCTGGCATCAGAAAGAATTTATCTGGTAATTCAATAAGGTTTTCTATGGAGATAATTACATCATCCAAAAATAGTAATAGCTGTGATTCTTCATTATAATTGTGGTAGCCTCCATTTTGCATGTCCTTTGCCCTGGCTAGGACTTCTGAAAAATATTGAATAGATTTCACCATAACAGACATTGTCTTCTTTCTTCAGTCATAAACACAACTTTTTATGACTTACTAGTAATGATAGGATTTAGTACAGCATTGAGGTAGATAACTTTTACCAGTGAACACAGTTTTCCTCTGTGTCCAATTTGCTGATATTCCATCATGAAAGTTTATTTCCGTTTTCCAAATAATTTTCCTCTCTACTGAGAAGATCATGACTGTCCTTTTCATATGTTAGTATAGTAAATTACTTTGTTTCATTGTCCAATGCTATCCTGGGATAAATGTAACTTGGTCCTGATTGACAATAGAAAATGCTTTCTCCCCAGTTCTGATGGTTCTTTCTTGTAAAGAGACTGAATTGTGTAATTGTCTCCACTACATGTACTCCATTTCTAGAAAGATGGAATGATATGTCTGACTGGTGATTCTGAGAAGAACACCCTGGCATGCTCTGCTCTGCCCTCAACCTCTTGGGAGCGTCCAGCCTGCTGAAGCCTGCGTCCTTACACTTCACTGGAGCTCACCTATGACACCCAAGGCATGGCGAGTCATTGCTACCAAGACTAGATGTGTAAGCCTGTCAAGTTACCTTGTTTATTAGCAACAAGTAACTTACTTAATAATTCCAAAGTTTTGGCCAGGCCCAGTGGCTCACGCCTGTAATCCTACATACTTGGGAGACAGTGACTAAGAGGATCATGGTTTGAAGGAAGCCCAACCAAAAAAAAAAAAAGTTCACAAAATCCCATGTCATCCAATGTCTGTTTGCCATGGTGCACGCCTATTATCCCAGCTACACAGGAAAGCACAAACAGGAGAATCACAGTCTAGGCCAGTTGGGGCATATGGCAAGAATTATCTCAAAAATGACCAATGCAAAAAAGAGTTGATGGAATGGCATAAGTGGTAGAGTACCTGCCTAGAAAATTCAAGGCCCAGAGTTCAACCCCAAAGTACAGAAAAAAAAAAGCAAAGTTTTTCTCCATGTGTCTAAAGGTGATATTATGGTCTCCATTTATACACTTTCTTTTAGTTCTCAATTAGTTAAAAACCTGTAAAAGGAGAAAATATCTGTTGCTGAAGGTTCCTTTCTGCCTAGCCAAAAAAAAAAAATTGTTTCCTAGATGCCTGGTTTTGGTGAGTGTAAATATGTATTTTGCCAAATGTTTACATCTATATTCACAAATTATTGGACTTCCAATTTTCTTTTCTTATATTTTGCTTATTTTGGTGTCAAAGTTTTTAGTCTTGTGAAATGAGATGAGGGATGTTCTCTTTTGAGATTTCTTAGGAAAATAATTTTTATATTACTATTAGTTGTTCCATAAATGTGTATTGATCTTTACTGGAACATCTTAGATTCTAGTGTTTTTGTAAGTATATTTTAAAATATAAAGTCAAATCATTTAATAGTTTGAAAATATCTAAGTGTTTGGTAAATACACACTGACAAAAACCAACTTATATCAATCTCTATCCCCTTAATCAGCATTCTTCAAGTAAATAAATAAATAAATAAATAAATAAAGTGGCTTGGCACAGTGACTCACACATATAATATTAGCAACTTGGGAAACAGAGATCAGGAGGATGATGGTTCAAGTCCAGCCAAAGCAAACAATTCATGAAACTCCATCTCAACCAATAAAAATCTGAGCACAGTGGTCCATGCCTATCATCACACTTGCCAGGCAGGAAGCCTAAATCTGTAGATTGCCATGCAAACTGACTAGCCCAGCTACAAACACAAGACCCTATTTGAAAAAAACAACTAAAGCAAAAAGGGCTAGGGTGTGGCTCAAGTAGTAGAGAACCTGTTTAGAAAGTATAACGCCCCAAGTTTAAACCACAGTACTGCTTCCTCTCCCAAACTGTGTGTGTGTGTGTGTGTGTGTGTGTGTGTGTGTGTGTGTGTGCTTCCCTCCTCTCCCGAACATTTCTATCTCCCAAACATATGTTTGGGAGAGAAACCACAAAAGTCATCAAATTGTATATACTAAAATGTAAATATTTTTAAAAGCATGATGTAATAGCAATTCACTATAAGAAAGAAAAGAACTTTTATTATTTCACATGTCTACTAGGAAGAAGAAATGTAAAAGGGAAAGAGCATTCTTCAATGTATTGTTCCAAAAGATCAATAATAAGGCCAAAAAGGTTATCAATTATTATTTTGTGGTAAATAACTTCTTGTCTGTAAAGGAAACCATAAACAAAATTAATACATGACAGAGTGTTTGAAAATCTTTGCTAAATAAAAAACTGAAAGGGAATCAAGTCTAAATTTTTAAAAGAGCATTTATAAATCAACTTAATAGGAATATTAGCCAAAGCATGAACAACTAGTTTTCAGAAAAGTACAATAACATTTTTAAGAATATTAGACAATATTAGACAATGATTAAGCAATAGTAGTATTAGAAAAAATAATAAAAATGAGATATTACTTCATACATGTTTCCCCACCAGAAAGCTAGTAAAAAAAAAAAAAAGGAAAAAACAATGCTTACATGTACTTAATGACACAGGAATCCCAGCACAGTTAGTAGCACTGTACACTGGCGCTTCTGTAGTGGAAAGTGGAAAGTGATCTGGCAATACTTAGTCAAGTTAAATGTGTATATACAACTCCAAAATTCAACATTTTGTCTCTAAAACTGTATCCCAGAGAAATTTTCACACTGAGCTACTACTACCAGAGACAAGGTGTTGGCAAACTGCTCTTAATCACCAGGAAAACACATAGGTGAATTATGAAGATAGTCGTTATAAGGCAGATCAACTGAAGCATGCTCCATGGAGAAGCACCAGACCTGGCAATCTGTTGACCAATTCATGATGATATGAGTACAGGAAGTGCAATGGAGCATTTTAAACTATCATAGAACTTTGGCAATGCCGAAATCTTTTCATTACTTTTTTACAAAAATATTGGCCCACAACATATTCAGAATTTCTTCAAGAATACGACCAAACATGTCACAGAGAACTCTGGGTGGCTATGAGCTAGGATAGCCAGACTGAAGTCAGTAACAAAGAAAAAGGCAAAATGAGAATATGGACATAATTTGCAAAAAATCATATAGAACACTAAGGACAAGTCAAGATTTTCAAAAAGTCGATATTTTAGTAAATTGGAGCATTTTATCTAAAATAGAAAGGAAATAAAACTCTAATTATATTTAAATGTGGTTTATATCTCTGATAACTGATATATTTATGACATACCAATCAGTTTGCCCTAGCACACAGCTACTGTTTCATGGCTTTCTCCAACATGTACATAAAATTATCTGCATTGGGTTTCAAGTTTTAGCCTTTAAAACCAATGTCAAATATGTTACTAAAAGTATTCTCTGTCTTATTATGAAACTGAATATTATACCAATATAAAGGATTATAATGATCTTAGCTTTCTTTACTGTTCTTTCCTTGAAACTTTTCAGCTAACATTTAATCTATGCTGCTCATGGAACAAAATAATGGCACCCAAGTGACTGAATTCATCCTTCTGGGATTTACTAGTCAGCACAAGTCTTGGCACATCTTCTTCATAGTATTTCTAATGACTTATGTGGACACATTAGTGGGTAATGTTGGGATGATCCTACTGATCAAGACTGACTGTTCCCTTCATACTCCTATGTATTTTTTCCTCCAACAATTGGCATTTGTTGATCTCTGTTACGCCTCTGCTATCACTCCCAAGATGTTGAAAAATTTCATATGGACAAAGAAATCCATCTCCTTCATAGAATGTCTGGTGCAACTACTAGTCTATGGTATTTTTGCAACCAGTGACCTTTACATTCTAGCAGCCATGGCAGTGGACCGGTATGTGGCCATCTGTTATCCACTGCACTACCCAATCATCATGTCCCAGAGACTCTGTATTCAGCTAGTAGTTGGTTCGTATGTCATGGGTTTCCTAAATGGTTCTGTAAACACAGGTTTTACTTTCTCGTTGAACTTTTGCAAATCCAATGAAATCAATCACTTTTTCTGTGATGCACCTCCAATTCTTGCCCTATCTTGCTCCAATATTCACTTCAATATCATGCTGCTCACAGTCTTTGTGGGATTTAACTTGGTGAGCACTGTGTTGGTTGTTGTCTTTTCTTATGGGTGTATCTTGGCTGCCATTTTGAAGATATCTTCTGCTGCAGGAAGGAAAAAGGCCTTCTCCACCTGTGCCTCCCACCTGACAGCTGTCACGATTTTCTATGGGACTCTTGCTTATATGTACCTACATCATCATACCAGTGAGTCTCAAGAGCAGGAAAAAGTGGCATCTGTTTTTTATGGCATAATTATCCCCATGTTAAACCCCTTGATCTATAGTCTGAGAAACCAAGATGTGATAGCAGCCCTAAAAAAGATAGGAAAGAAGTGCTTGTAATTTGAACTTTGATTTCTGTCTCATGGTGGTTTATCAAGCAAAACAACAGTGCTCTATTTTATCTCAGTCTCAGAAGATGTGTCAAATGCACATAACAAACATATGCAGTACATTTCACCCCACAGAACTAGAATACACTTCTTCTCACATGTGTATAGAACATTCTCTGGAATAAGTCATATGTCAAACCACAAATGAAGTCTTAACAAATTTAAGAAGATTGACATCTCAATAACATTTGACATTTACAATAACATTATAAATTTAGAAATCAATAAGAGGAAGATTGTGGGAAATTCACAATTCTGTGAAAATTAAACACACCATTCTTGAACAACCAATGGGTCAAAGAAGAAATGAAAACGGAAAACTTTTTAAACATTGAGACAAATGAAAATAGAAATACAACATACCAAAATTAATGAGATGCAGCAAAAGCAGTGCCAAATGGAAGCATGGATTCCCACCAGCAATGTCAGAGGGTCCAATTTCTCCACATCCTCACCAACACTTATTACCTAAATTTTTACTATATCACTGTAGTATAGGTATGTGTTTTTATTTGCATGTTAGTAATTATGCTGAGCACCTTTTCTTGGGCTGATTAGACACTCATTTTTTTTTTTGGGAAAATGTCTGTATAAATCCCTTCTCCGTTTTAAAAATTAGATTGTCTTTATATCACTGAAATTTCAGTGTTCTTTAAATATTTTAGATACTATATCTTTATTGAATATGTGATTTGCAACTATCTCCACCTACTCAAGGGTTGTGTTTTCACTTTATAGTATCCTCAGCATAAAAGTGTTTACTTTTGGTTGAAGTCCATTTTATATTTTTCTTATTTATTTATGAGTTTATTGTTTTTAAAAGATTGACAGACAAAATTATATTTATTTATCTTGTACAACATGATCTTTTGAAATATGTTTTATTGTGGAATGACTAAATATCACTAACATATGCATTGCTTCCCAAAGTTACCATTTGTGTGGTGAGAACATTCAAAATGTATTCTCTTAGCATTTGTCAAGACCATAATCCATTGTTGTTAATCATGGTTATTATGCTATGTAATTGACCCTTGAGCTTAATCCTCTTATCTAACTGGAATTTTGTATCCTTTGACCAAAATATACCCAACATCCCTACACACACTACCCAAGTCCCTGGTAACATTAGTGCCTGTCCTAGGGGTCCATGTGTTGGAAAGTTGGTCCCCAGTTTGGCAAAGTTACGAAGTGGTGGGAACTTAAGAGGAGGAGCCTGGTGGGAGGCCAATGGGGGCACTGGCCTCCTAAGGAATTAATTAGTTCTCATGGGACTCTGGTAGTTCTCACAAGACAGTATTTATTAAAAAGTAAGACTGGCCTCCCCCATTCTTGGGCATCCTGTCTCCTTTTCGCACATGCTCCCACTATGATGTCACTTGCCATGATGGGAGATGGCCAGGGAGGCCTGAACTACAGCCACCTTCTGAACTGTGAGGTGAACAAAATTCTTCCGTATGCGCTACCCAGCTGCAGATATTTTGTTATAGAAATGGAGAACAGAATAATGCACTTGAGGTGATTCTTCTCTTCTTTTTTTCTTTTTCTTTCTTTTTTTTTTTTTTTTTGCAGTACTGAGATTTAAATTCAGAGCCTCATTCTTTTTTTTTTCTTTGTTTTTCCTTTAATTTATTGTTGTTCTGGGGTACACTGTGGCATTCACAAAAGTTCTTACAATATCAAATATATCAAACTTGAATCACCCCTTCCATCTTTCTTTTTTCTCCCTCCCCCTTGCCGGGAGTGTTTGAACAGATCTCATTTTTCAATTTACATAGAAGTGTACACAGTATTTGCACCGTATTCACCTTACTATAGCCTTTTACCACATCCTCTTTCCTCCCTCCATTACCAACCCCCCTGCCCTCCTGTTCGCTGATATTATAAAAGAAAAAATTTCACATTTTTATTTAAGATAGTTTATTTTATTTTGATCATGTTTTCTTATTTTTTGCCTTTAATCCATTCTAACACAGCCAGCACATCCATATGTACTATGTACCATCATGTTTTACATTTTTGAATCCAATGTTTGTGTTCTTAACCACTATTCATATTCTTGAGGATAGAGCAGAATACTAGAGATTCTTAGAATTTATGCTTTTTAGAACCTATGAGCCACTCATACTTCTGTGCCTCTATTTTCTAGGAAAGACTTTGATATTTATGATTTTTGAGTTCAGTATATGCTATTTTGAAAATATCTTATTTTGAAAATAAGATGATATGTGTTTATGTGGACTACCTGCTTCCTGCTAATAATTTAGAAATATGCTGAGTACCATACAGAAAAAAATAAGAAAGTTGTACTTTTGAGAATGTAATCACTAAAGAAGTTTTCCAGAATTGATCTTCATGTGATTAGTGTCTTCTTGGACACAGAATGTGCTGCCTAGATATAGATGCAGAGTTTCTGTACAAAGTGTGCCATTCTCTGCTTATGTGCTTTCTCCAGATATTGGAAAAATGCACAACTAGCTATGAAAACGCAGGCTTGCTCAAATTAGATTGCATAATTAGATTCATCTCAGAACTTTCCTTCCTGCAGATAGTACAGGCTGGTTGCTTCTTAAGGTGATGTTTAACATGAACAGAATATGGGTATGATCTTGTGTTACGTAGCCTATGGGTTTAGTTTGTATTCTGTCCTGAATAAGTAGTTTTGGAGTAAAAAGACGTGGGTTTGAATCAAGAAACTCAGTTTTCTTACTCATTAAATGAGGCTTATAACAGGTTTTGAAGGTTGTAAAGGGAACAAAAATGTGTGGGAAAATACTTTTGGATATATAATAGATAAAAAGATTTATATCAAACATTTATGCCAAACATTGCAGACAGTGCTCTCTCCCGTTCTTGGGACTTTCTAGAGCCAGGTTGTTAATATGTATCACAGACAACCCAGACAAAATGGTGGCAACTTTCACGTGAAATTTATCCCCAAGGCAGACATTTTCCTACTTTCTAAAGTAGAGCAATTTCAGGACAATAGTGGGATACATATGGGAGGTTCATTTTAACCTGGGATATTCCCCTTAGATTGTCCCTTTCTCTGCCAGACCTCATAAGGAATGTGCTACAGGATGCAGACATTGAGGAAATGCTGCCTCAATCTTGTTGATGAATGGGTCAGTAACCTAACTTTGTGTTTAGTTCTATTAATGCAAAGTACTGCTCTTTAACAGTGGTAAGATAACATGCATACAGTTGACGTGGACCTCTCTACAGAAAGCTGCGTACTAATAGTTATGAAGATAACGTGATCAGTCATTCTCTAGGACAGACCCCAGCCTCGCTCCCATGACAGGAGACACCCCACAGATACTCTGATCTGAGCACCTTAAATATTGCTACACGATGTCTGATGTTTTGTTTCTAACTTTTTTCATGCGCTTATAAAAGTTTAGTGAGCATTCACTCTTGAATCTCCCCCTTATGGAGGATATGAGCACAATTGCCCAGGAAGACCTACAGAGTTGGAGTTATGTATGATACATATGTATGATATGCTTCAGAAGTTATGGTTGATGACTTTCACGTATATTATTAGAATAAAGTGTTAGCCTTTAGGTCCAATCTTTTTAGTCCATATTCTACTATTAAAAATGGAATTTGACTGAGTTTACATCAGGGATCACCTATCATTACCTTTGCTTGGGAACAGGGCTGTTCTCCCAGTTAGTTTCCATTTCATATACTGACTTTTGACTCACCTCATCTTGAGAGTGTTGATACGGTTAAGTGAACATACAAAACTCCTGGGATATTTGTAAAGCTATAATCTATTTTGGACAAAAATTAATTTATAGATGTTATATTCAGCTTTCTAAGCTCTTAAATCATTTTAATACAATCCCAATCATAATACTTAATGCCAAAATTTGGATTACTGATAATATAATACAGGTATATATTTCTGTAACACATCTACATATGAAAAGATTAGCAACCATCCTATAGAAATGGTTTCTATAAACCAACGCAAAGGAAAACTTCACAAAAGCGTAAACCAGATAACTAAAGAAAACCTAACTGATCGGTAGAAATACAAAAAGATGCAAAAATCACTAGTTATCACATAATTGTACATTTACTTGGTTGAAATATAATTTTATGGTCATCAATTTAAAAAGTCACATTTTGGTGATAATGTGTAGTGACACAACCTCACATGTTTATACTGGGAAGGTTACTTATCTCAGATTGGAGACAAATTTTGAAATATTCTTAAAATTAAATACATGCTTCCCTTTAATCAGAATTTTCATTATAAGTACTTATTCCAGAGAAATTAGTGACCACATGTATAAGGATATTCACTAACATATAAAACATTTAGATACTATACATATATTCATGCATATACATATACATGCAAGAATATTTGTAGTAGGATAGTCATAAAGCTCAAGCTACTAAGTCAGAAAAAATAAGTCAATGAACAGGTGCTACGATATCTACATGGATCAATCTCTCCAATGGAAAACCGAATAATAAAAAGCAAGTTGCAGGAGTTAGAGGGCAGCTACAGGAGCGGTTGTTACATTGGTTGAAATATACATGTGTACATATCAAATACTGTATAACAGAAAGTTATCATAAAAGAAAAAACCACAGCCCCAATATACCCCGTATTGAGCCTCTTTACTGGTATGCTAATTATTCTAGGTAGAGCTATAGTTCCAAAGGTGAGATGGTCAGTTTCAAGACCATAAGAATTTACCTTTAGTGGTAGGAAAATTGCAACCTAATCCTGTGTTGCAATGGCTTCTCTGGATCTTTGCGATATCCTGAGAAATAAGCAGAGTGTGATAAGTTTAGGATAGAAAAAGAATCATTCCTCTTCAGTGTTACATTCAGTTGGAGCAAAAGATGAATAAGTGTGTGGAAATTTCAGCCTCTAAATAGCAAATCCTGATAAATTAGTGGTAAAAGAGAGGGAATGTAGGCCTCCAAGAAAGGCTTCCTTCCAGTGGATGAAAGCATTTGTTAGAGGGAGCTAGAATAGATGAGGAGCTCACTTATGAAAACTTCCATGCCAGGACCAGTATTGAAAGGACACTTAAAAATAGTCATAATAACACATGCAGGAATACATAAGGAGCATCTTCTGTTCATTATTCAATCATTTATGCAGTGACTTGTTCATTCCTTTGCTTTCCCAGGCAAATCTCAGCTCAATTCACTTCTTCACTCCATTCCCATTACATCTTCAGAGATGAAATGACTGCAGCTGGTCTTGGGTAAAATGTGCTGGAACATTGGCCCTGACCCTTTGCCTCACCTAACTTACCTTCACGTACTGCATTGCTGAATGGCTTATGTTGGAAAATGTCATTTGTTTTGTTTTACCTACACCAAAGCTGCTTCCGGATTCTTTTTTTGCAGGTGGTGCAGATGATGGTCTACCAAGGTCTTTCTCTGTTTTGTTTTTCCCACCTGCAGTTTATTGTTGGTGCATGAGGGACCAATATGTACTCCGCTGTGATCTGAGGTTCTAGGGGCTGGAGTGGAGTTGAGAAAATCATTGTTTAATTGCTATTATATGATGACATTAACTTACGCTTTCTAGAGGCGACAATTTTTTCATGTTTTTGTTATTAGGGACTTCTACATTTTGAAGTACTATCTCTTTAGAGAACAGTTGCTTTTTTTCCTTGTAATGAATGAGATTGAGCATGTTTCCATGTCTGAAAACCTATATTTAGGGAGTTAGAGATCATCTCCCAGTAGCTGAGGGCAAATGGTAAGCCTTTCTTTACATAAGTGTATGTCCTCTTTTAGCTTCTAAATATGTGAGCGAACATGTGGATCTGTGTCCGTCTTACCTAGCATAATGACCTCCAGTTCCAACCACTTTGCTGCAAAAGTCAGGATTTCTTTTTCCTTTATAGCAGAATAATACTCCGTTGTGTCTATATTCCACATTTTCTTTATCCATTCATCTGGTGAAGGACTCCTAGGCTGATTCCATACTGTGAATAGTGCTATAATAGACATAGGCATGCAGACACCTTGATTTTGAGACCCATTTTGTATTTCTTACTTATTTCCAGGATTGTAAGATAGTTCTTTTTATTGTTTGAATCATATTTGTTATAATTTATTATAGCAGCAGGAAACTGATATACATCCTAAGGTGACATACCCTGAGTCAATAGTATAAGAATGAAGATATTGACATTGACGTCCTTACTCATCTTATTCATATTCCCGCAGTATTGCTTTGTGTTTGTGTTTTAATTTAGTTCTGTAAGAGTTTATCGTTTGCTTAAGTTCCTGTACTCACCACCTCTGTCAAGACACTTGAACAGTTTCCAAGCCACTAGGATGTTTTGTGTTTCTTTTTCATAAACTCACACACCCCATCCTGTCCTTCCTTCTGTCCACATGCCTTTCTCATTCCACCTTTAATCTCCGACAATCACCAGTTTCTCCTCCATTCCTAAAGCATTTTAATTTAAAACATATTTAATAAGCAAATACACACATTGCATAACCTTTGGGATTGGATTTCTTCACTAAGCATAATTCTCAGGAAAGTCATCTAAACTGTACTGCCTACCAATGCTTCATTCACTTCTGTTGCTGAGTAGTGCCTCATGGTATGAGTGAACCACAGATAGTTTTTCCATTAACGAAAGACATCTGAGCTGATTCTAGTTATTGTCTGTTACAAGTAAAGCAGTTGTGCACTTTCATGTACATGTTTTGGAATGAACACAAATCTCATTTCTCTGGAATAAACAGCCAGATTGCTGAGCTATATGGTAGTTGCATGTTTAGTTGTTTTTTTTAAAGAAATATGCCAGACTGTTTTCTGGAGTACCGATACCATCTTACACTCTTGTCAATATCTGAATGATCACATTTTTCTGCATCCTTGATAGCATTTAGCATTGTTTGTATTTTACATATTCCACTTTCTTTTTAAAATTAATGTATATAAATTGTATAAATGCGTTTCCTTGTGATATTTCCAAACATACACACAATTGCTCTGATCAAATTCACTCCTGTTGTTTGTATTTTTATTAGCATATATTTGCTGTACAAAGTGGTTCATTATGATATTTCCATGTATGCATGCAATGAATCCTCATCAACCTATTCCATCTATGGCTTCCCCCTTTTTCCTCTCTCCTCTTCTTGTAACAAATTCAACTGTTTGCACTGTTGTATTGTCATACGTGCATATAAAATATTCAACCACATTCATACCTCAGTCTTTTACCCTCCCCCCACCCTCTAGTACCTACCACCAAAAAATATCTATTTTGCATACATGATATTCATTTTTAAGGGCTAGATTGCACATATACAAGAAAAGATGTGATGTTTAACTTTTTTAGTTCGGGGTATTTTGCTTAGCATGACAATTCCTAGTTCCATTTGTTGTCCCGTAAATGACAAAATTTCATTCTGCCTTATGGTTGAAAAATACTCCATTGTGAACAATTTCTTCATCCATCCATCAACTTATGGGCACCTAGGCTGATTCCATTCTCTGGCTATTGGGGATACTGCTTCTATAAACATGAGTGTGCAGGTATCACCTGTATGTTGACTTGTATTCCTTAGGATATACGCCTGCATGAATTCAACCCTTTTGCTTGTATTTTCAAAAAATTTTTAGCCATTCAAAGAGATGTTTAGTGCTATTTAGTTTTGATTTTTATTTGTAATTTTGTTCATTGTTAAAAATGGGGCAGTGTAGTAAAATGCCCTAGACTGGTATAATAAAGTAATAATTAAGGTCATAATTTTTTTGCCTTTTCACTAATATGTAGCATTGTTAGTCACTCATTAATTCTCTTGTTCTCATCTCTTAAAGATGATGTAAAAACCAGTTCTTTCTACTATCTGTTAATGTTTCTTAATATTCAGGTCCCTCTCACTTACTGCTTTATTGTAGGACTTTACTTATATGTTTTTATTATTGTTGGGCTAGAAGAAATAATGCACTGAACTGTATGATTAATACTCTCTAACAGTTTATTACATTTTGATCATGTTTTCATATTTTTGTTCTAAGCCATTGTAACACTGGTATCTATGCACATAGTAAACACATACTTATTTAATATGTACCATAGTGATTTACACTGTTTAATCCAATGTTTGTGCTCTTAACCACTATTTGTATTCTCCAGGATGGTGCAAGATAGCAGAGATTCTTAGAATTTATACATTTTTATGATTTATGAGCATCTCATACTTCTGTACCCCTACTTTCTAGGTAATACTTTAATATTTATGATGTTTGAGTTCAGTATATATTTTAGAAGATAAGTAAGTCAATGATATGTGTTTATATGAATTTCTTGCCTTCTGCTAATAATTTGGGAATAAGCTGACAGCAGACAGAACAAATAAAAAAAAAATTGAACTTTTGAGAATGTAGTCACTAAAGAAATTTTCCGGAATTGATCTTCATGGGATTTGTGTCTTTTTTGACACAGAATATTCTGCCTAGACATAGAGACAGAATTTTCTGCGCAAAGTTTGGCATTCTTTGCTTGTGTGCTTTCTCCAGATATTGGACAAATGCATAACTAATTACGAAAACATAAGCTTGCTCAGATTAGATTGGATGATTTGATTCATCTCACAACTTTGCTTTCTGCAGCTAGTGCAGGCTGGTTGTTTCTTTAGGTGATGTTTCTGTGAACAGAATATGGGTATGATCCTGTGTTATTTAGCCTTTGGGCTTAGTTTGTATTCTGTCCTGAATAAGTAGTTTTGGAGTAAAAAGACTTGGGTTTGAATCAAGAAACTCAGTTTCCTCATCCATAAATGGGGTTTATGAAGATTTTTTTCTTCAGGTTGCTGCATAGTTATTTTGTGATTATTTGGTTTTTTCCTTTATTGTTGAGATGGGTAGGGGTACATTGTGGCATTTACACAGGTTATTATAATGTATCAAATATGTCATACATGAATTCACTTCCTCAATCATTCTACCTCATCCCTCTCTCAGTTTTTGAAAGTAATAAAGTAGTAGGAAGTTTGTGGGAAAGTTCTTTGTGATTTGTAATACATAAAAAGATTTACACGAACTTCAGAATGCTACACAATGCAGACAGTGCTGTCTACTACTCTTGGGAGTTTCTGGAGGCAGACTGTTAATATGTATCAGAGATGTCCCAGAGAAAATGGTGCCTACTTCCAGGTGCAAGGTAACTCCATGGAAGACCTTTTCCTTCCTTGTATAAGAATGCGATCTTATGTTGATAGTTAGGATACGTATGAGAACATGACAACTGCATTTCCAACACCAACTGAGTTTAATGTAAGAATTACAGTATAGTCAAAGTTCATTTCAACCTGAGTGAGTCCCCTTGGATATCTCTCTTTCTCGGCCAGACCTCATAAACAATCTGCTATAGGATGCAGATATTCTCTAGACTTGGAAATGCTGCCTCAGTCTTGTTGATGAATGGCTCGATAACCTAACTTTGTGTTCAGTTCTATTCATGCCATGTACTGCTCTGTAACCGTGGTAAGATAACATGAGTACAGTTGACGATAACCGCTCTACAGAGCGCTGCGTACTATATAGTTATGTAAATAACCTGCTCAGTCATTCTCCAGGGCAGACCCCAGCCTCGCTCCCATGACAGGTGACACCCCAGAGACACTCTGTTCTGAGCACCTAAAATATTGCTACACAATGTGAGATGTCTTGTATCTTATATCTTTAGAATGTGCTTATAAAAGTTTAGTGAGAGGTCATTCTTGAATTTTTCCCTTATTAGGAAGGATGTGGGCAAAATTCCCCAGGAAGACCTACAGAGTTGGAGTTCTGTATGATAAATATGTATGATACGCTTCAGAAGTTATGGTTGATGACATTCAGGTATATTATTAGAATGTAAGTGCTAGCCTGTAGGTCCAATCTTTTTAGTCCACATTCTACTATTAAAAATGGAATGTGCTGAGTTTACGTCAGGGATCACCTATCATTACCTTTGCTTGGGAATAGGGCTGGTCTCCCAGTGAGTTTCCAGTTTATATACTGACTCTTGACCCACCCCATCTTGAGAGTGCAGCTACAGTTAAGTGAATACACAATATTCCTAGGATATTTGTAAAGCTATAATCTATTTTGTACAAAACTTAATTTTTTAGATGGTATTCAATTTTCTAAACACTTAAATCATTTTAATACAATCCCCATCATAGTATTTAATGCCAAAATTTGGATTACTGATAACTATACTTACTGACATACTGTCACCATTGTTGTATGCATATGCATGTTTAATGATAATTGCACCATGATTAATTAGATGCCCTGTCCAGTCAAAGGAATTGAATATTGTCTCTAATGTATACCTATCAATGTATTCCTTCCTTGTCCCGTACATTTGACACATCTACTGAGACTAAGATGTAAGAGAGCACTATTGCTTTGCTTGATAAACCACCACGAGTTAGAAATCAAGGTTCAAATTACAAGCACTTCATTCCTATCCTTTTTAGGACTGTTATCACATCTTGGTTTCTCAGACTATAGATTAAGGGGTTTAACATGGGGATAATTATGCCATAAAAGACAGATGCTACTTTTTCCTGTTCTTGAGAATCACTGGTACGATGATGTAGATACATATAAGCAAGAGTCCCATAGAAAATCGTGACAGCTGTCAGGTGGGAGGCACAGGTGGAGAAGGCCCTTTTCCTTCCCGCAGCTGAAGACATCTTCAAAATGGCAGCCAAGATATATGCATAGGAAAAGACAACAACCAACACAGTGCTCACCAAGTTAAATCCCACAAAGACTGTGAGCAGCATGATATTGAAGTGAATATTGGAGCAAGATGGGGCAAGAATTGGAGGTGCATCACAGAAAAAGTGATTGATTTCGTTGGATTTGCAAAAGTTCAACGAGAAAGTAAAACCTGTGTTTACAGAACCATTTAGAAAACCCATGACATATGAACCAACTACTAGCTGAATACAGAGTCTCTGGGACATGATGATTGGGTAGTGCAGTGGATAACAGATGGCCACATACCGGTCCACTGCCATAGCAGCCAGAATATAGCAGTCACTGGTTGCAAAACTACCATAGACCAGCAATTGCACCGTACATCCTGTGAAGGAGACGGATTTCTTCGTCCTTATGAAGTTTTTCAACATCTCGGGAGTGATAGCAGAGGTATAACAGAGATCAACAAATGCCAATTGTTGGAGGAAAAAGTACATAGGAGTATGAAGGGAACAGTCAGTCTTGATCAGTAGGATCATCCCAACATTACCCACTAATGTGACCACATAGATCACTAAAAATGCTGTGAAGAAGATGTGCCAAGACTTGTGTTGACTAGCAAATCCCAGGAGGATGAATTCACTCACTTGGGTTCCATTGTTTCGCTTCATGGTCAGCATAGATTAAATTTCAGCTGAAAAGGTCCATCAAACGAAGAATAGAGAAAGCTAAGAACATTGTGACCTTTTATGTTAGTGCAGACTTGGAAATAGTATAATATTTGGTTTCAAAATAACATAAAAAATACTTTCCCTAACATGATTGACATTGGTTTCAAAGGCTGGAATTGACACCCAAAGTAGATAATTTTACCTACAGGCTGGAGAAATTGCCTTGGAGCCGTAGTCCTGTGCCCAGGGATGAACTGATTGGCATGTCACAAATATATCAGTCATCAAAGATATAAAACATACTTCTATTTAATTACCTCTTCATGATGTTTATATTTTAGTTAAAATATCCCAGTTTAGTAAAATCCTTAGTTATTGAAAATCTTTACTTCTTTTTGTGTTCTACATGATTTTGTTCCAAATTATATCCATATTCTCATTTTGCCCTTTTGTTACTAACTTCATGAACATCCTAGTTCATGGCCATGCAGAATTTTGCAGAATTTCTGTAGTATGTCTGGTTATATCCTTTTTAAAAATTCTTAATACGTTGTGGTTCAATATTTTTGTAAAAAGTGATACAAAGATTTCCGCATTGCCAGAATTCTTTAATGCTTTAAAATGCTTCACTTTACTTCCTGTACTCATATCACCATTGACTGGTAACACTCAGATTGCAAGGTCTGGTGCTTGTGCATGGCTCAGCTGCTCTGCCCTATAATGACTATCCTTCCCAATTTGCCAATGTATTTTCTTAGCGATTGACAGCACGTTGCCAATAAATCATTGGTAATCTGATAGTAATAGTTCAGTGTGAAAATTTCTCTGGGATACATTCTTAGAGACAGAACTGTTGAATTTGAGGGTATCCTGTACACATCTAACTTGACCAAGTATTGCCAGATCACTTTCCATTACTGATGCACCAATGTACAGTGTTACCAATTTTCTGCTGGGATTCCTGAGTCCTTAATTCCATGTGACCATTGTTTTTTACTAACTTTCTTGCAGGGAAATCATGTAAAGTAATATCTCATTTTTATTTTTTTTTCTACTACTACAACTACTATTACTCAATCATTGTCTAATATTAAAATGATTATTTTACTTTTCTGAAAATTTTCTGGTCATAATTTTGCAAATATTCCTGTAAGGTGACTTGTAAGTGCTCTTTAAAACCATTCTAGTTTTGACTCCCTCATTAGTTGTTGACTTAGCAAAGATTTTTCAAATATCCTGTCATTTAATAATTTTCTTTATGGTATCATTTATAGACCAAAATTATTAAGCTTGAAAAATAATTGATCACTTTTTTGGGCTTTTCCTTGATCTTTTGATATAAAACATTGAGGGATGCTCAATCACTTTTCCATATGTTTTTCCCAGTAGACATTTGAAATAATAGAACTTTTCTCTCTTATAATGGCTTGCTGTTTCATTATGCTTATTGAATATTTATGATTTACTTTATTATACACAATTTGATATTTTTATGCTTTCTCTCTGTGTATATATACATATATACATATATACATATATCATATATGTATGTTCTTTTTGCGGGGGGGTGGCTCTGGGTTTTGGACTTAGGGAATTACATTGGCTAGGCAGGTGCTCTACTACTGAGCCAAACTCCCAGCCTTATTTTTTTCTTTTAGTTGTTTTGCATGTAGGGTCTTACATTTATGCCTGGAATGGCCAGCATGGCTGGCAATCCTCCTACACAGGCTCCAGTCTAGTAACTGTGATGACAGGCATGCTCCAGTATGCTCAGTTTTTTTTACTGGTGGAGATGAGGTCTCATGAACTCTTTGCTTGTGCTGCCCTCCAACCATCATTCCCCTGGTCTCACGAGTAGCTAGGATTATAGGTGTGAGCCACTGTACCTAGCCATTTTATTTGCTTATATTTTAAAAGGAAGTAGACTAAGGGATAGAGATTAATGGTAGTTAATATGGGCCTGTATGTTTACCCAATATTTAAATATTTTCAAATCATTAAGTGATTTGACTTCATATTTTAAATTTTACTCACAAAACTCCATATTCTAAGATGTTCCAGTAAAGAGTTTCAAATATTTATAGAACTACTAATTCTAATATTATATAAAATCTCAAAACCGTAACCACTGAGATCATTTCATGAGGCTACAAAACTTTGACACCAAATAAGCAAAATACAAGAAAATGAAATTAGAACTCCACTCATTTGTGAGTGTAGATGCAAACTTCTTGAAAAATACATACACACTCACCAAAGGAAGGTGCTTACTAAATTTTTTTTTTTTTTTTGCAGCTGAGGACAAAGGAAGCTTCAATAAACAGGTATTTTCTACTTTTCCAGGTTTTTAACTAGTTGAGAAATAAAAGAAAGTATATGTACGAACACTATAATACCACCTTTAGACACATGGAGAAAAACTTTGTCTTTTTTCAGTCCTGGGGGAGGGTCTTGAATTCTGGGCCTTGCATTTTCTAGGCAGGTGCTCTGCCACTTCAGCTGTACTATCAGCCCTTTTTGCATTGGTTATTTTTGACATAGGGGATTGCTTTATGCCCCAGGCTGACCTGGACACTGATTCTCCTATTTGTGCTTTCCCGTGTAACTGGAATGAAAGGTATCACCATTGCATGCAGTCGTGGGTTGTCATTGGATTTTGTGAACTTTTTTGCCTGTCTGGCCTTAAAACATAATCCTCTCAATTTCTGCTTCCCAAGTTTTTAGGATTATAGACTTGAGGCACCATGCATAGCCATAGCTTTAGATTTATTAGGCAAGTTACTTGTTGCCAATAAGCATGGTAAGTAAGCATGCTTACCAATTCGGTCTTAGCATCAATGATTGGCCATGACTGATGGGTTGTAGGTAATCTCTGAAGTGAAGGGATGTGTCCTTCAGCTGGAGGATGTTCCCAAGAGGTTGAGGGCAGAGCAGGTGTTCTTCCCAGAGTCACCAGTCAGATATGTTATTCCATCGTTCTTGAAATGAAGTGCATAAAGTTGAGAGAACTGCACAAGCCAAAGCCTCTTTGCAGGAAGAAAACATCAGAATTGGGGATACAGCATTTTCTAGTACCAATCAAGGCAAAGTTACATTTATCTCAGGGTAACATTGGAAAGTATAATGAAGAAATTTGCCATATTAACATATGAAAAGGACAGTCATATGATCTCAGTAAATACAGAAAATTATTTGTAAAATTCAATAAACTTTCATGATAGCCTATTAGCAAAGTTGAAAGAGTGGAAAACTGTTAACTTGGTAAAATGCTTTCTACCTCATTGCTTTACTAAACACCTTTGTTACTAGTAAGTCATAAAAAGTAGTGCCTATGAATGAATAAAGGAGACAATGTCTGTTATGTTGAATCATTCAACATTTTTCTGTAGTCCTAGGCAGGGCAAAAGGACATGCAAAATGAAGGGTACCACAGTTATAAGAAAGAACCACACTGTTATTATTTTTGCATGGTATAATTATCTCCATAGAAAATGTGAGAGAATTGTCAGATTAATCATTACTGATGCTAGTAAAGTCAGGTGATATTAGGTTAATTTGTGAGCCAATTATATTTTTATTTACCATAAACAAAAATTATTTAAAATACTTAGGGTTGATATATTGGTACAGTACTTGCCTAGCAAGCTTGATAGTCTAAATTTGATCCTTAGTACCAACAACAAAAAAAAAGAAAACAAAACAAACTCCATATGGTAACAATAAATATAAAGCATTTTAGTATAAATCTAACAGAGGAAGTTCATGGTTATTATTGGGAAAACACAACTTCTTCAAAGGGTTGAAGAAGAACAGTGTATAGACCTGACTTACAGATAAAAGCTGAATATTGTTAATATTACATTTTCCCCAAATATAGGTAACATTTGTACACCATATACATATAGTCATACATCTACATGCAAAAATATTTGTAGTAGCACAGTCATAAAACTTAAGCTAGTAAGTAAATCAGAAAAAAGAAATTAGTGAACTGGTAGCTGAATAATGGAAAACAAGTGCCAGAAGTTAGATAGCAACTAGAAGAGTGGTTGTTACATTAGTTTAAATATATTTTTGCACATATCCAATATTGTATAATGGCAGAGTTTATCATAAAAAGAAAAATCACATCCTAAATACAACAGTATGGGCTCATATGTCAATAATTCCAGGCAAAGCCATTGTTTCAAAGACGAGATGGCCAATGTCAAAACCATCCCTTTAGTCATGGGAATATTTAAAACTAAGCCTCCTGTTGATATGGGCTTTTCAGGCTCTTTTCAATATCCTGAGAAATAAGCAGAGTGTTATAAGTTTAGGGATAGATCAAGAAACATTTACCTTCAATTCTACATTCAGGGACAGACAAGAACCAGTAAGCGTATGTAAGTTGCCTTCTCTTGTACACTAGTGGAAAAAGAGATGAAATGTATGTCTGCTAGCCAGGCTTCCTTCCAGTGGATGAAAGTGCTTGCTAGAGGGAGCTAGAATACACGATGAGCTCTCTTATGAAAACTTCCGAGCCCAGGACCAGTGTTGAAAGGACACTTAACGTTCGTCATAAAAGCACATGCAGCAATACATGAAGAGCATCTTATGTTCATTGCTTCAATTGTACATTCAATTGCTTGTTCAATCATTTGCTTTTCCTGGCAGCAATCAGCTCAGTTCGTTTCCTCACTCCATTTGGATTACATCACCATAGTTAAAATGATAGTGTTTGCTCTTGGGTGAAACATGCCCATATTTTGGCACTGACCCTTTACCCCACCTAAACTGCCTGTAAATGCAGTGGTACATGGTTAATATTGAAAATGTCATTTGCTTTGTTTTACTTACACCAAATTTGTTTCCAGATTCTCTTTCTGCATCTGGCCTACCAAGGTCTTTCCCTGTTTTGTTTCCCCATCCTCATTTATCGTTGGGGCACGAGGGATCAATATGCAGTCACTTGAGACCTGAGGTTCCAGGGGCTGGGATAGAGTTGGGAAAAACAATCTTTACTTGTTCTTTTATAATGACAAAGGCTTAAGGTTTCTAGAGGTGACAATTTTTCAAGTTATTGTCATTAGGGACTTCTTTTTAAAGTAGTGTCTCATTAGAGATCAGCTGAGATTGAGCCTGTTTTCATGCTTAAGAACCTGTATTTAGATCTAGTTATTTATTCTTGACACCACATATCAACTATAAATATAGCCTCCTAAAAAGTCCAAATATAACCTAAATTTAAGAACTTAGGGTCCCTAGTATGTATTTAAGTGCATTTTACATTATCACATCGACTATAGTTTAATTATTTAAAGAAAAATTTTAATTTTGATCTCTTCTTTCTTTTTCTCTGAAAATTTGTGTATTTTTAAAATCAGCCCTCCACAAAGACAGTTATACTTTATAATATCAGAATGTTCACCTAGAAATATGTGAAATTAAACTTTGAATTGTGTTTGGGTGGAGTCCTGCTGGGGGTGAAACTTCTAATCATTCTGACAGGGTAAAACTAGACTCAGGGATTTTTTTCATTAACTAGCAAATATATGTAGAAGAGCTGTTGTTAGAGGCTGGTGAATTGACAGTCAACATGACTTACTGCATGACCAATGTCCAGTGAGCACTGTGTTCAACTGGCAGTAGAACACACGGCAATGTGCTTCAACTGAAATACATGGATTTGCTTTTCCTTCATGGCAATAGTTTGGGAGTCAAGACTAGCACTTTTGTGATTCAATTTGTCTTTCTCATGCGGTATGATGCCTCATAGTTCAAATTGTCTACTATGACTGCAGACATCATAGTACCTTTCAAAGCAGGAAAAGAAAAGAAAGAAAAATGAAAAGAAGGGCAGAGTGGCAACTACATGTATATCTTTGTTCAGAAAAGGAAATGTCTTCCTCAAATCCCCTGGCAGACCTCCACTTGTATTCTCCTTTGCTAGACCTGTGCTATATAGTTAGCAGAAATATTCATGTCTCGCACACATTTCCTCAGTACTTGACTTCTGTGCACCTGTGGCAGAGAGATTTGTGCTAACTTCGCTTATGGGATCTCTTACTCTCTACCTCAGGAATGTCTCTGAAAACAGACAGTTTTTTAATAGGCACCATATTAATTCCTGCTCCTACTGCTTATATAACAAATTACCATGAGCAAGACCCCAGTGTCCACCAACAAACTGGCATAGTGTCATGTGCCTGTAATCCCAGCTACACAGGGGCAGTAGGTAGGAGGATCACTGTCTAAGGCCAACCTGGGCAAAAATATGAGACCCTATTCACAAAGCAACTTAAGCAGAGAACCATGCTTTTAGCATGGTTCCAGCAGTAGAGCTCCTGCCTAGCAAGCATGAAGCTCTGAGTTCAAATCCCAGAACTGCAGAAGAAATAAAAAGAAGGATCACCTCAAGGGCAGTAATTCATTTTCCATTTTTTGTAACAAAACACCTGAGGATGGGAAATGCATAAGGAAGAGGTTTATGTGTCTCAGTTTTAGGGGGTGGGTCTAGAGTGAGCCTCCTTGGCTGTATCCCATCATGGTGAGTGACATTATGATGGGAACATGTATAAAAATGAGACAGGATGCTTGAGATTGGAATGGCTAGTCTTGCTTTTTTTGTTTTTTAACTTTGGTAGCATGGCAGTTTGAACTTAGGTCGTTGTGCTTGCTAGGTAGACACTCTACTTCTTGAGCCACTCCAGCTCCCAGTCTTGCTTTTTAATAGCAACCCTTTTGCAAGAGCTACCAGGGTCCCATGAAAAGTGCATTAATTCCTTATGTGGGCAGTGCCCCCAACGACCTCCTACTAGGCTCCTCCTAAAGGTCCCACTATCTCTTATTTTCACCAAATTGGGGGCCAAACTTCTAACACATAAACCTCTAGGGCACACAGTGAAACCATATCCAAACTATAGCAACAAGAGTCAAGGTTTAATCCAAGAAAGTTTGATTTGTTTGATGAGGAGTGATGGAGATACCACTTATTCATCCACTGACAGGATTGCCCACTATTCTTTTGGGTTAAATAACAGCTCTGACCATGCCCCTTGTAGTGTTTAAGGTTTTCCTGTGATATTAAATATTTCTGTCTGTGTGTCTTCTGTACACAAACACACACCTTGACCTCAAAAACAAAACAACAGTAGTGAGACAAAATCAGAACAATGATTGGAGATTCCGCGTTGTTTTCTCTAGCTGCCAACATGTAGTCACATGTGAACTGTGCACTATAAAGTGTAACAGAAAGACATTGAAGTCATTGGAGACCCGGAGGAATGGCTCTGCTCACCTGTGTCTTATCACCTTTTCATTCTAGCCTTCTACATATCAGTGACAGAAATGTTCTTTAGAATGTCACAGTGGTTTATTTACAACAATGCTTTTTGATATTGTTACAGGTAATTTCTAATAAGCTTGGCATATCTCTGGCTGTGGATCCATTTTTTCACCCAAAATGAGCTATGCTGGAGTGAAGGTTACTACTTTCCCACTTCTATGAGAGTGCTGTGTTTAGATTTTTTTGATCTTTAGTCTTTGCTTCCATTTGTCTATTTATTCAACAAATATTTATTGAGCAATGATGACATACTAAGAATATGGTGGGTACTTGAAATCCAATGCTGAGCAAGATGCTTTCCTCATGTTTATGTGTCTGTATTGGTGAGGACATTCATTTCTTCTTGTGCAGGCTGAGTCACACCATCATTCAGTAGCCAATAAGGAAGGCAATTAATGATTAAGCAGAAAGAATTATACAACCTTTCCTGTATAATAAAGCATCTCCCAACTATGTGTGTATCTCCTTATGTAGGGATTGTCCCCCTCTATTCTTGATATGGTAAAGTAAGAGACTTTAATATCAATTTTTTCCTGGGAAGCATTTTTTCAGTCCTGGGAGATTTCAATCCTACTCTGTTTCCAACAGTTTAAGACCTTGAGTGTAATAGGATTTATTTAAGATGTGAGCATGGTCTTAATTCTAGAAACATCAAATTGTGGTACAACCTAAATGGTGGATATTTTAGTGTGCTGATTTAAAAAATTTCTATCCATTCCCAAATAACTTTTTCCCTATCAATTTTAATGCTTCTTTTACCTCCTTGTTTCTTAAGCTATAGATCAGAGGGTTCAATGTGGGAATCACAATACCATAAAAAACAGAAACCACTTTCATATTCTCTTGGGAATTATCAGAATGAGGTTGTAAGAACATATAGGCAAGGGTTCCATAGTAAATGGTGACAGCTGTCAGGTGGGAGGCACATGTGGCGAAGGTTTTCTTCCTCCCTGCAAGAGAAGACATCTTTAAGATGGTGGCCATGATGTATGTGTAAGAGAAGATAATGATCAACACAGTCAGCATCAAGTTAAATCCCACAAATACAATAAGTAGTCTGATATTTACATCAATGTTGGAACAAGAAAGAGCAAGAATTGGGAGAAAATCACAGAAAAAATGATTGACGATGGATTTACAGAAAGATAATGAAACAATAAAACCTGTGTGCACACAGGCATTTATTGATCCCATGACATACGAAGTAGCTACCAAATGGATGCAGACTGTTTGAGACATGATTATGGAATAGTGAAGAGGCTTACAGATGGCAACATAACGGTCCACTGCCATAGCTGCTAGGAGGTAACAGTCACTGGTTGCAAATGTTGATACAACAAATAATTGTGTAATACATCCTCTAAATGAGATGGATTTGTCTTCTACTATGAGGTTTTGCAGCATCTTTGGAGTTATAGCAGATATGTAACAGATATCAACAAAAGACAAGTGTTGCAAGAAAAAGTACATGGGTGTTTGAAGTCTGGAATCTGTGTTGATGAGTAGGATCATTCCAGTATTACCCAACATGGACGTCATGTAGATCACAAGAAATATAATAAAAAGGACATATTGAAACTCAGATTGGGCACCAAATCCCAGAAGGTAGAATTTCAGTGACTTCAGTGCCATTTCTTTCTGTCATGGCTACCATAAACCTAGACAGGACCAAGAGAAAGATCAAAAGAAGTGAAATCTTTGAGATTTCTTGAAATGAAAACTTTTTACATTTCACATCAATTTTTTGTCTTGGACTTTCCTAACAAACACTTAAAAGGAGGTATATTACTGTCTAAAGGTTTTTTTCAGTATTCATGGTAGAAAGCCAAAACATAAACAGTGTACTTGAGCCATGTATCATTTAAAAATGAAGAGTACTTCATACAAGAATACTGACTTTTAATGTGTGATTTATTTTGAAGTCCTGGGTATTGATCTTGGGGCCTCATGCTTGTTAGGCCCATGCTCTACCATTTGAGCCATACTTCTAGTCCTCTTGCTTTAACTTGTTTTCAAATAGGGTCTCATGCTTTTGTGTAGGCTGTCCTTGAACTATGATCCTCTGTCTTTGTCTGCTGTGTGACTGGTATTACAGGGTGATTCTAAGAAACATAGTTGAATGCACTTTTTCACTGTATTAAGCAGGTGTTCATATTTGCATAAGGCAAGGTTCAAACATGATTTTGTGCCTTTTCAGCAGCGTGTGACTTTTCTTAGCCACTTATCATTTTAATTCTTGGTCAAACTCTTGAGATTAATAGAATTAGAGTGAGTAAAATTTTCTGAGATATGTTTGCAGTCCACAAATTTTTGATAGCTTCACAGTGTGCTTACACTACCATCCTTTCTGCAACTCTCATCAGTTTTTTCATGCACCACATAAGCCACTCATTTCATATACGTAAGAAGAATGATAAGCTTGCATTTTCTATGGCATTATTTTTCCTTTAGTTATGACTGAGCTTAAGCAAAACTCATGTGTCAGCAATTAGATTGACATAATTATAGCTTATTTAAAATTGTAAATAGCTTTGTTTTTCTCTGAATTGTGGTACTCTGTACATTTTAAGCGCATAGATGAGATGTACCGATGCATAATTTTTCATTTAGTGTAAGCCCTCAAAGTCTCTCACTGAGTGTGTTTTTTCTTGACACCCTTCAGTTTTGCTAAGTATTTCCCACTGTGCAGTGACTTTGGCCTGCTGTCTACCAACGCATGTGTCTTTTCTTGTGGGAACAGAACTTGACTACAATTTCAACCAAATATGCTTATGTCTATTCATGATACAGTATTCTGCCTAATAGAACCTGGGCAAAAGTAATATGTGCTGCATCTGTGCCTGAACCAGGTCTCCACCCCATTCCTATGCAAATTGGAGCCAAATGACTCTGCTTACACTTTGTTCCTTATCTGTTAGCTGGATATTCAAATTCTGGGAGGCTTTGAAAGTCAAGTGTAAGGATTGTCAGGAAAACATCAATCTTTAGCAAAAGTGGGACTTAAACATTGAGTGTGAAAAACTAAAAGGAAACAATTATTTTTAGACTGAAACTCAATTAAACTTAGCTCTCTGCCTATGTTTTAAGCCTGGTGACCTTTCTTATGTTGCTTATTGCAGCCCAATTTAAGCTGGGTTTCTGAATAATATTGTGAAGCAGAGTCCTTGTCTTAATCCATTTTGTGTTGCTATAGAAGGTACTAAAGATTTGGTAATTTACATAGAAAAAGGAAGTAGAGATGGCTCATGGTTCTGGAGGCTAAGGAATCCAAGATGGAGGGGCTGCAACAGGTAATGGCCTTCTTACTGTTACCATCCCATGGAAGATGGTAGACAATAAAGAGATAAAAGAGGGACACACCTGCTTTAGTGACAAATCTACTTTCAAGATAATTAACTCTGTTATAAGAACTACAGTAATCTTGTCATTGGACCACAGCCCTCACCTACTAATTACCTCCTATTAAGCCCAGTGTCCAACACTGTTGCAATGTTGATTACATATCTAGGAGGTGAAATTTGGGGACACATTGAATCTACAGTAGTCTCTCTGTCAGCAACATACTTCCTTCACTGGAATTTTAGTTTATGTTGTTGAGTTTTAGGGGATTCATTCTTTCTTTGTTTCTTTCTTTCTTTTTTTTCTTTTACAATAGTCACTCTTGCCTCAAATAATTGATATTTTAGTCATATAACACAATAAACTTTTCAAGTAAAAGGAATAAATTAATAAGTATATGACAACAGTATAGGTTTCACATTGTAAAGTAGATTGGTGAGTAACTGCTCATTTTTGAAACTAAACAAGACCAAATACCAAGCCAGCAACAGGAATGCTTAGAATATTAGATTTCTACTGAAATACCCTTCTAATGCTGATTTTTAATCAGTGTTGAACAGAAGGGACTATTAAAAGAATGAGAATTGTGTGAGAGCCTTCAACGAAGCAATTTAAAGGTCATAACTTTTGTTTATATAAGACCTCAGAGATTTCTTCACTTACCTGATACATGAAGAAAAAAAAAAAGAGAAAAAAACCACGTGGAGAAAGCAGAATTTAGGAGGGAGAAGAACAATCTTTGAACAAGCTTTGAAATGCACAAATCATCCCCCAAATAAAATCTATCCATGTCTATGTATCCATCCATCAATCAATCTAGTTATTTATTATTTTGCATATGCATCATATTATTGCTTTCATGAAGACAAATAGGAATGTAATTTCTGAAATATGTATTATCTATTTATATATGGAGATTAAATTATTTATCTTGAGTTATATCACAGATAAATGGGTGGTGGGATTAGTCTTCATATTATTGAATATATTTTTACCCATGTAAGAAGTTTCATAAGAGACATTGGCCCAAAGGGAAGAAACCACATCCCCAGTATATTGATAGAGTGCTCCTTCTCCCATGTCAGTAACTCTCAGCTCATCGTGACACTGGAAGAGAGAAGGTGGTTAGGAAGAATGGACCTTTAGTGTTGGGAGTGTGGCAGACTTAGCTTCAGTCAGCTGTTGACATTGGCTTCTCTGGTTCTTTCAAATAGCTTGAGAAATAAACACTGTGGGATAGTTCAGGTGATAGAAGAAGACAGTGGTTGTCTCAAACTCAACGTTTTTTGAGGCCTGGAAGAAACAGAGTTAACAAGTTCCTTCATCAGATAAACATACAGGAAAAAAGGTTCAATGGAGTATTTTCCAGGAGACTCTATCCAGTAATGAACACTCACAGCAGAGGAAGCTACAGTATGTCAGAGGTCTATTTAATCTTGATAAGGTAATGACATTTGCCTTACAAATTTTGCTTTCTCATCTTAAATTCAAACAAAATAAAATAACATGGCGACACTTTCAGAAGCTGAGGACAATGCCCCTAGGTAACAGACAGAATCTGGACATTGAGATTAGCTGTATCAATATGAATTATTTTGTTTCATGTGTGATGAAGATATTTCCTAATCACATGAATGCTATTGGAAAATGGTCTACTCTCAGGATATGTTAAGTATACTGAACATATATTTAGTGCCAGTGCTTCTGAAGCTTCATTTCCATTCCCTCAAGTCCATGAACCTATGGGATCTTTTTTCTCTTTTAGACTGCAAGTATGGTGGATTACACTGATTGATTTTTATATAAAGAGCCAGGCTGTAGCCACAGTAGAAAACCACCCTCAGGGATGATACATAATTTTGTGTATGTATCTTAGGAATATTTGCAACTATTTTATAAAAGAATTGCACAATACTTTTATTTTCATACTATTTTTACCTGGTGGGTTAATTGGAGTAATACTGTATTCATATAATAATTGGGGAAGTTTTTAGCGCAGTGTTTAATTCTTCCCTAAATCTTGTTGAACTCCCTAGTGATTTTGACAGGAAAGTTTTAAAATAATAAATTCTGCTTTTTAAAGAGCTGTCTGGCTATTCAAATTGTGGATTTCACACTGAGTTATTCACGGTAGTGTTTATTTTAAAATAATTTATCATGTTTATAGGTTTTCCAGTTTATGTGCATACTTGTTCACAGTATTCTCTTATTATTCCTTTGGCGTCTGCTAAGTAGCATTGATATGAGCTGTTAAATTTCTGGTTTAATAATATACAACTTCTCCCCCTTTTCTGTCAGAGCTCCTGGAAATTTGTTGATTTTATTGATGTTTTTCAATGGCATCCTGCTTCATTAATTTTTTTCCCTCTGGCTTTTCTTCTCAGTATCTTTGAATATCACTAAACTAAGCAAGTTGTGGTATCACTGCATGCTTATTGAATGGCTTAAATAAAATAGTGGTAATATTAAAATGCTAGCAAAGGTGCAGAGTCACTGGACTTCTCATGTGTTGCTGCTGGTGAGGATGTATTAGTAGAACCGTCATTATGGAAAAGAGCTTGGTAATTTTTTTTCCAGTGCTGGGGACCAAACCCAGGGCCTTGCATACGCTAGGCCAGTGTGTTTCCACTGAGCTACACCCCCAGCCTGGCAGTATGTTTAAAATCTAAACAAACACCATACATCCCAGTCCCTGTACTCGTCAACAATTTTGTTTGCACATTACTTATCCCCACAACCAAATATGAGAGCACAGTTTCATAACAGTTTCACTTGTAATAGCATCAAAATACTCAAAACTGAACATTACATTGTTCTGTAACAGATTATTGATTAGATTATAGTATACCTACATTGTGGAATAGCATCAGAAACAGAGGAACAAGCTGTTGATAAATGGCACAACTTGGATGAATCTCAAAGGCACTGTAGTGAGGGGAAAGTTAGTTTCCACAGGTCACATGTTGTGTAATTTCAGGTCCATAGCATTATCAAAATGGTAGCATTGTATTGAGATGGAGACACATTCTCGACTGGAAGGTGCTGCAAGCTGTAGGTGGCAGGAGGTAGTATTGCTTGTAAGGGGAAGTGCGGGAAATCTATGTGGAATTTGAGATCTGTCAGAAATGTCCTACATTTTTTATTGTTACAGTGGACACAAGAATTTGCTCAACTGGCGAAATGCCTGAGGAAGTTCTAGTGAGCAAATTTATGAAAAGTTCCTAGCATAGAGTCAGGCATTGAGTGGGTTCTTCTCAAAAGGCCATAATAACACCTACAAATGTTACTTAAAGACATAGTATTGATAGATTGGTCAGTTGATTTCTTGACTCATTTAATTACTTATTCATCCATATTTTTCTTAAAGACATATTAGGCAAGATACAAACCCCTCACTCCATTTCCTTACATCACCAGGGATGAAATGAGACAACCCAGTCTTGGGTGAGACATTCTGGAGTGCTCAGCAATGATGCAGAGCACATGGGGAAAATGGGAATTTGCTTTGTTTTACTTACACCAGAACTGTCTCCAGGTTCTCTTTCTGCAGCTGGTGTAGGCTGATTGCTCACCAAGGTCTTTCTCTGTGGTGTCTCCTCATCAGGGAGTTTATAGCTGGGGCCTAAGGGATCCATACTCACTCTCTTGAGAATGTGAGTTTTCAGAGGCTGAAACAGAATTGGATAAACAATGTTCATTTGTTATTCTCTGCTGAGAAATCTTCAGCTTTCCAAAGGGAATAATATTTTATTTCTGTGTTGCTACCATTAAGGACTACTGCTTGATTTCTGAGAGTTGCCCTGCTACTAACAAGTTTTTTCCCTCCTTCCTCTCCCCCCCCCACTTCAATTTAAATTCAGTAAATATCAAGCCATTCAAATGGTAAAAGTTCTGAAGTGTGAAATTCACAGAGTAAAAAACCACCTCCCTCTTCATCCTTTGCATCCTAATCTCCAGTTTCACCCTCTGGAAATCACCAGTCACAAGCCCTTATTATTCTTCCAGACAGAAGCCCACACAGTCTTTGAAATGTCTCAACATTTGTAGTTTTGTTCTCCTTTCCACAAACAGAAGTGCATTCTTCATGTTGCTTTTCAGCTTTTATTTCACTTAATATTCCTAGGTGATCTGTCCACATCAGTACAGAAAGAGGAGACTCAGTCTTTAATGGTTGTATCGTGTTTTATTGAATAGCTCTATGCTGGAATTTATTTAATCAGATTCTCCCCTCAGCAATAGTAGGCATATCATTTTCAATCTTTTACTAATATAAACAATGTTACCATAAGTACTATTGATCAGTAGTGTGAAAATATTTGTCAGTTCAAGCAGTATTTTGGAGAGAAAACTCTGAGTAAGGGCCATGAAAATGGTAAATTTTGAGTTGTTGTCCCTATTCCCTCTCCAGTGAGAGGCTCTATCAGTTTATGTCACTTCTGGCAAACCTAGTAATTATTTCTACTTTTCCTTTGACAGAGTGGTATGAAACTGTGTTGTTATGTTGGAAAATAATGTACTTTGGTTTTGATATTTTTTTTCTTATATGAACCAGGTTAAGTATCTTTATTTGTTTCTAAAAACCACTAGTATTTTATTTCCTGTAAATTATTTGTTCTAAATACTGTGTGTGTGTGTGTGTGTGTGTGTGTGTGTGTGTGTGTGTGTGTGAATGCTGGCACACTGCTGTAATCCCATCTACAGGGGAGGCAGGAGGATTGGAAATTCTAGCAGCAAGAGTTAGTGAGATCCTATCTCAAAAACAAAAAACACAAAACAAAATGGGTGGTGGGGTGATTGAGTGTTTGCCAAACATAATCAAAGACCTGGGTTCAATCCCTAGTAATGAAAAAAAAAGAAAAAACAATTTTTAAATATGATATCCATTCTTCTTTAGAAGATTATGAATACTTATTTCTGAATTTAAAATATTTTAGTTTATTTATTTTTGTGAAGAAATATAGTTTCATTTTTAGGTAGTTATTTTTTGTTATGTATAAAGGCCTTCATTCCACATGTTTTAAAAAGAAACTAGGTATTTTTATTTTTACTGCCTTTATAGTTTAGTTTTAAAATTTAAATCATTGAGCTACTTTGAATCTGTATTTGTGTGGTATGTGTGCACTGACTTCCACTTTTATCACCCTTTAAAATATATTGTCATTAGTTCTGGTCTGCTTGTTGCATGACTTGTCTGTGCCCATGAATGCAATGTTCCTATGATCACGTAGTAAAGCATCTTTTTTTTTTTCCTCTAAGAATATCTTTTATTACAAGCTTTATATTACAAAGATTGATGAGTGACTCTTCAAGAAAATCTAGCAATCTTTTTTTTTTCATTGTTCTTTTATTATTCATATGTGCATACAAGGCTTGGTTCATTTCTCCCCCTTGCCCCCACCCCCTCCCTTACCACCCACTCTGCCCCCTCCCTCTCCCCCCCTCAATACCCAGCAGAAACTATTTTGCCCTTATTTCTAATTTTGTTGTAGAGAGAGTATAAGCAATAATAGGAAGGAACAAGGGTTTTTGCTGGTTGAGATAAGGATAGCTATACAGGGCATTGACTCACATTGATTTCCTGTGTGTGGGTGTTACCTTCTAGGTTAATTCTTTTTGATCTAACCTTTTCTCTAGTACCCGTTCCCCTTTTCCTCTTGGCCTCAGTTGCTTTAAGGTATCTGCTTTAGTTTCTCTGCGTTAAGGGCAACAAATGCTAGCTAGTTTTTTAGGTGTATTAAATGCTCTGGCCATCCTGAAATTTCTTACCTGCTGCGTTGATCTTTTCATCTGAAGAGATCATACTTTAGTATCACACATTTTTACTCTAGTTTCATCATTTGTTGAAATTACTTTAAAAGGCATGATTGACTTGTAAAAAGTTGTACACAGTTAACATTCATCTCTTGGTGAGTTTGACAATAAGTCAACACCATAAAATCACCATCACAGCAAGCCCATGAGCAGATGTATCCATCATCTCCTAAAGTTTCCCCATTGCTTTTACTATCATTATAATTGTTAGCAATATTTATGGTAAGAATATCTAACATAAGTCTACTGTCTTAGAAAATATCAAGTCCAGAATGCAGCATTGTTAGCTGTAGCCCTTACATGCTACAGCAGAACTCCAAAACTTATTTATTTTGTGTAACAGAGATGTTTTACCACTGGACCATTACCTCTCCATTTTCCACTTACTGCAGCCACTAGAAAAGACAATTCTCTTGACCTCTGTGAGTGTGATTTTTGATTACACACAGGAGTGCCTCTGGCTTATATCACTTAGCATAATGGTCTCTAGGGCTGTCTATATTGTCAGAAATAGTAATAATTATATTCTTTTTTAAAACATGGAACAGGGAGAGACGTTTCAAGATGTTGACCAGAGGGAGGAAGCAGATAGTATGAGCTCTATAAAGTAAAAATCTTGCTGAAATGCTGGAGACACACCTGTCAGGAAAAACCACCAAGAAGAGGCCAAATTCTGACACTTCAAAATCCTAGCCTGCACATAGCTTCCCCATGCCACATTACACAGAGAAATCAGGAGGGCTCCCTTGCCACCAGACGCCAGCTCTTAACCTGCTTGGGAGATGAAGACCAACAGATGAGCAATAAGCAGCATGCAGTACTCCCAAAGCCACCCCTGGGAGAAAACAGCATAGCCCCCTGGATAGACTGACCCCTGCCCCGCAAAAAAAAAAAAAAAACAAACCATGAATAATAAACAAGGAACTGAAAAGGACTTGTAGCAATGAGGGTGGAGTGCCTTGAGCTCTGGAGAAAGGGTTGGAGCAGGCAACCCCATGAACTGTAAATAAACAAGCCTGCCAGAGAAGGTGGGTTTGTCGCCCCAGTGAGCTTGGGGTGGGCAAGGATTGCAACAGTGGATGACCCAGAGTTGGGTGAAGGGCAGTTCCTCACGTGAACTCTAAATAAACAAGGCCTGCAACCATAGCAGGCTGGTAGGACTCTCACTGGAGAAAAGGGGAGGGTAAGGTACCTGGGAGAACTCTAAATAAACAAAGCCTGCTGGAATAGCAGCAAACTGCAATAAATAAAGTGTGGAGCAGTAGCCAGCTGACATTAGGTGAGCCACAGCCTCAAACAGAGCAGACAGAGGTTCACAAAGCTGTCTCCTGACCCAACCAGCTGGTGAGACAAACACAGTGCTACTGATTAAATACCAACACCAGGACTGGATGCTGAAGGAGCAACACCAGAACTACTAAGACTGAAATGTAATGATTTCTGGACCTGAAATTTTTATTCTTTTATGGTTTTATATATCTTTTCTATTTTTTTCTCTTTTCAATTTTTTTCTTTTTATTATTATTATTATTTTTTTTTTCCTTTGGTGAGACAATGACAGAGCTACTACTCAAACACCAACACCAAGACTGGATGCTGAAGGAGTAACACCAGAACTATTAAGACCAAAACTTTATTGCATTTGAACTTAGGATTTATTTTTTCTTTTTCTGTCTTCTTTTTTCTTTTTCTCTGTCTCTCTAATGCTTGTTTAGTTCACAGTTGATTAGTACACTATTGCTGGAGTGAGCAGTGGGACCGTGCCTGTGTGATTTGGTATCTGGCTTTGTGAGAAAGCTCCAAGGAACTGAGGCAAAGGTCTCAGGACCAGATGTCCAGAAAAACAACAGTGCTCAAGGTTCCCCAGATGGCTTCGTGTCCTTCAGATGTAAATAAGAAAGTTATGCTGACTGTGTGCTTCTCCTGTCTCTCTGTTCCCATTTTAAAAGAGATATAACAAGGAGTTAATTTTAACTGTGCTTCCCTGTACTAATGTAACCTTGACACATAATACTTGGCATGCTTTTTCTGACCAAATGCTCTGTGTGAAAAAGGAGTTTACAGAAAGCATAAGTGATCTTCAATAAAGTGACTATTGAGCACAACTTGATAGTGCCCTCATCTTTTTTGACTCCAATCACCCAGGTTTAGCTGATAAATGGCAACACACTATCTAACCCTGTTTATTTCTTTGGCTGTCTATATTTTTTCTTTTCCTGCTTTGCTTTCTTTCTCTTCTTACCCTTCCATTCTAGATATCATTATTTTTACTAATACAAGCTAGATAATACTAAATTACACACAGTACAGGGACAGTAACAACACCAAGTGGAATGATGGGAAGATGGAAAAAGGATGGAAACCATTTCCCCCCAATAACACATTATTACAGAAACCAGAGAGAAATGAAGAAAACAGATTCCCAGATCCAGCCTCCACCAAAACAAAGATAAACTATGCCAAAGAACCCAATGAAGCCCACAAGAACACCCTGAAAGAAGATATTCTGCAAGTAATCAATGAGCATTTTATAGAGATGATACTGGATATGGTCAACCAAAATGTTCAGGAGACACTCAAGAAATTCCAAGACAACAAAAATAGAGAATTTGAGAAAGCACAAGAACAAATAAAAGAAACTATAGAAACACTGTATAAACACCAAAGTGAAACAAAAGACATGATAAATAAAGAGATAAATGAACTCAGGACAAAAATAGACAATATTAAGGAGGAAGAAACTCAGGATATGGAAAACCATAGAAAAAAGAACAAAACAGAAATAAAAACACAATGGAAGGCCACCCCCTCAGGATATGGAAAACCTCAGAAAAAAGAACAAAACAGAAATAAAAACAAAATGGAAGGCCACCCCATCAGACTAGAACAAGCAAAAGACAGAATCTCAGAACATAAAGATGAAATGTAATTAAGGAAAAACGGTAGAACTACTAGTCAGACAACTCAAGTTTGACAAACTGGATTAAAAAGGAAATCCAACAATTTGTTGCTTACAGGAGACCCTTCTCATCAACAGAAACAAGCATAGGCTTAGGGTGAAAAGCTGAAAGAAGATTTACCAAGCCAATGGCCTCCAAAAACAGGCAGGAGTAGCAATACTTTTCTTGGACAAAGTAGACTTCAAACCTACATTAATCCAATGAGATAAAGAAGGACATTCTGTACTAATAAAAGGGGAAATGCACCAAAAGGAAATAACAATTACCAACCTATACACACCCAATGTCAATGCACCCAATTTCATCAAACATACTTTTAAGGACCTTAAAACATATATAATCTCCAACACAGTGATGGTGGGAGATATTAATACCCCCCAATAGATGACCAATAGATAGGTCATCCAAACAAAAAAATCAATGAAGAAATCCTAGATCTAAATCATACCTTGAGCAAATGGACCTACGTGATGTCTACAGACCATTTCATAAAACTTCTACACAATATACATTCTTCTCAACTGCCCACGGAACCTTCTACAAAATAGATCATATCCTAAGGCACAAAGCAAGCCTCAGCAAATAGAAGAAAATAGAAATAATCCCATGCATTCTATCTAATCACAACACCTTAAAACTAGAACATAACAAAAAAATAAATAGCAAAAAACATGCCAACAGGTGGAAATTGAAAAACACATTGCTCAACAATCAATGGGTCACTGATGAAATAAAAGAAGAAATTAAAAGGTTCCTGGAAGTTACTGAAAAAGAAAACACGACCTACTGGAACCTATGGTACACAGCAAAGGCAGTCGTGGGAGGGAAGTTTAGCCATGAGTGCACATAGTTGAAGGAAAGAAAGACCTCATATCAATGACCTAATGCTACATCTCAAACTCCTAGAAAAACAAGA
Organism: Castor canadensis; assembly: GCF_047511655.1. Lineage (NCBI taxonomy): Eukaryota > Metazoa > Chordata > Mammalia > Rodentia > Castoridae > Castor > Castor canadensis. The sequence goes on from NC_133386.1 coordinate 193,404,664, forward strand.
ACAAGCAAATCCCAAAACAAATAGGATAGAAATAATAAAAATAAGAGCTGAAATCAATGAAATAGAAACAACAAAAAAAAAAACATACAAAGAATTAATGAAACAAAAAGTTGGTTCTTTGAAAAAAATAAATAGGTTCAACAGACCCCTGGCAAATCTGACTAAAATGAGGAGGAAAAAAACCCCAAATCAGTAAAATCAGGACTGCAGAAGGGGAGATAACAACAAACACCATGGAAATCCAGGAAATCTTCAGAGATTACATTCAGAATCTATATTCTAATAAATTTGAAAATCTTGAAGAAATGGACAGATTTCTAGATACTTATGATCATCCAAAACTGAACCAAGAGGACATTAATCACCTGAATAGATCTATAATACAAAATGAACTTTAAGCAGAAATAAACAGTTTCCCAAAAAAGAAAAGTCCAGGACCTGATGGATTCTCTGCTGAATTCTATCAGATATTTAAAGAAGAACTTATACCAATTCTCCTTAAACTGTTCCATGAAATAGAAAGGGAAGAAAAACCGCCTTACTCATTTTATGAAGCCAGTATTACACTCATCCCAAAACCAGGCAAAGACACCTCCAAAAAAGGAGAACTATAGGCCAATCTCCTTAATGAACATCGATGCAAAAATTCTCGATAAAATAATGGGAAACCGAATTCAACAACACATCAAAAAGATCATTCACCACAACCAAGTAGGCTCCATTCCAGGGATGCACAGTAGGTTCAACAAATGCAAATCAATAAATGTAATACAGCACATTAATAGAAGCAAAGACAAAAACCACTTGATCATCTCAATAGATGCAGAAAAAGCCTTTGATAACATCCCATGATAAAAGCTCTAACAAAACTAGGAATAAAAAGAAAGTACCTCAACATTATAAAAGCTGTACATGGCAAACCTACATCCAACATTATACTTAATGGTGAAAAACTGAAACCATTCCCTCTAAAATCAGGAATGAGACAAAGATGTCCACTATCTCCACTCCTAGTCAACATAGTACTGGAATTCCTAGCCAGAGCAATTAGGCAAGAAGAAGGAATAAAAGGAATCAACAGGTAAAGAAACTGTCAAAATATCCCTATTTGCAGATGATATGATCCTACACCTGAAAGACCCCAAAAACTCTACCCAAATACTCCTAGAGAGCAAAAACAGCTACAGCAAGATGGCAAAATACAAAATCAACTTACAGAAATCACGAGATTTTCTATACACTAATAATGAACAAACTGAGAAAGAATATATGACAATTCCATCTACAATAGCCTCAAAAAAAATACCTAGGAGTAAACTTAACAAGGGAAGTGAATGACCTCTACAAGGAAAGCTATAAACCCCTGAAGAAAGAGATTGAGGAAGACTATAGAAAATGGAGAGATCTCCCATGCTCATGGATTGGTAGAATCAACATAGTAAAAATGTCTATACAACCAAAAACAATCTACATGTTTAATGCAATTCCCATCAAAATCCCAATGACATTCATCAAAGTAGTGAAAAATGTACCCTAAAATTCATTTGGAAAAACAACAGACTGCAAATAGCCAAGGCAATACTCAGCAAAACAAACAATGCTGGAGGTATCACAATACCCAACTTCAAACTATATTACAAAGCAATAGCAATAAAAACAGCCAGGTACTGGCATAAAAACAGACATAAAGACCAGTGGAACAGAATAGAGGACCCAGATATGAATCCACACAACTATACCCCTTTATTTTTGACAAAGGCACTAAAAAAATACAATGGAGAAAAGACAGCCTCTTCAACAAAAGCTGTTGGGAAAAATGGTTAGCCATCTGCAAAAATAGAAACTAGATCCATGTTTATCACCCTGTACTAATATTAGCTCAAAATTGATCAAGGACCTTAATTTCAGACCCCAAACTCAAAAGCTGGTACAAGAAAGAGTAGAAAATATTTTGGAAGTAATAGGTATAGGCAAAGAATTCATCAATAGAACCCCAGCAGCTCATCAACTAAGAGAAAGTATAGACAAATGGGACTTCATAAAACTAAAAAGATTCTGCTCAACAAAAGAAATGGTCTCTAAACTGAAGAGACCAGCCACAGAGTGGGAGAAAATATTTTCCATCTACACATCAAAGGACTGATAACCAGAATATATAGGGAACTCAATAAACTAAATTTTCCCAAAATTAATGAACCAATAAAGAAATGGGCAAGTGAACTAAACAGAACTTTCTCAAAAGACGAAATTCAAATGGCCAGAAAACACATGAAAAAATGCTCAGCATCCCTAGCAATAAAGGAAATGCAAATTAAAACCACACGAAGATTCCACCTCACCCCTGTTAGAATAGCCATCATTAACAACACCACTAACAACAGGTATTGGCAAGGATGTGGGAAAAAGGAACCCTCTTACACTGCTGGTGGGAATGTAAACTGGTACAACCACTGTGGAAAAAAATTTAGAGGCTCCTTAAAAATCTAAACAGTGATCTACCATCTGATCCAGCAATACCACTCTTGGGGATATACCCAAAAGACTGTGACACAGGTTACTCCAGAGGCACCTGCACACCCATGTTTATTGCAGCACTATTCACAATAGTCAAGTTATGGAAACAGCCAAGATGCCCCACTACTGACGAATGGACTAAGAAAATGTGGTATCTATACACAATGGAATTTTATGCAGCCATGAAGAAGAATGAAATGTTATCATTCGCAGGTAAATGGATGGAACTGGAGAACATCACTCTGAGTGAGGTTAGCCTGGCCCAAAAGACTAAATTTCATATGATCTCCCTCATGTGCAGATATTAAAGCAAGGGCAAACACGACAAGGGGATTGGACTTTGATTACATGATAAAGTGAGAACACACAAGGAAGGTATGAGGATAGGTAAAACACCCAAAAAACTAGATAGCATTTTTTGCCCTCAACACAGAGAAACTAAAGCAGAATACTTTAAAGCAACAGAGGCCAATAGGAGAAGGGGACCAGGAACTAGAGAAAAGGTTAATTTAAGAAGAATTAACTTAGAAGGTAGCACTCATGCACAGGAAATCAATGTGAGTCAACTCCCTGTATAGCTATCCTTATCTCAACTAGCAAAAACCCTTTGTCCTTCCTCTTATTTTTTATACTCTGTCTTCAACAAAATTAGAGATAAGGGCAAAACAGTTTCTGCCTGAAAGTGAGGGAGTAAGGGGGGAGAGAGAGGGTGCAGGGGGAAGTGGGGAGAAATGTCCCAAACATTGTATGCACATATGAATAAAAAAAAACCGTGGAACTGTATTCCACTATGTATATTAAATATCTGTGTCATCTATTCCATGTTTTCTTTACACATCCATCCATTGTTGGAATTTCAGTAGTTTTGATATCTTGGCTATTTTGCCTAATGCTGCAATGAACAGAGGAGTGCAGAAATCTCTTGAAGATACTATTTTAATAGATTTTCTAATCTTGAGTTATCCTACATTCCCATAATATAACTACCTTGGTTTAGGGGCAATCTTTTATGATATGGTGCTTTTTTGGTGCTGGTGTTTATTTCTTATATTTTTGTGTTATATTTGTGAGTTGGAATTACTCTAGCTTTTGAGATAACTTTGTGAGTTTGCTTCATAAATATTATTTTTAAGTGCTCCTTCATTCCCCATGCTTCTATCAGCTCAAATAGATTTGGCACTGTCTTGTCGACAAAAATTTATTGGATGCATGGATTGCTGCTTTATTGGGAGAGAGGCCTGCATTTTTATTACTTTATTCCTTGTACGGAATTTGATCTTTAGACTCTTCCTTGGAAGGTTTTGGTGATCAATCTATCTAAAAAAATAATCAATTCTGTCATGTTCGCTAACTTATTTCACACAGATACCTATGCTCTCATTCTGTTTACTTTTTTCGTAATCGAGGATTATTTTGTTCAATGAGATAGCAAAAGTCAAAATAACAAAATAAAATATCCATTATGGTTGCATTTTGCTTTATAGAAAAATGTATTGGATTTATTAATTTACATTTAAAATAATTGAAATTAAAATGGATGGAATTGGAGAACATCATTCTGAGTGAGGTTAGCCTGGCTCAAAAAAAACCAAAAATCGTATGTTCTCCCTCATATGTGGACATTAGATCAAGGGCAAACACAACAAGGGGATTGGACTATGAGCACATGATAAAAGCGAGAGCACACAAGGGAGGGGTGAGGATAGGTAAGACACCTAAAAAACTAGCTAGCATTTGTTGCCCTTAACGCAGAGAAACTAAAGCAGATACCTTAAAGCAACTGAGGCCAATAGGAAAAGGGGAACAGGTACTAGTGAAAAGGTTAGATCAAAAAGAACTAACCTAGAAGGTAACACCCACGCACAGGAAATCAATGTGAGTCAATGCCCTGTATAGCTATCCTTATCTCAACCAGCAAAAACCCTTGTTCCTTCCTATTATTGCTTATACTCTCTCTACAACAAAATTAGAAATAAGGGCAAAATAGTTTCTGCTGGGTATTGAGGTGGGGGAGAGGGAGGGGGTGGAGTGGGTGGTAAGGGAGGGGGTGGGGGCAGGGGGGAGAAATGAACCAAGCCTTGTATGCACATATGAATAATAAAAGAAAAATGAAAAAAATAAAATAATTGAAATTAAAATTTTAATTCTAATTAGGTAAAATATTAGTTCCTTCTCACCTTAAATTGATTTCTAATCTATAAGATGGAGACTTGATTATTTTTTCCTACTATTTCTTCTTAATGCTAATATTTATTTATAAAGGTAAAATAGTTCAGCACTGTGGAGTTTTAATTTTTCTACAATAACATATAAAATACTGTTTTATAGATATTTGCAATTTTTCTTTTTATTTTCTCTTCAACAAAATGGTGGTGGGAATAATTTTTGTATTCTTAGGATATTCCCTGTCTTCTCAGTCCACAGTTTGGTTCAGTCAGCAAAGCGAACAGCCTCTCCCTATGAGATTCTTAGTTTCCAAGGAGGATTTGTTGCAGGAGCAAAAAAATCAGTGAATTTTCAAAAATACAGTTCTTACATACAAATTTGATTAAATTGTCATTTCTTTCAAATAATTCTGTAACTTTATAAAATACTTTTTTCTTCACTGCATTAGTCATGAATTGATACTGTAGTATTCACTCAATGAATATTGAGGATATCTCATTTGGACCACAGATTCTCTGTGAATATCTCAGATTTCTGCAGTCTGGTTCCCTTTAACAAAGGCATTTGTGGCCACTACACCTAAGAGTATTTGTGTAAGGGAACATATCTGGGTAGGAAAACTTAACTATGTGTCTCTCCCCAGAGGTGGTTCAGGGAGGTAAAGGTCAAGACTTGCCTTTCATTTCTGGAAAAGATCAGAGTAGAATTAAGGCTTCTCTCAACAGAGAGCAACATGGGCAGGACACCAGCAATGTTGTTGGTGAGAACACAGTTTCCTCATTTGGGGGTTTCTCTCTTGCAGTGTTCCCTGATCCACAGAAGATCATCTGAGTTCTCTTGATATATTTGGGCTATGATTGTCCGACTATTGCGCTGTTGTCTCTGCCTGTGAATTTGGATATCCTGGAAACACCTGGAAAGTAGTGCATGCTATATTGTCAATACTTGGAGTAATTCTTCCATTAGTTGAACAAACTAATGAGATAAGGATGAAGGGATATTAGTGTATTTATTTACATTGCCTGTCTATGGGATGGTTGTGTGCTTGACATTTACTTTTGATCAAACTAGGACACTTAGTTCTGAGTCCGTATGTGACTTCTAGATTTACCCTGGGTTCCTCTATCTCTCCTCAGTTTTGGAGATTAAGGCATAGAATGAATCAACTTTGGGTAAACGTGTCTGATAGGCATTGCATTTTGTTTTCCTAAGTAGCACAACTCTCAGGGAATATGGCTGGTGATTCAATTTATATTTATTCATGGTAAAACCGATGGGCACCAGATTGTCCAGTTTACTATGTCAATTTCCTAACTTGTTAGGGAATAGGATGAATAGGAGAGAGTTAGGTGCCTTACTCAATAGCCCTTTCAATGCAACTCTTCTCTTCTGTACATATTATTGATGGATGTGGTCTTTCAAAGTGAAACATTAGTAAAATAGATGCAAGAGAGAAATAACAAGTTATTTTTATTCCTAAGAAGATGAGAAATGAAGACCAAATATTTCACTGTTTTTTTGGTGGTGATACTGGGGTTTTGAGCTCAGCACCACCATTCTACCATTTGAGTAATACCAAGCCCTTTCTGCTTTAATTTGATTAAAGACGGGGTCTTGAGCTTTTGCCTTGGCTGGCCTTGGACTGCAAACCACCCACCTTCACTTTGCAAGTATCTGGGATTCAACATTCACCAATATGTCCCACCATATTGAAAAGGCCAAAAATGATTTTTCCCTGGTGATTCTTTGTAATCTAAATGATTAGATTACAATAGACAATATTGACTATGTTCTCTTTATTGTAATTTAGTTTTTTATGATGGGTATTTCAAAAGAGGTGCATTAAAATGTGTGACAGAAATATCAAGAACTTTTTTCAGATGCCTTCTCTTTAAGAAACGAATGAACTTAATTTATGGGTTCTGGGAATGTGACTAGGCTGTGAGTACTTGCTTAACATGTGTGAGGCCCTGGGTTCAATTTCAAGCACTGAAAAAAATGTCATTTGTTTAATCATTTGATATGTTTTCAATATCTTTCAGATGTTATTGATAATTTTAAAAGGACTTTGTATGTCACAAACATTTGCAGTATCTTCTGAAGATGAGAAATAAGACAGCCGTGTTGGCTTTCTTGTTGAACCATATTGACAGAGAAATCATGTCTCAAGTTAGAAGCACCTATTTCCTGTATGTTTCATGGCTGCTATCACATCTGGGTTTCTCAGGCTATAAATGAGGGGTTTGACATAGGGATCATAATACCGTAGAAAACAGGTGTCACCTTCTCCTGCACTTGGGACACATGCTGTACACACATACAAGACAGAGTCCCATAGAAATGGTGACAGCTGTCAGGTGAGAAAGCCACATGTGGAGGAGGCCTTTTTTCTCCCCACAGCAGAAGATATCCTCAGGTTATCCACATGATACATGTGTGGAAAGGAGGACAACCAGCACAGTGAAAGTCAAGTTGAACCCAACAAAGACTGTCATTAATATGACATTGAAGTCAATATTGGAGCAAGACAGGGCAAGAATTGGAGGTACATCCCAGAAAAAGTGATGTATTTAGTTGGATTTGCAAAATTTCAATGTGAAAGTAAAAGTTGTGCTAACAGAAGCATTTATGAAGCTTATGACATATAAGCCAACTAGCAGCTGAATGCGTAGTCTCTGAGACATGACAATGAGATAATGCAGTGGATTGCAGAGGCCAAGTAGCAGTTCACTGCCAGAGCATCCAGAATGTAGCAGTCACAGGTTACAAAAGTAATTGCACTGCAATCCTATGAAGGAATGGATGCTTTTGATCTCACAATATTCTGTAACATCTTGGGAGTGATAGCAGAGGTGTAACAGAGATCCACAAAAGCCAAGTTTTGGAGGAAAAAGTGCATAGGAGTATTAAAGGAAAATTCAACCTTGATGAGTAGGATCATGCCAATATTCCCTACTAAGGTGGTGACACAGATCAATAGAAGGGCTACAAAGATGTGCCAAAACTTGTGTTGACCAGCAAGTTCCAGAAGGATGAATTTGGACACGTCAGTGCCACTATTTTGTTCCATAATTAGTAAAAATTAAGATCAGCTGAAAAGTTGCGAAGAAATAACAGCAGATAAAGTAAGATCATTGTGATTTAACTAATTTGGACATGGTATAATATTTGATTTCATATGGGTTCAGGAAACATTTTCTTTGAAATACTTGAATTTTAAAGGCTGCACCTTGGTACTCAGATAATTTTGTCTATATTTTGGAGAAATTGCCATTGAATATCACTTCATTCTCAGCTACTGATGGTTGTTTCATACATATATCATTAAGGAATATAATAATGTCCTGTTTTGTTTAGTTATACAATTTCTTAAGTTCAATATATTTGGAGAATAGTATTTATCCACATAAATTATTGTGTCTGAGAACCTTAGCCTAGCTACACAGTTCTGTTTCATGTAGCTCTGACTAATTTCAATATTCTCACTTTAACCATTTTTTCCTCCTTGCCAACTTTGCTTGAGCATTCACAGTCATGCACTGTCTTCTGTAGACACTTTTAGCAAAGTTTCTATGGCAGCAAGTCATTTTGTTCAAAATTTTAGTATGGTTCAGATTAAAACTATATGAAAGGCAATAAATTGTCTTAACATTTGTTAAAGTTCATTAATAGTTTAAAATGTGTCAGCTCATTCCTTCACTTATCTTATCGTAAACGGATAGTATAGAGTCCAAGGTCTGAGGGGAGTCCACAAACTACTGCTGAGTTGGTTACTTTGTGTTTTCCGTCTCTCACATTTTCCTGTGTCATCTTGCAGTGATGAATACAAGATTTCCTACAACTTGCCTCTAGTACAAACAACTCAATGTGAAATTTCTTTTTTTACTCCTAAATATTTATTCAAGGAAAATTAATACATGTTTCCACATCAAGAACTATATGTAAATTTTTTTGTTTATTCATACGTGCATACAATGTTTGGGTCATTTCTCCCCCTACGCCCCACCCCTCCCTTCTCCCCCTCCCCCCTTCCACCCCAACCCATCGCTTCCAGGCAGAAACTGTTATCTCTAATTTTGTTGAAGAGAAAGTATAAAAAATATTAAGAAGGACAAAGCATTTTTGGTAGTTGAGATACAGATAACTATACAGGAAGATTCCTAGCAGTGCTTCCATATACATATGCATTGTATTCTAAGTTGATTCTTCACGAACTGACCTTTTCTCTAGTTCCTGATCCCCTTCTCCTATTGGCCTCTGTCACTTTAAAGTTTCTGCATTAGTTCCTTTGCATTGAGGATATCAAATACTATCATCTTTCTTGGGTTAATTACCTATCCTCATCCCTACCTTGTGTGTTCTCACCTTATCATGTGACCAAAATCCAATCACCTTGCTGTATTTGCCCTTGATCTAAAGTCCACATATGAGGGAAAATATATGATATTGGTCTTCTGAGCTGGCTTACCTCGCTCAGGATGATGTTCTTCAGTGCCATCCATTTACTTGTGAATGATAAGATTTCATTCTTCTTCATGACTTAGTAAAATTCCATTGTGTATAAATACCACATTTTCGTAATCCATTTGTCAGTAGTGGGGCATCTTGGCTGTTTCCATAACTTGGACATTGTGAATAGTGCTGCAATAAACATGGGTGTGCAGGTGCCTCTGGAGTAACCTGTGTCCCAATCTTTTGGGTATAACCTCAGGAGTCGGATTGCTGGATTATATGGCAGATCTATGTTTAGAGTTTTAAGAAGCCTCTTAATTTTTTTCCAGAGTGGTTGTACTAGTTTGCATTTCCACAAGCAGTGTATGAGGGTTCCTTTTTCCCCACATCCTTGCCAACACCTGTTGCTGGTGGTGTTTCTAAAAATGATGGCTATTCTAACAAGAATGAGGTGGAATCTTAATGTGGTTTTGATTTGCATTTCCTTTATGGCTAGAGATGGTGAGAATTTTTTCTTGTGTTTTTTGGCCATTTGAATTTCTTCTATTGAGAAAGTTTTGTTTAGTTTATTTGCCCATTTCTTTACTGGTTCATTGGTTTTGGGAGAGTTTAGTTTTTTGAGTTCCCTATATATTCTGGTTATTAGTCTTTTGTCTGATGTGTAGCTGACAAGTATTTTCCTCCCAATCTGTGGTGGTCTCTTCAGTTTAGAGACCACTTTTGTCATGCAGAAGCTTTTTAGTTTTATTAAGTCCCATTTGTCTATAATTTCTCTTAGTTGCTGAGCTGCTAGTGTTCTATTGAGGAAGTCCTTGCCTATACCTATTACTTCCAAAGTGTTTCCTACTCTTTCTTGTACCAACTTTAGAGTTTCAGGTCTGATATTAATGTCTTTGATCCATTTTGAGTTGATACTGGAACAGGGTGATAAACATGGATCTAGTTTCTGTTTTTTGCAGACTGCTAACCAGTTTTCCCAACACCTTTGTTGAAGAGGCTGTCTTTTCTCCATCGTATATTTTTGGCACCTTTGTCAAAAATGAGGTGGGTATAGTTGTGTGATTCATATCCTGGTCCACTATTCTGTTCCACTGGTCTTCATGTCTGTTTTTGTGCCACTATCATGCCTTTTATTGCTATTGCTCTGTAATATAGTTCGAAGTCAGGTATTGTGATACCTCCAGCATTGTTCTTTTTGCTGAGTATTGCCTTGGCTATTTGTGGTCTATTGTGTTTCCAAGTGAATTTTAAGGTACATTTTTCAATATCTGTGATGAACATCATTGGGATTTCGATGGGAATTGCATTAAACACGTAGATTACTTTTGGGAGTATCGACATTTTTACTATGTTGATTCTACCAATCCATGAGCATGGGAGATCTCTCCATTTTCTATAGTCTTCCTCAATCTCTTTCTTCAGAAGTTTGTAGTTTTCTTTGTAAAGGTCATTCACATCCTTTGTTAAGTTTAGTCCTAGGTATTTGATTTTTTTGAGGCTATTGTAAATGGAATTGTTTCCATATATTCTTTCTCAATTTGTTCATTATTGGTGCATAGAAAAGCTCATGATTTTTGAAAGTTGATTTTGTATGCTGCCACCTTGCTGTAGCAATTTATGTTGGGTAGGAGTTTTTGGATTGAGATTTTTGGGTCTTTCAGGTATAGAATCATTGTCTGCAAATAGGGATATTTTGACAGTTTCTTTACCTGTTTGTATTCCTTTTATTTCTTCTTCTTGCTTAATTTCTCTGGCTAGGAATGCTAGTACTATGTTGAATAGGAGTGGGGATAGTGGGCATCCTTTTCTCATTCCTGTTTTTAGGAGAAATTGTTTCAGTTTTTCGCCATTGAGTTCGGTGTTGCCTGTAGGTTTGTCCTATATACCTTTTATAATATTGAGGTACTTTCCTTCTATTTGTAGTTTTCTTAGAGCTTTTATCATGAAGTGGTGTTGGATCTTGTTAAAGGCTTTTTATACGTCTATTGAGATGATGAAGTGGTTTTTGTCTTTGCTTCTATTAATGTGGTTTATTAACTTTATTGATTTATATTTGTTAAACTGTCCCTGAATTTCTGGGATGAAGCCTACTTAGTCGTGATGAATGATCTTTTTGATGTGTTGTTGAATTTGGTTTGCCATTATCTTATTGAGGATTTTTACATCAATGTTCATTAAGGAGATTGGCCTATAGTTCTCCTTTTTGGAGGTGTCTTTGCCTGGTTTTGGGATGAGTGTAATACTGGCTTCATAAAATGAGTTAGGAAGTTTTCCTTCCCCTTCTATTTTGTGGAACAGTTTAAGGAGGGTTGTATTAGTTCTTCTTTAAATGTCTTATAGAATTCAGCAGAGAATCCATGAGGTCCTGGACTTTTCTTTTTTGGGAGACTCTTTATTTCTGCTTGAATTTCATTTTGTGTTATAGATCTATTTAGGTGATTGATATCTTCTTGGTTCAATTTTGGATGGTCATAAGTATCTAGAAATCTGTCCATTTCCTCAAGATTTTCAAATTTATTAGAATGTAGGTTCTGAAAGTTGCCTCTGATGATTTCCTGGATTTCCATGGTGTTTGTTGTTATCTCCCCTTTTGCATTTCTGATTTTACTGATTTGGGTTTTTTTTCTCCTCATTTTAGTCAGATTTGCCAGGGGTCTGTTGATCTTGTTTAGTTTTTCAAAGATCCGACTTTTTATTTCATTGATTCTTTGTAGGTTTTTTTTTGTTGTTTCTATTTCATTGATTTCAGCTCTTATTTTTATTATTTCTCTCCTTCTGTCTGTTTTGGGATTTTTTTGTTCCTTTTTCCTAGGAGTTTGAGATGTAGCATTAGGTCATTGATTTGAGATATTTCTTTCCTTCAAATATATGCACTCATGGCTATAAACTTTCTTCTCTGCACTGTCTTTGCTGTGTCCCATCAGTTCTGGTAGATTGTGTTTTCATTTTCATTAACTTCCAGGAACTCCTTAATTTCCTCTTTTATTTCAACAATGACCCATTGATTATTGAGCAATGTGTTGTTCAGTTTCCAACTGTTTGCATGGTTTTTGCTATTATTGTTGTTGAGTTCTAGTTTTAATGCATTGTGATCAGATAGAATGCACGGGATTATTTCTGTTTTCTTCTATTTGCTGAAGCTTGCTTTGTGCCCTAGGAATGATCAGTTTTGGAGAAGGTTCTGTGGGCTGTTGAGAAGAATGTATGTTGTGTAGAAGTTTTATGAAATGTTCTGTAGAAATCATGTAGATCCACTTTCTCAAGGTACAATTTGGATCTAGGATTTATTCATTAATTTTTTTTTTGGATGACCTATCTATTGGTGATAGGGATTATTAAAGTCTCCCACTAACACTGTGTTGGAGTATATATATGTTTTTAGGTCCTTCAGAGTATGTTTGATGATATTGGGTATGTTGACATTGGGTGTGTATAGGTTGATAATTGTTACTTCCTTTTGGTGCATTTCCCCTTTTATTAGTATGGAATGTCCTTCTTTATCTCATTGGATTAATGTAGGTTTGAAGTCTACTTTGTCCGAGAAAAGTATTGCTACTCCTGCCTGTTTTCAGGGGCCATTGGCTTGGTAAACCTTCTTTCAGCCTTTCACCCTAAGCCTATGCTTGTTTCTGTTGATGAGATGGGTCTCCTGTAAGCAACAAATTGTTGGATCTTCCTTTTTATCCAGTTTGTCAAATGGTGTCTTTTGATGGGGGAATTAAGTCTGTTAACATTCAGTGTTAGTGTTGAAAGGCATGTGGTGATTCCTGTCATTTAGTTGTCTTAGTTGTTTAAGGGTTTGCTTGTGTGCAGCAAAATCGATGTTACTCTCTACTTTCTGCCTTTTCTTCTCCTATGGTTTTGTACTGCCTGCCCTTTCATTGTTTTGTTTGCTTTCACTTTCTGTGTGCAGAATTCCTTGAAGAATCTTTTGTAGTGGTTTCTTGGTGGTCATATATTGTTTTAGTTTCTGCTTATTATGGAAGTCTTTTATTGCTCCATCTATTTTGAATGATAGTTTTGCTGGGTAGAGTATCCTAGGTTTGAAGTTATTTTCATTCAGTGCCCGGAAGACCTCAAGCTCTTCTTGCTTTTAAGGTTTATGTTGCGAAATCTGCTGTGATTTTGATTTGTTTACTTTTGTATGTTATTTGTTTTTTCTCTCTTACAGCCATCAATATCCTTTCTCTATATTCTATGCTTGTTTTTTTAATGATAATATGTTGTGTGGTAGTTCTATTTTGGTCAAGTCTGTTTGGTGTCCTGGAGGCTTCCTGTACCTGAAGGGCATAGATTTCTCTAGATTTGGGAAATTTTTTGTTATTATTTTGTTGAATATATTATGAATTCCTTTTGCTCACACCTCTTCTCCTTCTTCAATACCCATGATTCTCAGGTTTGGTCTTTTGATGGAGTTGGTGAATTTTTGCATATTCCTTTCACAGATATTAGTTGTCTGACTAGTAATTTTTTAGCTTTTCCTTTAATTACCATGTCATCTTTGTGTTCTAAGATTCTGTCTTCTGCTTGTTCTAGTCTGCTGGAGTGGCCTTTCATTTTGTTTAGTATTTCTGTTTCATTCTTTTTTCTGAGGTTTTTCCATATCATGGGTCACTTCCTTCCTAATATTGTCAATTTTCATCCTGAGTTCATTTTTCTATTTATGGTGTTCTTTGTTTCACTTTGGTGTTTATACAGTGCTTCTATAGTTTCTTTTATTTGTTCTTGTGCTTTCTCAAATTCTCTATTTTTGTTGTCTTGGAATATCTTGAGTGTCTCCTGCACATTTTTGTTGACCATATCCAGTATCGTCTCTATAAAATTCTCATCAATTACTTGCAGGCTTTCTTCTTTCAGAATGTTATTGTGGGCTTAGTTGAGTTCCTTGTATAGTTTCTCTTTGTTTTATTGGAGTCTGAATCTTGGTATTCATTTTCTTCATTTTCCTCTGGTTCCTGTACTAATTTGTTATTGGGGGGAAAATGGTTTCCATCCTTTTTCTGCTTTCCCATCATTCCACTTGGTGTTGTTACTGACCCTGTACTGTGTATAATTTAGTATAATCTAGCTTGTAATAGCAAAGGTAATGAAATGTAGAATGGAAGAGTAAGAGGAAAAAAGAAAGCAAAGAAAGAAAAGAAATAAGAGAAAAAAAAAGAGAAACAAAGAAATTAACAGGGAGAGATAGTGTACTAATCAATAGTGAACTAAACAAGCATTTAGATGAAAGAGAAAAAAGAAAAAAGAAGAGAGAAAAAGTAAAAAAGAATCCAGGATCAGATGAGATGAAGTTTCAGTCTTAATAGTTCTGGTGTTACTCCTTCAGTATCCAGTACTGATGTTGGCATTTGAGTAGTAGCTCTGTCATTGTCTCATCAAAGGGGAAAAAAATAATGAAAAAAGAAAAAAATGATTTAAAAAAATAGAAAAGATATATAAAAGTATAAAAAATAAAAATTTCTGGTCCAGAAATAATGACATTTCAGTCTTAGTAGTTCTGGTGTTTCTCCTTCAGCATCCAGTCCTGGTGTTGGTATTTAAACAGTAGTACTGTCATTGTCTTGCCAGGTGGTTGGGTCAGGAGACAGCTTTGTGAACTGCTATCTGCCTTGTTTCAGGCTGCAGCTCACTGACCACCTACTGCCAGCCATTTACTATTGCAGGTTTTATGTATTTAAAATTTGTTGGGAGAGCTGTCACACCCACATACTCCAGCAGGCTTTGTTTATTTAAAGTTTGTGTGGGAGCCTTCCCTTCCCCTCTTCTTTGGTGGAGAGTCCTACAAACCAGCTACATTTGAGGGCTTTGTTAATTTAAACTTCATGAGGGGAACTGCCCTTCCCCTCTTCTCTGGTGGAGAGTCCTGTACATTTACTATTGCAGTCTATGTATTTAAAGTTCACATGGGAGATTGCCCTTCACTCCTCTGGTGTGCTCAAGGCACCCCACCTTCTTTGCTATGTGTCCTTTTCAGTTCCATGTTTATTATTAATTTTTATTTTTCCCCAGAGCGGGGGTCAGACTGTCTAGGGGGCTATGCTGATTTATCCCAGGAGTGGCTGTGGGTATACCGCATGCTGCTTATTTGCTAACTTATTGGTCTGCATCTCCCATGCAGGTTAAGAGCCAGCATCTGGTGGCACAGGATCCCTCCTGATTTCTCTGTGTAATATGGTGTGGAGAAGCTGTGTGCGGGCTGGGTGTTTGGGGTGTTGGAGTATTGCTTCTTCTTGGTGGATTTTCCTGCCAGTGGTGTCTCCAGCATCTCAGCAAGATTTTTGCTTCATGGAGCTCATGCTATCTGCTTCCTCCCTCTAGTCACCATCTTGGATCCTCTCATTCTGTCAGCATACATCAATTTCCGTCCTTTAATATTTGGGATAAATGAAGTCAGGCAGTTCCGTGGTCCATAAAACATCAGTCTACAGAATAATTGTTTTCATCTGGAAGCACTTGAAAATAGAAGGGCTTCTTCATTAGATAGAAAGATGAAGAATGAGCCCTGTTCTTAAGAATTTGGAGAAACTTCTCAAGCCTCTGAAGAAGTGTTAGTGTCTCCACTCAGCTTTTCTGGTACCTTTTTTCAATGTGAAAATTTATCTGTGTTATATTCACAGTAACAAAAGTGAAGTTTGTGTGCTGCCCACATTTGATTTGAACAAGTATTGCCAGCACACTTTTGTTAATGGATGTACTAGAGCACTTTTGTTAATGGATGTGCTAATTGTATGTCTTTGCTCATGAAAATATTTTTCTGAATTTGGAGGCTACTTAAAAAGCTGGACATCAATCTACCATTTGATCCAGCAATACCACTCTTGGGGATATACCTGAAAGACTCTTACTCCAGAGGCACCTGCACATCCATGTTTATTGCGGCACTATTCATAATAGCCAAGTTATGGAAACAGCCTAGATGCCCCAGCACTGACGAATGGATTAAGAAAATGTGGTATCTATACACAATGGAATTTTATGCAGCCATGAAGAAGAACGAAATGTTATCATTCACTGGTAAATGGATGGAATTGGAGAACATCATCCTGAGTGAGGTTAGCCTGGCTCAAAAAACCAAAAATCGTATGTTCTCCCTCATATGTGGACATTAGATCAAGGGCAAACACAACAAGGGGATTGGACTATGAGCACATGATAAAAGCGAGAGCACACAAGGGAGGGGTGAGGATAGGTAAGACACCTAAAAAACTAGCTAGCATTTGTTGCCCTTAACGCAGAGAAACTAAAGCAGATACCTTAAAGCAACTGAGGCCAATAGGAAAAGGGGACCAGGAACTAGAGAAAAGGTTAGATCAAAAAGAACTAACCTAGAAGGTAACACCCACACACAGGAAATCAATGTGAGTCAATGCCCTGTATAGCTATCCTTATCTCAACCAGCAAAAACCCTTGTTCCTTCCTATTATTGCTTATACTCTCTCTACAACAAAATTAGAAATAAGGGCAAAATAGTTTCTGCTGGGTATTGGGGGGGGAGAGGGAGGGGGTGGAGTGAGTGGTAAGGGAGGGGGTGGGGCAGGGGGGAGAAATGACCCAAGCCTTGTATGCACATATGAATAATAAAAGAAAAATGAAAAAAAAAAGAAAATATTTTTCGGTATCTTTTGCCCAAGAAAATAAGTGTCTAGCAATGTATTTTATTTTAGTAATACTGAACTTAAACTTAGGCTTTTGTGTTTGCACATAGGTGCTCTACTGCTTGAGCCACAACTCCAGTCCATTTTTAGTCTGGTTATAGTGGAGATGGGGGTCTCCTGAACTATTTTCCTTGACATGACTTGATCTTCACAATCTCAGCCTCCCAAATAGCTAGGATTATAAAACATGAAACACAGAAGCCCAGCATAGAGGTTTATTTTCATATTTTTTCCTACCATTTTGAACCATTTTGTAATATTATCCTTAGAATTTTGCTATTCTACTCTTCAGCTTATTGCCTATGTGCATTTTTGGCAATGTTTCCATTGAATTGATTTATATATGCTTTTTTACTCATCTTATTTTTTTCTCTGAGCAGTTGTTGCCAAAGATTTTCTCACATTATGCCCTTTATTAACCTTGGCTATTTCATCCCTTATGGACCAGAAATAATAAAATCTGAAAAATAGTTGCTTTTCTTTTTGTAGTTTGTTCTTTAATTAAAAAATGCAGTCAAGTTCTATCATAAGGCAATTCTCCTAGGATAATCAAATACTCCAAAAAACCTATTTTCTTAGCTGGACACTGGTGTCTCATGCCTCTAATCATAATTGCTTTAGAGGGGTTGAGTTTGGAATGTTCACGGTTCAAGGCCAACTGGAGCAAAAGTTTGTAAGATCCCATATTAGCTTGCTGGTACCGTGATGGTTCTTTTTTTTTTTAAATCATGATACTTGTATTATAGAAACAATTTGATAGATGTTATTTTGTTTTATCAAGTTTTTAAAAAAAGAATGCTATGTGGTTTGGAAGTGATAATGTATGTGTGTATGCATGTCTGTGCATATTGGCAAGCATGCTTACCAGAAGATATTTAAATATTTTTAAAGCATTAAATAGTTCAACTTCCTTTCAAAAAATTTCTCAAAAGCACTGATCCATCTGTTTCAAGCATGATCTACCAAACATTTGTGGAGAAATAACTAGTATTATATAGTCTTCTCTCAAAAATTTCAAAAAGAAAAAACATTCTGCAACTCATTTTATGAGGTTTATATAACTTTAACACTGAAATACATAAAATACCTGGAAGGAAAATTAGAATCTCACTCATTTGTGGATATAGATGCAAAGCCTTAAAAATACAGATTTACTCACCACATCCATACATGTATTAAATGATTGCAGAGACCAAAGGAGGCTTCAGTACTTACTTATTTTCTTTTTATCCAGTAGAGAAAGAAAAGAAAGTACATTTATGGAGATGATAATATCACCTCCTTAGACACCTGGGGGAGACTTTGTGCTTATTATCAAGATATTGCTGGTAGTGAACACTGTAAGTAGGCAGGCTTATCATACACTCTTGGAAGCAATGACTGTCATTTCTGTCATGCATTGTAGGGGATCTCCTCTGTGCTACAGAGATGTGTTCTGTGCAGGTGGCTGCTCCCAAGAGGTTTTGGGCAGAGCCAGGCTGTTCTCAAATTCACTAATCAGACTTCTTGTTTCACTTTTCCAGGAACAGAGTGCATAAAATGGAGAGTTGGCATCCTTTGTTACACAAATTTAATTCTCTTTGCAGGAAAGAAACATCAGAAGCAGGGAAAAAGAATTTTCCATTAGCAATCCCTTTTACATTTATCCAGGAATGAAAGTAATTTTTCTGCTTTATTGATGTAATTTGCCATATTAACATATTAAAGGATAAGCCATAGGATTTTCTCAGTAGATATCCAAAATATTTGGTAAAATTCAATAAACTTTCATGATAGAATATTAGCAAGTTGGAAATAGAGGGAGGCTGTGTTAACTTGATAAATGTTATCTACCAAATTGCTGTAATAAATATCACTATGATTTTAAAAACTGTCTGTTATGATTAAATCTATTTAGTATTTTTCTAGGTCCTAATGAGGAGAAAAGGATATGCAAAGATGTAGCAGGGCTACATCTATTATTTTTTGGGTGATGTAATTAATATCCATGGAAAAGCTTAGATAATTGTTGAATAAATTCTAGAGGACCCAGGTAAAGTTCCTTGATATTAGGCTAATATATAAACATCACTGTATTTCTGTTTACTAGAAAAAGAAAAAAATTGAAATACATGTACATAAGAATAAATATAAACTATCTAAATGCACATCTTATGGAGGTGTGCTCATAACACTTTTAATGAAGTAAAACCTTGTATAAATTTTTGAAGAAGACTGAAACAGAGACAAGTTTCACAGATAAAGAATCACTACTGTGAACATCATATTTCCCTCATATTAATCTATAAATTTTATGCAATGTCAATCAAATACTTGAGTAAATTTTTTGTAAAACTTGACAAATTTACACAGAATTTTAAAGGAAAAATGGTGGGAACTGAATTTATCATTCCAGATATCAGAAGTTGTTAAAAAGTAATAATAGTGAAAACTGTGGAACTTGATTGTGGGTAGACTAATAGATCAATGGAACTGAGAAAGGAAATACAAAATAGATACATTAGTCTATGGATACTTGATGTATGAAAACTTTAGCATACAGATTCATAAAAATAATACAATATACTCTGTTGGTATATATTCTCCTACAGGTGAAAAATAATATTGTATTACAACTTCATATTTTACAAAAATTTGTTCCAAATGGATTACAGATTTAAATTTTAAAGCTTTGAAAGTAAAACATTGTTGATTGCATATGACTTAGAAAAAACTTAGATAAGACATAAAAAGCACAAATCATGAAAACTAAAAATTCAACTCCATCAAAAAATTAACAATATAAAAAAAGACTGTGTGCTGAGTGAAAGTATGGTCAGGTAAATCTAATTGCAGCTCATATAAAATGTCAAAGATTGGTATCCAGTATATCATAAATAGTTTCTTTAAATCTACCAGAAAAATTCACAAAAGATATGAACAGTATAAATTCCTTAGCAGAAAGAAAACCTAAGTTAAATAGAAATATGAAAAGATATATAGCTTGCTACTAATCAACAACTGTATATGCATACTTCTTAGAAATATAATTTTGTACTCATCAATTTAAAATGAGAAGTTTTGGTGAGAAAATGGACACATAGGAACTCATAATTTTCTGTAAGGAGGGAAAAATAGTGCAATTATGTTGGATAAGAGATAAATAGCAGTACAAATGTGTCTATGGGCCAGAGTTTCCAGTTTAAATATGTACTCTGGAGAGATCAATGACCACATATAAATGGTCATTCATACATGCGTACATATACTGGTATGTTTATGTATGAGTATATATGTATAAATATTTACACATACATATGAATCTTTATAGTAGCATTGTTTTCCATAGAAGAATATTCATTACTTAAAAATCACAGAAAAAAATCAGCAATTGGTGCTACAACATCGGTACTAATTTTTTTTTACTTTTTTAAAATTTTATTCATATGTGCATACAATGTTTGGGTCATTTACATTGGTACTAATTAATCTTTCTAGTGCAACGGAACAAAGAGCAATAAAAATGAGTTGCAGTAGTCATCCTTTACTCAGTAGCGCTGTATGTAGCTCTGTATGCAGAAGGCTGAGTTTTAGACACAAACGTGGCTGTAGTGAAGGGAATGAAACAAACTAAGCTTGTTGCTGACATGGTTTTTTTGACTCTTAAATGTCTTAAGAAATAACAGAGTAAGATAATACTTTAACAATGCAAGAAGAGATAATTGTAGTCATTCCAAATTCAAAAATTTAGATGACATTTCTGGGGACACTTTTCAAGAAGTTACCAAACAAAAGGCAAACAAACACATGTGATCTGACACCACATCAGAGATACAACTTTCTAAACTTATATCCAGAAATATTGTTCATCATTTATTCATTTAAAGAAAATATTTACCCTTCGTTGAGCATTCACTTTTCCACAGCTAGATAGATGATAGATAGATAGATAGATAGATAGATAGATAGATAGATAGATAGATATAGATACATAGATAGAAAATCTCACAGAACTCTGGGGTTATGGGCCAAATGTTGAATTTCTACACCCCAAAATAATGGTATTGGGAGGTGGGGTATTGGAAGGCAATTACAGTTAGATGAAGGCATAGGTTTGTGACCCTAATGAATTGGATTTGTATCCTTATTAGTGCCACAGTGACCCTGCTTCCCCTCTCTGTGCCTATTTTGTGGGTAGTTTGTAACCCAGACGAGAGCCCTTGGCAAAACTTGATGATGATGGGACCCCAATCTCAGACCTCAAGACTCCAGATTTGTGAGAAATAAATCTCTGTTGCTCATACGCCACCACTCAAACTAAAACAGAAGTTAGTATATACAAAATACCTAACAACATTGAAGAAACTTTGGACCTGGGTAATAGGTTGAGTCTAGAGGATCTTGGAAGGTGTCATAAAAATAACATCTTTCTCTGGTTAGAGTTTTAGAAATCATATGACTATTCAGAAAGAAAAGAGAGCTGTAGAGATAGCTTCTCCCTTCTTAGAGAACACCTAATTAAGCATGAACAGCGTGGTAGAAACAGGAAAAAGATATTCCTGGTGTAGTCACAGTTGGAAATGGGGGATGTGTTGTAGGACAATGAGGAAAAGGCCATGTTTGTTATCAAATGGCAAGAACTTGGCAGTCCTGTGTTCATGTTCCAGTGTCTTTTGGAAGGCAGAGTAATGAAAGTGGTTTCTAAACAAAGTGATGCACAAATGGCATCACTAACTGCTACTAAATACTTGTGTAAATGTGAAAAGATCAAAACAATTTGAAGACAAATTGGTAGACCACAAACTATCAGAACTTAAAGATTTGGAAAACTCTCAGCCTACACTTTCTGAAAACCATGAGAAAGCATGTTAGAAGAAAATACTAAGGTTGTGACCAAATGGCAGATTTGATAAAGAGATTAGATTAGTGTGAATGTGAACCAGGGATTTAATCAGTCAGCTAAACAAAAGCCAGGAAGTAAGATGGGATTATTCCAGAGATGAGTCACCAACAGGAGTAAATGAAAGATGGAAAAGGGGACAAATTGAAAGAAGACTGTTAGACTTAAACTCTTTAGTATTGAACCATAGAACGATTGATGGTCAATAGTGTAATTCTTCAGAAGATCGAAGAAGGTCCTTGAGGGCAATTCAGAAATGTTCAGGGGTGCCAGTTCCTACACAGGCTCAGAGTTCATGGGCACATGTTGGGAGGTAGAATTATCTCCACTTCCATCTCAAAGTGTTAGTCCTCTAGCCATGGAATCTATGGTAGTGACACTATCTGCTTGGATCCTTTGGGTGTGAGCCAGCCCCAACAGAATAGCAGTATGGATAGGGCTAATGTAGAGAATCACAGTGTGGGCAGCTCCCAGATAAGCTCTAGGTGTGCTCTTGACACCTCTGTGGGTCTGGAATATGAGACATCTTCCCCAGTGGGCATTCAAGGATAAAGTATGGAAGCCAAGTAGAATATTCTAGAGCCTTAGAATCTCATGGTGTTTGTGTTCCTAGGTTTTAGCATTTCTTGGCTCCCATCATCCCTTTCTTATTTTTTATGTTTCTTTTTTAGAGAAACATATACCTGTCCTACCATTGTATTTTAGAAGAACTTTGCCTTATGGTTTCAGAATTTGACACCTACATAGTAATTTTACTTCAGAATAAATCATACCTGCCTTTCATCCATATATTATTTAGATGATATTTGGATGAGGCTTTGGAATTTAGACTTCAGATTTGATGGTGGAATGCATAAAGACTTTTGGGATTGTTGAAATGCACTCAACAGCTGACTTGATGTCTTGACATACTGGCCACATCATTGATCATTTGATCTATGCCACACATGAAGGATCAGAAAATATCTTCTGTTTCCAGTTCCACTGGACTTTGAAATTGATATAGAATATACCCAAACTCTCATTATAAATCACTATGTTGGACTGTCTAGTGTCATCTGTATGGTAAACACCACATTCCTTTCAGGCAAAAAATTCCATTGGTTTAGAGATCCCCTCCCAGTAGCTCAGAGCAAAGATCAAACTTTTTTTTCTTTTTTTTTGAGTTAAGGTCTTGCTACGTAGCCTTGGACTTATGAACCTTCTGTCTCTGTCTCCAGAGTACTGGGACTGCAGGTGTGCAAGCCACCTTAATCTTCAGATCTTTCTTTGGTAAGCTAAATTCTTCACCTAACATTGCCAATTACAAGACCTTTACTTCAAGAGTAGATCTCAGGAATAAAAACTAAGATAGACACCACCCTACCTGAAATGGAGTGGGATACAAGCCATATATTTCAACCTATATTACCTTCTTCATAATTTCAGAGTTTTTTCAGGAAGGAATAATTGAAGAATAAAAAGAAAAATTTTTATAACCATTTTCTTCTTGACTCAAGTTGCCCTTGGCCTCTATCTGAATTCCCTGTCTATAGTTATAATTTTGCGTAGCAATACATTTATTTTACATTCAGAGTTCTGTAATAATTGGAAGAAAATTACAAAGGACCTCATTACAGATAATTTTGACAACTTATTTAGTGATGGGGAATCATATACTTTTATTTTACTATTTACATGGAAAATTATTTTGCAATTTTTAGAAGCATATTTGAACAATATTTGAAGTAGTACTCTGTAAAGTTTACACATGCTTCTTAAAAATTTTATACTTTCACCATGAAGACTTTTCCATGAAGAGAGTAAGATATGTTTTTCAAACTATATTCCAGGGAAAACGTGTCTACAGTGAGATCTTAGAACATTTCCCAATTTTTTTTCCAATTTCTGAATTATTCAATTTTGGTGACTTACTTCTACTAGATGCCTTATACACTGAATTTTAACAACTTGGATCAAATCCAAAGAACTTTTTCCTTGTCACTTTCATAGTTTCTTTTACCTCTTTGTTTCTTAAGCTTCCTTCCCTCCCTCCCACTTTCCATTTTTCTTCAGTAAATATCAAGCCATTCAAATGCTGACAGTTCTAGATGTATGAAAATTCACAGAGAAAAACTTTCTCCTCCTGCAACTTTTGAGTACTAATCTCCAGTTTCAATCCCCGGAAATCACCACAGTCACAAGCCCTGCTTTCTACCAGATAGAAGCCCCACATAGTCTTTGAAACACATCCCAATATTTACACCAGTATTTATATTTTTTATTTTCCCATCCACAAAGAGTGCATTCTTCATATTTTTTCAGATTTTATTTTAATTAATATTCAAAGGTGATCTGTCCACATCAGTACAGAAACCAAAGGCCCAGTCAGTTAGATTTAATTGACTAAACTTTTAATTTTCATTAGGTAAAATACTATTACTTCTTTCTCACCTTAAATTTATTTCTAATCTATTGGAATGTAGTCTTAAATAATTTTCCTAGTATTTCTTATTAATACTGATATTTGTGGAGGTAAATATTTCAACATGATCTAGTTTAATATTTTTCTAAAATGGCTCATAAAAATATTATTGTATAAATAAAAACAGCATGGTACTGGCACAAAAACAGACATGAAGACCAGTGGAACAGAATAGAGGACCCAGATATGAAGCCACACAACTATAAGCAACTTATCTTTGACAAAGGAACTAAAAATATACGATGGAGAAATAGCAGCCTCTTCAACAAAAACTGCTGGGAAAACTGGTTAGCAGTCTGCAAAAAACTGAAACTAGATCCATGTATATCACCCTATACCAAGATTAACTCAAAATGGATCAAGGATCTTAATATCAGACCCCAAACTCTTAAGTTGATACAAGAAAGAGTAGGAAATACTCTGGAGTTAGTAGGTATAGGTAAGAACTTTCTCAATGAAACCCCAGCAGCACAGCAACTAAGAGATAGCATAGATAAATGGGAACTCATAAAACTAAAAAGCTTCTGTTCATCAAAAGAAATGGTCTCTAAACTGAAGAGAACACCCACAGAGTGGGAGAAAATATTTGCCAACTATACATCAGAAAAAGGACTGATAACCAGAATATACAGGGAACTTAAAAAACTAAATTCTCCCAAAACTAATGAACCAATAAAGAAATGGGCACGTGAACTAAACAGAACTTTCTCAAAAGACGAAATTCAAATGGCCAGAAAACACATGAAAAAATGCTCACCATCTCTAGCAATAAAGGAAATGCAAATTAAAACCACTCTAAGATTCCACCTCACCTCTGTTAGAATAGCCATCATCAGCAACACCACCAACAACAGGTGTTGGCGAGGATGCAGGGAAAAAGGAACCCTCTTACACTGTTGGTGGGAATGTAGACTAGTACAACCACTCTGGAAAAAAATTTGGAAACTACTTAAAAAGCTGGACATCGATCTACCATTTGATCCAGCAATACCACTCTTGGGGATATACCCAAAAGACTGTTACTCCAGAGGCACCTGCACATCCATGTTTATTGCGGCACTATTCACAATAGCCAAGTTAAGGAAACAGCCAAGATGCCCCAGCACTGACGAATGGATTAAGAAAATGTGGTATCTATACACAATGGAATTTTATGCAGCCATGAAGAAGAACGAAATGTTATCATTCACTGGTAAATGGATGGAATTGGAGAACATCATTCTCAGTGAGGTTAGCCTGGCCCAAAAGACCAAAAATTGTATGTTCTCCCTCATATGTGGACATTAGATCAAGGGCAAACACAACAAGGGGATTGGACTATGAGCACATGATAAAAGCGAGAGCACACAAGGGAGGGGTGAGGATAGGTAAGACACCTAAAAAACTAGCTAGCATTTGTTGCCCTTAACGCAGAGAAACTAAAGCAGATACCTTAAAGCAACTGAGGCCAATAGGAAAAGGGGAACAGGTACTAGAGAAAAGGTTAGATCAAAAAGAATTAACCTAGAAAGTAACACCCATGCACAGGAAATCAATGTGAGTCAATGCCCTGTATAGCTATCCTTATCTCAACCAGCAAAAACCCTTGTTCCTTCCTATTATTGCTTATACTCTCTCTACAACAAAATTAGAAATAAGGGCAAAATAGTTTCTGCTGGGTATTGGGGGGGAGAGGGAGGGGGTGGAGTGGGTGGTAAGGGAGGGGATGGGGGCAGGGGGGAGAAATGAACCAAGCCTTGTATGCACATATGAATAATAAAAGAAAAATGAAAAAAAATATATTGTATAGATATTTACAAATTTTCTTTTTCTTTTATCTTCAACAAAATGATGGCTGAGACAATTTTTAAATTCTTAAGAGATTCCTTGTTTCCCAGTTCACACTTGGGTTCAGTCACCAAAGTTAACATCTCTTCCCCATGAGACTCTCACAGTTTCTAAGATGTATTCATTGCAGAAGCAAAGTAAACAATTTTTTTTGCTCTAAACCTATTTAATCAGTGGATTTTCAAAAAATAGAATACAGTTCCCACATACAAATTTGATCAACATTATCAATCACATTAAATAATTCTATAACTTTTAAATATTTTTCCTCCACTGCATCAGTCATAAGCTGATTAGTACTATTATTATGGCATTTCTTTTGTACATATATTTGCTGTATTTTTCACTTTAAAAATATTAAAGATATCGCATTTGGACCACAAATTCTCTGTGAATATTTCAGATTTCTGCAGTCCGGTTCCTTTGAACAAAGGCATTTATGGCCACTATATCTAAGAATATTTGTATAAAGAAACATCTGGGTGGGAAAATTTAGCCACTGGAGATGGTACACAATGATAAAGATCAAGACTTGCTTTTCATTTCTAGAAAATATCTGCTTACATTTCAGAGTAGAATTGAGTTTTCTTTCAACAGAGACAAGCATGGGCTGAATACCAGCAATGCTATTTGGAAGACCACTTATTTCCTCACTTGAGGATTTCTCTCTTACCATGCACCCTGATCCACAGACTGATATCATCTGAATTCCCTTGATATATTTGGATTATGAGAGTCTGACTATCCCACTGTTCTTGTCTCTGCCTATGAATTTGGACATCCTGGAAACACTGGGAAAGGTAGTGAACACTATGCTGTCTACACATTCCTCCATCAGTTTAACAAACCTATGAGATAAAGATGAAGAATTGGAAGCAGGGATATTGCCTGTGCACAGGATGGGTGGGTGCTTGACATTTACTTTGTTCAAAATAGAATACTTTGTTCTGAGTCCACATATGACTTCTAGATTTATCCCTGGACTCCTCTATCTCTATTCATTTTCAGAGATTGAAGGGTATAATGCATCAGTTTTGAGTAAAACTGTCTGTTTTGCATTGAATTTTGTTTTCCTATGTAGTACACCTCTCAGGGGATAGAGTGGGACATTCAATTTATGTTTATTGATGACAAAACTGATAGGCACCAGATCACTCAGTTCACTATGCCAGTTCCCTAACTTGTTAGGGAAACTGAATGGACAGGATAACCTTTGGTTACTTACTCTATAGCCGCACCCTACAAAAAAAACTGAATAATAAACAAGGAACTGAAAAAGAACATGCAGCAGAGGGGGTGGGGTGCTGTAAGTGCTCCGGAGAAGGGAAGAGGCACAACGGGCTGATCTCCATAGTAACTTTCAATAAACAAAGACTGGAAAGGTAGAAGGATGGGCAGCCGGTAAGCTGCTGCCTGAAATAGGGTAGATAGCGGTCCACAAAGCTAATCTCCTCAGCCAGTGAGCAACATCCAAAGTCAAACAATGTTACAAAATTGGAAAACAGTCAGCAAACCAGCATAATACACTGACACAAGGGAGCTGGCTGATGGATCTCTGACCTTGACCCAGAGAAAGGGGACAAGGCAAAGAAACAAGCACCCATACCCAACACAGTGAAAACCCAACTCCAAAGCAGGACTGCTGATGGGTCACAGAGCTGATCTCCAGATCGTGAGGACAAGACACACCTCACTGAGGGAGGATCTAACTAAGCAGCTGCTGCTGAAAGACCAGAAAAAAACAGACAAGTCCCCCCAACCATCTGGCAAGACTAAGACAGAGCTTCTGCTTAAATACCAACACCAGGACTGGATGCTGAAGGAGTAATACGAGAACTGCTAAAACTGAAATTCTATCATTCCTGACCTGGAATTTTTTATGTGTTTATTTGTTTGTTTTGTTCCCTGTTTGTTTGTCTACCACCTCTCTCCCTGTTGATTACTTTTTTTTTCCTTTGGTTTGTTATTTTTACTATTGTGAGTTAGCTAATACTAAATTACACACAGATCAGGGACAGAAACAGCATACATACATTAACCTACAACCCAACACACCCACAAAACAAAATTAAACCAAGGGAAAGAAAAAAGGTGACTAAAACGACCAATAGCCTATCAAGAACATAGTTACACAGTACCAAGTGGACAATGAGAAGACAAAAAAGGGATGGAAACCATTCTCCCCCAAAGAATAAATTAATACAGGATTCAGAGGGAAATGAAGAAAATGGATACCCAGTTCCAGACTCCAACAAAACAAAGATAAACTATGCCAAAGAACCCAACGAACACCACAAGAACACTCTGAAAGAAGAAATCCTGCAAGTAATCACTGAGAATTTCATGGAGATGTTACTAGACATAGACAACCAAAACGTACAAGAGGCACTCAAGAAATTCCAAGACAACAAAAATAAAGAATATGAGAAGACACTAAAACAAATAAAGGAACTCATAGGAGCCCTAAATAAACACCAAAGTGAAGCAGAAAACACTATACATAGAAGATAAATTAATTAAAGATGAAAATTAACAATATTAAAGAGAAAGTAACCTATGATATGGAAAACCTCAGAAAAAAGAATGAAACAAAAATAGAAAACACAATGGAAGGCCACTCCAGCAGACTAGAACAATCAGAACACAGAATCTCAGAACTTGAAGATGAAATGGAAATTAAAGGAAAAACTGAAGAACTATTAGTCAAACAACTCAAGACCTGTGAAAGGAATATGCAAGAACTCACTGAATCCTTCAAGAGACCAACCTGAGAATCATGGGTATTGAAGAAGGACCAGAAGTGTCCAAAAGGAATTCATAATATATTCAACAAAATAATAACAACCAAGAGAAAACTATGTCCATTCAGGTACAGGAAGCCTCCAGGACACCAAACAGACTTGACCAAAACAGAACTACCCTATGACATATTATCATTAAAACAACAAGCACAGAGAATAGAGAAAGAATATTGAAGGCTATAAGACAGAAAACACAAATAGCATACACAGTCAAACCCATCAAAATCACAGCAGATTTCTCAACAGAAACCTTAAGAGCAAGAAGAACATGGAGTGAGGTTTTCTGGGCACTGAATGAAAATAACTTCAAACCTAGGATATTCTACCCAGCAAAACTATCATTCAAAATAGATGGAGCAATAAAAGTCTTCCATGATAAGCAGAAACTAAAACAATATATGACCACCAAGCCACCACTACAAAAGATTCTCAAAGGAATTCTGCACACAGAAAATGAAAGCAAACAAAACCATGAAAAGACAGGCAGTACCAATCCATAGGAGAAGAAAAGACAAGAAGTAGAGAGTAACATTGATTCAGTTGCACACAATCAAACCCTTAAACAACAAAAACAACTAAATGACAGGAATCAACATATACATATCAATACTAACACTGAATCTTAACAGACTTAGCTCCCTTATCAAAAGACACCATTTGGCAAACGGATTAATAGGGAAGATCCAACAATCTGTTGCTTACAGGAGACCCATCTATCAACTGAAACAAGCACATAGGGTGAACGGCTGGAAGAAGATTTACCAAGCAAATGACCCCGAAAGCAGGCAGGAGTAGCAATACTTATCTCGGACAAAGTAGACTTCAAACCTACATTGATCAAACGAGATAAAGAAGGATGCTTCATACTAATAAAAGGGGAAATACACCAAAAGGAAATAACAATTATTAACCTATATGCACCCAATGTCAATGCACCCAATTTTATCAAACATACTCTGAAGGACATAAAAACATATATAAACTCCAACACAGTGGTAGTGGGAGACTTTAATACCCTCCTATCACCAATTGATAGGTCATCCAAACAAAAAATCAAAAAAGAAATCCTAGAACTAAATCACACCATAGATCAAATGGACTTAGCTGATGTCCACAGAATACTTCATCCAACTTCTGTACAACATATATTCTTCTCAGCAACCTATGGAACTTTCTCCAAAATTGATCATATCTTAGGGCACAAAGCAAGCCTCAGCAAATATAAGAAAACATAAATAATCCTATGCATTCTATCTGACACAATGCATCAAAACTAGAAATCAACAACAAAAACAACAGTAAAAAACATACAAACTATTGGAAGCTGAATAACACATTGCTCAATGATCAATGGGTCATTAATGAAAGGAAAGAGGAAATTAAAAGGTTCCTGGAAGTTAATGAAAATGAAAACATGACCTGCCAGAACCTATAGGACCTAGCAAAGGCAGTCCTAAGAGGAAAGTTTATAGCCATGAGTGCATATATTAAAGGGACAGAAAGATCTCAAATCAATGACCTAATGCTACACAAACTACTAGAAAAACAAGAACAAGCAAATCCCAAAACAAGCAGAAGGAGAGAAATAATAAAAATAAGGGGATGAAAAAAAAACACAAAGAATCAATGAAACAAAAAGCTGGTTATTTGAAAAAATAAATAAGATTGACAGACCCCTGGCAAATCTGACTAAAATGAACAGAGAAAAAACCCAAATCAGTAAAATCAGAACT
Source organism: Castor canadensis (assembly GCF_047511655.1). NCBI lineage: Eukaryota > Metazoa > Chordata > Mammalia > Rodentia > Castoridae > Castor > Castor canadensis. The sequence continues at coordinate 193,435,155 of NC_133386.1, forward strand.
GCAAAAGGGGAGGTAACAACAAACACCATGGAAATCCTGGAAATCATCAGAGACTACTTTTAGAACCTATATTCTAATACATTTGAAAATCTTGAAGAAATAGACAGATTTCTAGATACTTATGACCATCCAAAATTGAACCGAGAGGACATTAATCACCTGATAACACGAAATGAAACTGAAGCAGGAATAAAGAGTCTCCCAAAAAAGAAAAGTCCAGGACCTGATGGATTGATTCTCTGATGAATTCTATCAGACCTTTAAAGAAGAACTAATACCAACTCTCCTTAAACTGTTCCATGAAATAGAAAGGGAAGGAAAACTGCCTAACACATTTAATGAAACCAGTGTTACACTCATCCCAAAACCAGACAAAGACACCTCCAAAAAGGAGAACTATAGGCCAATTTTCTTAATGAACATCGATGCAAAAATCCTCAATAAAATAATGGCAAACTGAATCAACAACACATCAAAAAGATCATTCATCACGACTAAGTAGGCTTCATCCCAGAAATTCAGGGACAGTTTAACAAATATAAATCAATAAATTTAATAAACCACATTAATAGAAACAAAGACAAAAACCACTTCATCATCTCAATAGACATATAAAAAGCCTTTAACAAGATCCAACACCACTTCATGATAAAAGCTCTAAGAAAACTACAAATAGAAGGAAAGTACCTCAACATTATAAAAGCTATATAGGACAAACTTACAGGCAACACTGAACTCAGTGGTGAAAAACTGAAACAATTTCTCCTAAAAACAGGAATGAGAAAAGGATGCCCACTATCCCCACTCCTATTCAACAAAGTGCTATAATTCCTAGCCAGAGCAATTAGGCAAGAAGAAGACATAAAAGGAATACAAACAAGTAAAAAAAAAACTGTCAAAATATCCCTATTTGCAGACAATATGATCCTATACTTTAAAGACCCAAAAAACTCTACCCAAAAACTCCTAGACACCATAAACAGCTTCAGCAAGGTGGCAGGATACAAAATCAACTTAGAAAAATCATTAGCTACTCAGTAAAAAGAACAATGCTGGAGATATCACAATACCCGACTTCAAACTATATTACAAAGCAATAACAATAAAAACAGCATGGTACTGGCACAAAACAGACATGAAGACCAGTGGAACAGAATAGAGGACGCAGATATGAAGCCACAGAACTATAACCAACTTATCTTTGATAAAGGTGCTAAAAATATACGATGGAGAAATACCAGCCTCTTCAACAAAAATTCTGGGAAAATTGGTTAATAGTCTGCAAAAAACTGAAATTAGATCCATGTTTATCACCCTAAACCAATATTAACTCAAAATGGATCAAGGATCTTAATATCAGACCCCAAACTCTAAAGTTGGTACAGGAAAGAGTAGGAAATACTTTGGAACTAATAGGTATAGGCAAGAACTTTCTCAATGGAACCCCAGCAGCTCAGCAACTAAAAGCATAGATAAATGGGACTTCATAAAACTAAAAAGCTTCGGCTCAACAAAAGAAATGGTCTCTAAACTGAAGAGAGCACCCACAGAGTGGGAGAAAATATTTGCCATCTACACATCAGACAAAGGACTGATAACCAAAATATATAGGGAACTCAAAAAAGTAAATTCTCCCAAAATTAATGAACCAATAAAGAAATGGGCAAGTGAACTAAACAGAACTTTCTTAAAAGAAGAAATTCAAATGGCCAAAAAACACATGAAAAAATGCTCACCATCTCTAGCAGTAAAGGAAATGCAAATTAAAACCACACTAAGATTCCACCTCACCCCTGTTAGAATAGCCATCCTTAGCAACAACAACAACAGGTGTTGGGGAGGATGTGGGGAAAAAGGAACCCTTTTACACTGTTAGTGGGAATGTAAACTAGTACAACCACTCTGGAAAAAAATTTGGAGGCTTCTTAAAAATCTAAACACAGATCTACCATATGATCCAGCAATACCACTCTTGGGGATATACCCAAAAGACTGTGACACAGGTTACTCCAGAGGCACCTGCACACCCATGTTTATTGCGGCACTATTCACAATAGCCAAGTTATGGAAACAGCCAAGATGCCCCACTACTGACGAATGGATTAAGAAAATGTGGTATTCATACACAATGGCATTCTACTCAGCCATTAAGAAGAATGAAATCTTATCATTCGCAAGTAAATAGATGGAACTGGAGAACATTATTCTGAGTGAGGTTAGCCTGGCCCAAAAGACCAAAAATCGTATGTTCTCCCTCATATGTGGACATTAGATCAAGGGCAAACACAACAATGGGATTGGACTTTGATCACATGATAAAAGCAAGAGCACACAAGGGAGATATGAGGATAGGTAAGACACCCAAAAAACTAGATAGCCCTCAACACAGAGAAACTAATGCAGATACTTTAAAGCGACTGAGGCCAATAGGAGAAGGGGACCAGGAACTAGAGAAAAGGTTAGTTTGAGAAGAATTAATTTAGAATGTAACACACATGTACAGGAAAGCAATGCAAATCAACTCCCTGTACAGCTATCCTTATTTCAATTAGCAAAAACCCTTGGTCCTTCCTATTACTGCTTATACTCTCTCTACAACAAAATTAGAGCTAAGGGCAAAATAGTTTCTGCCTGGTAGTGAGGGGTTGGGGGGGTAAGGGAGGGTGCAGTGGGAAGGGGGGAGAAATGACCCAAACATTGTATGCACATATGAATAAAATTTTTAAAAATTTAAAAAAGAAAAATCATTAGCTCTTCTACACCAATAACAAACAAACTGAGAAAGAATATATGAAAACAATTCCATTTACAATAGCTTCCAAAAAAAATCAAATACTTAGGAGTAAACTTAGCAAAGGTTGTGAATGACCTCTACAAGGAGAACTAGAAACTTGTGAAGAAAGAGATCGAAGAAGACTACAGAAGATGGAAAGATCTCCCATGCTCATGGATTGGTAGAATCAACATAGTAAAAATGGCTATACTACCGAAAGCAATCTACATGTTTAATGAAATTCCCATCAAAATCCCAATGACTTTCATCACAGAGATTGAAAAATCTACCCTAAAGTTAATTTAGGAACATAAGAGACTGCAAATAGCCAAGGCAATACTCAGCAAAAAGAGCAATGCTGGAGGTATCACAATACCAGACTTCAAACTATATTACAAAGCAATAGCAATAAAAAACATCATGGTATGGGTACAGGAACAGACATTAAGACCAGTGGAACAGAATAGAGGACCCGGATATGAATCCATTTAACTATACCCACCTTTTTTTTGACAAAGGTGCCAAAAATATAAGATGGAGAAAAGACAGCTTCTTCAACAAATGTTGCTGGGAAAAGTGGTTATCAGTCTGCAAAAAACTGAAATTAGATCCATGTTTATCACCCTGTACTAGTATCAACTCAAAATGGATCAAGGACCTTACTGTGATCCTCTTATTTGTGATTTCCTGTCTATTGGGGATAACAGGTTTGTACCATCACACTCATGGGATCTTGTGAACTTCTTTTGGAGGTACTGGGGTTTGAACTCAAGGCCTCATGCTTGCTAGGCAGGTGCTCTACCACTTGAGCTGTCTACCAGCCTGGGATCTTGTAAACTTTTTACTTGGACTGGCTTGAACCATGATCCTCCAATTTATACCTTACGATTAGGTAGGATAACAAGCTTGAGCCACTGTGCCTGGTCAAAACTTTTGATGAAGTGATATACTTGTTGCCAATGAACATGGTTAGTAAACAGGCTTACCCAGACAGTCTTGTGTGTCATAAGCTACCTCTTCTGAAATGTAGGGATGCAGGCTTCGGCAGGCTGGATGCTCCCAAGAAGTTGAAGGTACAGCAAAGCACACCAGGATGTTCTCAGAGTCACCAGTCAGACGTGTCATTCTGCCTTTCCAGAAATGGAGTGCATGAAGTGGAGAGAACAGCACAGATTAGTCTCTTCGCAGAAAAGACTCATGAGAACTGGGGAAAAAAAGCATTTTCCATTATCAATCAAGCCATTACATTTATCCCAGATAACATGGGAAGTAGTAATTTGCAATATTAGTATATTAAAAGAATAAGCAAATGAACTTCTCAGTAAATACAGAAAATTATCTGGTAGAATACAACAAACGTTCATGATAGAATATTAGCAAAGTAGAAATAGGGGAAGACCACGTTGTTTTACTAAATAACATTGTTACTAGTAAGTCATAAAAAGTAGTGGCTTTGAATGAGGAAAAAAGACAACGTCTATTATGATGAAATCTGTTCAATATTGAAGGGTGCCAGAATTATAAGGAATAACCACAACTTGTTATTATTTTTGGATGATGTAATTATCTCCATAGAAAAGCCTTAGAGAGTTGCCAGATAAATTCTTACTGCTGCTAATAAAGTCACCTGATATTTGTTTAATATTCAAAAGCCAATTAGATTTTTGTTTTTCATAGACAAAAAATGCATTAATAATTTTTAGGGCTGGTTTAGTGGTACAGTGGTACAGTACTTGCCTAGCCAGGTTGAGGCTCTGTGTTTGATCCTCAGTTCTGCAGAAAATAAAAGAAAACAAAAACAAACTCCCTATGATAGCAATAAATATAAGACATCTGTGTGTAAGCCTAACAATGTTCATGAATCTTTTTGAGAAAATACAATTTTTAAAGGCTTGATGAAGATATAGACGTGCCTCAGGGATAAGAACCGTGAACATTACTTTTCTCTCATATTAACCTCTAAAGCTAATGTAATTCTAATCAAATATTTGAGAGAATTTCATATACACCTTGACAAATGTATTCTAAATTTTATATGGAATAGAAAAGAGCCAAAAATGGGTAAGATAATTTTAAAGTAAAACAAGGTGGGAATTTGTCTTACCAGACTTCAGAAGTTATTATAAAGCAGTGAAGATAGACTAATATGTCATTGGTACTGAGAAAATCAATCTATGGAAAGCTGGTGTATCAAAACTGCTATGTGTGGGTTCATGAAAAATGACATAATGCCCTGTGGAGTTATGAGTGTTTCCATGTGTGAAAATAACACCAGATTCCTACTTTAAATTTTATAAAATCAATGTCAAATGGAATAAAGATTTAGATTTTAAAGCTTTGAGAGTAAAACATAGCAGAATACCTGTGGCTTAGCTATGCAGATAATATTAAAGACCACAAAAGCACAAATCATAAAACATTGAAAATATAAGTATATTAAAAATAGCAACCATATAAGGCAGAAAAGGTTGGATACAGACTGGAAACTTAGGTATATTCATTTGTAACACATTTAAATGTAAAAAAGATTACCATGAATTATATAAAAATTATTTCTATAAATCAACCCAAAGGAAAAATTCACAAAAGCCATAAACCAGATAACTATAGAAAGAAAACCTAAGTGATCAGTAGAAATACAAAAAGGTGCACAACTCACTGGTTATCAAATAATTATATGTGAACATTTGATTGGAAAATAATTTATGCTCATCAGTTTAAAAAGCCAAGTTTTGGTGAGAATCTGGTTCACATGGCCTCACATATTTATGCTGGGAAGGTGAATCATGGCAGCATTGAGACAAATTTGGAAATGTTATTAAAATTAAATATATGCTTCCCTTTGATCCAGAATTTTCAGTATTGATAAATATTCCAGAAATTAATGACCACATGCACAAGAATATTAACAACCGTAGGTAACATTTACATACTATATACCTATATTCATATATGCATATACATACAAGGATATTTGTAGTAGCATAATCGTAACATTCAAGCTACGAAGTAAATCAGAAATAATAAAAAATGAAACCAGTGATTGGGTGCTACAATATTTACACGGACAAATCTCTCAGATGGAAAACTGAATACTAAAAAACAAGCTGCAGGAGTTAGATGGCAGCTACAGGAGTGGTTGTTACATTAGTTGAAATATATTTTTACAAATATCAAATATTGTACAATAACAGAAGTTTGTCATAGAAGGAAAAACCACATAGTTATTGCGCTCATATGTTAATAACTCCAGGTAAGCTAGAGTTCCAAAGATGAGATGGTCAGTTCCAAGACCATAAGAATTTACCTTTAGTGGTGGGAATATTGTAAACTAAGCCTGCTGTTGATATGCGCTTTTCTTGCACTTTCCAGTATCCCGAGAAATAAGCAGAGTGTAATAAGTTTAGGGATGGAACAAGAAATGGTTCTCTTCAATTCTACATTCAGTGAGAGCAAAGGACTAGTGAGTGTGTGTAAGTTGCCTTCTCTGGTAAATTAGTGATAAAATATATAGAATGCAGGTCTTCCAGCAAAGCATCCTTCAGGTGGATAAAAGCACTTACTACAGGGAGTGAGAATCAACAGATACATTAAAAGCAAGAAGAGCATGGGGTGAGATCTTCCGGGCACTGAATGAAAATAACTTCAATCCCAGGATACTCTACCCAGCAAAGCTATCATTCAAAATAGATGGAGCAATAAAAGTCTTCCATGATAAGCAGAAACTAAAACAATATGTGACCACAAAGCCACCATTACAAAAGATTCTGCAAGGGATCCTGCACACAGAAAGTGACACCCAACTTAACCATGAAACGGCAGGCAGCACCAAACCACAGGATAAGAAAAAGCAAGACAGTAGAGAGTAACATCAAGTTAGGTACACACAATCAAACCTTCAAACAACTAAGATAACTAAATGGCAGGAATCACCACATACCTATCAGTACTAACACTTAATGTTAATGGACTTAATTCACCCATCAAAAGACACTGTTTGACAAAATGGATTAAAAAAGAAGATCCAACAATTTGTTGCTTACAGGAGACTCATCTCACCGACAGAAATAAGCATATGCTTAGGATGAAAGGCTGGAAGAAGATTTACCAAGCCAGTGGCCCCCGAAAACAAGCAGGAGTAGCAATACTTATCTCTGACAAAGTAGACTTCAAACCTTCATTGATCAAACGAGATAAAGAAGGACATTCCATACTAATAAAAGGGGAAATAGACCAAAAGGAAATAATAATCATCAATCTGTACGCACCCAATGTCAACGCACCCAATTTCATCAAACATACCCTGAAAGACCTAAAAGCATATATAAACGCCAACACAGTGGTTGTGGGAGACTTTAACACTCCATTATCATCAATAGATAGGTCATCCAAACAAAAACTCAATAAAGAAATCCAAGATCTAAAATATGCAATAGATCAAGTGGACCTAGTAGATGTCTACAGAACATTTCATCCAACCTCTACACAATATACATTCTTCTCAGCAGCCCATGGAACCTTCTCCAAAATAGATCATATCCTAGGGCACAAAGCAAGCCTCAGCAAATATAAGAAAATAGAAATAATACCGTGCATACTATCTGACCACAATGCAGTAAAAGTAGAACTCAACAACAAAAGTGAAGACAAAAAACATGCAAACAGCTGGAAACTAAATAACTCATTACTTAATGAAGAATGGATCATCGATGCAATAAAAGAGGAAATTAAAAAGTTCCTAGAAGTCAATGAAAATGAAAACACAACCTACCGGAACCTATGGGACACAGCTAAGGCAGTCTTGAGAGGAAAGTTTATAGCCATGAGTGCATATATTAAAAAGATTGAAAGATCCCAAATCAATGACCTAATGATACATCTCAAACTCCTAGAAAAACAAGAACAAGAAAATCCCAAAACAAATAGAAGGAGAGAAATAATAAAAATAAGAGCTGAAATCAATGAAATAGAAACAAAAAAAACCATACAAAAAATTAATGAAGCAAAAAGTTGGTTCTTTGAAAAAATAAACAAGATCGATAGACCCCTGGCAAACCTGACTAAAATGAGGAGAGAAAAAACCCAAATTAGTAGAATTAGGAATGCAAAAGGGGAGATAACAACAAACACCATGGAAGTCCAGGAAATCATCAGAGACTACTTTGAGATCCTATATTCAAATAAATTTGAAAATCTTAAAGAAATGGACAGATTTCTAGATACATATGATCATCCAAAACTGAACCAAGAGGAAATTAATCACCTGAATAGACCTATAACACAAAATGAAATTGAAGCAGCAATCAAGAGTCTCCCCAAAAAGAAAAGTCCAGAACCTGATGGATTCTCTGCTGAATTCTATCAGACCTTTAAAGAAGAACTGATACCAACCCTCCTTAAACTGTTCCATGAAATAGAAAGGGAAGGAAAACTGCCAAACACATTTTATGAAGCCAGTAGTACACTTATCCCAAAACCAGGCAAAGACACCTCCAAAAAGGAGAACTATAGGCCAATCTCCTTAATGAACATTGATGCAAAAATCCTCAACAAAATAATGGCAAATCGAATTCAGCAACACATCAAAAAGATTATTCACCACGACCAGGTAGGCTTCATCCCAGGGATGCAGGGGTGGTTCAACATACGAAAATCAATAAACGTAATAAACCACATTAACAGAAGCAAAGACAAAAACCACTTGATCATCTCAATAGATGCAGAAAAAGCCTTTGATAAGATCCAACATCATTTCATGATAAAAGCTCTAAGAAAACTAGGAATAGAAGGAAAGTTCCTCAACATTATAAAAGCTATATATGACAAACCGACAGCCAGCATTATACTTAACGGAGAAAAATTAAAACCATTCCCTCTAAAATCAGGAACCAGACAAGGATGCCCACTATCTCCACTCCTATTCAACATAGTACTGGAATTCCTAGCCAGAGCAATTAGGCAAGAAGAAGGAATAAAAGGAATACAAATAGGTAAAGAAACTGTCAAAATATCCCTATTTGCAGACGACATGATCCTATACCTTAAAGACCCAAAAAACTCTACTCAGAAGCTTCTAGACATCATCAATAGCTATAGCAAGGTAGCAGGATATAAAATCAACATAGAAAAATCATTAGCATTTCTATACACTAACAATGAGCAAATGGAAAAAGAATGTATGAAAACAATTCCATTTACAATAGCCTCAAACAAAATCAAATACCTAGGTGTAAACCTAACAAAAGATGTGAAAGACCTCTACAAGGAAAACTATACACTTCTGAAGAAAGAGATTGAGGAAGACTATAGAAAGTGGAGAGATCTCCCATGCTCATGGATTGGTAGAATCAACATAGTAAAAATGTCGATACTCCCCAAAGTAATCTACATGTTTAATGCAATTCCCATGAAAATCCCAATGACATTCATTAAAGAGATTGAAAAATCTACTGTGAAATTTATATGGAAACACAAGAGGCCACGAATAGCTAAGGTAATACTCAGTCAAAAGAACAATGCAGGAGGTATCACAATACCTGACTTCAAACTATATTACAAAGCAATAACAATAAAAACAGCATGGTACTGGCACAAAAACAGACATGAAGACCAGTGGAACAGAATAGAGGATCCAGATATGAAGCCACACAACTATAAGCAACTTATCTTTGACAAAGGAGCTAAAAATATACGATGGAGAAATAGCAGCCTCTTCAACAAAAACTGCTGGGAAAACTGGTTAGCAGTCTGCAAAAAACTGAAACTAGATCCATGTATATCACCCTATACCAAGATTAACTCAAAATGGATCAAGGATCTTAATATCAGACCCCAAACTCTTAAGTTGATACAAGAAAGAGTAGGAAATACTCTGGAGTTAGTAGGTATAGGTAAGAACTTTCTCAATGAAACCCCAGCAGCACAGCAACTAAGAGATAGCATAGATAAATGGGAACTCATAAAACTAAAAAGCTTCTGTTCATCAAAAGAAATGGTCTCTAAACTGAAGAGAACACCCACAGAGTGGGAGAAAATATTTGCCAATTATACATCAGACAAAGGACTGATAACCAGAATATACAGGGAACTTAAAAAACTAAATTCTCCCAAAACTAATGAACCAATAAAGAAATGGGCACGTGAACTAAACAGAACTTTCTCAAAAGACGAAATTCAAATGGCCAGAAAACACATGAAAAAATGCTCACCATCTCTAGCAATAAAGGAAATGCAAATTAAAACCATGCTAAGATTCCACCTCACCCCTGTTAGAATCGCCATCATCAGCAACACCACCAACAACAGATGTTGGCGAGGATGCGGGGAAAAAGGAACCCTCTTACACTGTTGGTGGGAATGTAGACTAGTACAACCACTCTGGAAAAAAATTTGGAGGCTACTTAAAAAGCTGGACATCGATCTACCATTTGATCCAGAAATACCACTCTTGGGGATATACCCAAAAGACTGTTACTCCAGAGGCACCTGCACATCCATGTTTATTGCGGCACTATTCACAATAGCCAAGTTATGGAAACAGCCAAGACGCCCCACCACTGACGAATGGATTAAGAAAATGTGGTATCTATACACAATGGAATTTTATGCAGCCATGAAGAAAAACGAAATGTTATCATTCACTGGTAAATGGATGGAATTGGAGAACATCATTCTGAGTGAGGTTAGCCTGGCCCAAAAGACCAAAAATCGTATGTTCTCCCTCATATGTGGACATTAGATCAAGGGCAAACACAACAAGGGGATTGGACTATGAGCACATGATAAAAGCAAGAGCACACAAGGGAGGGGTGAGGATAGGTAAGACACCTAAAAAACTAGCTAGCATTTGTTGCCCTTAATGCAGAGAAACTAAAGCAGATACCTTAAAGCAACTGAGGCCAATAGGAAAAGGGGACCAGGAACTAGAGAAAAGGTTAGATCAAAAAGAATTAACCTAGAAGGTAACACCCACGCACAGGAAATCAATGTGAGTCAATGCCCTGTATAGCTATCCTTATCTCAACCAGCAAAACCCCTTGTTCCTTCCTATTATTGCTTATACTCTCTCTACAACAAAATTAGAGATAAGGGCAAAATAGTTTCTGCTGGGTATTGATGGAGGGGGAGAGGGAGGGGGCGGAGTGGATGGTAAGGGAGGGGGTGGGGGCAGGGGGGAGAAATGAACCAAGCCTTGTATGCACATATGAATAATAAAAGAAAAATAAAAAAAAAAAAGCAATGGAATAAACTAACCATAAACTGAAACCTCAAAAAAATAAATAAATAAATAAAAGGAGCTAAAGCTTGTTCTAAAAAAAAAAAAGAATCTTCTTAAACTGGAATTCTGAGGATGAGCTCATGTAGATAGACTTTCAAGCACAAGGCCAGTATTGGAAGGGCACTTAAAATTAGCCATAATAACACAGCAATATGTGAACGGGATTTTATGTTCATTCATGCAATCATTTATTCAATCACTTGTTCATTCATGGGCTTCCCCGGCAGCTCAGCTCAAGCCATTTCCTCATTCCATTCACAATGCATTGTCAGATGTTGTAATTGGTCTGGGTGAAACATACCTAAGTTGCCTACACATGCAGCAATGATACATGGATGATGTTATAAATGCCAGTTGCCTTATTTTACATACACTGACCTTGCTTCCCAATTCTCTTTCTGCAGCTGGTGCAGGTTGATTGGCTACCAAGGTCTTTGTTTCATTTTCCCACCTATAGTTTATAGTTGGGGCACGAGGGACCAATATGCATTCCCTTGTTGTCTGAAGTCCTAGGGGCTGTAGAATTGGGAAAAACAATGTTTACTTGTTATTTTATGATGACAAAATCCTAAGACTTTTAGAGAGGACAATTTTTTTCATGTTGCTGTCATTAGGGACTCTACTTTTTAAAGTACTATCTCATTAGAAAACAGCTGCTTTATTTCCTTGTTATGAATGAGATTGAGCCTGTTTTCATGTCTAAGAACCCATGTGTAGATCTAGTTAACCTTGTTTCCATAATAAACAGCTTTCTAATAAAAAAAATTCAAATCTAGCCTACATTTAAGGACATCTGGTCCCTAGTGTGACATTAGAGATACTTCTGTTTGAATGCATTGTACACGAACACGTTGACTATTATTTAAGAAAATTTTAATTTGATTACTTCTTTATTTTTCTCTGAAAATTTGTGTATTTTTAAAATTAGCACTCCACAAAGACAACAGTTTTATTAGTTGTACTTTATAATATCAGAATTGTTCAGACAGAACTCTGTGAAATTATACTTTGAATTCTTTTTGGCTTTAAATCTGCTGGGAATAAAATTCTAATCATTCTGAAAGGAGAGGGCTAGATTCGGTGAGCTTAGCAATGTATGAAGGAGAGCTATTGTTAGAGGCTGGTGAATTGACATTCAACATTACTTATTGCATTGTCAGTGCCCGATGTGGACAATGTTCAACTGGTAGTAGAAGATAAGCCGACACACTTAGCTAAAATATACGGATTTCCTTTCGTTGGTGAGTCAAGACTAGCACTTTCGTAACTTCATTAGTCTTTCTCATTAGAGTATGATGCCTTGTCATCTACCATGTCCACTATGGCTCTAGACATCACATGACCTTTCAAAGCAAGAAAGAAAAAATGATGAGAAGGGCAGAGTGGCAGCTACATATATACCCTTGATCAGAAAAAGAAATGTTTTCCCCAAACACCCTGGCAGACCTCCACTTATATTCTCATTTGCTAGACCCATTTAACAAAAATATTCATGTTTTGTACCACATTTCTTCAGTAGATGACTTCAGTGCACTGTGGTAGATTTTTTTTTTTTTAGTTAAGACTGTGTTTATTTTATTTTTTTATTGTTTTATTATTCATATGTGCATACAAGGCTTGGGTCATTTCTCCCCCCTACCCCCACCCCCTCCCTTACCACCCACTCCACCCCCTCCCTCTCCCCACCACCCCCTCAATACCCAGCAGAAACTATTTTGCCCTTATCTCTAATTTTGTTGAAGAGAGAATATAAGCAATAATAGGAAGGAACAAGGGTTTTTGCTGGTTGAGATAAGGATAGCTATACAGGGAGTTGACTCACATTAATTTGCTGTGCGTGGGTGTTACCTTCTAGGTTAATTCTTTTTGATCTAACCTTTTCTCTAGTTCCTGGTCCCCTTTTCATATTTGGCCTCAGTTGCTTTTAAGGTATTTGCTTTAGTTTCTCTGCGTTAAGGACAACAAATGCTAGCTAGTTTTTTAGGTGTCTTACCTATCCTCACCCCTCCCTTGTGTGCTCTCGCTTTTATCATGTGCTCAAAGTCCAATCCCCTTGTTGTGTTTGCCCTTGATCTAATGTCCACGTATGAGGGAGAACATACGATTTTTGGTCTTTTGGGCCAGGCTAACCTCACTCAGGATGATGTTCTCCAATTCCATCCATTTACCAGCGAATGATAACTGGCTGCATAAAATTCCATTGTGTATAGATACCACAGATATTTTTGCACTAGTACTAGTCCTTCTCAATGGTATCTCACTCTTCTCTGCCCCAGAATTATCACTGAAAATGTGGCAGTTTATTCAGCAGAGTCACCATAAGAAGGTGGGAATATTAATAACTTTGGATAATAACTCTAAACAACTGGGAGAGGGGAGTTGAAGAAATGCCTTAACCACCTCTCCTTTAGAGGAATAATTCTGAAGGACATTCCACACAAATCATCAGAGTTCCTGGGGGGCGGAGTTCCATTTTCCAAAGTGTAATTCACCTGTTCCTGGTTTTTCTCCTTGTATAGCTTGCTCTTCATGCTACTTCCTCTACTGCCTAAGAGACCTCCTTGAAGGAGTTAAGCAAATTACTCACTATGAGGGAACAGATCTCACTACACATTCTCACTCAGGTTTAAAGAGCCACGTGAATGATTCCAAGAGCTCAAGTGTTATGGATTGAACTTCTGTATCCCTTTAGAATCCACCTGTTCAACCTTAACCTCCTGTGACGTGGGAAGTAGGGACTTTGGGAGGAAATTGAGTTATGAGGGTAGAATTCTTATGAAAGGGATGTGTTTTCTTACCAGAAAAAAAAAAAAACAGAAAGATCTCTATTCAACCTTTCATTTACTTTTGTCTGAAACCCAGTAGAGGGTCCTTACCACAACCCAACAATGCTAGCACCCTGATCTAGCTAGTGCCCTGGATTTCTTGCCTCCAGAAAGAGCAATAAATTTCTGTTATTTATAAGCAATCCAGTCTATAGTCCTTTCTTATGGAAGCCTAAACTAAGACAGAAATCGGTCTGAGATGTACTGTACTACTATTACAAATACCTAAAATTATGGAACTACTTTGGAATTTGGAAATGGGTAAATGCAGAAAGAATTTTTAGGTGTATGTGAGAAAAAGGCTTTATTTCTGGAAACACTTACAAAAGAATTTTCATGATGGCCCAGAAAGCAAACAAGAGAGCTCTAGTGATGTTTTTCTTTTTCAGCAAATACCTAAGTAACCATATGCAGAATGTTGGTAGAAATATGGAAAGGGTTCTTTTGATGAGGTTTCAGATCGAGATGAAGAACATCTTGTTGGACCTTGGAGAAAAGGATATCCTTGGTAAAGAACTTGACTGACTTCTGTTTGTATTCTAGAATTTCATGGAAGATAGAAGTTTTGAACCAAATATTTGACGTTTTGCTAAGATTTCTAAGCAAAGCATTAAAGGAGCAGCTTGACCCTCCTGACTTCCTATACTAAAATGCAAGAAAAGAAAAATGATTTGAAGATGGACTTGTTAAGCACAAAGGAACCGGAACCTAATGATTTGGAAAATCAAACTTTCAGCCTTTGTTGAGAAACTAAATGAAAAGCATCAAGAAAGTATACCTGAGCAATGAGATCACTGTGAACGTGAACCACAGACTTAATCAGCCATCTCAACAAAAGTCAGATTCTGAATGGACACAGGATTATCCAGCAAAACACTGCCCATTAAAGAAAACAGAGAAATATGGAATAAAATGAAGTGTGTCAGATTTTTTAGACCTCAAAAACCAAACCACAAAACTGTTTATGGTGCTGGGAATTGAACTTAGGGCCTCATGCATGGTAGGCAAGTGCTGTACCACTTGAGCCATGCACTCAGCCCCTACAAAACTACTTGAATGTGTGAATCTGGTATTTTTCAAGACAAGGGAAGATTGTTCAAGATCTTGAAGGCAATTCAGATATTTTCAGGTTTGCTACTCCTACTACAGGCCCAGAATGCATAAATCCAATAGGCAGGATGGCCAAAGCATAAGACCAAGGTCCAAAGGGTTAGGACTAGTTCATAAGGCCCTGGTGGTTGTTCAGCTCTCATCCCAACAGAACTGAGCATGGGAGCTACAGTAGAGAGCTACATTGTGGGCAGTACCCCAAAAATTTTGGTGATATTTCCAGTGTGCTAGGTCTGGAAGGCATATCCTTTGCTCTAATGGGTTGCTTTTGGAAAGGAAATACCTTATGCTTATCCCACTGTAGTATTTTCAAAACAACTTGTTTTACAAGTTCATAGTTTAACCAGCAATTTTGCCTTAGCATAAGTTGGCCCTCAGGTCTCCTTCATTTCTGGTGTAGATGACATTTAAATGAGTTATACAAAGTGGTTTCATTGTGATATGTACAACATATGTGTAATGTACTTTGATCAAATTCACTCCATCTGTATTACTCTTTCTTAGCCACTCTTCTTTCTGCCTTCCCTCCTTTTTAACAGTTTTGCATGGGTTTCATTACACTATTTTCATACATATCCATATGTCTGTCTATGTCTATATCTGTCTATCTATCTATCTATCTATCTATCTTTCATCAATGAACTTCTTTGTCCTCTTCCTCCTCTGACTCACTGATTTCCTTCCCCCCAAATCATGTTACAGTCGTTTCATATTATTGTTAATTATTTAGATCTAGATTCTTCAAGTGAGTGAAAATATTTGTTTTCCTGAACTTGGCTTATCTTGCTTAACATGGTGCTCCCTAGTCTACCATATAGTTTCCTAAAAATGACACTTTACACTTTGGAGTTGGTGTTAGATTGAGTTAAGACTTTTGGGGCTGTTGGCATGGAATGACTTTATTTTTCATGTGAGAAGGATGAGAATTTTTGGAGTCTGAGGTGAAGTGGTTACAGTCTCTAGAACTGGGAGAAATAAATTTTCAGCCTTTAAAGTTCTCCAGAACTTTAAGAACTGTATTTCTTTTGTTTATAAGTCACCCAGTCTGTGGTAATTTTTATAGAGCCTGAATTGAATGAGGCATCAGGAAAGCACTATACATACAGTTATGGATTTATTATAGCCAAAGGATACAAGCTAAATCAGCAAGCAAAGAGATGCAAAAGAGGTCTGCAAAGGGTCTAAACATAAAGATCCTTCTGGGAATTGTGGTACATGTCTCTAATCCCAGCTACTCAAGAGGTGGATGCAAAAAGGATTGCCAGTTCTAGGACAGCCTAGGTAAAGTTAGCAAAATCTTACCTAAAAAATAAGGCCAGGTTCAATGCTTACATTTGTAACTCCAATAACTTGGGAGGTAGAGATTAAGAAGATTGCAGTTAGAAGCCAACCCAGGCCAAAAGTTAGCAGGACTCCATCTCAACAAACAAGCCATGTGTGGTGATGTGAGCCTGAGGTCCCACCTATGGCAGGAGTTATAGGTAGGAGGCTGGCACAGACAATAACATAGACCCTATCTGAAAAATAACTAAAGCAAAAAAGGGCTGGTGATATGAATGCCTAGCAAGTGAATTCAAACCCCAGTACTGAATTCATGAGACCCAGTGTCATATAGAGAAGAAAAAGTGGTTACCCTCCCAATACCAACTTGCGTGCATGGAGTTGTCAACCTCAGAAATTCACCTGAGCCTGTGGTTTTGAGTTTTTATTGGGATTTGATCACATACGGCTTATGTAGCTGATGTTTAGTTCCCATATTCTCTGAATATAATAATACCTTTTGTCTCCATTTGTCTGCAGGTTGGATCTGATATGTCATCTACCCAAATCCTCATCATAAATCACATTATTAGACTGTCCAGTGGCCAAGGCTTCATAACAAAGACCCCCTATTAGGAAGGACATCCCAGGTACTTAGAGATCACCTCCCAGTAGCTGAGGACAAAGGTTAGAACTTTCTTTAGATAAGCTTAGTTATTTCCTACATACCAGCACATACATGGCCTCTACTCAAGACCATATGTCGGGACTACAGTTTAAGACTACCATAGCTGCAATGGAAGATTTGCTTGGAAACAAAGTATCTATTTATCTAACTATATCACCTTCAATATAAAACAGGTAGTCTTTTAGGAAGGAGTAAGAAGAGTGTGGAAAAAGTAGAAAAACAACTAAATTTGTTTTGCACTGGAAGTGAATGCACATATGGAATGGTGATGAAAACATCTTTCAGTTCTGTGACATTCTCTTCTCCACAAGGTTCTTGTACAAAACTGTTTGCAAAGATGTAATATTATCTTCTGTCATGGACTTGTGTAACTTCTTTCTGTAAAGCTACACTTGTAAAGTTGCTAATCATTGGCTTCAAATTTAGATTGAAGAATAGAGCTGTTATCATGGTATTTTAGATATTTATCTAGGACCCCAGAAGCATTTATAAAACATAAGCTGCTGTAAGAATTGTTAGCTGTATTAGGTTGTATACTACCTCATTTTGGTGTCTGCAGGTAAGTTTCCCGTGTTCATTCATTACTCATTCATTTGATAACTATTTATAGAGTAGCTGATATATTCCTAACAACTAATAGATACCAGAAATAGAACACTGAGCAAAATATTAATTATTCTGATTTGACAGAGGTTAAATTTAAGTGGTTTTCATATATATACTTATGGTAAGATAAGTCACATCCTAATCAGGGTGTGAGTTAAAAAACAATTTACTCTAGGAGGAACATGTTGTGGTAGGTTACAAAGGCCACAAATCTGTTCCCCCAAGGCATCCTTACCGTGGCAGTGTGGATGGCAGATCCTTCCATCCAGCAGTGGAGCCTGTACTCCAGCTCCTTGATTCTGCCATGGCCATGTGGTGATGTGACATCAGCACATGTGGTAGATCACTCACCTTAGGATGCCTCTGACTCTTGATGTTAGTGACTTATGCTCAGCTCACAAGTACTTTTTCCTTACTCATTCAGAGCTTCTTTAATTCTTTATTTCATAGGCAATGATAAGGAAGTTTAACATGAGAATGATAATGCCCCCCAAAATGGATGCTGCTTTGTAGCTTTTATTTCCTTTCTCTTTCTTGAACATTTCTGCCAAGCATGTCCCACTTAGCTGTTGCTTTACCGTAGGACTTGGCATTTTTCATGTAGTTTAACATTTTGAAGAATATTCCTCTCTTATCTTCCCCATGTATCCCATTTTGTTTTTATTATTGTTGGGCTAGAAGAAAAATCATGTAGTAAGTTATATGATTGATACTCTCTAACAGCTTATTTTGTTTTGATCATATTTTCTTATATTTGCTGCTAAGTCATTCTAATGCTGTTTATGTACACAACTGACACATACTTATTTAATATGCATCGTAGTGCTTTATAATTTTTTAACCCAATATTTGAGTTCTTAACCACTATTCATGTTCTCCAGGATGGAGCAGAATAGCAGAGAATTTATGCTTTTTAGAACCTATGAGCCACTCATACTTCTGTGCCTCTATTTTCTAGGTAATACTTTAATATTTATGATTTTTGAGTTCATTATGTGCTATTTAGAAAATATGTAAGTCTAGATGATATGTGTTTTTTTAGATGATATGTGTTTATGTGGATTTCTTGTCTTCTGTTAATATTTCTGTCTGAATACCAGACAGAAAAAATAAGAAAATTGAACTTTTGAGAATGTAGTCACTAATGAAGTTTTCCAGAATGATCTTCATGGGATTAGTGTCTTCTTGGACACAGAATGTGCTGCCTAAACACAGAGGCAGAATTTCTGTACAAAGTTTGGCATTCTTTGCTTTGTGGTTTCTCCAGATATTGGAAAAATGCATAACTAGCTATGAAAACACAACCTTACTTTGTTTTTATTAGATTCATCTCGGAACTTTCCATTCTGCAACTAGTGCAGGGTGATTGCTTCATAAGGTGATGTTTTCTGATTGTTCCAAGTGGGATATTCTACTTCAGAGGCCTTTAGTGGAGGGTCTCTTTCTTAAAGATCTGTCTCAAAGACTAGGGACTGGAGTAAAGTCAAAAGATGCAGAGTTCATTAGTGAAGCATGGTCAGAACAAGAGCAAATCTTCCCTGCAAAGGCTATTTAACAAATGTTGTAAGTAAACAGAATATGAGGTATTATCCTGTATTATTTTGTCTATGGGCTTAGTTTTTATTCTTTTCTAATAAGTATTTGCGGAGTCAGAAGACTTGGGTTTGAGTAAAGAAACCCAGTTTCCTTATCCATAAATATGGCTTATGACAGGTTTTGAAGGTTGTAAATGGGTAGAAAATGTGTGGGAAAATCCTTTGTGATTTGTAATAAATTTAAAAATTTAAACATAGACCTGTCATATGATCCAGCAATCGCACTCCTGGGGATATACCCAAAGGAATGCAACACAGATTACTCCAGAGGCACCTGCACACCCATGTTTATTACAGCACTATTCACAATAGCCAAGTTATGGAAACAACCAAGAAGCCCCACTACTGATGAATGGATCAAAAAAATGTGGTATTTATACCCAATGGAATTTTACTTGGCCATGAAGAAGAATGAAATCTTATCATTTGCAAGTAAATGGATGAAACTGGAGAACATCATTCTGAGTAAGGTTAGCCAGGCTTAGAAGACCAAAAATCACATGTTCTCCCTCATATGCAGACTTTAGATCTAGGGCAAATGCAGCAATGTGGTTGGACTTGGATCACATGACAAGGGAGAGCACATACAGGAGATAGAGGAATAGACAGAAAACCTAAAACATGAAAGCGTTTGATGTCCCCACTCCAGAGGAACTAATACAGAAACCTTAAAGCAACAGAGGTCAACATGAGAAGGGGATCAGGAACCAGTGTAAAGATCAGTTAGAGGTGAATCACCTGGGGTTGTAACACATTTGTACATGAAACCAATGCTAGGAATATTTCTGTATAGTTATCCTTAACTCAACTAGTAAAAACACTTTGTCTTTCTTATTATGCTTATGTTTTCTCAACAAAATTAGAGATAAGGGCAGAACGGCTTCTGCTTGGAGGGAGGAGGGAGTAAGAGAATAGGGGAGGGTTGCAGGGGGGAGAAATGACCTAAATAATGTAAGTACATGTGAATAAATGAATAAAATTTTTTTAAAAAAAGATTTAGATCAAATTTTACAATGCTACACAATGCCGACTGTGCTGTCTCCTGCTCTTGGGAGTTTCTAGAATCAGACTGTTAGTATGTATCAGAGATGGCCCAGAGAAAATTGGTGGTAATTTCCAGGTGGAAGGTAACCCCAAGAAAGGCCTTTTCCTACTTCCGATAAGACAGAAATCTCAGATTCATGGCTGGGATACATATGAGAACATGATAACCTACATTGCCAACACCATCTGGGTTTAATATAAGGATTATAGTGTTGTCGAGGTTCATTTTGACCTGAGTGAGTCTTTTTGGATATCGCTCTTTCTCTGCCAGACCTCATAAGGAATCTGCTACAGGATGCAGACATTTTCAAGACACTGAAATGCTGCCTCAATCTTGTTGAGGAATGGGTCAATAACCTAACTTTGTGTTCAGCTATAGTCATGCCCTGTACTGTTCTGTAGCAGTGGTAAGATAACATGCATACAGTTGACCTGGACCTCTCCACAGAGAGCTGTGTAACATATAGCTATGTAGATAACCTGCTCAGTCAATCTCCAGGACAGACCCCAATCCCACTCTCAGAACAGGAGACACCCCAGCAGACACTCTGATCTGAGCACCTTAAATGTTGCTACACAGTGTCAGATGTTTTGTTTCTAATTTTTGTTCATGTGCTTATAAAAGTTAAGTGAGCGTTCACACTTGAATCTCCTCCTTATGGAGGATATGAGCAGAATTTGCCCAGGAAGAACTACAGAGTTGTATGATGATACTGAGTTATGTATGATACTGAGCACTTCAGCAGTTATGGTTGATAGTATTTAGATATATAATTAGGATGTAATTATTAGCTTTTAGGTCCAATCTTTCTAGTTAATATTCTACTATTTCAAATGTAATTGGATTGAGTTTACATCAGGGATAGTGGGTCATTGCCTTTGCTTTGGAATAGGGTTGGTCTCCCAGTGAATTTCCATTTCATATATTGAATCTTGACTGACCTGATCCTGAGAGTACAGCTGTGCTTAAGTAAATGCACAATAATCCTAAATAATCCTTTATAAAGCCATATTCCATTTTGTGACACTTAGCTTTCTAAACACTTAAATCATTTTAAAATAACTCACATCATAATACTTAATGCAAACAAATTGGACTAGTGGTAACTATGCTTCCTGACACACTGTCACCATTGCTGTCTGCATGAGCAGTTTAATGACAATTACACCACAATTAATTAGATGCACTGTCCAGTCCAAGGACTTGAATATTGTCTGAAATGTCTCAATGTACTCTTCCCTGTATCGTGCACTTACTACCTCCATTCTTACTTGAAAATACCAACCCTATGTGGATATGTTGTGTATTGATTCCTTTATTTATTTTTATTAGCATACATTAATTTTACAAAGGGGTTTCAATGTACTTTGATCAAATTTAACCCCTGAATTACACTTTCTTAAATCCTCTCCCTCTTCCTTATTTAACCTTATTTAGTGGGTTCCATTATGCCATTTTCATATATACATGGAGAAAGAGAAAGGGAGAGAGGGAGAGAGGGGGAAGGAGAGAGAGCAAGATAGAGGACTTTGATCATATTCACCCCTCCCCCCCCAGTATCTTCTCATTTCCCCTTCCACCTCTCTCTTGTTCCCCTAACCAGCTGTTCCCCTTTCACAATCTGTCATATCATCATCATCATCATCATCAATGTCACATTAGGTCTAGATTCCACATATGAGCAAAAACATGTGATATTTGACTTTTTGAGCTTGATTCATATTGCTCAAGATGAGCTCCAGTTCCATCCACATTGCTGCAAGTGACATAATGCCATTCTTATGGCTGAACAATGTGCCACTGCTTACATTTTCTTTAGCCATTCATTGGTTTTTGGCACGTAGGCTAATTCTGTAGCTTGATTATTGTGAATAATGCTGCAATAAACATGGGTGTGCAGGTATCTCTTCTGTTTGTTAATTTACATTCTTTGGATATATGTCAAGAGTGGTATAGCAGGGCCATAGTTCTATTTTTTGTTTTTTGAGGAACCTCCATACTGATTTCCATGATGGCTGTGCTAATTTACATTCTCACCCACAGTGTTTAAGTGTGCTTCTCCCACCCCCCACCCCATGCCATATCTTCACCAGCATTGGTTGTTCTTTGTGTTCTTGATTTGCATTTCCTTTATGGCTAATGATATTGAAAATGTCTTCATGCACTTATTAGCTGTTTGTACTTCTTCTTTTGAGAACTCCATGTTCAATTCATTTTCCCACTTATTCACTGGGGATATTTATTTTTTGAGATATAATTGTTTGAGGTCTTTTTATATTCTGGATATTAATTCTTTGTCGAGTGAATAGCATGCAAAGATTTTCTCTCATTCTGTGGGGTGTATCTTCATGCTTGAATTATTTCCTTTGCTGTGCAGAAGAGTTTTAACTTGGGCAACCCCATTTGTCATTTCTTGCTTTTATTTCCTGAGCAATGAGAGTCCTATTCAGAAAGTAATTGCTTATGCCTATATCTTCAAGGGTTTCCCCTATATTTTCCTGGAATAGTTTCAAAGTTTTAGCCTATAAAATAATTCTTACATTTAAGAGGTTGTGGCAGATAGGCCATAACTTCTGGACCAACTTGGATCCTAAGAGGGAAAACCCACATCAAAGATAAAAAGAAGAATGAGATAAAAACTTAGAATCAGGCTAAATAGATTTAAAAGAACTAGAAATTAGAAAATTAAATGGAGAAGTAATATATAAGAAGTATAAAACCAAAGAGAGGAAAGAAATTTTATTAAAAAATAGAATAAAAAAAATGTGACTATTTAGACCAAATGATCTGGTTTTAAAAGTCTGTAGAGCAAAGTGAATAATCAAATAAAAAGCAGAAAAATAAAAAGAAATAAAAACAAAGCCAAAAACCAAAAATTAAAATTAAAAAAAAAAAATAAAGGAGGACAGGTTTCCATTTGTGAATGCTGTAGCTCAAATTCTTGTTTGATGCTGGCAGGTCTTTCTTTGGCTCTTCTAGAGGTAAGCAACTAGGTGTGTGTTAACTGGCTTCCTATTTCCCTTTGTGGTATTCCCTAGTGGCCAGAAGGTGGGTAATGTGTGACTTTCCGGTCCACATGGTCCTTTAACTATGTGGTCTGGATGGGGTAGCCCTATGGAGATGCTCTGTTCCACAGGCTCTGTTCTCCAGCTCTCCCCCTCTGACTTGCTCAGCTGAAGACAGCTTCTACTTGGGGACTTTGGCGAAATTGTGTGGAGCTTTCCACATCCCTGATTGAGGAGTTTCCCTTGTTGGATCTCATAGTCAGCACTCAGTGAGAATGCCCCTAGTCCTTGTTCTGTGTTTCCATAGACCATGTGCTTGGTCTTGTATTATACAATAGCTTCAAACCAGTATGCAGGACATTATGCCCATGTGCAACCAAATGCAGTATTGGAGGTAGAGAGGTTTCCCCTTCCTTATGTGCTATACCAATTCCCACACCTATGTCTAATTAGTTTGCAAATCTGTTTCATATGAATCTGAGATTGTGTTTCATTCCTTCCTTCCTTCCTTCCTTCCTTCTTTCCTTCCTTCTTTCTTTCCTTCCTTCCTTCCTTCTTTCCTTCTTTCCTTCCTTCCTTCCTTTCTCCTTTCCTCCCTCCCTCCCTCCCTTCTCTCTTTCCTTTGTGGTAGTGCAGTTTTGAACTCAAAGCCTAGAGCTTGCTACACAGGTGCTCCACCACTTTTTAAAGTTAGTTTTTAAATGGGATTTTGCATTTTTGTCAAGGGCTGGCTTCTGACTGCAATTCTACCTAGGTCCTCCTGCAGAAGTGCACAATCACATTGGCTTATTTGCTGTAATGGGGATTCACTAATTTTTTTTGGCCAACCTAGCCTCGATTCAGGATCCTCCCAATCTCTGCCTTAGAGAATGCTGGGATTACAGAAGTGAGCTATCAGGCCTGGCTCTCATTGTGTTTTCTGAGTGGTAGTTTGTTTTGTCTCTGAGGGCCACACCACTTCTGCAGGGCCTTTTGCTTTCCTTGGGTTCCACTATCCAAAGGCCTCTTTTTTTAGAGTGAGGTTCTGTCTATTCAAGACTTAGATCACAGTGCATACAAGTGTGAATGTGTGTCTTCTTCTTTTGCCTCAGTCCCCACCTTCTGCAGCTGCCTGCACTACACTCAGCCTTTGGCACTGGGATTTTTGCCCATGCAGGAGTACAGCAAGCTGTTACTTTTTCATATCTAATTCTGTTTGCTATTGAATTCCCAACACTTACTGCCTTCATGCACTTTATTATGTTCCTACTGCTTATGTAACAAATTACCACAGAGCAAGATCCCATCTCAACCAATAAGCTGGCATGGAAGTACATGTTTGTAATCCCAGTTACACAGGGGCTGTAGGTAGAACAGCTGTCTGAAGCCACCCTGAACAAAAAATGTGAGACCCTATTCAAAAAATAACTAAAGTAGAAAAGGACTGGTAGTATGGCTCAAGTAGAGTATCTGCCTAGCAAGAATGAGGCTCTGAACTCAACAACAAAAGAAACAACAGAAAATACACAAACACCTAGAGACTGAACCACATGTTGCTCCATGATCAGTGGGTCATCAAAGAATAAGGGAGCAAGTTAAAAGTTTCCTGGAACTTAATGATAATGAAAGAACCATCTATCAGAAACTATGGGACACAGAAAAGGCAGTCCTAAGGAGAAAGCCCACAGCCAGGATGCATATATTAAAACACAGAAAGATCTCAAGTAAACGACCTAATGCTGCATGCATCTCAAACTCCTAGAAAAACAAGAATAATCTAAACCCAAAACTATCAGAATGAGAGAAATAATAAACATAAGGGCTGAAATCAACAAAAAAGAGAATGAAGAAAACATACCAAATAATCAATGAAACAAAATCTCATTCTTTGAAAAGATAAATGACTGGTAACACCCTAGCAAATCTACTAACATGAGGAGGGAAAAGACCTACATTAATAAAAGTAGACATGAAAAAAGGGACAGCATAATAAATACCAAGAAAATCCAGGGGATCTTCAGGAACTAATTGGAAAATATAAATTGGAAAATCTAGACGAAATGGACAAGTTTCTAGACACATATGACCATCAAAATTGAACCAAGAGGACATCGATCACTTGAACAGATCAACAGCTAGTAATGAAATTTAAGTAGCAATAAAGAGTCTCCCAAAAAAGGAAAGACCAGGACCTGATGGATTCTGCCAGACCTTTAAAGAGAACTAATATCAACACTCCTCAACTTTTCCATAAAACAGAAAAGGAAGGAACACTGCCTAACTCATTCTATGAAGCTAGCATTACAACACTCATCCCAAAACCGGACAAGGACACAACAACAAAAAAAAATGAATTTAGATGCAAAAGTCCTCAATAAAATATTGGCAAACTGAATTCAACAGCATATAAAAAAGATCATACACCATAAAGTCGGTTTCATCCCAGGGATGCAAGGATGGTGCAACATACACAAATCATTAAATGTAGTACATCATATTAACAGAAACAAAGACAAAAACCACTTGATCATCTCAATGGATGCAGAAAAGGTCTTCAACAAAATTCAAATATCCTTTCATGATTAAAGCTCTGATGAAACTAGGAATAGAAGGAATGTACCTCAACATAATAAAGGATATATATGATAAGCCTGTAGCCAACGTTGTACTAAATGGGAAAAAACTGAAATCACTTCCTCTAAAGTCAGGAATGAGACAGGGTGTCCACTCTGTCCACTCTTATTCAACATAGTCTTGGAATTCCTAACCAGAGCAATAAGACAGAAAGAAGAAATAAAAGGAATATAAATTGGAAAGGAAGAAATTAAAGTATCTCTATTTGCAGATTACATGATTTTATACCTAAAAGACCTGGAAAATGCCACCAAAAACTCCAAGATATCATAAAAATCTTCAGCAAAGTAGCAGGATACAAAATTAATTTACAAAATCAGTAGCCTTTCATCAAATATGAACAGACTGAGGAAAGAATATGGGAAAACTATTCCATTTATAATGGCCTCAAATAATAAAATACCTAGGAATAAACTTAACAAAAGATGTGAAAGACCACTACAATGAAACTATAACCCATTGAAGAAAGAAACTGAAGAAGACTACAGAAGATAGAAAGATCTCCCATGCTTACGGATTGGTAGAAACAATATTGTGAAAATGGCTATATTACCAAAAGCAATCTACATATTCAACACAATCCCCATCAAAATTCCAATAACATTCATCACAGAGATTGAAAAATCAACCCTAAAGTTCATTTGGAAATACAAAAGACCACAAATAACCAAGGTAACACCGAGCAAAAAGAGCAATGATGGAGGTATCATAATACCCGACTTCAAACTACACTACAGAGCCATAGCAATAAAAAAGGCATGGTACTGGCATAAAAACAGATATGAAGACCAGTGGAACAGAAGACAATATGAATCCACACAGCTACGTTCACCTGATTTTTGACAAAGACGCCAAAACCATACGATGGAGAAAAGACAGCCTGTTCAACAAATGTTGCTGGGAAAACTGAATGTCTGCCTGCAGAAAACTGAAACTAGATCCATGTCTTTCACCCTGTACAAGTGTCAGCTCAAAGTGGATTAAGGACCTTAATATAAGACCTGAAACTTTGAAGCTAGTTCAGGAAAGAGCAGGGAGTAAGTTGGAATTAATAGGCAAAGGCAATGACCTCCAAAATAGAACTCAAATGACAGCAAGTAAGAGAAACGATGGACAAATGGCACTACATAAAATTAAAAAGCTTCTGCACAACAAAAGAAATGGTGACCACATTAAAGAGGCCACCCAGAGAATGGGAGAAAATCTTTGTCAGCTCTACATCTGAGACAGGATAAATACCAGAATATACAGGGAGCTCAAAAAATTAAACTCCCCAAAAATCAATGACCCAGTGAAGAAATAGGCAAATGAACTGAATGGAGCTTTATCTAAGGAAGAAATCCAAATGCCAAAAAAAAACACTTGAAGAAATGTTCAGCATCCCTGGTCACAAAGGAAATGCAAATCAAAACCACGTTAAGATTCTACCTTGCTCCTGTTTATCAAGAACATAAATGACAACAAATGTTGATAAGGATGTAGGGAAAAGGAATGAACTCTTCGTGGGAATGTAAATTAGTACAACCACTATGGAAAACAGTATGGAGTCTCCTCAAAAAACTAACAATAGACCTGACATATTATCCAGCAATTCCACCCTTAAGGATATACCCAAAGGAATGCAAATCAGGTTACAATAAAGGCACCTGCACACCCATGTTTATTATTCACAATAACTAAGCTATAGAAATAGCCAAGATGCCCCACTACTGATGAATGCATTAAGAAAATGTGATATTTA
Source organism: Castor canadensis (assembly GCF_047511655.1). NCBI lineage: Eukaryota > Metazoa > Chordata > Mammalia > Rodentia > Castoridae > Castor > Castor canadensis. The sequence continues at coordinate 193,462,694 of NC_133386.1, forward strand.
TATTCAATGGAGTGTTATTCAGTCATAAAGAAGAATGAAATTTTGTCATTGCAGGTAAATAAGTGGAACTGGGGAACATCATCTTAAGTGAAGTTAGCTAGGTTCAGAAAGCCAAAAGCCACATGTTTCCTCTCACATGTGGAATATAGACCCCATATAAATACAAGCAATATTATGGAAAACAGGTCACGCTGAGGAGAGGTCACTAATGTCAGAGGGAGGGTAATAGAAGGTTAGAAAGGTGAATATGGTTGAGGTACTTTCTATACAAGAATGAATATAGCATTTTTAAACCTCTTGAAACCACCATAAGAAGGGAACTATGGTAAAAAGGAGAAAAATAGAGGAAATGAACCAATTCAAGCTATAATGCATCTATACATGGAAATGTCACAAGGAAACTCCCTGTATTACTATCGTAAACAAAAAAAATATTAATTTTTTTCTTTTATAATATAAGGAGGGCATCCCCTCCAAAGGGAGGACAGAGGATATGGGAAAAGGATGTAGTAGGGTGAACATGGTGCAATTACTGTCTACGCTTGTATGTAAATTGAAAAATAAGACTTCCAGGAATGGGGGAGGGAGAATAAAGAAAGATGGAAGGGGTGATTCAAGTTTGATATATTTGATATTGTAAGAACTTCTGTAAATGTCACAATGTACCCCCAGCACAACAATAAATTAAAGGAAAAACAAAGAAACAAAAAGAATGAGGCTCTGAATTTAAATCCCAGTACTGCAACAAAAAAAAAAAAAATAGAAGAAGAAGAAGAATCACCTCAAGTGCATGAATCTGTTCTCCATTTCTATAACAAAATATCTACAGTTGGGTAGTGCATACAGAAGAATTTTGTTCACCCCACAGTTCAGAAGGTGGCTGTAGTTCAGGCCTCCCTGGCCATCTCCTATCATGGCAAGTGACATCATAGTGGGAGCATGTGTAAAAAGGAGACAGGATGCCCAAGAATGGGGGAGGCCAGTCTTACTTTTTAATAAATACTGTCTTGTGAGAACTACCAGAGTCCCATGAGAACTAATTAATTCCTTAGGAGGCCAGTGCCCCCATTGGCTTCCCACCAAGCTCCTCCTCTTAAAGTTCCCACCAGCTCTTAACTTTGCCAAACTGGGGACCAACTTTCCAACACATGGACCCCTAGGACAGGCACTAATGTTACCAGGGACTTGGGTAGTGTGTGTAGGGATGTTGGGTATATTTTTGTCAAAGGATACAAAATTTCAGCTAGATAGGAGGATTAAGCTCAAGAGTCTATTACATAGCATAATAACCATGATTAACAACAATGGATTATGGTCTTGACAAATGCTAAGAGAATACATTTTGAATGTTCTCACAGCACAAATGGTAACTTTGGGAAGCAATACATATGTTAGTGATATTTAGTCATTCCACAATAAAACATATTTCAAAAGATCATGTTGTACAAGATAAATAAATATAATTTTGTCTGTCAATCTTTTAAAAACAATAAACTCATAAATAAATAAGAAAAATATAAAATGGACTTCAACCAAAAATAAACACTTTTATGCTGAGGATACTATAAAGTGAAAACACAACACTTGAGTAGGTGGAGATAGTTGCAAATCACATATTCAATAAAAGTATAGTATCCAAAATATTTAAAGAACACTGAAACTTCAGCGATACAAAGACAATCTAAATTTTAAAATGAAGAAGGTATCTATACATTTTTCCAAAGAAGATATATGAGTGGCTAATCAGCTCAAGAAAAGGTGCTCAGCATAATTACTAACATGCAAATAAAAACACATACCTATACTATAGTGATGTAGTAAAAATTTAGGTAATAAGTGTTAGTGAGGATGTGGAGAAATTGGACTCTCTGACATTGCTGGTGGGAATCCATGCTTCCATTTGGCACTGCTTTTGCTGCATCTCACTAATTCTGGTATGTTGTATTTCCATTTTTATTTGTCTCAATGTTTAAAAAGTTTTCCGTTTTCATTTCTTCTTTGACCCATTGGTTGTTCAAGAATGGTTTGTTTAATTTTCACAGAATTGCAAATGTCCCACAATCTTCCTCTTACTGATTTCTAAATTTATAATGTTATTGTAAATGTCAACTGTTATTGAGATGCCAATCTTCTTAAATTTGTTAAGATTTCTTTTGTGGTTTGACATCTGATTTATTCCAGAGAATGTTCTGTATAAAAATGAGAAGAAGTGTATTCTAGTTCTGTGGGGTGAAATGTACGGCATATGTTTGTTATGTGCATTAGGTCTATAGTACTGAATCCACAAGTCTGCTGTTCCTTATTGATCCTATGTATGGTAGACCTGTCTATAGTTGAAACTGGGATATTGAAGTCCCCAACTGTTATTGTATTGCTGTCCATTTTCCCTGTAGTTTTGTTAGTATCTGTTTTATGTATTTAAATGTGTTAGTGTGAATACATATTTAGCAATAATTGTATATCCTTTTCATGAATTGACCCCATTATTATCAAACATTAACTTTCTTTGTCTCTTGTGACAAATTTTTACAGAAAGTTTATTTTTTCTGATGTAAGTACAGCCACACTGCTCCATTTTGTTTATCATTTGCATGACATCACTTTTCCTATCCCTTCATTTTCAGTCTATGTATGTCCTTAGATCTAATGTGAGTCTCTTGGAGGCAACATATTGTAGGATATTATTGTTTTTAAAAAACTTACATATTTAGATTACAAAAGTTAATCTTGATGTCTTCTTTTGTGATTTGCTGAATTTTTGTAGTGGTACAATTTGATTCTTTTCAGAATATTATTTCTGTATCTACAAGAAGATTTTTGTGGTTATCAATGGCTTGCATAAAATATTTTATAGTTACACCCTAATCTAATAATTACTTAACTTCAATTGAATACTAAAGCACTACTCCTTTACTTCTTCCCATGTCTATATTTTATGCTATGAATATCACGCTTCTGAGTGACTAATGTTTTCTTTTCAATGTCATACACATTCCTACATTGTTTTTCCTGCTTGAGCAATGCCTACTGAAATATCTAATTACTGAGTATCTGACCCTGCTCCCAGATAGTATCCAAATCTAGATAGAGTCCCTGCTTCCTCAATCCATTCTTGGGTTCATTTAGCAATATCTGTACCATATAAAAAGTCCCATTCTAGACTGGACTTGGTGGTACATGCCTGTAATTCTAGCTACTTGGAAGGCAGAAGTAGGAAATTGCAGTTCAAGGCAAAGTTAGTGTGAGACCTTATCTGAAAAATAAACTAAAAAGCAAAAGATCTGGGGACATGGCCAGAGTGGTATGACACTTGCCTCATAAGCATGAGGCCTTGAGTTAAATCCCTAGTACCACAAAAAAGCCCCTTTCCCCTTTCTTACTAAGTTCCCACAGCTTCTGTAGAGTATATTCTGTACAAGCAAAACAAACCTCAATTTTAGACTCTACTAGACATGTTTAATCATCGGGTTTTATCTAAGTACATAAAGTTATTTTTCTTATTACATGATATAGCCCTTATCTAACTTGTTTTCAACTTGTTATGATACAGACTGGAAAAAATGCATTAGTATTTACTGTTGTCATTGGGTTTTATTTTTATTTGTCTTGTTTTTTCACTTTTTGATTTTGAGGAAATATTTGATACATATATTCTCTATGAACATTTCACATTTCTACACAGTCTAATTCTTTTTAGTAAAGGCCTTTATAATTATTGCATTCAAGAATTATTATAGAAGGACACATTATAGGATACTGTGGGATTGTAAATTTAGGACTATCTCCAGTAAATGAAGACTTATCCTTCCCTAGATGGAGAAGATTTGCTCACAGCTCAGAGTAGAAATAAGGTTTGTCTCAACAAACAGAGGATAAGAAGGTCACCAGCAAAGCTATGTGAGAAGAAAGTTTTCTAATTTGGTGATTTTTCTCCTGTAGTGGATGTGGGTACATGGACTGGTATCATCTAGGATCCCTCAGTATGTTTGGTTAAGAGTAGATGACTATCCCACTGTTTCCGCCTCAGCCCATGTGTTTGAACCTTTTGGAAATATTGGGAAAGATAGTGAACTCCATTCTGTCAATCCTCCCATTCACTTCCCACTGTTTTGACTGACTAATGAGATTGCAAAAAGAATTGGAGCAAGTACTCTCGGGGTTTTGGTTAACATTGCTGAATGGGTTTATATGTTATACCTACCCTATCGAATCCTATTTTATTTGTTTTCCCAATGGTGACAACCTTAGATTATAAATCCACATTTTATTTCTAGATTTTAGCCTGGAATCCTATATGTCTAATTGTTTGGAGATTAGGGATATAAAGCCCCAAATTTTGTAAATTAGTCTGCTTTGACACCAAGCTCTGTATTGGATTTTGCTTTCCTAAGATGTACACCTTTCAGCAGGTACAGCTGTGGACTAAAGTTATATTTACCAATGATAAATGCCCACATCTTCTTTACTTCTGGTAAACTTCCTAATTCCTTAGGGAAACTGTTTAGAAAAGAGAGCTCTTGGCCTCTAATATCCCAGTATATCCCAAATAAATATTTCAAATCATACTTTATAATAGCAAATAGATTAATTATAGGTAAATATGAATAGTAACAGTACCATTCAAGAGAAGAAAAGATAATCCCCTTGGTAAGTCTTCATGCTGTATATAAATGGAGTACTAAGGCAACAGTGATTATTCACTTTTCTAAAATTTGCTTTATTTTTCTTTTTGCTGGCAGGTGTTTCAGAAAAGGCTAATCAAAATGTACAAAAGCAGTATAGAAGACTTCTTTCATATGCCTTTAGAAAACACATGAATTAGTCGTTAATTTACTTAGGCGCTTGAAATATATCTCTATAACTTTCAAATGCAATTGCTTTAGTTAGGCGATGCCTTCCTGCCTATTAAACATTTGACACATCTTCTGAGACTGAGATAAACTAGAGCACTGTTGTTTTGCTTGATAAACCACCATGAAATAGAAATCAAAGTTCAAATTACAAGCACTTCTTTCCTATCCTTTTTAGGGCTGCTATCACATCTTGGTTTCTCAGACTATAGATCAAGGGGTTTAACATGGGGATAATTATGCCATAAAAAACAGACGGCACTTTTTCCTGCTCTTGAGACTCACTGGTATGATGATGTAGATACATGTAAACAAGAGTCCCATAGAAAATCATGACAGCTGTCAGGTGGGAAGCACAGGTGGAGAAGACCTTTTTCTTCCTGCAGCAGAAAACATCTTCAAAATGGCAGCCAACATACATGCATAAGAAAAGACAACAACCAACACAGTGCTCACCAAGTTAAATCCCACAAAGACTGTGAGCAGCATGATATTGAAGTGAATATTGGAGCAAGATGGGGCAAGAATTGGAGGTGCATCACAGAAAAAGTGATTGATTTCATTGGATTTGCAAAAGTTCAACGAGAAAGTAAAACCTGTGTTTACAGAACCATTTAGGAAACCCATGACATATGAACCAACTACTAGCTGAATACAGAGTCTCTGGGTCATGATGATTGGGTAGTGCAGTGGATAACAGATGGCCACATACCGGTCCACTGCCATGGCTGCTAAGACCTAAAGGTCACTGGTTGCAAAAATACCATAGACTAGTAGTTGCACCAGACATTCTATGAAGGAGATGGATTTCTTTGTCCATATGAAATTTTTCAACACCTTGGGAGTGATAGCAGAGGCGTAACAGAGATCAACAAATGCCAAGTTTTGGAGGAAAAAGTACATAGGAGTATAAAGGGAACAGTCAGTCTTGATCAGTAGGATCATCCCAACATTACCCACTAATGTGTCCACATAAGTCATTAGAAATACTATGAAGAAGATGTGCCAAGACTTGTGTTGACTAGCAAATCCCAGAAGGATGAATTCAGTCACTTGGGTGCCATTATTTTGTTCCATGAGCAGCATAGATTAAATGTTAGCTGAAAAGTTTCAAGGAAAGAAGAGTAAAGAAAGCTAAAATCATTACAATCCTTTAAGTTAGTTCAAATTTTGAAATGGTATAATATTCAGTTTCATAATAAGACAGAGAATACTTTTAGTAACATATTTGACATTGGTTTTAAAGGCTAAAACTTGAAACCCAATGCAGATAATTTTATGTACATGTTGGAGAAAGCCATGAAACAGTAGCTGTGTGCTAGGGCAAACTGATTGGTATGTCATAAATATATCAGTTATCAAAGATATAAAACATATTTAAATATAATTAGTGTTTAATTTCCTTTCTATTTTAGATAAAATGCTCCAATTTACTAAAATATCGACTTTTTGAAAATCTTGACTTGTCCTTAGTGTTCTATATGATTTTTTGCAAATTATGTCCATATTCTCATTTTGCCTTTTTCTTTGTTACTGACTTCAGTCTGGCTATCCTAGCTCATAGTCACCCAGAGTTCTCTGTGACATGTTTGGTCATATTCTTGAAGAAATTCTGAATATGTTGTGGGCCAATATTTTTGTAAAAAGTAATGAAAAGATTTCGGCATTGCCAAAGTTCTATGATAGTTTAAAATGCTCCATTTCACTTCCTGTACTCATATCATCATGAATTGGGTCAACAGATTGCCAGGTCTGGTGCTTCTCCATGGAGCATGCTTCAGTTGATCTGCCTTATAACGACTATCTTCATAATTCACCTATGTGTTTTCCTGGTGATTAAGAGCAGTTTGCCAACACCTTGTCTCTGGTAGTAGTAGCTCAGTGTGAAAATTTCTCTGGGATACAGTTTTAGAGACAAAATGTTGAATTTTGGAGTTGTATATACACATTCAACTTGACTAAGTATTGCCAGATCACTTTCCACTTTCCACTACAGAAGCGCCAGTGTACAGTGCTACTAACTGTGCTGGGATTCCTGTGTCATTAATTCCATTTAAGCATTTTTTTTTTTAACTAGCTTTCTTGCGGGGAAACGTGTGAAGTGATATCTCATTTTTATTATTTTTGCTAGTACTACTATTACTTGATCATTGTCTAATATTCTTAAAAATGTTATTCTTCTTTCCTGAAAACTAGTTGTTCATATTTTTCCTAATATTCCTATTAAGTTGATTTATAAATGTTCTTTTAAAAATTTAGTTTTAAGTCCCTTGTCAGTTTTTTTTTTATTTAACAAAGATTTTCAAACACTCTGTCATGTATTAATTTTGTTTATGGTTTCTTTTACAGACCAGAAATTATTCACCACAAAATAATAATCGATAAACTTTTGATTTATTGTTGATCTTTTGGAATAATACATTGAAAAATGCTCATTCCTCTTTCCATTTCTTCTTCCTAGTAGACATGTGAAATAATAAAAGTTCTTTTCTTTCTTCTAATGGATTTCTATTACATCATGCTTTTTTTTATGACATAAAAGTTTTTTTTTTCTTTTATTATTTATCTGTGCATACAACGCTTGGGTCATTTCTACCCCCTGCCCCCACCCCCTCCCTTACCACCCACTCCACCCCCTCCCTCTCCCCCCCACCCCCTCAATACCCAGCGGAAACTATTTTGCCCTTATTTCTAATTTTGTTGTAGAGAGAGTATAAGCAATAATAGGAAGGAACAAGGGTTTTTGCTGGTTGAGATAAGGATAGCTATACAGGGCATTGACTCACATTGATTTCCTGTGCGTGGGTGTTACCTTCTAGGTTAATTCTTTTTGATCTAACCTTTTTTCTAGTTCCTGTTCTCTTTTTCCTATTGGCCTCAGTTGCTTTTAAGGTATCTGCTTTAGTTTCTCTGCATTAAGGGCAACAAATGCTAGCTAATTTTTTAGGTGTCTTACCTATCCTCACCCCTCCCTTGTGTGCTCTTGCTTTTATCATGTGCTTTTTTAATATTTATACTTTATTATATACAAATGATGACTTTTATGGTTTCTTTCCCAGACATATATATTTGGGAGATAAAAATATTCAGGAGAGGAGGGAAGTACACACATACACACATACACACACACACACACACACACACACACACACACACACAAGATATATGTTCTAGAGAGGAGGCAGTACTGTGGTTTGGACATGGGGCGTTATACTTTCTAAGCAGGTGCTCTACTACTTAAATCACATCCCAGCCCTTTTTGCTTTAGTTATTTTTTTCAAATAGGGTCTTGTGTTTATGCCTGGGCTGGCCAGTTTTCATGGCAATCTACATATTTAGGCTTCCTGCCTAGTAGCTGTGATGATAGGCATGGACCACTATGCTCAGATTTTTATTGGTTGAGATGGAGTTTCATGAATTGTTTGCTTTGGCTGCACTTGAACCATCATCCTCCTGATCTCTGTTTCCCAAGTAGCTACTATTATAGGTGTGAGCCACTGTGCCAAGCCACTTTATTTATTTATTTATTTGAAGAATGCTGACTAAAGGGATAGAGATTGATATAAGTTGGTTTTTGTCAGTGTGTATTTACCAAACACTTAGATATTTTCAAACTATTAAATGATTTGACTTTATATTTTAAAATATACTTACAAAAACACTAGAATCTAAGATGTTCCCGTGAAGATCAATACACATTTATGGAGCAACTAATGGTAACATTATAAAAATTATTTTCCTGAGAAATCTCAAAAGAGAACATCCCACATCTCATTTCACAAGACTAAAAACTTTAACACCAAAATAAGCAAAATATAAAAAAAGAAAATTGGAAGTTCAATTATTTGTGAATATAGATGCAAACGTTTTGCAAAATACACATACACTCACCAAAACTAGGCATCTAGTAAACAATTCTCTTGTTTGCTGGGCAGAAAGGAAGCTTCAGCAAACAGATGTTTTCTCCTTTTACAGGTTTTTAACTAATTGAGAACTAAAAGAAAGTGTATAAATGGAGACCATAATATCACCTTTAGACACATGGAGAAAAACTTTGCTTTTTTTTTTCTGTACTTTGGGGTTGAACTCTGGGCCTTGAATTTTCTAGGCAGGTACTCTACCACTTATGCCATTCCATCAACTCTTTTTTGCATTGGTCATTTTTGTGATAATTCTTGCCATATGCCCCAACTGGCCTAGATTGTGATTCTCCTGTTTGCGCTTTCCTGTGTAGCTGGGATAATAGGCGTGCACCATTGAACAAGACATTAGATGACATGGGATTTTGTGAACTTTTTTTTTTTTGGTTGGGCTTCCTTCAAACCATGAGCCTCTTAGTCACTGTCTCCCAAGTATGTAGGATTACAGGCATGAGCCACTGGGCCTGGCCAAAACTTTGGAATTATTAAGTAAGTTACTTGTTGCTAATAAACAAGGTAACTTGACAGACTTACACATCCAGTCTTGGTAGCAATGACTCGCCATGCCTTGAGTGTCATAGCTGAGCTCCTGTGAAGTGTAAGGATGCAGGCTTCAGCAGGCTGGATGCTCCCAATAAGTTGAGGGGAGAGCAGAGCACGCCAGGGTGTTCTTCTCAGAGTCACCAGTCAGACATATCATTCCATATTTCTAGAAATGGAGTACATGTAATAGAAACAATTACACAATTCAAAGTCTCTTTGCTGGGGGCGGGGGGGAGAAATGAACCAAGCCTTGTATGCACATATGAATAATAAAAGAAAAAAAAAAAACAAAGTCTCTTTGCAAGAAAGAACCATCAGAACTAGAGGAAAAGCATTTTCTATTATCAATCAGGACCAAGTTACATTTATCCCAGATTAGCATTGGACAATGAAATGAAGTAATTTGCTATACTAACATATGAAAAGGACAGTCATGATCTTCTCAGTAGAGTGGAAAATTATTTGGAACCTGAAATAAACTTTCACGATGGAATATCAGCAAATTGGACACAGAGGAAAACTGTGTTAACTTGGTAAAAGTTATCTGCCTCAATGCTGTACTAAATCCTATCATTACTAGTAAGTCATAAAAAGTTGTGTTTATGACTGAAGAAAGAAGACAATATCTGTTATGGTGAAATCTATTTAATATTTTTCAGAAGTCCTAGCCAGGGCAAAGGACATGCAAAATGGAGGCTACCACAATTTTAATGAAGAATCACAACTATTATTACTTTTGGATGGTGTAATTATCTCCATAGAAAACCTTATTGAATTGCCAGATAAATTCTTTCTGATGCTAGAAAGTCACAGACATTGGGTTAATACACAAAAGCCAATTGTATTTTTATTTACTATAACCAAAATTTGATTTAAAATATTTAGGTTTGGTTCAGTGTTACAGTGGTACAACACTTTATAGCAAGCTTGAGGCTTTGGGTTTAATCCTTACTACAGCAAAACAAAAGAAAACAAAATAGAATCCCTATGATAGCAGTAAATACAAGTATAAATTTAACAGGGAATGTTCATGATTGCTATTGAGAAAATACACCTTTAAAAAAAAAAGTCTTGAAGAAGTCCAAAATATATATCTGCTCAAGGATAAGTACTGAGTCCTATTAACATTACATTTCCCCCATATTAACCTGTAAAGATAATGTAACTTCAATACAATACTCAAGAGAATTTTGTGTATACCATGACAATAATATTCTATATTTTATATGGAAGAGAAAATAGGAAATAAATGGTAAGTTGATTTTAAAGGAAAACATGGTGGGAACTTGTCCTACCAGACTTCAGAAGTTATTGTAAAGCAACAATAATAAAGACAGCCTACCATGGGTGTGAAGGTAGACTAATATATCAATGGGCTGAGTAAATCAAATAATAACCACACCCATCACTCTATGGAAACCTGATGTGTGAAAACACCAGCATGTAAATCTATGACAAACGGTGTAATATCATGTGGTACTGTGAATGTTTATACATCTGAAAAAATAATATTTGATCCAATTTAATTTCAAATGGATAAAGATTTAGACTTTAAAGCATTGAGAGTAAAACATAACAGAATATCTATGTCTTAGATATGGAGATAAAATTAAGAGAACATAAAAGCACAAATCATAAAATATCGAAAATTCAACTATATTAAAATATCAACCTTATTAAATAGAAAACATTGGATATTGACTTGAAATTTAGCCAGGTAAATACATTTGTAACAATTTAAATGTCAAAAGATTAGTATCCATTATATTAAATGATTTCTGCAAATCAATGCAAAGGAAAAATTCATAAAAGACGTGAACCAGATAATTAAAGAAAGAAAATCTAAGTTATCAGTAGAAATGCAAAACTTAATAGTTACCAAATATGAATACTTGATTGAAATAAAATTTTATGATCATCAGTTTAAGAAGTCATGTTTTGGTGAGAATGTGTAGTCACACAACCTCACATATTTATTCTGGGAAGGTGACTTATCTCAGATGGGGACTAATTTTGAAATATTATTAAAATTAAATACATACTTCCCTTTCAACAGAATTTCCATTATAAGTTATATTCCAGAGAAATTAATGACCATATATGTAATGATATTCACAATATATATATATAGCATTTAGATAATATACATATATTTATATACATGCATATTTGTATACATACACATTCATATACATACATATGCATGCAAGAATGTTTGCAGTAGCATAATCATAAAGCTCAAACTACTAAATAAATCAGAAAAATATCAGTGAACTGGAGCTACAATATTTACATAGATAAATCTCAAAGGAAAACTGAGTAATAAAAAACAAGTTGCAGAAGTGGTTATTACATTAGTTGAAATATATATTTGTACATACCGAATATTATATAACAGAAATTTGTCATAAAATAAAAAAACACAACCCCAATATATCTCAGTATTGGGCTTCTTAGTAATTCTAGGTAGAGCTATAGTTCCAAAGATGAGATGGTGAGTTCTAAGACTGTAAGAATTTACCTTTAGTGGTGGGAGTATTGCAAACTAAGTCTCCTGTTGATATGGGCTTGTCTGGCTCTTTCCAGTATCTTGAGAAATAAGCAGAGTGTGATAAGCTTAGGGATAGAACAAGAAACATTTATCTTCAATTCTACATTCATTTAGAGCAAAAAATGAATAAGTGAGTGTAAATTTTTGTCTTCTGATAAATTAGTGGTAAAAAAGAGGAAATGTCAGTTTTCAAGAAAGGCTTCTTTTCAGTGGATAAAAAGCACTTGTCAGAGGGAGCTAGAATAGACAATGAGCTGACTTATGAAAACTTCCAAGCACAGGACCAGTATTGAAAGGACACTTAAAATTAGTCATAATAATACATGCAGGAATACATGAAGGATATTTTATGTTCATTCATTCAATCATTTATTCAATTTCTTGTTCATTCATGTGCTCTCCCAGGCTGCTCTCAGCTCAATTTACTTCTTCACTCCATTCGCACTACATCTTCAGAGACAGATGACTGCAGCTGGTCTTGGGTAAAATGTGCTGAAACACTGATTGGCCCTGACCCTTTGTCTCACCTAACTTACCTGCACGTACTGCATCGATAAATGGCTGATGTTGAAAACGTCATTTGTTTTGTTTTACTTGCACCAAGGCTGCTCCAGATTCTTTTTCTGCAGGTGGTGCAGGTTGACTGCCTACCAAGGTCTTTCTCCATTTTGTTTTCCCCACATGCAGTTTATTCTTGGGGCATAAGGGACCAATATGCACTCCCTTGTGATCTGAGGTTCTAGGGGCTGGGGTAGAGTTGGAGAAAACAATGTTTACTCGTCATTATATGATGACATTAACTTAAGGCTTCTAGAGGGAACAATTTTTTCATGTTTTTTTTTTTCATTAGGGATTTCTACTTTTTAAAGTACTCTTTCATTAGAGAACAGCTGTTTTTTGTCCTTGTTTGGAATGAGGTTGAACCTTATTTCATGTCTAAGAATCCATATTTAGGCCTCGTTAGTTATTCTTGTCATCACAATCAGTAATAACTTTCTAAAAAAAATCTAAACCTTACCTAAATTTAAGGACATCTGGTCCCTAGTGTGACATTAAAGATACTGTTGTTTTAATGCATATTACATTGTCACATTGACTACCATTTAATTAGTCACAGGAAAAAAATTAACTTTGATTGCTCTTTCTTTTTCTCTGAAAATGTGTCTATTTTATAAATCAGTCCTTCACAAACACAGTCTTTATTACAGTTGTACTTTATAATATCAGAATTTTACAGGTTGAAATCTGTGAAATTAGACTTGAATTATCTTTAACTTGAAACTTGCTCAAATTTACTTCTAATCAGTCTGAAAGGAGAGAGTTAGATTCAGTGAGTTTGTAGCTTTTTGATTAATTAGCAAATGTATGAAGAGATATTGTTAGAGGCTGGTGAATTGACATGCAATATTACTTATTGTATGACTAGTGGCCCTCTGAGGACTATGTTCAATGGGTAGTAAACGATAAGACAACATATTTTGACTGAAATACAGGGATTTACTTTTCCTTCACAGCAATATTTTGGGAGTCAAGACTAACACAGAAGTACTAGTCTTTCATTTATCTTTCTCCCTACTATGATGGTTCTTAGTTCAACAAGTCTACCAAAGTTCCAGACATCACATGGCTGAAATTATAGCTAGGAGGATCATTGTCTAGACTAACTCAGGCAAAAATGCAAGACCCTATCTGAAAAATAGCTAAAGGAAAAAAGGGCCGTTGCATGGTTCAAGTGGTTGAACACCTGCCTAGCAAATGAGTTTAAACCCTAGAACTGCATGCATGAGACCCAAGGCCATATAAGACAGAAAAAATGGTTACCCTCCCAACATCAAACTGAAAGCCTCTTGCACAACAAAAGAAATGGTCACCAGATTGAAGAGATAGTCCAAAAGAATGGATGAAAACTTTGCTAGCTATACATCTGAAAAGGAATTCACAACCAGAATATACAGGGAGCTCAAAAAAACTAAACTCCCCCAAATCAATGACCCAATAAAGAAAAAGGGCCACTAAACTGAACACAGCTGTTTCAAAGAAGTCCAAATTGTGAAAACTACATGAAGAAATGCTCAACCACTTTGAGCATAAAGGAAATCAATTCAAAACCATGTTAAGATTCTACCTCATTCCTGGTATAATGGCTATCATCAACAGCACGAACACCAACAAATGTTTGTGAGGATCTGGGGAGAAAGGAACCTTTGTACATGGAAATTAGTACAATCACTATGGAACACAGTATGAAGGCTCCTCAAAAAAGTAAAAGTAGAACTGTCATATGATCCAGCAATACTACTCCTAGGGATATACCCAAAGGAATATAAGTTAGGTTACAATAAAGGCAACTGCACATCCATTTTTATTGCAGCATTATTCACAATAGCTAAGCTATGAAAACAGGCAAGATGCCCCACAACTGATGAACTTATGAAGAAAATGTGGTATTTATGTACAATGGAACTATATTCAGCCATAAAGAAGACTGAAATTTTGTCATTTCAGGTAAATGGATGGAGCTGGAGAACATCATCTGAAGTGAAGTTAGCCAGGTTCAGAAAACCAAAGACCTCATGTTTTCTCTCATATTTGAGACATAGATCTAATACAAATAAAAGCAAGAGCATGAAAAACAGGTCACTCAAAGGAGAGGTCACTAACATGAGAGGGAGGGTAAAAGAAGGAGGTTAGGAAGGTGAATATGGCTGATGTATTTTCTACACAAGAATGAATACAGAATTTTTAATCCTGTTGAAATCACCATAAAAACGAGACTAAGGTAGAAAGGAGAAAAGTAGAGGAGATGAACCAATTTGGGTTATAATACATATTTAAATGGAAAAGTCACAATGAACCTCCTTGTATAGCTATCTTAAATAAACAAAAATGCCTTTCTTTCAAAAACAGAGAACAGGAAGACAAAATAGTTCCTGTTTGGGGAGGTTGGAACCTGTGTTGGGGGGGATATAAGGAAAGGGTGTACAAGGCTGAATTTTGTGGCAATATATGTTCATGTGTATAAATGGAAAAATGAGACCTGTTGAAAGTATTCCAGGAATGGGGGGGAGCTAAAGGAGAGTGATGGAGAAGTAAATTCAACTATGATATATTGTAAGAAATTTTGTAAATACCCCAATGTAGCTCCTGCACAATAATAATATGATAATAAAAATATGTGTTCATATGCTCCATGTTGTCAATTTCAGAAGTTCTTCTGAGCCTGTGGTTTTGAGTTTTTATTGGGGCCTGCTCAAATGCTGCTCATGTAATTGGTGTTTATTTCCTTCATTTTCTGGAAGGTCATCATAATACCTTTTGTCTCCATTTCTCTCAAGGTTGGATCTGATGGGATCCCCAAATCCTCACCATAAATTACACTGCTAGAATGCTCACTGGCCAAAGCTTCATGACAAAGATTTCCTATTAGGAAGGACATTCCAGGGAGTTAGAGATCACTTCCCAGTAACTGTAGTATAATATAACAATGAAGATATTGTCATTGATTTTGTTGCACATCTTATTCGGATTTCCCCAATGTAACTTTACTGATGTTTGTTTTCATTCAGTTCTGTAAGTTTATCATTTGTGTAAGTTCCTGTACTCACCACCTCTGTCAAGACACTTGAACAGTTTCCAAGCCATGAGGATCCCCTGAGGTTTTTTCCATAACCTCACACACCTCTTCCTGTTCTTCCTCCTGTCCACATGCCTTTCTTGCTCCACCCTTAATCCCAGACAACCACCAGTTTCTCCTCCATCCCTAAAACATTTTAATTTAAAACATATTTAATAAGCAAATACATACATTGCGTAACCTTTGGGACTGGATTTTCCTCACTAAGCATCATTCTCAGGAGAGTCATCCAAATTGTACTGCCTACCAATGCTTCGTTCACTTCTGTTGTTGAGTAGTGCTTCATGATATCTGTGAAATACAGCTTGTTTAACCATTAACCAAAGATATCTGGGCTGATTCTACTTTTTGCCTATTATGAATGAAACAGCTATGCACATTCATGTACATGTTTTGGAATGAACACAAATGTTCATTTCTCTGGAATAAATGGCCAGATGTGCTGAGCCTTATGGTAGTTCCATGTTTAGATATATATTTTTTTTTTTTTTACAGAAACTGCCAGTTGTTTCCCTGAGTGTCTACATCATTTTATATTCTCATCAACAATATCTGAATGATCTCATTTTTCTGAATCTTCGATATATTTAGTGTTTGTATTTTTACATTCCACCCTCTTTTTAAATTAACACATATTAATTGTACAAAGGAGTTTCATTGTGAGACTTCAATATATGCATACATTATACTTTGCTCAAATTCACTTCTGTTTGCATTTTTCATTTTTTATTAGAATATATTTGCTATACAAAGGGGTTTCATTGTGATATTTCTTTTTTTTTATTCATTTATTCATATGTGCATACATTGTTTGGGCCGTTTCTCCCGCCACCCCCTGACCCATATATGCATGTAGTGTATGCCCATCAAACCCATCACCACTGTAACTTCCTCCTAACCCTGTCTTCCCCCTTCTTGTAATAAATTCAATAGGTTTTATAGTTATATTTTCATACATGTGTGTAAAATACTTCCACAATGTTCACACCCCCTCTTTTTGCTCTCACCCTCCCTCTCAGACCCATCCCCAAACAGTACCTGTTTTATATTCCTTTATGTTTTTAAGGATAGAATTCCATATAAATGAGAGAACAAATATCACATATAAATGTGATATTTGACTTTCTGAGTCTGAGTCAGTTCACTTAACATTATGTTCTCTAGTTCCATCCTTTTCCTGCAAATGACATTATTTCATTATTCTCATCTATGGATGAGTAATACTCCATTGTGTATGTACACCATGTTTATTTTAATCCCATTCATGAGCTGATGGGGACCTAGGCTGATTCCATTACTGGCTATTGTGGATAGTGTTGCTATTAACATGGGTGTGCAGGTATCTTGACTGTATGTTGACTTGTATTCCTTAGGTTATGTGCCTGTACAAAATCACCACTGTTGTTTGCACTTTTAAAACTTTAGCATTCAAAGAGGTGTTTGGTGATTTTTCATTGTGATTTTTATTTGTATTTTTGTTATTTTTTTAAAATAGGACAATATAGTAAAATACCCGAGAGTGGTGGAATAAAGTAATGTTTAGGGTGATTTTAATTACTCTTTTCAATAATATGAAGCTGTTGTTATGAAGCTGTTGTTAGTTAATCTTTAAATATCCTGTTGTCATCTCTTAAAGATGATGCAAAAACCAGCCCTTTTTATTATCTGTTCATGTTCTTAATTTTCGGGGCTTTGTTGCTTATATTTCCTTTCTCTTTCATGAACATTTCTGGCAAGTATGTCTCCTTTAGCTGTAGCTTTACATTAGGACATTGCATTTTTCATGTAGCTTAACATTTTGAAGGATATTCCCCACTTACATTTCCCATGTATCCCATTCTTAGAAAAATTTCAACATGCTTCATTCTTCTACTTTCATATATGGCTACAAAAATAAATCCACCATATACACTCTCATTCACCATTTCCTTGTGCCTACTTCCTCCCACTGGTAACCATCCCTGGAAAAGCTTTATTTTTTCCCCTACCCTTCATTTTGTTAATTAAGTGTATATTTATAAGCCCAAGGAGATTTCACCTTGGTACTTCAGCTTGTATATATTGTGCTTTTATCAAATTAACCCCCTCCCTCAGTTTCCTACACATTCTCTATCACTATGCTCCCCTAATATTCAACAGTTTACAGTGGGAGAGAGAAAGGAAATGTTAGAGAATGAAAACATACTGTTTTCTTATGTATAGGTGACATTTTAAACTGCCCACCATCAGTCAAAGATACTGATCAGACTAAAGCTATTGGTCAGATCCAAACAGGTAAGAAGATAGGGGTGTGAATCTCTTTCAGAAGATTAGTTTCTATAAAGGCACATGAGAATTAAATCATCATAAAAACAACAAAGATCTTCTGGATAAAGAAGGAGGAGGAAAGGTTCATGGATATAAAGTTACAATTGGGCAGCAGGAATAAATTCTGGTGTTCTATTATCATATTAGGATGACTACAGCTAACAATTACACATTCTATATTTCAAAGTAGTTGGAAGAGAAATGATAAATGCATGTGGTAATAGACGTGCTAACTTCCCTGATTTAATCAACATACAATGTATACATATATCAAAACAACAAATTATACCCTGGAAAATGCATACGGTTATAAAGTGTCAATTCAAAAATGGCCTAATGGCTTCAGCTTTGGACTTCAGCTCATGGAACGATCAAAAAAGTTGCCAAAATGATTTAAACCACTTTTCATTAGAATTTTCTCATTATTTCTTTTCACTTTTTCACGTGTCACAGGTTTAACTTTCCTTCACTGTGTAGACTATTTTCTTCAGTAAATGTAAGTAATATCTGTACCTACAATTGTAGGAATCTACGAGCAGGTTGGTCAGTTTTTCTCTTTTCTCATTAAGTTGTGTGGAATCAAAATAACTTTAAAGGCATATGTGGAATGCATTCTTCATTCACCATTCTCTACTTCATTCCCAGAAAAAAAAGTTTAAAGGTACCATAGGATTTCTAAACATGGTTTTTCAAATTTTTGAGCAGCTTCAGCCCACTACAATACAAAGCAATTTTTGTCAGATGTCAATTGATATGAGTGATTTTGAGGTTGAAAGATCCATATAATAAGTACACATTAGCTTTCTATTTGAGGTGAATTATTCTGCAACAATTCATTATAGATGATCTGAAATTGAGGTAACTTCAGTCTAGACTAGCAAAATAATTCAATAAAAATAATGAAAGACGAGGAATTTGCCTCCCTGGTTCTGATAAGTTTTTATATCTTCTGGTAAATAGTAAGCATAAAAGGAAGCAGAGAAATTCATAGAAAAAATAGGGCTTTTGACCTAAATATATATATATATATATATATATATATATATATATATTTTATATATATATATATATTTCATATATATATATATATATATTTTATATATATATATATTTTATATATATATATATATTTTATATATATATATATATTTTATATATATATATATATATTTTATATATATATATATAAAGAGAAATCTGGGATGAATCAAACTTTGGGGGAAAGGAGGGAATCTCTCTTGCAAAATCATTTAATAGAAGAATCCCCTGAATCATAGCACTGTATCTTATAGGTATAGGTTGTAGACACTATTTCATATAAGAAGGTTTGTTACTATAGGCTTGGAGAGAAAATCAGAATAACTGCAACAAACAATTCTGGAATCAGAATCTCACTCCTGTGAGAACTAACTCAAGGTCCCTTGATAACTACCTTAATCCCTTCTGAGGGCAATATGCCCAGTGACCTAATCAACTCCCACTGGACCCCACCCTCAGCTCTTTACACCACCATGCAGAAGACCAGGCTTCCAACATATACACCCCATGGGGAGAAACAACACCCAAAGCATAACAAACCTGTTCAGCTACAGACCTCAGCAGTAGAATCAAGATTTTAGTTTAATTCTAGAGCCTGCTCCCTTGACCAAAACAACACATACTTTTTGTTTGGTTATAATAAAGTAGCTTAACTACTGAAATACTTTTTTTAAATAACATATCACTTTTTCCCCACTTTATACAGTGGTATAATTTATATAAAGTATATCATTCTTAGATATATTCCTTAGTCATATCTCTGTGACTCTGCATCCTCTTTGTCACTGGCTCATAGTTAGCTCATTAGACTTTTAATGGAGCTATTGTGCATATGTGTCACATTTTTCCATTGTACTTCTGCAGGTCCAATGCTATCAGTCACATTTTCTGGGATAAACCCAAAGTCTTTGATCATTCTTACTACAACATTTACATCAGCACAGCACTGCACTGGTTGCCATGTTTGATCATTATATTCTATATCTAAACCCCAGCAACTATCCAAATCATGCCATCAGGGAGGAAGAATAACTTTCTATTTGTGGCTCCCAACTAACATTTGACAACATTTTATAGGGCTCTCCCTTATGTGTCCCTCCAACCTGATTCTAACAATACCCCGGAGAATATGAATGTGACCTCCATGCGCTTAACATAGTGGTTCCCATGTTGCACCCTCGATCTACAGTGCATGAAACAAAGAAGTCATATACGTGCTAGTCATAGCAGCAAAGAGGTATTTATGAATTTGGCCTCAATTTCTAATTGGCTTATGGATGTTATTTGTCCAGAGCTACTTCTCCAATAGCCCCCAAATTATATCAAGCTTTCTAAAGCCCCAAATTATATGAAAGTTAATCAAATTTTCACAGAGATGGAGAGGAAACAAGCTCTTCTGTCTGATGAATCAACCACTCTCACTGATAAATGTTTTTTATAAAAAGTATGAAAATCAACAATCTTCTATAGCAACAATATTAAAACAGGATTTGAAATTTAGCTAGTGCAATATTAGTCTGAGAGAAGCAATATAAATGAAAGTTCAAAGAAGGAAAGGGAATGTCTTGCACAATGCAAAGCAGAGAAGAGTCCATAAAGCATTTGAGGTAAAGTGTAGGGTAAAAGAAAATATTAGGAAAAGTCCTGTCAAGATTTATCATTGAGTAAAAACTCCAGGGATAAACAGCAATTAAGTGTATACACTCCAAAAATCCTGTAAGTATAACATATTCATATTATCAGATCATTTAACAATGACCAGATACCCATTTTCAGGATCTAAAGCCACTAGAGAATCTGAGACAGGATAATACAAACTGGCCAATATGCTGACTGCAATGGTCAGAGGTAGGTTGCCATATTGAAAGCTTTAAAGCTTCCCCTTGGTTCTGCCCGCTAACGTCGAGTCTTAGCAACATCCTGCACAGCCATTGACATGAGCTTACAAAACAAAGCAAAATTTCTCTTGCTCCAGCATCACACAATCTCATAGCTGTGTTGATTCAGAGAAATGTCAATAAAATTTGCCTTAGTCCAGCATTTCATAAATGAAATCCAGAGAACTGTTCTCACAAAGTTCTTAACGTGGAAAAAATTCCACAGCCCTAAGTTCTACATGCACAGATTCAATCAACTATACATTGAAAACATTTGGGGAAAAAAATGCATCTGTACTGAACACATACAGACATTTTCTTGTGAGCATTTGCTAGACAAGGCAGGGTAACAACTACCTACACAGCAGTTACATCACTATATTAGGTATTTTAAGTCATCCAGAGATGACTTAAAGTGCGCAGGATGATATGTGCATGTTATATTTAAATGCTACACCATTTTATACAGGAGATTTGAACATTTGTGGGTTTTGGTATCTGCCTAGGGTCCTGAAGCTAATCTCCCACAGTCTTAAGGGGACTGTGCCTATTAGAAAACACTATTTGAAGAATATCTTTCAATACTAAACAGAATACAGTATTTATAAATAATAATGTTCTTCTCAGTCATCAACACAAACTCCTTAAAATTTTCTTCTACAATGCAAGCTATTTAACTTGTAGTTATTGTGGATGAAAACATCTTAAGCCTTTAAAAAAGTATCTGATGACTCACGCTGGCCATTTCACACAATCTACTTATGTGGATGAATTCCTAGTCCTTGAAAACACATATTAACATCTTTTGTTTTTTACTAACTTTAGTATGAGTCATGTTCTCCCTGTGCTTAAGGAAAATGCCTTGTAAACACATTCTGGAATCTCAGCTCATGTGTACCCAAAGCATACAAGTGAATTATAGAGGCAGAACTTCAGTTCCGGAGACAGTCATTGTTACCCACAACCTTGACCATGCTACACTTAGCAAGAGAACACCTGTACACTAAAAATAGCCAAAATGCTATTGATTAATTGATTGATTGTTCTTGGACTGCCATAACAAAGTACTAAAAACCTGGTGGTTTAAATAACAGGAATTTGTTGTCTGACAATTCTATAGGTCGGAAGTCTGAAATCAAGATGTTGGCAGGACTGGTTCTTCCTGAGGTTTCTGAGGGAAGAATCTGCTTCAGGCCTCTCTCCTTGGCTTGCAGATGACCACCTTCATGTTCACATTGTGTTTTTCTTATATACATGTCTGTCTTTTGTTTTTGTAAGGACATCAGTCATATTGGATTAGAACCCACCCTAATAACCTTATTTTAACTTCATTACCCTATAAACACCTATCCAAATAAGGTCACATTCTGAGGAATTGAGGGTTAGACTTTCGACATTAGAATTTTTTGCAAGGATACAATCTAACTCATAACACCCTCTACTATAAAGGCTGTATAATTGTTCAGGATGCTAAGAATCTTGTAAATGTCTAGACCTAAGCAAACCTAGATCAATCTTTTCTCTCTTCCTCTCTTAGTAAAATAATCTCCGGGCAGTGATTTGAACCTGTCATAGCATTCTACAGTTACTGGAATCACATTTACTCCTAGCCATAATACCTCACACACTCTTCAGAATGAAGTATGTTCTGGTTAATACATCAGAACTGCCAAACCAGAGAGAAGTGAGCTCTAATAAATTATCAGGGGTGTGGCTTAAACATAAGGATTATAAAAAGACAAGAGAACATTCTCCCAAATACCTCAGCTTAACCATCACATCCAATGGCACCAAATCTGAAATATAAAATTCCATGATAATTGCTAGTGACAGTGACAGTAATAGTAAACATTTGTCTAACATTTACTATGTACCTGGAATAGGTACATCACAAGCATGATTTTATTTAATCCTCATGGTCACCAGATAAGATTCATATTTTTAAATAAATTTGATATGTAAAGAGCTTAGTAGAAACCCTGACACATATTATGTGTTTATGGACCAAATGTTAATACTCTATTTTACAAATGAGAACACTAAGCTTCAAAGATACCTAGAATTGTACTGGTAATGAAAGGTGAAGCTTATATTTGATCCTAGGTATGTTAGACTCCAAACTTTGTGATCTTTCCTACTGAACAATGCTGAAGCCCATTTCTATTCTTGTGCCACAGAAATCCAAGATTATATTAAGCCCCAGAACCATCCATCACACCCCCTGTTCAGTCTTTTATGGCTGCCCTAATTTAGTCTCCAGAGTTTGATACAAGCATTTTCCCAGAATTTCAAAACTGGAACTTGTGGGGCTGGCAGAGTGGCTCAAGTGCTAAGAGTGCCTGCCTAGCAAGCAAAGCTCTGAGTTCAAACCACAGGACTGCCAAAAACAAAACAAGACAAAAAGTGGAACTTGCGACCTTTTTCTTTTTCTAGGACTCCTCCCAAGATAATTCCAGGAATTCTTTATAAGCCTCCAGGAATGGTCTCAACTATCTCCAGTGAACTCAGAATCTAATAACCACCTGCTTCCTGAGAGTTAAGTGACTGTCAAAAGTAGACCCAAAAGCTACTTCACCTATGTTGCACAGTTTCCAGCATCAAGCAGCCCAGGGAATCACAATCTTGAGGCTGCAGACCCCAGCTCTGTGCTTTCCCCACATGCCCATTTATTTACCTGAACTTGTTTGGGGTTTCTTCAGATTGAGAGAACTGCCTTAGCCAGGCAGTCCAAGAAGTCAGGAAGTCCAGTGGCCTTACCCTCCTGCCCCCATTGTCCCCTACAACTCTATCCATCAATAGATTAAAAACACTGTAACCTGCCCAGCAAAACATAGGAAAATTTTTAGAAATGTATGCTCTTCACCTTAACATGACCAGCTGAATGTACCAGGCAAAACCTCAACCTCTCCTGAGAGAGTCGAACAATTGAGCAAGAACCCTATTCTTGGCTAGTTTCCAAATCAAATAGCTCTCCTTCAATTCACATTAGAATAGCTATTTCCTTTCCTCAATTTCTGCACCAGAAATATGTAGAGTGCCCAAAAAATGCAAAGCACTTTTGCATACATTATATTATCTGACTCACAGACAGGAATCCATTCTGTGTCATTAGCCCCTTTCACAGAAGAGGAAAATGAGATTAAAGGTGGTCTAATGACTTTCCCTAGATCCCTCAGCCAGAGAATTACAAGCCAAGATGGGCATTGAGGGTCTCATTCAAATCTCATGACTGTGATTATACTACAGAACTCTTACTTGACATTACCTACTCAGTTTTCAGAAATTCATTTCTCAACAAATGTTTTTGGGGGTGATAATCTTTGCCAGATCCTGTACTAGTTGGGGGCACAAAACTGAGCAAGACAGACATGACTTCTTTCCATAGAGCTTATAGTCTAGCAGCCCTGGCTCAACCAGTCCAGAAACTAGTTGAAGATGCCAGAACCATTATGTCAAAGGAGACACTCAAAAACAGGGAATAAAAATCCTTTCACAAAGAAAGTAAAAGAAAGTCAGTTTCATTCCTGGAAATGCCCATTAGGAAGATTCTTGGGTACTTGGAGAACTGATTCAAAAGTTTAAAATGAGCCATCCTTAGCCAGCACACCAAGTCTTCTGTCTGCAGTGACTGAATGTGTGATGATTAGCTCATTAGGACATTTTTATCTTGCTTTTTAATGTGTGAAATTCTCAGACTGAGCTAGACATAGCTGCTGCTGGGGTCTATGTTTTCATAACAACGTATTCATAGCCACAGAGAATGCCTGAGTTAATCTGTCTAATGCAACCCCAGCACAGTCTATCTACACTACAGAACAGCTTGAATCAGTGTCTGGACTCCCTGTCAATCAGGCACATCTTTAAATTCCACAGGGCCTTTATGCTCTCGTCTATAATGGGAAAGCTATAATAACATATCAAAAATGGTTATTAGAACTCTGAGAAAATGTACTCAAGTGTGCTATGAAAACTCAGACTAGAGGCTCTCTTGGATGCCCGTCTTAAGATTTTTCAGGGCTTGAAGTGCTGCTATTTTTAGGGAAATGAGGAAATTTCCGGTTTGAAGAATAGGATTTTCCTTTGTAAGAGTCCATTGTTTTGGGAGAGTCTCTTTAATAACACATTACATTTTATAAATATTAAGTAAATATTGTTCATTTGTTTGTTTCTGAGAGGGAGAATTGAGTAATTGAAGTAACCCAAATGTAGAGGTTTCACACTGAGGTGTTGTATGTAAGGTTTGCTACTCACCCATCAGTGTCCTCACTCTTCTTCTTCTGTTAGTCTGAGTGTATTCCACAAGGATTCATATGTTGAAATCTTGGTCCTCAGTTGGTAATGTTTGAGGCAGTACCATCTTTATGAGGTAGAGTTAATGCAAAGTAATTAGATCACTGGGAGTGCTGCCTTCAGAAGGATTAGAGCAGTTAGTCCAATTATTTCATACAAATGAGTTGTTAGAAAATATCAGAGCTGGCCCTCCCCTCCCCCTGCATATGACACAGCCAAGGGACCCCTCTCCAGAACTAGCCCATGCTGTTTGGACTTCCAGCTTACAAAAAAGGTGAGCTAAATGAGCCTTTTCTTTAAATGTTACCCAGTTTTAAGTATTTTGTGATAGCAACGGAAAACCAACTAATACACTTACAGATAGGATCCCTGAATTTGAGTTAGACGCTTGGTGTCCAATTTGATGACATTCCCCAGCCCCCTTTTCATTTACACATGGTCATATATCTAAATTATGGTTTATGGTGTGTGAGACCTATGTGCATGAAAAGAGGAATATGCCCTTTGCTTTCTCTTCACCCCTTTCCACTGGCTGGAATAAAAATATTATAGAAGTAACTACAGGCACCAATATAAAACAAAAGGCGGGAGCCATATGCAGAGGTTGGCAAAGTGACAAGATGGAATGATAAGGAGTCTCTGTCTCCATGGAATGGTTGTTTCAGTCCTAAAGTGCTTATCATCAAATTGTCACATGGCAGGAAAATAAACTCTTACTTTGTTTAGAATTAATCACTGTCATTTGAGTCTTTCTTATCAAAGCTGAACCTGAATTACAACTTGGACAGAATTTCTAGCTGCCACAGCAAACATAAATGTAGGATACTGGCTTAAGGCCAATAGCAGGCAAAAAGGAGATACATGCTAAAGACTAAATAGTAGGTGACCCTGCTATACAATGGGTATAACAAAATATTTGGCAAAACTTTTACCTGCAATCTTAGAAGATATCATTTGCTTATAGTGCATATAGTTCTAATGAATGAGTTGGAAAAATTTTTTCTTATATCTTTGTATGTTAGCTGTTTCTTGCTGCTTTTAGTAAATTCTAGAGTTGGTTTGTGAGATGACCAGAGGCAGCCTTAGCAGGAGGTAAGACTGTGGCCCCACCCTTTCTCAAGTACTTCCCTTCTCAAATAATCTCAGGAGCCAGACCAGGGGAAAAGATGTGACTAAGATTTTTACTTCTCAGCTATTCATTATGTATTATGTGAGCTTAAGGTAGTCATCAAAAATTGTCTGAAGGCTGAACATACAGCTCAGTGGTAATTTTTCTAGCATGAGTGAAGCCCTGCATTCAATTCTCAGAATTGCAGAAAAAAAAAACTTTGAGCAGTGCACTGTTGATAAAAGCCACACTGAAAACTTTAGTTTAGATAAGATCTTTTCGCTGTCAAAACTGACAAGTAACAAATTAAAGCAAAATATCTGGAAATCAATTTCATTTAGAGCATACTATTTCACATTTTAACATGTGCAAAGTTGGGATGTATGTTATAATTAATATGATAAAAGCATTATGTCAGTGTCTCATTGGAAACTTTTTTTCTTTCTTAGTGCCACATGAAATAGTAATGTAGAATCAATAGCATATTAAATTTGAAACCATGTGGCTTAGTTTTGAGGCAATGTTACTGCTGCCAAAGAAATTGCAGCCTCGCCCATGAGTCCACAGTTGTCTAACCAAAAGCATCCTAGGAACCCAAATGCTTATCAGTGAAGTGCTCTACAAAACCGACAGTCTCCAAGAAGGGCAGATTCTCTAATGCCAACTTCAGGTGTAGCTAGAGTTCAATGAATGAGGAAGAGCATGGAATATGGAAAACAAGGAACAATAAATGAAGGACTCCCTCACAGAACACAGGATCAGAAGCTTCAGGCGGGCTGTACTAGCATCAATTGTCTATTGCTACATAACAATATTACTACACACTTAGTTGTTTAAAGAAGTACTCATATATTAGCTCACAGTTTCTGTGACTCAGATTCTAGACACACCTTAGCTAAGACTTCTGTTTCATAGTCTCATAAAAGTCTAAAACAAGATGCCAACCAGGGTTTTGTTTTACCTCAAGGCTCAACTGAGGCAAGATTCACTTCCAAACTCATGTGATTGTTGGCAGAACTAAGTTTCTGTCAGCTTTAGACTGAGGGCCTTGGTTTCTATGTGGTTTTTTTGCAGGTGCAGTCTCCAGTCACCCTCGTTCCTTGCTACATGAAGTTTTCCCACATGGTTATTTGATTCATCAACAAAGGAGAGAGTCTGCCAACAAGAAGGGCATCACAATCTCGTAAGATGCAATCACAGAAGTGGCATCCTATCACCTTTGCTTTATCCTAATAGTTAAAAGTGAGACACAGGTCCCACATACACTCAAGGAGAGAGCATTACAAAAAGGTCTGAATACCCAGGGATGAGGGTCCTAGAGGTCACTTAAGAATCTGTCTACTCTACAGATTAAATAAGGAATTGACTCCACTCCACGACATAGGTTTCAATTCCTCCCCAGCAAGGAATAGCAAGATTCTATCATTGCTATGAACCTATGAGTTTCTTATTCTTCCTTTTTCCAAAGGGAGTTTCCATTGCAGTTAATTCCTCTGCAAAGAAAATGCAATCTGAGAGTAATAGATCAATGCATGCATGGATGAAACCATGTCTGGATTTGCTCCCAAAATAATGTCCTTGCCGAAGATTCTGGAATATAAACTGCTATAATAAAGAAAGCTTCAGATGTCCCATTTAAGAACACTGTGTGTTCTGTGTGAGGGAAAAGATACACATAGCTATTTGGGCAGCCAACAATGGAAAATGTTGGTCATTCCCCCAAACCAGCACTTTCCTCTTTTTTTTCTTTTTAACAGAACCACCCAATTTTAGCTAGAGGGCTGACCATCTAAGCATTGCATTTTCCAAAGTCCTCACTCAGTGTGGCCGTGTAACTAAGTTCCAGACTGTGAGCAATTAATGAAAGTAATTCATTCTCCTCCCAGACCAGGCCCTTAGAGAAAAGGATTTTGCCTTTCTCTCTCTCACTTCCTCCTCCCCTAATGGAAAGTATCTTAGTATCTCCACACATGGAGAATGGCAAAACAAGGTAGAGGGATCCTTCACCAACATGACAGATCCTCCACTACCTGCTCTCAGAGAAAAGAGTAACTTTCTATGTTTTTTAAGCCACTGTAGCTTTGTCGTAGTAGCTAGGCCTGCATCTTAATCAACAGAGATGTTACCTAAACTGTTTAATAAATTAATCAGCCACATCTTTAGCTGAATGATGTTCTCAAATATGTTTCCTTAGAGAAAGGATTTCTTTTTCTCTAACCATGTGACCAAAAGTTATTTTGTTATTAAGAGATGTATATATGTGTATTTTTTTTCCAGGAATTTCCTCAAAAGGGGCTAACAACCTGAGGGGTTTTGTTTTCCTTTACCTTCATGAAGGCAGTACATTCAATTAAGGAAATAGATTTGACATGATATAATCTGCCTTTGATTTTCAGCCTTCCACCTGTGATCTTTTTTTAAATTGCAAATTGGTAAAGTGTACCATTTTTGCCACTGTAATTATTTTCTTAAAGTCTGAGGAGTCAGTAACACCCTAGGGTGTCTTCTGGAGGAGAATGAAAAATCCTAAAAAGAAACAGGAAACAAGGTTTCCCTTAGATGGAGCAGGAGAAAACCAAATTTGTTTTCTCCATAAAAATCCCAAATGGCTGAGGTAAGCAGTGCTCCCAGAAGTGGGGTAAGCTCTTTCATTAGTAGGAAAACAGGCTCAGGTCTAAGAAGCAGCCCTTTCAGCACCTGTGAGTGAGAGGTCTGGTTTAGACCAATGGGATCTAAGGGTGGCTACTGGCAGTTCTGCATGATGCTCTGTACTTCCATTGTCTCTATGATAGTTTTATGTATCAACTTGCTATGCTAAGGGATACCCAGATAGCTGGCAGAACATTATTTCTTATTGTGTTTATAAAGATGCTTCCAGAAGAAATTAGCATCTGAATCAATAGACTAACCAAAGAAGATTGCCCCCAACCATATGGGTGTGTAACATCCAAACTTTTGAATGCCTGAATACAATAAAAAGGCAGGAGAAGGGCAGCTTTGCTTCTTCTGCTTAAAAGGAGACATTCATCTCCTCCTACACTTAGACATTGGTGCTTCTGGTTCTCAGACCTTGCCAACTCAGACCAAAGTTTATACCTTTGGCTCCTCTGGTCCTGACCCTTTTGATTTGGACTAGATCAACACTGCTGGTTTCTAGGGTCTGTCAGCCTCCACAGTCTCATGAGCCAATCCCTCGTAATAAATCTTGTTCTATATTTTTTTGTATATTTTATCAGTTCTATTTCTCTGGTGAGCCTTTACTAACACATTCTCTTAGCCATCAGACACTTAAAAGACAAGATATTTAAAAGACATGAAAAAGCAAACAAAGATCCCTGTCCCTTGAAAACTACAACCTAGAAGAGAGAGGCAAGGTTAAACACTATAGACAATAAATGAATAAAATAATATTAAAGGGATATTTCTATATAAAAAAGAAAATAAAAGTAGGTAAGAGAGAATCACAAGTTTGGGGAAGTAGGGTGTGATCTTTGACATTAAATAGATAAAAAGGTAAACTCCATTGGGAAGAAAGAATTGAGGTTGGGACGTCAAAGGAGGTGTAGCTATCTGGAGAAATGTCGCAAGTACTTATTGGTTCAATTGAGTACAGAGAGAGTACTCAGGAGACTTATTCCAGAGAACAGGGTTTTTATTCAAACAAATTCACACGGCACTTTCCTATGGATCCTAATTACTGTCTCTGCTACCCTAGCCAGCCAGGAGTTACTCAGACCTTCCCCCAAGTCTTCTCACCATGCAACATCTTCTCAGCCGTTGAGGGGGGCATATCTGTGCCCCAGGGTATCTCACAGCCACCTTCACTGCAGGTCCAGTTTCACAGTTCACCAGCGACACCCAGTGGTCATCAGAAGGGGCATGCTCACAAGTGGCGGCTGCCTCTTCATCAGGGTCTCTGGACGCACTCTGACAGCATAGTCTCTGATGGGCGAGGAGGCAAGCAAGGCTTTGGGTTCTGGCCTGAGTTTATATACCCTGTGGTGACCTCACCCCTTCTGTTATCCACACTGTCACCTTAGGGTTGGCTTATTAGCATATCAGTGGCCATAACAGGATTGGCTCATTAGCATATCATCTTGTCACACTCTGGCTGGCCTCTAAGCCCTAATACACACTAGCTAATGCTTCTTTATTTCAACAATTTTTCTTGCTTTAACACAATACAATCCATCAATACAACAACAATCTTATATTTGTTCACCACAAGAAAAAAGAACTCCAGGCTGAGGAAATAATAAAACAAATGACACAAGGCAGAAAGGTTCACTGTTTGTTTTAGAGACATCAAGAATCTGCTGTGGCAAGAGTGAAATGAACAAGGGGGTAGGTGGGAGTTAACCACAGGCCAGATCATGCAGAGCCTTGGAAATTGTAAGGACATTGTTTTTTCCTAGAGTCTTATGAGGAGTTGTTCAGAGATTTTTTTAGCAGATAAGTAACATGATCTGGCTTATGTTTTAACAGGATCACTCCAGGTTATTGGCTTAAGAAGCCAAACACTCCAAGAACTGAAAATGGCTTCAGTTGCAGTTTGGTCCTTAGGCTCAAATACTAATACCCAGACTTAGTTTCTTTGCACCACTTGGCTCAGCTTCCTTCATATGCTGTCCTCAGAGTTAGGATGGTCCCCATTCCTAACAATAAGTGGCTGGAATAGCTCCAAGTTCTCCAATAACCAAATTCAGTAAAGGAAAGAAAGCCTTTACAGAAGTCCCAGAAAATACCCCTTTGGAACTCATTGATTCTTTTCTGGTCATGTGTCCCTCCTTGAAACCATAGCAGAGGATAGGGACAATCAGCACGTGCCTCTAAATCTGGAGATAGAGTCAATTCCACCCAACCACAAACTGAGCGGATAGAGTGTGTGTCCTAGGAGAAAATTAGGACACTGTTACCTAAAAGAGAGAGATTGCTCATTGAACTACAAATGATAGCTGTCCACTCATTCAAAGAGAAATTCATACATCCATCATTTTAATGTATAATAGATCAAGATTGGCTAACTAGAAGCATGAGACAAATGACTTGTTGCAGACAGAGGCCAATTCTGAGTGAGGGATCTGGGAGAGTCACTCAGACTTGAGGTTTAGTCTTGATTCTGTTACTCGCACAGTAGGGGCTGGTCACTCAATTTCATCTTCAGTGGTCCTGTGTTCCAGTTCTACCACTGACCTACCATGTCATACATACCAATTTACTTCTCCATAGAGATTCCTCACCTAAAAAATAAAAATAGTGGTTCTGAATTTTTAGGCTTCTGCAGCTCTGACCTTGTAGGATTCTCATTCATTTGCCATCCTTCTCTCCATGCTCAGGCCCCACGCATACTCACACTTGTGTCTTAGTTGGTCCTACCTTCTCAGGGTTCTGCTCCAGCCCCTGATACCAACCAGCCATTGACTACCCCACCCTTTCCTAGCTAAGTTATTTATTATGAAATGTTTATTTGCATCTTTACAGAAGTCACCTAGAACTCATTCTGAACTTTAACAGCTCAGAATTATTAGAATGATGGAAATTTACATACTTTGATTTTCATCAAGTAAGTTGATGGTCTCTCCAAAACTATCCCATGGACTTAACTGCTCTTTATTATAGTCAAGGCTAGAGTAATTAAAAGAAACCAGACCTAAAGAAGCCAAACTTTCAAACTTGAATAGTCTGCAATACACTGGGCAATGACTACATTGAAGAATATTCTGTACAAATGCTTGTAATTCCTCTTTGACATAGGGTTCTGGGTTAGCTATAAAGCCATTTCCCTGAAGCAAGTGTGGAGTCACTAAACTGTGTAGAATAACCAAGTTGTGCTTCCAAAGTGATATCTTGTCCAATGTGGCTCAGAGAAAGCATGAAGGATAAGTGGAAGAGATAAGGTAGTAACCCTCATCCCAGTTCATTTTTACAATGTCTCCTGAATTTCAGCACTGTCTTCCAGCTGAATCATCTCAAAACAAGTGCTAATCTTCTTCTGGGCCTCTATCTATACTGTTTCTCCTCTCAAAATGTCTGTCCTCCCATCCCAGCTCTGTTGTGTCTATCATCCTCTATTTCTTCCAAATCCCACTTCACATGTTGTCTTCTTTGTGAAATCTTTCCTAATCTCTCTGTGGTGTTGGTCAGGAAGAAACTCGATAAAGTAAATTGTTCAAATCATGCACATTGGTGCCTTGTGACTCCAAGCTTCATTTGGACCTTATTGAGAACTTACTTGGTTAATGCTTCCTAAAATGATAGAATGCTGTGATAATATCCAACCTTAATGGAATTTTGTCAGTCCTTTTCCATACCTGTCAATGCACAACCTCTGAGATGGTCCCCAGTGACTCCTGCCTCCTGGTGTACATGCCTTCTGTAATCCCCTCCCCTTGCCCTGGACCACCCTTAACCCTACTCTTTAAGTGTGAGCAGAACTTAGTCACTTAGTCTGTCTTTCCTCTCTCTTTCTCTCTCTCTCTCTCTCTCTCCCTCTCTCTCCACCCTTCCCCACTAATGTCATGTTGTAAGTTGCCCTATGTGATTTACTGTATGCCCATGTGACAAAAAAACCTATGTCTACAACCAACAGACTTCACAGAATCCTACCAAGAGCCATATGACAAGTTTACAAGAGACTCCTATCCCAGTAGTCTTTAGATGAGGTTGCAAGCCTAGCTAATAACCTAGATAGCAGCAATGAGAAACCTTAGCCAGAAGCACTATGCTGACACACATATGAATTCTTAGTTTGGTTTATTTTTACCTTCTTTTGTTTTGCTTGCAGTGCTGGGGACTAAACCCAGGCCCTCATATATGTTAGGCAGGTATTCTACCACTGAGCCTTATCCTCAGCCCCATCTCTGAATTCTTGACCCATAGAAAGATAACAAGTGGCTTTTTGAAGCACTAATTTTGGAGATAATTTATCATACAGAAATATACAACTAATATAGAAACAAATCAAAAATGTCTTTTATATTCCTATTTTTGAAAGGATCTTGTTTCTTTCTCTATATCTGTTCCTCATATAATATAGAGCAATTTTGTTATTTTTTTATTCTTCAACAACCTACTCTTTTTTTGGTATTGCTAGGGTTTGAACTCAAGGTCTTGTGCTTGCTAGGTAGGCACTCTACCACTTGAGCTATACCTCCAGTCCTTTTTTGCTTAATTTATTTTTTTGCATAGGGTCTCAAGTTTTTGCCCAGGGCCAGCCTCAGCCCTCAGCCCACCTATTTCTGCCTCCCAAATAGCTCAGAGTACAAGTATGTATCACGACTCCCAGCTCAACAGCCTAGTATTTTTAAGCAATATGCTGGTGTATAGAATTAAGCACAGAATTTGATGATTCTAAAGAATCATGGATTTCTTTTCCAAGAAATTATATAAATATCTGTATCTCAGAAAACTTTCTCATTAAAATATAATCCTTAAGAAGTCATGATACATTTTTAAATATTTTATATATTTAATACCTACGAAATCCTATTTGCTGACCCCAACCTTGGATAAATGTGTATTTCATATTAATAAGATTTCACTATGAGAAGAGAAACAAAATTTATCCAAATGTATTGAAGCACCCTAATACAGGTAGGAAGTAAAGCTTGTAATGAAGCCAGAAAATTCCCAAGAGACTCATTTGAGGGCATTAGCTGACATTTTTAACATTCTTTTCACCTTTTCATCATGTTCTTCCACAAGTCCCAGCATGACCATCACTGGCAAGTGGCTTCGGTCACTGAAAAGCAGGGGGCCCATCCCTGTAGGAATGGTGATTCTTAACTCTCAAAGGTCATAGCTGATGCTGGAAAAAGAAATGCTATTATCACTGACAGTGACTCTATTAATGTTTCATCAAAGTCTTTGCAAGTCTTTCTTCTGTGCCTGAATTCCCTTGTTGGTTTGGTTTTAACATTATGTCATTTCACTTCAGCCTCAAATTCCTAAAAATTAACTAAAGAATTATCTTAGTTGGATCAACACCAAAAGCACGTACTGTATATTTGTGAGGTGCAGTGGGAGTTGGGGAGAAGGGAAATTGGAGAAAAATAACTAAAACATGAGACAAGTCCCACAAATTCAGAATCTGTACAGCTCTGAAAAGAAAAGATTCAGAAATGGTTTCCTATTGTTTGAATGTGTCCCCCAAAAATCATGTGTTGGAAATTTAATTCCCAGTGAAACAGTATTAGGACATTGGGCCTAAAAGAGGTGGCTAGGTCATGAGGGTTCCACCCTCACTAATAGATTAACGCTGGTAATAAAAAGACTGGAGTCTGTGAGTTCTATCTTTTGCTCTTATACATGTATGCTCTTTTTCCTTTATGCTTTCTGCCATTGAATGCAAGAAGAGTCTTGCCAAATGAAGACCCTTGACCTTGGACTTTCCAGTCTCCAGAACTAGAAGAAATAAATCTCTGTTCTTTATATATTCACTCTCAGGTATTCTGTTATCACAGCACAAAACAAACTAAGATACAATTGTGTGTTCAAATACCTCAAAGAGCACTGGAATAGAAGAGCTAGCTAGTTAATTCTAGCTCTGTCACTGGATAGGATATGTGCTTACACATATCATTCTTCCAGCTTCAATTTTTTCATCTGTACACAGGAGATCTGGATTTAGACCAGTCATGACGTAATAGACAAAATTCTAGGGTGGTCCAAGATTCCTGTCCCCTGGTGGACACCCCTCTGTAATCCCTTCCGCATGAGTGTAGGAGGGACCTAATGCATATGATGGAACTTTTGTCCCATTAAGTTATATTATATTGCAAAAGTGGAAAAAGGTTTTGCAACTGTAAAGTCCCAAATTAGGTGATTTTTTTATTTAAAGGGAGATTACTGACTTAATCTGATGAAAGCCCTTAAAGAAGGACCTGGTTCCTTCCTGAAAAAAACAGATACTCCTGTCAAAGTTCTGGGTTGCCATGTTAAGAGAGGGCCTGTGAGACTGCTATGTGACAAAGAATGTGTATGGCCTCGGGAGCTAAGAATGACCCCCAACTGACAGCTAAAAAAAGGACCTCAGGCATCTCAGTTCTGCTGTCTCTATCATCCTCTCTTTCTTTCAAATCCTACTTCACATGCTGTCTTCTCTGGGGACTCTTTCCTAATCTCTCTGCTAGAAATGATTCACCTCTGAACTTCCATGGTATCATGCCTCTGTTTCCACTATGGCTTAGTCAGAAAATACAATAAGGAAAATCAATGTTCAAATCATGCACATTCACATATGGTTCCTACAACTGCTAAAATATAAATCCTCTCAACAATGACATAACCTTGAAAGAGCACTATAGCTCCAGGAAGGAACATGACCCAACTAATATCTTGATTTCAATCGTGTGGGACCTTGAGCAAAACAACTAAACCATGTCCAAATCCCTAACCCATAGGAACTATGAGATAAGTGTATATTGTTTTAAGTAACTAAATTTGTTCTAATATGTTACATTGTTCTGGAAAACTTACATAGATTCTAGATGAGTGCCATCTTGCTTGCTCATTTTAATAGTTGATAATGTCTGGAACACCACATTGAAAAGAATTCTGAAATTGCATCTAGGTTCAGCCATAAGAAGCATCATAATCCTTATTAATAAATACCACAGGTATTTATCAGTTAGGATTCCTCTGAGTGCAAGCAACACAAAATGCTACATAAATTGGCTTAAGGGAGCAAAAGAATTGTTAGAGCTTGTATTTATTCAGCAAATATTTACTGAACTTGTATCATGTTCTGAACCCCATTCTAAGCAAGGTTACAGCAGAGACAAAGTACCTGTCCTCATAGAGCTTACATTTAGTGGCTCATAGAAATGAAAAGTCCAATAATAAAGTTGGTTTCAGGCAAGTTTGACCCAAAAGTTCAATATACTGTTCCCATGTTATAGCCCCTTTAGGCTCTAGGCTTTCATCCTCTGTGCTCCACACCTATGAAAGAAGATTATATTTTTATCTGGTTACTGGAACAGCAAAGAGGATTTTTCTTTACTGGTCCTGACTGGATAGACTTGGGTCTCACACTCATCCATAAACCATTCACAACTTTCTGAAAATAGTTAGGTCCTGACCAGTCAAGCTGGCTATGATGCCTATCCCTGAGGGAAAGGATAGGACAAGAGCTGCAGAAGAAATGATTCTGGAGCAGGAAATCAGTGCAATCCCATGAGAGAAAAAAAGTAATCAACATTCGCCACAATGAGCGGGGCTAAATGTTCAGCACATATTTGGTCTCTGTGTACAAGATGATAACTAAAAGCCTTTAAAACTCTAAAATTGGATGATTTTATTAAATTGTATTGTTAAATTGCAATGTTAAAAATATTTTCAATATTTTCAATGTGATAAAGGAATAATCACAAAAAGCAGAAGGCAATATTCCCCAAGAACCTCCTTAGCCACTCTCTACATTCTTTCTAAAGTCCTGAAAACCAGTCTGTCCTTCCTAATGCTATAGGGCACTCATAGACCTCCTGATGAGGTGACATGGATAGAGTGTCAAGCTGGGAAGAGAGACTCCAGCAATGGCAAGATCATGGAGAGTGTTAGAGATCAAGAGGAAACATTTATAGGATCACATCTAAGCCTGCGTTTCCACCACATTTTCATCAGCTTCCCCAAAATTTAAGGAATCAGAGCAGCAAAGATCTCAGACCCAGACGTCCTCTATGGTGACCATGTGTAAAGAGCATGGAAGTGAAAGTCAGCCAGACCTGGGTTAAAATCTTAATTCTGCCACTAATTGTAATATCACAGGAATTTATCATTTTCCTTGGAGACCCATCTCTAAGATAATGACACCATCTACAAATTCTCATGTGATTGAGTGACACAACAGCATCCATGGCAATATAACCAACATAGTAGTAAAACAAGCACATTGTAATAAAAGTAATTAATAAAAATTGACCCCACTGTGCATGGAAAGTATACTAGATGGGGAGTCACAAGTCCCAGGCACAGTTCACTGATTCAAGGGCTGCTGTAGAGGAGGGCACTTAAGACTTTGGACTCTGAAGCCAGACTGCCTTAGCTGGTAAAGCCCAGCTCCACCAAATACTAACTTTGTAAGTTACTTGAATTTGACAAGTTATGGAGAGTGTTATAGATCAAGAGGAAACATTTATAGGATCACATCTAAGCCTATGTTTAACTTTAACATTACTTGCACATACCACGTCTTAGTTTCCCTCTCTGTAAAATGAAAATAATGATAGTCCTTAGTTCATAGGGTTATGATAATTGAATATGTTCAATAGAGATAAAACACTTAGAATAATGTCTGACATAGAATTTGTACTCAGTAAATGTTTGCTATTGTCACTATTATTCACTCATTCAACACTGATTTGTTGGTAATATGTATTCTAAGACACGCTAGGTGTTAGAATTGCATATATGCATATACAATATACATATTCTCTTCCATAGAGAAGTTCAATGCAAACAGATAAGTAGATTTTTCCATTGCAAAATAAGACCATAATTATAATAACACAAATGCCATGGGAGCCCAGAAGAGGGAGCCTAACATTGAAAGAAAGCCTTCACAGAGAAGGAACATTTATACTATACCTTATGTTGACAAGACACAGAAACAATAAGGGCAAAGGGAAATTAAGCAGAGGAATAAAGCAATATAAAAATTAATAACAGCCATATCTTGGAAACATTGTGACAAGTGGGAAAAAGAAATGTTTATAGCACTGTACAATTTCTGTAACATAAAGGCTTGCACACAAAACAGCTATGTTCTGCAAATGCACCCACCAAAAAAAGGATGTTCATGACATAGGAATAGAGGATCAGAATTTAAAAACACAAATAAAATTTAAGGAAGAAAAGCAAGACAACACATACCCAATAGCAATAATGTACCACAGATAGGAAAATAATGAGGGAGGGAGAAAGGGAGGGAGGGAGGGAGGGAGGGAGGGAAAAGACCAAGCACAGAATATGTGAGAATTTGTCAACAATGTATTGCATCTGAAATCCTGGGAGACTTAGATCACTGCTGACAGAATGAGGCATCATATCTGAATTCTCTTAAAGTAGTATTAGAATCAAGGTACACATGTGCATCCACACACATCTTAAATGTGCAGAGAAGGACAGCCTATGTGAGCCATCAGGGAATGGGATGATTGAGGCTTATGCAGTCAGAAATAAGCACCTCTTGCACTGCACAGACTCATCTTGTGACAGTTAACACAGCTCAGTGTGCTAAGTCCAAGCTAGATTTTAGCACCACTCATGCCCTCAGCAGGGGACCCTCATGCAGGATGCAACTGTGCATCCCTAAATGGAGCACTATAGTAGTTATTCTCTTTCATCAAGACTTCAGGAAAGACAGAATGGCCTTAAATTGTATACAAAATGAGGGCACAAAGGCACAGAAGGTACAAATGGTGAGAGAACCCTTACGGGCAAATCTAAGGGCCCCAACCTTCAGAACAAGAACATGACCAACCTCAGCCTCTCCCATCAGAGCATTCCCTCCACTTAGGAAAAGCCACTGCTTGCAGAACAAGATATTATCCCAACATTGTCTAAAAAAATGTCTATGGACGTAAAAGGGAAACCATTAGGGGTGTGGAAGAGGAAAACAGGAAGGAGGATAGGAAAGCACAATAGGGGTGAATCATGATCAAAGTATATTATAAACATATATGTAGGGAAATGTCATAGTGAACGCTTACTTTGTACAACTAATATACACTATTTAAAAAAAAAGGAATGTCTACAGTACTGCTCTAGGAATGTCCAGGTCAGCACATAACTCTGTTTTCCCCGCCTTTTTTTGTTGGTGTATACAGTAGACCCTTGGTGTCCACAACTATCTTGTTCCAAGGAGACCACCACTAAAGAAGAACCATGAATGCCACATGAAGATGACACATGGAGTCAGCACTCTATGGAGATGCTTGATTCATTTTTCCCACAATGCCACCCAACTTTCACTAAAGTCATGCTACCTTTCAACAAATCTAAAATTTCCACTTTTATCACTTAAATTAGCATATTAACTTTTACCTTGCCTTTTTGGCACCATCTCCTTTTTGAGATGCAAAATTTTACAAAACTAAGGACAGGGAAACACCTAGCAGATTACGTAACAATTTAAACACCACTGACAATACTGTGAGAGCCTCTCTGTATCAGCTCAGCCTCATAATGATGTACGTGTGGGAATTTAAAATTTTTGTTTTGAAGTGCCTTTTGAGTTTCCATTTATTTAGTTTTTGATTATTCTTGGTCTAAAACTGTGTGTAAAAAATCTGCAGATAAGGTGTGCTTGCTGTATTAAATTGTACATAGTGAAGAATTTCATCATGAAATTTTCATACATGCATATAGTGTGTACTTTGATGACACATCCTTCTGCTGACTCTTTAACCTCAAATGTTTTTCCCTCTAGGTAATATAATTTGACTCTAACACTGCCTTTCCTTGCTCTAGGATCTTCATGAAGATGCATTCCTAATTTTGAAGAATGGCTGGGTGTGTTAACCTACAGCAAGGGGAGAAGAGGACATGGAAGATGGGATGTGGAGGGAATAACAGAAAGGAGCAACCTGAAGTGCTAAAAATACAAATCATAACCAAAGTGGTTTTGAACTTCACCTCTAATAACCACATTACAATGCACAGAGCTCGTGCTTTGACATTTCTGAATCATAGGTCTTCACAACAATCCTGTAGAGTTGGTATTTTTTTTAAGAACAGCTAACATTTATTGAATGCTTCTTCTCAGCCTTCATAGCACTCCCATATTGTATGTAGTATTATTTCCATTTAAAGGTTAGAGAAACTGAGACACATACTTTAAGTAACCTGCATACCAGGTCACACCGTTATCGAGTTGGTATTAAAATCATAAACACTGCTAGAGGAGGATGGAAGGAAGCGACATCACCTGGAAAGGGGTGGAAAAGTTCAAGTTTCAAGGTAGAGAGACCATTACCAACTACTCAACGGAAGAAAAAGCATTTTAATTGTAAAAGGACACAAAAGGCAATAAAACATAGGCATTAGACACATAGATTTTTGCAGACTAATGAAACTGGATTCTAACCAGCAAGAGGGCATTTGAATAAGCCCATTAATAACTCTATGCTTGGGTTTTCTCATTTACAAAATGAAATTTAATAATAATAGCAACATTACATAGTTACTATTGGGGTAAATGCTTACAAAGTAACTAATAAAATGTATAGTAGGAAAACTGCTTTGTAGTTTGTATTGTTCCCAGATGATAATGATGGCTTGGGATGGTGATACAGGAAAAGGCAGAAGGTGAAGGAATCTGATTATATGTTTAGTAGATAGAATCAATAAGGCTTTTATCATGGATTTGGGTTGAATGATAAGGAAGAGGATAGAATCAATGATGCCTCACAGGTTCCTGGAAGTCACTTGGGGATGTCCCGATTTGAGGGAAAGATAATATGAATATCTTTGTAGTTGAGTTGAAGCTGAGATGTCTTTGGGATGACAGGTACAGATGTAATGCAGTATGTTTCTGAAGCTCTGAGAGAGGTCTAGGTTATTAATATGTATTTAACAGTCATTTGCATATAGATTGCGTGAATGAGATCAGGTAGGTTGACAATATAGAATGTTTTTTAAAAGGAAAAGGTTTTAGGGGTTAGCACCAAGCTTTAAGGAATTCCAACATAATGATAAGTAGTACCACTCCAACAAAGACAGGTAGAACAAGGAGAGTTTTAAAGTAGAAACAAAACCCAGAAAATTTAGAGTAACAGAAGTCGAGGGAACAAAGAGATTGAAGTAGTCAACATTTTTTAAAGTTTCTGAGAATTATGTAAATTAAGTGTCATAAATCACAGGTCTGTTTATTATTTGACAGCTTTAAATTGCACACCTTTCACCAAGGCAAAAAAAAAAAACACCTTAAAGGCTTAAAATTTTAAATCATTTACCTAAGTTTATGCAGTCTGGAGGTGGTGAACATGTTTCAAACCAAACCAAAGCCTTTCCTCTTGGCTTCTACTAGCTTCCTCAGGGGTTAGACTTATCATTTCCCCAGCATGGCACTGTCACTTGCAAAACTGGAGGGCCCTGATGCTGAAAACGTAGCATCAATACCCGTCTTCTCTCTTCCTAGTGGTCACACATCTCAGCTGAAGAAAACTATTTGTTTCCACTAGTTCACTAAATGATGGAGGGAATGCCAAAGAAGACATAGTAAATGGAACAAGAGGGTTGTGGCATATGCCAGGATTTAACTCAGTGGTAGCTATGATTTTTTCTTGAACCTTGATTGGGAACAGGTGCATCGGAGAACCTACTAGAACTTCTGGTGACAGACAGACTTCTGGAGGAGACTTCTCCTTGCAGAAGGACTGAAAGGAATGTTGAAGACATTTTTAACAGAGAAGAAGTAGATTGTTTAAAAGAACTTAATTCAGAAACAAAATCTTGCTCAACAGCATAAAGTCACTATTATGAATTCAGCATAGTAGCTATTACTCAAATCTATCTCCATCCCAACCTGTTAGGCTCTAAAAAGAGAAACAAATGAATGTCAATTCTTAAATAAAATTTTTATCATTTTTCTCTCCTTTCAACACTCAGATTCTCTCTCAATCTTACCTTAAGATCATTCAGATCATCTTATTGTCTTTATCCTTGGCTATGTAAGTCACCTCATAAAGCCCAAGACTCCTAGCTCACTTCCATAAGCTAATCCACTAATTCTGGTGCCTGTATGGCTTTGATCACAGTTTATGAATCTATCATCCATCCTGTTCCCTATCTTGAAGTCATTTCACTATGACTCTGGAACCCAAGTTCCTGATCAGTAAATTTCCCTGTGTTTTTCTTGTATTAACATCCTCTTCACCTTCTTGTTCTAATCAATACTTGGTTCTTCCTTGAGGACCCTGTAGCCATCACAAACTCAGGCTCTATCTTCTCCTCATTCTTTCAATTAGGATAGATTCCTTCCCTTCTGTTTCAATGGTGATTTAAAACCATCCTCTCTCCTTTCTCACTAAAAACTCAAAGCTTTGAATTTCACACAGTAAGACTACATCTCCCACTATCCTCTTTGTTATAGTCGCTCACCCCACCCAGCCCCTCAAAAAACCAAGTCACTACCACTCAATTCTTAAAGATGTTAGCTCCTATATCACTGTCACTATTTTCAACATAGCTCTTGTCATAGGTCTTAGAGGTCAATATCCCCATAGGAATTCCTGCCATGATCTTTACCATCAGTATTGTTAGCTTCTTTCCCCTACCAAACTTGTCTTATGCTATTCCTACTCCAGAACAACCCTTGCAAAATCAAAAACTCAAATTTTACACTGTAACCACCACCTTTGAACCCAACCACCAATTCTTTGGCTGAAACTAGACCTTCAATCTAT
The DNA here is from genome assembly GCF_047511655.1 of Castor canadensis. Taxonomy (NCBI): domain Eukaryota; kingdom Metazoa; phylum Chordata; class Mammalia; order Rodentia; family Castoridae; genus Castor; species Castor canadensis. The sequence goes on from NC_133386.1 coordinate 193,505,215, forward strand.
CATATCCCCTGCTTTCTGTCCCTCGTATCAGGTTTTCCCCCTAACTTAGCTCAAATTCCATGATAGATCATCATTGCCAACACCTTGCATACACCCTCAACTCTCTTAACCCCTCTGGCTTTGTCATTTTCACTTAGCTAAACCATGGTTCTAATTAGATCCAACATGCTGGCTTCTCTGCAGTACACTCATTCAGTCAATAGAAAACCATACAACCGTACTGGATGGACTAGCCTTGAACTCACAATCCTCCTGTCTCAGCCTGCCAATTGTTGGAATTATAGGCATGCACCACCATGCCTATCTAATGAACTTGATTCTTATTTCACAGATAAAGTTGAGAAGAACATGCACAACTTTATTGCACCTCTTGTACCTACCTGTCTGGGGCTCTGTGCCCCTACATTCCTACCATCCCTCCCATATTCATATTCCTATTTAAGGGCAATCCCTTTGTACAATAAATCCTACCCCTTTTTGCCTATTCAATGACATTGATCTTCCAATTTCCCCTTTCTTTCTTGCATCTTCAACTTCCCCTTTCTACTGGATGGTTCCCATCAGCATAAAAATGTGCTGCTTTTTCTCCAAATATTAATATAATGATCCAAAAAGGTCTGGAAAATGCATTAGAAAGACTGCTTAAACTCCCTATGTCTAAATTGTCCTAGAATTCTCTCTTAAGTCCAATTACATCAGGCTTTTGTCAATAACCTCTATATTGTTAACTCCACTGGTCAGTCCTCTGCCTTAATCTTACTTCATCTTTCATTAAAATTGTACTCATGTGATGATTCTCTTTTCCTGTAAACATTTTCTCCATTTGGCCTCCAGGACTTCACACTCACCTTATGGTCCTCGGATCTCTCTGACCTCTTTTGTCAACCTGCTTCTCTGGTTCCTCCAGATGTCCCTCCAAATGAAGGAGGGTATTGGGGCTCAGTCCTTGGACCTCTCCTTTTATCCATCTACTCTCATGGCTTTAGCACTATTCAGACTTCCATAATTTCCAGACTTATATATATCTAGTTCAGACCTGTTAGTACAGATTTTTGTACCCAACAGCTTACTCTACATCTATACTTACATGTTTGGTAGACATCTCAAACTTAACCTATGACAAATTCCCTGATATTCCACCAAAACTTGACTTACCCACAGTATTTCTCATCTTATTGAATGCTGAATCTATATTTCTAGTTTCTGAGGTCAAACACAATATAAAAATCCATAAATCTATCTTTCCCTAGGTCTAATCTGTCAGCAAATCTTTACAGCTCTATCTTGTTCTTTCACCTTTGTCTTTGAAATATATCCAGAGTTCTGCTGCTTCTCACTACTTCCATGATCCTTATCTAAGCCAAGCTACCATCACTTCTACCCTGTGTTATTGCAATAGCCTCCTATCTGATCTCCCTACTTCTGTCCTTATCCTCCTTACAGGCTATTCCCCAGTAGGATTGTGTTAAACACAAAGGATGTGTTAAAGCCAAAACATTATTTTAAAACAGAAGTCAGGTCTTGTCTCCCTTTGCTAAAGACTCTCCAATGGGTACTTTGTGGAGGTCCTCACCATGTGCTCAGGGCTCTGCAAGGCCAGCCACCCCATCACTTTTCTGATCCCAATATGCACCACTTTCCCTCTCTCTGATTTCTCCAACAGTGCTGGCCTCCTGCCACTTCTCTAATATGCGATGTGCTTCTGTCTCTAATCTCTTGTCCTGGCTACATTCCCTCTGCCTGCAACAATATTATCCCAGACACCAGCCATCTTCACTCCTTCATTTCTCTAGATCTTTACTCAAACATGAACTCTGCAGTGAAGTTGGCCCTGAGCACCCTATCTAAAATTCACCTTCTTATACAAACATTTCCTATCTCTCTTCAAAGGAAGTTGCTATAACTCACTCTATTTTTTTTGTTGTATTAAAACTTGAGATTTGGCACATACTTGTAATCCTGGCACTTGGAAAGTAAAGGCAAGAGCTGTGAGTCTGAGGCCAGCAAGGGCTACATAGTGAGACCCTGTCTCAAAAACCAAAAAGGAAAGAAAGAAAGACGGGAGGAAGGGAGAAAGAAAGAGAAAGGAGCCTGATGAAAACAGGGCTTTTGCCTGCTTCCCTTATTATCATCTCTCTGTGCCCAGAACAGAATGTGATGTACAATAAAAGCTTAATAAATGTGTTAAGTGAATGAATTAAGTGATAAAACTGAATTTAGGTGAGATTTAGTGATTTCTCTCAAATTACAAATTGGTAGCTATTTTCAGCCAGCTGACAAACCTCTTTTCAGCACTCCATGATCAATCCAAGCCAGAAGAGAAAACTTTCCATCCCTTTCTGGAGGAAGATTTCCAATTCCTGACTCTTCTCATAAAATATTCATAATCCCCCATGAAATAATATTTCCCAATGCCACTTGGGTCTAACTTAGCCTATCCAAGTAAATAAGACAGTAAAGGAGCTGCTGACCTATGAATAGAGAAGCAACTAACAAATTGCAATTAACAATTCTAAAGAGCAAAGGGATTTTAGATAAATTAAAGTGGTCCATTGTAGCCCTTGCTGTGAATATCAAGACAACTAAGACCATCCCTTATCATAGCTCACAGGACCCTTGGGAAATAAAGCCCTATTCATAGAAACTGAACTTGATATAACCCTCCTCTTCAGGGCACAGTTACATAGAAATTCAGTGATCTGATTGGCCTGGAGATTTTGTATTCAAATGAGTAGAATTTACACATTTGCTAAGCACTAAACTATGTTCAAGGTATTGTCTTGTTGGATATGAGTGTATCTTTATTATAGGTATAAAGATGAAAAGTACCATTTTAGCACATGTTATTGAACTCGAATTAAGGTCCTTATAATTAGTGTATCACTTAATCTTAACAACAATTCTGAAACATGGTATAATAGTCACATTATGAATAAGAGTGCTGGCTAGGTTCAACTTCCTAAGGCCCAAAAACTAATCAATGTAACAATGAAAATTTCAAAACAAGTACCTCTGATTCCAAAGCTAAACCAGTGTGTCAAATCACCTTCAGTTAAAATGACTAAGATTCACTTCTTGTCTCCAGGTATTCAGATTCTTACCAGAAAAACCTAACACCTCACTGAGGCATTTAAAAATTCTCATTGTAATAAAAGATATTAGTTAGAGAGGAATCTATTCTGAAAAGAGTTGTCTAAGAATCCTCTTTGAATGAGGCATTTGAGTCATGTTTGAATTATAGGTAAGGTTTAAGAGGTTAAGGCAGAGGGAATTGTAAGGAAAAGATACTTTACTTGAAAAAGACAAAAAAAATATTTTTGGTGGTACTGGAAATTAAACTCAGGGCCTCATGCTTGCTGCACTCTATCACTTGAGTTCTTTTTGCTTTTTGCTTTTAGTTTATCAGATAAGGTCTCATGCTTTTGCCTGGAATGGTTCTGACCACAGTCCTCCTACTTCCATTCACTTCCTGAGTAGCTGAGACTACAGACATGCTCCATGCCCAAATTGTTTTTGAGATATGGTCTTACTAACTTTTTTCCCAGACCGTCCTGAAACTGTGATTTTCCTATCTCCGCCTCTAAGGAATTACAAGCATGAAACCTCCATGTCCAGCCAAAGACAAAACTTTGAATGAACTGAAGCAGCAATCTTCATATGTACAAGACTCTGAAGATACATTTAGATCCCCATTCTTCAAAAGAGATCATTAATTATACCTCACAGGAAAACTCAATATCAAATTCACATACATCTTAACCTGCTTGGAATTGTTTGAGAATTGCAGAAAAATATCCCTCCCAGAAGCTCTCTCCCACATGGCCTAACATCCCTTCTTTGCTTATCTTAATACCTTAACTTCTGCCAGAGAGATAGTCAATGGGTTAACAACCTGTTTTTAAAAAGCTAAAAGCCCCTAAAAATTACAACCTATAAATCATGCATTATTCTGTATTGATTTACTTGCTTGGCATTTTTCTAACCTAGTTGAAAGCCAGCATCTGATACACAAAGAGTATTGATGTGGAGGGTGGGGTGGTAAGGAGGAAAAAGTAATTCTAAACCCTGGGGTAGACTCCAAGAGGCAGATTTGACTGAAGCTCTGCAGCTGGCTCCACTGAGCTGTCAGCCTGTAAGTACTCAGACACAGGAAAGAATGAGGTGAAAGCTAGTAGGAATGAATTATAATGGACAGAAATCCTAGTCAGACTGACTCACACAAATTAAGAAATCGATTAGATTGTGTATCTGTATGAAATTCAGGCACATTTGCAAGAGCTAAACTTACAGACTTTGTCATGACACTGCCTGAGTCCACATCCATGCTCAAATCCTTACTCATAAGGCCTAGAACAAGTTACTTAACTTCTCTGGATCTTACTTCCCTCATCTGGGTAAAGACATGATGATAATAATCATGCATAATCCATAGATTGGTTGGGAGAATTGAGTGGCTCAACATATGTTTTATAGGATGAGTTATGCCTCCAAAAAAGATATTTTGAAGTCCTAACTCCCAGGACCTCAGATTGCAACTTTATTTGGAATAGGATGTCTGCAAATGTAAATAGTTATGGTCTTATGGGAGTAAAGTAGAACTTTCAATCCAATATGGTGCTGAGGGCTTGGCCCAAGCATTGGAGCACCTGCCTAGAAAGTCTGAAGGCCTAAGTTCGAACCTCATTGCTACCAAAAACAGAAAAAAGTAAATCTAATATGGCTGGCATCCCCATAAGAAGAGACAGAGAAAGACACAGACATAGGAGGGTATCATGTGATCACTTAGGCAGAGGTTAAAGTGCTACTGGTATAATGTAAGGAATGCCTGGACTTCCAGAAACTGAAGGACGTAAGGAAGGATTCTGGACTGCAGTTTAAGAGGGAGTGTAGAAATCTGTTCTGGCTGCCATAACAAAATGCCTTGGGCTTAACAGGTTAAACAATAGAAATGTATTTTCTCATGGTACTAGAGGCCAGAAGTCCATATAAAGGTCTGGCAGTGTTGTTTTCTAGCAACAGTTCTATTCCTGGCTTTCAGATGGCTATCCTCTCACTGGGCTCTCATATGGTGGTAGAAAGAGCTCTCTGGTATTTTTTCTCATAAGGACACTAATCCTATCAGATGAGGCCCTCACCGTAATGAGCTCCTTTAACCTAATTTCCTTATAGACTTTCAAATTGTTTTCAAATACAGTGACATTGAGGTTTAGGGCTTTTACATTTGAATGGATTTGGGGAGGACACAACTCAGTCCATAACAGGGAGCAAAGCCTTGCCAACATGGTACATTTGAACATCTACCCTTGAGAATTATAAAACAGTAAGTTCCTATTGTTTTAAGCCACCCAATCTGTGCAACTTTTGCTATAACAGCCTTAAGAAACTAATACAACAAGAAAAAGGCTCACAGCAATTTTGGCACATGGTGACTATTTTATACTCATCAGGTGTGATGGTTAATCATGGATATGAACTTTATTGGATTGAGAAAAGCCTAGGAGATTAGTAAAGCACACTTCTAGAATGTGTGTGTGTGTGTGTGTGCACATGTTTCCAGGTAGGACTAAGGGGGATGGGAGGAGATCTTCCCTAAATAGGCCAGGGAACCAGGATGAAATAAAAGAGAAAAAAGGAGGAAGGCTGATGGCACAGACAAATTCTCTCTCTCTCTCTCTTTCTCTCTCTCCCCTTCCCCTCCCCTGCTTCCTCTCCCTCTCCTCTCCTCTCCTTCTTATCCACCATGAACTAAGCTGCTTTACTCTACCACACCTTCCCTGCCATGAGTGTGATTAAAACTTTTCCAACCATAACCCATGTTGGCAATAATGGCGCCGACAGATTTCAGTTCTTACTGCACCCTTAAACTTCTGTTTTCCAGGGTCACGGTCCTGCCTCCCAGGGTCACAGACCTGCCTCAAGTCTAGCTTGAATCCTCCTTTTGCCCCAACCTCCAATAGCATGAACCATAAGATCCTAACCAATCAGATCATGCTGAGTCCCACTGAGGGGTATTTAAGCCCCCGCCCCTCTCTCCCTCTCTCTCTCTCGGCTCCCTCAGCTCTCTCCCTCTCCCACCAGGCAATAAAGAATCTCTTGGCCAGATCACTCCTCTCCACGTGGTCACTTTTGGGGCCTATATTTCCTTACAACACAAATAAATCTTTCCTCTTTTAAGTTGCTTATGTCAGGTATTTTGTCACAACATTGAGAAACTGGCTAACATATAAGGTGTTATTTCTACTCAAGCATAATTCAATACAGATTCTCAAAAAATGTCATGAAGAATTTCTTTTCCTCATTCCTCAGCTTTTCTTTCCTCTATATTGCTGAACTCTCCCTCTTGGTGGCCCCAAGGAACTCCAGTTTTATATTCTACCAGCTTAGCAGCCCCAGCAAAAGGGACAAAATCCTAGTCCACCTGACACATCTCCTTCTCAGTAGTTCCAGTAAAATTTCTTGGCCTGAACCTCATTGGCCCATGTGCCCATCCCTAAACCATCCACTGCAGTTGGAAGGATTCAGGGCCTTAGCCAGACATGCCAACTCTGCAACTATGACTGGAATAAACTCCACTTGAACCACATGGACTCAGAGTGGAGATGGATGTTTTGGAAAAGGGAAAATCTGGCTGCTAGTACCAGAAGGGATACCAGAATGCTGAGATTTCAGCATTTATAAACTCAAGTTTATAAAGATTTCTGGTGTTCCTACTATGCTTATGATAGGTATACTAGTAAGAACCATTCGTTTGGGTTATAAACAAGGATTAAGATAAACCAGGGTGATTAGCTTAAACAGAAAATTAATTTTCTGAAGTGTCTCAGGTGACAAAGCTGGAAGGCTGGAAGTCAGACGTGGGCAGGAGTGAATCATGAAAACCCTGGCCAAGGTTTTGCCTCCGTTCTACCAGCCAGAGGGCAGTGACCACAGGATCTCTCCTTATTTCATCTTTGCATCTTGACAAGAGATGAGACCTTTCCACCTACCTATTAGGGTCTCCCCAAAACAAGGAAGATGTGTGGATGTTGTTTTAACAAAGGAAGTTTCTCAATAGTTTTCTACTTAATGACAGTGAAGAAGTCTCATGAAGAGAACAATGCCTATCTTTCTTTTAGAACACCACTGTCAAGGTGGTCAGTGACTTCTTTAGAACACTTAGGTAAAGAAATCAAGCCCATCAGAATGTCATTCACTTGGCTGAGGGAATGAGGCAAAGCTCCATGAGGGAAGTGTCAGCAAGAATGTGGGGCAATTTTGACAGGAGCAGAAGGGCAAGAGTTGGGGTAGAAAAAGAATTCTGAGGGAAATAACAGCCCAAGCCAAGGCATGTAGAAAAATAAAACCAGACTTATAAAATGGAGACTTTTTTAAATTCAAATTTGTTTTTTTCAAGCAGCATCTCAGTGCCTCAAAGATTAAAAACAGCTGTTACCCAACAACTACTTAAGGCTTGAAATAAAGGAAAACATCCCCACGCCAACTCTGCACTCTAAATAGAAGCTGAAAAGACACAAAAATACCCAAGCAGCGATGGCAGTATAATTCAAAGCTTTTTATGGGATAAAAAGCTCTGTGGGCGCCTGAGGCCTCCCTTCTCTTCCTCTTTCCCCTCCTCCTTCTCCTCCTCCCCCTCACTCTCCTCCCCCTCCCCTCCTCCTCACACTATTGTTCCATCTCTCCTGAGCACACACTGCTGGGGTAGTAGGGAGAGCCAAGGGCAGGCAGCAATCTGGAGCCAGAACTGGCCTCCAATTCCTCTGCACCCAGGCAACCAGGCTCTTCCCAGGGACAAAAATAGCAGTAAAATAAAAATTGGCACTAACATTTATTGAGCATCTAATATGCTTACAACAATCACAGGTTAAATGCTTTATAACAACCCTATTAAGTAGGCACTGCTCTAATTCCCATTTTACAGATGAAGAAATTGAGACAGAGGTTAATTTATATGCCCATTATCACTCAGGGTGTCCCATCATCTCCCTCTCACACTGTGCAAAAGAACACTAATTGAAATTTCTGCAACATTTAGAATTTGCAGACAATGGTGCAACAGAGAGGCAGGAATGGAAAAAGGGAAGGAGATAACAGTTATTAAACAATTGCTATGAGTCAAATTCTGTGCTTAGCACACTACAGATCCTTGAAAATAAAAACAAACAAAACCCACTAGGTAAATGTACAACCACATGAATGTACTTGATAGTGAGCTGTATATTTTAAAAGGGTTAAAATGATAAATGTTGCTATGTTTATGTTATCACAATCAAGAAAAATCTACCAGGTACTATTATATGGCAGGCTAACGCTCTGGAAGCAGCAGTTCTCTTATATCCTATCAGCAGCAATTTCAGGCAGACACCATTCATTGTTATCCCCAGTTGACAAGTGAAGAAACACGGACTACTGTAGACTAACTCGTTCACTTGGTAAGGGTCAATCATTTAGTACATCCTCCAATAGCACTGTTAGCAATAATGTTATTAGCGTGCTAGTGTTGGTTGGTATTGTTAACCACTGATAGTCGGATTATTATTGGAACTCATCATAATATTCTTGCTACTATTAGTGTAAGGTTTAGTTGCAGCCCATGTGGGTTCAAATTCGATTCATCTACTGTTCGTGTTGGATCATTGATTTTATAAAGGGGACTGTAATCATAGTGGGGCTGCCAAGAGGATTAAAATGAGATTATCAATCTTAGTACTAAAGTGCTATTGCTACTATATGCTTTTTCAAGAAAGGAAGTAAGCTATAAGCACTAAATGATGAACCCAAAGCCGCATCACTAAAGGAAAAGTGGAAATAGCTGTGTAGCCAAGGTGAAAGAAGGGGGAAGCTCATAGGAGATGGCAGAGGTGCTTCTCCCAGCCTTCAGAGGACCATGACAGCGGTACCTAGAGAGATTGTAGATAAGTGAAGATTCTGACCCCTTCCTGGGTAGGGATCTCTGATAAATCGGTATGATGTCAATGCTGTGCACATCCGCACCACAAAAATGCACACGTAAGAAATGACAAAAGCTTACCAAAAAGTTTTCTCAAACTTTTAGATCCTTGAGGTTTAACCTCCCCATCCAGAGAGCCTCTAAAAAAAACCAACCCAAACCCCACACCCATTGTACTGACTTAGATAGAAAACTCCCAAAAGAGACGGACAGACAGAAGTAGCTCTCACTTCAGCTTGTGATTCATTAAGTCTGGTGTGGGAACAAAATTAGAAATAAGGGCAAAATAGTTTCTGCTGGGTATTGAGGTGGTGGGGGGCAGAGGGAGGGGGCGGAGTGGGTGGTAAGGGAGGGAGTGGGGGCAGGGGGGAGAAATGACCCAAGCCTTGTATGCACATATGAATAATAAAAGAAAAAAAAAGATGGTAAAAAAAAAATAGGTTTCAAAAGTCAATCTGAAAAGTTAGAGCTGTCAGTGTTATGCTTTAGAGATAACAAGATGTGTCATATCTGCCTTTACACTATTTGGACAATAAAAAACTATTGTGACTTGTTTTTAAAAAACATAAAGGAATTAAATAATTGACTTAAAAAAAAAATTCTGGTGTGGGATGCAGGAATGTAATTTTTTAATAAACTTCCCAAGAGATTATGATGTAGAGTGCCTCATAGAGATCACAGGTCTGTGGCACTTCCTCATAGTCATCCACATAAAAGAAGATAAGACAGGATTGGCCCTAAGCAATGATTTTACCTGAGGAGTCCCAAGTTGGTAAGTTTTTCTACCTTTCATATAACCTAAAAATGTTTTCAACTGATTAAAATTTTTAAACTTTTCAAAATAGTTACACATAGAAAACAATTCTACGCAGAGAAAACTAGAAGAGAATACACCAAAATGTTAGTAGTGGAAGTTCTGGGAAGATGGAGCTCTAATCTTTTCCCCTCTTTATCTACATTTTATATTTCCCAACTTTCATGAAGCAAATATGTATTCTATAAAATAACTCATCTTTGAAAGCAAACTTATCTTTAATAAGTATATTTTAGTCACATGATATTGAAAATTTAGAACATTAGCCCACTTTTAATTTATATTTTTCCTGACTTCTTACTTTAAAAAAAATATAGATGAATGAGCAAACTGAAATAAATTTACTTGAAAGCAAACCAAAGTCAAAATAGGAAGAAAACAGTGATAATTGATTAGCAACTCTGTGAAAAATTACAGATGCAGACCTAGAATTTCTTGGCTATTTTATCACCCTTGAAGGGAATAAGAAATAAGGAGAACAGTGTTGGATGACTTAATAAGGAGTATGTTTTCGGATCCCCAGTGCTTTTAAGAATGCCTTTAGGAAGAAGAAGTTCAGGAAGACAGAAAATGCCTGCATCCTGGGAGTGTGATAACAAAAGAATGATGATCAAGCTTTACAGCTGTCTAGCACTGACCCACTTTCAAAGTCCATTTATAATAATTAGCAATTGGAAAAGAGCCCAAGTGGGCAACAATAAGGGAATGGCTAAACAAACAGGGGTCAATTAACTCAGATGGAATACTTCATAAATAGAGACAATGGTGAACTTGCAGCTGATTCTGGAAATGTTTATATGACCTCATGTTCACTAAGAAAAAGTGAAATACAAATTAGTGCCTTGGGACTTCAACTAGGCATTTTTTAAAGCCTATCATATTAGGATCTTAGAGAAGATGGAGAAACGAGGACTTCATTGTTCATTAGAGAAAAGGCTTATGTCAAATTCTGGCTCCTCCAGAAACAAGCTGAATAAAATTAAAGAGGTTAAAGGAAATCCCCTATTAAAGTAGATAATGCATTTCTATCCTCAAAAAAATTTTAAAGCCTGAATTAGGAAATTAACTTACATGTCATAAGGGATACTGTTTTATCAGAGATAATAAAAACATGCAAAACCCCTAGTACATCTTGCCTTCTTAAGATATTTTCAGATTTATTTCTACCAATTTATATAATCTTTCATTTTACTTTTTTCTTTCCAATTAAACCTGAAGTATGAAAACTTTAAATCCAAAGAAAGTTCACCAGTTTTGGAATTTCTAATTAGTCTCATTTTAGTTTCAATTTTCATTGAGTGTTAAATATTAAGTTCATTATCACCAATATTACAATTCATTTTGTGTAAAAATCTCATGAACTGTGAGTCAAGCATTGTGTTAGAGCTTTGTACACCAGCAGTCTTGGCTTTGTTCTATACAACATTTCTATCCCATAGATGCAGTGAAGAATAAACTCAAATACATGTAAAAGCTCTTAATACAATGCCTGACACGTAATTTGTTCTCAATAGTGTTTATTAATGTTTATAGTGGATGCTAGCATTCAGATAAGAACAATGAATAATGGTACACACAGAATACTATTTAAAAAGAAGAACAGTGCTACCTAGATGGAAACCTCTGCTACCAAGCCACAGAACTCCTGGCTTAGCTTGCTCTGAGATTTTTATCCCTGCCCCAAGTGGTGATGTAGAGGGCCAGACTACATTATATGATTAGCAAAAAGCCAAGAAGAGAACCAACTATCTTGAATCACAGAGTAAAAGCCTAGAATCACTTTGTCAAGTTCTAAACTATGATTTAAACATACCAAGATGAAGTTAGCGAGGGAAAATATAAGACCTTCCATTTCCCCAAAGACTAATTGCCCAAAAACAAAGTAAAGAAGCTTAATCTAGCCTGACTGAAGGAGACTTAGGGAAATTGGTTAACAAAAGTGCACTATGAGTCAATACTATAATTTGAGTCCACAAAAAGCTAATATAATTCTGGGATATATTTATAGGATTATAGTATTTAGAATTAGGAACTGTTAAGAAAAACGCCACTCTCAAAGAAAGCCCACGAGAAAACTCACGTCCATAGAGCAAGGTTTAATGGCAGGCCCAAACTGCCAGGCTGGCCAGGGAAAAGATGGCGCAGCCCCAAGCCTGGGCGAGCAGTGGCTTTTATAGAAGGGGGAGGGGAAGGAAGTTAGCACATGCTCAGTAGTCTCTGGTAGGGGTGGGGCTGTCTTAGAGCATGGGAATTTGTTTAAGGACGGGGCTGCCATTTTGGCTGATTCACAAAATGGTGACATTATTGTTCTATCATTCCCCCATTTTTTCTTTAATAATGATGAGGGTAGGGGCTGAGGATCAGGAATTGGGGCGAAGCATCGATCTCTTTAACTGCTTCCTGCTGGCAGGGGGCGTTGTATGGAGCAGGATCCTCAGGCTCCTGTGGCTCCTGGATGGGGCCTTCACAGTAGTTTTCAGGGTGGTTTTGGAGAGGTTGATATCCCTGGAGGTACAACTAGTTAAATTTTTGATTAGCAATAACAGAAATGCAGTATGATACAAGGGAGGAGGCTTAAGAATAGGAGAGCAGAACATAGCCATTAGGATGGGCATTGGCCAGGAGAATCACTGTGAAATGTTCTTCCCTAGGCAATTTCAAGAGTCCTCCAACTACAGAGAGAGAAATGGGTGGCCATACATTATCTAAGACCCAAATAGGGATATTAGGAGGAGCATAAAAAGGTGTCTATTCAGGGACTACATACCTAGGGATCTAAATTCTGCAAAATCCTATAACTGCCAGGAAAGCTGTAAGCTGCCTTATGGTATGGGGGTTGGGAAACAGAAGATTGGGTTGATGCATTTATGACTCAAGGAGTGAGTCTGTCCCTTTAAGGCCACACCTAGGTAGGTGACCTGTGGGAGGCAGGAACTGTCAGGATTTAAATGTAACACTCTTGGATATGAAAGAGCTTTAGCTCATAGTTTTATATAAATTGACACTTTTAACTTTTTAAATGTTTGTACCATATTTAGATAAAGTATAACATAACACTGTTACAAGGTGGTCATTTAAGACACATAAGCAAATATATAAATGAACTCTGATTTAGTAGTACTTAAAAGCTTGACAAGATCAGCAGAAAACACAAATAATTTCTTTGATAAAATCTTTCTCTGTAATGGTTTTTTGTAGATGTTACTCAGAGCAGAACAATATTAAGATAACCTTGTTATTTCATAGACAGAGAGGATTTGATTTTAGTTTGACATGACCCTAAAAATCTTTTAGGCAACTCTTAGATTATATTCAACTTTAACTTTATCACACACCGAAGTTTTTTATTATGTACTTTTAAAACTTACTTAGACCTTTATATAACATACTAAACCCTTTGATGGCTTGTTTTAATCCCTCCTATTTGAAACAATCTTTAGGATAAACCCTTTTTTACAAAATCCTTTCTCATCCAAAAACATTTATGTTTCCTTTAACTTTTCAAAAAATACATTTGCTACCTATCTATATCCTTTCCAGTTGTTTACTTTGTAACTTGTATTTTAAAATTAACTTTTATAAGAATTTTAAATTTATTGTAGGGGCTGGAGCAACTAATTAGTAGCCCTCATTGTTTTTAGGAATAGGCATAAGGCTTCATCATCCCTCAGGCTTGAGGGGATATTGTTTTAGGTGTGGAAACTGTGAGGGATTTTTGAGTTTTATTTGAATAGGGAGGGCTGTCCTGGCTCACCCTACACTCATCTCATCAGTCCACACTGTGGGATATATTTGTTCCTGAAGGAGGGAGCAGCAGAGATAGCTGCCTGGGGGGAGGAGAATTTGAGCCTTTAATTGAGATAGTAAATCCTGTCCCAGCAGGGACACTGATACTATGGGGGAAAAGTGACAGAAGAGGAGGTCTCCCTAAGAGCAGGCCAGAGGCCAGGTAAACTAGCACTCTAGGGGCTGGCCAGATTTGCCCCGAACGATAACTTTTGTCATTGGACCGGGGACCAGGAGAAAGAGGTAAAACAGAGAAACAGGCTCCACTGTGTAGGAGGAAAATGACCTTTTGTTTTTCTACCATTATGGCTCCTCAACATTGATGCCAAGAAGTGGAGTGTGGCCAGAAGACTTGGACCCATCAATCCATAGGAAGGTGGAACCTCGTCTTCCATCTGGTGACGGGGGCACTTAGACCTCCAGTGGTTACCCTTGCAGAGGGCAGGGTTCCGGTTGGGGGTGGGGCTGTCTCCCAGGCTGTCCCCTTTTAAGCATTCTCTGCAAAAGTGCCCCTCCTGTCCACCACGGTAGCAAGTTCAGGATACAGACCCCAGTCAGGTGGGGCCCTCTCTGAGAGCAGCAATGAGGCCATGGTGTCTCTTATCTTTTTCTCTCCTGTTAGTAAGGTCCCATACATACAGACGTAGCCATAAATACAGACATGGCTAGCTGTGTTACTTGGCTCAATGACTTTTCCCTTCAGCCACAGTCTGAGTTTTTATGAATATCTGGGACTGACTGTTAAATTTATCTTTGAGGAGAACTTCTCTCACCTGTGACTCTGAGTCCACCGTGGTAGGCTTTCTGATAGGTTGTTGCTATAAAGTAGAGTTGTTATTTTACATTGACACCTGACACTCTGGAGAGCAAGTCTCTGAACTGTTCTGGGCCTCAGCTTGAAGAATGAGGGATCTGGTCTATGTTAAACTACGTTTTTCTACTGTGAGATGGCTGAAGTGACATTAATGCCACTTATCTTCTTTACCATTTTTTTATTTTTTTTAGTAATGCTGGGGAATTGAATACAGGGCTTTGCACATGCTGGGCAGACATTCTCCCATTGAGCTACTTCCTCAGCCCCAAATATTATTATTATTTTTTACTTTGGCTGTACTGGGCTTGAACTCAGGACTTTCTGCTTCTAAAGCGGCACTCTACTGATTGAGACATATAATCATTTCCAACCTGAGTGGCCTGGGCCTGAACCCACTGCTTTTCTAATTTCAGAAATTTGTATAGGGGACCTCAGTTTACTTTTTTTACTTTTATAGAAAAGGTCTAATTGGAGTATGGTATTGTAATTTAAGGAACTCTGTGAAGGCCACTTCTCTTGGTCACCCAAGGCTTACTGCAGCCGACCTCAGTTCAAAGCTTCCAACATCTACCAGCCAGAAGACTGGAAGGTGCAGGTCCCACCTAGAAAGAACAAAACGTTAGGATCCTGTCTTTTAGCTAACAGCAGGCAGCCTCTTTAATAAAGGCTACTTTTTTAACAAAGAAATCATTTGTAAAGTTAGGGAAGGGCATTCAGAGGGCATTTCAGGCCAATAACAGTGCCATACGGGACTAGTTTTAATATCTGGAGGGGAAAATTTATGCTGAGGCCAAAGGTATAGAAAATTCTAAATGAGAAGTTTAGAGACCACAGTAATGTCTATTTTGTTATTTCTGGAACTATAACCTTGAGCTAACAATTGACTTACAAGGGCTGGGTCTGATGCCCTGAGGTGTGAGGTGGGGCTAGGAGCAGGACTTGTGCAAGGCCACTCCCTCCACACACACCTGGGACAAATGACCCTGACTGCCTAGGCCTGACCCTGCAGGCTGTCGCCCCTCCCCCCTTCCTGTGTACTCTGCATGCATTTATTCTAGGGGAAGTGGCAGTGGGCCACAGCCATCGCCACGTATGACTGGTGGCCCAGGATGTACTGGGTCCTCTCTATGGATTTTCTTAGCTATGGCAGGCGTTTTTGCTGTGTCCAGGAGCCGGCATCCTGTGCACAGGTGCGCCTGTTTGCTTTCCCTCCTCCCCTTGTGGGTGTGCAGCTGGAGCATAAGCGTGGCAGCTGCAGGTTTTTGTAAGTGCTTTTGTAAAGCAGCTGACTTAAAGTTACTTTAGACTGAGAGGCCTGGCAAACTAGTTGGAATAACTTAAGTCATAAGGTACCATGCTACAGGTTTTTCATGGGAGGCAGGGTCCCAGTAAACCCAGGGAGGGGAAGGCAGACAGAGACAAAGGACACGTGGTGAGACCATGGAGGAGGCAGAAAGGTGTGCTGACATCTTAGGTAAAGGAGGGGAAGGCAGAGCCTGGAAGCATGACACACGCTTAAGGGATTAGCCATCACCTGTGTCTGTAGATTGCTGCCATTGATTGGTATTGGCAGGCTTTCAGCAAAACGAAACCTCCACTCTCCAGTCGCTGAATAAATCTGGGGCTTTGTTTCACCCCAGAGGAAGGGAGCATGAGCTCTCCCAGAGCTGAAACCCCATTGAGGCCAGAATTGGCAAGGAGTGGCTTGCTTAACTCCATGATGGGGAAAGTTTTTCAGGAAGATAGGAGGAGATAGGTATGGTAAGCAGTGCAAGGTCTGTTTACATGGGGAAGGAGGAGGTTTGGGAGAGGAATTGGCTGATTTAGAAACTGGTTTACAGGCTAATAGAATCTGCACAGGGGAACAGAAAGTACAGAGGGAGGGTTTGATGCAGAGATAGGGAAAGGATTGGACGTAGGAAAGTTCCTTCCATTTACCAGCACACTCACAGAGATTGCATAGATCCCTTAAAATATTGGGATTGAAAGTGCCATTAAGTGGCCATTTGGAGGCATTGTCCAATGGATATTGGGGCCAGGCCTGATTACACAGAAAAGTGAGCTTTTGTGGCTTAAGATCAGGCATTTGGCGGAGGGGCCCAAGGTTAGCCAGGAGACATCCTACTGGGGAGTCTGAAGGAATTTGGGATGGTCCAACTCCCATGGTGAAGGCCTGACCTGAGGAGAGATATGGCGGGTGTCCCCGAAATATCAGGTCCTCAGGAGAAAGAGAGAAATGTGGAACACAACCCCCAGATGGAACGTCTTCCTCACGGGGGGTCTACAGTCCCAAGTGGGGAACCCAGTTCCTGGGATGAGAGCAAGCTGCAACCTAGCGCTAGGGTTTTTGAGGAAATGAGAGAGAGACCACAGCTCTGTGTGCGAGGAGGACTCACCGAGGGAAAGAGGACCTTACGGGAAAATTGGCTGGTGGTGGATGGCGGTTGGAGGCGTGCTGGGGTGGAGGAACTTCCCTGTGAGCTAGTGAGAGAGTGGTGCTTTCTAGGATCAGGGGTCAGTAAAGCAGCTCAGATCCCGGAGGAAAGCCAGGAGAGCAAGGTCAGTGCCAGGAACTCAACCTGATCACGGGTTTCAGCACCAAATGTTAGGAAAAACGCCGCTCTCAAAGAAAGCTCACGAGAAAACTCACGTCCATAGAGCAAAGTTTAATGGCAGGCCCAAACTGCCAGGCTGGCCAGGGAAAAGATGGCGCAGCCCCAAGCCTGGGCGAGCAGTGGCTTCTATAGAAGGGGGAGGGTGAGGAAGTTAGTACAGGTGCAGTAGTCTCTGGCAGGGGTGGGGCTGTCTTAGAGCCTGGGAATTTGTTTAAGGACGGGGCTGCCATTTTGGCAGATTCACAAAATGGCGACATTATTGTTCTATCAGGAACAAAGACATACTGAGAGTTATGGGAACTAGTCCAAAAGAAATGTTTCTGAGGGATACAATGGCCTGCTTCTAGCTATAGATGAACAATTAACATATATTGTGTGGCCCATCAAGTAGGATCAAAGGGTAGAAGATAAGGTAAAATGACTCAATATATAAAAAATGTCTAACCATCAAAACTTTCCAGAGATGAATCACATTAATAGAGGGCAAGCTTATCTTTACCAGAGGTGTTGGAGTGTCAACTGATGTATCACAAGGTGGAAAGTAGTAGAAAGATCATACACATATGAGAAGGTAGGATGCCCTTTACTGTGTTTTTTCCTATCCTTCCCTATTCTAATCTTCTGCCTCAGACATTCTGCATTCAAGTATGTGAAAATAAGTATATGTAGGACTAAACCCAGAAGCAAATATGGAAAGATACAAGCAGTTGAGAGGTTAACGTACATTAACCTCTTCTGCATTTATCCATACTCCCACAAACCATATAATAAGTATGTGCTTATGTGAGCAAATAATAATCTAGAGCAAAGAAAGCATAAATTAGAAAAGGTCATTTCTGAGAGCAAATAGTAAGAAACTATATTCAAAAGCAAGTCGTCTAAGGTTCTAGGCACTTAGTAAGTAAACCATGAATCTGAGACTGAGCTTCCTGATTGTGTAAGCGAGAAAAGTAGCATGATGTTCAATGTTCATTTCAGATCTTCAGGGAAACAAGCCTTCTCCTGTTGCTTATCCCAAATGGAATTGCTGTTGTGAGTCCCTGGTCAACATCATAGGCAGTGTCCTCAACAAAATCCCTCTAGCAGATGCAATAGTGTGAACCTGAAGCTAGCTCTTGACAGCTCCTGTGAGCCAACTCAGAGTGTAACCCAAGAGCCCAATGCAATAAAAACAAAGCTCTCCAGATCAATGAAATGTCATTTGAATTTTTCATAGTCCTAAAATTTAATGCCTAAACTACATTTTTTGAAATTCTAAATATGCTTTTACTTACAATTTTCTTTATTTACTTTAAAATCTGTTCCATCCAGACTACCAAATAAAATTAGATAAAATGGATAATGTGTTTGCTTTTACATGTGAAGTGGTGGCCACACAGCCTTCAACTGACCAGAAAATTGAGGGCCTCAAAGATATCTTCTTCAGAAACTACAAAGGTCTCACCAAAGGTGTGTATTAGCTACCAGAGATCTTATGCAAATAAATAATTTAAAACACAGGTGGATTTAAATACAATGACAAATTTCCAGCTTGACAGGTTGTTATCAGGCAGAGAAAAGAAGATTAAATGTTTTTACAGTTCAAACCCTGAAGGAAAAACAGTCTACCACGCACAAACAAGCAAACACTCCCCATAAGAATTCATATGCTTACTTACCAAAAGGTGAAGGATTGACAGAATTAAAGGGTCTTGGGAAACTACTGAACTACATTTTTTTAATGAGTAAGTGACCTAGGTTTCAGATAACTTTTTGAATATTATTTCCCTAAGCCAGTTAGAGATTTTGAGCTTGTACTCTATGATAAGAGGCTATCTTCCTTCGGTCAACACTTTTCCTTTAATGCCCCATACATTATGCAGGGCCCCTCCCTATCTTCAGGGCTGTCTCCCTTCTCCAGGCTCTCCCCTACAGCCTCTATACACAGCTCTCTTTTCTCTTTGTGGTGCTAAGCAGTTTGTGTGACATGTATCCTCCCACTGGGAACTAAATTAAGAGATCAAAATCTTGTCACATCAGGCACCTAATAGTCACTAGTTGCTTGCTAGCACTGTTCACTTGGGATGAATTCAAAAATTCTGATATCAAAAGAAAGCTGCCAGTTTTCATTAACAGTCACTATCAAGTCAAAGACCTTGATGGGGAGCTGAGCATAGAAAGCAAGGAGGACAAAGTGTTAATGGGACTTGAACACACCTTCAACTAGGGTATGCTGCTTTCAAGGTGAGTGGTACTTCCCTTCAATATCCTACTGACCACTGAGGATTTGTTCTGCTAAACAGAAGACCCAAATGGGAAAAGGAGGCATACCATGATAGAAGTTCCTCTCTAGAGGAACCTCTCTCTCACTCCCTTGTCATCCTTCTTCCTAATCTTCAAGTCACCTTTCTTCCCTGTACTTGTTTATTGTCTGCCTCCTCCAACTATAATGCAAAATCTTTGAGTGCAAGGACCTAGTTTATCTTGTTATCTCCAGGCCTAGAACAATGCCTGGTGTTCAGTAGATACTCAGTGAATATGTGCGAGTAGATGGATGAAAAGCTGAAACTAGGCAGATGGATGAACCTTGACAAGTTTCAGCTAGTTTGGTGATGGGAGTGAATTTTTTTCACTTTTTGTTTGTTTGTTTGTTTCTTCCTCTTTAAAAGGAGGAGTTTGAGATAATGTGGCATAGATTGCTGACTGTTCACTGAACTGTGTTCTTCCCTTCTTCCATGGATAGAAAGCAACCTGAGCATATAGCTGCCCTACAGTTGAGTGGCCATGTGGCCAAGGTTTTGCCCATGGGATATGAGTGGAAGTGGTGTGCTTCAGTGCCGGGGCTCTGACAGCAACAGCTGTACCTCCCCAGTGTTCTCTCTTTTCTTCTCCTTTCCTGCCAACTGAGCATGGCAGCCACCAGGGCTCTCCCAGATAGGCAGTGGGGACATTCTAGTTAGCCGGGTGCTCCTAGCTAACCTGGACAACTCTTTAGGGAAGAGTTGAACTCCTCAACCCAAAAAGAAAAGTAATTGCATTTTGGGGTCTCTTTGTTAAAGCAATTTAACTTCTCCCCTAATGAATTCAGCTAGATCATCTCTAAGGACCCATTTCAGCTCAGAAGGACTTGCTTGGTGACTGATCTCATCAAGTAGAATCACTGCATTTGTAAAAACCTGTGTTCTCAGGGACTCTCATCATATCAAATGAATGTACTTAACCTTTAATTTTTTTCTGAAGGTTTTTCTATGTACATGGTTCTTGAAGATAAAATTAAGTTTGCACTTTTGAAACAACCACTTATGCCATCCAGGCAGAAAGAGGATTGAGTGGATAGTTTCTGTATTAATCACTAAAAGCACAGTAGTAAGAGTCCTATAAATCACCATCATTTCTACATGTTCTTCACAGTTGAGAGAGTGTTACAGCACCTGGTGCTTACAAAAGTGTGGCAAGTATACCAGGAATGGTAAATGAGATGCTTCAGGCAAGACACAAACTTTTAAAAAATTTAAATAGCTACACATTATTTTAATATTTATTTAATGTACCTTCAATTTATGTCAAATGATGCTTCTTCTCAATAAATCAGCTAATATAGTTTTCCTCAAAAATAAATTTATGTAAATAAAAAGTAAGTCCATTTAGAAAAATACATGAGTAGTCCAGGAAATGACAAAAACTGTGAAGATGATATATAAAAATAAGTGGACTTGGAAGCTCAACAGTGACTGTAAAGTAGGTTGAGAAGACATAATGGTATTCACTCTGTAGTGAGGAAATTAATATTCTGAAAGTGGCACCAGCCAATCTAATCAACAAACAAAATGATTAACTCTGGTGAGAGTGAGAACCATGACAACAAAAATCATAGGCACCTTTGTAGTCTACAAAAATACTATTTCACATTCATTATCTCTTTTAATTTCACAATTGAATGTGTTAAAACGTAATGCTAAAGCAAATGAAAAACAACACAGGGTTCAGTGTTCAAGGTTGAGTATGTACAATGTTGGTAAACGTAACACAGCAATGGTAAAGGAGAGACCTGTGGCGTTGATAATCTTAGACCTGGGCTCCAAATCTAGGTTAGTCACTCATACACTGTAGAACCCTTAATAAAACATGTAACATCATGTTGGCCACTAAGTTTCAACACCTGCATTTTGTACAGGGCACATCCAAACCGTAAGGGAAGGTAAATCTAGTTCCTATTATTCCAAGGTTCAGATTCAATTGTGCTGTTGTCGTAGTCAGAGACCACACTTTGAGGGCCACTACAACGGTGTGAATTTGCCCCACACCGTAATGTCTTGTGTTCTTTTTATAAAGTACAAATAAGAGAGGTTCTTCCCCGCTAATAATCTGGAGCTACAGAGATCTGTGACCTTTAGGATCAGGCTTGTCCTGTTCTCTCTTCCCAGATACCCTCCTCATCCTTCCCCCACATCTTTGTTTTAGGCCACTTGCACAGGACCCTGACCATGCCAGGTTGTCTTAGCATCTTCTGATGTCTTTGCATGTGCTGTGTTCTCTTTCTAGAATGTCTTTCTTTCACCATGGTCTGCAAGGAAGAGTCCAAATCATCTCTGCAATATCAACTTGGCATCCATTCCCTCTATGAAAGCTTTCCTGGCCCCAGAAGGATCAGTCCTCTCTCTTCTGGCTCTTATCACTCTGTCAGCACTTAGCAGAGTTTCCTAACAACTTGTTTTCTTATCCACCTTCCTCAATATACTTGAGGAGAGAGTGTTTATATAAGTATTCTTAATTGAATCCCTTTACCTTTGTTCTTAATCGGATGGCAAAGATTTCTGAGGACATATTTTAAACTTGCAGGAACATCGTTATTTATCAATATGACTAGGGGCACACTACCAATATTTAGATATCATGAAGTAAAAACTTGCTTACATATGTGAATATACAATTTAATTGTTTTACAGTGAACACAAGTATTTTTGTATGATTTTAACATATTCCGAATTACCTGGAATGCAACTACCACATAAAAGGAGAAAAGGTTAGACATTGTTTTGCTGGGGAAATTGCAGAGAAATTTGCAACACTTTCATTGTACTTGAGTCTATAATACACGAAAACCATGTTAACCTGCATTTGTAACTGCTGTATTCATAGCAACATACAGATGCAATATGCAAGCATCTCGCTGTTTTTTTTATGTCTTCTACAGAACCTGTGCTTAAGCATTTAAATGTCAAATATGTACATTTAAGTTATTTTCCCTTAATTTTCCTCTTTTTAGAGTTAGAATGATAGAATGATTTGGCTTTAAAAGTTTATTTATAGGTACATTATGCTATTAATTTTATTTCAGAACAATAATTAATTATAAATTGCTATCAATAGGGATGATAATGCTGTGACCACCATCCTATAGAGTTGGATCCATATTCCCTGACATTTGAAATCCTTCAGGATTTTGTCCCAGTGCATCACTTCAATCTCCATCCCAACCTTCTTCCACTTTACCTTCTCCAGCCACATGGAATTTCCAATTCCTCCAGTGCTCTTGTTCTTTGCATACCTATAACTTCATCTACTTGGAATTTTCTTGCTTCGCTCTATTGACTTCTGATTTTTAGAGCCTTGCTCAAATATCATCTCCACCCCAAAATCTTACCCAGCTCCCCAGGGCCCTCCATGATCCATTGTTTGTGACACTATTTGAAAGCACAAATCATGCTTGTGATAATTACTAGTTTGCACAGCTTCCTCTCCAACCAGTCTGTGGATTCCTGAAGTATGGGAGCTGAGGGCTTTGGCTTGGAAGTCAGCCAATTGGGTTCCAGTTCACCTCTGAAACACTCAGCCCTGGACAAGATAACCTTTCTAAATGTTGCTATTCTCATCTACCAAGTAAAGGCAATGCAAGTCACCTCTCAAGGAGTTTAAAACAAGTAAGTGTGATACTGCAATTAGCATAGTGCCTGTGCCTTAGTAAGTATGCAATAAATAGTGTATATTGCCACAGTTGCTATTATTATTTATCACTCCTTATACCTATCAAATATAATGTACTAGCGGGCGTTCAATAAAAGTTTGCTGGATTAATACATTTGGTACTGATATACCACCCCTCTGAAAATAACTTATTATTAAGAATCTCTAATGAATGAATACTTAACTGCAGAGAAAGTCAAGGGAGAGATACTGGGGCAAAGCATTATCATGAGTCTCTCTAGTTGCATCATGAGGACATTTGCTCAATCAAGCCCAACCTTAGCTTCTTGACCACTTATAGTCAACCTGGATAACCAAGACCACATGCAGGGAAATAGAAAAATAGGGATGGTTGCTCTTTTATTTCTAACCATGTGCCAGAATATAGATAATCCCTTTAACCAGGAATTTTTAGACTGTGTGGGAAGGCATGCCTCATACTCTGCTCCAATTTAAACAAGCACTGGGATTGGAGAGGAGCCAAGGACTTTGACATTATTGGAGGAAGAAATGAGCATGTTAATTTCCCCAGAGATAAGAACAGAAGTAGCAAGTGGTATCATAACTGCTTTATAGAGAGAGAGACAGAGAGAGAGAGAGAGAGAATTGACAGAGGAGAGTGTATTCAATCACAACAACAAAAAAGTTTCCTACCCCCATTCCCATTATTAATTATAGTGAGACTGATTCTGAATCTTTACCCACAAAGTTCTTCAAAAGAACCAAAGTATGTATTTGGATGATGAAGATATTCAATTACCTAGAAAAGTAAACTGAAAGTTGGTACTATTTAAGTAACTTTTGTGTTATACTATAATATGGCCTAAACTTTAAGGAACTTAAAGGGGTCAAATTTTAAACTTAGAAGTTCTAAAATTTTCACTTTTCTTTCTGCTATGGTCTTATGTGTCAACGTCACCTAGGCAACATTTCTTACAGCTATCATTATAATTTTGTTAAGAATGGGTTTTCTGGGAAGCTCATTTGAAATATGATTAATTTTTCAAATGTCCTACACCAGCAGTTCAGCCGATTAAAAACACATAATGAGGTTGTCAAGCAACTTTGCATATAAGGAATCATTCAGGTGGCTTTAGTTTTCTGTTAATATATAATTTATTATATTAAGAATGTTATGTATTGTTTAGCTATGCCTTCTCTTCTCTAATTAGAAAGCACTATTTTGTTCTATTCAAACACCTGAATGTAAACTGGCTTTGCTTCTTACCATATTTCCTTATTAGTACTGTAGCTTTGTTCACACCCCACTTGCTTCTCCTTCTTGCATAGCTGAAAAGACAGACTCAAAATAAATTCTTGTTTTGAATCCTTAAAATAAAAAATCCTAAACTAAAACTGGTCACTGTACTTCTTGGCCTCATGAGCCTTCCAGATCCCCTTACACTCAGGCCCTCTTCATGTCTCCAGCTCCAACTCTTTTTCCCTCCCCATTCCCTATCTAGCTATATCACTTTCTTTTCAGTCTCTCAAATATGCCTTGCTTTCTTCCTCTCAGCCTAAAAACAAATAGAGTAACCTCCCTAATCTTCATTTCACTGTCAGTGAGAGGTAATAGTAACCTTCCTCACAGGCTCAGATAAGACAGACACAGGTGATTGGAACTCACCTAGGATGGGTTAGCATAAATAACACATTACACTGATATATCTCAGACAATTTAAATGGATAGAAGACAAATTAGAAAATTTATGTAGTGCATGCTATGCTTGACACAAAGTTAGGGTTTAATAACTATTAAGGTCTTCCCTGTACATTCATCACAGTCTGCTGGTTTACATGAACTTGCCTGGTGCCGACCCACTGAACAGCTGTGCTGTGTTCCGACTGCTGAACTGGTCTTCCTGCTCTTGCCATCATATATCTCTTACTGCTTTATTGTTTTCTTCTAAGCATTTATTCCAAGTTTGCCTACTATACACTATTTTTTAATTGCTCTTTTTAATCTTTCTTCCGCCATGGAATATAAGCTTCTGGAGAGTCTGTCACATTGTGGACACTCACTGTAGAATTGTTTAATGAGTGAATGAATAAATGAATGGATTGTTGGAGCAAAAGTAGACTTCAGTGCTTCAAGGAGGAAGTAATGTATCAATGACTAAAGTACAAAATATCTGGAGCCTGAAGCATCAGATTCAAATCCTAACCTGATCACTTCTCAGCTGGGTGATTATGACTGGGTTGCCTGCATGTAGGATCAAATGAATACATATAGATACAGTCAGAGAATGGTGCCTGTAAAAGCTCCAAATTATCAGTTATTGTTCTCAAGAAATTATAGAGACATTGCTGGAAAAGCTATAAATAATTGATACTACCCGTGACTTTTTCTTGATATTTGAATGAGGAAAGTGACTGGATGAAAAATAGACAAATAAACTAAAAAGTACAGAACTAGGATTTCCTTTCTTTGTGAGTCAATTCTCATTTTGACTACTGCAATTTCAGGTCCAGGTCAGAAATTTGGGGATTAAGCATTCCTACTAGAATAAGTCCACAGGAATAATAAAGTCCAGTTAGCCCTGCTAATTGTCAACTTTTAACTTTGATGTGGTATATGAGAGGTGACAGGGACACTTTACTTCCCTCTTGCCTGGTCACTCCTTCACTGTAATCTTGTGTGTGGTAGTTTTTCTCTTCATTTTATCCATGAGGACACTGAGGCTGCCAGCAGCTCCCCACTTACATGAGATTACAAAGGTGCAACCAGACTGTAACCCAATACCTCTGAGCCCAATACTAACATCTCTCTATTGCCATAATTGATTACCAAATCAATGGAGTGGGGAGGGACAATGAAGTTTGATACCATTTTCTCCCAGAAATAAAAAATAATCTTATATCTTTGTAGCAGTGTGACTTCATTATCTCTTGGAAAAAACTAGTCTTCCACTTTCGTAGAGTTTTTGATTTCTATTATGTGAGATCATGAGAGTTACCACACTCTGTATGGCAACTGAATTTAATGCTGTGGGGTGTCAATCAATTCTAAAGCAATTGGAGAGCCTAGTGTCTCTTTCTGGGAAAAGACAATTATCTTTTATTGGATTTTTGATTCTCAAGAAATCATTCTCCTGCAGTAAGTGAATGATGAATTGTCCAATAACTGGTTGTTGGAATAAGGGAAGGTCTCATCAGAGTTAGGTCTAGGTCATGTAGAAAGTTGAAGCTCAGTGTAGTGTAATGTAGAATTGGTGCCCTGGGGACTTTGGAGTTATGACTAATCCATGAGTATTTTGTGCATAATGTATTACATTACATTCATTTTATTTTGTCCTAATTAAAAATCAGAACAGTTCAAGAATGAGAATGGATTTCTCATTCTTTTAAAGAAGAATAAGCTTTAGCAATGTTAGACTTTGTTCTTTGAAAATAATTGGCTGGACCTGAATAGTGGGTGCTCCCTCCAAATGAGGCATGTGTCCTTCATTTCAACATAGTCCCCTCCACTGCTGGTCTACATGATCTTAGACCACTCTCATTTCACTGATGACTGTGGTGAACATTTTGACATTTTGACTTGTAATTCTTGGAATAAGGAAAATAGCACTGCACTGGCAGTGGGAGACTCGAACACTAATTCTTTTTTTTTCTTTTTTATTTTATTATTCACATGTGCATACAAGGCTTGGGTTATTTCTCCCCCCTGCCCCCACCCCCTCCCTTACCACCCATTCCGCCCCCTCCCTCTCCCCCCCACCCCCTCAATACCCAGCAGAAACTATTTTGCCCTTATTTCTAATTTTGTTGTAGAGAGAGTATAAGCAATAATAGGAAGGAACAAGGGTTTTTACTGGTTGAGATAAGGATAGCTATACAGGAGTTGACTCACATTAATCTCCTTTGCATGTGTGTTTCCTTCTAGGTTAATTCTTTTTGATCTAAACTTTTCTCTAGTTCCTGGTCCCCTTTTCCTATTGGCCTCAGTTGCTTTTAAGGTATCTGCTTTAGTTTCTCTGTGTTAAGGGCAATAAATGCTAGCTAATTTTTTAGGTGTCTTACCTATCCTCACCCCTCCCTTGTGTGCTCTCGCTTTTATCATGTGCTCAAAGTCCAATCCCATTGTTGTGTTTGCCCTTGATCTAATGTCCACATATGAGGGAGAACATACGATTTTTGGTCTTTTGGGCCAGGCTAACCTCACTCAGAATGATGTTCTCCAATTCCATCCATTTACCAGTGAATGATAACATTTCGTTCTTCTTTATGGCTGCATAAAATTCCATTGTGTATAGATACCACATTTTCTTAATCCATTCATCAGTGCTGGGGCATCTTGGCTGTTTCCATAACTTGGTTATTGTGAATAGTGCCACAATAAACATGGGTATGCAGGTGCCTCTGGAGTAACCTGTGTCACAGTCTTTTGGGTATACCCCCAAGAGTGGTATTGCTGGATCAAATGGTAGATCAATGTCTAACTTTTTAAGTAGCCTCCAAATTTTTTTCCAGAGTGGTTGTACTAGTTTACATTCCCACCAATAGTGTAAGAGCATTCCTTTTTCCCTGCATCCTCACCAACACCTGTTGTTGGTGGTGTTGCTGATGATGCCTATTCTAACAGGGGTGAGGTGGAATCTTAGTGTGGTTTTAATTTGCATTTCCTTAATTGCTAGAGATGGTGAGCATTTTTTCATGTGTTTTTTGGCCATTTGAATTTCTTCTTTTGAGAAAGTTCTGTTTAGTTCACTTGCCCATTTCTTTATTGGTTCATTAGTTTTGGGAGAATTTAGTTTTTTAAAATCCCTATATATTCTGGTTATCAGTCCTTTGTCTGATGTAGAGCTGGCAAATATTTTTTCCCACTCTGTGGGTGTTCTCTTCAGATTAGAGACCATTTCTTTTGATGAACAGAAGCTTTTTAGTTTTATGAGTTCCCATTTATCTATGCTATCTCTTAGTTGCTGTGCTGCTGGGGTTTCATTGAAAAAGTTCTTACCTATACCTACTAACTCCAGAGTATTTCCTACTCTTTCCTGTATCAACTCTAGAGTTTGGGGTCTGATATTAAGATCCTTGATCCATTTTAAGTTAATCTTGGTATAGGGTGATATACATGGATCTAGTTTCAGTTTTTTGCAGACTGCTAACCAGTTTTCCCAGCAGTTTTTGTTGAAGAGGCTGGTATTTCTCCATCATATATTTTTAGCTCCTTTGTCAAAGACAAGTTGGTTATGGTTGTGTGGCTTCATATCTGGGTCCTCTATTCTGTTCCACTGGTCTTCATGTCTGTTTCTGTGCCAGTACCATGCTGTTTTTATTGTTATTGCTTTGTAATATAGTTTGAAGTCGGGTATTGTGATACCTACTGCATTGTTCTTTTGAATGAGTATTGCCTTGGCTATTCGTGGCCTCTCGTGTTTCCATATAAATTTCACAGTAGATTTTTCAATCTCTTTAATGAATGTCATTGGGATTTTCATGGGAATTGCATTAAACATGTAGATTACTTTTGGGAGTATCGACATTTTTACTATGTTGATTCTACCAGTCCATGAGCATGGGAGATCTGTCCACTTTCTATAGTCTTCCTCAATCTCTTTCTTCAGAAGTTTATAGTTTTCCTTGTAGAGGTCTTTCACATCTTTTGTTAGGTTTACACCTAGGTATTTGATTTTTTTTGAGGCTATTGTAAATGGAATTGTTTTCATATATTCTTTTTCAGTTTGCTCATTGTTAGTGTATAGAAATGCTAATGATTTTTCTATGTTGATTTTATATCCTGCTACCTTGCTATAGCTATTGATGATGTCTAGAAGCTTCTGAGTAGAGTTTTTTGGGTCTTTAAGGTATAGGATCTTGTCGTCTGCAAATAGGAATATTTTGACAGTTTCTTTACTTATTTGTATTCCTTTTATTCCTCCTTCTTGCCTAATTGCTCTGGCTAGGAATTCTGGTACTATGTTGAATAGGAGTAGAGATAGTGGGCATCCTTGTCTGGTTCCTGATTTTAGAGGGAATGGTTTCAGTTTTTCTCCGTTAAGTATAATGCTGGCTGTAGGTTTGTCATATATAGCTTTTATAATGTTGAGGTACTTTCCTTCTATTCCTAGTTTTCTTAGAGCTTTTATCATGAAATGATGTTGGATCTTATCAAAGGCTTTTTCTGCATCTATTGAGATGATCAAGTGGTTTTTGTCTTTGCTTCTGTTAATGTGGTTTATTACGTTTATTGATTTTCGTATGTTGAACCACCCCTGCATCCCTGGGATGAAGCCTACCTGGTCGTGGTGAATAATCTTTTTGATGTATTGTTGAATTCGGTTTGCCATTATTTTGTTGAGGATTTTTGCATCAATGTTCATTAAGGAGATTGGCCTATAGTTCTCCTTTTTGGAGGTGTCTTTGCCTGGTTTTGGGATAAGTGTAATACTGGCTTCATAAAATGTGTTCGGCAGTTTTCCTTCCCTTTCTATTTCATGGAACAGTTTAAGGAGGGTTGGTATCAGTTCTTCTTTAAAGGTCTGATAGAATTCAGCAGAGAATCCATCAGGTCCTGGACTTTTGTTTTTGGGGAGACTCTTGATTGCTGCTTCAATTTCATTTTGTGTTATAGATCTATTCAGGTGATTAATTTCCTCTTGGTTCAGTTTTGGATGATCATATGTATGTAGAAATCTGTCCATTTCTTTAAGATTTTCAAATTTATTTGAATATAGGTTCTCAAAGTAGTCTCTGATGATTTCCTGGACTTCCATGGTGTTTGTTGTTATCTCCCCTTTTGCATTCCTGATTCTACTAATTTGGATTTTTTCTGTCCTCCTTTTAGTCAGGTTTGCCAGGGGTCTATCGATCTTGTTTATTTTTTCAAAGAGCCAACTTTTTGTTTCATTAATTCTTTGTATGGTTTTTTTGGTTTCTATTTTGTTGATTTCAGCTCTTATTTTTATTATTTCTCTCCTTCTATTTGTTTTGGGATTTTCTTGTTCTTGTTTTTCTAGGAGTTTGAGATGTATCATTAGGTCATTGATTTGGGATCTTTCAGTCTTTTTAATATATACACTCATGGCTATAAACTTTCCTCTCAGGACTGCCTTAGCTGTGTCCCATAGGTTCCGGTAGATTGTGTTTTCATTTTCATTGACTTCCAGGAACTTTTTAATTTCCTCTTTTATTTCATTGATGATCCATTCTTCGTTAAGTAATGAGTTATTTAGTTTCCAGCTGTTTGCATGTTTTTTGTCTTTACTTTTGTTGTTGAGTTCTACTTTTACTGCATGGTGATCAGATAGTATGCACAGTATAATTTCTATTTTCTTATGTTTGCTGAGACTTGCTTTGTGCCCTAGGATATGATCTATTTTGGAGAAGGTTCCATGAGCTTCTGAGAAGAATGTATATTGTGTAGAAGTTGGATGAAATGTTCTGTAGACATCAACTAGGTCCATTTGATCTATTGCATATTTTAGATCTTGGATTTCTTTATTGAGTTTTTGTTTGGATGACCTATCTATTGATGATAATGAGGTGTTAAAGCCTCCCACAACTACTACTACTGTGTTGGAGTTAGTACATGCTTTTAGGTCTTTCAGGGTATGTTTGATGAAATTGGGTGCATTGACATTGGGTGCATACAGGTTGAGGATTATTATTTCCTTTTGGTCTATTTCCCCTTTTATTAATATGGAATGTCCTTCTTTATCTCATTTGATCAATGTAAGTTTGAAGTCTACTTTGTCAGAGATAAGTATTGCTACTCCTGCCTGTTTTTGGGGGCCATTGGCTTGGTAAATCTTCTTCCAGCCTTTCATCCTAAGCCTATGCTTATTTCTGTCAGTGAAATGGGTCTCCTGTAAGCAACAAATTGTTGGATCTTCCTTTTTAATCCATTTTGTCAAGTGGTGCCTTTTGATGGGTGAATTAAGTCCGTTAACATTAAGCGTCAGTACTGATAGGTATGTGGTGATTCCTGTCATTCAGTCGTCTTAGTTGTTTGAAGGTTTGATTGTGTGTACCTAAGTTGAGGTTACTCTCTACTGTCTTGCTTTTCCTTTTCCTGTGGTTTGGTGCTGCCTATCTTTTCATGGTTAAGTTGGGTTTCACTTTCTGTGTGCAGAATCCCTTGCAGAATCTTTTGTAGTGGTGGCTTTGTGGTCACATACTGTTTTAGTTTCTGCTTATCATGGAAGACTTTTATTGCTCCATCTATTTTGAATGATAGTTTTGCTGGGTAGAGTATCCTGGGGTTGAAGTTATTTTTCATTCAGTGCCCGGAAGATCTCACCCCATGCTCTTCTTGCTTTTAATGTATCTGTTGAGAAGTCTGCTGTGATTTTGATGGGTTTACCTTTGTATGTTACTTGTTTTTTCTCTCTTACAGCCTTCAATATTCTTTCCTTAGTTTCTGAACTTGTTGTTCTAATGATGATATGGTATGGGGTAGTTCTATTTTGATCCGTTCTGTTTGGTGTCCTGGAGGCCTCTTGCATTTGTATGGGAATATCTTTCTCTAGATTTGGGAAATTTTCTGTTATTATTTTGTTGAATAGATTACACATTCCCTTTGCTTGCCCTCTTCTCCTTCTTCGATGCCCATGATTCTCAAGTTTGGTCTTTTGATGGAGTCGGTGAGTTGTTGCATTTTCTTTTCACAGGTCTTGAGTTGTTTAATTAATAGTTCTTTGGTTTTTCCTTTAATTACCATTTCATCTTCAAGTTCTGAGATTCTGTCTTCTGTTTGTTCTATTCTGCTGGATTGGCCTTCCGTTTTGTTTTGCAGTTCTGTTTCGTTCTTTTTTCTGAGATTTTCCATATCCTGGATGGTTTCCTCTTTAATGTTGTCTACTTTTGTCCTGAGTTCATTTATCCATTTATTAATCGTGTTCTCTGTTTCACTTTGGTGTTTATACAGTGCTTCTATGGTTTCCTTTATTTCTTCTTTTGCTTTTTCAAATTCTCTATTTTTGTTGTCCTGGAATTTCTTGAGTGTCTCCTGTACATTTTGGTTGACCATATCCAGTATCATCTCTATAAAATTCTCATTGAGTACCTGTAATATGTCTTCTTTTAAATTATTCTTGTGGGCTTCATTGGGTCCTTTGGCATAGTTTATCTTCATTTTGTTGGAGTCTGGATCTGAGTATCTGTTCTCTTCATTCCCCTCTGGTTCCTGTACTAATTTTTTGCTGTGGGGAAACTGGTTTCCCTGTTTTTTCTGTCTTCCCGTCATTGTCTTTGGTGTTGTTACTGTTCCTGTACTGTGTGCAATAAAGTATTTTCTAGCTTGTAATAATAACAATGGTAATATTTAGTATGGAAGGGTGAGCTGAGATGGAAAGCAAGAAGTTAAAGAAAGGGGACAAACAAATACACAGACAAGAAGGAGAAAACAGAACAAGGTATCAGACAAGAAAGTTTCAAAGGTATAAACAGGGAGCATTAGTGTACTAATTGACAGTAAGCTGAACAGACATTAGAGAGACAGAGAGAGGATTGAAAATAAAAAAATAAAAAAAAAAGATAAGAATAAAAATACAAAATAAGTAAATGAAAGAAATATCTATATATAAAAATGAATTAAAATAAAATGGAAAATAGAAAATTAAAAAAAAAACAAAAAACCTCCAAGTTCAAATGCAATGAAATTTCAGTCTTAATAATTTGGGTGTCTGTCTCAGTCTCCAATCCTGGAGATGGTGCCTCAGATGTTGTTCTGTAGTTGTCTCATCAAAGGGGATGCATAAAGTAGAATAAAACTACACACACACACACACACACACACACACACACACACAAAACCCCACCAAGTGTCCCAAGTTCAAATGCAATACAGTTTCAGTAAGTTTTTCAGCATGCAGGTGTAATTCAGTTGTTCTCTCATCAAGGGTAGGGAGGAAAAGAAAAAAAAGAGTCTGGAGACAGTTCTGAGAATGGAATCTGCAGCTGTGGCTTGCCTGCCTGCTGCTGTCAGCCTGCTGTTGCTGGAGGCGTTATTTATGCAGATCTGTGGGGTAAGCTTAGCACTCACCTGGCCCCGCAGGCTTTGTTTGCTCAGAGTTCTCCTGTGCGGGAGCCTCTGCTACAAGCTTTCCCCTTTCCAAGAACACTGGGAAAGGTGACACTGCACCTGCGTTCTCAGGCCTGCATGTTTATTTACAGTTCATGTGGGAAGTGGGTCTTCCCCTCTCTCCTGTGGACTTTTCTTTCCACTGCCACTTTCACAAGCTTTCCTGCTCCTGATTACTGGGCTGTACTGCTGCTCCTGTCAGCCGCCATGTTTGTTTACAGCTCACTTGGGAAGTGGGTCTTCCCTCCTCTCCTGTGGAGTTTTCCTCCCTCTGCCACTCTCACAAGCTTTCCTGCTCCTGGTTGTTGGGCGCACGCCCCCGCTCCTGCCAGAGCCTCTCCAGCCTGCCCGGCTTATTTATTTACAGTGCCGGGAAGGGTTCCCTTCCCCCAATCTTCGGCGCTCAGGGTGCCCCACCCTCTTTTCTGCATGTCTTTATTGTTCTTATTTCTTATTAGTCAGTTTCTCTTTTCCCCCAGGTGGAGGTCAGTCTGTCCAGGGGGCTATGCTGCTCTGGCCCAGGCTTGTCTGTGGGAGTACCATGGTACCGCGAAGCTCACCTGGTCTGCGTCTTCCCAAGCCATCTGGGCGCGGGCGACTGGCAGCCCGGGGGCCCTCCTTGTTTCTCCATTCAACATGAAGTGGAGATTCCCTGCGCCGGTTCTTTTCTGTGACACAGCCTGCAAGCAGGTGGTCACAATGTCACAGTTCCTCTGAACTTTATGCAGAAGCCTATCTTTCTGCTTTAGCTGCCAGAGTAACTTGGCTGACTGGATGCCAATTCTGTACTTTAGCTCTTGAAGGATCGTGTTCAGTTCATTAGGATCTGTCCTGCTGCTGGTCCTGCTGCTGAGCGGCTGTCCCGGGCCTGCAGGGGTGGCAGCTGGTTTTTGGAGGCCCAACTCACCGATGACCAGGACGAAAAAAATGGAACACTAATTCTTATGTCACAGTGCTATTGTGCTGTTGGGCAAATCTCTGAAGCTCATTAGACCTTGGTTAGGGAAATACTGTTTCACCATATTAAGGTGACTTAAACAGTTGACTCATTTATCAGTCTACACATTTGGCTAATGTGTATTGAATATATACATCATGCATACTGCTGGAGAAATCAACAGACAAGTAGTATGAGCTTTACTATATAATGGAGAAAATGGATAACTGCCCCAAAGAGGATATGCAAGATGTGAGGAGGGCATATTTCAGGGATTTCTTATCTAGTCCAGGGTTCAGGGAATACTTACAAGATGAAGTAAGGTTTAAACAGAGACTTGAAGAATGGACAGCAGTGAGTAAGAGAAGGTTAATAAGATTAGAAAAATTACCAATAAATAGCAGGGCCAGAATTCAAACACAGACAGTCTTCTAAACTAGATAAACTGTCTCAGAACCATAAGTAAATAAGGATCCAAGTTGGAAAGCAGAGTCAAGGAATATGGCAGAAGGTGGCAGCAGGCTGGGTGGCTGAAACAACAGAAACTTGCTTCTTATAGTTCTGGAAACAGGAATTCAAAGATCAAAGAACCAGTAGGATTGGTTTCTTCTGAGGTCTCTCTCGACTTTCAGAAGGCTGATTTCTCACTATGTCATCAAATGGACTTTTCTCAGTGTGCATACATCCCTGGTACAAGTCTGTCCTCCTATAAGGTCACCAGTCTTAGAAACCCATCCTTATGATCTCACTTAACTTTAATTATTCTTTTAAGGCCCTGTCTCCAAATATAGGTATTTTGGGAATTAGGGCTACAACAGCTGAACTTGGGGTGCCGGGGGTGGGGAGCAAGATGACACAATTCAGTCCATAACAGCAGGTAACAGAACTTAATTTCCTTTGGGATGAAGAAAAAAATGATTGATAAAGGCAAAAAGTCCCATTCCTAATATAACCACAGTACGTGTTCTAGCTGGAGGGAAAGTTAGGAAGGTGGAGTTAGGGTGTGAGATGAGAACAAGAGGAGAAGAATCAGCTGATGCTGAGTCACTCAGTGTCTGATCTAGGCCTCTTCGGAGCATTCACGCTAGGTATTATGCCCTCAGTGCCTTCCTGAAGTGGGGTACAGGTGTCGGTGAGGTACACTAGATAGGCATGAGCAAACAAGAGGCAAACTTCAGGGTGGCTAGAGGATGGTACAACCCAGAGCTGTAGTACAGCAGGACATCAAGTGACTGCTCAACCAATTAAAAAACAAGACCAACCAAAATCAACTGGGACCAACATGGTGGACTGAGACAACTGCTATCCTTTGCTTCTCATTGTAACAACACCTCCATATCATTATCCTTACCAAAGCTGATTGTTCTCAGCATGCACCTGATGCATGACACATCATAGGACCCCATGTAAGGACAGAAAGGGGGAGTAAACCCTATTTCTGGAAAATCCTGACCCATTCCTGAAATTCCCTGCCTTTTCTCCACCTTAATTTATGAATAATCCTCTCCTCCATTAAAGTTTGCCCATAAAAATGAGCTATCTACACTCACCTCTTGATCATGTACTTTTGCCCTTCATAAAACTTTCTCCCAATTCCTTACCTTGCCACACTCCTAAATTCTTTCATTAATGGTAACAAGAACCTGGAAGCACTTGCTGGGGTCTCAGTCTGTTCTCATTATGTCCAAGACCTCCCCAGACTCCACTCACTGCAGCAGTGGGTCAGGAGGCTGGAAAACCCACTCCACTACTACCAGAGTGGCCAGACTCTGGCAATTCTCTGCCAGTTCACAGCTCTCTATTCAGCAGCCTTTTCCTGAATAGTATTCCCGTTATAAAGGGGTGTGTATGTGTGTGTGTGTGTGTGTGTGTGTGTGTGTGATTAGTCTAACTGGAGCCTGGCTTTTCTTGGCATCTTCTATAGTTTGAATGTTCCCCTCAAAGGTTCATGTGTTGGAAACTTAATCCCCAAATTCATATGTCTAGTGGAAGCAGGGACTTTGGGAGGAATTAGAATAAGATGAAGTCATGAGGGTGGACTCCCCATATTGATATTAGTGGTTTTATAAGAAGAGGAAAGAGACCCAAGCTAGCAAGTTTTCTCTGTCTCACCATGTGATACCCTATACCATGTTATGGTGCAGCAAGGAGGCCCTTACCAAAGACTAAGCAAACATCAGAGCCATGCTTTTATATTTCCCAACCTCCAGAACTGTAAGAAGTACATTTCTATTCTTTATGAATCACCCAGTATTAGGAGCTTGTTTATAGCAATGGAAAATGAACTAAAGCAGCACTCAAAACTGGTGTACCCATTGCCATAACCAGTGAATTCTATTTAATCTGTGCTCCATCATTTATAACCTGTGTGAATTATGTATTTTTGTCTATTCATCTGGGAGAGTTAAAGCAGGAAGAGAGGGTGAGAGAGAGGAGATGTGAAACATCCAGGCACACTGATTCACGTCTGTAATCCTAGCAACTCAGAGGCAGAGATCCAGAGGATCAAGTTTTGAGGACAGACTGGGCAAAATGTTCAAAAGGTCCCATCTCAACCAATAAAAGCTGAGTGTGGTGGCACAAGCCTGTCATCCCAGCTTAGGAGAGGGTGCATAAAGAGGAGGATCAAGGTCCAAACCAGCTTAGCATAAACACAAGACCTTATCTCAAACATAACAAAAACAAGAAGGCTGGGGGTGTGGCTCAAGTAGTATAGAACCTGCCTAACAATCTTTAGACCCAAAGTTAAACCCCAGTACTGCCAAGATTAATTAATTAATTAATTAGTTAATTATGTGAGAGAAAGAGAATTTGGAAGAAAAATGAAATGAGATTCATAAGGGGGAAGGAAGGATGAAAATAGGAAGGCAGAGTTAACTTCTAGAGGTGTCATGCAGGGATCCATAGCCCTTTATAGTCCCAGGTGGTTCATAATTGAGGAACACAGAGGTTCTACACACAAGGCTGATTCTCTTGCCTGAAAGCTTGCAATTGTCTAACTTGTGTGAAGTCTAAGCCAGAGTCTATCAACCGCCAAGCCACTCAGAGCAGTCAGATGGAAACTGAGCCAGAGCCCCTCACATCACTTCTGGAAAAGAGCAGCCCAGAGCACTAACATCACCCAAGGCATGGTAAAGCAGGGTTCCACAGACATTTTAGAAAATGCTAATAGATTGCATTTCCCTTTGCACATACACTCACACAATGCATTAGCACAGTAAAGGCTGCAAGAAGCCTTGAATGCAGGGAAAAGGGTGGGGAAACTTATCTCTACTTAGGACTTCCTGTATCAGACTAAACAGCCGTTGGTGTCATTATGTGAAATTAAATAAAGCCAAGGATGAGGGTTATTAAAACTCTCAGATCAGATGCACGTTCTTTTTCTGCAGGAAGTGTTAATTCTCCTGCCAGGTCACACTTCCTGGAGCAGAGATAGCCTCCAGGATTCAAAAGCCATCTTCCAAGTCAAGCAATAGGTTCTAAACAAGTCAATTAGCATGTTCTCACAGGCCTAGTCTCAAGCTTGGCAAACCAATGTGTGCCTCCTACCTCAGCAGATAAAAATAAGCTTGTTATAACTTGCATGCTAGACCATGGACAAACATAGGTTTAATTCTTAAGGTTTAAAGTCAGGGTTAAAGGGCTAAAAGTTTACTACTGAAACTATGGAAAAATGTGTAAGCTTGCTGTGTCTAGAATGTGTGATTTGGGACAGCTAACAGGCATCAGTTTCGTCAATCTATAAGACTAAAGATTTAGATGATATTGTGGCCTGAGTTGTGTTCCCCCCAATATTCATATGGTAAAGTCCTAACCACCCCCGGGACCTAAGAATGTGACTGCATTTTGGAGACAGGACCTTTAAAAAGGTAGTAAAGGTTAGATGAGGTTTTCTAAATGGGCCCTAATACAATGGGACTAGTGTCCTTACTTTCTTAAAAAAAAAAAAAAAAGGTGGGGATGGTGGTAAAGAGAGAAAATTAGGACACATACAACACAGACATAGGGGTGACCACGTGAAGACACAGCAAGAAAGTAACCGTTGTAAGCCAAGGAGAAAGGCCTCAGAAGAAATCAAACCCACTGACACCTTCATCTTGGATCAAAATTGTGAGAAAATCAATTTCTGTTGTTTAAACTGCAAGCTATGTGTTTTATTATGGAAGCCCTAGCAAAGTAATATAGATAAACTTTACAGAGCAAGCACTTGGTTGCCCAGCCCATATTCATTCCCTCTCCTTCTTTCTAACATAACCTTATCCAAAAATCTACCCTGATGTGACACAGAGAAAGGTGATCTTATTCTAGCTCACAGACACAATGTGAACAATCTAAACAGCTATGTTCCATTTATTTCTGTCAACAGTGATTGGCTTAGGAACAGCCATGTGATCAAATTTAGAACAGAAGGAAAGAGGAGAACCTCCTGGTGAGTTCTGGGAAGAATTTTCTCACTCTTCATGGAGAGACACAGCAAGTATGTTCTCATTTCTCTAGAAACTTCTGTCTAGATAAGACACCTGAAATTTCTGCAGCTATTTTGTGACCTAGCAGGAAGCCAGCCTGAAAGCATAGACAATTTCCTAAGGATGGCAAAGAGAAGAGATGAGTGATGACACCTCTCACTACTATCTTAAGCAACCCTGCAGCACTTCCCACTTTAGGACTTCCAATGATGGCACATAAAAAAAATCTCCTTTCTATTTAAGACAGGCGGAGGAGTTTTCTGTTGTTTGGTGGAAGGCATGCAACCAGATGCACTTCATGATCCTCTGCAGCCCTGTGACTTCCTGAAAGTCAGTTGACATGAAGAGAACCTTAAAAACATTAGCCCACCACAACCCTGCTTTGCATTTAGAAATACACAATAAATCTCTTGGAACTTCCAGTGTGACAGGACAATCTTTTCTTCTAATGAAGCAACTATTGATACGCTCCTGGATGGGGGCTGATCACCAGAAAGACTAAGCCATAATTAGAAGCTTTCAGTCCCACTCCCCATCCTGTAGGTAGAGGAAATGAGCTGATGAGCTAAGAACTGGGCATGTTTATGTTATGAAACCTCCAAAAAAGCAAAAGTATTAGGTTCCCTCCCTGAAGTATTGGGTTCAGAAAGCTTCTGGGTTGGTGAACATATCCATGTGTCGGGAGGGTGGCACAAAGACAGACACTCTTACTTACAGAATGTTCCAAACCTTGCCCTATATTACACTTCATCTGACTGTTCATTTGCATCCTTTATGATAAACCAATAAATGTATTTTCATAAGTTCTGTGACCCACTATAGATAATTATTTCAAGGAGACAGTTATGAGAACCCCAATTTATAACAGGGCAGTCAGAAGTACATCTGGCCCTAAATCCAAGTTCAAAGTATTATGATTTATGTAAGACATTCAACGGGTATCCAAAAACTAGAATGGGTTGTTGGGAGAATAAAATGCACACATCAGGTGTCAGTACTAAAGCATTCCAAGAGTATTGAGAATGGTGTGAGAGTATGGAAGGAAAAGTAGTCTACTTTTCCCACATAGGTAGGACTTTCTTTGGTCTCATTTAAAGAAACAACAGTGATTAAAGAGGTTAAGTAACTTGGTCAAAGCCATTCTGATTTGAGGTCAATATGTGACATCTGATGGACCTGGGATAGTTGCTCTTATTTAATCCTTATCAGAAACTCTGAGAAAAAAGAACTTTTGCAATCAACTAGAAAGTTCCTAGAGGTCATGGAGGAAAAAATCCTTTACCTCACTTTGAGAAAGATATATTTTTAAAGCCTCTTAAACTCCTTTAAATTCTAAATTGCTGCAAAACCTGTAGAAAGGGCTGATAAGCAACAAATCTAATGCTATACAATGGAGGCTTCAGCCAGCATGATAAATCCCAGGCTAATTTCTACCACCACCTTTTCTTAAAAGATTACATCACTTCCCAAACAAAATGAAACTACACATTGATACATTTTTCAATAGTCTATCAGCACATGATTTTTCCTTCTTCTTCAGCTAACTTTTTGGGATTCTTAAGGGATTATTGTAGGCAAAATAATTAGAAATACCCACTGCATATTTCTACAAGTCATTGTAAAGAAAAGAAGACAAAATTTAAAGAAAAAATGATATGTCATAGAGCAGGTAATTGCCTTGAAATGTAACAAAAGCCATTTGGGCTGGTCTTCAAGAAGAACTTCCTGACCAAAAGAATGTGAGACATTACTAGTGTTGAGAAAGCTCATGATGGAACAAAATTTTCCAAAAATAAGAGCTCTGGAAATTTTTGGTATAACTTTTCTTGGTTGCAAAGCAATAAGACAAGCTATCATTCAATTGTTTGATCATAAGGAACTCCTCCAAAGTAACTGAAACAAAAGGAATTTACTGGAAGGACATAGTAGTATCGTATGGAAGCCAAAAACTGGAATACCAAAAACAAAAGTCATTCAGGATCCAAACTACCCCTCTCTCTCTCTTCCTTTCCTTCCTTCCTTTCTCCCTTCCGTTCTCTTTTTTCCTTCTCTTTCTATTTTTCTGCTCTTTTTCATTACATAATCATTCAAGTTCTTTCTAATTCATTCCCTTTGTAAATGAACTTTCCTCATTCTATACATGTTATTTGCACATATCCCATCTTGACTCAAGATAGTCCTCCTAGACCTCAATTGTACCTCATCTGAGGTCAAAACTCATAGCAAGCTGAACAATCCTTTCTATTACCTAATTCAAATTTTCTCGGGAAGGTAAACTTGGACCAGCCCAACCTCTTTACTGGTTTTCCTGAGTGAGATAGCCACCCCTTGCCCAGGGGCTGTAACTAAAGAAGCAAGAGTAAGTAATAAAAAACATGGCTGCTAGAGTACGTTTCTACATGTATTTATGGGAACAGCAAGGCAGAATGACTGTCCTCAGACTAGATGTTGGGAATCAATGAAACCTCCAAAATCTTTCTACTACACATGGCCATTATCCTTTTTCCACCATGAAATTCTCTGGGGAGTTTTTGGGTTTTTTTTGTTTTTTGTTTGTTCTGTGGTACTGGGTTTGAACTCA
Organism: Castor canadensis; assembly: GCF_047511655.1. Taxonomy (NCBI): domain Eukaryota; kingdom Metazoa; phylum Chordata; class Mammalia; order Rodentia; family Castoridae; genus Castor; species Castor canadensis. Next base: position 193,546,142 of record NC_133386.1, read on the forward strand.
GGGCTTTGCACTTTCCATACAGGTGCTCTACCACTTGAGCCACACTCCCATTTCTTTTTGCTTTAGTTATTTTTTTAATAAGGTGTCCCATTTATGCCCAGACCAATCTGGACTGGAACCCTCCTATTTACACTTCCCAAATAGCTGGAATGACAGGAATAAGCTAAACTACCACACCCAATTTTTTGTGATTGAGATGGGATCTCATGAACTTTTTGCCTAGCTGGCCACAAACTGAGATCTTCCCTATCTCTGTCTCCCAAGTAGCTAAGATTACAGGTATGAACTACCTCTCCTGGCACTCTGGGGAGTTTTAATAGTTGTATTATTTTACCTGTCCATCCCTCCCTTTTCTCAAACACAATTGTAAACAGATGGAAAAATGGATAAGAGGCAGCACCTGGCCCTTGGTTATGGAAGCTGGATCCTAGGCTGGTGTTTCCTCCCAGGAGAAATACGGGATGAGAGTGTTATATTATCTTCTACTAAGCGAGGAAACACAGCCTCAACAGTTTCCTGGACTCTTGTCCTCGGTTAATTAGCACTTTCACCTCAGCCTCAAAATCAAGCCTTTACCTCAGCCCTGGTTGCTCGGGTTTCTCAACACTCCCTTCCAAACACACACACACACACACACACACACACACACACACACACACACATATACACACACACGTGTGTAGCTGAACAGTGCTTGGCTCAAGACACTGGCCTATTACCCACCCTGTTACAGAGAGAACTTTCTAAAGTGAAAAGGTCATTGTGGTACTCTCCTGCTCCAAGCCCTTCACAGAATCCCCTCTATTAACTAACAGGACACAAGTCCTTAACATGGCTGTCAAAACCCTGCACAATACAGCCCTCTATAAATCATGCCAGCCTCATCTCACGCCACTCTGCAGAAGACACAGCCTGGTCTCCTGTCCTCACGGCACTATCTGCTCTTTCCTAAGGCACAGTATGCTGTTCCCATCTCTGCACATGGATACACATGGATCCTCCCACCTGGACCACACCTTCACTCCTGGGCCATCTGTGGCAAGCCCCTATCTCTGTGATGGTTTTGTGACACCAAGAGGGAGCTATTCAGATCCATGTCCATCTTTTCCTTTTGTGCCATTAACTCCTTAAAGTCCTTAAAGGACTCTGCTTTTTCTCAGGGGCATAGCTTCAGGGCAGGGGCACAGAGAGCTACATTAATAATATTTGAAGGAAAACTAATGGAACATGAAAATGAGAGAGGGAGAATGGGAGAGAAACAGGGAAACAGGGAACAAAGAAACCTTACTACTATTACCAGAGTTTTTGGACAAAAGCCCTGGCTCTGGAGTGCCCAAGAGACCAGACTCAAGCCACTAGTCGCCAGTAAGCCAGTCAAAGAGAGGAGTGGGGGCAAAGGGCAAAGAAAGGAGGGATTTTTGAGTGTAGTGGGGTTTTTTTTGTATATATATTTTTTCTTTTTTTTTTTGGTGATACTGAGGTTTGAACTCAGGTCCTCATACTTGTCAGGCATGCCCTCTACAACTTGAACCACTTCACCAGCCCTTTTTTTGTGTTGGGTATTTTCAAGATAGGGTCTCATGAACTATTCGCCTGGGTTGGCTTCAAATCCTGAATCTCCTGATCTCAGCCTCCTGAGTAGCTAGAATTACATGCCTGAGCCACCATTATCTGACAAACAAGGGAGTTTTAATCAATGTTCTCACATTGGAAAGGACAGATAAAGATGCTCAGTGATTCCAGATCTGTCTTCAAGGGACTGACAGGAACTTTGAAATTTTTCTGGAGAGGGAAATAAAGTAGAGGGTTGGGGTTTGTATAGCTGGCAGAGCAGGAAATCTTGGTCAGGCCAGTGATCTGGCTGGTCATTTCTCAGTTTTGGTTCTGCAAAGGGTTCTGCAGAAGTCATTATTCTGTCTTCACTTGAGGGGAGCAATTCAGTTCCCATGAGATGATTCCTCCTGCTCCAGGGTACAGCCTGTGTCCCCATTATAGGGTAATTGTTTCCACTTAGGGGTGATCTCATCATAGGGTGATTTCTCCTGTAAGATTCACTCCTGCTTGGGAGTAGTTTCAGTCCCTTGTCATAAAAATGTTTTTCAGTCAGTCCTATATTATGGAAATTCAAAGTAACTACAGAGGATAGTAGTTGCTAAGGAAGAAAAAAAAAATCCTTTAAAGGCAAAATAAAGCCAGAGAGTAACAAAAATGGAGTCAGTTAGGCCAGCTCCTCAATACCCCCTTTACAATTTCCTGAACAGATCACAAAACAGAGCCTATGAAAACAAAGGCAGGTGGTTATCAGACAGGGCAAACTTATTCCATCTGTCATAGGCTTTAAGTCTTCCAAAGCACTTTCACATATAAAATCTGACTTGATCCTCGCACAATCCCTGTTAGGTAAATAGCACTTAGCTTCCCCCATACAAGGAGGAAAGACTGAGAGAAGTGAAGTGACTTGGAAACATGCCAATAGCTTTTATTACCCAGAGCTGAGGGGATTCCATCTGTCCAAGAAGACTCTTCATGGTCAACAGAGACATGGCTCTGCAAGGGGCTGTGGGCTCTGAGGCAGGCCAGGCAGGAAGTCTCAAGAGCCTGGAGAAGATCCCACTGTGAGCAGCCAGCCGGGAGCCAGATCCTCCACTAGCTGCCCAATCCTGACAAACATGGCTCTGTTCCCTTGGTCCCAGCATCCTGATGCCAGCTCAGCTTCCTTTTGGCCCCTGTCTCTGTCCTACATCTGGGGAGACAGTGAATAATTCTTCCTTTCTTTCTGGAGCTTGTTGCCTTCAAGGTATTTATAGACTGCTCCTGGCCCGCTGAGGCATCTTTTCTCTCCTGTTTAAATTTAGCTCCCTTTGTCTTCCTCCCCTGACTTATCTGCTGAGGCCGCCTGGGTTTCCCCTGCTGCCTTTGTTCTCCCAGTGTTTGTTCCACATCTTCTTTCATCTGCAGAGCCGAAACAATCTCGCCAAAGAGTTTCTCTGAAGCCTTATGTAACTTTCTCCTCCATACTCAGACCTCTGGGCAGTCCTCCCTCTGCCCACTTTCCACTTTCTCTTACAGCAGCCTTTATCTTCTTTCAATCTGGCCCATTTGCAGTAAGGGAAACCAAGCAAGCTCAACTAAAACAGAGCCTGACCTGATGACTTCTCAATTCTCTCTGGCCAAAGCCACTTTCGCTTTTTAAATCTCCTGGTTTTGAAGCCCCTACCTGGAGTCTCACATCCCTGACTCATTTTGTCTTAGCTGCTACAAAAAATATGTCAAACACTTTTATGCATCCATGTTCATTTCAAGCCCTATAACTGACAATAAGACAATCATGTTTTAGCGTTGGAGAGAGCAATTGCTATTAAAATGCAGAATGGAAAGTGTGCTGTTTTGCCTCTGAGACCATTTAATAGCTATAGGGTTGACAGAGACAGAATGTCCCAAGTCCAAATCATACAGGGGACTCCATTTCTAATGGCTCCAGGATTATGCAGGCAAAGAAACAAAAGAAGCATGTCTGACCATGGATGTTAAGACCTGTCACACACGTACCACCTAAAGAGAGTGGCATACTACATAACCCTGATCTTCTGATTTATACAGAGAATAATGGAAATTAATGCAATTCTTTTAATGTGATCAGAATAGAATACATTGTTTTCTTCTGCACACCACCATATATCTTTCCCTTCCTTGTTCCCCACCACTTCCCTCACCATAGCTTATAGATCAAATGACTCTTCCAGTTCCACTGGGCATCTCCATAGGGCTCCACACTATAGCTCCATTTTTACTCCTTTACTCCTCTGCTATTCTTAAAACTGGATCCTGAACACACTAGGGCTTTGCCTCTAACTCAAGCGCTCATATCCTCTCTGTTCTCTCTTTATGCACAACAAGAGTGATATTCATTTTCAAAATCATCTCTCAGACAATCTTCAGTGGTACCTCAATCAGGATGAGCTAGGTTATGCTGTAGAAAAAAACAGCACTAAAATCTCAGGGACTTGAATCACAAAGGTTCACTGCCCTCCTATGTTCTAAGTCCAATATGGGTCAATGGAGGACTGTGCTCTGAGACACTCTGGGTCTCAGCCTGGTGGAGGCCACTGTCTGAAATGTTGCCTTCATCATGACAGAGAAAGAATATGATAATTTGGATATTGGCTCTTAAACCTTTTCCCCACAGGTAATACTCATATCCCTTTCACTCACATTTCACTTTTGACAGCAGGTTACATGGCCTTATCTAATTTCAAGGAAGGTGAATAAATATCACTTTATCATATGCCTGGAAGGTGAAAAGATAAAAGTATTTGGTGAACAACACTAAGTTCCACCTCTGTTATTTCCACTTTGGAGAGATTTTTTAAATTTCTATTCAGTGATATGAGCTCACTTATTTGTTCATTTAATAATAATGATTGAAAAAAGCCATACAGTGGGAAATCTGAATGTAGGAATAAGAACTAGCCTCAGCCTTCAAGCATTTATGACTTGTCTAGGGAAAATCCATAAATCTATGTCAATAACTTGGAAACAAGATACAACACAGGAAATGCCTCAGGTGAGTATAAGCAAATAACTGAGCATAAAGAAAGCAATAAACATAGAGAAGCCAGGTGCTGGTGGCTCACACCTATAATCCTAACCACTCAGGAGGCAGATATCAAGAGGATTGTGGTTCAAAGCCATTCATGAGACCCTATCTTGAAAAAACCCTTCACCAAAAAGGACTGGTGGAGTGACTCAAGATGTAGGTCCTGAGTTCAAGCCCTAGTACCTCCAAAAAATAAATAAACACAAAGGAGGCAAATCCTTGGAACAGGTGAAAGGCAGACATGTGCTGGAAGACTCTTCCCTTTCCTGTCCCTCACACACAGGTAGCCACTCTGCCCATCCCAATCTTAATCTCTCTACCTCACTCTTTGTGACCACAATGGCTTATCAAAGTGCCAAACAAGTACAATTTCTGGAATAGCTAGTTCTATACCTACAAGTAGGATGCAGACAAGGACAAATACATGTCACACCCAAAGCTACTCCAATTATGGTTCCAAGCCCAGACAGGATCCAATTGCTTAAATTCAAACATCAGTTCCTCCACTCACTTGCTTCATGACTTGGTCAAGTTATTGAGCTACCCATGACTGTTTCCACATCTACAAAATGGGGCAAATAACAGTACCTACCTTGAAAGGTTGTTATGAGAATCGATTGTGTTAAGACAAGTAACATAACAAATAAAAATAGGCTGGACATATAGTCGACATTATGTAAGGTATAGCTAGCAACCTCATTCTGCCATTATTATTATCTCAGTATGTTTACTAGCTTGCTGTGCAGGCTTGGGCATTTATTGGTACCATTCTTCAGTTTTTCTTGGAAGGACATTTCATCTACATAGAAGAACCAGCAGAGGGAAAAGGGCTCTCTGCCTCAAAGGTAAGCCCACCTGAGCACTAGTCTGCATTCCATCTCTGTCTCATCATCAGTGAACTTCTCATAAATCTGTTTTCATATTATTCCCATTACCAGATACTCTGAGAACTTCTAGCCAGAGTAACGTTTCCATAAGATGTGCCACAGAATACAAACCCCACAAGATGAACTGTAAGGGAACAGAAGACTTCTGTCGTATACTGCTCATGGGAAACTCCCTCAAGAAGATTAGCAAAGCACAAGACATTTCATTTAATCCAGTATTTTCTGGGTTAAATTTCAACCATGATAACTTTACTTTGTATCTTACACACTTCAAAAAGTATTCTGCATTGAGGAAGACTATAGAAAGTGGAGAGATCTCCCATGCTCATGGATTGGTAGAATCAACATAGTAAAAATGTCTATACTCCCAAAAGTAATCTACATGTTTAATGCAATTCCCATCAAAATTCCAATGACATTCATCAAAGAGATTGAAAAATCTACTGTTAAATTTATATGGAAACACAAGAGGCCACGAATAGCCAAGGCAATACTCAGTCAAAAGAACAATGCAGGAGGTATCACAATACCTGACTTCAAACTATATTACAAAGCAATAATAATAAAAACAGCATGGTACTGGCACAAAAACAGACATGAAGACCAGTGGAACAGAATAGAGGATCCAGATATGAAGCCACACAACTATGAGCAACTTATCTTTGACAAAGGAGCTAAAAATATACGATGGAGAAATAGCAGCCTCTTCAACAAAAACTGCTGGGAAAACTGGTTAGCAGTCTGCAAAAAACTGAAACTAGATCCATGTATATCACCCTATACCAAGATTAACTCAAAATGGATCAAGGATCTTAATATCAGACCCCAAACTCTTAAGTTGATACAAGAAAGAGTAGGAAATACTCTGGAGTTAGTAGGTATAGGTAAGAACTTTCTCAATGAAACCCCAGCAGCACAGCAACTAAGAGATAGCATAGATAAATGGGACCTCATAAAACTAAAAAGCTTCTGTTCATCAAAAGAAATGGTCTCTAAACTGAAGAGAACACCCACAGAGTGGGAGAAAATATTTGCCAATCATACATCAGACAAAGGACTGATAACCAGAATATACAGGGAACTTAAAAAACTAAATTCTCCCAAAACTAATGAACCAATAAAGAAATGGGCATGTGAACTAAACAGAACTTTCTCAAAAGAAGAAATTCAAATGGCCAAAAAACACATGAAAAAATGCTCACCATCTCTAGCAATTAAGGAAATGCAAATTAAAACCACACTAAGATTCCACCTCACCCCTGTTAGAATAGCCATCATCAGCAACACCACCAACAATAGGTGTTGGCGAGGATGCGGGGAAAAAGGAATGCTCTTACACTATTGGTGGGAATGTAGACTAGTACAACCACTCTGGAAAAAAATTTGGAGGCTACTTAAAAAGCTGGACATCGATCTACCATTTGATCCAGCAATACCACTCTTGGGGATATACCCAAAAGACTGTTACTCCAGAGGCACCTGCACATCCATGTTTATTGCGGCACTATTCACAATAGCCAAGTTATGGAAACAGCCAAGATGCCCCAGCACTGACGAATGGATTAAGAAAATGTGGTATCTATACACAATGGAATTTTATGCAGCCATGAAGAAGAACGAAATGTTATCATTCGCTGGTAAATGGATGGAATTGGAGAACATCATTCTGAGTGAGGTTAGCCTGGCTCAAAAGACCAAAAATCGTATGTTCTCCCTCATATGTGGACATTAGATCAAGGGCAAACACAACAAGGGGATTGGACTATGAGCACATGATAAAAGCGAGAACACACAAGGGAGGGGTGAGGATAGGTAAGACACCTAAAAAACTAGCTAGCATTTGTTGCCCTTAATGCAGAGAAACTAAAGCAGATACCTTTAAGCAACTGAGGCCAATAGGAAAAGGGGACCAGGAACTAGAGAAAAGGTTAGATTAAAAAGAATTAACCTAGAAGGTAACACCCATGCACAGGAAATCAATGTGAGTCAATGCCCTGTATAGCTATCCTTATCTCAACCAGCAAAAACCCTTGTTCCTTCTCATTATTGCTTATACTCTCTCTACAACAAAATTAGAGATAAGGGCAAAATAGTTTCTGCTGGGTATTGAGGGGAGAGCGGGAGGGGGTGGAGTGAGTGGTAAGGGAGGGGGTGGGGGCAGGGGGGAGAAATAAACCAAGCCTTGTATGCACATATGAATAATAAAAGAAAAATGAAAAAAAAAAAGTATTCTGCAAAGGCAAGAGGTATTTTTTATTCATCCATTTATCCATGAGGGTGTGAATGATGCTTGGCATATAATAGCCATGAGAAGAGTCAATAAATTGAACTGAATTTGTTATGTAACCCTGGGAAAAATATTTCCTCCCTGGGCTTCAGTTTTCCCATTTTTTTAAAATGAGAGAGTTGGACTAGAGAGTTGCTAAGATCCTTTCTATTCTAGTAAATCTTTCATTAGATAGATTTTTTTTTCTTTGCTCTCTTCCTGGTCATTATTGGGCCTCATTATTTTATTCAACAAGGGAGCAAAAGCAAAATGATGAACCCCCCCATGAGCAGGAAACTAGCAGAGTCTGATCAAAGTTGACATTTACTGTATGCCAGCTGCTGTTCTGGGTGCTTTTTATGGATTGCTGCACCTAGTGTGAGCAGGTTCATAAGATAAGTACCATTATTATAGCTCCTATTTTACTAAAAAGACGCTGAGTCACAGAGAGACCTTGCTTAAGTAACTCTATCCAGTTAGCAGAGATGGACTTCAATCCAGGTTATTTGACTACAAACCCTATACACTGCCTTCAGGGTGTCATAGAGTATAGGAGCCCTGTGGATTCAGAGTCTAGCCCATACTGTTTTATCGTTAAGAGAGAGTATGAAGCCCTAAATATCTATTTTCTTCTGGTTGATTCAATATATTGGCCAATGTGATATTTCTCCTCTCTTCTGATTCTATCTTTCTTTTAGCCTGCTTTCATTAAAGGATGCAGGGAATGGCAATATTCTATGCATTTGTTTTTATTTATTATCATTATAATGACAGTTGTCTACAACATATGAAGTTCTTTCATATCCATTATCAGATATGATTTTCACACAAGCCACTTGAGTAAACAGAAAAAAAAATTACCATGTTGACTTTACAATTGAGGAAACTGAGGCTCCAAGAGGCGAATATGTTTACCTAAGACCCCATACCAGTAATAAATTGTGGACCTTGAGTTTGAATCTGAGGTCTCTGAACCTCAGAAAGATAATACTCAGGGACTCAACATGATACAGGAAACCTATTTCTCAGCATCACCCCACATAGCGAGTGGGCAGTGGGAAAAGATACAAGTGTGAAGTCAGGAAGAAATGGAGAGCCAGGGTCAGAAAAAGAAACCCAGCTCAACAACCAGAAAAAAAGGAGTACAGAACCATCTCTCTTTTTTGGTGTGGGTGAGGGAAGGAAAGGGTACATTCAGAGTTGAAGGTACTTTTTGTACATTGTTTTGTTGCTTCCTTCACTCTAAACTTCCATCTCCTTGGCTATCCACCTTCCTTCTTAGTCACCTGATAATCATGGATCTGTGATCATTCATGCATTCACTCACAAACATTCACTGAGTGCCTCCAAGATGCCAGGCCATGGTATCAGGGACTAGAGACACGAATGAGTGAGGTATATGCAAATCATTGGGTTCTTGAGGAAGGTATGACTGACTCAGGCTCAGGAAAGACTTGCAGAGGTGGTATATTTGATCAGAGTCTGGAGGATGGGTGTGTAGGAGCTCTGGAGAAGTATTAACATGGGCCAGAACAAAGGATGGTCAAAGATCATTTTCCAGACAGAGGGAATAACAGAATAACATGTGCAGAGATTTAGAATGCTTTCTGATTGAAGCACAAGGTGCATAGAGGGGAAGTCCTAAGAGCTGGGACTAGAAAACAAGGTGTGCCTAGATCTAGATGGTCCCTGAAGTCCAGATGAAGCCATTGGACTTTGTCTCTCAAACAGTGACAGATCTTTGAATAGTAGAGGCAGCTTCTCCTATGTGCTAGAGATGGTTTGTAATCCTTCTTTGTCAGCCTGCTCTTCTCATACCAAGTGGTTCCAAAAACTCAGAAACTAATTCAGAAATTCTCATTGCAATTAGAAAGAGAGGCAAAGATCAAAGAAGAAAGCAAAATACATAATTTCCCTTGGTCAAAAGGTAACCAAGTGGTACCATGCCAAGGAGTAGGCAGAGGGCTCCACACCTTACAAAGAGTTAAGGAGGCAGGTCTTCAAGACAGCCCTGTCCCCTCCCCGCAATGTGACTCTTGAATGGAAGGAATGTGAGTGCTCATCCTGATGTCATTGATAATGAAGTCAGTCTCCCCATATGAAGAAATGATAAATGGAGATGGTGAGCATCATGGACAGAAGATCAGCTCTGAGGAACTTTCATTCCCTCCAGCCTAGGGGGCTCAATTTTGCCAAGTGTTATGCACCAACCCAGCACAGGGAGGCAGTGTGGACCCACAGGTCAATCTCAGCCCAGACACCTTGGAATAGAGAACTTGGAACAAACAAATGAGGAAAATGGACCCAGACAACAAAAGTGGGAGGAAATGTAGGGGATTTTCTATAACAAATTGATAGAAAATAGTTATTAATATTAAAAGTATCCCCCTAAGTACTGTACCCACTCATTAAGCTAGAACTCCCAATCTTACCACAGGATCTTGACAAGCAAAACTCTATGAAAGTTCTCAGTCTTTGTTCATTTCCTTGGGCTGGCACTTAATTCCCACTGTCACCATGCCAGCCTGCTTTCCTAGTTTTCTCATCCCTGCTATCCTTCATACTCAGGACGCTCAGACCAACTGTCTTCCCCATCCGGTCTCTTTTTTAAAAGATCCCCTCCCATTTTTATTATTATTATGTGCTGGGGTACATTGTGACATTTACAAGAGTTCTTACAATATATCATAGTTGAATTCACCCCCTCCATCATTCTCCTTTCCTCCTACTTATGATCTAACTCAGTGTTACCATCACCATGAACCTTTCTCTGACATCACTCCCAGCCACCATCCCAGAATTAAGCATTCTCTTCCTCCTCCTCCTTTTTCTTCTCTCCTTCCTCCTCCTCCTCCTCTTCTTCTTCCTCCTCTTTCTCTTCCTCATCCTCCTCCTCTTCCCCATCCTCCTCCCCACCACTTGCTACTACCTATGTTCTTTTATAATCACTTGCATATATGGCTAGAAACTCTACCTCAGTGCTTCCATAGATTTGAACTTGCTTAGGGCAGCTACTCAGTGCATGTACAAAAAAAAAAAAAAAGGAGGTAAAATTCTTTCTGCACATTGGCCAGGAATGTCTCAGATTGCCAGATGAGCTGTATTTTCCAATCTAGAAAAGCTTTAAGATAAAGGAGTAGGTAAATCAATTGGAGACTAGTTAACTAAATACAGTTTATCTATACTACAGAAAACTGTACAACTCTTTGAAAGAATGGGAAAGTCTATATGTGCTAGTACGGAAAGATGCCCAAAATGGACACATTTTTAAATAACTTTTAAAAATAAGGCAAGCTACAGAATAGTACAATGATATGACACAATTTAGGAGAAAAACAACAAAATTTTTATGCATACATATTATTGTACATAGATAAACATAGTCTGAAAGAATATATAAGAAATATTAACAGTGGTTAACTTGAAGAAGAAGAACTAGAGTAAAGAAAGGATATCTTTTTTAATTTAAATTCTTTGTTGTTACTCTTCCCAATTGACTCATTCATTCAACAAATATTTATTTAAGGCACTATTCTAGGCACTGGAATACTTGGATATTATTATAGGGCATTTGCTCTTTCTACAATAATTAGATTAAAGTTTAAAATGAGGTGAGAATTTTCACTTCACCCTCTTGCTGAAAACAATAATAAAATATATGAGGCAAATGTTTTTAGGTATACACATTAGGCAACCCAGGAATTTGATCCTTGAGAGATAAGGCTATAATCATTACCTCTCTGCCTGGATGCACTTTCTAACTATGGCACAGGGAGGTGGAATCCCAAGAGAGCTGTTATTTTGTCAAGCTAAGAAGGCAGATATAGGAGTACTATGCAGCTGGAGCATCTGAAATTTTCAGTCAGGTAACTGTGCAGACGGAGTACTCCAGACATTTCTGTAGAGACAATGGAGGGCTCTTAATGCCAGGTTGAGTTACATATGTACAAGACAAAACTGAAAAACCAAGCAAAAATTGTCTGAACTGAATACAGAATACCAAAAAAGAGAAAACTTGCTAAACCCTCAGGCATTCAATTAAGAACTCAAAAAAAACAGGTCTTAGTAAAATGGACCATGACTTACAGCTAAATTCAACAACAATGAAATACATCCACCTTTAAAAAAGAAAAGAAGAAGATCAAGCCTGGAAGACCAAATAGATTCACTAAGAATTTAGCTTTCCTCAACAAAAATTCAACCCCCCCATAAAGTAAATTATAGTAATAGAGATATTCCACAATATATCATCCAAAAATGGCCAGCATATACTATAAAACTTACCACATGTGAGAAAAATTATATATGAACTATAATCAATAAAAAAAAGTCTAGTGGACTAGACTAGTGGGCTAGTAGAGTCGCTCAAGTAGTAGAGTACCTGCTTAGTAAGCTCAAGGCCTAGAGTTCAGCCTCCACCAGTACCACAAAAAATTTTTAAAAGTTAGTTCAAACAGATCCCATGATGACACAGATGTTGAAATTAGCAGACAAGCACTTTACCTAATATAAACGTGTCCCAGTACTTAAAGCTACAGGAAAAGATGACCACAATGAGTGAAAAGTTAGGAAATCACAGTGGAGGAGTAGAAGCTATTAAAATGGAAATTCTAGGACAGAAAAGTATGACATGTGGTTGAAAGTAAATGGATGCCATTGGAGGACATCATGTTAAGTGAAGTAAGCCAGGCTCAGAAAGACAAAAGAGCATGTTTTCTCTCACATGTGGAAGATAGAGCCAAAAGATAAACATATACACAAAAACAGACATGATCATATACAAACTTACCTGAAGAAAATGTTTGTAATAGTGGAAATACTCTATGGAACTTGGGGAAGAAGGGAAAGGAAAAGAGAATGATACAGCATCAATCGTATAGTAAAGCATAATATCTGTGAAGGTAGAGAATATAAGGATATGTATTGAAAGCTATTGAAAAATGGGGATAGGAGGTAAAAGGGAAAGCAATGAAATGGGGTTGAATGGACCAAAGTAAAGCAGACTCACAGTGGGGACACACTGAGAAACCCCTTGATACATCAACTTAAATATTAATAATGAAAGACAGGACTGTGAAGTAGGTACAGTTTGTGTGAAGGGGGGTACCTGTGGGGATGGAAGGTGAATAAAGGACATTAAGGTGAGGGTATATGGTGGATATACTTCATATACTTACATGAAATAGAACAAAGAAGCCTCTTGCAGTTGCTTTAAGTGGGGCAGAAGGGGGGTCAAGGGGGATGGTCAAGGGGGTCATCTAACACAAGCCTATTTGGAACTGTCACAATGAATCCCTTTGCACAGTGAATATATCCTAGTAAAAAGGGGGGTGAGGGAGAGTAGGGAAGCATGACAGGATACAATACCTAACATAAAGAACACACTGAAACATAGAAGACATTTTTTAATGTGCAGAATCCCAGAGACTTGTAGAAGGATAGAGGCAGACTGATATACTTGGAGTCTGAGGAGAGGAGGAAGATAGACAGGAAAAAAAAGAAGTTAGAAGAAATAATGACAAATATTTCCCCAAATTCATTTTTTTTCAATCAACTTGTGGATGCAAGTAATTCATCTGTCCCCAAATAGGATCAATGCAAAAATAACCTGCCGAAAATTAAAGCTAAAAGTCTTAAAGCAGCCAAAGAAAGGATAAGCAATAATAATACAAACACCAATTGTTGCGATAGAAGCATTCAGACAAAGTAAGAGCAACTTTTAAATGCAGGAAGTAAAAGAAATGTCAGCCCAAATTATATAAGCAATGAAAGTATCCTTCAAAAATTAGAGTGAAATAAAGCTAATTTTAGGTGACCATAATGTGAGAGTATTCATTGACAGCCGATTCACACTACGAGAAATGCGTAGGGAAGTTATTCAGTCTGAAGAAATATTATACCAGATGGAGATTTTGCTATACAAAGAAAAAAATTTATTATGTGGTAAATTACATATGCATTTTTAATATATGCCAATAAGAGCAAAGACAAGTGGAATTTGTGAAAAATGGAATTTTACTGTTGTAAGTTCTTACGTTTTACATGAAGTGATGAAATATTAATTAAAGGCAGTCTTGGCAAATTAAAGATATTTTTATTGCCTGGAGCAATGATAAAATAAAATACAACTTAAAGTTTAAACATTGACACAGAAAATAAAATGGCATACTAAAAAATATTTGATTAAACCAAAAGTCAAGTAAGGAGGGGAGTGAGACCAGTAAACAGAACAAATAGAAAACAAATATGAAGAAGGTAGATATAAAATCAGCAACATCATTAATTATTCTAAACATAAGTGGTTTAAACCCTCCAATTAGGCAGAGAGTAGGATTCCTGATAAAGCAATGTGAAGAGAGTGTAAAGCCTCTCTGCAAAAAGCCAACTATAAATACTAAAACAAAATTGTTGAAATAACTATTTCAGACATCAACCAAAGCCATACACAAATAAAGTTTTAGTCATGAAACACTACTAAACCTTGAGTAGGAATTGTAGAGGTTTATGGTATTTAAGCTTGGGGCTGGAACTTCTCTCATTCTTTTCCTAAATTCCCTCCAGCTTGGTCAGCAAAGTGGTTCTAGCTCAGTGGAACTGGAATTGGAAACCAGAACTTTGTGGCTGGAAGAGACTCACTTGGCTTGGAATGGAAGTAAAAAGACCAGGCCTCCAGCATTATAAATCTGCAATCTCATCACAAGTGAATTGGGAAAGACAGTGGTTCTGCTAGCCTGAGATTGTGATCCTGTTTGTGACAAGCAACAGACTAAAGGACTAACCACAAAGTTCATAAAGAGATTCAAAGAATAAGAATGTCCTACAGGGGCTTGACAAACATTCCATTTAACCCTGGCTAACCAGGACATTGTGCACACAGAGAGAAGATACAAGATGGCCAACCTGGGAGTAAAACCCAAGGTAGACTCAAAAATTGCCTGGACTGGGAAAAGTGTGTGGAAGCCTGACTAGATTAAGGTATGTGATAAGCAGAAAACTGTCTTCCCCAATACCCCATCCACAAAGATGTCCAAGTCCTAATCCCAGAGCCTATGGCTGTGTTACTCAAATGACAAAAGAAACTTTGTATATGTCATTAAGATTAAGGACCTTGAGATGGAATAATTATCTTGAATTATCCAGGCAAGTTCAGTCTAATTACATGATTACCTAAAAGCACAGAATGTTCTCAGTTGGGTCAGGGAGCTGTGATATGAGGATTTGACCGGTCATGCTGACTTTGAAGGTGGAGGAAGTAGGCCATCAGCTAAGGAGTGCTAGCACCGGCTAGAAACTGGAAAAGCCAGAAAATGATTCTTCCCCTAGAGCCTCCAGAAAGCAACGCTGTCTTGGTGCCCACCAAGACTTGTAAAGGACTTCTGATCTGCTATAAAATAATACTCTTAGGTTGTTTTTAGCCACTAGGTTTTGGGTGATTCATTATGGCAACAACAACAAAACTACTGCAAGGTATCTGGACACAACCTGTGACCAAATGCTGACTGACCATTAAACAATGAAGAAACAGAAGCAATCCTAGGAAGCCAGGTTTAAAATGATATGGGCTTTAGATTTTTGGCAGTGCTGGGGTTTGAACTCAGGGCCTCATATTTGCTAGGCAGGTGCTTTACCCCTTGAGCCACTCCACCAGCCCTCCTCCAGGCTTAAAATGAAAACAAGAATTTTTAAAGACTGAAGAGAGTCATCAACAGCCACACACCACAAGGAAAACCGTGTCTACAAACTGAGTCCCAGTAAGTTGCTCAAACAGGCCACAAAACAACGCTCAGTAGACATCACAATCCAAAGTTGCTGCAATATATAACAGATTATCCAGTTTTCAACAACAAAAAATTATGAGACATGCAAAGAAATAGGAACGCATGATGTATACTCGACAGGGAGTTCATTCAATAGAAATAGTCTTTGAACTATGCCAGACACTGGATGAAGCAGCCAATGTCTCTAAAACAAATAAATATATTCAAAGAACTAAAAGAAACAATTCTTAAAGAATTAAGAAAGATATGATGACAATGTCTCCACAAATAGAGAATACTAATAAAGAGCTGGAAATTATTTAAAAGAACCAAATAAAATTCTACAATCTAATAGTTGAGAGATCTACTGAGACCCTATCTCATAAAACAAGTTGAGCATGGTGTCACACACCTGTTATTCCAGCTACTCTGGAGGTAGAGATAGGAAAAATATAGTCCAAAGTCAGCTAGGCAAGCCAGACAAAAGCACAAGACCCTATTTAAAAGACAAACTAAAGCACCAGGGGCTGGCAGAATGGCTCAAGTGGTAAAGTACTTGCCTAGCAAGTGCCAAGGCCCTTAGTTCAAACCCCAGTACAGCCAAAAGAAAAAGTGAAAGAGCTGTGTGACATTGTATTCATTTTCTAGGGCTACCATAGCAAAGTATCACAAACAGGATGGTATAAAGCAACAAAAACTTATTATCTCACTGTTCTACAGACTAGATCTAAAATCAAGGCATCAGTAGGCCCATGCTCTCTCTAAGTCTTCCCCCTGAAGACAAGGGAGAATCTTTCCTTTCCTCTTGTAGCTTCAGAGGTTACAGGCAACCTTGTGTTCCTTGGCTTTTAGGCTCATTATTCCAATCACATGTTATTCTCTTTCACCACATGTCTTCACATCGTCTTCCCTCTGTACCTCTGTTCAACCTTACTTCTTCTTATAAGGAGTGTTGGTTTGGACCCAATATAATTCAATATCACCTCATCTAGACTTGGTTTACATTTGCAAAGACCCTATTTCCAAATAAGGTTACATCCTGAGGTTCCAGGTAGACAAGAACTTTTGGGAAAGGTTATTTAACCCAATAGAGACATCATCAAGAATCCCAATGTACTGTCAAACAACTTCAAAGCCTTTGCCCATGGCTAATAGATATACAGGAATCCCTACTGCAGTTACCATAATCTCATGGATAAAGCCCATGAATGGACAACAGTTACTTAAACAGAAGCAAGATCAGCAGCACAGTGTTACACCCTATGCCCATAGCTCCACAGGACACCACTGAGCCAGAGGGGCTGGATGACAGACTGCTTGGTAGTGGGTGGCCCCACTCTAAACTACAGCCAGCAGATCAATGGAAATACACAGACGTCAGCAGTTCAAACCTAAGGGGTATCAAGTGGGAAGTCCTGTGCTCTAATTCAAGGAGGTAGATCAGATCCAGCCTTGTAGCCTCCTCCTGAGAGTTAACAAGTCATGAAAAACTCCCTCATGGGAGCTCCCCCAAAGGCTGCTTATCTCCCTTTATTACAGTAGAAACAACAGTGATTTACCAAGACTTGGATCGAATCAGTTAAACTTTGCTTACGTGACCCATAAACGCATGTACTAGGCCCGGGGCACACAGCCCAGCTAGCTGTTCCTCTGCACATGGGTGTAAAAAGAGTCCCAGAAAGAAAGGAGACAGAGAAATAGGCAGAAAAGTTCTTTGAAGAAATCATGGGTAAAATCTCCCAATGAGTGGGAGATAACACAAAGAAACTCACAACTACAAACATCACAGTCAAATGGCTGAATTCCAAGACAAAGAAAATCTTGAAAGCAGCAACAGAATTTTACTCATCCCAAACACAGGAACAACTACACGACTAATGACAAACATCACATCAGAAACAAGAGACTAACAGGCAGTGGGAAAACATCTGCAAATTACCAAAGAAAAATAGTTGTCAACCAAAAATTCCACAATCAAGTAAATGATCTTTGAATATTGAGAATGAAATAAAGACATTCCCTGATAAAGACTGAGGCAACTTCTTGCTAGTAGAATTGTCACATAAGAAATATTAAAGGTAGTCGTGCCAAGAGGAAATGACACTAGATGGCAACTAGAATCTGCCAGAAAAAATAAAAAGCACCAAAAATGCTACATGGGAAAATATAAAAGACATATACATATATAAAAGACAAAAGTGTACATATATTTTTTCTCTTTTCTTCCTTTAATTTCTTTAAAAAACAAAAGATTTTATAAAGCAGTAATTATGATAATGAATTGTTGGATTATAACATGTTTAGTCATACATGTAACAGTAATAGCATAAAGGAGGGGAAGGATATGGCATTATAGTAGAGAAAATGTTTCTATATTTTATAAAAACTAAGTTAATATTAATCGAATGTTTTCATTAATTAATGATGTTATTGTAACAAGTTAAGTCTGTGCTATAACTCTTGGAGAAGTCACCAAGAAAATACCTCAATTGGATTTCAGCTAAAATCTAAATTACAGGAAGAGACAGCCACATGAAGATCAGGAAGAATAGTAGTGCAGGAACAGGTATCAGTGCAAAGGCCCTGGGGTTGGAACAGATTTGGCTATTAGGGGAAAAGTCACTGTTGCTAAAGGTGTGGTAAAGTCATCACAGAAAGTAATATGATCTGTGATTAGAAAGATGAGTGTGCAAGTGTCTGTAAATGAGATTGAGACATCTCCATGTCATTGCATGTGATAAGAGGTCAGGATTTAACTCAGTTCACAATACGTGATGTACACTTTTAAAGAACAGCCTCATTTCTGAGACTTAAGTACAGGCCAATAAGAACAGATGCAAGGAGACTACGTGGGGTAGTCTGGGTATTTCTGCTGGGTATTGAGGGGGTGGGGGGGAGAGGGAGGGGGTGGAGTGGGTGGTAAGGGAGGGGGTGGGAGCAGGGGGGAGAAATGAACCAAGCCTTGTATGCACATATGAATAATAAAAGAAAAAAAAACTAAAAAAAGAATGCACATCACATGTGTTATTAAGGGTTAGCATGTATCAGGGGAGGATAATAGATAACCCTGGAATCAGATTTTGGAAGACTGAGGTGATGGGCTTTATCTTGTGGCCTAGAGTCGATGGGGAGACAGAAAAAGCATTTAAGCAGAAAAGTGATTTTGTGGGAGATTTGTGTTAAGGCTCCTCTGACAACAGTGTTTGGAAAGCAGTGATGATGGATGGTAGAGATTGTGGGCAAGGGGGAAGAAGCAAATCAGGAAGCCAGTTCAGACACTAGCCTACAATCTAGGTGAGGGGTAATAAGGCCTGAAGAAAAGCATTAGGAATGAAAATGAGAAAAGGATGAGACACAAAAGAGGTTTAATGCTGGGATTTGGTGATTGATTGGATGTGGAAAAGAAGTCCAAGATAACTCTGAGATTGAGCATGAGCGTCTGAGAGAATCATGGAGTCATGAATCAAGATAAGGGACCTGGAAGGAAGAGGGAGAAAACAGAGAATGAATTTTTGAGATTGATCATGTTTAGTTAAAAGTGCCAAAGGGACATCAGTTTTCAAGTTGAAGTGCTCAGAACATTTTGGCCCAGGCTGAAAATAAAGATTTGGGAGTCCTTGGCACCAATAATAATAACCAATCATGTAGCAGGAGCTGAATTAAATCTTTTACATAATTACCTCATAACAGCCTCATGAGGCTGTTACAGATGAAAAAGTTGAAATACAGGGAAAATTAAGCCCCTTGCTCAAGGAAACATATAAATTAAGTGGCAGAGTCAAGATTTGAACTCATGTACCTAGTGCTGCTCTACACGGTAAAACCAGGCTGGAGAAAGAGAGGCTGGGGGCTCATAGGGTGACTCTCACTGACTCTGCTCAAATGTCCATGGAACTTCAGGGCCAGGTGGACTTTAGTGATCACTGAGTCCCATTATCCCAGCTCACAAATAATAGTGACTAAAGCCCAGAGAAGGAAATTGACTTAACCAAGTTCACAATGTGTTAGTAAGAAAATCAGAGGTGGACTCCTGATCAGTCCTCCATACCCCACAGCGTCCACTTGGCCAGAGTTCCAGCAGGCTTTCCCTTTGCACTTGTGCATAAAATCTAAACTCCAAGGTTCTACACACTCTGGTCCCTCTACCTCTGCAACCTCAACATATTACTCTCTCTGTGTGTCACAAGAGTCCCACCAACCAAGCACAAGTCCATCTCTTTGTATTTGCTGGTCACTCTGCCTATGGTGCTCTCCCTCAGATAGTCTCATAGTCACTTCCTGCTTATCAGTAGGTCCCAGCTAAATGGTCATAACCTCATAAAAGCTTGCTTTTACCAGTCAACCCAAAAGAGCCACCCTCATCCCTCCCTGCTTTTTTATACAACTCTTCTTTCTTCATGAAAGTAGTGGCTATCTCAAAGCACTTTATTTGTCCATTTGGTTGTTAATATTCAGTCCCCATCTACCAGAATGTACAGCAACGTTTACTGTATCTTGAAATAGAATGTTGTAGTGTGATTGCCAAATGGCTAAAGTGAGGAAGGGACGGAAGGAAGGAAGGAAGGAAAGAAAGAAGAGGTTTGGACGGAGGATGCAAGAAGGGAGTGTGTCCTGTGCCTTTATTCATGAGGGACCCACAGCCAGGTCAAGCTTTCTTGCATCTCTCACCTCTTTCACTGTGATATTTGTACCCCATGGAGAGGGAGAGCCATGCCTGGGGAGAACCTCTGACTCATGTCTCCCTCCATTCCATCCTGTCTTCTTAACAACTTCTTTCCCTTTAATGCCAGCATTCCCCTATTCCCCCTGAACCATTGCTCACTCAATCCCTTATCTCCTCTCTGCTCCTCTCCCCCATCATTCAGATCCCAAAAGGCTTCTCCTTTTCATCTTCCCCATCCCCTTATCTCACCCTTGCCCCCCAGCTTGCCCACGTCTGCTTCCTTTTGGCTCTCCAGCCCCTTATCAGATGTCCCCCTCTCCATCACTGTCCCTTTATCTACTCTTCCCCTCGCCCACACACAAACTGTTGGTTTTTTCCGCTTCTGGATAGAGGCCCACAGTAGAAGGCAAAAGCTCAGAGTTTGTATTCCAGGCTCTGACAGATGGGCTGGGAGAGTGAGTGACAGCACCTCAGACTCAGGAGACATGAATTTCTGGGAGCAAAACCTCTGACTTCACATACAAACCAGGATGCAGTCTTTGGAATCAGTAGGATCCTGCTCCAGAGTTTGAGCCATATTTACACCACATACTAGCTGACAGCCATGGAGAAAATAATTTGTACTTCCCAGAGCCTCAACTGTGAAACAAGAATTGGGAATATCTCCCTCTGAGGATGACTTGGGGAGTCAAGCAAGGATCATGCATGACAAATGCGTGACACATTGCAGAGAGCCATCTAACCATATGAAATCCTACTCTCCCCTAGCGACCCTGCAAGTGGGTCCTTGTTAGTATTGACTTTCTACAAATGGTGGAACTGAGACCCAGATAGGCTGACTTTCTCAGGGTCACAAAATTTACCCCAGATAGCCTTCAATGGGGCCCCCTGCCCTTCTCATACAACAAAGTGACTCTCAACAAGGCAGGAAGGTCTTGGCACCCTCACCAGTCAAATGTCTACAATGATTCTAAATTCCACAGTCAAATGCAGCCTGCAATGGTGGCAATCCCCTTGTGTGAAACATCTGCTCAGCTCCCAGGACAAAGAGTGAAGGCAAGAACTGAGTTCCCTAAAGAAATGGGAGGGTCAAACTTTCCATTAGGACCTGAGGAAATGACTTCAGCAGCTCCACTTGGTCAGCTTTCTGATGCTAATCATTTTCTCTCACCCAAGAACCACTTATTGCCACCTCCTGAGCCCTGCTAGTTCCCTGACTATAATTAGGGATGTCACCTGAATATTGCTGTGGAAAGTTACACCAAGAGCCCTTCACACACCTGCTCTGGGAGGCAGTGGCAGGCCCAGCCCTGGGCTCAGCACAGAACCAGCTGCTGTAAGCTTGCCCAGTAGAAAGCGAGGGTGTCATTGCACTGCATAATGGAGCAGCAACAGGCAGCAGAAGCTGCTGATCTGTCTAGGGCCAGTGCTGAGGCCCTGCAGGAGGTAGAAAAGGTCCTTAGGGTCATCAAGTGCAACCAACTACCTTAATTTTTGTTTTGAAACAGAGTCTTACTGTGTAGTTCAAGCTAGCCTGGAACACCAGTCCTCCTGCCTCACCCTCCCAAGTGCTAGGATTACAGATATGTACCAACCATGCCAGGTCTCCAACCACCTTACTGCTTGAGTGGGAAAGCTAAGACCCAGACTTGCATTCCAGGCTCTGAAAACTAAGAGAAAGTGAGAAAACTAAGAGAGACTGAATGCCTTGCCAAAAGTCACACACCTCTAACTCAATGGCACAAAAACCCCGGTTTTCTACCTCCTCAGCCCATGTTCCCTTTTTCCAACATTTAGGATTAGTAGTTCTTATCCAAGGATTATTTTGCCCCACTCAGGGAACATTGGGCAGTGCTGGAGATATGTTTAGTTATCTCCCCTGAGATAGTTAGAAGGCAGGACACTGCTAAACATCTTGCAATGCACAAGACAGCGCTCTACAGTAAAGCCTCATTGTACCTAAAATGCCATAGTGCTAAGATTGCCATGTGCTAATCACTGCCATGAGAACCTGAGTCTGTCAATCACATCAAATGCCCTTTTACTGCTGTCCTTTTACCCTGGCCCTCTTTGGCAGTTGTAGAAGTTTGGCTGCAAACCAGGACATAGTTTACTGGAGCACTGTCTCTTGTGGGGCCTTGTAGGACCCAGTGACTCCTAAAGAAGATTAATTCCTGGCATCTCCTTACTTCTGTGCCTTTGCTAAAACTGTCTCCTCTGCCCAGGCTTCCCCTGACCTTTTATTACTGTATCAAATCCCTTTATCCTTTCAGACCTGACTAATGCCACTGTCTCCAGTAAGCCATCCCTTCTTTCTTCTTCTGAGAGTCATCTCCAGTCTCTGAGCTCCATCAGCACTTCAGCAATACCTCTTCTGGCATTCAGAAAAGCCCACCTCATATTATAGCTAGAAGGCAGTAGAATTCCATGTCAAGTGGATAAGCTCTGGAGTCTGAAGTCCTTAGGGCTTCAGACAAGTTGTGCACAACTTTGCACAAGTTACTTAACTACTCTGAACCTCACAATCCTTGTTGATAAAACAGGGATGAATGTGATAGCAGTTCCTGCAGCACAGGATACTGTGATGAAACCATCCTTAGTTAATCCATGAAAAGTACTAACACCATCCCTGATACACAGTGTACAATGACTGTTCGTAACCATTATTACCATGTAAGATGGCCTTGTCCCTAACTAAGCCATGGAGTACTTCCAATAACATTCCCTCCACCCCTACAGCCACTTTACCTAAAACATGACCCTAAAAACTATGTTTCTTAAAAAATAAAGTCAGAGAAGATATGGCAAGAGCTATGATACCAAAATCTTTCTAGATCATGGTCACACCATGACACATGACCTCATGCACATCCAGCCTTACTTGAAGCTTTAAGAAGATTCTTTGACTTACACTGATAGGAAAGAGAAGGGAAGGGAAGAGAAAGAAAATAAAATAAGAAAAAGAGGGAGACTTGATGCACCTTTCTCATCTGATCACTAGGACAACACTTGTAAGCACTCTTAGGTAAGGAAGGAATAGTATACAGCAATATTTTTCAACTTCATTACATCTGGGACTGGATATTTCTGCACTGCAGGGAGCTTCCCTATGCATTATAGGATGCTTAGCAGCATCCCCAGTGAATGTCAGAAGCACCACCACCTTACACAATAAAAAACAATCTCTAGATACTTCCAAATGTCCTTGAGGGAGGGGGAAAAATTGCTCCCATTTGAGAACCACTGGCCTAGGTCATCTATTCTCAGTGGGGACTATATCACTCATGAGGGGAAAAGATAGTTCTTGTAATATAGATAATAGATAGTTGTGTGTGTGTGTGTGTGTGTGTGTGTGTGTGAGTGAGTGAGAGAGAGAGAAGACAAAGATATACATTACATATGTGATAATAAAAATTTGTGGGTGAGGAAGGAGATTAGGGGAAAATATATCTTAAAAATGTTTGTGGAAGAATGATAATGAAAAAAAGACTGAAAAACACTGTTCTAGGTCATTCATTCTTGTAGAAAATTATCAGAGAGCACCACATCTACTCACTTACTTATGCTGAGGCCTTGCCTTAGGGCCACACTATAGTTCTCAGGGCTTTGAGAGGATATGACTGGTAATTGTTGGCTGGCTGACTTGATATTCTGACCTAGGTATCTCATATGCTCCTCCTAGCAATCCTCTAAGGTAGATGTTCTTAATTCTACTTTCTACAAATGGAATAAACGAGACCCACACTGGTGGAGTTACCTGCCCAAGGTTATCCAAGAAGGCACAGCTAGGACTTGAATCTAGCAAAGTGGTCCCAGAACCATAGCAGGGCTACCACACCATCAGCTTCCCTGCCATCCCTGTGCCTTCAACACAGGAACCCAGGACACAAAGGACCTCAGAATTCCTCCAAATAATTTCAGCATGTTGTGCTATCTGACTTTGATGGACAATGAGGAGCCTGCCCTGTCTGCCCACCCACACTCTGGTGGCAGTGAAAGTAAGAAGGGGAAAAGGAATTATGGAAAATGAGGAGTAACAAGGGACCAATAGAGAGAAAAGAAGCGAGCAAATAGGAGAAAGGAGCAGGGACAGAAGGAGACAGGGAGGGCTTGGAGAGAAGGAAAGAGAAGACAGAAGAAAGGAGGCAGGGACAAGGAGCAGGAGCTCAGAAGCTGGATAAGAGCTTTGCTGAGCTATTTTTATGAACCTGAGAGGTACTGTTACATGTTTAGCATCTCTTTGCATACTGAGGTCAGAAGGTCCCAACTCCTCACGTGAGAAGGACTAAGAATTCATTAGTGCAGCCTTCTGGAAGACTCTTCAAACTCACTGTGTGGGGTACTTCCATATGGAGGAAAAGGAAGGGGAGAGAGAGATCCAATCCATCTTGCATCCAGCGTGTTACATGTGCTAGAGGAGGGAGTACTGGACTCAGAGTTAGTGCCAACAGAACAGCAGCACTACCTCCACTTCACTACATCTCCCTGAGCAGGTGGCTGAGCCTCTGGAGCCTCAGGTTCTTTGTCCATAAATGTAAGGGAAAGGGATAGGGGCTCTGGAAGGAGCCAAATCAATTCATGACATATCAGTTTATGAATTAATTAATAGAACATTTATAATCTGAAAAAGAGTCCAAGGGGAAAATAACTAGTGAAGCATCTCAGAAGTGTTACCCTTTGTCCTAAACCTTTAGTTACAAATAAAGGAAGGAAGGAAGGCAAGGAGAGAGCAAGAGAGAGAGGAAAGGAAGGAGGACCTTACCAAGCTAAATTACGCACTTGTCATTTGTGTTATTCTCAAGCTACCCTATGAAGCAGGTACTCACAGAATTCCCATTTATAAATGAAAGAACTAATGCTTGACTTTGTTATTTGCCCATAGTCACATTATTAGTGGCAGATCTGTGACTGAACCCAGATAATGAGTCCATAGTTCACACTCCCAGCTATTTCACTGTACTAACCCAATGAACATAGGCAGTAAAGGAGAGTTTGGGCACAGGAAATGGGAACAGGAATGAAAGAACTCTCCCAAGAGTCACATTCTCTCTCTCTCTCTCTCTCTCTCTCTCTCTCTCTCTCTCTCTCTCTCTCTCTCTCTCTCTCTCCCTGTAGCTCCTTACTCCTCCCATTCTCTCTGCATATGTGCTTTTCATATCTCTCTGCAAACCAGCTTGGGAGTTACTCAGGGCTCCTCTCTACCCCAAAACCTTTGACATACACACCTCACAACTTTGATTTATCATGGCAGGACCTCTGATCTCAATTCTATGTAACCTGTCAGTTCAAATCTCTCCATCAACTACCTGGCTTAATCTCAGCATTGCTGAGTTCAAATTCCCCAGAAACAAGATGCTATTTTCCCTGCCCAGCCTCTTGAGTGGTCCCTCAGATATCCATACCATCCTCTTGAGTGGTCCCTCAGATATCCATACCTAAGTGTAGCCTGAGAGACACAGGGATGAGGAGTACTAACAGAATTAGCAACCACAGGCATACCGGGATGGGTAGAGGAGATTGTGGTGGGGAGAAAGGTTGACTTCTTCAGAAGGCTCACTCTTTAGACACAATGACCTCAGCTCAGGGAAGCCTTAGCTAAAAAGGGGTAGGTTACAATGTCTGACCTCAAGCTAGGCTGAAGGATAGAATAAGCCATGGAAACAGAAGACCTTCAACTAAAAGAGTAAGCAACTGCCCATATGGGGAAACTCTATATTATGGAAACTATCTCCACTGTCTGCCTGTCTACCTAGTGCCTGAAAGTCTACCATTAGAACCTGATTCAGGTCATTTTACCTCCTTTTGTATAACAGCACAAAAGGAAAGCCTAGATATTGAGCCCTGGTAAGAGAGTAGAGAGGTAACTAGGTCATTATGGGCATGTACATGAATGTCATAGCAGAAACTGCTAGTTGTCTCTCCTTCTGTAAAAAGGGGGACACATTTTTACACTTTTATCTGGGTACATGGCTACCCAACTAAACCCTATCTTACCCAGTCTTTGTTGTGGTTGGTTTGCACTCCCAGGCTTGAAGAGAAGACAACGAATTATCAGTAGGAGCCATGGGCCAGCCCTTGGAAGTGAAGAAGCATGCTCTACCTTCTCTGAGCTCCTGCTTGCTGAAGGAATCCACATAGCAGTGGGAGTTGAATCAGCCATCTTAGCCTCAAGATAGAATATGAATCTTGAGGAGGGCAGAGCAACAATCTAGAGTCAGGTGCCCAGGGCCACAGAGTCACTATATCCTCTATGGACTGCTTATGTTTACTTATAACTATGGGTGAGACATAAACTTCCTTCTTGTATTTGGCTCTTAGCATGGCAGTCAATATGTTTCCTGGCCTCCATTAAGGGTGCCTTTTGTGTTCATTCCCATGGCATTTGATAAGCACAGTTTGACGGCCTTCATAGAAGAGAAGGAGGATCTAGACCAAGTAGCCTAAGGATGGCTCTGATCCCAGCTCAGAGCCATACCTTCACAGTAACTCTGCTACCTCTGCTATGGAGACTTAACTTTCTGATACCAAATCAGAAAGACTGACAAAGGATTTGGAGGCCTCTTTGGGAAACAAGAAGCATTCTAAATGACATAATTTGGATGATAAAATGTTGGCATTTGAGGGACATTTCAGCAAAAGTAAGAACACTAGATATCTTTGATGCTGAGTTACACTCACAAACCCAGAACACACAATGCTTTGTTCAGGAGAGACTTGCACTCCACCCTGGCCGAAACCTTCTCCTTTGTTTTTCACTCCACCATCTCTCATATTTAATGTATTTGTCTGGAGTTTACAACTCTCAGTCTGAATGAATCAGAGGAGAAGGCAGCCCCAAGGAAGAGGCCAGGCTGCAAAATGCCCAGACTGCATTTGCCCATGACTTACCCAGTTCAACCTTCAATGACAAGTTCTCCAACTACCTTCATGGCCCTAGTCATACACTTATTATTTAAAGCTCCAGAGAAGAAATATCTGTTTGACTAGGCTGAGACTTGTGCCTACTCTTGACTTTTCCTACGACTAAGAGAAATAACTGCCCCCTCCCTCCATTTTTCCCCAGGAATAAAAGGTGAGCACTGGGAATCATTTTCCCAACAAAACTCAGACATATAATGGCAGAGAATTAGTATACCATGAAGACTTGGGAAATGATTTGAGGAAAGCAATGAGTTCTAGTCAATCAGGAAATGCAAAAACACCTACTAGATCTACCTCACCCTCTTAAGAAATAAAAATGGAGTCAAATAACACAAAAGCAGATGAATGGGACACCAGGGAGAAGCTCTGGAGCCAAGGGAATTTCCTTTCCTGCAGAGATGCTATCACCCAGTGGCATAATTTGATTTTCTGGCAATGCCTGTGATTCAGTGAACAAGGATAAGTTGATACTGTTAAGAACACAAGTCACAGGAGGATATTATCAGGATATGACCTCATTGCTACCCTCTGGAGGAGAGTCTTAAAAAAGAGGGATGATGATAAATTCCCAGGTGTCACAGACAGAAAACAGGCCTGGGTACAATGCCTGTTTTTGCTGTTTTCCCTGATTTCACACTTTCTGGCCAAGATTCCATGGTACTCTCCTTCCACTTGGATCCAAATGATGTCTCTAGAAATGTGGTTTATCTTATTACATACCTGAATGCTGCTCTGTTGTCTCCTAGACAGAAGGGACCCTGTTTCCTGTCATTACCATCTGGTTACCTGCTGTGCTCAGAAATGCCTCCTAAAAATACCCTTTTCCAATATTCTCTGCAAATTTAGCAGAATGAAGAGAAAAATCAAAGTTAATCTGCCACAACCGGTTTTCAATCAAGGGATACTTTATGATGCACAATAGAGTGGGAAATCAGAAGTTTTAGAAAAATTTGGATTAAACTAATAATGATAAATATTTTATTATTATAGCTAAAATGCATTACATGTGCTGGCCACTGTTCTATCCATTTTACATGGATTATCTCATTTAATCTTCTCAACCCTCTGTTAGGTAACATTATTGTCCCCACTTCACAGATAAGGAAGCTGAGATATGAATCACTTGGCCAATGTTACTTAGCAGGAAACAGCAGAGTCAGTCTGACTCCAGAGTGAGGCTTGCAATCTTTCCGCAAAACTGCCTCTGAACAAATGTTCATGCCTTCCCCATCTCTCACATCCTTGGTTCAGACAGACTCAGGCATAAGGTAGGGAAAGGGCGAAAAAAAGACACTTGAAGTCAGTCAGATGACACAAAGCACATGAACAGAGGGGATAGTCTTGGCAGCCATATGAGGCAACAGAGGGACCTCCCAAATTACATCCATCCCAACATAAGGTCTCTGAGCTCTGACAAGAGCCAGGCCAGGTGGCCAGTTGTCAGGGATTCAGGAATGACTCCAATCCCAGCATAGATAGACACACAGACAGGAAGACATACAGATAAGTAGATGACAGATACTGGATCACAATGTTATATGCTGTATCAGATGCCTAGACACAGAGCCAGAGCCATCTGTGAGGAAGCCGACATAAATCTCTTGATTGGTACAAATAGCACCAGGCACCTGGCACCTGGCCCAAGATGAGCTGAGGCAGCTGATACAGCCCCTGCCCTGGTCAAAATGACCTCTGAACTTGAACTAGGATGAACCTTTTGACAGGAGCATGGATGACTCCAGCTAAGGAAAGTTTACCTAGTTTGAGATTCCAACTTCTTG
Source organism: Castor canadensis (assembly GCF_047511655.1). Lineage (NCBI taxonomy): Eukaryota > Metazoa > Chordata > Mammalia > Rodentia > Castoridae > Castor > Castor canadensis. The sequence goes on from NC_133386.1 coordinate 193,575,014, forward strand.
TCCCTTCTCACTTCTGGGCTCAGTGTAGGGCTGTCAATCACTTCCCTGGTCTTACAGACCATCATTACTGTCATCATTAGCATTTACTGAACATTTACTATGTGGCAATCATCATTCAAAATGCCTTATGTCTGCTTTCCATTAAACTATAGCAGTAGGATCATGCAGTCATCTTCTGTTTTAGATTCTCAGGTTGCATGTAACTAACCTATCACCTCACTCCACTATCTCTTTCCTTACCATAGCACCCTTGCAGGCCACATATTTAAGACAAAAGAGGTAAAAGAAAATGACCCAACATCCTTTACACTTTAAGAAAGTGAGATATAGCTTGCAGAGTAGTTCAAGTGGTAGAGCATCTGCCTAGCAAGTGTGAGCCCATGAGTTCAAATCCCAGTGCAACTTTGAGAATGTCATTACGAAACCCATTTTTAAAAAATGTTTTAAAAGGAGGAAGGAGCAAAGAGAGAGGATAAGAAAGAGTAATAGTGGGGGAAAATATAATCAAAGTACATTATACGCATGTGTGGAAATACCACAATGAAACCCTTCAGTTTGTACAATGGATATATGCTAATTAGAAAAAGAAAGTGAGAAGTAGACTTTAATTGTGTTAAGTCACTGAGGACTCAGGGCTAACTTGTTATTGCAGCTTTCCCTGACTAATACGCTACTATCATATCAGCTTGTTATGAGAACTGAATTTATTCATGCAGAAGATTTACAATCCTGCCTGATATGTAGTAAGCACTCCATAAACTCCAGCTGTGGTAAATATCGTTCCTCATTGACTGAACACTGATACTAATCCCCAGAAGGCTTGGAGCCTCACAGATGCTGGCATTTACTGCTACAGCATGAACATCTACCCAGCTACTGTTAATAACAGCAGAGCTCTGGGGATGGATTGGTTCATGTTTGCAAAAGATTTTATTGGTTTCTTTAAGAATTACACAACCATCTCAAGACTCTGCAAGTTGGAAAGGATCTTAAAGGTCATCTTGCCTATTCTCCATCTAGAGCTCAACTCCTGTCTCCCAGATTCCTACGCAGGGCTCCTCTAACCTCATGTGAACAACCAAGAGGCTGACCTGAGAGCTCTTACTGCAGGAAAGTTCTTCCTTATGCTTGCCTGAATCTATCTTCCATAGTCCCTGCTCTGGCCAGTACATGTCCTCAGCACATCCATCCTCAAAACCATTCACTGGCCACAAAAACACAAGGGCCCAGCCAGACATGGAGGCTATAACACCAGCACATGAAAGCCAGAGGCAGGAAGATCATGAGTTCAAGAACAAACTGGGCTACATAATGAGATCCTGTCTCGAAACAAAAATGAAAAACAAAAAATCCTGAGCCCATTCATCCATTTACCCAATTCATTCAGCAAATCAATATTGAACCCCTACCTTGTGCCTGACCTCAGTCTTACTGTGACCTCAGGCAAGTTTCTTTGAGCTTCTAATGCTTCTTTTATAAAATCTGAGTAATATTAGCTCCTAATTTATAGGGTTGTTATTAGGTAAAATAAGGTACATAGGCCATTTATCACAGAGCCTAGCACACAGTGAAAGCTCAATAGATTATATTAGTTTTTGTTCATGGATAAAGCAGAAAAGAGTTGGTGACACTAGAACCAGAAAAATGAGGGGCAGCCATGGTGCAGGGCAAAGTTGATCCAGGAATAAGATACAATGGTGCACAGACTTGCTTTTATTTGGCACAAAGGAGTCCTGGCAGGCTATGGGAACTGAGCAGGGTGAGCACGATGGACAAAACACAGACAAAGCAGAAGTGCCTTGCATCACTTTCGAGCCTCCAACAAAGATAAGTACAGCCAAGGGAAGCAGGACAGCAAATATGATGGAAACCAGACTCCTGGGAGCTGTTTGCAAGCGGGGTTCCTGCTTCTGAGCCATTGCTTCCCCTCATGCTAACAGAGGAGACTGCCTGGGGAGAGGGGAGCTGAACAGGAGTGACTGAACCAGTACCCAGCCCCACCTCCTCATCAGGACCCAACCTCACTATGACGTCAGACTAGCCAAATGCAGCTCACAGAGTAGGAGATGATGGGCCCAGTCCCCCTCCCTGTCCCACCCCCCTAAGACACTTCCAGAGCCTGATTTGCTGTTGTTTTATGTGGTCTCACTGCACTTTCTTTCTGAAAAGAGCCTAAGAGAACAGCATTTTTACACCCTGTTCATGCTGCCCGAAGTGCCTCATCGGAGTCACTAGTCACAGAGGATATCCCCCACCCCCGCTTAATTTCCAATACAACAGAAAGCACTGCTCTCCCCGGAAAATGGCAATGAATCCTACTTTGACCCTGTTTAAAATAGTTTTGTTTGTTTGTTTGTTTGTTTGTTTTCCTGTTTGGGATTTTGTTTTAATGTTCTGTTTGGGAGAGAAAGAGTTTTTTCCTTCACAAGCAGCTACATCCTTAAGTGGAAGCTCCTTGCCCCCACCAGAAACAGCACCCCAGTAGGTTAGGAGGGAAGTAAAGGAGGGGGTGTAATGAGAAAGTCTACTCATTGAGTTGTATTAACTACAAACTGGCCCTACTTTCCAATAAGTCTATCTCCAGCATCCAGGCACAGAGCCAGGCTCCCATTAGCATCTTTCAGTCACAGACAGTCCCCATCAGGTAGCCAGTGTGACTTAGTACCTTCACCAACTGAGTGGGGTCATGGGAAAAGCTACAGCCTGAGCTTCCCAACTCCACAATGTACGTTCTGTGTGATCTTCAGCAAGCCACAGCTACTGCCTGAGCTTCAATTTTCTCTTCTGTAAAATGCAGCCAATACCAACAACCCTACCAGATTCCCAGGAAGACTAAGCAAGATGACCATGTATAAAAGATCTAATGGTGCTGAGCTTACTGTAACCACTCCAAACTAGAAATTCTACTGATGACAGACTTGTGGCTGGTTACAGACTTGTCCCTTCCAAAGATAGCCATAGACCCCAGTTTGTGTCACTCTCCTGAGTGTAATGACTCAGCTCCTAGTATTCTAGCAAGTACTCATTGGGAGAATAATGAAGACTCAGCTTTGTCTCTCTCCATGTTTTGGTTCCTCAGATGTATGATTTCCCCCTCGATTCACTTTTATATTCTGTGTATCACTACAGCATCAAAATCTGGTAAAGATGTGGGTTGCAAAGCGATCATCTGGTAGGTGCCCTTGCTTCTAGGGGTTGCAGAGGATGTGAGGAGCAAAGCATTTGGTGTGAATGAGTGAGGGGAGGTGACTGGGCCCTGTGAATATTCTTAAAGACTCAATCAAGAAAGTCCATGCAATATCTCAGCTGATATTTGCAGAGCTAAATTAAGAGGTGCCACCCTCACCAACAAGGTCAGAGGACTTAGGCCTGCTAACTAAAGAGGTGGGAATTGCAGGCAGCAAACAAAAATCACACTGCCACTTGGAAGCCTGCCAACTGCTACAATCAGAGTAAAAATAATTGGGAAAGTAAGTCAGGTGTGAATCAGGTGCTCTGGCACCTTGTGGAGGTATAGAACACTGCTGTCAACCCCCTCCTCTTCTTCCTGGACCCCTCCTGCCCTGGGTTCTGGGACATAGAGCTTGCCCAGCTTTCTTCTGGTTTCCAGCTATCCCAGATCCCTGCCTCCCTTTCTTTTTCCAAGCCCTAGGGCTTGATCCTTGGCACTTTGTTTCTCCTTCATCTTTACTAGAAATTCATCTCCCTCCACCTACCCCAGACTTACTACAGATAACCATCAAGCTAGACTCTCCAACCCAGACTCCTCACTGCCCCAAGTTTCCCATGATTCACAGACTACTTTCTCTTGAATACTTTTGTATAAGTCACTCATTCACCAGATTACCCCATCAAAAAATATTTAGTGGGTACCAACTACATGCCATACACTAAACTAATCACTACACATATAGAAGTGAAATTTACATACTAATGGACATTCAGTTGGAAAGAAAAAAAACTTAAAGTAAATTTTTAAAAATTTGAAATTGTAGAAAATGTGAATAATAGAACACAGCCTAAGATGGACAAAATGGAGGATGAAGAAGGAGGGAAAAAAACTATTTCTTATAAAGTAAGGCTACTCTGTATCAATAGTATTGAAGCCAAGACCTGAGAGTAGCAGCAGGAGGCAGATGGGGTAAGAAGATCGCTTCAGAAAGATGGAATAGCATGAGGAAGGCTGTCAACAACTTCTTTACCAAGTAATTTGATTTGTGTGGGGAACATGAAATGGAGGCTCTCCATTTGGTTGATTATCAAGCACAGGATAAAAGCAGACAGATATTAGCACTATTTAAAAAAAAAAGGTATCCATTAGCCAGACATCCAAATAATTACCTAAATTGTCCCAACCTTGACATTTATCACAAACCCTTTCCTTGGAGGTATGTAAGTAGGGAAATAATGAGAAGAAAGTTATTTTGTAATTACCCAGCATGAATTTTGACTCTAAGAGGCTATTTCCAGGGGTACTTTAGAGTAATTTAGTTCAACATTATTGGAGTTTAATTTAGTATGACATTATTGGTGCAGAGAAATTCTGGAACCAGACTCAAAAGAACAGGATTCTTATCCAGCCATCTTATTGGGAAACCCAACCTTGTTTAGCCTCAAATGCCTTCTCTGTGGTATGGGAATAAGAATCCATGCTTTACCACCTCCATGGGAGAATTGGAAAAATCAATGCAATAAGTGTGAAAATGCTTTGCAAACTATAAAGAACTTCATGAGAAGGATCAGTCTTTATGAGACTGAAGATTCCTTTTGGTTGTAATTAACAAAAGAAAACATAACTCAAACTAGATAGAGAAGAAAACAATTATACAAATAACAAAAAAAATCTAGGGTTAACCAGTTTTAGGTATAGTTTGATTCAGCAGCTCAAATGGTACCATCTGAACTCAGCTCTCTCTCCATCTCTTTCATGCTTCTCCATACTGGCTTCCTTCACAGGCTATTATGGTAGCTGCCAGTTGTTTGAGACCCTCTCAGGTTCAAATCTATAACGATCTCTCTCTCTCTCTCTCTCTCTCTCTCTCTCTCTCTCTCTCTCTCTCTCTCTCTCTCTCCTGATTCTCACTGCCTCTAATCAAGTTACATAACCATCTGTGCCCAGAAGATAAGAAGTCTTGATGAGCCATGTCTGCATCATGCTGAACTCTGGAGTAAGACGCACATGGACAGAAAATTGGGGGATGATGGATCCCTAGAGCAACCAAGAAAAAGATAAAAGAAAGTTGGACAACAGAAACAACAGATATCCACACCACCCCCATGTCCTAAATCGCTTCACAGAAAATTCCCAGGTCAGTGTTCAGTGTCTCTGGATCAACAGTAACTAAAGTCAGATGTAATTACAGATGGTACACAACTCTGCTTATTAAGAATCAGGTCGTGCAGAAACTCAATGCATTTAGAGCCTTCTCTCCAGCCCTCTTCTTGAGCATTTCACCTTCCCTTTCAGATCCAGTCTTTTTTTCCCATCCCAGACAAAGTCCTTCCTGTCAGGCAGCAGTTTCAGCCAGGACCTACACTAGGAGTCTCATCCACTTCTCCTACTAGTCTTGATCCATTAACCAAAAATTCCCTATCTTTTTAGGCCCTGGCTTCCCTTCTGCTCCATAACTTTTCCTTCTGTTTTATTTTTGTTTTACAGGTATTAGGACATTGAAAGATGCTGTGAACATAAAAATGTGTTGAACACTTAGGGATGCAGGGGGTAATGGGGTCAAGATGACAGAAAAAGCTAAAATGAACCTTAAATAATGGTTATGAATTTGCTAGAACAACAGTAAAAGAAGGTCATTCCAGGCATGAATCTTTGGATCCAAAACCATTTTGATCTCTCTTTTACAGAAGAAAACTCTTTTCTCAACCCAAAAGTTACAAACCAGTGGCCCACAGATAGATCAGGCTGGCAGATGTGTTACACTTGGCCCACACAGCATTTTGTAGAATTTAAATTAGTTGCCAACATTTAAAAATGGTGAGATTTTTACATAAGGATCTGGATTTCCAGATGCTCTTGAAAGCTCCAGCACTCTGGCAACCCTGGACCTGAGCTCCCATTGGGACAACAATTGCCTGCATGGAATGGCCCTTGTCCTATTTAGACAGAGCAGGGGCCACATGACCTATAGACTTTGTGGCTTATTCTCCTGTGTTACCTGCATGGTGCCTGTGGCATTTGAATTTATGATTCTGTCTCAACCCAGCAGACAACCATTCAGGCCAACTCCCATTTATCATATCTGATATGATATGACATGGAATAATATGATCTGATGTATGCTATGTCATTATTTAACTGTCTAATCTGTTTCCATTACTCCTTGACTTAGAGATCCCCAACGATTTTCCAAATCAACAAAATCTAAACATCCAATGTGTACCAGGTTGACCTCCACCGCCCCCTCTGTTTTACCTACCAACTCCCAAGCTCAGAAAAGCTTGCACTGAATGTTCACCATCTCCTAACCTTTTCTTTCCCATGACTGCATATTATTAACATACACTATCCCTGTCTCTACTGTTTTCCACTGTCAAACTTCCCACAGTCTTCAGTGCCTGTTAGAGGTCATGCCTCTATGTATATCACCCTGATTCTTCTTCATAAAACCAGCTCTCCCTCCCCAGGCTTCCCACAGCAGCCCTGCTTTCCTACCTCAGTCTCAACACCTGCCATGTTTCTCTCTAATTGTCTGTTTACATGGCTGCCTCCTCCACACATACCCCAGACTGAGATCCTTGAAAGCAGAAACCGTGACTGATTCATCTTTGTATATTCAGTGTCTTTCTGTATACCTTGGCAGATATCAGACACTCAATAAATTCTTGTTAAATGAATGAAGAAAGGAACAAACACACAGGGAGCAAATTGGCATGTATTCACAGAATGTCACACCTCAGCAATTATAATGAAAGTCCTTTCCATTGAAGCTTTTCTGTCTACAAGGAATTGTTTCCTTCTCCGATTCCTGTAGAAGCAGTGGTTTATTATAGATCATCAGTGATTTTTAAGAGGAAGTTCATAGAGGAGGTCATATCCCTTGGGTATGGAGAGATAGAAAATATTACAGAGCCAAAGACAGCCTCTGCAGTACTCTCTGACCTTTCTTGCCATGACAGCTATGGGCACCAAGGCCCATGAAGCTACAGCTCAGGACCTGGCCTCAACTCCAATTGATGCAGAGTAGCTCCACAGTTGAGAGACCCAGAGAGAGGGTCTAGGTCTAAGATTACGCCTTTCTCACATAGCTCCAGCCACAGTTGATGCACTTGCCCTTCTTTGAAGATACAAGGCTCCATCCTACCTCAAGGCCTTTTGCACTTTCAGTACCCTTTCTCTGCAATGCCCTTCCCCTATGTATTTCCAGAGCTCACCTCCTTGCTTTATTCAAATCTAAGGTAACATTAATCTTATTTTTTATTTGATTAGCATATACAGTCATATAGGGAGATACATTGTGATATTTACATATGTCCTTACAATATATATCAGTTAGATTTACCCCCTCCATCGTACTCTCTCTTCCCTTCCCCCCCTTTTTAGAATAATTTCCACAGGTTTCTTTCTTCTATTTTCTTTATTCATTTATTCATACGTGCATACATTGTTGGGGCCATTTCTCCCCTCACCCCCCGCCCCCTCTCTCTCCCTCCCTCCCTCCTCACTTCCAGGCAGAACCTGTTCTGTGTTCTGCCCTTTTCTCCAATTTTGTTGAACAGAAGACATAAGCAATAATAAGAAAGACACAGTGTTTTTGCTAGTTGAGAAAAGGGTAGCTATACAGAGAAATTCCTAGCATTGCTTCCATGCACAAGTGTATTAAAACCTGAATTGATTCATCTCTACCTGAACTCTTCATTACTTCCCGGTAACCTTCCCATATTGACCTCTGTCATTTTAAGGTTACTATATTAGCTCTTCTGCAGTGGGGACAGACATCAAACACTTTCATGTTTTGGGTTTCCTACCTATCCCCATATGTGCTCTTCCCTTAGCGTATGATCCAAGTCCAACAACATTACTGCATTTGCCCTAGATCTAAAATCCACATATGAGGGAGAACATATGATTTTTGTCTTCTGAGCCTGGCTAACCTCTCTCAGGATGATGTTCTTGAGTTCTATCCATTTACTTATGATAAGATTTCATTCTTCTTCATGGCTGAGTAGAATTCCATTGTGTATAAATACCACATTTTCTTAATCCATTCATCAGTAGTGGGGCATCTTGGCTGTTTCCATAACTTGGCTATTATGAATAGCACTGCAATAAACATGGGTGTGCAGGTGCCTCTGGAGTAACCTGAGTCTCATTCTTTTGGGTATATCCCTAGGAGTGGGGATTGCTGGATCCTATGGCAGATCTATGTTTAAATTTTTAAGAAGCCTCCATATTGTTTTCCAGAGTGGTTGTACTAGCTTGCATTCCCACCAGCAGTGTACGAGGGTTCCTTTTTCCCCACATCCTCACCAACACCTGTTGTTGGTGGTGTTTTTGATGATAGCTATTCTAACAGGGGTGAGGTGGAATCTTAGTGTGGTTTTTATTTGTTCTATTTTCATATATGAATAAAAAATATGTCCACCATATTCACCCTCATTCCCCCTTTCCTTGTGCTTACCCACCCCCACTAGTACCGACCCCCCAAAAAGACCTACTTTACCCTCGTGCCTTTCATTTTGTTTAAGTGTATATTTATAGTCCAAAGGATTTTCAGCTTGGTACTTCAGGCATGCTTTAATCAAATTAACCCCCCATCACTTACTCATTCTCTATCACCATGCTTCACTAATATTCACTAGCATACAGTACAGTTCATTAAATTACATTCATATATAGGTGGGTTGTTCCAATATTTTTCATTCCCTAACATGTTATTTACCTCTCCTGCCTCCCAGAGTCACCTGAGACAGACTCACTCATACAATTTTGTTCTCTCTCTCACAATGCATACTTAAAGATATATCTACATATGATAAGGTCACATTAATCTTAGATAACCATAGAAAAGCCTTCCCTGACCGCCAAGGAAGAACTGTAAAAGTACATGCTACATCTTGCCACTACCTACTCTTTATTCTGCTTTAAGGAAGAACTGTTGGAAAGAGGGCATTGAAGAGCAGACAGAGCCAGGATTTAATGTCACCAAGACTCTGTCCCCTCTCTTCTTCACCTCTTGTTTCTGCTTGGGTCCATTGTCTTCTACTCAAACAAAGAAGGAACTATGAATCACATGCTTTGTACTCTTAACTTAAAGGTGAAGGACATCTCCTGTCATTCCCAATGACAATATTCTCAGAGATATAATCTAATTGGTTTCACTGATCCATTACTGCAGCAAAAGGAAATGTGTTCTAATATTTACATCTGGGTTCTGCTCCCGGATTGTGTGTGATTGAGGCTTTTTGGTTTGGTTCATCCATCAATCTGTCACTGTGACCAAAGCAAGAAATGCTCGTGTGCCCAGGCCTGCATCACTAAACCAGCATAAGGTGATCTCTGAGCAGGCAAAGAGACCCCAGCTGTGAGCCTTTGGGATGACCATCTTGGTCAACAGCAATAGAGCAATAAATATCCTGATTTCACCTGTTTTTCAGGCAATGAAAGCAAAGCCAAGAAAGATATTTAGATGTGTGCCCCAGTTATCTAGTGAGTCAGTAAAAAGAATTTAGAACCCCTGATACCAACTCTAGGCCCCTTTCCACTATCACAAACCACATTATCCCTCTGTCCTCAAGCAACAAGGAGGTGAAGTGAGGAAACCAGGAAGAGTTGCTATTATGATTCCTGCACTTGGAGAAAGAAGCCAGCATGCTGTGTTGTGCAAAAAGGGCTGCTTAGTCGGTGCCACAAAAACCTGGAAAGCAGTGCCTGCCAGGCAGCAGAGACAAGGAGCAGCCAATGGGAGGGGAGTTTGCAGTCAGCATGGCAGATGCTAGGAGGCTGCGCTATTCTGGGATGTAGGCAGTGGCTGCTCTACCAACCCAGCCTTGCTAGTCCCTACTTCTCTATGGTAGTGGATGAGAGGCCTTCACCCTCTCTCCAGCTCCTTATTAATATAGGGTCTCGGACCCAAGACTTCAGGGCCAAGCAGTCAGACCAATGAGAATCATGCCATTAAAGAAAACAAAATGATTAAGCATCATCTCAAAACATGATAAATGCTTAGTCATTGTCCTTATTAGAACTCTACAGTCACCTGACCTATTCAGAATTCATATGGTCAAAATGCTGCATGTTATTACATAAACTGAAGTCCCAGGGGAGTGGTAGGGACTAATATGATTTGCGCCAGGGTCCTGCAGCAAACTGTGGGCATCATCCAATTTCTCGGTTCAGAACTCCTGAGCTGCCTAGCATTGGCAGGTAGTTTCAGTCCCAGAGTCAGCGTCCTTCCAACTCATGGAGACAGTTGAGGTTGTCTTCCCCACATTTTCTCAGTAGATGCAGGTGTGCCATCCTGTTATTCTGGCTGGGTGGACAACAGTTTCAAGCATCTCTACCTTGCTCTTAACACCAGCTTTGTGATTAGGACATAGGCTCCACATATATCAGATAGCCCAGAGTTAGAATCAGGCTCTGATCTATGACCTGGACATATTTTATTTCACTTGCCTGTTCTCCCATCTGGAAAATGGGAATATGATGGTGTCAACCTCAAAGAGTTGGAAGGCATAAAGATCTGGCTTCATCACTGGGATGGAGTCAGTGCTCAGTGTTTTTCAGCACCAGGATGATGGCAATGAACACACAACATGAGGTGAAGGAAAACATCACTGTAGCCACCACCACCTCCCTGCTCCTCTCAGCCCCTTTCAGATTTTAGTTCTGCCACAAAGTGGTTTCCTACTTTCTCCATCACTTTCTCTTTTGAGAACCTGTATACCTCCATTCCCTATCCAACTCATGCTGAGTTAAATTCCACATCTAATACTTCTGAGTCAGTGTTAGTCTTGTCTCCTCATGTAAAATAAACTCCTATCAGGCAAGGCCAGTGAGTTTTCTTCTCCCCTTGGTAGTGTGGAGCCCAGGGTCAGGCACAGAGGAGGTACTGGAAAAATTATCAATTGAGTGAGTGAATGGGATTATGCAGCCATCTGTATCTACTCATCTCTTGTTCCTTTAGCTCTTTGAGGGTTTGATATCATAAGGTCCCAAAGCCAGCCCTAGAAACCTATCAAGTGAGAGGGCCCCAGCATGTCTCATGACCTGCTTTAACATGACACGCTTGAAGCATTCAATAACTTATAAAATTCTCTCGGCAATTCACTCAGTGAGGGAGTATCTTTTCCCATTTCCTCAGAGAGGTTAGGAGACTAACACAGACTTACACTGTGATAAGGAGTAACCAGGGCTTTGGGAGTTGCTGCTGGCCCTCTATAAGACACTTGCCCTCTTTACCACCCACCACATGAAGAAGCCATGTTAGGATCTCTCCTTCTCAACCACAGCAGATCCAGCCATCCTTTGCCCTTAATCAAACAGAACCACCCCCACACTCAGTGGCTTCTTTGGTCAATGGATATTTCCATAATGCCAACTCCACGGGAATAGTTAAGAAAACCCACCATGGTTAAAAACGCCATCCTCACAGGCTCTGGTGCTTTCCAACCTCTTCCAATCTCTGCATGTTTAGGACTCTCATCTCCTTTGCATACTAGGCCTTGAGATGACCCAGGAGAGGGAAGACAGTCCCCTCCCAGCCAGCCATCAAAAGATGGGCTTCCCTACTTTACAGCTTTTATGGGAATATTTTACTTTGAACCCTGTGTGGTAACCAAGAGACTTATCATTCCCATTTAACAGAGAGAGAAAACTGAGGTTCAGAAAGATAATGTTGGTTTGGACTTTGGAAGAATGACCAGGTTGAACTTCTTCCTTTACCATGAACAAACCATGTGATGTTTGGCAAGTCACTTAATATCTTTCCTCTCTGATTTATTCATGCATAAAATATGGAGGTGTCGTACTTGGGTTTCATAGTATGACAGGGATTTTAGAAGATGGCATATGTAAAACACGAGCATAAATTTCCTAATGAGTGATGGTCATAACTCTCCACCTACTAACTGTGCTACCGTCAGCAAACTGCCTAACTTATCTGCACCTCAAGTGCTTTTATGTATAAAACTGCGGGCTTTAAAAAATGATGTATGTGGAAGATAGACCCAAAGGATAAACATACACACAAAAACAAACAGGATCATATACAAACTTATATGCAGAAAATGTTTGCAATAGTGGGGCTACTCTATGTAACTGGGGAAGGAGGGAAAGGGATAGACAATGACAAAAAGTCAACAATATCAAAATATGTAACATCTGTGCAGGTAGAGAACAGAATGATGTGTACTGAAAGCTGTTGAACAATGAGGGGTGGGAGGGAAGGGGTAAGGAAGAGTAATGGAGGTGGTTGAACTGGCCAAAGTAAAGTTGGCTCACAGCTGAGATACATCTTGAAACCCCTTTGAACATTGACTTTAGAATTAATAATAAAAGACAGGACTGCAAAATAGGTACAGTGTGAGAGCACTTGTGGGAAGGAGAGGATGAATGGAGGAGATGAAGGTGAGGGATTATGTTTAATGGTCTTCATATACATAAATGAAATAGAACAATGAAACTTCTTGCAATTGCTTTAAGCGGGGCAGGGGAAGACTTGCGGTGGGGGAAATAGTGGGGGTGATCTAACCAATGTACAATGAGAGGCTATTCGGAATTATCACAATGAATCCCCCCTGTACAATGAATATATCCTAATAAAAATGGGAAAAATTGAAAAGGAAAAAGAAACATCTTCCTTTATAGGCCTCCCTTAAAAATGAGATAAAATAACCCATGCTAGGTGCCTAACCCCGTGCCTGGCACAAAACTCTGCTCAATAATGTTAGCTATGCATTGACATTCTCTAGGGAAGACATCCAGAATGTGACAGAGCCTCAGCTCCAACCCAGTTCATGGAGTTTCAATCCAGCAATGCCTGGGCAAGAGTGATGATGGTGAAGAAAGAAAGAACTCTGCCTCAAACATGGGCAGAAATTAGCTTTTCTGTTCCTGATCCAAGAGATAGATGGAACACCTTCTTATCCATGTGGACAGGTAACAGAAAGCAAAAGGCATAGGTCCCAAAGGCAGAGTACAACCTTATTCCAGTCCAGAGTATTTCTAGGCAAAATTCCAATTGGCAAGACTTACAGACAACCATTCTATAAATAGGTCTACTTCCCAAGTGCCTCAGAAGGAAGCCTGTACCCTCCCTAATTCCTGCTTCACATCTCCTCTTCCATAGACACTGCAGCTCTCCTTATCCAGAAAAATCACAGGGCAGGAGCTGGGCTCCCTCCCACCATCCTCTTCCCACAACTCTCAGGATGCCTGGGAAAAGGCATCTACATTAAATGAATGGGTCATAATTCAGAGTTAGTGGCTGGTTATAGGACCAGTCAGGGAGGCTGTGGAGTCTGGACAATGTCAGAAGCACAAATGGAAGACATCTGGAAAAGACTCAGCCTCTGCAGACACCCTCGAAGGAAGGAGTACATAGGAAGCCAGATGAGAAGAGTGCTCTGCAAAGTCAACAAGCTTATGATGAACACCACCTCACAGGGCAAGAAAGAGAACCCAGAACAAATACATTCAATGAATGCATGTATTTCTCAGGGACATCTTCCTCCACCAGCCCCTGTTATGTGAAGAGAGCCCTGCCTGTTAATTTTTATTTGTTTTTTAATTGACAAAAATTACCTATATTTACAGTGTACAACATGATATTTGATATAGGTATAGTGAAGTGATTGAATTAAGATAATTAATGTATCCCTCACAAGACATAGTTATTGTTTTATAGTAAGAACATCTAAGATCTACTCTCTTAGTAATTTTAAGTGTGCATTATTAGCTGTAAACAGCATGCTGTACAATAGATCCTGTGTAACTGAAACTTTGTATCCTTTGACCAACATCTTCCTATCCACCAGTCCAGTCCCTAGGAACCATCATTCTACTCTCTAACTCTATTAGCTTGATTTTTTTTTACCTTCCACATATAACTGATATCATGCAGAATTTGTGCTTCTATGCTTGATTTATCTCAGTCATCATAATGTCCTCTAGGGTTTATCCATGTTTTTGCAAATGACAGAGTCTCCTTTTTAAGGCTGAATAATATTCCAGTGGGTGTGCATGCCAGTGTGTGTTTCACATTCTGCATCCATTCATTTACTAATTGATACTTAAGTTGATTCATATCTTGGTTATTGTGAAAAATGCTGCAATGAACATCAGAATACAGATACATCTTCAACAAACTGATTTTATTTCCCTTAGAATAACCTTGCTTTTTACCCCTGTACCATCCTGCATTCTCCCATTGAAGCATTTTGTACCTTTTCAATGATTTAAGATCTAGCTCCCCTGCCTTCCTTCTCCCCGAGCAGGGATATTATCTGCATTATTGTCTGCTGCATCTCCAGTGCTCAGCACAGTGTCCGATTCACAGTAGGGGTTCAATAAATACTTCATGACTAACTTATGAAAAAGTCTCTCTTTCTGGCCTCCCCTTCAGTGGGACAAAGTGAGGCTCATGTCGCTCTCTCCATCAGAGACTACAGTGCTATAGGTCAAGAAGTCAGTTCTATTAACAAGTCCCAGTTCCACCTCTTACTAACTATGAAATCTCAAGAAAACTAATCTCTGCCCTTATGCCTTGATTTGTTTTTCCCCACTGCATTTATCATCATTCAGCAAATGATGATAAATATTTGTGTGTTTTTTATCTGTGTCTTACAACTGAGAAAGTAAGCACCACTTTGTTTTGTCCACTGTTACACAGGAGAGATAGTCAAAACATTCAGTAACCAGGCATTATGGACAATGACCAATCAGAATGGATACTGGCCCCATATATTGTACATGTACATATGTAGTACAGGTTGATCAAATTTGACTGTGCTTCAGTCAACTTCTCAGATGGGTTTGGTGTATAGAAGGTTCTCAATAAATATGTGTTAAAAAAGTGAATGAAGTTATGTCACACTCTCTGTACTCTCAGCATATATTGAATCCTTTCTGTCCTCATGATGATCTTTTCTGGTCAGCAAAGGGAAAGTCCCTTTCCTCTGGCCTCTAGCCTCTCCCCTACCTCATAGCAAAAATGGCTGTTTCTACCTCCTATTGTACTGCAAATTGAGTTTAAATCTCAGACTTTCAGATCACCCCTTCACATGGACTTCTCTTTCTTCTTCTCTTTCTTCAGCTTCCAGAAGGCCGTCAGCAATTTCTACCAGTGGGCAACAATAGTTAGATAGGCATCAGTAGTTAAACAGACATTCAGACACGCCTGACTCAGCCAGAGGTGTCATAAGTTTCCAATGAAGGGAAGCTACCGGAAGGTACAGCTGACCTGATGTTCAAGAGTGAATTCACAGCTTGGTGTGTTGGCTCAAGCCTGTAATCTTAGCTACTCAGGAGGTGGAGACTGGGAGGATCATGTCTACGGTCAACCCAAGCTTTGTGTGCACTTGTCATCCCAGCTAGGTGGAAAGCATAAATAGGAGGATCACGGTCCAGGCCAGCCTGGACATAAAGCAAGGCCTTATCTCAAGAATAACCAAAAGCAAAAAGGGCTGGAATTAGGGCTCAAGTGATAGAGCACCTGCCTAGCAAGCACAAGGCCCTGAGTCCAAACCTCAGTAACACCCTCCACCCAAAAAAAAAAGAAAAAGGAACAAACTCATCTACTTGTTCAACAAATTCTTGTGACATTTCTGTGATTGGTATGTGCTAAACACTGGAGGGAGAAAAAAGAAACAAAACACTGTACCTGCACACAAGTTATTCACAGTATAGCAATGGGGACAGATAAATAGGCAATTACACTGAAAACTACTGGCAAAAGAAAGGGAAAAGAAGCAGAATTGCAATTCCAAACAAATTTTAGTGTTTTCTCCCATATTAATAAAATTAACTTCTCAGAGAAACACTGCTAATAAGCTAATAATCACTTAGTAACTCAGGTTTTATATCAATAGGGACAATTGCAGCAGCCATGACTCCAGGAATGGATGGCTGAGAGAATACTGGGTCGCAAAAGGAGTTTCCCTCCACACACCTCTCATTTCCCATCTGGCATCTCCTCCTCCCCATGTCTTCTCAGAAAGACTGGCCAGGGCAGGACCAAGAGCAGGAAAAACCTGCCAAACACAGTATATAAGAATGCACCTGACCTCTGGACAGGTAAAATCATGAGATTTTACTATTTATGTTTCCAGATTATTCACATCTACTCTCCCCTGCACATACCAACAACACTGTGCACACATGTACACTGTGCTACACCATGTACACACACACTTATGCACTCACACAAACACACACACATGCACACAAACACATATCTTTGAGTGGATAAGAATCATGCATGATGTCAGCATCCAAGGCCAGCAGAATAACTTGGAGGATCACCAAGGCAGAGACAGGAAAAAAAATATCAAAAAGCTCAAGAAGTGGAGCAGAAACTCAGGAATCAAAGAGCAGACAGCAGGAACTAAACACAAGTAAAAAGGATCGGTTGAATTGTTGCCAAAAGAACTAGTACTGTTGTTGAGGTGTGGTTCCATGCTCATCTCCACCAACTCCTGCTCAAAATAATCATAATCATAGCAACAATGTTTGTTGAGAGTGGAGTGTGGTCCAGACACTATGCTAACCATTTTATATGGGTCATTTAGCTAATAACTCTGAGTCAGGTATTATTATTATTAATTATTACTCCAAAGCCCTTGCTCATAACTACAATGTTATGTAGCCCCCTCACCATACAATACCACCTCCCACGATGAGCCAAGGGATTTTGAAGAATTAGGATCAGAAGGCATCCAATTCACTTTCATCTAACAATACTGATGATAATAGCAACAATAATGGTTAATTCATAGAGCTGTTACAAAGAACAGAGAAGTGTCCCGATGTTGATTCTTTCAGATCTACCAATGGCCCTGTGAGGTATATGCTAAGATCATGACTATTTTAGAGATGAGGAAATTGAGCAGTAAGGATAAGTCATGAGCCTCGGGGCAGAGAGCCAGTGGGTGGGACAGTCAGTAGGAGTTAATTGTTGCTCTGCAATATTTTGTTAGCATGATTCTCCACGCTTTCATATAATGTCACTCATCAGGATGCCACAATTAGTGATGTTCTCCTGGCATTTCTTTTATATTAATAAGATGCTTGCTTAGTACCCTCTGTTGCTAAACGCTGGGCACTGACATTATTTCTTCCTTTTTCATTATCAAAAATATTCCTGCTATGAATATTTTTAATAAACTAATTTCTTGCTAATTGCCAGGTCAAAGGAATAAGCAATTTTCTAAGTGGACCTGAACCAAATCCCAGTGCTTTCAAGAAAGGTATGTGTAAAACACACTAAGTTTTATAGATGGACTCGTTACCAACTTCTCTCCACATCTAAGATAATTGTGTTGCTTTGTTCTCTTCCTAGTTTATATTTTATTGTTTATTTCTTTCTTTGGTGCATTTGGAATTTTTACAATGTAGAAAAATGAAGTATGGAGTTGATGCCTTAATGACATTTCTTATCCTGAGGTTACTTTCAATGTGGTGGTTCTATTTCCTAGTTTTCCCATTCTGTCTTCTGATAGAATCACTTGCTAGAAGTATGGTATGTATGCTCTTTCAAAGCATAAGTATTGAATAATTCCACTGAGTGATTTACAGCTTGTAATATAGTTCTTAATCTTCTAATTAAATAAATCTGCCATCATTAGTCTTAGCATTTCTCATCAGCATCGTCATGACCATAATTACCACCTTATTAACATCATCTGTGCATTCTTACCCATTCTTTCCCCAGGTGGCTTTTACTACCAGTTCACCAGATTCTATTAAATGCTTCATTCAGTTATGATAATGTAGAGTCATCCTTCCTGTTTTTAAACTTTCCCAGCAATAAGAGAGATCAGCTTTCATCTCTCCCTCTTTCTACATTCTACTAAGGTTTCATAATTTTCTCTGAATAAATTCCTTATATGGTAGATTAAATTAAGCCTCGTGTATTTAAAGTTTTCTGTCACTGTTACAACTAATTTTCCACGTATTCAGAAAATCATAACAATGAAAATGACTTTTCAACTCATTTCATTTTCTACAACTCTTTGATGGATGTCTGTGTATTTTCCCACTGACAGTACCATTTCTATAACTGTGATATGTCATAATTTATCATTTTTCTGGGGTTCAAAATTCAACCAGTCCTGCTGCAAGTCTACTATGCTAGAAAAAGTCACTTTGCATGGGGAAGCAGCTAACCACCCAACCCAATGTTTCAATCTGAAGTTTTTGTTATCTATGTATGTAATAGATCTCATAAATAAGACAAGCCTCATTTCTTCATATTAAAAAAGCCTTTTATAGCTGCCAACTACTAGTGCTAGAGTGAAGACATTTAATCAAGGGAAAGTCTTTAATAAACTTTAGTTGAGTATTTCCCAAACCGCACCTTACTAAAAACTGTTCCCAATATTAATAATTCTGATCAAAAAAAGAAAGAAGAAGAAACCAAGCATGGTGACACATAACTGTTGTCCCAGCATTCAAAAAGCTGAGCAGGAGGATCTTGAGTTCAAGACTAGCCTGGGCTACATAGAAAGAATCTCTCCCCCCCAAAAAAAAAATAAAAGGCCAGACCAGGCATGATGGTTCATGCCCACAAACCCAGCTGCTTGTGAAGCAGAGACAGGAGGGGATCTTGGTCTGAGACTGAGCATGGCAAAAGCAGAAGACTCTATCTGAAAAACAAACTGAAAAAGTAAAAGGACTGGGGACATGACTCAAGAGGTAGGGTGCCTGCCTACCAAGGGTGAGGTCCAGAGTTCAAATCCTATTACTGCCTGAAAGAAGAAGGAAGAAAATCAGGAGAAGGAAAGGAAGGAGGAAAGTGGGTAGAGGAAACAGAGGAGGAAGCAAGGTAGATAGAAAACTAGAAATCTAAAATAAGTATAGGAAATGCTGAGTATTATACATCCTTCACTCCCCAATGCTCTCATGTACAGACTTGTCATGACTATTTGTACATTAAAGCCTCTCGAACTCTTCCAATAAATAAAATTGTTTAATTTTGTTTAATGTACTATTTTCTAACCTTACTTGAAAACAAACATTTTTCTCATGACACATAGTGTACCATGAAACACCAGTTTGGGATTCACAGATTTCTATTAATGATCCATAGAATGATTAAAAGTGAGTAGTGACTGGAAATATTTCTACCTCATTGAACCTCACTTTTAGAGAAGACAATATGTACCATCATAGTGTTCTTGAATTGGAGTTTCCTGTAAGTTTTGCAACTTATATTGCTCAAGAATACATTCAAATCATAGCAAATGTGATATATTCTTTTCTTTCCCTCCTATTTTTGTGCAATTTGTTTCCTTTTCACAAAACTATCTCTAATTTTTATCCTGCTATTTATTTATTTGTTGACTTAACAAACCCATCTGTAGTACTCACTGTGTATTGCTATAAGCACATTAGTAGTAATG
The DNA here is from genome assembly GCF_047511655.1 of Castor canadensis. Taxonomy (NCBI): domain Eukaryota; kingdom Metazoa; phylum Chordata; class Mammalia; order Rodentia; family Castoridae; genus Castor; species Castor canadensis. Next base: position 193,594,586 of record NC_133386.1, read on the forward strand.
ACTCACATACATGAAATAACCCGATGAGTTAGGTGCCGTTATTATTATCCACATTTCACAGGTAGGAAAATCGAAGTTTCAAATAATAATGAGACATTCTTGCCTAGAAGGAAACTGTCACTAATGTTTTCCTTTAGCCATATTACTAGTTCTAATTATAAATATAAACTTCCTATCATGTAAGGAAAGAGAATCTCCACTCTTTTTTATTTGTTTTTAGTCATCATTAAATATTGAATTGTGCTGAATACTTTCTTAGCCTTGTTACCTTTCATGATTCCCTCTGGTGAGATAATTGGGTTTTCTACCATTTATCAGTTAGAGTATGAAGCCAGCTTTGCTTTCCAAAGGCCAATGGTCCCCAGTTATAGTTAGATTACTTGTTTCACCATGTTCTTTTCTGAGTATGATTAAGATTTTATTTCTAAACTCAGAAATAAGATTGAACAGCCATTCTCTTCTTTGAGAAAAGGAGAGAAGGCAAACTGCTTTTACCTCCATAGCGTCAGAAACTGTTTATGAAGTGGCTACCATCTTACTCTGCACAAGACACAGTAGGATGTGAAAGATTCAAAATGTTTGTAATAAAATAAATGTTTGTCATATTACAAAGTGGGAAGCTGCCTTTCTGTAACCATACAGGAAATCATGTTAGAGAGGACAAGGTCAACAATCTTTGGAACTTTGTCAGTGTCCAGAACCTGCATAAATTCACACATGTTTTCTACTACTCTATTTTGGTTCCCCCTCCCCCAAAGATCTAAGATATTACCTAAATACAAGAGGCCCCAGGTGAACTGATTAAAAACACAGAGCCAATATCACTTCCATTAGGTACTTGTCTATGTCCATTTTCTCAGCAGCTGTAAGTCTACCATCTGGCCAACTACACAGCACACAGTGAATGTTCAAAAAAATATTTTTAAAAGGGAAATGAAGCTGAGCATGGTGGTGTACACCTATAATCCCAACAACTGGGAGGCAAAGGCAAAAGGATCACAACTTCCAGGCCAGCCTGAACTATATAGAGAGACCCTACTGAAGAGAAAAGGAGAAGGAGGAGGAGGAGGAGAAAAAGGAGGAGGAGTAGGAGGAGGAATTTTAAAAGGGAATGAGTCAGGTCTTTGAACCAACAAGTCAAGCCAATTTTGAAAAGCAGGACAGCAATAGATTTGTTGAGTAGGTCAGCAAGAAGAGATGTGAAAATTTCAACCTCATATGAGGTCACACTGGGTATGTAGGGTAATAGGACACTTCAAGAGAACAGAATAGCAGAAATAATGCCTGAGGCCTGAAGAAAGAAGAAAGAACCCCAAGGCTTTGCTAGCCACTTCAGTCCCCTACAGATAGATCCAAGTGTCTGAAGAGCCCCAGGTACTCCCACCTGAACCAGGCAGTTGGCCCTTTGCATCCCAAGGACCCTCAGTTCCCAAGCCAGGGGAAAATTGATCTATTCTAGCGAAAATTCCTAGCCCCAGAAAGGGTGTGGTATCAGGACTTAGGGATAATCAAGGGAGACAGAAAAGGTCTCATCTTTAATTGTTCCTAACAAGTCTTCAGACAGTCACCTCATGTGGGAGACCCTTCATACATTCAGACCTGGGAAAAGAGATGTTATAGTGACTGGATAGATAAATCCCATCGAGTGAACAAACATTGAGTATCACATGCATTTCTCTTTTTTTCTTTCCATCCTTATTCATGTCTTTACCCTCTAGTGTCATTTTGCTTTTCCCTCCCCCACTAAGTCCCTTTCTCCATTCCAAGCCCTCTCTAGTTTCCCTTTGGGATCTGATGCCCTTAAAGTGTTCTCCTTCATCGAGATTCCTACTCAATGTCTCCCTACCTACTCCTCTTCCCCTACCCCTGACTTAGGTTGCCTACCCTCCTGTCCCTTCCCCCCCTTTTCATATCACTAGGATCCTGTGAGTGGCCATGGATTCTGCAGAGAACTTAGCTCTCTCCTCTTTCATCTTGGTGGGGTCTATAGCCAGTTCTCCTGTTGCTCAGAGATGTAGAAGCAGTTGCTAAGAGACAGTGAAACGTCATTACCTGGCCCTCGAGGAAAAAAGGGGAGTGAAAAAGAGAGAGGAGGGAGAGGGATGGAGGGAGGAGGAAGAGAGGGAGGGAAGGAGAAGGGAGGGAAGGAGAAGGGAGGGGAAAACCTGGCTCTGGCGGAAACCACATACCCGGCAGCCTCAGCACCAGCTGAGTTTCAGAAAGAAGCATTCAGATTCTGTGAACTTTCTTCTAAGCATCCTCTCTCAGATTTCCCTTCTGGGTAAAAGAAGGGACACAGGGACCACAGGACAGGAAACCACAGAATATGCTGCCCTGGGATCCAGGAACCATGGAAGATGAGAGCCGGGGGAAGGGAAGAGCTGAATAGGCAATCTGTTCTGAAGCAAGCCAGCAAGCAAGCAAGCGAGCGGGATTCCAGAATGAGGGAGGGAGACCCGTGTCTGCGACAGATTGATGGCTGTGTTCTTGGAACGGAGTGAGTAGGCTCACGAGGGCCTGTGGGAGTGTTTCAGGAGATCTTAGGGCTCAGAAAAATGAGTCTGGATAAAGAGGCACTGGGATGATTTCCCAGGGGGCGAGATTAAGGCTGGAAGCAGTGGGAAGCAAGAGTGGGAAGAGAGGCAATGCTAGAGAAAGGGGTGGGGGAGGACATGTGAGGACAGCAGTAGGTAAGGAAGAAGTCGGGGCCTTAGAGGCTGGAGAGTGCCAACAGGGCAAGGCTCCAGGTGTGCCATAATTCTCCAACCCTTTACCTAACCACGTGTGGGTGTGGGCTTAAGCTGGGGGCAGGGAGCAGGAGAGTGAAGGGTTTGTGGAAAGGGATGCTGGGATTACCAGTGTACACTGGGGTGAGAGATGGCTGGGGCATACTGGGGAAGGAGGTCTGCGGAAGTGTGTAAGCAGGAGGAAGCAGGAGATAAAACTGGGAAAATATGAGCCTGTGTATGATGGAGAGAGAAAGAGTTTGAAAGGGGTGTAACGAGCCAGAGCATGGCGGGAGTTGTTTAAGGGTGGGGTGTTTGGTGTTGATGAGGGTGGAGCGATGGGCAGCAGAAGAAAACACATCCAGCTGAGGGCAGAAACCCCGGAAGAGGATGGCTGCAGTCTGGCAGAGAATGTTATTTAGTGGGTGACAACCATAATGTGAGGTTGGGCTCTGAGTCCACCACAGTCCACACCTGAAACAGTAAACAGAGAACTTTGTGTGTTTGGGGTAGTCAAAAAAGAAAGAAAGAAAAAGAGAGAGAGAGAGAGAGAAAGGAAAGAAAGAAAGAAAGAGAGAGAGAAAGAAAGAGAGAGAGAGAAAGAAAGAAAGAAAGAAAGAAAGAAAGAAAGAAAGAAAGAAAGAAAGAAAGAAAGAAAGAAAGAAAGAAAGAAAGAAAAGAAAGAAAACAAGAAAAGGGGATGAATGTGGTGGGAGAAGAGACCTAGGTAAGGGGGACAGGGATGTAGAGAGCCCTGGATTTCTCTGCCTGAGTGCTTTCCTTGTTAATAGAGTGAATTCTGCGTCCACCAGCTGAATACACAGCTACACCAAGGGAGGCACCAACTTGAAAAAGTAGCCAAAGCTCTCCTAACTGACCCCCAACCTGTACCTCCAGGACTCATGGATTTTTCCAGCTTTGGTAGCCCAGGGAGTGGGTGTCATTTAGGATCCTCTTCTCCCTGGGGAGCAAGGAGCATCCCTGGGGACTCCAGCAGCCACTGAGGCTAAGGACTCTGGGTTTCAGAGGCAAATGGAGACCTATTTGCTCCCAGGCTCTCTTCCCAAAACTCCCACTGAAGGACTTTCCTGAACTCAAGCCCACTGGATTACCAGGAGAAATGGCCTCTGAGACCTTAAATGTTGAAGACCCAGGTGCAGCCCTGACTTCCTAATTGGTCACAGACTTGGGACAGGACTTAAGCTTTCTTAGAAGAAGTGCCAGGACATTTAAAGGCCACCTTTCATCTCCCTCACCTCTCAGACATAGAGCCAAGAGGAAGCACCCAGCAGGCATGAGTGAGAAGGGCACAAAAGATCTGCAGGGACCCTTCCAGGACCTGCTGGCAGCTGCTCCAGTCCCATCCTTGTCACCTTCCTTTCTCGAGTTTTGATCATCTTTTCAGACCCTGGGGGTCCTCAACTGGGTTTCTTGCCCCCTAGGCTCCAAAAAAGGGACTTCCTGTGGATTTCAGGAAGCCCTTCGGTGCTTAGAGGCTCCAGGAAAAGCTTGAGCCATGACACCACGTGCTCAGGAGCTCCACCTTCAGGACTCAGGCCTCTGATGTAGCTGTCTCCCTGGACACTGACTGTGGACCCATGGACACAACCCTGATGGGCTCCCTTCAGCACTGCTGTTGCCAGTTGCCTAAAATGGGTGATACCTGGGCCCAGCTGCCCTGGCCTGGGCCCTCCCAGCCAACCATGCTGCTGGTCTCCCTCCTGTTGGCAGCCGGGGTGATGTGCTCTGATGCAGGTAACAGCTGCCCAGTCCTTTGTACCTGCCATAACCAGGTGGTGGACTGCAGCAGCCAGCGGCTATTCTCCATGCCCCCAGACCTGCCAATGGACACCCGCAACCTCAGCCTGGCCCACAACCGCATCACGGCTGTGCCACCTGGCTATCTTACATGCTACATAGAGCTCCGGGTACTGGATTTGCACAACAACTCCCTGACGGAGCTACCCCCAGGCCTCTTCCTGCATGCCAAGCGTTTGGCACACCTGGACCTGAGCTACAACAACCTCAGCCATGTGCCAGCCGACATGTTCCAGGAGGCCCATGGGCTAGTGCACATTGACCTGAGCCACAACCCATGGCTACGTAGAGTGCACCCCCAGGCTTTCCAGGGCCTTGTGCAGCTCCGAGACCTGGACCTCAGCTATGGCGGCCTGGCCTTCCTCAGCCTGGAGGCCCTGGAGGGTCTGCCAGGGCTGGTGACCCTGCAGATTGGGGGCAACCCCTGGGTGTGTGGCTGCACCATGGAACCTCTGTTGAAATGGCTGCGAAACCGGATTCAGCGCTGTACAGCTGGTAAGGGAGGTGCCTGGACTAGGCCACCAGGGCAAAGGCTCCAAAAAAGGGGGAGACAGAGCTCTTGAGCACATCTAGGTGTCCTGATCTTTGTACATCTGCTCTTTCAGTCTTTTCAGGCATTTGTTGAATTTTTTTGTGATGCATGCAAGAATGGGAACCCATTCATTCATGAAACAGACATCCCCTTGCCTCTGTGGTGCATGTGACAGACATAGCTGGAGTAAACAAGTAGGAATAGCTGATGGTAGATGATGGTTATGAATATTATCTCATCCAATCCCCATTTTACAGTGAAGAAACTGAGATTTAGAGCAATGAAAAGATTTACCCAGAGTCACTCATTTAGAAAATGGTAGTCACAGGTAAAACTCAAGTTTATTTGACTTCTAAGCTGTGTTCTGATTTACCAGACTGTTTTTCTAAGCGTTTTGAGTACTGAGAAAACTCTTCCAAGAAATAGTAATGTCTATTTATTTTAATACTATCTACCAGTCCTTATTCTAAGCATATTTTTTACTTTAGCTCATCTTATCCTCACAAGAGCTTTACTCTACATAAGAGGAGTATATGTAGAGGCCTCTACTCTACATAAGAGGAAACTGAGGCACAAAGAGGTTTTTAGTAGTTTGTCCAAAGTCACACAGCTACTGAGTGTTAAAGTCAAGATTTGAACCCTAACAGTCTGGCTGTCCTCTGGCCATATCCTGAAGAATCGGGTTCTAGACAAGTCTAGACTAGCCAAATGGCCTCAGCAGAGTTTTCAAGATTTGTGCATGAGGTGGGAAGCTGAAATGAGTAGCTGAGATGTGGCAATTCGACAAGCCAATCCCAACTGGAGAGTGGATTGGAACCTAAAGAAGCCCAAGTCACACAGGTTTTATGTGTCCTGGTTTCACCCAGTGGTGTGCAAGTCTGGCCCAGAAGCAGGCAGTTTGGCAGTAGTCTCAGCCACCAGCCTTTCTGTATGACAGCACTGAACCTGGGTTCCCAGCCACAGAATGACAGGAATCACTAGGACCCCATTCCAGGAATTTCAGAGAGCCTGGGCCCAAAGTTCTCAGAAAAATGGTGCTGAAGGAGGCAGGCGGGAGAGGAGGGCTGAGTGGGGAGCCCAAGACGAAAATAGTGTGGTGGGGCTGTGGGTCACGATTCCAGTGTTTCCACAGAGCTGTGGGAGGAAATTCTCTAGGACCAAAATAGATGGGGACTGAGATGGGGCGATGATGAGGGGCAGGAGGGGGAGGCTGCCTGAAGCCATCTCCCCACCAACCCACCTTTGCAGGCCGTGCCTTTCCTGTCTTCTGTCACTAGTGACAGAAAGGGCCCTCAGGCACTCAGCTCCCATCACAACAGAAATTCTTCTTCTGGGTTCTCTGAAGTCCCTGCTGCCCTGCAGAAACCCAGCTCCTAACAAGTAAGAGGGGGGCACAAAAATCCTATCAGTGCAGGCTCACACATGAATGCAGGTTAGAGAGACCTGAGCTGCAGAGAAGGGCAATGTCCACATGTCACAGAAAGAGACAAGCAGGCCACAGCTAGAAACCTGGGCCTCCCATTCCTCCACAGAGCATACTTACACCATAATACATCAAAATGTTTCCTCTTAGAGGCAAAGCCTTGCCAGCGTAGATACAACTAGGTGATATTGTCCCCTTAATGGAAAAAAAAAAGGTCTTTTTTTCATTATTTCCTCCCTTTTTCTTTGTGGGAGTCTCACTATTATCTATGCTTTTTTGAAAAATTCAAGCACAAAAGGACTAAAAAGAGCTACTAGGATAAAATCTGACTTCAGGATTCATGCCCTGACTTACTAGAGAGCTTTGTCAACCCCCAGCCTCCCATATTGCATCCTATGTGGTCCTGGGGTTTGCGCTCAGTTCATCTGTGTCCCCCAGTCCTCACTATCTCACTATTACTCTGCTCATTAACACAATAGACTTTGGAGTTCAGCATCTTCCAGTTTCCAGAGAACTCCTTGTGGGTCAATTCCAGACACAGTCCTGGCATGGGTAGGGTCTGGGGGTCCTGTGCAAACATCCTACAGGAAGGACTCAACCTGGGACTTGGGGAAAGTTGCCTCTTCCCTCCAAACTTGACCTTCCATTTCTGATGGGATAATGATACACATCCATTTGTCAAAAGAATTGATCCAAGTCCATCATTTTGATTTTTGCCCTCAAAAACTGCATAATGAATTCATGGCACTTTTACACCCTATAATTAAACCCTCCATAATTTTTAAAGCTTCTTCACATTGATTGTTTCAGAAATTTTAGATTAAATTATTCCCTTCTTATAAAGCACAACATGAGAGACAGGCAAAAAAAATTGCTCAAGGTTAAGAGCTCAGTTAATATTTATACCCAAAATGAAGGCATGGCTGGCTGCTGCAAAGCCAGAACCAGCCCTGTAGGGAATACCTCCCCTGTATCCCACGCTTACTTCTAAGGCAGACTGAGATAAGACTACTGATAATCATCATGCACTTATAGAAGTGACCTTGGGAGGATAAGTCGAGACCACCAATGCTGGAAAGAACACCACCTCATGAAAAGATCAGCCTCCTCCTACAGAAACGTCAGTGCAGAATCTGACCTGTAGGAAGAGACCAATCTATGATAATTTTAAAAATCTCACACTTGGCCAAGTAATCACTAAACCCTGGGTTCAAATCCCAATACTGGGGGGAAAAATCCCGCACTTGCATGGTTCTTATTATGCACCAGGAATGTGACATTTGCATATGTTAAGTCACTGAATCCTCACTATGACTCTAGAAGTTGGATTCTGTTATTATCTTTGTTTTACAGATGAAGAAGCAAAGACACAGAGAGGTTCAATAACTTACTCATAATCACACAATAGTGAGAGGTGACGAGGGGATTTGAACTCAGGATGATGGCTCCAAAGTCCATGCTCTTAGCCTTATATTCTATGTATCTGGAAAAGTCCCATGTAGAATAACTCAAGGCTTAACTTGGACAGATTCCCATATTCATTTAACAAAGATTCACTGCATACTTAGTATGAATGGGACCCTGTTCTAATACTAGGGAGACTATGAGAAGATAGACAATAGACAAACTATCAATCAGTGATTAAATACTGGGGAGAGATAAAGCAGAGTAGATGTGACAGGACACCTTGGGGGAATAAAGGTGCTATTTTATACAGAATCATAAGGGAAGGTAGCATCAGTCATGTCCCAAAGGAAGTAAGGAAGTGAGCTATGAGACAGATCCAGGGGAAAAGATCCCTCCCTCATAAGGGATAAATAAAAGACATCCTCTCCCCCTTAAGAGGGGACATGCATGGGATCATGGAAGAACTACCAGAGCCACATTTGGCTAGAGCAGAGTAAATTAGAAGCATACTGGAAGAGCTGGGAAACCATCCTTGGAGCACACAGTGAGGACACTGACTTTCATTCTGTGCAAAGATAAGAAGCCAGGGGAAGGTGTCAGGCTGAGAGTGACACAACTGGACTTCAGGCTTGAAGGCATCACTTATTTGAGTGTGTTAAGATGATTTAGGGTCAGAATCCCAAGGCTAGTTGACTAGGCTTATAGCAAGAGACAATGGTATCCCACAAAAGACCCAGATTTATTATTGGAAGTAGCTATGGGATTTTTGGCTCCTGGGAGGGATGTGGGCCACATCAATCCATTCAGTGTCCCCGAAGTGCCTCACCCTGCCTGGTTCTCTGTTGCAGATTCTCAGCTGGCTGAGTGCCGGGGACCCCCTGAAGTTGAAGGAGCCCCCCTCTTCTCACTCACTGAGGAGAGCTTCAAGGCCTGCCACCTGACTCTGACCCTGGATGATTACCTCTTCATTGCATTCGTGGGCTTCGTGGTCTCCATCGCTTCTGTGGCCACCAACTTCCTCCTAGGCATCACAGCCAACTGCTGCCACCGTTGGAGCAAGGCCAGTGAAGAGGAAGAGATTTGATGCAGGTGCCTCTCATCCCTCCATGCTGCTGACTGCCATTGCTGCTGACTGCCAGACCCTCATCCTGGCTGGTTTCATGGTGCCCTCACCACCTCCATCAAGGCGCAAACAAGGTTGGGAAACTAACTTTATGTGAGCATCTATCCACTTTGGGCCAGGCATTATGCTAGAACTGGGTATATAAGAAAGATGAATCCAACCCAATCCTTGCCTTTGAGGCACTTATTTCAAATACAGAAGAGAAGGGGCTGGAGGCATGGCTCAAGCAGTAGAGAAACTGTCTAGCAAGTATGAAGCCCTGAGTTCAAACCCCAGTACCACCAAAAAAAAAAAAAAATACAGGAGAGATTCCAAAACTATTCCTTTATGATAATATGTCAGTGCTCTGAACACATGATCGACCCACAAAATCCAAGAAGAATTACAAGAGTGGAGTGGCTTGTGAGTTGAGTCATCAAAAAATGTCAAAGAAGGGTGACATAAGCAAATAACAGAGGCCAGAACAGGAATGGTGAGTTGAGAACAGTGAACTGTTCTTTGTGACAGCATAAGTATATAGAAGGGGTGTCCACAAAACCAAAACTTTCCCTCTGACACCCAACCTGTCAGCTCTCATTGCTATAACTATTGCTTCCTGGGAGTGGGAATGCCTCCATGCCAGCCATCTGGCCTCCATCTACCAGAAGCTATGGGGTGAGACCATTTCCCAGTGACTGCCCTCCAAACTACATCACCAATTGCAGCCTGCTGGTGTGGTTCCAGGCAGCAGGCTAAGAACGGACACTTTCAGTGCTCTTCCTCCTATCCCTGTCTTTTGCCTCACTCAGAAGAGGAAGGCAGGAAGACCCACAACAGGGCAGCAAGAGTCCTGGAACTTTGGGACCCCCATTATGTGACTATTCTTGCCACGGTGCTCACACCAAGGGATCTCACCAGGAAAGTGCACTGTGGGCCACAGACCTGTAGCATGACAGTACCCAAGGCAGAAGGATAAAGCCACCATAGTCATGACCAACCGTAGGAGGGAGTTCATTTTCTCCTAAGCAATTCACCCATTTAAGCATAAGGGTAGAAGAGTTATTAATTCCTGAGCACTTGCCAGTGTCAGGCACTGTGATAAGCTCTCTCCATACACACACAACAATCCTTTGAAGGGTACATTGCTGTTCCTGTTTTGCAGATGAGGTAATTCAGGCTTAGAGAGGTTAAAGTCACATGACAACTTGTGACTAAAATAAAGTCTCTACTCTTTCTGTTGCCCCATCTAAGTTGGGGAACATCACAATTCCTTCTAATACTATATAAATTTAAATCAAGTAGTACTCATGAAGTTGCTGCTAAGAACCAGGCAGTCTTCTGTGTAGTTTTATATCTACTGACTCATTTATTCCGATTCTCACAGCAACTCTGCCTGGTAGTTTTTATTATTCCCATTTTATAGTTGAATAATTGTAGTGAGCTGAGTAACTTACCTAAGCCCCAGAAGGAAGGTGATAGACAATTCCATTCAGGGAAACTACATCTAATCAAAGACCAAGTGACTATGTGCAAAGCACAATTGTCATCTTCATCTTCATCATGAGTTTCATCGGCTTCATCATAATCTTCCCTGTCTTGTTCAGCACTGGATAGTTCAGGAAGTGTTTTGCATCATTCTCCTTGGCTTTTTACAACTCTGTGTAGAAGACAAACCAAACATCAGTGAGGCTATTGTGTAGTTAGGCTTAAGATTGGGTAGGACTTGCCGAAGTGGCAAAGTTGCCCTCAACTCCAGCTGAGTACTCTTTCCAGTTCTTTCCAGAGTATTTGGGAAAGAGACTGTCTTACAGAGCTGGGTGGTAAAGCCTTAGAATTCAGCAATCATGAACATACTAATAGATTACCTAAATAAAGAGCAGTGGAAGCTAGCTGTGAAGGGATTGGAATATGCCCTCAAATATGATGTTCAAATTATAGCCTTTGGAACATAGAAGCGGCACAGGTAATATCTGAACAAAAGACACCGCATTACAATGTATAAATGAAGAATTAGAACTGGTAGCCATGGTGGTTGTCATGTTAAAAAAAGATAAGATCTTTGGGAATCAGAAGAATCTGTGTTAACCACTCCTACTAAAGCCTTGCTGTGATGTATTGCAAGAGATACCAAGGGAACAGAGAAAACTACAGATGAGAGCCTCTGCGGGGAGTGCAGGTGGGGGACCTACGCACACTCCAACTTGCTGGCAAGGCTGGTCAGGGTGAGAATGAAAACAGCAGCTTTCTTTCTTGCCTCTAGTCCCAGGAAGCTTGCATTATAGCTGAAATAAATGAATGAGAACGTGTCATCTTCCAAGAAGTCTCCCCCATTCATCTGTCCTGAGCTAGTCAACCAAAAAAGGCCCCAGAAACTTGAACTTTGTGTCCCTGAATCTCGCTTATACCATCTGGGCCAGAGCCCTGCTCCTGTGACATCTGAAGCAGAGCTGTGCCCTGCTCTTTCCTTCCACTGTGGCCAAGGATGATGGATTCCATCTATTCTCCATCAGTCAACTCAACAGCCTAAAGTATTTGGAGAAGAACTTTTAGAACTAATTGTCCTGACAGAGTAGTTAATCTTCCTATAGAAGAATACCTTGTTAGTCTATAACAATTTCCTGTGGACTTGTTTACTGAAATATAGCTAACATATTTTAAGATATGTACTTTTTTCTCTTTCTGGCATAGAACTAGAACCCAATGAGATACCAAATGCTCCTTGAGATCAAGTTTTCTTTCTAGTGGTACAATTTGGTCATCACTAATGGCAAAGCTTTCTAGGCAGGATACATGAGTTTTAAAGAAAATGTTTCTCTAACTGTTAGAAGGTCCCCAATTAACTAAAGCACAGAGAGGGAGACATTCAACCTCCCTACTAACAAGGAACTCACCACCACAGTCTTGTTCAGGCTGTCAGAACTAAGCTTCTAGAAAAAAACCTAACAATCCTGGTTGGAGTTATTCCCATATACTTGGTGACCACAACCCCATTATGGTATTTGCAAAAACATCATTCAGTTTGTTCCACACCAGCTACTGTATATGTGCTGGGGTATCTCGGTGTCTATATGTCTGTCTGTTAGATTCCATTTATGTTGACTATCAGCTGACTTGGGAAAGATCTCTATGAGATTTGAGTTTAAATTCTCTGACATAGTCCACTCAGACAGCTTGCTATTGAATTATTTGATATGCAAAGGTGGACTCCCACCAGGTTTAGAGTAGGCCTGGATGCTCAGAAAATATAAAAAGAGAAAACTGTGACAGGGGCATTCTAAAGAGAACCTGACTGCTCCCCTGTTTCCCTCTGTCCTCCTCTATTCCTCAGAAACTTATCTTCATCACAGAAGTTTCCTTCATGCTGGACCTGAGGAGATCAAAGTTTAACCAACAGGACTATAACAGTCAAAGTCTGGGCCAAGAAAATTGTTCTTTATAAAAGACTGTGGTCTTTGTACCACACCACTCTGGACCAATTAATTGCCTCTGGTTACCCTTAAACTCTTATCTCTTTTTTGATTCTTGCCAAGATTCCCAAAGAACCTTGAAGAAATAGGTCCCCAGAGATGCTATAGAACTTCATGGCTCCTTAAAAGCAGCTAGATATATAGATCTGAACAGACCAAGACAGGTATTTCTCTTCAACTTGCAGGGAAGGCCCACACCCCCCATTTTCTCCATAGCTGTCTTTGCTGACATTCTTTCCCACAGCAGAAGAGCATAAGGAGATACTTTTATTCATTCATCAAAAGGATGTCTTCCCAAAACCAGAGAAATGTGTCTACTCTTGCCCACCCCAGAAGGAAGCAAAAGGGAAGTAAGGAAGGCAAGTCACAGGTCCTTTTGTAAATCACCCTTACGTTTGCCACAGCACTTATTGGAGAGCTGGATCTACAGAGCTCTCAATTTTTCTAAGCACTATCCTGCAGTATACTGATGTCTGGTGATGGGAGGGCTAGGGAGGGTAGAGGTTCAAGAGAAGATGCCAACCTTTGTATGGAGATGATTTTATAACTATAAACTTTTGTAACTGTGAAGAATTTTTCATAAATGTGCATTAATAATAAAGAGTGTATAGTTTAACAAATTTTCTAAAGAGTTGTGAAGAAGAGGGAGAAAAAGGGAGGCAGAGAAAGGAAAAGAGACAGAAAGGAACTAGCTAGAACCAAAAGAATGTAATGTATGCCAAAATATACACACAAAAGGTCTATGGGGAGGGAGTAGATGGAAGTAATTAGGAGACGTGCCAGCCATGGAGGGGCATGTGTGGGAGTAAAAGACACATCGCAGAAGCATATTTCTTTCTACCAGGCAAAAAAGAATATGTGTGTCTATATGCACATACTCCTATGTGTAGGCATATTTTGGTATCTGAAATTACACAAAGCAGAGAGCATATGTTTTATACATGTTGGTGTTTGCAGTTTGGGTCATTCATAAAACATGCCAAGGCAAGTGGGTGTGCCTGTCTAATTAGCATCCCTGAGGAGTTATGTGCCAGGGGGATGCCCATGCCAGCAGTGTGAGAAAGAGGACTACAACTAAGGCATACAGGTAAACCAGGAATGTGGACGCACAGTTAGGGGGATGGACAAGGCCATCATTGATAAAATTCAGTCTCTGTTCTTAGGGTTAATAGAGAAAAGAAAGGACCCTAAACCTCCTGGGTCTTGCTAGTGTTGCTTATATGCTGTCAGAAATGAAGTGGTTGGGTAGTGTACCTTGGGAACAGGGACAGAAAAAGGAGGCAAGTGTACTTCTGTAAGTACAGTGGCAGCCAAGTTTATCCCAGTACTCTAAGTAGGAAGTGGTTCTCAGTAGGAAGTCAATCCAAGCAGGAAGTGGGTCTAAACAGGGAGCTATTCTTTCCATCAAGAAGGAAAGATCCCTCTATTCCTCCCGCTCCAGCTGCCACAGGCTACAAATACTGCAGCTGCACGGTAAAGCCACCAAAGGGGACACATACCGACTTGGAGCATTCGAATAAAAAAAATTCCAACTATAACCTGCATTTTCTTTTTTATTATAAATTCTTTTAGGATATATTTGTTACAAGGGAAGGATTCGTAGCAACAAATTCTGATTAGGCTTATATTGTACATTGGTTACATCACCCCCACTGTCTCTCCTTCTCAATCCCCTCCCTGACACTCTTAAAGCAATTGCAAGAGATTTCTTTGTTTTATTTCATATAATTATATGAAGTCTATCAACCCCTCCACCCTAATCTTCATTCACCCATCCCTCCCACAAGTACTTCCATACACACATTATGTCTATTTTACAGTCCTGTCTTTCATCATTAATATTTAAGTTGATGTTCAAAGGGATGTCTCAATGTATCCCCGCTATGGGTGTGCTTTACTTTGGTCCATTCAACCCCTTCCATTACTCTCCCTTACCCCTTTACCTCCCACCACCCATTTTTCAACAGCTTTCAATACATATCCTTATATCCTCTACCTTCACAGATGTTATGTTTTACAATATTACTGATGCTCTATCATTCTCTTTTCCTTTCCCTCTTCTCCCAGTGTAATCAGCATTTTCAGGATTAGATTGGAGGGAGGCAAAACCTCTCTCTTGAAACTAAATATTTAGCCGAATGTACTGAGCAAGTATAAATCAAAAATAAGGGTCCTGGAATAAGTAGACATCTGTTAGAAAACTGGATCTTGCATATCTCCTTCAATGCTGTCTCTAATTCTAAGCACATTATACCTATCAATTGATGATGATAATATTTATTGAGCCTTGCAATGTGCCAGCTGCTGTGCTAACAACTATGAATGGATTAATTCACTTAATTCTCTCAAAACCCTAGATGCCCTATAACCCTGGGCATGGTGGCACAAGCTTATAATCACAGCACTGAAGAGGCTAAGACAGGAAAATCACAAGTTTGAGGCCAACCTGGGCAACACAACAAGACCCCATCTCCAAAGTAATTACATGTATGTAATTTAAAAGCAAAGTAAGTTCTATTATATAATGATGTTACAGATAAGAGAGCTGAGGTACAAGCAGGCTAATATGCACATAAGGGTGCACAGCTAGTAAGTAGCAGATCTGGGTTTAGACTATCAGTGGTACTTGGTCACTACTGGCTTCAAAGGATAAGAAAAATACAGGACATAAAGAATTCCACTTTCAACCGGAAGTAAACTTTTAGTCAAAAAGGTCCTCTATAGTTACAGTTGCCCCTCAGTATCCATGTGCGATTTGTTCCAGAACCCCTCCTTGCATATCAAAATCTGTGACTGCCCAAGTCCTTTATATAAAATGGTGTAGCATCTACATATAAACTATATACATCCCCCCATATACTTTAAATCATCTCTAGATTACTTATAATACCTAATGCAATGCAAATGCTGTAGAAGTAATTGTTACACTGTATTGTTCAGGGAATAATGACCCAAAAAAAGTCTGCATATGCTCAGTACAGAAGCAATTTATTTTAATGCTTGATCCTCAGTTGGTTAAATCCATGGATGTAGAGCCTGAAGATAGGTAAGGCCAACTGTACTTGGTGAAAGAAAATTGGAGGGCAATAAATAAAGCCAATATATCCTGCATGCTTCATTGCATTAGTTTTGATCACTGCATTGATCAAGGTAGGCTAATTGTGAAAACAAAGGATTCCCAAATCTAAACAAATAAAGATTTGTTTACTAGATTGTTTAACAATACTTATCTGCTGCTCATGTCACGTTTCAATGCATGTCAGAGGCTCTGCTCCACATAGCTATTCAGGGACCCAGGAGCCTTCCCTCTAGTGGCTCTGCCATCCCTGAGTCCCCTCCACTGCATCTTCTGTAGAATGCAGGATCTCAAAGGTTTGTAGAAGCCAAAGCTGAAGGTTTTGTGCACCCATTCCAACCAAACCTCAGTCTCTTCTGTCTTCATGGGGAAAGACCAGCTTGCACATAGAAGGCAAGGGAAGACCTTGACCAACCCCACCAGTCACTAACATGACCTACAGTCACCACATACGTGTTTCACTCTTCCTCTGCACTTACCTTACCCTGTCACCATGCTCAGCTCCAAGCTCAAGATCGCCAGTGATCCAGTGCTCTCCCCTCCAGGCCACTTTTTAATTCATAGTAACCTATGAACTAAAAATGAAAGTTATTTGCCACCCACCCACCCCCGCTCTGCATGCACTCAATGTACATGGTGGCACAGGGACAGAATAACAGCAAATTAAGACCCTTGTTTGGAAAAGGGGGAGCCACAAACAGTCCTAAATGGGCCATGGCAATTCTGAAGTCTTTCTGGGAAAATTTCATCTTAAAGGCTGGGGTCACATAGAGAAGGTTACTCAGCTTTTACATCCAGCCTCCTGCCGGTCCAATTATGCCAGCCTCAATTTTGTTTCAGCTCACTAGTTAAAAGCTTTTTGGATTCACATTCAGTTTACTTTTTAAAAGAAAAAACTTAAATAACTGTCATATATTTTAGCACTTGGGGTTTGAATT
This sequence comes from Castor canadensis, assembly GCF_047511655.1. Taxonomy (NCBI): domain Eukaryota; kingdom Metazoa; phylum Chordata; class Mammalia; order Rodentia; family Castoridae; genus Castor; species Castor canadensis. Next base: position 193,611,075 of record NC_133386.1, read on the forward strand.
TAGGGCCTCATGCTTGCTAAGTAGGCGCTGTACCACTGGAGTCATGCCCCCAGCCTCTTTTTCTTTAGTTTCAGATAGTGATCTTCCTACAAACACCTCCCATGTCTCTGGGATTACAGCAGTTCACCACCATGCCAGCCTTGTTTGTTGAAATAGGGGTCTCACTAACTTTTTGTCCAGGTTGGCCTCAAATTGTAATCCTACTAATCTCAGTCCCCCAAGCAGCTGGGATTACAGTTGTGCACCAACATGCTTATCGCCGCCCCCCCCCCCGCCATTTTTTTAGTACTGGAATTTAAACCAAGGACCTCATGTTGCTAAGCAGACAGTCTACCACCTGAGCCATACCCCCAACCCACATTCACAGTTTCTTAAAAATTTAGTAAATCTCTATTCTACTCCCTTTCACTAAATTCCTTGTTTCAGGACACATACAAATTCTTTCCCAAAATGTGTTTTCAGACCTACCTTGACTTTTTGCTTTCTCCTCCTCCATGCCTCTCCCTTTTCACTTAATTGCAACCTTGCAATTATCTGAAGCAATAGAAAGGAAAGCCACACTCATTCTTAGTGCCTTCCACTTGACTAAGTAGACATTTTTAGGGAGCTTTGTTGTTCAAAGCCCTTTTCAACTTTATTTCTTATTATTGAGTTCTAGAAAATGAAAATGAAACACACAGTTATGCAACTTAAACTTCATGAAAGGAATGTAAACACACACACACACACACACACACACACACACACACACACCCCACTTATTTAAAATGGTCATTCAGACGAGAACTACCAAGGTAAAGAGTTAGCCTGTGGCATTCAGATTTCAGAAAGTCTGCCAGAAATTACTGCTGCAGGGATGGGTCTACATCAGAGGACTGGGGATTGTATGACAGCTAAGAAGCTGTATGAAGGAAAAAACATTGACTATGTTGTTTTGCTGGTCATTACCCCCAACTCACTCAACATAGAAGGCAAAGATCAGATTCTTTAAATACCACTGCAACAGGGTTGCAAGAAAAAGATTTTAGCATGTGTCCCCCCAGCTTTACACTTAGCTCATGAAATCACTAGGGAGCATACAGCATAAAAGTCTAGAAAACACATAATAATGTGACTGGTTTTTGTAATACTGAGAATTCTGTTTCTGTAGCTGAGCCATATTCAAAAAGAGATCCATATCTATGTAAATTAAAATCCAAAGCTATAAAAATTCTTGATATGGGAACTATCCAACCAAGGGTTAGATTCCCATACAAAGAAGCAGTTTGTGCCTTCATTCATTCAAGTGTATTGATGAAAGCTCCCATGTGCTGGCACATAGTCAAGTGCTGGGTATCTGGTAGTGAGCAAAATAACACTCCTGCCCCTTCATACCTACTTTCTATACAAGGTTGAAGTAAGAGGGTAGAGAACAAGGATAGATCAGACAATAAACAAAAAAAAAACAATAAATTCCAGATAGTGATAAATGCTACAAAGAAAGGAAGACCCAAACAGTGGAAAGATGGATTTAATTCTATGAAAAAATAATAGTACCCACAAATAGTCTATAATCAGTAAGTCATAAAACCCTGATAAGTAATTTGGAAGGGGAAGGGAGGAAGCAGATAAGTAAACAGATCCATCACATCAGGAAACAGCCCAAACCTGAGAGCTCAGAGATAGGGATAGAAAAATTTAAGGAAACAGCCTTGTTCAAAATAGTCTACAATACTACTCCAGGCATCCAGTGAATCTTAAATTGAGCCATGGAGCCCCAGGACCTAGAGTTCATGTCTGCTCAGCAGCATTTTTGGTAGGATAGATTTGTACCTGCAGTGATGTGGAAGAGGCATATTTTCAATCTGAAGTCATTTTGTGAATGTTATTATCATCCCTCTTTTACAAGGAAAGAACTAGAAAGTGAAAGATGTTTAAGTAACTTGTTTAACATCACAGAGCTGAAATATGACAAAGCCAGGGTTTTAACTCACATCTGTCCTCCAAGCCCAATGTACTAAACAACTATTAGATACCAGATAAGTCACCTAGGTTTGGTGACTTGTCTCTAAACCTAAGACCAACTGAACTGTACCTCTAGTATTCATGCTCTTAAGCATCCCAATCTCACACTGAATCTGGCTGGCCCTATAGCTCCTGATTAACCACAGGAAGGATGCAGAAATGAAGCTGAACCACTTCTAGATCTAGTCCTTCAGAGGGCCTGACAGCTTCTGCTACCATGGGGTAAGTCTGACCCACAGAGAACATTTTATCAACATGGGAGTCCATGTGGAGAGAAAAGGGGCTCTGCCATTCCACTGTGCCAGTTAAAGCTAGCTTTCCAGCCATCCCCTCAAGGTACCAGACATATTAATGGATACAACTTAGACATTCTAGTCCCAGTCATCCTCTGACTGAATCCCATGGAAGACCCCAAGCTAAGCCTACACTTTTGCTGTCCAGCTAAGCTACAGTAGTGACAAATAGTTTACTATTTTAAGCCTCTATGTTTAGGGTTATTTGTTCAGCAACAATATACAACTTAAACATTAGCCTATAAGGAAGAAAGTTGGTAGCGGAAAAAAATATGCTAAACATGAGGCTGAATCCCAAAGTAACCATGCTATTCTAGAAGCAAACTATATAGAGGGTAGCCACCCCTGCTCTGTAATACCATCATGGAAGTTCAAGTCCAGCCATTACTACTTACTAGCTAAATAAGTTACTTATTGCCTCTATACCAGTGCAATTACTACCTATCTCATAGCACTATAGTAGTAATTCAATGATACTATTCCTATTAATGAGCCTAGAATAGCACCTGGAACATAGCAAGAAATCCACAAAAAAAATTAGCCACTACTTTTTTATATTATTAAAAATATGCTTATTTTAATTGCAACTAAATTAGCCAATGCAAGGAACAGTTGAAATCCCTAGCTCCTACTTCTGACCTTTCCAAAAATGATTCTATTGGAAATTTGCATGATGTCCCCTTGCCTTAGGAAATTTCAGTGCAAAATATTATAAAGATTGTTAGAAGAGTTTAGCAATGACAACAAAAATTAACAAAGAAGAGAAGTTGCAGCCTTTCTCATACTGGTCTTGAGGAATACTAGCATCTCAAGTTACTTCTGCAAAATAGCATTGTTACAGAGAAATGTATCTTGGCAGGCTTTTTCCCAAAGGAAAAGTCATTTTCAATTTAGGCACAGAGTAGTATGTGACTTCTTCCATGCAAAGAAGCCTAAAACACTGTCTTATGTTATAATAGTGGAAGCTATTGAGTTACCAGAAATAGTGAACTGCCAGAAATAAAGCAGCAGCCGAGGGAAACAGGTGCAACACTGAGCCTGTGAACTACAGAGTGGAGAGCAGCTGTACTGTTTTCATGAATAAAGAAGTAAACCTTCCTTGGAAATAAAAGTTGTTTCTTCCTTTAAGCAAATGTTAAGTAAGTAGTAAGTCTCCTCAAAGAATAAACACTCCAAAGAAATAAGATCCAGGCTGGATTGCATAGAATCACCAGCCACCAAGATGAAAACTGTCACCAGACTTTTGGTGAGGTGGAACTGGGCACTGTTCTTTGGGTCTGTTGTATACCCTGCACTGCTTCACCAAAGATGTATAGTCCATTGAAAATCTATCATTCTATCATTCCTTCTTTTAATAGGGACCCTCCCCCTTGTACCTTTGTGGTAGATGGATTTCTAGATTTCAAGAACCCTACCTTGTTATTTGATGCTTGGGATTCTGATGCCCATAATTGGAAAAACCAAGGATGCAGCTATTTGAATTCCTCCTTAAATAACTTATTAATCTCTGTCTCAAAGTGCTATGAGTTACTCAAAGAGGCTTGTAATTAAATTAGGCAATTGTAGTATTGTGGAACAAGTCTCAGATCAGAATTCAAGAGATGTATTCACTCAACAAATGTTTTCTGAATTCCTGGTATGAGGAAATTGGTACATAAAGAATTACTGAAAATCAAAGAAATCAGAGATCCTTGCTCAGATTTTATCTATAGTGCCTCCCTAGGTATATGGTAGACTGGGTATATGGGAAGTTTTCCACAAATGTCTGTTAAGCCAAATTAATCTTGCCAGTAGTTCACAAGCCAGATTACCTCTCTGGAATGCATATGCCACCTCTTTTTTTTTTCTAATTAAGTGGATTTGAGCAGTACCTCTCAAACTTTAACATGTATACCAATTCCTTGGGGATCTTGTTAGGTGTGGATTCTGAATCGGTAAGCTAGGGATGGCCTGGAAGTCTCATTGCTAATAAGACTCCAGCATCATTGGTCCATGAACCACAGTTTAAATAGAAAGAAATCAGATGATCTCTCAGGGAAATAGCCTCCAACACCACATTTTTAATTTGGGTGATAGTAGACACTGTTTGGAAGGGAGAGGAAAACTAAGAGAGCTGGGTGTGTTACCTGGCATGGATCCAGACGGTTGGTAGAAGCTTTTCCCTGTGGCCAGCAGGAAAAGCCCACTCCTTTGTCACAATGCACAAACAAAGCTTTCAGTGTCTGTAAAAAGAATCAGTAATAATTTTTCTGGCTCTGGAGGATCTGTCTGTTAATGATTCTTCCTGTTTTTTTCAGCCTGATCCAAAAGAATGAGAAAACAGCCCTAGTGAAGGTCAGTCGAGGTCAGAGAAGTCCCTGGAGAGGACTGCATGTGCCCACACTAGAGGAGAGGAGGCAAATGAAGGTCCACTCCCCACCCCTGCCTAGTGCTAGCCCTGCTCTTTGACTCAATTCACTACCAGCTTATTAATACTCTGCACCAAGTCAATTCCATTCAATTCCACAAATATTGCAGCTACTGTGCACCAGTGTGCTAGAAGCCCCAAGTGATGCCAGGATGGAACAGGGTCAGGTCCATCTAGATGTTCATGGTGTTATAGGGGAGGATTCATGTAGTTACAGAAGACAGATCATAATGCAGAATGTAATCAAGGGCATAAGAAAGAGATTCATAAATTCTATAAAAAAATAGAAAAGCAAGAGATCAATTTCATTCAAGATATCAAGGAAAACTTCATAGACATGGAGACCTCAAAAACTTGAAGATGGGTACAGGCTCCCCAAAGAAAATGGAAGTGGGGCCATTATAAGTAGGATATCATAGAGAAGGCACAAAAGGAAAAGTGGGTATTCAGAGAGGATATTCAGAACACAGAGTGTTTGTGGAAGAAGAGTGCACTGTAGAGGGGCTGAGATTTAGATTGAAGATTTCATCTTTAGGATCTTAGGTCTCCCTTTCCCCATCTTTAGAGTTTGATAGAAACCTTCTTCACCCATACATGCATACTTCTATGTCCCATCTTTTAAAATCTTACCTTCAAAGGATGGAGGAGTGGTTCAAGAGATAGAGTACCTGCCTAGCAAGCATGAGGCTCTGAATTCAAACTCCACTACTGCAAAATAAATAAATATCTTATCTTCAAAAACAGTACCATGATTACTCACAGGAATTCATTTATTCAACAATTTTTTACTGGGGCATTACCATACAAGGCACTGGAAAAAGGATAGAAGATAAGACAGACAAGTTCCTGAGAGCTGTATTAGTCAATTTTATATGATTGTGACAAAATACCTGAAATGGGATAATTTATAATGAACAGAAGGTTATTTCTCATGCTTCTGGAGGCTAGAATTTCCAAGATCCAGGATCTGGCATCTAAATGAAGATATTCTCACTGTATCATTCCATGCTGAAAGGTGGAAGGGCAAGAGAACAAGCAAGAGGGAACAGAACTCACTTTTATAACAAATCCATTCTGAAGAAAATGACGTCAAACCACTCACAGAACAGAGCCCTCCTGAAGGTCTCACATCTCAAAGCTGTTACACTGGGGACTGATTTTCCAACACATGAACTCTGAGGGACACATGCAAACCATAGCAGCTGGATGAACAATAAGTAAAGTGATAGAGAGTAGAAAAAAAACATAAGAACAGGGAGATCTTAGGTGCAAATACTTCCCACATGTTGTGAACAGATTTCATGTCCCTGGGCCCTGATCTCCACCTCCTTGATGGGGATAATTATACCTATTCCACAGGGCTGTTGTAGAAATTAACCTATGGGGAAAGAACTTCATACTGTGTTGGATGCATTGTAGGTATTCATTATCCATTTGTTCTTTATTCAGCCATAAAAAAGAGGACTGGAATAACTAATCTCCACGGTCCCTTTCAGCTCAAATATTCTGCTTGGGTAGTTCTAAGACTCTGTGGCACCTGTAACTGTGCCCACTGATCAAGGTCCTGGCTCATCCCAGTGAGTGCAACCATCAACTCTGGTTGGCCTGAGTTGAGGCCCGTGGAATCCAATAGCTATTAATCACACAGCCACCCTCACTGGATGTGGCGCCAGCAGGCCAAGCAGTGTTCTGGCTGCTTAGTTTCCCCTATCACTTTCCACACCATTCCACCAATCTGTTGCCATGACAATGAACCCCTAGAAGCACATAGGGGTAGCCAGAGCTAAAGAGGAAGGTTCTGTTGATCTGAACCAGTCTGACTCAGTCTTGGTTGATTTCAGGGTCCTGGAGTGAGAAATAACAATTTAAGTTTACTGAGTGCTTTTTTTTTATGCTAAACAATGTGTTAAGTGCATTTCATCAATTACCTTCTTTCATACTCACAATGACACTGTGAAATTGGGATCCTCATTCCCACTTAATGAAACAAGAAACTAAAGTTCAAAGAAGTTCAGTGAAACTGAAGTCATACAGGCAGTAAATGGTAAAGCCAGGACACAGCTGTTCCCCCCAGTCCCACCTTCAAGGGCTGTATGGTTTCAAAGATTCTATGCTGTTCCACATGGCACAGTCTTCCTGGCCACCTGAGCCACCACAAAAGCTGGCACCTTTTCCTTCCTTTCCTTAATATTCCTAAGGGCCAAGGGGCAGCTTCTGAGAGCTAGGTCTCCAAGGAATTCCTCAGATACAAAGTCAAGTCACCCTGATAATGGACTGCCAAAAAACATGTTCTGGAATTTCTTAATGCCATCCCAATTTCAAATATTCTGCATGTTTTCCTCAACAAAGAAATATTCCAACATGTTGGCCTCTATACTAACACATTCCCAAATGATCACTCACATCTGTAAGCAGCACAATACTTGATAACATCTGTCAGAATCTGTTGCAAAATTTGGTTCTAAGGAACATGGTCTCTGTATTTAAGCTCAAGGTAGTAATTGGCAAGTTCTGTTTTTAGCTCTAGGGCTCTGCCCAGCTGGAAGGGAGACATCCATAGTGCTAAAAGAAATCAACCTTTTCCATAAACTCAGCTGCTGGAGAGCTCACCAAAAGAACAACTAGCATTCTTTCCCTACCACCTACTCCCCTCCAACATGGCTACTGATACATTGAGCCCAAACACTGGGAACCCATGAGGTGGGAAAATCCAGCTGGCTTCTGTGGCCCCAGACATCTGGAGTCTCTAACCCCAGGCAGCCAGCCCAGAAAGGAGCCAGCCAGCACAGTGATGCTTGGGAAAGCATCTGGAGGGACCTCTGCCAAGTTATCTCCCTCTGCACAAACACTTATCCCACTATCTAAGGGTCAACAGAGCAATGTTTATATAGGCCTATATGATTCAACTGATTAATTAATTAACTCTCTGGGTGGCCTTTGGCCACTAAAGCATTCACCCTTTGGGAGCCTGGGTTTCCTTATCTACAAAATGATGTAGGAATTCAGCTAAATGGTTTCTAGGGTTACTTCCTTCTCTGCTTTTTTATGATTATAGGATCCTACTGTAAAAGAATGAAATGAACAGAGGATTTGGCTCTGATACTGTCCCTGCTCTACCAGCATGGGAAAGTCCCTGCTTATTTCTGATCTTCAGTTTCTTTGTGTAATTAGATGAGGGGGTGGACCAGATGACCTCTCAGATCTCCTCATCTCTATATCTCAGAAACCAGGAAATGTCTTTGACATGTCCTCTCCCTTATCACCTGCATGCACTGTCCAACCTGTCTGTAAAAACTGGTCCCATCTCACCATTATATGTGGGTTGAACCCACATTGATCTCCTATGTGGACCATGACCATAGCCTCCTAACTATTCCAGAAACATCCACCATCTCCTCCTTCCTCCATTCCCCTGGAGACACACAGGGTGATGTCTTTTCAAAGCACAATTCTGATCATTTTAGCCCCTTACTGGTATGGATTCCTACTGTTACAGAGTAAGTAACAAAACCCTTAGCACAGTCTGTAGGACCCACAGGGATTGCAGGGGCCAATCCTTTCACATCATGTCACATCACGCAACTTTTCTCTGTAAACATAAGCCACTTGGCCTTCTTTTACCTCCTTAATGGATAAACTTCCCTGGCCCCAGAGTCTTCTTTCAAGCTATTCCTTTATCTGAAATGTTATGTGCTCCCTCTCTTATCCCATACCATTCTTTAATTAGCGGGTTTCTTTTCTCCCCTTAGGTCTCACCTAGAGCATCCCTGCTCTAGGAACTTACTAGACTATCTCTGATTCCCTGATTAGTATCTCCCATAAATACCATTTCTGCCTCTATTGCAAAACATTCCTATCCATTTCTAAATGTTCATTCAGTGATAAGATTATTTGTTTTCCCTTATTCCTCCTTATCCTATAGTCCAATGCAATAATTATTCCCAAAATGAGAAGATGGGACTATGTGTTCCTCCCTTAAGAAGCCCCTGAGGAAGGGATGGCATCTTTTCCAATAAATTCTGACAGACACCAAGGCTAAGATTCTCTGATTGAAGCCTTTGAGGATACCCTGTAGATGTCCTGCTGACTGCTGGAAAACTCTACCTAAAACAAGCTAGTGATTTAAAGTCAACTGTGGGCTGTGCTCAGAGTTCGTTCCAGAAGAGGGTGCTCAGAAGTCCATCCTGGGGAGTTGGATGCCCTTGGAATGGGCAGAGGTTCAGACTGGAAGGAGAGCTCAATTGATGCTGTGAAATGGCAAGACAATTTTGAGAAATGTCTTAAGTACCTTTTCCCCCAGCTCTTTCCACAGACTGATTTGTGCTAATCATTGAAGTCTGAATGTAGACCCCCTCCTCCAGGAAGCTTCCCTGTACTTCCCTGGTTGGACTAATGACCCTTTGTGTTTCTATTACTTGTGTGCATCCAAGCAGCATTATCCACAGAACATGACAAACTAAGGGTGTAGGTTTCTACATCTGTCTCCCTCACCCCACTGCAGATTGCCCAATAGAAGTGACCTAGTCTTTTTTAACTTCTATTACCGGCACCCAGTACCTAGAAAACAACTTGGGAAAAGGGAAAACTGTCATTTTATAGGTGAGAAAACTAAATCATACAGAGGAAGAATTACATGACCTCCCTCACCATACCCCCATCAAAAGTCAAAGACATGATACTTACTGGCAGAGCCAGGAATGCTACCCAGGTCTCCTATTTCAAGTTGATATCTTTTTCCATTGCTTCCCTGCCTCTATAGAAATAGACTTTATTTATGACTATGGACCCAGGCCCCCAAAAACCCTTTGGGGATGACTCATCATTCCTTTATAAGGAGGGTCCCCATAGCAAGATCTGAGATTCTCCCAGGGGAGAATGTCCCCTGCCCATCAGCTGGAGAAGCTGATCCTATTCAGTACTAGGATTGAGGAGAAATCCAACCTCAGTTTTATTCAGAGGTGAGTGCATTGTGGAAACCCTTCACTTCTCTGCATAGAACATCTCTATCTTCCAGGGTGTAGCGCATTGTGGTCCCTCCCCACACCCACTACCCAATAAGCACTTCCTAAGAGTTAACCAGCACTTACCAAGCATGTTATCTTATCCCATCATTCAATCCCAGACATAACCTTTTTGCAGGTAAGGAAATATCTTAAGTTAGGACCATCAAATATATATTATCTGAAAGGGCCTTTAGGATTCTTCTGGCTCCAGCTTCTCTGTTTATATCTGGAAAAAAACGTATACCTCACTTCCAAAATGTGAAAATGATTTGCCCAGATCACCAGGTGAATGACTGGCAGAACTAGGTCTCAGCCCCATTCCCCTGTATCCCACGCAGATCCCTCCACTCTACTTCACTGGACTCTGGCCCTGAAAAGAAGCCTCCTGGGAACCCGCTGTGCTTGAGAGCAGAGTGGGTCCTTTGGGAAGGTTTCTTCATTGATGGGAGGAAGCATGTCAATATTCAAACCACAAAGCAGGTTGTGTCACTTCCCTGTTTTAAAGGGTTTCAGTGGATTTGCACTACCCTTCCGATGAAGCTCATTCTTCTGGATGTGGACTTCCAGCCTCAGAGTCCGACTTTCTCTCCAACCACACACTCCTGGAGCTCTGAGTCACACCCCTTCCCCACAACACTTTCCAGCCCTTCTCACATACTTGCCATTTCTCACTGGGGGCTGTTTCCCACCTCTCCACCTGGCCAATTCCTGCTCATTCTTCAGCTGAATGTCTAGCTTCCTCTTCCTTTAAGTCTCTCCTGGTGATCTCCCACTCCCCACATAAGCTCCAAAGTACTCTGGACTTCTATTCAACTCACTGTGTTTCCTTACCATCTCTATAGACCACCCCACTGTAAACTCCCCTAGTATCAATATAGTCTCCTTCCATTATCATTGGTATTTCTACAGACAAGCTCTGTCATCAGAACTCATAGACCCTTCAGTAAATATTGGAGGGAGCATGGTGTATTGCAGGCAGAGACCACTCCCTACACTGATCCTGCTCATTGACTCAGTGCAACACATAGGTGCTGCACAAGGACCAGGAGACAGCTCCAACCAATGCAGGGCCAGTAGTGGGCAGGAGCACTTTATCAGTCCAGGATGTATGTGAAGGGGGAAGTCTTCATCTCCCTCTGATCCTGGCTGCTACTTCCTGAGCCTCCTTAGGGACAGGGGGCCACTGGGCAGGGAGGCAAGCAGTGGGGCTGCCACCCCCCAGCTCATATCCTGTCTCTGCCTCTTCTGACAGGATGTTATTGCAGAGTTCAGGGCTGTTATTGTCAGGAGATGGGCTTTCCTGAGCTCATTAAAGGGCCTCTGTCCTTTCTCTAGGACCAACCCTCTTTTCCTCTGTCCCCAGTCAACACTAAGAGTAAGGGGCCCTGGGGCATAAAACAGTTCCCCTTCCATCCTCTGCTTCTCCATTTGGCCAGATGATAACTATAATCACAGATGGCAATGGCTCCCATTTGAATGCTTTTGAGCATCTAGACATTGGTGTTCATTGACTAATTCAGCACTCACAACAATCATGCTAACAGTGTTGTTATATCGTCAGTTCTGCAATAAAGCAAGCTGAGGTTCATAGAAGTTATAAGATGTGTCCAGGGTCACAAAACAACAAGGAAATAGAATAAAGATTCAAATACAGGTCTGCCTGACTCCAACATCCCTTCTCATGAACCATCTTCTTGTTGCCTCCATAGCTCATGAGCTAGTTTTTGTCCTATGCAAGTGGAGAACTACAGTAAACTAAGAGGGAAAAGACTTCCCAGGAGAAAGCATTTCCTTAAAGGGAATCTAGAGGTTACAGGATCTTCCTTCATCCCTGGGAAAGAACTAGAACTAAGATGGGAGAATGAGATAGCTCCCATGTTGTGTTTGCTCAGGCCTTAACCAAATCCTAGCACTTCCACCCCTAGAGGAGAGAGGTAGTTGGTTCCTCAACACTCGTGGGACTAGGCAGAAGAAGGATGAGGATAATCAAAAACTGGAAATAACAAATTGAATTTCTCTTGAGTGATGTTGTGTTAGGCAGAACAGAAATGTGACAACCAAAAGACTTCTTTAGCATTCCACTTAATAGTCACCTGCTAGGCAATCTTGGTATATCTCAGCTTCCAGGGGCCTCGTTTTATTGCTCACACATACACACAAGGTGTATCATACAAATCAATGATTCCATACACATGGAAGTGCCTTATAAAATGAAACACACAAAATCCTGTATCTGTTATGTGGATTTTTTTTTCTTTTTTTCTGTTTGAGTGACAGCTTTGTGGCCTGAATCTGGATTCAAACCTCAGTTCTGCTAAATCTAGTTATGCAACCACAGGCAAGAATTTTAGCAACTCGAAGCTTCTATGTGTTGGTGTGAAGGGGAGGAGGAATAATATCTGCCTCATGGGTTAACTGAAAGGATTAAACACGTTGATATATAAAGTATTTAGCACAGTGACTGGCAGTCATGGTCTCCAGTAAATGGTAGCTGATACTTTGTTACAAAGTATCATTATTATCCTTTCTGCTACTATTTTCATTACCTTGTTGCAGTTCTGCCCTAGAAAGTACCCTGGTGGGGTTTTGGGATCCACAGGAAACAACTCTCCTGACTCCCACACCCAAGCTGCTAGAGCCACAACTCATAAAGAATAGAACAAACATTTCCCTTACTCAGAATAAAAAAAGAGACAAACAAACAAAAGATTGTCAGAATAAACATGTGATGGAAAAATCAGATCTGCCTACAGTGGCATCCTCTTTGTTCCCCCAAAGCTGAGTTTACAGAACACTTATCTGTAGCACCATACAAAGTCTTATCACCACCACATGCCTAGAAGGTAAGTACTGTTATGATTCCCACTTTATAAAAGAGACCAACTGTGAGAGATGTAGACACTTGCCCAAGCTCACACACTTATTATTCCAGAGACTATTCTCATCAACACCCAGACCAAGTCCAAAAAAACAGTGCCTTCACTTACAGCCTGAGTGGCCTGGGGAAGGACTTCATCTTTCTCAAATTTTCATTGTTCTTTTTTTTTTATTGTTCATATGAGCCTACAATGTTTGGGTCATTTCTCCCTTCATTGTTCTTACCTGCAATATAAAGTAAAACCCACTTTATAAGGCTTTTGTGGTCATTGAGACCTTGCGGCCCCAACTCCAGCTAATCCAATCAGAAACCTGGTTCTCTTGTCTTTAGGGTTTTTTTCCAAACCTATATGACAAAAAGGACTCTGTGTGTGTGTGTGTGTGTGTGTGTGTGTGTGTGTGTGTGTGTGTGTTACTCCTGTTTGAACTTAGGACTTCATGCTTGCTAGGGACACTGTCTACCACTTGAGCCACTCAACCAACCCAACCATAAGCATTATTTGACATGCTTTAAAAACCAGATTCCTAAGACCTTATCCCAGACCTTCTCAGTCAGAATCCTTAGAGAAAAATCCTAGGAATTTGTATTTCCTTTAGAAGTCCCAGGGGATTCTTATCTTTATAATGAGATAAATTTGAATTCAGTGGACCAGTGCTGGCTACATAATAGAATCACATGGGTGAACTTTTGAAAAATCTTAATGTCAGACAATACCACCAGATCCAGGGACTTAAGAGTCTTGAAGGTGAGCCCAATCAAGCACCAGGACTTTTCATAACTCGAATGTGCAGCCAGGGTAGGGAACCACTGTTCTTAAACCAGTGCTGTCCAAAAAAGAATATTCTGCAATGATAAAAAGGTCCTATATTGGCACTGCCCAGTGCAGAAGATGCTAGCTACACATGACCATTGAAATGTGCTGAAGAACTGAAATTTTAGTTTTATTTAATCTTAAATAACACACAGTTAAATTGCATAGCAAATGTGGCTAGAGGTTACCATAGTAGACCACACAGCCCTAGATTTGGATGTGTACTGACCTTCTGGATACCAGGCAGGGACTGTTGAATGAAAGCAAGGGAAACTTCATAAAAGGGTAGTAAGGGCTCTCTGAGACATTTCCTAGGAAACCAAAATGTATTCCTGGGCTCCAAGACAATAATCAGTTACAGTGGTCTGTGCTATTTGGTAAATCTCCCACCTGGCCCCTTTCTTGACTCAACTGAAGAAGGAAAACACCCATCTCTAGGCTTCCAACAAGAGCCTTGAAGTTGCAGGAAAAGCAAGCTGAGGATGCTAGCTTCTATTTTAAAGATGATTTCCTCTTCAAAATAAGCTCCATCCTCCAACGGTGGTGACAGGGCAAAGGTTGTGACTGACATTGTGTTGCTGAACATTAAACAGCCTCTAAGGTCACTCAGCAGCTGGTGGGCATGTCCTGACAGACGGCTCTTAATCAGACTCACCCCTGCCCCTGGGAACCTTGAGACCTTGAGGGAGGGATGAGGGAGGCCAGCTGTCCTAAGGGCCAGTGATTTTTTCCTCCTCCTGCACACTCACCACTCCTCCATGTCACCTACCCCATGCCCTGTAGTGATGAATGTTTGTGAGTTAAATGGACAGACAGGGGCGCAAAGAGCAGACCACCCAGATAACAGCACAGGAAGCTCTATCAGGTTTCATCCCCCTAGTGTGACCTCACTTCTGGATGACAAGCTGTGATTTCTAACCAAATGTTTTCTTAGGGTCTCCACACCTATTGGTTTTCTCTCCCTTGAGAACATACAATGAGGCTGTCAAAGGGTCATCTAACTTCAGCCCTGTTCGGATAATGGGAACTTAGACCTTGGACCAGGAACAGGGAAGTAGGGACTGGGCAAGGCAAATCTCTGAGCCTAATTGCTTCACTCTTAAAATGGGAATAATGACAACTACTTGACAAAGTAGTTGTGAAAATAAAGCAAGGGGATGAGCGACAAATGAAAGTCACTGGCAGGCAGAAGGTACCCAAGTATGAGCTTCCCTAAGATCAGTTCCCTAGAATTTCTTAATCTTTACCTTGCCCTTTTCCTAATTTCTCTTAATAATTGCAGGGCCCTAGGCTGTGACCTCTGACCTCTGTGGATTTGTTATCCTAAGAAAATCCCCAAATATCTTAACAATTCCAAACAATCCCACACATGCTGAGATTGGATTCCCCGTCTGGACTCAGGTGATGGTGTTTCTGGTTTAGTGAGCACTCATTCATGGGATGGAACAGAAATGAGGCTGTAAAATCAGTAATACATTTTCCTTCACCCAAAGAGTTCCTAAAAGTAACAATAACTCACATTACAATGATCCAGGTTTCAAAACACTGTTCTAACTAATAGCTCTTATGATCTTCTAAGCAACCTGTTGAAAGAAATGTGGAGATTATTTTTATCATTCTCACGTCAAGATGAGGAAATTGAGGTTCCAAGAGTTGAAATGTCTTGATCAAGTTCACGAGTAGTAGGTACAGAGCAAAGCTCCAGAACCATATTGTTTTTTACTTCAAGTGATACCTTGCATGCAAAACACTCATAATAAGATATGAATTACTGATGAGTATTATTGTTTATCCAAACTCCTTGCCCTTTCCAACAGAAGTGAAAGAGCATGCATTTTTAAAACAAATGGGTTGTGATTAAGTACAGACACAGGTGTTCAGAAAAGCCGGATATTAATATGCACTTGCAAGCCAAGGAACTATATTCATCCTTTGGTGATGAATGTGGGCTGAGAAAATTTCATAGTCTTGAGTCGATGAATGAAAAAGGATAGGACTTGTATGGGGAGGGAAAAATCAGGGCTTTGCGGGCAGGGAGCACAGTCAGTGCACAGGCTGGATACTGGAGTCAGGACGCACACTTGACCAATTTACACAGTTTAGCTATGGGATCAAAATAAGTAAGACAAGGTGGACTGCCCTGGAGAAACTTTCCATAACAGGCTGACACTGTTCTGCAGGACTGTCTTGGAGGAAATCCAGGAAAATGGACAGTTCTGATGGATTCAGATACTGAAAGAGCCTTGAATGGCAGCCCTGGGAGTTTGAGTTTATCCTGCAGTCAATGGGTCAGATAAAGGGCTCTTTCTTCCACCTTTCCCCAATCTTTGAATTCTGCTCTGGCCCCAGGACCACTACCTCACTTTCTCCCTTTCAGCCTTCTTTTCCAAGCCCTGAGACTCCATTATACTGTAATCAATTCCGGAGAGCTACAGACAAAGACAATAAATCTCGTCTTTGGTGACATCCTCCTTCCCCTCCCCTTAGCCTTTGTTCCTCCTCTTTGTCTAGAGATAAAGCCTCCCACCACAGGCTAAAGCTTCCAGGCTCTCTCCCCTCCCAATCCCTCCTCACCTTCAAGTGGGCTTTATGGTATCCATGGAAACCACAGAGGCCTAGTGGCCAGGGGTCTCTCACAGAAATACTATGTTATGATTGGGGATGCAAGAGATGGTGTGAAAATAAGAAAATGGTTTATAAATGCCTTATCTGTCATGCATGGATCTGGCTTGGGGGAAGGAGACCTGAGCTTTCTGATTTCCACTTTGAAGGGGCTTTGCTGAGTTAAGTTTACACCTGAACCTAGCAGTAAAAGAGCACAAGTGCATGTACACACAAGTGCACCCACACACACAATGCATATGTTCACGTATATACTCGTACATGCACATACACACAGCTGTATACATATGTACATACTCTCACACATACACTCACTCATAAACATATAATACATATGCTCACACACAGATACACGCAGACGTAGTACACATGCTCACATACATATTCACACATACACACTCACAGCCATGCACAAACGTATTCACACATACATACACATTCACATACACACAAATATATACCTACAGGTACACACACACACATACCATCCCCTCCTCCCCATTCCCACTTTCCTCATTACAGCTGGGTTCCATCCACTAAGAAAACAAACCTCCTGAAACATGACCCTGCACTTAGAACCACCCAGGCCCATTCCCAGGACAAAAACACCTTTGTGGTGACCTTCCAGAGCTGCTACACCCTCAGTATCTCCCAACCGCCAGCACCTTATCCCTCAAGCCCCCTGGCCTCAAGGCTCACAGATTGAAAACTTGCTTCTCACCTTCTTAAAACTTGGTGATAGGAGAGTTACAGATGCTGCAGACTGGAAGCCCATGCCACTGTAGGCTTCCCCATAAGAACTGAGCAGAAGCCATGAATCATGCTCAAAAGGACAAAGGACAGTGGGTAGATGAAAGATGAGAACTGGAGAGAAACACCTCATTTCCCACTTTGAAGGGTTCCAGCTTGGAGACCAAGACCCTTAGGCGTGTATTCAGTTTGGAGACAGATCTTCCAAGTACTATTAATAATTCAAAAATTTCTATGGAGCACATATGAACATAATAAAAAAAGAAAAAGAAAATAAAAGTTCTATGGATGTTGAACAAGCCAAAGTAGCACAAGTGAATGGCAGCACACAGACTCTGTCTCTGGAGTGGGTGTAGAATTCCAGATGGCCCTCAGCAGCCATTACAAGAAGTCTGGAATTCTAGTGGGCAAGTCTGTTGTTTCAGTTTCATTTTTCAGTAAATTAGGTGATCTGGGGATTAGTTCTCATTCAGCACTGTCTGCTTAGGAGACCAAATATTTCTAGGCATACAAACAGTTCCCTGGTGGGTAAAACACAGGCTCATTATCCCAAACCCCTTGATTCAATGTCTTATGTTGGACCCATCCAAAGTCCAACCTTACCTCTTGTTTGCATTAATTCTCTACCCTCCACGAGGAAAGACAAGTAAGACACCCCTCCTTCTCCTCTGCTTAGGTCTCATCCCAGCATCTGGAGTGGAATGCAAACCACTTTCTAGCACTTGAAAGATAATTTGATATAGCAGTCTTGGTTTCCAGCTGTTCTGAGTACCTAGCCTGACTCTTCCAAGAATAACATTACCCTGCAAAAGCTAGTTTAACTCCAAATTTAATCTGTAAAATGGATATATTAATATAGCTCCTCCCCCCAAGATAGTTGCAATGATTATAAGACAACAGATACTACAATGCCTGGCACGAGTAGTTTCAAGTCATGCGACTCTCTTCAGTGTGCTAGATAGAGGTGAAACAATACCAACCACGATCTGTCTCACCATATTGTTTATCTCAAAAAGATGACAGTGCTTGTATACATACACCAATGCCTAGTGTCTCTAACCAGTTCCTCCTTACTCGTGAATATTAATTTTGAGCCAAGCTACTGCTTAATGCATGTTCTCAGCACCAAGACGCAAGCAAAGCTGTCAAATGAAAAACAAATTCATTGTCACATAAAAATAACTTACTGAGCAATTTGACCTGACCTCTACATACCAGTCTTGCAGACAACAGAGAGGTGAGTAAAACACTATCACTACCAACTAATTGTTACATATTGTGCTGGAGAAATCTCGAGGTCCTAGGTCCCATGCACCCACATTCAAATCCCAACTATCCCTTTATGGCTGTCATTTAATACCTGTAAATTTATTTCATCTTCCCAATGCTTAATTTTCTCATCTGTAACAATGAAGATGATCCTAGTAGCACCTACACCCAGGATTAAATGGTGCAGAGCCTATAAAATACTCTAGCTCAGGAAGTATCTAGCTTAGAACGTATTCAACCAACTTTAAGTGCTGCTGCTGTTATTTTTGTTATTATTAGCCAACATTGCTACTATTTGCAATCTCATCTTGAATAATTGCATCACAATATAGCACCACAGAGTAGTGAAAGTTGGTAAAAAGAGCAATTGGTCCTTGAAAAGTCACTTGCCCCTTCTGGCTCTTTGTTGCATAAAGAAAAATGAGGCCCAAAGATCCTTCAGCACTCAGTGACTTCATGACATAGAACAAGAACAGAGGATCACAAGCAAATAAAAGAGATGCATGGCAACAAGGAAAAACACCCAGGAGCCCAGAAGGCCATTAATCCTGTTGGAGTCCTGCTCACCTTGGTTCCCTGAATGCCAGTTGTTTTTCCTATGTCTTCCCCTCCTTCCTGCCACCTTCCTCCTCCCAGGGAAACAGAAGTTCCTGAGGGCTAGAAAAGGTCAGAGGGCTGAACTGGCCTGGACAGGAGCCACCAGAGCAGCTTCCTGTCAGGAGTCTTCTATGAGCTGCCACCCACTGCAGGGAAACCCAAATAAAGTCACCTCTCCACCAGAGATCATTTTGCCCTTTAAGGTAAGGTTGTGTTCAGAAGCCAGAATGTATTTATGGCTTGATGAAGATTTCATTCAACCTTTTACGGACACGGCACCAAAGACCTATCCTGGCCCATCTGCTGCTGCTTTCATGGGATGACCTGGACATGGATCCTGAATAATGTACAGTCAGTGAACTTTACTTCTGATAAGTCCTTTTTTGTTATTTTTCTCTTCCTCTATCCCTTAATCACACACAAGCATTCCCTGTCATGACCAAGTATCATTACAGTCTAATCCCATATGTCGTTTCAAAGATGAACTTCAGGGTAATTATCCAAAACAATTATCAAAAATGACTTAAAACATTTTCACATCAAGAAACAAAAGTTTAAACAAGAAATCAGATAAATGTTTATGAGCCCAGAATTTGGAGGGGGGGCAGGGGGTAGGTAGAACCAAGGTTTGAATTCAGAGCTTTGCACTTATAAAGCAGGTGATCTACCACTTGAGCACACCTCCAAACCACTTTTGCTCGGTTATTTTGAAGATGGAGTCTCATGAACTATTTGCCCAGGCTGGCCTTCAACTTTTACAGGTACAAGCCAAGGGTGCCCAGCCCCAGAATTTTATAGACATTTCATTTTATCCTCACAACAGCCTATAAGTAGGTACTGCCTACTTAGCCAGTGATGAAGGCTCAGAGGCATTCTACAACTCACCAAAGGCCCCAGTCACTGGAAGGACAGGCTGACATTTCAGCAGAGAAATCTTTGTGTCCAAAACTACACACATCTTGCCACACCACAGCACAACAGACCAAAAGACAGAGGAATTTCTGGCATTGCTGGGTGATGGAAGGGATCTGGAGAGCCTGGAGAATCTCTTTCACACCCTGAAAATCAGCTCCTAAAATTTCCTTCTCCTGGGACCTGTTCTGGGTCCATGTGTGATTGAGATTGCAAAAAGGACTAACTAGGATATTTTCAATGACAATAGTTGACCATATTTCAGCTTCTCATTCAAAAAGGAGAATGTCCCCAGAGACTTGGGAAAAGGAAGTAATTTTTGAAATACTAAACATATTTCTGCAATTCCAATAGATGGACAGATGTATAAACAAGTAGAACAATAGATAATGAATAGACAGATAAAATATAGATATAGATTTAAAGAGATATGCAAAGATATATAGAGATAGATAGAGAGTTTTCATGGCCCAGGTTTCATGTCAATTAGAAATAATGCAGTGAGACTCAAGAGTGTGACATTGTGGAACCAGCACAGATTTTTATAAGTAGGCAAATCTGACCTTGAGTCATGGTATGGTCATACACTTGTGACATGACTGTTAGCAAATTGCCTAACATTTTCTGATCTTCCATTTTATCTTCTGAAAAATGGAGAAGATAATATCTCTCTTTACAGAGTTATTGAAAGGATTTGGAATTGCTCATGTAAAATATTTAACAGTGCACTGAGTTAGTAGATGTTGAGTGAATAGAATTATTATGGTTTTTGTTTGAAATAATAATGACGTCAAGAAGCTGTTCACAGCATCCAGACATACATGTCCCCAGGCTGAACAGAGGCCAAGAAATAATCTACCCCTTCCATTCTTATCTCTCAAAGGATGTCTTTGGGGAACTCCAAAGTCCATGGCAGTTACAAAGTAAAGACAGACATTTTTACCAGCCGAAGAACAGCTGTTCTGATCTCTCTGCGAGACATCTACCTTAAATCCCTTCATTGACCACTCATGCTTACAAGTGAGGTGACATTCAGACCTTCATTGTGGCTGGCCTTTGTCATGTCTGTGGTGTTCACCCCTTTTTTAACAGACTCTCTAAATTTCGGGTGCTTCCCACAATCAGAACATAACCTCCCAAGTTACGAGCTGGAATACACCCAGTATCTCCTGCCCCAAGCGTCAGCATTTGACCTGGACCCCTTTCATGCACATGTTTGAATTCACTTTGAAAGACAATGACCTAAAGATCTAGGATCTGTGTGGAAGCTGTTTTCTGGCTGAGGGTGGAGAAGAGCAGAGAAACTTCAAGGTCTCTGAGACAGCAGCAGTGGGAATTCTGGGGGTCCAGTCCTGGTGCAAACAGAAAGATCCGTGCTAGAGCCAAATATTTCAATGATGGCTCCTTCCAGAAGCCCAGTTCCCCCCAGAGATTCTGTAAGATACTTAATGTCCTTTAGCAAATTCATTTTCTGCATATACAGCAGCATCTAAGATGCTTAAAGGATGCAAACCTCCTGCCTGCCAGGCTAGCAAAACAAAACCTGCTCAGACTGAACATACCTCACATCATTATCTCACCCCTCACTTAGACTGGGACCTCATGAGCCTGAAACATGCTACACAGAAAATGAATAGGTGTAGAAATAAAATGAAGTGAGTCCTTGTTCTCTGGTTCCATCTTGGGTTCTGAGACCTAGTACTAAAGAAAAAAAAGAATGGTTCCCACCCCATATATTAAATAAGTCTTGACAGTGCAGTGGGCTGTCTTTGTGACTCAGAAGCTGGCTCTGAAGATCATTTCTCTGAAGGAGTTTCCAGAAATGGCTGAACAATGGCAGCATCACTAGAAAGAAGTCTGTCACCTCCCACAGAAGTGACTTTGAGGGACAACATATTTTTGAATTTGCAATTTTGGAAAGTTTGCTAAAACATCACTTCCATTATGGGGTGTAGCAGAAAGCACTGAGTCAGGAAAGCAGAATTTAATTCTAATCCTCCTACCAACATCTTAGCTGTTTGAGTAATTTCCCTTCTCTGAACCTCAGTTTCCCTGTCTGTAAAATTAAAGGGTTGATTTGCTCCCCCACTGCCTCTTTCAGGATATTTCTCCTGCAAAATGCTGGCTCTTATAGTGTCTATGCCATTCAACTAAGGTAGCCAGGCATGTCTGTACAGGTGGTTCATGTAGATTGTCCTGACCAAGAATGCTCATCCAAGGGGTGAGTAAAACCCAGCCCATGACCTCCACTGTGCATCCTGGGGAGGGGCTGCTTCTACTCAGGGAAGATATTTTGTCCTAATTTGCACAAAGGTATCATATGAACTAGCCATGGTCCTGATTTCATATCTTTGATATGCTCTTGGAAGCATTCTTTTCATCATGCCTCTTCTACCACTGCAGACTTTATCTCCTGGTTGCAATCACATTCACTGCCCTCTTCCTACACTAATTCTCAAAGCTTTGGTCTCTGTATGTGCAACTTGGTCTGACTTGTTGACATTCTCCACCCGAACAACCTTTGACCTCACTCCAATACAGTCACCTCCTGAACATTCACACCATAGACTAGCGTAACCATAAATCCCTTTGTCCACAGCCTTCCCTTTGACCTCTACTTCTGACCCTTCCTGCTCACTTGTTCTACTACCCTCACTCCCATATTTCTTGTCCCTTATCTTGACCAATAACCCATTAATCTCATCACATGTAAACCCACCAGCAGCCACCTTTTGTCTTTTCTTCATTACACAAGTTCTCTTTCTTTATAATTACCTTGCAAACCACCTCAACACCATCAAGTCGCTCTCCTTGGTCACAACCACACTGCAAAACTCAAGCATTTGCTGAGTACTGTCTCTGTGCCTATCACACTGGAGCTAAGTGCTACCAGAGAAAAATCACACAACCTGGCTAAGAGATCTCACTCTAAATTCATGGACACAAATCTCACGTGGAGAGTCTGCACTGGATACTTCCCTAGGAATTTTGCTTTTTTCATTGCCCAAGATAAAACTTTATTTCTTCGAAACTTTCTGAACCCCTTTCCTTACTGCATGCTCAGTTGCTGACTTCATAATTCATTTATGAATTAGAAGTCTTAAAACCAGAACTCCCTCATCTTTCCATCACAAAGTTCTACTGACCTATCTGCAATGTGCCCTGGCTCACATCCTTTCCGTCCTCAAAGATTTTTCTCCAATATCTCTTCTCCATTGAAACAAGATCCTTTTTATGGCTCACTGTTGCTCTCACCATATCATACCTGAAAAGACCTTGGTTTTTCCTAGATCACTGCTAGCACACAAACATGCCCTGTACCTCCAGTTTTTTTCTTAATGCCTTTCGCTTTATCTCTTATCCCTCTCTAGCTACAGCCCATTTTCTGTTTATCTTTCTAACAAAACTTTTTTTTTTCATTTTTCTTTTATTATTCATATGTGCATACAAGGCTTGGTTCATTTCTCCCCCCTGCCCCCACCCCCTCCTTTACCACCCACTCCACCCCCTCCCTCTCCCCCCCTCAATACCCAGCAGAAACTATTTTGCCCTTATTTCTAATTTCTAACAAAACTTTTGAAAAGAGTTGTTTCCACAAGCATTCTCCTATCCTATTATCCACCCTCCAACTCTCTCCAGTTTGTCTTCTAGCAACACAGTCCATTATAACTACCTGGCCCACATCATCAAGGACCAATCCAGAGGGCAGTTCTGGTTCCCTCTTAACTCACCTCTCACTAGCACTTTTCAGTCGCAACTCTATGATGCTCAGATTTTTGTTATCAGTCCAGACTCTTCAAAATACACATCAGCTTGTACAGCTTGTATTCTTGAACATTCTCTCTCTCTCTCTCTCTCTCTCTCTCTCTCTCTCTCTCTCTCTTTCTCTCTCTTCTCTCTCTCTCTCTCTCCTCTCCATCCAGCCTTCCCTTCCCTATCTCCCTGCCTCACTAATTTGTATCACCCTCTTCCAAATTATTCAAGTCAGAGAGCTTGGATAATTCCCTCTGTCACCCACATCTAGGGATTCAGAAGTCCTGCTTATTCTGAATCAAAAATGTGACTCAAATCTGCCTCTCTTCTCAGTCTCTATGGACACTACCATCACCCCTCATCTTGGCCTCTGAAGTAGCCTCCTAAATGGTCTTTCTGCTTTCCTTCTTGCTTCCCTTTAATTCATTCCCTATCCAGTAGCCTGAGTGATGTTTTAAATGCAAATTGAATCATGTCATTTTTTCTGATGGCTTCTCATAACACTTAGAATAAAATCAACCTTCTTGGCATGGTCTTCAAAGTCCGGTGTGAGATTGCCCCTGCTTATCTCTCTAACTTTGTCTACTGCCACCCTCTCCCTGGCTTCCTGTCTATTAGCCTTCCAGTTGCCCTAACAATAGTTACAACCTACTGAGATCTTTCCTGCTTTGGTCCTACATTTACTGGTTCCTGAGTCTGGATCCCATCACATGGCTGCACCCTCTAATCCTTCAGGTATCCACTGGGAGTTTATCTTCCAAGGTGACCTTATCTGTAGCTATACTCAATATCATTTTCTATCTCAGATGATATTTCCTTCACAGAATTTTCCATAATTAGCCATTTAATATGTTTGTTTAAGTACCTACGTATTGTCTACCTACTCCTACAAAAATACTAAGTTTGATAGGAGAAGTTTGATGACTGAGTGACTGGTACAAATTAATGTTCAATAAAAATTTGTTGACTCATGAACAAATCATTCTGACTCATTCTCTCCTTTATTCATACTCCCTTGCATGTATACCATATACATAAGATATCTAGACCTGTTCCTCAAATTTTCCATATCCTTCTTTACCCTCTTACCTTTGTTCTCATTGCCTCCTCAGTCTGGATGCCTCATATCACCCCCATATTTAAGTTACCAACATCCTAGTCATTCTTCAAGGGCCACCTTCAGCCCTAAAGTCTGAAATTCCACCATTAACAATTCTTAGAATCATAAAATGTTAAGTCCTTAGGGATAGCTGTCCAAAATTTGCCACTTCAAGTATCCAGAGTGCTACACTGAGGGAAATGCTGAAGTCTAGGGCTATAAACAAACAGGAGAGACCAAAATTTGATCTACTATAGCTCAGATCTTGAATGTCCCCCAAAGGCATTAAACTCTTTGTCACAAAGATGAAACTATTAGGAGGTACTGGAACCCTTAAGAAGTGAGATCTTGTGGGAGGACCTTAGGCAACTAGGAATATGTTCTTGAAGGAAATTGTGGGGCTCTGACTCATCCTGTTTTCTCCTTGCTCCCTGGCCTATGATCTAAATTAAGTTTTTCTCTGCCACATGCTCCCACCATGATGTGCTGCCTTACCATAAGACCAAAGAAATAGAGTCAATCAGTCATAGACTGGAACCTCCAAAACCATGAGTTAAATGAAATAGTTCTATTTATAAGTTAATAGGAAGGTATATGTGTGATCTGTTCAATCTCCTCATGTTACAGTTGGAGAAACTGAGGTTCCAGCAGGTAACATGATTTTTTAGAGGACACAAGTAGTTGGAGACAGTACTGAGAAAAAAACTTGCCTCCCTGGACCACCAGTCTGAAGTTACATCATCTGCCTTTCTATCCTACAAACAGAGAATCTAAGACTCTCACAGGCTTGAAAACTATAGAGATTGTGAATTTTGAATTTTAAAACTATTTGGTCTTTCTTTTGCAGCAAACTTCTGACCAGTTTGATGTTATATACAAACTTTTATTAAATATTTCTAGTCGTATTGTATTTTTACCACCACAATAAAAAATATTTTAAATACAAGAAGAATTACCAACCATCACACTCCCCAAATTGAGCACTCCCTTCTTCTTCTTCCTTGTGCATTCTTTATTAATGTAGAGATCCATCATGCCCTCTGAAGTGGAAAGTTCAAGTCACATTCTTTGTAATAGCAGAGGGGAAAAGAAAGAACATAAGAAAATTAAAGTCTATTGATTACCTCTAATGTGCTGGAGGAGATTGGTTGCCACTGGAAACATTACCTCATATAACCTTCCAAACGATCCTGTGAGGTGACTACTTTCATTATTCTGTTTGACAAAATATAAAACAGCCCATTTATAAGCATTGTGTCCCAGATCTTCACTCCTCTGAGTATGGTCCATGGACCAACAGCATCTACCATTGATGGAGGTCCTTTAGAAACAAGATGCTTAGAATGCTCTCATGATCAATTAAATCAAAATCAGTATTTTATTAACACCATACCCTTTGATCCTTCCACACACAAAAGTTGGGGAGCAATGTTCTAGATGATTCAGACAAATAAGAGATGAATTAGAATTTGAATTAGAGCTCTTTGTATTCTTAACAGAATGAGCAACAGAGACAAAAGCATTACAGTTTTAAAGAAGACAAATTAAGCTGTCACTAACACAAATTGTACACACCAACACAGGCAATGGTAACTGCTATCTACTCTGATAAGTATCCCTTCTAAAACTATCTACCATATAGAAAAGAAATAGTTGGTGATATGAAAAGCAAGTAGGCAGACTTAGGAATCAAGTGAACCAAGCCAATCAACTTAGCCACTACTTAGCAAAGTCATTAATAAAGTCACCTATCCTCCTAGGGGCTCACTGTCTTCACTAATGAAGTAGGAGGGTCAGAACAATCCCTTCCATATCAATTATGCTGTTTTTTCATGCCAATACATTGTGCGTCCTGCATTCCTGACACAATTAGAGTGGAAACCACTTCCTTCTCCAGCCTGCAACATTGATTTTTAATGAATTCCTTTGGTAATTGCTGTTTTTCTCAAACATACAAATAGTTTTTTATTAGCACAGAAAATAACCACCACTTTCCAGGGGCCCTGACAGCCTGACAGCACCCCTAATACAGAGCTTGCAGCCAGCTGGATCCCAAAGCTCAAGAGCTTCCAGGTCTCATCCAGGAAACCAGCTAGCCACCATATTGGTGTATCCCCATTTTTCCTAGGGGCAAGGGTTACATCCATGCTCTTCAATCCTGGGACTTTGGGATTATAATCCCCAGACTAGGGTCACTGTTGTTCTGCTACTAAAGAAGATCAGACCCAGCCCCCCTAGAGTGGAGCTTTGTCATCCAAGGCTGCTTGATCCCATCATACAGGAAGACCTCTTGAACTTACAGATACATTCCAGCTCCAGAAGAAAAACTGCCAACTCTTCTTGGATGCCCTTAAATCTGGTTCAGTTTTGTTTTTGTTTTTTTTTTTTCAGGGACCGGAAGAGAAGTTTTCCCTGAGTATTTTTACAGAGGGGGAAGTCCAAGATTTTGTTTTCCATTCAATTGGTACATCCCCACCATCAGGAGAGCTCTTCCTCCATGAACAGTGAGTGTCCAAACACAGATTCCCAGCAACTGGTTGACTCAGTACTGGCTCCAGCTGGCACTGATACCTTCCCCAGGAAGCCAACCAGCCTTGCACACCATCATCCAGCCAAAGAGGCTTAGAGACATAATTTCCAGCATAAACTGATCTTGTCACTGCAAAGCCATGATTTGAGGAGTTCTATTTAGAAGAATATCAGAAGTGGTCCCACAAAATGATTCAATCTGTCCTTTGTCTGGCTCTGTGTCCCCAAGGGGCAGCTATTAAGGATGGAGCTGTTCTGTTTAATTGGGTCAGTGGTTACAAAACTGTGTTCTTACCAATCCCAGTGCATCCCAATCTTTACTTCACCTTTCTGAGCACTTTTAAAGGAAATCCACTCATTTGCTGTAAACAAACAAAAAACCTGTTTCTCTCACTCTTTACTCTTGTACTTTCTTTATCCAGTCATTTCAGCAAACATCCTTTGAGTGCCCTTTGCATTCCAGGCACAGGGAATACAACAATGTGTAAATATAATCCCTACTTGAGAGGAGCTACCCATAGGGCAGAGGAGATGGACAAGAACATACAATCATTACAGAATGGCAGAATCAGGGCTGTCCTGGAGACCTGTTCCCAGTGCCCAGGAAACATGGGGTTAGGGCATTAGCAGAGTGCCGGCCAAGTCAGGTATGTCCAGCAAGTTTGTGGAAGCAGTCTCAAATAGACAAGAAAGGCACCAAACAACTAAAAAATAAAGTACAGAACAACATGAACTCATCAAACACAATATCTCTTTGTCTCATGGCCCAAGGCTCCAGTCACAGACGAGAAAATGAGTACTAAGGTAGCTTTGGAGGTGAAAGAAGTGTCAGACATTTAAACACTGATGGGGGCTGGGGGCCTGGCTCAAGTGGTAGAATGCTTGACTAGCAAGTGCAAGGCCCTGAGTTCAAACCCCAGCACCACCAAAAAAAAAAAAAAAGGTAAACACTGATGGAACTGAAGGTGGATCTGTGCTTTCAGTCCATGCATTAGTTCTGGCTTTTGACCACTCTGTGCTGCAGACCAAAAGATCTGTGTTTGCCTCCACAACATTCTGTACTCTCCCTACAGTGATGCTTTCTGCACTTCACTATTGATTGTTAAACTCCAAAAGAGCAAGAATCACTTGTGTATTATTGATTGCTGTCTCCTCATCTCCCAGCACGTGCCTGGTAAATAAGAATAAAAAGATATTTGTTTGAAAAAGCACATAGGGCAAAATGCCTGACCAGTAATCCTCAACTAACACTAAGTCTGAGAAACTGCCAGAGCCAATAGAAGCCTAAGGAGACAAGATGCCTGAATGGAATGTGGGATCCTGGAACAAAAAAGGAACATTAGGTAAAATATGTAAGGAGATCTAAACAAGGGATGGACATTAATTAATAGTAATGTATCAATATGGTTCACTAATTCTGACAAATATATCATGCTAATGTAAGATGTTAATTATGAAGGAAATTGGGTGTGCAATATAAGGGAACTCTCTGTACTATATGAGCAATTTTTCTATAAATCTAAAACTCTTCTGAAGTGAAAGGCTTGAGGTCATTTCCAGGAGTGGGTACCAGTAGAAGGGGGTGGGCATGAGGAAAAGGTGAATGACAATGAATATGGTTGATGTATTTTATATTCATATATAAAAATAAAAGAATGAAACCTGTTGAAATTATTCTAAGAAGGGGAAGGGGAGGAGAGAGAGTGATGGAGGGGGTAAATCTAAGATATACTGCACACACATATGTAAATATCACAATGTAGCCCCCTGTACAACTATTATATGCTAATAAAAATTAACTAATTAATTAAAAGATTTGACAAAATGTAGAGAGTCATCAATACCTTTGTGCCATCCCTCTTGATCAGACTCTCTCCACTTATTCTATATGTTCTCAATAAGAAAAGATTTGGTGAGGCCCTGAGTTCAAATCTTAGTATCATCAAAAAAAAGGAAAAGATCTGTCCTTTCTTCACCTGGAGCCCTGAACACATGCTTGCCTGACAGTGAGAAGCATGAGTTCTAGTCCCTCCTCTGCCACCTTCCCACTGTGCGACCATGTGCAAAATGTTTCCCTTCTGCCTCTGTGGGCCTCAGTTTACCTCTCTAGGCAATGAAAAAGTGAGACTCGAAGGCTCTTCAAGTTGTACTATGAAGGCATGGTGTTATCTGGTTCATGGCAGTTATCCTTAGCTCCTAAGACAGTCACATAGTAGGCACTGAGTAATGTTTGTTGAATGAATATTCTGTGGTATGGTTCGTCCCTGCCAAAACTTGTATTGGTACCTAATTTTTCAATCTGGCAGCATCAGGAGGTGAGACTTTGGGAGGTGATTAGATTATGGGGATACTGCCTTCATGAATGGATGGATAAGGTCTGTCAAGGCTGTTTTAGGTCCTTTGGGAGTGAGTTAGGTCTTGTAAGACTAGATTAGTTATTGTGCAAGTGAGTTGGTATAAACCAAGGCCACCCCATGTGCTTTGTCCCTCCTGCAAGCAGCCATATCCCCTTCTACCTCTCTAGAGGACCTTCACAAGGTACCAAGCAGATGGCAGCATCGTGCTTTTGGACCTCCAGAACTCTTTTCTTTATAATTAACCTGCCTCAGGTACTCTGTTATAGCAACAGAAAAAAAGGACTAAGATGAAATAGATGTAAATGAACATTGCTCTGATATTTTCATACTCCAACTATAAATGCAAACTTCTAGAGTCAGTGTGAAATGTCCAAAATCCCCTTTGAAGAGCTGTGCCCTCTGGATCAGGTTCTATAAGCTGCCAACTCTCTAGAGCTCAGAGTGATGGATATAACACATCTACCCTTCATGCTGACCATCACCCTGGGTTCTGGAGATAACGGCGGGGTGGGCAGTGTCTTCCCAAGAGATTCATCTGTCCCCTTCTTAGCATTTTCCTACAACAAGGTCAGAGTAACAGGGTGCAGAACTCCCAACCCTTGATTGGGATCCCCCTGACAGATAACCTAGAGGAAGACAGCTCATATGCTCAGCGAGAGAAGAAACTGGAAGTCACCAAAATAAAAAGTGTTTTAATTTTTGTCCCCCATCCAAATTCTCTAGAGACTCAGATTTTAGTCCCAACCCCCAGTCTTCTTGGCATCCATGCTGTGAGGCACAGGCAAGTTTTTCTCTGTGGCTCTGGCTGGCCCACACACAGAGCTGGGGAGGCAATGGTTAAAACGAGGATGAACACTCTTCCCAGCAACTCAGAGGGGCTGTATCCTCCCTGCCCCTGGGTATTTTTTCCCAAAACACTTCCCACTAACCTCTCACCCTCCACACTCCAGAGAGCTCTGAAGTCTCCCTGAGGCTGCTAGACTCATTCTGCTACCTTGATTACAGGCCCTCAGAACCTGTGTGCCTCCCTCTCTCAGAACTCACTTCTTGTTTTAATCACTCACCACACTGTCTCCACCAGCACTGTGAGCCCACAGGCCCTGCTCACTGCTTGATCCTGGTTCCAACACAGTGCTTAGCATGTAAGTCGTAACTCAAGACTTGTAAGAGTAAGTGAAGAAAGGTGTGAATGAGTAAATTATTAAGTACTCTATAATTTTATGTTTTGGTTAACTTACCTCAAATTTCCCAGGAGATTTTTATAGCATCTATATTTAAAAAAAAAAAAAAGAAGACTCAGCTTCTTGTTACAGTCATAAATTCCTAAAGGGCTTTCTCTGCTGAGTTTCACAAGAGGGAAGTCCATAAACTCCTGCTCCACCGTCACCCCTGCCTCATAGTTTATTCTCCTCACTCTCTCTGTTCCTATCTTCCTCTCTTCATCCTGTCTCTCTTCACTGTCTCAGTTGTGGTCTCCGATCTCTCTCTCGCCTCACTCTCCGTCTCTCTGCTACTCTCTTTCTCCTTCATAGTCTCTGTCTATCCTGTGCTAGGCATCTCACAGAAGAGTTCTCGCTTTCCTTCCAAACCTTGTCTATACTTTAGGAGAAGCATCACCATACCATGGCCAAGTGTGTGGACCTTGGAGTTGCACAGATTCATCTGGCTCTAAACCTGGCTTTTCCATGAGGTAGTTATGTGACCTTGGTCAAGGGACCTAGCTAATTTCTCAGAGCCTCAACTTCCTTATCATCAAAATGAGGTAAAAAAAAAAAAAATGTCCCTCTCAGAAGATGCCTACAAGGATTAAATCAAATGATGCTTGGGAAATGCTTAACACAGTGGGAAAACTCCATAAATGTGAGCTCCTCATTGGTATCACTTCTACTATGGCTTTTGTGTCACTTGAAAACATGATTAATTCCTGGGTGGCCTTTGTGACCTGATATGGACTGAATATCTCATTCATGCCCACCTCCCCAGATCATGTCAGCCTCTTTCTCCCCCAAATAGATGACCATCCAGAGCCCAGTTTTCTCTGGCTCTGACTATCTGATCTTTTGTCTGTTTAATTCAGGAAGAATCTATCTGGATGAGACATTCCTAAGCCCAAAAATTATTTTTGAGGAGCTTTTAGTACTTATGACTATCTGGGATGAGTCTGAAAAATTCAGATCCCATGGGTCTGGGGGTGACATCCAAAAATGGGCATTTTCAAAAGCATCCAGAGTGACTCTGGAGAGCAGGGATTCAAATTTCTGGCCAAAACAGGATGCACAGTTAAATGATAATGAGTGAATGGACCAATAAGTGACGATAACTTAATAGAGATAAATTAATGAGTCAATAGGAGCTAATAAAGGGATACCTGAATGAATGGATGGAAGGATGAGTGAATAATAGGTCTGCTAGCATGGAAAGAAGTACCATTATTTTTCCACAGACCTGTGCTCTGGACTCCAAAATGTGTGCCCACTTTTTCTATGGCTTTTCAGGACACAAAGCCTAGCTGCTTCCCTGTTCTTTTAGTTCCTTTTCCTCCCCACACCATTTCTCCTTCCTGGTGTCTATATTCTCCATCTGCTCACACACACACACCCTTCCTTTCCAGTTTCCCACTCCTTTTGGCTCCCACTGCTCCCCCCTGTGCCATGTTCACCCATCCTCCTACTGAAACATTCTCAAACTGTGGATTTTTGTCCTTATTCTTAAGACATTTTCATGAGAGGAGGCTTTGGACAGAATAGTTATACAAAACAGTTTTATTTGATGAACCACAATGAGTAATAGGGTCAGAAAATAGCCACACAGATACTCTGAAAAAGAGGTGGGGAGGAGACGAGGTGGCCTCCTTTGCTATCTGCCCCAGACCACAGATGAGTTTCAGTCAGATAGTCTCTGCAGTTAACTCAGGAGAGCCTCAAAAGCACCCTCTGACCTTCTAGAAGCCTCCTCCAGCCTGGACTGGATGCTTTGAGGGCAGTCCTCAGCAGAGAAAGTGGATCTATGGAAAGTCTGACCTCAGTCTGGGAGACTGAGAAGAGCCGTTTTCTCTCTCCCCCACCCTCTGCTCCAGAGCAGGCTCCATTCCAGGGATGGTCAAAGCGCCCATTTACATCAAGCTGGACTCTTCCCATCTCCATGGCACATGTCTTATCCTTCATTCCAGAGTTGTCCAAAAGCAAAACCCAGACTACGCATGCCCTCTTCCAGCTCACAAAGGTCCCGCTATAAATTTTGTCCTTGAGGCCTTTCTGGTGATATGGACAGCATGCTGTCAGTCCCTCCAAGGCTGCTCCAGTCACTGGGATTCAGTCCCCAGACCCCAGAAAGGAGTTCAGTCCTTATGATGATGAGAGAAAAAAAAAAAAAAAAAAAAGCTCTGCCCCTTTCAACCCCATGGCAAGCAGGTCCTTAGGAAGAGGAACACAGACCCTGGAAAGGGGGGCGTTGTGAGGGAAATGCTCATATATTCAAAGCGAAGTAGGGAGGCATGGGGAAGGGGCCATAGGAAGCTCTAACCAGCCTCTTCTCTCCACTATGGAACAGGGAAGAGAACTGGGACCCAGATCAGTAGGATTTCCCAAGCCTTGAACTCCACACGTCCTGGGAAAAAGCTCCCTACAGACAGTCCAATGCAAACATAGACTTCTTTCCTAAAGCACGGACCAGCCGCCAGAATCTCCCCAAATCCAGTGGGGAGTGGACTCATTTCTATTCTGTCTTGCCTCCATGTGTCCCTTCTTCCCTAAGGGCATTGTGTAAAGAGCAAAAGTGCAGTGGAAAGTGGGGGAGGGGGTTCATCTAAGTTCATTCATCTATGAACATTGTTTATGCTATACTCATCCATATATATGTGTATATATTTATATGTACATATGTATGTATATTGATACAGACCAAAAGCAAGCATCCTCATTCCAACCAAGTGACCTTGGCACCAGGTAGCACTAAGATCTGGGAATGATGTGGTGAGAGGGGGAAACAGGAGAAAGATCTGCAGTTCACAGTTCTGGAGGAGGCTAAAGGGATGAGGATTTGGGGAGGGGAGCCAAGCAGCATACAGACGAAATACAGACACCTCTCGATCCCCTTTTGCTCTGTTTTTCCTTCCCAACTCCCTAATAATATAGTGAAGTGGAGGAACCCACAGTATTCATCAGTTCTTTGCCTTCCAATTCTCATAGACAATAAAAAATAATGAGGAAAACAAAAAGAGGAAAGAGTCTTGGGAAATTTATAGGAAGTACATCTAGTTGGCATCACAGAGGCTCTGCAGGAAAGGAACTCTCTTTAGGGATCAGTCTAGCCCCATTGTCTGAAGTAACCATGAACTGATCCAGTTTTAGGGAAGGTTGCAGTGCTCCGGACTCTGAAGACTGGAGCACTCTAATGCTTTGCTAACACTCAGCCCACTCTTGCCCCTAGCTGGCTCTCAGAAAACAGGAAAAGAGCTTGAACCCAGTCAGTCTTTTAAGCCTCAGGATTCTCAACCCTTATGAACCCTGCAGAACAGGAGGTAAATGGAAGTAAGTGAGGGACTGAGGGTGGGGAACCTACTTCTGGAGAGGGGTTGGAACTAGAAGGTGAGGATTAGCAGTAAAAATTACAGAGATAGAGGGAAAACTAAAAGAGAAAGGAGCTCTAGAGAGCTAAGAAAAGGGTAGAGGAAACTATTTTTTATTGAGTCAGGACTCAGAATTCAATGTTTTAGGATCCATATGACTTCATCCCATTTTATACAAATAGAGAAACAGAGGCTCAGAGAGGTTAAGAGACCTGTGCAAGATCAGCCTGACAGACATGAAGTGACTGAGCCTAGATCTGCAGGGCTCAATCACTTTCTATTAAACCACAGACCTCTGAGAAAGAATAAAGCAGTAAAGAGGAAGACAAGACAGAGCCAGGAGGCAGGGAACCTGTGAGAGCGGAGGTGCAGCCACACTACCTGATTCTTAGAAAGCAAGGGGCACAGCCAGGACACAAGGCTTCTCTCTGGTCCTAGCCCTTAGTCAACAAGTGTCTCTTGGCTGTAGGGGATGGATTTCTCATGTGTCTGCTCTCCACCCTTTCCCATGTTGGGACCAGGCCCCTGGCTGTGCCCCGAAGAGTAGCTGGCTGACTTCTCCCCACTGCTGCTGTGGGAGCTGCCCCCATCACAGCAGAGCATGGACGTGCAAACCTTGCGGAAGCGGGGGTCAAAGAAGGCATAGAGGAAAGGGTTGAGGCAGCTGTTCACGTAGCTGATGCAGGTGCAGTAGGGGTAGACATTCATGAGGAAGCTGTCAAAGTCACAGGGCCAGTGCAGAAAGCTGCCCAGCATGTAGAGGGTCTTCACCAGGTGGTAGGGCATCCAGCACAGCGCGAAGGTCACCACAAGCACCACGATGATGCTGAGCAGCCGGCGCCGCTTCCGCAAGCCCTCGATGCGCTCCTTGCGGAAATGGCCAGCAATGGTTTGGGCGATGAAGAAGTAACAGGTCAGCATAATGACGAAGGGTACCACGAAACCCACAGCAGTGGATGAGATCCCCAGGCCCACCTCCCAGGCCCACTCTGAGCTCGAGGTGGCCACCATGGAGTAGTCCATGTAGCACTGCACGTTGGTGTTATTCTCCATGTTCCCAGTGGTACGGAACACCATGACAGGCACAGCCAGGAGGGCAGCTAGCACCCATAGAACTGCCGTGGCCACGGCCCCACTGACCCGCAGCCTCAGCCGAGCATTGGCCACTGGCCTCACAATGGCCAGGTAGCGGTCAAAACTGAGCCCAGTGAGGCAGAAGACACTGGCATACATGTTGACAAAGATGAGATAGCTGCTAAGCTTGCAGGAGAAGGTACCAAAGGGCCAGTCATATTCCCGGTATGTGTAGGTGGCCCAAAGTGGCAGGGTCACCACGAAGGTCAGGTCAGCCACTGCCAGGCTGGCAATGAAGATGTCAGCTGAGCGCCTCTTCTCCCGGCTGCTCTGAAACACAGTCCAGAGCACCAGGCCATTGCCTGTAGTGCCCAGGAGGAAGACCAGCATGTAGATGGCAGGGATGAGAGCCCCTGAGGACTTCCAGTCTGTATACTCACACTCAGACTGGTTGTCAGCCCCATAGTACATGCTGAAATTGTCATCTTCTGTCATACTGGGGAGCAGAGAGAAGATGGACAGAAAGTCCTGAGGGCACCAGCAAGCACCCTGAGCTTCTGGCTTGAGCCTCAGAAGGTGAGAAGGACTGGAGGTGCTCAGAGCCCTTTCCAGCGCACAAGAGTAGCTGCCTCTGGATTTTCAAATCCTGGAGGATGTCTCTGTCCTGCAGACTTCCCTCTACCCTCAGACTCAGCTAAGACACTTCCTTGCACCCTCCTGAGTCTCTCTGTCTCCTCCTTGGCTCTTCCCACCTCCTAGCTAACCCCTCCCTCTCTTGTAAGTCTTAAGATCTTTAAGTCACAGCCCACTTTTTTTTTTTTCTTCTTGTCACTGGGCAAGTAGACAAAATTGACCCCTGCAGTGCTGGTCTGACAGTTATCTGTGCTTTGCAAGCCTGCAGCTATTCCTGGCCCCGCCTTCACCCTCTGGCTGCCACCCACCTTCACCCCAGCCTCTTCCCTTCAGTTTCCTCACCACCACTTCAGTTCTCTCCACCCTCCTGTTCTCACCCCTTCTGCATACCATCTAAATGGGACAAATTATGCAGATTGAAATCCAACCTGACTTCGAGCCAGGGGGCAGGGAAGGTGTGAGATTTCGCAGGATGGTCCCAGCATCTGGCATAGCCCTCCTAGTGGGGGTTTGTCCCTCAGCTACTTCCTGCACCCAACATCCAGACTAAACCTCCCACTAGGACTCTCTTCTTACTCTTACTCGTTGTTCTATACCCCTTAGTCTCAACCCTCCCTCTCTCTCTGTCTCTCTCTCTCCCTCTCTTTCTCTCTCTCTCTCAGAATTTACAGATCAAGTATAGGGGGATTTCTCTAGAATTTATAAGCTATTGACAGATGGGAGTTTGCAAGATGGTATAGGGAGTTTTAGAAGGTTAAAGACAGAGTCAAAGGATGAAAGAAACCCAGGACAAAGTGATTTCTAAAATCATGTCATTAAATGTGGGGGAAAACCAAGGCTCATGTCTTGCCCAAGGACATAGGGTGAATGCTGTTATGGTTGGTTGTTTGCTTTTCTTCTTCTCCAAGCACACATGGACCACAGTTCTGGCGTGTAGCTGGAGATCACTAAATTGTTGTTGAATGAGTAAGTGGATGAATTGGGAGTGAGAAGAAGAGTCCATGTATAGAAGTGTATGAAATATTACACTGTGAAAACATGACACAGTCAGTCCTCAGGTTCTTACTGCCTTTCGCGGACCAGGGGATTTTATAACACCACATAGGGTCAGGAATTTGAGTTAGAGGAGGATGCAGAAAAAGAGGCTGCCAGCCACTGAGAGGGCATTGTGGCCACAACCCTATAGAAATTCACTTTGCCCCATCTAGTCACCTCTCCAGAACCTCTGGGCAGGAAAGATGGTAGGGTGCACAAGATAAGATTAGAAAATCACACACCCTTTCTACCACCCCCAAGACTGAGGGAGGCCACCTAAAGTTGGGCAGGAAGACTAGAGATGTAGCTTGCTGGTAGAGTGCATGTTGGTAGTTTTGGAACAGGAGTTTGCCAAGAATAGAGATGGTAGAACCACGGGGATAGATAAGGAGAGAGGAACATAAAATGCAAAGAAAAAATGAAGACAAGCTTGTCCAAAGCCTTAGGGTGTGATGGGGAAATATAGGTGAGAAGGCTGGAGGGAAAGGTAAGAAAGAACCTGAGAGCCTTTGATGATCTTCACCTAGAGGAAATGTGGGAAGATGAACCTATGGGTGCCATC
Organism: Castor canadensis; assembly: GCF_047511655.1. Taxonomy (NCBI): domain Eukaryota; kingdom Metazoa; phylum Chordata; class Mammalia; order Rodentia; family Castoridae; genus Castor; species Castor canadensis. Next base: position 193,648,230 of record NC_133386.1, read on the forward strand.
TCAGAGAATTGTGTGCTGTACACATATTGTGTGTCAGGCATTCTTCTAAATACTTTTATGTACTAATCTCTTTCAATCATCAAAATCTTAGAGGTAGATACTCTCATTAGTCTCAATTTAATGATGAGGAAATTAAAGTATGGGGAGGTGAAGCAATTCAGTTAAAGTCACCAATTATCTGAGTCAGAATTTGAAGCACAACTGTCTTGAATCCATAAACTAAATCACTATGCTCCTGAAGAAAAAAAAAACTTTTTTAAAATTGGAATTGTCATCTGTTGAGCATTAAAGAAATGTAGATGATACTAGGAGACCTGTAATTTACTTTAAAATAAGCTCTTTTGTGTGAGACTAAAGCCCAGTGTTTAGAGACATTCCCTTACCTCATGATGTCCAGGCACCAGAGTGTTCAAAATGTACTGGTTATCACTTTTCTGTCAAAATTCTTTCACTGTGGTGCCTCTAAGGCAAAATTTGGCAAAGTTACAAAATTAAAATGTGTACTAAACAAAAAGAAAAAGAAAAAGAAACATCCCCCACCCTTGATTAGATAGAGTATAAGAATCCTTTCCAGCAGTGGTTTGTACACTTAGGGGTAGTGCCATAGACTTGATCCAGAAACTGACTTGTGTTCAGCCAAAGAGAACTCCTGACTGCCTGGTGTCACCTACAGACTGGCACCAGACCCTGCCTCTGGAATCTTGGCAATCAGTAAAACAGTGGACAGGACAGCTAATAGAATGTGGAGCTCCATCCATCTAATAGTACACAGAGCAGGAACGAGATGGGGCCCACTTGCCTCTGCAGGCTTATTTAACAGAAGTTCTGTGCAGGTAGCTGAAATGCTCTTAGTATAACCTGACAGCATGGTTGGGTAGTAAAGGTTATCTGCGTCAGACTTCTTAGGGCTAGGCTCCTTTACCAATCATGAAGGACCTAAGAGTTATGCAGGTTCCAGTTTGCTCTGGTCAGGTCACAATAGATGGCCCTGTTATGAGTAAAAATTACTGCTCTAGACATTCCATCTGAGATCTCTAAGAATCCCAGATCTTCCCTGGTTCTCCCAAAAGTATTTAGGAGAACTTATCCTGTGTCTTTGTTTTTGTTTGTTTGGGGGGTGGGGGTTGGTGACATTGGGGTTTAAATTCAAGGTCTCACACTTGCTAGGCAGGTGCTCTCCCACTCTCCCACTTGAGCCACTCTGCCAGCCCCCAAGACCACACACTTTGAAGTCGAGAACACAGAAGGAGGGAAGCAAGTGAGTTTATATTGCCCTTATAATCAAGTCCCTGTCTCTCTCCCTCAACTGTCCACTTGAATACTGAGCAAGACAGGAAATGTGAGACCCCACGGGAGAAAATGTAGATGAATCTCTTTAATTCTTTAGCCTCCCAAGGGAGTAAGGAAACAGTTAATCTTAGGACACAAACCAGACTCATTAGGAGGGGAAGGAATTGGGGACCAGGGTTACAAGGGGATTTACTAAAACTGGACAGGTGCAGGGAGGGGGGTCAATGATGGAGCCATGGTGGTGGAGTGCTAATAAGATCAGGTCTCCTGCCAAGAGCCAGCTGGAGCCAGATGGCCTGAGTGGCATCCTGAAAAGAACAGAACCAGCCAGCCTCAACCCTCACCCAGCACGGATCTGTCTCTGTCCCACACTGCACCATCCAACATAGAAGATGAAAGACTAGTAAATAGGACCAGTAGCTGAAGGCTGACCTTTGTGTCCAGGGGCTCAGAAGTTCCCATGTACCAGACAGGCACTAGACCTGGGACAGATACCTGCTCTTCATTCACCATCCCCAACTTGGCCCTTGATAAATATTTGTTGAATTAAAGCATTAGAAAAGTGCTCAGAAAGGTAATGACAACTTGGGTCTTCATTCCAAAGCCATTCAACCACAGTAGAAAGAGTAACTTTTCACTAAATTATCGAGAGGAATCTGGCAAATCAGCAACTAAGGCAGAACTGTTGGCCAGAGTCCCCAAGGCTGCCCTGTCCTGGAGAGGCCCATGCATGTTTCCTGGGGGATGTCTCTCTCCTGGGTGATTTCTTCAGGGTGTTGCAATAGACCCAAGATGAACAGCTTCTGGAAGAAAAGCACCCTGTCCCTCCTTCCATGCCCTTAGAGGATAGCCCAGCCTGCTGGAACAGCTCCAGAGTCAGCAGCTCAACAGCCCTCACCCACTCTACCTCAGGCTGGCTCCTGACCTAGAAAGCAGAGTCAGGCTTGGCCCTGTGCCTGTGGATGTGTGAGCCCATGTGCATTCTGTGAGTGCAAGTTTTGTGTGTACTGTAAGGCAGGTGCTTGGGGACAGTCTGGACTTTTGAGTGCATGGAAATGTTAGGTATACACATTCATGTGTGTGGAAGACTTGCTTGCATTTGTAGAGGATATGAGTGTGCATTGGGTACACACATTCATATGTGTAAAAAAGTATGCTTGTTTGTGTCTAGTGGGGTATGCATTCGTGGGTGTAAAAGACTGCTTGCTTGTGTCTAATGGCGTGTGGGTGTACACTGTAGAGTGTGCTTGTTTATGAGTGCTGGGGCATGAGTGTGCATTGAGTACATACACTCATAGGTGTAGAAGAGTGTGCTTGCTCAGGTAGTGAGATCAGGGAACTGGATAAACATCCTGCTGGGAGGACAGGAAGGAGTGGTTAATTAGATCTAAGAGTTTGGAATGAGGGAGGACAGCTAAAACCTTCTGCTGGGACTCCACCCAGACCTTGCTTGAAGCCCTGGGCTGGGAACATCAAAGTGGAAGTGCTGCCTTTCTCTGCCCCTCACTGATTTCTCACCTCCTCCCTCCCAGCTCTATGCTCCAGCTCCTAACTTCACAGGTCTGCTTTGAACTCCACAGCTTGGGAACTCACCCAGGGCAACAGGGCCTTTTTCTCTCCTTCCCAAGAGGCAGCCACAGCTGTGTCCCTAACAGCTGGTGGTGTTATCTGAGGGAAGGGGGAGGCAGGAAAGCAGGCAGGATGAAACTCTGGAATTCCATCTCCCATCTCCAGTCACACAAGCCCCACACCATCCCAGTCCTAAACACACACACACACACACACACACACACACACACACACACACACACACACATCTCCTACGTCAGCAGCTTATCTGACCAAAAACAAATGGCCAACCATTTGTTCTCCAACCATGCTCTCCAACCATGCTAACATTTGGTGCTATTTCCAACTTCCAGGCCATGTTTCAAACTCTCAGAATTCCCTCGCTCTGGGGACATCAAAGGCAGGAAACTCCACTGGCCTAGGATCCAGGTATGTGAATTCCAAACCCATCTTGCCTACTAAGCCATTCATTCAGCAAATATGTATTGAGCGGCTACTGTGTGCCAGACTGCATCTAAGGCAATGGGCATGCAATGTCAGCAGTTCAGATGGTGTTCCTGATCTCCTGAACTTACGTTCTAGATGTGAGGTTAAGAGGAAACATGTTACAGTGAATAAATGCAAAACACTCAGATAATAATAAGCACCACAAAGAAAATTAAATAGGGTAATGATGCCGGGGAAAGTGAAAGCTGGCATTTTTAGCTGATAGTCTACCTGAAACCTGAATGAATAGCTTGCTTCATATGCTAAAAAATCTTTCCCCCTCTTTCTCTCTGGGAATCATTTTCCCTATCTGGATGTGAGGACACTGGTCCAGCCTGGTCTAGCTCTCTGTGATTCTGAGTGTTGTGACTGGGCATGCAATGTCACTTTGAGAGCTGCTCTCAAAGTGGGTTGGAGAAGTGGGTTTGTTGGGAAAGAGGACAAAGAGGGAAACGAACTAAGCCTCTCAGTCAAAGGATCGCAGTATCAGATGACAATCTGTTTCCCTGCTATGGCCCCAAGCCCTGTCTGATGGGTTAGACCATGAACAGAGGGGGTCTGGGAGCCTTTCCTTATCTCCCACCCAACCCCACTTACCCCTCTAGTCCACCAATACCCACCTATACCCCAGAACTGGCACAGCATCCCATGTATGGCAGGCCTCTAGTAAGCCTATGGGGATCATAAACCTACCCTTTCTATATTCTAAAAAGACGCCTAAGATCTTTGAGCACCTTCCTTCCAAGCTGATGCTGAAGGCCTAGCAAGGGTTGGGGAGGCAGTTATCATGGAGCCAGAGTCAGCATTTCATAAAACCTTTTGGAAGTTGCATATTCCCCTCACCCTTTAACAAGATAAAACTCTCTAAATGTCAGACACAGGCACCTGGAGCTTGGATTTTAGCAAGTTGTTGTGGTAACACTCTGTTTCCTCTGTGCTGCTCAGCAACCTTTGATGAATAAAAACTGAGAAGATGAATTCATTATTATTTAATAAACCATGTGGCTTAGATAAACAGTATCTGTCCCAAAAGAAAACTCCCTGAGGAGGGTGGGGGGTAGACAGGAAAGAAAGCAAAGTGGCTTTTGATGGTGAAAAGGTTATGGCTACTAATTTAGTCCACATTCTGGACTCCACCAAGGAGAAAAGCAAAACCCAGGTTGGGAATAGGCTTCATCCAGGAGTCCCTGTGCCACCCAGTCTTCCCCTCCCATCCCCAACAAAGCCTCCAGGAGGCCTTTGTCCCTCTTTGCAGCTCACTGGCCTCTGTCCAGCTGCGAGGAGAGACTTGGGCAAAGGCAGCAAGGACAGGAAACAGCAGAGGCAGGAAGGAGGTCAGGAAGAGGCAGACAAGACCCCAGCCAGCTTACACTCAGCCCTACAACCTTCAGGAGAGCAAAGCAGTGTTTCCAAAAATATTTACAGTGAGTCTAAGTTAATTAGGTACTATATCAGCACTGACAATGGGAGGATGTAGTGCGGGCCCTCCAGGGGAGAAGACCAACGCAATCAGCCCAGGGCTGCACAAGGAGGACTGGACCTTGGGGGAGGCTGACCTTGCATAGCTAAAGGAAATCAAGCCCTCCACCATGGAGCCAGGACAGGCACTAGAGACAACAGTGTCTCTGCAGAAGAGAAAGCATCCTAGACTCTCTCCAAACTGCAAAAAGCATCTTCAGCCTGCCCCAATCCCACCCCAGACCCGTGCAGAGATCTTGTGTGCTACACCCTGTCTGAGAGCTGCCCTTAGGCCTCTTGAATACCTCTATTCACAGGACAGGACACTCACTCCTGTCCCTTATAGCCTGTTCCCATTCCAGTCTGGGCAGCTATGCTCTTTCAACACTGTCACCTTCAGCAGAGGTGACAGTGCTGCCACTTGGAAGTCACAGCCAAAAAGCCCAATCATTTCAAGACTCAGTTTCCTCATCTGTAAAATGAGAGTCGTTCCAGTGCCTGTCTTCTGTGAGATTTAGGATGTGGAGAGAGAGTAGAGGTAGGGGGCCCAGCACTCAGGGAATGCCACACAGGCAGTGGGGCATTGTGAGCCAAACTGAAGAGATGCAAAATAAAGAGCTTAAAATGTCCTTGGTTTAAAGTTAGATAAGGCCAGAAACTTAGCAATGGGCATCTGGTCACTAATAGAGGCTAGTTAAGAACTAGCCCAGTACTGTAGGGCCACATTAGCCCCTCACCACATGTGGTGATGAGAACTGGAAACAGCCAGGCAAATGGAGGTTAGCTGCAGGAGAGAAATACAGGCTGTTTCAAAGATGTAGTATGAATAAAGAACATCATATATCTCATTAGAAATTTTTATGTAGATTACATGCCAAAATGGTAATGTTTTGGTTATACTGGGATAAATAAAATATTATTAAAATCAGGTTTACTTGTTTCTTTTACTTTTTTAAAGGTGGTTACTAGAAAAATTTAAATCACGTGTGTGACCTATGTAATAGTCCCCTTGGACAGCACTGAACCCAAGAATCATTCCAAAGAAGCTTTGGAATGCTCATTCTGGAGCCATCTCTGAGAGTGGGTCAGCATGAGGATGCTCCTTAAAAACAAGTGTGGTTTTCCAGATCAAAGGCTGGTATTTGGAAAATAACTCCAAGTCAAACGTGGCTGCACTACTGCACTTCACCAAGTCTCAGTTTCCTCAGCTATAAAATGGCGGTAGTAGCTGTCAGAATTATGAGGTGCTAAGCCTAAAGACCTAGGTCCACACCAGGCCTACAGTGAGCATACAGTATACACTGCCTACTACAATTGTCTCATTTTATGGATAGAGAGTGTTAATGATAACTGGGAATGACAATCTTCCCAGTTTGTTAATTCAGAAAATGTGGCACAAAGATATTAAGAAACTTGACCCTTCATTTCTAACTATTAGAGGTGGAATTCAAACCTAGGACAGCTGTTTCCCAGGACTGCAGTCATAACCACCATGCTATATAGTTCACGCTCTTGAGCAATTTGGAAACTCTAAATTTTTCGTGCTGTGTTTCTGTCTCTCAGTTTTAAAGAACAAACCCAGGGCTTTGTGCATGCTAGGCTGGTGCGCTTCTGCTGAGCTACATTCCCAGTTTTGGTTTTTTAAGACAGGTTCTCACTATGTAGCCCAGGCTGGCCTTGAACTCCAGACCCTCCTGCCTTTTTCTTTTTTTTTTTTTTAAGTTTTTTTTTTTATTCATATATGCATACAATGTTTAGGTCATTTCTTCCCCCGCTTACACCTTCCCCCTCCCTTACCCTCCTGCCTTTAACCATACTTTCCATTTCACTTTCTTGCTGTACAGAAGATGTCTGCTCTGTCTGCTGAAGGACTTGCTAGCAGCCAGTGGGATGTCCCATGTCTTCGTGTGAGCACAAAAAAGTAGCTGTGACTGTATGCCACAGGTCTCAGCTGATGAGTTGTCCATCAGCCCCTGAAAACCGCAGGGACTGCAGGGACCCAATGGTAAGCTACCTTGCAAGAAAGCCCTATGCTGGCGCTATACCATCTCTCATTTTTGTGGCTGCTCAGGGCCTAGGAATGATTGGGATGATGGAAAAGATACTGGACAAGGGTGAGCCAGACAACAAAACCTGGACTCTGCTGGTTGTCTGCTGTGCCTCTGACTGCTTTCTGATGCTGACCTCTGGTGGAGATGCACTGGTATTCAGTCTTGCCCTTCCCCTATCCACAACATTTTCAGCACTGGCTCCAGGGGTATGACCTGGCAAGCTGAGACCCCAGACGGCCCAGCTGTGCCTGACCTCTTTCCTTCTTCTAGGCCTCCCTGGTCTCTGAAATTGCCAACCCCAGAATCATACAGCTTTGGGGCTGGAAGAGCTCTTAGCAAAGGAGACATACCACAAATCAAATCAGCTGATGATTCTGAGGCCAAACAGATCTTAGAACCCTGTACAGATCCCAAGTCTAGAGAATCAAGCCCTCAACTCCTCCTCCCAGTTCAGTGTTTTGAACTATGCATTCTCTCCTGAAATGTGGTTACACTGCACTATGATGACACAATATCATATTATGACACTGATATAGAGAAAGAAATGTTCTTGTCTTACTATTTTCTCTTTGAGTGGTACAGGAATAAAACCAGGAGATGTTGAATCATCCTCAATATTATTCATGACTCTTCCTCAAGCATGTCACTCTACAATAACACATGAAAGGGGAAGTGTAACTCTGTTTTATTATGGAAAATTATGGGCTAGAAAGAGACTAAGAAATTGTTTTAATAAACTGACAATTGGTAAGGGGAAATTTTGATACAGGAAACCCCAGGAAGCAAGAATCTCATTGCTGAGTGCCGAGCACCACCTTGTGGCTACTCTCAGGGCAGCATACTCAGCCAGTGTTCATTTGTTTAAGACTACTGAGCATTTCCTCTGCACTCTTTCACCCTCAGTTCCTTTCCTAAGCTGCTTGTCTGGACCTTTTATCCCAATGAACTTTGTGCTTAAATGTGCTACACTAACTTCACCATGACAGATAAGTTGGTTCAAGCAAGATGTATATAGAAATAATCTTTATCCATGATCCCAGAATTATTCCAGTCTCTGCCCTGCAACTCTGGGGAAAAAAATAATAATAAACTCTACCTACTAATTTAACTAACATATCCCTTAAAGTGTGTGTGTGTGTGTGTGTGTGTGTGTGTGTGTGTGCTTTTTTTCTTTCCCTTTTTCTTGTCTTTGGAAATACATCTTCCTATTTTATTGGCACCAACCATTCTGATAAGATAGATGAGAAGTGGCAACAGAGCTAATCAGTGCCTGAGCCAGAACTGGAATTCCAGGCACCTGTGAGTCCTTTAACAAATGTCTCCTGAGTTTTTCCTCTGCAGGGGACCCAGTGCTAAACCCAATCTCAAAACAGCACCTAGGCCACTGCCCTCAAGAGACTTAGAGCCTTGTGGGGGAGAGACATCATCTAATGACTGCTATAAAAAAGTCAAATACAACTATGTAAAGTGTTCATGGATGGAGTTATATGCACAGTCAGAGTTTTAAGAGTGTGACTTTGAGTGCTGAAAAAATTGTGACCCTTTCTGTGATTTATTTAGCACAAAAATAAACAGAATCAAAAGATAAGTGTAAAGAAATCCCAAAAATGTCTTATTTCTCCCTTGATGATGTCTTTGAAAATATTTTATAGTTTTAAAAAAATCAATACTAGTGAAGATGAAGAGAAAGAGAAACTTAAACACTGTTGGTGGGAATATAAATTAATACAACCATTATGGAAAACTGTATGGTGTTTCCTCAAAAAATAATCTAGAAATGGGACTACCATATCATTCAGTAATCCCACTGCCAGGTATATATCCAAAGAAAATGAAATCAGTATGTCAAAGAGACATCTACATTCCCATATTTATTACAGCACTATTCACAAAGCCAAGTCACCAAAGTGCCCATCAACAGCTGAGTTGGTAAAGAAACTGTGGTGTATATGAACAACAGAATATTATTTGGTCATAAAAAGAATGAAATTCTATCATCTATGGCAACATAAATGATCCTGGAGGGAATTATGTTAAGTGAAGTATTTCAGGCACATACCATATGTTCTCACTTATGTGAAAACTAAGAGTTCCATCCAAGTAGAGAGTAGAATAGTGGCTACCAGAGGCTGGAAAGGGAAGAAAAATGGAGAGAGAATGGTTAACAGGTAGAGAGGTACAGTTAGACAGAAGAATAAGTTCTAATGCACAATAGAGTAACTTTGATTGACAACTAATTGTGTATTCAAAATAACTAGTAGAACAGATTTTGAATGTTCCAAAAGCAAGAAAATGTGCAGCTTTGGTGGTACAGTGGTGAGCATAAGCTGCCTTCCAAACACAAGAAATGCTAAACATTTGAGGTGATAGATATGCCATTTGGTTTGATCTGGTCCTTATGTTGCATATGCATTGAGCTATCACACTGTACCCATAAACATGCACAAATATTATGTGTCCATTAAAAATAAAAATGTGTTTTAATTTTTAAAACATAGACTAAAAATACATATTTTTAAATCAAATTATATTATAATATTATAAAAACTTGGGAGTGACTCTATTCACTAGTGCCCGTAATACATATTGAGTTGCCTGTTGGGGACCTGGGACTAGATATATACATAATAAGGGTTTGGCATTATCCAGAAAATTAAGAAAGACTTCCCTGGGAAAATGGTAGCTGAAGAATGGGAAGGCAGGTAAGTGAAAAGAATGACAAACAATTACAAGTGTTTGTGCAGAATATGTAGAAAGATCCTATGGCAGCTTGGAGAAGTAGAAGCAAAAGAAGGCAGGTGAGGCTGGAACAGAAAACAATTAGGACTGGGGACCAGAACACACAGGGATTTGTGAGTCACCTCAAGAATTCTGCTTTATCCTTTGAAGAGTTTTAGCTAGCAAAGCATGGTGATGTGATCCAGGTGGTGTTACAGAAAAGCCACACCAGCTGTGTGTGAAGAATGGATAAGAAGGAGGACAAGAACCCAATTAGAAGATACTGGTCCCCACAAGAAATGATAGGAGCTTAGATTAGGAGCATGGTGGTTAAAATAGAGAGAGGTGAACAAAGGGAGAGATTTAGAATTGAACATGGGTACAAGAAAAAGGAGATGTCAGGAAGCCTTTTAGGTTTCGTTTACTGGGACTAAATGAATAGGTTGTCATTCATGGGAACGGGATGTGGCAGAACTGGTTAGTGAACACCAGTACCTATTTTCTCCTTAGCGATCACATCAGAGTTCACTTACGTGCCACCTCAGAGCTCCTTGGGTTCATCTGCATTTTGTTCCATCTCTGCTTGGGCTGTCATGGACCTGCAGCAGTCAATATGATAGCTCTTCCCCTTTTGGACCCCTGCCATGCTTTTCTTGCTTCCCACTCTGGGTCTCTGTTGATATCACTGGACCTGGCTTGAGACCTACTTTCTTCCTTGCAAACTCAGAAAAGCAAAAGAGTTTGTACCGCAGGGAACAAATTCGTGACCCATGAGTGACAGAAGTCAGTGGAGAAACAGTTTATGCAACTTCTTGGTGTATTTGTCCTGTAGACTGAGCAATTCAATATGCACCCTCACATTAGCTCTCCCTTCCTCCTTCACTCTTCTTGTTAGATACTCCTACTCAGAAGGCTGAGCTCCAGACTGCCTTCCAGGAATTCAGACTAAAAGTAATATAACTATCAACTTTTAGCTGGAGGAATGGCTACCTAGGTAGAAACTGGATCAACAGGATATTAACATAAGTGGTATACACTCCTGCTGGGTCTCCTTCTTTTCTCAAAAAAGAAATTTCTTACTCTTTATTTCCTTTCTAGTCTCTTTTAAGAGACTAGAACATGGATGTGGGCTAGTGAACCAGCATTGACCACACAGATGAAGATGACACACGAAGGAAAAACAGAACAACCATACACCATGTAAAAAGCTGGGCCACCCATTCCCTCTGGCTTGTTAGTACCAAGAGAAATAACTATTATTGAATTCCTACCTCTCTGCCCCATATCAGCCTGTGCCATAACTAACATACAGGGAACAATAGAACAAGGTCAAGCTTGAGTTTTGTGCAAGATGCACTTGAGGAGCCTTTAAGAAATCCAACTGAGTTGGCAGAATGGCTCAAGTGGTAGAGTGTCTGCCTAATAAGTGTGAGGCCCGGAGTACAAACCCCAGTACCACCACCAAAAAACAAAAAAGGGGCAAGAAATCCAAGTGAAATGACAATCAATGAGTTGGAAGCCAGAGAAGAGGTCTGGGATGAAAATGTAAGCTTGTGAATCATCTCACTCTCACCTGTGGCTAGTAATTAAAGGCTGAATGAGATGGTTTAGTGAGAAGATAGTCACAAGTCAAGTGCCAGTGGCTCACACCTGTAGTGCTAGCCACTCAGGAGGCAGAAATCAAGAGGATCACAGTTCGAAGCCAGACTGGACAAATAGTCAGTGAGACCATATCTCAAAAAACCCTTCACAAAAAGGGCTGGTTGTGAGGCTCAAGGTGTAGGCCCTGAGTTCAAGGAAGAATGCCACAACAAAAAAAAAATGGGTGTCTATGATAGGCAGCTTCTGAGATGGCTCCAGTAATCTTTGCTGCCTAGTGTTTTGTCCTTGTAAAATCTTCTTCCCTGAATATGGGTTGAACCTAGTAAAGGTTCAAAAGTGACGGGATGTCACTTCCAAAGTAGGTTTCAAAAAGATTGGCTTCCATCCTACAACCTCTTCTCTCAATACTTGCTCTGAGGGAAGTCAACATCCATGTTGTGAACTGCCCTACAGATCTACCTGGTAAGGAATAGAAGGAGGCCTCTAGCCAGCAGCCAGTGAGGAACTGAAGCCCTTAGTTCCAACATCCTGCAATAAATGAAAGACACCAAAAGCCCTGTGAAGAACTTGGAACCAGATTCTGCAATTCAATCAAACTTTCAGATGACTATAGTCCCAGCCAGCACCTTGAATCCAGCCTATAAGAGTCTAAACCATATACATCCAGCTATGCCACAGCCAGATTCCTGACCCAGAGAAACTGTAAAGTGGTACATGCCTGATGTTCTAAGCTGCTAAATTTGGGAGTAATAATTTGTTTCTCAGTAGTCAATAACAAAAACAAACTGTTATGGTTTGAATATGAAGTGTCCCCTAAAGGCTCATGTGTTGAACTCTTCTTCCCCAGCTGATGGTGCTATTTTGGGAGGTGGAATAACTTTAGGAGGTGGAGCCTAGCTGGAGGATATAGGTCTCAGGGGCAGGGATAGTGGGGACATGCCTTTGAGGGTTATGCCTGGACCTTCTATCTTCCTCTCCTTCTGCTTCCAGGCTACCTTAAGTTGAGTAACCTCTGCCCCATGCTTCTACCACCATGATGTTCTGCCTCTCCAAAGGCCCAGAATCAGTAAAGTCAAGAACAATAGGCCAAAACCTCTGAAACCATGAACCAAAATAAAGAATTCATCCTTTTACACATTCTTTCCTATTTGTCACAGCAATGGGAAACTCTCGCTAACACAGAAAATTGATACCAGAGAAGTGGGGTCATTGCTGGGACTAAACCTGACTGTGTGATTCTTAAGCCTTTAGAACTGGTTTGCAGGAGGAATTTTTTATAGTTTGGAGAAGCAAGCTAGAGGAGGCCTAGGATGCTATTAGAAGAGTTTAATGGGTGATTCTTATGGGACCTCAGAAGACCAGAATGCTATAGGAATGCAATCAATAAAAACTGTGCTCGTAATGCTTCAGATGGAAATGAGGACTCTATTGGAAATTGGACTAGAGGCTATTCACGTTATGTGCTGGCAAAGAACTTGGCTACATTTGCGCATGCCCTGAGACTTTGAGGGAGGCTGAGATTAAATGGGATGGACTAATTAACCTGGTAGAGGAAATTTCATAGCAGCCTAGCATTCAGGCTGTGGTCTGGTTATGGCTAACTGCTTTTAACCAAGTTTACAGTGAGAAACAAAAACGAAAAGCAGAGAAGAAAGATTTGAAAACTTGCAGTTTGGTCAGAAAAGTCAGTGTGAAGTTAGAACTAAAGAAGGCATATTTTTCTGAAGACATTAGTACCATTGAGAAGAAGCCAAGTACTTTGTATCAAGACAATAGGAAACATGCCTTGATGGCCAGGCCCCAACCATCTCAGGCTCCAAGGGATGAAAGAGTAAACTCACTTAAAAGACTTTCCCTTGAGAAGAGAGTGCCTCTAGAGCACCCTGCTCACATAGGGCCACCCAAGAATTTGCTTCCTCTGGATTCATTTCGCCATGCTTAGCCACCCCAGTATTTAGCAGCCACTGCAGTCATGGCCTAAAGACGCTTGGCTACTGCTCAAGTTTGCAGAAGACATTGGCATCATCCACATGATGCTTGTTTTGCAGATGTGCAAAACACAAGAGTTATGGGGTCATGGAGGTTTCCACCCAGATTTCAAAGGAACTCCTAGAAGTCTAGGCAATGTGTGGCAGGGTTGCAGTCTCTGTAGACAGCCCCTGAGAGGGTAGTGTGTGAAGCTATGAGGATGAAGCCTGAGCTTCAGTGGAGACCCCAGGAAGTTAGAGATGCCAAGCATATGGAATGTCTGCCAAGGAAAGCTGCAGACAGGAAGGGAGATGAGTCAACCTAAGAGAAAGACCATGTGGGCGTCAGCCAGCAAGACCATAGTTATGGGGCTTCCCGAGCCCTTTGGAGCACACATTATACACTATGTGCACTGAATGCCTGTCATGAAGTGATAGGATTTAATCTTTTCCCTGTTGGGTTTCTTCACTCTTGCTTTGGTCCCATCCTTCCTTTCTGTGCCCCCATTCTTCCCTTTTGGAATAGGAATGTTTACTCTGTGCCATTGTATCTCAAAAGTATGTAACTTTCTTTTTTATTTTACATAAGGACACAGCTAAACTTTGCTTTGAGTCTCAGAAGAGACTTTGGACTTGGAATTTTGAATAATGTTGGACCTGTGACAACTTTGGGCACTCTTGGAGATGGACTAAATGTACTTTGCATTATGAGGTTATCATAAAACATTGGGAATCAGGGGTGGAAGGTTATATTTTAAATATGAAATGTCCTGCATAGGCTCATGTGTTGAACTCTTGGCCCCCAGTTAGTGGTAGTATTTTGGGAGGTGATAGAAACATTAGGAGGTGGAACCCAGAATCAGCAGAGCCAAGGGCAATGGACTGAAACTGCAAGCAAAATAAGTTGTTTATATCAGATATTTTGTCACAACAGTGAAAAATCTGATTAACGCACAGGCCATGCTGGAACCTTGAGGATTCCCGCTTTTAATGACTAGTAGAAGAAAATGAGCCTGCAAAGTAGGCAGATGACAAGTGTGAGGGCAATACAGGTGGGTGCCAAACCACAGAATCCAAGAGAAAAAGACCGGTAAATAAGGAGCTAATAGTCAATAGTGTTAGAATGCTACTGATAGATCAAATAAATGAGAGAAAAATGCCTAATGGAAATTAAGATGTGGAAGTCAACTGGTGACCTTTTTAGCCAATGAAAAATCCAGTTGAAAGGAGTAAAATAACTAAGGGCAAAAAGAGATCATGATCAGCTTAATGAGGGGAAAATCCCAAGCATTGGTGGAAGGCTTCACCTTAGGCAGGAAAGAAAGTCTGCCCACCCAGAAGATTGGGAAGGGTACAGATGCTGGGTGGTCTGAGATGTGGATTTGAGAGGATGGGTGTTCTCATCTGGTAGAGGAACAGTAGCAGTCTTGTGGTTGGAAGAGAATAGAGAAAGTATGTGGAGGTGAGAGAAGAATTGCTGCACTGACATTGCCTCACACCTCTTGCCCTCTGGTTCTCCCATTTCCTGCTTCTCCCTGTGGTCCTCCATGGAATTCGTGAAGGGCTTCTCAAGCATAAGCTTTTATTGAGGGGATGGAGGGAAATGGTTGCCAGGTCAATGAGAAACAGACAATCTTATTCAGACCATAGATTACCTATAAATAGGGCAGCCTCATGGGCTTGGGATTTGTGTAGCTGTGCAGCACTCCAGTCTTTGTGTTCTGCTGTCACTTCTGAAAATTCTTAATGATTTTTTAATAACAGGCTATACATTTTTTAGTTTTCACTAGGCTTCACAAGTAATGTAACCTGTCTTGTACTGTAAATAACACACACCTATGCAGAACATGACCAAGAATAGCTATGGGAGCAAAAATGATTTCTGTAGAGCAGGGAAAAAAATTAAAGTTCAAATCTAAATTTATCCAAGAATGAGTCTCCAGGTCATTGATCTCCCCCTCGCCTACTTACTTACTTTACACAAAATTTTAGCACAGAAGTTATGATAGCTTTATTGTTCGAAGGTATTTACTGGTCCTTTGAGGAAGGGATTATTTGCTTCCCCATTCCACTGACATCTGATTTTCTTTAGACAAGAAAATGCCTCACATCTAAGCAGAAGCTTAGAAAGCAGATAAACGTGCACATGGCTTATTTTCCCTTGGTTACATGACCAGCAATCTAAGATAGAAGCTACCCTACCAACCAGGACCCTGAAGTGAAGTTATCAATGGATGGAAATGGAGAGTGATCAGGAAATGATTTTATTGCTTTAAGCCTCTGAAATTCAAGGGTTATGTGTTACTGCAACATGATTTAACTTAACCTGACTAAAATACGATGGGCTCATTTTCCAGGACCACACCAGCTTAAAATCTGCAAATTATGAAATCCTAGAGGGCTCTTTTCTCTTCTGTAAACTCTAGAACCTCACTTTACACACAATATGTAGATCTGTTCCCTCCAAATCTTATCCAAACTCCTCCATCTGTACTCACAACACTCCACAGTCAATGTTTACAGACTTGTCTCCCACAAACAGCTGATTTTCTCACTCACCTGGGTTTCATCCATTCATTATTTTATCCAACATATACCAGTGTCTGCTCTGTCAACGGATTGTATTAGTGTTAAAATGGTTACAGAGGCATGGTCTCCATGTTCTTGTAATTCTCAGTCTCCATACCTTGGTCATGATGTTTCTTTCTGCCAAGAACACTGTTCTGACTCCTCTGCCTATTCAAGCTGCTGACTAACCGTCCTTCTAGACACAAGTCAAACCTGCCTCCTTCTACTAGTTCACCCATCACTCCATTATTCTGAATGGAACACTCTTTCTTCTCCCACTCCTACACCATTTTCCTACGAATCACTTGCCTGTTAGTTACACCCTACCTGCTAGCCTCTCTCCTATTGTACTTTGAAGGGCTATTTAAATCTCATTACTAAAGTATTTACACTTTTTTCCTTTTGTCATTAAATAGACACACAGAAGCCGCATGTTCCTTAATGCAGAGCAAATTAATTAAAGTCAAATGCAGTGGCCTTGATTATAATTACAAGACTTGTTTACATTCAACTTTGACCTAGGAAAACAGCAATTTCCTACGGTTCCACCTAATAGTCACACTATACTATGACAATTGACCTGTTAGCTTCGAAGCTTGCTTGTCCAGGAAAGAAGACATATGGTGTGTTCTTGAGGAGTCACACCTGCTGCTTCCAACACCCATGACCTAGAATCCCCTAAACTCTACAGACCTCAGAGAAAGTATTGCTGAGTATTGTGGGAAATAGTTATTTTTCTGGGACATCAGCTCTTTTCAATCTCTTGACCAAGTCCTTCCCTCTTGGTTCTAGGAAAGTTTCCAAAGAGCTAGTAGAAAAAAAAGAGAAAACCAAAAGAGGAGAAAGTAATATTTGTTGAGCAACTGCTGTGTACCAAGCCTGTGGCTCAAGTGTTCCATGTACACAGCTCATTTAATCCTCTAGGACAGAGGCAGGGATGTGACTCAGTGGTAGAGCACTTGCCTGGCATGTGAAAAGCACTGGGTTCCATCCCCAGCACACATACCCCCAAAAAAATACTCCAGAGAAACCTTTAAAAGTGAGTGTTCCCCATATTCCATAGAAGAAAACAGGTTTCAAAGTGTAAAGGGATGTGCTCAAGGTTACTCAGCAGTGAGAGCCAGTGACCCTTTGTTTGTGAAAACCGTGAGTGAGACCCCCTGTGACTGCTGCTTTTTAGCAGTATTTGATGGTGTTTCAGAATCTCCAGCCGACTCCTCTCAGGCATCCTGCTTGATGGGTCTGATCTCCAAGGCAGAGGTGCAGAGATGAGCTGCAAAGATGTTGAGCCTCACCTCTCCCATCAAACAGAGATTGAATGGCAGGAGGAGAGCTTCAGCAAGACACACCACAGACATGCACTCAGACTGGCAGACGTGTTGGCACGGCTGAGCTGGCAACAGGATACTCATGCCAGGAGGCTGAATAATCAGAAGCAGTGAGGCCTAAGCTTTAACCACTATCATTTTAAAGATGATCATGTGCAGTTATTTCAGCTAATTAAACCTTGAGCGCCAGCCAGCCCAGCTTCCAGCTCAGAGAGGAAATGCAGCCACTCTGTACAGTTCCCCAACCCCAGCTTCTCTCTGTCTGGCTGGGGAAGCTGAGCTCATGGAGGGAGGAAGGCTTGGCTTTCCAGGCCAAGGGACTGAGAGGATAGAAAAGAGGAGCCAAGGAGGGACATTCAACTTTGCTGCCACTTCCCATCTGGGAAATGGGAGGTCTGGCACCTCCCACTAGGAAAAATCCCTGCCCTTTGTCACCAGACAGGAAAGGGCAACTACAGCCCATTCTTTATGGGTTCATCATGGAACAGCCAGGACTGGCTTGGAGCTGCAGCTAACACCCAGGGCAATGAGTTAGGGTTCCCAACTTTGAGGATGAAAGCCATGAAGATTTGAAGAATCCTTTGTTTTCTCATCTTTGACGCTGTCTAAAACTTAGCTTTTGCACATAAATGAGAAGTCAGTGCCACTCAGTGTTGTACCTTTCCAATACAGTAGCCACAAGCCATATGTAGCTATTTAAAAATTAAAATTTAATTAAATTAAGGGCTGGGAATACAGCTTAGTGATAAAGCACATGCTTACCATGCTCCAGTCTCTGGTTCAATTCTCCAGCACCAAAGAGGAAAAAAAATTAGTCAAAATCTAATTAACTAGAACTGGACATGTGGTACACACCTATAATCCCAGCTGCTTGGGAGGCAGAGATAGAAGGATCAATGTTTGAGGCCAGCCTGGCTAAAAAAATACAAAACCCTAATTGAAAAATAACTAAAGCGAAAAGGGCTGGGGGCATGGCTCAAATGGTAGAGTGCTTATCTAGCAAGTGCAAGGCCCTGAGTTCAAACTCTAGTACATTAAAAAATTGATTAAAATAAAATTAGGTTAAAAACTAAGTTTTAAGTCACACTCGTCACATTTCAAGGGCTCAGCAGGGTCATGGAGTTGAGCAGGTCAGCTGTGGAAGATCTCCCCCTCACAGAAAGGTCTACTGGTCCTGAGGTTGAGGGGATCAGCACTGAGGTTCAAACCAATATGCAGACCCCAGCTCCAACACTTACTGGTAAACCTGAACACCTGACTACACACCTCTTCTCAGTTTTCTCACCTATTCGTGGGGCCCAGCTCATAGACTAAAGACTAAATAAGAAATGCATGTAAAACAAAAAATGTCAAAGAATGCTATGCGTTATGAATATTAGCTCCAGATACATTTTAGGGATGCGCATATGAGTTTGCCCCAGTATGGTGCTTTATGGGTCTGAAAAGAAATTTCAAAATCCCTATCTCATTTGAATTTGTGAAGTTTCCATGAGGCAGGCGGGGTGTTGAGAGTCTGCTGAGCCATTTTATAGAGAGACAAAGTGAAACCCAGAGACTAGGAAACTTTTTGACTGGATTGAGAAGCAAGATTTGAACCAACTTAATAATGCAACCAACATTTGTGGACTTTTTCATACAATACACTTCATTTCAGCTTTCACATAACTTCAGGGGAAATTGAGGTTCTAGCTGTGTGCTCATAACAGTGGCACCTGTAATCCTAGCTACTTGGAAGGCTGAGATCAGGAAGATCACGAGAAGCCAGCCCAAGCAAATAATTCACAAGACCTCATCTCCAAAATAACCAGAGCAAAATGGACTCAAGACATGCCTCAAGTGGTAGAGCACCTGCTTTGCAAACAGAAAGCCCTGAGTTTAAAATCCAATGCCACCAAAAAAAAAAAAAAAAAAATGAATGAGATTCTAAGAGTGAAGGGAATAGGCCCAATACTCAAAATATGCTCTCTGCCAGGTATTGTCCTACAATCTCACAACAGCCCAAAGGAGTAAATACACTTATTCCCATCTTAGTGATGATGAAATTAAAGCACAGAGAGTATCAGTAACTTTCCCAAAATCATATAACTAGGCAGTGGTAGAGTCAAGGCATGAGAAGTCAGGAAGCATGACTCCATTTTGACTTGAGAGATGTCACAGTTCACTTACTTACATTCCAGTACAGGTGAAGGAAGCAGGAAGAGGACAAAGCCTCTTTGTTCCCAGGGACTCTCTCCCTCCAGTACCTGTGTCCAAAGAGAGGTGAAGGTTATTAATCATTACAATTTACTGCCTGTCTGGTCATCTCAATTAATCCCCACAAGCCTGCTAAACAAGTGCTGTTTTCACATTTTTTAGAAGAGGAAAATGATAGAGTAATTTAAAGACCACCTGACATGAAGAAGTCAAAAGTTAAGGATCATGGTTCCCAACTTCTCAGTTAAACAGCCAAATAATTTATTCCACATGCTTGGCAGTTATGTAAAATTAAAAACCAATCTCTTTTCCACATAGAAAAAAAAAATCTCTCTTGGGCTGGACCTGTGGCTCCAGTGATAGAGCACCTGCCTAGCAAGCTTGAGGCCCTGAGTTCAAACCCTAGTACTGAGAAGAAATCTGTCTCACACACACACACACACACACACACACACACACACACACACCAGCATTTCATTCATGCTAACCCTATGTAAAGAGACAACTCATCAAAAGTCATAGTGTATGGCATAAGCCTCTGTGTCCCGGGTCCACTGTGTTGTGAGGAAACCTAAAACAGCCATGGATGAGGACATATGGAGAGGGAAAAGGATGGGGAGGGAGAGGAGGAAAAATAGAGGGAGACCAAGTGAGAAAAATACTAATGTGTCAAATGCAAGAGTGAAGGCTTCTTAGACCTTTCATCTGACAACTTCTATCTGAAATGCAGCTGAGTGAGTAATAGCAACAGACAAACCACCCAGCTGAACTCTGCCCAAACTCCTGAGGACTCATAAATCATTGTTGATTTAAGCCATTCTGTTTGGGGGTAGCTTGTTTTGCAGCAATAATTAGTTGGACTACTACCCAAATGTAGAAGAGCTATGGAGTTGTGTTTTAAGATGACATGTCACCAGTAGGCTAGAGGTGGGAGAGAAACAGGGCAAGAATCATCAGGGAAATGCCAAGATCTTTGGCTGGGTTGACAAGAACTTCTGTGGGATAGCCCATGGTACTCCCTGGCTCCCCAGGCACACACATCAACCTGGTGCTTTCTGAAAACACACTCTCTTTTGTACCACTTAGCCTTTGCAAGAGCTGCTTCCTCTTCCTGACCTGCTATTCCTTCACATATTCTTCCAGATCCAATTCAAAGACAAAGACCAAAAATCTGTAGGAAAGCAGTGGCCATTGAGGCCCACTGTGTCTTGCTTCTACGTATATCTAGCTTCATCTCACACTGCCTCCTCCTTCTCTGCACTTCAGGCACATGGGTCTCATTTGTTCTTTTCACATTTTTGCTCTTCCCTCCCACCACAGAATTTGTGCAGGTGGAATTCCTTCTGCTGAGGATTTCCCACCCCTACAGTCACTCCACTTGTTCTGGTTCATTCCTGCTCCTCCTTCAACCAGCAGCTGAAACATTTCATCTTTGGAGAAGATTCCAAACCCAACCCTAGTTCCTTCATCATTTGTTCCTGTCCTGTCCCCACAGTTGTCTTGCACTGTTCCCAACTATACTATTAGCTTCACAAGGTCAAGGACTATATCTGTTTGCAGGCGCCACTACATCCCCAGTATATGGATCACACATAGCAAACACTCAGTAAATATCTGTTGAATGAATATCACCTCCTTTCAACAGCCTTGAATGACGTTCTTCTCCTCTGAGATTCAGTCTTCCTCTCTTCTCTTAGTTCTCATGACACTTAGTCCTTACTGCATTTCTTCACATCTTACACTGAGCTGTTCTAGTTGTTATTCACCCACTAAAGGCTGTGACTTTTTGGAGATAAGGCCCAGAACCCACTCATTTTTTTAATTCCAGGAGTACAGCTCAGAAGCAAATACAGAGTAAATTGTCCACTATGGACTGAGAAAATGTGGATGGGAAGAAAATGGAAATGCATGCTGGTGGTGAGATTCCCCATCTGATAGTGTTAGAAAGCTAAAGATGCCATTTAAAGAACCAAGCCCATGTAGCAATCAGGATTCTCAATGAACTGAAAGGCTCAGCAGACTTCAGGCATGGTCAGACCTGGAGGTTTGCATGCAATACCATTGAGATGTGGGCTCCTTGGCTTGGTACTATGTTTTGCTGTGTTAGCCTCACTTTTAAGAAGACTTTCTCACTTTTCAAAAAGTTCCAGGCCCATATTCTCCCAGCTGTAAGTCAAGTGAAAAGGCATTCTATTCCCCAACAGTTTAAACAAAAGTTCACAAACAGAATCCCACTGGACAAAAGCAGCCACCCCTGAGCCAGTCTCAGTTGTCTGGAAGAAGTGATGCTGTGATTGGTCATGCCTAGGTCACTTGCCCTAACCCAGAACTGGAAATGGAATGTACCTTGCTGAACCAATGGATCTAAGGTGCACTTAGTGACCAGAAGACAAGGTAATGGATCCTGGGCTAACAAAGGCCATCATTTTCACTCTGTCCAATCTCTACAGCTCTGTTCACTGGCACCCCTAACAAAGCTCTCAGAAATGCTGCTGCAGAGATTTGATGGCACTTCCCACTCTTTGTGGCTCTGGAGGTTGCTCACAAGAAAAGCAGAGCCTGGCTTCCCACCATCCTATTCTCCCCACACCAGCCCAAGAGCCTGATGCACAGAAAGCGAGTCCTCACTATTGGATAACTAGGCTGGAGATGCTCCTCATCCCTTCCTACCAAGCTCCTCACACAGGCAGCACCCGCCCTGGGACGCATTAAGCCTTGACACTGGCTTCCTGTCGCTGCCCTTCCTATCTCGACGTCACTGGACTTGGATCCCTTCCTGCTTTTTTTTTTCTGGCTCCTATTAGACAAGCAGCAGGACCTTAAAAGGGCTTCTTCAATAACCTAGAGTCTCAGGCTCTGTCTTCTTGTTGGTTGGAGTTTCCCTTACAGATTCAGTGATAATTTTTTTTTTTAGTTTGTTGGATTGGTGGATGAGTGGGTGGATGAACGGACAGATGGATGAATGGTTGAACCGAGGGGTAGAGAGAAGAGCTCTGAGTGCATTCAGAACACCCTATCTCTGAGTTTCTCATATATACCATCCCAGGCTCCACATTACAGTGTGGATAAAAGGCACATTTTCTTGTCCCTAAATAAATTTCCTAGTCCTGCCCAGTCATGACTAATTTTTATCAGGCATTCGCCCTGTTTTAGGTACTGAGATAAACACTCATTCTATGTTATGGGTGCTGTTATTGTTTTCAATTTACAGTGAAAGAATCCAAGGCTCAGAGAGAGTCACTTGTCCAAGGCACACAGCTGGCCAATGACAGAGCCAGGTTATGTCATAGGGCCCTGTAAACAAAGAACTTCAACTCCACCCACACCAATTTTCTCTTTCTTCCTTTCACATTGCAAACCTTTGCTCATGCTGCTCTGCTTAGAATAGGGCTGTTCCTTTTCTCCTCTGTATAGTCTGATAGCAGGAAATATATTTGTCAATGTAATGCCAGGCTATACTCTGAACAGATAAAGCCCCAAATCTCATTACCTTATCAGAGCAAAGACTGATAGGAGTCATGCAATTCTCCTCTGTTCCGTATGTGGCCTACAACAGGGGAGAGATAAAAAAGGAACACTGGCTATTAATTGCCTAAGCCTAGAGAAGATAAATGTCACTTCTGCTCACACTGCTGGTCCAGTCAATGCATGTGTGGACATTTGGCAAATATATCCTATCTCTGCCCCAAAGACCCACATAGCTCCTGTCAAAGCCAAGAAGAAGACAAAGACTTAGGCAGCCCAGCCAGTCAGTACCAGTGGAGGCAAGGGAAAGGTCAAGACCTGAACTGGTAGTTGAAGAGTGGAGAGGAATGGGTAGAATTCTGAGATTAACAAAGTACAAAACTCTGAAATCCAGTGCTTGGGTGGTACCCCATTCCCATTGCCTTGAATATTGCTCAGGGGACATGAGCCAACACTGAACTTCTTGGCTGAGACTCAGAACTCTTGTTGTCTAGGTTTAGGGCTGTTAATTACAGGATTTGACCTGAATTAAATGAGCAATGTAATAAGAATAACAATCCTTGACTTTTCAAACTTAAGAGTTTATAAATCATACTCACAGCCATAATCTCAGTTGACCCACACAATAACCCTATGACGTAGATATGTTATCTGCATTGTATGGTTAGGAAATTTAAAGAAGGATGATGTCACTGATGAAAATCACACAAAGTCTATGCTCAGCGTTCTGTTTTCTGCAGCTCAGCTGCCTTCCATGCAAATTTCTATGGAAATTGACACTGTGAATATAAGCATCAATAGGATTTGGATTCCAGAGCATCAAGAAAAAGTTTAAGAATGCAGGTATTAAAGGTAGACAGCCTGTGTTTTAATCCCAGCTCTGCCACCTGCTAGTTGGATAATAGGTGACAAAATAATCTATTTGGGATCACTTTCCCTTTTAGAAAATACAGATGCACTGTACCTAACCCATAAAGTTATGGTAAGGTTTTAACAGGTAAGGAATATAAAATGCTTAGCACCACATCTGGCTCAATATTAGAGCTTAATAAACACTGAATGATCCAGAATGTCTCCTTCTTGGAGACAAAAAGAGGCTACTATCCCTTCCTTCCTCTCCAGGGCTGTCCTGACTCACTACATGACACCTGGCCCCAGCTGGAGAACAATCTGACCACCTAACCCAGCTTCATAGGGAACTGCCTGTGAGAAGAGAATGTTCCTTTCTTTGCCTGAGAATCAGCACTGGCCAATGCCCACCCCACCCCTCCACTACCCACACCTTCCTCTCAGTTTTGCTGCCACCCAGGGGCCATGTCATGCTGTGCCAGGATTACTCTCAAAAGTGTTCCTTTTAAGGATAGTTGTTTTCAAAACAAAACCAAAAACAAGCAAAGTCATGAAAGTCAAAGGACTATTAGGGAGATGGAAGAGGAAAGGAAAGGGGGGTCAAGGGAGGAAAGATAAGAAAGAATAATAGGGTAAATACGATCTCTGTACACTATATGCCTATATGGGAATGTCATAATGAAACCCTTTGCTGTGTATAATTTAATATATGCCAATTTAAAAAAGAAAAAAAGAAACCAGAGAGAGACAGGAGGAAGAGGAAGATGAAGCCTATGGATGCAAATGATCCCACAGGCCCCTGCACTCTCCTCCATCTGAGACTGATCCTCTGATTTAGGTAAAGCTGGAAAAGAGGAGAGGAAGCAGAGTCAGGAGAATCCTGTAAGCTCCCACCAGCACCCGGAATGTGAGTTGTTGCCTCTAAGAGGTGTCAGCTCTGCCTCATACATAAGCCAGTGTTTAGTTTCTGATGAAATTCTCCAACTAGTAAACACAGGAACAAGGAAGTTATGAAATGGACTTTCCTAAATATCCTTAAAGAGAAACCAGCATGGGGGACATGTATCAAGAATATATAAAGAACTCAGGTCCTGTCTGGGGGTTCGTTTAAAAACATGAATTTTTATAAAAGCAGTATTCTTAATAGCCAAAAGATGAAAACAACCCAAACACTCACCAAATGCAGTACAGTCATATCATGAAATATGATTTGGCAATAAAAAGGAATAAAGCACTGACACACACTGTAACATAGAAAAACCATGGAAACTTTATGCTAAGCAAAGAAGCCAGTCACAAAGAACTGCATAATTCCCTTTATATGAAATATCCAGAATAGACAAAACTATAGACATAGACTGAGTGTGGGGTGAAGGGAGGGAGGGAGAGGATTATGGCTCAGGGATGCAAAATACCTTATGAGATCATGAAAGAGTTCTAAAATTGCTTGTGATGATGGTTGCACAACTATGAGGATTCCACTGAATTGCACACTTTAAATGAATGATTTATATGACATAATTTATGTATCAACGAAGCTGTTTTTAAAAAATAAAATAAATTCAACTTTCTTTTTTTGGTTGTTTTTGCAGCACTCAGGATCTCATGCTTGCTAGACAGGCTCTCTACCACTTGAGCCACTCCACCAGCTCTTTTTTGTGTTGGATATTTTCAAGATAGGGTCTCACAAATTATTTGTCTGGGCTGGCCTTAAACCTTGATTTTCCTAATCTCTGCCTCTTGAGTAGCTAGGATTATAGGTGTGACTGATTGACACCTGGCTTGAATTCTTTTTGTACATCTGTTTGAGGCAAAGGCAGTTTCCAATCCCCTCCATTCCCACACAGAATGGAGAAAGTAGAAGCAGTCCTCTCTGGAAGGCAGGACAGTTGTATTGTATTACGTTTGCCAGGGTCCTTGGGCTCTTCACTGGCTCTGTCCAGGCTGGCTGAGGCTTGAGATTGCACTGCAATGGGCCTACACTGTGCCGCACGGACAGTGACCCACCTGTATGAGCCTTAGGTGTGACTTGAGTCCACATGGAACATGGAGCTCAGCAAGGTCACAAGTGGGCTCTAGAAACACAGGCACCTGCTCTAAAGACATAGCAGAAGCAACATGAGCTTTGGCAGGACCAAATTGACATCACATCTCTTCCATCTATTAGCTGTATAACCTCAAGACAGCTTCTATCTATTAAAAAATTCAGTAATAATGCCAATCATACAAGTTGACCACCCTGATTTAGTTTTGTTCAGCTAACAGTTAATGAATGCTCCCCAAGTACTAAGCAAGTGCTGCCCCTACATTACTATCTCTTAGTCTTCACTCTAGCCCTGGATAAATCCAGGACTATTTATTATGGTGCCTTTTTTTAGGGATGAGAGCACTGAGGCTTGGAGAGTCAGGCAACTTCTCTATTGTTCACAGCTAGCAAATGACAAGCCACTATGCCAACCAAGCATTTTAAGTGCTATATTACACTCTCCATCTATTTGGGATGTTATTTCATGATGAAGGATGACATTTCATAATGTAGAAAGAGAGCCTAACAGAGATGGGCCCTCAGAAATCAGTCCTGAGAGTCAGGGTTCCAAAGTCAGGAAGAAGGAAGGTGCTTTTGGCATACACATCTCCTGAACACTCTGTGCCTGGGGCTTTGGTAATTTACTTGCATGTGCCAGAGACTCTGTGCTTCCCAAATATTCCATGTGCTCCCCTCCTCAGGAACTCTGATAAGAAGGCAGATCTATGCGAGGAGCCACACTCTTAAGAGATGATGCCTTTTGCTTCTGGGAACCATGGGATCAGAGAATTAACAACTTGCCTCGAAGTGATAAGAGAAATTCTGAAGAAAGGACCTTAAAATGAGGCTGAAGCAGGGCTGTGAAGCCAACAGTGGACTCAGGAAAGCAGATTTTCTTGCCATTTCCCACCCAGTAAGAAGGCTAAACTGACCTTCGCAGAGTCCAGCCACTTCCTGCCCTGTGTTCTAGTTACTATTGCTACATAACAAGTTGCCCCAAATCTTAGCAACTGTATTATACACCTGTATTCTGTAAATCAGGGGTTGAGCAGGGCATGAAGTGAGTGGGATGACCAAAGGAATGACTTGTCTCTGTTCCATGATGTCTGAGCCCTCAGCTGGGAAGACTGAAGGGGATGGTTTGAGTCTGGAGGTAGGGTTATCTGGGGTCTGTTCATGAATATGCTGGGAGACCCAAAGGCTGGGACTATCAGCAGAGCATCTATGTATGACCTGTCCATGGCATGACTTCCTTGCAGCATGTGGGGTGACCTTGGGAGTACTGACTTTTTTTTTTTTGCCATGCTGGAGATCAACCCAGGGTCTTGTTCATGCCAAATAAGCACTCTACCTCTGAGCTGCACTCGTAGCTGCCTGAGACTTCTTAAATGGTGGCTGTCTTCATCTTCTTTCTGTCATTATAACTGAATACCACAGACTGGGTGATTTATTTTAAAATAGCGCTTTTTCTTTAGCTCACAATTCAGGGTGCTAGGAAGTCCAAGAGTTTAGCACTGGCTTCTGGTGAAGGCTGTGTTGCTTTATCATAACAAGGTGGAGAGCATCACATGGTGAGTCAGAGCAAGAGTGCTAACTCAAGTCTCTTCCTATTCCTGTAAAGCCACTGATGCCCTCATGGAAGGCTCTCCTCATGACCTCATCTAATCCTAATCACTCCCCAAAGACCCCACTACCAAATATCTCCAACACATGAATTTGAGGATTAAGCTGCTAATGCATGAAGTTTGGGGAGATACTTCAAACCATAGAAGGGGTCCTGAGCTCCAGTCACCAGTGTTCCAGCAAATAGGGCAGAAGCTGCATCTCCTTCCATGAATCAGCCTAGGGAGTCCCACATACTCTACATATTTAGGCAACCACAAGCCCACCCTGATTCAAAGGCAGAACATCTTGGTGGGAAGAATGTCAAGGAATTTTCAGGCTATGTTTTTTAAATCTTCACACCCTGAGCTACAGGGAGGAGTCAGGCTCAGGATCACATATGGAAGAAACTACCTGAGGAAGATCTTCCCTGAACCAGCCACCTGTGTCCTGTAGAATCCAACAAGAGAAACTTCCAGGCTTAGTAATAAGCAAAAAAAATGCAGACTCTGGGCTGAGGAAGTAGCTCAGAGGCATAGCACTTACCTAGAATGCTAGAAACCCTGGATATGATCCCCAGAGCTGAAAGAGAGAGAGAGAGCCAGAGGCAAAAGACTGCATACTGTGTGATTCCCTTCATCCAAGGAAAGACAGAAGTGGCTTTCAGTAGGTGGGTACAAGTAAGTGGGTACAAAGGGGCACAAAGGAGGTGACTTGCTGAGCTTCTGACCTCTCCTACGTCTTAATCTCACTGGTGGTTACACTAGTGTACTGGCATGTTAAAAATTAATCAGCTTCCACTTAAAATTCATGTAGTGACCACACTGTGCATTTTCATCCTCAATAAAAATGTTTAAAAAGAGTTATTTAGCCAGAGTACTTCCCTCCCCATTCCTACCCCCAGCCAGCCTTACACACTCCAGGAAAGAAGATTCCCAGGCCTCCCCACACTGGCTGGTGGGTGGGGTGTGGGAAGTTCTCCCAGGGATTGGGAGTAGCATCTTACTCCTCCTCCCCCCTTCTTTACTCACTTCCTTCTCAGTCTCAGAATCTAAACATACCAGAAGGGCCAGAGCCATAGCAATTTTAGTCTGGCCCTCATTTCATGGAGAATGAGCACAAGAAGCAAAGAGGTGGAGAGACTTAAATGTGAACCCATCAGCGCTACACTTCAGGCCTCTTGACTCCCAAACAGATGCCTCACACCACAGAGAGGCCCGGGTTCTTTTGTTGTTGTTGTTTGTTAGTTTGTTTGGTGGGACTGGGGTTTGAACTCAAGGCTTTGTGTTTGCCAAGCAGGAGCTCTACCTCTTGAGCCACACCTCCAATCCATTTTGCTCTGGTTATTTTGGAGATAGAGTTCACAAACTTTGCCTGGATTGGCCTTGGCCCACAATCATACTGATCTCAGCCTTCCAAGGCTAGGATAACAGGCATGAGCCAACAGCACCTAGTGCTCAGGCTATTCTGATGTGTGGGGAGACACACTAGAGGCACAACTCTGATCCTCTGCCTTTTTCTTCCTGTTAGTGTGGCTGAGCTCTCCAGTGCCCATCAGCCTCTGCTTACTGTGGCTTTGGCAGCCATGTCTATCAATGGGAGTTTCTGGAAAGAAGACAGGTTTCCTTCCCATTTGATAAGCTCCCAGGACCCACCCAGCTGGGCTACAATCTCAAATAGCCCAGGCAGAGGGCCAATACTGACCTCTCCTTGGGGTGTGGCCTCAATAACCAGCCCCGGAAGCTTTGGGTCTAATAAATTGTACCCCTCCCAGAATTGCCAGAGCATTGGGGATGAGATATGATCCTTTGTTTTCCAGTGGGCCTCCTCAGGCCCAGTAACTATAAGTCCTGAAGTATGAACCCAATTCTAATTGTCAGGTCTTTCCTCATCGAGCTCTACCTACCTACCACCACCCAGACCCATCACTCCCTCTTTCACAGTCATCTTCTGTTACAGGCTCAGTTACATTCCCCCAAATTCATATGTTGATGCCCTAACTCCTAGTCCTTCAGAATGCAAGTGGATTTGGAAACAGAACCTTTAAAGCGTGATAGAGAGACTGTTAAAGTGAGCCTTAATCCACTCCAACTGGCGTCATAAGGAAAAGATTTGGACACACAGAGACACCAGGGATGCACACACACAAAGGTACTATGTGAGGACACAGCAAAAAGATGGCCATCTGGAAGCCAAGGAGAGAGGCCTTAGAAGAAAGTATACCTGCTGACAGTTGATCTTGGACTTCCAGCCTCTGAAAAACATTAGAAAATTAATTTCTGTTAAGTCCATGGTGTTTTGTTATAGCAGCACTAGCAACCTAACATAACTCCTATTTTCTGAGTGTCACACATTTCTTATACCCAGGCTTTGCCCAGGCTCCTGCCTGGGAGGCTATTCCCTCCCTCTTCCTCTGACCCAAAGACTAACTCCACCTTCCAGGCCTTCCTTCCTAAATGCTCTATGGCATTTTCCTTCAACCCCCATCCTAGGCAGCAAATTGCTCTACATAGTCTCACACAATACAGTAGTTCCCCGTTATATGTGGGGACATGTTCCAAGACACCTAGTGAATGTCTTAAACTACAAATAGTAATGAACCCTATATATATTATATTTTTCTGCACAAAAGCTAAGAAAGATTTTAAGGTCAGAATAGTTAGCACTGCCTTAGAGATTACATATTACAAAACAAAACCACAGGGAGTAGGTAGAGGTTATGATGATAATGCAGGAGGCCAGAGGCTGAACAAAGTAGACTTAGGGAAAGCCAGTCCCAACTTTCATCACCCCAAAACTTGAGTCAATAGTTTCTTCTCACTCTGGGGAAATCAACCCTGAGATGTCTATGAGTCTGTAGAAACGTGTGTAACCAAGCTTGGTGGCACATACTTAAACAGCAGTCAGGAGGTAGAGGCGGGAGGAATACCAGTTCAAGGCCAAGCCTGAACTGGTAAGACCCTATCTTAGAATGGAAGGAAAGTAAAAGAGAAGGGGAAGGGAGGGGAAGGGGAAGGGGAGGGGAGGGAAGGGGAGGGAAGCGAAGAAAGGGAGGGGAAGGGGAAAAAGGGAAGTGAAGAGAGGGGAAGAAAGAATGGGAAGGGAAGGGGAGGGAGGAGAAGGGGAAGGGAAGGAAAGGAGGGAGGAAGAGAGGAAGGAAGGAAGGAGAGTGTGTGTGTGTGTGTGTGTGTGTGTGTGTGTGTGTATTAGAGAAAGAGTGTGTATATCTTATATGTATATCTTGGGGTGGAAAAAAATCCTATGCTCATCTGTGTGGTGAAGCAGGGCTAGAAGCCTCTGGTACCCTAGAAAGAGCACCATTTTTAAAGTTCAGACAGACCCGGTTAGAAGTTCAGCTCCTTTGCTGCCCACTGATTAAACAGCTGAGAATTCAGATGGAAGGACCCAGCATAGCTCCTGGCCTTTGGTGGATGCTCTTCGTCTGTGGAATGCTACCCCTCTCCTAATGTCCATCTTGCTCTAGTGCTGAGCCCTGAGCACAGAAGGCATTCTGTTCTGGGCTGGGCTTGCTGGGGTTAACAAGAGAGAGAGAGAGCAGCTATTTCCCCAAAAACAAAAGACTAGGTCAATAGATCTGCTGCAGCAGCCATTGATCAGTAAGGGCAAAGGTTCCCTGGGGAGCTTCCAGCCCAATCCTCTGAAGCCATGCAGGAAAGCCAGATGGCGACCTGAAAGACTCTTTGTAGGCCTGTCCTGAGGTTGATATCCTAAGACCACAGGGTCCCTGTCTTTATCCAGAGCTGCTTAGGATCATACTCAAAATCACAGAATCACAGAGCTGGAAGAGACCCAGGCATCTTCCACTTTAGTTCTTTATCTGGGGTCCATGTTAAGAATTCAGTTATCTGTGAACCTGGATTGAAAAAAGATTCACTAATCTGTAACCAAAATTTAGCACTTCTTCTATCATGAACCAATAGGCAGCAAACCACAGTAGAGAATTAGGAGTACCTAATACTTTCTCATTAAGAATATTGACAAAAGCTGGTCACCATTCATGCCTGTAATCTTAGCTAGTTGAGAAGCTGAGATCAGGCAGTTTGCGAGGACCCATCTCCAAAATAACCAGAGCAAAAGGGACTAGAGATGTGGCTCAAGTAGCAGAGAACCTGCTTTGCAAGCACAAAGCCCTGAGTTCAAACCCCAGTCCCATCAAAATAATAATAATGACAGGAGCTGGGTACCATGGTATATACCTGTAATCCCAGCATTTGGGAGACTGAGACAGGAGGACTGAGAGTTTGAGGCCAGCATGTCCTACATAGCAAGACCTTATCTCAAAAAATAATAATAATAATGACAAGTATATATTCGTAGCTCATTACAGGCATTGCACAATTCTCAAAACATTTTTATTATTACCTCAAATATATAGTAATAATTGGGTCCACTATTAGAACTTATTGTTTAATTTCATTCACAAATAAGCATATGTATTATTATATCACAAAATCATTTTTAATTTTTTTGGAAACTATTTCAGTAAAATTAGTTAACTTTTATCCTAGGTATTTTATTTTATCAGCTTGTCAAAAGGCTTCATGACATCAGAAAAAGGTTAAGAATTCCTACTGTGTTTCAACCTCCATTATAAATTGGGAAGCCAAGAGGAAGTAGCACTGCTCCTGGATGAATGGATAGAGGGAAGGAAGGAGGGAGTGGTGCAGGAATGAATGGATGGTGTGTGCACAAGGGTAGATGAATTAATGGGTAGAAGTGCAAATAAAAAATTAGCATAATGATAACGATAATAACCCTCAGTGATTGCTTCCCCTGAGCTATTGTTTTAACAGCCCTGCAAGGAAAATTATGCTACTGTCCCCATTGAACAGGTCAGAAAACTAAAGCATAAAATATGATATGACTTACCCAAGGCTGCACTCAGAATTCCTCTTCTCTAGCACACTCTGAACCAGTCTGGTCAAGCTTGCTGGAGCACTAAGCTCTGGGATGATAGACCAATGGTTGAAATCTAACTCGGCCGCTTGCAGACTGTGTGGCTAAGAGTTGCTTACTCCACTACCACAAATGAAGTTTTTGTCTATTACCTGAGGATAGCAGCATCACCTCCATCATGGGGCTGGATGTAGATTAATAAGGCATGGAAAACCCTTAGCACAGAGCCTGGCTCATAGTAAATGCTAGATAATTTTTTTAATGAGAAAACTAAAGCACAGACCCATTTAGAATGGTGATGTGTGCCTGTCTGCCAAAATCACCAGAAATAAGAAAATAAAAGTGGTGAGGCTGGAATCCAGATCCCAGCAACTGACAAAATTGATGGGTGCCCAACAGAATTTCATCCTTTGGGGGATGGCATGGGTGAGGGGTTGGCTTAACCTGGAGGTCAATATGTGAAAATACTAGCAGTTAGTGATTTCCTTCCAAAGAGTACAATATGGAAAGGAAGGAAAAGAACAACTTCACAGTGCAGAAAACCAACAAGCACTACCTGGTCAGCTGACCAAGGTTAAAGTTAACAGCGATAAATCACAGTGATAACATGTGCCCTTGATATGACAGATGTAAGAATAGCCTCCACCTCCGGATACCCAGAAACCCAGTCTAACCATGACAAAAACGTCTGGCAGTGTATAAAACACCTGAACAAGCCTTTCTTAAACTGTCAAAGTCATCAAAAACAGAGCTGAGGAACCATCACAATCAAAAGGAGTCTGGAGGCAAGATGACTAAACGCAATGTATATCCTGGATGGGATCCTGGAACACTCTTTTTAAAGGACATTAGACAGAAAGTAAGGAAATGTGGGGCTGGGGATGTAACTCAAGCAAAGTCCTAGGTTCAATCCCCAATACTGAAAAGAAAAAGAGGAAGTAAGGAAATGTTAATAAAGTATGCACTTCAGTTAACAATGATGCATCAATATTGTTTCATTTGTTGTCACACTAATATAGGATACTATACCATACTAATACAGGGTATTATTAATATAGGATATTCGCACTGGGAGAAACTAGGAGTGGAGAATAGTAGAAGTCTATACAATCATTTCAATCTTTTTCTAAATGTAAATCTATTCTAAAATAAAAAATAGCCTTCTAAAAAATGCTGGCAGTATAATTGGTGGTGAGGTTACAAGCGATTTATTTTCTTTATTCTCCTTCTGTGTGTTTTCTAAGTAGTCTACAATGGATATGCTTTACTTTTGTCATCAGGAAAGTATTTGATAAGTTTTGCTTTTTAAAAAAATGAATGAGTAGATGTGAGGCCCTTTGGACACAGAGTGATACATAAATAAAAGGATATGCCCTGTTCCTGGGCAGTGATTAAAATCCACTTTATTATTCCTCATCCAGGTGCCTCTGGCCACGGGGACCTGACACTCTCCCCAGGTTGGTGTGTCTCTGAAACTTGCCAGCATTTTCCTATGTGTGATGGTCCCAGGAAGAGGGGCCGGAGCCAAGGCCACTGCTGCAGGGGTCAAAGGGCTATTCCAGGTGAATCTGTGCCTTAGAGAGACCTGGAGGCAAATCAGATTCACCAGCTTTCAGACAAAGCATCAGCATGCTTGGATCAACAGCCTAAGAGACTCCATGGCTAAAAAAAAAAAGTTAGTTCCCATCACACTAACAAACAAAATGACCAGCCATGCTTTCTCCCAGACACTTGGTTCAATGTCATTCAGATCTCAAACAGTTATAAAACAGATGATCTAGCCGGGCAGAGTAGCTCACGTATGTAATCCTAGCTACTCAGGAGGTAGAGGTCAGTAGGATCATAGTTCAAAGCCAGCCCCAGGTAACTAGTTCTCAAGACCTTATCTCAAAAACAAACAAGCAAACAAAAAAACCCATCACAAAAAAGGGCTGATGGAGTGACTCAAGTGGTAGAGCACCTGCCTAACAAGCAGTGAGACCCTGAGCCTGAGTCAAACAAACAAACCAAAAAACAGAAGCTCTATTTTCACACCTCTTTTAGAGCTGATGCTCTGAGAGGGTCCACAGCTCAGAAGGGTCAAAGGTGGATTATGAACTCTGATCTACTCTCTCCTCTCCGAGAGCTGCCCATGAGAGCAGCACCTGTTTCTAAACTACCCCTCTCAGGGGCAGGCTGTGACCACAGCAGACGGCTGGTCCACATTTAAGAGACAGGACTCTACAAAAAGGAAGTGACAAATGTCGGGCCCTTCGGAAGACTCCCCAGAACACCCTGCCACTACTAAAAACACAGCTTGTTCTTTGATTTAAACATCAATGCCAGCTCCTGGATCCTAGGGAATGTAGGAGAACAGCAGGGATCCACAAGGCATCTTCCATTGTCCTGTAGTATCCAGTTCATACACACATGGTCCTTCTCTTTGATGAAGACTTCAAGGTGCTGGAGGTGTGGCTCAAACGGTAGAGCACCTGCCTAGCAAGTGTGAGGCTCTGAGTTCAAACCCTAGTACTCCCGAAAAAAAAGAAAAGAAAGGAGGACTTCAGAGAAGAGCATAGGGAGAGAGATTTGAGACATTTCTAATAAGGGGATCGAGGCCAGGTTCCCTCTCTGAGCGTTATCAGCAAAATTCCTGGGGAGGAACAGCTCTGCTGTCTAACAGTTAGGAAAGGATTTGATTGTTTTAGAAATACATTTGAGTTTTGCCTTCAACGTGGCCCCTTGGAAGGCTGGCCGCTTATTCCAGTGACTCTTCCAAAGCTCATTCAACTCTAGAGATTGTCTTCAGAGCCACCTTTGATTCATTAGCTTGGTTGTCCTAAGTATTCATCTGAGTGACTTTCAGCCTCTCTGAGGCCACTCCTGAGAACCCAAGGCACAGTCTCAGAAATTGCTACATGACAAGAATAATATTACTTTCCCAGTGGTGTCATTTGTCAGACACCTGCCTTTATGGTTAAAACTCTTGTGTGTACTGGCCTACTCTCTCCCTACTCCTAACAAAGGCCCTAAATCATTCCCAGGAGAGCAAGAGAGTATGTGTGAGAAATCCCTACTCATACTGGAGACTCAGCTCTGCCTTCCCCAGAAAGGGACCTGTTCTCCCTCCCAACACTGAGCCCAGGAGCTGGGATCGACCCAAGCTCCATTTGTCCCACTAATGAGTCATAAGTGTTTGGCTTGGGCTCCTGCCAGTTCTACTCCTATAAGGAGGAGAGGGTGGGAGAGAATGGGCAAAACTTGTGCCAGATCAGCTCTGTTGAGTCCTGGAAGGACTGCACCCACCAGAGGTGCAGTCAGACACCCACTCGAGACCCACTTTACCCTCATTTCAGAGAATCCCCCAAATGCCTATTCCTAGGCATGCCTTCAGGGTTGAAATCTTGGGGGTGGGTCCAGGAACATGCATTTTTAATAAGCACCCCAGGAGATAGGGATGTACTGTGAAGGTTAAGAACCACTGCTCCAGGAAGTTGAGGGTAGGGATTCTAGGCAGGTTTATGAAATTGTGAATGCATACATTTTTCTAGGGTTATAGCTTTGGTCAAATTCTCAAATTAGGTAAATACTCCTATACTCCTTTAAAAAGCGGGGAGGGGGGCGGAACCTAGGGAACACTGGTAAATGAGATAATTTCTAAGTTCAGTGCAAGCACTGACATGCTACAACTCAGTGACTCTGTTCAAGCTAGCAGGCAAGGTCACAGGACCCTCTGCTTTCACCAGACCTCAGGGAATGATGATGCTAGCCCCTAAAAGAGTCTAGGGAAACCAGGATGATAGAGATCTAGGTTGAGGAACAGTAGGATGCAAATGGCCAGGGGCTTGGACGGGAACAAAGCCAAAGCCAAGAGGACATTCCAGAAGGCCTGAGCTGAAAGGACCCTTAGGAATTCAATTCTCTCTCTCTCTCTCTCTCTCTCTCTCTCTCTCTCTCTCTCTCTCCCCCCCACACACAGCTAAACTGTATTTCCCAGTCTACTCTGCAGTAAGTAGGAAAAATGAGTTGAAATCTGCTCAATGGAATATGTCTCTACTATGGTCTAAACATCTGTGTTCCCATCCCCCCACAAAAAAAATTACAAAAATTACCAAAATTATGGTATTAGGAGGTAGGGCTTAATGGAAGATGATTAGGTCATGAGGGTGGAGCCCTCATAAATAATATCAGTGCCCTTGTAAGAGGCCCAAGGTAGCTGTCTTACTCCTACCACATGAAAATGCAGCAAGG
The DNA here is from genome assembly GCF_047511655.1 of Castor canadensis. NCBI lineage: Eukaryota > Metazoa > Chordata > Mammalia > Rodentia > Castoridae > Castor > Castor canadensis. Next base: position 193,684,549 of record NC_133386.1, read on the forward strand.
CTACCATCTATGAACCAAGAAAGAGGTTCCTCACCAAATGATGAATCTTGGTGCCTTGATCTTGATCTTTCCAGCTTCCAGAATTGTGAGAAATAAATTTTTTGTTGTTTATAAGCTAGCTAGCTTATGAAATTTTATATGGAAGCCTGTGATATTATGGCATAAAAGTTTTGGGTTTTGGTCATGGTTTCAGGCTTATCACTCTTTCCCTGAGGCAGTTCATAGAAATTCTAATCTTCCAACTCTGCTTTTCACTGGCCATAAAAATATTATCTGAACTACCTTGTCTGATTGTAAGTCATTCTTCATTCCAGAGGGAATGAAGGCCCCTCATTATTCCAGAGGGATCCTACCCTATACCTCTCAAGGAAGGAATGCTGAAGAATCTAGAAAGGCTTTGCTGGGTTTCCCCAGCCAGTCTCCTAGAAATCATGTCTCCAAAAGCCCAGAATTTGGAAAGCTTCTGGATAGCTGAACAAATGGGAGTTCCTGGATCTGAAATGCACCCTCCCCCCACCAAAGCTCTTGTGTTGAAGGCTTGGTCCCCAAAGCAGCAGTGTTCAAAGGTGGAATCTCATGATTATATCATGAGGGCTGTAATCTCATCAATGGATAAATCCATTGATGAATTTATAGCTTAATGGGCTATTGGGAGGTGATGGAAACTCTCCTCTCTTCTCCCCTTCCCTCCCCTCTTCTTCCCCTAGCTACCATGAAGTGAGAACTGCTTTCCTCTACCACATCTCCACCATGATGTACTGCAAGGAAAATAATCTTTCCTCCTTTAAGTTGTCTGGCTCAGGTATTGTGTCACAGTAACAGAAAGCTACTCTGGAAGCATGGAAGCTCTGCACCCCCTTTCTCTATACCCCACATTATGCATCTCTTCATCTGTATCCCTTGTAATATCCTTAAACTGGTAAACCTAAATGTTTCCTTGAGTTCTGTGAGCCACTCAAGCAAATTAATCAACCCTGAGGAGGGGGTTGTGGAAACCCCAAGTTACAAGTACTTGGTCAGAAGTACAGGTAAAACAGTAAGATATTTGGCTGAAGAAATTCTAAGCAGTGTGTTGCTTGGCTTCTCTTGAATGCTTATAGTAAAATACAGGAAGACAAAAGGATTCAAGAATGAAATTGTCCAACAAAAGAGAAGCAGAACACACCAAAGTGTGACCAAGTCATTTGGTACAAAGATGAATATGGACCAGTCAAGTGCTATCTATGTAGACAACAGGAGAAAGAATGCTGAGGCATACTGGAGATTGTTGTCCCTGCTTCAACCATTTCAAGGCCTGGGGAACAGACTGGTTTCAAAGGAAGGGGCTAGCAATGCCCACCATGCCTTAGCACACTACCCATCACCACCTCAAGGCTCTGCTCCTCACTTTTCAGCACAGCACTCCTTGCTTGCCTCTTCAGGTTCAGCTCCAGTGGGCCCACAAGGACCACAGGAGCTACCCACACCCCAGAGGGCATGAGTGGTAAATTTTGGTAGCATCTAAGCCAATGTGCAGAGTATACAAGCTGATGGACATGGCTATCTTCACCTGGACTTCAAAGGATGCTGAAAGCCTAGGGCCCGGCAGAGAACCACCACAGGGGTGGAGCTACTGCAGAGAGCCCCCTCTAGGGCCATGACCGGTGAAGACAGGGGGCAAGGCTACCCAAAACCTCAGACCAGTGTATTATTCCAGCCCAAGAGCCACAGGTATAGAACACAAGCACAGAGCTGCCACAAAAAAACTACCATGGGGTAAGGCCACCACCCAAATGGATACAAAAGGCATGGCATCTGCCCCAGTGGGCCTGCATGGCAGAGCTTCAAGTCAAAGATTACTCCCCAGCTTTAAAGTTTTGAACTTGCTAGGAACCTGTTACCCTTACCTTCTTGCCTATTTCTCCCTTTGAAATGGGAATGTCTATCCTAGGCCTGTCCTACCATTGTAGGAAGCACTTAACATATTTGATTTCACAGGTTTGCAGTGGAGACCAATTTGCCTCAGAATGAACTGTGCCTTCAGTGTCATCCATACCTGACCTAGATGACAGTTAGAAGAGACCATCAACAGGTGGAATGCTATGGTCTGAATGTTTGTGTCCAGTATATGTTGAAATTCTAACTTCCATGTTGATAGCTTGAGACAGGGCCTTATACAAGAAGACTGAGAGTAAAGCCCTCATAAATGTCAGTGCCCTTATAAAAGTGGCTCCAGAAAGCTACTTCTCAACTTCCACCACATGAGGATGCAATGAAAAGACACCATTTATATACCATGATGTAGGCGCTCACCAGATGTGGAATCTACCAGCACCTTGACCTTGGACTTCCCAGCCTACGGAACAGTGAGAAATAAATACGCTGTTTGTAAGCCACCCAGTGTATGTATTTTGTTACAGCAGCTCAAGTAACTAAGACAGTTTCCCACAGGATTCCCTCTCTCTCCTCGGGATGCTGGGAAACATTCCAAGGCCCCTAAAGCGGGCAGAGACATAATAGGGAAAGAACCTAGACTCCAAATGACTGCAAGACACAGAGCACTCCACAACCAACCCACCCAAGACTGTGCCACCAGTGAGAAATAAAACCTTTTGTGTTAAACTGCTGAGGTTTGGGGGTGTTTGAATTAGCAATCAGCCTACTATAACCAATGTCCACACCGCAAGGACACTGAGCCCAGTGAGTGGAAGAAGTGACATGTGAAATGTCTGAGTGAGCTCCTGGTTAATCTCATCAACTTGATTAGCTTGAGAAGCACCTAGGAGATTAGTAAAGCACACCTCTGGGTATGACTGTAAGGGCATTTCCAGAAAGGATTAACTAAGCAGGGAAGACCCACCCTGAATGTGGGCAGCACCACCCAGTTAGGCTGGGGGCCCACATGGAATAAAAGAGCAAGAAGGAAGAAGCCTGGTAGCACAGGCATGCTTCTCTGCTTCCTAGCTACCATGAAGTGAGCTGATCCACCACCCTCTGTCATGACAGACTCAAACTTGTGAAATGTAAGCCAAAATAATCTTTCCTTCCTTAAATTGCTTGCTCATAGGACTGATGGAGTGGCTCAAGTGGTACAGCACTTGCCTAGCAAGCATGAGGCCCTGAATTCAAATCCCAGTTCTGCTCCCCAAAAAATTCAGGCTCTAAAAGTCAAAGATCACATTTTCCCTCATATGTGGAAACTAGACCTACAAGTTAAATGTACATATAAATACATATATGATCATATATAAATATATACACATATATAGTGAGAGAGACTGCATTGGTGGGGTCTGTCTGAGGGGACAATAGGAGGCAAGAGAGGGAAAGAAAATGTTAGAGAAGAAAAATATTGAAACAATTCATCTATATATGAATATACTATAATACCACATAAGCTGTTGAAAATTAGGGAAGCATGGTGATAAAGAGCAATGGGGGCATTAATTTGATTAAAGTACGAAACATACAGGCCTGAAATCCCCTTGGACTATCAATAGATACTTAAATTTTTTAAAAATGAAGGACAGAAAGGTAAAACATCTTTTCTAGGGGTGGGTACCAGTGGGAAGAGGGTAGGCATAAGGAAAGGGTGAATGAGGATGAATACGGTAGATGTATTTTATATCCATATATGAAAATAGAAGAATGAAATAAGAGGGAGAACAATGGATACTGATATATTGTAAGCACATATGTAAATATCACAATGTATCCCCTTGTACAACTATTATATGCTAATGAAATTTTTTTTAAACTATATTTTTCGTCACACCAACAAAAACCTGTGTTAACAAAAACTTGATTAACACTGGGCTAGAACTAGCACTTCAGTCTTAGAAGTGGGATTGGGAACTATGACCATATACAACAAACCTGGGCAACACCAATTCCCAAAAAACTTTATTCATTGTTTCAAGTGGCAAAACGTCATTGGTCTCTGTGGGGCACCTGGCGGGGCGGAAGAAAATCTGAGGTGGGGCTTGGATAGGGCTCCGCCCATTACAAAAATCAAAGGCTTTTATAAAAAATGCTATAAATTGGTATCAAAAGAAAACCCAAGGGAGGCTGGAGGAGGAAGCAGAGAGGAGGGAAGGAAGAAAACAAAGGAAGGACCAAAACCTTCAACCACTAGTGATGGAATCCAGGTTGGGAGGGAGATGTGGAAGAAAGTTAGGAAGGTGATACAAAGTGCATAAATGTGCCTCCCAGACACTCCTCAGTGGTGGAGGGGGATGGAGGCTGCAGCCTGGGCCTTGGTGGGGCTCCAGCCATCTCCTTGCTCAGGACCCCATAGAACAGGTGCTGCCTGAGACTGCCAGATGGGAAGAACCTGCAATGGTGAAAGAGGACAAGTGATCAGGGGAGAAGATGAGGCTTCAGCTCCCTCTGACCCCTATTCTGGCTCCCCCAGCTTAGCCCAGTTTTGAGAAAGACTCTGGCTAGGATCTCAAGCCTGGTGAGTACCCCCAGAAACCCTAAACTGAATGAACAGGCTTACTTACCACACTCAGAATGGCCAGAGGACCTGGAAAATGTTCTGGAGCCTAAGAAGCTAACTAGGGTGGAAGCCCCTCCCCCTAGTTTGTCCCTGTGGAACAGGGAAGCCAAAGGATTTACCAAGTCTCTGGAACTTGGTTTCACCTGCCTCTTTCTAAGCTAAGGATGGAAAGGGGGATGGGAGCTAAGGGTTAGAAGGGGCATAGGGTTCCCAGGTTCTCCAGGACAGGCTTTACTTACACCTGAATCCCAAGCTGGATCTAAGCCCAGGACCGTGCCCTCACCTCCATGACTTCTCAGACCTTCTTCTTCTTCAGCTTCAGAGCTTGCAGCCAGTTGGGCGATGATCCTTCTGACCTAGAAGACAGAGTGCAAAGGTTCAGAAAGTAAACTTCAGGGAAGTTGAACAAAATGAGAATACAACATCAGGACAGAAATCTGCCCTCCAACCAGAACAGGCACCCTGGGGTGGAGCTGGAAAACTGGAACTCCGTCACCAACTTACACAGCGTGAGGCATGTCAGCTTCCCCTTCTGTAAAGAGGGGCTTTCCTTTCAGGGTAATACATGGAGGTCAGGGGATGTCTAGAGCTTAGTCACCTACCCTGAGGATTTCTCTGGCTTGGGAGGTAATGTGAGGGGCTTCCCCAGCCCTGGGACCTTGCAGGACTTGGAACGCTGGACTGAGGACTCCTTCTGGCTTGATTTACTCTCCACCTGCTCCCCCTCCTCAGCTGAACGGTTCCGGGAGCGCAGCTTGGCCTGAGAGATGGACATAAGAGGGACAGGTGGCAGGATTCAGTGGGTCAGGTCTTCTCCCAAGAGAGTGCAGTCTCCAGAACCAGGCCTAGACCCCTCTGCAATCCTTTTGCCCCAGTGAACAGGGAGTCATACAAAAAAGAACCTCCTTCAGAGCTGAGCCTTGCCTTACAACAGCAGGTCCTCAAAAAGATACTGCTGAACTAAGTTCAACAAACTGGGCTGAACAAAGCCAGTAGTGACTTCCCAGACCTGTGATTTTGCTCCTCTGCTCCCTCTGCCTGTAATGCCCCCATAGCCCAGACCCCATGGCTGACTCCTGCAGCTACCTCAAGCCTAAGAGCAAATGCTTACAAGAGTTCCTGTCCAATCCACCTTGTTCTTCCTTCCATCTCAATTGGCATACCACTGGGGGTCCAGCAGGGTAAAGGTACCTTCCAGAGCCCTCCATGGAGAGCAGTTGAGAGGAATGGGAGAGGGGATTAAGGGAATAGATAGCTGTATACAGAACACAAAAGCTGGGCTCAAGGAGGCCAGATGGCTGGATGTGCTCACTAAATGATCAGATGGTACCTTCAGGGCTGAAGGGCTCAGGCCAGGAAAGAGATTGACTTTTAGTCCCAAAGACATCCGTGTCCGACGGCTCTGAGGCTCTTCCACTACCTCCTCATCTGAAGATGGCACCCGAGAAGCCCGTGGCTCTGCAAATGCAGGGAAGTAGGTATCACAGCACAGGTGGCACCCCAAGTGCCACCATCACCCACAACCTGGATCACATGCCCCAGACACCAACAGAGACACCACTAAATAATACATTGATCCTACCTGTAGAATCTTGGAATAGACGTGCATCTGAGTCTGCCGCCTCTGACAGGCCCAGGGTACCCCCAGGCCGGATAGCCGGGGCCCGGTGCCCACGCTTGCGCCCCAAGTTGGCACGGCTCCGATACATGGCACTGTCAAGGATCTCAGTGTCCTGCTCAAAACATCAGCAATACCATTGCCACTGCCACCCCATGGTCCTGCCTCCCTTACCCTACAGAAGTCCCTCAATAATAGTTGTCATGGCTGGTACCTCCTGCAGTTACAGCTTCCTGTTCCCATAG